>NC_060259.1:118249648-120749648 GCF_921293095.1 Ischnura elegans | reverse complement strand
TCATTTTCATTGAGAGGCAGGGAAATCGCCTCTTCCATATCCCAAATGCCCTCTCCACTGCAGATCTGGTTGCAATGTTTGATGCATTGTCCCTGAAAAAAATAAATGATATGTATACAACCGCTATGATTTCCATGAAATCATTTTGTCACTGCACATCACCCTTTTCAATAAAAGTTAGACAATTTATTTTTTCCTCTAACCAACCTATGCTCAGCTGGTGTGGCTGGGTTGCGCACTGGTGTGTAAAGGTATCTTAGCTATGCTATCTCCCAGCAATAAGCCATTGACTTCATCTCTGTCGAAGCGGAGACACAGTCAGCTGTTGTGGAAGATCCTAGCATCGTGTGTAGACCCAGGCCATCGACAAACAACCCTGGTGAAAATGATCTGTTCACGAACCGTTCAAGAAGCATTTAACAAAGCGTTCAGAACCTGTTCACTAAGTGTTCATGAACTGTTCGGAAACCGTTCACGGACTGTATTTTGGCCCATTGAACCGTGACAAACCGTTCCAATAAGCTGTTCAGCAGGCGTTTTCCAACTGTTCATGAGGTGTTCAGCTGTTCATGGAGCGTTCTGTAACTGTGCAGGAAGCGTTGCACGAAGTGTTCAGAACCTGTTCCTGAAGTGTTCATGAACTTTTATTGAACCGTTCACGGACTGTATTTTGGCCCATTGAACCGTGACGAACCGTTCCAATAAGCTGTTCAGCAGGCGCTTCCCAGCCGTTCATGAGGTGTTCAGCTGTTCATGGAGTGTTCAGTAACCGTGCAGGAAGTATTACACTAAGTGTTCAGAACCTGTTCCCTAAGTGTTCATGAACTATTATTGAACCGTTCACGGACTGTATTTTGGCCCATTGAACCGTGAGGAACGGTTCCAATAAGCTTATTTAGGGGGGGGGGAATGCGCCCCCCCCTAAATCAGCCTATGCATAAAGGAATGAAAGGTCATTACAAATTTTTGTTACAATAAAAGAATATATGTAAAAAGACTTCAATTTTACATACATAATATACCAAAATTCTTGTCTCTTCTTTTACATTTGTGTACAATTGAATTCTTTCTGTATTTTTTTGTGACCTACAATCCAAGACATTAATTATCATTCGTAGAATTGTAAACACTTCCTGTACAGTTAAAAGAATGCTCCATGAACATCTGAAAACACCTCATGAACAACAGGAAAATACCCCATGAACAGCTAATTTGAACAGTTTGCAGCACTTCGATGGGCCAAAATTCACTCCAAGAACGGTTCCCCAACAGCTCATGAACACTTCTGCTACAGTTACTGAACATTTTGCATCACACTTCTGAAATGTTTCTTGAACAAATTATTTTCACCAGGTATGCAACCTTTATCATTCATAACAATTGTATATCATTTTCAGACCTTTACACTAAGGCGTTAATCATCATTAAATAAATGAGGTCAAGAAAAAGAAATCCCTTTAATAATACCAGTGCTTGATCAGGAAGCTGTGGTAGATATGATTACAAACTGTAGCGAGGTTGAACTGAAGTGTTGCATACCAATGAAACTAAACGGTTCAGGGAGAGCTCTCAAGTCTTTGGGAATTAAGATTTTCAAGCTTCTGCCCAATTGGAAAATTCTTAAAAGAGAATTTCTTATAACTATCAATTACAAAATGTTATTTATAAGAAATTTTCTGATGGAAATATTTAGGTATTATAAATATCATATCATCATGCTTAAAACACTTGCGCAAACTTCTATAAAAAGCTACACAAGATTTACATCCCTACTTAGAGTACAAAGTTAGCATTATACCTAATTCAATCCAAATGTAGACGCCAATATCTAGTATACAGCAAACCTAATGATTTTCCATGAACCAAATGTAGATGTCTATCATCAGTGTACATCAAAAAGGACATTGAAGCTCTGTAAAGTTCACCTGGCTGGCCAGAAAAGGCGAGATACCATAGAGGTCTTTCAGGGCATGGGTTCTGTATAGGGTTAACGTCCCCACATGCTAAAAGAAACTAAAATTAATGAAACCAACGATAGGCTAGAATGATGGATTGATAATAGAATATGACTTTGGCAATCACTACGTAATGAAAGATACAGGAATTGCAATATGGAATATGATTTAAACTGGAAAATTGAAGAAGCAAATGAAATAAAATTCAATTCGACTGGGGATAGGTACTTCAAGAAATTATATATGGGAAGGAAAAGTAAAAATTGATAAATCAAAGGCATATGAACAATATTTATTTAAGATGCCGGAGAGAATGAGACCTCTGCATACAGATTTGGATACCTAGATAATAAAAGAAATAAAGTAAAATGGAATTTGATGCCATTTAGAGATAAGGATATGTAGAATATGGCTTACAATAAGTGAAAGATTCAGGGAAATTAATAGGAATCACAGAAACACTGATTGAGAATAATAGTTGATGTATTTTCCATAAAATAATAATTGTGCAGATGTTATTTAGGTTTACTCATACAAATTCATTCTCATTCTCTTCAGAGATGACTGAATTACTCACTTTGTCCATTGAAACACTGTTTTCATTAAAACTTCCACTTATATTAGATATGCCACAACCTGAAAAATATACATATTTTTCTAAATTAATGATGAAAATTTTAAAATTCCACGAAACTATGTTTCAGGTAAAATGATTTTAGGAATTCCAGTTTTGTAAGACTTACCAAATTTGGTCAATGCCTTATTTTTGTTAGAAGCACACAACTTATTTTATTAAACTGCTATCACAAAAACAGTGAATGATTAACATATAAAAGCAATCCCTAGTAACCTAACAACCAAACAAGGTTTCCATGTAAACAGTATCCTGCAACGTATGCATTATGGTTATTCATGGCCCATATTGAACTTCCATCGGTTGAGTCATCTGTAGACTCATAACAGACAGATTTTTTGAGTCAAAAATTTTTCATGTGCTCTCAGGGATATATATACTAACAGGTGGCATAAAAAGAAGCCTCCACTTCTTGGAACCGTTTTTGTCAAATACCATGCTGAAAACGCCAGAAAATTAGCAGAACATTACTTAACAAAGAGTTATACATAATTTCCATAAATGATCTTATATAAAATTCCTTAAATAATTCTCAATTGCCAACATAAGTTATGGTAACTTAAACGCCTACCGGATGAAAACCTCGAAGGTAGGCGACACACACAACATTCTTATAGAATTCTATAAGAAATGCAGAGTTCTTATAAGAATTTCTGTAAGACTTATAGAATCCTATAAGAATTCTCTAAGACCTGTAGAATTCTATAAGTCTTACAGAATTTTTATAGGTTTTTATAAGAATTTCTGTAAGACTTATAAGAAATTTCCAATAGAGTGGGGTTATTTGCAGTACTTTTAGTTATTGCACAAGCTCTGGATTGTATTTGAAAGTCACACACTGACAGCCTTGTTTTCTTTGCTCACATTATTGTTGTGCATAGCAACCTCAAAACATTTGTACTTATATATTTACACTTTTATTAAAACTGTCTATGTGAATATATGTTACCCTCATTGAGAATAATTGCCAACATAAGTCATGTACATTTCACCAATAACTCAGCATAAAAATTCACGCGGAATTAGAGCACTTTTGAATTTTTTTACATACTAGCCGTAACTTTAATTGTCTTCCCTCATAATGCACTCATTCATGTTTCTTTTAATTCATGCTTATCATTTATGTAAAATAGTGAATCATGAATAGCATTAATTAAATTTTACATTTAGTAACTGTGGAAGAAATGGGCTGGACTATTGAAATAAATAATATGCTCATGAAGCGTTCTTGTCCAACTGTGCAGGAACCGTGCACAAGGCGTTCCGTTCATGGGCTGTGCGTGGGTTCCAGGTTAGAGCGTGCGTACATTTCCCAAACACCTCATGAACGGCCCAGGAAATTTTTCAAGTTCTAAGTCAACATCTGATCCTAATTTTGCTTAGAAAATTATGAACACAATGATGGTTGTTTTCCTTAATTCATGATGATATGTTAATGATCATCAATTTTGTAAAATAGTGAAGCATGGGTAAATAATTTCATTTAGTAACTGTTGAGGAGATGAGCAGAACTAAAATATCTGTTCATGAAGCGTTCATGTCCAACTGTGCAGGAGCCGTGCACAAGGCGTTCCGTTCATGGGCCGTTCGTGGGTACCAGGTTCGAGTGTGCGAACTATTCCCAAACGCTTCATGAACAGCCCAGGAAATTTGTGAACCGTTTGTACAGTACGTGCACAGCTTATGAACAGTTAAGCGAACAGTTCATTTTCACCAGGGAATATCCAAAATCTCCAGCCTGGGACCAGCAACCACCTGTTACATGCAGAGTAAAGCAAATATCACTTGTATTTGTTCTAATACTAAGGTAAATAATCATATCAAATCAACCCCAGGAAAGTGTGCCACTCGATACAAAAGTCTTCTTGCAGTGGCTAATGCCTCGTGTGATTGAAGAATCTTCACTACCTTTGGCAGCTTCCCAGTAATTTCTGTACTAATAACCTGCAATTTAATTGGATCAAATCATCAAACCAATGTATTGTATATTTTTAAAGAAGTATTAATCATTACATTTACGACGTAGCAACACAAGTTAAATTTAAGTAGGTTTCCAACTCTGTTGTTCTCTTTGACCAAGGCAAAAGATAAATGTAGAGAGATGATTCAGATATGTGCACAAGGGTGTACCCAGGATTATGACTAGGGGGGGCAAGCCATGGTCTAAATGGGGGGGAATCAAGTTGTAATAGTAGTTTATGAGATTATTTCCATGAAAAAATAGTTTTACTTCAGTTACATTCATTGTGCGTGCAATTTTTCACGGGTTTTATTAAAATTTGTTGAATGCTTTCGTTTCGATTCAGAATAGATTTTGCTTAAAGACTTGCGATTTTTGCTTCTGGGGGGGGGGGGGCAGGGCAGCTGCCCCTCGCTGGGTACGCCCATGATTGTGCCATAATAAACAAAACCGCATGCCTTAATTATCTTCGACATTGTCAACTGAGCCAGTTCGTGGAAATCGCCAGAGACTATCTACAACAATGACAGATACACATGATAATTATCTATGGCGTTTCGAATAATATAAATGATATACAATGTAAACATATATCTTAAAATCGTACAGCGTTGCACGTATGTAACACATTTAGCTTATAATAAGTTCATATATAAATGCTTTCGTCAACTAATATAATTTATGCCCGGTGTTTCATGATTACTAGTCATACAGTGACTGCGAGAAGAATAAAAGCAATGATGTTGTGTACGTAACAAATAATATCAATGCACTAATACACCACTACAAATAGGTATGTAAGGTAAAGTATTTAAATCACTCACCTGAAAACTGCCCGTGGAATAAAACCTTAGAAAAGCAAGCAATTATAATAACCTTGGGACAGGAACGCCTCTCAAGTCGGCGTTATCCGGTCGTAGCATCGGAAGTAACACGTCGGTTATATTTACTTTTTGAAACCAGTACCTGACGAAGAATTCCTCGTCCGTGTACCAATCTAGTGGATTATCTCTATCCGCTAGACGGATTCTGGGTGCATATACGAAGGCATCGTCCTCAATATGACCCAAAAACTCTTCCAGATCGTATTAATCCTTCACACTCGGGAAAGCATCCATCTTCTCGCAATGGCGGAAGTCACCTCAAACGCTTTGAGCCGACAACAATCTAACCTCAAAGTTTGAGCCGAGGCTGGCTTCAAAATTCGACGTTTTTGAGGTTGAGGTCGGTTTAATGATATCGCATCTCCTCCTCCTGACGACAATGAGGTGGAGGCCGGCTTCGAGGGGACTTTTATGATACGGGCCTAAGTCTTGATTTTTAGAAAATTCTTGAAGTAGTTATCCTGAATTACATGCTGCATTGCATTTCAGTCATGCATTCGCCGGTTGCATACTTTCTCCATTTTTATTTTTATCGAAGTCTGTCTAACGCAGCGGTTCCCAACCTTTTTTTATTCCCGTACCCCTTTTTAATTATTTAACTATTACTGTACACCCAAAAAATGTATCGTGCAAATTTTTTGTTACATAATTTCACCACGGGTAGGAGACACTTTTTGTTAAAATTAATTTTACAAATAGAAACTTGAAATCAAGAGATGCTTTCTTGATGATCGTGCATCTCCAATAATACCGGCCTGTGAAAAAAGTTTCTCAATGAGACGGGTGACGTGATCATAGGTTGGTAATGACACTGCTGAGAGTAAACGAATGCCATATTCAGATTAAGATTCTTCCAGCTATTGTTGCAACTACATATGGTGCAACCACACTATGATGGTTAAAACCTGTTCTGCCAATAAGAGCTGAAATCTGAAGTGAACGAGAAACTGTCGGTTAGCAAAGCTGTTGAGGTATGTATGATTAAGATGTTGCTGTGTCCTATGTCTATTTTACGTATAATTCTTCTTCTGCCCATATTCTTCCTTACTGGGTCAACTCCAGAAAAAAATAATGGAGTGATAGGTGCTAGGAAAGGGTCAAAATTGAAGAAGCGAAATCGAGTTTGGATCAAAACTTGAAGATCACATTTCAATTTCGATTTCCTCGATCTGATATAGTTGAATCTCGATTTTCAATTTCAACCCATTAGTGCCCATTGGCAACCTGAGTTGCCAAAATTTTTGCTCGTTTTTGAAATTTATTTTCTCCAAAAAACATTGGTCGTACCCTCCCAATTCTTTCTTCGCTATGCTCCCTACCCTCTCTTTTGTTGAGCAAGGTGAAAATTTTACCCTTCCATATAAAAGCTAACGGTATCTATGAGGGAGAGACTGCAAAGGGTACACAAGTTGTCATTTCGGAGTTTGACATTGTAGTGTTCACTCGTGCTTCTCTTGATACATTGTTCAAATTTCTCAACGCTGCTGTGGTTTGCGCATACGTAATATATATGTGATGCCACTGTGAAAAATATCGATGTTTGTGTATTGCGCTTGTGATTTATACACTGTGGAACTATGCGGGCAACTGAAGTTGCCACTGGGCATTCGTCGTGTCTCTTGGTGGTTGGTGTGATTTTGCCGGTGAGATTTATTCCGTCGACGGAAAGTTTTCTTCCTTTGATAAGGTATTAATAAACCTTTTTTAAGCTAAGCGCTACCAGCCAGCAAGGTACTCAGCTACCCGCTAGCATCCTGCGTCCTATCAACGCTCAGAGCCTCGCCCAAGGTCACCTCACAAGGCAGGAGGGGGAACCAGAAATGCGTCGCACGGACTTTTTCCCATCATTCCTACTTACGCGTCGCATTTTCGTGCACTTGAAATTTTTCACTTTTCATTTAATCGCGAAAAATTGATATCGTCATATAAAAATCTAAAAGCGTGAAATACGTACTCCAGGAGTAATAATCTTTCAATTTAGGCAATAAAAAAATAATAGGAAACCACCTAATTGCTGGAATCCTCGGACAAAGATTTGGGGCAAAAGACAATTATATTTATGCCACATATGGAAGGGCCTGATGTCGTCACCGATGTAGATTCTGATGTGTCAGATGAGGAGGTGACAGGCGATCCGACGCATCTTCCACGGGTGATTTTGGCTAATGCGGCGGTCACGGAAGATTCAAATGATCCAGACGAAAAACACAATGACCCATCTACTTCATTCGATAGCCCAAATGTCCTAAACGACGTAGGAAAACTGATCGCACAGTCTTTGATGAGAGCCCTTGGAAGTACAATCCAAAGAAGGTACACATTCATTTCCCTCCTCTTCCACCAATGCTGGGGCCCACTTTAGAAGACTTCTTCAGTCAGTCAGTGAAGAGTGCTATTGATTGCTTTTCCGTGTTCTTTAGCCCTGATATTTTCGACCTGTTGTTACAACAATCTTGTATTTATGCAGGTTCAAAGGGTTTGCATAATTATGATGTCAGTCGAGAGGAGATGTACTGCGTAGTGGGTATTTTGCTTTTGTCGGGTTATCATACGTTACCCAATAAAAGACTATATTGGAGTAAAGACAGTGATTGTGGGGTAGAAATTGTTCAAAATGCCATGATCAGAAATAGATTGGAAATGATTCTCAAGTTCCTACACCTAGCTGACAATACCATGATAGATGGGTCCGACTGTCTGTTCAAAATTCGGCCTTATTTTGAACTTCTAAACAAAAACTTCAAAGCAATACTTCCAGGAGACAGATGCTCTGTTGATGAGACTATGATACCTTATTACGGCAGGCACGGATCCAAACAGTTCATCCGTGGAAAACCTATTTGGTTCGGATTCAAATTATGGACTATAGCTGATCCCTCTGGATATGTTTTTCATGCAGAGCCTTATGCTGGATCTCATACACGCCTTCCGAAAACGAACCTAGGTCGAGGAGCGGATGTTGTCCTGGGCTTGTGCAAAAAAATTGCTTTATGGCAGGGAACAAAACTGTATTTTGATAATTTTTTCACTTCCAAAAAGCTCCTTACATGCTTATCAGATAAAGGCTTAGGAGGAACAGGAACTCTTTGAGAAAATAGGGTGAAAAAAATCTTTTCAGTAAATAGAAGAGGGGTGATTTTGAATATACATCGAATAGTACATTGCTAATAGCAAGGTGGAATGACAATGCTGTGGTCACTGCAATGACTAACTGCATTTCTGAAATAGGGACAAAGCAGGTGAAAAGATATTCTTCCATTGAAAAGAAGAGAATATCTCTTCCAATGCTTTTAACAAAGATTTTAACTTCCTTTTGAATGACTCCATTGACTGAATTGATTTCAAATGCGCAGGAAGTTTATTATAAATTCTGAGGCCCAGCTCGCGTGGGCCCAGCTTTGATCTGTTAGTCCTAATGGAATGATAATGAAGGTTATTACAATTCCTAGTTTTATATTTGTGAACATCACAATTGAGCATAAACAAATCAAGATTATAACGTACAAAATATAAATTGATAATAAATATACACACGGGAGTGGAAGAATGTTAAGTGCTTTAAAAATAGGCTTGGAGGGAGCATCAAAAGGTTTTTTTGCAATGATTCTAATTGCACGTTTTTGTAATGTGAGCACCTTGGAGGCATGAGGGGATGAGCCCCAAAAAATTATATTGTATGACATTCGAGAATAAAAGATACCGTAATACAATGTAAGAAGAATATTTAAATCAACAGAGTTCCTAAGGTGTCTTAATAGATAGCAGATTGAACTTAGTTTGTTGGCTAAGAAGTCAATATTCATCTCATAGGACATATTACCACATAAGTATGCACCAAGGAATTTTGTGTGGGACACATTCTCAATAGACTTTTTATCCAATCTAATTAGGATGCTCTCGAGAACATTGCTATTACCACAAAATTGAACAGTGTGTGTCTTTTGTGTGTTTAAAATCAATTTGTTAGCTGTACACCAGCTTAAAATACTATCATTTGCATTTTTAGAGCTCATAATAATGTCATTTTGAGTTGGAGAAGAAAGTAAAATATTTGTATCATCAGCATATAATATGACTTTAGAACCTGGAATATTACTGAGGGAATGAGCTAAATCATTTATGTAGATTAAAAATAAGATTGGGCCTAAGATTGAACCCTGAGGAACTCCTATGGTGGTAGAAGTACTTTTGGAAGAGTATATACTGCCATTTACAGACAGTGAGACAGCCTGTGTCCGATTGCTGAGGTATGACTGAAGCCATTTATTGGCAATGCCTCTCACTCCAAAATAATTAAGTTTACGAAGTAGGCGAGAGTGATCCACAAAATCGAATGCCTTGGAGAAATCATAAAAGATTCCTACAGTTTTTTGATTGTTGTCAAGTGATGACAAAATAAAGTCAGTGGCATGGAATAGAGCAGATGTAGTAGAGCGATTTTTACGGAAGCCATGTTGATTTGAGGAGATTAAGGCATATTTATCCAGGAAAGACATTAATTGGTTGTAGAATACTTTTTCAAATACTTTAGATAAGACATTTTGTTTAGCAATTGGCCTATAGTTATCCAAATTATTGGGGCAGCCTTTATTTTTATATAAAGGGTTAATAATGGAATGCTTGAGAGAAGATGGGAAAATCCCTTGAGTAAGGGATTCATTAATCAGAAATAGAAGAGGTTCCTTTATGCATCTATAAGAGAGATATAATATTCTCCCTGGGATGTGATCAGGGCCCGAAAAGTTTTTGTTAGCTAGGGTTGAAATTATAGCTTGTAAATCCGATTCCGTACAAGGATGAATAAAAATTGAAAAAGCACTAGACTCTGGACTATGGAGCAAGTTTGCAGAAGAGGCAGGAGAGGTGGGTAACGGTGGTGTAATTGTAAAAAGGTTACTGAATTCATTTGCTAAATTTGTGATATCAATGTGTGCATTATCACTGGATTGAGCTAATCTAGGGAGAATGTGCTGATGCAACTTTCCCATTGACTCTCGAATAATATCCCAAGATGTTTTGGACTTATTACTAGATGAAATTACCCTGTCATTGTTATAGGATTTTTTGGAAAGTTCCAATAACCTCCGATAATTCTTTTTTTTGGCCCTGTATTCATCATGAAGGAGAGGACAATTTGAGCATTTAACTCTGGCAGATAGATTTTTGAGCATGACAGAAAAGTGGCGAATTTGGTCAGTAACCCAAGGTTTTTTATGCGATAAAGCAGCTCTTCTCATAGAACGGAGGGGGAAGGCAACATCGAATGAGTGTTGAAGACAGTCATGAAAGTATTGAAAACTTGCTTCAAATGAATGGCTATTATATATAACAGACCAGTCAGAGGATTCCAATAGGGATATAAATGTGTCAATGTTTTCTTGCGAATAAACTCTGGTGAGATGTGAATGTTGACAATGTGTACGTGGGTCTACGTTTAAATAAGATAATACGGGAAAGTGATCAGATATGGTGGAGTTGAGAACTTTAGTATTTACATTATTTAAGTTTATATTAGAAACAATATTATCCAACAGTGATTGTGAATTTGGTGTAATTCTGGTGGGTGTAGCTGTAATCGTAGGCATTAAATTATAGGATTTAAGCAATCTCAAGAAATCTTTAGATGAATTATCATCAACTAGTAAATTGCAATTAAAATCACCGGTTAGAATGATGTGGACGTTGTTACCAACATTATAAAGTTCATCTAATAAATAGCCAAGTTTATCTAGAAACACTGTGAAGTTACCAAGAAGAGATCTGTACACACTTAATATATACAGCAATTCATGCACAGTGGAACGATAAAAGGTTGGGAATAAGGCATTATTAAAAGAAATATACTAACTAAATTGAGAAAGTATTTTAATGGCGTAACATTGATATTTTCAGTAACAGAAGAAATTTTAATTGTAAAAACTCAAGCTGAAAACCTAAAACTTGCCCGATATCTCCAGCAGTTGCACCTTCTTCAATTCATTTAATAATATCAAGTTTTTGTTCTAATGTCGCCGTTTTTTCTTCACATCTGAAGAACCTCCAGGATAGCCACTCGTCTTCGTGGACATTTTTTTCGGTTGGAATCAGATAAATGTTCAGATAATAGATAATTATTCGCTCAGATGCATATTTAACATGTGCTACCCACGCCAACCTTTTCTGTTGAACGAAAATTATCAATCGCATTAATATAGTAATATTTACTATACATCAGATGCGCTTGCGTCCTATTTGCCATTCAATTTTTTTTCGTCGCGCGTAATTTGAACAACATTATCGCGAAGCAGCAACGACGTTAAATGATGAAGGGTTTCAATTTTTGGACAACATTATCGTGAAACAACTTTAAACTGGATGGCGTTAAACGAGGACACACTGTACTATATTTACGATATCTCTTAAAGACGTACAATCAGAAAATAAGCATTTTTGGCTGGTGGGGATGTTTTTGGCCCAGTTTCTCTAAAATAAGAATTTCCTTATTGTTTTTTAGGTTGTCATGGTTGCAGGTTGAGAAGTTGTTGCTTCAACCAAACAGCGGCAGTGGAGTGAAGACAGGAGTTCCTTGGCGATGCCCCTGCAGGTGACCACCAGGGTTTGGGAGTCCTCCTTGGGGGAAACTCAGGAGGTATTCCTCCCAACTCCTTACCTCCGAAACTCTTGGGAGGAGAACTCTGTTCAGAGGAAATAAAAAAACTCTCAGAGCTTTTTTCTCCTCCAGCATATGTCAAGAGGTGAATGAAAAGGCTTTCCTCCGAAAAGAGTTTCCTCCCAAAAGAGCTAGAGCAATACAAAAAAGTATTTACGGCACATGTGGCAGAGCTCTGGACAGAGTGGAGACATGCGGTCAGTTCTTTCGCCGAAGCACTTCGAAGGGTCGCTAATCCGCGACCAGCTCACCCACGCAGGACCGTCTCCTCGACCCTACGAGCAGGCAGCCTACGTCCCGAAAAGTGACCTCTCCGACTGCAAGTTGAAAATCAATCACTCAACCCGATCATGAAAGAATGATAGTTTTCATCGCACTCCCGCTAATCATGCAATCAAGTACGTCTTTGAACCGTGTTTCATCGATGAAAAATAACGATTTTGTTAACTTTGCTAAAATGGCCATTTTTCCGGTTGTCCGCAGCCACGTCTCTAGAAGAGTTAACAAAATCGTTATTTTTCATCGTAGAAACACGGTTCAAAGACGTGCTTGATTGGCGGGAGTGCGATGAAAACAATTATTTTTTGATGATCAGATTGAGTGATTGAATTTGAAATCGCAGTCAGAGTGGTCACTTTTCCGGAGGTAGGCCCCCCGCTGGTAGGGTCGAAGAGACAGTCCTGCGTGGTTGAGCTCGTCCAGGATAGGGCCGTGGATTAGCGACCCTTCGGAGTGTGCACCACACCCATCCTGGAAGTACCTGCTCCATGGGCCCACGAAACGCATTTTAACATATTCGCCGCATGTGAGGAGAAGGTTTCCGGAGATTGAACAGCAGCGAAAGAGTTAACTGTAGAAGTGATAGAAATGGCAAAACTTTGAATATAAAATGACTAGTAACTTTAACTATATTTGAAACATTTTTGGAGAGCACTTATAAATTATTCAGCGCAGTTTTTGGGCCATGCGGGATAGTTTTTGGAGAAATTTTTGGCATAGACACGCAGGGCTGTGAACAACTGCGAAATTCTCCGATGACTAACACTAAAAACTACTAAAAATCAGAACCACTTATGACCTGTACTTTTCTCTTTTCTCTTCCTTACACTTTCTTCTTTCGCTCTCTGTACGTTAAGATTATCGGAAAGTGAAAAAAACATAATATGTCAGTTTTTTCGATGTAAAACAACATTTTCTTTCTTTGCATTGTATTAAAATTTATTCAAGAATGTTTGTGTGCATGAATAAAATATGAGCCGTTTTGCTTTTCTTTCGGAACTCTTTTATTTTTGCAAATAATTTGCTTTTATTGTAACCCAAATATATAATTAACCCAAAATATAGATTAAACTTGGTATTGTTCATGAATTTTAGAGGACCAATCAGTATGTAAATGAATATAGCACTTTTGGTAATCACTAAACATGTGACTGCTAATAATGAGTAATTGCTCCTTCACTTTCGCCAAAATATGGCATCATCTTCTCGTCAAAAGATAATTTATGAGAAATTGGATCAAACCGTAGAAATATTTGGTTGAGCTCGCAAAGTATGGACGTATCTTAGAAAACTTATCCCCCTGGTCCAAACTTTTGTTACCAGTCAGGCGTAAGAACATTTTAGGTTCAACAAAACGCTTCCGGAACATCGTTTGACGCACATTAGGAACACGTCCTTACTCCAGTAATATTTTATGCTAAGGTGTTATAACCACTAAACATCAGAACGGAAGAAATACCACGCTTTTGGAATCTTTTCTGAGAATTTCACGCACTATGATCACTGGCGATAGTGAACAACTTAGGCTGCAAATGTGAGTTCAGGTTCTTTGGAGGGAACGATTGTTCAACAGACAACCACAGATACAGTAAAAGCAGATGGAACGGAACATCGCCCCTTCTATATACCGTAATACCCAGAAAGCCCTTTACCTGAGTCAAAATACCAAGAAATATTTTTCTTGGTATCCCAATGCATTCATAGTCACTCATAGTTCTCAAAAAATTTCTTTCGAAATAACCTGCACCCTCATTTGGAGCCTTACCAGCTCATTATCGTCAGCAGCCAGTGGGCATGAATTTCTCAGAAAATAATGCGATAATGTGATCCCTCTTATCTCTCCATTCATTTTGCTCATTCGCCAACCCCCACTGTGCACGGAGACCCATTGGTGCCGGGATATCCCCGCCCAGCCTAACTATGCATTTTACCCTCCCACTACCTTCCCTTTGAATCCTAGTCAACAACACCACGTAAATACGACTTTACGATCTATTTGCTAACCCTCACATACTCACTTGCTTTTAACATACTCGTCAACTGTGGTAAACAGATCGTTCTTAACTTAGAATGCCAGTATGTCTTGGAATTGCAGACGCCTACAGAAATCTGGACATTTTTCTGGAGAACTGTATAGCAAAGTTTTTATGCATCCTTTGTTTAGGTCACAGTAAATTTCCACTATAGCACAAGTAAACGCTGATTTAATCTTGCTCGATACGTGAAGTCAAAAATATCAAACAGTCACAACTCGGTAAAAACTCACCACCTGCCAAACATCCTAGTAAAGACCCTTCAACACTTATATAGATGTATATTTAGGACTAAAATACTGTACAATTGCCTGAAACTAAAGTTTCGCCATAAAAAGGTAACATATTCTTGATAAGCTTTTCATTTTTCAGTCCAAAAAGAAACGCTCTACACGACTACCGCCGCGGCGCGCCGTTTCCCTAGATTACCGGGGTCCTCCCAACGTTGCGTTAACGCAACACTTGCTTTATTGTTAAATAATTTGAGAACCACATAGTCAAATTCACCCAATCTGTTGCAATGGCCTAGAATACAAATGCATCATTGTATTTGCAGAGAGTTATAATCATCGAGTGTCTCAGATTTAACATAATATGTAAACTTTGAAGATAACCTAAAATAACAACTTACATATAAATGAAAAGGCCATTGTAAGAACAAAAGTTACAAAATTTCTTCCGTGAAAAAATTCATAGCATTTAAGAAAGCATTGAACTACCTATACTAAAAACATTAACTACTTATCAATAACAAATACGGAGAGAAAAAATCGCAAAGTTTGCGTTGCGTTCACACAACGTTGGGAAGAAATGGGTTAAATTTACGATTTTTTAGGATATGCAATAATCAGTATTTATAGCGAAAATCGTTTGTAATATCTTTGTATTCAAAGGTTGGCAAGAGGTTATAAAAAATAGTCGCTGTAATTTTGGCTCACGACAAAGAACTGAGAGAATCATATTTTATTACATTACGAGGGCTTTTTTCTTAGAAGTTAAATCGGATATTCTATCGAATTTCACCGCAAATGTACACTTAGAATGTAGCTAACAGAGTAACGTATATTTTTAGATGTAAACCATTACAATATCGCTCCTATAAACTTGCCAGTAAGTTATAAAAATAACAATTAAACATCTAACCTTAGCGTCTCCAAAAATTGTTCTAGGTGATGATCAACTCCGTTAATATGAACGCTAGAATTCCGTTTAAAATTTGGAACCAATCAGCAGAACAAACAGAATGTAATTCCTCGCATTGATTTTCAATAAATGCAACATGAGCGTTTTTAGTTATTTTAACTCATAAACAAATAAGTGACCATGAGCACCTTCGTTGAGTGGGACACTGAGAGCCGGAATGGGCCGAGGTAATCCCCACGCGGACAATAGGAAAGGATCGGACCTCTCACGCCGAGGGACCCTAATGGCGGTTGGGACCCACTTTTCATTTCCTCTCAGAGTCCTCACAGCATAGCTCTAACAAGAGGAGAACATTTGGTTACCTGAAATAATCCTCAAAATAGCTCTTCCTCCACGACAAAATGTCCTCTTCCTCGATCGGGAGGGAGTATTCTGGCTTCAGAAACGCGTGCGAGTTTTTCGTCTTTCTCCCTTCTCCTATTCTCCCCTCTCGGAGGAGGATCTCAGATTTCCTCTCGGAGTTCCTCCTTGAGGAGGTGAATGTATTGAGAGGAAATAAAAACTCCCAAACCCTGGTGACCACTCAATGGAGTGTGGTCTGGCAGACGACTGGAGCGTAGGAGTTCATGTTGAGTGCATTCTTCATGGAACAGGGGGTCCAACGACCGGGAGAATCTGCAATGGGGAACATGCATGATTTTGTTCAAGTACTAGAGAAAGAACTCTATGTATTCAATGGAAATTTTGTGGATGAATGACGTTTTTTATGACGGAGGTATGAGTCTTTCGAAATAACTCTTCATCAGCTGCCTGAAAACACAATGTCATCATGAACGCTTGTGTGTGACGTCACGGCACAGAATCCAATGATGACACACTGAGGGAGTGGTTAGAAAATTGGTCTATGCTGGGGCTTAAATGCAAATTTGGCAAAAATATTGCCGTTTTAACGTCAGACTGCAGATTGTGAATATGTTGGGTTGCCTACGCGTTTTTGGAACAAATAAGCATGACGTCAGAGTCCAATAAACAAAACATTTACGTGGTGCCAGTAAACTATTCGTCCCGTTTTTAGGAAAACCTATGTATCACTTAGTATGTATCTTTTTCTCAGTGCATTTTATTATCCAAGCTCTAGATTACTAGCGAACGAGGTAGTTGATTTGATTTATGTTCCATTTCAATTTTGTGGATTCTCAACTCCGCGCCGAGAAATCTTCATTAAAGTCGCAGAGCATTCTTACAGTGCTAATGAATTTAGTAGTTTTCGCAAACTTTGAATCTCTGTAGCAACAAGAATATTGAGAATTATGAAATCAGATTTTGCATGCGTTAATAACTTTAACTTGATTATCTATTCACGTTAAAAATAATCTTAATTTTATCAGATACCACATTAGTTTGTAGTGAATGTGTGTATATACTAAGGCACTATACGTACAACAATGGAAAATGAATCATTTGTTTTCATTGTCACAATATTCTGATGTTGTAATTATTTTGATTTATGGTTTATGCCTTTATAATTTACTTAATATTAATACAGTAAAACCTCTATGTTGTGAACCTCTTTATATCATAAACCTCCATACTTCATACCACGCCTACGCTCCTGTCAGATTTACAGGTAAATTTATTGGCAAACCTCTATGTAGTTAACCTCTTTATATCGTAAAACCTCCACTTATCGCACCAAGGAGAAACACCCAATATGGCCTAACTACCTCTGCAAATTGTAGCGAGGCAACTAGAGACCAATAATGCAGCTGCAATTTCGTACATTAAATGACATTTTAAGCATTAAACATTTCACCTTTTTTTATACATACACCCTTAATATGTTGTAATTTTCACATTAACCATTAGTTGTGCCGGTTTGTTCCATATGAGAGCATACCTAACAGTAAATGAGAAAAAAGATGTTCAACTATCCTAATCATTTTAAGTGACTGTTGACTTAAGAGAGATCACATCGTTTTCTCTCTGATCATGGTAAAAATCATGCGATAGCACTCGCTTTCTGCAATTATTAAATAGTAAATGCATGTTTGTTTAAACACATATATATGATGGTTTAAAAGACACTAGTGCCTTAATTTCTGAGGGATATGTAAAAATGGTGCCTATCACTAAAATCTCTCTATAGTGAACCTCCATGCATCAAATAGACCAAATTTTGGTCCCCTCCATTACGATGTAAAGAGCTCTATCACTGTATTATTCTTCAAAAGCGTGAAAGTCCTGCTTTCACAAAAATAACAAAAAAACAGAATGTCTCTGCACTTCGATTTTAATGAGTGTTAAATATTGCACACATCCTGCAGTGTAGGCAGAATACTCGCATGTCTGTTTTGCGTGAGGTAAAAGGATAGAAACACCACACGCTCTAATTCGTCGCTTACGTCAGCTGTGGCTGAAGACGAACTCCAGTCCACTTTGGAGGCACAACCAAGTGCGCTATAAGACGAAATCACTGTTCAGCAGCTGCTTCTAACTAGACGATGCATGGTGATATTGCCAGCAAGCAGCCTAGTCAGATCCAGGACTAGGGGCCAGTGATTTTGAGCAGGCCAGCGTTTAATAGCCTTAGTGAGAAGAGAAAGTGTTGTGAAATGTCTTAGACTTACAGGTGCTTTGGTTGTGTGTGTAGGTATTTTCTGATTTTGCAAATTCGTTTCACCTATAATTTTTCCAGTTCAACGCCCATTTTCTGGCCTAAATTTGTGTTTTTCTTAATCATTAGGGCAGTAGCTTAATATATTTTTTATGACTGCATGGAAACGTGGAATGTCAGGCAAACCAACAGAATCGAAATGTAAGTTTCAAAAACACAAAGAATAGAATTCCAGGTGGCTTCAACATCTGCTTATGAGGTCTAAACGGTGTCTTAGCTTGCATGGAATAAATTTAAATTTTAAATTCAACATGTGCTAACTAATGTACAGGCGGTCCTCGACTTTCGTACAATTCACACTTTCGTACGTTCAAAATTGACACCTTTTACTTGGCTTCCGTACGATAAATTTGGACTTTCGTATGTGGGTATGTAATTATTTTGAATTCCCGCGATGTTCAGTGCGCATCCCAACATTCAATTGTTTCAAATGGCAGTATATGCGAACAATACGAACGTATACAATGAAGGGAATTGTTGGTAGTTGAGTCTAATCTAGGTGACTTATTTGAGAGAGGGACTGCCTGCTATAGGCTCCTTCATCAAGAGAAGAAGAAAGCCTTCATTGAAGATATTTTTCAAAAAAGTTGACTAGACATCATAAAATAGCTTTCAATAAAACTAGTAAGATCTTCTTTCTAATTGAATTTTTTCGTTTGAGTGCTGTTTAATTCACCTTCAGCAACGATATTGCACGAAATATCAACCGAATTTCGTTTGTCTTTTTTGAATAACATGCGAATATACGCGATCAGGAATGTCACCTGCCGAATGTCGAATTTTGGTGTAAAAATTAAAAGGTATCCAGAGCGCGGGTTCAACAATTACATTTTGTTATGCTTCTTGATATGTCTTTTTATTTATAGTGGACGTAATAAGTGGAATGTCAACTTAAACGCCAAGAGGATGTTTCACTCGATAGTCAACGCATTTCTTGGTTTTTTTTTTAACTTTTATTTACATTTTCTGCGTATTTTCGAAAGAAATTAGATGATTTGAGGAGTTTTATTGACGTATTATTAAAATTTAGTGAATTGAAATAAAATCCGTGAAAAAAAGGTTTTAGTACGTATATTACGCTCTTTTGGAACGTAAACCCTAATTAGTATGGAAGTCAATGGTTCGACTTTCGTACACATTTTCGGGAAAGCATTGTGTGCGAAAGTTGGGGACCGCCTGTATTCCTTGTCCTTTTATATACATAAATATAATATTATTTAAAAGTATATAAGTAATTTTGGGTGTTTTAAAATTCTTATCCATCGTGGTAATAACTTGGAATGTTGTAAAATTTCTCCACTCGGGGGAGCTCCCCTTTGCGTATGGGGATTGCGGATGACGGTACGTCAAGGCGAGTGACCTGACCCAGCACGCAAAGAGCCATAGTGCCATCAAACCGCACAGGTAAAGTCATGAACTGAAAGTCTCCTCTCATGGAAAATGCTTCGAATTGGAGGTGTAAGGAATTCTAAATTTTCTCTCATCCAATTCGTGAGAGATTCTCTGAAGTTCCCCGAGGGTGTCTGCTTACCTGTGAAGCTGTGATATCGTGGAATCATGTGGGCCTTTTTGTCTTTTCAGAATACTCTGTGAATTTAATGAAGTAAGACCTGAAAAAAGTCTGCTTTTGCTCCACACAGCAATCTGCAAAAACTATTCAACTCTATTGAATTTGTGCGATGACTTGATTTGATATTTCATATTCATATTTCTGGGTCGAATTTGGCAATTCTCCAACCCATACGCTCTCATATACAAATTTAATCAGTTACACAGCCTGAAAAAATTGATTTCACCCTCGGCCATGCGCCTATTGGGACGGCTTGAGGGATAATATGTTAATGTTGTAATTGAGATTGTTGATGCTTTCCAGGGGATTATAATATTTCAGGGCATCAGAACTCTTTCAAGGGCTTTGGAAAAATCATAGGCTTGACAATATTAACAAATCTCTTCTTTTACTATTTTAAAGGTCGTTTTACAGGGTACATGGAATTGTGCAATCTGACGTACGTCCGAAGGCGCAATCAAAATTGTGTCGTGTAAAGCGGTGAATTGCTGGAACACATGTGAGAATGCGTGGATGCGAGATGGCAGAATAGCCCCTGTTCTAATTTCGTTCATGCATTCGTGCAATTCCACGCCACTTTAGAAATTAATGCAGCTCTAATCTGCACAATTCCATGCCCCGTGTAAAACGCCCTTAAGAATTCATTATTTCTGTCATGTAGTTTCTGTTCGCTCAGCGTGACATTTAAATTTTTACGCCGATGTTTCTCCTATCATTACAAAACCATTGCTGCCTTCCACACAAGAACCATCGCAATACCTTGAGTCACAGCCTCCGGCATCGCAGCCAGCTCCCCAGGCCCTCTCCCTGGAACAAGACTTTCGACAGCTTCTCCCGGCCACCGCGCCCGGAATGCTGCCCACACCCGCAGACCAGGAGGTTCTGGAGCTGCTTACGCTCCTGGCAAACAACAAGGACTCCCCGAAGCTCACCAGGTGGGAGGGACACGAGCTCCTTCTCTTACTCACATTGGGGTCTGAATGGCCGACTCTTTCGACCACTACGAGGAACATTGGGTACAACCGTACTAGGATCCTTGCCATCGCCGCCACCCATGGGTGGGAAACAGAATCACGGGTATCTAACCCAGACGAGATCCTGTGGCGCCTGCACACTCTCTTGTGGGTGCAGACGGGGGAGAGGCCCTTTGCGTGTGGTGTGTGCCACAAGCGCTTCTCGCAGAAGAGCACGCTCAACCACCACGCAAAGATGCACTGAACGCTGTTCGTTGGGTGAGGGAATAATAATAGTAATAAATGCTCTCTGGAACTCTGTGTGATATCATTCTGGTTCCCGCTTTCGCCGTGTGAGGTGACCTTGGGGTGAGGGTATGTGCGCCGCTGCAATGCAGGCTGCTAGCAGGTCGCAGAGTACCCTGCTAGCAGGTAGCGCTTGGCTTAAATAAGGATTATTAATACCCTATCAAACGAAGGAAACTTTCCGACCTTAAGTAATTTTGATAGGTCATTATTAAGAGACGTTTCCCTGAGCTCTGTGCCTCATGCATGCATTGGTAATGTCAGACGATGTATAACTCCTATCTACTCGTATAGAACTAGGTCCATGTGATGTCACGTGGGGTGGCATCGCATGGGCACCAATCTGGCCTTTTTCAAATGAGGTTAAAATTGACCGTTGCCATTCGTCTAAACTGAGAATTCTAAAACCAAATAATTTGTATAGTATGAATACACTAATGGTGGGTAAGGAATCGCAGTCAATGCATTTCATTTTCTTTGATGAAGGTAACTACCCTATTGATTCCATATTTTGCAAGGGGTGATACAAAAAGACCTAGCGTAAATAGATGTTTGATAAGGTGGGGGGGTAGGGGGAAGATGGTAAGGTGGTGGGGGGGGGTATTTCTGAACAAACATTTAAACATTTCCTAGATAACAATTTGAAAAATTGATATAACCATTTACTGCCAACAGGCTGATATATCGGTCCTTGCTGGTTGAGCGAAATTTTTTCACTTTTTTTGTGATTTTAGCCTTTTTATCGGCTGTAATTTAAGTAAGCCCCCATAATCTATCTATGGTTATAAGATATAAATATATCTTAGGAATTGGGAAAAAATCTAGAAGTATTAAATATTATTAAGTAGCTGAGAAATTTTTAAACCTGAAATGTTGCTAATTCCGGAAAATAGCCTTGGCAGTCTTCGTGCATCCCACCTGAAATAGGCTGCTGCAGTAAAAGGGTTAAAATCGATCATGTATTGCATAGTGAAAATGTTTAACAGGTGATATAATTGATGAACCATTTCTGGCGATACTATGTTATACCTTTCATGGAATACGGAAAATGTATTCCGTCTCCTTTGCTTGGAGATGATGACAACTGAAAAATTTCTGTTCTCACAAAATGTTTTCTCCGAAACCACGTGATCATGTCAAAAATGCATAATTAATTTCCTCGATTAATCTTAGTTGTTTGTGTTGGAACAAATTTTCATTTTTGTCTCGCAGATATTATTTTCATAAATTTGCTTTTCCTGAAAACTTTTACATGAGCATCTTCCAGCATTTTTATTTCACGATGAATGGAACATGCAGGAGAGGGAATTGCAATAATGGTCGTATGATACATATTCTTTAGAGTAATACCCCAAAAATGATCCAGGAGAATCTTTCAGAGACCAAAAGTTAGTCAGAAAAAAGTCACAGATCTAAGATTGCAAAATGGCTGTTCCCCAGTGTAATTAATGATCAATGTATATAGTATTCAAAGTTATTTTGACAAAGTTAAAAGTTTATCAAAGGAGTTTTATGGTTTAGCAATTCGCGACAATGAATAACAAATTTGGGTCGTATGCCTCCCACCTGCTGTTTAAAATGTTTGGCTGAGTGTGGTATGACTTTACATTTTGCCTTTTTGGAAGCTGAATTTTGTGGTGAATTTTCTACTTTTTTTGCGTATAATCCCTTTCCAAATACAGCTCCCCATTATCCTCCCAGCTACAGACTCCCCATTATCCAGCTGTGGCATATCAGTGTCGCAGATTATCAATGCATGATTTTCACTCTCATTTGATGTTTTCCGCAATCTTCATTATAAATAAAATTGTATGCAAAATCACCAGAATGACTGCATTTTAATGTTAGGAAACACAGGGCTTATTATCCCATTCGTAAAACGGATGCGATCGTGTGCTAGCTGCAATCATGGGAGCTCCGTGTTCCTTTTTCCAAGCGTCTCATACTTCCAGGTCTTATATGGACCAGTGGGAATACGAGTGCACTCGTGTTATCATCTCTAAAAAGATCTTAGAAAGAAGAAAGCTCTTAGTGAGCCCGGAAAGCAATCTTAAATAAGAGAAAATGTACGCAAATAAAAATAAATTGTTTGCTTTACCTTCATTATAAATATGTAAGCACTAAGCTTATAAGAAGGGCCAGGTTCGTAGAAGGCAGAATGAGATGGCAAGTCTGGTTCCACACGTTTAATTGTCAGAGCACAGGTACAAACTCCCCCTCCGAGATACAGCGTAAGAGGCTTACCGTGTCTATTCCCTCCAAGAGGCTTCCTCCCGTGTCGCGTCCGTCTCGTGACCCTCTCGGCATCTTCCTATTGGCCGGAAAAGGTCACATGATTATGCACATCATACACCTTCCCACGCCAAGATACTGCAACGTGTAACGGCATTAAGTGTTGGAGGAATACGCGGAGACCAATTCCCACGAGAGAGCAAGTGGCAAGTTGTTAATCGGCGTAAGGTGTCAGAGTCATGCACGAGGATGGATCCCACGCGAGAGGTTGCAACGTGTTATGAGTTTCAGATACTGGATCTTGCACCGTGTGAGATGGGCTGTGGTTATGAAATACGTTCATGTGCAGGCAGGAAAGTTTCATTTTCACTTGCTCACTTGCTATCACTAAAATTTCAATTTTCAATCAAAAAGTGCAAACATAGTACTACTGGTAGAATTACCCATACCTTCAGCCGTCCAATTACCCCTGAAGGGATTTGTGAATTAATTTCACTCCTTGCAAATGTTTCTTGGCATTCACTGCTCACCTTTGCCAACGGTAACGATAACTTTGCCTGCTTCTTTGAAACTTTTTGCTATTTTTCCAACAGTGCTTCCCCAAGAAACTCGTGAAAAAAACTAATAATTCCAAGCGATCCTTAAACTGGTTTACTCCTGAGCTCTCAGAAATAAGGTCGCAAGTAATTCAGCTGCGTCAAAAGTATATTCGTACAGGCAATGTTGAAGATAGAACTGTATGGCGACAGCATAAATTGTTTTACAATAACCAAATACTTCAGTCAAAACGTAGTTTTAACTCTGACCTTATAAGTAATGCATCCAACCGTAATAAGGCAGCCTGGCAGGTCATAAACAAGGAAATTGGTCATTCAGGAGGGTCCTCTGACTTACCTTTTACATCTGATGATATGAATAACTATTACATCAACTCAATAGCCGACCTAGTGTCAAATCTTCATCTGGGTCCAAACCTGGCCTTGCCTCTTCTCCATAATTCTCAAACAATCACATCCCCCTTCAAATGGAAGTGGGTTACAGAATATGAGATTCGTCAAATCATCAAAAATTTAAAATGTTCAAAGTGCACGGATGTTTATGGAATATCAGTAAATTTAATCAAACATCTGGCAAATACTATTGATGAACCGCTGGCTTTAATCCTGAACTCATGTTTTCAATCAGGCATATTTCCTAATGCTTTGAAAATTTCTAAAACAATACCTATTTATAAAAAAGGTGATAAAACCTTACCTTCTAACTATAGGCCAATCTCTATAATACCAGTTTTTGGAAAAATTTTCGAAAAGGCCATTAAGATTCGGGTATACGAACACTTTGAAGTTAACAACTTATTTTCTCCATCGCAATTTGGATTTCGCAAAGGGTTTTCCACCACCTCAGCTGTTAAGTCCGCCATTGATGAAATTCTAAATGCTTTTTCAAGTAAATCCTCCATTTCTCTAACTGCCTGCGACCTATCTAAAGCATTTGACTGCGTTTCTCATCCGATTCTTCTTCAAAAACTTCATTATTATGGTTTCAATAATCTTGAACTACAACTCTTCGAATCCTATCTCACCAATCGATCCCAGTGTGTTTTCATCAATAATAACCTTTCTTCACCCCAGAATTTAAATTATGGAGTTCCTCAAGGCTCAGTCCTTGGGCCTCTTCTATTCCTTATTATAATCAATGACTTACCCCGTAACGTCTCATGCAAGTCCATACTCTATGCAGACGACACTACTTTTATTCACAAGTCTAATCATCTGACTAATACAAGCACTACGACTAACTTGTTTTTTACTGAAGCCTCAAACTGGTTTTCTGCGAACGGTCTGGTTCTGAACAATGATAAAACCCAGTCACTCGTCTTCTCTTTGAGCACTTCTGATAATCCCCAGACCACCATTAAATTATTAGGATTTGAACTCGACCAAAAACTGACTTGGGAGCCACATACGGTAGGCACTCTTAGTAAATTGTCCAAGGCAGTTTATATGCTACGTAAACTTGTATACTTGATACCTAAAGAGTACCTTACAAATATATACTTTGCTTTGTTTCATTGCCATATTAATTATGGTATTGAACTTTGGGGCCATTCACCATCTGCCAATAATTTATTTAAAATGCAAAAGAAGGCAGTAAGGATAATATCCTTTTCTCAACCAAGGGATCACTGCAAGCCTATCTTCTCCAAGCTTGGGATTATGACTCTGTACGGCTTGTATATATATAAATCCCTGTGCAATGTCAAAGATAATCTGGGCTCTTTGGAAAAAAGGTCTAATTTCCACAATCATTATACAAGGAATAGCGACACCCTAGATGTTCCCTATTGTAGGTTAAACAAAAACAGCAATTCATTTGATGTACTAAAAATTCGTTTTTTTAACAGATTGCCCCCAGAAGCTAAAGTTGTAAGTGTGACAAAGTTCAAAAAAGTTATTCATGACTGGCTATTGAAAAAAGCCTTTTACTCCATTAATGAATTTTTCGAAAGTGAAATTGTAATGTCCTTTCTTGATGCATAATCCAATCGATTTTGCCATATGTATTTTGTGTATTGATATTTCCTATGTGTATGACGAAGACTATTGCAAATTCTAATTTGTTTAATGTCCAATAAAACTATTATTATTATTATTATTATTATCCAGTGGTGTAGGGAGGAATTTTGTTCGGGGGGGGAGGTCCGAAGCCATGGGGGAAAATGTTTGAAAAACAGGGTACAAAGTAATGGTTTTTCAACTAATTTTAATAATCGACAAAACTTTATTTATCAAAGAAATAATTTTTAAATTCATGATTTTTCAATGTTTCATTTTCTTTTATGAAGGAAAATAATTTTGTTTTTATATTCTGGGGGGGATCCGGATCCCCTGGACACCCCCCCTGGCTATGCCAATGATGCTATCACGAGATATGAATGAATTAAATGACTACCTCTGTAAATGGAAAAATATTCATTAAGCTGTCCTAAGGAAATAGACATCATAAAAAGAATATAAGCACAGATTTGGAATAAGAATGAAAAATATATCTAAGATCGACCAACTATGTCTCTAGGACATAATCTATGTTGAACAGTGAAAATAATGATGTATATAATTTTCACGATTATTTTAACAAAGTTTTAAGTTTATCAAAAGAGTTCTATGGTTTAACAATGGGTGAGAATGAATAACAAATTTAGTGTATGCCGTTTAAAATATATGGCTGTGTGTGGTATGACTACTTTTTGCCTTTTTGGAAGCTGAATTTTGTGGTGAATTTTCTTATTTTTCACGTATTATCCCTCTTTGAATGCAGTGAAATGTCTTTATAACAAAATTCTATGAACTGCCATGATAGGTTTGTTAAACAGAAATTTCATTATGTTGAATTGTGCAAAAAATATTGCATGGAACCACACGAATGAAAGTACATAAAAAAAACTTAATGAAACATCATTAGTGAAAAATATATTTTGTCCAATACAATTGAAAATAACTAAAATTCAGATTCATGTACTTACCAACGGTATCTTCGATGGTGCTTATCAGTGAGGTGGAGGATTGAAAACTTTTTATGTCCACACCACATAAATTCAATCATTGACACTACTCCTTCATGGAGAATGTCCAATAGGGTAGTTTCCTTCATTAAAGAAAACGAAAGGCATTGATTGCAATTCCTTACCCATTATTAGTGTATTCATGATATACAAATTATTTGGTTTGAGAAATCCCAGTTCAGACGAATGGCAATGGTCAATTTTAACCTCATTTGAAAGAGGCCAGATTGGTGCCCATGCGACGCCACTCCACGTGACGTCACAGGGACCTAGTTTCTATACCAGTAGGTAGGAGTTCTACATCGTCTGAGATTACCAATGCATGAGGCACAGAGCTCAGGGAAACATCTCTTAATAATCACCTATTAAAACTGCCTAAGGTCGGAATGTTTCATTCGTTTGACATGGTATTTATAATCCTTATTTAAGCCAAGCGCTACCAGCTAGCAGGGTACTCTACTACCTGCTAGCAGCATGCATCATAGCGGCGCTCATAGCCTTGCTCCATAGTGGCTTTACACGGCGGTAGCTGGAACCAGAATGACGTCACACAGGCATTTCCCAGCATTCATACTTAGCCGTAGTGTTTTTGCACGCTTGAAAATTTTCACTTTTCATTTTATTGCAAAAAATATATATCGTCATTTAAAAATCTAGAAGCATGAAATACGTACTCCAGGAGTAATAATCTATCGATAGAGGCAGTAAAAAAATAATAGGAAACCACCCTATTATGAACACTTTTTACATTCACTGTACACAAATCTATTTATACACGACACTTTTTAAAATAAATCAGTTACTTTTTTTCCACACTGTGTTTCACACAAGATCGTTCTACAAACTTGCTTACAAATTCAACTGAGTGCTCCCGACAATTGATTTAACGTCCTCCTTTGACATTAGAAGTTTATGGATATTCAGAACAAAGTTGTGTGTCATTGTTGTATGTGAATGACTGTAACCAATTGATTTTTTTTTTAATTGCAGCTGATTGTATTTGCTATATGATTACAAATTTTTACATATATCTAAATACTTTACGCATGCCTGATGATATTCATGAACTATTAGCTGATCAAAATCATTTAAGTTGAATGTCAGATATCTGGTATTTTCTTCTACTCTTGTTTGAATACTCTAAATTATAAGCATTATGCATTTTGCGGATACATAGTAAATAGTCTTAAATTGTAGTTAAAATGAACTAAACTCACTATGGTCCACAAACCTATTGTTAAATTTTTAAAATGCTCAGGATAGTTATTTTCAATATACTTGTAATGTTAACCAATTAATTTATAAAATAATAATGGGTTCTAGTTACTGATTACAATTTTTATTGCCAAATATATTTCACGCACTCATGATAATCTTCTTGGACTGCTAGATGATCAAAATTTTCTTTTCATTCCAGGTGAATTGCAGTTGAGTGTTTAGTCCAACTGATGCCAAAGAAGATGAGAAAATGCCCTAATACATATTAGGCGGAGAGAAGATGCCATTAGCCATCTGGGCTCTGGTACAGGATTTTTTAGTTAATAAAGTGATTAATTACTGGTCTGGAAGTTTCTATACAGTCAATTCATATACATCGTTTTGCCTCATTTCTGGTTTTTTATAGAATTCTTTTTATAAGATTTTCTTTTATATATTTTTTTTCAAGAGTGGGGCTTTACTGGAGGATTTGCGGCGTTTATACTCCCTTATTGTTGATGCCAGTTATCCCCCAAGACAGATCTGTCTCCGATGCAACAGTTTACGTCCCTCGTATCAGTTTATCTTTAGGCTGCCCTACATCAGGCGGCGATTCAGCCGAGAGTGACTTGTGTCCCGACAACATCATCATGGTGGTGATTTAATAAAAAATTCTGTGGAAAAACAAATTTGTAGGTATTCATTAAAAAATGTCTTGCCAGGTACAAGATGGTTCCTTAACCAGAGTAATTTTTGATAGGAGAATACTCAGTCAGGTTTAAATGGAGATCATAATCACTTAATTAACCACGCTTTCACTTAGCTCCTGCTATAATTAAGGTTAGCAATTCTCAAATAATGCAACGCCTTCAATTACCTGCAATGAAACAATTTACATTAACTTATCCCTGTAAATGTATGTAATCAGATGTCAGTTGCCTACTTCAAAAATATAAGCCCTGGTTTTTCCTGAACCTGCTTTCATGACGGCATGGGATAAGTAAGTGTTATTTTTTATTGATTTGGTATTACAAGAATCATCAGTATGTTCAGAGAAATATTACCCAGGATTCCAGGACACATACAATGGTCTCTCAGGTCGGCCTTTGGTCTGCGTTGGGTGGCAGTGACATGGGGAATACGATCGGGGTGGGACTTTCGTTCTTGTTCTCGATATTTTACCATAAATTCCAAGTTTCCCACTTGTATGGGTCCTCTCCTTCCCTATCAATGCGAGGGTGGCATGCTTGTATTTTTAACAATATTTGCTTTTTTCAAGCCAAAAAATTAAACAAATAGTGTGTTTTTTCAGCACGTCATTCCATGTATGTATGTATGTACAATTGAGCAATGTAAACACAGTATGTTAGGGAGGCATATATATATGGTCATCTGCTATATTGCAAGTTATTTTGACTGCTAATAATCAGGGAAAAAGATGACATATGCTTACTACTTCCCTTTCAACAGAGGATATATGTATTCAATGTTTTATTTAGAATCTATCTGAAATGGATGATAATTTTTACCATAATTACTTGTCTCAGGCGTGACATCATGGAATTGAATCAACATAATAAATAATTTGGGTTGATTTTATTAATAAGTTATAAGTTACAATATGTTAGAGTTCCTCCAGATTAGATCTGAATCATTTCTCTCCATATACCTGTGACGTTACGTCGTAAAATCTGGTTGATTTTTCACGTAAGTCCAGACAAGGGAAATACTCCAACCGTCGGTCACAAGCTGGATCAGGGAAAGACTCCACAAACAAGAAAAACAGCTCACAAGAAAAAGGTAGCAAAAAATACTTTACGAGTTATTACCGTTCGATATCTATTCAAAATAGAGTATTCAAAAATCAGAAGTATTACAGAAAACAATGATAGTAATTCATGATGCCAAAAGAAACATTACCAGCTAAAAACCAGCAGAATAATTGCACAAAATTTGCCATGTCTCACTAGACATGTGACAACGACGACTCCCCGAGCACAAGAGAGCTTGGCTATGCAGGACAAGACAGGATGTGAGGGGAGGGATTCTTCCAGGGAGTGGAGGGGTAGCCAGGCGAATTCAACTACTGCGCCACTGATGCGTCACTGCCCCTGCAGAAACGGCCGCTCCGCAAAACACCATTCCCTGGTTTTGAGACAACAGCATACCAGCCAGAATTTTCCCCTCAACTTCTGGGTTGGAGACATCAGTTGAATCACAGGGATATTCATTGGAACACATGGAGGGGGAGGAGATACTGGGGTGAGGTGTTGGAGGGAGAGAGAGTTGTGATAGGACAATGGTAAAACTTCTCACTCCAAGTGCAATACTAAAGCCTTAGCACCGATTTCCCCTTGCTTGCCAAGGAGTAAGTATTTCTCCGCAGTAGTCCTATATAAGTCTTGCATTGCAGGTAGGTTGGTTCGGGGTTGTTTCGGGGCTGTTTCAGAGGCTGATTCCAGAGGCTGAGTTTCCAGAGGCAGGGTTTTCAGAGACAGGATTTTCCAGAGACAGGATTTTGCAGAGACAGGATTTCGCTACAGGCCTTTTGCGCGAAAAATCCTTTGCACGAAAAAACCTTAGCGCGAAAAGTTCTTGGCGGGAGAAGTTCTGCGGATAAGTTCGGAGGAAGTTCGAGGAATTTCTGGGGGGGAGGGGTACCAGAAATTTTTGGGGGGGGGGAAACACTAAAAAATGCCACATACCTAACATTAATTTCTGACTCTATATTGTTCTCTGGAATTCTACGTTCCTATCCTTACTCTTCAAAAATCACTCCCCATTGTGTTGGAAATTGTCCTCTTAGTAAATAGCAAATATAATTGCACCGTAATACTCGACACTCCAGCAAATACACCTTTCTCCAACCTTTTCTTTTGCCCTCCTGTACTGTGCGTAGAAAACTTTTGTGAAGGACATTGTTGAGTATTTCGTGGGTACCCCATTTACAATTCATAAATTATATGCACTGTTTTAGTATTTCCTGTAATTCAACGCCATGTCTTTCTTTTTTAATTATATAATATCTTGTTATGCATAATTCATAAATACATAGGAGGCTACATTTAGGTTTTTACATTTATTTTCTCCGAAATGGCAGTCGAATATTTCATATTAATTGCTATTGCAAGTAACTGTGCATTGACTATCATGGAATGGAAAAACAACTACTAAAGGTGCCATCATGTAGAATGTTGACATTGTTGAAGGGGTAAGTTAATAAAATTTATTGCATTCAACTTTTATCCGTGCACTCATATGAATAAACAAGTTTTTTTTTTCTTCCCACCAACAGCTGTGGGGTAAATCTCAAAGTTTTCAAAATAAAAATTGAAGTTTTCAAAAACAATATAAATGTTTAAAAAATCATCCATCATCTAAATAATGACCAAGTGGTAGAGCTCAAGTACAAAAATTGTCAAAGGGACAAAATAATTAAAAAGTTAACAAGATTAACGTAATTTGGGGTGACTGAGTTATTCACACAGCACAGTCACGGAAAGGTTGAAATTCTTATGTGATGATCCTCTCAGAAACTCTTTCCCGTTCATGAATGCTTTGGTTAAGGGTTTGCTCCCTTGTATATAGTATTTATAGATATGCTTTCCGTTACATATATATACCTACTCTAACGAATTGATATAGAAACTAGCTCTAAACATAGACCCTATTTTACGTGCTATTTTATTATGTTGCAATTGAGTGGTATAGGTTCTTTAAAGGGCCACAGCCCTCCCCTTGGGTGTCCAAGGTGTGTATACACACTAGATAGAGTGGTGATTTTGTTCGAACCCCCACTAATGCAGAGAGGTAATAGATACCCCCTGCTTTGGCCCTTATTCTGCATCCACCGCTGGCTGTTACAATTATACATGCAGAACCTATTGTGCGTGTTTGGTTTTAGTATAAGAAGCAGAAAAGAGTTTCACAAAGAAATAAGTAAAGGCCTCTGGACTAATATTACCTTGCGTTCACGCTTTTTGGCCAAGATCCACCCAGCTGGGAATAATTCAACCCCTTTACAACCCTCCCCTATCAGACCGTTGTGTTTTTTAGTGGCACATCGCACAGGGGGATTTAGGGGGATAAACCCCTCCCCCCCCCCAGAGCTCATAAATTTTTTAAAGTTTAATCCATCTCACTTAATTAGATCGATATTACTAATAATATAGAATAGTGTAAGGATTAATAAAGTTTCCCTCAGAAAGCCATAAAACTCGCCATTTGAACCATTTATCTATAACAAATATTTCTTGGGTTTGCATCCAGGTTAAAGCTTTTATGCAAGCCTGACGTTTTGGAAGACGACTTGTCTTCCATCCTCCGAAACGTCGGCTTGCATAAAAGCTTTAACCTGGATGCAAACCCGATAAATATTTGTCAGAAGTATTCACCAGGAAAAACTGAAATCGTTTATTTATCTTTAAAATTCCGCAATTTATTAATCTCGCACCTACCCCGTATCCTGGAGGGTATTCCATACCCCCACACACCCCGCGGTATTAGTTGCACGCAAACCTCTTTCCCCCCCCAGCCTTAATTGCTAGCTGCGCCCATGGTAACTGCGATTCTTACCTGTGATTGCGATCACCGATAGGAGAATCACTTTTAAAAGTCAGCCGGGATTTGTGGCGATGCAATTCTTGCAATGTATTTTGCCCGATTCCAATGAACGAGCTCCCTATAAGACCTTTGTTCGTGAGATTAAAAAAAAATAATACTTTTGTGTGTGTGACTGTTTATTCTCTTGTCTTCTATGCATCTTCTGTTCCAGGCGTCGAAGGCTTAGGTCGTAGCATTTTCGCACCGAACTTCGGGTTAAGCCGACGGACGTTTTCATACGCGGAAGACCAATGACGTTGGGTATAGTTGTCGCGGATGTTTTAGATGTAAACGATCGGAGGTTGTGTCTTGCTGTCGAGAGGGAAGGGAAGCGACCGCTGAGGTAGCAAAATCTCTTTTTCTAAGATCGTGGTAGCAATGTCGGAAGCATTCAGGCCCAGCCTGAGACACTCAGCTTAGCGAGTCCTTTAGGGCCATTCTTCGACAATTAAACCCAACCCTTCCACTCATTTATGATCATCTTCACAGCAGGAATCCGTTGCTATGTGGTTAAATATTCAATAGTTTTTTTTTCAATGATAAATTTCGATGAATAGTACTATTTTTTCTACTTTGAAATGAATTCTTCGGCTTTTTTCTGTGCGTAAGCAGTTTTTAAACACAATTTTAGAATTAAAAATTAACAGACTTCTTCGGAAAATGGATTCTGGGGTTCCGTAGGGGAACATGTTGAGCGATCCTTCTGCGTCTAAAGAACGTGAGTGTACATTGTATTTCGATAATAACCATTAATAAATAGTAATGCCAAGAACGCACCATAACCAATCAACCAATGAAGTGTGTGCATCAGAAAAAATCACTATCAAGTGTTGAAACTTTAAAAGCAATTCAATGTGTGAAATGTAACTAAACAAATTCATGTGAAAAGTTTCATGACCTTATCCACACAAGAAGTTAAGAAAAAAATTGCTCAAATATAGCATATATGCCAATGAAAAAATAATTTTACAACTAAGTATGCGTTCTAAAAATACGCAATAGCCATTTTATCAATCTGTATTAATGTTTGCAACTTATTGCGGAAGACGAATGTTGTAGACGTATTTGTTATTTCTAGGTTGAGTTGCAAAGTTCACGAAGTTGACAAAACGGCTAATTTTATGGTGCGCGGAGTCATTTATTGCACTGGCGTGTCTTGAATCAAAATCTTTTTATGAAAAATTAAAAAATCAATTGATTTTTGAATTTTTCATAAAAGAAAAATTTGAATCAGAATTGAGAAAAAAATCATTAAAGTGACGTATTATTATATACTTTCTTCGCCAATATGTGCGGTTTTAGAAATCCGAGTGGAGACGAATGGCAACGGTCAATTTTATCCTCATTTGAATGAGGCCAGATTGGCGCCCATGCGATGCCACTCCTCGTGACGTCACAGGGACCTAGTTTCTATACGAGTAGATAGGAGTTTTATATCTTCTGAGATAACCAATGCTTGCATGATGCACAGAGCTCAGGGAAACGTCTTAATAATCACTTATTATAACTGGCTAAGGTCGGAAAGTTTTCTTCGTTTGATAAGGTATTAATAATCCTTACTTAAGCCAAGCGCTACTAGCTAGCAGGGTACTCTGCTACCTGCTACCATCCTGCGTCGTATCAGCGCCCAGAGCCTCGCCCCAAGGTCACCTCACACCGCGACAGCGGGAACCAGAATGACGTCGCACGGGCTTTTCCCAGCATACATACTTAAACGTCGCGTTTTCGCGCGCTTGAAAATTTTCACTTTTCATTTAATCGCAAAAAATAGATATCGTCATTTAAAAATATAAAAGCGTGAAATACGTACTCCAGGAGTAATTATCTTTTTATTTAGGCAATAAAAAATAATAGGAAACCACCCTTTTTATGAATTAGGAGATATTTTCAGCCGAACGCATAGATATGGGAATTGACTTCCAATGGCTTGCCTCAACCATGCGTTACACCACTTTGCCACGTCTCCAAACCAGAAGAGAGACAGAGGAGAGGAAACCCGGCGCTACGCCGAAGAACCGCGATATTGTTGTGAGGTGACCTTGGGGCGAGACTTTGAGCGCTGATACGACGCAGGATGCTACCAGGTAGCAGAGTACCCTGCTAGCAGGTAGTGCTTGGCTTAAATAAGGATAATTATTACCCTATCAAACGAAGGAAATTTTAACCATAGGCAATTTTAATGGGTGATTATCAAGAGATGTTTCCCTGAGCTCTGTGCCTCATGCATCCATTATTAATCTCAGACAATGTGGAACTCGTATAGAAACTAGGTCCCTGTGACGTCACGAGGATCGCATGGGCGCCAATCTGGCCTTTTTCAAATGAGGTTAAAAAATGACCATAGCCATTCGTCTTTAACTGGGATTACTAAAACCGAATAATTAGTATATTATGAATACACCAATGGTGGGTAACTAATCGCAATCAATGCATTACGTTTTCTTAGACGAAGGAAACTAACCTATTGGTCGTGCCCGTGGACCAGTTTATTATTATGGGATAGGTTGCCGCCTCAAATGAATTTTGTGTTTGTCCTGAAGCCCGTCGCCCGTTTTAAAATGCTTCCCTTCTGGCCAATTCTTCAATTCAGCGTAAATATGGAAGTCACACGGCAATAGATGCACATTGCAGGGTGCATCGACTCGACATAGAATCTTTAAGGCGTTTTCGACAGTTCGCCGATTGTTGTTGATAGCTCGCCGACGCTACCAAGTAGTAGAGGTGGTGGGAGATGGAATCACGGATACCGCACCAGCACTGCAATTCCTTCTTGATCCAAGGAGACTGGATTTCTTAGAACAGTTTGAAATCGTGAATTGCCCCGCTGATTTTAAATTATGTAACGACCATATTCCACTCACCCCTTCTGAACGTTACCCCACCTCCAACCCATCGCCCATTGACGTCATCAGTAACCTCGGCATGAACACACCCCAATAACCCCTCCCCTCCCTCCCTCCCCCTCCTGAAAAACTACAAAAAGGCTGTCACCCAAGGAAACTGGACCTTGACAATGGCACAAAATGCCGAAATCATTGTCGGTGAAAGTAAAATGGTGTGGAAACGGACAAGTTGTTTTAATAAGCTGAATATCAGAGATTTCCACCGCATCACGCCGGACACTGTATCTTTTATTAAAATTAAAGACATCATACCTCCGAAGAACTCAAGACTTTTATTTTTTGATATCGTCTACCTTTTATAACTTGTGTGCCACCAGAGGAAGCAACCGGCCTAGCAACAGATCTCCTGGAGGCAGCCAAGATCGCAGAAAAAACGAAGCACGAATTATCCACCCTTCTCAAAATATGTGTGGCGGAAAATTATGCCAAGTTCGATGATAAATTTTACAAACAAAGTAGTGGCCTCGCTATGGGCTCACCACTTTCTCCGTTGTTGGCAGATGTTTTTGTTGATTATTTGGAAGGAAAAGTTTTTAGCTCAGGAAACAGACAGCCTACTACATTCTGTGGTATACTAGTGTCGGTACTGATCGGCAACTGAATTTGTTCTTGATTTTTTTAATTTATTAAAAAGTAATTTTGATGACCATAATGCAATGACCGCCGTGAATTGGACTCTGGAGAATAGTTAGAAAATTTAAAAAATTATTGAAAGTCAGGACAGTACTCTTAAGCCTGAATCACACGATCATTTTTTTCGTCGCGAAAGTGATCACTATCGCGATCACTAGGCGAATTGATCGTCGCCGGCAATTGTTTTTAGGGATCGCGATGAGGATTCCCATCGCTATTTTTCATCTCTTTAGTCCGGTCGCTTTTTCCGTCGCTAAAAGGGCTAAAACCGTCACTAAAACCCCATATCAGCTAATCGGAACGCATGCCCGTATGGAGCGATTGCAGCGCAACGTTTGACAATTGTGGGAACGACATAGATAAACAAACACGCTGTATATTTTCGTGATGCGGGTCCTATGACAACGAGCTGTGATATTGAAAGTGATGCGAAAGCCGACGACGACGGGAGTGACCGTGTGATTCAGAAAAATGATCACTAGAGCGATCGCTTTTCGCGACGGGAAAAGTGATTGCGATAGTGATCACTTTCGCGGCGAAAAAGAATGATCGTGTGATTTAGGCTTTATAAAAGAATATCTTTACCCATCATTTTCCCCTATTCCGGTGTCCGTTTAAAATTCATCCAGTAACTAGGTAACAATAATAAGATAAACAATTTTTCTTGGATATGGCACAATTCAGAAAGATCATTCAAGTGCTTACAAAAATAACAAAGATGAAAAAAGTAATTTTGCTGAACATTTAATATACAACTACCATAGGAGCGATTTTAAACTTAATATTTTAAAATTTTGCATCGATCGTAATTTTTTAAATTTTGAATTGGACTCTAGAGAGCAGTTGGAAATTTTAAAAATTATTGAAAGTCAGGACAGTACTCTTATAAATGAATATTTCTACCCATCCTTTTCCCCTATTCTGGCGTCCGTTATAAAATTCATCTGGTAACTAGGTAACAATATTAAGATAAACAAATCATTATTTGCGCCTAAAGATAATGATAATTCATTGAAACCCGGGTCGCGCCATATAAAAAAAGAAGTGTTTTTATAGTAACTGTGTAATATCCAAGAAAACCAGTAACACTCTCTTTTTGGCAATTTTGAAAGTTGAACGTTCGCTGTGGCGTAGCAAAGAGTTAACCTTTGCGGAGGCTTCCGCAGTGATTAAATTGATGAAGGTTCTTTATGTTTAGTAAAATATATCATTAAAAAAGTTTTTTGTCCTCCAAAAATGAGCCTACACGGCAGAATCACGGAAAACCTTCCTCAAAAAGATTTCGATTTAAAATGGAGGCCACTGATATTCGCAGGTGAAAATTTATTATTTCGGGATTTCTTTCGCAGAGTTTTACTTTCTTACAATTCCTATTGTTTTTTTTACTAAAGGCTGATTGACGCAATCATTTTTTTTCCATCCTATTCAAGGAACAGGCTAAAATGATCGCTCCAATGATCGCATAAGTGATAGTGGAAAAATGACCGTTTCCCTTATATCACCATTTTCCGCCTATGCTCCATAGGGATGGCAATCCCATCCCTTATCCCTTCATTGGGCACGTCCCTTTTCCCATCGCTGGCACGGTCCTTCAACCAATCAGAAGGCACGGCTGCTCACCGCGACCGTAACACCTATTTGATTGGCTACAAATTGAATGACAGGGCTAAATTCAAAACAGACGGAATAAGCGATGGAAAAAACTGTCGATGTCAATGTGAATGACCGAATGATGAGTTATAAAGTGATAGGTCAATGAGAAATCACATTCATGGTACCTGAAAACATATTCTCAGGAGCTATGAGTCAATACCGCTACATAATACCACGCAAGGCGCCAAAAAAAGGCGTGTGGCAGGGGGTGTTAAGGCACGAGCCGATTAGAAATGAAAAAGCAAAATACTTCATCGAAATTACGACTAGCATTAATAATAGCATTAAGTTATAGCATCATTAATTTTAATACACGCTTCGTTATTAGTTTTCATTTAATTCTGTTTGGTCAATTGAAACGCAATTGCGCAATGTTTTTGTTTACCTGTATTAATAATGTAATAGCACTTATTGTCAACACACGAATCACCCGTTGCTATGCATTAGTTGAGGAGAAATGAACTCCCATATCTATCCGTTCAGCTAAATAAATATCTTTCTTAAATTATCGTTTCTTTCGGACCTGGAAATATGGTACGGTTCTCTATGTCGCTCTGAAAGAGATTATTATGTACACGTAGATGTAAAATGGAGGGTGATAACAATAATTATGAATAATATTTTCTTAAACCCAGTGAGTTTCATGCCGTGAACGCATGATTTCGCATTATTTCTTATAATGAGGAGATCGTCTAAAATCCAAAATCGATTCATAGATACAAGCGTTAATAATATTTCCCTTTTGATTCGAGAAAACGTGCAAGTATAAGTGCCCAAAATTGTTTGAAATTTGTTTTCATAGAGGTTGCTGTATCCAAAAGAGTATTGATGCTGAAATGAATTTGCATAAACTTTTCGTATTCAACTCGTGATTGAATACGAAACCGTTTAGAACGGATGTATCTCGTGATGCATGCTTCTTATCTTGTTCCTCTCTATTTTTGTGTTCAAAATGAAATAGAATTGGATTTAATGAACAAAATGTGTGGTCATCATTCAAACAGTGATTTAACTCGGTCGGTTGGTTCGTGGTGTATACATGATAGAGATCCTTCCAGGCTAAGCAAGGGGTGTATGAATTTTACGTATTAGGGCAGGGAAATCACTCTCTTGACTTCACCGAAATTGGCGAAGTGGTAGTGTAATTTGTTAGTATGCGTGACTTTTATTGGACCGTGTGGTGTGCATGTTGCATCCATCTGCATGCTGGTGATTGATCACCCCCTGCCAAACACCCCAGAGGTGGCCCGCAGGGTATTATGCAGATGTAGATTTAGACATCAATACTCAATTGTTCAGGCAATCTAAGTCTTTAGTTATATAAAAAGGCAATGCACATGCAAGCAACAATAGGGTAGTTTCCTTCATCAACGAAAATGAAAGGCAATGATTGCTATTCGTTACCCACCGTAAGCGTATTCATAATATAAAAAAATTATTTGGTTTTAGAATTCCAATTTTAGACGAATGTTAATGGTCAATAGAGCTCAGGGAAACATTTCTTCATAATCACCTATAAAAATTGCCTATTGTCGGAGAGTTTGATAAGGTATAAATAATCCTTATTTAAGCCAAGCGCTACCTGCTAGCAGACTGCGTCGTATCAGCGCTCATAGCATCGCCCCAAGGTCAACTCACACGGCGACAGCGAGAACCAGAATGACGTCACACGGGGTTTTCCCATCATTAATACTAAGCCGTCGCGTTTTCGCGCGGGAGAAAATTTTCACTTTTCATTTAATCGCGAAGAATAGATATCGTCATTTAAAAATTTAAATGCGTGAAATACGTACTCCATGAGTAATAATATTTCGATTCAGGCAATAAAAAAATAATAGGTAACCACCCTATTCCAACATCTATCCTCTACAGCATAATCTAGAGAAAAATCTACTGTTACTGCGCGGTGATTTAATTGATGAAGGTTTTGATGGTTAGTGAATCAATCGATTGATAAAAATCAGTCTCCTATGGATGGGTGCACTAACACATTCAGCCCCCTTTAAAAACCTATTTGGCGATGCGATCAAAGGGAAAGATTTCTCTGGATTCCATACGCGAAGACATGGTGAATAATCGCTAATATTCACACGAGCGGTTATAACGTGACGCATCTCTGTCATACAACTCGCTGCGTCCTCGCAGGAAATTCTTATCGTGTTTGTTTTTCTCTTCGTGAAGGCGGCAGTACCCCTGCGATTTCGAATTGGTGTTTGTTTATGGCCAAACAGTATGCACCGATTGTTTTCATAAACAACGGCGTGTCCGGGTTATAAAAAGTAGAGAGGGGGGAACGAGCCGCGGTCGTTCAAGATTTAAAAAATGAAAGGTTTAGGAAACCGAAATTTCAAGAAAATTATAAGAACGCTTTCTTGGTTTTTTTAAATGTTTGCTCATAAAAAAATCATTTGATTTTAATGACGTGTTTTATAGTGGTATATTATTCTTGGATTTAAAGGAAAATTGTTAAAAATTACTTTTGATTTTAGGGGGGATTTTAGCCCCCCCTCCTGGGTACGTCCATGTTAATTACATTTGCATCGGATTGTATCTGCAAACGCGAGGAATAGCGTGGAAAGGAGATGAATTTGCTGCATTGAGTCATCTTGGATGTAAATTTTTAGTTATAATCCCTAATCAATGCTGGTAAAAGCACAGAGAATAAGAAGGTGAGTAATTAAAAAAGTATTTAATACTATATGATTCATCTGATGCCGTAATGTGGCGATCGCTATTCAATTGTTTGTATTCATGAGACCTCGTCTCTCATCTATGCTTTTGTATTTGAGTCTACGCTATCGCATGCCGCAGCGAGGTCTTATATTTCATCCTTCTTTCCATATTATACCTATTTGCCAATGCGCTCTATGGGAAAGATTACTCTGGATTCCGTATACGAAGGCATCGTGCATGATCGCTATCATTCACCCGATGCATCACTGTAGTTTAGCTCGCTGCGTCGTCCAAGACAAATCCGTTCGTGAATTTTATTTAATCTTCGTGAAGGCGGCAGTACTCCTGCGATTTCGAATTTGTGTTTTTTTTTGTGCGGAGCTTATAGGTGTGCAAATATGCAGGGGAGGCTCTAATGGGAATGACGAATGCTATTAATTTCATTATTCACTGTTAATTCCAAGTTTTAAGCAATTGATATTTCGAATCCTTACTAAACATGAGATACATTTTAACCCTAGATTAGACTACAATCACTGAGGATCGTAGATTAGCATTACCCATGCCCAAAGCCCCAAAGAATAACTGTAGATCCCGTACGGAGTCATCGTGAATGATGGCTAATATCATTCACTCTCGCTGTGAACATGGCGAACTACTGCCGTTCGGCTGGCCGCATTTTCTTCAATGTTTGCTTAAAATGCAGTGATCTGTGTCACGTACTAACCGTAGGAAGGAATCGTGTCTATAAGGCATTGGGATGACTCAATTCAGAGTTGAGGGCGGAGAAAACATATCGCATCGACTATGCGAAGCGACTCTGAATATCGTTCAGTTGCTGGGTAACCGTGTGACGAGAGTGTTGAATTTTATTCCCGAGTGTGCCTTTTCTGTCTAGTGAAGAAATTATTCCCGTGCTCTGACAACATGAAAGAAGTGTTTCACACTTATCCAAGATGTTTATCTTTCGTGGTGCAAAGTGAATAAGTGCATTGGTGAATGTGGATTAATAAAATAATCCGAATTTGGAAATCACTGAATTAGCGCCTGGTGCATAAGTATATGTAGTGTCAAGTGCGTTCTATGGTGTACGTGGGGAAGCACCTTGTGGTGATTGTGTTGTATTGTGTAGCTTGTTGGGTTAACATTAAATAAGTTACCGAAGAAGAGTAACAAGGATTATCGGATCTTACGATTTGGCTTCTTTCTTGTGGAAAGCGTCTAACGGCTCCAATTACAAGGAAAAAATAAAGTAAGGATAATTTTCATATTTAATTACACTAATTGTATTACATTTATTTATACCTTTGCTTGTGGGAATAAAGCTTTATTGGCTTTATTAATCACACTGATTGTATGTATTTAGAATTATTTATCGCCAAGGTGTAGCATTATTATACTTTAAAACCCACCGCCCACCTCTGGTTTACAGAGTCATAATAATGTTTCGTGTGAACGAACCGGAATACGAAAAAATCATGGTATCCAACCCTACCGAAATTTGTAGAAACACTAAATTCTCTATCTAATTTTAATCAAGTGAAAGTTAGGTATCACCTACACGAATCCTTAGACCAATAGAAATCATCTTCCCACATCGCCTCCGTGGCGAAATCGGCTTTTCGCCACGGAGGCGATGACCAGAGGCCGTTTTCGGGGGGAGAGTATTTGGAGGACCCAAACCACCCTGATGAACGAACGATAAAAAAATGACGTATTTTTTCTGACAAGGATACTTTACGTAAGTAATCTCAAGAAAGAAATGAAACTATTTTTATTTGATAGTAGACACTTAGGTACGAATACTGTCGAAGGGTTTTGTCCATATACGCCCGGGTTTGCAGGAAAGAAGCATTTGAAAATACGCTGCCTTTGTAGTCTCGTCTTATCTGTCGTGGAAAAACCGACATTCTGAATCAATGTGTCCTGCAGTCTATTATATCTCTTATTTTATTATTATTATCTGATCTTCCGTAGTATGTTGGCGTTCGTAATATATATAACTAACTCCCCCTATAAACACTCTCACTACTTCTTTACAAGGATACAAAAATTGTTGGACCATTAATTATAAACTGTTTTAGATAAAATGTGGGGGTTTATGACCCCTGTTACTCCCCCCTACATCCGTGGTTATTAGCATCTGTTTTCGCAGGATAAGGTCTTCAGTGAGGGTAAGCTGAAGTACAGCCATGGGGTTGGGGGAGTTGGCACCCCTGTGTAGATTGCAATAGCACTTCCATTCATATGAAAATTCATTTTCTTTACTCACGTGTTCAAAATTTTTTCCCGTGAAGTTCTTCTCCGATGCCATATTCGTACTAAATATCGACACCGCATTTTCTCCTTGCTTATTTCTCATATCTTTGACAGCAGCTCCGAATAACACTTGGATCAATGCCCAGGAAAACGATTGGTTCAGCATCACTGTAAAATTACACCGAAGAATAAATACAGCATTAGAAAGGGTTTTGGAAGTACATATAAGTAAAAGATTTTGGAAGTAGATGTAGATTTAAATAGATATATTGCATGAATCCGATAGTTTGAATAAATATTATGGGATTATCGTTATAGTATGGGACTTGTAGGGATTCTATTGATAGGGTGATTAAGCAAACAAATGATAATCATAAATATCAATAAGTGACCACATTAAATATTGCTGAGATACAGGTAGTTTATCCGAGAAATTGAAAAAAGTACTTGTAATATATTATGGGACTGTGAAAACAATGTCAATAACCCATCCTATGCAACCCGATAAGTTTATGGAATATTATTGAGGGATTCCTGTTGAAAAGACAACAGAAAGGGCGTCATTGAGCAATTGCGGTGGGGCGTGGAACTACATTTGAGGGGATTTTCGAAAATATAATTATATTGTAATCACTCACTCGATCGCTGCATCAAACGGAAGGTTGCTATGGAGAGACGTAAACATGGGGAGGACATTCCGTACCCCCATTCTCTGTAAGCAGTAAAGCACATGTACCGTAGGATCATTTCCCAGCAAAACGGCGATGAAGCATTTACCTTTTAAAAATACACAAAAGAGACCGTCACTTACGGCCTGTTTACACGGAATATCAGCCATTAACAACTTAATGTCTAAATGTACGAACGCGTAAATGAACATGAAAATGCACCGTGTAACCAGGGCCGGCCCCAGCAGGTGCGGGGCCAGGGGCGAACTTTCAGTGCGGGGCCGTTCACTTAAAATATTAAACTCTATACCCCATCTACAAACTCGAGCATTTTTAATCCCTACCACTCTCTGGCTAAGTATGCGTTCCCCTCCCAAATTCAGACTTCGTAATTACGCCGTTATGATACCATCACGCAGTTGAGTTCGTTGTTATCACTCACACGACACAGTACTGTACTGACAAACGCAATTGCACAATAAATTTACTGCATTATTATTCCTTTTTCATGATATTAATTTTTGTCTAGCCTGGACTTAACAATACAGTAATAGTTGGAATTGGGTTTTCAAAACTATCGCATATTTCATTTTTTGTTCAGGAACGCGGGGCCCCCCAAAGCGCGGGGCCCGTGGCGGTCGCCCCGCCCTAAGGCCGGCCCTGCGTGTAACCACCCAGCTTAAGCAAATGCATCTACAGGAAATGGAACCTGTTCTAATTTTGTTCATGCATTCGTGAAATATTCCGTTTATATCCACCAAAGTCGTTCATTCATTCACATATTAACCCGTACGTTTTAATGTACCGCTTAATTATGCCTTAAGAAAGAAATACCGTTCGAAGGGAAACTGATTTACCCGCTGATAAAACGCAGGGCGGCCAGATGTTTGTGATGAGTTGTGGAGTCAAAAAGTGCAGCAAATTGAATCATAAGATCCCAGCAGTTGACCATGTTATTGTATTTTGATGGATATTAGCCAAACAACGACGAATCAAGCAATGAAATGCATATTATACGATGGCAATTATAATGATAATACACATTAATAATAATATTTTACTCACGGACCCAAATACTGCCAATCACGTTTATGTCGTCCCAGCAAGCCGTTGTGTGCACCAGGTTTTCTTCCAACTCTGACCTCTCGTGCACACGCTATTTCACTGTTTTTAAATTTCTCCACCAAACTCCGCGTGCACGAAAAATAATCACGTATCTGCATCCGTGTATCCATTGGGTCGTCATACAGACGTCAATGGAGTTAGAAACAGCCGTCTGTTGATGTAGACAATGTTACGCTATAGCGGTGTGCAAGCAGTTTGAAATGAGACAAAAGATAACGATTTATATGGTGTGATGACGCTTAAGAAGACCGTTGAGTTGTGGGTGGAGGAGGAAAGTCAGGGAGGTGGGGAGGATACGAAAATGGAATGAGGAGTTGAATAGAGCATTTAAAAACCGTCGGAGAGTCAAAAGGGCCCAGACACTGAGACAGACGAACTTGTTCCGCGCACAAGGAAAGCAGACGTGACGTCAGGAAAACAAAAGCCAATCGGTGTTCGAAATCGTAAATCAAAAAGTGGCGTAATAGTTTTTAAAATTATTTTAAATGAATTAATTAAAAATATTACATTTAAAAATTAACTTTAAATTCATATTACTTATTAGCTGAATACTGATACTCTATTTTTATTTTTTTACGAAATAAATGAGACTCAAATTTTCGTGACGTCATAAACGTCCTTCACTCAGGTGACGAATCGCATCCACGGAGCCCCAATCCTTCTCAGTGTCCTGCTAACCACCGTGGAGTTAAGACGTAAGTAAACAAGCCATTCATTAGTTTACGTTTTTATCGTGTCATACATATGTCATTGCTATAACATTTTAATGTTTAATATATCAGTGAATCTGCTTTGCCTGGTGCTTATAATAATTCGTGATTTTCTCTACTTTATTGAGATTTATCCCGCCTTTGATTATTTTGTATTACCCTTGGCAAAGAACCTCAAACGTTTGAAGGTAGCGTAATTGTGATACATTAGAGAGTGATTACTGTGTTTCCATTGTTTCTGCCAAAGATAGGACGATATTGGGATATATTTTCTCTTTTCGATTTTCAATACATTCCCTATTCATTACCGCTTTTTCGCTTTCACGACTCCGAGAGTTATTGCGAGTCTACATTGTTCACAAATTGAGTTCGATGTCTAGTGAGCTAGTTTCAGTAATGTCGTCAGAATGTCTCGCATATCAGATGTTCATAAATTGTCCGTTGCAGCGATCCATTGGTCATATTGTGATCTTATTTTCACTAATGTAAGGCGGATTCTGATCAATAAGACATGATTGCGATAATATGTGAATTGCTTGCAGAGTACTTTTTCCCTAAGGTCATACGAACTAACTCCTCCGGTGATTTCTTAAGAGGTTTTGAGAACAACGTACACGAAAGAATTCGTCCCCCATCGTTTGGTGGAAGCGATTGTTATCTCGTATTATTCTCGTATTCGGAGGTAGCTCTTGCCGCAAGAATATTCCGAGTTTTATGGGCCTTATCACCAAGGAGATGGAATTCTCGCAAGACTGCCCCATTTGACCATCGCTTGTTACACCCAGATGTTTTCAGTCACGAGAGTTATGCGGAGATCTTACTGGACTAACTTCTTAATATAATTCGCGTTTATATTTGAAGTAGACGTCTCTCTCCTTTCTGTCGTCGGCAAGCAGTTGTGATCGCTTAAGTTTATCGCAGTTATTCGGATATTTCGTCTGAATTCAACCAAAAAAACTTCTCATTATTTTTTCGCTAACTTTCTCTTCTTTACCGTTGAATCACACGACTGTTGCAAATTATAAGAATTGAATTGAATAGTTAAGTTGATTAACTATCATTTTTCACTATTTTTTAATTTCCGATGTACACTTTTCCGTGTTCACAATAGCCGGACGTTGCTTCGGTAATATTTAATCATTCGGGTTTTGTACTTTTGGTTTCTGCTTGATGATAGCATTATGTTAATGTGTGTCCATTTCTTATTATTTCCAGTAAATTTTTCCGTGTGAAAATACTGCTGTGTCAGTTATAACGAGTGTGGAATTTCTGGGAATTATATTACGTCGGAGAGATATCCTGAGGGGAGAAATGGTAAGTGGATTTCATTTTTTAATATTATACATCATTTCATTATGTTATATGCCAAAATGTTGCCATTAATATGCTAACCTTTACTTCAAATGGAAGTAATTATTTATTTACATGTGCGGGATTATATGCTTTCGTCTACGAACTGAAGATTTTATTTTTCTTTGTCTTGTTCCTCCGTTAATGGAATTATTAGAAACAATGCAGGGAAAATACAAAATAAGATCGATAGAGCTTCGTATGAGTTTAGGTTTTTTTGCGTAGATCTCAAGATGGAGGTGACGATTTTTTTTAAATTTCCCTATCATAGTTTACTTATTTCAAAATTAATCATTTTACCACTTACTGGATTCTAAAATTTTACCTACACTTGAGTATTCTTCATGGATATTAGCGTCTTGTGAATAGGCTTCATAAGGGTTTTTTTCCGGCTATATTTGCATTCGGTGAAGGATTGGCCTTATTCATTTCGCTGCTGTTATTATCTGTGGAAAGTATTATGTTTCCTTGGCAACATCAACACGTTTATGCCTCAATGCTACTAATTGATTCGCCTGCTGTTGTTCGATTATTTTTTAAATAGTGATGAAGTAATGTGAATAGTCTTGTCTAGTTGGCATTTACTGAAAACCTACACATTAACCTTTAATGAACGTTATTCTTCACAACGGAATTACCTTTTCATATGTTCTTGCGTCGATATCCACTGAATGTTTGAAAGCATGGCAAAGGCTCCTAACTTAATCGTTCACTTCTTCCTAATGCATTTAGTTATTAAATAAGTTAATGAATTCTTAGTTATTAGGAGATCCTTGCTATAGATATTCAAGTTAAACTCTTAAAGAACCTGTCCAGCTGTTTTCATTTACACTACGGGACACCTACCGTCACTTTATATATTTTTACGAAGTCATTTAAAAGGGCAGTCTTTCGTCGCATATTGCCAGATTTGGAATTAATGTCTCCACAATAAAATAGGCAACATAATGTTCAGCAAAATAAATGGTTGAGAGTACGAGGGAATGAAGATAACTTGTCTGCTTACTACTTTACGAAATAGAGAGGCGTTGACCTTCAGATATATTGACTTGGAATTTTCGTGTTTCGAAAAGCTTCGCCGGTTCGAAAGACTGGTTGGTTTAGGTTCTTCTTCTTTCAAAGGTCGACCTTGTTGCTGCAGACAAGACTTCAAACTTAACTGCATTTTCAGCCATTTCTTTCTTTTTTTTGATGTCATTGTTGGACGTGAATCTCATTTACATCGCAAACACTTCTACGCATGGAATCCTCGATCGTCATTTTTTATTTTTCTACGAATCATTTCTTCCTTAGTACTCTGCATTAATATTTTTTTCGTATTAATTGACAGATGAATTTTCCTCTCTCTTGGACTGTTATTATTTGTGTTGTTATTCTAAAAAGGCGTGTGGCATGGGGTGTTAAAACACCAGCCGCTTCTATATGAAAAGTGAATCTTCAAACAGAATTACGCCTGCCATTTATTTAAGTCCGTAATGATACGGGGCAAATGCAAATTTCCATATCCATCCGTTTGGCCAAATATTTCTCTAATTTTATCGTTTATGAGGGATTTGGAAATATAGTGGGGGCTCTAATATTATGTTCTCCGTGTCGCTCTTGAAGATATCGATTCTCAATTGTTCAAGCAATCTAAGCCTAGCTAAGAAAACACAATTTCTGCCAAAGGTGGTTGAAAATACGATCAAATTATTCTAATTTGTTTACTTACATCTCTTTGATAGAGACACGTTGACCTTCAGGTCTTTCACGAAGCTTTGCTGTTGGTATTTGTTTGTTATTTTAAAGGTTGACCTTATTTATAGGCCATGACAGCCAGCATAACTTCATTTTCAAACATGTCTCCTTTTTCATTTTATATTTCGAAGAGCACTTAAGCTTAACACAATTCATACCGCCAAGACTATTACGAATGAAGTTCACAATCGCCGTTGGCCTTTTTCTATTAGTTTTTTCTTCTGTAATATTCTTTGTCGTGATATATTGCCTGTGTGAGTGACAGATGAATTGTGCTTTCAGTTGGGGTATGTGTTTATTCTCCCGCATTTATCGTACATCAATGGTCTTTATTAATTTGTTTATATATTTATTGTTTCGTTTTGTGGCCCATGGATACCTTTGTTTTGTTTACTATCGTTATGAAAACGGTTCCGTCATATTTAGCTTCGTCCACTTTTTTAGGCTGTGATTGCGTAAAACCAAATACGTTCTCATTTTGATGTTTTTCCATCGATTACTTCAATAATAGGACGTCATATGGTATTTTCAGAATCAGTTTTCTGTAGGTCCACCTTGTACTTGTACTTCCCCTCCAAAATTACATTCCTGCAAGTTTAAATTTGGTCACTTATTTTATCCATTTCTATCTTGTTGTCCGCAATCATATCCATGCATCAGCATCCACACAACATGAAAAACTATTCACGAATTTCTTCATAGAAACAGGACAAATCATAGTGATGTGTTTTTTTTGCGAAGAGATAAGTATTATAAGTGCATACATTTTATATATACATATGTGCATATGAAGACTATAATTATTATGATGGAGGGTACGTTATTTGGAAATCTGATTAATATTATACCGTGAGCGTTTTCTGTTGTTTTTTTTTATAATCCCTATTTTTAGATTGAACTGATTTTTTATTCTCGACTTTTTTCATGCGCGGGATTTTTGTGTCTACAATGCGGTCATGCTAATTTGCGTGTAACTTTATTACATCTACCTTTGTGATGTACATTTAGTGCCGTTTTAAGTTCGATAGACTCAGTTGCGAACCAACATTTTGCGAATAAAAATGAGTAACGCTCTACACATATCTATATTTTGTGCCTTTTCGTGTGAATTTTGTGTCCTTTTAAGTTCAAAACACTTAGTTACGAGTCAACATCTTTCGTATAAGAAATGAGTGACGTATTACTTAGTATATCTATCGGAGAATAGCATTTATTATAATGTTGTGATCCGATGAATTATCTTCCATTGCGGTCATTATCTGTATTTTTATTTGAGGTTATAGTGATCCCCATCCAATGAAGTGGTACGTTTGAGTTTCTTAATTAGCTCTTGAATAGTGTTTATTCGAATTTTGCTAATTTCTTTGCAATAAAATACTATCCAGCAACCCGCCAAATGTATACAACTAAAAAGTGCGTCGTGTATAACAGAAATGCGTTCCCTCCTAAGGTATTTACTTACGTGATATTTCTCACACTTCTATTACCATACTAATTTGATCACTTGGCTTTAGTCTCGTATAATAAGGGCCTTTTGAAGGCCCAATAAAGTACCACGAACCCATTTACCGAGAGACTTTTCTTTAGATGAAACGATTTCTTGGCTGACAATATATGCTTCTTTTGACCTCAGAGGAAGAGTTAATATTATGTTCGGGGAAACTTCACACAACACAGTCCTTGCACAGTCGGATTCAAAAGAACTGCTAAGAATTGAGCCTCTTTCGCCGCAGTTTGGAAATTGAGTTTCATTGTTTTCTATAGTACCAGTAGCAGTGGCGGCTCGTGAGGCTTGTGTAACGGTTTTTAGACACTTCTTCATTAAGCTTTTCAATTCTTAATCTGCACGCACTATCTAATTGGACGCTTATGTCAACTTTGTCTAACACGGCATAAGCTTAGACGCGTCATAGCACCTGCTGCCCCCACCACTACCACTGTATCATGTAACTGCATGTTAAAAGGGATTGGGACATTCCGGCCAGCGCCCCACGGCTACAAATTAATACTTCGCGCGCTATTCTTCCTTTTTTCTACATTTTCGATGTATGCGATTGAAAAAAATACTTTGGTTAATTAGGTGTATAATTGTAATTGAATGGGTATTTAATTTTTTCCGTTTTCAAATCTTTGGGAGGGGCGGCGTCCTCATGGGCAAGCCGCCACTGACCAATAGGAGAGAAATTTGATCAACGTTCCCATCTCCCGCAATATCTTCATCATTATTACACCTTAAAAAAGAATTTTGCACACGGGATGTGAGCAATCTTTAATGCTACATAAATTGTGCAGCTCATGCATGAATCCACCTCCATAACTTCAAATCACTTTATCTCGTAAATTGGCCAATCCGTGGAAGTAATTATTATTACAATTAACTGTGTAGATTTTGAGATGAGAAATAACGAACAAAGCACACGCATAAAATATTCGCCGCAATATCACGGCAAATATTGGCACAGCGAGTTCCAATTTAGTTTGGTTTCATGACACTAGAAGACTGTTTCGTTCTCTTGCATGATTTCAGAAAGCCCGTAATGAAGCAATATTGAAATCAGTGAGTGAGTTGGCTTAGTGGAAAAGCAAATTATTTTTCACGGCAGCAATTTGAAGTCACGGATTCTGATCTCTACGAAAATTTTTTTTTCCCGAAGCATATGATGGCATTACCATATTTTTGTTATCCACTCTAACGCAAATGAATCACTGCTCTCGTTATAAAATTTTGAATTGCGTAAATTTATTTTGTTTTCCACTGATATCGATTTTCGAAACAAAATCTCATTTCATGAAGAATTTGGAAAATTATCCATACAGTTTTTCATTTCCATCTAGTCCTTTTTCGTACTATGCGAATGTTCTATCGTATTCAATAATATGTAGACAGCAGTGACTCCGACTTAACTGATGTAGTCGGGTCGGTGAAAACGTGAAAGGTTGGCACATGAAGCAGCCTGCATCCTTAGCCTTCGTGACACCAAGAGCCGACGAGGACGGACGCGACAGAGCTACCGAAGCAGGAGTCAAACTCCAGGAGCATGAGCCCAATCAGAATTCAGATTAGTGGATGGAATGCACTGAAGAAACTCCACACTCATGTTGGGGCGTCGGAGTGTTTTCTTTCGGGCTCCGTGGCGAGGTTTTTTCCTATCTTTATTGATTCGTATTACGTCTTGCTGTTTATGTATCACTAATACTTAGTTCCTTAGGCGATTGGGTCTATATTTTGAGTAGTAGTTGCGGAAGAGTTCTTAGAGTGATGGAGTCCGAGTTAATTACACATTATAATTCACAGTGTCCGGCGATATATAGTGGAAATGTTTTACATTCATGAGGATCAAATAAAATGGTTAACTTCCACACACTTTTTTATTAACAAAATACCGACCCGGTTTCGACACGTAGTGTCAAAGTGGGGTCAAGATCTAGCCTCTGAAAAAATGTGCTTGCGCTAGAAAGAATTTAATTGCTATGACAATATTTCCAATCCAATTGATCAATTTATTTTCACGCTGGTAATGAATTTCAGTAGATATCAACCAAAATAAAATCAATTTTCAGAGTACTTCTAATCTTTCACTGACACCCCATATTTGGCAATTTAAGTGTCCTTGCGCACGTTGGGGGTTGTGCTGCGATGAAAATTCGCACTTAGTAATAAATTTTGAAAGTTTCTTCCTTAACTGACTGGAAAACTTGAATTTGTTTCACACTTCTCTCTGCACAATCAATTACCACTTGTGGACCGCGAATAATTTACAAATCGTTCTTGGTTGTTCATCCCATCCTCGCATGTGCGCATCAAAGAATGGAGTGCATATTTACAATGTATTAAATAGCTTTCTCGAATGAGTGGTAACAAAATTTGATAAAGATACCTTAGTCATGTCTTTATGTTTATAGAATGCCTTCTTCGGTGGATCATATTTTCCCTCACATGTCCTCATACGGAGTATCACGTTTTCCTTTTCATACCTATAAAAGGATCCGTCAAAGAATGCCAGGCCTACAACTCCTCACTCAGGTACCACAAGTGGTTTGAAAACATCTTTTGTACTGCTTTCGCTATGTCCAGGTTAACACTTGCGTAATTAACAAATCTTTTTAGGAACTGCGGGTCACTGTTGGGAGCAGATGCACCACAAGGAGCGTAGAACCACACCTTTTTCTTCCTTCTTGAATATATTGAAATCTATTCCTCTAACACCTTCATTTCGTGCTCCTCTTTGATTGCGTAAGAATTTTACTCCCTCAGCCCAAGCACATTTATCCGAGATATGAACTGCACTTTCCTCCTCGTGCGTCTATAACTCAATGGCACCGCTCCTTGCAATGTCAAACAAATCATCAAGTTTTGTTACGACTTCATATCCACTGTATTTCGCGCTCTCTCTTTATTTCGTCGTACGTTCATCCATTCTTTGCGTAATTTTTCTAACTTTTCGATCGCTTTATTTTCCGTAGTAATTCAGGAATTCTCGTTTTGTACTATAGATGAAATTCATTTCTTGCGGTTTTTCTCGTACTAAGTCTCATGCATTTTGAACCCATTACTTGATAGCGAAAACATACAGTACTATTCTCACTGTAGGTAACTTTCAGCCAAGTTTTTCTTCACTTCTTTTCCAGCGAGTTGAATGCCTGGATTGGGTCTTGATTTCATGCCTTTCCCTGTTGGCCAATTCTTAAAATGAACGTCACGTGTATTCATCATAAGCTAGTTATTTCGCCATTATTCTCCTTACATCCTAAAAAACTTAGCACTTCCTATCCTTTGCACTCTATACACTAGAACTATATGTCCACTGTCCGTGAACTGACACCCTCGTTTCTTCTTCCTTGAATATTTCTATCTACTGTTGGAGCCTTGGAAGCTTTGCTCATCTCCTTATTTCCTTTATGATTCACAGACACAATTTTATCACATACTTATAGTATTTTGTACATAAAGAGCATTTTGGAACTTGCTAGACTGATTCGCGGTCGTATGGTGGCAACAAATTAAGGTTTTAGGGGTCGGTACCTAGCGCATAGGATGGCACTGAAGGGTTAAAATTGACATTGTGGGCTTAAACAACATTAATCAGGACACAAGAGGATCAGCATGTTCAATTCTATACCATTACCATGTAAATATTGTCATGAGGAGGAAAGACTTTGTCGAGAGGGTGGAGGTGAAGTCTCTAGTAAGTGGTGCGGGCCGTAACTCAGCGGCGCCGCGGTGCGGGGTGGCGCCCTGGGGGGGTGGATTACATTACGACGGGCTATATCTCCTAAAAGCTTAGAGATAGGTCAAAATATACAGAAAATCGGTCATGAAGGACATTACTTTCACCGTGTACATAGGAATAGCTATTTTACTGCTCCAAAAAACTCAATTGAGGGTCCTCAGTACTTAGGGCTTTTGGGGCACGGGTTGCCGTTATTTTAAAGTAACCAAATTTTAACACTTGAATATAGACCTCATTTGGATCATTTTGAGACTAGTAAAACATAGCTTTTCGCAATTCTGAAAAATAAGGGCCGGCCTACTGTAGAGTGATTTTAGACCACCTTTTTCTGCATCTTCAGGCCTTATTACGGTTCTAACTAACGGTTCATATGCAATGCACCACGGCCTCTGCTTCCTCCACCATTTGAAGGACATTTTCTTCGAAGTTGCGTGTAGTGCACATTCCATAGTAGGGAGGTTTCCTATTATTTTTAATTGTCTGAATGGAAAGATTATTACTCCTGGAGTAAATACTTAACGGTTTTAGATTTTTAAATGGCGACGTCAATTTTTCGCGATTCAATGAAAAGTGAACATTTTCAAGCACGCGAAAACGCGCCGGCTAAGTATGAATACTGGGAAAAGCCCGCGTTACGTCATTCTGGTTCCGGCTACCACCGTATGAAACCACCTTGGTACGAGGCTATGAACGCCGCTACGATGCAGGCTGTTAGCAGGTACCGATTGGCTTAAATAAGGAATATTAATACCTTATCAAACGAAAGTAACTTTCCGACAGTGGCGCCGCGCCGACTCCATGAGGCCTGAGGGGGCCCGAGCCCCCTCAAAAATTCGTTATGGGTGTGAGGAAAAAATTTGTCAGGATTGTCGATTTCCCCCGGAGTGTCCAGATATCGAGATTATAGTTATAACTTTATAAGGGTTCTAATGTTGATCACATGGCTCTTCTAAAATGCTCAAAAAACTTTAAACTCACTACTTCCAAAATTTCCCGGGGCAAGATCCCCGGTTTGAGGCCCCCTATATTTTTTGTAAGTCGGCATCCCTGCTTTCCGACCTTAGAAAATTTAAATAGCTTATTATTAAGAGATGTTTCCCTGAGCCCTGTGCCTCATGCATGCATTGGTAATCTCAGACGGTGTAAAACTCCTAACTACTCGTATAGAAACTAGGTCCCTGTGTCAGTGTCAAACAGTAATCTGCTAACATGGTGCTGAAATTTCCTTGGTTCCATTTTTCCAAATGTAAACTATTTTGGTCGAAACGCTCACTGTGTTCATCTCTAGAAGCACCGAGGTTTGGTGGAAAAAGGCAGGGTTAGAGCCGAGAAAATAGTTTTTAAAATTCATATTGCAGCCCATATTTTGGTACGATTTAATTATGTTAATATAGCCACCAGATCACGATAATTTTCAGCCATGATATTTCCTAAAAATGTTGAGATATATTTATTAATGCGTTCCACGCGCTTTTCTCCATTCACCTCACTTGCTGTTGAAAATCTGAATCTTTTAATCCCTAATTTGTGGCCCAATACGTATTCCTTATTTGATCTTTGCGTCACTTAATTGAAGGACTTTTTGTTTCAAATAAAGAAAAACCAGCACCATTTTTGTCCATGGCTTCAAGAAAATAAAAAAAAAGTCCTTAATTAATATGTAGAGGTGAAAAAAGAATGTTTTTTGGATCGACCAAAAGCTTAAAAGGGACATTTTTGAATTCAGGGACGAGTTCTTTACGTTCTGGACAAATTTTTTTCAAGTTAAATTTTTTCTGTCTCTCATATCCCATTCACAGAAGAAGCAACAACATTTCGTATAGCCAAGCTGTAATTATAGTAGCACTGCAATTATTTTAAGTGGCCACAAATTTTCCATTTATATTTTGGGTAGTGATTTTTTCTAAAAGTAACTGCAAATTCTAGTAAGATTCTTTCATATCAGTTTCATGAGTTAAATGTATTGATGGGAGCTCGTTGCCATTATGTAAGTGATTAGCCTACGTAGAATAAATGAACAAACGCTAATCATCTGTGTTTAATTTAAAATTAAGAGTATTCATAACAGAGAGAACATCATTGCAAAAAGCAAATAGTTTTTTAGAGAAGAAACCAAATCAAATTCGTCATGGAGAGGAGCGGGACTTCAAAAGTTTCGAATTAAGATCCAACAATTTTCAACCCTTTAATTGTGATCCTGCAGGGTTAGATTTTACCCTGCTTTTTGGATAAAATTCAAATCGTGGAGTAGATCATTTAAATTCTCTTGCGTTATGAAATGAGTTCAAGCAGATTTACTCGGTCCAAAATTTGGGTCCTTCGAGTTTCCGAATCCTTCATTATCACGTTCTTGATTACTTTCTGAATCTTTGATAAGATTAACATACTCCATTGGTTTCGGCACTTTTAAATTTTCGGAGTGATTGAACGGCAGTGTCGCTGTTTCAAAGTTGTCTGGATATTTTACCGTGCGTTTTGACTACGTTGTAATTCCTTTCATTTCTTCAACAAAGATAACAGTCTGAAAAATGATCAGCCAAATCATGGGGACGGTAAATTACTTATGACGCTTTCCCTTAGTCCAACCAGTAAGAAGCTCTTGCCTGGTGCCACACAACACATGGGGAGCCCATTCTTTATCTTGGCCACCCAATAGGCAGCCAAAATAAAGCTTATAACCCTGTCTGACAGTGGGAGTAATTTTCCACCTTTGAGCCGTTTCAAGTAACTTCACCGCATGCATAATAAAAGTCATCAGGATGGTTCACGCACTATCTAGGGCAGGTTAAAGCTAACAAGGAGACTTTGCCTTATGGATGTCAAGAAAGAAGATGAAACCTCTTTTTATTTGAAAGTAGACACTTAGATAGGAAAACTGTTGAAGGGTTTTGTCCATATACGCCTGGGTTTGAGAGAAAAAAGCATTTAAAAAATTAAAAATATGGTCACAGTGAATTGAATTTTAAAAATTTCGTTCATTGTTTAACGTCGCTTTGGACGAGTGGTAGCGTGCCGCGATTCTGTTATGAAAGCCAGGGTTCGAGACTGGGGGAGTGTAAATTTTTTCCAGTCTGCCACCTCCTCCATTTTTTTATGATCTGTTTTTTACTTCTTCAGATTTGTTCCATTAGAACGTTTTACATTTTTTTTAACTTAACTGCTTTTTGAGAATAACCCCTAAACTGACATTTATGTCGCTTGCTAACCCTTGCTTCGAATTATTCTTTCCGTGCCAAGATTCCTCAAATCAGGGGTGATAAAACTGTGGTGCTGGCATCGAAGTGAAGGGAACTCATTTCCGAAGGAAAAGATTTTAAACATACTGTCTCCGGAGAGTTTCCCAGGTGCCTCCTGCGAGCGAAAACAAGAAAAGCAAACAATTAAAAAGCACCATGCTAATTCTATAATACTGCTACATGAGCATTCGCCCTTGCGTTTCTTTAAATGCTCAGGGAAACATATTTCCCTAAATATTAAGCCACTTCTCAGCGATTACATCGATATAAGCTGTAATTTCCTGCGAGCAACAAAATATGGTAGTTTCCTTCATCTAAGAAAACGAAAGGCATTGATTGCGATTCTTTACCTACCATTAACGTATTCATAATATAAAAGTTGTTTGGTTTTAGAAATCCCAGTTTAGGCGAATATTAATGGTCAATTTTATCCCCATTTGAAAAAGGCCATATTGGCGCCCATGCGATGCCACTCCACGTGACGTCACAGGGACCTATTTTCTGTACGAGTAGATAGGAGTTTTACATCGCCTTCGATTACCATTGCATGCATGAGGCACACAGCTGAGGGAAACATGTCCTAATAATCACCTATTAAAACTGGCTAAGGTCGGAAAGTTTTCTTCGCTTGATAAGGTATTAATAATCTTTATTTAAGCCAAACGCAACCAGCTAGCATGGTACTCTGCTACCTGCTAGCATCCTGTGTAGTATTAGCGCTCAAAGCCTCGCCCCAAGGTCACCTCACTTGCGGGGAACCAGAACGACGTCACACGGAGTTTTTCCGGCATTCATACTTACCCGTCGCGTTTTCGCGCGCTTAAAAAATTTTCACTTTTCATTTAATCGCGAAAAATTAATGTTGTCATTTAAAAATCTAAAAGTGTGAAATGCGTACTCCAGTAGTAATAATCTTTCAATTTAGGCAATGTAAAAAAAATAGGAAACCATCCTATTTTCTAACTATCTTCAGAGAAAGCAAACGTCTTCTCGCTCCTACAGCTGGTCACATGCTGATGTGAAAGGGCAGCCGAAGCAGCATTGCTTTGAACAAAACGATAAGATAGTACAATTATAAACATATTTTTACAGTATAAGAAGGCATTACATCGTAGGACAACATCTTTTTGCAGGAAAGTTTTATTTTCACTTTCTCATGCTATCACGATACATAAATGAATTAAATTACTACTTTCGTAAAAGCAAAAACTTACATTAAGCTTTCCTAAAGAAACTAGATGCGATGGAAAGAATCTAAGCGCATATTCTGAATCAGAGTGAAAAATACTCCTAAGATCACTTCACAACGTCTCTAGAACAAAACCTATGTTGACCAGTGAGACGTAAACAATTATCACTTTGAAAGGTTTTAGTGCGTCAATTGCGATTGAAAATTTTCTCAATGATATGGACATGATTGCTACAAATTTAATTGACAACACGCAATTTTTGAGTTAAATTCCATAAATCATGAAACAAAATTAACATTAAATTTTTTCCTAGACAGTGACAAAAAAATTATTTTCTGCATTTTGATACCTTATTTTTTTCAATTTCTTTGAAAACCAATTTTGTAAAATTAAAAGAACGCTCGACATTTTGCTGTCAAATTACTTTTGACAGTATTTTAGGGTCAAATAAAATATCTAAATTACTGTGGTCAAAAAATGAAGAAAGAAAAGTATACTCCAATGAATTCACACTTCTCTCGGGACAATATCTCTCCTTTTATGAAATTCGAAATCTCAGCAGCACTTCAATGTATTATAATATGTCAGCATCAACATCTCCGGTTGTACACCTACGTCCTAATCGGTTACATCTCAGGTGGAGGTCTTCTCCGATTGTTCAATGACTCACTACCATCCCTGTTGCGTTTCTCCGAGTAGTACACGGTACTTCAATTTTTATTCATCCTTTGCTATGTGTCCGCTACTGATAAGCCTGCCTCCAACAAGGTGATTACTTTTCGCTCTTTCGCCTGCTGACAAAGGCATCTTAAATCAAGATAGGAACATATCCTTCTCGATCGAAAGAAAAACGCGTCCTGGAAATGTGCACGGCAGTCCTTCCGGTTAAGGTAGAACTTTTTTCAAAACCAACTGCATTCAAATACGTGGCCCATCGAATATTCTCGTTGACGGTCTTGTTTACCTTAAGAGAACGCTTGCTATGGCCCGTGGTGATTTTTGTAGTTTCGTTCAGATATGCGAAGGAAAATTCAGAGGAGCGTTCCCAATGTGCGCACCTTGTGCCGTCGAATGCGCCTCAATTCTAAGGAGTTCATCGCCAATCATGCTCTGGGTTGCGGGAGACTCAGTAGTCAATCGCGTGTTATGACAACGAATATAGGAAATGGTTTGCCTTGTTTGAATTTCCCCCACTGACCAAAGAACAGTAACCCACTGGAAAGGAATTCCACTAACCCGCGGAGCGATAGCGGCGGCACAAATTTTGTCGGGATACTTTTCCCCCCCTTAGTACGAATGAAATATTTTGCCCGTGACGAGATGAATGAGACGACTAAAATATTATTTTATGCTTTCCCGGAGAATAATAATGTGGGTAAACTTTTCTCGGGAATCCCACCGGGTTCTATTGAGAAAAGTTTACCCACATGAAGACGACTGTTTCGCCGTTCTCATCGTTTTTCGCGAGTTCGTCTTCACTTGTTCGACTGTAGAAGCTGAACGATTGCGTCTAAACAATGTTTAATAAATCATTGTTGTAGTCGAAAAAACAATGAGTATAACAATGTGTGACAAGACCCTGTGGAGGTTCGCCAGAATTGAAAAAAAGGCTTTGAGTTAAGTCTTTTACCTTTTTGGCGCTGATAGTAGTTCATTGGCAATGGCATTACGAAATTTTAGCGCGGTAAGGGATACAGGCATGAATTATGACAGTTGGATAAAATAACGTGAGAAATGGTCTCTCGTCATCTTCCGGCGTGACTGGCGAATTATCCAACTTATTTTCCATCTGCTAAAAGTCTTTTTATTCTCAATAATTATTTCTTTGAGCTGAAGAAATGATACTTTTCGAATGAGTTGCTATGAGACGGTCACTTCCCGAGATGAAAACTCTGCTCATCCTTTAAAATCAAGAGTAAATTGTGAGTGTTCGTTTAAGTGGGTCAAGGCGGTTTGGTTCAAGGACGAACGGCGTGAAATGGACACGCAGAATTCGCCTTGGCTTTTTGGAGCACTTCAACTCACAATTCACATTTTTCTTTCCCTTATTTCGGTACCACTATAACTATAATTAGTTTCACGTGCGATGCATCACGGTTTAATCCTCCTCATCCATTTCAAGGGCTAATTCCTTGAATTTAGGCGAAAATTAAAAGATAGAGCCTCGTAAACCCCCAGCTTTCCATTTTGAAATTTCGGGCGTCCGCACAATATTTGTATTTCATCCGAAAAATTGACCAAATGATTTGTTGGAAAGAAATAAAATCAGTCAAAATGTGCACTGCAATTTTATTAATTACTAACATTGCGCACATTAAATTAATTTTTAAATATTTTACATATTTGTGTACGTGTGAGAGAAAAGCCGAACTATTGAGGCGAGTCTGAAAGAGTATAGGAGGCATTTCAGATTGGCGCGAACAGAGAAGTCGGACGAGGCGGAACAGAATCGTATTTTATGCTTTTAAAACTCTACACTGCATGCGAATTGCGATGCGTTAAGACACCCCTGCTGGTTTTGCACGGTTTGTGGGGACACTACTAGTAGACGCCGACACAGCGGAGCCAGTGGAGCAGCAGAGAACTCCATTTCCGAAATGCGATGAAAGTGGAGCCGCTATAGCAATTCGTTGCGATATTCTTGAATTCGACTATGCTCCGCAAACCGAATCATTAAGATAATTCCTCGTTATAACTTTCGTGCAAGGTCAATTTTTGGGTGAACGGAACAATTTCCGACAGATAATGGTCGCTTTCTCAAAGGAAACCTCGCCCAAAAATGGACGCGGCGACATTGGACAAAAGCTTATATTTAACATAATGCATCAATAGGGGTGTGGCAGGGGGTGTTAGGAATCTAGCCTTTTACACGTAATAAAGGAAATGCTCCAACGAAATTACGCCAAGTATTTATTTAAAGCCTTTCTATTGATTAGGGAAAAACGAATTCTCATATGGTTCGCCAAAATGTCTCTCTTAATTTTTCGCTTCCGTCGGACCTGGAAATATAGTATGGCTCTGGCATTAAGTTCTCTGTATCGCTCTTAAAGATGTATCCATTCTCAATGTTCAAGCTATCTAGCGCGCAGCCTCCTAGCCTCCAGCGGCTCCCAGCCTAATTCGCTTAACATCTGAATAACGATGTCTGTACGCTCGTTGTAGCTTTTGACGAACCGCGCAGCCTTCCTTTGTATTCTATTCAGTTCGCGGATTAAGTCTTTCTGAACCGGATCGCATGTGATATCGCTGCATATTCTAGGTGCGGACGGACGAGTGCAAAATGGCACCTTTCTTTTACTTTCTCATCCGAAAATCTTTTAGTTTAACCAGTCGAAGAGTCTCTTCGAATTTATAGCACTATCGTCGATACACTGGTGGTCCTTTACTGAAAACCAGGCGGGCGTGTGCAATCATTTAACGAAAGTTATTGTATTTATTCAGTTGTCTAAGTATTAAACTATTTAAGTTCTTGGTGGTCACGCAAAGCCGTTGTCCATTGTAGGTAAGCTAGCGGTAACAGGCCACTTTTATCTTGTTTTTTTTTTTCGGCCAAATTTTCGAATCAAATTTCTTTAGACCATGGGCGTACCCAGCAAGGGGCAGAGGGGGCAGCTGCCCCTAGAAGCAAAAATCGCGAAAGCCTTTAAGCAAAATCAGTACTGAATTGAAACGAAAGCATTCAACAAATTTTCTTCAAACCCACGAAAAAATGATATGCATTAGTATAAGATATGTAACTAAAATATAACTATTTTTTCAAGGAAATAATCTCATGAACTAATGTCACAACTTGGTTTGCCCCTCCCCCCCAGACCATGGCTTGCAACCCCCCCTAGCTTTGATCCTGTGTATTTCTTTGCTTTAGACACAGCATTGAACACTTACACTAAAGATACTGCTGATCGGTGCAAAGTCTATGTCAGTCAATATCGGGAGGCAATGTTGATTGTTGATGATTAAGGCTTAAACCCTGACGACATACTGTTTACATCTTGCTCTGCCATCAATTACTTCATTGGGTTCCGCTACATGATTTCAGCGAACTTATTACTTCATCGAATGCCGTATGATGGCAGCACCATGCAAGGGAACGTATGTCAACATTCATTGGAAGGAGCTGGGTAGTATAGAAATGCGTGGATTTGAAAAAAATGTCGTCGATTTTTCGAAATTTCTTTGATAATATCTTTAAAAATGCAAAATACCTCCCCCCTGATTCTTTAGTAGTTTCCAGCGGTCGGGAAAGGAACACGAAAAGCCACGAAACGAATTTTACGTCGCGCTCTTTGTCTCATCTCTTTTTGTTTTCACGTTAGCTAACATCTTCTTTTGCCGCCTTTGTAAATAATTCCGGTCCAATACCTTGTCTTTTCGGTGTTATGATTTCTGCGTCAGCTGCAGTTTGCGCCAACGATTATCGCTACTGCTTTGAGTCACACGCCGATTCGTGAACATACGAGTGTATTCGGAAGATAACGGGAAAGATTAGATTGTGTCTTTATTCGTCTACATTAATGCTGTCGCCTTCAAAATATTTCTCATTAAATATAATACACTTGTGAGAAATTTTCTTTCGACCCTTGGTAAACTTGTTCTTTCGGATTAGCCTTTAGCTCCTCTTGTGGATTGTTTTCATGCCATTTCATGCTTGTAAAACGACAAACCTTTTAGATTCTTTTTATTTTTGGAAATGGGAAAAAGTCACTCAGAGCCATATTTGGCGAATTAGGGGCTGGATAGGGTGTTATTTATTTTTATCATTTCTCGGATTTTTTGTTTCTACCTCTTAAATATGCTATTTGGTGCAGAATGGATATCCTAAAAAAATGTTGCCTTATTGTTTAACATTCAGAGGTCACTCACAGAGCATAAATGAAATAGTATTCAATTTCCCTAATTTTAGAGAAATGTCAATTTCAGCGTTAACGCACAGTTTTACAGAATATCGGGGACAAATTTCGTTCCATTATTACGTCCGCTCAGCATTTTAATAGGAATAATACAGTAATTTTCCGCTGCAGCAATACAGCCGCGCGTCAAACCCCTTTTAGGGTCACGCTGGTCGCCGTACTAAAGGTCAGCTGATTGGTCCTACGCTCATATAGCTACATTCCTATTGGCCAAATACATCACCAACAAACAATCAAGTGCAAACGGAAAATCGCCGAGCTCATGAAGACATGTCTACCCTTTTGCGGCTTAAAAAGAAAAAGTAAACAATGAATGAAGATTAAATTACTAAAATAAGACATTGCAATATTTCCACTTAGTTTTATTATTACACAGCGCGTACAAACAACATTATCAAGTGCTGTTTGCAACGACGAAAATTTTTTTTGTGAATTTGCTAAAAACGTGGCTGCGGAAAACCGGGAAAATGGCCATTTTAGCAATGTTAAAATAAATCGTTATATTTCATCGCATAAAACACGGTTCAGAGACGTACTGATTGCTTGATTGGAAGGAATGCGAAGAAAACAATCATTTTTTAATGATCGGATTTATTGATTGATTTTCGAATTAGAGTCAGAGCGGTAACTTTTCGGGAGGTAGGCCCCGCGCTGGTAGGGTCGCTGAGGCGGTCCTGTGTGGGTGAGCTGGTCGAGGATTCCGGGTCCCTGATTAGCAACCTTTCGGAGGGTGTGCCATGCCTATCCTAAAAGTACCTGCTCCATGGGCCCACGAAACGCATTTTAACCTTTTCACCGCATGTGAGGAGAGGGTTTTCGGAGATCGAACACCAGCGAAAGGGTTAATTATAATGCGTAGAAATGAGTAGGAACAAAGAAATCTAAGGCTCTAAATTTATGTCTTCCTTCTCTAACCAAAAGTAACGGACCTTAATGAATTTCATCGTCTTTGTGTCGTTAAGCGTAGTTATAAACTTGGGTGCGGAAGCATAAGTGGTCCTTATAGCGTGCAAGAACTGTTAGTTCATCATTCTATGAAACAATATTATATTGTGGAGGAAAAGGTTAGTATAAAATAACAATGCATAATTCCTGTGCTGTTGCTTATAGTTACCTTACGATGGTCTTGAAAGCGATATGAGCTCCTAATTGATAAATGATGGACCAAACCACAATTGAAGGCTCCTATGATTTTAGCAAAACTCCGAAAACCTTGAGCCATTTATCATTAATTGAAGCCGATGTTTTAATTTTTTAGCGTTACAACGCGTCAGAGTTTTGCTTTTTTTACCTTTGAATTTTTACGAAGTACTCAATCTTTCCCAAATTATTGAAGGCTCATGCGAGGAAGTTCTAAAAATTGGAATTCGTTAAATGCGTCTTTGAACAACGTTGAGATACTGTGAAATCTTTTTTTATTCACTTACCTTATCTTTGCAAGTATATATGATGGGGTCGATCAGTGGCGGATATACATATGCAGGGGTGCACGGGGGGGGGGGGGGGGGGGAAGGCAAACTCCCCCGTCACGGGGCCGCCCGCTTTGCGTAGCATTTCAGAACCACAATTTCAATTAGTTTATATCACAAGATGGCTTCGTCTTGTATGTGTGTACACTCAGTTAAAATAAAATAAATTCATGGGCCTTGATTATTGCTAATTACGTTAACAGTAAAGGTAGCTCAAGATATCTTTTGCTCTCGTTGAATTTCTTCTGTATTCGCTACTCAAGTCGATAACAGTGGAGAATTGAGATTGATTTTCAATTGTTTATTCGAATATACGTAATATTATACAATTTTATTATTATACTATTCCCAAACAGCCCTTTACACGCCGTTTATTTACTGCCTTACAGTTTTGCAGACTATTTCATTTAAATTCTTTTCGTTTATTTACCGTAGAACCTTCAAATCGGCTTTCTTCATGCATCAGTCACCTTAATAAAGACCTTTTAATTCTCCAGTGGAAGATATAAGTTATATGTTCTTTCGACTGTTATCTTCGTGAACGACAACTATACTTTGACCTCAGCGACGGACTTATGCTATGGACTATTGCGGAAAAAAACTTATTTCAACAAAATTCGTTTCACCGCTATAGCTATAGCGGGAAAATTGGTTTCCTTTCTGACGCTATTTCTTTTTATTAAAACGATATGATGGAAGTTCAAATGCAGTCAATGCCACCTAAGGTTGAGACGGAATATGCTACCCGCTCCTAGCTTAATTCGTGGTATAGTCAGTGCAATGGAGGTGCTGTCGATGTACAGTCACTTTCAAAAGTCGGTCCACATGCTTGGCGCATCTGTCTCTGTTATTCTCCGGAGACGACCTTAGCGTATTGCTTACGCGTCCCTTGTCCGCTGGGGATCTATTAGACTGGATCGGATCGTGCAAACGGTGCAACTTGACTACTCTAACCCTCGCCCAGAGCACGCTTTCAGAGGTAGGAAGGCCCCAGACACAGCAAAACAATTCCACCATCGAAGAAAGCGGAGAGGAAATAAGGATTTTTCCGGCGACTAACCCGTCCCGCGAGATGGGGAGTCTTGAGTCGTAAACTTACACAGTACATATATAGTGCAAATAAAATTTCCGGAGCGTTTCGAGCACGTACTTCAATACTTATGTTTCTCCTCATCGTCATGTGAAAAATACGTAAATATGTACACCGATGTTGATATTGTCGTTTGCGTCACGGTTACCATCCAGGCTCGAGTTCGCCATTACCGGCGTCGAAGGATTTTTTAATCGTTTTTCAATGTTTACAAGTGAAATAGCAGTTACTCTCCAAGTTTGTTTATTACGATAGGCAATTGTTCCATTAGAGGAGACTACTTTTGCATTGTATTTTCCTGATGAGCATTCGGATTGGCTTGAATTGTTGTTCAGATAAATATATATTTTACAATGAAAGGAGCAAAGAGATATCTGTGTGTAAATGAGTAAATCTTTTAGACGACACTGTGTCCAATCATAGGTGCGTTGTCCTTTTCGTTTTGGGGAATACTCGTACATTAGTATCGTTCAGTGTTTTTTTTTTTTTAAGAAAAAAAATGCAAGCAAATTCAGCGCGTCATTATGACTGCCAGTCAACCATTAATGATGGTCATGGAAAAAGCGGAGTTGACTTGCCCTCCTGAAATGGAAAAATGGTGTATTTGAGTATTATTTAACGTATCCTTTGAATGTTGGATTACAATGAAGATTTTACGAATCACATCGCTTGCGCCCCTCCCAAATTGAAATTTCCACTTTAATTAACAGTAACGCACATTCGCATTGCTCCCTTTCAATCTAACCTTATCCGTACTTTCATCCTTACCCCGTACTTCAAATCCCTCCTCTATGGATATCACTTCTTCGTTTCATTTACTCTCCGTCCATCTCACCGTTTCCGTTCTTTTTTATACTCGCATCTCGGATGCCTTCATTCTTTTCTTGTCCATCTTTCGTCGTCGTCTAAGCTTCCCCACAGTAAGGCGCTACATCCCATTATATTCTTAGGGAAATATTATTAGTAACAGATACAAATATAATACCGAAGTTAACACCATAATTTATCGCACAGTAGTATTTTTGATTTATCGTGTAATGAGACACTTAGAAAACTGCAGGATGGTACTATCGTTTTCAAAAGTATGTAGACACCCACGAGCCCCACTTAACTGATGTGGTAGGGTTGGTAAAAACTTGGAAGGTTGGCACATGAGTTAGCCTGCATCTCTCACCAGTACGCCAGCAATAGCCGACAAGGACGGACGCGAGGGCGATCGGGATAGCGAGACAGGAGTCAAACTACAGGCTCAAATGCCCTAGTGGATAGGAAACTCACGTCCACGCTCATGTTGGGCCTTCGGTGTGTTTTCTTGCGAGCTCCGTGGCGAGGATTTCCTATCTTCAGATTCATACTTACGGAATGTGTCTGTGGCTCCGTAGCTGAGTAGGAATACTTCACGCACATTTGATGCACTGAAGTTATGGGGGGGGGGGGGGATTCGTATCTGAACCAATTGTATTTTTTTATTTTGTGAAAGGTCAATTGATAACATCAACATAATAGATATAGTTAACTCAATAAAAAAAGTAACACCGAATATTATTAGCGACTAATTTTTTAACATAAATGACTCAATCTGCCATTACACATTTATTTCTAAGCAAATTTATTCAAAGAGTGGAAATAAGCAGGGGAAGAGGCAGAGGTTGTGATTTGTCCTTGCTACTGTCAAATTTCCATTTATAAAAATCACTACTCATATTATGGACAATAATCAATAAATAGCCAGATACATTCATTGTTGAAATCAGAATGATAGCCGTAGTTATTGATGTTTGCAACTCAATCGATAACACTGATCAACCAAAAAATAATTTTTCCTGTTCTAGCCATGTTTTTGGCCGATCCTCCGATATTTTTCGGGCTGATTCCGAAACTGGGCCCTTATGTTTTCTATCACGTTACGTTTCTTTTTAGGACAATCGGATTCAACGGGGATTCAAGGGAGTTTAAGTAAATAAATTGTGAGTTAAAATAATGTGAAAAATGGGTACGCACTCCTAATTTTCTCGCATATTTAGCTTCTGTCGAATCCCTTTTCAGTGTCCACCACTAATCTGATAACATGTTGCTGAACTTTTGTTGGTGCAGTTCGTGCATCAGTAAAATTTTCTGGTGGAAACACCTATCGTGTTGATCACTATCGGGGCCAAGGATTGTAGGAAAAAATTCCAGGTGTAAGCTAATGAAGTGATTTATTTTGAATATGTATGGCAGCCCATTTTTTGTGCAATTTAATTGCATTGACCACCAGATTGTGGTGATATTTAGCCATTCTCTATCCTAGAAAACCTTCAAATGCATTTTTGAATGCCTTCCACGCGCTTTTTTTTGTGGACCTCTTGTTGTCAAAATTCCGAATTCTTCAGCACTTCTTAAAAAAAGTCTGTGGCCCAATAAAAAATCCTTCTATCATCTGTTTTTCACTGATTTTTAGGACATTTGTATCAAATAAGTAAAAACTGCACTATTTTTACACATATCTTTTACAACATTTTTAGAAAGTCCTAATTTAATACTTAAGAGGTGGCAAAATAATATTTTTAGGATCGTAAAAAAGATGAAAAGGACATTTTTGAATCCAGTAACGAGTGCTTACGTTGTAGCCAATCTTTTTTCAAGTAATGATTTTTTCTGTCTCTGCTATCCCAATCGCAGAAGAAGCAATAATATTTCATGCAGTCAAACTGTATGCCTAGTAAAATTGCAGCTACTTATAATTTTGCTTGATGAAAAATTTACTGCATATTCTGGTAAGATTCTCTCATGTCATTTCCATAAGCTAATGCTTTCGATGGGAGTTCAATTCCATTATCTTAGAAAACAGCCTTTAAACTGATGTCAAAGGAATCAATGAACCTAATCATCTGCGTTGTATTCAAAACTATAAGTATCCATAACAGGGAGAACATCATTGCAAAAATTAAGATTGTTTTCATGAAAAAAATTATTCAAATTCGTCATTGAGAGGTCTACGCATAGAAAGTTTTGTATTTGGATCCAGCAAATTCCAACCCTTCAATTGTGATCTTAAGATTTTTCTCTGAATTTTAGACAAATTTAAATTGTGCAATAGATCACTTAAATCCTCTTGCGTCATAAAATGAGGTCTATCAGATATTTTTGGTCCGAAAATTGGGTCTTTCGAGTTTTCGAATCCATCATTCTCAGATACTTTCTGAATATTCGATTATAAGATTAACATTTTGTGTGGTTCCACCACCGTTAAATTTTTCAAGTGTGGGGCTGATTCTAGGTTGTTTGGATCTTTTACTATGTATTTTAACTTCAGTGTTATTTCTTTAATTTTTGTTTAACAAAAATAGTAGTCCGAAATATGGATGTAAGCTTCTCGGGTTTCCAACCGGGTCAGGGTCTGCTTCTCGGGTTTCCAACCGGGTCCGGTTGGAAACCCGAGAAGCTTTCATCCACGCTATTCACCGGGAAAAGCTAAGATTCTTCAGTCCGAAATATGATCCTTAGCTTCCCGCCGAATCATCAGGACGGAAAAATTCATACGACGTTTTCCATCAGTCCAACCAGTGAGAAGCCTTTCACACCTGCTACATATCACAGAAGACTCTGATCCTGTATCCAGGTCACCTAACGGACAGTCAAAATAAAATCTTAAACACTGTCTCAAAAAGGTAATATTCCTCCTTTTAGCCTTAAAAGTAATTTGACCGCACACATAACAAAAGTAATCGTGGTAGTTCTAGCACTGCTTAGGCCCATTCGCCCTTTTAAAAATGTCTCCCAAGAAAAAGTATGGCTTGTAAATTTTTTTCAAATGGTTTTTTGTGATTTCCTACATGTAGAGAACCAATGATAAAAAAGTCAGGATAATTAAAAATTCTGAGCAACATTGCCTCGGTGATTATGCATTTCATCGAAAAAAACGATAGGTTACAGCAAGTTTAATTATATATTTTGTTGGGACAGGAAGGCATCGTAGGACAACATGCTATGACAGGAAATCATTATTTTTACCTGTTCATGCTATTATGATATATAAATGAAACAAATTACTGCTTTTGTAAAAGAAAAAACATACATTCTGCTGTCCTGATGAACCTAGACGTGATGGAAATAAGGTAAGCCCAGATTCCGAACCAGCAAAAAATACGTCTAAGATCATCCAACGACGTCTTCAGGACAAAATCTTTATTCACCAGTGTGGGAAGTTATGTAAGTAAAAGCACCAACTCTTTGCTTCCAATAGGAGTGCGAAATACAAATATCTCCAAGGATTAAGTGGAAGTAAATTGATACATGAAATCTTTCACCCTTAAAAACGGACGAGGGGGCGGCCTGGGGTGATTGTGTGACCTCGGCTGGGGCCCATAGGGGCTGGAGTATTCGGGGGTCCTCCACGGGAAGATTTTGGGAAATCGCATGCCCAGAAGTGGATTTTGACGCCATTCTGGCTCTTAAAATTTAGATGAAATTTAATAAAAGGTAGCAATTTCGCAAATAAAAAAACTAAGAAAAATGAGAATTACAAAGGTTAAAATTTAGATAGGTATGATGGTTCTATTATCTATTAAATCCCCATTTCTACCTAAAAACCGCACTGAAATCTAAAAATCCTCCAAAATAACTTTCGAATAACCCTTACAAAAAGCAAAATGTTCTCTTTTATCTTGTACAACCTTTATTTAATTAATTTTTACAAAGTTTGTATGCTAATTATGCTGTGAATAAGGCAAATAATCAGAGCTTAGAATTTTATAGATGTTAAAAATAATTTGGTTCAAGTAATCTGAGTTTTTTTACACCTTTTATATACACTTCGAGATAGACGCGAGCGTTTTGGGGGCCCTATAACCTCGGGGGCCTCGCAGATAGCTGACCAACCAGCCTGACCAGACCGCACCGAAAGGAGAATATTAAATAATTATAAAAATATGACCGAATGGATATATCATCCATTTCTTCAACGGAAATTTAACAGTAGTAAGGGTAAAATACAACCTGTGCCACATCCCCTGCTTATTTCCACTCTTTGAATAAACTTGCTTACAAATAAATGTGTTACGCAGATTCAGTCATTAATTTCTAAATTAATTTTAAAAAATTAGTCGCTAAAAAATTCGGTGTTAATTTTTTTATTGAGTCAATCTATCATGTTGATGTTATTAATTGACCTTTCACAAAATAAAATAAAATTTGCTCAGATTCGAATCCCCCCATAACTTCAGTGCATCAAATGCGCGTGAAGTAATCCTACTCAGCTACGGAGCCACATACACATTCCGTGTTCACGGTAGGTCAAAATATGAATCTGAAGAGAGGGAATCCTCGCCACGGAGCTCACAAGAAAACTCCGACGGCCCTATCTGTGCGTGGACGTGAGTTTCTCAGTGCTCTATTCGCTAGGGCATTTGAGCCTGTAGTTTGACTCCTGTCTCGCTATCCCGATCGCCCTCGCGTCCGTCCTCGTCGGCTTTTGCAGGCGTACTGGTGAGAGACGCAGGCTACCTCATGTGCCAACCTTCCAAGTTTTTACCGACTCTACCACATCAGTTAAGTGGGGCTCGTGAGTGTCTACATACTTTTGAAAACGATAGTACATATCCCAAGATAATGCTCAGAAATAATGAATACGCCTAACAGAGTGTCTAAAATATAGAGCAATATGCTTTGATGGTGTTTGGCAATGGGATGTTAAAGGTATAATCTAGACGGTCATTTTAGAATACTCATTCAGGTGTCAATTCCGATTTTCGTTTCTTCCTTGTATTTGCGTTGTGGCGTTAATACGTCTCGGTATTTTTTAATAGAAGCTAGATCACTCAGATCATCTATATAAGAATATTATCAGGGTGAGAATCGCCTGACTGAGAACTTATGCGTCGCCTTGTGCTCTGGCACCGGGAGCTGGGGAAGTTGCGAAGAATTTAGGAATAGTGAAGAATGCCTCGGTATGACTTTCGCGGACGGTGAGGAGACTAAGTCAAACTGGCCCTTTCAAGGCACAGATAACGTAGGCAGTACCTGAAGTTGTAGCTCAGCGAAGGACAAGGTTGCTCGCACTGTCCGTGGGGACCGACTCTTGAAAGCGACTGTGCGTAATGTTTCACAGTTGGATTTTGAAGGCTGTTATGACTCTTTATTGAATCTTCAAAACTAGATTGAAGTTATTAAAAAAAGCAATTTCGTAGATTTGTTTTCGTATTAAGTGACTGATGAATTTTGCTTTCTTTTGGGATTTGTGAACATACTCCTATATTTATTTACATGAGTGCTCTTTATTTCTTTGTTTTGATATTATTTTGTTTTGTGTTCCATAGACGCATGTGTTTGGTAACTATCGTAATGAAAACGGTTCTGTCAATATTTGTGTCCACTTGTTCAGACGGTGATTGCGTAAACTCAAATTCTCTCCCACTTTGAACTTTTCCCATTGATTCTTTTCCATATTGGACATCATGTGGTGTTCGCTCAATTACTTATCTGTCGGCCCATCTTGTCATTTGTCTTTTTCTACGAACTTATTCTTCCGTAATATTCTACATTAAGTTTTGTTTTCGTATTAAGTGACTGATGAATTTTGCTTTCTTTTGGGATTTGTGAACATACTCCTATATTTATTTACATGAGTGCTCTTTATTTCTTTGTTTTGATATTATTTTGTTTTGTGTTCCATAGACGCATGTGTTTGGTAACTATCGTAATGAAAACGGTTCTGTCAATATTTGTGTCCACTTGTTCAGACGGTGATTGCGTAAACTCAAATTCTCTCCCACTTTGAACTTTTCCCATTGATTCTTTGCCATATTGGACATCATGTGGTGTTCGCTCAATTACTTATCTGTCGGACCACCTTGTCATTTGTCTTTTTCTACGAACTTATTCTTCTGTAATATTCTACATTAAGATTTGTTTTCGCATTAAGTGATAGATAATTATTGCTTTCTTTGGGGACATGTGTATATACTCCCATATTTATCATATACAAGTGATCTTTACTAATTTGTTTAGATATTTTTGTTTGTTTAGTGGCCCATGGATACCTCTGTTCTGTTGATATTTTCATGAAGACGGTTCTGTCAATATTTGTGTCCTCCACTATTTCAGACGGTGATTGCGTAAAATCAAATACTTTCTCATTTTCATCTTTTTATATTAGTTTTCTTCCATATTGGACATCGTGTGGAATTTTCTCAATTACTTATGTACCGGCCCACCTTGTTCTTGTGACCCTCTTCCATAACCACATTTCTGTCACTTTGAATTTCGTCATTTCGCTCTCCCTTAGCGTACATTATCACATCCATTTGTCCACGCAAAAATATTCAGGAATTTCTTCCTAGAATCCACACTAATGCTGATATAATAGTACTACTTTCCCTTTGCTTGATTCTCGTATCCTTTGTGCCTTTTTTCAGGCCCACCAAAGTAACAAGAAATTTTGAACGATATTTTCTTCAAAACATACCTTAACGTGATTTTCTAAATAGTATTTTTTTTAATTTGAATAAATTGCGTGTCTCTTCGCCGTCCGTCCTTTTTTGTCGAATGCATTGCCGAGGGAAAACGAAATATTCTCTTAATTTTAATATGAAATTTATTAACATTGTGTACTGAGGCTATGTAATGTGCAAAAAAAAAAACAAAATGATAACCGCATTAAAATTCTTGTCTATTTTATAAGCGTCTGGGGGAGGGGGTTCTGTATATGAGCTTTTCTAATTACGGCTAGGATGAGTGCTGCATTCCTTGGTTTCACAATAGCGAAGTTTCCTTCATCAAAGAAAACGAAAGGCATTGATTGCGATTCCTTACCCACCATTAGTGTATTCATAATATGCCTTTGTTGTCCACCTTTTTTGTCAAATGCATTGCCGAGGGGAAAGGAAATATTCTCTTAATTTTAATATGAAAGTTATTAACATTGTGTACTGAGAATACGTAATGCACAAAATAAAACACGGACAAAATGATAACTGCATTAAAAATCATGTCTATTTTATTAGCGTCTGGGGGGGGGGGGGTTCTGTATGTGAGCGTTTCTGATCAAGGCTAGGATGAGGGCTGCATTCCTTGGTTTGACAATGGGGTAGTTTCCTTCATCAAAGAAAACGAAATAAAGGCGTCGATTGTGATTCGTTACCCACCATTAGTGTATTCATAATATACAAATTATTTGGTTTTAGAAATCCCAGTTTAGCCGAATGGCAATGGTCAATTTTTATCCTCATTTGAAAAAGGCCAGATTGGTGCCCATGCGATGCCACTCCACGTGACGTCACAGGGGCCTAGTTTCTACATGAGTAGATAGGAGTTTTACATCGTCTGAGATTACCAATGGATGCATGAGGCACAGAGCTCTGGGAAACTTCTCTCAATAATCACCTATTATTATAATTATTATCACTTATTATAATTGCATATGGTCAGAGTCTCCTTCGTTTGATAGGTCATTATTATTCCTTATTCAAGCCAAGCGCTACCAGCTAGCAGGGTACTCTGCAACCTGAATCGCAGCGGCGCGCATAGCCTCGCAACAAGGTGGCCTCACACAGCGGCAGCGGGACTCAGAAATACGTCACACGAACTTTTCAAAGCATTCATACATAGCCGTCATGTTTTCGCGCGCATGAAAATTTTCATTTTTCATGTAATTGCGAAAAATAGATATCGTCATTTAAAAATCTAGAAGCGTGAAATACGTACTCCAGTAGTAATAATCTTTCGATTTAGGCAATTCGACTAATAATAATAGGAGACCACCCTTTTGATGATGAATTGGGGTATTCACGAATCATTCCGTGAGGAAGGAGAATGTAATGGTCCTCTAATCGCTGGACCAGGTGAATTACCTCACCCGAATGAAAGCCCGAAAGAACTTAATCCAGAAAATTCGCCAGGAAAGCTCCAGACATTTCTTCCTCTACTCTTTAAATTCGTCAGTTGCCCAAGTGAGTTGTTTTCTGATTATATTGGATATACGAACATATTATTCCACATTGCGCTGAACGATCAAATCCCTCGATACGATATTTCAGGTTTCAGGTTTGTCGATAGAGGCGCTTCAAACAAAGTTTTGTTCTTAACATTCAAGTTTGAATTGATTTTTTTGCATAACTCTAACATAATCTTGAGTATTTCGGAAAAAGTTGAGAATCCAAATCAACCTACACCAACAGGCCAAGCCGAAGATCATGCGTACAATATTTCGTTTTCAGCGTGTCGTCAGTCTATCTGCATCTTGCGAAGTCACACTTAAGTGTCAGTCTAAGTCGCACCAAGTGCTGCAAGAATCAGATTTACCGCCTTCGACGCGGAATACTTATCTGATAATAATCTTTCGATTTAGGCAATAAAAAATAATAGGAAACCACCCTATTGTCTTTTGTCCGGTCTGTCTCTCTTATTTTATTTATATTATCTGAACTTCCGTGGTGTGTTGGCGTCCGTAAGATATGGCTACCTTCATCGGAATAAACATTGCCCTCAAACTTACGTAATTGGTTTAGTCTACTTTTCAATCTACGGTCCGACAGTGATTCCCATCCGAGTTAATCTAAGAGGTCGGTTACACTAACAAGAATATCGTAACGACCTTTCACATACCTGGCAGCTCTTCCTTGCACGCGATCTAACTCTGTTATTAAGCCTTTTTCATGAGGGTCCCAAACACTGGCAGCGTATTCTAAATGGGTTCTAACAAGGGAGAAGTAGCTAATTTCTCGCACTTTGTCGTCGCACTTTCCTAATATCGTAATAACAAAACCCAATAAACGATTAGCTTGACCTGTTATTTCCTGAATATGTTTATTCCACGATAGATTATAATTGAATCTAACTCCTAGATATTTCACGGATTCAATTGTCTTTAATTGGGTACCCCGAATGATATAGCTATGTTGTGGGGAGTTATTCTTTTTCCAGAAATTCAATCCTACGTATTTTTTCAAATTTAATTCTAACAGCCATTCATCTCACCACGCTTGGATAGCAGCAATATCTACATCTACATTCTACCCCGCATGCCGCCTCTCTAGGTTTGTGGCATGGGCTGTTATGACAGCAGCAGGTAACATGTAACAAGGAATCGCTCCGACGATTTACGCCTTGCATTTATTGTTTACTAGCTGACCCGGCGAACTTCGTACCGCCTAAGAATCAATGAACTTACAGTTTAGCTACACCATTTATGAATCAAGAGCGGCTGTATCGTTTTTAATCATATTTAATTTATTATAATAAAATAAGGATACAAATTCAATAAAACTACGTAAATGAGTATCAAAATTGCTTGTCAGAAAGACATTTTCTTTATTGAATCAACATAGGGTGGATCGGAGCACGTTTACGCGGATTTTTTTCAATGTATTTTCTTACGTTTTAGCTTAAGAAATTTTGGGCATTGTGGTTTTATAAAACAATTAATTAAATAAAAATTATACGCATTCAGTTTTTGGCTATTTGTATTATTAAGCGTAAAAAAAATGTTTTTAGGTCCAAGTCTGTTGCGTAAACTTGGCCCTTTCACGGGGCAGTTTAACACAACGCCAGACCGACGCTTGACTGATGCTCAAAATCGTGTAAGAAAAGCCCCTATGAAGCAGCGTTCGTATCAAATGACTTTACTCGCGCCAGTTATAGTATCTCTGTTTTGAAAAAATGCACTGCGTAAACGTGTTGCATGCGTGAACGCACCACGGTGTGCCCTACACATTCGCGTTTAATGTCTTGCATCAAGCACCTTCTGATAAACAACAGTTTGTGTTTCGCTATCAGGCGCAAGATAAAGCGGATGAAGTTAAATAAATATAGCAAAAGGTTTTTGGGGGCTAAATCCCCCCTGAGAGCTCAGAGAATTTTTTGATAAAAACTTTTGTTACTAATATTAGGAGAACGGCTGAGTGACAAACAAAAAATATTTTACTATTCACATAGCCGCAAAACCCACTATTTTGAACCATTTATCTTAAAAAATGTCTTGGGGATGGCCCCCACACCTCTCGCTTACCTTCGCGAGTTTTCTATATCCAACACACCCGTAGTATTAGCAGCGCCTAGCTGCACCCTTTAAGCGAAGGAAGAAATACAGCAGATGGTTTACCGACTCGTAAACATATCACGTTTAATTGACCATGAGAAAATCATGGGTTTTCATTAGCATATGAGCACAAACATCACAAAAACTGAAAGACTGACCATGCGATTTATTATCGTTATCACGAATGCAACACGAATTGGAAACTGAATACGTTTAAGCTCAAAAGGGCATATAAGTTGAGATCATGGAATCTTCGGAATGAGAACTTCGTCATCTTTGGATTTTCCTTTGAGTAAAGTCGTGTGAATCACATTCATTATCAATTTTTTTTAAATCACCAAACGCGTTCTGTTGGATAGTTTTGGTTGGTTTAGGTTTCGAAATATAATGAACACAGAGCCTACATATAGCTGTAAATCGCCCAAGGACTTAAAATATTCAGATAGACAGTTGGTGATTTCGTCTTCGTTTGTTACACACTTAAAAGATTTGAATTCATGCAGAGTACCAACTATTAGATCTTTATTTACCTCGTTTAGGTCATCCACATCTTCGTTCTAGACCGTCAAAATTGTTCGCTCAATCAACCATTTCTGATTTTTGTGGTGATCAATCATATTCTGGAACACTTAGTTGATGAACTCACCTTCCGATGAAACTAATTTGCACATATTCGAGGAAGTTAAATCAAACATCTCGATTTCTCGACAGGAACACGGACATTACCGTTTGTCAACAATTGCTTGGAGATTTGTTTACAAACACGGTAGTGAAGAGTCAACTCGAGCTGGGCTTACAATTAGCTAGAATTAAATTTTTAAATACTATTTCAATATATTGAGTATATCTAGCAATTAAAATAATATATTGTCACGAAGTTCAGTTATTAAATTGGTAAAAACAAAACATATAATTTAATTTGTAGTTTTGACCGACTTATCAATTGTTGTTGCGTTACAAACTCCTAAGAACATATCGCTAAGAAAGAGATGAATTTTTCTTGCAAAACTATGCTTTTTTTTAATATCCTATATGTTATCCGGGGCTGAGACGAATCCAAAGAGCCTAATATCATTAAAATCGGTGCAGCCGTTCTCCAGTTATAAGTGTTCTAACTAACACGATTTTCGACTTTCTTTTATATATATAGATTTATCATTTATTGTTTTCGGAAAAACGAATTCCCACACTTATCTGTTCGGCAAAATATCTCTCTTAATTTATCGCTTCTATCGGACTTGGAAATATAGTGTGGCTCTAATATTATGTTCTCCGTTTCGTTCTTAAAGACATCCATTCTCAAATATTCAAGCAATCTAAGCCTAGGTATTGCCACTACAACTAGAACGCTATGTTTTTTTGCCATTTACTTGAGTTATATAGTATTTTTATTTATTTATAATTTCATTTGTCCTTTACGGTTATCGGCGTAAAACGAATTCCCACATGTATCCGTTCGGCTAAATATATCTCTTAATTTATCATTTCTGTTGGACGTGGAAGCGCAGAGGGATTCTAATGTGAACATTTCTAAAAGATATCCTATTCTCAATTGATCATGCCATTTCAGCCGCGGCGTGTCCTCTGCATATAGAACACAATGATTTTTTTTGCATTTACTAAATTTATATGGGAATATTCTCAGAGTTAATTTTAACGGGGTATTGGAAAACGGAGGGAATTTATCAACTAATGGTAGCAAATATTCCACGGGCTTTATTCGTCCGCTACTTCGCGAAACCTATTCTTTAATTATCAAGGGTCGAAATGAGTAAGAACTAGCAAGTCTAAGGCTCTAAATTTATTCTTTCTCAAAAGTAACAACCCTTAATAAGTTGCATCGTTGTTGTGTCATTGACGCTAGTTACTAACTTGGGTACAGAAGCATAAGTGGTCAACTCCTAATAGCGGGTTAGCACTGTCTATACATTTTATGAAACAATATTTAAGTAAATAGCCCTATTACAAGGGTATTGTCAAAAAAGTGGGTCTCAGATTTCGATAAAACTTTGTAGTGCTGTAGTCCTTCGAGAGCTGTTCTCGAATCATCCCCCATCATGCGGTTATATAATTAATAGTTTAAACAAAAGACAAAGTTAAACATTTAAAGGTCTATTATATTCCCTTAGCAATGACATTTCACTAACTAAGAGCGGTGGCTCCGTGTTTACCGTATTCGAGTCCTGCCCGGTGGTCGTATATTCAATTCTTGGAAGGGGCAAATTTTTTTCATCATTTGTTTCCACCTTTCGTTTTACAAAATCCTGGAGTTCTTCATTATTTCCATGATTTCCGATGACAGTTTTATTTTTCTGCGTGGAAATATTTTTCTGCAATTCGGAAGCGTCGGATGTTTTTTCCATTTTTCACACGGAAGCCTAGTTTCAATTACGTGATTATTGGTGTTACAACATGAAGCACTTTTACGTAGTACATTCACTTTTATGTTGCAATATGAACTCATTCCTTGCAATTCCATCCTAATTTTTATAATTGGATATTAGTGGAAAATTCGGCACGACACGGATTAGGAAAGGAAAATGATGACCGCGAAGCAATATGTTTTACGTATAAGAATTGCTTATTCACTTTCGGGGAGAAGTATAAGCATAACTTACCAACAAGATTCTTCTCGGGAGCCTTTAGATAGGTACTGATGATTTGTTAACAGTTGAGCGACCGCTCAATGAAAAATAGGATGATCGTCCGGATCTCCGGAAAAGCCCGTGACTCCGAAAAATATCAAAAACCTGTAAATTTATAGCTTCATTTTTAAAAAATTATTTGGCGAAATATTAGGTCATGATCGTTGTTGCGTTAAAATAAATTATCGCAAACGAACACAGCAAACCTTTTTTCTATCACTATGCGAAGGCTTTGTGAAAATATGCCTCGAATATCTTTTCCCTAGGAAAAATTGTTGCCAATCACCACAGTTCTGCCGTGTAACTAGTTTACGATACGAAAATAACGTTTTACAAGTGTGAAATATCCATTCCCAAGCACTTCTACTGGTAATTGATAAGATTACAGCCAAAGGAAATCTTACGACAGCTGACCGGTCGCAATAATAGTACGAAAGTATGTTCACGACGATATATTATCACCACGATATGACTAATGTATGCACAGTTTAATATTCACAGTAGTATGACGAACGATCGGTTAACTTCAATGACAATCAAGAATTAATAGTTTCATGTTCACTCTATAAATTGGAGGCGATATAAGGAATAGAATACTTGATTATATACGCACACTGTTTGAGACTAAGTCCCTTTTTTGACCGCTTTTTTACCTTTGAATTTTTACGAAGTACTCAATCTTTCCCAACATTTTTAAGGCTCATGCGTGGAATTTATGAAAATTGACATTCGTTAAATGCGTTTTTGAAAAACGTCCATATACTGTGAAATGTATTTAAATGAAATGGAATATTCACTTACCTTATCTTTGCGAGTAAATATAATGGAGTCAGAAAGAGTGGAGAACAGCGATTGATTTCCAATTGTTGATACGAGTATAATATATATTCTACAATTTTCTTCCAAAACAACTCTTCACGTGCCGTTTGTGAACTGTCTTACTGTTTTGCAGACTATTTCCTTTTTATTTTTCTCGTTTTTTTTACTGCAGAACCTTGTAATAGGGTTCCTACATACATTAGTCACATTAATATAGACCAGTTAATCCTCTAGTTGAGGATATAAATTATATCTTCTTTGGAATATCATCTCCTTTAGCGATTGCTATACTTCGATCTCAGCGACGGCCTTATTATAGGCTATGGACTATTGAGGAAAAAACGTATCCCGCAAAAATTCGTTCCACCGCTAACACGGCTGTGTGGGAAAATTGGTTTCCTTTCGGACGCTATTTATTTCTATTAAAACGAGATGAAGGAAGTTCAAATGCAGTCAATGCCACCTAAGGTTGAGACGGAATGTGCTACCCGCTCCAAGCTTAATTCGTGTTATAGTCGGTGCAATACAGGTGTTGTCGATGTATTTATTAGTAAAATAGGCGTTCCATTCCACTTTCATTTCACATCTTTCTCGCTCTGCTCACATCTTTCGATGCTTCGCACTTTCTCTTTTCTTTCGTGCAAATTCACTCCTAGTCCAAACCAACTCCTTCGATCTATCGACTCTGAAAGGTTTCGAAGACGAAAAGCAGTCTTTAGACAGATGATAGCAATGAGTCCCTTTGAGCATAGAATATAATATAGAATATCTTATTTATGCTCCGGCCTTCACCCTTGAAGCAAAACTCTATTTACAATGATAGGCTAAAAAAGCTCATTAGGTACATTCATGAACAGTCAGACACAAGTGTGGCATGCTAATTACATTTTTAATTGTTTTGGTTTAGTTATTTTGTAGCTTTATAGGCTTTTGTATATTATATCGGTCCTTTTGCTTTGTTGCTATGCGATATATTACGTTTGATATAAATAAACAGACATTAGGGGTTTAGCGACATTAGAGTGCACATCGCATTGAACAAAGTAGGCATTGTTATTTAAATATCTTATTTTTAATGAAGAACTCTCGTAAGAGCCCGTAGAAGTAATGACGATATGACAGTATGATAAATAAATTATTATGACATAAAAAAAGAGACAATAATTATAATTTAGCCACATGCATGAGATCTGTAGGCTGTGTTTTGTTAAGTAGAGTTTAATGTAGCACTGCTTTGATTAGAGCAATGTGTTAATATAATTTATAATTAATTAATAATTCATATTTGGAAGCATGATTGGAACCTTTCTGTTTTAAGTCCTCAGGGATAGAATCCCAAAATTTAGACGTGGTCGTAACGAGAAATGATTTTTGACAGATATTTGAACGTAGAATTGGATATAAAATAGAACAGTCCCCGAAGCGAGATGTTATCAGAGTGGTTTCTGATTTATTCTTAAACATTTCTCTCATAGAATACGGAAGGATGAAGAAATATTCTCAATACCTCAGGGATCATAATAATAATATCACCAATGAACATTTATATAATGAGTATCGTTGTGAAAAATCATTAGGGACCCAAGCATTAGGATGACTCATTTCTCAACTGCGTTTACTAGTCTAGTATTTTTCTTCATATTTACGGATTTATTCTCTTTTACTTTCTCTTAATTACTTGTCTAAAGTAACTCATTCGGGGCCTTCATTTTCATGTCTTTCCATCCACTTGTCCTTCGACGATTCTCTTCATCAGGCCATCATCCCTCAGGATTCATATGCAGAGCTCTGAAGAAATCAGGATTCGTCAAGCATATTGTGGGAAGATTTTCGGAGAAGGAAGTAAAAGAAAGGTGCTATTTCGCACTCGTCCGACCGCACCTAGAATATGCAGCGATATCATATGGGATTTATTGCAGAAAGACTTAATCCGCGAACTGAATAAAATACAAAGAGAGGCTTTGCGGTTAGTCAAAAATCGCTACGGACGTACAGGCAACGTTACCCAGATCTTAATCGAATTCGGCTGTAAGCCGCTGGAGGCTCGGAGGCTGCGCGCTAGGCTTACATTGCTTGAGCTAGTGAGAATGGATATATATTTAAGAGCGACACGGAGAACATAATAATTATTAGAGCCACACCATATTTCCAGATCCGATAGAAGCGATAAATTAGGAGAGATATTTTGCCGAAAGGATAGAAATGGGAATTCGTTTTTCCTCCGAACCATAAGGGGCTTTAATAAATGCCAGTCGTACCTTCGTTAGAAAGTTTCCTTTTTATGTGCAAATGGCTGGTGTACTAACACCCCCTGCCACACGTTTTTTAGTTGGCTTGCGGGGTAGTGCGTAGATTCAGATGTAGATGGTGTGGCAAATAACATTATCCCGTATTCTCCTTAACGTTTTTGAAAGACCTCTCTTATTTCCAACTTATCATAACACTTCCTCATTATCACCTACCCTGGCGGCCTTATACGCTGTGTACTATTGTGGAAAATAAAGTATCTCTGCAAAATCCGTACCGCCATCATCGCTCCGTGGTAAAATCGAAAGATTTCCCTTCTGACGGTAAATCTTTCTGAGGAATGATATGAAGACATTCAAGAGAAGCCGTCTGTCGTTTACCAAGGTTGAGACGGAATATCCACGCGATCCAAGCCCAATTAGTTTTTGTTATTGATTATTGGACCAATCGCAAATATCCAGCATACAAGACATCTCCACATGCCCACCACACGGTCATACAAATATTACGCATCAAAACAAAATGCAAGTCCGCCGTCACGCAAAGGGAAAACCAAATCAACGGCTATTTATTCACGTAACATATCCATTCAAGGGTATAAAAATGGATAAGCATTAAATGAGTCGTCCTAGCGATTTACGCAATTAATTTTATTGATCGAGACACCGTTGCTATCATTAATAGTACGAGGAAAGCGTGCTATTTTAAATCTCTCTGTTTTTCAGTCAATTTCCTATATTTTCTTCTCGTGGTCGCATCTACCATAGTAACGCGGTAAACAAAGGATATGTTTCACTTCGTCTGATTAAAAAAGAACTTCCCCGAATGAATAATCCAAACTAGAAGAGGCTCTATTTTCCGTTAATGCATTCACACAAGTTGTGTGGTTATACATACGATGCATTTTCGTGTTCATTCTCGCGTTCATTCATTCATACATTAACTCGTTAGGGTCACTGTTCCGTGTAAACAAGCCCTTAGAGATGTGGGAATTTCAAATGAGGCCTTCCTTCAAGAACGAAGGTTGTTACGGAATATGTCCGCCCGCTGTTATTCGTTGAATTCGTTATGGTCTCTAGAATGTTGGTGGTATCCTTTGACTGTCAAATTGTTGTTCTATTCAACTTCAGTATCGTCGCTTTCTCACTTTCCTTATCTCTTCCAATGCTTCCCTTCTTCTCTTTTCACTCTTACGAATCCTGGAATATCACAACCACAACTCATTCTCTTTCTCCGAAAAGTCAGCATTCTCTAGGCAGTTACAAGGGTCGTTCAATAAATCTTTAGAAAAAGGTATAAAAACAAATTATATTGCCTCATTTTTCATTATAGCCTTCTTAATTTCACCCACAAAAAGGTTCGTAAACATTTTTCCAGGCATTTTAAGCCGTTCAAAAAGAATAATTTAGAGATCTCTTCAAAATAGTCATTGGTTTTTAGGGATGATCTCCTCTTTATACGCAAACTTTTGTCAGCAAAGTCATTTCTTCAAGTTGTAAAACTATTAATATCACCAGAGGTCAGATCTGGTGAATACGGTGAATTGTGTAATACTTGAAACTTAAATTCTCTAATTCTGGCTATTGACTCTGAACAGTTGTGCAACTCTGCGTTGAAGGAAGACATTTTTCTGCTTCAAATGAGGGCGCTGTTCTTGATTTATCCCACAAACTGTTCCAAAAACGATGCATAATACTTTCCTGTTAATGTTTTTCCCTCTTCCCATTCATCGATGAAGATAATTCAGCACAAATTCCAAAATATCGTCGCCATGAATTGACTTGCCCATTTCTGCATCGTCGCCTGCTTTGGAGCCCGTTCATCTTCAAAACTCAATAGTTTTACCTGTTATTTTGTCTTTGAAGTGTAGTGATAAATCCATATTTCATCAAAAGTTATGAATTGATGCGGAAAATCCACAGGATTGCGTCACAGGGACCTAGTTTCTATACGAGTGGATAGGAGTTTCACGTCGTCTGAGATTACCAATGCATGCATGAGGTACAGAGCTCAGGGAAACATGTCTTAATAATCACCAATTAAAACTGGCTAAGGTCGGAAAGTTTCCTTCGTTTGATAAGGTATTAATAATCTTATTTAAGCCAAGCGCTACCAGCCAGCACGGTACTCTGCTACCTACTAGCATCCTGGATCGTGTCAGCGCTAAACCGTTGCCCCAAGGTCACCTCAATTACGCAAGCGGGAACCAGAACGACGTCACACGGAGTTTTGCCAGCATTCACACTTAGCCGTCGCGTTTTCGCGCACTTGAAAATTTTCACTTTTCATTTAATCGCGAAAAATAGATGTCGTCATTTGAAAATCTAAAAGTGTGAAATGTGTACTCCAGGAGTAATAATCTTTCGATTCACGCAATAAAAAATAATAGGAAACCACCCTATTGTTCAAGCAATCTGAGCCTAGCGCGCGGCCTCCGAGTCTCCAGCGGCTCCCAGCCTAGTTCGCTTAACAGCTGAGTAACGCTGTCTGTACGCCCGTAGCAATTTTTTTGACGAACCGCGCAGCCTTATAGTTTATGCAGTTCGCGGATTAAGTATATCTGCACAGGATAACATTTGATATCGCTGCATAGGTGTCTAGGTGTGGTCGGACGAGTGCGAAATAGCACCTTTCTTTTATTTTCTCATCCGAAAATCTCCGCACAATACGCTTGACGAATGCTAATTACTTCAGGGCTATGCCGCAAATATTCCTCCTATGTGTTCCCCACGAGAAGATCGAGATTATCTTAACTCCTACGTACTTACATTCGACTGTTGCCCTTCTGTGCACAAAATCCACCCCATAAACATGGTTAAAGTTGGACAAACTCGGCGATAAATGCATCGGCATGCATTTGCTCATATTAAGTTCGAGACCACACTCTGGGCTCCACAAATGATAAATTTCTCCGGAAACATATTCTGCAACAAACCTTCTAGAATTTGATGAAATAATTACAGTAATTTTATGGTTTTATAGACCATAGAAATAGCCTTCATTTTACCTGAGAAAGCTTCTACAACCGCAGTGAAAAAAATTGTATTCATTGCTAGTACATAGCATACAAGAAAGTATGCTTTTTATTTTTCAATTATTACGTATCACCAACGCATTGAAAATGGAATGATCATTAGAATTAATAATTTTTTGCAATGGGAAGATGAATTACGATTCGACTATTATAATTTGCTTGCGTTAATTTCTTTATGAAAACTTTCTTAGCTCACGGTGATTAAAGAGAGACATACGGGTGTATTCTACGTGATGTAATTTAAATGGCCTAGAAGCACAGTGAGCTAGAATCGAAAAAAAGCTGGCCAAAACCTCAAAATCGATTTTTTTGAGCTACGAAGTAGAAACTTCGCATATATATTCTCCAATATATTATGCATAACCTTCAAGATTATTTCTTCCTTGTTCCTTCACTTTAACAATTTCATTGAGGCAAAAGTTGAAAAAATTTACCGAAAAACGACCACTCTCGATTTTTTTCTGAAAGAGCTTAATTTATTCTCATGCAGTGGTTTTTAATTAATATTATTATAGACAAAAATGTTATACCATCTTAATTTAAACTCCTTTATTTTCCGTTTGGAGGGTTTGCAAAGATTTTGTTTCATCAATATCCATGGATTTATAACAAAATGGTGGAGCATTTTTTCAGCCAATTTTTTTACACAAACGTAGAGATAAAGTAGATACTTCCGCCGACTTCCGCCAAGTTACTTATACCACGTCGATCTATGAAGCTTCTACATTGTGAATCTAAAGTAAAATCTTGCACCAACTCGCAAACCCGAATTTTAAACCCTCTTTAAATACTTACGGTAATATTATTTTTTACAAATCATAGTATTAACCTCTATATTCCCTAAGAAACCTTACACAACAATTGTTAAAATTTGTGCAATTAATCTATTACTACCGCAATTCATTACAAGTTTTGTTAAAAATTGAATGGTAACCAGCCAATAGATGAAATATTTATCCAAGGGGACTTTGAACGCGTGGTGCTGACTTTTTCCATCGTTTGATGGATTACAGCAATCTGTTTTGTTACCTAATTAAAATTACGAGAACACATATCAAATATTGAAAACAAATTGATATGTAACTAACTAGCATGAAATGGCAATAAACATTTGGCATATAACTTAAATGTGTTGATTAATATTGATATTTACGGATAGTTTACAAATAAACTTCAAAATTACAATATCATTTTTATTTATTTCAGGGTGGACAAAGACAGCCGTTTACCAGGAGTAAAGATTTCGTGTGGTTATCTTAAGTATTAAGGAAACTGACACAAGGAATAAGATACAAGGTGTTTCTATGACTACGGAAGTCGTGTTTGCGGCTGATGGATCTCCTATCAAGTGGATGGTTTTCAGTGATGAGCAGAAGGCCTTTTATAGCTGAGGTTTTTAATACAATTCAGTGATTTCTCTTTCATGCTGTTAATATACTGTGTCTTTCCCAACAGAGTTCATCGGAAGAAAAGCTAATTAGCACTGTTATATGTACCGCGGTATGATGGTAAAATGAAGTCTCTCTCTTTGATGAGTGTAAATCAAGAGGGACGACTTGGTATTATGAGGTATGAGTTGAATTCAGCTCTTGGTAAAAAATCGGATCCGATGAGGTTATTATATGGTTATAGACCCATATAGTGAATGGGTCTTATTATGAGAATTCTCGTGGACGGGAAGTTCACAAAACCACATGGTGAAAATAGTGAAATATTAAAAAGGCGCCATAAATACAAAACGTATCAAAATTGGCAAAAAATAGGCCTAAAATACAAAACCTAAGTAGGCAGGCATAAAGGTACATATAGGTTAAGCATATTTTTGTTAGTGATTATGGTTTCTTTGTTTTGTAATGTATTTTTTGGGTGACATCGAATGTGTATTTTATATAAATGTGCACTAACCAGCTCCATTAGATGATGATATGCATATCAAGGTATGAAGGTTTCAATATGGCATCTCTTTGATACTTGTAATAAGTGTGACGCACTGGTGTAATAGGGTATGAGTTTAATTAATCTACTGGTAAAATCGGAACCGATGACGTTTTATATGGTTATGGACTCATAAAATAAATGAGTCTTTAGGATGAGAATTCTCGCGAACAGAAAATTCACAAAAGACCATGGTGAAAAAATTCACATTTACAATAGGCGCCAAAAATACCAAAAGGTAGAAAAGTGTAGACGGAAAAAAGCAAAAAATACAAAGTTTAAGTTGGCATGCAAAAAGGTACCATGTTTATTAATTTTTAGTGGGTTATTATGATTTTTTTTGTTTTGTGATGCATTTTTTGGGTGACTTGATTACCTGTACTTAATGTTCATGTTCACTAATCAGCTCTGTTACAGGATGATGCAGAAGAGAAAAGACAGCAATGAGACCTCGAAGAAAACTACCGATCCGGTATGCGTGTGAACGTTGCGTTTTATCCGATGCGTTGCGCGATTGAGCGATAATTGCGTTTTGATCGAATGAACGGCGAAAAGATACGAGTGTGATTCGTGTGTCCTCCAAATTAAGGAGGAGAAGATAGAAGACAACAAGAGAAGAGGACCAAATTACGAAGAAAGCAAGTGAATTAGATTAGATTTTGGGCCTTTAGGGCCGTGATCTTTGCGTCGAATAAGGCTAGGATTTTTAGCTTGCGTTAATTTTAGTTTTTTTGTGTGTAGAACCGAGGGTTCGCATGCGCTGAAAACCATTGCAGTGTACGGGGATGAAACTGTGTCACTTGGATGGAAAAGTGGTAATTTCCTCCTTTCGTCACGGTGACTTCCCGTTCATTGCATGGGGGCGTATGCGATACCTTGGGGGAAGGGTCATTTATTTTCCTTGTATGTATTCTCTCCCTCTCTCCGCAGGCTGTAGGTCATCAGAACTTCCCGTGAAGAGGACCCCAGCTTCAAAACTAGGTTAGCTTTTGGGCCATTATGGCTATGAATCAATGCGTCGAGTAAGGCTAGGATTTTTAGCTTGCGTTAATTTTAGTTCTCTTTTTGTGTCGAACCAAGGTTTCGCATGCGCTGTAAACCATTGCATTACACGGGGATGAAACTGTGTCACTTGGATGGAAAAGTGGTAATTTCCTCCTTTCGTCACGGTGACTTCCCGTGCATTGCATTGGGGCTTATGCGATTCCTCGGGGGAAGGGTCATTTATTTTCCTTGTATGTGTTCTCTCCCTCTCTCCGCAGGCTGTAGGTCATCAGAACTTCACGTGAAGAGGACCCCAGCTTCAAAACTAGGTTAGCTTTTGGGCCATTATGGCTATGAATCAATGCGTCGAGTAAGGCTAGGATTTTTAGCTTGCGTTAATTTTAGTTCTTTTTTTGTGTCGAACCGAGGTTTTGCATGCGCTGTAAACCATTGCATTACACGGGGATGAAACTGTGTCAATTGGATGGAAAAGTGGTAATTTCCTCCTTTCGTCACGGTGACTTCCCGTGCATTGCATTGGGGCTTATGCGATTCCTCGGGGGAAGGGTCATTTATTTTCCTTGTATGTATTCTCTCCCTCTCTCCGCAGGCTGTAGGTCATCAGAACTTCACGTGAAGAGGACCCCAGCTTCAAAACTAGGTTAGCTTTTGGGCCATTATGGCTATGAATCAATGCGTCGAGTAAGGCTAGGATTTTTAGCTTGCGTTAATTTTAGATCTTTTTTTGTGTCGAACCGAGGTTTCGCATGCGCTGTAAACCATTGCATTACACGGGGATGAAACTGTGTCACTTGGATGGAAAAGTGGTAATTTCCTCCTTTCGTCACGGTGACTTCCCGTGCATTGCATTGGGGCTTATGCGATTCCTCGGGGGAAGGGTCATTTATTTTCCTTGTATGTATTCTCTCCCTCTCTCCGCAGGCTGTAGGTCACCAGAACTTCACGTGAAGAGGACCCCAGCTTCAAAACTAGGTTATCTTTTGGGCCATTATGGCTATGAATCAATGCGTCGAGTAAGGCTAGGATTTTTAGCTTGCGTTAATTTTAGTTCTTTTTTGTGTCGAACCGAGGTTTCGCATGCACTGTAAACCATTGCATTACACGGGGATGAAACTGTGTCACTTGGATGGAAAAGTGGTAATTTCCTCCTTTCGTCACGGTGATTTTCCGTGCAATGCATTGGGGTGTATGCGATTCCTCGGGGGAAGGGTGATTTATTTTCCTTGTATGCACTAACCCGCTTTCTCCTTAGGCTGATGATATTCCAGTGGCCGAAGACATGAAGACTTCTGATGATTGAGACCATCAGTTAACTGAAGAAGGAACTTATGAAAAATCAACCAGGATATTCTTCACATGGGAATCGGTAAGAATAAAATTTTAAATAATATTTCGCCATTGATGTCTTAGAAGCTGTTTTGATTTTTATATTTTATCGCATCGTTAGGTTTATTTAGTTATGTTTTGTGGAAGGAGTAGACGGTATTATGTCTCCTATGAACATAATAAGTTTAGAACCTCAAATTGATAATGAATTTAAAACTATTTTCCCTGAATTCTCAATTGAGTACCAATCAAATATGATTTGCCCTAAAATGGACGCTTACATTACAAAATGTTATACAGTTATGCTAGATATGAGCTCTCGACAACCAATAACTGTTTCAATTTACTATTCAGCACGTTTTGTTTAGTTTTTATTATTTTTTTACTATATCCGATTGAGTTTATATTTTTTTAAATCCCTGATGCACATTGAATCATTTAGAATATCTACTTCATTTTTTGCCTTTTCTTTGTCCGTTAAATGCATCTTATATTCTCTGATCTTAATAATACATATAAATTCTTTCCTTTTGTTTAAAGATCTTTTTGCCTCGTAGCACACGGAAACGTTATGATCACTACGTCTAATGAGATTTATGTTTTAATATTTTTAAGCCTTTTTTAATACGCAATCACTGCATTTATCTGTCCAACGATTGATTCATATTGGTGATTTATTTCCATTCCATATCATTGAATTCGAATCCTTCCGAAAACATTTCCAAAAGTTTTAATTTTTAATTTTTCGAAATACACCTTTTTGTAAATACGTTTGAATACCTCTCTATGCATATATAACACTTATTCTGTTGCTGAGATATCGATTCAATGGAAATAACTCAAAATTAATTTTGTACAGACTTTATTTTAAAGTATTGAAACATGAATGTAAGTTATCTTCAGGTTAGAAATCACCATTCATTCTACAACTTGGTTAACCACTCTGAAAAAATACCTCAATATTCTTTCAAAAATTAGATTTTAGTAATCGTTCCTCTCTGTCGAAAGGAATCGCCTTTTTAAAATGTTTGTGAAGAGGAAATACATGCACTTAATAGGCAATTACAATTAGCGCATGGCTGAATAGAATGTCAATTGTCGCGTCCCATTCATTATAATTGCATTTATGTGGCGTTTATGTGAGTCCACGGAGGAAAATTCAGTTTCCGTTTCTCTCTCTTCAGCTACGAGTCATCGCAGAGGATTATGGGAATGCGCTGCTGGAAAAATGGAGATAATCCGGAATGTGATAATGCAGTGACATCACGCCAAAAGGTAAGAAAATCATTCAATTACATTTTTTCTGTGTCCGTTAATTATTTTAAAAGTGTATGATGTGAATAACTCTAAGAAAAGAAAGAGGATAATTTTATTTTCGTTAAATTCAGTAATATTATTTTTCTTTGACTTGTTCGTCGTGGTACATCGGAATTGATCTTCTTTGTTTGGGCCTTGGTAACGACACGTACATAGCTTCAGGCAATGGTGGGTTTTTTATTCGGAGACCTGATAACTTCCTAAATTTTTTCCGTTGTCATAGATTGTTGGAAAGGAGTATTAATTAATAATATTACAATAATTGAAAAAGATATAAAATCGTTCTTCCGATCTCTCCAACTCTTAGGTAGTATCCGTCACGGTTACCGTTAATATCAGTATTTTTCATTCAGCCAGGGTGGATATCTGAAATTCAGCCCAACATAAGTTTGGTATTTACCCTGTCAGCTGAATCAATTTCTGCTGAAAATGAGCATTGAACGATGAATAGTACGAATTTTCATCAAACTGCTCAATTTTTCTCAGTCAGTGTCATTCAATATTTTTGTTCATGAGATCGGCATCCTTTGGAAATAGCTCATCAAGTTCGCATCGTGCTTTTCTGATTCCTTTAAATGTTTCCCTTCGATGTTTAAGACATAAAAAAGAATGATTTTCACAAAACCACTGTCGCACGTTTGTTTGTAGCCGTCCTTTCCCATTCATTTATCGATAGAGAGTTCCCAATTCTTGTGCAGTCATGAGAATATTATTTCCACCCTTGCGAAAGTAAAATGACGAAAAATGAATTCGCGATTGAAATTTGATCTGGAGAATTGATTTCCACGGAGAGCTGAGCCAAAAAGTCTATTTATTTTCGGAATCGATATTTTAAGGTGCCCATTAATAGATTTTTTCTTGTGGTTGAAAAGAAATTTCATTCTAGCTTCATTTGGCGTCAAATTCTTTAATGGTGCACTTAATGGACATAATTTGATGCATAAAAAATTAGTATGGCTCTGTAAATTTTTAAAATCACATGAACGGTACATAACTATGCACCATGAAACTCTAAATGACGTAAAAAATTAATATTATTTCATAAAATATTGGAGAGGAAAATATTTTATAATACCTATCTCTCCATCTAATTTTTGACAAAAATCTGAATGATTATGCACTCTAATGATAACGGATTTCCAGAGATTTTTAACGAATAATATTAATAATTACACTGTGGCTGGACAAAGAAATTAATATTCATTTTCAAGAAAAATATATTTTTCATATCCGTTTGAGCCAAGATGATGATTTACGCCATGTGTCATAAGGAAGAAACGATTTTTCGTGCACAAAATCCGATTTCATTAACCCTTTCCAGACCGCGAGTTTTCGTCTTAGCTTGACTGCTGTACCGAGCCCCAAGAGACTCTTCTTTCTAGTGGTACGGAGCATTTTTGGAGGGCATTCGTTAAGAAGGGTCTCGCTGAACCTTTTTCGACCCCTCCACGGTGGGACTCCATATTATCTCGGACTCCGAGAGTAGTTGTGCTCCCTCCTTTCCGGGTTTACAACCATACCTGTGGCATTGGTTCGCGGTCAACTTATGTATTGCTTATATGTATTTAGCAACTGGATAATTGTTGTTTGCACGTAAATTACAGACATTGAATATAATTCCTCATTTTTATCTGAGCATTGTCAAATTTTTAACGAAGCTCTAAGGCCATTATCAAAGCATTTAACGCAGCAACAATTTCCATGTTGATGTTTATACATAACTCGAAATATAAGTTAATATTTGTCGTAGAATTTCGTTTAAAAATTGTAAACGCTGCTCATAAGACAAACACTTCAATTCTTAGTTTATATTTCTTGAGAAATGAACAAATATTTATTTCGAAAATTGACTCTACAAACATTTGTATGCCCGCTGTCCCTTACCGCTGAGAGGGGTAATAAAAGACGAAGGGTCCGGGTACCTGCTACCGGATTCAGAGGGTTAATCCTAAACCCCGAAACGTTGGGTCCCGAGACAAAGGCGACCTAACCCCACGACGGTACTGAAATTGGAGAGCTAGAAAACGGAGATATACGGGTTTCGTTTTCTTGACCTGGAAAATCTCACACGTACATATACGCCCGTGGTCTCCCGGGTCAGGAAACGTCCACACGTATATATACGTGTACGGTAGGGAAAAGGTTAAAATGACCCTTACGCCATTCAGAAGAATACAGGTAAAATTTAAAAGTAGCAGTATGCTCACATTCCTTTTATTTATTCGCGTTTTTTCATTTAATTTGAATTTTCTGTTCTTTCATCGTCAGAATGTATTGATTTCTATATATTTTCCGATGTGTAACAGTGAATATTAATTTTTCAAATCGGTACGCTCCAATTTTTGTGGTTTAGCACTTGAGCAAGTGCAAATTATTTATTTTTTCAAGCTTTAAGAATGTCAGTTAATCCTTTCATACGTCAATATCATTTGCTACTTCACTACATGGACCCTAAAGGCTTGGCAAATCTATAAATATTTTAGCTGAATTTCCCCGTCCAATGGTACCATGCATTTTCATTTATTCCCGGAGATATTCATTTTTTACGTTTCTTAACACATATCCTATAAGCCCCATCACATAGAAACTATAGTTTATTTTCAATTAATATTCGTTATCCTTTTCTAAGCTTGTCTTCGTTTAAATTGTGTTTTCAAAGATGATAAATTAATCTTTTTAGATAATATAAGCTTTTGGCAGGGATATTCAGCAACGACACTGAATAATTTTTTACATTTTTTATATCTAATTCCCCTATTCATAAAACTTATTCAAGGGAGTCGAAACCTTTTTCATTTTCTATCGAATCCTTTCTTGTTTTTTTTCAACTTGGTCATATCAAGAATAATAACCTTTGTGCCGTACAAGGTGACCTTTCTGTCTCATGCATGAGTACATAAGATAATTCGTTTTATCAACAGGGACAGAGAGAGAGAGAGAGAGAGAGGCAGCTTGCAATGATGGACCTTAAAGAAGGAGATTTAGGAATGAAATAAACGTGGAAAACCTCTGCATTGACCTATGGAAATGACTCAGGAACTCAGCAATTATGAAGAAGGAAACAAATTGTGTAGATTGATAACTGAAGAACTGAAGATTCAAGAGATGAAGATACGATTGGAACACGTGGCTCATTTGAAGACTCAAGAGACGAAGAATGGCGATCCGAAGTCTGAAGACCTGAATTATATTTTGTTTCGTATTTTGTGTCTATTTCGATTGTATGTGTCTTTTGTATTTTTTGATGAATTTGATTTAATTTGTGTTTTAATGAGTGAATGGAATTGAGTTTTATTGTGAGAATGAGATCAAGTGTGAATGTGAGAATGATATTTAGTATATATATATGTGTATGAGAGTAATTGAGTCAGTGTTCGTTAGAGAAAGTGCTTTAGGGTGAATGAGTGTGTGTTATTAATTGTGAATGACGTTGTTTCTTTGTGTGAGCGTATTATTTCGTGTGAATGATGTATGTTCTATTTCGTGTGAATGAGGTATTTTATATTTCGTATAAGTGAGGCAAACTATTTCGCGTGAATGAGGCATTTTTTCGCGTGAATGTGGAATGTTATGTGATGTGAATGGTGTATGCTATATCGTGTGAATGAGGGTATATTATTTAGTCTGAATGAGTATGTTATTTCGTGTAAATGTGGAATATTATATGATGTGTATTAGGTATACTATTTCGTGTGAATGACGAATCTTATTACGTGTGAATGAGGTGTGTTTTTTCGAGTGTATAAGGGTATAATGTGTAGTCTGAATGAGGTATTTCATTCGTGTGAATGTGGTGTGATATTTAGTCTGAATGAGGTATTTTATTCGTGTGAATGTGGTGTGATATTTAGTCTGAATGAGGTATTTTATTCGTGTGAATGTGGTGTGATATTTAGTCTGAATGAGGTATTTTATTCGTGTGAATGATGGTATTCTATTTCGTGTGAAAGAGGTATGTTTTTCGCGAGAATGGGGAATGTTATATGATGTGAATGGTGTATGCTATATCGTGTGAATGAGGGTATATTATTTAGTTTGAATGAGTATGTTATTTCGTGTGAATGTTGGATATTATATGATGTTTATTAGGTATGCTACTTAGTGTGAATGACGGAATGTATTTCGTGTAAATGAGGTGTGTTTTTTCGAGTGTATAAGGGCATATTATGTAGTCTGAATGAGGGATTTTATTCGTGTGAATGATGGTATGACATTTAGTGTGAATGAGTGCGATTATTAGTACGTGATTTTAGTTTGAGCGAGAGTGCGTCATTGAGTATGAATGAGAAGTAATTGTTTATTATAATTATGAAGCGTTTATTATCGATGTATGCGTGAATGATGGTATGTTGTGTATATATTGCGAATGACCTGGTGTTATGTTGTGTGTGAATGGAGGTTTAATATATTTGGAGTGAATGAGGAGGGTATGTTATTTGGTGTGAATGAAAGTGCCATCTAGTTTTCATTGGATGAAGCCATTTTGTGTGATGGCTGAAGTAGTACTTGTTTTTTTATCGTATAACTTGGGTAGCGTAGATGGTAGATAGTAGAGTAGTGCATGTCCCCCTCAAATCCAACTGCGTCCTCAACGTGGAGAGGGGGTGTAACAGCGGACAGCCATGTTTCAACGACGTTGCCATGGTGATTTCAAATAAACTTTCGAAATTTTGCTCGGCAGTTTTTCCTGCTAATTTTTCTTTCACAGAACTTGCCGAATTCTTTGATTTCTTGCAAACTACGTTGATGGTTTCAAAATGTAAAATCGGTGAACTAGATTCCTCCTATATGGCTTTCCGCTGGCTAATGCAGTTGGTGACTCATGTATCGGAGTGTGTACGAATTCATTTATATTGCTCTCAGTTGTAAGTGTTTCAGTTTTTTCTAAATATCCATTGTATTCCATTTCATTAATATTTTTGAATTCACATTGTGAAATTAGCCCGTAATTTAATGTATATCAATTCAATGTGCAATCAATTTTTTTGAAAATGAAAACCTTTTTATTTTCAATAAAATTACATGATTTACTACAATTTCACTTCAAATGTTTCTTTACTTCATTCGCTCTGCGGAAAAAATTAAAACTACCTATTTATATTATGTAAGCTTTACAGTCTAAACATTGTGTATATGTACTTTATGTTTTTATTTGCATCATATTGTATTGGAGAAAAAATAATCAAACAGCCATATTTTACTTCGTTAATTATCTTCTTAATCTATGTGTTTATTTCAGTAATAAATAATTTTTAATTGCCTAATTTAACTGCTTATGTTCGCCGACAAAAGCCATTGTACTTGGCATTATTCGGTGTCTATGCCTTCCTTGTTTTTATAAATATAGTTTAACGTTGCGCCAAAAGCTAATTTCAAAATTTGTTTCAATGCATGTCTGACTAGCACTTTAAAATACCTTTTTTTATATCTGCTCTGCGGAAATTATCGTATTTTTTTATTTTTCTGTCTGTGTTTGGTTGATTTTATTTTCAATAAAATGCCAACATTCGCGCATGAAATTAAAAACCTGCCTATTTCATTTGCTAGAGTGAGAAATAATAGTTGTGAATTATAATATATATTATATTTTATAATTATGTAGGGAAACCTTTTTTCGTTGTTTAATGTTTAGACCTTGTATATGTCACTGTTTTTTTTTTTAATGTTAGCTAAGTTTATATGCATTTCTGTGAGAAATAAAATATCCAATTTTTTTTATTTTCTACGTTAACCTAAATAAATGTAAGGCTTTTCTTAAGGGTGTGCAATAAATATTAATAATGTAGTGAGAATATGAATGCATGAAAATTAGGAAGATGAAATTATGTATTTGTTAGTACCAATAAAAGCACATAATTTATGTTTAGTGTTGCTATGTATAAATTAGAATCCTGTGATTAATTATTAACCACTTAATGTTAGTATAATTGATATGGTATTATATACTTTTAGTGTGTATGCGATGAAGTGTTATTCATTTGTGTGAATGAGATTACATTAAGCGTGAATGAAAGTGCGTCTCTTACTGATATCAGAGTGTATATATTTTAAGTGTGAGTGCGAGCATGTAATTTAGTGCAATTAAGACTGTTGTTTAGTATGAATGAGAGTTTATATTAAAGTGTGAATGCAAGTTGGTGAGTGATATTTTATATATTTATTAGTTTGAATGAGTGCACTTAATTTAATGTGATGTGAGGATGTAGTTTAGAGTGGTTGAGTGTGTGTGGAAATTAACTGGAAATAGTTAATTGTTTTTATTTTGTGCCTAGGAGTATATATAATTACGTATGAATGAGGATATTTAATTTAGTACCATTGGTGTTGTTTAGAAGGAATGAGACGCTATAATTAAGTGTGAATGAGTTTGCATAAGATAGTGAGTATTTTTGTGTAAATGATTGCATGTAAAATCAGCGTCAACGAGGGAGTTGTCCTTGTAATCATTCAATGTAAGTACTATGGCCTGTAGTGCACATAATAATGGGCAGAAGTCTGGAGGTAAGCGAAAAAATACTGAGGTTATTTCGTACAACCTTGGTGAAGGTGATCTGAAACTATAATCTATCATCATAAAAGTCGCAAAATATTTATGGACTTGACATGACTTTAGGATTTATTTTACCTGACCCAGAGTAATTCCGGCCCCTTCTTCACCTGTGCAACGGATCTATTACAGAGTTTAAGTCACTTGAATCAGATATTAGCACACATGAGCTTCAGTATTTAGCGAGCAGTTTTCAATATCAGTTCACTTTGTAGTTGTCATAGTCGAGGCATGAGGACGGCCAATTGAATAACTCAATTCTCCGTCCAACAATAGGGTGGTTTCCTATTATTTTTTTGTTGCTTTAATGGAAAGATTATTACTCCTGGAGTACGTATTTCACGCTTTTAGATTTTAGAATGACAACACCTATTTTTCGCGATTAAATGAAAAGTGAAAATTTTCAAGCGCGCGAAAACGCGAAGCTTAAGTATGAATTCCGGGAAATATCTCCTTACGTCGTATTTCTGGTTCCCCCTCCCGCCCGGTGAGGTGACTTTGAGGCGAGGCTTAGCGCTGATACGTTGCAGGATGCTAGCGGATAGCTGAGTGCCTTGCTGGATGGTAGCGCTTGGCTTAAAAAAGGTTTATTAATACCTTATCAAACGAAGAAAACTTTCCGACCTTAGCCAGTTTTAATAGGTGATTATTAAGACATGTTTCCCTGAGCTCTGCGCCTCATGCATGCATTGGTAACCTCAGACGATGTATAACTCCTATCCTCTCGTGTAGAAACTAGGTCCCTGTGACGTCATGCGGAGTGGAATCGCATGGGCGCCAATCTGGCCTTTTTCAAATGAGGATAAAATTTGACCATTGCCATTCGTCTAAACCGGTATTTCAAAAACCAAATAATTTGTGTATTATGAATACACTAATGGTGGGTAACGAATCGCAATCAATGCCTTTCGTTTTCTTTGATGAAGGAAACTACCCTATTGCAATAGTATCACCAGGCAACCGCGGCCGTTGTAAATGTAATAGATTTTTAGAATTAAGAATATTATTAAATTAGTTTATAAATAAATTTAGGTAAAGTATGACTCTGGTTAAAAATCGTAAAAGCGACCTTGTGAAATGGAATTAAAGCCAATAAATATTAAAAATACTGGTGAACAGCGAGGAGGGGTTTTGTGGGGGGGATAAAACCCCCCCAGAGCTCTCAGAAACTTTTAACTTTAATCCATTCGACTTAATTTGATTATTATTACTATATAGTAAGTACTTACTCTATGTAATTATTTACAGAATAGTGAAAGGATGAAAATTCTCCCGCAGATAGACATTAAACTCACCATTTTGAATCATTTATCTTCGAAAATTTCTGGGGGAGGGCCCCCCACACCTCCTGCTTACCTTAGCGGGCATTCCATACCTCCCAGACCCCCTTGGTATCAGTTAAACACCCTAAACCCCCCTAGCCCTAATTCTTAGCTGCGCCCTTGCCGGAGAATACATAAGTATAATTTTAGAAAAATTGGTTTGAAATGCAGTATAAAATCGGTGAATTGGATATTATAGAAAATATATATTTGAGAGGTTTTTAATAATTGAGCTACTTTTTTAAGTTATATATAGGTATATGTAGGGGTGAAAATAGAAAATATTCGGGTGTCAAATAGTTATCGTGATCATACGTGCTATAGAAATCAACAATGTCTGTAAATTTCATTATACAAACGAAATTAGAAGCCCCAGCGGGTATGTCTTGATCGCTTTCCCGAACACAGTGTGATTGCTTTTGCGATGGCCCTCCATTAGTTGGGTCCATCTGTCCTTGCTCTTCAATACTAATAAAATAAAACACAAAATTCGACTCGCGGCACGAACATAATAAGTTCGAGCTTTGGCGCGAGAGGGCGCGTGGATATCCGAGGAACCAAACTGAGAGAAATGAAAGACATTTGAGTTGATATGTTAAAAATGTATAACGTTTACTTTTAATATATCATTAGAATGATAGAAAAATCCGAGAGTGGCATCATTGTTCGGTATATCCGAAAAACACCCAAAATACATACCACACTGAAATAAAAGTTTAGTTAAAAAAAGATTTCAGATGAAATTCAACGAATCATCAATTTAGCAACAATTACACAATCAGTTTCCTGAATGCAGTTTGATGAACACTATCAAAATGGCCGTTCTAGTTAGATCAAAACCAAACCAAGATGAAATAGACAATAAAACCGACGTAAAGTAAGAACATGAAAGATTTTTCACCCAAAATAACATTGTTCTGATTAAAAATCTTTACACAATGTTGGTGTTTAAGGTAAGTTCTCACTAAGGAAATTGAAAAAAAGTGGAGATAAAAAATATGCCTTTATGAGCTATTGAACAAAGGACCCTCGCGTAACTACAGTAGACTTTAACAACCGAAATAATGATTCAAATCGATTGTTGCAAGAGAATTGTACGGGAACAGGAATATATGTTATTATTCTAATTGATAATGTACACTTTTAATTTAATCGCGAAAAATAGATATCGTCATTTAAAAATCTAAAAGGGTGAAATGCATACTCCAGGAGTAATAATCTTTCGATTTAGGCAAATAAAAAATAATAGGAAACCACCCTGTTCACCAACCTTTTTCCACAAGAAAGAGAGCCATTTTCGACGGATTACATGCGCAGCCAATTTCTCAAGTGCGCGTTGGGAGACTTGTGAATTAGGTCCTCTCCTCGGAAGGTACGTAGTTGGTACAAATGGGAAACGTGTTCATAACTGACTTTATATTTTTCCGTTCCCGAATCAACCTTTGCGCGTAAATAGCACAATAAGCGGCACTACGAGTCAGAAAATGCTCATCCGAGTAACCGCTGAACTTGACGCAGTAAAATCCCTCTCGGTGGAACGAAAATACATAATTTGTTTATAAACATTACTAAGACGCACTTCATAGCCTCGGATAGGATGTAGCGAGAAATTAAAAGCTGCTTCATCTCACCAGATGGTTAAATTTATCCCGACTCCCAGACATTTGACTTCGTCAGACACCATAATGTTGATACCATCGTCTCGTATACATTCGGATAGGGAGACGCCTCATGAAACTAATTTAGTGCTGTGAACATTCTGAGGTGTATTTATCGCCTCCACCTGGTCTTTGCATCTAAATTGGTTTTGCACTTTGAGCAACAATGACATTTTAATTTATGAAATATTTCTCGGCATTCCCATTTATTTGGGTGTGGTATTGGGTTAATTCTCCCAACGTTTCAATGTCTGAGTCTGCCATCATCTTCAGGGGCTTACTCTTTATAGTACTTTTTTACGGTACTTATTTATTCAAAGCCCTGGGCGCACGTGGCGTTGTGCTGTTGTTGTTGTTGTCTGCTGCGGGTGAACGGCCGGTAGGCCGCCCGCAGCCGGCTGGGAAGGGAAGGGGGAGCTTCGGTGGCTTGTGTTCTCCCCCCCTCCTCCTCTGCTACCGGCTCCGCCGCTGCCTGAGTGGGGGCGGGGAGCTCCGGTTCCCCCCCCCCCCCGAGTCCCCCACCTCCTCTGCCGCTGGTTGTCCATAATGCCCCCACCTCTCGCTGCAATGCGTGGGGAAAGAGACAGGTTGTTATAGTGGGCATAGAATACCAGCCTTTGTTGGAAGGGTGGAGGGAGAAGATTCTCTCCGGATACTTACTCTGCTATTGCGTCCGCCTTTGATTGATGCGAGTAGATCGGGCCGATTTCCGTTCGAAGTGGTGCTTATTCCGCCGATGCATCGCGCAAAGCTTTCGCCATGCGCCAAAGTGAGCCGTCGCACAGTGGGCGGAAACCGGAAAAAGCCGGACAAAATTACAAAATGGCTTTTTTTGAGTTATAAACTTGAAACTCTGCAATGATACTCAAAAATGATTGAAATTTATGGATATGTACTTCATTTGACATAGATCCTACTCGTTACTGAGATACAGAGGCTCAAACATGAACAAATTTCCATAAAAACGCCCGTCTTCAATTTTCTCTGAAAATCTTCCGAAGTAAGTAGATGGTGAAGTTATGAGTGGGTTCTTGCAGAATAAAAAACCTCATAATCTGTTGGTATAGTGTTTTTTCTTTAATTTTCCGTAATCTTTAAGAATATCATCGATAAATTGTTACCGTGCAGTTACAAAATGGCGGACACTGTTTTTTCACAAAGTTTTACATTAAGGTAGAGTTTCAAATGGGTTTTTGGCAAAGTCAGTCGGAGTAACTTATATGAGAGCATTCTTTGAAGATTTCTTGAGGTGCTTATGCAGTTATCTTTGAAATAAGTTTGCGTCGCCGGAAATTACATCGATTTTTCAATGGCGCGGCGGGGTTCGTTTCCGCGCGTCTGGAGTTGGATTAGCCGCGACGCGGTAAGGTTATTGAAGCTTTATGGGTTTTATCGCTCAGAATTCACCGTTTTTATATTTTGCTTCAAGACACCGATTCTCAAATGGTCTATGGTGAACGTTGGAGGTTTTTCAGCCGAGGCAAGTGCACGTTTCATTGAAATGCATTTCGTTTTCTTTGGATACGATCGAAGACCATGCTTCTATTAAAAGCGTTCAAATCTCGAAAAAGTGAGTTGTTTTCCTGGGACTCATACAAAAAAACGTACCAGAAAGACCCCAGATGAGACTCTTATAACTTCTTTACTCTCCGACCCCTGACCCCCAGGATTCTACTGCGAAAACGGTCGTTTTATGACACTGCGGAGCGGAGCCTTTGACCGTCTTAACGGGGTATTTCCACGGGAACTTCTAGCTTTTTAAAATGTGTATCATACCCTCAGTTATACTTCGACTTATAAATTACTCGTGTCTGTTACACATTTACCACGTGTACTCATTAGGACATTGGCGAACCATGTGTTCTACAAATTAATTGTTTATTTTTCAATATAAAAATAATTCACTCAGAAATAAAATATTCTACATTATTTATCGCGGGGGCTGAACTTAAGACAAGACCCTGATGCTCTGAAATTTCTCAATGACTTCCTCACTATACTTCCTTCCTTAAAATACTCATCTTATGGCCATACCTTAAGAAAAGGGCAGATAGTTCTCGAAACAATGAACGATTTTTGTGTCGATAAAAAAATTGAATCGTTGTATCCGTAACATTTCCAGAATTTGCTATGCATCACTTTGCCGATGCTTCAACGACAGCCGGTTGGTATTGTACTTTTGTAAAAATCTATTCCTCTCAAATTGATCGATCAAATAAAATTTCCCCTTCAGATTTATGCTACAAAATTCATATTTTATTTGCCAGGCACTCCCTGGCGGCCAAAAAAAACATTTCGCACCTTATGCGTGAGATCACTTAGAAGAAAAATTCAAACTTTAAAACTACTACTACTACTGCTGAGCTTGCTCTCCTGGCATCTGTGAGTTTGGGAGAGAAGGGAAATACTGCAGCAGCTCAGCTAATTGCAGAAATAACAACTACGACCCCTACTCGGGCTAAGAGAGTTCTTTCAAAGTGGAGGACGAGTGAAAAGGTCCACTCAGAAGTGACAGTGGAAGAGGCACTGTCATTGATGATTTGACCAGGAGTCAATATCGGTCTTTCCATGCGACAGCTCTGACCCATGGACACGAATTAATTAACATAAAAAAATTAGGAAAAAAAGGCAAGCAATATAATTATTACCTTTCCGTTGATCATTTTCAGTAGTAAACAGAACGTGATCGTGTAAATTCCAGAGTTGAAATCATTGAGGCCAACCACAATTGCCTTTCAATATAAGAGCTGATCTTTGAATCCCGTGATGATTGCCCGAAGTCTTTGATGGCGTCGCGCACACGATGTCTCGCGTCGTTCATCCGGGCCTTATCTGCGTTGCCTCTGGAGCGATGGAATGTGTGACGAAGATAGTTTTTGGTCCCGATAAGGCATCGAATGTGGAAAGGAAGAGCGAGATGATTCCAGCTTCGAGCGGATCGGAGTCGGCACCGATTTCTCGATCGCCTCTGTGACGATTTCCGTCAGCGTAGCCACTTGCCGGTCGATGTCCTTCGGTGTGATGAGAGGGGTGAGTGGCAGGCAATGCTCGATACCCGTCGTCACCTCGGCACGATATATCTCCCAATCGGCATTTCGACAATCTTTGATGATCCGTTGAGGCAGCGCGGCTGTGCGCCGGTTTAGATGGAATAGAACCGGTACGTGGTCGCTGTCCAGCGCGTGTATAAATTTCGCAGACATCGCCGACGGGAGATTATACAATGCGATATGGAGCACATCGCCTTCCCCTTGCGTGTTGTAACGAGACGGCGTCCGCGGCCCGCTGACGGTAATCCCTCGCTGCGTGATGTTCTTCAAAAGGCGATGTCCTTTCTGATTCTCGACCCTGGAGTGCCAAGCGGGGTGTTTGGCGTTGTAATCGCCCGCTGCGACCGTCGGATCGTCAGATGTAAACAATGCATTTATGTCCTCCGCGCGCAAGGTATTACGCGGCGGACAGTAAACGCTGATGAGTCGCAGCGGGCCGTCTTCCATCTCCAGGGCGATGGCAGTGGTCTCGATCGATCATGGCAAAGTATCTAAACATAATCTCTGTGCATTGATGTGGTCCGCGACGATGATCGCCGTTCCGCCGCCGTTGGCGCCGGCATTGCGATCATCGCGGAACTCCTTAAATTTTGGAATAGTCCAGTGGCTTGTCGGCTTCAGCTGTGTCTCTTGAATGAGGGCCACATCTCATTTTTGCCGAGCCAAAAATGCGATGAGCTCTGCAGTTTTCCGCGCCACGGCGCCGGCCGAGTTCCACGAGACGACTGTGTGTTGCTTTTGTTGTAATTTACTGGCCATTGTTGATGTACTGAATGATAGCAGGTAATTGCGCCACGGTGGACGCCAGGAGTTATAGAGTTACCTGGAGATAGGCAGCAAGTGTACTTATGGCCTCCATGAAATTGTGGATCGACAGAGAAGACAAAGAAGCCGGCAGACTTAGAGGGAGCGGCGGCTTGCAAGCGCTGCTTCTTTTCCCGCTTTGACAGCGGAATCTTGATTGATTCCGCTGTTCCAGCGGGCGGTGCCGGAGCGGGTGTTGGCCGCAGCGGAAAGGAGACATCCATCCTTCTTGAGTGCAGGTCTCTGCGCGGCCGGTTGGGAACCGTCGGCACCGCGCCACGCATACTGCTTGCCAAGAGTTGGCACGCGAAAGTGAGTGCCGCTACCGCCGACTTTAGTGGATAAAATGTGCGTATGCATCTTTCATGCTCCGTTAGACGTTTTTCGATCGTGCGGCCAATTTCGCCGATGTAAACGTGACCGCACTCACACGGGGCGCTGTACACTCTCGAAGTTTTGAATCCTGAGAAATTGTTCATCAATCTATACGCCGGGAAATCCTAAAATGTTAAATGAAATTTTACTTTCCCTTCCCAACGAAAACCTTTGCAATCTCCACCACCATACCTCTGTTACGTGAAAGCTCGCCATCACAGCAAAACCGGGGAAATCCGGAATCTCAGGATGGAAACCGGACTCACCACAAAGATTTTATAAAAAACGAAAAAAAATACAATTTAATATGTGTTTCAATTTTACAGTCTCTGACGAAATTGATATCACAAAAAACTTTTATCCTCTTATAAGAAGTGGCGGCTTGTGAGTTAAATGCTTGGGGGTGGGGCAAACTACATCGAGGGGCCAAAGTTTTGAATATTTTGTGTATCTTAGTTAGTTTTTAAGGCAGTCTAGGTCTTAAATTTGTGATGCCATATGTTCCGTTTTTTTTCAACAAAAATACCTAGTTATCCAATTAAAACTTGACGATCGTGATGCGCCCGCTCCCAGCGGGCTTCCCCCGCTCTTTTCAATGCAGGTCCACAGTGGGATAGGCGCGTTTCTAATTTTAAAATGTGGAAAAAAAGACAGGGTCTTATGTATAAATTTAATTGGAATTCTCATGTACTAATTGAGGTCAGAGGACCTCTTTAAACACAACATTGGAAGTAATTACACTATCTTTTGTTAGACGCACATGATGACTCATACATACGAATCAACAGGAAACTTGAATGTGGAATCAGCCACATTTTGATAAAAGTTATTTAAGGAATGCGAGATATTGTTGCAAATGAACAAATGTATCAGTATGTGCGCCTTTAACGTCAGGAATAATTACCGGTTTTTTTATTATTTAAAAATCAATTTTAGGAAACAATAGCAATATTTAGGAAGCAAGATATGCCATCGCATGTTTTCTCATTAATTCTGTGCATTTTGGTACCTCATTTGTCAAGTTTGGTTGCGTATAATTTGAGAAATCTATACAGTAGAAATAATATAGAAGATTAAAATATATTCTATTAGATACACTAAGGCTTAAATATACTATTGGCAGCTATCAATTTACTTATTACGTAAAGGGTTTTAGACACTTCTTCATTTAGTTTTTGAATTCTTAATCCGCACGCACTATCTAATTGGACTAATGTCAACTTTGCCTAACACAGCATACTCAACAATAAGCATTAATATTTTTCAATTTATGTTTTTTGACTTAATCATTTAAATGTTTTAAATCCGAGACACCATCAACCCCCCATGCCGGGTCTGTAACTCTTATTACAAAAAAGGATAGAAAAAAAGAATGATTGACCATGCACCCACACAACCAATAAGCACATAGTTGTACAAATTATTTGAAAATTTCCGAACGAAACTTTCGTGCTTTGGAGGCCTTTTGTTGTTGAATTTCATTTAGTATAGACGTAGGGGGGCCTAAATTCTTGAGCTCAATCCTATATTGCAGTTTCTTAATTCCATTACTAACAATAAAACCCACATCGCTGGAAAGAGACGAGACCATTATGACTCACTAATACACAAAGCAATCACTAACACTATAGCATTAACAATCACTAACTCGATTAACTCAACTAAAACTGGGCCTATTCACATACCAATCACTCATTATATAAAACAGTTTACATATAATAAGTCAACTGGTCACCAAAACAAGGTATTCTGCAAAAACTGTTCTGTAATGTAAAGTCTGCAACAATCTGCAACGATCTCTGCTCCCGCATTCGCAGTAAAATACGTTTATTTGCTGACGACGCTGTCATCTATCGCGAAATTAGTGATCACTCTGACTATGAAATTTTATCATCTGACTTAAACAACGTTCATTTGTGGACCCAAGAGTGGGGACTCCAACTTAATCTGAGCAAATGCATGGCGGTAGATTTCTTGCGGAATTCGTCCAGCTCTAACCATGCTTATGCAATGGATGGTATTAACATAAAGGCAACAGACGAAGTGAAGTACCTGGGAGTTACGATAACCTCGAACCTCACGTGGGGAACACATATAAAGAATATTTGCGGCATAGCCCTGAAGAAATTAGGATTCGTCAAGAGTATTGTGGGAAGATTTTCGGATGAGATAGTAAAAGAAAGGTGCTATTTTGCTCTCGTCCGAACGCACCTTGAATATGCAGCGAGCATATGGGATCCGGTGCAGAAAGACTTAATCCGCAAACTGAATAAAATTCAAAGGAAGGCTGCGCGTTTCGTCAAAAACTGCTACGGGCGTACAGACAGTGTTACCCAGATATTAAGCGAATTAGGCTGGGAGCCGTTGGAGACTCGGAAGCTGCGCGCTAGGCTTAGATTATTTGAACAATTGAGAATGGATATCTTTAAGAACGACACAGAGAACATAATATTAGAGCCACACTATATTTCCAGGTCCGATAGAAGTGATAAATTAAGAGAGATATTTTGCCGAACGGATAGATATGCGAATTCGTTTTTCCCCCGAACCATAAAGGACTTTAATAAACGGTAGTCCCAACTTCCTTTGAGCGCTTAAGTTTTTTTTAGCTGTAAACGGCTGGTGTCCTTACACCCCCTGCCATACGCCTTTTAGGCGGCTTGCGGGGTATTATGTAGATGTAGATGTAGAACAAGATTATACGGCCGGCGCGGCGATGTCAACCCACTAGAGAAATGTCTATGGTCGTTCTGCGCATGCTCGGACGGCGTCCCAAGACTTCCACAAGGCACAAGCTTAGACGCGTCATTGCACCAGCAGCCGCCACCACTACCACTCTCCATATAACTTCATGTTAATATGGATTGGGACGTTCTGGCCAGCGCCCCACGGCTACAAATTAAAACTTCTCGCTCAATTTTTTAGTGTTTTTCCTACATTTACGATTTATGCGATTGAAGAAAAACCCTTTGGTTAATTAGATGTATAATTGTAATTGAATGGGTATTTAATTTTTGTTCCTTTTTCGAATCTTTGGGAGGGTCGGCGTCCGAGAGTCCTTTAATATGCAAGCCGCCACTGCTTAATAGAGCAAAAAAAGCGTCAAAATCCATTTCGTGGGATGCAATTTCCAAAATTTTTATCTCAGGGTGCCCCCGCATGAACCCCCGCCGAGGCCCCCATTCACCGACCCCCCCCCCCAAATTTTCACTTAGAATAAGCAAATGTCCTAATGCAATATTAAGACCAGGTTCTTATATGTTTGTCAATGCTCTTGTTTGTTTTCTTGTTTTTTTTGTAACTGAATCCACAATCTTATTTGGCGGAATTAATTCGCCGGTATATATTAAAAAAAAACGTGAAACCAGCCATGATGCTAGTTAGGCGTACTCTCTTAGTGTCACATTTTTTTCCTCGTAGCTAATGGAAGTACCTTGCTAATGGTTTCAACTCGCATTGATATTACGAGGCATTTTTTTTCGTTTCAATCGATTAGTATCTTAGATCAGAATTTCCACATCAAAGTTTGCACAAAAATGCCAATGTTATTATGATATTTTGGGATCGTCCCTTCCGATACCGTCCTTTAATTTTGAATTCAGTTCGCGAAAGTTCAACCTCTTCGTTGGAGAAGGTTTATAATTCAAAATTGGTCAAAAGACCATCATGTATTTTGATTGCTTCGATTATTCTACCTGACTTTGATTCCTTCTTCGGTTCTTGGACATTCGCCTTCAGAGTTCTCAGCATTTCCTGAATAACGGTACGATAAGGAGAGCAGCCATGCATCACGCCGGTATCACCTATCCACCTCACGATTCTTCCGCTTCAAATCTTCCACTGCCGTCATAAATCCATTCAACTTGAGTTGCCCTGAATTCGATGGGCTCCTGTCCTGGGCTTACCCACAATGGGGTAGTTTCCTTCATCAAAGAAAACGAAAGGCATTGATTGCGATTCGTTACCCACCATTAGTGTGTTCATAATATACCAATAATTTGCTTTTAGAATTCCAAGTTTAAATCCCACTAGATAGGTTTTTTACATCGTCTGAGATAACCAATGCATGCATGAGGCACAGACTTCAGGGAAGCGTGTCTTAATAATCACCTATTAAAACTGGCTAAAGTCGGAAAATTTTCTTCGCTGATAAGGCATTAATAATCCTTATTTAAGCCAAGCGCTACCAGTTAGCATGGCACTCTGCTAGCTGCTAGCATCCTGCGTCGTATCAGCGTTCAGAGTCTCGCCCCAAGGTCTCTTCACTTGCGGCAGCGGGAACCAGGAGGGCAAGTCTGTAACTTTGGGCGCCTCGTTTGGGAGAAAGAGTTCTCGCCCAAAATTGTCTCCCGACCCAAGTCTGTAACTCGGTAGAGAGAACTGTTTCTCCCGACCGGATGGGAGAAAACTGGCTCCGATGAGTAGTATGAAAAATTTCTGAGGCGAATCCGTTATATTTGAGCTTGATTTATAGAACAATTAATCATGTCTAATTTTTTTCAAACTCTTTTCGCCTCCCCCTCCCACGACGGAGCTGCCGGTGCGCGCATAGAAACATCTAGATAAATAATAAGTGATATTGACGTAATTACTGATATTTTATATACATTCTATATGTACTTGCATTACTAACATTCCACGGAAGACAGCAGGACCAATCAATTTTCAGTTGACCCACTGGTTTTTAAAGTTAGCAGAGGTTTGCGTTGTTTACGACAATTCCTTTAATTTTAGTGGTATAAACAATTTGTCTTCGGCGAACTGCTAACAATAGATATGGCTTCTTTATAATAAAATTGCAAGTCATTGATTCAAAAACTACGGGAATGCCAAGCGCTTAAATTTGGACGACTGGATTTTACGCGCAACAATCGGGTACTTTTTTCACGAAAAATTAAGTACGGGAAACACTATTGAGCCAAAGTTTTTTAAAGTAAATGATACAACGAAGAAATAAATTCTCTTTCGAATGTTATTTTTTGCATTTAAATTGATTGCTTTGTTTAGAGGCTAAAGCTCCTCAGACTCGGGTATGTTGTCTTTTTTACAGACAGTAGTAATGGTCTATAATTCTGAAATTTTCACCCGAAAGAAATGGTTTGAATTCGAAGATAATTGTCGAAAGAATGCTCGGAGCGTCTTTCCCGTATTTATCGAATATATATATATATATATATATATATATATATATATATATATATATATATATATATATATATATATATATATATATTATATATATAGCGTGTCCAGCCATTCCATGCCGGAATATCACTCATGTTTATCCTTTTAACCAGTCGAGGGCAAAGGCCGTCTGCGGTTAATATCGATAAGGGTCGTTTCAGTTTAGTCGATCGCAATGAAGGAAGGGTAACGCCTCTGGATAGTTAAAGGGAGGGGATAAAGTTGATAGTAAGTCGGATTGTGAGGTTCGGTGGGTGGCAATTTCTGACGGTTCTTGATCTTAAAGATTTTTTTGAAGAAGAGGAAATTTTCTTTCATTTCCTTAAGTATTGGAATGTTTTGGAGTTCTTTACGAATGGTAGGGTAGCCAGGAATTTGGTTTGGAGGGAGTCCAAAACCAGAGTGGACATTCTTTGAAAAACATGGTACTAACTGTAGACTAATTGTAACACTTTCATAAACGATGAAACTTAATTTTTCGAAGAAATATTTTGTCGCTTCATGATTTTTCAATATTTTGTTTCCTTTTATTAAGGAACGGAATAGGTTTTTTTTATTTCGAGAGGGTCCGGACCCCTTGGACCTCCCCCCTCACAACTGTTTACGTACATCTTTATTTCATATTAACCATGGCGTTGCAACCATCAGCTTTCCAATGAGGGACTTTACATTAGATTCTCTTTTCTACTAGTGTGATTTACGGGTGGAGCCTACGTTGATATTGGTTTGACCATGGTTCTGTACATAGGCGGATCCAAAGGGGGGCACGGGGGCACGTGCCTCCTCCCCCGGACCTTTTAAGAATATGCGAGATTTTCAATACGGTCCCATTATCATTGCGTTCGTTTATTATCCTTGTGCCCCCCCCCCCAGAAAAAAATCCTGGACACTTAATTTTTTTCTTCTTTTCTTGACCTCGAATAATTAGTGGTAAAATAATTCTTGGAGTATAGGTCAAATGTATATGATGCAAAAAAGTTGTAGCTAACGTTTCAGTTTATATGAAACTCTCATCAGGGCCATGAATGAGAGCGGAGTCTGCGTTAAAATTGGTTTGACCAAGGATCTGTACATTTCTTGCGGAATTCGTTCAACTCTAACCATGTTTATGCAATGGATGGTATTAACATAAAGGCAACAGACGAAGTGAAGTACCTGGGATTTACGATGACCTAGAACCTCACGTGGGGAACACATATAAAGAATATTTTCGGTATAGCCCTGAAGAAATTAGGACTCGTCAAGCGTATTGTGGGAAGATTTTCGGATGAGAAAGTAAAAGAAAGGTGTTATTTTGCTCTCATCCGACCGCACCTTGAATATGCAGCGAGCGTATGAGATCCGGTGCAGAAAGACTTAATCCGCGAACTGAATAAAATACAAAGGAAGGCTGCGCGTTTCGTCAAAAACTGCTACGGACGTACAGACAGTTTTACCCATATGTTAAGCGAATTAGGCTTGGAGCCGCTGGAAACGCGGAGGCTGCGCGCTAGGCTTAGATTGCTTGAACATTGAGAATGGATATCTTGAAGAGCGACACAGAGAACATAATATTAGAGCCACACAATATTTCCAGGTCCGATAGAAGCGATAAATTAAGAGAGATGTTTTGCCGAATGGATAGATATGGGAATTCGTTTTTCCCCCGAACCATAAAGGACTTTGATTAACGCTAGTCCCAACTTCGTTAGAGCACTTCATTTTTTTAAGCTGTAAACGGCTGGTGTCCTAACACCCCCTGCCACAAGCCTTTTGGCGGCTTTCAGGGTATTATGTATACGTAGGTACATAGGTGGATCTAAAGGGGTGTACGGGGGGACGTGCCTACCCCGGACCCTTTATAAATATGCGGGATTTTTAATACGGTCCCATTATCATTGGGATCGTTTTGTATTACGAGGTATCCTTGTGCCCCAAATCCCCCCAAGAACAAATTCCTGTATCCACTCTCCGCTCCGTAGAGCAATATCTCCTATTTTACGCGCGAGTCGGTCGTTGTAATCTCCCGCGTGGGGGCGCAATCTGACGGCGGAAGGTGGCATGACGTCGCCCGTGAGGGACTGTTCCTGTCGCTCACTGCACTGCGAATCAGGGAAGGGGGAGGAGGCGGGGAAGGGGTGGTGGCCACCCCCGTTCCCCTCTCAACCCTCCCCTATCGCCACTGAACCTCAGAGTAAATTGAGCTGCTTCGCGTGGCCCACGTCCTTTTGCCCGGCGTTCTTCAATGCGAGTCCCACTGACAATATAGGTCTTCAGTCGGGAGCTCCTACTAACTGCAGTGCACTGGCCGACTTTTGTTCGCTTTCTTTCTCAGACGTGATTTCTCTCATTTATAGAAACTATATTCAGTCGAAGTACATTGAGGATGCCGCAGCGTTCGTGTAGCTGACTTGCATAGTTCATTTAACGCTGTTAATGAAGAGTAATCTAATTTGAATTCCGGATTTAAGCACTCTTAATCTTTCGCTTTTTCACGAGACGTGCCTTCGTTACGGTGTGGCCCAAAAGGTGTCGTAGTAGGGTAAGTATTTCAAAATTATGTTGATGATTAATGAGTTGCATGCCATTTTTTAATTTAATTTTCTAGATTCGTAGTAATTTTTTAAATAGGTACTTTGGCAATTATTTCTTCTATTTTTTATTTTCTGTGCTAACGTTATCTTTTTTTTACATTTTCAGACCCCAATTAACGTAACAATTATATTATCACCGCGATGAGGTTACTGGGAGCAGCTTGGTTGCGTGAATTATCACGTGGGACCTTTCCGTTGGCCGGGAGAAGTTCCTGGGGCCGTATTCTGTATTTCGTCGGTGCCGCACCGGTCGGTTTCCCTTTCAAGCCCACCGACTGGACATCAAACCGTACCGACAACGGATTCCGCACCGACGACGACACTTTCAGCGATTCTGTAAGGTCGTCGGTTTCAAACCAGTCGGTACGGTTCCCCTTCCTTCCCAAACAGGGAAAATCCGAATATATCCGAAGTTTGACGTGTCTCCACCAATGAAAGAAGGGTAAAAACAAGTGAAGACTCATTGGCACAGTTTGTTGTCGTCATTCTCAATCTTTTTATTTGCGGAAATTACGACTTTTTGCTAGATTAAGATAAACGATATTGGATAAGTTGTTGACAATGCTTATATAATGTGTGGTAGTAATGCTGTACCTACAGAATCGAAGGAAACAATATTACAACATCACAATAAAGTTTGTATGTGATGGAGATTGTTGTTGCTGGAATGAATTATTGAAACTATCCTTGAGATCGTAGTTTCTTTTTTTAAATATTGGTTCCGTATAATGCCATTTATTCATGATTTGGTAATATAGTTGTCATTAAGTAAGTTCCGTATAAATGTTATCAACGGAATGTTATGCCATTGGCACCGTAGCAGACGAAAATAGCATACTATGGAACGTGAACGTAGGATTCAAATGCAAATGTAATATTAGAGGAACAAGTTAGGAAATTGTTATAAAAATATGGAGCTGGGTGCAATTAAAAGAAGTGTAATGACGAGGAAGTAAATAAATTGTGATTGGGTGAAATACATATGTATAAGTTGCGCATTCCAAGTGAGAGAAAATGATAATATTGCGGTAAACCTCATACTTATTAACAAATATCTTCTTTTATCGTCAAGGGAATCAATGGCTGACGATGAAATGAAATATAGTTGCCCGTTACAAATGAAAGAAACTGATACCGCTGTGGCAAACTTCATACTTAAATAAAAAGATCTTATTTCTATGCCGAGAGAAACGCCAAATTGATGATTGAGTGAAATAACAGTCGCCTATTCAGAGTGATATAAAGTGATAACATTGCGGCAAAACTCATATTTAATCAAAAATATCTTTTTTATGTCAAAGGAGCAAGTAAATGATGATAGAGAGAAATAAAGCCTATTACAAGCGAGTGAAAGTGCGGTAACATAAATGAGAGAAAGTCATTATATGTTAGCAAACCTCATTTTTATTAACCATTATCTTATATTTCTGTCAAGGTAATTAATATAGATGATGACACAGTGAATTATAGAGGCGTATTCGAAGGGGCAGAAAAAGATAACATTGGAGAAAACCTCATTATTTACTCGGTGATGAGGTAAAAGCAAAATAAAACGTACAATGCGCACCGGGGAATTCATGAAACCCACTAGTCGGTGGCCGTACCGACACCTCTTTGCTGTCGGTACGGCTACCGACGATCTCCCGTCCTCTCGTCGGTGCCGCACCGACCGGGTTCGTACAGAATCGCACGACTTCTTACCGGGAGTCGGTGTGACGTCGCACCCGACGAATCGGTGCCGCACCGATCGGTTTGGAGTTACAGAATACGGCCCCTGGAAAGAGTATTCCGCTGACATCGTAGCTACTCCACGATTTCAAGTGGCTGATAGCGGTTACCGCGAGATTTGACTGAACCAGAGTTTGGCCGAGGCATTCATCGTAGCTGCGAAATTGCCTCGGCCGATAAAAAGAAGTCTCTGCACAACGTCGAAAATAAAGATTTCGGTGAGTTTTTCCCCCAATTTTTTAAGGATGCCCTTTCATAACGTAATCGGCAAAGCAGTGGGGTAGCCAGAAATTTTGTTCGGGAGGAAGGGGGGGTCCTAAAATTAGATGGGGGCAATTTTTGAAAAATGGGGTATTCAGTAGAGAGATATAAACTACTCTTAACACTTTTTATTTTCAAAATACTTCAGTTAAAGAATTTTTTTGTAAATTCACGATCAATAATTTTTTTGTTTGATGCAAAGTATTATTTCGTTGTATTACATTTCGAGCAGTGGCCATGGGGTGTGAGGGGGCCCGAGCCCCCTCTTAAATTCGTTATGGGTGTGAGGAAAAAATGTGTCAGGCTTGTCGATTTTCCCCGGAGTGTACAGATATCGAGATTAAAGTTATCAGGGTGCTAATGTGGATCATATGACTCTCCTAAAATGATTAAATAACTTAAAACTCAATACGTATAAAATTTCCCAGGGCATAATCCCTGGTTTGGCCCCCCCCAAATATTTTTTCTAAGTCTGCACCCCTGATTTCGAGGAGGAGGGGTCCCGACCTCCCCCTGGCTACGATACTGCGGCATAAGTGTCATAGTTTTTTATCCTAAATTATTTGATCACATTTTCCGCATCTCAGGGTAATAACTCCGGCGGTAGATTCTAAGCAACTGAAATAGTTATTACTCGACCTATGAATTTCCGAATCAGTGTCATTCCCACCGTCGCTTTTACCATCTCGTAATAAGTCACTTACCGTAGATACAACCGCGATTCAATGAAAGCAAACCTTGACGTTACGACCGCTGTTAGCGGACGTGCATTCTGTTTGGCCGAAAGACTGTGTGTGGTAGCTATGGTTTCAATGACCGCACCTTGAATATGCAACGATATCATGTAGGATCCAGTGCCGAAAGACTTAATCCGAAAACTGAATAAAATACAAAGGAAGGCTGTCCGTTTCGTCAAAAACTGCTACGGGCGTACAGACAGCGTTACCAAGATTAAGTTGAGCGAATTAGGCTGGGAGCCGCTGGAGACTCGGAGGCTGCGCGCTAGGCTTAGATTATTTTAACAATTGAGAATGGACATCTTTAAGAGCGACACGGAGAACATAATATTAGAGCCGCACTATAATTCCAATAATAATAATAATAAGAAAGGAGGTATTTCCCACTCGTCCAGCTAAACCTAGAATATGAAGTTATATCAAATTATTATTTTTTTCCTTCTCTTGACCTTATTTAATATTATTATTATTATTATAGTATTCTACCGATTAAGGTAGGTTTCCATGGAGTACTAAAGAGGTGATCTGGGAGCCTCCCTTTCCTTCCAGCACTGCCTTCTTTAATTCACTGTAAGGCCTACTCTCTTTCAATCTATCTAAAAATCCTATTCTTTTCCTTCCCCTCCCTCGTTTCCCCAACATTCTACCCTCCAACACCATTTTCAACATCCCCTCACCGCTGAGCACTAACTCCATCCAAACCTTCTGTCTCCTGCGTATCTCATCTAAAAGCTGCCTCTCCTCGCCAACCATATCCAGTACTTCGTCGTTCCTTTTCCTCTCCGTCCATTTCACCCTCTCCATTCTTCTCCATACCCACATCTCGAACGCCTCCAATCTTCTCTCGTCTTCTTTCCTCAGAGTCCACGTTTCCGCACCGTAGAGAGCTACACTCCAAACCAAACTCTTCACTAACCTTTTCTTTAAACTCTTACACAACGATCCTCTCAGAAGCTCCTTCCTGCTCATGAACGCCTCCTTCGCTAATGCTATTCTCTTCCTGATGTCCTTACTACTGTATCCGTTTTCCTCTAACGTACTGCCTAAATAGTTGAATTGCTCAACCTGCTCAAGTTTTTCAACACCCACCTTTATCTTGAGTCTCATTTTCCTCGCTCGTGATGCTTTACAAAACCGCATTACCTTAGTTTTCTTGTGATTAATCCTCATCCCAAACTCCTCGCAACGTTCGTATAACGCATCCACTAGGGCCTGAAGCCCCCTTGCTGACTGGCTGATCAACGCCTGGTCATCCGCGAATCTCACTGATTTGAACATCATTCCTCCCACTTTTATCCCAGCTTCTAACTCATCCCACGCTTCCTTACCATCTCTTCAGCATACACGTTAAAGAGCAGTGGCGATAGAGGACAGCCTTGCCTCACACCTCGGCCAATGCTTGCCCACCCAGATTCTCCGTCCGCTGTCCTCACTTGCGCAGTCTGGGCCATATACAGATTACAAATCAGTCGTCTATCCCTCCAGTCTACACCTATTCTCTTGAGAATATCCATTAACTTTACCCAGTTCACCCTATCAAACGCTTTTTCAAAATCCACGAAACACACATATACGTCCTGCTCATATTCTAGGTTCCTCTCCACGAGGGCCCTCATTATTGCTATTGCATCACGAGTTTACTTCCCTTTTCTGAAACCAAACTGATCTTCGCCCAAATACTCGTTTGCCTCCATTCGTCTGTTCAATATCCTCAGCACTACTTTAGCCGCATGGGATATTAGGCTGATAGTCCTATAATCTCCGCAATCCACAGCTTTCTTCTTTTTCGGAAGCGGAATTAAAACCGCCTTCACGAAATCCTCCGGCCAACATCCCTCTTCATAGATCTTGCGCACTAGTTCGAAAAACCTTTTCTTACCTTCCTTCCCTAGATTCTTCAGAAGCTCACGCGGGATGTTGTCCACGCCTACTGCTTTCCTAGCCTTCATATCACGGAGTGCTCTCTCTATTTCTGAATCTAATATCTCCGGCCCAAGATTATCCTCCTCCACTGCACTTTCCTCCTCTAGAGTCAATCTCTCTGGTCTGTTCGTTCCGTCATACAGGTCCTCCACGTATTCCTTCCACCTACCCTGTACCTCTTCTCGTTGGGTTAGCATCCTCCCATCTTTAGCCTTGATTTTAGACATGGCTTGTCCTCTTTTGCCGCCCGATAGCGACTTAACTTTGGCGTACAACGCGCCTACTTCTCCGTCCTTCTGGAATTTTTCCATTTCCTCGCACTGTCTTTTCCACCAAGCCTCCTCGGAAAAGACAGTGCGAGTCTTTTCCTCCCTTGCCCTCTTACATTCACGTCGTAATCGATTATTCAATTCCCTATACATTCTTTTGCCCTGTTCTGTGTCCACGTTCTTCCACTTCCTCCTCTCCTCCATTTCATTTACCATTGCCTCCGTTATCCACGGCTTCTTTATCCTTCTACTGTGAACGTAACCAATTGACTTCTCCGCCGCTTTGACTATTCCCGTTTTTATATTATCCCATCTTTCCTCTACCGTCTTGGTACTTTCAATCTCCCGTATACTAATGTCCACTAGCTCCTGATATTCTCTCCTCATACTCCCCTTCAGGGCTTCTACGTTCCATTTCTTCGCCTTCCTAACTTTCATAAGTCTTTTGAATCTTACGTTGCATTTCATGAGCACTAGATTGTGGTCCGAATCCGCATCCGCTGCAGGGAAGCTGCGCGAGTTTTTCACACTGTTCCTAAACCTCTGTCTTACTATAATGTAGTCTATCTGATATCTCCCCGCATCCCCTGGACTTTTCCACGTGTACCTTCGCCCTTTATGATGATTGAACCACGTGTTTGTGATGAATAATTTGTTTCTCCTACAAAATTCTGCTGCTTTCTCTCCCCTGTCGTTCCGTATTCCTAGACCAAAATCTCCTATTTCGTTTCCATCCCTCCCTTCCCCGACTGAGGCGTTCCAGTCCCCCATCACTACCAGATTTTTCTTACCCGGTGTGTCTCTAATTATTTCCTCGAGCTGTTCATACACCTCGTCTACTTCTTCCTCCCTATGATTGCTAGTGGGCATGTAAACCTGGACCACCACAAGGTTGGTGGGCCGCGCCTCAATTTCTACCACCAGAATCCTATCGCTTACCTGGTCTATACCTACCACACGCTTACCCATCTTCCCGTTTAATACTAAAGCTACACCTCGCTGGCTTTGTTCCCCTCCACTATATATAACCCTATACCCATCACTCCAATAGTCCCCCACCTCCCTCCACCTCACCTCGCATAATCCTAAGACGTCTATCCTCCCTTTATCCATTTCCCTTTTGATATTTTCTAATTTCCCCACCCTCATCATAGTCCTCACATTCCACGTCCCTACATTTAAAGCCGACTTCTTCTTCTCCATCTTCTTGGTCTTCTTTTCTTCCTTCTTTATTGCTGCTGTCGATGATGATGATGATAAGTCTCTGCAAGGATTTCGCATGTTGACGACCCCGAGGACCTTGCCGACCTCGCTGCCGTGCCCGACCCCCGCCCTTTGCGGACGGGTCCCGGGCGATGAGATTCCGAGGCTCATTTGGTTGTACTCCATGTGTTCAGGGAAGAGATAGTTGGTAGGGTTTCCCACTTCCATTCCAACAGTGTTTTTCACGTGACACCATCACGTGGACTACCTTTCGTCTGGCTCCTACCCTTCGACCTATCTGGCATGGGTGGCCCTACCGGGAATAATTTAGAATTAATCCCGCCAGTGCAGCTCTAGGGGTCATAGGAGCGCGCAAGCCTTTCCACCGCGACAAGGTTGTAGCCAAAGGGAAAGGTAATTTAATATAAAATATGGTATTTCTTGGAGTATAGGTCATTCATACAAAAGTTAGCAGCCAACGTTTCGATTAATTTTCTTAAATCATCTTCAGGGCTATGTTAGAAAAAATGTGAAACAATATCAAATACAGAGAATAAGACGAAACACAATATTTATACATAAAAAGGAACAATTGGGTTCTTTTAATAAAATATAATTTAAATAAACATGTATATATAAACATATATATATATATGAACAGATGGAATATACAAAAAATTTTGACACATAAAAAAATATTAAACTTATTTATACTATATTTGTGTATACTTATATTACTTTTGTATAAATGACCTATACTCCAGGAAATACCATGTTATATCAAATGTGATCCGGTGCAAAAAAAACTTAATCCGCGAATTGAATAAAATACAAAGGAAGGCTGCGCGTTTCGTCAAAAACTGCTACGGGCGTACAGACAGCGTTACGCAGATGTTAAGCGAATTAGGCTGGGAGCAGCTGGAGACTTGGAGACTTAAATCGCTTGAACAACTGAGAATGGATACAGGTAATTATGCACTTTCCGGACACGCGTCGTTTTGCTATTTTTTTCGTCGGATCTGCTCATAACAGTGTCTTGATTACGAAAATGATATTTTTTGTGGCGGAAAAGCCGGCAAATTACCTAAAATGCGAAAAAAATCGGGTGAAAAAAATTCCATGAAAAGTGGTCATTTGGGTACTCAAAATGTTTTTTTATATTATGGCGAATACAGTCATGCAAGTAGTTTTTAAATTAAATGTAAAATAAGCTCATTAACACGTATTACAAACTGGAACTACTTTTTTGGTACTGCACCGCGCGCAGCGATTCCTCGCGTACACCGCGAAATGCGAATATGCCTAGGTGGGTTTGGGTTGGGTCAGGGCAAGGTTTTCACGTAAAAATCACTGTATTTTGGACTTACGTGTAGATTCTTGACATTTCCACCCGCCCACATAATTTCGCTAATGCCACCATAAACCCGTCTGTCGGAGTCAGTCCACACATAAATAAGAATGAATCCTAGTAGGGCTACGACACGGTAGACTTTCCGTAAGTCTAGTTTTTTTCCTTTGAAATTAGTTCAAGCTCAAATTTCAATTGACCCATTGGTGTCGAAGTTAGAAGAGATTTACGTTGTTTAAAAAATCTGCCAATTTTTGTGGTATAAACAATTTGTTTTCTATAAACTGTTAATAATAGATCTGGCTTTCATACATCAAAATTCAAAGTTATTGGAACGAAAAATTCGAGACTACGAAGCGCTCAAAGGTGGGCAAATTGATTTTACGCGCAAAAAGCGCGTATTTATGAAGTGAAAACATCTTAAGCGGCGTTAAGCACTTTTGCGGGATGGGGAAAAAGTATAGAATTCGCGTGAGAGTGACCGACCCGACACCGCGATCGCTACAGCGAGATGTACATTTCCCTCTTAAAATTCGTCTCCTAGTATCATATCCTCGGTAGTGTAGTGGTCGGTATCCCCGCCTGTCATGCGGTAGACCGGGGTTCGATTCCCTGCCGAGGAGGAATATTTTTCTCGATCTCATAAACAATTTAAAAAATTTTACAATGGATATTTCAACTATGCAGGCTGACTAGGTGTAGTAAATAAACGTTGTTAATATATTGTTAATATATAGACTTTTAAAGTTTTTTTGTTCTAAAAATATTAAAATTGAAAATAAAAATCTATAAAGTATATTTTATAAGTTCATTAAATATAAAGAGCTCGTGCATGAACGTGCAGAAGGGAGTACACGCTATAAAAATACAGGTCAGTACATCTCGTTCGTTATATCTTATAAAAATTTCTATCTATCTATGTATTTTTAAAAATTTTCTGTTGCCTTTGCTTGCTGCAATTAACATTGTTGAAAAACTTATCGCCATATGATCAAAATGAAAACTACAAGATATACTGCTGTGACATAGCATCGAACCCCGGACCCCAACGTGACAGCCGGACCATAAGAAAATTTATTATGAAAAAGCCAAGGACCATTGAAGTGATACGTTTGCATGCATAGTAAAACCTTCTCAGTTCTTCATCGAATGCATTAGAAAGTAGAAGAATGCGAAGAATAACCCAGGAAAGGCTTGCCGCAAGAGAATAAGGAAAACAAGCATGGATGAATAAATGCCATGGATGAGATCGGCAATTTATCCTCCAAAAGTCAACTTAGAAAGTGTAAATGTCATCCGATACCATTCAAATACGTTTCAAAACGTTCGGAAACATACTACAAATATGTTGTTGGCAAGTTGTTTAAACAACTGAATATGGCTCTGAAAATAGAGATGTGCAAAATAATAGGGGTGTAAGAATAGATGATATTACAGCAAAGCAGTATGCAGGAGAAGAGGTACAGAGGGGGGAAGAGTGTAAGCGGTGAAAATGTGCTCCTCTCCAAGAAACAAGATCAAATGGTTCAACCGAATAAGTAATGAGGAAGTGCTAGGATGAGTGCGAGAAAAGAAGAAGCCTTCTAAAACCCCTGAGGAAAATAACAGACCAATAAGATTGCCACATTACTGATGGCCTGATGAAGATAACCTCAGAGGGACAGATTTATTGAGAGAACGGCAAAAGAGTCACGAAGGAAAAGCTATTTAGGATGCAAGGGAAGAAATGCAGAAGCGTGAAAAGGCCTGCTGATTAAAGAAAGGGATAGAAAAACTGCACCAAACCTATCTCAGGACTATTGATTTTCAGAAATATACCAAGGCCTTCCTTTTACGCCTTGAGGGGATTGATTATTTCACTATGATGACACACAGTCTCCCCTTCCTTGAGCAGCACCTGCCATTACACACAGACCTCAGTACTGCAAGCTCAGACATGGTCCCTGCACCGATGTATATTTTGTCACTTTAACACTGACGTGCCATATTAGTTTTCAGATTGAAAAATTCAGCAAGCTGTACACCATTAACCTAATTCTGTTATTAGCTTGTTTAAGAGAATGGGAAAAAAACATTTCTCGTGAGATTAGGAAGTTTGATTCAAGTCAGGGGCGGCTCCAGGATTTCCTTGAGGGGGGGGCGCGACGGGCTGCTTACCCCTCCCCACTGCCCCCACTCCCTCCCTTTCTCCCCCCCTCTCTCTCTCCCTCCCTCTCTCTCCCTCCCTCTCTCTCTCATGATGTGACATACAAGCGTCAAAATAAGATAAGAGTTTCGGCATTATAGTTGAGAAAGAATGAAGGAATTGGTACAAATTGTATGGTTTTAATGAGCGAATTACACCGAATACACCGAGAAACTTGCAAAAGCCCCTGTTATTTTCTGGAAAAAGTTGTAAAAGCCATTTCCGATTTTAGTGTGGAATTTCAAACGATCTGTAAATTTTTCGTTCCAAACGGGAGACACAAGCTTTGAATAGACGTTCTAATCGTAGTTTTCGATGGAGAGTTGAGGGAAATAGGGCGAGAAAATAAAAAAAAACGCTGTGCAATCTTATGGGAAAATTGTGAGTATAATTTACGACTCATGTATTATTTATGCACTTTCAATTATGATCAAATCATGAAAACAGAGAATCCACACCAAATACAGCAAACCCCATCCCTGTAGACCAAAAATTGAGAGAGAAAAAGCAGACATAAGCGTAACATTTATAAATAAAGGGTAGTCTACGGTAATTGATGCGAGTTCGCATTTCATACCCCTTGGCAAAGTGTTTATCGGGCGAAATGAAGTTTTCTCTTCAATGTATAAAATTCCAGTTTTACCCATAAGTGTTTAACTTTTGGATGATTGATCGAGAAAATACAACTGAAGTCGACAGTAAAATCATTTGCCGCATTTCATTTGAATATCTTCGAAAATATTTTTGAGAAGTCACTATAGAGGTTATTATCAAGTATTTATAAATACAATCATGTGCACATTCAAAGTTCTATGGCAGTTGTCATTGGTTTCATGTCATTAAATTCCGGAATTTTCTTAAAAAAAAGTTATAATCTAATTCCGTTAACATTGTACTTTTATTTTTTCAATGACGGTGTGCATTTATCACATATTTTTAAAGCATGCTTTCTAACGAATTTTTTATTTCCATGAAAACAGCTGGGATTAGTGTATTCAACTTGAAGCACTCTACTGACTCTCCAACAAATCTGTCCTTGATATCCTAATTTACGTAATCTAAGATGGGAATAATGATTATTTTTTCCCAATACGCGATTATATCGTCTTCATCATTGTAGCCGGGTAATTTGCTCGAATCTTTTGCCGATTGGCTGCACGTGGAATGCGGATTTGAATGTCCATTTCCTCCATAATTTTCTTAGCCTTTGCAAAAATTCCATAAGTTTTAAGAAAATTTTATAAGAGTTCATCCGCTTATACTTTAGTACTTCAAAAGTTAGGTCAACTTTTTTTTAGCTTGAAAAACATCTACAGTCCCATTTTGCAAATATCTGCTTGAAATATAAATTGCACTCAAAACATCACTCAGACTATATACATTTCAAATTAATTCATAATTACAAATTGATAGCAATAAACATCTTCCTTTAGTTGCCGTTTATAATCATCCCACTTTGACACTTTTTCGAGAGCTTTGGCAATATCATATGTGAGTCGTTTCTAAAAGTTAGATTAGCTTTATGCCTTTCTACCCATCTAGTCTCACAGTTACTTGTCATTTGATGAACTAAGATATCAACAATGGCTTTATTACGTTTACTTGATGCTTTAAAAAGTCGCGGGAAGAGATGTCGAGTCTCGTTCCTTTGAATCATTTTCTAGCCGAGGCTTCTTCCTTGTTAGCCACCTAACCATTTTGCATATCTATGCAAATCAATTTACATCTACACGTACACAAAGAAAGAGAAATCAATTTGATAACATAAAAAAAGAATACAACCCCAAAACGAAGGCAACTGTCCAAGCTCACGTGGGATTGATGAATTACTCCAACCGTTTCAGAGAGAAAGTCTTCAACTTTAGAATGTGTCGTCAGAAGAAATCTTCGACAATTTTAATAATAATAATAATAATATATTTATTTATTTTCTGTGGCAAAGCCACCTTAGAAAAACAATACATTTACATTATAATATATCAGTCTGCACTAGTGAATACAAATAATAATATTATAGATGTGCACATTTACATTACATACCCAGTCAGCACACAGAAGTATATAATATGTATTATTTACTTTGAGCCAAAGTGAATCTTAAGTAAATGATACGTATTGCTTTGATATTGAATACATCAATAATACGTCTATATGTCCCACTTTATTTTGTAAATAATACGTATTACTAATACGTCAATTTACGTAAATGATATACATAAATAATACGTCAATGATATATGTATCTGGAATGTGAATTTTCATCCAACAACATTGCCTAGATCTCCACATAATATCCGAAGTTGCCGCCAAATGCCATCTATGTAATATCCTTTTGTATATTACCTAATATCCAATTTTCATCCAATAATATTGCATGAATATCCAAAAAGTATCGAAATTAGCAAAACAAAAACTAAAAACTCTGTTCTGGTGGCAGTATGTATTTAGTGCAATCATGGAAGTACTAGTGAATCCATTGTGTCATTTAGTGTGAGGGACAGCTTCAGCATTTTGAGGCGTTTACATGCATTTGAGAACATCCTGTCTAGGAAGTAGAGAGCCTTCATCAACATAATGTAACATGCTAATTTGTTTTGCATTGTTCTGGAACACTGTGGGAACACTTACCAGTTTGTTTTAGACTTCTACCTGACAAATAATTGAATAAAGAATAAAATCAGTGAGATTCTGGTTTAACATGGTCTACGGAGAAAATAGAAAACATATAGAGTGCTGCTTTGAAAAAACAATTTTATTTAACTAAATATTACACATATTTTTACAAATATACCACACAATCTCAGAAATATATAAGAAATTGAATTCATTAGACACAACAAAGGGGCCATGCCCAGATGGTTTTCCACCTCTGGTGCTTAATTATTGTCAAGAGGTTTTAGCGGATCCTCTCATGGAATTATTTAATCAGTCTATCCATCAAATGTAAAAAAACGATCGTATTGCATGAGTAAATTCAATAAGCATAGTAAGTTAAAAGTCAGTTCAAGAAGTAGTCAGAATTTCGATTACAAATAAAACCAGCCAAATATTTTCTGAATATTTTGATAAGTGTTGATAAATAACAGATACCGTAAGAAATGCCCTTGTTCAACATATACGAAAATAAAGGCTAATAGGATCAATATCAATGTTTTTGCCTGATCATCCTTCCTTAAGGTCAAAAGAATCCATGAAGAACCAGCTCACTTTTCCTCGTATTTCTTCATAATTGGCATTTGGAAAATTCTTCCTTACTACACCTGTGAACAATATTAGATAAACACTTTATTAAAATCTATTAGTGATACATCTAATTTGTCTAATTAAAGTAATCTCTATTAATGGGATTTTCCCTAAAGCTATATAAATGCCAACAGGGCCATTTCATCTCAAATCAGGCAGATTGCGCAAAATCATGTCAGGTGACCATCACCGATTTCTCTGAAATTTATATATGTGAAAGCAGTATTCTTATGATGAATAATGATGCCTTTATCTCAGCTCAGAACCGAACCGTCATAAAGTTACCTTCCTTTGAACATTGCAGTGTCAGGCCTCAGAGTAAAAAATGAAAAATCACATAAATGCTGATTACTAAGGAACCATGGCCTGTAATGCAGTGGTAATTGTTTCATTTTGAAGAGAATTCATTTATGCACATTATGGCATAACTTGAAAGTCATTTGAAGCAATAATAAACAAATAGGACTTGTTTAAACAATAAAAATTAGTCATTATTTAACAATTTATTACTAAAAAAAGACCCCCTTTTATTTTCTTTAAAATTTCTCAGCGGGTAGTTCAAATGCTCTGCTTTCAATTAAAAAAATAAAAAAAGGTAATATTTTTATACTTTTTGTTTTAAGGCATGTCAAAGTTAGGCATGTTTTCGACTCTTTTACACCAAGATTGCATACCTTCATGGGGATAAAAAATGAAGTTCCATTCTACTTAGCATTCATAACAGTGAAAAGTTCATATCTGAATGATTGGTTACATATATTGAGTGAAAGCAAGTTCAATCTTGTTTACTTCCACGGCATCCAATGTGTGCAAACACCCACTGCTACTGGCTGGAAACGGTGAATGAGTCGCAATTTGCATAGAGTATTTTTCAATGGCACTTCACATAAGTCTTCTACTTTGGGCCATGTGAAACAATTCGATGGACCTTGTGGATGTATACGCAAGACACTAATGTCATTCTCTTCTAAACACACTGCAGTGATTTTGGAAATTCACCATGTTTTTTTGGAAGCACACGATGAAGTCATTCATGGTGAGATTTTGAGTACTGTATGTCTTTATATCTGATTTTGTTAGTGCCACAGCCTGTTGGATTGTGTGGATTACAGAGAGAGCTGTAGTTGTCCTATGTCTGTTAACTACCAAGACATGAAAGTGTTGATGCCATGTACAGGTGCTCCTTTCATTATTTTCCCATGAAGTACATGTTTGATATTTATCACTTTCTTTAAGTAAGTAAATTCTTGCCTACTATGAAACTTGCATTTTAAACATTCTAATTAGCTCAATTTAGACAAAAAATAATTAGGTGAAAGGAGCACCTGTACATGGCATCAACACTTTCATGTCTTGGTAGTTAACAGACATGGGACAACTACAGCTCTCTCTGTAATCCACACAATCCAACAGGCTGTGGCACTAACAAAATCAGATATAAAGACATACAGTACTCAAAATCTCACCATGAATGACTTCATCGTGTGCTTCCAAAAAACATGGTGAATTTCCAAAATCACTGCAGTGTGTTTAGAAGAGAATGACATTAGTGTCTTGCGTATACATCCACAAGGTCCATCGAATTGTTTCACATGGCCCAAAGTAGAAGACTTATGTGAAGTGCCATTGAAAAATACTCTATGCAAATTGCGACTCATTCACCGTTTCCAGCCAGTAGCAGTGGGTGTTTGCACACATTGGATGCCGTGGAAGTAAACAAGATTGAACTTGCTTTCACTCAATATATGTAACCAATCATTCAGATATGAACTTTTCACTGTTATGAATGCTAAGTAGAATGGAACTTCATTTTTTATCCCCATGAAGGTATGCAATCTTGGTGTAAAAGAGTCGAAAACATGCCTAACTTTGACATGCCTTAAAACAAAAAGTATAACAATACTACCTTTTTTTATTTTTTTAAATGAAAGCAGAGCATTTGAACTACCCGCTGAGAAATTTTAAAGAAAATAAAAGGGGGTCTTTTTTTAGTAATAAATTGTTAAATAATGACTAATTTTTATTGTTTAAACAAGTCCTATTTGTTTATTATTGCTTCAAATGACTTTCAAGTTATGCCATAATGTGCATAAATGAATTCTCTTCAAAATGAAACAATTACCACTGCATTAAAGGCCATGGTTCCCTAGTAATCAGCATTTATGTGATTTTTCATTTTTTACTCTGAGGCCTGACACTGCAATGTTCAAAGGAAGGTAACTTTATGACGGTTCGGTTCTGAGCTGAGATAAAGGCATCATTATTCATCATAAGGATACTGCTTTCACATATATAAATTTCAGAGAAATCGGTGATGGTCACCTGACACCCCTCTGGCTGATTTGAGATGAAATCCCCCAACAGTCAACAAAGGAAATTTCGAAAAAATCAGTTCTAAGTGTAAAAATTGACAAGTTATTCACATTGAAAATTCGAAGTACTAATTTGATTTGAGAATTTAATTCCCAATAACTTAAAACCAATGTGTACAAACCTAAAGACTAAAATACCCTTTGATCTTCAACAAATATGATTACATTTTGAAGGAAGCTAAACTTATGACTCGACAGCGAATTTAAAAAATGGAAATAACTTTTAATGACTCAATAAATAGTTAAGCCGGGAAGTTTTTCTTCATAATCCTCCCACCATACAGTGATAAAATGCCTCAAGCATAAAAATAAAATTAAGTTTAAGCATATGCAACGTTTTTCAATCCACAGAAGATGGATTGAAAAGATGATTGACTGAGCTGTCTCAGGAAGTGTAAGAAGGTTGAAAATATTAAGAATACGCTTCACTTAAAATAAAAATTGTTGCAATGAGCAACACTTCTACTTGCCCCGATTCTGATGAAGGAAGAAAAAGGAGAACTTCAGCGGTTGATAAACTTTAGTTGGAGAAGTTTCGAAAAAAACAACACTACAAATTTCGTTGTAACGGTAGATGATTACGTAGGTGCTGGTGAAACAGGTAAAAGAAGAGCTTTAGAGGCTGATAAACTTCGGCAGGATCAATTTCGCTTACGACGAACACAACACAGTTAACGTAACATCAATCGTTGCAGCAGGAGGACGAGAAAGTAGTGATGGGACGCATGTGCGCCATGTGTGTATCGATGGAAATCGACTATTGGTGGAATCGACCATCGATGGTATCCACAATCGATAGGTCGAAATCGCGGGCGGGAGTCAATCTTGGCATTCAAAAAATTAAGTTTCGCCTTATGACTTGAGGAATAAATCCCACTGAGAAATATATCTTTTTTGTGTCATCGCCTCAGTAGATTAAAAAGCACGAGTGAAATCACATTTTGAAAAGCATTCTTCTTTATGAAACGAGGAAAACTTTTCATGGCAGGATTTTTTTTACATCTTAAGGGTATTGATTGATTTTTGAATAAATCTGCATTTCATAGCAACCCAGGCGGACAGCGTTCTTGGATGTTCCGAACAGAAATGATAAAACAAACGTGGTAGGCATTTTCTCGGGCGTTCACCTGCGTTCCAACGAAGCCTAGTTGGATAGCGCTCATGAGTGTTCCAGAACAGAAAGGCGCAAACACCATAGGTAGGTGTTCTACTGTGTTCCTATAGTGCATTTCTGGAACTGCGTTTGCGAACGTGCAAAAAAAAGAGGAACCCCCTGCTCCGTACCACTAGAAAGAAGTCTCTCTTGGGGCTCATCATACTAATTGTAAGACGAAAACTCCCCCGTCTCGAAAGGGTCAGGTAGTTATTCTTATTTTGTTACAATATCATTTAGTAACACCTGTGACTCAGTTATTACATACACAAAAGCCTGTTGTCAAAAAATAGTCCGCGAATATCCCACAATGGTTGCCAATGTCCGTGGGGCGAAATAGGAATATAGGGGATCAAAATAGGATATTCCAGGAATATCCCGTAATGGCTCGCAATAACCCTGGGACGAAATAGGAATATTGGGGATCAAAATGGGATATTCCTGGAATATCCTCTGCTGTGTGGGTGGTCCAGTAAATGAACTATCTGGCATGAATCCATGAAAATGGTTTATGTATATTGGACGTAAATATATGTATATTTTACGTCAATTCTAAAAGTATATGGAATGTAAATATTTTACATTCAGTTTACATTAAATGTATCGATAAATGGGCCAGAAAATAGGTTTAAATCAATCACGTATTAAATAAGACAGCATTTTATGTTGACCTAAAATAAAAGTTAACAACATTTTCTGTGTAAATATTTCCGAGTATATGATATGTAAATTTTACATATTTCAATATACTTTACATAGTTTACCAAGATTGACTTAAAAAATATGTATATTATACCTCGTGTGCTGACTGGGTATGATATTATTTAATAGTGTTCAAGAATATACAAAGGTGGGAAAGACTTTTACAAAGAAAAAGTTTTATAAAGATATTTCCAGTATTTATATTTAAAAGATTCTAATGATTTCACTTGGGTTAAGTTCGTTGGCAGAGAATGCCATAATTTTATTGTACTTACAACAAAAGATTTTCCATATACATAACTTTTGTGTGGTGGAAAGTAAAAATGAACTTGTCGTCTAATTTTCAATGAGGATTCAGTAGTCTGTCTTATGGGAAACATATCATACAGATAAGCTGGCATATGATTACGTATTAATTTAAAAATGAACAATCCCAGGAGATATTTTCTCCTAAGAGAAACTGGTAGCCATCCAAGTTCCCGAAGGTGGGGACTGATGTGTTCAAACTTCCGTTTACCATAAATAAATCTGGCACATGAATGCATTAGCCGTTGGAGCTTAAGGTTTAGTTCCTCAGTAAGGTCATAATAAACTAAGCAGCAATACTCTAGATGAGGAAATATTAACGTGGAAATAAGTTTCTTTCTGGTGTCCATAGGAAGTAAATGTTTATATATTTTCAACTGATATAGTGTGGAATTTATTCTGTTTGAAATTTGGGATACTTTATCTCTCCAGGAAATATTATTACTAATAGTAACACCAAGATTACGAGCGTTCTGGGAATAAATAATTTCATGATTATCAACCTTTATTTTTGGTATTTGGTCCAAATCAATACGCTGAAGCATACGTGTGCCTCCCATAATTAGGGCTTTAGTTTTGGCACCATTTAAAATGAAATTATTTGATGCAGCCCAAGAATGCAGTTTTAGCACGTCAGAATTCACTTTGCTTACGGCCTCTGCAATTTCTTGGGGTTTACAGTGGTAGTAAATCTGTAAGTCGTCTGCATAAAGCATATATCTACAATATTTCAGTTGCTGAGGCAGATCCAGAATGTAAATTGAGAAAAGAAGTGGCCCAAGTACCGAACCCTGGGGAACTCCAAGTGTGACAGAATTCCATTCTGACAATTTCCCGTCATGTCCCTTAACTGCTTGTTTCCTACCATGAAGGTAAGACAGAAACCAGTTCAGCACGCTACAAGATAATTTCAGTGACTTAAGTTTTAAAAGAAACTTAGTATGATCGACAAGGTCGAAGGCCTTACTGAAGTCAAACAAAACAATAATAGTGACCATTTTGTTTTCAATTGCTAGTCTTATATCATCAGTTACTTTAAGCAGTGCAGTTTGGGTACTGAAACACTTACGAAAACCAGACTGATAAGGGTCAAATAGATTCCGATTTTCAAGGTGTTCACTTAATTGATTGTGAACTATTTTTTCTAAACATTTTGAGAGATAGCATAAAATAGAAATAGGTCGATAATGGGATACATCTGAAGGATTTTTGATCTTTTTTATGGGACGAACCAAGCTATATTTCCATTCGATCGGGAATATGGCCATTGATAAGGAAAAGTTCATAATCTCAGTTAGGGCAGGCAGAATTACTGGCATTGACATTCTTATGTATGATGGCGAAATATTGTCACTTCCAGTCGCTTTTGATTTCGATTCGAGCAAGAACCTTTGTATATCTCCTGGAGTAACGTGACGAAAGTAAAAATTGCTATCATCAAATGGTACTAAAGGATCAATAGACTGGTGACTATCAGTGAATGTTAAATGAGAGGGTGGAGGCAGCGTCAAGTAATCATTAAATTGGTTCAACGTGATGTTCGGAATAATAGAGTTATCTTTTTGTCGAAGTAGACCAATGTGCCTTAGTTCACGCCAAATTAAATGTGGCTTTGGCAGGCCTTCAAGTTTTGTAGCGTAATAAGAGCGCTTTGCGGCCTTTACAAGATGATTGACTGCATTTCTAAGAACTTTATACCTAGCATACACTTCAATGTTTCTAGACCTAACATAGGCTCGATGAATCCTGTCTCTTTCTTTCATTTGCTGTTTCAGCTCTTTAGTTAACCATGGAGCAGCATGGCGACGTGGGATGATTGTGCGTAATGTAGTGTGATTGGATATACAGTTGAGAATATTTTCATTAAACAATTTAACTTTCTCATCAATATTGTTCGAGGTGAATACAGTACACCAATCTTTTTCAGCTAGGTCATTTATAAAATCATCAAGATTAACATTTTTTAAATCTCGATAAATAAATGGGGAAAGGGTAACTCTAGAGAATTTAAACTTATAGGTGATATGAATTAAGTCATGGGACGAGAGAAATGGAACAGGACATTGTGATGCGCAGATAACTTTATCCTCGTCATCTACGATGAAGTGATCAAGCCAGGTATCACCATGAAACGTGTGGTGGGTTGGTTGAAAAGGAACCATATACATGTTATTGCTATGAATAAAACCTTTTAGATAATTACTGCTAGTGGACTCTCTAGTTAAATCAATATTGAGATCCCCCGTAATAATAATATTCTTATATGCAGTACTAAATTCGGAAAGCTCTGTTTCAAAGTTGAACAAGAGACTGGATTTTGGTGGGCGGTGTATAACACACAGTAAAATTTTTGAGGAATTTTCTCCTGAGACCTCGACTAAGATACACTCGGGTTGAGAATACTTGAGATAGGCGCCCATCTTGGGAGGTGGCCACAATGCTTGCCTTAATGTCATGACGTACATAAACACCTACACCTCCACCAACTTTTCCTACCCTATCACACCTTAGAAATAGGTATTTATCAAGATTTACCATAGTATCGTTAATATTGGGGTTCAACCACGTTTCAGAAGTACATATAATATCATATTGATGCTCAGTAAAATAGAGTCAAAATTCATCAATGTGCTGTATCAGTGATTGACAGTTAACATGACAAAGTTTTAAATCATTCATGAATATGAAATCTTAACAGTACAATTGTATTTTTACAGATAATTTCACAAGAAACGGCACAACACATTTCACAACCAATTAATACAGTAATACATATAATAGTAATATTTATGCATAATTTGAAAATGGAACTATAAATGTGCATAATAAGGCATTGATTCAACAAATCATTTAATCTTAAAACAAAGAAGGAGAAAGATACTGATACATGAAAAATGAGATATACCCCACAAAATAACGGAAACAATAATTTTTGCTCGTAATTGTACAGACTTCCAACTTCAAACAGCAGGCCAGCAAAACAGATACCTGCGCTTTGTGCTGCTTGACCGTGCGCACGAGTGGAAACGACCGATGAATCTGTTGTCGGAGTTGCAGACTTTCAAATTCGAATCATAGATCTGGCAAGCTCATCTCAAGCAAGGAATATATAGTAGTAAAAAAATCTCTGCAAAGAAAATAAACTCGCCTGCCGACAGTGAAACAAATTATTCGGAACATCTCAACTTCGAGAAAAACTCTGTCTGGCTGTAGGAATGTACTATGTACCGTAGAATCGGGTGACTTCGGCCACACGCGTTTCGCTCCACAAATTGATACTTGATAGCACAATGGGTGACGAGCCATCATTTCATTCTCGCCTTTCCTGGCATAGGTAAGAGGAGATTGCAAGCAGCAAAAAATTTCCGTCAGTCACCGCCCAGGGGGGGGCGCGCGCCCCCCGCGCCCCCTGGCTGGAGCCGCCCCTGATTCAAGTGCACATTAACGATTTAAAAGCAAAAGGTAGGGTGGATGAATAAACATAGGAAAGTTCCCTCTTAAACACTTGAGTAAGAGAAGGGAGATATGATTTCACCTTTACTTTTTAATATTGCAACGGAAGAACCCTTGAATAAGGCAAGGAGTATCCAAAAAGGCATCAAATACCCAGCCGACCTCAATATTTTATAGCATTTGACAGCGTGATTTCAGCAGTAAAATTGGATACCCTCCACTAGCTGAAAAGTTTGTGAGAATGCAAGGCAGTAGGAATAGAGGCAAATGAAGGAAAACCCAACACTTAACTTTGAACAAATTGCTAATAACAGGAGTGTTGAAGATATTGAAAACTATTGCATTGAATGTGCAGAGAGTTCTGTGTATCTAGGGGTAACAACAAATAGGTTAAATATTGAAAATTTTGAGATAAAAAATTAGAAAATGCCAATGCAGGCTTTGGAGCCCATCGTAAGTATCACACATGTTATTATCGCCCTATCACCATGTTACAAAATACGATTGTATGAAAGAAATACAAAACCCGTCTCACTATATGGAAGTGAAGCTTGGGTCCACACTAAGAAACCCTGCAACGCACTTTATGAAAAATATAGGAAAGGGTAGTTTCCTTCATCAAAGAAAACGAAAAGCATTGATTGCGATTCGTTACCCACCATTAGTGTATTCAAAATATACAAATTATTTCGTTTTAGAAATAGCGGTTTAGACGAATGGCAATGGTCCATTTTTATCCTCATTTGAAAAGGGCCAGATTGGCGCCCATGCGATGCCAAACCACGTGACGTCACAGGGACCTTGTTTCTATACGAGAAGATAGGAGTTATACATCGTCTGAGGTTACCAATGCATGCATGACGCATAGAGCTCAGGGTAACAAGTCTTAATAATCACTTATTAAAAGTGGCTAAGGTCGGAAAGTTTTCTTCATTTGATAAGGTATTAATAATCCTTATTTAAGACAAGCGCTACCAGCCAGCATGGTACTCAGCTACCCGCTAGCAGCCTGCGTCGTATCAGCGCTAAGCCTCGCCTCAAGGTCACCTCAGGGGGGCAGCGGGAACCAGAAATAAGTCTCACAGAGAGATTTCCCGGCATTCATACTTACGCGTCGCGTTTTCGCGCGCTTGAAAATTTTCACTTTTCATTTAATTGCGAAAAATAGATATCGTCATTTAAAAATCTAAATGCGTGAAATACGTACTCCTGGTGAAAATGAAAATGTTGTTCCCATAACCTTGACTGTGTTACAACTTGAACGACCTCGGCTTGTCCGCTTCTATTTTCGATCCTGGGCACGCTGTTGCTCAAGCCATAATACACCATTTAAGAAGGTACGTCGAGGTAATCGTAGATTAATGCCTGAGAACGCCTCTTTCTTTGAAGGATACTGTGATGCGCGTGGAACCGATGGACGCAAGTTTGAGACAGGGCGACGTCATATTTATTTTCAGCTGATATGTTATGATTTATTTATTTATTTTTCAACGGCAGCAGCCAATTTACAATACTTATACAATAATTTACGATAAATAATACGATTATTTACAATAATGTACAGTAATAATACACAGTGGTAATATACAGAATAATATACAGTAATAATTTACAGTGATAATTTTCAGTGGTATATGAAATGTAAGGTGGTATAAAGTTTGTAAAATATCAGAGGGGAGTGTGACAACGAAGAAGGTTAGACAAAGTAAAGTTAACTAGAGAAACAAGAACAAGAGAACGACATGTCAAGGAACCAGGAGAATGGAGGCCCGTCTGCGGATTTTATGGAGGCTGTCAAAAAAGAGGTCGCATTCGGACGCAACTTGATTTCCGGGACAACGGGTAAATCTTGCAAGAGGACTGTTGAAGTCGAAATTGGTTGCATGGTACCTGCGGCTCAAAATGAGATGCGGCTCAGTGCTGCTAGAGATGAACACAGTGAGCGTTTTGGCCGAAATATTTTACACTTGTAAAAATAGAACCAAGTAAATTTCAGCAACACGTTAGATGATTACTTATTGATTCTGAATAGGGACTTACCAGATGCTAAATAAACAAGAAAATCCTATGAAAGTACTAGGGATGGACGGATCCAGGATTTTTATCGGATCTGGATTCGGATCGGATCCTTGATTTTCGGAGCCGGATCTTTCGGATCGGATATTTTCGGATCCAAATGCATTTTCAAATTCCTGTCGCTGAGATTCCCCCGATGATTGTTCAATCTCTTGGGAAGAGTCACACTGTGTGCCAGTCGTATTTTGCTATTTTTACATTCCACGGCTGAACTTCTTCTACGTAACCTCTGCGAGAGCTTTCAAGCAAAACGGTTCATGAGTAGGACAAGAATCGCTTGCGATGGCTCATTCGAAGATAGAATCGGAACTCTTTCCACCCTTATTGCGCGTTGCATTCACTGAAGCTATGATTCAAAATTTTAAAATTCAAAAAAGCCATTTTATTAATCCGCACTGATGAGAGTAAATTAATGTGGAAGATGAATGCTGTACAAGTAGTAGTTTTCCCTAGGTTGAGTTGCAAAGTTCATGAAGTTGACAAAACGGCTAATTTTTCGGTGCGCGGAGTCATTTATTGCACTGGCCGTGTCTACATTTTCGATTTTTTTTGTAATAAAATAAATGAGAATTAAGGATAAAATTTCCTTTAAAATGACGTATAGTTCATCATTATAGAATGCAGTGAAGCCAGAATATAAATTTCTAAAGTACAGCGGCTCATCATTTTGACGCCGAGAGTAGAAGAAAACGCTGTCTTCTTGGCTGGCACTCGAATGCATGAGGATCAACGTTGCTCTATATTTTCATATTTTCTCCCTTGATTTTAAACATCACGGAATTTTCAGTGTCCTTCCGTAACTGAAATTGAACAAGTGCCATAAATAATTTGAGTCCATCGTAACCATCGAGAAACACCCATCTCGATTTTTGTTGAGAAGTTGAGTTTTTATTCTACGCCGCGCCGCGGCGGCCGAATTATCGAAAAATCTCAGTTTCAAGTTATTTAGTCGATGAAATATGGAAATATTATTTATGTTAAAGTTATCTTCGCTCACATAGCACACGGGTTTATCATTCAGTTTATTATACTCTTATTTTTCCGTATCGCTCATCCCGACAGACGGCATGCATCGAGGCTTTTCTTCTAATTTCCTCCGTGGGAATGCAGACGAAATTTTTTTCTGGGGTATTATTGCACAGAGGAACAATGCACCACTTGTAATTTTTCCTTATTTCACCCATGTTATCCTTTAAACGCAACGTGGCTCTTCCAAATCTGCAGTTACTGGGCTTGGATCTTGGACTCGTACTGAACTATGACGTCACAGCCAAAGATTAGTGGGGGCGGTATTTTTTAGCCCGCGAAACTCGGGAGACTTTTGGGAGTCATTTTCTAGTATATAAACTGAATTTTAAGCGAAAAAAGTATATTGCGGTACTAAGTGTTTACTGTAGTATATCAGCATACTGTTTCTAAAAAGTATTCAATTTCCCTATTGTCTATTTTTGGTCGGCCATGTGTGCTCTTGCATTCTGTATATCATATGGCTCTTGATGTTTGGTCAATATGTATGAGTCACCGCAAGAGCACTCAACTTAATTGTATGCTCCACTTTGGATATTCATTGGCATGCGATCCTTGGCCTTGCATTGGGGGATGGATGTCTTCATAACACGGTTGAAACATGCCACCCTACATTATGTTTCCCAAGAGTTGTTGCTGTTTTTTCCTATGTCCCAGCTACATAGGGAATTAGGGCATAGTTGGAGATATTCTTCTCTTCTATGTACCACTCCGTTTCCCCGACGGTCCTCTTTTTTTGGGGCCAATTGTTTGTGCATCGTCTCTTCCTAATTTTGATAATGTCATAAATAGTATGGACATAGAAGTCATTTTTCCTGAAGGCGTGGATGATGTGGCATTTTTTGTTCTCAATGGAGTCTCCGTTGCAAATCGAAAAAGCACGTTGGGAAAGAGTGCTTAAGATGGCTATCTACTGCTGTGGGTGATGGTGGGAGTTAATGACATTCTGGTAATGATCTGTGATCATTGGCATACGGTACACAGAGAGGCCAAGATTTACGTTCTGTTTCTTAGAGAAGAGTACATCCCGGAAGGGTAACTGTTTGTTTTCCACGATCTGCATGGTGAAGTTGATGGAGGTGTTTAGGTTGGTCAGGTGCCGTAAGAAATTGGTCAGTTCGGACTTTTCGTGCGGCCACACGACAAAGGTATTCTCGTCCTAACTCAGGAACATTTTTGGAGGTGTTTCACATGTCTGCAGGGCCTTTTCCTCGAGTTTTTCCATAATAATGTAGGCATTGCAATGATTGGCGATAAAAATGAACCCATGGCTACTCCTTTCCGTTGCCCGTAAAAAGTTCCATTCCCAATAGCAGTGCGTGTGGAAAAATTCGACCATTTTCGGAATGTCTTCTGTCAGTCCTTCGGCGACGAGAGACTTTCCAAAGTCGCAACGATCGCACAGTGGGCGGAATCCAGGAACTAGGCGGAAAAAAGTCCAAAAACCGACTTTACAGTTGGGACAATTTTTGCCGTTAGCCTCATCCTGGGATAGTTGGAGCACCCTTTTTCACCCTTGAGGTCACTACCCTCGGCAAAATAGCACCGCTATGGCCATTTAAAGGCACCCTTTCTACGGTGACCAATTTACGACCAGGCTCAATTGTGTTTTGACAGTGAAGTGAAGAGCTTGCAGTAAGGTGACCAGTCCAAAAGGCATATATGTAGAATTTGGATTACTATTTCTAAGGTATGTTCCACCGTTTTTCATGATATTTAGTGTTACATTTGCCATTTCAAATTTTTTACTGTTTTTTGAAATAAACATTTCAAAAATACTTGATTTTTTGTGATACCAAATGTTTGGTTTGACTTATAAAAAAATATTCTAGGGATGTCAAGCTAATTTAAGTAATAATGTCTAGAGAATGTATTTAAAAATCAGGCCCCGAAAGGATTTGGTGCGGAAAAGTGCGGAAATATAGTTTTTGTGTTTTTTTCTGGCGACATGGAGAGCGCTGTCGTGACGCACGGAGAGCTGAGTAGCCTACTTCACGACAAAATCGAGACAAAAGACTCATTACCAGATTATTTAATGAAGAAATTTGAGTTGAGTCACAGTGAAATTGATGCTAAGAAGTGTAACAGTGTAGCTATTAGGAATTTTTTAAACAATTACGCCAGGCGTTTAAAAAAAGTGGCGTTTAAAAAAAATATAATACGTGGCTTCAAAACCCATTGCTCCTGCCCAAAAAAGAGACAGAAAAACGTCTCAGAATTAACTTTAGTGCCGAAGCTAAGCCATCAACTTCCAAGGGATGACCTATAAAAGTGTTCGAACACTGCACGGATAGAGCGAAATGGACGAGAGTGCAGCCGTTGATTAAGTCGCGCACAGAGGATGAAATCGTGTTCGCGGCCCAGTATTCTCTCCTTTCTTCTGGGAAACGAGACGCCGCAGCTATGGTGAGAGCAGTTACCCAAACTACTTAGTAGGGCTAATAAACTAAAGAAAGCCTACAATTCGCCCGCATACCACACAATACCTGGAGAGGAGGCGCTAGCGCTTCTGATTGAAACTGGATTGACAAAGGCGCAGTACACGAGAATCAGGACAGGAGCGAATGACAGATGAAGCAACATTTACCCGTCCTATGATGTGTTAAAATAGTCAAAATTGCAGTGCTATCCTCCTAAGGAAACTTTAAAAGTAGCAGAAAGGTGTGCAGAAATAAATTACTAGCTCTTTTGGACCACACAATCGAACGCATTGTACTAGTGCAAAAGGATGTTCTCATGCAGTGCACTATTGAGAGAGAATGCATTTAATACTGAAATGGAAGTGTGACGGTAGCAGTGGTCAAAGCGTATATAAACAGCGCTATGAAACTTAACGAGGGTGCTCACAATGATTCATCTATGTTTGTCATCTCTCTCGTACCTCTAGAATTATATGAAATGCAGGGACTAGTGGGGAATTGAACGATACAGTGGAAAAATCCACAACCGTCGTCCACTGGCCTGTCAAACGTCGTCTGCCGGCCAATAAAAGTAATACATGATGCTTCCATAATAGAATCAGCCATTCTTCCTATTGGACAGTTGTCAGAAGAGGCACAGGAGGCAAGAGAAAAGGATGTTAAAAAATTAGGAGTAGGCATGCTATGAAGATTTCTCGTTCCGCAAATATTGAGGATGCCTTCATTAGGTTGCTAATTTATTCAGATCCTCTCATTTCATCCAAGCGTCAACAAAGTACAAAGAAAATTAATGGTATTTCTGCTGAAGTTTTGTAATTATTAAAAGAGCCATATGAAACCAGGAGAAAGTAAGGTACATTATAGCAGTGAAATCGAAACGTCAGAGAGTGACTAATAATATGATAACATCATTGTGAATATTATAATTCTGCCGCAGGGAAAATTAGATGCATTTTTTTGACTCGTATATTAATTTTGACTCGTATATTAATATTAATTAAACTTTAAGCTACCTTTACCATTTGTATAAAACTATTATTTTGCTCTTCTTCGCTTGTACTGAGTGAATTAATGAAATAGATATTTTATTCATTTGAATGTTTGTAGCCTTGCTCTGCTCATATTTGTTTTTGTTTTGTCTTGAGGAATGATTTGAATACCTGATCGTATACAATAAAATCATTTATATCTCTTTTCTACATTTTTACTTCTGCCTCAGTCAAAATCAACAAAATTTGTGCGGAATCGAATTCGTGGAGGCGGGTGATCACGGTTTCTTTGTTAGCCGCAAGTACGCTGTCGCATGTGTGCCATAAACCGCCTCCCCCCGCAAACAAAAGTGCCAATATTTTCTACGATTTGGAAGATATAGTTTTGGAGACAATCACAATTCCTGGGCAAGTAAAAGGAAGTACCATTATCGAATGTACATGCAAGGTTACCATTGTCAAACCGCTAGTTTAGGACTAGACCCTAACTACCGTTAAATGGCATTGAATGGCTAAAATTGAGTTTAAAGCGAATTTATACTTAAAAATATCATTGGCTAATAATTTTCACTAATAAATTAACAAAAATATGGAGATAGTTCATATTTTACCCAAATTTAGAAAAAAATATTTTTTTCCGCCTAGATTGGGCATTCCGCCCACTGTGGATCGGTGCCTTTTTAACGCCAAGTTATTCAGCCGCCATATTAGTAGTATAACTTATAGGGTCATTCCATGTCAACTCAACCAGGGTCCCACGCCCACCATCTCAGATTTTGATAATTTTTTCCCTGTTGTTAGTTTCAACCTTAGTTAAGAAAAATCCAAAATATTAAAGACCCATTGCAAGTATTTTCCAAGATATGAGTGTTTGAAGTCAATGAGGCACACACAAATTCTGCACACCAGTCAAATTATTCAAAACTACCATATTTGTGCACCTGTACAACCTAAACCAAATGAGTGAAGCTAATAAAAATTTTAGAGGATATAAACATGCTGCTATAGTTTTAAAAAATCCTATCAAAACGATTTTCTCTTGAAAACTTTTTTTTCTATAAATGTTCAAAAATTGCACTTTTGACAAATTTCGTCAAAAAAGTGACATTTTCAAATACTTGTAAAAATCACATATGTCAAATGAAAGCCATAAAAAGCTCTGTAAGCATGGTAAAGACCACCAACTTTAATAAAGAGTGAGGTTTTGGGCAATTTTGGATTTATTTGTTAATAAATCTTATGAAAATCATCGTTCCGCTAATGTTTTTTGTTGAAAAATGCCACTTTTTCAACTTCTAATAACAAAAAAGGGACACCAATTAGGTGACTGAGTTTTTTAATATAACTTGCACTATACTCTCTCTTTCAGTAAAATTAAACCTGAAGTTGCTTCCATGATGGATAGTGCTTCTATGATTTATTTTAATGATGGTTGTAAAACGGCGGGCTACAGCACTTATGTTTCAGGGCATCCCCCAAAAGGAGAGTTGTATATTTGAGTATCAAAGTTCCTGTAAACCCCTACCATTCTTTAAATTTAGCTGGTAATCTATTTTTAATTTCCAAATAGTATAAAATGGAAACATTTTAGCAAATATATGGATTTACTAGATATTTGCAATTAGGCAAAAACTGGTTGAATATGTACCTATTTGAAGGATAAGTACATACCTCTGACCTCTTAAGCCTGAAGGTAAGCATCCCAGGCCTTCTCAATTGCAGTGACTGTGGAATCTGGCAAGGTACACTGCCTTCCTGTGATGGTCTTACGCTCTGGTAGATGCATTAACACATCAGTCAACATTATCCAGCACTAATCCAAATGTTTTGGCAAAATGTTTGACCTAGCCTTACCATCTGGTGTAATGAAATTCACAAGAATTTCACCATCCTCAACTGTTTGAACAACACAGCCAATGTACCATCTGTTTTCATACACAGCACCGACATAATAGCCAGGTGCATGATGAAAATATATGGGAAGTGGAGACGTTTAGACACTTGTAGTTCAAGTCTGCTTTTGAGTTTGAGCACTTTCAATATGTTAGTTACTCTCATTGGAATCCCAAGTTTCATGTTGCTATGCTTTAGCTCTCAACACAGAGTAGATATCATTTAGACCATGAGTGTTTGAAATTGAAGATTAGAGTTCTGGTGTGTCAACTACTAATTTTATGAATTTGGACATCCCTGGAGGTTGTGGAACTTTTTAGTTTGAATTTCCATGTGATATGTAATGGAGGGTTTTGATATCTGCTTTACTTGAAAACTTTTGGAAGACAAATGTCACTAGACCACTTAAACTCAAGAACAAGGATTGTGCTACATAAATGATCTTCGATTGGAGTTGAAAGGTAACTTAGTATGGAGAAGGGGGTTTCGTCATATCTCCTCTGCAGGAACGGTCTCACCAGATTTTTAGATTTGTCTCCTCCACAAGTGTGTATATTTGGAAAAATATGCATTCTTACAATGATGCTGCATTCCATTTGGGGCACATTCTAGACCACTCAGAAAAAGCTTATGGGAAATTAGTGTGCAGACAGCAAGAAAAATTGAAATGCACAGCGGAAAATCTGTTAAACCTGGTCAAAAGTTATACCCTTGATGTTTAGCTTTGGTTTCAAGTTTTGAGGACATTCAGGTTGAAGATGCATTCTGCCCACCTCATTGTATCAAGCATGAAGATACATTGAAGCATGTTAATACAAGTTTTGAAAGTCTTAGCTGTTCACCAATCAAAATTTCAAATTTGAGTCAGACTAACAGATGAAGTTATAGCAGGAACAAAATTCACTCTTGTCAAGTAGTCAATTCACTCCTGGAAGAAAGAGTGAGCACATGCTTTGATGTACCAGGGCATAGTTTTCATAATTAAAACAGAGTTTTTAAATTTGATAATTGTTCTGATTTCAATGCAATGATAGATGATCTCAAAAAAAAATGTGAAGAATCAAACTGGGAAAAGCAGGCGTAAGTTCTTACACTGGTGCCAACAAGATGGACTATATTGTTAGCAGCGTTCGAATTCTCACTGATATCACGGCGGAGGGATACTCCGTCGCATCGGGCTGACGACGGATGTGGCGGAGGGAGCGCCGCTAGTGCCGGGTCTACACTAGTAACTTAAGTGACTACTTAAGTTGGCTCTGTATTTAAGTTGGTAGTGTAGGTGTCACCAGCTTCATTTAAGTACACCTCCACTTAAGTCATCTTAGAACCCAACTTAAATTGCGTAGGCAACTGTTTCCGCACGGTTGAAGCTCTTCATGTGTTGTAAATGGCACATAAATACCCATCTCACGTCATCCCGTTGATTATGTTCATGCATGCATGTTCATGATTATGTTCTAAGTTGTGCTGTATTGTATGATGTGGTTATTGAGCGTTCTATTACGTTAGTTAATTTCTAGTGTTGGGGATATTAATTCGACGAATTTATTTTGTAGTGTTTCTCATCTTATTGTTGGTTTTATTTCCGTGAAAACTAATTGCTATGCCTGTTGCTCACGGTGAAACTCGATTTATAAAACTTAGAAACGTTTTAAGGAATTTTAAGACTGACAATGAGACGACGGCAGAGGATCCGGTAAAACAGTTTATTTTCCATGGTGTCATAATCGAAAATAACGTAAACGAATGCACTCAGTAACTTCCCACACACTGTTATTGAAACTATTGCATTGGGCTTTAATGTTAGTCCTAGGGATGCCGAGGGAGATAAGATGTGGCGATTTCATTTGACGTGGGAGGAATTAATGGTTGAAATTTAACATCAATGGTTTTAATAAAGCAGTGGAATTTGACTAGCAATAAGTGTTTTTGTTTACGTTATGAATATGTCATTCCACGAAGTCACGCTTAGTAATTCTAAATTCCTATGGCTCCATCACCTCTCGCCATATAGCGTTTCCTCAGGAACTGAAATCGGTCTTTCCTTTTAACCTTCTGAATCCAAAATGGTTAATTCACGGAGTTTGGAAGTTTATTTCAAATAACAGTCGCTTTGGATCAAAGAATCACTAATTGCTCTCCTAGACCTTCATCTGTCAACATAACTGTTTCCCGATATAGACAATCACGGTGCTGAAGTCGACTTAAAGCTCAAGTGTAGCTACCGCACCATATTTAAGATTATATTTAAGTGAAGTCACTTAAGTTAAGTGTGTAGTGTAGACAAGGCATAGGGCGCGCTAGGGGAATGGAGGGGAAGGAGACGGATGACGAAGCGAAGCCTGTCCAAGCCTGTCCGGAGGCGGCATATTGGATGCGAGCCCTGGCCTGAGCACACGCATGGTCGTGTTGTACCTGTGCAAATAAATGTGTAAAGCCGAGAGTCTCATGTCATTTTCAAAAGATCTAACATCAGAAGTGGGATTCTTCTCTGCGCTCAAGACGACGCCGACGCTGGGAAGAAATATTTTTTCTAGCTGCTGACGGAATGGAGGAGATACTCCTCGATGTGCTGAAGAAGGTGAAGAGCAGCCAAGGAGCCATAGACCAGATTGACCTGCCCCTTTTCCGCCCAGACATTGACGATGCTCAACGCTGGATTCAACATGCCGAGATAATTATGGAGGAGTTCTACTGGTCGGATGTCCAGACGCTTGTAAGAGTGAGGCGTTATTTGACTGACGAATCCAAGGTATGGTCCGAGAGCTGGTCTCCAGCTGGTGTGCTTTCAAAAACGATATTTTTAGAAGTTTTCCCCTCGCGGAAAATTCTTGGCCGATTGCTTGTTGAAGCTGCTGCTTGCAAAACTTCAGATTTCAATACTTTTACTGCATATGCTTAAGAAATTGACCCTTCTTAAAAGATTGGGAGCCCAATGGGGACCTGAAGATTTAATTGAATTAATTGTTCACGGCATAAGTGACGGGAAAATCCAGGAGTCAGCGAAAATGCGCGACTTTACATCCGTCTCTGATCTAATTTCTTATTTGAGCTCCCTTCAGAAGGTGGCACGTGGGGAAGTAGTCGAAGGAGATAACGTCGAATCAGTTCGGCGGGTGTTTATGGGCTTAATTGATACTGGAGCGGACGTATCTTTGATGTGTGATAAATTTTGGCTACTTTCTCTGGTAAATTAATACGAAACGAACTTCCCATCATGTGAATTTTACCTGGGAGACTTATATCGAAGTTCCGTTTTGACGCAACCGTTGAGATTACTGGTCAAAATTCGAAGCTCACTTTCGTGATGGTACCTTCTGCATGCCTCGATTACGATGTCATTGTAGGGTGCAACCTATTTGAAGACATAATGTTAGCCGCTGTCACGGACTGCGACGGTACTCGCGTGATTCGGCGACAGCTGCCTGGCGTCATTTGAGTTTCGGAGGATACGATGAACGCCCTCAGCGTGCAAAAGGACTACTATTCTCAGACAAGTGTAGTGCTAAAAAATTACGCCGAAATGATAACCTCTGGGACAGAAGTTTCCACAGTAAATAATGCTTCAATGGAAATAAATTTGATTGACAACTTTATTGTCAACCGACGGCCTTACCGTCTATCGTCGAGTGAGCGTGCGGAAGTTCGCAAAATTGCGGATGACCTAGTATCCAATTGCGTTATTAGAGGGAGCCCCTCCCCGTACGCTTGTCCCGTCCTTTTAGTGAAAAAAAAATGGGACGTACCGTATGTGTGTTGATTTCCGAGGAGGGCATCCGTCCAAGCCAGAGTAAAATCAAAGCATTGAAAAATTTATCTCGCCCTACCGACGTTAAGCAGGTCCGACAATTTATGGGGTTAGCCGGATACTTCCGAAAATTTATTCCCGAGTTTGCTAGTCGTACCGCATGCATAAATGACCTTACAAAAAAGAATGTAAGTTTCGTTTGGACGACAGAACATGAGGAAGCTAGAAAGTACATAATTGACTGTTTGACCGCCGAACCACTCTTGGTGGTATTCAACCCCGATATGCCCACGGAGTTGCATACAATGCGAGTGCGGTAGGCTACGGAGGAATCCTCATTCAAAAATATGACGGGGAAAGCAGAGTGGTTGCGTATTACAGCAAACGTACCTCTTCTACTGAGGCGAAATATCACTCCTATGAATTGGAGACCCTAGCCATCGTCAACTCTCTAAAGCATTTCCGAGTGTATCTTATCGGGATTAAATTTGTTATTGTCACTGATTGTAATTCAGTCAAATCGACTATGAACAAACGCGATATTGTTCCTCGAATAGCCCGATGGTGGACATACATGCAGGATTTCAATTTTGAGATAATTTACCGTAAAGGCTCTACCCTGAGCCACGTTGATTATCTTAGCCGTAATCCTGTCTCAGTCTTGCGAGTCTCTCAGCACGATTCGTGGTTACACATCGAGCCAAAGGGCAATGCCGAAGTTCGGCAAATGCTTTCCGAGTTGCGTGAGGGAATATTAGACTCGAATCAATACGTTGAGAAGGATGGCTTACTATGTCATCAAGAAAATAGGAGATCATTAAAAAAATAGGAGGAAATTGCTGCGCTACTATGTCCCCCGACAAAGTAGGCTTGGACTTCTGCGATTATTTCATGACGAGCAGTGCCATATTGGAGCAGAGAAAACAATTAAGTCAATAAGTTTGCATTCTGGTTTCCGCGGCTAAGACAGTCTGTCAAAAACTATGTGAAACACTGCCTTGTTTGTGTTGTTAAGAAGACGCAAACAGGTTCTCTACAGGGACTCGTTCAATTACCCAATAAGGTTCCAGCACGGTGAGTCAACTGGTAGGTGAGGGGGGTCGGACAGCGCGGTACAGGGGGAAATAACTTTAATCGGCACGGCCAGAGGCGCTGTAGTCGATGGCACCAAACTTTCGAAATTGTTTGTTCTCCTAAGCCTGGTATACATGGTTGAAGAGCCAATCACAGAAGGGAATTCTGAAAATCGGTTGCCGGCCTGCCGGCTGCCGGCAAGGAATTCAAAAATTTCTGTCTTCTGCTAGGAAGCGTGGTGGTATCAACTGCTGAAGAAGGCGTGCTTGCGACGAACCTTTAAAAGTGCATTCATTCTCTCGTAATGAATTGATGTGAGTATTGTTGTGTAATTACTTTAGGATTACATAATGATTTATTATATATGTCACTTGGAATCAATTTTCCCACGTCTGTTTCATCCTGGCTTTTCACCTTTATAAATTCATCACCTGTTACGAAATTCACTCTTATTCATTTAAGTGCATTATTAGCAAAAATATAGTTCATATATTGCTTACAAAGCATTAATTTTTTACAATACATATATTTACACATGTATATTTGGAATTTTCAGATATTGAATGGTGTTGGCGTTGGCTATTCTTCAAGTTACTTCCGCGGATGTGATGCTCGTGTTTCAGCTTCAGGCTTACCGCAAAGGGCATGCCATATAATTGATCCCAGGTTTATTTCTAATTCATACTCCATCAAATGCCATAGATGTTTCTAGAGATGTAAGTTCCTCTAATTAGTACATATGGTGACTTTTTTTAATCAATGCAAATTTTGTGCTTCTCACGTCTCCGTTTCGTTTGATTTATAATGCAATGATTTGTTTGAATGCTCTGCCGACTTTTCTCATGCATGCACTCACAGAGTGAAAGTATAAAAAAATGCACTGTAATTTTAAATATGTTTTCTCCGCTTTTTACGAACTCAATATCATTGTTATACTTATGGCTGAAACCATGGTTTTTGAAGTACGGACTCCGTTTAGCTTATCGTAAACGTTTACGAACAGCCAATTTAATGTAAAAGCCAATTAAATGTATTTAGTCTTTCCTTGTACAAGGTATTTGATTTAAATAAACATGTAAACTAACATTGGCATTCTTTATTTCACGACAACCAACCACCCTCAACTGAAGTGAATGTGTGGCTTCCGATTACTCTCATTAAATATAATGATCTAGAACTGTCAAGTGAAAGAAACGATAGAAAATATTTAGTTGATTTCAGAATTATAACATTAATTGAGAAAAATGCTTAATATAAAACATCTGATGATGTTAATTACAAACTACAACGGAAACGCTGGAAGAGCTTTCTGCTATGCCCCCCACCATTTGTGCCCCCACCCCGATCCCATTACGTCACGGCGACTGTGGCGCATAAATGTGGCGGCGTTGCCGATCGAAGTTGCTACCCCCTTTGCTCCCTGCGCTGTCCGAAACCCCTCGCCCTCAGTTGACGCTCCGTGGTTCCAGTCCCAATGCACACGATACACATCGATTGTCTGGGACCCTTGCCGGTGTCTATTGATGGACACAGATATGCGCTTGTACTAATTGATTCTTTCACTAAGCATTGCAACATGGTTGCCTTAAAATCTGTAAGATCTGATGAGACTCTGCGAGCCCTGCAATTTTTTATTTCCTGCTTCGGAGCTCCTGAATTAATCATTATGGACAGTGGCACCAATTTTCATAACTTGGCAGTGGCTAAGTGCCTAAATGAATGGAACGTTCGTTATCACTTCATAACACCCGATATTCACAGAGCAAACAGACAAGTGGAGCGTTATATGCGCACCATCATGAACTTAATAAGAATTGAGACAAGGTTCAGGGCAGAATGGCCGAGCGTTTTGTGGAGAATTAAGTTAGTTTTGAACACTACCATGCAAAAAGCGACAGGGGTCAGTCTGCTCAATTGCTCATTGGTATTGAAGTCACCACCCCATTCATTCAAGCCGCCTTAAATGACCTTTCAAGTGATCTAACTCCTGTGAGAAATATGAATGTTGACAGGAGGCGTGTCATCGAGCGACTTCGATCAGATGAATCATCTAGAGCAGCTCTCAACTCCAGAGGGCGTGACACCCAGCAGTACAGCATTGGAGACTTCGTGCTGCTTCACCGGGCGAGCAAGCTTCACGCGAGCAAGGCGGATTTCGAATTCCTTGGTCCTTACGAAGTTCGAGAGGTGACACCAGAGGGACGCTACGAGCTCAAACGGGTCGGCGCTACGAGACAAAGGATCGTCAAGGCTGCCAAGGAACAGCTGCGACCGTGGCCGAAGGATTGGTCGGCTGCGACTGACATGTAAGACCTTATCTCTCTCCATGAGGGGGAGGGGTGAGGTACGAGGTAAGCCTGTACCCGTGATTTGTTTTGGCTTTCCGGGGTCTTCGGACCTTGAAGCATGGGTTTGAATGAACTCATGATTTGTGTTGGCTTCCGAGGTCGGAGTACCTTGAAGCATGGGTTTGAATGAACTCATGATATGTTTTGGCTTCCGAGGTCTGAGCACCTTGAAGCATGGGTTTGAATGCACCCATGGTTTGTTTTGTTTTCCGGGGTCTTCGGACCTTGAAGCATGGGTTTTAAAGAACTCATGATTTGTTCTGGTTTTCCGAAGGTTATGCACCTTCACGCATGATTGCTCCCATTATGCGTTTTGTTTTCCAAGGCCTTAGGGGTCTTGAGGTGTGTGACAAACTAATTTATTTAGATTTCAGATCGACACGAGTTGAACTCTGGAGCCAGCCTGGGTCCATAATGTGCCTATTTTGATGGCTGAGTGTTATCAGTGTACCTTACAACTTGATAATTAGATGTCGCTGCTAATGACAGTGGGATCGCGAGTTTGTATTCGGCTCTTTGTTGTTTTCACTTGTTCTAAGTTGAGTTCTTGCAATTTCAGACCTCGCGCAGCGGCAGTTCCGAGAGCGTAACTGCATTAGGATGGCCGTGTTAGCAGCGTTCGAATTCTCACTGATATCACGGCGGAGGGATACTCCGTCGCATCGGGCTGACGACGGATGTGGCGGAGGGAGCACCGCTAGGGCGCGCTAGGGGAATGGAGGGGAAGGAGACGGATGACGAAGCGAAGCCTGTCCAAGCCTGTCCGGAGGCGGCATATTGGATGCGAGCCCTGGCCTGAGCACACGCATGGTCGTGTTGTACCTGTGCAAATAAATGTGTAAAGCCGAGAGTCTCATGTCATTTTCAAAAGATCTAACAATATCAAAAATAGCTGAAGTGTGCAATGTAACTAAATAGCAAGTAAAGCAAGCTCGAGATCTGAGGAAAAGGAAAGGTATACTTCCAGATGTGTCCTGGAAAGAAGGAAAACAGCTAGCTGATAATATCAAAATAGGTGTAATTAAATTTTAAATTCAGTATGTGTTTGTATGGAACACCAGAATATTACGCTTATGCTAGATGTACTTCCTTCAGTTAAAATGGAATACAAAGATGCAATGAAGTGCATAGTTTGTGACATTGGTTACAATCGGAGTATGGTGCACAGGTGTGAGCAGTGCCCAGGTAAAAAGCAGCTGCGTGAATTGCTATGCAACCATTTAGCTAAGTAGTTATCAGATGATTTAACTCTTACTGATTTTCAGAGGACACATACAGATCATACAATAACTGAGAATGTACAAGTAAATGTAAATGATTTTATAGACCGGCTTTATGGTGAAAGATGTTAAAATTAATCATTTTACTGCTGTATTTCAGGCCAAATTTTTTAGAAGAATTGAATATTGATAAGGTCATAATTTTACTTGACTTTGGTGAGAATTTCTCTTTCATTGTGCAAGATGCCGTTCAGGGATTTTTCTGGGACAACCGATAGGCAACAGATCATCCACTTGTTATCTATCATAAAGTTGATGAAAATGTGTCCTACATGACCTTGTGCATCATCAGTGACTGCTTGGATCACGATGCAGTAGCAGTATATCCCCTATGAATGAGCCATGCCAATGTATAAGAATGTATAAAATTTTGAAACAGTTTTACAAATTTTTTTCATAGGAGATGCCTTTATCAGATAAGTAATTAAGTTTATTAAGGAGATATTTTTTGGCATTGCAAAATGCAAATATTTTAGTGACAGAACTGCAAGCCAGCATAAAAATTCAAAAATATAAAAAATATATGCTTGCATTAATCAGGCTTTGATTTGTCAGCAGAATGGCATTTTTTGCCACAAGTCATAAAAAAAGTGTATGTGATGAATCGGGGGAACGGTAAAATGTTTACCTACAAGAGCCTGTTTACAACAACCCAGTGGACGAAACATTTTCTCAGTGTGTGACTTGAGTGAGTTGATAAAAATGTTGAAGGCATAAAAACATCATATGTTTCCAGTGATGATGTAGAGATTTGGAAACAAAAATTGAACATGCAGTTTTAAAACTCTAAAACAATTAAGGGACAAGACCTCCTCACTAAAACATTTCAATCAGTGAAAATGAGTAACAATTCAGTGGACGTTCTCTGCCCAAGTTCAGAGTGCCAAGAAAAGTTGATTTAATAAAAAGATAAATAAAAGCATGTGCCAAGAACATTATTAAAAACCGTGGAACTTATGTCACCACGGTATATAAAAGCAGATGGTACATTGGCTGTGTAATTCAAACAGTTGAGGATGCTTACCATCAGGCTTAAGAGGTTAGAGGTATGTACTTATCCTTCAAATAGGTACATATTCAACCAGTTTTTGCCTAATTGCAAATATCTAGTAAATCCATATATTTGCTAAAATGTTTCCATTTTATACTATTTGGAAATTAAAAATAGATTACCAGCTAAATTTAAAGAATGGTAGGGGTTTACAGGAACTTTGATACTCAAATACAACTCCCCTTTTGGGGGATGCCCTGAAACATAAGTGCTGTAGCCCGCCATTTTACAACCATCATTAAAATAAATCATAGAAGCACTATCCATCATGGGAGCAACTTCAGGTTTAATTTTCCTGAAAGAGGGAGTATAGTGCAAGTTATATTAAAAAACTCAGTCACCTAATTGGTGTCCTTTTTTGTTATTAGAAGTTGAAAAAGTGGCATTTTTCAACAAAAAACATTAGCGGAATGATGATTTTCATAAGATTTATTAACAAATAAATCAAAAATTACCCAAAACCTCACTCTATATTAAAGTTGGTGGTCTTTACCATGCTTACAGAGATTTTTATGGCTTTCATTTGATATATGTGATTTTTACAAGTATTTGAAAATGTCACTTTTTTGACGAAATTTGTCAAAAGTGCAATTTTTGAACATTTATAGAAAAAAAGTTTTCAAGTGAAAATCGTTGTGATAGGATTTTTGAAAACTATAGCAGCATGTTTATATCCTCTAAAATTTTTACTAGCTTCACTCATTTGGTTTAGGTTGTACAGGTGCACAAATATGGTAGTTTTGAATAATTTGACTGGTGTGCAGAATTTGTGTGCCTCATTGACTTCAAACACTCATATCTTGGAAAATACTTGCAATGGGTCTTTAATATTTTGGATTTTTCTTAACTAAGGTTGAAACTAACAACAGGGGAAAAATTATCAAAATCTGAGATGGTGAGTGTGGGACCCCCCAAAAATTGGTTGAGTTGACATGGAATGACCCTATAGCGTATGGTGTTACGGCTATTTATAATTTGGAATTAGAACTGCGATTTTAATGGCTTCTTACCAGCCGCAGGTTTGATCCTTTTGTATTCACCTGATCCATTACCCAATTGGTAAAACGTAAAATAATATTTCATAAAGAAAACAAAGCGTAAATAATTGCAGAAGATCATATGTGGCGTAAATAATAAATATTAATTACCCTGTTGAAATGAGAAGACTCCTCAATTAATTGATCACATTTGTGATGAAGAGTTGATGGATTTCGATCAAAAACATTAGTAATACTGGCATTTTTAATTGATACTATGGTTTAAAAGCCGTCGATAATTGCGCCTTCACAGAAACAACAGCATCGAGTGCTGCGCATTATTATTCCGTGAAGGCGGGAAGGCAGTGAAAGCATTTGTTGTCAACGAGAGGAATGCTGAATATTCACGTAAGGTTTATTTTCACTATGCCAGTTTATTTTTCGCAATGGTTTAAATCTTATAACTGTTAAATGAGTTCTAAATTGCAGTGGGTATATTCGAATGATTCAAATATGGTGTTGAAATAATGTGATATAGTAGTGTCTGTTTAATTTTGATGGTAAACATTTCTTTTTTCTGTCATACAGCCGTGGTGTCGATTCAATTTTTAAATCAGTGGTTTTCCAAGAAAAATATTGCTGAAATTGCAGCTATCCTCTGAATTCCCTTATTAGGCACATGGTAAGTACGTACTTAAATCGAAAGACATCTTTTCATCTCTGGTGGTAACTTTTTTAATCTCTAGTTAAACTTGGCAGTATTTAATCATCTATCCGATTGTTATACTAAAAAAATACTCTAATGATAAGACTACGACGGCATTATGGTTCCTTACACCACTTGGAGTCACCGTATACACTTAATGTTTATGTGGCTCCGTAGCTGAGTAGGATTACTTCACGCAAATTTGATGCACTGAAGTTATGGGGGGGATTCGAACCTGAGCCAATTGTATTTTTTTTATTTTGTGAAAGGTCAATTGATAACATCAACACAATAGTTTACTCAAAAAAAAAATTACCACCAAATTTTTTAAGCGACTAATTTTTTTTTAAATAATGACTCAATCTGCCTTAATACATTTATTTCTAAACAAACTTATTCAAAGAGTGGAAATAAGCAGGGGAAGTGGCAGAGGTTGTAATTTGTCCTTGCTACTGTCGAATTTCCATTGATAAAAATCTGTACTCATATTGTGGACAATACTCAATAAATAGCCAGATACACTCGTGTGAAATCAGAATGATAGCCGTAGATCATGATGTTTGAAACTCTATCGATAACACTGATCAACCAAAAAATAATTTTTCCTATTCTAGCCATATGTTTTGCTAATCCTCTGGTATTTTTCGGGCTGATTCCGAAACTGGGCCCAGATGTTTTCTATCGCATTGAGTTTTTTTAGGGCAATCGGATTCAAAGGAGTTTAAGTAAATAAATAAAATAATGTGAAAAATGGGTACTCACTCGTAATTTTCTCGCATATTTAGCTTCTGACGAATCCCTTTTCAGTGTCCACCGCTAATCTGATAATATGTTTCTGAACTTTTCATGGTGCTGTTCGTGCATCAGTGAAATATTCTGGTGGAAACACATATCGTGTTGAGCACTAACGGCGCCAAGGTATGTAGGATGTTTAGCCATTGTGGTGATATTTAGCCATTCTCTTTCCTAGAAAACCTTCAAATGCATTTTTGAATGACTTCCACGAATTTTTTTTGTTGAACTCTTTTTGTCAAAATTCCGAATTCTTCAGCACTTATTCAAAAAAAAAATCTGTGGCCCAATAAAAAATCCTTCTATTATCTGTTTTTCACTGATTTTTTGGACATTTGTTTCAAATATGTAAAACCTGCACCATTTTTACACATATCTTTTACTAAATTTTAAAAAATCCCTAATTTAATACTTAGAGGTAGCAAAATAATGTTTTTAGGATCGTAAAAAGATGAAAAGGACATTTTTGAATCCAGTGACGAGTGCTTAAGTTATAGCCAATCTTTTTTCAAGCAATGATTTTTTCTGTCTCTGCTATCCCAATCGTGGAAGAAGCAATAATATTTTGGTGCAGTGAAACTGTATGCCTAGTAAAATGCAGCTACTTCTAATTTTCCACAAATTTTGGGTACTGAAAAATTTACTGCCTATTCTAGTAAGATTCTTTTATGTCGGTTCCATGAGCTAATGCTTTGGAGGGAAGTTCAATTCCATTATGTTAATAAACAGCCTTTAAATGACGTTAAAGGAATCAATGAACTGAATGATCATCTGTGTTATATTCAAAACTAAGAGTACCCATAACAGAGAGAACATCATTGCAAAACTTAACTTTTGTTATCATGAGAAAAAATTATTTGAATTCGTCATTGAGAGGTGGATGCATAGAAAGTTTTGTATTTGGATCCAGCAAATTCCAACCCATCAATTGTGATCTTAAGATTTCTCTCTGCTTTTTAGACAAATTTAAGTTGCGCAATAGATCACTTAAATACTCTTTTGTCATAAAATGAGGTGTATCAGAAATGTTTGGTCCAAAAATTGGGTCTTTCGAGTTTTCGAATCCATAATTCTCAGATACTTTCTGAATATTCGCTAAGATCAACATTTTGTGTGGTTCCACCACTGGTAAATTTTTCAAGTGTGGGGTTGATTCTAGGTTGTTTGGATCTTTTACAGTGCGTTTTGACTGCGGTGTTATTCCTTTAATTTCTGTTTCACAAAAATAGATTTCAGAAATATGATCCTTAGCTTCCCGTCGAATCATGAGGACGGAAAAATTCATATGACATTTTCCATCAGTCCAACCAGTGAGAAGCCTTTCACACCTGCTACATATCGCAGAAGACTCCGATCCTGTATCCAGGTCACCCAACGGACAGTCATAATAAAGTCTAAAACACTGTCTCAAAAAGGTAATATTCCTCCTTTTAGCCTTCAAAGTAATTTCACCGCACACGTAGTAAAAGTAATCGTGGTAGTTCACGCACTGTTTAGGCCCATTCCCCCTTTTAAAAATGTCTGCCAAAAAAGTATGGCTTGTAAATTTTTTCAAATGGTGTTTTGTGATTGTCTACTTGTAGGGAACCAATGAAAAAAATTCAGGATAATTAAAAATGCTGAACAACATGGCCTCGGTGATTTGAAACGGACTGACCCCATGATGAAAGCTAAGACATTTCATAACGATTACAATGTAATAAGCTGACATTTCCTGCGAGCAACAAATTTCTAAAACCGTCTGCAGATGAAAAACACACGTCTTTACGCGCCGACAGTCACATACTTATTTGGAGTGGAAGCTGATTATGCATTGCATCAAAAAAAATGATAGGTTACTGCAAGTTTAATTATATATTTTGTTGGGACAGGAAGGCATGCTCTCGTAGGACAACATGTTATGACAGGAAATTATTATTTTTACCTGTTCATGCTATTATGATATATATATGAAATAAATTACTACTTTTGTAAAAGAAAAAACATACATTCAGCTGTCCCAATGAAACTAGACGTGATGGAAATAATCCCTGCCCAGATTCCAAATCAGCCAAAAAATACGTCTGAGACCATCCAACGACGCGTCCTGGAGACGTCGCGACGTCTCCAGGACAAAATCTTTGTTCACCAGTGTGGGAAGTTATGTAATTAAAAGCAACAATGCTTTTCTTCCAATAGGAGTGCGAAATACAAATATATCCAAGGATTAAGTTGAAGTAAATTGATACATGAAATCTTTCACCCTTAAAAAAGGACGAAAGGGTAATTGTGTGACCTCGGCTAGGGCCCATGATAGGGGGTCCTCCACCGGAAGATTTTGGGAAATCGCACGCCTACAAATGGATTTTGACGCTATTCTGGCTCTTAAAATTTAGATTCAAGTTAATAAAAAGTATCAATTTTGTAAATAAAAATACTAAGAAAAATGAAAATTACATAGCTTAAAAATTTAGATAGGTGTGATGGTTCTATTATCTATTTAGAATATTTGTACCTAAAAACCGCACTGAAATATAAAAATCCTCCAGAATAACTTTCGAATAACCCTTTCAAAAAGCATAAGGTTCTCTTTTATCTTCTAAAACCTTTATTTCATTATTTTTTTTACAAACTTTGCATGCCGATTAAGCTGTAAATAAAGCTGTAGATAAAAATAATCTAAGCTTAGAATTTTATAATTGTTAAAAATAATTTGATATTAATCGACCTTTCACAAAATAAAAAAATCATTTGGTTCGGATTCGAATACCTCCCGATAACTTCAGTGTATCATATGCGCGTGAAGTAATCCTACTCAGCTACGGAATCACATAAACATTCCGTGTTCACGGTGAGTCCAAATATGAATCTGAAGAGAGGAAATCCTCGCCACGGAGCTCGCAAGAAAACACTTCGAAGGCCCAACATGAGCGTGGACGTGAGTTTCCTCAGCGAATTCTATCCGCTAGGGCATTTCAGCCTGTAGTTTGACTCCTTTCTCGCTAGCCCGGTCGCCCCCACGTCAGTCCTCGTTGGCTATTGCTGGCGTACCGGTGAGAGATGCAGGCTAACTTATGTGCCAACCTTCTAAGTTTTTATCGACCCTACCACATAAGTTAAGTGGGACTCGTGGGTGTCTACATACTTTTGAAAACGATAGTACATTTTCTGGCAGCTTTCCCAGTCGTTTTTCGCCCTTTCTCGGAGCACACCCTACACCTCTTTCGAGCCTTCTTTTGTCCTGATGGTGCGGGAATTTTTTCAGTGAAATGCTTTTCAGATATTCTAGTTATCTCGGCTCTGGCGTTTTCAAGGGGCGATTCGTCTTCCAATGTAACTAACTCCGAACAAATTTTTTGCGTAAAATAGGTGACTGCAACGGATGTTTGGCTTAACTGATTGTGGCATTTGTCACTGCCATAACTATTAGGTGGAATACCAGCTTACGCCACCACTTCACTGATCGATGATCCAGGGCACCGTAACTCATTAGTTGATCAATTAGATCTACACCAAATTTTTTCTTGTTATAGTGTATTACTATCGCAGGTTTAGTTTTCTCCCTTCCTCTGCGATCTTTGAAAGTGATCATGTCACTTGTATGTCGAGTGGAGAGCAGAAACACATCACGTTTGTCTTTCCAACGCTGGACTAATATATTTTCATGTCGCGCGAAAACATGCTATCCATGTGATAGGCGAGCATTTTTTATTGCCAATGGAATCCCCGCCCTATTTTTCATGATAGTACCTACTAATCCCGTTTGAAGGCTTTCCAATTCACGGGCCAGGGCTTGTGTAAAATCGGTCTGTATATAATGTGTGACCCTTTTTAGCAAGCGTAGCCAAAAGTCTCTTGACTATAGCCAATCCAGAGTTTTCCTGGCCATGAAACACATCCACATTCCAAACAAAACCACTGCTTGCTTCTGGGAGCATGTAGAGTTTTATGCCATATTTGCTTGGCTTCTGAGGCATGTACACTTTGTAGCAAAACCTACCACGAAAGGGACAAATTCCCTCATCTACAGTTATATCCTCCGCAGGTTGGTAGGATTTTTGAAATTTATTTCGAAAATCCTCGAGCAATGGACGCACTTTGAATAGGGGGTCGTGACGGTCTACGCGTTTTTCAATGAATAATTGGTTGTCCGCAAGATGGAAATTTCCTAAGATTGCAAGTAATCTATCTCTAGAAAAAACACCAGGACAGAAGCCACACGCCAAGACGGGATCAGTACTCCAATGATCATGGATACGAGGACGTTTGCTAAAGCTCATGTGCATTATAACGGCAAGAAACTTTTTTACGTCACCTTGAGTCACTGTTTTCCAGGATTGCAATCTGCTTTTTGCGGATAGTAAGTTCCCTCTCCTCAGTTTTGCAATTCTTTGCCTTGCATATAAGTTCGTATGTTCTTTGATACAATTTATCAAATCAATGTCGAAAAATGTTCAAAAAATCATCATCTCACTTGAACTATTTAGCCCAGTACATATTTGATTTCACACCATAGTCACCAGTGAAGATTACATACTTCAAAGATGGAAAGATTATCGTTAGAATAGAGGCTCGAAAAGTAGCTAAGTTCCATATCCTAAATAAAAACCTTGGGAACTGCATCAATATCACTCCAAATATCTCCCGGGCCCGCTCCTCTGTTAGTTGACCGTCTTCCTCTAGGTGCACCCCTACGATTTCACATTGTTTTTTGAGCTTCTCCTCGCTTACTTAGCTGTTGCACCATTTCTGGTTCGTTCATACCTTCAGAGTCTAATATTAAATATCATATGAACAATGAAAAACAGTAATCGTACGAATAAATGTTGCGCAAAAGATATATAAAAGAAGTCAAAAAAAGGTCACGCGGGTTGCGTTACTATACGCTAGAAATGGAAATTACCTCTTGAACTATCTTTGCTGGGCATGTAATCATCATCGCAATCTGAGTCATCAAAATCACTTTCACTATCATCGCTGTCGAAACAATTCAACGCATCGGCAATGTCTTCGTCGGCGAGATTTCGCTCCATGATCACTGGCGAAAGAACGCACGAATGACAAACGAGGTAGGGATTTCCAAACCTTCAGACAAATTTTGTCTTGAAGGAGAAAAAATATGATGAAATATATGACTTTGTGGCATTAACTTCACCTATAAGAGCAAATGCATGAATCCGAGTAATACCAGCTGCGTAACTTTGAGGCGGGAGCCGCCACAATGTAAACAAAATGCCCGTCGTAATATTACGCCTCCCGCAAATTCTGCAACACCTCGCGCCGCATAATATTAAGCGGTTAGCACTCAAAGTGTTAAAAGTCTTAGCAGACATAAGTTGTACACCAGTGAGCTTTTATGATCACAATTGCTCAAATTTAGCACTATCTTTGTATTTTCCTTCGATTGTATCTCCTAACGTTAAAAACGATAATGATTATTTTAAGAAAATAAGACTTGGTTTAATTCGTAATCCTGAAGTATGTATGTGATGTATTTAGTGCACGAACGCTTTAATACTCTCTCATGTATTCATGAGATTTGGCTGAGCAGACTTCTTTATGAATTTGAAAGTCTCATTCTCCTGTAAGTAGAATTAATTACCAGTGAATTTTCGTGCTGAAAATACATTATCAGCCTTTAAGAGAGCCATTTATAATTATTTACTGTTGCCATTCCTGAATGAAATATGAAATCTAATTCCTTTATTCAACTTTAAACTAAATTATGGACTCAATTTAAAGTTGAATGATACTTCTTGCTTTTTTATTACTATTTTTTAATATAATGTACTTTAAAGTCTTTAAAAATCTTCGCAAGTCTAAAAGGGTATTAGTCGGTCGATCTTGAATAAAAAGTACCTTTGAGGATAGGTTATTTGTTGGAAAAGGTATTGTCATTTGCACTCGAATGAGATGAAGTCAATCTTGGAGGGTGCCTACTCCAAATTGCAAGACAATGAAAAATACAGTGTTGTTTCTAATTGTTGAGTCTAGATGATACCGTTTGTGTTTCCTTTGACTGCCACCAGGAGGTGAACCCATCGTCGCCAGCCGAGGAGGCCGGACTTCGAGCTTTCGAGGATTACATTATGGGAGCTGACTCGGTTCTTCACAAGAGCGGTAAACATTTTGTGGGGTGATTGGGGGCCCCAGTCGAGATAAAAGTTAATAAAAAGTAGTGATTTCTCAAGAAAAAATGTTGTGAGAATGCATAGCTTGTAAAATTTTCTAATTTATCCTGGTTCTAGTATCCATTTTTTGAATTTTTTCCTTGAAACTCCACTGAAATATAAAAAGCCTCTAAAATAACCAAGGACATGAGTCGGTTCCTAAATTTTTTTGGTTCTCGGTACTGGTCCGATTCTCTCCCATTGGTTCTCGATACTCGGCTCCAAGGATAAACTATTATTATCTGAATTAATGGCAAATTTTGATGAACAACAACAAGAAGTCAATGACAATAATTTCACTTAAGAATTAAATCAGCAGGAAAGCTCTGTAGAAAAAATCTTAAGATTGTCTCCATAATTTTATTTTCCTAGTAAAAAAAAGTTTAAATAACACGTTGTTAAAGAATGCATGATCGACCAATGTGTCACATTACATCAGGCAGCCACACTTTCTTTCTCCAGGTTTTGACTTTAAAAATTCAACATTTTTACCCTATTTATTCTTTTCTGGTAGAAATATTGCGTGCAGTACCAAACAGGCATTCACTGAAAACAGTAGGGGTTGAATGTTGGTGGTGGTTTTCGGGAATTGCTGCGTATGTAACATTTTCACATTCAACGTTTCACTCCTCCTACTGGGAGCGTTATCAAGAGAATGGGAGGGAAGCCGTTGTCGTCCTGAGCTTATAAATGTTTCGTTACCCATTGTTGACCCGATTTTGAATTTTAGGCGATAGCCGTTGGTCATTACAGGCATCCCCCGAGTTACGTTTGTCTTGACGTACGTAAATCCGTACTTATGTAAGTGATAACCGTATTTCAAATGATTACGTTAATTTTCGAATGCGAGCGCGAAGAAATAGATATTCGCTCGTACAACCTATGGTAGAAAAAATATCGATTGGTTATCGAGTTTTTTTACGTGCTAAAAATAACAAAGTGACCCATATTTGTCATTCCTCGAAGGAATTTTCATTAATTTCTGCAGAAAAATCGCTTATAAATCCCAAGTCAGCAATCAACGGGAAAATTTGCAGTTCTAACGATGGATGTGGTTGCGCTCATTCCTGTATGATACAACTTGTTATACAGGATGCTCACCCGAACTCCGACTTTCTACTATTTAAAATTTGTATCCTTAAGTTTGGACATTTCCATCTGTGGCATTAAAAGAAAATGAAGTTCAAGCAGAAATCTTTATTGTGTAAAAGAATTGTTTAGTACCCACGTAACGGCATTGAAATTTTGAGTGGTGGCAATGAACGCCACGAAAAAGTTTAGAAAAAGTTGACACACGATATTAATTGTGTAATTGTTTACATGTTTCTGGCGGAAGATTTTATTAAGCTGCATTTTCTCGTTCTCTCATATTGTGTGCATCTGTAAATGAATATTGCGTCATTGAAAGCTTTTCCCCACTAACTTTGTTGCACTTTAATGGTGGAGTTGGCTGAATAAAAGCTCACTTTTAATTAGCTTCGTGCTTTGGAAATACTCTTCGATGTTTCCAGCGAAGTAAATATTGAAATGATGATATTTTCACGTTATTTTATTGTGATATGAGACAGTGAAAGTATGTTTCCGTGCGTGAAAGATTGAGTGTATGTGTGTGTGAATGCATCTAAGAATATAGTTATTCACTGGTATTTTTTGTGTGTTATTTGCTCGTAATCCTAGACACTCCTACTACGTGTATTTACTGTGGCAGTGAAACCACCAGATTCATCGATCAACGTAATATATAAAAGGCAGAAGATATAATGATTATAGGTAGGTAGACAATGCATTCTTTGGGCCCTTAGATCGCAGTATAACATAATACTACTACTTCCTTGGCACTACAGCCCGGTATGGGCTTTGGCCTCCCTCAAGACGCCTGTCCATTCTCTCCTGTTCTGCACTTTCTCCCACCATCTGACAATCCTCATTGCCTTTATGTCATCTTCCACATCCTGCATCCATCTTTTCCTCGGTCTTCCTCTTTTTCTCTTTCCATCCATATTTCCATGTAGAATCTTCTTAGGCACCCTTTCTTCACTCATTCTTTTTACATGACCTAGCCAAGCTAGCCGTTGGGTCTTCACAAACCTCACTATGTCTTCGCCTCGGATAATATTTTCTATTTCCTTGTTTGTTCTTATCCTCCAAGTTACCCCATCTGTCACGGGACCATATATCTTTCACAAAAGCTTCCGTTCAAATATCCGCAGAGCTTGCTCGTTTCCAGTGGAGATGCTCCACGTTTCTGCTCCATATGTCACGACCGGTCTGATAAGTGTCTTATAGATCTTGAATTTCATCTCCTTAGATAGAAGAGTTGACTTCAGGAGCTTAATATTAGCAAAGTAAGCCCTATTTCTAGCCATTATCCTCTTGTTGATCTCTTCTGTCATTGAGTTCTTACAGTTTAAATTAGTACCAAGGTAGCTGAAATATTTTACATTTTCAAAGTTGTACTGCCCAAATGTAACGTTTTGAGTCCATCTTCTGTCTTCCGTGGTCGACATTCTCATGTATTTGGTTTTTCTCTCATTGATTCTGAGCCCTATATTCTTACTCTTCTGTTCTAAGATTTTGAATATTTCTTATAACATAATGAATCAATTTAAGTATTCAGTTTAGTAATGTAGCGTTGAGATACGTACTTTCCTGAATCCACGCGATTGGTCAACTCTGGGAATAATATTATGCATTTTGATTGGCAATGCTCGAGATGCAACTCTCAGACTATATTAATGTTTATCAATTTTGTATCTAATAACGTAAGAATACGCAGTAGAATTCATGAATATCGCAGTGAATTGAATGAAACTTCACCGAGAATTTACCGCGCATTTCTTCGCTGAGAATTTCACCGCGCTGATCGAAATCTCTGAAGCACTAACTCAAAGGTTCGACTTACGTAAATTTCGACTTACGCAGAGTCTGCCGGAACGCATCTCTTACATAACTCGGGGGATGCCTGTATATTGGGCCAGGAACCCTCTCCATATGCTAATGATGCAGGCCTTTTCGAAACTCTAACCCGCCGAGCCAAAATCGTGTTTGATGTGGAGCATATCAGTGGTGAAATGCTACACCTTATGTGGGCACTGAAAGGTAATGGTTACAGTGTCTCATTCATAAAAAGAGCGATGAAAGAAAGACACCCGCCTCAAGATGACGACCACAAGGGGAAGAATTAACATATGATAAACTTCCATACATCTCCGGGGTCACTGATAGAATCGCTAGGATCCTTCAAAAAGGCTACATGAAGACTCACTTCCGCACGGTGAAGAAAATTCAAAATATCCTACCTTCACCGAAGGATAGCCATCCTCCCCTTCAATCCATGGGAGTGTATGAGGTTCCCTGCTGCTGCGCCAGAAGCTACATGGGACAGAGCCAGCGTTCAATCACCCAAAGGCTTAAAGAGCACGAAAGAGCGTTAAAATTACATCAGTGGGACGCATCAGCTGTCGCTGAACATTAGGCCTCCAGCCCTGGGCATAGAATAATGTTTAACGTTACATGGGTATTGGCGAAGACGGTAGAATATCATCAGCGTCTTATGCGTGAATCCATCGAGATAGCGAAAAGGCCTAATAACTTTAATAGGGAGGATGGATATATAACCTCAGCCACACAGGGAGAGGGTTCCTGGCCCAATCTAATGACCGACGGCTATCGCCTAAAATTCAAAATAGGGTCAACGATGGGTAACGAAACATGTATAAGCTCAGGACGAGAACGGTTTCCCTCCCATTGATAACATTCCCAGTGGGAGGAGTGAAACGTTGAGTGTGAAAATGTTACGTACGCAGCAATTCCCGAAAACCACCACCAACATTGATAAAAGAATCTGTGAAAATCTTCATACGAAAAGTAGTGGTTGAATTTGATTGGCCACGCGAAATATGCTCAGAGCACAGTTTACACACTTCATAGCATCAGGATCTATAGTGAAACTCCCCCAACATCTGATGACATCATCCGTTAATTTGTTGTAACTAGTGAGTCAGTTCAAAATATGTTCTGTATTCTGCGATGTAGCTTAAATTGTTACTTTAATTGACAACTCACTTGCATGCTTCACTGTCACAGTTCCTACAACCTCAACAATAAACTGCCCGATACGCCGCTACAGCGACACCATGGATAAACTGAGCAGACGTGAATTAAAGCATAATTGCAATGCAGTGTTGCATTCTGCAGGATAACAACACTTTTCTTTGCCTTGCATAGGTTTATCAACTTTCGAACAATTTCTGGGAACATATCTTGCTTGTATGTCGAAGATTTACTGTATGTGTACGTGATTCAATCGTAACACCACTTTCACTTGAAACGATTTTCCGCTGGTCGCCGTATATTGCAGTCCACACTGCGTTGCTGAGAGTCGTATTTTCTGAGCACTGCCTGAATATCACGTGAACGGCAGCTGGCAAGAAGTCGTTTCGTCTGAAAGCGGCCTCAATGTAGCATTGTCTGTACAGTTAAACTTCGATTTTACGCACTTTGATTTTACATCAAGTCTCGTTTTTACGCAGCGACACTCAAGTCCGGCCGGAAAGTATAGGGAATTGCAATGGTGAAACTTCGATTTTACATCTTTTCTTGATTTTACGCAGCTTTCTTTCGACTTTTTTTGAAAATCCCGATTGGAGCAATATGAAGTTAGGTTATTCATTCGTCTCAATGAGTAGCAAAAATGAATACAGGAACGGTTGAAATGACGTTGCGCTGTTGAACGAGAAACTAAAAACATCGCGAATCTAATTATTGTTTCTTCCTGCGTCTTCTCAGTAATATTTCAGTCTCCTTTACGAACGCAAATATCTCTCTTAGTTCAAATTTGCCGTTGAAGGATATCGAAACCTAAAACATACGGCAATCGCCGTGTATGCGTAACTACTTTTGATTAAGGCAGATGATCGCCGGAGATATTAACATTATCACCTTTCGTTTATTATTCGACTTATTGATCGGAGCTGTTTATAACCAATTGATTGTAATTATAGTAGATGATCGTTTATCCAGAATTATGAACTACGGAATATCTAGCCCTAACGGAAGGTTTTCTAGAATTTTGCCAATGCTATGTTTTCCGTCGCCCCGGCGAAATATAACGGCGAGATGATCCATTAAAAATCCTCCCGTGCCAAAATTTTGGCTTCCAAGGTGATCCAAAAAAAAGTCGTACTTCTGGTATGGACGTAAGTCGATGGTGATTCAAAACGATGATAAAAGCAGCATGCGTTCCCTCATTCCGCGGGCTAACCCCACATCTGCGGGGACGAGTCTTAGAGAATGGAGGTGAGGGAAAGTTAATTGCGCGGCGCGCTTATCAGAGCTGACTCAACTTGTATCGCATTGTCAGTGGGTTTAAATGAAAGATGGTTGAAACTTACACCCCGCCAGGTGGCAAGCGTTTATTTTTAACGGAACGGGAGTTAATCCCTCGGAGAATAACTCGCGTCGTCAATCGTCATGTAATCATTGAAGTAACCCAGAGAAGTCAAACTCAAGACGTGAGTGTTAAGGCAGTCCCTTTAACTGAGGAATGGCTTAGCACCATTAAATCGAATTACAAAAAGAGTCCGGTGTTGTTTTCAGATATGGGGAAGCAAAATATTACGTGAAGATGAGTCACACAGCTTGTGAGTCGAAGGTCCCGGCGCTGAATCTGCGGAAGAATGCCGACAGAGAAGCTATACCCGGTAGATCCTATCTACTGGTGCTAAAATTTCATGGGAAAATGCTTTTTTCCGGTGTTTAGATCACTTTTTAATTTTTAATTAAAAAAAAGTGATCTAAACACTGGATGTGGTTAAATGGATTTCCTGAAAACTGCTTTTAGTGAGATTATTTTCGAAAATTAGCTTCTCTGCGAGCATCTAGTATCACCATTCCAAAATTTCTCCTGCGTAACAGAAGTAATCTTAGTGCCAGAAATGTTAGCAATTCAACAATGGGAAACATTGTTCAGGAATGCAACATTGTTTCTCTTAAGGTAACATGTCATCTGTGGTGTTGCTTGTGAGTAAATAAGATTATTAGGCTTCATTTTCTTGCCTCCAAATGAGTAATTGAATCGGGGAAACATGTGACGCGATTGAAAAGGATTTCATGCTCCTTTACTATGAAACCTCACGTGTGAGACTTTCTGGTTCTGTTTCTGGCCTAAATCAGAACTGTACTAAAGTGTATTACTAAGCGTTCTAAAAATAATGAGCAAGTGTTATCCTGGAAACTATACTCCAACTCAATACCAACTCTTGATTTTACACACTTTGATTATACACAGTGCCCATATTTCAGTCCCTCCAACTGCGTAAAATCAAAGTTTTACTGTATTTGATGCGGTAGAAATTTGAACCAAGAAGGGGCAGTACCGAGAGCCATGTAGCGGAACCGACTCATCGCTAAAAATACGTAACCGTTGTGAGTAGTCGTTTCAGAAAAGCATCAGGGTCTCTTCTATCTTCTTAACACTTTATTTAATTTATTTTTATATGATATTGATACCCTGAGTATGTTATAAATAAAACAAGAAATGAGTGCGTAGAAAATTATGATTGCAAAATAAATTTGGTTCTAGTAATCTGAGTACAGTGAAACCTCTCTTTAACGAAAGTCAAGGGACCGAAATTTTGCCATTTCGTTGATCGGGAGTTTGTTCCCCGGGTATGATACGCACGTTGCATCATCCTGGGGGCATGGAAATTGAAGCAAGTCTGCTTGAGTTATCTTCATTCTACCTTCGCACACTTCGAAACAGTGCTGATTTCTTCAGCTGCAATGCAAATTGCGGGCCAGAGACCACAATTAGGAAGCCTAAGTGCGTATTATTCAATCACTTTGCGTGCTTTTTAACCCGGCAGTGGTCGCGTGGGGTGTCCCGGACACCCCAGCCTTATATAAGCGCCATTTTTTCTTGCAATTGTGACTGCAATGATCTGTAACCTCGTCTAGCTGATTTTTTAAGCTTTTTGAGGATAAATGTAAAAGATTATTATAAAATCAATGCAAGTTTTTAAGAAAAGTTACTTTTGTCAAAGCTCTGCAGAGTGGGGTGCGCCAGACACCCCACGCGACCGTTCTCGCTACGGTTTACCGCTTAGTATTTATAGTCGCCTTGAATGTTTTTCATCCATTCTCATCAGATATTATAGCTACTTTTTCTGAAACTGGCCATGAATGTTGTCTTTTTATGTTTACATAAATAAATATTTATGTATTGGTATATTTATTGCCTCAATTTATGTAAAGAAATAGAAAGTAATTTCTAATAATGTTACAGTGATTTTTCTCGAAGTGAGCCACGAAAAATCGATCATGTGATACTTACAGCACGTTCATTCAGTACACTATGGATTCATGCAGTCTTTCTGAAAAAAGGAAAAAGCTAATATATTTTGACTTTTGATTGAAAATTAGGAGGAGGAATTATTTGTTTCTGACGTCAACTGTTGTAGAAAATGCGATTTTTTAGAAGTGATTTTTTTAAGACTTCGTTCAATTACGTTAGTGCTGTAGTTATTCAAAAAAATCATTATTTACATGTCTCTGTGAATTTACCATTGAAGGTTGGCCCTATAACACTTACATTCATCGTTTTCAATTCATACTACATGTCAGCTACCTCTAGAGTAAAAGAAAGAGTCTTTGTCTTTTGAATGAATCTTTGAGGGAGGAAGATTGATTCTGATGAAAAATAAGATGGGTGTCGTATAGCTGCGCATGACACTTACACTGAACAACAGTGCAGAGATGATGAACTTTTGTAAAAGGGAAGGGAGCTTATGTACGTTGTAAAGTATGGAGTTGCAACATGCAATACGCAGGGATCAAGACCAAGCGTAAGAACATAAAATTGTAGCAGTGTTACTGAGAGGTGTGGACATGTTAGCAAAAAAAAATTTGATTCAAAACACGAATGGTTTGTTTTCGTATGATGTTCATTGATAGAATGGCAGAGAAAATTGTAAATTGCACTAATATTCAGGTAGAGAAAGTCACTGAAAATTATTCTCGTAAAAGAGACAGTGAAACAGACAGGAAAAACTAAAAATTCCTGAATAGAATTTTACTGCTAATCAGGGTAAATAAAGCTGAGTAACTGAATGATTTATTGTTTTGGAACCACGATGGATTAGGAGTGGAAATATGTTATTCCTCCATGAGCCATAACATATTTCTCTTTTCCCCTTTATCTTTTCGTTTCGGAAACGTGACTGCTAGAGTAGAGAAATGAAAAGCGGTAAATTAGCACCAAGTGGAGATGTATTTGAGATATTTGCTCGCAAATCACGGCAACATTTTAGAAATGGGCCATGAGAAAAAGCTGATGAGCAATTGATTCCTTCTCAAAGAAGATGTTCATATAGGCAATATTTTCCTTCCAACTCCGCAAAAAGTAGCATCAACATTTTTGCATTGGCAAATTTGATTGTATTTGAAGATGTACCTACTCAGGATGGCAACCAGAGTGTCCAGTTTTTGTAGATAACTGTCCAAAAGAGGAGTTAAAGCGAATGTTTTCTTTTGTAAACAGAAACGGGAGGAATATAATTTGAACTACTGGTTCAATAATATTCCGCAAGCAGATGAAATTCCAAGCAATAATTTGATGGTTGCGTGAACAGTGCGCAAAAAATAAAAGAGATTTAGCAGTTGAATGTCGTATATGTAAGAGAAAGAAGAAAATAGCAGCTTATTTAGGTTTAGGAAGAAAAAAGCACTAGTTTCCTGCGTCGTAAAATGGTCAAAGAATGTAATTCTTTCGCCAACAATTCTCAGCTATTTCTATCAATGAATCCAAGACGAACAGATAGTAAAAGAATACCGGAAATATTGACCTTTTATAACTGCACTGAAGGAGGTCTAGCCACATTAGACAAAATAGGCAGCACCTATCATACGAACAAGAACATCGGGAGAGGGTCCATGGCCATTTTCTTTCATTTGCCAAACACTGCTGATATCAGTGCATTTGTTATACCTAGGTATTCCAATTCATAAAAGGAATTGCAAAAAAGTTTTCTTCGTGAGATAACTCGATCGTTAACTTTTCCATACAGTAAAATTAGATCGATATTGAACACGATCTCTAGAGACTCGAAAAAATAGGGAAGTATGCGTAAAATGAGCCTGAGAAAAGGATGAGGAGAAATAAAGAAAAAAGTTGGAAGATGTGTTTTTTTTTCCAACTGATATACAAACAAAAATATACTGTGAACTTTGTTAGAAACTAATGCGTGGTACACATTTCCTGAAAATTTTGAAAAGTGATTAGAAGCAAATAAATAGTTTACATGATTTATTTTCTATATTCTTTAGATTCAATAAAACTTTTCAATATCATGAAAGTGAACTTCTGTTGAGGACTACATATTTGTTAGTTTACCTTTCCAATGCTGTATATACATAATTTGTAAAAGGAGCATTTCAATAGTTATAAGTGACCGTAATATCATCGTAAATTTTTCCTCAAGAATACATTTTGGGAAATCGATGCAATATCGATAAGTAGATTAATTTAGTACATTTATTAGTATTTACGTAAGGCAAATAGAGGTCAAAGCTGAAAATATGATGAGATACAGTGATAGATGTTTATAAAAGTATATGCCACGTATTTATAACTCAATATTTCAACTGTGCTCTTTGGCTGAAACAAAAAAATGGCAATTTTTTTCCGGAGGAACTGGGACTGCCTACTGGAAAATAGGGTATTCAAAAACATTTTCTTAAAAAAATAAAAGTTGAATTTATGGTTTGAAATATATAGTGTATCCATTTCTAAATAAACAAAGGATGTGTAGCGATGTGAAATTTTTAAATAATATATACTGTTCGACAGAAATTGAAGAAAATCTTTTGGGGTGTCAAAGACACCCCACGCGACCATTTATGTTCGGAAAATGGGCGCGACTACCGCCGGGTTAATCGGTTTTCAAAAAATTGGTTTCGTAGAAGAGGAGTTCATTCATTGGGGTTTTTCACTACACCCATGTCTCGTATAGCGCAAATTCGTTCTTCAGGGAAACATTGCAATGCAGTGTAGCCTAATCAAAATCTTAAACGCTCTCATGATAAAATGTGAACTTGCGCTAAGTGCACACAAAATTGCAATCTTTTACGCATATTAACATTATTGCTCGCCTCAAATCTTCTTTTTTGTTTATATATTAATCGAAATCCATTGCTGTGCAATGGCCAAAAGTATTACTCATCATTGGGTCCAGATAGCCGGCCTACCGAAGTAATTTATCTCGTCTCCTTAACAGAATGGTAATAAATAATTTAGATCATTAATCAAGCGTGAGGCTGGTGGAAATGAGTTTCTTTTTAAGCAATACAGTTTGAGATGTATTTTTGCCGTCATAGGATATCGGGCGATTGACTTCCAGGTGGAGGGTCTACGCTATAGCCTTCAAGGTCATCAGTATTCACGGGGGAGAAATGGAGCGGTGGCCGAGTTGCATATGAATCAATAGCATCAACACATAAAAGGGTCCGCTATAGAGCCTCAAACACAATGGCTTCGCTCCCTCCCCGCAGTCGTAGGCCTTCTGCATCTCAGGAATACAGTTCAAAGGTAGAAGGTGATTTAGATAGAGCCATACAGAGTAAAAACCAAAAGAATATGGCAAAAAATAGGAATGCGTGTAGAAAAATCAAGAATTTATCAAGAAACACCTTAAACCTAGAAGAAGTCAATTGCTTTGAAAATGGAGAGCGTCAAAGCGATATTGCTTGGAAGTTTAAACGCACGATGCCTTATTCTTAATAAAGACGAAGTTAAAACATCAGTGACCTCAGCCGCACCAGCTTCAACCAAGCGGTCTACACATACGGAAAGTTCATAGTGAATCAGTACAAAAAGACGAGGGGGGTAATCGCTCCGAGACATTCAGTGAAAGCTCCGGTTGGTTCCAGAATTTAAACGGCAAGCAGGTATTTTCAGTGCGGCGATATCAGGTGAATCTGCAAGTGTTGATAGCGCAGTCACCACAACATTTTCTGATGAGCTCTAAGCTGTGATTGAAAGTGGCTCCTTTCCCCTCGACTAGTTTTTAGTGTTGATGAGACAATATTCTTTTGGAAAAGAATGCATTCTCGTTCATTCATTTTCAGGGAATGAAAACCTGGGTCAGGTTTCGAGGCATTTAAAGACTGTTTCACGTAGCTGCTAATGACTTGGAGGACTTCAAATTAAAATGATTTATCATTCATTAACTCCGCTGGCTATGAAATGGCATTCAAAGAAGCATTTTCCTGTCATTTCAATGAGCAACAAAAGGGCCTGGGTGACACGATAGTTGTTTTTACACTGGTTTGAAATATCGTCAACTGTCGGCAACGCATTATGATCCCCTGAGATAGCAGATGTTGGCCCACCCACACGACAAGAGGGAATTTCGAAAGCACGTAAGAATTTTTTTTTAACGTGAATAAAAGTCTTTGAATGCAAGCATACTATCTTTAAAGGTGTTTAAACTATAAACATTTATATAAATAATGTTTTCTAAGGCTTTTTATGGGAATATAGATGTTTTAGAGGAAATTCAATGCCCAAGACCTATGCTACCAGGAATGCATCCCTATCTTCCCAGTGTTAAAACGCTCTCATATAACGCAAATTCGTATAGCTCAAAGATCCCAAGGAACGCATCCCTTGCGCTATACGAGACATGGGTGTACCGTGTTTACATAGACAATTGGCCGGACCAATAGCATTTGTTCGTTGAACGGAGTTCTTCGTTCAGCGGGAGTTCGTTAATGTGAGGTTTTACTGTATTTTTTACTACATCTTTCACATAGGCTTCACGATAGACAAGCGCATTGTGGGGGCCCCTAAGCTCTGGGCCCAAGGCAATTGCTGATCAGCTGACCTAGTCAGCATTTGTTCGTTGCATATCGGCTGACGTGGTGATTACTGCTGACCTAGTCAGTGGTAATCACCAGGGGCGGTTTGGGCTGGTCGCTCAAGCCCCTCTGTTTTATGTCGAGAGGTATTTTGTTTTGCAATCAGTCAACAGCCCTTATTTTGACCTCTCTGAGCACAAAAATCGTAGATGCCTGTTCAAAAAGCTTTCTGAAAGTGAGATATTCAAGTTAAGAGATGGCATTTTCTCTTAAAGGTCATATCACATGGGGCACTTCATTTTTGCAGGTTAGCACTGAAAATGTTTGTTGAAATTGCAAGAATGCATGCTCGGGATTAGAACAAAGGTTATTTTGCCGTCTCGCATCCACGCATCCTCACATTTATTCTAGCAATACTCCTCTATACACGACGAAATATTGATTATGCCTCGGTGTGTACGTAAGATTGCACAATTACGTGCTCCTTGTAAAACGGCCTTTAGAATTGGAATAAATCACTGGATTAAACATGTGTTGTAACAGATTGACTCAGTATAAATATCATAAAATGGCCTTATTTCTCAAGATACTTAGGAAAGTGGTTGCGTCTGTTGCTGATTGTGTTACATGTGTTTGTCTTTGTTGCAGAGGACTTGTTCTCGCTGATTGAGGCCCACGAGGGGCGTGCGTTGAAGCTGTACGTGTACAATACTCAGGAGGACGCTTGCTGTGAGGTGACAATCACGCCCAACTCGGGGTGGGGAGGAGAGGGGAGGTAAGTGAATATTCAGCACTCTCGCTAACAGCCTTATCACAAAGGTCTGGCTTTTACGAAGCAAATCGTTTGTCCCAGTGTAGGAGCCAATCCAATCTATAGTTAAAGAAACGTCATTAAGAAATTTAAGTTGTTACTAAATCTATAATCCCTGCCCCGAGCCTTATTCATGAAGGCCTCGATTTTGTCGTATCCTCGACAATGTCGAGGGGGCGACGTTCAAGCCTCTACGTTTCCGTAAGTTGCAATTCCACAAAGCTTATTGTCGCTGTTTTGAGGCCACCCTAGGCAGAATAAATATCGAGGCGACGTAGGCCTCGACAATTATTTCGAGTCTTGTTTATACTCTATTTACAAGGATAGCAGCTGACGTATTTAGAACCTTACAGTTCAGTAGCTGACGTACGTATGATGGTGATCACGGTCTTATTTCATATATTTAAGAAGGCAAAATAGGTATAATGATACATGTATGGTTGTATAATTTAATAATATCATAATTCCAAAAACCGAAGTTTCATGAGGTTGTTTCATAAGCTATCACCTGTGTTATTTTCTGTGAAGAATCGTTATTAAATATTCGCCAACACGAATCTCAGTCACATTAGAACAATATTTATGTAGCGGATTTTACTGCCCCTAAATTTGTGGAGTTGGGCAAAACTCATGAACTCCCACTGACTGATTTAGGGTTGTGTCAAGGTTCGTGTTGATTTCGTGATTATCATGGGTTGTGTTCATCTATCCGATGCATGTTATATGGCTGTGTTTTCTGCTGTAGGTGATTGATGTAGCAATGTTGGAAAGGAGGAAAATCTCTGTAGTAATATCGAGAAAATGGTAACTTTATTGAGGGTTGTTTTTTATACCTAGACTATAGCTCGCCAGCATGGAAACAACTTACAGCTGTAGAGATAAATGAGTGTGCTTGTTTTGAACTGTAGTAGGTGGTGGTTCTCTTTGAACTTGATAATTTATGGAATACCTAGTTCTCTAAATGCATTGTACTTATGTGTGGATAGCATGAGATAAATACGTTTACATATTGTGCATTGATTCATAATATTTTGGAGCCAAACATCACATGCATCATTGGTACTTTCTTGTTATAACGTGTTGAATATGAATTATGGTTTTCATCGTGTAGCAATTTCCTGATTTTTATGCTTCTTCATGACCGTTGCCATATCATAAGTACTACTGTTTTAGTGCTACTGATTCTTTCCCATGAGCATGGTAAGTTATCATTCCTTAACACTTTCAACGCGGCGGTAATTTTTTTAAGTTTTGCCGGTGACTGAATTTTAATTCTTTGGTTTTAGATGGTTTTGGTCTCATTTTGAATAGATTGTTCATTGGAAGTTACGAAAAAATTTTTTTTTTATGAAAAATCGCAATTTCAAATTTGACGACGATCGTCGTCCGACGTCACTGGATAGCACAGCAGTCGTGTAATGCGTGGTTGCATAACCGAGCCCATTTTTCCGATGACTTTTTCTTTTTACCGTATGCCATGTTCTGTCTCTAATCTGACATGTCAATTGAATATAAATTGATCCGTGCCGTAAATATTAATTAGCAAGAACGTTGATGGCTGTGTAATATTCGAATTTCTTAGTCGTTGATAGAGAATTATGTGGCATGACCTTTTCTATTTCAACTTTTTGAATTTCTATTTGAAGGAGCCGACGAGGAATATATCTTTCAAATCAAAGACGAGGTGGGAATTTAAAACAAATAAAGATGTAAATTTCATATATTTAAATTAACACTAAGAGGACGAGAGTTTCACCCCACCTATAAGGACGGCTAGTGTTCATTTGATCACAAATTCCTTTTATCGAATTCAATGCCGTTTTTCTACCCATTGACGGTGTTATTGTAATATTGTTCAAATCCATTCTTTAAAAACTTATCTTAGCATTAACAATGGTATTTCTGTTGAAAACTATACGTAATTATTATTTCTGAAAATAATGAGTTATATTATGTTCAGTTGTCATGAGTCTCAAAGTAAATTCTCTCAAATTTCAAAATTATATTGTTTTAAATGAAAAAAAGGACCTGCTCTAACCATTTATCTATGTATAAAAAATGATTTTTCATTCATTGAAACTAAAATGTATAAAATATTTCGAAGCATAATTTTTCAGACTAGTTTTTATTTTTTCGGCGCAATTTCCGGGAAATATATTTTTGCGTTGAAACAAACAAAGGAGGAATAATACAGAGAAGGAGACGACATTCCAAGTGGATACAAAAATTGGGTTTAGACGACAACTTCCGAAGTGCTAATCACCCGAACCCGACCCGGGTGCTGATCCCTATCTTCTAGGAACTTGCGCTAATGCTTTTTACCCGTTCCAGGAGGGAATACCAAAGTTAGGAAACAATAGAATTTTACATCTTTCGCTCTTCCTCTGCACTCCCGAAAGGAAACAACGGTTTTCACCAGGTACATGGTGGGGGGACCGAAAACCAGGAAAAATAAAAAATATTTTGAAATTATTATCATTTAATACTTAAATTTTACATAACATTTAATAATGGAATACATAATATTTAATACATTAAATCATGGAGAGGACTAACATTGAACATTTCTATGAAATGCTTCAAAGCATGGCTTCAAGCACAGGGGTGGGCATCCCTCACAGGCGGGGCAAAAATATGCCGTCTCCTTCCTGAACCCTCTAGACTAATAGAACGTGCAGCGTCGTTGAGGGACACGTTTTCGTTTTTGGTCGATGTCATGTGTCTCCGGAAAGTGCTTAGACAATCCAAGGACCCTGGAGGTTAGGCTGGGAGAGGAACGAGGAATAGGTTCGGAATATGACGGACTGATTTTGTAGAGTCGATCAGACGATTGCGGCTCATCACGACCAGGATTACTCGCAAATTGCAGAGCTTGCATGATCGCGGTGAACCTGTCCCTGCCAATGCATTTCCTAAAGCAAGGATAATTGAAAAGGGGGTCTACACTCCAATAGTCGGATATTCTACTCAATGGGCATTAGGCCGGCCCTTATTTTTCAGAATTTCGAAAAGTTATGTTTTCCTGGTCTCATAATGATCCAAATGAGGTTTATATTCACGTGTTAAAATTTGGTTACTTTAAAATAATGGCAACCCGTGCCCCAAGGGCCCTAAGTACTAAGGACCCTCAATTGAGTTTTTTCGGATCAAAAAAATGCTATTCCTAAGTAAAACGTAAAAGTAAAGCCCTTTAGGGCCAATTTTCTGTTGGTTTTGACCTATCTCTAAGCGTTTAGGAGATATCGTCCGTCGTAAAGCAATCCCCCCCAGGGCGCCACCCCGCACAGCGGCACCGCTGAGGTACGGCCCGCACCACTTACTACAGACTTCCCCTCCACCCCCTCCCCTCCCTCGGCAAAGACTTTGCTCCTGACGACAAGATTTACGTGCTAGTGGTACAGTATTGAATAGTTTTGTTCATCTTCAGTCATGATTAATGTTGTTAAGGCCCATAATGTCAATTTTAACTCTTCAACGCCGTATTATGTACGAGTACTGGGTACATACCCCTTAAACCTTGATTTTTTTCCGCCAAACGGCCGCGAACCATTCCAGCAGGCTTTGTTCCATAGTGCTTTTTATGTACAAAATATTATAAGCATGTGATACAATTGTGTCTATGAATTATAAAGGAATGTAGGGAATGGGCAGGGCTTCCAGTATATAGAAATATTCAAGGAAGAAGAAACGAGGCAGTCAGTTCACGGATGTAGATCACTGTGGAGAGATAGAGATACTTCTTGTCTATAGTGTGCAAAGGATAGGAAATGCTAAGTTTTTTAGGATGTAGGGGAAAAGTGGGGAAAAAATACTTTATCATGAACGTGAAGTTCATTTTAAGAATATACCAAAAAGGAAAGGTATCAATCAAGACTAAATCCAGGCATTGAACTGTTTAGAAAAGAAAGTGAAGAAATACTCGGCTCAAATTTACCTACAGTGAGAGAAGTACAGTGTGTTTTCTCTATCACCTAATTGGTTCGAAATTTATAAGACTTACAATTAGTGCGAGAAAAACCGTGAGAAATGCGTCTCATCCATAGTGCAAAACTAGAATTCCTGTTATTATGGAAAATAAGGTGATTGAAAAGTTGGAAAAATAACGCAAAGAATGGATGAACGTGCAACGACATAAAAAGAGCACGAACTACAGTGGAGATGAAGATAAGAGATTATTTCGTAACAAGCTTGATGATTTGTTTGAAAATGCAAGGAGCAGTACCATTGAATTTTTGATGCACGAGGAGGAAAGTGCAGTTAATCTCTCGGATAAATGTGCTTGGGCTGAAGAAATAACGTTCTTACGTAAATAAAGAGGAGAACAAAATGAAGTTATTAGTGGAAATTAATATGCACTCCATTATTTGATGCGCTCATACGAGGATGGGATGAACATCCAAGAACAATTTGCAAATTATTCGGGGTCATCAAGTGGGAAATAATAGTGCAGCGAGAGGGGTGAAACTAATTTAAGATTTTTAGGCAGTCACTTTGAAGAAAGAGGGCTTTCCAAATTTAATACTGAGTGTGATTTTTCATCGTAGTACAACCCTTACGCGCGGAAAGGCACTTTAATTGCCAAATATGGGATGTCAGTGAAAAATTAGAAATACAATGAATATGTATTTTATTTTGGTTAATGTAACGAAATTCATGGACAGAGTGTAAATAAATTCATCTCTTGGATTGCAAGTATTATTATGGCAATTAAATTCTTTCTAAGGTAAGCACATTTCTTCAGAGGCTAGATCTTGCCAGTGTGAGCAAAGTCTTTGCCGAGGGAGGGGAAGGGGTGGAGGGGAAGTCTGTAGTAAGTGGTGCGGGCCCTGAAAGCCCTGCCCATTCCCTTCATTCCTTTATAATTCATAGACACAATTGTATCACATGCTTATAATATTTTGTACATAAAAAGCACTATGGAACAAAGCCTGCTGGAATGGTTCGCGGCCGTTTGGCGGAAAAAAATCAAGGTTTAAGGGGTATGTACCCAGTACTCGTACATAATACGGCGTTGAAGAGTTAAAATTGACATTATGGGCCTTAACAACATTAATCATGACTGAAGATGAACAAAACTATTCAATACTGTACCACTAGCACGTAAATCTTGTCGTCAGGAGCAAAGTCTTTGCCGAGGGAGGGGAGGGGGTGGAGGGGAAGTCTGTAGTAAGTGGTGCGGGCCGTACCTCAGCGGTGCCGCTGTGCGGGGTGGCGCCCTGGGGGGGATTGCTTTACGACGGACGATATCTCCTAAACGCTTAGAGATAGGTCAAAACCAACAGAAAATTGGCCCTAAAGGGCTTTACTTTTACGTTTTACTTAGGAATAGCATTTTTTTGATCCGAAAAAACTCAATTGAGGGTCCTTAGTACTTAGGGCCCTTGGGGCACGGGTTGCCATTATTTTAAAGTAACCAAATTTTAACACGTGAATATAAACCTCATTTGGATCATTATGAGACCAGGAAAACATAACTTTTCGAAATTCTGAAAAATAAGGGCCGGCCTAATGGGCATGTGCTCATGTGGTAGAGAACCCCAAAAACGTTAAAAATTCCACCGATGTGAGCGGCTTCCACTTCGTTATTCTTGCTCGGGGAAATACATTAGCAGAAATTAAAACGTCTGCTTGTCTATTTGTCTCCGTCACTATCAAGTCCACCATGTCATCTGTCATGAGGAGGTCAAAATATTTACGGGGATCGTCTCCTGAGTCTTGCGTCTTGAGGCCAGGGGTGTCAGTGAAGGGGAATTGTGGGTGGGTTGGTCTTTTTTCCGTCCAAGTGTAAGTCTTTGTCGCAGTTCTCGTCATAAGGGGAGAGGACTGAGAGCATAGAGGGCCAGGAGGGGAAGGAGAAGCATATCTTGAGGGATCACCCACTCTGCCTTCTTCTTCATCCTCCGAGGATCCCCACTGCGTTTCCCCGAAGGAGGAATCTTCGCTTTCTTCGTCCATAGAAAGAAGTTCCGCCATCTCCTCTGCAGAAAGCACCCTCCCGAATCTTCTTTCTTCCTCCCTCCTCTTCCTTTTTGGGGGTGGAAATGACCGCGAGGCCGATGGCTGCGGACTTGGGGGACGAGAAGGGGTGTCAGGGGGCTGGTGGCTTTCACCAGAACTCGAAGGGCTGGGGTACTGCTGGAGGTTGGAAGGGGAGGTTATGAGGGGAGTTGGGTGGTTTTCTCAATAGACTGGCTTTTGACACCCCGCTTCCCTTTCTTCGGGACCCCTTTCCCCGGTAGTCCCTTCCCTTTGCGGTCCATTCCCCCTTGTTACCTCCGCGTTTCCTTTCTGAAAACAAGAATGTTTACAAGTACATGTTTATATGAATGTATAACAAGAAAAAACATCGCATAGCAATGAAATAATTGAGTAATGTTTATGATATCACGTACCTTACTGCCTAAGAACTTGGATCGGAAGTTATCAGGAAATTTTTGTAAAATTTCGCTTCCACTTGTTTGCTATATACAGGAGAAAAAGAAACAATATCAGCAGGCAAAATTGAAGCAAATCAATAATAGTACTTTTATTAAAATTACAATAACAACAAGCGCAAATGATGATAAATATTTATCGAATGTCATAAAGGAAATATTCAAGTTACAAGTGACTGGAGTAAAATACTGCAAATTATCACCTATTGAAGACAAACTAGTAAAAAAACGTAAAATATTTGCTAATAGCATATTCCTGGTAAAATTAAATGCAGCAATGTAATCACATGGTCCGGAATGCATTGTAATGCTTAGCCTCAATCTAAACTAGAATAATGAGTATCTGTCCAAAACGGAATTTTTTTTCACATAATGTAACAATTTTACTGAACGACTTTACTTCTCTGCTTTAAAATACAATTAAAGGAAACAACTTTAAATTCACGAAGTTATTTTGTAAACGCAATTTCAAAATTTTATCACAAGCGATATATCTCCAAAAAAAAATTATAAAAAAAATAAAAAAACACCGATGAAATCGTAATATGGGTACGAGGAGAATGCAGAGGTGAAAGGGGGGGGGGAGGAAATCTCAAATAAAACAATGCAAAACTTTCAACTAATGATTTTTACCACATACGAAAGTTGTTTTACGTTAAAAAGGGGTCGGTAAACATTAAAACCACAAAAAGAGAGTGATAATTAACAAAAAAAAAAGTGTAACTTACCACCGAAAAGAAACAGCTGTAGGAACCTTCCTGGAGATGAGTCGCTCCGGCTACTGGCGATGCACTCGCTCTGAGGGCTAATGAACGACTGACAAGCAAAATGGAAGCGCTATGGGTCGGCGTCTCTCGTATATGGCCTTGGAAAGGGAGAGCGGACTTGGACGACGATCGTCGTCCGGCGTCACTGGATAGCACCCGGCGGACGACGATCGTCGTCAGTCAGCGTTGAACGTGTTAATAGAACTATAAAGGGACGTAGTTGTGAGATAAATTAACGTCTCTCGTAGGAATTGTAAAGGCTTTATATGAACTCCGGTGGAGTGCTATGAATGAGAGTACCTATCCCGCACTTAATTAAAGATCTTTTTTTAAATTAGAAATTAAGAGGTATTAATGAAAGATCAAGTTGCTTAACACTTTCACTGCTGGCCATTTTGATGAAAAATATCACCGTGAGCGGCAGTGGTTTTTGTGCATAACTAAGTAGATATGTCTCTATGGATACCGTAAAAAATGATAATAATGATCCTATGATTGTTTTAAACAAATAATTTGAAGGACGCACGGGTGTGTCCTCCGCTCACAGCATTGGCAAAGCTATGCAACCCGTGTCACATGAGTTATGCAACCCGCTCCACGACAAAATTTTATCTCCCTTAATTCTTTTCTAACGTTCATGTATTTCGACTAATTTTGCAAACAAATAGATATATTTAAAAATTTGGAGCATTCGAAAATGATAAAATTTTATTTTTAATGAAATATTTTTTTATTTTTAATGAAATAATATTTTTCTCGTAAAATAATTACAAACTCATAATTTACTCAATGTTTTGGGATAACTTTCAAGAATCAAACTGAAAAAAACACTAGAATGAAGAGTGCTATTTAAGTCAGTGATATTATTTCGGAGGCTTTCGTGGTTACTTGATTGGTGATGGTTTTCCGGGGTGTAAACCCTGTGTAACGCGGTGTAAACCCGGAAAACCATCACCAAGTCAGTGATATATTTTAGACTTACGAAAATATCCCAAAGCATAAAGTCGTTTTTTTTACGGGCAATCAGGATCTCACTCTATACACTCACTCTATTTTTGGCACATTTTTCACTGCACTTTTTTCTTCCCTTTCTTTTCATTTCCAAATTATGTGGTGAGTGAATATGTTCAGGGGAACTCATTGAAGGTATTGCCTCAGGATAGACATTTGGCAATGATTTTATTAGTTCATCACGGTATTCTAACAATTTTTTACGTTTCCCACTAAATCTTTGGTATAGAATGAAAGAATGAATAATTATTATCTGAATAAAGTATATTCTCAACTTAAGGTACCAATGGAGAGTTTTTTGTTATGCAAAGACAATATGACAACAACTGATCGGTCTTGTCTTTGCCTCCAATATGTTTATTGTAGGCGTCCACCATACTGGGCTTAGTTGAAACCCTTCCCTGCCTGCTCGCAAAATCGTGTCCATACTCGGACGAAATCATCTTCACATCTCTTTTATCCCTCCATTTCAAAATGCACCCCCCCCCATTATATTGTAGCGAGCCACACATTCACCCTTCTCTAATTTTTCAATAAAATATCAGGGTTATTTATTTCTTCATTAGCAGAATGACTCTACAGTATGCTCTATCTGTACAGTATGTTTTTGCAGACATTGGGAAAGGTTCACGCTGTCGTAAAAGTTATCCATGTACACAGTGTACCCCTTATTTTTAAAATTTGCCAAGAATTTGTGAGTCACTTTCTCAGCGTTCCCTGCTCCCTCCACTTCTTTACTCTCGGTGCCAAAATGTATCAAGCAATCCAAAACCAAACCGCATTGATTAGTGATCACGTATAATTTTATTTTGTATTTGTGATGTTTGTTAGGAATGAATTGTTTTAATAGTAACCGTGGATAACGTCAACTACATAGAACCACGGATTCGTCTAGACTCACAGCCCTTTCCGCGTAGCACACTTCACTCATACTTGCATAGAATGTATCATGCAAGGGTCGTATTTTGTAAAATGGATAACTGGGTAAGTGTTCGCCTTCAACCACATTTCTAAGTGCATAGTGCGCAATATGTGCAGAAGCTATCTCGATATATGCATTTGGAAAAAACAGGGAGATTATATATTTCAGATTTTTTCCAATTATATTATAATCTACTAAGAGAAATATTTCCCATTTCGGAAATTGAAGTCCAAAAAATTTCCAATTATCTTGGACTCAAGACTTATTCCATGACGCTATTCTAACATTTGGAGAAGTATTATTTCGAACTACATTTTCAGCATTCATTTTCGTTTCTGTTACAACTCAAAAAAACGTCATTGGCAATGAGTAGGGACATGCAAAAGTCGCAAATGCGATAACGCGAATTTTAACGCAAATAGGGAAGTGCACTAATTTTTTTTTATTGCTGAATTTGAAAGTTTAGCCTAAAAAAGAAACATTAGTATAGTCACTTTTATTTTCTGCATCTGGAGTATGCACTTTAAAACGTTTTGAAAGTCGGAAAATTTCACGTTGCGCTGAAACACAGTGCCTCCATCTTGATTGAGATGTGACGTCACAAGGCAGTAGTCACCAGTGGAGTATCGCTGAATTCCGTCGCCTTCTTTAGCGCGGCGAGAGTTTCCGGGAATCGATGGCGTTTGCTTCCTAAAAATGTCGTCTAGTACCGAAAACATGAATTCAAAATAGAATTATAAATGATTTTTTGTTCCCAATTTCATCTCGACGTCGAAACAAAAGCCTGGAGAAGATATTCATTCCCGTGCCTTAAGCACAAGCTATACGGAATAAATGGTTCAAGGCTGCTCCTGACTCTTACCTATCGATGATATTCTGTTTTGAAGATCATTTGAAGGTATTGTAAGATCAAATTGATATTTATATTATAATAATTTACTTAATAGGTACCTCAGTCACATCAGAAAGTGTGTTGAGTCAAAATATAGCATCTTCCGCGTAGACCTACGTAATTTATAAACTGAAAGTAGTTTGGTTAAAGAATTATGGCGCGACTGTTTTTTTACACGACCGGGCAAAATGCGTACTTTGCCCATGATATGTGCATATATGATAACAAACGATTTTTGTTAAAGTTAATCTTTATTTGTTGAAATTAGTACATTTATAGGCGATACAGATATAAAGGTACACGGCAGGTCGCGCGGCGTAATTTGTACTCCACTGGTGACGGGTTCATCTTGCTGATCCAAAAAATTAGCTACAATACCTCGAACTTTGAAAACTCGCAATATAGGCAGTATAAGTACATTGTAAGAATACACGAGACCATTATAGCCCAGAATGTACGTACAATGTCGAAATCCTTGGTTTTCAAAGATTGACGTATTTTATACGCCAGCGCGCCCGGTCCAGGGTCATCAACTTTTATTTCATCCTATTTGTTAGTAGAAATTATATTTCAGAATGGTTCTTTTAGCACTGCTACTGAGGTAAACTGGTAGGTACTGAGTACAAGGTACTGAGGTATGTACTGAGTAAGTAAACTCCCTTTGGAGTAATGTGAATTACAAGTGTTCGAGATATATGGCAATTTATATTCGCTTTGTGTTCTTATTAATTATGCCTGTACGCATATTGTTGCTTGCCGCGAGCCTTTAATGGTATGTGCTCTTGCAAGAGTGGTTTTCATTTTTAATGTGGAAGTTGGTCAGTATATTCAAAGAAAAAATTAACATTTTAACGCACACCAACCCTTGTAGTCATCGTATCTCTGCGTTTGTAATGACATTGCTAAAATACCTAAACGCCATAATGATGGTAAAAAAATTGTCTCATGTCAATGATTGCTGCAATTATAATTAATGATAAACTTGATGCCGTATGATCACAATGAAGATAACAAAAAATAATGCCATGACGCAGACTTGAACCACGGTCCTTCGGGTGAGTCCTATCCTACCATGAATCGTGTACGCTACCACTACCCCAACCGACCCTTTGGGAAACAGTGGACATTTTGGATTTATATATATAACTTGTAAAAAGTAACGCATGAAAATTAATTAATTACAGCCTAACTAACGCCCTAATTGAAAAAGATGCAGCAAGGTACGCGGTCTCCTCTTGTTAGCCTTAACGTCTCGCATTTCTGTGGAGCGTTGAACCTGTCCTCCTTATTCAAAAATTCAGTAACCATAAATACATCAAAGTTTGGTGTACCTACCATTTATAAATCGTTGGAATTTTCCTTCTCCCAACCAAGATTATCTTTTCTTGAACCCATCCTGGACAGCGAACCATTGCAACAACCAGCCAGCTCGGAAATAAGGCTAGCATCCCATGATTCTCGTTACGAAGGGCGAACGTTCCGGCCGGCGTGAATACATACGCAACGAATAAGTCTTGCAGCAAACGTCTGAAATAGGTTTATTAGTTTAACTCGGTTCTTACAAAAAAAAGTTTTGGCATGATAAACGGCATTGTGTCAAAATATACCCAGCGAAAAATAAATGCCATCATGCATTTATTAAAGATTCAATGTGCTATTCGTACTACACTATCCAAACTTGAAGTTGACACGTAAATGAATATTAATATATTACGCAATGATGAAGTCGTTTACTCAAAAGAGAAGCACCCACATATATATTCTGAAGATATTTTATGACAGCAAAAAACGGATACCCTCAAATTCTGTAATTTTTCTATGCAATAATAGTGGTAGAACTAAACGGTGTAGAAGCTGCCTTCTGCTACTGCCTTGTGACGTCACGGCCAATATTCAACATGGACACCCGTTTTCGCGGCCTTTGAATTTTTCCATATTTCAGACGGTCATCTCGAATAAAGTATTCACTATTAGGATTTAAACTGTGGTTTTACGACATTATGTTATTCTGAACTCTAATTTAAAAAATGTGTTTGGTGCATTTGAAACACTAGTGCACTTCCCTATTCCGGGGTTTTCCCGCGAAAAAGGCGATTTCCGCGGTTTTCCCGCGAATGCGCGAATTTCGTGGTAATTGCGATTTTCTCCAATTCATGGGCGATTTTCACTAACTCAGACGCGATTTTCACCATATTTTTCTTCTGCTCATGCTTCTCCCACGAAATTGTTTTTCGAGGCGTACATTTAAGCCGTAATTTTTTCACTGCATTGGCCGCTTTCTGACGCGACGAATTTCCATAGGCCGCCGTTCACGGCACAGTGCCGTGAGATGTCTCGTTTGAAAGTGAGAGAGATGTCTTGTTCGAAAGTGGCCTGAATTTCACGGAACCGTGCCGTGAACAGCGGCCGGCGAAAAGTCCTCGCATTTGGAAGTTGTCTTAAGGTAGCACTGAGTGTATTTCACGCCATAAACGGCGCACTGCCGGGCCGGATTGAACCTTGCCTTGCTGACTGTCAACAACGCCATGCGTCAACTGCGCGATTCTACTCGCTTGAAGACATGCATTGAGATCAATGGTTATTTGAAAGCACAGTGCCGTGCCGTTGACGACGGCCGGAGCAAAGCAAAAGTCTGAAAGCGGCAAAAAATGGCTGTGCGCTTTCTATTCCGTGAAATACACACGGAGCTACATTGTGGCAGCTTTCAGCCGAAACGACTTATCGCCAGCTGCCGTTCCCGGCTCAGCGCCGTAAAATTCAGGCCACTTTCTGACAAGACGAATCTCTGGATTTCACGGCGCTGTAGAGGGAACGGCGGCCCGCGGAAATTAGTCGCGTCGGTGAGCGGCCAATGCCGTGAAAAAATTACGGCTTAAATATACGCCTCGAAAAACAATTTCATGCAGAGCAGAAGGAAAAAAAATGAAAATCGCGTCTGAGTTGGTGAAAATCGCCCATGAATTGGAGAAAATTCATGATTTCCACAAAGAAACACACTCGAGGAAATAAGGCGACTTGTTTGTCCAGAGGATGTCTAAACCGTATTCACGATGTCTAAAAAGTAGCCAAAATGCCATGGGAATCTGATGGTTGACTTAATAAAATTACTGGAGGATTCAAACTATGTTAGGATTGGGTAGGATAATTAATTAATTAACACATGGCTGTATAGGTGTGAAATCTTCATTAGAAAAACCGGAAGTGGGAACTTATACAGACAAACAAAAGAAGCACACAAATAAAATAGAAACAGCTGAAACACACTGTGCAAAAAGAACTTGGCGCGAGTTTAAATCAAGATTACTATTTCCAACAAACTATCCAAATGCTCATATTCTATAAAGAGTTAACCCTTTCGCTGCTAATGACGGAAATGTACGGCAGGATGTTTCTTGACCCGGGAGACGAAAATCTTCGTCTGAGATTTTCCTACGCAGGCCTAATGCCGAAAATACGTTTCCTTGGTCTCCTCCTTTTATGACATTCGTGGGTTCGCAAAGTCTTAGTTTCGGGACCCAACACAGGCCAACACCATGGACTGGCAAAATCTGTGCAAAAACTGCCGAAATCCGCAAGCATTTACCTAGACCCTTGTCTCTTATTACCCCTCTTTGTTGCAAGGGACCGCAGTCATGCAATTGTTCATTCAGTTAGATTGCGAAATAAATATATGGTTCTTTCTCAAAAAATATAAACTAAGAACTGAATTCTTTGTCTTTTGGCAGCGTTTACAATTTTTAAACGAAATTCTACCATAAATGTTAACTTATATCTCGCTTTCAGTATAAAATCAACATGGAAATTGTTACTGCAGTAAATTCATTAATGCTGACAGTAGAGCTTCATTCAAAATTTTAATATTCTCAGAATAAATCAAGGAATTCAATTGGAAGACTGCAATTTACGTGCAATCAACAATCATCTATATAGATTTAGATATAAATTCACATAAACAAAGCATGAGTTGACAGTGAACCAATGCCACTGGTAGGGTTATAAACCACGAAAGGAGAGAGACCAACTACCCTCAGAGTCCAAGATAATGCAAAATGCCCACTAGGAAGGATCAGAAAAGGTTGGTGTTGAGAGTGTTTTATTATCTGCAAGACCTTTCTTAACAGATGTCCAGCATAAATGCTCCATACAGAGGGGACCGAAGAGTCTCATGGAGCGCAGTCCTGCATTCATGCTAAGGAGAGAACTCCACCATTTTGAAAGAGTTAAAAGTTAAAAATGAGCCTCGAGAATATTCATAAGAGTACTTTTTTTTTAGATAAAACCACTTATTACATCTGCGAAACATGAAAACCTCTAACGCAGCTGCTGTAAAGTCAATACCTATGCAGATGGCTAAATAGGCATCACCCAAACTTAGTTCTCTTATGGTAGAAGACCTAAGCAAAAAAACAGGTATTTGAAAAGATCTAGTTTTTGATCCCCAAGAAGTTCCGTCTACAGACATGAACCCTGCCTTAAAAACAAAAAATTCATGGCCTTGAATCAATGGAGACAGAGAAGTTGATGCTGGGGTTGGGAGAATTACAGAAATTACTACAAAAGCAAAATTCCCGGGGTTCAGTGGATGTAATTAAAGCAATCCAGGAGCTCAAATGTCTGAGACATCGTTCGCATCTAAGTGCCTTTAAGCAATTTGGATCCCTTCGGCAAACATGGACTGAGAAAGATTTCTTTCCTGCTATATCACTGTGTTAACAGATAAGAGAACAAATGTAAAAGATGAGAACTTGATCACAATAGCAATATTTCATTTGAAATTACAAGCATTTAAAAGTAACTTCTCTCTATATAAGCTAGATACATGTATACGCGAAGGATAAATATGTAAAATAGGTGAATTCAGTCAATGCTCCATGTATATTATTGCTTAAATTATTCCCGGTCAATAATATCCTAAATTTAGGGCAATGTGTGGGCCACAGGAAGGATGGCTCTCAATCAGCATAAATTATTTTGCCGTTAAAATAACACCGATTTCAGGGCAAAATAACATCGCTTTTGTAGAAAAATAACACTACTTTTGGCTATAAAATAACCCCACCTTTTGCATGTCCCTAGCAATGAGTACTAAATAGTCGTAAGGATTCTCGCTGGGAACATTTTATTTTAGTCCTGAGGTGCCAGAAAAAGGGATATCTGTTACTTGGAGTTCAGCTTAGTACCATAAATCGAAGTTATTTGAGTGCTTTCGGAAAAGTTTTGATGAAGGTTCATGGGCGTTTTCTTCCTGACTCTCTTCGGAAGACTCCTTTGGAATTCCTTTCTGGAATGCATTATCTTCCTTGCTATCCATCTCCTCATCAAACCGCATAAGGATATCCATCAACTCTAAATTAGTCTTTTTCTTCAAATTTCTCTTAGGTTATTCATCTCTTTTTTTCATCACGTTCCCGCTGAACCAGATGTTGATGCCACTGACTCCTTAGCTACCTAATGTGATGGGAAAAAATCAAGATAGTCAGGTCACAGAGTGGTCAGGTAACAGGTGACACCTCCGATGATGCTTCAGAGGATAGATATCTCCGAAAATCGAGCATATCAATCTATTCCGAAGGCTCCGAGCACCTAGTACCTTCTTGTGGCAGCGTCATACTAGCAATGATATTGTAGCCAGAGGGCGTGGAGTGATGAGAGTGAAAGGAATGCCTCGACGACACTGTTTTTATAGGCCATACGAAATGATATCCGCATGAAATGAGACGAAATATTACCCTTTTATTTCACACATTATTGTGATCGTCTTGGAATTCCCGGTATTAAATTTCCGTCACATCGGCATTGAATTTCATTCTCAAGGTCAATACTAATGGATCCTGTGTCAAATATTTTATCTTGAAATGGAGGTCTATTTCAGTTCCGTGTGTAATGTATACGCAGAGAGGTAAATATATTCCTATCAGTCAGTTTAACAAAGTATATAACCCTTTGCAATTGAACCATAATATAACGAGACACTTGTCTAGCATATTTTGACTCTGGGTTTTGTGGAACAAGTGATTGAATGTTCAGCAACATTATATTTAAACAAAATTCGGCAACATTACGGCATGTTTATATAATCAATAGGCCATATGGAAGAATAAAAGAAGAGTGCAATGGATTATAATTCATTATTATTGAGGGGGATTACCTAATGCCCCTCGATATGCCTTATGGTAATAACTTCTTAGAGCTAACTTTTTCCGCGTTATGCACGATAAAGGTACATACTTTATTATTATGGAAAATTCTGGCTTCGAACCTGGGTCAACTACGCGTATTATTTTTTCAAGGGATTTATCGTCGCTAAACGTAATATCTATTATGTTCAAATGCAGCAACCATGACAATTGTCGAAACCAATGTGCTCACATATTTTTGCTATCTTCAGATATATCTACACATTTCCACATATTTGAATAAACTAAATATAACACTTTATATGACATAAATAATATTTAGAAGAGTTTTGAATGCATATGATACCAATTTATCTCCGCTTCCGAGACGATTAAGTTCAGAAAAAAGTAAAATATCATAAAAATTACGAAAAAATGGAAAAAATGAAGAAGTAGTTAGCTGAAAAATGAGAGGTAATTCCTAGAAACGACGGCCAACACTGAATAGTACGAAATGTAATAGAGCAGCGAGAGGTAATTTGGAGCGGCCAAGACGTTCTCGGCTGATTCTATGGCCATTTGAAAACGGGTCGGAGCAGGACGCACGGGTGCGTCCTCCGCTCAGCACAACAGTTTGCGTAGGACGCACCAGTGCGTCCGCCGCAGCGAAAGTGTTAAGTAGGTACCACACTTTTAAATAATGAAAAAGAAAGCATTTCTCAGTATGATTGTTATCACAGGTTTTTATTGGATACTTTATTTGTTAAAAGTGAAATCAATGCACTAGGTTCATATAACACATAATTCTGAGCTTTGTCTTGAATAGTAGATGACCTTAGAATTAGCACAAGGAAAAAACAAAGGTGTTGTAGCACTAATTGTGAGTGGGAAATTAAGAATATTGCTTGGGTGACATAATTTAATATAGTTGATGATTTTATTGAAAGTATTTTTTATGCTTAGCTAACAAATTGATACTCAATTAGGAATTATAATACATGGTATTCTAACATGACAAGCATATTGATAATTTTCTTAGACAACTGTTCATTGTAAACTTATGATAAGGCTGAAAGTAATGAATGATACATTCAAAGCTAATTAAAATCTTTGTACCATCCTTCATTATCCTCTGGAGCTAATTATGGATGATGATATCGCCTTGATTTGGTTAAGGAGGAGAAGAAATTTAATGAGAAGAGGAGAAATAATGAGGAATAGAAGACGATTAAAAAATTTGAGGTCCACATCAGTACCTTTCAAAATGCCAAATGAAACCTTTATGGGGCTATACAGGATATCTGAGGAATTAACTATGAATTTAATAAACGAGTTGCGACCTTATCTACCTGTTGCCACCAGGGGATCATCTGTGTCCCCTGAATCAAAGGTAGTATGGTTGCCAAAATTGACTGAAATTTTTTTAAATTTCTGATGCAATTATGTTTATTAATTTACTCAAATCAATTTTCTTTAATGAGGTAGGTACTCTGCGCTCCTTTTTTTTGGCCAAGGCTGCTGTCGAAAATCAGCTGGTAGTGACAGCAATTTAGGGTTGAGCCAGAGTTCTGAAAAAAATCAGTAATTTAGTCTTGCATGATTAAAAGTTGAATATAAATTTCAATGCTATGGTACACTTTAAACAATTTTCTATATTAATTTAACTTATTTGTGGGTAGATTCTTTACTGCTGACTCAGTTATCCTCATCAATTAAGGTTGAGGGCCCCTTAGAGGAGCAGTGCACTTCTTTAGAGGCCGAAGCTAGGAGCAATTTATAATGAATGATGCGTACTTCGATATTACTTACCGGCTTAATATGGGCTTCACTTTATTTGTTTATAGAGAAGTATCTGTCCCTGCACAAGTGAAGAAAGATGGTCCCTTTCCACCTTCCCACTAGGACTGGAAACATGGTGGCCTATAGATTTCATGTTCAACCTCCCACACCAAGGCCTCAGTTAATTGTTTCACTGCCCCCTCAACCTCTCCCATGATGATATTTTTACACCCCAGATATACTGCATTCAACCCTGTTACCAGCACAATGTTTTACCTTGAAAGAAGTGATTTTTGGGAACAAAATGTGCAGGAGGGATTTAATTTAATTTTTCATAAAATTGGATACATTACATTCAATATTGAATTAAATCCCCGTACTCATCGCGAGCACCCTTTATTGCTTGGCAGGCCATCTTAATGGATGCAATTGTCTCTTTCATGCTCTCGGCCAAACTACTTAACGCAATGGCCTTTGCCTCACTGTGCTGAGTCCTCTCTTTTGCTGCCAGAGCCAACGTGCAATCGGAATCATCATCTGAAAAACTAATAGTTAGACTTGTTTTATATGACTCTGAAGCGTTTCATTTTATAATTACGTCCTAGTAGCTTAATAAATTATTGCAACGTCATTTATTTTCTATAATCTCAATCAAGGTTTGTGCTTGAATTATGTACTAGTAATATTAGAATAATAACATTGACTGACGGTTGTTCAGGAATATGTAAGGCAACATGAAAATAGTTCTATCGCAATAGCAGCTGAGCATTTAGGGATATTTTTAGTCCTCCATATAACTACCATATCTGTAGTTACATATTATTTCTTACTTGGTGGAGATGGTCGCTTCCTTTTTCTGGTCCTTGGTACTGTGTCACATACAGGATTTGAGGGAGGGAGGACTGGAGGGTAATGATTTTCTTCTGTGGGGAATGTTTGTGAGGTGGATGGCATTGGAGATGGCTTTGTAATCGCATTTTCTGTGGCTTATATGCGATTTTGTATTAGTTCAAAATTTAGTGGGATTTGAAATGGCTATTGGTGGGATGTAATTTCTGTTGTAGGGGAATATGATGTCAAGCAATGAATGGGGTTTTTATCTGGTGATGAAGGAGGAGAAGGCGAATCAGATGCAGGTATGGGATGTGATTCTTGGCTTATGCGGTGCTGAAAAAAGTTTAAAAAATTGTTAGACATAAAACCATGAAATGCAGTACATCTGCCATCCCTCAATCATTCATGAATTTTGAAGGCTAATGTGTTTTTATAGCCTATTGACTAAAATATCAAATTAAGCTTTTACTCTTTAAATTTTTATTCATTAAGTTTATCATAAAACCATGAATCTTTTTAAAGAGTGGTCACAGCCACAAATTGGCCATTTAAGTCATTGGTCATTCAACAACAATTTAAACTTACTATCAAAGGGTCTGCAAGGCCATCCTCCCCATCCGCTGCCTTTTCCCCCACCAAGCTTAGCACTTGTTGCTCTAACTCAGTGAGGGGGGTGATTTTAAGGCGGCCACCTCCACCAGTTCCACTGGCATGGGTCCTTATTTTGAATGCCTTTTTTTGTATCTAGATGCCAGTCTTGCCATGTCTAACAAAAATAAATAATTCAAATATTAGCTTTATAATAGATTAGAATTCTGCATTGAGATTATTTGGAATGCTTAGGAAGGCATAAAATGCTCTGGTTCTTGAAACTTTTAACTGATTTAGATTGAAAGCATTGGCAATTTTTTTTTATTTCTGCTTTAAGCAGTGACTAACTCTAGGCCTTCATGAATGAGAAATATAAATTACAAATACCTTCGCCCACTAAACTGCTGATCTCGTTGCTCCAGTTGGGCAGGCATTTAATTGGTCACTTAAATTGGCCCACAGGCATTGCACTGTGCTGGCAGCATTGCTGCCTTTGATGCGGTTGCGTGCCGAGCCTGGGTGCTCCCGCATGTATTGAATCAAAATTTCCCTCTGCTCATGTGAAACACGTGCCTTTTGGCGACTCATGCTGTTTTCAAGTGACTCTTACAGTGTAAAATCAAAAAGTATGCCATAATTAATGTGTGATTAGGTAACGCAAAATTAATTTCAATTTTAATGAGTTTGTATGCAGACATTATGTGATAGAATCTTATTCTGTATATTTTATTAGTATTTATTTCCACCTATTTACCCAAAACCTAACAGAAGAACTTATTCTATATCTTTGCATTTGAGGAAAATCGGTAATTCTTAATATATGCAATGTTACGGTCAACTTCAGAATTTTTATGAAGCATTGGGGCGACAATGTTGAACAACATGCATTATTTTCTTATTATGTCGATAAATTTGCGTAAATAGTTGTTGATAATAACTACCCTGTATAGAACATTGAAATAATTCAATCAATCAATAAGTCAATCTAGATGTTTCAGGATCAATAAATGGGAAATAATTTTTCAAGTTTCTTTGAATCCGATTATGTTTTGTTATGTGTGATTCTTTCACTGCCTTTCTTGACTGATTGGCAAATCTATGCGATTTTGTTGTACATATCTGGCTGCTGTCCTACCTTCCCTCAACACCTGGGAGGGGTACCGAAAGGGAACCCACGACATGAAACATTTCGGCCAAGTTATCAGTTATACAGTACTATGGTTATACCATAGCCACCCAGCACTCAGTTTGAAAACACCATCGTGACAGGTTATGCTTTGCGGTTGGACTGTTTTTTTTATCGTAGTTCCAGCTTTAAATTTCGAACGAAGGATAGGAATTTTAAAATGTCAAAAGCTAGTGATACTGTTCATACCAGGGCAAGTGAATTCAGCTGAGAAGGATTTTATGTGAAAGACAGAGTATTACTGTGCAAAGTGGATAAAATATTTTAATTTGAAAGATTTGACACTTTGTTAAAGCTCATCAGTAGCGATACACATAAACGTGCGAAAGAAAGGGGACCCGCAAAACAACGGCTATCATTTGAACACACAGTCACTCAGTCAAAGAAAGCAAAGGAGGAGCTTGTTGTTGCCACTACAGAAGAATTTTTAAGGGCTTTATTTAGTGTAGAATGAACTTGACAATCCAAACATTCTGAAATGGCTCACAAAGCATACATATATGCACAAGGTGGGGATTTGTCATTTGCCGATTGTATTCGCCAAGACTACATTGAACCAATACAACTTGAACCATTTCCTTCATTTAGTTTTATCAGAAATTTTGTACAATCGAAATTGTGCTGAATGTTACATAAAATGAATAATAAAAGAATAAGTATACATGAAATGTGTATCACAAAATAATAAAATGCCTATAAACATGGGAAAATTGTAGCATTATAATAACACCGTCAAGATTTTCTATAACACCTAAATTATGTGGTTTTAAAAAGAATTTTAGCAAAAAATTAAATTGCTTTCACGGACCTCTAATCATGACGTAATGTGTCCTCTGTGAAACTAATAATAATTATTATTATTGATGAAATACTACATCATAATTCGTCATTTACAATGAGTTTGTTAAGGAGTTTCCATTTATTCCACTAGTCAGTCAGTCTGTTGTCTTCTCTTATTGCCTCTTAAATACCATTTCTAAACTGTAAGTAAAATTGATTTCAATACAATCCTCGGGAAACTATTATTAGGCGTAGAATACAAAGCAAAGCATTTCAATACGGAACTGAAAACAGGCAACTGATTTCTCGTAGGTGGCACAAAAAAGTGCTTTCATTCTGCTGTGAGGAACTCTATAGGAGTTTTCCCTTGAAGGGTAGAAGAAGCGTAGGCCGTGACACATTGCACATGCAGCTAATGTTAGGGGCCTTGAAGCTGGGTTGGACGACGCGGAAATGCTAGTCAAAATTCACTCCTCAGTCAACTGCCCAATTGGTTATGCAATATAGTAGTCCAATTTCAACAAATAAGTAAGCGCGTAAGAATCAATAGCCATGCAGCATCCCATGGACCTTGTGATAGGCATTGCGAAGTTTTAAGATCAGAAAAATGTTTAAAGTATGTGTGTGCAGCATCAAGTCATCCGTCACTGGGACTTGATCCGTGGAACCTCTGATTCTAATCAGTAAAGTGTCTGAATTTTAAGCATGGTTTGCCCTCTTTTGCCACCCGATAACGACTTAACTTTGCCATATAACACGCCTTCCTCTCCTTCCTTCTGAAACTTTTCCATTTCCTCACGCTATCTTTCCCGCCAAGCCTCCCTTGCCCTCTTAGTTTCACGTCGTAATCGATTATTTAGTTCCCTATACATTCTTTTGCCCTGTTCTGTGTCCATGTTCTTCCACTTCCTCCTCTCCTGCATTTCTTTTACCATGTTCTCCGTTATCCACGGCTTCTTTATCTTCTACTGTCAACATAACCAATTGACTTCTCAGCCGCTTTAACTATTCCCATTTTAATATTATCCCTTCTTTCCTTAACAGTCTTCATACTTTCAATCTCCCTTACACTAATGTCCACTAGTTCCTGATATTCTCTCCTCATATTCCCCTTCAGTGCTTCCAACTCCCCTTCAGAGTCACCAATGCTCAATTGGTTGTACTCCTTTTTTCAGGGAAGAGATAGTTGGTAGGGTTTCCCACTTCCATTCCAACAGTGTTTTTCACGTGACACCATCTCGTGGACTATTTGTCTGGCTCCTACCCTTCGACCTGTCTGGTATGGCTGGCTCTACTGGGAAAAATTTAGAATTAATCCCACCAGTGCAGCTCTAGAGGTTATAGAAACACGCAAGCCTTTCCACGGCAGCAAGGATGTAGCCCAAGGGAAATATATTACTATATATAAACAAGATATTCTATGTTACTAATAGAATACATAGTATAAGGATCAATAAAATATAATATCCCTCAGAAAGCCGTAAAACTCACCATTTTGAACCATTTCTCTTGAAATTCTGCAATTTATTATTCTCTCACCTAAAGCTTATCCTGGTGGGTATTCCATACCCCCACACACCCCGGTATAAGTTACACCTAAACCCCTCCCCCCCACCAGCCTTAATTCCTAGCTGCGCCCCGGCGATGTATGTTCAGAAAGTAAGTTCCATATAGACATGATAAAAGAGAAATTTATTGCACATATCTCTACCACTCTTAAGGCCTGGTTACACGGTACATTAGAATGTACAAGATTCTGTACATTTTTCTGAATGGTTTGCTGAACAGATTCTTGTACATTCACATGGACAAGATCCACGGCTAGGTGGTTACACGGTACATTTTTTCGGACATTTTTTCGTACATTTTTAATTGTGCAACAAATTATTTCAACTTCAAATATAAACCAATGGGGAACATGCAAACTTTTTTAAAAGTACTAAAATAATAAGATCCTTGCCTCAAATGTACTTGCCGAAAATTCCGCGGATGAATAATGTTTTATAGGTGAGATATGAGTCTTTAAAAATAATCTTCATCGACTCTTTGACAACACGTGATGGAGCGTGCGCGCGTTACATCACGGCACGGTACCCACTGATGACAGACGGAGGAAGTGGATAGAAAAACTGTATATGTAGGCACTCAAAAGCAAATTTGGCGAATATAATTGCTGTTTTAGCGTCAAACCTGGGATAGGGTTGGGTTGCCAAGGCGTTGTTGAAATAAATAAAGGCGATTGTTGGGGGAGCTTTGGATTGTTTGAGGATTGTTTGGAAAGATTAAATTAAAATAGGTTGATCGCAGATTGTGATCTATGTGACACACCTACATTATTTGCGTAATGTGGTAAGTGTATTGCAGCGTGGACCTTCAATAGAAAAACGTGTGAAAACCATATAAATCGTGTATCCCATAAAACCGTATAAAGTGCTCCGTCGTCTAGTGCCTCTATTTACTCGCTGAAGAAGTTTTTTGCATGTGTTCGATAGGACAAAAATAAAAGGAATAAGTGGTGGTCGATCCACAGAATGGAGTCAAATACATTATCTATATTGTCAATGGGATATCCTCAAGGTAAGTACACTCTTAAATCAGGGTTACCGTGGGATTTTATCAAGTAACTTATTACACTTTGTAAATGTCTCTATAAATGTACCTATCATTCTACCCATTGTAGGATCAAATTATAAGGAAAGTGGCTATTTACGAGAATAGGTAAATACTGATAACGTTCAAACCACGGAGAAAAATAAGGAATGTAATTGGCGGCCGGCCTCTCGTCGAAAGGAGCCCCTAACAAGGAATATTCATGAAGTGCAGGGTTCCCACTCAACCGTGAAAACCTTAAAACCGTGAATTAGCCGAGAATTTCGTCTACTGTGAAAAAACCTGGAAAAAGCCGTGAATTTCGTCCTAAAACCTTAAAAATATCTCAATCTTGATAATAATACCTTCCCAGAAATTTTCAACTTCGTTCGTGGCGAGCGCACTTCTATTCATTGTAGCGAGCATCGTCGCATGGGTCAGAAAAGCGTGGGAACGAATGTTGCCTGAAGAAAAAAAAACATCTTTTCCCAGCGCAGGCCTTTTCTCTCCTCCCCTCCTGAAATATGACACCACTTCTCATCAGCTTGTTTACTTTCCTCGACTGGCTTGGTTTCCCCTCCCTCGGTCACTGGATAGTCCCCCTTCTACCCAATTAGGCTTCCCACTGACTGCGGCGACCACTTTCGAAACTAAATCTAGATGGCATTTGTTTCGAAAAATTTGAACGTTTATTCAACACCCTCAAACCTGTGATTGGAAGACCGCTAACCTGGACAACCTGCTATGCGCTGTGGACACTACGCTCCTTGCGTTTGAACCGGGAGACAGCGAGCTTTCAGCGCGACGTTACTAATTCTCGCGCCTTGCGGCCTGAAAACGAGAGAAGATTTCCGCTTATGGCAACACAGCATTACACGATCTTCGCATGCGTCGACCTGGGCCTTGCCAGTTTTGCGTTAAAATGGTGAAAGTTAAAATAACATGTTTCATCAGGTATTTATTATGTCTTTATATATTTCAAACCGAGTGAATTATAATTTACCCATTTGCACCTATCTAAGATAAGGTTTTTTTTCCCTAACTCCTGAAGAAAACAGTCTTACAGTCGAATGCAAAATTCTCGACGTCAATCGGGTTGCATAATTTTCGTCGGAAAAAATTATGGATACCTGAGGTTGCAACCTAATATTTATAGCTATGCAACGAAAAAACAACGTCAAAAATACCTGAATAGTAATTTAGCTTATTTAATTTTGTGTTTAAGTGAAAAACTATTGCCATTTTAGGCAGCAGGTGAAGCGTGCGTACCAATCAATTGCCGGGTGCACTTCTGCCGTGTCCGCGAGATCGCCTGCTTTCCCCCTGGGTTCGGCTCCGTTGAAGTTAGAGCTTGATCAACTTACAAAATTTTTGTGTGATTGATTACAATTTACCTAAATTTTAACCAGGGGCGGATCCAGGATTTCTTTCTGGGGAGTGGGGAGCACAACCAAAGCCGTATCCAGGATTTTGTTCTGGGGGGGCACAAGGATAACTCATGATACAAAACGAGCGCAATGATAATGTGACCGTATTCAAAATCTTGCATATTTTTTAAGTGTCTGGGGGGTATGTGCACCCGTTACCCTCCCTAGATCCGCCTAGGATCGTAACGTTAAAGCCTCCATGCCGTCGCGATATAAACTGCTACAAAGTCGTTCCATTTTTCCCAGAACAACAGTATGAAGGGAACATGATTTGCCTCTGATTAGAGAGATCGATTCAGTTTTGGTTTCTGAGTATTACGATAGCAGAGAAAAGATGTCATTACACTGCCGCTTTCAAAAGAAAAGTTATACGGTGGAACCTCGATCTATCGTTTCAGCATTGATCGTTCGCCGTTTCTGATCCAAAATAAAGCTCCTTATAGGCAATGTAATATTTTCCCGCATCCATCGTTCCCCGAAGTATTGTTTCTCGCATTGATCGTTTGAAGATCGTGGTTCCGACGCATAATTTTCCCGCATCCATCGTTAGACGTAAATGAGACGAAATAAATACAATGTGTAATTTTTGGCTAAAAACGAAAAGCACATAGTTGGAATCTTCCCCAAGAGATGGAACTACCATTGGGAGAAGCTTAGTGCCGTGGGAAAGTAACATTAGCGCATTTCCCAAGATCCGTTATCCTCCTCCATTCAGCATTCGCCTCCCCCCTTCTGACGTTTTCCTCTTCTTCAAAATAAAAAAAGGCCCCAGCTCGCGCAGGGATTGTATTACGAAGACCTTAGCTTCGAAAAAATATCGAGTTACGCGAGAACAATAGAAACGTGTTTCGCGCTCCACCCTCTTCTCACCCACTGACCTTTTTCAGCCTAATTCCTTCAAAGTTTCCAGTTCCTGGAGGTCAACTGCTGCACGAGTCCCCTATTAGCCAAAAAGGTATCTAACAATGATATTCAGCAATTGCTATTATGCTTTTATTAGATTGAAATGTTAGCCATTTGCACGTAATTAAAAGAAAAACGAGACCAAACGCGATGTATTTTAAGCAAGGAAATAGATGAAAAAATACGAAGGTGATTTTTGGCGAGACGCGATATCGTCGTAGCTTAGCTTCTCGGCAGTTAATTCGGCATTTTGTCCCGGAAACATGATATCAGGTTGTTATCAGTTATCAATATACGAGCTTTACTATAAGTCTCACTTGTCAGAGCTACTGACGAAGGGATATCTTCTTAGGATTTTTGTTTCTCCCTACTAACAATCCGAATTCATCTGCTCATCTGGCGCTACGATAGTTAGAAAAGAATGGGTATCTTTAGGGTAAAAAATTTGATGGCACAGTCATATGGTCACGCTTCTCCCTCTGCAGTATGCTCTGCGTACCCCCCTACGCGATAGCATCAGTTCCGAACTTAACCTCGTACGAGTGGTTCCCTACTTTCCAGGGTGGCTGGACTTCGAACCACCGAGTGTTTTCCATGTGGGTTTAATAAAGTCAGGTTTCATTTTCACTAGTTCAATTTTATTCGTCTTCGGACCTTGGCCACTCCGAAGAAACTATTGAGAACTTTAAGAGATGGACTGAAAATAATTGAACACGAAGAAAAGAATCCGGGCTAGATGCGTGTGAATATTGCAGAGCGCCTTGGGTTGTCCGCTAGCACATGACGGTAGGGGTGGGGGTAGAGTGAGCTACCCGGAGAAAACAAGTAAAGATATGAAGGCGAAGATCCAGATGAGCGTGCCCCTGACGATTAACGCAACATAGTTCACGCTTTACACACTACCTCAATTATATTTAAAATACATTCATTAGACAGGAACAATTCAAGTAATAGACTATTTTTGGCCTTCGTCATCCATCTCACAACCAGTCACTGTGCCGGCGAATGCGGTTGTTTTAGGCACAACATGCACATTGCTCTCGTGAATACGTGTACTGGAAATGGTGTTTGATGGATAAGAATTTTTACATCAGACTGAAATCCATGATAGCAGTGTAAATTCCGAGTGGAGAGCAAACATTTTTTTAGTGAGTTGGCGTTTTCCTTCAGAATTTTGAAAGAGATATGGGTCGAATCAACAATATGACGTAGGTTTCTTGATAAAGTACTACTATTCCTGTTATTATCTTAAATATTTTTTGAAACCTTTAATTACTCGCCAAAATCTTGCGTTTCCTGGGACATAGGCAACCTAGCAAAAAATAAAGCATTGATCTTTTTTCCGCATTCATTTTATAATCGTAACGTTATTAGGAAAAAAATTTTTTCCCCTAGTGGAGTTTCAAAAAAGGAGGGTAGTCTTAGATTTGAGCTAATACGGTGTATGAAATTGTTTTTCGATTTATTATGTTCTATAAACAATTTTCATAAAATATTTTTCTTTAAATAAGAAAGAATCAATTTATTATATTCTATAAACAATTTAAATAAAATATTTTCCGTTAAATAAGAATGATTGGGGTGGGGGAAATTTGGTTACTGTGCAGTTATACTGTGTGTAAAAAACAATCTCTCGGCGAGGAATTAAAAAGGACCTCGGGTGTCAGGACAGAAGAAGGTCCGAAGGGTATTCGGCGTCGAGGCAAGAGCGCGGTTGGGCTGGTCCTTTAGTCGGCCCTGAATTTTGCAAACGATAGATCACGTCATAACAGATATCACTTTTCATTGCGGCGTTAACATTCACGGCGTTTGCCGCGTACATTAATTTTCTGTTGATATACGGCCAGTGATTTTCTTACTGTTGGCTTATTAACGGACCGTGAATTTAGCGAAATTGTGACCGTGAAAACCTGAAAAAAAACCGTGAAAACGTGAAAAATAACCGTGAAAACCTGAAAAAAGCCGTGAATTTCATTATTCAGGTAGAGTGGGAACCCTGGAAGTGTCTTTCGCTGATATCGTTCAAATTTTGTTGGATAGTAGTGTTCCATAATAAAGGCACATTTTAAAATTTTCTCTTGCCTTTAAGCCTTGTGATATAATAAACAGGACATAATAAAGGCAGTTGAATTTTAGACTTGAAAGCGAGTGTGTCATGATTTCTCTCCATCCTTCTCCTGTGAATCGGTGCATGCTACAGGAATATACGAGAAATGTAAGACTTTTGGCAAGGTAAATTCAGTACTTATTACTGCGTTGCCCATAACGTTTGCTGCATGTCTACGCAACACCTAAAAGTTCGACTCGTTTTGCAGTCGGTCTCGATTCAAAAACAGGAACTTGAGTAAATACAGCGTAAATAGTACTTGAAACTTATTTCCTTGTCTATCAAATGCTTATTTATGACCTTTTAACGATCATTTGGATCTCAATCTTGGACAATTCTCGCGGTTCAAACATTCAGCGCCTTTCCATCTGATCATTCCTTTTACCCATCCCTTTTCTTTTGTTCCACCTTTTCGCAACCAAAGAGTGATAAATCCTAAACAATCAAGACGTCAAAATCAAAATAACTATCGGAGCCATACATAAACAAAGAAGTGCCCATACAAGCCAGATGAACTGAATGTGTCATTTTTGTAGTCTGCCACCAGCAGCTCGATTCTATAAATGTGATACCTGTGCTTCGCGTGCTTCGAACCACAGTGGAGTTCTCACGCCTCTCTCCGTGAAAGACGTTCAAGCGATCCTGCAAGCCTGTGTCGTGAGATGTTTGACGAATTGCAAACTATCACTTTAGTTTCTTATGTTGGTAGCTGTGCGGATGCGAGGAACGAATCAGAATCTCCGACACAAAGTTAATTCGGCGGCCAACTGCAACTTCAATTACCATAGAGAAACATATACAATGCCGTGGAATATTCACTCCCAAAGTAAATAATACTTCTTTACTCAATTTTGAGTGAGGTCTTTTCTTTTAAAAGTACCTATTAATGATAAGTTACGGTTGCTTAATTAGTTTATAGCTATTAACTGTATATTACCTCTTTTATATGTTGTCAAGTGCTGCATATCAAAGTCAGTTATCACGTAGCGGGCTCGTAATTGCACAATTAGCTCTAATTTCCTCATAATATGGAGCTAATGCTTACGCGGAATGAGAGCAAGTGTTATTTTATTATTTAATAATGGTTCATTCTCGTATGCGTTTGAGCTGTTCTCATCATTTCAGTACATAATTTTAAATGCGCTGTGGTGCGTATACATATGTGTCTGATTGTGCAAGCACATGCCACTATTCACGATTTATACTGATGAAAATTTTTCCGGCGTGAATACGAGTAGATTATTAACAGTTTCTGCTAGAGGGCGAGATGTTTACATGTTTTAGTATTTCTATTATGTCAACAGAAAAACGAATCATGTTGGTCGTGTTGCTGAACAGCAGCAATAATGCATGCAAGAGATGGAATAGATGATCAATGTTTATCTTAACGTACTAAAGTATGCCCCGGCAAGCCATCTAAACGTCTACTAATTAATCGTGGTGTGAACTCAGTGATCCATCGCCAATCTTGCGTCTTGAAGGGATTGATATCGCGTATCTGCCGTCGAAGTATGTGCATCTATTGCCTCTGTCGACATTGGTGCTCATGCAACAGTAGCGGAGGTATGTAAAGAGCCTCCATTCTCACTAATAAAAACAAATTGAAGGCTTGAACTTACGAAACAAATATTAATTAAATCTGTTAACATTCAATACTGCACAATACTTTTACCATTGGTTCTACTCCAAATTATTATGAACATTAAGTGTGAGTATTTTACTTGTACATTCTAGAAGATGCACAAATATAAGATAATTGTCAAACCCTCAGCGCAAGGTTTAACTTCCCACCAACTTCAATCGCAATGAAGGCCAATCAATTTAAATAGGACGCGAATGTAAATTTAACTTTACGCATTTCTTTTATTTGTTTTCAACACATATTACTTATGGCAAGTGACAATATGAAATAGCCACCATCGTAATTAATGAATAATGTGCTATTAATTATCAATCACAGCGTAAATTCATAATGAAAAATTAGAGCGCATTGCCGCGACGAAGCTACCACGGGCCCTCTTGGGCGTGAATACTTTCACGGACGCGGCTGTGAGAGTGATGTCACTAAAAAGTTTCAGAATCACTCCAGCGTCAAAGCCGTGAATACATTGACGAAATCCGCTTGAGACGGCCGTATGACATTTACAGAATCGAGCTGCAGGTGACTCTGTTATGAGTCCAAATTGTACGATTGTCTGAACGAAATTAGAACAGGCATTCAGAAATTCATACATCTTACATTTTGAGTGGTTACACGGTGCATTTTTGGGTTCATCCTGGGATGCAGACATTCTCACATTTTCTTGTACATTCTAATGTACCGTGTAACCAGGCCTTTTCACTAGTTTTGGATGTAGATGCCGTCCAAATAAATTATATAAATTGACAGCCTTCCTGACCCCCCCCTGAGCACCACAAAATGAACATAAATCCGCAATTTATTAATATCGCACCTACCGCTTATCCTGGTGGGAATTCTATAACCCCCACAGACCCCCGGTATTAGTTTCACATAAACCTCCCTCAGGCTAAATTCTTCAATTCTTTTAATAATATCAAGTTTTTGTTCTAATGTCACCGTTTTTTCTTCACGTCTGAAGAACCTCCAGGATAGCCACTCATCTTCGTGGACATTTTTTTCGATTGGAATCAGAAAAATGTTCGGATAATGGGTAAATGAGGCAAAAATTATTCGCCCAGATGCATATTCAACATGTGCTACCCACGCCAACCTTTTCTGTCAAACGAAAATTATCAATTTCATTAATATAGTAATATTTACTATGCATCAGATGCGCTTTTGTCCTAATTGCCATTCAATTTTTTTTCCCCGTGCATAATTTGAACAACGTTATCGCGAAGCAACAACGTCGTTAAATGATGAAGGGTTTCAATTTTTGGACAACGTTAAACTGGATGGCGTTAAACGAGGACTCACTGTACTATATTTACGATATCTCTTAAAGACATAAAATCAGAAAATAAGCATTTTTGGCTGGTGGCGATGTTTTTGGCCTAGTTTCTCTAAAATAAGAATTTCCTCATTGTTTTCTAGGTTGTCATGGCTGCAGGTTGAGAAGTCGTTGCTTCAACCAAACAGCGGCAGTGTAGTGAAGACGGGAGTTCCTTGGCGATGCCCCTGCAGGTTACCTCTCAGTGGAGTGTGGTCTTGCAGACGACGGGAGCGTAGGAGTTAGCGGTGAGTGCATTTGTCAGGGAACAGGGGGTCCAATGACCGGTAGAATCTTGCAATCGGGAACATGCATGATTTTGTTAAAGTACTAGAGAAATAACTCTATATATTCAATGGAAATTTTGTGGATGAATGACGTTTTTTAACTGAGGTAAGAGTCTTTCGAAATAACTCTTCATCAGCTGCCTGAAAACACAATTTCATCATGAGTGCTTGTGCATGACGTCACGGCACGGTATCCACTGATGACACACTGAGGAAGTGGATAGAAAATTGGTCTATGCTGGGTCTTAAATGCAAATTTGGTGAAAATATTGCCGTTTTAATGTCAGACTGGAGATTGTGAATATGTTGGGTTGCCTAAGCGTTGTTGGAACTAATAAGCGTGACGTCAGAGTCCAATAAACAAAACGTTTACGTGGTGCCTGTAGACTATTCGTCACAGTTTTAGAAAAACCTATGTATCACTTAGTATCTTTTTCTCAGTACAATTTATTATCCAAGCTCTAGATTACTAGCAAACGAGAACCTTGATTTAATTTATGTTCCATTTCAATTTTTTGGATTCTCAACTCCGCACCAAGAAATCTTAAAATTAAAGTCACAGAGTATTCTTATAGCGCTAAAGAATTAAGTAATTTTGGCGAACTTTGAAGCCCTGTAGCAACAAGAATATTGAGAATTATGAAGTCAGATTTTGCGTACGTTAATAACTTTAACTTGATTATCTATTCACGTTAAAAATATACTATTTTAATTTTATCAGATACCACATTAGTTTGTAGTAAATGTGTGAATATACTATGGCATTATATGTACAACAATGGAAAATGAATCATTTGTTTTCATTATCACCATATTCTGATGTTGTAATTATTTTGATTTATGGTTTATGCCCATGTAATTAACTTAATATTAATACAGTAATGTTGACATTTGTAATTTTCAGTTGTGTTTTGTCTCTGTTGGTTGGTAACCAACCAACAGAGACAAAACACAACTGAAAATTACAAATGTCAACACCCCCCCGTAATTGAAGATGTGCTGAAACAGCTCTTTAGCATTTCCATCAAATGAATTACAAATTTTTTAAAATTATTTTTAAACCATGCCTAAACCTCTCATACATTTTTCATGTTTTATACGATTTAAGCCCTTGGTAAGTATGTCAGCTGTCATTTCCTCAGTGGAGAGAAAATCTACGTTTATATTACCGTTTTCTACTTGTTCTCTAACAAAATGGTATTTCACATCTACATGCTTCATTCTATCATGGAAAACAGGATTTTCTGCTAACTTGAGAGCGCTCTGATTGTCCTCAAAAATAGTAATAATTTCTTGTTCCTGAAATAATTCGGAAATAAGATGTTTTAGATGAATAGCCTCTCTAGTAGCCTCGGAAAGAGCAATATATTCTGCCTCACAAGACGATTGGGCAACACATTTTTGTTTTCTACTACTCCAGGAGACTGGTCCACCTGCACAAGTGAAAACATATCCAGAGTATGAATGCCTATCATTTAGATCATTTGCAAAATCTGCATCAGAAAAACCAAAAATAGGCTTCCCAGTGCATTTGTATGTGAGTCCCATTTCCATAGTACCTTTTAGATAACGAAGTACCCGCTTGGCCATCTTCCAGTGTATATCTGTATGCTTCTTATTAAACTGGGAGAGATAGCTAGTAATGAAGGAAATATCTGGCCGCGTGTTGACGGAGAGATACATGAGAGTTCCAATTAATGACTGGTACGGGACATCTATGATATCCTTACCCTTCTCTTTCATTTGACTAACGTCAACTGGGGTCGAAACAATCTTACAATCTTCCATGCCAAAACTCTTTAAAGCATCTTTAATGTATTGTTTCTGGTCTATCTTGAATACTCCCCTCTTCTCATCTCTTGTAAAATTCATTCCCAGGGCATGTTTGATCTTGCCAAGATCCTTAATGACAAATCTCTTCTTCAATTCTTCCTTCAATTTCTTCTTTTCTTTCTCATCATTGGAGAATATAAAGAAATCATCAACATATAATGTAATAATAACTATTTTAGTTCCAATATGTTTAAAGTAGACACAGGGTTCATGTTTTGATTTAATATACCCTATCTCATACAATAACTTGTGAACTGTTTTGTTCCAAGCACGACTAGCCTGCTTGAGTCCATAAATAGACTTCTGTAATAGACAAACCTTCTTCTCTTCACCTACAGCTATGAAACCTTCTGGTTGTGTCATATAGATGGTTTCATCTAAAGTGGCATTTAAAAAAGCAGTTTCGACATCCAGATGTTCAACATCAAGATTCAGTTCTGCTGCCATAGCCAACAGCAAACGGATAGTTGAACCTCTGACTACCGGAGAAAAAGTTTCTTCAAAGTCTATACCATGAGTTTGAGCAAAACCTTTAGCAACTAAACGAGCTTTGTACTTGATGATCTTACCACCATTGTCTCTTTTCAATTTGTAAACCCATTTACATGGTATTACACTTTTATTTGCAACTCGCACTAGCTTCCAAGTTTCATTTTTTCTAAGACACTCTAATTCCTCCATCATTGCTTTCATCCAATGCTCTTTGTCTTCACTTTGCATAGCCTCTTCAAATGTGGTAGGTTCTTTGTCAAAGAAATTTTTTGCTTGTAAAACAACATGATCAGGAAATTGTTTCTTGTTACGTACCCTTTGAGGATATCTAGGACTCTTAGCAGTTTCTTGAACATTAGTCCCAGCTTTATCTTCTGTTGAGTCTGCATTTTCACAAGGAGAATCCAAAAGAATTTTAACAGCAGCCGCAGCTTCATCTTTTGTTGAATCTGCATTTTCATTGTAAGAATCCAAAGGAATTTGAGCATCAGTACTGCTCTCACCGGAAAAATTATTTTCTAAAAACACAACATCTCTAGCATGGACTACCTTCATATAATTAGAAAGATCCCTAAATTTGTAAGCTTTCTTATTCTCACTATATCCTACAAATATATGTTCCTTGCTTTTGCTATCCCACTTCTTGCGTTCCTCCTTTGGAATATGTACAAAAGCTCGGCAGCCAAATACTCTTAAGTGTGTCAAGTTGGGACGCTCACCTGTCCATTTTTCTTCTGGAGTCATTCCTGTAACGGATCTATGAGGTGATTTATTCTTGAGATACGTAGCAGTTCTCACAGCTTCTTCCCAAAAAGACTTAGGTAGTCTGGCACTATGCAACATGGAACGAGCCTTCTCCACAATGCTTCTGTTTCCCCTTTCAGCAACACCATTTTGCTGAGGAGTACGGGGTATGGAAGTCTGGTGAATAATTCCTTCTGACTTAAGATAATCTGAGAATTCCCTATTAACATACTCAGAACCATTATCTGATCGTAAAATTTTAATTTTCTGGCCAGTTTGCTTTTCCATGAGGTTTTTAAACTCTTGAAACTTTACTCTAACTTGATCTTTTGTTTTAATGAAATAGGTAAATATCATTCTAGAGTAATCGTCTATAAATACAAGTAAATACTTATTTCCTTCTAATGATTTTACACTGAATGGTCCACAGAGGTCAGAATGAATCAACTCTAGGCATTTAGTCGCCCTTTTACTTTTGATTTTAAGAAAAGGTTCTCGACTCTGTTTCCCTTCTAGACATGCAGTACATACAGTTCTATTTTCCTCAGGGGCGTAATCAACTCCATCAGCTAATCCATTTCTCAGTAGATTCATACCATAGCGGCAGAGATGTCCCAACCTCCAATGCCAAAGAGTTTGCTGAGAAGGGTTAGTTGTAGCAGCCAGGGACTTTTCTGATACCTGTGACTCTATCTTATATAACCCGTTACTGGGAAGAGCAGTCATTAAAACATTCCCTGAAATACTACAATCATTATCATGAAAAAATTTAGCACCTTCTTTCGTAAATACTACAACAAAACCTTTTGAAACACATTTTGACACAGATATAAGATTTGTAGCAAGATTAGGCACATGAACAACTTCAGAAATACTACTAATACTGTTGTTGTTATTACTTTTGTGAATCATGACATCACCTATACTGTCACTCTGCAACTTACGTTTATCAGCACACACAATCTCCAAACCAGAGTTACTTTTAACATTGAACAGAATATCTTTATGAGGAGTCATATGGGCAGTTGCCCCGGAATCCACAAACCAATCATTTTTATTGCTTTGAGCACAACCACCAACACCTAAATCCGAGAATAAAGTGTATTGTTTCTTGTGTAGCTGCTTGTGGGTTGAACTCGATGTCTGTGCCGTTTTCTTGGTCTTGTTTGGACAGTCTGGTTTTTTATGGCCGGGTTGGTTGCATCCATAGCAGACGATACCATCTTGAGAGTTGTCGCGTTTCGGGAACTTCTTTTTCTTCGGAATAGTTCGAGACGCATTGGATGCAAATGCAGTCTCAGTTGCACCATCATTTTTGGACATTTCATTTAAGAGTTTAGTTTTCACCATGTTCACCGTTACTTCAACTCCTGAATTCTCGAGTGCCATTACTAGGGGGTCGTAATGTGAAGGAAGACCTCCAAGCAAAATAGCAACTAAATCCTCATCAGGAATCTCCTTCCCAATATCAGCAAGCTTCTGAGCGGTATCCATTACGGCAGTTAGGTACTCTTCAATGGACGTATAATCTCCGAGGGATAACCGGTACAAAGTCTTTTGAAGGTTAAGTCTCCGGGCAAAACCCTTATCTTCATATGCATCGGCAAGAACTTTCCATGCTTCAGCAGCTGTTTTGCATCTTCTTACATGTATGATAGCGGAATCGTCCACGCACAAACAAATCTTAGCTAGGGCACGCTCATCCTTCCTGGACTTTGAAGCAGCATCAGTATGATCATCATTTGGGAATCCATCAACAGCATGCCACAAGTTTTGATCTATTAAATACGCCTTCAGCTTAAATTTCCAAGTTGGATATCCTTCACGCCCACACAACGGCTTAATGTGAGACGATATACCGGATGCGTCAGACGACATTATGAAGACTTCACTTACTTCTTATAATTTACCAGTGGTATTCTGCCGTTTTAATGTCAGACTGGAGATTGTGAATATGTTGGGTTGCCTAAGCGTTGTTGGAACTAATAAGCGTGACGTCAGAGTCCAATAAACAAAACGTTTACGTGGTGCCTGTAGACTATTCGTCCCAGTTTTAGAAAAACCTATGTATCACTTAGTATCTTTTTCTCAGTACAATTTATTATCCAAGCTCTAGATTACTAGCAAACGAGAACCTTGATTTAATTTATGTTCCATTTCAATTTTTTGGATTCTCAACTCCGCACCAAGAAATCTTAAAATTAAAGTCACAGAGTATTCTTATAGCGCTAAAGAATTAAGTAATTTTGGCGAACTTTGAAGCCCTGTAGCAACAAGAATATTGAGAATTATGAAGTCAGATTTTGCGTACGTTAATAACTTTAACTTGATTATCTATTCACGTTAAAAATATACTATTTTAATTTTATCAGATACCACATTAGTTTGTAGTAAATGTGTGAATATACTATGGCATTATATGTACAACAATGGAAAATGAATCATTTGTTTTCATTATCACCATATTCTGATGTTGTAATTATTTTGATTTATGGTTTATGCCCATGTAATTAACTTAATATTAATACAGTAAAACCTCTATGTAGTGAACCTCTTTGCATCATAAACCTCCATACTTCATACCACCCCCACAGTCCCGTCTGATTTACATGTAAATTTATAGGCAAACCTCTTTGTAGTGAAACTCTTTTTCTCATAACACCTCCACTTCTCATACCAAGGAGACACCCCCGAGATGGCCTAACTACCTCCGCAAATCGTACCGAGAAAACTAGAGACCATTAATGCAGCCGTGATTACGTGTATGGAATGAAATTTTCAGCAATAAATGTTTCACCTTTTTTTATACGTACACCCTTAATATGTTGTAATTTTCACATTAACCATTAGTTATGGCCAATTTGTTCAATATGAGAGCATACATGACAGTAAATAATAAAAAAGGTATCCAACGATCCAAATCATTTTAAGTGACTGTTGAATTAAAGGGATCACATCATTTTCTCTCTGGTCATGGTACAAATCATGCGATAGCGCTCGCTTTCTGTAATTATGAAATAATAAGTGCATGTTCACTAATGCGTGCATGTTTATTTAAACACATAAATGTAATGGTTTAAAAGATAGTAATGCCTTTCATTTCCAAAGAATATGAAAAAATTGTGCCTATCACTAAAATTTCTCTATAGATAACCTCCATTCATCAAATTGCCCAAATTTTGGTCCCCTCCATTACGATGTAAAGAGGTTTCACTGTATTATTCTTCAAAGCGTGAAAGTCCTGCTTTCACAAAAATAACAAAAAAAACAATGTCTCTGCGCTTCGATTTTAATGAGTGTTAAATATCGCACACATCCTGCAGTGTAGGCTGAGTATTCTCCCGTATGTTTTGCGTGACATATAATCAAAGGATAAACACACCACACACATTAATTCGTCGCTTTTGTCACCTGTGGGTGAAGACGAGCTCCAGTCCACTTTGGAGGCACAACCAAGTGCACTATTAGACGAAATCACTGTTCGGCAGCTGCTTCTAACTAGACGATGCAATTTTGATATTGCCAGCGAGTAGCCTAGTCAGATCCAGGATCAGGGGCCAGTGATTTTGAGAGTGGGCCAGCGTTTACTAGCCGCAATCAGAACTGATAATGTTGTGAAATTTCTTCGACTTACAGGCGCTTTGGTTGTGTGTGTAGTTATGCTCTGATTTGGTTGTACACTTTGGAGATGAAATTGCTTCAACTGTTCCTTTAAATAACATGTTCATTGTTGTTGTTTTGCTTCTGAGTAAATAGACTAAATAAAATTGAAAAGCTCAATACTTGAATCAGTAGGAAGCTCTTTTAGATCCGAAAGTCCATAAAAATCACACAGATTGATAGAATAGAATTTGTTCTTAAAATTCTATTCTATCAATGTAAGCTACACTCCTAGATTAGAAATGGTATTTAAACATGTTACAATCATGATTAAATGTAGCAAATGGGAAACTTATTTGATGTTATGGTCAAATTTCATGCATGTATGTTCACGACCAGCTGATGATTTGAAATAGTGATTCGACATTCAAGTTATGATAGCCTCTAGTGGTATTTATTTTTCTCTACAATAATTACGTGTTCAACATAATGTGCTATGCCATAATTGAAGCTCTTTATTGCCTTGTTTCATTATCCATCAAATCCTACAACATTCCCTAGAGATGTAATGATTCTTAAGTAGGTAACACTGAAATATTATCTCATGATGTGGTATATAAGAATCACCATATTAGTCCATGAATTTTTAGCATATCCTTCACCACGACGTGGGATAACAGGGTGTCCACAGGAAAATCAGGAATCATGCTTGAATTATAAGTCCCTGGAATTATGCGTGAATTACTGTATAAGGGTGTGTAAGAGGTGCACTCCTATTTTGAGCATCGGAGCTAAAGAAAAAAAAAAACTTTTTGGCATTTTTTTTATCCTATCGTGCGGTGTAGCAGACTTAAGCCTGGACTTTCGACAGTTATCAAATTTTCCACTTTCAATAGTAATAATACACGCGGCGTTTTTCAGATAAATTTACATGGTATGTATGGTGCCCGGAGATTAGTAGGTGTTCACTTGTAGCCTTAACCTTCTGATGCTTACTAGGAATGGTCGGATCAGATAACTCAGATGCAAATATCCACGAATAATGCCCTTCACCTTAATGTACTTCGGATCCAAATTCGTCAAAGAAATTGAATCTGAATCCTAAATTTTCAATCATTGCTTTCGTGAATGCAACGACCCTTGAGAGGAAGTAGAAAGAGTTCCGATCCTCTCTTCATATACGCCGTTGCACCACGATATTTGTCCTACTCAGGTGCAATTTCTTTAGAGCTCATGTAGGAGTATTGCAATAGAATTTCAGCCGTGGAAATTTGTAAATCAAAACACGACAGGCACATGGTGTGAATCTTCCCTAGAGATTGGACAACAATCGGGGGAATCTCAGCGCCGTTAAAAAATAACCACGGCATAGATTTAACAAAATACCCCTGGCCCTCCACCAGCCCCTGCCTATCATGTTTTTTTCCTTTCCGAGACCCCATGGACCATAAATCACTTGCCTCAAAGGAAAATATCAAGTAACGTGGGAACAATGGAAACTTGCTTCAACCCTTCCCCATCTCACCAACTGACCTTCATCGATCTCTCAGTTTCTGGAGGCCAAATGCTAGGTGAGTCACCTCGTGAGCCCGAAGATATCTCAATAGCTTTCAATAATTGTAAGGCACACACAAAGTTCAAAAAAAGAAAGATCTAACGCGACGCATATCTGACAGAATTTAAGTTTTTTAAGCTCTAATTGATTGACACAAAGATTTATAGTTACCACAAGGCTACTAATATTCAAAATAGTCCAAACAGCTAAATTTCGGAAGGAACAAGCGTAGCATGAGCGCATTCAAACAAGACAAGACGGACTGGAAACTTCTGGCAACTCAAACTGCATTTATCACATTGCTGCCCCTTCGCTTTGAAGACAATGACGTCACGTGCAAGATCGGACGTGTTCTTCCCTTTCTCCTTTGCCCTCAGCCTCGTTGCGGAGGAAAGACGGAGGGAGCGAGCTCCTTCCCCTCTACCTCTCCTTCAACGCTCTTCACTTGTAAACATTTCAGATTTCTTCTATCCGCCATTCAGTCAAACAGTGTACACACTCGTTTGAATTTTTTAAACAGCAGGTTTTGACTCCAATATAATTTTCAATCGCAATAACCCTTATAATATTGTATGAAGATGATTTTTGAGAAAGCAGGCCCCTAGCGTAATGGTAATTACTCGGCAAGACAGATGTTGACTATTGTCCAAGTATTGTCCTTCAAAACTGCACTTTTCTCCACGTTTGACAAGCGAGTACTATTTGCAGTATAAGGGCCGTATTCTTAGTCGACCCTGTAGGGTCAACCAACCCTGGATACGTCATCAGCCCCTACATAAACCGATCTCGCCCTACATACGCCAAGTCAAGCCCTACATATGGCCGTTTTTGGAACTAAACGGGCCCTACTTGATGTAGGGCACCCGAACCAACCCTACACCCTACGAAAACGTGGCGGCCAAATATCGTCTGCTGATCACTTCGATTAAAGAATCTACGTTGCAATGGATATTAAGGGGGACGACCTCACACAAGCCATTTTAAAATGTACAGTAACACAGCGGAAATGTAATAATACTACCACTTTATAACCACCAAGTAAAATAAATTATAAAATTGACTGAACTAAAAAGAACAATATAGCGGTATAAATCATCTTGTTTCTACGAATATATAATATTTTTCACTTTCGGCACTTGGTATACTTTTGGGAAACTAATACTTCGTTTACGTATAACCATAGAGAATGTATTTTCGTGCCATTATTTGACACATAATAAACTTAACTACGTAAGGTGAAAGTGAATGACGAACCTTGATGATGCAACGTAAGTTCCCACTTCAATGCTCATATTTGCTCCATACTTATTACTATCTTGTACGTAGACCACTTTTGAAGTAATTTAAAGACAATTAGGTTCTACTTTTGGCTCGATATGAGAGTATTTGTAGCGATAATTAAGGTACCGACACGACACCGATTGTTTATTTACCTTGAGCCGTTGCCCTAACAATACGCCCGAAAATTATCAGACGTCTTTTCAGTTTCATAGATAGTTCCCATTTTGCCACCAGAATGGAAAATTGCCACTGCGCCATCATCTACATCATCTCAGAGAATTTTACGATAGAATTACTCCCCACCACTTATGTAGGGTCGACTGAGAAACGCATGTAGGGGCCTTTTGTTATGTAGGGACGGATTTGTAGGGTCGACTAAGAATACGGCCCTAAATGCTGCGGTATGCCCACCCGTAGCAGTAAATTTAGTGCGCCCTCCGGAGCGGAAAACCCCACGGGATCTTTTCCATGTTCACATCTGGGGTACCTACCGATGTGATGCTTTCGAGTAAAAAATGCAAACAGGAGCATTGTAAAAATACGTCACTAAGGAAGAAACTCCCCTGCCTCCCGCTTGTTTTTGACCTTGGTTTTTAGATGACTGACTCACGCTGGAAACCAAGGCCACTGAGTTCCTCTTTGGCTAGCAACCGGGGAAAGGGAGGAGGGGAAGATACAAAGTTTGTGTAAGAGGCGCACCCCCATTTTCGTCTGCAATTGCTGGGGAAAAAAGGTGCGCCTCTTACACGTGCTTATACGGTATTCATGAATTTTTGCTCTAACCGGGAATATTAAATTTTTTTTCAAATTCATTTCACATATAATTTTTCCTGTTCAATTTTTCTGGCTGAAAATGTTGTTTCAATTTTAAGTGCACCATCTAAGTATAATTTCTACTGCCGCAGCGAAATGTGGTATGACGGACAAGGCAACAGATTCGAAATGTCTATCACCCTTTGACTTTATGTAACATTCAAAAACACAAGGAATAGAATTCCATGTGACAACAAAATCGGCTTATTAGATCAAAATAGCGTCTCGAATTGAATATATTTAAATTTTAAATGCATTGTGTGCTAAGTAATCTATCCTTGTCCTTTTATGCACATAAATATAATATTATTTAGAAGTATTGAAATGATTTGGAGTGTCTTAACATTCTTAGCCATCACAGTAATAACGTAAGATTAGCCTGGAATTTTTTCAGTTTTTCTTGGAAAACTGGGAACTATGCATGAATTTTTCTACTTCGATTGGTTGAACATCCTGTGGAATCAATTGGAGCATGAAGGCTAATTGCATGAAAAGGGGCTAGCTAACCTCTTCCTTGTCCTTGTAAATACATAAATATAATATTATTTAAGAGTACATATATGAGTAATTTTCGGTGTGTTAAAATTCTAATCCATCGCAGTAATAACGTGGCATCAACCGGGATTGTTGTAAAATTTCTTTGACTTGCATGTGCTTTGTTTGTGCGTGTACATGTTCTGATTTGGTTGTACACTTTGAAAGATGTACTTTGAGTTAGTGTATGTTACATTTATACATACTATGTTGGTATGCTTGTATTGGAGTTTGGCCTGTTTCTTCACTCTTCTTTGATGTGCGTTCATTGTCTTCTGAGAACAGGGCTCGGGGATTTGGCGGATGGGGATAGTGGCAGACATTGCGTGTGCTCGCACTCCGGCAAGGGATTTGGCAAGAGCAATCAGCTGTTGTGCCACGCAAGGACGCACCACTCGGGGGAGCTCCCCTTTGCGTGTGGCAATTGCGGACGACGGTACGTCAAGGCAAGTGACCTGACCCAGCACGCAAAGAGCCACAGTGCCGTCAAACCGCACAGGTAAAGTCATGGACTGAAATTCTCCTCTTGTGGAAAAAAACTTCAAATTGGAGGTGGAAGGAATTCTAAATTTTCTCTCGTCCAATTCGTGAGTGTTTCTTAGATCTTTCCCTCCGCTGAGGATGTCTGTTTACCTGTGAAGCTGTGATGTCGTGGAATCATGTGGGCCTTTTTGTCTTTCCAGAATACTCTGTGAATTTGATGATGAAACGCCTGAAAAAAGTCTGCTTTTGTTCCACGTAGCAATCTGCAAAACCTATTCAGCTTTATTGAATTTGTGCGATGACTTGGTTTGATATTTCGCATTCATATTTCTGGGTCGAATTTGGCAAAGACATCACCTTGTTCTCCAACCCCTCCGCTCTCATATACAGTAAAACCTCTATGTAGTGAACCTCTTTACATCGTAAACCTCCATACTTCGTACCAATCCTCTGGTCCCGTCAGATTTACATGTAAATTTATAGGCAAACCTCTATATAGTGAACCTCTTCATATCGTAAAACCTCCATATATCGTACCAACAAGACAGCCCCGAGACGGCCTAACTACCTCCGCAAATCGTACCGAGACAACTAGAGACCATTAATGCAGCCGCGATTACCTACATGGAATGACATTTTCAGCGATAAATGTTTCACGCTTATTTTTTTCTTATACACCTTTAATAATGTTCACGTTAACCATTAGTTAGGGCATCCAACTATCCTAATAATATTAAGTGACGGTAAATGAAGACAGAACACATCGTTTTCTCTTGAATCATGGTCAAAATCGCTCGATAGCACTAGCTTTCTTTTACTGATGGCTTTATTTTCTTGTAAGTGCCTACACACTATGTTCAGTTAATAAAAGAGGCGACCAGCGCAGCCTATAATCACTTGCTGACGGAAATATTTCAACTAACTTCACTCCCATCCATGGAGACAGAATTACTCAACCGCATGCTACTTCCGCTTCTAAAATTAAAATATTTCAAGAATTTTCCGCGGCTTGAAATAAATCAAATACACAATTTTCGCTATTATTTTATTCCCATATTTCCTGGTGTAGCACTTTCTTGCTACCACCTTGGTAATTTTTTCGATGCTTTCGTGAATGATCGTAGTTTAAAATTTATTGCGCTTAGCGACAGTCATATGTCTTGCCTGCGTATTTATGCTGCGAAATCTGGCTATTCCATCGGGAGTCCGGGACGTCAATTTCTAGCAATACTGAACAAACATCAATCCATGCGCGGCAGTGTTAGGTGAAGGAGGCAGCTAATTAGCTGATACGCGGTAGGGCATTGAAATTTTTTACCGTCACCGCCACATTCTGAAGTAGTTCGCCCAGCATTCTCACCTGTGGCCTGAGTCTTGAATCCTTCGTTACGCCTCAACGAATAAAATCCGTCGTTATGACGAACTCATTCGTTGTCATTTGTTCGTTATCCCAAACGCGCAAGTTTTGAACACTTTCGTTGCCAACGAAAGTTTTTCATCGAATGTATTCCTTCGTTTACGCAACGAAAAACGAAGAGCATTCGTTCATAGCCTAACGAAGTTAAATCATATTGTTTGTTTACACCAGTATGGCGGCCTTGAGACGTTATTTTGATGAGGGGAGCTTATGAAGAGGAAAGGCGTTTGTATAGGCAAGATAGATATCTAAGGGACCGGCAAAATCCATACGATCTTCCCGAAGATTATTTTGTTCAAATATTTCGCCTTAATCAAGAGGCAACTTAGGGTTTAGTGGAAGAGCTAAGGCTTTACATGCATTCTTCACGAAGATCATGCATTCCTATTGAAATAAAGGTATTTACCTGTAGGCATGGACTAATTTCATTTTTTTACCATCAGTAAAATGAGTCCTACTAAAGAAAGTGAACTTGTTATTATTGCAAAATTGTTAGCCGTATATTTAACCTTTTCTTGTCAACGATTACTACGTTTCTCTTACTATGGAAACTACGATAAAAAAAACCTATTTTCTTGAATGCAGGTTGTTACAGCATTGCATTTTTTTGCCTGTGGCAGCTATCAAAGGCCAGTTGGATTAAATTTATTTTTGAATGTAAGCCAAAAGACTGTAAGTCGAATAATTAAGGAGATAACTGATACGGTGAATGAACATTTACTTCACAAATGGGTTGCATTCCCAATTAATATTGATAAGCAGAGAAGGATAAAAGCACGGTAAACAAATTATTTCATTAAGATATATTCCAGGTTGAATGAGTATTCAACGTTGGACATAATTATTGATGATATTCCTAACTAAATCTAACTAAGTCTAAATTTCAGATTTTTGGAGGAAAAGAATTTCCCCGGTATTCTCGGTGCAATTGATTGCACGCACGTGAAGATCAAGGCTCCGCATGTAAATGATGAAGTATATCCTGAACACCTTTACGTTAATAGGCATGGTTATCATTCCATAAATGTTCAGCTGGTAATATACATATGTAGCATGAATATTGGTTAAAGAGCCTATGTAGATAATAACCTACTATTTCTTGCTTGTTTCCCTTTAAAATCAGATATGTGACTATGATTTAAACATTTTAAATGTTAACGCAAGATACCCTGGGGGAACACATGATTCCTTCATTTGGAGGAGCTCAAACATATACAGGGCATTGGAAAATGCTCATTCTGTAGGAACCCTAGATGGATGGCTTATAGGTATGCTACAGTTTACTTTTCAAGTTGACAAGAATGTATTAATCATCAAATTGAGTAAGCACCCATTCTGTCGGTTTTATAAAGAAGTGCTAAATACCAAAATGAAATACTTTGTTTTCATCCCAGGGGATAGTGGTTACCCTCTTCAGCCTTGGCTGATGACACCAGTATTAAATGCAATACCAGGAACCCCAGAGAACAGGTATACAGAGGCACATGCTGCTGCAAGAAACTGCATTGAAAGATGCAACGGTGTCCTCAAGAGTAGGTTTTGATGCTTGCTATCTGAGAGAGGACTACATTATTCCCCTGAGAGAGCTTCATTAATCGTTAACACTTGTGTTGTTATACACAACATGTGCAAGAGGTATAACTTGGAAGATGATAATATACAGCTTCCTCCGGCAAATAGAGCTGCAGGTTATGCAAGGGAAGATATTGAGCATCATGCTCATAATGAAGCCCTAAGAATTCGTCGCCAAATTATTAGAGCTCGGTTTTCCTAATTTAGATAAACTGAATGGTATTTATTATCCTTAGAAAATAGTCAACCATGCCGATCTACATCATCACTCGTTTTATAATTCATCTGTTATTTTGTAATTAATCTCCTGTATGAAAATCGATGAATTCTGTACTGTTGATGCAGTAAAACATCCAGTTGTGAATAAACAATTTCTCCTTCGGAGCAAGTGGCACCAAAAATGAGTGTATGATTTAATCAACCTTTAGGTTTAAATGACTTACCTGATTATAATACCACATACTATCCCTAAAATAGCTGGTATTTATCCAACTCTGCATGCAGATGACACTAAATTCATTGTTTTTTCTTCAGTCTTCAATCTCTCATCACCGATGGTTTAACTGTCAGTGAATCGCTGATGGCTTAAGAACTCCCTTAAACTGAACATTGTGAAGTCACACAATGTATTTCAGAAATATACAAAAGCCTAAGAGGGGCATTTCCCTATCCCCATACATTTTTTAGGAAGAAGTGTCATCACTTATTGACTAATTACATAGTTGTTTAAAAGGGAGAGTGTGAAATTGGGTTAATGCTCATTTTTTAGTGGTACCTATTATATTAGAAATAATGTATTTAATGGATTGTTTGAAATAGGTTCATTGGCACAACGTTACAATGTTATTCTTAGTAGTATGAGATTAGAATTAGTGGATTATTTTTATCATGGGTGTCCATTCTGTTTCTAAACTTTGTATTAGAAAGATAGAAACTTTGGATGTACACATTTGTTATTCATGTACATCTAATGCTGCCACCAGGCAATAGTCTACCTGCAGCAATGTGTAATTATAATAATTAATGGCACGCATATTCCTCAAGATAATTCAGCCAAATATTTAAGGATGCACATAGACTCAAATGTTTCATGGGATACCCATATTTGTTTTTGGTCAACAAATTTAGCTTCATCTGCTTCCTCATTAGATCCATCCACTAAACGGAGTCAACTGACATTCTCTATAACATTTACTAAGGCTTGTTCCACTCCCATGCATCATATAGTGCATATAATCTTTTGGTGAACTTCCTCTGTCTTGAAATTGTTCAGTATTCAAAAGAAGGTTGTTTGAATTATACCTCATGCCAATAACAACAGCCCATGCAGACATTACCATTCAAGAAGTTAAAAATTTTACCCTTTCTTGAGTGAGCATAATTTAAACATTCTTTACACAAAACAACATGAACGAATATTACTTCAACTCAGATGTTCACCAGTACTCCAACTGAAAACAAAATGATCTGCACCAACCATTTGTATGAACTAGGAAATCACCTATAGGGCCTCAACGTATGGGGCTGCAACTTTACTATAAAATTCCCTTACAAATAAAGATTTCCCAACTGATAAGGCTTTCATGGATAAAGTGAAGGTATGTATTTCTCCTCTCAAAATAGTATTACTATGAGAACTTGTAAATTCTTAAGTCTTTTTGTATTCATCCAAACATTGCCCCTAAGTGTACCATGTATGTACTTCTACCTCTACATGCATCTAAATCAATGACTAATGGTAGTGCATTTCTTTAGCACCTCTACTAAAATGCTGATGGCAGAATTGACCATTCCCATTTTTACCCATCGTAAACATAATGATATTGCTGGTGATGCTTTTACTATTTTCTAAAAACCATACATCTGAATCAATGCACTCATTGCTTTCTGATCCTTTGGCAATTAAATATTGATATTTATTGTTATTATTTAAAATATTTCAAACAAATCTGATGCCATAGATGTAACATAGGTTCAAATTACTTTTTTATTAAATAATTTTGTAGGCATTCTGAAATCTTTTCAAAAGCATCAGCTTGCTTCTCAGCTGCAGCTGCTTTTCTACTTTCAGTTTGTTGGAGGTCATTTAAAGATTTTAAAATTTGATTAAGAACGTTTAACATTTTTCCTTCAATCTCTTTTTTAAATTTCAATTTCTCTTCCTCTATCTGAGAAAGCCTTTCCTTCGTTCTTTCATAAGGAGAAATGTTCTTGCCTGTTAATCAGGAAGGAAAGATTCAACAAATGAAATTAAAGTAATTAATATAAGCATTAATGTGGTAGTTATCAATTCACCATGGTTCACCAGGTACTTCAATTATACCTATGAAACACTCTTAGTTTTATACCTTTGAGTTTTCTCTTCTCTTTCACAAAATTCCTATTAATTGGGGAAGAATGAGGAGATATCTGCCTTGACAAAAATGGAGAGGGTGGAGGCACTATCTCTTCCAAGGGCGAGGAGGGTTCTCTTACTGTGTAATACAATCATTGTAATTTCCATCAATTGGCATTGATCACACCAGAGCATATCTCTTAGTACAAGTTATTTATTTAAAACTCTTTTATCATTCCTTAAGTGTGCATTGCACCTTTTCTCACTGCTTGTTTATAAGAAAACCAAGAATCATATTGTATGTATTTGAGTTTGGAAAATTGTCATTTTCCAGTACACACCTGCATTGGTATTATCTTCAAAGCTACTACTACATCCAAAGTCCATGAGCACTTGCCCTACCAGTAACAAAATATATTAATGAGGCCCTATATCCAAATATGCTACAAACTATGAATAGGTGACAGCTTTTTACAAACCTATGGCTGACAAGACCTCCTCGTTATCAACTGAAATCTCCTCCTTTTAAAATGGAAATTCCGTAATGTTAACAAATACTAAGGAATCAAAATAATCATACATACTTTGCTCAAATACACTGAAGTTTATCAAAAATACCTCCACAAGCGATTCCTTACAACCTGGATCTCCGTAGGTACAAACTTTTCCAACAGTTTCTAAAAGTCTTTCCTCCAATGGGCTTAAATTTTCCTTTGACATGCCTCCCCCACCTGTCTCTTTATGATATTTCTGGAGACGCAACACTTTTGCTTTAACTGAGCTTCTCCAGTCTGCCCATGTCTGTCTCAAAATCAATGTTGCAAGCACTTTTAGCTAACCATTGATACATGAATTATAACGTGCAAAACTATTCCGAATTCAAAAGCAGTTAACAGACTTGATGAGAACGTTAGAACAAGGAGCATGAATTACGAAGAGAGGAACCGAATAAATAAACACCTTTTCCCAAAGACATCCAATTAATTTCATCTAAATGATTACAGTTCAAGTTATTTCACTTCAACGGCATTACTTACCTCTGGACTGAAGTTTTTCAATAATGTTTACATTTTCCAAGATTTAGTTCAGTCATAATCAGCAAAACATTACCTTCTTCCACTTCTCCCCGTCCTTCGCTGGACCCTGGCCTGCTGCATTTAATTGCTGTGCGATAGTTTCCCAGCATTTCTGTTTAGATTTGCTTGTTACATTAGGGCCAAGCTTTCCGGTTAAAATAGTTTTATGCCTCGTATAAAGTTCAAGCATTAGCTCCTGCTGCTTCTCGGAGACTTTGGTCATTCTTTTCTTACCTACACTCTCCATTATATTTTTATTACTATGTATGATTACAAAAATCTGCTCCTAAGCTGCACTAGTCGCTCCAAAGGAAAAATAAACACTGTAAGAATCCATAGTAACCATCAGTAACGGTGGGTTGGGGTACGGTTGCGTTAGAGCAGTCATTTGTGTTAGTTTGGTACAAAGCCACAGACATCGCTGCAGCACCAGCGGGAATAACGAAACGAAGATTACTCGCTGTACTGTTAACGAAAAAATTAAGGACTTGCTCCGCGATTCGTTGATGCCGAAATTCGCTATGAGGCTAACGAAGTTACCGATGATAACGAAAAAGTCGATTTGTGTTCGGTGAGTAACGAAAATTTCAAGACTCGGGCCACTGGAAATCACGTCCTTTCGCAGACCAAGCATTTCTGTGTGCCCTCAACAGAGTTTTTCTTCGGAACGCTCCGTGCATTGTATTTTGGAGAGAGGGAATTCAACAAAATTTTCTCTGAAAAGTTCTCTTGCTTGGCAGGCAGTGTACTCACTCACATGAAACTCTTCCATTACTTTCTTCCTGCTCCAGAAAGTCCATCACGTCTCGTAATAAATCGAAGGAACTTGAAGCTAAAGAAAGTTACGCTGCTCAACGCTCAATAACCAAGAAATCAATGCGAACTGCAATGCGAAAATTTAAGAAAAAAGTACTTGGTGAATTACTCGAAGAAAATCCGAAATCCTTTTGGTCGTACGCGAGAGAGCTTCAGGGAAAACATTCAACCGTAGATTCGTTATTTGATAAAGATGGTAAACTTGTCACCGAAAATATAGACAAAGCTAACACTTTAAATGCCCACTTCGAAAGTGTATACACTACTGACGATACTCAATAGGGAACTTGCATATATTTCAGATATAATCAATAGCCCCAAAATAATATAAAAATATATGTTTGCATACCTCGGTGAAAGTTTTTCTATTATTTTATGACGTGGTTTGCGATATTTAATGCATCAAAGTTCACGAGAATTTTCAAATGCAAGTGAGAAGCGAAAACGCCCGATGATTGGCTGGTAGAAAAGTGACGTCATAGTTCAGTACGACTTCGTCGACTCGGAAAGTCGATGCCGAGAAATGGAAAGGTAGCTGATGTGCATCTGTAATGTTTTATAGTTCATAGCAAAGTGAGACTTGCGTATAATATTGGCGAAAGCGTATACTCATGTGAAATGTGTATTCTTTTGGCAGTCCGGTAGAGTCTTATGGTGAACTTATTTCCACTTCGAAGCTGTCGATGATACTTTCAACTTAAAAATACCTTGCCTGGAGGGCGACAGGAAGCTCTGAGGAAGCCAGACTATTAATGTTTCAATTTAGTAGCGATAATATAGACGAACTTCCAACACAATCTACCATCTTGTGACTAAAAACCCCGAAGCCACTTCCTATTCTGCAGAAAGAATCGGTCAATCGCACTTCGATCAATATAATAAACACAACGTCTTCAGGTGTTAATAAGTTACTTTTGAAATGAAATACTTCCTAAATTAGCATTAAAATGTGCATGTTTTCCAAACAGAGTCTTTAATACATTTTGGGAGCTTTTCTCACGATATATCTGAAACCTTCTCTAAAGGCGAGCTCATCGTCATTGCGATCGGTTGTCACTTAAAAATTCCGTATCGGAAATCCTAGAGGGATGACTTTCGACGATGACCGTGATCACCTGCACTCTCACTATCACTGGAACCCGTGGTGAAAATATCATCCCAATCCAATATCTATTTGGTTTTAACTGGGGAAAGAGCAACATAGAACTGCACATTCTTTGGGCAACTTTGGGTTTGACTTTCCCTCAAACACACCATTTCCCCTGTGGTGCACATCAGTCCTATCTTTATACGATGGCCTGACAACCTTTAAATGGATCCTTGGTTTATCCTGACAACCAACTAAATGGAAATTGCTGATCCACACATGTCCATTCTTATCTCCATAATTTCCAAATCAAAGGCCGCGGAACATTCCTCTTGTGACTCAACTTTTTTTTGAAAAGCAAGCAACGGCGCAGAATAAAATCAAAGAATGCTGCGATTCATTTTTTGTGACCACCTCTGGATTCCATTCTTTTTCCATCTACAACTTCCTTTATCTTTCGGGGTAAACTATGGGACAAGATAATGTTTAAATATTTTCATTTATTTATAACAAAATATAAGTTCTAAAAATACTCAAAAGCCATTTTATTAATTCGCACTGATGAGTGTAAATTAATGTGGAAGATGAATGCTGTAGACGTAGTAGTTTTCCTTAGGTTGAGTTGCAAAGTTCATGAAATTGACAAAACGGCTAATTTTTCGGTGCGCGGAGTCATTTATTGCACTGACCGTGTCTACATTTTTCAATTTTTTTGTAATAAAATAAATCAGAATTTAGGATAAAATTTCCTTTAAAATGACGTATAGTTCATTTTTATAGCATGTAGTGAAGCCAGCCAGGATATAAATTTGCAAAGTACAGCGGCACATCATTTTGACGCCGACAGTAGAAGAAAACGCTGTCTTCTTGGCTGGCACTCGAATGCATGAGGATCAACGTTGCTCTATATTTTCATATTTCCTCCCTTGATTTTAAACATCATGGAATTTTCTATGTCCTTCCGTAACTGAAATTGAACAAGTACCTTAATAATTTGAGTCCATCGTAACCATCGAGAAACACCTATCTCGATTTTTGTTGTGAAGTTGAGTTTTTATTCTAGGGCGGCCGAATTATCAAAAAATCTCAGTTTCAAGTTATTCAGTCAATGAAATATGGAAATATTATTTATATTAAAGTTATCTTCGCTCACATAGCACACGGGTTTATCATTCCGTTTATTATACTCTTATTTTTCCGTAACGCTCATCCCGACAGACGGCTTGCATCGAGGCTTTTCTTCTAATTTCCTCCGTGGGAATGCAGACGAAAATTTTTTCTGGGGTGTTATTGCACAGAGGAACAATGCACCACTTGTAATTTTTCCTTATTTCACCCACGTTCTCCTTTAAACGCAACGTGGCTCTTCCAAACCTGCAGTTACTGGGCTTAGATCTTGGACTCGTACTGAACTATGACGTCACAGCCAAAGATTAGTGGGGGCGGTATTTTTTAGCCCGCGAAACTCGGGCGACTTTTGGGAGTCATTTTCTAGGGTATAAACTGAATTTTAAGCGGAAAAAAGTATATTGCGGTACTAAGTGTTTACTGTAGTATATCAGCATATTGTTTATAAAAAGTATGCAATTTCCCTATTCAATTTAGACATCCCATATACTGAGGATTTGATGGAAGAAATATCTATAAAACGTGATGGGATAACTAAACAACTACAATCGATTAAGAATAGTAAATCTCCGGGTCCGGAGGGAATACCCGCGCGTGTCCTCAAAGAGTTAGCTCCACAGATCGCGCCTTACTTAGAGATCATATTCAAGAAGTCACTCTCCGAAGGGAAGTTACCGCCCGACTGGAAAATTGCAAGTGTTACACCCATTTTCAAAAAGGGAAACAGAAATGACCCAGGCAACTACCGTCCAATTTCCCTAACATCAATTATAGGCAAGATACTTGAACATATCGTTGTTAGTAATATCATGACTTTCTTGGACAGACGTAACTTCCTCCATGACTGTCAGCACGGATTCCGAAAAAATAGATCCTGCGAAACACAGCTCGCGCTCTTTCTTCACGACGTTATAAAATCTGGTGAATCGAAAAGACAAGTTGACGCACTATTTCTAGATTTTAAGAAAGCTTTCGACACTGTACCTCACAACAAACTTTTATACAAATTACAGTCATGCGGATTAAACGAAACAGTTGTAAACTGGATACGCGACTTCCTCAGAGATCGTAAACAAAAAGTAGTTCTTGACGGAATTAGCTCTGATGTTGTAAAAGTTACATCAGGTGTTCCACAAGGAAGCGTAATCGGCCCCCTGTTGTTCATTATATATACATTAACGATCTCTGCTCCCGCATTAGCAGTAAAATACGTTTATTTGCTGACGACGCTGTCATCTACCGCGAAATTAGTGATCACTCTGACTATGAAAATCTATCATCGGACTTAAACAACGTTCATTTGTGGAGTCAAGAGTGGGGACTCGAACTTAATCTGAGCAAATGCATGGCGGTACATTTTTTGCGGAATTCGTCCAACACTAACAATGTTTATGCAGTGGATGGCATTAACATAAAGGCAACAGACGAAGTGAAGTACCTGGGAGTTACGATAACCTCGAACCTCACGTTGGGGAACTCATATAAAGAATATTTGCGGCATAGCCCTGAAGAAATTAGGATTCGTCAAGCGTATTGTGGGAAGATTTTCGGATGAGAAAGTAAAAGAAAGGTGCTATTTCGCTCTCGTCCGACCGCACCTTGAATATGCAGCGAGTGTATGGGATCCAGTGCAGAAAGACTTAATCCGCGAGCTGAATAAGATACAAAGGAAGGCTGCGCGTTTCGTCAAAAACCGCTACGGGCGTACAGACAGTGTTACCCAGATGTTAAGCGAATTAGGCTGGGAGCCGTTGGAGACTCGGAGGGTGCGCGCTAGGCTTAGATTGCTTGAGCAATTGAGAATGGATATATTTAAGAGCGACACAGAGAACATAATCTTAGAGCCACACTATATTTCCAGGTCCGACAGAAGCGATAAATTAAGAGAGATTTTTAGCCGAACGGATAGATATAAGAATTCGTTTTTCCCCCGAACAATAAAGGACTTTAATAAACGCTTGTCCCAACCTCGTTAGAGCACTTCTTCTTTTTTTTTTTTAATAGCTGTAAACGGCTGGTGTCCTAACACCCCCTGCCACACGCCTTTTAGGCGGCTTGCGGGGTATTATGTAGATGTAGATGTAGATGAAGTTGGTACCAATGATAACAGATGTACCTTTCCTTGATGAGTGCTTGATGTGTGAACTTTTTGTTTGATTAAGTCTATGAGCACATCCATATCATGAACTTTCTGAAGTAGTCCTTTTGGGAGTTTTGGGTCATCCTTTTCTGGAGATAATTCTTTATCAAGAACTCTTTTAACTTTCCTTTTAAAATTACTGCATGCTGACTCTACTTTCCTTTTAGCGTAGGTTGACCTTCTGTGAGATGATATGCCATGAAATTTTAAAGGTGACTCCTCTATATCTTGCAGCGTTCTGTTAAGTAGCTCAGTTGATTTTTCTTGGGATACTGTTGTTTGAAAATTCAAAATACTATCATTGCTGTCTTTATCTACTGCTTCAACATCAGAAAGCTCATTTCCAAACCTGGAGTGTTTCTTTACCTCCTCCCTACATGGCTGGCATATTTTCATTCCTGGCACTAATTTCCGAAGAGTTGGGATTTTACAGGCCTTTCCTGCAAATTCAAGACTTGCATTTCTCTGTGATTTTGATATTTTCTTCTTGTGGCTCTTAAAAGGATCAAGACAATATATTTGGTAGGTTTAATACTTTTTCAAATAGTATATTCTGTGATGTTTGCAGACATTGGATAGGACTTCCCCAGGTACACCACTTCTGAGAGGTAACAGCTGTTTTTGAAGTATACTCATGATCTCAATTTTGTTCAGTTGCACCACTGGTGTTGCAATCAGATGCAGTTACTTTTCCAATGCTGCACAGTTCAACAATTTGCTCATTTTGAAGCATAGTGGAGACACTAACCTTTTTTAATAAATATAATAATAATTTTTATTGTTCTGTTGGTCCAAGGAATAGAACATAGAACATGGTCAAGAGAATATTACAGATACAAAGAGATACCAAACACACAAAAAACGACACAGATCAATTATACATTATCACACATATATTCGTCTAGATTGTAATAGGCTTTGGATAAAAGCAGCCTTCTCAATTCGCGCTTGAAGGTTGCAATGTTGGACTGAGTTTTTACATGCGGTGGTAATTTATTAAAAATAAGGGAAGCTGAGTGATGAGTTCCCTTTCTAGATAAGGCACAGGGTTGCCTTCTCAGGTGAACATCATTTCTGCGCCGAGTGAAATAATCATGAATGGTAGAGCTCGGACAGAACAAATCAGGATACATTTTGACAAATAGTGCACAATAAAAAATAAACAGACATGGTAGTGTCATTATCTTGAATTTAAGAAACAGTGGCTTTCCTGGAGATCTGATGGAAACAGCAGCAATTGCCTTCAAAGATCTCTTTTGCATGGAGAAGGCCCTTGTGGCAGCACTGGTGTTGCCCCAAAATATCACACCATAAGACAGGTAGGAGTGGATTTTAGCAAAGTAAACTAGCTTTAAGATCTCCACAGAGGTGGTGGGGGCAAGTTTACGAATCATGAAGATACCAGATGAAATTTTTTTGTTCAGATTATCAACGTGGAATTGCCAGTCAAGATTTTCATTTAGAGTTAAACCCAAGAATTTAGTACAGTTAGATTGCTTGATTGAATTATTACTGATAGTTCGGAGTAAAGGGCTTGAAGTCGGGGGAGAAATTTTGTTATGGAAGTGGAGAAAAGATGTTTTGAGGTCATTTAATTGTAAGCTGTTATTATGGCACCATTGACCTATAGTTGAAACAGTAATTTGAGCAGCATTCGTTACTCCTAACAGCGTATCGCTCAGGTTCAGTGTAGAAGTGTCATCAGCATATAGGGTCACCTTACACATAGGTAGGTGATATTTGAGATCATTGATGAAGATGACAAATAAAAGAGGGCCCAGGATTGATCCTTGAGGGACCCCACAGTTCGATTTGAGAGGGTTGGATCGAAGTGTGTTAGCACCAGCAGCAAAAGTTGTATTTAATTGAACCATTTGCATTCTATTGGATAAGTAAGATTGTATCCAGGCTAGAGCATTGCCATTTATTCCAATGTGATTGAGTTTAGAGAACAGGATATTATGATTTAGGGTATCAAAAGCTTTCGATAGGTCGAAGAAAATCCCAAGTATTTCTTTCTGATTGGAAAGACCCCAAGTGATATCATTAATGAGTTGGAAAGCTGCAGATATTGTAGATCTTCCCTTGATGAAGCCATGTTGGGAAGAATTCAGCAAGTTAAAATGGGATAAATAATTCATTATGCGATTGTAGAAGAGTTTCTCAAAAATTTTTGAGAAAGCTGAGAGTAGTGCAATAGGTCGATAGTTATTGGCTTCAGTGGTGGATCCCTTTTTATGGATTGGAATGATGACAGCAGTTTTCAGGTAGGTAGGAAAATGACCATTGCAGATAGACAAATTAAAAATGTCGGACAGGGGAGCAGAAATAATCCTAGCAACTAATTTAATGATAGGTATAGGGACTCCATCATATCCTACTGACCAGGAATTAGAAAGAGAGTGGATGATGTTGGCAACCTCATTAGGGGTAGTTGGGGAGAGAAAAATTGACGAGGGTGTTTTATCCCAACTAAGAGAAGGTAGATCTGTGTTATTAGCGGTTTGACAGAATTGGCTATTAAAACAATTTGCAATGGCAATAGGGTTCAAAACAGGTACCCTGTCGATTTCTGTAACAATAAAGTCTGTTCATTGTCTGTCAGTTGGCTGTTCGTTCCCTGTTTCCTGACCAAGAGAGAACAGGCGGGCGACTGTTCGTAGAATGTAAATTGGAACGCCTTGTCTGTTCCTTGTCTGTGAGAAAAGGGTTACTTGTCTGTTCCCTCCCTGTTAAGAAAGCGGCATTCTCTGTTCCTTACCTGTTGGACCACAGACAATAAACAGGCAGGGGACTGTGCGCTGTCAGTTCATTGCCTGTTTTCTTCGGCTGTTAGTTCCCTGTACCTTGACCAAGAGAGAACAGGCAGGCGACTGTTCGTAGAATGTAAATTGGAACGCCTTGTCTGTTCCTTGTCTGTGAGAAGACGGTTATTTGTCTGTTCTCTCCCTATGCGCATACTTTGTTCCTTAACTGTTCGCTGTTGCTAAGTTGGGCATAATAGACAAGAGATAATTTATGTTAAAATAGAATTAAAAGTTGAAATTCATTTGAATGATTGTAAGAAAAACTTTTATTGTGCTTTTCCACATATTCCATTATAGTTATAAAAATCTTGAATAGTTGTAGAAAAGCAAGCTTTGTCATCATTAACAGAACAACCACTACACCAACAAAATATTTCACATGCCTTCATCAAAGAAATATGTACTTCCTTAAATTAATACAACTCGGATTCTGCACTATGTCAACATAATACGTGTGTTTTTAAAAGAGAAACACGCCTTTAAAGAATATTTATGAACACGATGATTTCACTTCTCACAAACAAACCTACAAGAAAGACAGTCCTCTGACAATGTTTGTCGGTTCTTATTGGCGACGTAACGCACATACGCATAATACAAATACAATACAAATCTCAGTACTTGCTCAAAAACTTAAGAGACACAATAAATTATTAAATAAACACACTCAAGAACAAATATCACTTCACGACTTTCGCTATCACTGAATGGATGCACGAATTACTTAATTCGTCACTGCGGGCATTTAGCACAGGTTAAATAATACTCAAATAAATAACTGTTTTCTCCGCAACCAACAACTTCACCACAACACAGTCGACCATGTGCTCGTAAACTGTCCGGATAACGGTATCGGTTATTGGCGTCATTGTTTGCGTTTGCTATCTTCTATAGGTAGGTAGCAGCACCACGCTATCTTTCCGTCCTTGTTGAGAACCTGTTCACTAGCTGTTCACTGTTTTCTGTTCGTACCCTGTACCGTGAAAAGGACTAAGAACCGGCCCCTGCCTGTTGAGTGTCCGTTCACTGTTGTCTGTTCGTTCCCAGTCCGCTGAAACCACAGAGTACATACTCTTTGGCTGAAACATACGGCCCCTGCCTGTAATTGGCGAAGTAAAGTATTTAACGTGCGTAAGCCGAGCAGATAGCTAATATAATTTGCGTGTTCACTTCAATAACCGTCATCCGTGGTTGATGGTAATCGTGATAATGAATTCAACCGTATATAATTACTGTTTAAGTAGATGATATTTTCTTTGGATTCAATCAAACTTCCTTGTACTCAATTAAATTTGGATTAATCCAAATTTTTGTCCAAATTCCGAAACTTAAAACAATTGTTCGTACGTTGTTCATAATCTGTTCTCAAAATCTCCAAAAGGTACCAAACTGACAGCGAACAGGCATTATTTTTACGTAAATCGATAGGGTGTTTAGTGTTTGTTCACTGTTGTCTGTTCATTCCCTGTTCGGTGAAACATACTACCAACCGGCCCCTGCCTGTTAAAAGCTTGTTCACTATTGTTCCCGAAATGCTTGTTTCCTGCCTGTTAAGGAACAAGCTGCAAACAGAGTACAAACTGTTGGTAGGCTGTTCGTAAGTTGTTCCTACTTGTGAGTGACCCGAGATTGTTCGTTGGCTGTTAATACCCTGTTCACTAATCTCGAACAGGCTATCAACAGACTTCAAACGGACAGCGAACAGGCATTGTTGTTTCAGAAATCGACAGGGTAGGTCATTAAATTTGATAAAAGTTGGTCTCTGTTCAAAGTTATTTTTAGTTTGTTGGTTAATAATCCTCCATGCAGCTTTGGAGGGGTTATTTGAAGAAGCAATGACATGGCTATGACGATTTTTCTTAAATTCCCTAATACTGCATTTGTATTTATGTAGGAGAGCTTTGTATTGATTGAGGAGGGATGGATCAGAAAACTTTGACAGTCTATGCAGTTCTTTAACCCTGGCATTCATATTTAGGAGCTCAGGAGGGAATTTAATATTTTTGCTTTTATAGTTAAACTTCCTGGTTCTTAAAGGAAATGAATGATTAAAAAGCAACAGAAAATCATTCAGGAAGGAGTTAAACCTAGCATCAACATCGAGTGGATTGCCATGGCCTTGTTCACTCCATGTTGTATTAGCCACATTATAAATAAATTCCTCACAGCTTTCCCTGTGGTAAAATCGTTTAGTTACATACATAGGATCAATGAGTATACCCCAGTGAAAATTTTGTATACAATTGTATGCAATTTTATACAGGATTTCCTGTATAAACCTGTACACAATTGTATACAAAATGTGTACATTGTATACAAATTTGGCTTTATACAATTGTATACAGTGTATACAATTTACACATTTTCATACACTGTATACAATTGTATGAAATGTATACAATTGTATGAAATGTATACAATTGTATGAAATGTATACAATTGCATGAAATGTATACAATTGTATGAAATGTATACAATTGTATGAAATGTATACAATTGCATGAAATGTATACAACTGTATACATTTCATACAATTGTATACAGTGTATGAAAATGTGTAAATTGTATACACTGTATACAATTGTATGAAGCCAAATTTGTATACAATGTACACATTTTGTATACAATTGTGTACAGGTGTATACAGGAAATCCTGTATAAAATTGTATACAAAATTTTCGTCACGCGAAGATTTTTTGAAATGTACACAATTGTAAGAAATGTATAAAATTGTATAACATGTATACAATTGTATAAAATGGATATAATAAGGTGATTCCCTAATATTTTTATCACCTGAATCAAAACATTATTACTTCTGGAGTGCGTAGTTCACGCTTTTTGTTGAGAACCATTTTTTGCGATTAAATGAAAAGGGAAAATTTTCAAGCGCTCGAAAGTGCGAGGGGTAAGTGTGAATGCCAGGAAAAACTTCGCGTGACGTCGTTCTGCTTCCCGCTGCCGCAAGTTGTGAATTAGAATTATAATACAAGTTATTGTTGTGAACTTTACCTTCCTGTGTGTGAACAATGTTAACTGATGGACTATTCAGTGAGCTGGCAATTAGATGACTCTTTTGAGTTCTTAATTTGTGTTCCCATTGATAATTGGTGCTAACTTTACCTTCTTGTTGGTGGACAATATTAGTTCATCAACTCTTCAGTGATCTGGCAATTGAAATATTGTTCTGAGTTCTTTATGTATGTTAACATTGATCCCAGATAGCATGCTAAACTTGCTGCAAGCTTGTCACGACAAAGTTGCAAGTTTGTACCAAGCTTGTCATGACAAGCCTGCAAGCTTGAATCAAACCTCCTAGTTACGCTTTTTCAAACGTGCAGCAAACTTGTCACATCACACCTGCTGAAAATGTGTAGTGTCACACCTGCTACATACTAGGAAAACTAGTTCCACACCTACCATTTCTGTAGTGACACTTGCTGTGGAAAAACTGGCTTAAAATTTCTGCTAAATAAAATGCTCTCCTAAATAATGATCAATTTACAACAACAAAATTTAAAATTTTCCACTCTATCAATTGTTAGTCATTTCACATGCACAGAATTTGGGAGCTAAATTTATTCAATAAAATGGGCAACAAATAAATGCTGAAGAATTTATTTTTCTCATTAATTATGTACAAGCTGAGGCAGCGGTGGAGTCATCGATAGTTAATCATTATTAATGAAGTGAGTGAAATACTTACAAACTGAATAGGAAACATCAAAGACAGAAACACTTTAAAAAATTTATGACCCCCTAGGCCACACATGGTAATAACTAAAATACAGAAATCTTCAAAAGGTAAAAACATATTGCTCGAATTTTATCAAAACATTCACAAGTATGCTGATTGGCTTTGAGGATGTAAAATTAAAACTTCATTCTTTTGAATTCTTGTTTAGTTATGGGAGTACAAGGTGGTGCATGGAACTTACATGGTTACATACTTATAGATCGTTACTGATGAACTTATTAAGCAAAATTATTGTCCTCATCAGCCTGATCCTCGGTCTGTTTATTCTGCTAATCCCTGAAGAGAAAATAGTAATTACTCCTTGTGAAATGATATATCATGTATCATGGAACATTATAGTGTATACCTATTGTAAGAGGGAATGGAAAATATGAAGAAAATGTCTGGGATGATCGAATTAGTGTGGCAGAGAAATGAGAAGTGACTACTTACTTTCTTATTTTCCCGACCTCAGCCTGGTTGAGCCAATTACTCAGACACCCTTCCAGCTCCACATCTGATGCATCACGGTAGACCCTTCTGCATACACCTATGAAATTATACAAAACATAGTTAATGTCACTTAATGTAATATGTTAGAAGTTCATTTCAATGATCAATTATTATAATAATCTTAGAATATCTTATTGGATGCACTCACGAAAAGTAACAGGACCCACTGGAGTGCTATAAAATGATTTCTTAACCGAATTCTTCTTAAGTTTGCCTGTAAGGGCTTACAACTCTGGTACATTGTCATCCTAAGACGACACAACATATTTTGTAGAAATTCATTCTCATTCATTTCTTCTACCAACTGCTACCAAACATTGCATCTAGAGATAAAAAAATACCAGATCAATGAAGAGTTAACAGCTAATACAAGAATAACAAAAATCATGTAGACAGCCAGAAGAAAAATTCACCAAAGAAATTAACACAATTATCATGTTTAGTATGCACATGTAGTATGAGTGCACAAGTGCATATGAAATAACAAAAATCCAATCATACCATAATTTTTTAATATTTCATTGGACATTAATCCATACGCACTTCAAAATTATGTTGTACTTGAGTATTTTTATAGCACTTTGAATTCCAAGCACCCACGAATGTCTGGCGAGCTCAAGATATACTTCTGAAACTTTTTTACAAATGAAACTCTTATGAAACTTTCTTACAAAAACTTAATTGTTCTTTCATTTAAAAAATCATACATTGTTTGAATCAGGATGGCAGCACACAAATTATCATTATTCACTTACCACCTTTGGCTCAAATGAGGGATCTTCACTTATCCTACGGCAGAGTTTGATGAAATCCTCATCTGCTGTCAATGGCAATTGGCTGAAATTCATCTCCTCCACATCAGCATCCTTTCGCTTTGGGTCACAAGCCAATAAAGCATCTACTTTCCTCTCCAAGTGAGAAAACCCAGGTGCCATTCCTCCCATCCACATGAGGAGCTGGCTATTCTGTAGTTTTAATTTACTGCAGCCTGTAAATATAAAAATGTTATAAATACACTAATACCAATTGATTTGCTTACATTATACTTCCTTAGCAGACTTGATACTTAATCATCATAAATCCTGCCTACATGCTTATCAAACAGGTGAAAACCATAGATTTTAATATACCACTAATTTTTCTATCAACAAACACGAGTAATTGATTACATAACAAAAATTTTAAGGATTGCAATCTTATTGTACAGAAACAACTTAGAAACGTGTTACTTATGCCCTTGAGTGCAATATGTCTGATAAAATGTACTAAAGCACAAATCAATGCCTAAATTATAATGATCGGAGAGAGTTCAACTGATGGCTATGTTTAGAACAGCTTATTAATTGCTATTATTCTTCGACATATTCCCAATAGTTACTCATTTTCAAGAAAAATCATTCATAAACGAGTTAATTGAGGTTGAGACTAATGTTTTAATGTCATAAAGAACTGTTAACAAAGTGGATTCTACTGCGAGAACCCTGATATTTCAACTTTAACCGCCTCAATGGATTCTTTTCACTATGCCAGCGAAAGTAAAGACCATGCTAAATTGTCATTACCCTGAGAATAAAATAATGAGTAATCTTAAATAATTATTGGATAGTAATTGGCGGTTCATTAATCATACATAAGTATCGAATGGAAAAAAATGTTTCATTTACTTACATTCACACGGTCAGCACAGCAGAGATGGATTGATGCTGACAATGGCAACTTCTTAAATCTCTTCGTGACGCTAAAAGCCACTGTTTCCGGGAATTCAAAAACTTATTCAGGCGTTGATTCAATTGTGCATGAAACAGTATTCTTTCAATCCCTTTTTGTCAGTATTCACTACGAAGACGGATTATTTTCTTCTTCCATAGCATACTTCAACGTAAATTTGCTAGTAAAACGAGATTTTTCATCACAGCTAAATTCGCCATCACAAAATAACGGTAACTAGAGATGGGCAAATAAATCGATTATACGTAATAATCGATTATTTGCTTTCGATTATTGCGATTATTGAATCGATTATGAACATCCGATTATTTTGCATAATCGATTGTTTGAATATAATCGGCGGGAATAAGAAGCGTGCTCACTTGCGAGATTTTTTGCGAGAAATTTTTTTTGCGAGAAATTTTCACCCCTTCTATAGTTTCAGAACAACAAATGAATGCTATTTTGAAGTTTACTATTGTTTATAACAATTAACTAAGTTTAAACAAAGTTAGCAACAATACTAAAAACATTTACCAGCATTAACGATTTCTACATACCTTACGGGTTAAACAACAACAAATTAATGACTTATTGTTACATCTGTCTACATTGTTCATAAGAAAATGTAAAGTTTCAATAATGCAATAAAGCAACTTTTAAAAATTTAACAATTTCCGCATGTTGTACGGTTGAGAAGAGTTGGCTGAGCCTTATACCTTTACTCTTTGTTGATTATAACAATTACTAAAATGTAAACAAATTTAGCAACTTTTACAAAAATTAAGAATTCCCACATTTTATACGGTTGAAAAACGTGGAATGAATGATACTCTTATTCTATTATGTTTATAACGATTACTAATGTTTAAACCAAGTTAGCAACAATTTTAGAAACATTTTCAAAATCTTAACCAACAGTAAAGGAATGGTTTATTGGAACTCTATAGTGTTTATAATAATTTCTTAAGTTTAAAAATAATTAGCTACAATTTTAACACCATTTTTTAAAGTAAAAATGCGTTACGGTGTAAAGAATAGAAAAAGAGCATAGTTGTGGTGCTTTAACTCCCAAAGCCTGATATCTCATTGATAACTCATTGATGTAAGCATACCTTTACATTGTATAAAAAGTACAAATTTTATACAGCCTACACAACTGTATAAATTTTCATAAAATGTATAAAATTTATACAATGTAAACATTTTATACAGCTTTATACAAATTCATACAAAATTTGCACATTGTACACATTCTGTATAAAATTGTATACATAGTATACAATTTACACGTTTTATGCATTCTATACAGCTGTATACAATTGTATACAAAATGTGCACACTGTACACATTCTGTATAAAATTGTATACATTGTGTACAATTTACACATTATATACATTCTATACAGCTGTATACAATTGCATACAAAATGTGTACATTGTATACATCCTGTATAGAAATTGTATACAAAATTTTCACTGGGGTAGCATCAGTAATCTTCAACACAACCCCTAGCATACAGTGATCCGAAAGATAGCAAGATGTAGTATCACAGGAAAAAGATTGCTCTGGAAAGTTAGAAACTACTAGGTCAATCAGAGTAGAAGAGTGTGAGGTTACTCTGGTGGGATTATTGTTCATTACAGCTAACCCAAATGAATGGAAAAGACAATCCAGTTCTAAGTACTGAGTCGAGTTAGATAATATATCAGTATTAAGATCACCAAAGATGATTAGGTTGTCAACATTAGCACTAAACACAGATTGTATCGTGTCACTGAATTCCTTTAAAAAGGAATGAAAACAGGAGGTGGGAGACCTGTAAACAACAATAATCCCGAAACGGGATTTGTTGGATTTGCATATCACTGCGGCGCACTCATTCACTTTTTCGATGTTATTGCTTAGCTTGATTTTCGAGCATTTCATGGAGCGATTACAATAAATTGCAACACCGCCGCCAATTGTATCCTTTCGACAAAATGATGCAGCAAGATACATATCACTAATGACATAGCACTCGATTTCATTTGGTAATAACCAGTGTTCAGTCAAAAGAAGAATATCACATTTTGTGTCTTGCACTATGACTTCCAGATCAACAATCTTGTTCCTTAACGATCTAATGTTAAGGTAAAGGAACTTAATTACATTTGCATCCGCATCTAGTCACGAAGTCCCTGCCGATGGTTTGGCCTTAATCAAACTGTTCTGACCAAGCGCCTGCCGTTTCACTGAGTCATCGACCGAATGTTCACAAAAATCTTCGTTGATGACACCAACAGAGGATTGGCCTACAGCTGATTGTTTCACACCATTTGCATCATCAGCTGAAACAACCCTTTTTGGGGGGAAATATTTAGTATTCTGACGAAATTTCGGCAAGAAAACATTTCCGTAGTAAACGTTCTTTGGCCAAAAGTCTCCTGACAATAAGTCACGGCCAACACACTCATCATTTACAGAAATATGAAACGAGGCGTATTCCCCTCTATTTACCTTTAACTGTTCAATTTCAATTGAAGCGTCGGTGATTTCGGGCTTTTCTTCTCCGATGTACTTCCGGACGTCTTCCGCTGTTGTATTCGAAGGAGGGTTCCAAATGTGAATGTGCACACGCTTTGGAATACCCATCAGAGAACCTTTTTTGGCAGAACAACCCACAGTTGGAGGAGGACGACGTTTGCGTTTATGGATCACTTGAGTGTAACCTTCGTCAGTTTTGTTGTTGCACTCGTCGATTGATTCAGATGCTGGACTCTCAATACGCAATACCCCATAGTTTGTTTGATCTACACGTAACGCTTTTTTCTTTTTGTTATTTACCACTTCTTTTTTGCCGGAAACAGTCGTTGCTCCAAAACCAGCTTCATTTTTGTCGTTCACCCGATGCTTGGCAGCGTCACGAGAGGCCTCGATTTCATGATTTGCGTCACTATTAGAAACAGACCTTGTTGCTGCTGTGTCTGCAAAACTCACATTTTTCACTCGAGATTCCTTCCCAGCATTATGTAGCTTAGCGTTATCTTTGATGTTGCGAATTTCTTCTTTTAATAGTTCGATGTCGTCCGCCATTTTATGAAGTTGGTTTCCTTCGTTAACGCGACATGATAAGCACTTCCAGAATAAACCATAAAATTCCTCCAGAGCTCTTAAAGCAATTTCTTTCAAGCCCGTACACTTATGATGATATAATTTCTTGCAATATTCACAGTGGAGGGCTTTTTCACTAGTTTTTAGATGGTTTTTACACTCGTTACATTCTACGTTTATCGGACCGGACGCCATCTTGGAATCGGATATTTCCCGGCATCGAATGTCGAAGCTCACGATGAGCAGCTTTGCCTAACTCATAGCACACACAATTAATGTACTGGTAAATATACACTGATCGTACACACAGAATAAACTTGGACACCCATGGAGCATCTTCACACAAGAAGACTTGGCAGAAGACTAAAAGTGGTACCCTAGAATCTATTTTGATTTTTCATGCCCTCACTGTGATAATTGAAACATTTTATTCTTCCTAATGTAGAGGTTGCACTTAATTCTCTTATTCCTTGGGGAGATGGAATAACACTGGAAAGTTAGGCTGAATAGGGGGGATTGTATTACCTTCTCAAGTTTGTCATGTTATACAATCATATGTGAGGCAGGGGAGAAGGGAACATAATGTCAGCATTATCTCTCCCAGTGAAATAGAAATTTAATACTCCAGTTGCCATCAAGGAATTTGGATATTGGTGACAACCTGCTGCATATCTTTAAGTAATACCATTTGTTCTGCCAGCTCTTCCATCACCAAGGGTCTGGAAGACCGTACTTCTTTTGTGAAAGTGAGGCTAACTTTGTACTACTCCAGTTCAGCGGGACTCATTTAATCACTTTTTCACAGATCTTAACAAACTTGTACTTTGCATTTGCTTATGATGACCACTGGTTTTTTGGATTAGTGATTTCTAAACACGAGGAAGAAATGATGTGAAAGTGAAATTTATGCACCTATATGGAAAATCCCCATGTGATGGAATTGGTGGTACTGCTAAGCGTTTAGTTGCCCATCAGAGCCTCCAGAGATGTTCAGGAGATGCCTTAAACACACTGAAGTGTATTATTTAAATAATTTTAATTAAATTAGTATTTCCATTTATCCTCTAATGCACAGTAAGAGTCTAATGTGTGTTGATACCAATTTTTCCATAAACTAAACACTTGAAAAATGGGTAAATTCCAGGAAAAAAGCATCATTTCACATTTCTGAGCCATTTGGACTCTTTTCCCCTCATCTGCCACAAGCCAAGTATTGCTATTAAAAACAATTGTATGAACAAGAGCCACATTCACTAGACTACATGTTTGGTCTTAGATTTACTGACCAATATTTCAAATATATCCTCATGAAGGTATGGATACACTTATACTTATTATCTTACAGTACGTGTCCAAATCCCTCTCACGGGGGCAGAAAAAAAGTAAAACCTGAAATACTCATGGTGGCAGTCAAAACACCACCATTTTTATTTCACAGTTTATTGGAGCACATATTAACCTTCAATTAAAAAAAAATTGGATGAGTTAACTGCTCTGCCTTTTGGTGATAATTCTGAAAATATGAAGTAATGTTTTTGAGCTTAAGAAATCGGTTAATTAACAACTGTTGACATCATTTTGGCTAACATAACAACGCAAGGGGAATAAAAGACATTACTATGGAAGCAATGTACTTGGATAGACAAGGGGTCAAAATTTCATTCAAACATATTAAGTGGTTTCTGAGTTATGAATTTTTACCCTGTGCCCTGCACTCTGGAATTTGACTCCCACTAGCGCCACTTCTGAGCAAACATCTCAAACTTCGACTCCTCATATCTTGCAAACTATGAGAGTGAGAGAGGAAATATTTTGCATGAGTCATTAAATAGGTGATAGCAGCTAGTGACAAAAATTTCATTGAAATCCGAGTCGGTGGGTGCCATGCCTGGGTGAACTGACATGGAATGACCCATAGAGGTGTCGTTCCGTCCCCCTTCTTTGTCCGAGATGATCTCCGTTGACCCAAGTTTCATTATGATTGAGGGACTATCGGTATTGCTGCTGACAACATGCTCTGGTAAAGAAGTTAGCGCCTCTCTTTTACAGGCTCATCCTTACCAAACTACGAGCTTCTCGTCTTCATGTTCACGATTTTTAGTCACAACTCTTAAAATCTCAAATGTGGATCCTTTAATTACAGAGTAAATTTCTAACGATTCATGCAATCATGATGGATTCCACTCCGAAAAAAAACTAGAGATTACAAGGTAAACATACGTATTATAAACACCCTGAAGTTTAGCCCAATGAGAAAAGGCATCACACAACCGTTCGTCATATGTGTAGCAATGTTTCATAGTATTTCCTTTTGAATTTGTAACAAAAAAAGGTTTAATTGCCTAAGGTAAACTATCACAATTTCAATTTCTATCACAAAAGCACACGCGGCCAGGCCTCGACCACGCTCTCCAGCTCAGCACGACCCACTGCCCGCGGCTCCTCGTGACAGACTGCCTACACGTCGCTGACCAGCTCCCACTCCTCCTCCGGGTCTTGCATTGCGTTGTGCGCCAGCCCCGAATCTAGTGGGGCCATGAAAGGCGCACTTTACCCGTTACATCCCCTCTGAAAAAAACCAATACTTTAGCGAAACGGGTCGGAGGTCTTCGATGTACACGGTGCATTCCTTCTTTTCACGTAGAGATTCGAGCCGGTAAATTGTTGGGGACACTTTCCTCATGACACAGTACAGACCTTTGAATTTAGGCTCGAGTTTCTCGGCGTGGTACTCAGAGGGATCTGATAAGACGTGGTTACGTTTCCATATGAGGAATACCTAAATTTAAATGAAAAGTGAAAATTCTCAAGCGTGCAAAAATGTGACTGCTAGGTATGAATGTCAGGAAAAGCCAGTGTGACCTCATTCAGGTTCCCACTGTTGCCGTGTGAGGTTACCTTGGGGCAAGGGTATGTGTGCTGATACGATGCAGGGTACTCTGCTAGCAGGTAGCAGAGTACCCTGCTAGCAGGTAGCGCTTGGCTGAAATAAGTATTATTAATACCCTATCAAACGAAGGAAACTTTCCGACCAAAGGCAGTTTAAATAGGTGATTATTGAGAGACGTTTCCCTGAGCTCTGTTCCTCATGCATGCATTGGTAATCTCGGACGATGTAAAACTCCTATCTACTCGTATAGAAACTAGGTCCCTGTGACGTCACGTGGAGTGGAATCGTATGGGCACCAATCTGGCCTTTTTCAAATGAGGTTAAAATGGACCATTGCCATTCGTCTAAACTGGAATTTCTCAAACCAAATAATTTGTATATTATGAATACACTAATGGTGGGTAAGGAATCGCAATCAATGCCTTTCGTTTCCTTAGATGAAGGTAACTACCCTATTGATTCCATATTTTGCAAGGGGTGATACAAAAAGACCTAGCGTAAATAGATGTTTGATAAGGTGGGGGGGTAGGGGGAAGATGGTAAGGTGGTGGGGGGGGGGGGTATTTCTGAACAAACATTTAAACATTTCCTAGAAAACAATTTGAAAAATTGATATAACCCTTTTACTGCCAACGGGCTGATATATCAGTCCTTGCTGGTTGAGCGAAATTTTTTCACTTTTTTTGTGATTGTGGCCTTATTATCGGCTGTAATTTAAGTAAACCCCCTTAATCTATCTATGGTTATAAGATATAAATATATCTTAGGAATTGGGAAAACATCTAGAAGTATTAAATATTATTAAGTAGCTGAGAAATTTTTAAACCTGAAATGTTGCTAATTCCGGAAAATAGCCTTGGCAGTCTTCGTGCATCCCACCTGAAATAGGCTGCTGCAGTAAAAGGGTTAAAATCGATCATGTATTGCATAGTGAAAATGTTTAACAGGTGATATAATTGATGAACCATTTCTGGCGATACTACGTTATATCATTCATGGAAGACGGAAAATGTATTCCGTCTCCTTTGCTAGGAGATGACGACAACTTAAAAATTTCTGTTCTCACAAAATATCTTCTCCCAAACTACCTGATCATGTTAACAATTCATAATTAATTTCCTCGATTAATCTTAGTTGTTTGCACTGGAACAAATTTTCATTTTTGTCTCGCAAATATTATTTTCATAAATTTGCTTTTGCCGAAAACTTTTACATGAGCATCTTCCAGCATTTTTATTTCACGATGAATGGAACATGCAGGAGAGAGAATTGCAATGAGGGTCTTACGAGATTCTTTAGAGTAATACCCCGAAAATGAACCAGGAGAATCTTTCAGAGACCAAAAGTTAGTCAGAAAAAAGTTACAGATCTAAGACTGCAAAGTGGCTGTTTCCCAGTGTAATTAATGATCAATATATATAGCATTCAAGGTTATTTTGACAAAGTTAAAAGTTTATCAAAGGAGTTTTATGGTTTAGCAATTCGTGACAATGAATAACAAATTTAGATCATGTGCCTCTCACGTGCTGTTTAAAATGTTTGGCTGATTGTGAGTGTGGTATGACTTTACATTTTGCCTTTTTGGAAGCTGAATTTTGTGGTGAATTTTCTACTTTTTTTTTGCATATACAGTAAACTCTTGATTTTACGAAGTCAGTGGGACCGGAAAATTGGCACTTCGTAAAATCGAGTTTCGTAAATTCAAACCTTTTTCATAAGTCACGAGAAAATGCTCGCTTTTGTTTCTTCCGCCATTTTTTGTCTTCATTGGCCTTATTTAAATGTTTTTGGTGGTTATTCTCGGTATAATTCATAGAAAAGGCTTTTTGTTATCGATTTATGATGTGAAAAATCGTTAAATAATTATACCACCATAAAATTCCCATTTCTTGTTCATACTTCAACATCAACGATCGCTAAAGAAATTCCTGACCAGTTTAGGAAACGTAATCAAATAATGAATTGCAATGTTTATTATGAGAATTTAATGTTATAAGTTTGTGGTTAGGAGCGAATAGCAACTATTAAGTATGCTAAGTATAGATATTTGTTTCTGACACCCACGGAATTATAGCGGCAGCCAGCCTAACCGCCATTTATGTCGCCCTCTATCGCAAAGTGACGAGAAAAAAAGAAAAACAAGGGCCTTAGCCCGTTACCAAAATAACCTTCGTAAGTTAATATTTCGAGTTACTTCGTATTTTCAGCAGAATGTGCTCTATTTTCACTGAGATTCAATTACGATCATAAATAAGGTAGGATGTGATTATCTTCTGGCGAATATTTGAAGTAAATTCTGTTTGCGTTATCCGTCCGACTACTGTGCTCCATCATCTTTGCAGACGTTGCCATAAAAGACTTAATTTTTCATCAGGACCATATTTTTCATACTGGGTGTGAGGTGACCTGTTCATATAGTATGTTTTTCTCCTTTTATGCCGACAGGAGCAAGGTTCCAACCGGAAAAACGACAGGAGAAACATCTTACAGTTTCGGAGAAATAGGGAGAGAAACGTTATTATCCACATTGATTGTTTTCCTACAAGAGACGTTTTAACATTTCTCAACGTGGTGAAATATTGGTTCACTTGCGTGGATTCCCAAAAATGATACGCAAAAACCTGTACCTTCACCTCATTTAGTTTTCGTGTTTCTTTTTCCGCCGTATTGAAAGTTATGCAAAGGATCATTGACATAGAGAAAAGATTTTCTTCGTTTTAGCACTAAAAAATAGGCGTGTCATAATCGTAAATAAATATAGAGTGGAAAGCGCAAAGAAAATAATTAAATTTCAATTTTTAAGTCAGCAGAGAAGAAGAGCGACAATTTTATAAGCACGGCACCATTTCCCTGACAATGGAAGATACTTCTCCAGCCTCTCTCCGGTTAAAAACTTACCCCCCCTTGCCAGTAAATATGAACCATGCCCTTCTCTACAGTCGGAGAACATTCCCAGTGGATGGGGTGAATAGGAGTGGGATGGGGATTGCCTGAGGAAATAAGTGTGGTCAGCATAAGGAGAGGTGAAGGGGGCAGGAGAAAGAAGGGTGGGGAAAGGTCCTTCAGCTCTGCCTCAGACTACGTTTGGGGGCCGTATTTTGTTGCGACGCAAGCAAGCTCCGTGACCTTAGGAAGGGAGTGAATGGGATATGCTGGGGAAGGAGGGGTTTGGGATGCGTAAGGTGGGTGTCAGCAAGATCAGCCAAAGGCGGCAGGAGGGAGTAAACAAAGAATTGGGAAAGAAAGAATTCTCAGCATGGGAAAATGGGGAAGCGCATGAGAAGAAAGTTGATGGTTAGACTTGGAAGTGCGTCTTCATTACAAGAAGCCTGAAAAATAAATTGGCGGTAAATAGAGCCTGTTACTTGAGATATTTAAGTTGTTTATTCACAAAGGCCTAGATATATACACGAAAAGATATTACCCAAAAAAATCTGTTATTTTTTTGCTTTTTCCCTTCTCCATTGCCGCTTCCACCATGGTTTCTAACTTGCATATGTGGTAATTAAATTGGGGGTCCAAATCGTTAGCCAGATCAAAATGTCTTGAATGTTTGGAAGGCAGCGTATACTTCTTTTTTATTAGGTGGAATTACTTCCTCACTTTCATCATCGTCGTCACTGCTATTCTGACTAGTCCCGGCCGCTGCTTCTTCGGACACAGGCACCGGCGTCGAATCATCGCAAGCCTGGAGATCATCATCTAGCACAATATAATCACTAGCTGTTGCGCGCTGTGCTCCTGCTTTTTCCAAATATTTTTTAAAATCTTCTTTTAAGCCACTAATCTCCTCCGCGATTTCATCTGCCGCGGCTTCCTGAAGGTACAACATAACGATTCAACCAGAGCCGTGATATTAAAGCAGTAAAATTACTATTAGGTTAGTTGTATCAATTACTAACCTCGAGAACATCCTCATGATGCGCTATCGGAGGGAATCCGGCCGATTTCCAGCAATTTGCGATGGTAGTGGAGGAAATCTCTCTCCAGGACTCGGCTATGGCGTGGATTGCATGTATCAACGTCCATTTCGGGATGTTATTCATTTCTGTTCCCATTTCTAAAAGTAGCAAATAGATTTGAAAGAATGATAATCATGAATAAAAATATCTAAATCGATATCCAAACGCACATGAGCAAAATAGATGAATGTATACATACCGATCCATCGCAAGTAATACCGCTCAAGCTCCTTCTGGTATAGGACTTAAAAATCCTGGATAATGCCTTGGTCCAAGGGCTGGGACTTGCTAGTCGAGTTCGGGGGTAAAAAGAGGACTCGAACATTAGCCAATTTTAGATCTTCCACGTATTTATGAACGGTGGCATTATCCATTATTAAAAAAGTTTTGCGGTTCTCTCCAGCAATTTTTCTCTGTAGTATAACTGTTTGCTGGAAAATTTCTCGGGTCATCCAGCTGTTTTTATTTGCATGGTAAAAAACTGGGATGGCTTCCAATTTTACATGTTTTAAGCACCGTGGCTTTTCAAATTTCCCAATGACAACGGGCTTGATTTTGTCCGTGCCTGTTTGGTTGACGCACAGCCCCACAGTAACATGCACTTTACTCTTTTTCCCCTCATGGCACCCCTGCCCTTTGAAACCCAGGGTTGCGTCAGGTAATGTATTAGAAAATAGCCCAGTTTCATCAAAATTGTAGCGATCTCTGGGACTATATTCTTGAAGTATATCATCGTTATCGATGTGCCATTTATCAATAATTTCAGTACTAACAGAGCCTTCTTCCCCACTTATCTTCAGAGATACAATGTTGAATCTTGATTTAAAATTAGTCAACCACCCACCAGAACATTTAAAATCGTCAATTTTTCTGTTGCAAGGCTATGTATTCGGCCTTTTCTTGTAATATTGGTCCACTAATTGGAAGATTTTGCTCACGGCACTTACAAAAGAAAGTGTATAGCTCCTCTTCAACCTCCGCGAACTTGGCGCAGCTCAGATATTTCCTTTTCAGCGAAACACCCGACCCCACTTTTTCTTGTAGTTTGCCGCTGTTTGCTAGAATTGTCGGCAAAGTCGACAGTGGGATTCCAAACTTTTCCGCTATCTCACTTTTAGTTAATCTCTTTGCCTTCTCCTCTTCAATAATTTTCATTTTTATTTCTAAAGGTTATACTCTTCTTTTTTGTTTTAGCTGTGAAGGCTCCATTCTCCCAAATTTCAAACACACTCGCTAAGAAAATGTTACTATTGTAGATCCAGAGAAGCACTGGTTGTTGCTTACGCACTCGCAAGGCACAGACTGAAGCCCTTCGCACCCTCGTGAATTAAGCACAAGCCCATCCGGTACGATTCAGCGCTTTCAGGACGAAAGACAGCCAGACAGCCTTGTGGATAGATACCAATGTGCTTGGGCGAAAACTTAATGCACAGAATCATCAAATCCCCATTCGAATTAGCAATAGAGGAGCCATTTCTCCCTCAATATAGGCTCGTGTATAAAATATGATATCATCAGTGATATCCTTACTACTTCTCCCCCATCTCTTGTCGCTGGCAACCGCAGTATTTTCCCCGACCTTCCCCCCCTCCAAAATATAACGTTAGCGTCTAAAATGAAATATATTTCCTCTATCACCGAGTGCATTAATTCTCTTCCTTCCTCATATTTCCAACTGTTAATGAGAAAAGTGTTGTCACGAGGTTATTATTATAGATTATTAACCCGCAAGAACGTTGAAATTTGAGTATTTTTATGGACTTTTGACATATTCGTGGTATGATTCAATTACGCAGGGTTTAAGTAGGAGTGTAAGAAATACCCTGAGTGACCTTCCTGACATGTTAAACTACGAATTATTGTCGATGATATGTTTACGAACAGGCACGTAAATAGGGGCATAATGTCAGCCGCGATATTTTTACTGAACTCCTACTTCCCCTAAATTCCCACAGTGAGGTTTTTGGCGATCCATTTCTCTCCAAAGTTGCATTATCATTTACGATTTCGCACTTTTGATGGACCACAGTTGGAAGCGCTGATTTTTTAGCTTTTTATGCCGGCGTAACTAGTTTGGTTGACAAATTTTTCGCCGTAGTTCGTATAAACGAATGCCATTTGCTCCTAGGGACCAAGCCGAGGTTCGTAAATTCAAATCATTTCATATAATCGAAACTTTGTATAATCCAATAGTGCCATGTATTTAGCATAGGCTTTTCGCCAGGACCACAATATCACTTCGTATAATTGAAAACTTCGTAAAATCAAGAGTTTACTGTAATCCCTTTTCAAATACTCCAAATTATCCAGCTGCGGCATTAATTATAAATGATCAATATATATAAAGCGTTAAAGGTTATTTTGACAGTTTAAAGTTCATCAAAAGAGTTTTATGGTTTAAAAATTGGTGAGAACTAGTAACAAATATTGGTCATATGCCTCCCACATGCTGTTTAAAATGTTTGGCTGAGTGTGGTATGACTTTACATTTTGCCTTTTTGGAAGCTGAATTTTGTGGTGAATTTTCTACTTTTTTGCGTATAATCCCTTTTCAAATACTCCAAATTATCCAGCTGTGGCATATCAGTGTCGCAGATTATCAATGCATGATTTTAACTCTCATTTGATGTTTTCCGCAATCTTCATTATAAATAAAATTGTATGCAAAATCACTAGAATGACTGCATTTTAATGTTAGAAAACACAGGGCTTATTATTCCAATCGTAAAATGGATGCGATCGTGTGTTAGCTGCATTCATGGGAGCTCCGTGTTCCTTTTTCCAAGCGTCTCATATTTCCAGGTCTTATATGGACCAGTAGGGATACAAGTACACTCGTGCTATCATCTCTAAAAAGATTGGGTGAAGAAAGCTCTTAGTGAACCCAGAAAGCAATCTTAAATAAGAGAAAATGTACGTAAATAAAAATAAATTGTTTGCTTTACCTTCATTATAAATATGTAAGCACTAAGCTTACAGGAAGGGCCAGGTTCGTAGAAGGCAGAATGCGATGACAAGTCTGGTTCCACACGTTTAATTGTCAGAGCGCAGGTACAAACTCCCCCTCCGAGATACAGCGTAAGACTATTCCCTCCAAGAGGCTTCCTCCCGTGTCGCGTCCGTCTCGTGACCCTCTCGGCATCTTCCTATTGGCCGGAAGAGGTCGCATGATTATGCACATCATACGCCTTCCCACGCCAAGATACTGCAACGTGTTACGGCATAAAGTGTTGGAGGAATACGCGGAGACCAATTCCCACGCGAGAGCATGTTGCAAGTTGTTAATTGGAGTAGGGTGTCAGAGTCATGCACGAGGATGGATCCCACGCAAGAGGTTGCAACGTGTTATGAGTTTCAGATACTGGACCCATCACTCGAACGCGACTCTGCGATTCTTCCGTTACCCTGAGAGCGAAACCGAGGTGGCACGAGACGGCAATCGAGACACCCTTACAAATATTAAAAAAAATTAAAAGTCGAAGTTTGGTTTATCCGTGTATTCCGATTGTTCGTGCCGTCTCTTCTCCCTGTCATCTCAGCCCACTAGGATATATGTAATTGGGAGTGTAACGTACCTCAATGCGGCCGTTCTTGCACCGTGTGAGATGGGCTGTGGTTATGAAATATGTTCATGTGCAGGCAGGAAAGTTTCATTTTCACTTGCTCACTTGCTATCCAGTGGTGTAGCGAGGAATTTCGTTCGGGGGGGAGGTCCGAAGCCATGGGGGAAAATGTTTGAAAAACAGGATAAAAAGTAATGGTTTTTCAACTAATTTTAATAATCGACAAAACTTTATTTATTAAAGAAATAATTTTTAAATTCATGATTTTTCAATGTTTCATTTTCTTTTATGAAGGAAAATAATTTTGTTTTTATATTCTGGGGGGGGGGTCCGGATCCCCTGGACACCCCCCTGGCTATGCCAATGATGCTATAACGAGATATGAATGAATTAAATGACTACCTCTGTAAATGGAAAAATATTCATTAAGCTGTCCTAAGGAAATAGACGTCATAAAAAGAATATAAGCACAGATTTGGAATAAGAATGAAAAATATATCTAAGATCGACCAACTATGTCTCTAGGACATAATCTATCTTGAACAGTGTAAATAATGATGTATATAATTTTCACGATTATTTTAACAAAGTTTTAAGTTTACCAAAAGAGTTCTATGGTTTAACAATGGGTGAGAATGAATAACAAATTTAGTGTATGCCGTTTAAAATATATGGCTGTGTGTGGTATGACTACATTTTGCCTTTTTGGAAGCTGAATTTTGTGGTGAATTTTCTTATAGGTTTGTTAAACAGAAATTTCATTATGCTGAATTGTGCAAAAAATATTGCATGAAACCACACGAATGAAAGTACATAAAAAAACTCAATGAAACATCATTAGTGAAAAATATATTTTGTCAAATACAATTGAACATAACTAAAATTCAAATTCATGTACTTACTAACGGTATCTTCGATGGTGCTTATCAGTTTTCAATGTAGCGCCCATTTTCTTTATTTTAAAGGTGAAAAGAGTTCAGGAAGGCGATCCTACGAGAACTACCGATAGTAATTGTAATTATGACGACTTTTCCACAGATTGCAATTACCCCGACTGCTATTTTTTACTTTCCTCGTTAGCACGTTTTCCTGGTTAGTACGTTCATTTTTTGTGGTCCCTTCAGAAACGTACTAAACAAGTTCCACTGTATATCTAAATACTTTACGCATGGCTGATGATATTCATGAACTATTAGCTGATCAAAATCATTTAAGTTGAATGTCAGATATCTGATATTTTCTTCTACTCTTGTTTGAATACTCTAAATTATAAGCATTATGCATTTTGCGGATACATAGTAAATAGTCTTAAATTGTAGTTAAAATGAACTAAACTCACTATGGTCCACAAACCTATTGTTAAATTTTTAAAATGCTCAGGATAGTTATTTTCAATATACTTGTAATGGTAACCAATTAATTTATAAAATAATAATGGGTTCTAGTTACTGATTACAATTTTTATTGCCAAATATATTTCACGCACTCATGATAATCTTCTTGGACTGTTAGATGATCAAAATTTTCTTTTCATTCCAGGTGAATTGCAGTTGAGTGTTTAGTCCAACTGATGCCAAAGAAGATGAGAAAATGCCCTAATACATATTAAGCGGAGAGAAGGTGCCATTAGCCATCTGGGCTCTGGTACAGGATTTTTTAGTTAATAAAGTGAATAATTACTGTTCTGGAAGTTTCTATACAGTCAATTCATATACATCGTTTTGCCTCATTTCTGGTTTTTTATAGAATTCTTTTTATAAGATTTTCTTTTATATATTTTTTTTCAAGAGTGGGGCTTTACTGGAGGATTTGCGGCGTTTATATTCCCTTATTGTTGATGCCAGTTATCCCCCAAGAGAGATCTGTCTCCGATGCAACAGTTTACGTCCCTCGTATCAGTTTATCTTTAGGCTGCCCTACATCAGGCGGCGATTCAGCCGAGAGTGACTTGTGTCCCGACAACATCATCATGGTGGTGATTTAATAAAAAATTCTGTGGAAAAACAAATTTTTAGGTATTCATTAAAAAATGTCTTGCCAGGTACAAGATGGTTCCTTAACCAGAGTAATTTTTAATAGGAGAATACTCAGTCAGGTTTAAATGGAGATCACAATCACTCAATTAACCACGCTTTCACTTAGCTCCTGCTATAATTAAGGTTAGCAATTCTCAAGTAATGCAACACCTTCACTTACCTGCAATGAAACAATTTACATTAACTTATCCCTGTAAATGTATGTAATCAGATTTCAGTTGCCTACTTCAAAAATATAAGCCCTGGTTTTTCCTGAACCTGCTTTCATGACGGCGTGGAATAAGTAAGTGTTATTTTTTATTGATTTGGTATTACAAGAATCATCAGTATGTTCAGAGAAACATTACCCAGGATTCCAGGACACATACAATGGTCTCTCAGGTCGGCCTTTGGTCTGCGTTGGGTGGCAGTGACATGGGGAATACGATCGGGGTGGGACTGTCGTTCTTGTTCTCGATATTTTACCATAAATTCCAAGTTTCCCACTTGTATGGGTCCTCTCCTTCCCTATCAATGCGAGGGTGGCATGCTAGTATTTTTAACAATATTTGCTTTTTTCAAGCCAAAAAATTAAACAAATAGTGTGTTTTTTCAGCACGTCATTCCATGTATGTATGTATATGAGCAATGTAAACACAGTATGTTAGGTGGGCATATATATGTATATGGTCATCTGCTATATTGCAAGTTATTTTGACTGCTAATAATCAGGGAAAAAGATTACATATGCTTACTACTTCCCTTTCAACAGAGGATATATGTATTCAATTTTTTATTTAGAATCTATCTGAAATGGATGATTATTTTTACCATAATTACTTGTCTCAGGCGTGACATCATGGAATTGAATCAACTTAATAAATAATTTGGGTTGATTTTATTAATAAGTTATAAGTTACAATATGTTAGAGTTCCACCAGATTAAATCTGAATCATTTCTCTCCATATACCGTATTTGCACGAATCTAAGACGAGGTTTTTTTTCCTCCTAACTCCTGCAGAAAAGAGAGTTCGTCTTACAATCGGATGCAAAATTCTCGACGTCAATCGGGTTGCATAATTTACGTCAGAAAAATTATGGACACCTGAGTTTGCCACCTGATAACTATTCAACGAAAAATCAACGTCAAAAATATCTTAACAGTAATTTAGCATATTTAATTTTGTGTTCAAGTAGAAAAAAAAACATTTTCCATTTTTGGGCAGCAGGCAAAAATTCGGCGCGTGCCGATCAGCCGCCGGGTGCACTTTTGCCGTGTCTGCGAGATTGCCTGCTTTACCCTGGGTTTGGCTCCATTCAAGTTAAAGCTCGATCAACTCACAAAATGTTCGTGTGATTGGTTACAATTTACCTAAATTGTAATGTTAAAGCCTCAATGCCTTCGCGGAATAAACTGCTACAAAGTCGTTGCATTTTTCTCAGAGCAACGGTAAGAAGGCAACATGATTTGCCTCTGATTAGAGAGATCGATTCAGTTGTAATTCCGTGCCTTTCAGAGTATTACGATGGCAGAGAAAAGAAGTTATTAAGTTGCCGCTGCCACTGCCGCTTTCAAAAGAAAAGTTATTCAGTGGAACCCCGATCTATCATACCTGTATTGAACATTTTCCTGCATTCATCGTTAGCCGTTTCTGGTCCCAAATAAAGTTCCATATAGACAATGTAATTTTTTCCTGCATCTCCGAAGTATCGCTTTCCCCGCATTGATTGTTTGAAGATCGTGGTCCCGATGTATAATTTTTCCTGCATCCATCTTTTGACGAAAATGAGACGAAATAAATAAATATCATGTTACACGAGAACAATAGAAATGCGTTTCACACCCCCCATTTTCTCACCCGCTAACCTTTTTCAGCCTACTTGCTTCAAAGTTCCCAGTTTCTGGAGGTCAACCGCTGCATGAATCACCTATTAGCTCAAAAGGTGTCTAACAATGAATTTCGGCAATTTTTATTATACTTTTATTAGGCTGGAATATTTGCAATGTGCTCGTAATTCAAAAAAGAATGAGACCAAGCATGACGTATTTCTAACGTTATTTAAGTATTTGCAAGGAAATAATTGGAAAAATACGATAATGATTTTTGGGGAAACTCTATATCCTCGTAGCTGAGCTTCTCGGCAATTAATGCCGCATTTTTTTCTGAAAACAGGATATCAGGTTATTATCAGTTGTCAATTTACGAGTTATACCATAAGACTCACTTGTCAGAGTTACTGACGAAGGGATATCTTCTCAGGATATTTTGTTCCTCCCTACTAGTAATCCGAATTCATCCGCCCATCTGGCGCTACGCTAATTAGAAAAGAATGGGTATCTTTGGGACAAAAAATTTCATGGCGCAGTCAAATGGCCATGCTTCACCCTCAGCAGTATACTCTGCGTACGCCGAACGCGATAGCATAGCTCGTACGATTGGTTCCCTACTTTCCAGGGTGTCTTGCCTTCATACCACCGAGTGTTTTCCGTGTGGGTTTAATAAAGTCAGGTTTCATTTTCACTAGTTTAATTTTATTGGTCTTCGGACCATGGCCCCTCCAAAGAAATTATTAGTCGAATCAATAATAAGACCTAAGTGTCTCAATAAAGTACTACTATTCCTGTCATTACGCACCAAAAATCCCTCGTTTCCTGGGACATAGACAACCTAGCCAAACATCCCCACATTGAACGTTTTCCCTTAGAAAAATTTTTTCCCCATAGTGGAGTTCCAAAAAAGGGGGGGTTGTCTTAGAATCGTGTTCGTCTTAGATTCATGCAAATACGGTAACATTGATTTCTGACTCTATATTGTTCTCTGGAATAGAGTATGTGCACATTTTTGGGAAGTGATCTTAAAAAAGAATTTACACCTCAATTAGGCTAAATTCCGAGTCTGAGAATAGAGAGGTACTTTTTAAGCGAGATATTAATTATTAAAATTTGCAAAATTAATGATGCGCTGAAACACCAGTCGGCCATATTCTCAAGGCTGTTACGTCATTTTGTTCGACGTATTCTCAGGCATTCCTTGTTCTTTAGGGTGAGCCCCTCTACAGCGTATACTGAGTTTGGAAAGAAGCCATGGAATGCCTTATGAACTAGATTTAAAGTGTGTACATGCCATCATCTACATATTTTAATTCATTTGTTTCTCGGTTACGCTGACGACAAGACTCTATCAACTTTTCTACCTCGAACTACGTAATCGTATTTCTTACTCCTCGGTTCCCGCATTTGCGTTCGTTTGCAGATTTATAGTGACATTAAAATTAAGAGACACTTAAACAGTGATGATCCTTGAAATAGTACGACTTAATTCGTGAAAACTGAGTCACTAATTAGTAACTAACTTAGTAACTGTACCCGTACTACTAACTAAAAAACGGAAAATTAATTTTCGATAAAAGTGATAGTTTGGGTATTCAAAATGTTTGTAATTTAATTCCAAACACAGTGATGCTAATATTTTCCAAATTGGATGTGAAATAAGCTCATTATTACGTAACACAAGTCGGGACTACTTTTTGGAAATGCACCGCGCGCAGGGATTCCTCGCTTAATGGATAGTCATAACAAGACACTTGTACCTTGATAACCAATAAGCTTATGCTGTGAAGAAATATAAAATGAACCAATTATTAAATTGTGCTAACAAATGCTTCGAGAAGCATATTGAAACCGAATGAATGAAAAGTAATCGTCTCATCTAACTATCAAACATTTAATTTCCAGCCCGAGAGATTTCCGTCATTCATCCGGACCAAGTTTTCAATAACCAATTTTTAGATATACCTCACAAATGCTATTCATAAACCTCAACCAAGCAAATGTACATCTGACTGACATATCTATGTTAGCGAACTGAAAATAACTTGTAGAAACATTGAGATAATCAGAACTCTGCTTTTGAATACATTAATTCTACGAAAGAACAAATACGTCGACTAAAAGTGCGTTTTTTTTAAGAAATTAAGATCAGATTACTCCTTAAACTGGACCAAAATGTAACTTCAGTTAATTGTGCTTACGTTTAAAACCTTAAATAGCCCAGAAGAAGAAGAACCCAGCTCAGTAACGGCAATTTAATAATTAACTATGGATATTCATCCAGTCACCACGGGCCATAACTGAATATGAAAAATTATTTTTCGTGAGTCAGTAGGTTAAATAATAATAGAATAGAAAATATTTCAATAGATAGATTAAATTATGATCGGTATTTGAAATGACAATAATACAAATATCGATAGTTATCTACCTACCGGCACTTTTACTTCCGTAAACCTTCGAATCGTGCTAACAAACTTTTGGCCAATTACCTACTGTAAACAATCTCACTTAATTCACTTATGTTAGACCTAATTTCCGATGAGGTTTCCCGTCCATTTCTCTTTATTATGAATGAGACAAGACAACAAAAAAGCTCCAGTTCAACATTAAAACTTCGTGCCGAGGCATGTAGGTATAGTCCAACATAATCAGCACGGTCAATCATTGAAGCATCCACCTTCGGGATATTATTTGAAGAAACCCTCACGAAACCTGATTCCATGATAAGCACTTAAACGTATTTCTCTTTACACAGATCAGCTCCACCAACTTTTTCCAATGCATACGTAGTTTATTGAATCATAAACACGATCATAACACGATAAACACCTTGCACGCTGATGAGATAGACCAGAATGACGTCACATACCGAGGAGCCAATAGATGACCGTTTTCGTCTGCCTAATATCGTTGCGAAAACAATGCATATTAAATAGCAATTATTAAACAAACTAAGTAACAATTAATGCTGTTAATCGAAAGTAATGATATTTACGATACACTTTATCGAATAAACTGCATTTCAATCGAATTCCTCCCGAGTGCACATACTCTATTCTACGTTCCTATCCTTACTCTTCAAAAATCACTCCCCATTGTGTTGGAAATTGTCCTCTTAGTAAATAGCAAATATAATTGCACCGTAATACTCTACACACCAGTAAATAAACCTTTCTCCAACCTTTTCTTTTGCCCTCCTGTACTGTGCGTAGAAAACTTTTGTGAAGGACATTGTTGGGTATCTCGAGGGTACCCCATTTACAATTCATAAATTATATGCACTGTTTTAGTATTTCCTGTAATTCAACACCATGTCTTTCTTTTTTAATTATATAATATCTTGTTATGCATAATTCATAAATACATAGGAGGCTACATTTAGGTTTTTACATTTCTTTTCTCCGAAATGGCAGTCGAATATTTCATATTAATTGCTATTGCATGTAACTGTGCATTGACTATCATGGAATGGAAAAACAACTACTAAAGGTGCCATCATGTAGAATGTAGACATTGTTGAAGTTGAAAGTTAATAAAATTTATTGAATTCAACTTTTATTCCTGCACTCATATGAATAAACAAGTTTTTTTCTTCCCACCAACAGCTGTGGGGTAAAATTCAAAGTTTTCGAAATAAAAATTGAAGTTTTCAAAAACAATTTAATGTTTAAAAAATCATCCATCACCTAAATAATGACCAAGTGGTAGAGCTCAAATACAAAAATTGTCAAAGGGACAAAATAATTAAAAAGTGAACAAGATTAACGTAATTTGGGGTGACTAAGTTATTCACACAGCACAGTCACGGAAAGGTTGAAACTCTCATGTGATGATCCTCTCAGAAACTCTTTCCCGTTCATGAATGCTTTGGTTAAGGGTTTGCCCCCTTGTATACTAGTATTTATAGATATACTTTCCGTTACATATATATACCTACTCTAACGAATTGATATACAAACTAGCTCTAAACATATGCCCTATTTTACGTGCTCTTTTATTATGTTGCAATTGAGTGGTATAAGTTCTTTAAAGGGCCACAGCCCTCCCCTTGGGTGTCCAATGTGTGTATACACACTAGATAGAGTGGTGATTTTGTTCGAACACCCACTAATGCAGAGAGGTAATAGATACCCCCTGCTTTGGCCCTTATTCTGCATCCACCGCTGGCTGTTACAATTATACTTGCAGAACCTATTGTGCGTGTTTGGTTTTAGTATAAGAAGCAGAGAAGAGTTTCACAAAGAAATAAATAAAGGCCTCTGGACTTATATTACCTTGCGTTCACGCTCTTTGGCCAATATCCGCCCAGCTGCGAATAATTCAACCCCTTTACGACCCTCCCCTATCAGACCGTTGTGTTTTTTAGTGGCACAGCGCACAGGGGGATTTAGGGGGATAAACCCCTCCCCCCCCCCAGAGCTCATAAATTTTTTAAAGTTTAATCCATCTCACTTAATTAGATCGATATTACTAATAATATAGAATAGTGTAAGGATTAATAAAGTTTCCCTCAGAAAGCCATAAAACTCACCATTTTGAACCATTTATCTTTAACAAATATTTCTTGGGTTTGCATCCAGGTTAAAGCTTTAATGCAAGCCTGACGTTTTGGAAGACGACTTGTCTTCCATCCTCCGAAACGTCGGCTTGCATAAAAGCTTTAACCTGGATGCAAACCCGATAAATATTTGTCAGAAGTATTCACCAGGAAAAACTGAAATCGTTTATTTATCTTTAAAATTCCGCAATTTATTAATCTCGCACCTACCCCGTATCCTGGAGGGTATTCCATACCCCCACACACCCCGCGGTATTAGTTGCACGCAAACCTCTTTCCCCCCCCAGCCTTAATTGCTAGCTGCGCCCATGGTAACTGCGATTCTTACCTGTGATTGCGATCACCGATAGGAGAATCACTTTTAAAAGTCAGCCGTGATTTGTGGCGATGCTATTCTTGCTATGTATTTTGCCCGATTCCAATGAACGAGCTCCCTATAAGACCTTTGCGTTTGTGAGATTTAAAAAGAAAATACTTTTGTGTGTGTGACTGTTTATTCTCTTGTCTTCTATGCATCTTCTGTTCCAGGCGTCGAAGGCTTAGGTCGTAGCATTTTCGCACCGAACTTCGGGTTAAGCCGACGGACGTTTTCATACGCGGAAGACCAATGACGTTGGGTATAGTTGTCGCGGATGTTTTAGATGTAAACGATCGGAGGTTGTGTCTTGCTGTCGAGAGGGAAGGGAAGCGACCGCTGAGGTAGAAAAATCTCTTTTTCTAAGATCGTGGTAGCAATGTCGGATGCATTCAGGCCCAGCCTGAGACACTCAGCTTAGCGAGTCCTTTAGGGCCATTCTTCGACAGTTAAACCCAACCCTTCAACTCATTTATGATCATCTTCACTGCAGGAATCCGTTGCTATGTGGTTAAATAGTCGATAGTTTTTTTCAATGATAAATTTCGATGAATAGTACTATTTTTTCTTCTTTGAAATGAATTCTTCGGCTTTTTCTGTGCGTAAGCAGTTTTTAAACACAATTTTAGAATTAAAAATTAACAGACTTCTTCGGAAAATGGATTCTGGGGTTCCGTGGGGGAACATGTTGAGCGATCCTTCTGCGTCTAAAGAACGTGAGTGTACATTGTATTTCGATAATAACCATTAATAAATAGTAATGCCAAGAACGCACCATAACCAATCAACCAATGAAGTGTGTGCATCAGAAAAAATCACTATCAAGTGTTGAAACTTTAAAAGCAATTCAATGTGTGAAATGTAACTAAACAAATTCATGTGAAAAGTTTCATGACCTTTTCCACACAAGAAATTAAGAAAAAAATTGCTCAAATATAGCATATATGCCAATGAAAAAATAATTGTACAACAAAGTATGCGTTCTAAAAATACGCAATAGCCATTTTATCAATCTGTATTAATGTTTGCAACTTATTGTGGAAGACGAATGTTGTAGACGTATTTGTTATACCTAGGTTGAGTTGCGAAGTTCACGAAGTTGACAAAACGGCTAATTTTATGGTGCGCGGAGTCATTTATAGCACTGGCGTGTCTTGATTATTGAATTTTTCATAAAAGAAAAATATGAATCAGAATTGAGAAAAAAAATCATTAAAGTGACGTATTATTATTTACTTTCTTCACCAATATGTGCGGTTTTAGAAATCCGAGTTGAGACGAATGGCAACGGTCAATTTTATCCTCATTTGAAAAAGGCCAGATTGGCGCCCATGCGATGCCACTCCTCGTGACGTCACAGGGACCTAGTTTCTATACGAGTAGATAGGAGTTATACATTGTCTGAGATTACCAATGCATGCATGAGGCACAGAGCTAAGGGAAACATGTCTTAATAATCACTTATTGAAACTGGCTAAGGTCGGAAAGTTTTCTTCGTTTGATAAGGTATTAATAATCCTTATGTAAGCCAAGCGCTATTAGCTAGCAGGGTACTCGGCTACCTGCTAGCATCCTGCGTCGTATCAGCGCCCAGAGCCTTGCCCCAAGAACAGCTCACACCGCGACAGCGGGAACCAGAATGACGTCGCACGGGCTTTACCCAGCATACATACTTAGGCGTCGCGTTTTCGCGCGCTTGAAAATTTTCACTTTTCATTTAATCGCAAAAAATAGATATCGTCATTTAAAAATATAAAAGCGTGAAATACGTACTCCAGGAGTAATTATCTTTTGATTTAGGCAATAAAAAATAATAGGAAACCACCCTTTTTATGAATTAGGAGATATTTTCAGCAGAACGCATAGATATGGGAATTGACTTCCAATGGCTTGCCTCAACCATGCGTTACACCACTTTGCCACGTCTCCAGACCAGAAGAGAGACAGAGGAGAGGAAACCCGGCGCCACGCCGAAGAACCGCGATATTGTTGTGAGGTGACCTTGGGAAGAGACTTTGAGCGCTGATACGACGCAGGATGCTAGCAGGTGGCAGAGTACCATGCTAGCAGGTAGTGCTTGGCTTAAATAAGGATAATTATTACCCTATCAAACGAAGGAAACTTTTTAACCATAGGCAATTTTAATGGGTGATTATCAAGAGATGTTTCCCTGAGCTCTGTGCCTCATGCATGCATTAGTAGTCTTAGACAATGTAGAACTCGTATAGAAACTAGGTCCCTGTGACGTCACGTGGAGTGGCATCGTATGGGCGCCAATCTGGCCTTTTTCAAATGAGGATAAAAAATGACCATTGCCATTCGTCTTGGGACTAACTGGGATTATTAAAACCGAATAATTAGTATATTATGAATACACCAATGGTGGGTAACAAATCGCAATCAATGCATTACGTTTTCTTAGACGAAGGAAACTAACCTATTGGTCGTGCCCCTGGACAAGTTTATTATTATGGGATAGGTTGCCGCCAATAGGTCTCTGAACACCTATGTAGATAAAGACGTTTCTGAAAAGTAGGTGTAATTATTAAGCTCGAAGTTATAACAATATGGCTGTAAAGTCATCTATTTTTTTATTATGAGCATTTAAAATACGTCTTACAAGCCATCAAGGAAAAACGTAAGTCGCACCGCCGCCATCTTCAATGACGTCAGCTCATGCAATAGTGTTGTTCTTAACCACCTTGACCGTGTGCATTATTGAAGTATACAGTGGAGATATTGTGGTTATTACGCCGTATTTTTCGTGTCGTAGTTATTCCTCGATATGTCGCAGCGTATAGCTTCAAGTACTGCATTGTGCCTAAGTGCAGAAATACGGCTAGAAATGCTCCAAATAAATATTTTCATACGGTCACCAAAGACGTAGAATGAAGATTGGTTCAGATGAGAAAGTGCCGACGAATGTGAATGAATGAAAAAATTGAATTCTAATATTAACGCATTGTTTATCAGATTTGACACAATCCTATACCTACTCATCTTCACCAGTGGAAAGTTTTTTCACTTGCTGGCTTTATCCATTTCGAGGGGATCTCTGTCCGACACTTTTTTAAAAATTTATATTCCTCAGGGAGACTAATGCAACCATATAGAGCAACATTTGAGAAGTTTTACTTTAAAAAATAAAATATATATTTTTAAAACATACCTTTCTCGTGTACTATTTGTAACTATCCTTACGAGCAAAAACAGGTTAAATATTTTTTAAGATCTCTTAGTCTCCATAAGGAGAGGTGGGGTAAGTGCGACTGCGGGGTAAGTGCGACCCCCCTTCAGGTAAATCGTATTTCCGTTCTCGAAGCAGGTGGCGGTCGTGCAACATATTCCACACATTGTTATGAAACCAGAGCGAACGACTTTGTAATACTTATCCCTTAATTTCTCGTTCCCCATGCTTAGGAAATATACCCGTCCGTTCATCTCGTAGACTTAGTTGGTTGTGAGGAGAGGCTACACCGCAGTTCCCTCTGAATCAACGCATCGGAGGTGTTAGGTAAGAACTATATCTTGTTTTCTCTTCTTCATGGATTGGTTTTCCTTGCTTTACTTTAAATTTAGGAACTCGGGTCATTATATTTAGTTTAGATGGGGGGTCGCACTTTCCCCGTCGTAACCATTCATTCCTACCTTCCGGGGCAAGTGCGACCCCGTTGCCTGGGGTAAGTGCGACCCCGTTGCCCGGGGTTAATGCGACCCCCTGCCGCACTTACCCCAGGATACGAGGTTGAAGTAGGTATGGATTGAATTTTTAGCTTCTGTGTAACAGTGTTTGCGTTAAACTTTTAGTTTCTGTGTGGCAGTTCTTGCGTTAAAATTTCTTAAATAAATGTTGCAAAACACCGAAGTTTATAAAACTATGTCTTTTAATTAGAGTCCTCTCATTAACTCTTATTTCGAAGGTTTATCTGATAAAGATAGCTTACTTCAGTTTGTTGATTGATTATGATAGGGCATTGGATATCATGTCTTCTGACGAGGAGGATGTAGACGACATGGCATTAATGCCTGAAACAAGATAGCATGAGCCGAAAAAGCTTAACAAATTCGGTGACTAACATTCAAAGTGGGGATTGGATTCTGGCTAGGTTCAGCAGCAAAAAGTCAGATGCTCACTCTGCAGGGAAAATTCTGGAGATTAATGAATAAGGTGATGCCGTGGTTTGATTTTTGAGGACTTTTTTGGAACTGAAATAAGTTTCACCTGTCCATGGAATGAGGATTCCAGCGAAATACCTATGGAAGGTGTTGTAAAAATATTACCGAAGCCGTCTGTCGGCCGTCGACCAGCCGGCTTACAAATGTTATTTTTTTTTTTTTGAAAAAGTATTTCAAATACTGTTTTAGATTTCAAACTCCCAAGTCACAGGTTTTGCGCATTTCAATTTTGCCCAGCCCTACTTACACAATACTTGAACTGCTCTCAGAACTAGCTATGCAATCATTGCAAGAAAGGCTGTTAACTTCCACCTCACCGTCCTCCTCAAAAACTCGTGCCTCCACATAATAGGTTGTGCTCGGGGCACACACGAGCTCGAACTATACATTCGTTTTCATTGTGCATAATTTGCACGCAACCAATGGCAATCTGAACATATGTTTAGATTGTGCCAATGGCGTCGTCAGCGTAATCTTCCCGTCCGACCCTAATGAATGGAATTTCATTGTTAAATTTCATAAACACATTTAATATTTATTTTACAAGAGCCGGTGATATTATATTTCCATGGCTATGCATCTTCACTCCCCGGCTTTCAACCTGCATGTAGCAATTTCTGTTGCTTACGTAAGTAAACATTGCTGCCGTTGTAATTTTCGGCAAGTTTCCGGTGTCAGCCTTGGTGAAACCAGGTTCCGTGGCGTTTGTTTTTTACGATAAAACCTCCGCAAGATGTATAAGAAATAAAATCTCACGTCAAAGTCGTTAATTAAACCGAGAAATTTGGTGACAATGCGCAACGCCACTGGATTTCCCACACGATTGCATGAGCTGACGTCACTTTCCGGCTGGCCAATGGAATTGCGTTTTGAAGTGGGTGTGTTTTTGGAGCTGTTTCGGTCATTTCTTTTCAAAGTTCTTAAGAAAATATGTGAAATGAGTGCATTAAAGTGGCCTATATGACAATTTTACTATATTTTACGATTTTTAGTTAGTATTTGAAGGGATATTAAAATTTTGTCCAGAGACCTATTCAATTTATCATGTACACTGCACACAGAATGACTTTGAGAACCAAGGCAGAAAATGTGAAGGCGGCGTGAACGGTATAAATGTACATGAATGTTGAGGACCATAAACCTACTACAGACATTATTGTAAGATGGAGGAAAGCGAATTGAAAGCAAGGAGAATATGTAATGGCCTCAGGTGGGGGATGGTATGAGAAATTTAAAAATAGACCTATTGAAACTGATTGATGCTGAAAAGTACAGTAACACCTCCAGTTAACTCACAGCGCAAATAAATGCTGGGGAAATACGATAGCCCAATCAATGTATAACAACTGCTTAGGAAATACAACATCGCTGTGCCTAGGAGTGCAGCTGACGGAGCAATTAATGTACATGGAAACCTCAGTGCACATGTACTATTCAAATACTAAATTCCAGACAGCTCCTTGACAGCTAACGCCATTAAGAACAACTTCATCACTAAACTATTGTCCAATTAACGGCCTTGTGGCTTCTGGTCAAATTTCGATGAAAACTCTCCATAACAAAAATGAATGTTATTGAAAGAGACAATGAAAGATATTATTTAGAATTTAATTAACTTAGGTTTTAAAATTGGTAAAATAACGTCATATCAATTGAAGCTAGCAAAATCCAAGATTAGCTCAAAATTTAGGCAACTTGTGCTTGATAGGAAGCATCAATTGATAACTTACAGTGATACTGTGGATTTATGAAATTCGCCGATTCCGTAGAATGCTAACTTGAAACGAAGCTAATTAATTATTTTAAAGAAATTTATTTGATATCAATATTTTTATTCCCAATTATTCACTATGCATTCACAAGCAGAAAAACCTACCTCCAAGCTGGACGTCGTCTTCCTTGGTACCACCACGTCATCCAAAAACGCGCATTGGTGGTACCACACCAACGATGGCACATAGATATCTTCGGGCGCTGACCCAGTCCTACCGCTTGCCTTCACTTTCTTCTTCTCCTGCAGATACGTGGACCGTATATTATTTATTTTTTTTGACCGCTTCCACCGACAAGTTAAAAGTCTCGGCCAGGTTCAAATATGCTCGATTTTTCAAGCCAAGCCTCCGATACTCCGGTGCTTGAATGTTCCAAAGGCATTCATGCCTTTGATATTCATCGATAAATTATATCGTGTCTGCCTCGGTAAACGGTACCCTCCGGCAACTCATCTACTCCTATAGAAACTAGGTCCCTGTGACGTCACGTGGAGTGGCATAGCATGGGCGCCAATCTGGCCTTTTTCAAATGAGGATAAAATTGACCATTGCCATTCGTCTAAACCAATATTTCTAAAACCAAATAATTTGTATATTACGAATACACTAATGGTGGGTAACGAATCGCAATCAATGCCTTTCGTTTTCTTTGATGAAGGAAAATACCATATATTGATTATTCTTATTCACCGAAACCGATAGGGAGGCATAATAAAGGACCACGGAATTTTGGAAGGAGCACACGAGGTTCAATAGCAATCAATTGACCCATTGGTTTCGAAGTTAGCAGAGATTTACGTTGATTGCAACAAATCCATCAATTTTAATTGTATAGACAATATGTTTTTGCAAACTGTTAATACAAGTTTTGTGTTTCTTACGTCAAAATTGCTAACTACTGGAACGAAAATTACGGCGAAATAAACGCAAAAACGGGTACTTTTTTTTTGAAAAAAATTAAGTAAGGGAAATGCTGTGGAGCTGAAGATTTTTTAAGTAAAGATTTTTAAGTTCCACAGTTAAGTTTTTTAAGTATCAACAATCCTTATTTAAGCCAAGCGCCACCAGCTAGCAGGGTACTCTGGTACCTGCTAGCATTCTGCGTCGTATCAGCGCTCAAAGCCTCGCCCCTAAGGTCACCTTACTTGCGGCAGCGGGAACCAGAACGACGTCACACGGAGTTTACCCAGCATTCAAACTTAGCCGTCGCGTTTTCGGGCGCTCGAAAATTTTCACTTTTCATTCAATCGCGAAAAATAGAAATCGTCATTTAAAAATCTAAAAGTGTGAAATACGTACTCCAGGAGTAATAATCTTTCGATTTAGGCAATAAAAAATAATAGGAAACCACCCTATTCTGATCGCTTTGTCTCTTTTGCAAAGCCGTTTAAATTCGCGGTGAGAAAAATTCGCTGCTTATAAAATTCTTTATTTTGTAACATTGGTGTCTCTTGAATTAGCGTTTGCCGAATCTTTCCTGTTCAAAATAAATGTGCCGAGGTCCTGCCCAAGTGTAGTGCACAGTCCCCGTGGTACGTCTCGTGGGGGACATCTATGCTGAAATGAGCCGATGGAGAAATATGACGATCGTTATAATATTATACTTATGGATTTATGATTCCCCACCTCACCTTACGCTTTTACTTTACTGTCGAATCTATTGTATACCGCGGTGAGAGTTGGTCTTTTATCCCTCGCTTCATAATGAATCAGGCAATGCACTCGGAGCTAAGAATGCCCATTCGAATCCACCGAAGTGAGTAATAACTAAAATTTGCGCGTGCGGTAGACAAGGCGCATCACTGCCGTTTAACCGGACGTACCTATGCAATTTTTTAGGGACTAACAATTTGTGGGGTCATGTACTGACTGGTTGAGTTGATCGTGGCTTTAGGCCTTCGGCATGACTCAATATTGATTTGAGGGTGGAGAAAATTTCCGATCGGTGCGAAGCCACTCAGACCATAGTCCAGTTTCTGGATGGCCGTGTGATGAGAATGTCGAGTTTTTCCGAAAGGCGTGCCTTTTCCGTCTTGTGAAGTAATTGTTCCATTTTTCAATAAATTTAAGGAAGTGATTTATGCATCTTAAAACGTTTACTGTTCGTTGCGCATTGTGAACAAGTGCATTGGTCTATAAGAAGTGGGATAAAATCGGAATTTGGAAATCACTGAGTCAGTCCATGGCATAATGATAATTGTGTTCGATGGTGTGTGTGTGTGTGTGTGTGTGTAAGCACATGTGGTGATTGTATTACATTGTGTTTAGCATTTTGTGATACAATGAGAGTTACAGAAGAGGAATAAGACATCAAACGATACTCGGACCTTAGGATTAAACTTCATTCCTGTTGAAAGAGTCGGGGCTACAAATCCAAGGAAACAAGCAAGTAAGAATGATTTTAACATTTTAAAACTAATTATTAACTTTATCTAATAATATCCCCATGAAGTTCGGATCACCCTCGTTTGTAAACCAGTTAAAATGCATAGCGAGTGGCAGCTGAATGGAGAATCCTATATTTGATAATATTATAGCCTCTTTCATTTGAAATTGGCACTCAGAATATAGTTCAATTGTTGGATAACCGTTTGACGGGTGTTGATTTTATTTCTCTGTGGTGTGCCTGTTCCGCCTTGTGAAGTAATTATTCCAAATTTTCCAATGACACGTATTATTTCCACGTAAATTCAATTCCACGCATGTGAGAAAATTATTATGTCGGAAAATTTATAATTGTGAAATTTGTAATAATTACTTACTCTTAGTTTAGTTAGAATTCTTTGCCTTAAAGGCGCAGCATTAGTATAGTCTCGGAGACAAAAACCTTACCACCCAGGAGCCGAAATTTTTCTCGAGAATAAACGTCGAATTGGCGACGACGCTAAACCAACCTTTCGACTTCGCAGAACAAAAAAACCCTCGTGAGTTTGAAGGGAGGGTCAATTGTTCGGACTCGAGCGCACCCAATCACAAAAATCACTCTGCTACTCAAATTCCCTTCCTCAATAACTAATCACTCCATTTGGACCCCACCTAAGAAAAGTCTCTCCCATTGCAGCGCTTGTAGGTTTGTTGTGCTCCCACGAGGAGGCGTGGTTCATCTTATGGTCTCCCACCTAGCACGAATTCCTCGCCGCGTTGACTTACGAAGTAGACTAAAGTTCTCATTTCCTCCGCGGCTATAATTTCAATAATTATAGTGCGCTTTGCTGGGAAGGATGTGTGAGAATACAATTGAAAATGCAAAATGTCGCATCCATAGAATATGTCGCATTTGATAAATGGAAATGCCATCGTGATCGTGGTTATGTGGGATGTCTGACTGCTACGTGACGCCTTTCACAACATTAAATTTTGGCAAAAGCGACCCCCCCCCCCCCTTGGCAATGACTTATATTGAGGTCATACATGCGTGTTAAAGATTCAGCTCAGAATTTTCAACGTTTAAAGTAGAAATTTAATATTTTCCTTTGGGAAAATATTCCTTAATATCGTTCTTATTAACACGTTGGTATCTGAGTAATATAAGTTTGCACTTATGAAGGCTGATTTTATAAATTAAATCGCATTATAATGAACATATAATAACATTTTTCAAATTTATAGCGACAAATATATACACAATTAATGTAAAATCTACTGACGTACCTTCTTGAAGTTGATCCATGCCCCAATTCCAATGCCTCCAAGTAATAATAAATTAGGTACTACTCGAAGTGGGTAGGGCAAGTGTGAGGAAAGAGTTTTTCAATTACTAACTCCAGTCTGTTTCATAGATCCTACAATTCTGGAGTTTTGTGATTGGTGAAATGCCGATTTAAATAAACTGCCTAACATCCTATTCGGTAAACACGTATGTCCATCATATGTATCACGTGACGTGGGAAATTCAGACATTAATGAACCCGGGGATGGAGGAAAATTAGGTGCATATCAAAATGAAATACAATATATTAAAACTTAAATACTTTAAAATAAAATACTTTAAAACTTAATAACCAATATAAGGCCACTAGGCTTCCCTCGAATGATTTCTCTTGTCACTCAAATGCGCATCAATTTGTTAATCGTGCGTACATATGTCACGTGATGCAATACCACATTACCATTGACGCTCTGAGGCATGTTGGGACCAAAGTAGTGACGTCACCCGTCCATTAACAATTATTACTATGAGCTCTATTGGTATGTACCGGAAATTTTTTATTAATACATGGAATAAGCAGTCATCACTACGACATCCACGCATACAAAGTGTTCATAAGACGTCCGGAAGTTAAAAAAACACTTTTCCCAGATGTATTATAGGTAGAGCTACTCTACCGGCTAAAATTGGTTCACATGGAATATTTTGTGCACCATCCCGGCGTTTTGTGTATTTTGCGTATTCCCCTTCCCAAATTGAACAAGCCATGGAATGAAATTCTACAAGAGGGTTTTGTGTTGGATCACACCACTCAAAAATTCTATAACTCTGCTAAGGATGATCATCAGCTGATGCTGGCTAAAATTTCTATTGATATTATCCGGTATCAAGTCAGATAGTTGTATCTACCAAGGAAAACAATCGTAATGAAATTAAACTTCTGATATTCATTTCAGGATTGATTCGCGATTTGTTCTGTGATTGAAAGATTAAGTGGTTTATTGTTCTGATCCACCATTAATCAAGTGATGAATTTATTTGTGAACAAGGCTTTGGCATAGCTGTACAGTTACGGGCGTCGAAAATTCGGATTCATATTTAGCGCAAAACAAGTCGAGGTGAATATAATTTACTTACATCAACATAATGTTATGTCTGTTGGAAACACTTCGTGATAAATTTTTGGAAATTGATGCCTATTATGTTCGCGCGCAAGGACATTTCGTGTATGGAGTAGCTGATATCCGTAAACACCCTTATAGTAACCTAAGTCAGACCCACACTCCAAGAAATAATAAATTAGGTACTATTCGAAGTGGGTAGGGTAAGTGTGAGGAAGGAGTTTGGAGGTGGGGGCTCAAACGGTTCCTCAAAAATGTGCGAAAATCTGAAGGTCGTGGGAGGTAGCAAATCGGTCCAATAGTCGCTTGTTAATTCCATGGATTGCATTAGCGGAGGGTATATTTCGAAATGAATTTAATTTAAATTTCGATCTTTTTCTTCCATTATACACTGGAGACGCGCAATAGCAAGGAAAATACTCGTCGTCACAAGTGGAATTTTTTCGAAGATAAATTCCCTCCCCAAGAGGGAACTCTCTAAATGCATGTTCGTATAAAATTACTCTTTTACCCCGTCCTAACATTCACTGAGCTATCCAGCGGTCCAGACCAATTTAAGGGTCATCACCAAAAAATGTGAATATCACTTAGGATGGGGATGAGGGGCGATTGTGAGAAAAAGTAGGCTTATTGGAATATACAAATTAATGGTTATGGGAGTAGGAGGCGAGTCATCTGTTTTGCAATATTTAATCTTCAGGTTTGTGATGGTGAGCCGTGGAGGGAGTTGGTACCCCTGTATAGATTGCAATATCACTTGCATGTACATGAAAATTAACTTTTTCACTTACGATTATTCCGGTGTGTTTCCGTTCCGCAAACATGCACGTAACGGTGTCCCCCACCAGATTTTCTTCTCACTTCATAGGCGTGACAACTGTCCCGACGAACACCGGGATCATTTGGCAGGACGACTCGTAGTTCAGCAACTGCAAAATTGCACACGCTAGAAATATAACTGGAAGTCGGGACAGTTGATAATCATCATAAATGAATGCTTTGAATAAATGCTAAGTATTATCTTCATCTGCAGTACTTCTTGGGAATGTATAGATAAAATGATTAAATGAACCAATGGCACCAGAAAATGTAAATGATTAACCACAGATTTGTATGCTAATTAAATCTTGCTAAGAAACAGGAATGTAACTTGAGGAATTGAAACATTTAACTTTTATGGGACTGAAAATTGAGAAACAATGCCGATAATACATTAAAATCCACGCGATAAGTTTCGGGAATATTAATCATGGGTGCCAATTGAAGTGACGGTACTAAGTGCACGACTGAAAATTTGGGTTGGGGCGTAGAAGTTTAATTGAGTGGGATCATAAAAATCTAACCAATTTCATCGCTCACTCATTTCCTCAAACTAAGTGTTGGTTTGTATGCACGCAAACATGGAAGTGATAGCTGAAAGGAGAATAGTATTGAGTGCTGCGTGAAACGGTTTTCCGAATTTCCGATCTAAGATGACGGCACTTAATAGATAGGACTTCAACACTCACGTAATAATCACGATCACTCAATTGGATTTTGACTCCGCGAGCACCTCCGTACCAAACCTTCTCCTTTCACTCCGTAACAATCAGTAAATCACATTCCCCGTAAACAGAGAAGCAGATACAATGCTAGACCATAGGATCGTTGTCAAAACACACGGCGATGAAGAAGGATGCTGAAAAACGCACGTAAAAGACAGACACTAAGAAGTTTTCATTGCATTCCCGAGAGATTATCGGAGAATACCAAAGTTCGAAGTAATATCAGTTCTTACCTTTTATCAGCTCTTAAGGAGCTATTTAGAGTTTGCTATATATTGGTATAGTATCATTTAATTAAAAAAATCGACATTATCTTTGAATTTTGATGGTAATTTGTCGAGAAGCCGCGCACTAAGTGATGGAATGAAAATTATAATGGCAATAAAACTACACAACAATTTTGTACTCACTCGCTTAATCACGATCGATAACGTGAATTTCGTCCAAATAAGCCGCTGTTTGCGCCAGGTTATCTTCTAACTGAAGCTTCACTTGTACACAATTTTCACTCCTTTTTAATTTCTCCAGCGTGGTATGTGTGCAATAAACAGTCACGTCGCTGCATCCGTGAATCCGTTGGGCGTCACATCGATGTAAATGGTGTAACTGACGGTGGTATGTCGGAGTGGACACTGTTGCGCTGAGAGTGCGGAAGTAGTTTGAATGGCACGTGAGAATGAGTCATAGTCTGTCGAAGGTAAAATAAGATCGTTAATATAGGGTGGGGGAGGAGATATACCGCGAAAGTTAGTGGGTGTGGAGGTCAACAATGGAATATAGTGGGACATGAATGAATAGGGCATTGAGACCGTCGGAGAGTCAAAAGCGGCCGGGCACCGAGACTAGCGAAATTATTGGGAAAGACGTCACAAGAAAACAAAAGACAATCAATTTTCGCCAAAGGCGAACAGCATGTGACGTACCAATATTTACTCTCCGTAAAAACTAGATTTCGGAAAAATTAACTATTTTACACGAATTGATATGAAGTATTACATTTTAATATTTAATTCAAATAAATCCTATTCATTAATATATTATAACAATCCATTTTATATTTTTTTTGCGAAAATATATCTGACTTTCTCGTGACGTCACATTCGTTGTCCAATCAGGTAACTATCCTCTGGCGCTATTCATTCTGAAGCGCTTCGATTCATCAGTTTGATGTTAGCCGGCTTGGAGTGAAGAGGTAAGTAAGCAAGCCATCTTAAAGTTATCGGTTCCTTTTTATATGTGTGCCATTACTGTTTCGTGTTAGAGTTTATGATATCATTATATTTGGTGCGATTAATGCCGATAATTATTTTCGATTACACTGCTTTATTTCGCCTACGATAATATTTTACCGTTTGCAAAGTACGACAAGGCTTGAAGGGAGTGTGCTATAATACTTGGTAGGTGATATAATTTTCATCGTTGTTTCAGTAGGTGATTTGTATTCTTGCATCGTTCCTGCCAATACGAGAACAGCGAGAATATTTTTCCAATCCGTCCATTGTTATTGCCGCTTGTTCTTTTTCACGGGTGAGACGCGATTCGTCTGGATTGTTCATCATTAAGTGCGATGCCTCGTAATGTAGGTTCGGAAATGTCAATTTCGTGTCACACGTTTCAGATGGCGGTAGATTTTCCATTGATGCTATCGTGTACATCTTCCCAGATAACACACACTTCTGTAATACAGCTGTAAGAATACACCAGTTATACATATGTATCTATACAGCTGTATTACACATGTATTACTCGCGTATTTTTACATGTGGAAATGATGCACATGTAATACAGCTGTAAGAATACACCAGTTATACATATGTATCTATACAGCTGTATTACACCTGTATTTTTCGTGTATTTCTACATGTGGAAATAATAAGCGTATGTAATACAGCTGTACGTATACACCAATTATACATATGTATTTATACAGCTGTATTACAGTGGTATTACATGTGTATTTTTACATATGTACAAATACAGCTGAAATACACGAGTATGAAGGCATCATCGCCTCTAATATTCTTGAACAAATATTCAGGTAGTAATCATTTCATAATAGGATTTATTTTCGATCTATAATTGTATTTATAATGCCGGTACCCTTTTTGGAACCCATATTTAAATATGAACGCTGATGGTAATGTTTTGTTGTTAATTAATATGCTTAACGTACTACGCTGCGCCATGGCCTCCTGCGCTCAATCGCCATATTATTAGACAGTCCTCTTTTTTTTCTCCGCACTCGTTGTTTATGTTGTGAAAGTTAATGTGGCCAGCTGTTGCTCGGCAAGATTTTCCGTTAATTGTAGAAGAAATACGGCACAATATGTTGTAGCTCGGCTCCTAATTGCTCCATTAGCACCAAGGACGTGTTTAAAAATTTTAGTTTCCCTCAAAATACTGAGAGAAGAGCGAAATGGCTTCAAATATGCCGAAGGGACAAGTGGCACCCGACAACGTCTTCCCGCTTGCGTGAGGTAAGTTTTTCTACACATAATGGTTCCTGGAATACAATTACCTTAAATTTTTAATAGTGTTGATCCACGTATTTCAATCATTTGGTTTGAACTGTGCACAAGTAGTAATTTTTAAAAATTTATTCCGGTTCAGATAATCCGGCGAGGTTCGTGACGAGTGTTTTAATGCTTCTTTGTTTTCTATTCATCAATGGAATGTGTGAAATTTTGTGATTAAAATACAATATTTAATCTGGGTTACTGAGATGATTGTCGTAGTGTTTACTAAGTACCAGAAAGTGTAACAATAACTTTTTAATGATGCTACTTTTGTATTCAATAAAAATATTTGTTTGTGTCAATGCCGGTATGAAGTAATCTTACGGTCGTTTACAACAAATAAAGACAATTACGTTTTTTGACTAGAATCTGCATATTCCGATACATAATAATGGATGAAACTTCGCTTTTCATTGCTTTATTTGTGTGTTGTTCATGAGAAGATTGACTGTGATATTTCGTAGTATGAATGCTAAATTTTAAGATGCAATTAAAATCTCGACGAGTCGCTTTTGCGACGAATCTTTTCCTTGATTCATTTCGAATTTTTTAATTCCAGTTTTGTAATAATAGGATTACATTCCTTCGGCTGGTTAAAACGAAAAAATACATCAACACCGAAATTTTGTCGTGGCCCAGGGCTGATGCTGTTGTCTGCTCCTGTGTACTTGAAATTTCAACATCTTTGGCCGAATAATTACTTGTGGTAGGTATTCGAGCTTAGTAGCAAATTGTAAGATTTGAAAATTTACAATTAATTAGGTTTTTTTTTAATGGTTTCAGTGATTATCAAAGAGGACGGTGCCATTCATGCCTAAAAATTTAGAATCATTGAAAAAATATGGCTTTGGAAAACTAGGAGTTTTTCATTATTTCTTCGTACATAATTTCAATTTCAAAACGTTATTGTCAGTGTATATTATTCATATACATTTTTCTAGGACTTATTGTTTTACTTATAGATTTCCTTTTACTAAGCCTATGTGTTTAAGTGTGCTTTTATAAATGCCATGTAAATAGTGATTGTGAAGAGTGGAAGCTTATTGCTAATGGTTAGATATAACTTATTCAAGACCTGATGTGTTGTTGTGTGAAAGTATTATGGTTTTAATGATATTTTGGAGATTTCATGTGCAATTAAAACTTCTTAACACTAGAATGCCGGGAGGGTGTCATTTTGACACCCATGCTTTAATATGCATTTTACGTTGCAGATTAGTTTTATTTTGGAGTAAATAGTGTCAACTTTTGTTTAATACTGATTTTTTGCCCTAACATTAAAAAACTTAATGTTTTAATAGAGTATCACTGAAGAAAAAAATTTACAAAAAAATACTCTCCTGGAATGCGGCATCCATCGAAAAGATTGCGCTGAAACGTCGGAGGACGCATGAAGGTTGTAATAATACCTATATATAATCATTGAATACTTTTTTATTTCACTGCAATTGGTTAAATTTTATGTGCATAAAAAAATAAAATGAATATGACAGGAATGAATAGATAGAATAAAATGAATAAGACATTGTTTTTCTTCTTATTATTATTGTTAACTTTTTTCATTAATTTTTCGTCACAGACTGTAGAAGTGTGCTTCAAAAGACGAAAATTAAAATAAAACCATTGCGGTCACAAAACTACGACATTTTTAAAAATAATATGCAAAAACCTCGTATGAACCCAAAAAGAAATCGAATGCTTTTTCATACAGACTTACGAAAAGCTTCATCAAAATAGTAGATTCTCTACATTCTGGCACTTTTGGTCTGTTTTGGCCGTAGGTTTACTGACTTTTCACTGAGCTTACAAAAATCAACAGTTCTGTTTTCGTTGCATTTTATCTATACTTAACAATCCCTTGTCAGTTCTGGATTTAGTTGCAAGATATTCGTTGACTCAATGTAACGGAAAGCAAGCTATTCCGATAAATTTTGTAAAAATAATTCGGGACATCTTTTGTGAAGTTATTTCCTTATATATAGTATTCAGGAATATATAGTCACCAAGTCAAAAGTATTCTGGAAAGAAAAAAACAGGCAATCACCTGATTCTAGTTCTGACCTAGTATCAAGGACGCCGACTTACAAAAAATATTGGGGGGGCCCAAACCGGGGACCATGCCCCGGGAAATTTTCTAAGTAGTGAGTTTTAAGTTTTTTAAGCATTTTAGGAGAGTCATATGATCAACATTAGAACCCTGATCACTCGAATCTCTCGATATCTGGACACTCCGTATAAAATCGACAAGCCTGACACATTTTTTCCTCACACCCATTACGGATTTTTGAGGGGGCTCGGGCCCCCTTAAGTCCCATGGAGTCGGCGCCTATGCCTAGTATTTCCGCCCCATATGATCAATAATATTTACTTCAAAGTTTATCTCATTACAATACCTTACTGTTTCGGGCGATTTGTTAGAGTTGTTACTAATTTCAATATGAGGGCGAAGAGATCATAGAACAAGAACACATTTTTTTCTGTTTGCCCTTATGAACAGTAAGTCGAGATTCACCATTTTTGTTCAATTTATTTGAATACAACTCTTCCCGAGAAGCTTTTATTTCACCAGGTATTTCCATTCTTCCCTTATTTACGGTTCCTGAAAGGCAAGAACCCTTTTGTTTCGAGTAGAGCTAGCAAAAGTGATGCGAAACAAATGCTAGTGGTTACATTCCTGCCCTTGCTCATGTAGGGTTGCATACGTTTCATTACAACATGATCTGAAACGCGATCGCCACCTTGACGAGAGCCGTCCTTGACGCCTCTGGTCAATCTGGAATTTAATGGAATCAGTTTACCAAATACATACTGTCTTTATATACTGCAAACCAGTATTTATGCCCATACTTATCAGGATTTGGTGCCATGAATTGCTTGAATGGACATCTAGCTTTGCTTGGAAACAGCTGTTCGTCAATGGTTATGTTTGGCCCAGGTTATGATTCCTCAGCATGGCCATCTCCTTATGTAAAACAAACATTCATGAAGGTAATATACTATACTAAAATATACTATACTATACATAAAGGTACTACACATGAAGATAATGTACTACACTATACTAATTTGACAAATAATTATCAAGCCACATCCCACGAGACACCTAAACCAAAGAAAGAAATGATATAATATACTGGGTGTCAAAATGACACCCTCCGGCATTCAAGGTAAATTTGAATTTTTGAGACGAAAAAAATTAGGGGGGGTATCCCTTTTACTGTCGTTTTGTTAAGATCTAAAAATGAATAAAAGCCACGAAAGATTTTTTTCTACAACACTCTCTAAGGGCCAGCTCCGTAAAAAATGTACGCGTAGGGTGTCAAAATGACACCCTTCGGCATTCTAGTGTTAAGGCATTTCTTAGCGACATGTTGTGATAAACCTTGGATATTGTACTCCTAAATCCATTTGGTGTTTATCCTTCCTTTTAGGGGGAATTTCTGCCATTTCATTTTGCACTGATCCTATATTCTAGTGATTAGTTATGTTTACCATTGGTATACATTAATAAATTTGATTTGCATGATCACTTGCATGTTGTTGCTGCTGTTCATACAGATTCCCAATTTTATGCATCACTACTTCTGACCTGAAGCTGCCAGCAGGATGGCTGGAGAAACTGTCGACACCTATGGACAACTCAATGCGGAGGAATGCCCGGAAGCCAAGGCTCTTATGATATACCTACTTCAGTATATAATGAACTTTAAATTAATTGAAAATTTTTGAATGACAGAATATGCACAATTTGTGTGATATGTGATTTGTGTGATAAATATTTAATAATGTATACATTTTACATTAAATGATAATTTTATATGAAAGAATTTGTATAGTTCCTGTTATATTTAATGATGTACATATTGTGCATTAAATGATAATTTTTAAATGAAGGAATTTTTTGTCTTCACCATATTCTTAATTTGCATTACAAATGGTTATTGGATGCATTCCTTTCTCATGGAATTCAGGATTCCCAGCATGACATTCACTTTGTCATTGGTCAGGAATTGCTAGGATTGACTCCTTCATTGTCCTAACCTCCACTCTTCCCTGTGCTAGTCCTCACTGCTTGATAACACATCCTACGTACTTCCCTTTCTTTTATCCGTGAACTTCATAAAATGTTTTCCATCGAGAACTGTTCCATTTTCCCTTCAATCTTGCTCTTCATGCACTCAGGGTTTGTCCAATCCATTTTATTCCTCTCTGGTATCGTATATGGTCCTCCTTTTTTACTACTCTGTAAAATGTATTGTTTCTGTCTGTTCATATTATATTGTCAATGATGTTCGATCTTCAGGTTATGAGGGCCATCACGTTTTCTCAAGGAAGATGAAGGGCCTCTGCATTTGAACTAGTGCAGCTGCTGCTTAGAGTAGCTATGGTAAGATGATGTGTGATCAAGTGAAATTAGAAATACAGAGCATAAGTAAGGTTTAGGCAGATAAGTAATTTTTCCATTGATTGCATTTATGTCAGAGAAAATTCTTCTATTAATTCCCAGAGCAGCTAATATTAGAGGAATCAGCATGTTTAAGATAATGAGGTCAGCTAATGAATACTATTGAGCAAGAAACATAATTTAGATGTATCCATACATAGGATATACAGCTACATACATGTGTATATGTACATGTACAGCTGTAATACACGTGTATATGTACATATACAGCTGTAATACACATGTATATTTGCTGTACATGTACATATACAGCTGTAATACACATGTATATTTGCTGTACATGTACATATACAGCTGTAATACACGAGTATTACAGCTGTATTTTCCAGAAAAATACAGCTGTAATACATGTGTATTACAGCTGTATGGCAGGACTTTTGAGCTACTTTTACACGTGTAATACAGCTGTATTACAGATGTATACATCTGCTATACACCATGTATAATGCATGTAATACAGCTGTATTACAGGTGTATTACATGTTTTGTGTTATCTGGGTTGTCACTTCGGTGGACTCTGATTAATTTTACCTGATTTTTGTTTTTTTGGATCGTTGACGAAGTGCTTTACCCAAGGTCATTCGTGTGTGCTACTTGGTTGATTTCTTAAGGACTTGAGAACACTCAAAATGTTATGATTTGTCTCCCATCGTTGGCTAAAAACTATTGTGATCGAGTTTTCACCTAATCGCCGCAAGAAAATTTTGGAAGATATACCGGTGGCTTGTCATCAAGAGGTCATTGAGTTGTGTAGGACTGTCCTATTTGACAGCAGACTGCCTTGCATTGATGTTATCAGTCACGTAGTATTATGCGGAGCCTACGGGACTGAGTTCTTAATATTTCGTGTTCTGAGTTGGAATAGACGCCTCTCTTTAGTGTACTCGCCTAGTGGTTGTCATTCCTTAAATTTATCTCAATTATTCGGGAGTTTCCTACGAATACAACCAAGAACTTTCAGTTCTCGTCTTTTATTTTCTCTCCTTGTCCGTCGACTTACATGGCCTGAGCAATCAATAAGTAAAGACGATTGAATAAGTAAGTGGATTTACTATCATTTCTCGCTAATTTAATTTCTCGTTGAAAATTTTCCGTCGCCTTGGTAGCCTGATTTTGCTGCAATAGTACAATATATTCAGATTTTATTCATTTTCTACTCCCGATTCGTGCATGATAACAGCGCTTTGTTAATATATGTCTTTTTTCTTATTATTTTCAGAAAATCGAGCCGTGTGAAAGTAATGGTGTGCTATTTTACAAGTGATATTTCTTGGAATCCTTCCACATCGTGAGGAATGAAAGGTAAGCAATTTTCTTCTTTCAACATTGTATTATGTTATATGCCAAAACGTTGCCATTGGTATGCTAATCTTCATTGTTTACTAGAAATAGGAGTTTTTTTATGACGGGTGTGATATACTTAAGCGCAGTTACAAACAATTTCATTTTTGTTTGGCTTCTTCCTCCGTGATTTCTTAAAAACTTTCAAATACCAGATAAGATACGAGGTGATTTTTGGGTTCGAGTTTTTTTTAAGCTTTTCTCGACATAAGTTGACGGATTCTTGTATTTATGATCCCATTCATAGTTTACCTGTTTGGCTAAACCTATAATTAGACCTCTTAGAATCAGAGGTATCTAAAATATTACCTGCACTTCGATATGAATATTAGCGTCTTCTGAATACACTTAACAATTTATCTTCTTATTACATTGACACTTGGTGTATAGTTGACCTGATTCATTTCGCAGCTGTCATTTTTTTGGGGCACTAGATTGGTTCTCATGTAATATTTACACGTTTACGTCTCATTATTATTTTCTATCGATTTTCCTGCTGTTATTCGATAGTATTTTAACTAGATAAAATAATCTTCTACCATAGAAATTTTCTGAAAATCTATTCGCCTTCAATGCACTCTCTTTTCTTTGCAACGGCAGCAGTTTTTGATGAATTCTTGCGCTGGTATCTAAATTTGGTAAAGCGTTTAGCAAAGGCTCCCAACTTAATCGTTCACTTCTTCCAAACGCATTTAGTTATAAAGCCAGTTAAGGATTCTGTGCAATTACGAATTCCTCGCTATAGATACTCCCGTGTAACGCTTGAATAACCTATCCTGCTGTTTTTTACTCTTAGGAACACCTATCACAGTCCTTTTATTGTTTTCCAACGTTGTTTATGTGGATATTTTTCAGTCGCACATTTCCATTGGAGTATTTGACTCCGCAATAAAACAAGAAAACAAAATTTTATGAAACATACGGTTGAAAATACGATCGAATAATTGTAACATATTTGCTTACTCCTGAACTCTGCTTGCTGAATTTTGCGGATGGGAGGCGTTTATCATTAGAGTAGTTGAAATTAATTTTAGTCTTTCGCAAATCTTTGACTGTTCCGAATACATTTTTTCTTAAGTTCCTTCCTTTTTTAAAAGTTGCCCTCACTTCTGCGGTGATGACTTCAACAATCTCTATCTTCGGCCATCCTTTTCATGTCGTTGTTGTAGTTGCATCCCATTTCCAACGCCAAAACTTGAATGCATCAAGGTCTCGGTCGTCCTTTCTTTATTTTCCAAAGAATATTTCCTTTTATGAGATTCCGTTTGAAGTTGTGTTGCTTGGGTAACTGTCCGATGATCTCAAGTTTCTTATTTTCCTTCTTTTTACCATTTGTTCTTTTTCTGGATGGACTTCATTGGGTGCGTGCCCAATAGGGTGGTTTCCTATTATTTTTTTATTGCCTAAATCGAAAGATTATTACTCCTGGAGTAAGTATTTCGCGCTTTTAGATTTTTAAATGACAACATCTATTTTTCGCGATTAAATGAAAAGTGAAAAATTTCAAGCGCGCAAAAACGCGACGCGTAAGTAGGAAAGTCCGTGCGACGCATTTCTGGTTCCCCCTCTCTCCTTGTGAAGTGACCTTGATCGAGGCTCTGAGCGCTGATAGGACGCAGGATGCTAGCGGATAGCTGAGTACCTTCCTGTCTGGTAGCGCATGGCTTAAAAAAGGTTTATTAATACCTTATCAAGCGAAGAAAACTTTCCGACCTTAGCCAGTTTTAATAGGTGATTATTAAGACATGTTTCCCTGAGCTCTGTGCCTCATGCTTGCATTGGTAACCTCAGACGATGTATAACTCCTATCTACTCGTGTAGAAACTAGGTCCCTGTGACGTCACACGGAGAGGAATCGCATGGGCGCCAATCTGGCCTTTTTCAAATGAGGATAAAATTTGACCCTTGCCATTCGTCTAAACCGGTGTTTCAAAAACCAAATAATTTGTGTGTTATGAATACACTAATGGTGGGTAACGAATCGCAATCAATGCCTATCGTTTTCTTTGATGAAGGAAACTACCCTATTAGAATTGTGTCCGCATAGTTCTTATACTCCTCCTCCTAACCTCATGTCAGCTTTTCTCAAGTTTGGTCACCTTCTTCCTTAGTGTTCATATCTCACATTCATGTGTCGGCGCACTACATTCAAAAAGTTTAAGCAATTTCTGCCTAGTCTCAATACTTAAACTGATATTTAATGCGAGCCCTCTTAAATTGAACGATTTAATTAGCTAACGCTATACTTTTTTGACCTCAGAATATAATTTTTTATCATCCCTCAGTGCATCTCTCCCTTTAAATCGAATACTGAATAGTGATGTTTTTTGGCATTTTCAAAAGTTCTCAAGGTATATTCTCAAAGTTTATTTAAACGGGGCGTTAAAAAATGGATGGAATTTTATTGCTAATGATAAATAATGTCCTCCCGTTCAATAATCGAATAGCCTTATTCGTTCGCTACTTCACGCCCTTCGCGTAACCTATGGTTTGATTATCAAGGGTCGAGGGGGGGAAATGCTATAAAGAAATAAATGGCTCTAAATTTATATTATCTTTCTCAAAACTTAAAACTGATAAATTCCACACGGAGTGAAAAAACAATTCGTTCATTCTATGAAACAATATTTGATTGAGGGCAAATGAGGTAATGGCCCTCTTGGCATGATAACAATAAATATTTCTTGCTGTGTGTCTGTTGCCTGTGGTATGCGATGGCCTTGGAAGCAATATGGTGAGCTACACATTGCTTAATGATCTTCCATTGGAGGATCCTACGATTTTAAAAAATCTTCGTAAACCTTTATCGCAGATTATTGAATCTGATGTTTTCATTTTTCATTATTACAAAGCGTGAGAGTTTTTTCCGCTTTCTTCACCTTAGGGATTTCACGAAGAACTCAATCTTACCCAAAAATTGACTGTTCATACAAGGAATATCTGAATATTGATATTTATTAAATGTCTTTGAAGAACGCTATAAACTGTGTAGCATTTTTATAAAATGAAATTATAATTTACTTTAACTTTAAGAGTAAAAATAACGGAGTTAATAAGACTACAGTAAATTTTCGATTATTTTCATCGGTCCATCATTCTTGAGATGTGGCAAATTAAAGTTGCTCCGCCTTCTTCTAATGGTTTTTGAACTTCTTTTTGCTTCTACTCTTATTACCCCTTATTTATGACTTATTGAAGCGAACCTATTTATTTTCATTAGTTTTCGTCAACACCACTATACGAATCCTTTGACTCATGGCTTTTCTGCCGCTTTCGTTGTCCATGCTTAACTCTCATTAAGAAACGTACTCCATACGTAGCATGTGAAAACGTATTTCCTTGATTAAGCTTGCATTCTAAACTGTGCGTAGATTATTTTTTGCGCGGAATACCTCCTTTCCTTAAGTTACTGTACTGACTGTTTCTTGTTTGTCTTCGTCCTTCGCTGCTTTCTCTGATTTCCTGGGTAGTGAAATTCTTTCTCATCTTAAAGCTTTTGTTTTTTTTGGTTAAACATTTTTCCGAGTCTCCTCTCTTTTGATGCTAACATTTGAGATTTTTTCGTGGATGTTCGGCTGCGTATTACCCTTTTCATATTTATTAGGTTCTTCTCTTCTATGTGTCGTTTTTCGCCAGCAAATCGTTAATTCATGCTAATTCTCTCGTCACGGATGTCGTCTTCTGTAGCCCTCTCTGTGATTTATTTGACTGTTTTCTCGATTTCACATGAAATATTTCGAGAAAAGGTTCACAAATTGTCCCGTTCCTTTCGATATTTATGTTCTGCACGGTTTGGTTCACATTTCATCACGGCTTTTAAATAGACTGTGGGGAATTCTTCGATCATTGTACGAAAAAAAACATTACATTGAGAACTATGACAATTAAATTCAAATTCACGCAGTCAAAAGGCCTCTCCAAGCTGACAAATGCCATGAACTTTGGTCTGTTCTTTTAATTCTTTTGTTTATTTTCAGTCTAGTTAACAACATTGATTTTATAGAAAAATCTTCTCGGGATTGCGCGCGGGTTAGATTATTTAAGAGCGCCGACGTTTCGGGTACCGACTCGCTACCCTTTCCTTGGACCTTATAATTTCTGAATTTGACTTGGTCCACTTCCAGGAATTATTCTGGTCTTCGTTCTATTCTCCTGTAAATGATTCTCTTCGATATCTTTAACGAATATTTCATTACTTTGATCCTCACACTACTCTACTCCCTTGTTTTTCGGAAGAGGAATAATGATGTTCTCCCTGATGTCACTTTGTATATCCCCTGATGTATATATTTTGCATATGGTTTATAGAGCTTGTTTAAAGTCTAATTTTTTTGGATTTTCAATTAGCTCTGTAGACATATCGTCCATTTATGAAGCATTATTCTTTCTCAGGTCTGACATTACAGTTTCAAATTCCTATCATAAGATGCTAGCTCTCATTTCATTCTTTTCTGTATCGCATTCCTCTTCGATCATTATTTCTCTTCCTTTGTATCACTCTTCCAGGTATTCTTTCCATCTCAAAGTTCGGTCTTCCATTACAATCAGCACACATTATTTCGTGCCACTTACAAACTTGCATTTTACCTTGAAATGGTTCCTCAGAATTCTGTAGGCAGCTCCCACTTTTCCGTGGAAGAGGATATTTTCATTTTCATCGCAATGGTTCTTCATCCATGTTTATGTACCTTTCCTCGGTTTTCGACAATTCTCGTTCATTATTCTCCTGGAGTAGTACTTTTGCCCTTCCGTTTTCACACTCCTGAGTTATCTTCCGTCTCCCTTGAAGTCCAAGTCTTCATCTGAGAACCATTAATTTTCTCGACTACATTTCTTTCCCTCTGAGCCTCGATTTTTTTCTCCCTTTTGTTTTTATCATAAAATTAGATGGATTTTCATCCTCATTCCATTATGTTCACGGTCGACTTCTGCGCTACGTCAGCTTTTGTAGACCTTCTAATTTTTGAACTTATGCTTCGCAAAAGTGCGCAATGCATGAAATATTATTTCTGAACTAAATATTGCTTACGTATTTTCGAAGAATATATTTTTTGCATGCGATTCTTAAACAGTGGGTAGGCAACCACTTACTTGTGTTCTATTCAGAATTCTAGGAGCATTTATCGTCATTAATTTAGTTTTATTGATCCGTAATTTCCCGTTAATCTAACATTCTTCCACAATTCCTAATCCATGAAACAATAAGATTTTATTACGTTCAAAACTGCTTGATTTTCCCGCTTACGTCTTCTACCACTTCATTTTCACTGACTGAAGTTGGTGTGTAAACTTGTACCGATACGATATCTAACGTTTTTGTCTCTATCCTGACCATTGCTAGCTTTTTCTGCAGGAAGTTTTTCATATGCATTTTGGACATTCCGGTCAGGGAGATGGTTCTTAGCTGAATTTGTATTTAAGCCTTTATGTAGACATTCGATATCAATTTAATGTGTTTGGTTCCATTCCCAATCACATTTCTTTATTTAATTTTCCCGAATCTTATAACGTATCTCGGATACTAAATCTCGGAGTTCGACTTTTCATGATGATTAAGGAATACCCACCACGCCTTCTTAAAGAAAATTTTCAACGTAAACTCATGAATGCATTTTGGATAATATTTTAACATTCTCATCTTTCTTGCTTTGTACTCTCTCCATTGCAAACACATACAGAAGACTTTTAAAATACTAGTGGATGAATTTATTGATTGCTTCAGACCTCGGTAATATGGCCAAAATCTTCAATTAAATACTATCAACGACACCATTTATTGTTAATTCCATTATTAATAAATCATTTTGAAGAAATTTATGCAAGAGCTGGACTTCATAGTACATATTATACAGTATAATAGTATATTATGTACTGGTGCTCGGCAGCGTAGCTCTCTCAAATATATATTCATTGTCAAAGGAGAGGGAAGAAAAGAAATTGGTTAAGGGAGTTATGGGCGATGCTTTGGGGATGCACCAGGGATTTTTATAATTAGTGAAAAATTGTCTTGGACAAAGGCGGAAATAAGATTAAGGGAATCAGAATCAAGCAATTCACTAGATATCCGCAACCAAATGTCGCAGATAGATGGTTTTTAACTTATATTAAGATTAAGACATCTATTTCTAAGTCTACATCTACATACTACCACGCAAGCCGTCTAAAAGGCGTGTGGCAGGAGTTTAGGGCACCAGCCATTTGCGCATAAAAACGAAATGCTCTAACGAAATTACGACTATCATTTATTAAAGTTCTTTATGGTTTGGGGGAAAAACGAATTCTCATATCCTTCTGTTCGGTAAAATATCTCTCCCAATTTATCGCTTTTGTCGGACCTGGAAATATAGTGGGGCTCTAATATTATGTTCTCCGTGTTGCTCTTAAAGATATCCATTCTGAATTGTTCAAGCAATCTAATCCTAGCGCGCAGCCTCCGAGTCACCAGCGGCTTCAACCCTAATTCGCTTAACATCTAGGTAACGCTGTCTGTACGCCCGTAGCAGTTTTTGACGAAACGCGCAGCCTTCCTTTGAATTTTATTCAGTTCGCGTATTGTCTTTCTGTAGCTGATCCCATATGCTCGCTGTATATTCAAGGTGCGGTCGGACGAGCGCGAAATATCACCTTTCTTTTACTTTCTCATCCGTAAATATTTACACAATACGCTGGACGAATACTAATTTCTTCGGGGCTATGCCGCAAATATTCTTTATATGTGTTCCCCATGTAAGGTTCGAGGTTATCGTAACTCCCAGGTACTTCACTTCCTCTGTTGCCTTTTTGTTAATACCATTCACAGCATAAGCATGGTTATAGTTGGATGAACTCTGCAAAAAATGCACCGACATGCATTTGCTCAGATTAAGTTCGAGTCCCCTCTCTTGGCTCCATAAATGAACGCTGTTTAAATCCGATGATAGAATTTCATAGAGTAATTTGCGATATCTAAATCTTTTGCTAAATCACTAATTTTGCGATAGAAGACAGCTCCGTCAGCAAATAAACGTTTTTGAAATAAAATTCGATGCTTTCCCGGCGAATATATTCAAAAAAGATTCAACTCCCTTCATTCTGCCAGATTGGAAGCCCGAATAGCCTTTTTTGAAACGTAGTTTTTTGCTAATTCGGGAGCAGGGGTCATTAATGTATAAAATGTACAAAAGAGGGCCGATTACTCTTCCTTGTGAAACACCTGATGTCACTATTATTACATCAGAGCTAATTCCGTCAGAAACTACTTTTTGTTTACGATCATTCAGGAAGATGTCGCGTCGAAAGCTGATGCGTATGCAGTTTACCACTGTTTTGTTTAATCCGCATGACTGTGATTTGCATTAAAGTTTGTTGTGATGGACCATGTCGAAAGCTTTCTTAAAATCAATGCATCAACTTATGTTTTCGATTCACCAGATTTAAGAACTTCGTGTATAAAGAGCCTGAGCTGTGTTTCACATGATCTACCTTTTCGGGATCCGTGCTGACAGCCGTGGAGGAAGTTCCGACTGCCCAATCAAGTCATGATGTTGCTAACGACGATATGCTCAAGTATCTATCCTATAATCGTTGTTAATGAAAATGGTTGATAGTTGTCTGGGTCATGTTTGTTTCCATTTTTGGATATCGTTGTTACGCTTGCAATTTTCCAGTTTAGCGGTAACTTTCCTTCAGATTTCACACTTCAGAGACTTCTTGAATATATTATATCTAATTAAGGTGCGATTTGTGGAGCAAACTCCTTGACGACACGCGCGGGTATTCTCTCCGTACTCGGAGATATACCATTCTTTATTGATCTTAGTTATTTAGTTACCCATCACGTGGTATAGAGATTTCTTTCATCGATTCCTCAGTACATGGGACGTATAAATTGAATTTGGTATCTTCTGTACTTTATATCTTTCGAAGTGGGAATTTAACGTTTTAGCATTTTCAATATTTTCGGTGACAAGTTTATCATCTTTATCAAATAACGAATCTACGGTTGAAGATTTTCACGGAAGCTCTTTCGCATACGACCAAAAGGATTTCGCGTTTTCTTCTAGTAATTCATCGAGTAGGGGAGACTGGGGCACAGTGGGACACGGGGCACAGTGGGACAATTGATTTATTTAAACAATTTACTCGGTCAAAGGGCAAATGCATTAAAATTAAGGAAGTCATATCACGAGGAATAATGCACAAAAATCTTATTTCCTAATCTTATGTAGCTTCGCGTAAATGTTATAAAATATGTTTTTTGCTATAATTTTCGTAACTTTCATGTTATGAATATTTATGCAATTCTCTTAATTATAGCAAGTTTCATAAGGAATGACTTGGTGAATACATTATTTAGAGACTTAGTAATATTTTTCTAAACATATTTTTCGAAAGTAACATGTTTAAAATTTTTGCTGACAAATACAAGACTTCAGGACATGCGGGGCACATTGGGACAGCTGAAATTGGGGCACAGTGGGACAACATGGATTGGGGCACAGTGGGACAACTCGAATTGGGGCACAGTTTGATGCCGAATTACAGCCCAGGAGCTTCGTACTATCAATATCCGTTACCTAAACGCTCTCAAATTTCATATCATGCTTACTTTATAATGTTTTGGCTCCATATTGATGCTTTAGCATTTGAAGCAGTACATTTCAGTTAGTGAATGTGAGGACAAAACTAAAGAATGGCAACAGCAATGAACATGAGAAAAGTAATGCCGAAGTAAATAATTAGTGTGAACCCCGATCGTATGGACAATTTGTCTACATTTCCGGAATCCCACATCTGTTATATAGATGTGCTCTTTGTAAGGAACAGTTCAGTCTTGGTCAGAAGCGAGCTTGAGGTAGTGAGAGGAGAGAGTCTCATAAACAATAGTTGCTGCCACATTCCTCCTTTCTACAAGCCTGCTCTGGGAACATTCAGTGATTTGCGTGAAAGGAAGAAAAACAGGCAATAAAACTTGATTTTTAAAGAGAATTTTGAGGCAAGATTGTTTATTACGTATTATCTATTTAAATCAAATTATTTATAAATTGAATTTTTGAGATTCATAGCTTATAAAATAAATTACCACCATAGTAAACTGTGACTTAAAACTGCAGCACGACTGCACCACAGACTGTCTCCTCTGCGCACGAAAAAATTAGTATATGAGTTAGCTCAGAGAAATAGAAAGAAATACCCGCCATCTTGCGATCAGAAAGACATCGCTGATGTTGGTTTATTTTACGTTTTTTTGAAGCGGAATCCTTCGATTAGCCTTCGAAAACCAGAAGCAACCTCACTGGCCAGAGACGTGGGCTTCTATAGGACGGTTGTGAGTGCATTTTTTTCCGATCTATCAGCTCTTTATGTCAACATGTATTTTCCGCTGGAGGTGTAATCATGATGAAAGTGGTTCCACTACCGTTCAACTCCAGGGAAAAGTGATAGCCCTCAAAGGTGAAAACAAGTAGGTGAAGTTACCTCCTCTGAAAGAGGCTCCTCGATGTCATTGTGCTATATTATAAAGGTTCAGGTTAATACAATTCCTCCATTTCTTGTGTTGTCTAGAGTGAAATTCCTCCAAAAAATACTGTTGAAGTGTCCCATAGGATCAGTAGGTGCCGCATGTCCTTCTGAATGGATGGCTATCAATTTATTTTTACTGGTTTTAAAATATTTCATCGATCACGCAAATTTTTTTAAAGAAAACCCTGCATATAAAAAAGCATTTACATCTAATAATACATATTATTTTTACTTTCGGTTCAACCCTGTTAACCCAAGTATTTTTAATGACAAAGACCTTGCCCAAGAAACTGTCAAAGATCAGTTTGTTGGACCTTTAGAATTTCACTTAGAAACCGAGTAAAATCTCGAAAGCCCAGGACAACCCGGGTTGAAACTTCGTTTTAGAGAGCATAGTTTTCCCCCCTGAGGAATAACGTCCAAAATCTAGCAGGCTAATATCTAAACATGCTAGACAAAAGAAAAGATAGGAGATACCTACGGACACACCAGTTAAAAAGAGACTGGAAAATATCATCAATAATAAATAAAATAATATCATCAAAGGAAAGAGAGAAAAAAAGCCTGGTCATAAGAAAATGTTGAAAAATGAGCGATAAAATGTCAAGAAAATCAAGATTTTCACATTAAAGAACTAAAAAAAAGATTGGAAATGGAAGATATAGCTACAGTTTCAGAATAAAGTGACTAAATTTACCACCAAGGACAGTTGGCAGAACTTCAGCCATTAGCGTAATTAAATGTTGATGAAAAACATTGCATGCAGTGTTTTAAAGTTTATAATTACATGACTCAATAATATTTTTTATCAGCACATGTATCTTGAATAAAAATTTCTTGATTAAAATGTTCGCTTGCATGTATATTTCACCCATTAATGTTAATTAATTCATTTGTACCCTCAATTAATTTAAACTTTGTATTTTATTGAGTAATGCAAGCCTGTCCTACTCTGCCCCGTACACTGTCCCACTCTGCCCCAGCCTGGGGCAGAGTGGGACACTTTTCAACTAAGAAGAAACTTGACTATTTCAACTACTTTAAGTTAGTTGCATTACTTGCGAATTTTTTAATAAGTCGAGGAATATACTCTTTAAGCAATGGCACCAAAATCTTCCATTTTCCAATAATTATGTGGGATATAAAAATGAAATGCTAGAACTGTCCCACTGTGCCCCAGTCTCCCCTAGGTACTTTTTTCTTGAAATTTTGAATTTCATTTCGCATTGCTTTCTTGGTTATTGAGCGCTGTGCACACGGAAAAAAATTGATTAAGAATATCAAACAGGTTTGATAGGGAGTATTTTTGTTAAATATACTTAAACTTTGGTGTAAATTATTAAGCTCTTGATTTATTTTACCAAACGCTCTTGATATATTTCATCAAACATTTTGATATTTCATAATTTGGTCAGTTGCACGAGAGAGTTTGGTAAAAATAACTTAATTAATTCAATACAATTCAGAGATAGGTAACTTTTATCGAAGTTATGATTAATTTTACGGATTTTGCTGCGTGTTTGGTAAAAATTATCAGACTCTAATTTGTTATGCAAATTTGGTTCGATAGAAGTTTCGTAATCTATTGAACGGTCTGTCGTTCCTCTTTTGTTTATACCAATACACATTTGCAGTTGAAAGATTCTTAATCCGGCCTTGCATAAAAGAAAGGTTGGTAGAAATGACTTTATTTTCATTAAGTGTGATGGCGAATACGTTTTAATTTTGTTTGCGTTCATTCATCTGTTTATTTCAGGTTTATATTGCAATCCTATTGATTCTATTCCGTCTCCTATCCCTGTTAACTTTCAATTTTCACTATCTATGGTACTATTAATTATCCGTTATCGAATGCTGCGCTTCAGGATTCCTCTTAATGTTTAATTTCAAAGAAGACATATCCACCATACACTCCAAACTGAGTTCAGTTGGTCCTACCGACGGAATCCAGCAACTGTGAAGAGGCGAAAGACAATTATATCATCATTTGTCAAAGTGACTTCAGGATAAACCGAGTTCTATAAATGATTTTCTTTTTCCAAGGGGTTCAGCTCTTTGCACTTAAAAATACATGACATTTTCACCTAAAATCACTGTCATTGTAATTGCTTTTTATAAGTTTGGCAAACTCTGTTCCTTTTTTTGGCCAGCGTTCTTAAATAGCTTTAAAATATTCATATATTATCACATTGCTTATATTCATTTCCTTGTGCGCCCACATGGACATCATCACAGTCAATGTTGTTGAGAGGGCAAATTCCACTTTTAGCGATAGTGCCGAAATCATTGGGACTGCACGGAGGTATCTTTACGAATATGAATTTATGTCAACAGCCGCAGCCTCACTCCTTCGTGACTTTCGGCTCGCTTTGCCCGTTAGTGACGCGAGCGGCGACTTATGTAAGCCCAATGAAATGCGCGGTGGGCAAAAACACATTAATGGACCGAATGGGAAATCCTCTCGTGAAAATTTTAATTTTTTCTGTGGACGTACAGTGGCATAAAAAAGTATCCCAGCAGAGTCTGTGCCGCCACCATCGCTTTGTGGGAGAATGGATGAATAATGAGGCGAAAGGCGATTAAATAATCATCATTTTTCAAAGTGACTCCACGATCAAACGAATTCTTAACGCGATTTAATTTTTCCAAGGGCTCCTTGCACTTACAAATACATGAAATGTCCACGTAATCCATGAAGTTTCCCTCTCTAACGGTGTATAATCTTTGGAAAGATACGAGGGAAATTCAATTACGGTCTTATTTAAGCCACCAAGGTCGTGACGGTTAATTTGCCTGCCTCGAGCCGAGGCTCGAACGTATTTCGTACGGCTCACCAGAATGTTAGCTCATTCGATATCCTTATCTGTTGTGCCTTCCTTTTTCCTCTATCTCCCTCTAAACCTCCTTTCCTTTTCCTCTTCGAAGCTACTCTGGCTTTCGTCCTCGAATTCTCTGAATGCCCACCTCCACCTCCTCATTTCCTCGTCTCTTATAATTTACTGCATGAATATTCGCTAGACGTAATCTGCAAGGCAGCAATGGTGAGGGGCGATTTTGAGCATCATGAATTTCTCTAAACACCTAAATAAATCATCACTTTAAAATGTTTTAGTAACTTACGTTACTTGCGACTTAAAATGTTTCCTACTCACATTTGCTACAAATTTAAATGACGAAACACAATTTTCCGAAGTAAATTTCATAAATCGTAAAAAATAAAATTTTATTTTTTCTTAGGGAGTGGCCAAAACAAACAAAAAGGACTTTATTTTTCTTTGGTTTGATACATCGCTTTCTTTTAAATTCCTCTGCAAACCAATTTTTTTATTGAAACAATTCATGGCGTTTATTGCTGTCAAATTACTTTAGGCAATATTTAAGAGCCAAAGAAAATATCTAAATTAACGTGGACAAAAAAATCGAAGCACGAAAAACATACTCCAATGAATTCACACTTCACTTGGGACTATATCTCTTCCTTTAATTAAATTCGAAATCTTGACAGCATTTCGATGTATTATATATTAGCGTCAACATCTCCGGCTGTACACCCAGGTGTACATAATACAACTCTTCTTCGATTTGTAATGCTTCATTACACTCCTTGCTGCGTTTCTTCCAGTAGTACGCAGTACTTCTATTCATCTTTCGCTATGTTTCCGCTAACGTTAAGCTAGCTATCGCTACTGCCTCCAACATACCGACTACTTTTCTCTTCTCGCCTGTTTACAAAGGTATCTCAAAGGAAGATAGGAAGCATATCCTTCTTGATCCAAAGAAAAATGCGTTCTGGAGATGTGCTCGTCAGTTCTTCCAGAAAAGCTAAAACTTCTTCAAAGTCAACTGCATTCAAATGCGTGGCCCATCTAATCTGCGAGTTGACTGTCTTGCTTATCTCAAGTGAGAGCTTGCTATGGCCTGTAGTGATTTTTGTCGTTTCGTTGAGATATGCGAAGGAAAATTCAGAGTAGCTTTCCGTACGTGCGCGCGTGATGCCGTGGAATGCGCCTCAATTCTACGGAGTTCATCGCGAGTCATGCTGTGGGTTGCGGGAGACTCAGTGGTCGGTCGCGTATTTGGACGACGAAGAAAGGAAATGATTTGCCTTGTTTGAATTTCCTTCACTGACCAGAGAATAACAACCCATTGGAAAGGAAACAGACTCTCCCGTTGAGCTATAGTGGTGGCGCGAACTTTGTTGGGGTACTTCTTAGTACAGAGGCGGAAAAGTTAACGCAGAGCACATTTTATTCTGAAAGGGAATCTCAGCTCAGGAATCCTTGAAGACGATCACGCAGTGGGCTGAAATCGAAAAAAAGCTGGTCAAAACCTTAAAATCGATTTTTTTGAGTGCGGAATTTGAAACTTTACACAGTTGTTGTCAACACATAAGTGCATTTTTTGACGCAAGCTAGATAAATTTAAATTTAAACAAACTAGACATTTGGATAAATTTTCAAACAAATTAGTTGGCCTCAAATTTGAACAATTTTCGCAAAAATTGCCATCATTGAAATATTTTTCGAAATTCAGAATGTTAAAACTAATGCTACACCTTCTGTAGTGATTCAATACAAACAAAAACTTATAATTTTATTATGCGATTTATTGTTGTTAATTCTTGGCAAATTTCACGACTCAGTTGTATTATTTGTGGCCGATACGATACAAAATATTGGACCGTCTTTTGTCGAAATTTTGTGTTCGTTTAGGATTATAAAAAAAAGGATCACCGAGTTACCGTGAGATATTTACACCACATATACAAAAAAACCTATAGAGTATAATAACAAAAGTAGAATTGCGACCACCTGCGACGCTGAAATTAAAATTGGTTTTTCGAACGTTCGGCACAGTTCGCAGCTCGCTGTTGGCCACGGGGAATATCGTGATCGACAGATGTTGGACCTTTAATCTTTTAAATTAGATTAATTGTATACAAGCTATATTATATTGGTACCACATTTAATTTCCATTTCATACAACCTTATTTCTTCACTTTCTTGCGATATTTATCGTCGAAATGATACAAAATGGTGGACCCTGTTTTCTGTCGAAATTTGGTGTTCATGTGCAATTATAAAAAAAGGATCACCGAGTTACCGTGAGATATTTACACCACATATACAACAAAACCTATAGAGTATGATACCAAAGGGGAATTGCGACCACCTGCGACGCCGAAATAAAGATCGATATTTCTAACGTGCGGCGATATTTCTGCGGCGGACGTTGGGAAGTGAATCTTTTAGCAAGTGAATTGTGTATAAGATATAATTTATTTAGGGTCACATTTATTTTACATTTCTTATAACCTAATTTCTTCGCTGTCTTGCGATATTTATAGTTGATTCGATACAAATTGACAAATTGGAGGACTCTGTTTTTCGTCGAAATTTTGTGTTCACGTACGATTATAAAAGAAAGGATCTCCGAGTTACCTCGAGATATTTAAGTTAAAATTACATCAAACGTTTTAGAGTGTCCATCCAAAAAAATCAACAACTACCGTTAGTATCACGCAAAATAAAAATCGATGTTTTGCCGCGCGCGCAGTCCGCCGCAGCCCCTGATAGTATGGAAAGCCGGACGCGGCTAATGATAGGGTTGTTCACCAATTTTTTTTACTGTCGTAAATGAAAGTACACACCGAGGGGATACTGGCGGCAGTTTCAGCGCTTTTTTATTAAAAAATTTAACCCTTAAAAGGCTAAGCAAAAAGTGTGGAATACGAGGGTCGGCTCAAACGCTCCGAGAGGGCACGATGGTTGCCGAAGGCATGCTGACGTCACACACAGCGAACTTCTCGCGGAACCCGTTAATCCCGTCAACAAACCTGTGATCCTTCGTCTGCGAAAAAATAACGAGGGTGAAAATGGAGGGAATTAGGAAGAAGGCGTGTATATATATTGCTTTTTACCGCTTTGTAAATCGACCACAATGAGAAATCCGGGAGAACGTTTTAATGCAATGCCCCTTAATTCTCGTGTGCGAAGGAAATTGTTTACTGCAGCAAGGCGAGATGACCAAAAATCAGCGGAAAAACATCGTATTATTGCTGTGCATATCATTTTAATGTTAGTTTTATATGTATGTTAAATTCCATTTTTATATATTAGAACGTCAGTTAATGTGATATACTGTTTTACTTGCGGTCTTCCTAAATAAGTCGAACGGATTTCGATCGAAAACAATTTTTATTGAATCATTTGAAGGAAAATAATTTACGAAAGATTAAGAATAATGTTTATACTACTATTCAATGATCACCGAAGTTAATTGATGCCAACTTAGTCTTAGATTTAGTACACCAGAGATTGCCATACAGTCGCCAAACATAATTTTTGTTGATGAAATATTCTCGAGCACATACTCAGCTGGCAGTTTTGGAGTTGGTGGAAACAATAATATAATTGACTTAATAATGAAGTTACCGCAAGAGGTACTTAGGAATACCTAAAGATCCAATGTACGTCATTGATTTGCTCTTTGGAATATTTAAGTTAGCTATCAGAGACATTTTTATCACCATCATCAAAATTAAAATCAAATTGCAGCTTGGAGAAACCAATTCCAAATCAGTAAGACAAGAGTTTCTTCTACTATCCACATAACTTTATATCTTGTTTCAAATTACTTAAAAAATTTAATAATTTTTCCGAAGCATAACAAATTTGATCTACCTTTGTATTTTCAAGCCAATAGGGGTGTTAACCTCAAACGAAAATACCCATTTAAGTAGATGATAACGGTGAGTTTTGGCTAATAATTCACATTGGTGAAAAAAATTCTGCAATAGGTGCATTACATTTTCTTTAGTGCTCCGTTGAAATTTGTGCGCCTTTGAAACGGCCTGTTTCGGCGGGAAGTCAGGATCGAATGGCTGTGACGTCACACACAGCTACCTCGCTGACTACACGCTTTCGGTGAACGCCGTATTCCGAGCCGTGCTTGAATTTGTGGATGCCGTGGTGAGAAATGCCTTCGGATTGTGATTTTGTGAGGGCTAATTCTGTGCCTAATATGAGTGCTCTGGTGCTCATTTTTCATCATTAATAAATAGAGGGCAAGGCAAGAAAAATATCTAAATACGCAGCAATGACATTTTTAGCGCTCCGGAAATTCAAGGAGTCAAGCGGGCAAGTTAGGAGTCAATGCATATTAATTATGATAGCACTGTTAAATATGTTAATCGTACTTATGAGTGTATTTTGTATCAAATACTTACTTTTGTTACGATTTACCCGGCCTTGGCTGGCTTCCGTTTTTATTCGAATTATCCCCTGTTAAACGCTGAAGTGGTCCTAGAGGTATGCATTTCATATTATATTAACAATCCCTGTCACACAACGCTCGTTTTTTTTTCAAGTTTTAAAGGCTTTTGATCATTTCTAGCCTATGGTGACTAAGGGGAACTAATATCGTAAAATAATCAATTTTGTTCGCCTCAGATTCGTCTTCATCGTAACATAGAATTGCGAATTGTTGCCAGTATTTATTCTTGCGAAGATTACTGAAAGACCTCTTGCACACGCACCGATTTTGGATAGCCAGTAGTATACCGGCCGATATTTTACCGGTGAAGCGCTGCTTGCACACACGCCGGATTTTTACAGGTCAAAAGATAAGTTACTTGGTTGTTGAGCCGGCGCCCGAGATCCGTAGTGGCAATGATCAGTAGCTAACCGACTTTTTACCGGTGCCGGTGCGCGGTCGGTCATTGTGCAAGCTTCCATGCCCTTCCATTGTTCACTATTGGAATGTGGACGGCCGTCCAAAATCGGCGTGTGCTAAGGGTCTAAGGGTTGATAACTATTTCAGCGCTGCCAGAGAAGAATACGGCGATTCTGCAGTTTGCTATATCCAACTTAAAAGAGAATAATATATACACTATGAAAGGGAGAGTTTGTCCTGAGCACGTTACTCGGGGGATGCCTGTATTTGTGTATCGTCGACGAAGTGCTTGAAGGTCATCCGTACGTGTTTCTTGAGTGATTTTTAAGTGGGTTTGTGAGTGGGTGGGTGAGTGGGTTTTGAGAACAGCTAAAAATATGATTTGTCTCCCATCGTTGGCAAGAGGAGATAGTGATCGAGTTTTCACGTCGTCTTAGCACTTGCCGCAAGAACATTGTAAAAGAATTTTCGGGACTGTGTCACCAAGATAGTAGAATATTTGTATGACTGTGCAATTTAACCGCAGATTGCCTAACCTTGCAGTTATCAGTGGCATGGTATTCATCGGAGATCCTTCAAGATATATTCCTTAATATTTCGTTTTTAAAGTTGAAATATACGCCTCTCCTTTGATGAAGTCAGCAAGTGCTGGTGATTGTTTAACTTCACCGCAAATGCTCGGGAATTCACTCGGAATTTTACCAGCCAAGACCTTTCGGTTTTTTTCTTAAATTCTCTCTCACCGACTGTTGACTTACACCACCTTAGCAATCATAACCCAGTAAACACGTATGACTCATGCATGAGGTCATAAAGAAGTCTGACGAATTTGTAGGACTCCTACAAAAGAGTCCCAAATGGCCTCATAATGATGTCTCCGTGAGGTCATATGCACTCGTATAGGAATTCTTTTCGCGGTCTCACACGACTCTGAAGGAGCTCAGTCAAGAGGTCTTAAAGGACTCCTATAACAGTTCCAATATGATATAGGCGCAAATGTGGCGCCTCCACGTGTGTGATAATGGAACTACCTGGAGAACCAGAAAAATTACCCACTTCGTAATAATTCTGATAGATGGCTTTGAAATAGCCTAATAAAACGCCGGGGCCCCTACTAGCCCATTAATTAAGATTTCAAAATACTTTACGCACCTTTATTTAAGAAAATTCTCCGATGACATAAGTACCCGACGTATCCAATTAAAATAAAGCAAAATAATACATTTAATGAGAACCATAGGTGGAAATACGGCAGAAAAACAAAATGGAATAGACAACTTCATGATATTTATAAATTTATTCTTCATAATATAAAGTCAATAAACAAACATCGCGAGTTTTTGAATTCTTTCTCTCTGCATACTTTACGCGGTCTCCGCTTGATACAGCCGCTGCCTCTCCGCTCTCTCCAAGGCGACACCTCTTGCTGATGTCGGGTTCCATTTCATAAGAGAGGCTGCCAAAAAAACATTGAACTTAAGTTTGTTGAGAGTTATGATTGATAACATGATAACATCAAATAAACCAGATTAAGACTATTTATCTCATTAGCAGTCCCTAAATACTCCCAGGGCCGGTTTTAGCACCGAAGATGACCGTTTTAACTTGGTTAATTTTAGGAGTAACCGAATTAGTGAACTACTTTTGATTAACTCTTACACTTAATTACATTCCTATTGCATTAGAATGCTCTTAGAAGTTAACTTAAATACATGGTGAACGTTATTTCTATGCTTTACCGTTCCATAAGTTACATTACGAAGTAAAATCAAGCAAATTATAAATCGGTTAGCACTTTTGTTTGTTTACGTCATGATTTTGAGAACTGAGAAGTTTATAAACTTCAATTATCTTAGGGAAAACTGTTTTGTGAACCCGAGATAATAAAAACATTGCTTGAACACGTACTAGACATGATCGAGATAGTGTATATTAGCGGAGATAATTTAAAATGCGATAACAGAAAATTTATAAGGATACGATGAATGAATGAAATCTCGGGGAAAAATTTCTGCTGTGTAAGTCATTTGGAACTGTCATCTATCTGCTTTGTACTACTGATTTGTATGTGCTTTTGAACTACTGTGGAATTGAAACACGGTACACAGCAGTTCATGACGTCTTAGCATCCTACCATGTCATCAACTCATTTGTAACATATTTTGAACTGCCTTGGATTTCCATTGGAAACTGCTATGGGACTCATTTGGATTTGAATTTGGAACCCGTATGTACCACTCGTTCATCCGTTTTGAAACTGATTTGTACCAGTTGGACACCCATTTGGAACTTATTTGTACACTATGCCACCTGCTTTGTTGCAGTTCAAGATGGCGTATTCAATTTTCTTGAAGTTAATTTTAGTCTGTTTCGGATATTTAGGCAAAATGACTATTACGAATGGAAGTGCGGCAGTGCCGCCATTTCACTATAGCTCCATTGCTTTGCAAAGCAATAGTCATAAACGAAAGACCTTCAAGCTCGACAAGCTTCACAAGTGTTTCATCAGTTTCATGTTTTCTTATAGGGGAGTGAGGGGTAAGTCACTTTGGTGGTCAAGAAAGTCCTTATCGAGAGCTTAATTCCGATCTTACGTGGTTGATGTGGATCATTCAGTGTCCATTTTTGAGTGAAATGCCTTCGTTTCTGGATATTTTTTCTTGAAAACCGTCATGTTAAATATCTGAAAATGCAATGGGAAATGCGAAAAAAGGCCTTTCCGGGTAATCGAACTTGTCAACCTCGACATTGAAATATATTTTCGAAGGAGGGATTCATGGCGAAAAAATTCAGCCCTAAAATACGGATCCAAATATGGACATAAACCATTTCCTAGGGATCGCGAAGACAATACATCGGTATGTTTTATCATAGAGTAAGTATATTATATACTTACTCTATGGTTTTATGTATATTAATCTATGCAAAATACTACTTTTCCGGTAACATCAAAGAACGAAAGCAATGAAAGAAAAGGTTGCAAATATGCCGTAAAATTCTCAATATTTATAATTGCGAAGTATACTTTGAAAGTATAGACATTGAATTTTTACGATAATAATATAGTTGGAAACGCAAAAAAAACGCGAGCGCTATGAATTTGTTATTGAATACCTTTATTATACGCAACCAAAATTCTCGGTACGTAGTGAAGATAATCTCGTCGCATTTCAAATCGGACCCAATAATACGATTAAGCCACAAGGAAAATAGAATAATTTTTAAACTAATTCGAGTGATTATTTGGTAGTTCCGTTTCTATTAACTGACTTGCGATTATTTCTTATTAAACCACGTATGCATTTTTATTGCATATATTAAAGAATTTTCGTTTTCTCGACCAAACGTATCAGACTGAACCTGGCCATGGTATGTTGGCGCGTAGAAGACAGTTCCAAAACAAATGATGACGTATATAAATCGCATGGATTTGTTCATAAAGAATTACAAACGTATGGAAAGCCGTTATACATTAATCTTCTCAGTACACAACAGTTACAATACGAATGATGACGCCCGGAAATCCTGTCATCTCGTTCAAAGGGAGTTCCAAATGAATTTTCACCGTACACAGCAGTTACAATACGAATGATGACGTCTGGAAATCCTGCCGAATCGTTCAAACGTAGTTCCAAATGAGTAGAAAGCAAATCCAAACGAACACACTCTGTACAAAGGAGTTCCAAAGGGGATCACAAATGAGTTACAAACGTCTTCATATTTCTAATTTTTGGTACAAATGAGTGAAAATGAGTTTCACAGCAGTTCCAATGCAGATTTTGGTGTTCCAAAGCAGTTTCAAAAGGCTTCCAAAGCAGTTACAAAGCAAAAATTTTTCCCTGAGATGAAACGTGAACAACAACAAAGGCACGTTACAGAACGTGTTCCACCTAAATATTTTACATGGATATATTTACCGATAATCAATGATAAGCATGAACTTAACCAGCTTTGAAAATAGTATTATTAATGGATTTTCTCATTAACAAGTGGATAAAGAATCGGACACATAAAATCATTGAAACTTACCTTCCAAGTCTCCGTGCACGTAACACATCATGATGTCCACAAGGTTCGTGCCAATCTCAGATCCGATGGAATCCTGATTCACGTTCGTAGACACAAGGAAAAACACGAGCAAGAACTAGGCCATGGAGTACACACGATATTAATCATAAACTAGACGTCTGAGCTCAAGGCAGTAGAATAACACGACAACACAATGGCGGACCTAGCGGAAAGTGGAAGTGTCAGCTTATTTAATAGAATCGGAGGGAGAAGTTTACGAAACCATCTCTTAATATAAAGAGTTAATTGAAGGAAGAAAAAATATTATACACGCAGAAATATATAATTACGATTGAAATTATAATTCATTAACATATACATGACTTGATTTTTCAGGCCTCGTGTGTGTGTGATCTTGAAGACCCCATGAAGTGTGAGGTCTTCAAGACTTCATGAAGTATGCGGTCTTTAAGACATCATTCATGTGACCTCATGAAGTGTGAGGTCTTAAAGGCCCTTTCATGTCTCTTAATGTGGAATCTTAAAGGAGTCCAACGTATGAGTTCATATAAGACCTCATTACGAATACTGTGTTGACTGGGAAAGGGAGGATTATCGAATAAATTAGTGTATTAACTATCATTATTCACCAACTTCGTTTATTACCTAAAATTTTCCATCATCGTAATAGTCGTAGGGGTAATCGCACCAGTCTTTGCCCATGCACCAATGAATGTCCGGCTGAAGTGAATCTTCTATGCAAAAAGATTTATACGTTTATTCCTCGTAGTAATTGGGTAAATTGGTTTCTTATAATATTACCCAATATATTCTCATTCTGTTTTTGAACGTCTGGAAGTTTATAACAACATTATTTTGATCTCCAAAACGAGTGCGTGGCATTTCAATGATCGAGAGGCATTTGAAAAGTCGATAAAGACAAGAGGTTACCAAGTATTTTCTTCGCCAAAATATTTACGCTGGTTACTAGGTGATAGCGTTGTTTGTATTTGATTGCTTGCTAATTGGAGCTCATTCAGGTATGTTTAATCTTAAAAATATATAATTATTACATTTAAAATTTGGCGGACACCTTACTGGTATCGGCTATAAGCGGAAATACCAGTAAATGCCCATTTCGATCATTTACTGGAACGCGTAGAAAACCAGTGAATGTCCCGATTTTTTGGGGGGTAGATATGATTGTTTACCACCAAACTTCTGGATCTTAATTTAGAATATTTTCGCTTTCTGTAGCATGGCGGAAGCAGTTAATAAGAAAAGGCCCTACTCAAGATTTCGATATACCGAAAAAGAATTGGAAAATGCAGTGGCAGCAGTACGGGCGGGATCACTGAGTGCAAATAAGGCTGCCAAGCAATATGCAGTTCCGAAGTCGACACTTCTCAATAAAATACATGAAAAGGTGCCCAGCCATAGAAAAATGGGACCCCAAAGTATTTTAATGGACCAAGAGGAGTCAAGAATTGAAAAGTGGATATTAGAAAAAGCTAAAATAGGCTACCCAGTACGTACTAACGATGTGAAAGATGCGGTGCAAAGGATTATGCAAGAAACTGGACGACAAAATCCATTCACGAATGACCGACCAGGAGTGAAATGGATGAAGCTTTTTCTTAAACGACATCCCCAAATAAGCTTCAGGTATGCACAAATACTATCAAAAGCTCGTGCAGCTGTTACTGAGGAAACATTAAGGACGTGGTTTTTCGAATTAAAATCGTTCCTAGTGGAAGAGGGCTGCGACGATATTCTATCCGATCCTGAGCGCATTTTTAATTTAGATGAAACGGGAGTCCAGCTGTGCCCAAAATCTGGCAAAGTCTTAGCGGAAAAGGGGACGAGAAATGTCTATGCAATTGAATCGGGTCAAGAGAAAAAGTCCATCACGGCTCTTTGTACCTTTTCCGCGTCTGGACAAGACATATCTCCGATGGTGGTATATCCTTACAAGAAAATCCCTCGAGATATAGCCGCATCAATGCCTGAAAATTTTGTTATTGGAAAAAGTGATAGTGGATGGATGACCAGTGCTACTTTTTATGAGTTCATTGCGAATGCCTTCAAACCTGAGCTAGAAGCAAAGGGGGTGAAATTCCCTGTTCTGTTGCTGTTTGATGGCCATAGTTCGCACATAAACTTAGACTTACATGATTTTTGTGTGAAAAACAAAATTATTTTATTCTGCTTGCCAGCGAACGCCTCTCATATTATGCAGCCATGTGATGTTGGCATATTCCGACCCCTCAAGAAAGCTTGGAAAGAAACGGTGATAAAACACACCCAAGAGTCCACAAAACCAATTACCAAAATAAATTTCGCTCCATTATTCAAGATAGCTTATGATTCAGCAATGAAACCCGATCTCATAAGAAAATCATTTGAAACTTGTGGTATTTTTCCGTTCAATCCAAACCGTCCTGATTACTCCAAGTGTATGTCGAACAGACACAGAACAATTGCTTATGCACCTGACCAAAATTCAATTGATAGTGCTGGTGAGGGAACCTCAGTCTTTAAAGAAATTGAAGCCGACATCCCACCAGATATTTTACAACTATTTCAAAATGCTGAAAAATCAGGGAAAAATCCTCCATCCCAAACAGTTTTGTACAACATCTGGAAGAAATTCAAACACAAGACGAATAGTTTAACTGAAATTACCCACCCACAGGAGCAACCCATTGATGACCCCACAACCAGGTCTTCGACTTATGATGACACGATTTTTGATAGCCTTAATAGTATCCCAATTGAAAATTATGAGAATCTCCAGAATAACGGCGAGATATCTCTTTCATGTAAGACAGGTGTGCTTGAGACCCTCATAATTGAGGAAAACCCGACACAAGTGATCTTCGAGGTTTTTCCAGAAAAGAACCAAGACTCCTTACTTTCGGCGGTTCCAAATTCCTCAAATGATGAATGTTATACCGACAATGAAGTGGCCCCCCGTCGAATACAATTTGAAAAATGGTCTACATCAGCCTCAGAATTTCAATGTCCCGTGTCCAGATTCACCCGAAATAGACACTTATGAGACCTCAGAAGAAGAACTAACCCCTTTAGAATCTCGTTCGAATCAGGTAACTTTCAAGAAAAAAGAGTATGAGACAATTTGGAGCAAACACCTGAGTTTCCCACGCATTGCTACAAGTGACCGAAAAAGAAAAGCAAAGAATAAACCCATATATGCTATAACATCAAAACAGTTTAAAGAACTAAGAGAAGAGGAAATGCAAAAAGAGGCTGACGAAAAAGAGAGGAAAAGAATTCTCCAAGAAGAGCGCACAGCCAAGAGAAAGGAAAAGGACCAACAAACGAAAAGGAAATTGCAGGCCCGAGCAGAAGCTCTAGCTTTGAAAATTAAAATGCTAGAGGATAAAGAGAATGTCGAAAATTCCGTTCTCCATCTCCCCGAACCGAAACAGCCGAAGAGCACTAAAAGATCATGTAAGAACATTCAGCAAGAAATAGCCACCAAAAAACAAAAAAATAATTATTGACAATATCCAGATTTCATTCAGCAAACTTATGTATCAATACTTATCATAATATAATAATATCATGTTTTTTTAATTATTTAATAATTTTAAAATTAATCTTGAGTGGAAATTTTAAAGTTGGAATGATATACTTGTTGAATACTATTCGAAGCTGTTTGAACTTCTGAATAAAATGATTTAGTTCATGACTTAGTGATGATTTTCATTGGCTTGGACTTTCATTGGTACTACCTGTGGCCATTCACTGGATTTTGTGGACATTCACTGGGTTTTTTACGAGTATTTCCTTTCATCGCTGTACTTTTGATCGTTATCCATTTGCACTGAGAAGAAAGGTATTAATTTCACACATGAACCTTCAAGACTAAGAAAATTCTATACTGGGGCAATTAGACGACATTTCATTCGTCTAAAATCAAAATTTGTAATTTAACTTCTAAAGTGGACATTCACTGGTGCGATTACCCCTATGGTGCTGCGATAATATTTAAGAATTCAAATTTTATGCTTTTCGTACTCTCTGTTCGTGTAAACTATCAGCATTATGTTAATGTGTGTCTTTCTTTGGTTATTTTCAGTGCATCCATTCCATGTGAAATTTGTGGTGTGTCAGTTACACGAATGATATTTCTTGGAATTCTTCGGAGAGCGAGCCTGAGGAATAAATGGTAAGCTAATTTCAATTTTCATTATAACACAACATTTTATTATGTTATGCGCCAAATTGTTGCAATTGTTAATACTTCGCCTATACTTGAAATAAGAGATTTTTCACTTCGTCATATACTTAAGTGTAGATATAAACAATTTTTTTGGCTTCCTCCGCCCAGCATGGAGATTTTAAAAATTTCAAATTCCAGAAAAAATACCGTAAAAGATGCGTGGAAATTTGTGCGTTTAGGTTTCTTGGTGTTCTTAATTTCTTAATATATAGGCGACGACTAAAATTTAACTACACTTGTATATTTGTTATGGATATCAACGCCTTCTGAATACGCTTGACGAGTGATTCTTTGAGTATGTTGGCACTGGGTGAATTAGAAGATGGGTTCTCTTGGAACATTAAGACGTTTATGCCCCGATGCTACTTCTTATTGGTTTTCGACAACATTTAAATGTAATAATAGAATATTGATAGTGTTGTCTAGTAGAAACTGACGGAAAATATACTGAAATGAGCTCCATTCTTTGCAACGCCAACAGGTTTTAGATATTTCCTCGCGTTAGTATCTACACTATGGTTAAACTTATGGCTATGGCACCTAACTTAATTATTCAATTCTTCCGAATGCATCTAGATTGAAATCAGTTGAGAATTCTTTATATTTAAGCGATCCTTGCTATAGGTATTTGCGTGTTACAGCTAAATAATATAACCGCCTGTTTTTGAAGTTTAAAACACTTCGTATTGCGTTTAAACGCACTTTTTAAATTATAGCACTTCATTTTTTTCCAAAGATATTTAAACTGTTTTTTTTTCTGAAATTTTTTATTGAAAATAGGATTAAATAATTGTAACTTGCTAGCACACACGTTTGATTCCTGAATTTTGCGGAAGAGATAACTTGTCCATCAGAGTTATTGACGTGGTTATTTAGTCCTCTGAAAATGCTTTGGCAGTTCGAAAGACGGGTTTGTTTAGGTACAGTCACTTTCAAAAGTTTTAGGACAAAGTTTGTGGCGCCACTTCTGCTTCTCAAGAAAATTTAGTTTCCCTTACTCCATTTGTTTTCCTTGCTCACGCACTGCAAATATTTCGCTTCCATGTGAAGATATATGAACAAAGAGGGAGAAGTTACTTACTAAATTTTTCGTTTTGTTTTGATCTTTGATGGATTTAATGATTAATTTCGTGTGCATACTCTGTGCCCTTGCTCCGGTTTTCACTGCTGTTCCGATATTATGTATTATAAAGACCTCAACGTCAAAAGTCGTGGTGGCGTAGTGGAGTTGATGCAACGTCGTCATAGTAAATGTTGCTGGATCGATTCCCCTGATCGGAATTAAGATCTCAACTTTTTTTTTCCTTGGCTACTCCTTTTGTAATAAATAATGGTTTTCAAATAATTTAAATTCGCTGTAACCGTTAGATACTTTTTTTAAATGGTAACTGGTAATATACAAGTTAAGAGTTGGGCAAGGGTTGACGTATCCTTTTTATGGATTGCTAGTACACATTTTGAACGTTAGGGATTTGCAAAAGGGGTATCCGTAACCCGACGGTAAGGGATGCATTCAAACCCAGCGTTGATATTCACTTAGTGATTTTAGATTGGCGATGAAGGGTCATACATAGCAGTTGATTATTGCATTAATTAGTTTAGAAAGCTGTTGATTATTATGATTTTCTGCAATGAGCTCCACACTTTTTCACCCGTCCCTTGAGACGGGTGATATGTGTGTCATTATATGACGTCCAACTTGACTTACATACAGCAAATAGCCTTTATAATCATCACATACTACTTCATTTGGGTTTTGCGTTGAATGTCTTTTCTAGTTTTCAATCAATGCAAAGATCCAACTAATTTGTCAGAACGGATTCATCCAAGTAATCGGCGAGCTGATAGTGGAAACCTGTTGATGTTGTACCCTATTGCGAATGCACAATCTAGAATTTTATCCAATGAATTAGAAGAAGGCCTAAACAACCCGAAGAAATAAAAAATATCTTGAGAGACCTCTATCCCATCATCAGCGCAAACCAAAGTACTTCCAATCTCCTCCCTTCCCGCCCTTCTATCACCTACAGAAAGGCGCCCAACGTGCGCAAATATTCCGATCCATCCGCCCCTCTCTCCCCCGCACTGCCCCCCTATCTTCTCCCTCCTCAACATGCAACCGCCAAAGATGCAAGTGCTGCTTCTTGTTTCGCTCCACCTCCCCACCAGTCATCAACAAATCTTCCTCTTCTCCTTTTTCCTTTAAATACTTCCTTTAATTCCATCTGCCGACTATCCTACAATTTCTGCCCTGCCTACTACATTGGAGAATGCACCACGGCATTCTCGATTCGAATGAACAACCATCGCCTCTCCACCAAGTCCCCCTCATTCGTTGAACCAGTACTCCAACACAAAATAGTTCCTTCGAGCAGTGCTTTTCCCTTTCCTAAATCGAAATACTACCAGAAAATTTACCCAGCACACCTGGGTGGAAACAGCGTTCAAACCGCCAGGGCTAAACGTCGCTCAGTAGCCACCAGCCTATCCCTCCCCACCTCCATCTACCCCTTCAACCTCCCCCCCCCTAAACTCCACAGAAGACATCAGCAATCCTGTCTCACGCATTGAGAATGGTGGGTAACCCCAGAGAAACGTCTGAAAAACATTTTGTGAGTGTCCCTTTTTCAGTGTTTCTATGATATTTATTTATTTAATCGAAGTATATTTATATTCATAAAAAAGTCGTAAATCGTGTTAGTTACACTATTTGTAACTCGAGAACGGCTACATATGTTTGAACGATTTTCTAGATGAATAGAATTTTTTGGATTCGTATCAACCTCGAATAGCAGAATTAACATTTAAAAATAATATCAGTTCATGGAAGAAATTAATATGGATGCTAGGGGACATTTTTAGGAAAGTTCAAGTCGGTCATTCTACTTACTAAATGATCTGTTTTGTTTTTACCAATTTAATAAGTGAGCCTCATAAAAATGTTTGACTATCGGTAAAGGCCGTGTTCTTGTCGACGAATCGAGCGGATTTATTTCATATCCTCGGCATTTTTGCAATTTCGTTTCATCGAAAGATGAACTCCTCAACAAAGTGCTCTCGAACATGACTGATGAGCACAATAATCACAAATTTTAGAGCGAGCAAGCAATTTTGGCGGCTCAAGACAAAGATGTGGATTACTTCTTCGAAAGTTCGAAATTTGCAAATAATCGGTATTCTGCATTCACTCAAATCTATTGACTGTGTTACAAAAATAGATGAAGTCACCAACTATCCATCTGCATTTTTAAACTTCTTAGGTGTGACCAACGCAAAATGTACAGCAGAAGGTTGACTCGGTGGTCATGAACCTTTGAAACCTAAAATATGCAATGGAACATATTAGGTGATAAAAAACGATAATCAATGTGATTCACGCGGTTATATTCAAAGGAAAATTCGAAGATGAGGATATTCTCATTCCAAGGATTCCCATGATCCCATCTGATATGCCCTAAGAGTTCAAATAAATTCAAATTTCGGATTCGTGCTTCATTCGCGATGATGATTAGCTAATTCCTATGTCAACCGTTGAGTGTTTGTAGTCTGAATTTAGGAAATCCATGTTTTTCTCATGAACAATTATATGTGTCATGTTCAGTGTTGGTAAACTATTCGCTTCATTTGTTCGTGCGTCTAATAACAAAGCAAAAACTGTTGTATATCAGAAGGTGCTAGTGCAGAATAAACCCAAATGTGTAGTGTACACTCGGGTTCGTTTACTTACGGGGCACGTTTACGGAGTGCACTTTTACCAAACCGAGTTATAAATGGCTCGCCACAATTTGGACTTTATTAACTGCTTCATAAAACCACAATGTCTAAATTTTGATAAGTTAAAACATAAAAATTAGAAAATTCACAGAAAGAAATTCTGCGTAACATGCCCTGGTCAACCCTATGTAGATAGAGAAAATGCCTTTCTGACAAGCAATTGTAATACTAATTGTTGTAGTTTTATTAAATGTTTTCCTTACGGTATTATAATAAGTCAAAAATGATTCAAATCGGTTCCGCCGCTCATTATTTATAAATGCTATAACCAAAATGTTCATTGTGAAATATGATTTTACACTTTCTCGGCGAATAATGTGGGTAAACTCTTCTCGGGATTCCCACCGGGTTAATGTTTTTATAACGGCCAACGTTTCAAGTACCGTCTCGGCACTCATCATCAGGGCGGAATGTTGATTTATTTCAAATAAATGTCGCGCACCGAAAATACCACCGATCAGTTCATTTCTCGAGCGACGACCGACTGTCAACAATATATTTCCCTCAGCCAAACTGCACACTCCTCGCAACAATCCCGCACACATAATTAAACAATATCCCCAGCGTGCCATTACAACAATATATCTCATCAATTCACCAATAGTTCTGTATTATCCTCCCAAACACATTCAAATAATCTTAACAAAATAATCTTCACAAAGACTCCAAGTCTCCCTTTAAAATGCGAAAATACTCATTGACTAGCTGTTAAAGTATGCGGCTTCTACCACAATTGTAATTCGAATTCGATAAAATTTCAAAATTGAATAAAATGATGGTAATTAAGCGTAGTTTATATTTAATTTTTATTGTTTTCCCTTTTATCATATTAGAGATTTTACGTAGCAGTTGTATACCGTGCAGAATGTATTCAGGGAGCTCACTAATACGCTGGGCTATAGATTCTTTAAAGCTCAAACGGCAAATCTGATCCCACCACTTAAAAAAACGAAAATATAATTTAAAAATCGTTATTAATTGACATGCGGTAGAGTTTATCTGCTAAAAAGTATGGGGAAAACACCAAAAATTGGGTTTTTTCAAATTTTGAAGATTTTCCGGAGTAAAAATGGCAAATCTAACACGGCCATTCAAAAGAACAATAAAAAATACACAAAAAATGATTTTTTAAAAGTTTGCCAAATATTACTAACATAACCTAAAAATTCATGAAAAAATTAAAATAATTTTCATAAACTCAATTTTGACCCAAAAAGTATGAAAAAAATCAGGGTGTATTTGGGCATAAAAATATACTTTCATGAATTTTTTCAGATTTTTTAAAGCAAAGAATCGCTCAGGAAAAATGTTTTTCGAAAAAACACGTTTTTTACGATAAAAGGACCGTGGGACCACCTAGGCATCTAAAAATTTCGCTGAAGGGGTTTCTAAATATTTACTTTCGAGTGCATAATCCTAAATAAGATTTCAGCCCAGTGCAGATTTTACCATCTTAACCCGCTATAGCCTTTGATTGACGACACAATTTTTCGAGGTAAATTCCATAACTCGCAAAACAAAATTAACATTTTATTTATTCCTAACTAGTGGCAAAAAAAAATTTTATTTTCTGCAATTATATAACTCACTTTCCTTCCATTTTTTGAAAACCAATTTCGTAATATTAAATCAATGCTCGACATATTGATGTCAAATTATTTTTTACAGTATTTAAGGGTCAAATAAAATATCTCAGTTAATGCGGAAAAAAATGAAGAACGAAAAATATACTCCATTGAATTCACACTTCACTTGGGACAATATCTCTCCTTTTATTAAATTTGAAATCTCAGCAGCATTTCGATTTATTATCTGCAAGCAAAAACATCTCAGGTTGTACACCTAGGTCCTAATCGGTCACTTCTCAGGTGGATGTCTTCTACGATTTTTCAATGCCTCTGTTGCGTTTCTCAGAGTAGTACACGGTGCTTCAATTTTTATTCATCCTTAGCTACGTTTCCGCTATGAATAAGCCTGCCTCCAACAAGCTGACTTCTTTTCCCCCTTTCGCCTGCTGACAAAGGCATCTTAAATCAAGATAGGAACATATCATTCTCGATCGAAAGAAAAACGCGTTCTGGCAATGTGCTCGTCAGTCATTCCGGAAAAACGTCTTCAAAATCAACTGCATTCAAATAAGTGGCCCTTCGAATCATCTCTTTACTGTCTTGTATACCTTAAAAGAAACCTTGCTATAGCCCGTAGTGATTTTTGCCGTTTCGTTGAGATAGGCGAAGGAAAATTCAGAGTAGCGTTCCCAATGTGCGCACATGATGCCGTCGAATGCGCCTCCATGCTACGGAGTTCATCGCGAGTCATGCTCTGGCTTGGGGAGACTCGGTGATCGGTGCGTATTTGGACGGCGGAGAAAGGAAATGGTTTGCCTTGTTTGAATTTCCCTCACTGAGTTATGTAGATGCAGATCCGCAAGTACAATATTAAATAAAACTATCTAATAAAAAATAAAACTATTTAATTAAAATCAACCATTTCTACTTCGCAGATTACCTTCCTTGATGTCAATATCTCTCTCGTCAACAACAAATTCCTCACCTCTGTCCATGTAAAACCCACGAATAAGCAGCAGTACCTTCATTTTAGCAGTTGTCATCCTTCCCACACTAAACGCTCCCTTCCCTATTCCCTTTCCATTCGAGGCCACCGTATTTGTAATAATCCTGATGCCCTGAATAATTTTCTTCACAGCCTTCACCGTTCCCTCATCCATAGAGGCTACCCAGAGTCCCTCCTGTATAAAAAAATTCTCAAACACCCCCCCTCCCCCCAGCAAACTGCCCCGCTGAACCATGCAATAGAAGCAAACCACGTGACCTTACCCTCTGCACCACTTACTTTCCTGGAATACAATCCCTGCAATCTATCCTCAAAGACCTCTTCCCTATTCTAAAAAATAATAAGTCGACAGCCAATCTTTTTCCCAAACCCCCTACTGTCACATTCAGACGACCTGCTAACCTTTCAAATTTATTCCGCTCAACTAACCCCTTACAGAAGTCACCCACTACTTCGCCCTGTGGTCATCCTAGATGCAAAACCTCCCAAATTTTTGCCCCTCCTTCTATCCCTAGTCATCTTGTCACCTGTCTACCACCACCCCTTTGCGGCCTCCTGTACTTCCAAGAATGGAGTTTACCTCATTCAATGCCAACACTGTCCCTCCTTTTATATAGGCAAATCCTCAACCCCCCTTAACCTAAAAATCAATAACCACAGGGCATCGTGCACTTCCTCTCACTTTGCGTCCCTCCCAGTGGCGAAACATGCGGCCACTCATCGGCGTCAATTCAATGATTGCTACAATGTACCTATCAGTTTTGGCCTCCCTTCCCCCCACAGACCACCCACTCAAACTTAATTCCATTGAATTGACGCACATATGGCTATTCAAAGCATTTCTTCCTCCTGGCTTAAATATCAATCGATAATCCCTTAATTGCCTCAACACACTCTTTCCCCCCTCTTTGGACCCTACCTCCCCACTATTTCCCCTTCCCTCAGCTATCCTTTACCTACAGTCTCTTACCTAACTCTGAGGAAGGTGGTAATACGCCACCGAAAATTTAGTACTAACTGTGAGTGTTTTTTATCCTTTTTTTTAGTGTGTTCTATGATTCTTCCCAACCTAGGGTTTTTTACAATATTAAAGAAAATAGTGTACGAGGGTTAAAACTCTCACTCTGCCAAATACATTTGCGGTCTCCACCAGAATTTCGGATACGCTCATACACGTGGTCAAGCTAAAAAGTGGAGTGGGGGAAGAGAAAGGATTATTTTACTTTTCCCCTCCCATCACAAAATTTCGGCGTTGCAAATCTCTGGAGGCAATCGGCGTTAATTTTATCACTTTTCATAAAATACTTATTTTTCATCGTAGAATCTCGATCAAAAGACGAATTTAATCGCTCAACCGCGAGGAATATGATTAGCGCCTTTATTTACCGCTAAGTATTGGAATTAAAAAAGCAAAAAATTTACTACAACAGGTGATATCTGTAGGGGTGAGCTCGTGCTGTTATGGCAGTCTCCAGAGGTCCCGGATAACCTCTGGGTGACCGAGGAAAGGGTTCGCAAAAGGGTCGCGCTCGACCATTGTTTGGGTCCAGTATACCTGGCTGGATCTTGGTCCTCCCAAACTACTACGAATCTACGATTTTTCAAATTTAATTCAAACTGCCATGCATCGTATCATGCTTGGATAGCAGCTAGGTCATTCGTTAGTTCATCTATGTCTTTGCTGGAACGGATTTCTCTGTAAACTACAGCCTCCTCTGCAAATAATCGTAGCTTACTGTGGACTATATCACCAGTGTCTTTCACATAGAGAAGGAATAGGAGTGGGCCTATGGCACTACCGTGAGGGACGCCAGAAGTGACTCCAACCTCGTTGGAGACTTCACCGTCCAATACTACTTACTCTCTGCAAGCGGTCGCTCAAAAGTTCTCTTATCCAGGAAATGACATCTTCATCTAGGCCGTAAGGCTTCAGTTTCATTATCATTTTTCCGTGGGGTTCATTGTCAATACCTTTTTTGAAATCGAGATCGATCGCTTCTAATTGAATGTTGTCCTCTTCGGAGACTAAAGTATCAGGGCGAAAAGCACTCACTGGGTTTCGCATGGTCTACTTTTCCTGAATCCATGTTGAGTTCTCATTAACAGTTTTGCGCATCTAGGTGTTTCATTGCTGAGCTGTCTACGATATTTCGAAGGACTTGGCATGAGATGGACGTTAAAGATATCGGTCCGAATTTAGATGGCTCTTCCTTGCCTCCACTTTTGAATATTGGCGTTACATTAGAAATTTTCCAGTCATTAAGTACTTTGTGTTGCTCGATGGATTTACTGAATATTAACTGCAAATATGGAACGACATCTGAGGAAAGTTCTTTGTACACGCGAGAAGGGATTTCGTCGGGTTCAGGTGATTTATTTAGACTGAGCGATTTCAATATATTTTCTATTCCGTGCGTACTAATGCCAATAGGCGGCATCTTTCCTATGCAGAGATTGACCACTTTCTAGGATGAGTTATCAGAAGTTTCGGTGACCACGCTCTTGAAGTAGGAATATAATGAATTTTCTTTATCGGAACTTGTCAACTTATCTCCATTATCGTTTCTCAACGAACATACGGTAGATCTTTTACCTTGAACTTCCTTAAAATGAGACCATAATCCTTTTGGGATATCCCTTAACTGATCTACTTGTGTTTTTCCTTTGAAAATTGCTGAATGCATTCCTGAACGCTTCCTTCGTGGCGGAATTAAAAAAAAAACTATTTTTTAATTATACCACGCGTTCATTAGCGTGGTGGCAGTTCATTTTAGTATGTCACGCTCTTTTTCGCCTCAATGATTTTCTCATTTCCGCGTCATACCATCTCGGTCGCTATCTTCTTTTTTTTGGTTCACTAGGGATGTAGCTATTCACTTCCGAGGATACGAGCGAAAGAAGAGCTTTCCAAGTACCACCTACATTTAACTTTGATAATGATTCTTGAAACGCAGGTGAAGCATTTTTCAGATGACTCTTAAACCCATCAAAATCAGCTCTTTTAAAAATTAAAAGTTTAGGCTCTTTAAAAATTTCAGCGGTATTCAAAGAAGATTTTGCAGTTACTAACCTATGGTCACTAATTCATTCGACGGTGCTCATGTTTATTACCTGATGAGGTATATTTGTCGATATTATTCCAAGAATACTTTCTCCTCTATTTGGTGCGGATGCTATTTGAAACAATGAATCTGATGTAAAAGTGTGTACAAACGCCTCGGAAATCACTTTATCCCTCCCACCAGGAATGAATCTATGCGTCTCCCAATCTATAGAAGGTACAGTGGGATTAATTATTACAAAGAATGAAGCGATGCCACTTTCACCGCAGTTTGGAAACTAGTTTCAGCACTTTCTATGGTATCTGTGGGAGGGAATTTTGTCGGAGGGAAATAGGAAAATATTTCAGTCAGGTATTCTTCTCCATCAAGTCCTTTTTCGTATTACATAAATGTTCTATCGTTTTAAATAATATGTAGACACTCACGATACACCCTTTATTGATGGGCTCGGGTCGGTGAAGAAATTTGAAGGTTGGCACAGGAAGCAGCCTGCATCCTTTTCCTTCACGGCACCAAGAGCCGACGACGACGAACGCGGACGCGACCGAGTTACCGGACCTTGAGTCAAACTCCAGGAGCGTTTTTCAGATGACCCTTAAACCCATCAAAATCAGCTCTTCTAAAAATGAAAATTCTACGTACTAATCGCTCGAAGACATACGTATGTCCCGAGGCCGTAGTTATGGTCGATTTTGACTTATTGCCCGGCCATACGATTAGAGGAATAATCCTGCTGGAGTCTAACTCCAGGAGCAAATATCCCATCGAAATTAATATTAGCGGGTGGAATGCACTAAGGTAATTCACGTCCCCTCAGGCGTCGGGCCGTTGGAGTGTTTACTTTCGGGCTCCGGGACGAGGTTTTTTTCCTATCTTTAGAGTTATATTTGAACTCACCGTATACCTTTTCCTAGTGCGTGCCTTCATGGGTGAGTAGGTTTATACTGTGCGCGGTAGTGGCGGTAGATTCATGGGAGGGATCTAGTCCACAATAATCATACTTTTTCTCATTTTTTAAAAGACGCACTCTTACCATCAACATAATCTATGCGGGATATTCGGGGAGAAAAATTCTACACTAAATATTAGTTATGAGTAAGGTTATCCTCAGAGGTAATCCGCATTGGGCAATTCTTCACGTCATGTGAAGTAAATTTAAGAGTAGTAATGCCGGAAACTAAGGAAAAATCCATAACAATTAACCCAGGGAAATTATATGAAATTTTATGAGCACACCCAGTGTAATTTGCCCATCTTAACCACATTAGCGTAGATAAGGACCATCCGAAATTCAACCTTCAAAATATGACATTAACATTGTCGCAATTCATACTATTGCGTTATAAACAAGAGCGCTAAAATCTAGTACAAATTTCGAGACGCGGTTATGGTCATAGTGACAGAGAATCGACTTACGAAGGATATGTGAGACAGCGAAGTTTTTCCACTATTTAAAATCTACTATTGCGATGGGGAAGGTGGCGGAGTTTTTCTAGCAGTCAAATCACATTTATACATCGCCTCCCATGTATTAACAGACATTGAAATAGAAAGGGTATGGTGTACAATCAGACAGCGATTTGATATTATTTCACTATTAGAAAATAAAAAATCTGCATTTTATTTGAGACACAGTAGAAGTGTTATAATTATTCTGCGAGATTTCTATCTCCCACGCATAAATTTGGATTCTTGCTCTCTATAAAACCGTATTCAAGGAATAGAGAAATCTGCGAGATCTTATTAAACGGAAATCACTCAATTGCACAAGTAGTTGACATGTTCACGAGGGGAAATAAACTATTAGACTTTTAAGCAGAGAGCCGTACTAAGGTGATAAATCAAATCGATATCGTGGACGGTATATGTGATCACAAAGTAATATTTGCAGCCTTAAAAATTGGAATAGAGTCATCTGGAAAATCAAAACGGATAATTATTTCTTGGTATATTTGGGGGTTAAACAGAGAGGCACTAGGGAAGAGAATACACCACTAAGGCACTAGAGAAGTAACCATGAGTTACATAAAAATATTTATGGCGTCAAGCGCATTGCGAAAATATTTTCGGGCAAGAAAGTAAAAGAGAGTGCGATTAATGAAAAACTGCTACGTCCTGAACTATGTGCTCGATTTTAGCGCTCTTATTTTTAACGCAATTGCAATTAACTATGACCAAGTTAGTGACATATTTTGTAGATTGACTTTCGGTTTGATCTTTTACACGCTTTTGTGTATTTTTTTTTACTTTAGAAGTGCTTTTTACATTTGGTTTAATTTTTCCCTGAGGAGTACGCATTTTGGAATGTTCATTATTTATTTTCCAGCATCACCGCATCTTAGTTTACTCTGATGTGAGCATTTCCGCAAAATTATTTTAACTTGTAGCTACTCGTAGCCTAGACTACGTTCGGTTTAATAACTTTTAGTCGTTTAAAAAAATTCAGTATCAACTTTTTCTTGAGTCGTCTGCATAGATTATGCTGATGTAAATAATATTATATTATTATGCTGATAAAAGCATATGCCCCTTTGAACGAGGAGATTCAATACTTTCAGGTGCTATAGTATAAATAATACTTTTTATGTTATTTTTAAAAGGTTTCACTTGATATTCTGATGCCCCATTTGTGGCAGTGTGATAAGGAGGAGAGAAAAAAGTTCTGGGCGGGCTGAGGTGATCGGCTGCCCTAGGGCACTCGATCCTAGCTAGGCTGGGGCTCATGATATAGGGTCCGTATCACGGGAGAACGCGGGTGTCCAACCCCGGAAAATTTTCAGAAACTGCATACCGGGAAATGCATTTTGTCGCTTTTCTGGCTCTTAAAAACTAGATAATAGTTAACAAAATAAATATTTCGTGAGAGAAAATACTATGAAAAGTGAAAATTTCACAGCTTATGCAATTTAATAATGTGTTATGGCTCTATTATATATTTAGTGAATCCATTCCATGAAACTGCACTGGAATCTAAAAATACCTCCGTAATAACCTTTTCGAATAGCCCCTTAAAAAAGGCAGGATGTCTGTTTGTCTATCCACTATACATTTCCATACGACTCCACGGATTGCAACCAAAGTTTGTACGTTGGTGCATCTCATGCTCCCAAAGTGCGTAGTGCCACCTCGGTTTGTGCCTGACGCGTCCTTTACATCCTTTTCTCATTACCCTTTGTTATGTCACTGTATAGAACTTCTGTGGTTGGACATCCTGCCGGGTAGGCACACCTCTTGACACTCTCAATGACAAATATAGCTCATATGATTCAACACTTTACTATTACTCCTCTCCATGCAAACCTTTTTGCTGAGGTATGCATTCACACGATGCTTTTCGTCTAAAACACATTAGGGTACACATAAAGATCAATCTTGTCGAGCAGGGTAAAAGCTGTAGTCAGTGGCATAGCCAGGAATTTCGTTCAGAAGGGCTCCAAAACCAAGGGGAAAATTAAAAAAAAACAGGGTCCTAATTAGAGGGTTTTTGACTAATTTTTGACATTTTTCATAATCGAAAAAACTTCATTTGTCAAAGAAATCTATTGTAAATTCATGATTTTTCAATATTTTGTTCTCTTTTATGAAGGAAAATAATAGTGTTTTTATATTTCGAGTGGGGAGGTCTGGACCCCCTGCACGCCACTGGCTGTAGTATACGGAAATTGTTCTTTCCATTGGTTGCTTTTACATATGAATACCATCACTTTGTATATCGCTTCTTCCTTCCTTGTCACAATGAATTCCGAGTTCAAAGTTTCCCACTTCTCTGGTAACTATCCTTCACGAGCAATTCCAAGTGGCCTGCTAGCCATATTGGAAATATATCTTGAATTCAATATTGTAAGATAAATTATCGGAGGATTATCCGGAAAACAATGCTATATGTCTATTTGTCATCTTTTACACAAAAAGGAGTGTCATAAGGTCACCAAGTGGCAAATCTCTTCGTGTTAAATTGTCAATTTCTTCGAGAATAATTCTTGAGCAATGAACTTACTGCATGAGTTCCTTGGCAGGGAAGAATAAGAAATCATGGTCCTCAAATGAGTCTTTTTGTGATAATCCTGGTAAACTCACTTCTAAAGAGATGGTGAAAAGGAAAGGGTTACTGACTCAATGATAATTGGGTCTTTTTAAGATAGCTCTGATGAACTATGTACATAGTTGCTCAGTGATCAATGGAATAAAATAGCATGCATGCATACATATGGGGACTAAATACATATTGTGACGTGAGGAGGTGGGGGTTGGTTGGTTTATTGGAAAGAGGGGAGAAAGAGAAGGGAGGGAAAGAGGGGAAGGGAGAATAGGGAGGTTTCCTATTATTTTTTTATTGCCTAAATCGAAAGGTTATCACTCCTGGAGTATGTGTTATACCCTATTAGATTTTTAAATTACTATATATATTTTTCGCGATTAAATGAAAAGTGAGAAATTTCAAGCGCGCGAAAATGTGACGGCTAAGTATGAATGCTGGGAAAACCCCGTGTGACGTCATTATGGTTCCCGCTGTCGACGTGTGAGGTGACCTTTTGGTGAGGGTATGTGCGCTGCTGTGATGCAGGAAGCGGACTATCCTGCTAGCAGGTATCGCTCGGCTTAAATAAGGATTATTAATACCCTATCAAACAAGGGAAACTTTCTGGCCACAGGAAGTTTAAATAGTTGATTATTAAGATATGTTTCCCTGAGCTCTGTGCCTCATGCATGCATTGGTAATTTCAGACGATGTAAAACTCCTATCTACTCGTATAGAAACTAGGTGACGTCACATCGAGTGGCATTGCATGGGCACCAATCTGACCTTTTTCAAATGAGGTTAAAATTAACCATTGCCATTCGTCTAAACTGGAATTTCTAAAACCAAATAATTTCTATATTATGAATGCACTAATCATGGGTAACGAATTGGAATCCATGCCTTGTGTTTTCTTTGATGAAGAAAACTACCCTATTATTATGTGGGGAGGCTCATTGCGATGATTGGGGTACACAAAAAATTAGAGCTTATAACATAGATTCTGAGTTCTACAGAATATTTAATGCAGAAAAAAAGGGAAATGTACACATAGAACACGTGAAATTGTTCAATATCTTTCTATGCTTTGAACATTAAACTGGCCAGTGGATATTACCAAAATGATTAATTCAACAAAACAAAGTAAACTTAATAAAAAGAAAACAGGGAGTTTCCTTCCAATCAGTCTTTGGCCTGGTTTCTCACCAAGACATGAACACCCAAAAATTAGTTAACAAAAAGAAAACATTAACCTTAAGCATACTTATAGATAGAAAAGTACACCCTGTCCTAAAAAACTTTAGTGCACGCAATCACTCAAGGAAGGGGGGAGGGGAAAAGAGGATAGAATCATAAATGCAATTAAAAAAACTCATGGGCAAAGGCTCTTCAACAAAGGTTCCGGCATCTTCTTTCTTCGTTTCTGGGGGGGGGGGAATCTGGGTTTCTTTAACAACACTAGATCAGGGCTTTGAGTGAAGGTTCTTCTTTACTAGGGGATACAATTCAGGATTGTGGTTCGGCTTATCAAGTTTTCCTGTCTTGTTCACGGCTGAGGGATGACGTCCTCAAATGGCTCCTTTTCGGCAATCGCCGAGCCTAAATTGAATGGATGAGGCAGATACTTTGTGGAGATCCATTATGAGATATGAAGTGAAACACTTTGCACTTTCCACATAAAAATGTATTAAACTACAGTCGACATGTTTTGCTGCACTGCAGAATTATCAAGACTCCCACAAAATATATCGACTGTAGTTTAATAAATTTTTATGTGGAAATTGCAAAGTGTTTCACTTCATATCTCATCGCTAAACCATCTACACACCCTGGGCTGAGAGAATACTCAGTAGGATGACATGGGTTGATCTTCTTCTTATTGATGATGGAAATCTACCATTCATTCTCCTGTTTCCTGTTTCCGCTCATTTCCTCCTTCCCGGTCCAAACTCCATTGTCTCCAGGTTCTCCCTCTCTCTCCATAGACCACTCATGTAATGAGCCGCTTGCCCTGACAAACTGGCAGAGCCTCCGGCAGCATGATAAGGCCAGGGTTGATGTATCTCTTTCAGGTGGTGGCTCCTTAGGTTTCATGCCTCAAAGAGGGTTGGTTTTCAGGGGGTGAGGAGGGTGGGGAGAAAATGAGAAAGAGGCCTATTTCTAGAGGTAAGTCACCATGGGGGAGTTAAAGTATGTTTAATCTATTTTGGGGGAGAGGGTGAATGTATAGGTGAAGGAGAATCAGGTGGTCGTAGGCAGCCTTGCACCATCACTCCTCGGTGGGTGTGGGTGGTTGAGGAGGAGTGCACTCTTCTCTATTTGGGGCCAGCTCATACACAAAGTCACGTGATGGGAAAACCCCAAAATCTGGAGGTGGGGAATTGGGGGGAGGTGAAATGCATTACACACAAGTCCATTCACACTGAACTACCCACACACACACACGGTCAAACTTATATAAGACAAATAAATGAAGCTCTCCTTCCCTCAAAAATATCCATTCAAACCAATATATGTAACCTGCCAAATTTCTACGGTTACAATATGCATTCACAAATGGTATACATATATTAAGCTAACATAAGGAACTGGCATAAAGGTACCATATTGAGGAAATTTATGTGTACTATGTATTATAATTTCTTCGATTTTACGATACATATTTGGATAACTTACAGTGTGGTATATTTCATTCATGTCATTTATTCACTCTCTTCCAGGATTGCGTGGAGGATGAAGCAAAATGATGGGAGTTTGAAGATAGAATAAAAAAAGCAAAAAGTGTGTGAACCTTGCATGCACTTTATCTGATGGGTTGCATGATTGAGCAAAAATTTTGAGCCTTTTGATTGTTCAGAAACAAAAGGATGGGTGTGATTCTCGAGTCCTCCAAATTTAGGAGAAGAGAGAGACTCCAGGACAAGAAGACCACTCCAGGAAGAAGAATGCGAGTGACTTAGCTTAGATTTGGCCCTTAGGACTATGAATCATTGTGCCAAGTAAGACTAAGTTATTTTAGGTGAGTCAATTATACTTTTTTGTCAAACTGAGGTTTGACATGGGCATTGCAGCATTATGGAATAGAAACTGTCATTTGAATGAAAAGGTAGTAACTTCCTCCTTGTGCCACAATGACTTGTATACCGCAATGAAGCTTATGCAATTCCTTGGGGGAAAGGTATTTACCTTGCATGTACTCTCTCCATAGGCTCAAGACAAGAGGATCCCAGTTTCACACGTAGCTTACTTTTTGGGCCCTCTGGGTTTTGAATTATTATGTCGAGTAAGGCTAGGATTTTAAAGAGCGTTATCTAGAATTTTATGTTGAAACAAGGTTTGGCATTCACAGCATACCATTGCAGTGCTCGGGTTAGAAACTGTGTCACTTGAATGAGAAAGGGTTAATTTCCTCCTTTCCCACAGTGACTTTCCATATGTTGCAGTGCAGAGTGTGCTATGTCTTGGGGGAAGGATCATTTATTTACCTTGCATGAACTAACCCACTCTCTCCCTAGGCTCAAGACATTCCGGTGGCCGAAGGAATGTAGGCATTGCAAGAGGTACCATCAGACAACTGAAAGGAGAAGAAACATGTCAAGACAAAGAAGAAGGAAGGCGTCAACCTATTAAAATTTAATTGCATTATCAGGATGATGTAGAAACGTTTGATAGATTCACTAAGGTAAATTTCTCCACAAATACTGTCCTGAGCACCTTTATCTTTCTTCTGCGCAAACCAACTCCGCTTAAATATGAATAACAATCCAAAATTTGTATTACAATGAAATCAACTTTTAAGGACAACCAATCAATATTACCCACTTTCAATTAAATTTTGCATATTAATTTCATTTATAAAATAATTTCTTCTACATTCAATTCAATTTTTTAAAACGATATCCGCATGGGTTTATTTTTTTAATTCATGATGCATATTCTGCCATTAAGGATTTCTTGCTTTTTTAGCCTAATTTATACTAATGCAAAATGAAGTCAACATCTTTCAGTTCTTCCAAACAAGTTTAGATACATTCATTTAATCTCACCTCTTTGCATAATCCTGATGCATCATGAACATTGTATGTAATCAGTCACCTTTCATTTTTTTATTATTGCTCATCCAAGCACTGCATTGAAAATCAGTTTCTTTAATTTTTATTCATGTTTTTTTTTCTTTCTCAATTGATAAACTAAATATTTTCTCAAAACATTTTGCAAAAGTTCTTTTTCAAAAAATCAAATCATCATTTTTTTGTGAATATGTTAAGTAGAGAATGAAAGAATGTAAATTATGTTCTTCAGAATTATTTTTAACTATTGATAGATTATAAAGTGAATTATATTTTTAATGCCACTTCTGAAGAAATACCTCGTTGGCTAAGTAAAGAATTCTTGTTGAATCCCAATTGTATGAGTCTCCTCCATTTTATCAATTCATTAGGAAAATACTCTGCCCATTTAGATATTTGCTCTCTGGCGTCCATAGCGTATCACAGGAAGTAACTTAAAAATTTGCTGGTATAAATTTGATAAATTTTATACAGGTCCTAAATTATAGCACTAAACACATATTAGAACTACTTTCAGCTTTAGGATTTCAAGTTTTTTCTAGAAACTTTATAACCATTTTGAACATATTCCCTTGAATTCTGTTTAAATTTCATTGAAATTTTCATGCATCCCTATCGAAATGAAACATCTTTTCAACTTTTCATGCAGAGATAAGACGCGGGCTTCTTATACCACTAATGTTGAATTTTCCCATGGCTGTTTTTGCAGTGATTCCTCATACCCTATTAAATTTCAGTGCACTCACATACAGTTTTTATAAATCCGCGATGGAAATTCAATTTCTGTACCATCTTTCTCCCCTCAGCTGCAAGCCATCTTGGAGGGTGTGGGCAGAAAGGGTGGGGTGGGATGGGGTGGGATGGGGTGGGGTGGGGTGGGATGGGGTGGGATGGGGTGGGATGGGGTTGGATGGGGTGGGATGGGGGATGGGGTGGGATGGGTTGGGATGGGGATGGGGTGGGTTGGGGGATGGGGTGGGATGGGGTTGGATGGGGTGGGATGGGGGATGGGGTGGCATGGGGGATGGAGTGGGATGGGGCTGGGGTGATAAGTGATAAGTATATTTAATATAATACTACTTGGAAATAGCAAAGTTTTTGATCCTTCTATTCCTGCAAGGATGACTTCGACGACCACGATAATTATACATGCTGAACATGATTAAAATATTTATTTTTATCTGTATATATATATCTCTCTAAGCATGTAAATATTTGTAATGTAATTTTGTTTAAATAAACGTTAGTGTGTAAATTTACTTTTTTCCTATTTCTACCTATTTTAAGTAGTTTGTAAGAATTGAAATGTTACAAGGGGTGGTTTTTAAGGGTTGTACATATTTAAATCGGCATCGTTCTTAAATTAGGGCATTTTGACGAAAAATATATTTTTGGTGGTAAATAATTATTTTCCTTAACCCCGAATAAGGGTTGATTTTTAAGGGTTTAAATATCATGAAGTAGGAGGAGGTTTTCACCCCCAAAAAAATGAAAATAAATTACTTGAATTCATGAGCCTCATTGCATAAAAGTTGTATTTAATACCCTCATGTATGTATTTATATTGGAGGGCCCAAGAGATGTGCGTGAGAAAAATGTGAATGTTTAAATTTTTTCCCACAAGCATAAATGAGTTTCTACTTTAAGTTTATTTTCGGAATGGTATGTATTCATTGAAATGAAAAGATAACTCGACTTCTGAGATGGATTATGAGAGATAAATAACAAGTTTAGTGACACCCAATTAAAACTTAATAGTGGTCACTAGGGTATAGATTTTATTTATTTTATCAATATCTAATTTTAAATTGAGCTTAATTTAAATTGTTATGAACAAAATCGACCAAATATTGCCAACACTAAACGTAGCGACCCTTTTTGCTTTAGAATATATTTTCAGGCTTGCGGAACGATCAAATTCAAAACTCTTTCTCTCTTTATGTCCCTCTCCTTCGTTAACAGCGAGGCGATGACGGTTTTGAGGCGACGATCACGCGAGTTCAGATTTTTTTCAAGAAGGCGCACAAGTCCACGTTATCAGGAGTTGTAAATAAGGTTTATTGTAACGACTGGAAAAAATACGCCATTTTCGAGTAGAGAAATTGAATATAGATCGTGAATTGAATATAGATTGAAATGAAGGGGGTTCGTCGTAAGAATTGTGGTGGTGCACTTTCGGGCGACTCTTAAAGGGTTAGCCACTAGTCAGCCGACAGTTATTCATCGAAGTGTGATTCGCTCCTCATATCAGTGATCGGGAAAATGTCGAAATGGGATCTACTATACAGCAAACTCTCGATTATCCGGGCTAATGATGGGGAGATGGTGCACGGATAATAAAAAACACGGATAATCCAAACTCCATTTTATTTCTTAAATTTTCCGTAATATGCACAAAATTATCATACGTATATTCATTTTCGCAAATAGTCCGTTAATTTAGTTTGTTTTAAGGACTCGTTGACAGCTTTCTTCACCTGAACACGGATTTTTTTTTGCTGCAATAACGTCATTATAATCGTAATTACAGTGTTCCATGTAGCGCAGCAAATTTTCTACGCAGGTGAGCGCTTGGCTGTGAGTCATGCGCATGGCCCTTATATACTGGTTACTAATCTTCCAAAAGGTTCTCATTGAAATCGGTAGGGGGGCGCTGTTGCCTCAATCTTCCGACACCAAATAGTTCCTCTTTTGAACGAGTGGCAGCGCGAGGGTGCCAATGGTTTCTAGTTGTAGGAAAATTAACATGGCGAGTATAGGCTAAACGCTGACTTGTGGTGTTTTTTTCCATTTTTTCAGTGGTAAGGAGGCCTTCTGGAGGTTTCATTTTTTGACAGTACGAAACTGAGTGTAGTGGCTAGAAATTAGTGCTATTAGCTCAGAAAAGTCAGCGATGGTTCAGGAGTAGTGACTTGAAACAAATCCCGTGCCCTCGCTCGTAGTGGGATCCCGTTTACTTACCTGTGAACACCATGGCTTACGACAAGGGATCGTTTTTGTGCGTGGTTTTAAGTCGGTATATAATGCTAAGAAGAAATAAAATTCCAAACTGGGCATTATAAACTCCCATTTGTGGAAGGCGGCGGTAAGTACACTGAATGTTTACATGTTGCATTTTTGAATAAGTTGTTTCTTGTGCATGGTACCGAAGTTATGATAACGGTGAAGGCCCGAAGTGTCACTAATCTTAGCAATTAAGTTTAATAACAATGCAAATGTTTCAACTGCGTGTCCATATTACAGCATTTGTCGAAAATGAAACTCCTATCCCGCTCAACATTTTTAGCCGACCTTATTCCAAGATGGCAGAATGTGGTGGACACGTTAATTTTAATTTTGTAAGTAATGTGTGCCGCCTACTGTCCATCGCATGGCACAGTGAGTATTCGCATTTAAAGTTGATATTTTTTAAACATTGTTTTGCTCTATCGGAAGTAGAATCAAACTCTTGAAAAGTTATTTTTAAGTTTTTTTATCTGGAATGGACCTGATGTTTTGGTTTGGGTTTCTTGTTTATATACATTACTAGCTGAGAAGCCCTTTGATTTTGAGCAGCTCGGAGATGAGTTAGAGAATTTGCCTAATTCTTTGTGCATTGAAGTCGGCCGTTGTGCGTGAAAATGCTATTGTTTATTTCTCTTCGTCACAAGGTTCATAAGTTTTGTTCATGGTAGCAGAGAGGAGTACTCATCGATCGTATCCTACTACACACCGCAAATAAGTGTATTTTTTCTCTATCTTGGCCTCTATTTTTAGCGTATATTAGTGCCTTGCAGGGTTAATAGTCTTGAAGAATTTAAATGCATTGCAATTTAAACAACCGATAAATATTCTTTTACGTTATTTTAGCTCGATCGGATAAAAACCACATTTATATGATGATTTTTGTATGACAGACACAGACAAACATTAACTTTTTATGTAGGATTCATAGATAAAGCGTAACAGGTATCTCGCAATGTCGCGCACAAGAATTTCCTTTGGTTGATTTTGCGTTTAATGTAATTAACTTCATTTTTGCTCTGCCATTTCGAAGTGTTCTACGTTCTACTATGATATGATATTTTGGGAATTACAATTAATTATAATCAATGACCGGAACCAATGACTGTTTTACTCGGGAGCTTTTAAAGACTAGATGCGTGAATTAACAAATTGAAATAGTTATTTAATAAATGCCTTGCAATAAATTTTCTGGAAATAATTGGATGTCGAGGCTACAATTGCTGAGATTTATCGATTCGGTTCAGTGCAAATTATCTGGATAATCAAGAGAAATTGGCTATCTTTCCCTGCCAAGTCATAAATGGCCTACTAACTAGCCAGTTGCTGACAAGCCTTACACATCCTGCATGTTTCATGAACAATTTCTGTCTAACCGTGCTACTATTTGAAAATACATGAATGCATATTGATGTTGGATCTGTAAGTGGCTTTGAGAACTAATTATTCTTTATTTTTCCCCAGGATTAACTGATATATAAAACCAGTGAAGCATGAAGCTTTGTGAATGTAATTTAATGTGAAGTAATTTTGGGAGATGAAACCTAATAATACTGTCTGGAGGAGTCGAACATTTAGATACAAAGAATGATGTAGACCCTCAGATCCAAATATACTGTATGTCCTCAAGAGAAATACAGCCGCCTTCCAGCAATGTGAGTAAATTTGAAAATATGTAAATGTATATTGATGTCTGATCTGAGCTTGTTCTTTTGAACATTTGTGTCCCGATTTACTCATAGAAGTAATATGAAAATTTTGCTCTCATATTTATGAATATCACTATTATTGTTTATTAATTTAAGTAAGGTGACATGAGCCCAAGTTTTATTTTATGGATGATTTTTACATCTTCAATGTCCAACATCTGTGAGAGGTTTAGGTAGTTTAGACCATTAAGCATAACATAAAAGTTGGTATATGTACTACCAAGCTTGGGTGATCAATCACCTATTAGAGTATGTATCAACGATGTGTAAGCACACCTTACATCTCGCCATCTTTATTGTTCATCACTCTTACACCGGAACTCTCATTCCCAACTTCTGAGCATGGTGGCAAACCTTAGGACTCAACATCCCTTTTCTCCTTTAAGAGACATTCTTACCCTTACATAAACGTAAAGTCTTGAACAAAAACAAATGCAAATCCTGATACTTACTACACCAATTCACTTATAAACCAAAATAACATTCTTCATTCCAGATAAATCAAAAGTCTTTTTACAAGCTTGGCATATGTTAAATAATCAGCGCATGTTAAATACTGAGTGTTCAGTATATAAATAATAAATAAATAAATACTAGTTATTCAGTGATCTACATTTTATAATACTGCAAAGAACTAGATTTATTACATTCTCTCATTGACCTCATCTCTCCTGGAGAGTCTCCTGTTTTCCTGTAATTGTTTCCTGCCATCACAGGATTAGGTTGCAAATTCTTTCCTCCATCTACAGTTGAGGACCTCAAATCCGGAAAGCTTGGGAGCAAAGGGTTTCTGGATTTCTGGTCTTCATGGTATGTTTTGTTAATTAATTAATTTATAAATGTGTTCAGGCTCTTGTGCTTGATATTTGAGATCCCTAAGTGCCCAGGTTGTTAGTGTATGTTTACAGAGTGTGCTAACATCCTACTCGTCCCAGAACAAGGCTCAGAGGCCGGTGCCACGAGGTGTCTAGTCGAAACCCTATGCAGAAGAATTTTCAAACATTTTAGATTTCTGTTTTTTTTGGGGTTTCTGGATTCCGTATTTTTGGTCCTCAACTGTACTATATCCTCCCTTGGTGTTAGCTCATTGTAGTTCTCTTCCTTATTCCCATTCTCTTGTTCCCTCTGAAGATATGGTTTAGCATGAGAAGTATTCCTTCTATGAGGTTTCCCTTGATTATCATAAATGAACTCCGAATTTCCATTAGATTCTATAATGGTCACAGGATCTTGTCTAAAGGGAGTGGATAGTTTGTTTTCCCAAGCTTGTTTCATTAACACCACATCCCCTGGTTCCACAAGACTAGGCTTTGCAAGACAGTTTAAATGAGCATACAATTTACCATCATCTTTCAACATTAACTCCCTGTCTCTAATTATTACAGCTAATATCAGGTTCACCTGCATACATAACTGTAAATCAGGAATTTTTTTACCAAATCTTGCATCCTAAAAACAACGCTGCTGGTGGGCAACCTGTTACCAAGTGGGGAGTGACTCAATATGAGGATAGGTATATCAGAAGTTCCTCTATCCAACTTATCTTTTATGCGCCAGCAATCCTTAATCTTTTCATAATGTTCCTGTTTTGGCATTCTACCGCTCCATTTGCCCGGGGCCAATATGGTGTAGAAAAATGATGGATAATATTTAAATCTTTCAGAAACCTCTGAAATCCTGCATCTTTAAATGGTGGTCCATTATCTGATGAAATAGATTTTAGCAAACCATACCGTGCAAACAAGCCTTTAGACAAATAAGGACTGTGCAAATCTAACACTATCAACAAATTGCCACCTGATGGTTAGGGGCCAAGGAAATACAAACTTACAATGGTTGACATGGCAATTCAGATCGTACTATTGGTTCTAGTGGGTCACTACTAGCCACTAACTGACATTCATGGCAGGATCTACACCACTGTTCAACATCTTTTTGCATACTTTTCCTCCAAACCTTGGTTCTTAAAATTTTCTTCATACTAACAACCTCCATATGACCTTTGTGAACGACGACTTGACTTACACTCCTGGAGAACTTTTGGTAATATGTACTATTCTTGCCCCTCTCATTATTAGCAATTAATTAATTTCACCCAATTCATGTTGGATAAGCTCATAAAATCTTAACTCTTTAGGCCAATTGTCACTATGAAGACAATTTTTTATCACTTTTTATTCACTGTCCTGCTCAGAAGCCTTTTGAATTTATTGTTAAGCCATTCGGAATTGATGCCTCTACCAAGCACATCACTATCCACAGTTCATAGTAAAGTAACCATCAAAGTTCATAAATGTGAGCGTATACACTCTGAATATACAGTAGGGCACCACAGTTATTTGAAGCCGATGTCCAAGGGTCAAATTTGTATCAAAATTTGATACAACTGACGTTCACCCTATCACACGGTCAAAATTTCATCCAACTGGCTTTTGGTCCTTTGGTTTGTACAAAACACGGTTTTGTCCAAATGGGTAGGACAGGTTCTAAATTTTCATCCAATTGGATGAAACCAACCAATCACTGGACTGGACAAAAGAGAAGCGCCAAACGCTGACACACAGGCCACATAGGTTATTTATCGTCTGCATGAGCATATTAATTAATAAATATATATAATGGACACAAAAATAAAATTTGTTGCATTCCATACAGTATGCATCAAAAACCCAACCGGTTTCTACCTTTTCAGGTCATGTTCATTATCGTTCACCTCTTGATAAGACCTGAAAAGGTCGAAACCGGTGGAGTATTTTTCATAAATATTGTATGGAATACGCGATGGAAACTCTCAACTAGGAAATCTGTAATGTGTAAATGAGTTCATGTTTAATGAGAAGGAACCTTCCTTTTAGACTCACAATACAAGGAGGGGGTGTTTTGGAAAGAATAAAAGATTTACTTTAGGTATTAAAGCACTATTAATTCATAACATTTCAATGACCATGTCCATCACTTATTAATAACATTTTCCTTGCGGGAATAAACTGCCTCACGTTTGTATCCTGGCATTTTATTCTGCCCTCAACCTTGCTTATAAGGGACATGAAAATATCCTCACTTATCGTCAATTAATATCAGTAATATACAGGAACATCAGTGAGCAACTCCTTCTCCAATATGTTAAGCACGCTTACTCCAACGCTTTCCAGCCAACGCCAAGTTCAGCATTCCTTCTGTTTTCTTTCTCTTTAATGTTCAAGAGGCCTGTTCAGATGATTTCAACTGCTAAAAAGACAGAATACTTCACTTCCACAAGCTTCCAAATTTGTATACATAAACATTGTCTTTCGTTTGTTTTTGGTCCATCGTGGGGAACCCCTGTCCCATTGCATGCAAATTTTTGCAACAAAATTTTTATTCCAAACATATTGAGACAAATATTTGGATGCAAATTTGACTGTGGGACACCGGCTTGATTTATTTAACCGAGTTTTCTGCACATTTGCCCCAGAGGAGGGCTTACCTTAGCATTGAATTGAGATGGGGCAATGTCCTTATGGGCTATGTTCTCATCTCTAGCAAATTCCAGGTTTTTAAAATGATCACTGGCAAATCTATTATATATTGGATCATGAGATACATTTCACCTGCATCTATCCTGCTTCTCAATTCCATTCTCACAGTCTAGAGAAGGACTCATTATTGTTCATATTTCCACATGATAAACTGGTATATGAAACCAGTGAACCATGAACTTGTGAAAATAATTTGATGTGATGTAGTTTTGGGAAATGTGTTCTAATAAAACTTGCGCTTTCAGTGGGATAGTGTTTACTGCTGATGGCTCAATTTTTTTAGCTCATGCTATGAATTTTACATTTTGACTTTTAGGAATTCATGGATGACTATTTAATTATTTATAAAATCATTAAGAAATCATTACTTTAAATGCCAAATTTGTGAACTAATTTTGTTTATTGATCATTATCTAATTGTAAGCCTGAATATTTATTTTTTTCCTATTCTTATTCAGTTTATTCAATAATTTACTCTCACTCACATTACTAATATTTGTGTTATTTGTGACTTAATATGTTTTAAATGCCTTGGTCTAATTTCTTAAATTTTGGACATTTTTTATTTTAAATTTCTTATCATGGTTTTGTTATTAGCCCTTATACTTGTACTAATACTTTTTTATTATTTGTTCTATCAGCTAATATGATGTCTGTGAAACTCCTTGAAGGCTGTTCCTTAAGATGATTCATCAGTGGACTTCAATATTCAAGACCTATGGTGGCTGTTTCCTACTAGAATTCAAATGAAGAACTTACAGTCAGCTTTTATTTAATCCGTTTTCAGGAGAATAATTGATGCTTTTTATGGCTGTCTGTTTCATGACATTGTAGAGAGATGTTGTTTGACGAATTGATGTGGAAATTTACTTCCTTTTGATAGAATGTATACCTGAAAATGTTTGCTTATCAATTTTTCTCGGAAATAAATGTTGGTAAGCTTCAAAAGGTGTTTTTTTTTCCTGATAGAGGTAATCCTAGTGATTATTTCCAAAAGATAAGAGAGAACTTTTTACTCTCTCAGATTTTTCCCAACACTGGAGAGTAGTGCATTGAAATGGTCTTGTATATTTTACAGCCGCTCTATATTTCTAATTCAATAAATGTTATAGGGTGCACTTCTAAAGAGACATTAAATAGCATAGGTTAATAATTAACTATATTTCCTTTGTGATCTGGATATTGTGTCATTAATTTAGAGTAATAAGAAATTGATTAAGTACTGTCTTTAGGCCTCTGCACATTTTTTCCAGCGACTGTGCTGTGACTGAGTACATGCCCAAGGAGGTTTCTTCGGAGGCTTCTCGTAAGGTCTTTTTCATGGCTGTTTGTATCTCTTCTATGGATGAATAATGGGTTCATTTCAGGGCTGCCTTAATCCTAACTTGCACAAAAATATCTGATGGGGTGACCTCCGGACTACAGGTGAGGCAGCATACGAATCTGGTGTTTGGCCGGGAACCAGGGTGTGGATTCGTAGCATGTTGTGGCAAGGAGCCCTTCAATAGGTGGAAGAGGGGACTTCATAGTCTCAACCTCGCCTGAATAAAGGCATATTATTATTATTGTAAAGGCTTTTAACTCCCTCAAAACTTGTGAGTAGGGCAGAACAGAGTCGCTAGAAGCCTCACAACTTATTTCGTTTCCTAAAGATATTTAGCATAAAACTTAAACTTTGCTCGACTGTTGATTCCATTTTTTTTCCTTGACAAGGTCGGCCAAGGGGGGGGTTTATAATAACTTACGTCCTTCCATAGCTTAGAAAGCGATCAGATTGGTCTTGCAACAATGATTAGAGTCCATTCCTCCTACTCCAAGTAGTTTGATCCCACTCCAACCAATTGGGGTGGCACGGGTTATTCAATTGCATCACTTTCAGAATTCACCCTGTATGTTATGTAACTGCTTGCATAACATAACCCTATATAAGCATGTGTAAGGTGAACTGATCAATCATATCCTCACCATACGTTGGCATCTGGGAGACCGGACCCTAGGCGACGAGAGAGTGATTCTTTGTTGTGTTTTGTTAAAATGACCATTGGAAGTGTTGACTCACTCTGTAAAGAAGACTAGCAGTGGCCATCATGAGATCTTATTCTATCCCCATCTGGCGTGCAATTGCACGGATATTTCAATGAAATTAGAATAGGGGCTATTTCACCATCTTGCATGTATTCGTTCTAGCACTTTATCGCTTTGCACGATGTTATTTTGACAGCGCCTTAGTAAATTCATCAGTTTGTGCAATTATGTGCACGGTGTAAAATGGCTGTTAACGGGAGAAATGCCTTTTAATGTACCTATATGTTTTTTTCCAACTGCCGCCGCCTTCGATCAGAAAATTCCGAGAGTTAGGTAAAACCCTAATGCAGATAAATTTATTGTTACTTTGGCTTCACTAGGTCCTATTTACCCGCCGAAACTAAGGAACTAGTGATTTACAGCCCATAGCGCATTTCCATGGTGAAATTATTCAATGAATCTAATCGTTCCTCCTATAATTCGTCCACATCCGACTCTTATCACTCCATCTCGTCCCGATTTGCTTTCGAACCGCCGCCGAGACCGCAGTTAGTTCCATATTTCCCCTAGTGGTAGCGCCACTGCGCGCCAGAGTTTCTCTGGAGGGGTTTGAGGGGTGGGAGCGTCAGTCAAGGCAACAACATTGAGCCAAAGATTAGTAACCAGTATATAAGGGCCTTGGTCATGCGGTCGCTACTCCCCTCCTCTCCGCTCTCGTCACTTTCACTCCCCTCACTCCCCTCCTCACTCGCCACTCCGGTAGAGATCGCGGCGTTAATAATGTCCTCATCCGTCATATGACGGAATCCCGGTTCACTTTCGTCTCTCTCCAACCACTCGTTTAAGTTTTCTACATCAACATTTTCGAACCCTTTCATTATTTTTACTAGTTCCCCCAAGTTGGGATCACTCACATCTGATTCTGAAAATCCCTCGAAATCACCTTCGAGGTCTAGCAAAAGTTTCATCCACGAACGAACTAGTGTGATAGCTTTCACCGAAAGCAAAGCCTGAGATACACCGTGAATTGCATCTAATATTGTCATTTTCTTCCAGAAGTTCATCAAAATTTCATCTTCAATGGATAGGGTTCGCAGAAGACCAACGCGATAATTTCTTTTCATTGATGCAATGACGCCTTGATCCATTGGCTGTATAATTGATGTGACGTTTGGGGGCAAAAATTTAGTAATTATTAATCCGTCGTCTGACGTTAAAATTTTCTAATTCGGACTGCTTTCGGAGGCAATCCCTTGTCTTTTAAAAACAAACGAACTTGGGGAACAAATTTTGAGTGGAACCAATACTCAAATATCTCTCGGTCCATCCACGCTCCCTTTTGATTGTAATCAACGGGAAGCTGACTTCCTTCAGTGCCCTTAAAGGATCGAGGCCTTTTCGATTTTCCAATGACTAACAATCTAAGTTTATGGCTCCCGGAAGCATTCCCACAGCACATCACTGTCAATCGTTCTTTGGAGGATTTGTGGCCGGGTGCATGCTTCTCTTGCACGAACGCTAGCGTTTTAGACGGCAGACATTTCCAGTATAGCCCCGTCTCGTCAGCATTGTAAATTTGGCTGGAGTCATACCGTTCTTCAGTCACAAACTGCTGAAATTCTTCCCGAAACGCTACTGCAGCCTCATTGTTAGCACTCAGTCGTTCTCCTTGAATACTTATTTCACGTATGCCGTGTCTATTTTTAAATCTTGTTAGCCACCCAGATGATGCGTTGAACTCGCCTTCGAAGCCCAGTTGCTTGTAGAAAAACTTTGCTTTATCTGTGACAACTGGACCAGAAAGAGGTGTGCCTTCCGCTCTCCTCTGGGTAAACCATTGAAGCATTGCGGCGTCCAACTCCTCGTATGATGCACTTTTCATTGTCTTGCGATTTGATGGTCCTGCGCCACTGTCACAGTTCCTAGCGTATTCCATTAGCTTGGTCTTATTTTTTTAAATATCACGCACTGTTTGACATCCAATGCCATAATCTCTGGAAATCTTTATCACCGATTCCCCCTTCTCTAGTTTATTAATCACTTCCAGTTTCTGTTTTACAGTCAACACAATTTTCTTGCGTTTATCAGCCATGCTACTTCCTCCAGGTGGATGAATTGTTCACCGGACAACCTAATTAACGATGGCACATGCAACAGAGAACCACGAAGCATAAGCCGCGACTGCGGGAGACCCACAAAACTCAAGCCTTAATCGATATGTTGCTGCCGGCAGTTACTCACACGTGTCAGCAAAAAGTAATCACTAAGTTACGAAGTTTAGGACGACTTCATCCCTCCATTCTTCATCAGGCCTCAACCTACCCCTTTTACCCCTTCCACCTTTCTAAGACCATCCAACAGGCCCAAGTCACCCCAGATTATGTTTCGCGCAGGGATCATATGTTACGTAGGTGATACATTATTGGCCTCAAAATAAAATATCATATTACTTTAAGTTCCCAGAAAGGTTCACTAGCCTTGAGCAAAAGCTTCAAGTTACCTGAGGGCAATAGGAAATGTATCTTTTGAAGTCTTTCCCCTCCTCTCCAGTAGAATTCTATTCACGCAACCTGACTTCCTTGACCCCAATATATGAACCAAGCTGCCAGCATGAGTCACCCACTGTGTTCTTCGCTGACAGTAAGCAACTTTCCATAATTACGGTTTTGCCTCCATATGACTTCGATAATAGTAGCGTGCACCAAGTATAAGAAAGAATGAGTCCAAACACGACGCATTTCTGACTTTTTAAAAAATTGTCAAGCATGGCACCATAACTTTCATTTATCGATTTATCCAAGAATCACCAGTTCCTGTATTTGGCTGCACGAAAAAACCGCTAAGATGTTTTCGCTACAAATGCATCTTTATATTTTGCTTTCTTGATTTCTTATGAGCGTCATAATTATTTTCACTTCCTGCACGAGTCATTTATTCAAGGATCACCTTCCTCTCTTTAACTCGAAGGGAGGAGTCAAGAGACGAACGTTTGTATAACCTCGTAGCAGTCGTAAGAAAACGCGCTCCTTCCCCTCCAAGCCCCCTCTTCCTCCAAGCCCCCTCCTCCTCCCCCCTCTCCTCGTGCTTCCGCTGCCCAGCCTAGCCCCTTCCCTGCGGCCGGTCGTATTCTACCCCCATGTCGTCGCTTGTGACGCGTTCCGACTGTGCGTGTTCTTGTTATTCTAATTGTTCATTATATTAGTAAATCCATCCATTTCTGATGATTTCAAAACTTGCATTTGACTTTTAACGTAAGCTAGAATTCTTTCGTTCAATTAATTTTCGCAAAAACTGTAGCGAGAAGAAATTAGAGTTAAGGCTAAATAGTCGTCCCGGAACTGGACATTTTTCTCTTTAGACGAATTTATATTCACTACTCCTTACCACGGATGACACAATGAGCACCCATTTAATGTGAAACGGCTTTAAGTTTATCCTACTAAATACGGAACTCCGGCGATTTTTTTTTAAAGATCGCGAAAAATTTCAACGAAGAGTGAAAAATCATGCACGGATAATCCACAGCACGGATAATCCGCACCCGGATAATCGGGAGTCTGCTGTAGTTGCTAACGCTCAAAATATCAAGATGGTAAGCTCATTTTTTCGTAAGGTTAACAGTAAACCCGTTTTGGTTTGGGTGATGTTATCATAGACGTTAGTTGACACTATTAAAGCGATAGAAAGACTTGATTTGAGTTATTTAGATTAGGGTTTTTAGCAGAATTTCATGCATGCTGATTTATTTTACAGATAACCTTGATTAATGTCACTTTAATTGGTCGATCTTTTTCAGGGAGACGGAATTCCATAATCTTTCGTATATTGTTCCTTATTTTGAGTTCAATTGAATTTAATTTACAGGGATGAACTGCGTGTTTTCCTGGATCAGTCGTTTTTCCGCCAAATCCTTAACTGTGTATTGCGCCTGCAATTGCAATTCATAGTGGTGAGTATTAATTATCCAGGATTGTGAATGAGTCAGATGGCAGTAAGTTATATGCATTTTAAAGTTCATTCGGGATGTTCCGACTTGAAATAGTAAGGTAATCGCTAGATTACACATCGTTAGTTGGTTTTTTGTTCACTTGTCCATATCCCAACCTTCTTCTTTTACTAGCATCTCGACGTCACCTCACCCGCATTCAGTATTATGTCCTATGTTTAGACATAGTGAAAGTAGTCATCCCTAGACCACCAAGACTAGGGGCTACCCTGGATCACAACTAGGGGAGGGGACAAGCCGTAGTCGTGCATTTTCTAAATATTTTGCTTGAAAAAATTATTTCTTTAAGTACACGTTTTATGCTCAAACCATTTTTATTCAAAATAAATTTTGTTCCAAACTTTCCTTTTGAATTACATTAATTTTCGATTCTGGGGAGGGGGGCAGTTGGCCCCTCCTGACCCCCCCAACTGAGTACACCCATACTGTGCGATTAACACACTCCTTTTACATCGCGGAATGACTCAACTGAACCATGCCATCGAGGCGATTGCCGGTGAGTGCGGTCTCTCTTTCAGTGATAGTCTTAGTAGCCCAGAGGATTAATGGCAACTTATCCTTTTTGAGAGTCAAAGACTGCAATTCCAGTTAGAATTTAGATCGTATTGTGGACGTGAAATATCGCTAGGGAGTTTTTCTGTTGTTCTGTTAATAACAGCTCTCAGAATGCGATGATTTTCATTCGTAAATAAAATATAACACCCTCTCCCCCCAGTCATTGTTACCTGAAATAATTCACCTTGTCATGGTCAATACGAGTACTTTATTAATAGCTTTATCCGCTGCTCTCGAATCTATTACGGGTATCGACAAGCGCTCTCTAAAGAGGCATTATGATTGGAAAAAATCTGGGTTTTAGTAATAAAAAGGCGTGATAGTTATAAGCCAGCTGGCGATAGTAAAAAGAAGTTATCATATCGTTTTTCCATATGATCCAGTGGTCTAATACTTATATTTACTGCTAATTTGCAAGTATTGTTCTTGTACGTCAATTTATGGATGCGAACTTCTTTTTTTAAATCAAAAGTGTTTTCATGATCCGTAAAAGTATTTGTTGTTAAGATTAAAACAAGAATGGATTGGTAAAATTACATAGAAAAGAATTTATATACTTTTCTCACTCTTAGTTTAAATATGCTTGCAATGGTTTATTACAAATAAGCAAAATCTCTCAAAAATTAAATAATATATGTATGACAGTATCTTTTATTCATTTTAAAAACCTCTCCGGTTAGTTAGACCCACCGCGACTTTCCAGATGTTAATCCTGCCTCAATATATAAGCCTATTACTTCCTCCTCTTGTCTAACAAGGAAAGTGGCGAAGTGAGGGTCTCAGATTTCGATCTAACTTAGTAGTGTCGTAGTCCATCGGGAGCTGACCACGAATCATCCCCCATATGGGGTTATATAACCGATAGTTTTAACAAAAACGAGGTTAGATATTTACAGGTTGGTTTTATTCCCTCAGAAATACGGTCTCAACAACTGGGAGCGGTGGTTACTGTACTTGACTCCTACCCGGAGATCCTATGTTTGATTCTTGGCCGCGGCATAATTTTTTTCTACCTTCCATTTTACAAAAGGCTGCTGTTCATCATTATTTCCATGATTTTCAATGAAAATTTTATTTTTATGAGTTGAAATCTCTTTCTGCAATGTGGTAGCATCAGATGTCACAAAATATGATTTGGCACTGATAATGTAGGGAGGAATGCGATGATAATAAAATAGAGGCTCTTGTTGATCACTCTTTTCCAAAATCATAATGAGCTTATTATTCATACTGTGTAAAAAATAAAACCATGGTCTATTGCGCAATTATCTAAAATACTGTATTGAAGCGTAATTTCTTCTAAATTCAAATCAAACTAGAACGCGGATTAATTTGTCAAAAATATGCTTTGGGATACCGGTGAGGCATGCCCATTGCATGTATTGTTATTTTGTGGTCGATTCGCGCCAATCATCTCCGGGCTATATGCAGATGTTGTGTAATACGCAAGAAGCAAGAACAAACTGGGGTATTTCTGCAGTGTCAGTCATTTGCAGACAATGCAGCAAACTGCGGAAGCGACTTTTCAGGAGCCCAAGGCCCTCTCAATAGATATCCTAACTGACAATAAACAAAAATTAAAATGATTCTGACGTCGCATCAGGTGTCCATTATCTCGATAGGGGACAATGAGGTTTGAGTGCAGCTTGTAAGCAGCATCGCGTAATAAATGACTGTCACTTGGAAATTTTGTTGCATCGCCAAGAAAGTCTTGCACTTCCGACAGACGGAAAACTCGTTGATCATGAGGAAACCCACCGTAGCAGTTTAGGAAACGGGCTTTATGGTCACATATTCCCTGTGAGAAATAATGAATGTTATATTGGTATCTTTGCATCATTCGAATTGAAATTTGACCAGGGTCACATTACTCAGTTAGTAATTACCTGCAACTGAATGGAATGATATTTTTTTCCGATTAATATAGGCTTCCGGATTATGTTTTGGAGCAGGAATATGATTGTGTGTCCCATTGATAGCTTCCAAAACTTTAGGAAAGGCACTGATGGCCTCAAAACCTCCCCAAACGACCTGCGCTCCATGGCGCCTAGGCCATCGAATTACGACAGGTGCTAGCGATATCAACGCCTTTGTCACTATCCGCACAGTCAGCAAGGCAGTTGCATGGCTGACGTCAATTTTTTCACGAATTGACCTGGGGCCGTATTCTGTAACTCCAAACCGATCGGTGCGGCACCGATTCGTCGGGTGCGACGTCACACCGACTCCTGGTAAGAAGTCGTGCGATTCTGTACGAACCCGATCGGTGCTGCACCGACGAGAGGACGGGAGATCGTCGGTAGCCGTACCGACAGCAAAAAGGTGTCGGTACGGCCACCGACCAGTGGGTTTCATGAACTCCGGGTGGGTGCGCATTGTACGTTTTATTCTGTTTTTACCTCATCACCGAGTAAATAATGAGGTTTTCTGCAATGTTATCTTTTTCTGCCCCTTCGAATACGCCTCTATAATTCACTGTGTCATCATCTATATTAATTACCTTGACAGAAATATAAGATAATGGTTAATAAAAATGAGGTTTGCTAACATATAATGACTTTCTCTCATTTATGTTACCACTTTCACTCGCTTGTAATAGGCTTTATTTCTCTCTATCATCATTTATTTGCTCCTTTGACATAAAAAATATATTTTTGATTAAATATGAGTTATGCCGCAATGTTATCACTTTATCTCACTCTGAATAGGCAACTATTATTTCACTCAATTTCGGATATATTCGGATTTTCCCTGTTTTAAAAGGAGGGGGAACCGTACCGTCTGGTTTGATACCGACGACCATACTGAATCGCTGAATTTGCCGTCGTCGGTATGGAAACCGTCGTCGGTACGGAATGATCTGCTGTAGGTGGGCTGGGAAGGGAAACCGACCGGTGCGGTACCGACGAAATACAGAATACGGCCCCTGAAAAGAGTACAATAAAATAGAACAATGATATATGCATGTTCAGACAATCCCCGAGTTAAGCAGTAGTTATTTTACCATAAATCTTGGGTTGTAATGACTAACGATATTATCAATTTACTAATGTCAAATGATTAAGCACTTACTATTCAATTCACTTACATCGAGAATTTTAGACACTTACTTGAGACATCTGAGACACTTGAGATTGAACGTTAGATATAAGAATATTTAGCTCATACGTTAGTTTTCTCAATTCTCTGTTGGTTCTAGAACGTCGACTTAAAAATCATTGTTTGCATCGCATTTCCGCCAATTCGTTCCTAATTCCCAAGATAGTCGCGAGCCGCGCTCAGCAGGCCTTTCTGCCACCGGTGTCCTCTCCTTGGGGTACATGAGGAAACTGAGCCAAAGTAGTCCCTACTCGGTGACCAGCGACTTCTTTTCTGGTCCATGATAAGGGAGGAATAATGAAGTGTGAGGTGCTAACTGACTAAAATGAGTCATTCCGAGCATGGGAAATCCTGATTCCACAAGCTTTTATCGTGCATGTAACCCTAATTGGCTCAAATTTATCCTACATGATACCCTGTAAGCCACCACTAGGGTGTTTGGCAGGGGATGATCATTTTTCAGCATGCAGCATGCAATTGGACTCCAGCATGCACACCACACGGTTATAGAAATATTACGAATTATAGCAAAATATAGGTGATCACTCATGCAAAGACAAAACTTTCCAGTGGTTTTTAGTTCCTGTAGCAAATCCATTGCAAATCCAGTTCCTGTAGCTCACCGTTAAAATTTAATTAATGGTGTTAGTGCATAGAGGGTGGCGCCCTGAGACACTTCCCCTCCCCCCCCTCGTCTCGCCATCGCTCTATTACTACCTCCCCTTAGCCACCGACTCCCTCCCTGCCTTGCTAGCCCAATGACGCGTAAACCGAAACTCACCCGTCTGACTTCGTGGTGCACTGTGACTCAAAATCAGTTCAGTGCATTTTACTCTGCATTGGACTATTCTTGCCGAGGAGAACCCCATACATTTCTTAGCAATTTCTCATCCCCCAAGAGGTGTAAGTAAGAAGCAGTGCAACCGCTTTCGGTGTTTCCACTTAGTCCTCATTCTGTTATCGTGAAGTCGGAGTCTCACAGCTGTTTTATTGGTGGTGAGAGGCGGATGGTCTGTTGCTGAAGAATAGAGGTAGGTCTTTACTTGTAACTATTATTCCATGCTTTTTCTGCTTATTAAATCAATATGTTTTGATCGTTAGGTGCAAAGTAAAGATATACTCTTTGGCAATAAGGTAAAGTAAAAATTATTGTCGTTTATGCAACTTGCGTTTTTGGGGCTTGACTCTCTAGATCCTACCGGAAGGACTGGTTACGCCATAAAAACACATTTTATTATTATTATATTATTTTAATTATGGGAACCCTGTGCGGAACGAGGTCAGCGATTTATAAGTGCCGAAGAATGTGCTCCGCAAGCGGCAACAACTATATCTAGTCCAGATTATTGTTGATGAACTTATGAGCAACACCAATCTGGACTAGCTGTAGTTTATTACCGCTTGCGGAGCACCTTTTTCACATTTTAAAATCGCTATCCCGTTCCACCCTCGGTTCCCACTATCTTATTTGATACAACGTGCAATTTTATATAAGAATTTGCCATTTTATTATAGTTTAATGAATGAGCCAAAAATGTACGTGAAAATTTACCTCTTAACGAAGCCATGTTTCACGAATGCATTATCAGAATACTTAATCTCTTCAAATTTGTTTCTCTAATTTGGAAAAGTTTCCTTTCATTTAATCTGTTCAGAGTTATACATCAGCTTATTATAGGTTATTTTTATTCTTATCATGAAAACAGGTTCTAAAGAATGGCTTAAATACGCATGCATCAAATTAATTTTCGAGGTAACCATACCTTCTTTTCATAAAATGGATATACTATGTCCTCATTTCAGATTCATATTTGGACTCAACGTTTAAATGTGAGATAGATGTGGCTCCGTAGCTGAGTAGGATAACTTCAAGCGGATTAGTAGCGCTTGAGTTTTTGGCGGGTTCGAATTCGAAGTAATTATATTTTCTTCATTTTGTAAAAGAATCATTCTTAAAATCAGCATATTAGACACAGTAAACTCAATGCGTAAATAATACCGAATTTTTTTTAACGACCAAATTTATTAAAATAATGACTATCTCGGTTAAAATACATTTACTTCGAGGCAGATTAATTCACTGAGAATAAATAAGCAGAGGAAGTGGCAGAGGTTGCATCTTCGTGTCCTTTCGGCTAACTACTGTCCAATCTAAGTTAAGAATAATTCTTACTCATATTAACTACATTTCTTAGTAAATAACCAGAGACATTCATATGTAAAATCATTTTGAATTCCGTATCCTAAGAAAATTAATTGTAATTCAATCGATAATTATAGTTTTCAAATGTCTAGTACTTAATTACGAAAACAAAATGCGTGAATTTACGTGAATTAAAGAACAAACGCTTTCCTAACTGTGTGAGACCACATTTTACTTACTTATTACAAATAACTGCTATTAGGCTTTTCTCTGGTGGCAGCATTAGATTTAAACAAATGAATGAACGTTTACCTATGAAATAACGAATTAAATTGTCAGAAAATACACAAATATTATTTAAAAAGACATTAATTCTACTATCAAATAACTAAAATGTGAACATTGACCAAAAATAAACCTATTCCAAACTCGCCATAATAAACCGCAATGTCATCAAACAAGAATCGATGAGCACTTATTCTTAAAATTGTTGTATTTACGGGGAATATCTTTAAAATATCTTCAGGGACGTTAATCCACTCCTTTATTCCTCTTTTTAGGGTTTTTTTTTACAAAATATCTGTTTTCCGCTTCTTGAACTTAATTTTGAATTTATGATCGTTCCTTCCTATTTCCGGCCAACTCCGCTCTTTTATAAAGGCTTTGAAGACACCACATAACCTATTAATGGCTCTCACCATTGAGGTTTCTATCCCTAAAACCCTGGCATAACTGTGACTCTGTTCCCACTTCTATGCTTCCTTACGGGACCCCTGATATTATCGCTATCTCCAAGGAATGTTCAACAATTACTCCTACCCTCCGGTATCTATCTTTCAAAAATTCTCTTATCCATGGTTAATCTATCTGTCTATCTGTATGTGTATCTGTCGATCCAATTTATTTTATATATCAATTGACCATCTGACACCTTATCATAAGCTTTTTTGAAATCAATGATCACTGCATCAATTTCACTGTCTTGATACAGGACTTTAGCAATGTCTTGCGATAACCCCAGTAACTGGGTAACTTAAAAAAGCCCTTCCTGAAACAATAGTGATACAAAAATAGCCTGACATTTTAATCCTAGAATTCGCACTAGTACCTAGCGATAACCTTTTCAATTGAATTCCACACTACTGACATTAGTCTTGATTGGTTTATAACATTCTAATTTAGTTTTATCGCCCCCTTGAAAATGGGTGTGACGGTAGCCATTTTCCTATCGCAGGGCAAGTACCCATTATTAGGGCGACGAAAAAAATTATTCTAATATATTACCTCATCCCCTAGTTTCAATGTATAGATGGACATATTATCAGGGCCCATTGATTAATTTCTCAACTTTTTCCGCATTAGTTTTAATATTTCACGATCTGTTACGCTAATAGCTATAAGAGCCTTCTACACCGAAAAAATATATCACAGTAAAATCACGGACTAGCTTGAATAAACGGTTGGGAGACAAAGGTGATCATTATTTCGGTAATTAATGAATTATTATGAATAGTCGTTGGATTAAGTAGAGTAAAGAGTTCATTTACCAATTTATTTCTCCTTATTTCCACTGCTTGAATGAATCTGTGTAGAAATGAATATGGTAACGTAGATAGATTCATCAGTTTAATAATTAAGCCTTTTAGAAAATTCGATATTATCTTTTCGTTTAGCCATCTGCATAGAGTATGTTGGTGTTAAGGTGTCTTCTATTTAAAAATGCATAAATTATGATTACTTTGGACTCGAACCCTCCCAGTACTTTAAAACATCTACCGCGCACAGAATAGAACTAATCGGCTGCATTGCTTCGTATCAGTGAGACATAAATGGTGAGCCCAAATATGAATCTAAAGAGAGGAATAACCTCGCCACGGAGCCCGAAAGTATACAAACCTACGGCCCAACGCGTGCGTGGAGGGGAGTCGCCTCAGTGCATTCCATCCGCTTATATGAAATCCGATAGGCCTTTAGCTCGTGGAGTTTGACTACGGCTTCGGTAGCTCAGTCGCGTCCGTCCTCGTCGGCTGTTGGTTTCGTGAAGGCAAAGGAAAAAGTTCTTCATATGCCAACCTTCCAAGTCTATTCCTACCCGTCCCCATGAGTTAAGTGGGGCTCGTGGTCGTCTACATATTTTTGGAAACACGGATGTTAGAGAAGAGGACTGACGGATGGCATAGGCGGATTTAGGAGGGGGCATAGGGGGACATGCCACCCCGCCCCCAAACTCTTAAAAAAATATATATACAAGATTTTTAATACGGTCATCATTACGTTCGTTTTCTTTTGTGTATTGCGGAGACTCAATCATTTAATTTAATGTTAATAACATTCATATCAAAATTAAGAGAATTAATACTCTCTGCAGTAATTGTTGTATTTTGTTTTTTAATCTCAAATTTGAGGAGACCTATTAGATACCCTTGCTGTCCTCCAGAAAAAAAATCCTGGACTTTCCCCTGATCTGAACCTCTTTCATAAAGCCTCAATATTTAATATTTTACATGGTTCCTCCATAGATTGCAATGATGAAAAAATACAGATTCGATACATATTTACTTGTAATTCGATGATTAACAACTCTCAATCCAAATTTAAATTAGTATCAATAGAAATATACGAAGGGGAGTAGAAAGAGTAATCCATTATGTCACAAATTATGATTTAGCACTGATAATGTAGGGAGAAATATGATAATAGTAAAAAAGAGGCTCATCTTGATCACTTCATTCCAGAATCATAATGAACTCTATTCTTAATACTTTAAAAAATAAAAGCATGGACTATTGCTCAATCATCCAAAATACTATGTTGAAACATAATATGCTCTAAATTCAAATCGAACTGGAACGCGGATAAATTTTTCCAAAAATATGTTTGGGATGCCGGTGTGGTATGCGCGTTGCATATACTGTTTTTTACATGTCAATCCGGTTCCTTTGGGAAACAAAAAAATGCCATTAAATTGGCAGTATGTTTCGCTTGAATAAAACCTAAAGTTAAATTCATCGTTGGCAATTGGCCGACATTATGGAATATATCTGTATACCGTAAGAAGGAGGATCAGAGGGCGGTTGCCTATGGACTAGTGGTGATATTACGGACGAGTAGATGCTAGATGAAAAGTTTCTCTAGCGGCTCCTCTCCTCTCTTGAGAAATATGGGTTACGTCTCATCGAATATTAGAGCAACCCCGTAAAATACATATTTTCATTCTATGTTTAGTTTTTTACTACCTCACTAAGTTTTTTTTGAGTGCCCATCCTAGGTCAAGAAGAAGTAAGTTATTTAGGGGCACAGTGCAACGGGTAAAGCTTCATGAGTAATCGCTAGCATTTGCGCGTGCGGAAACAACAGCTGGTGCCCTGCCTGACTTACTTTACTGCCTTACTTACTTACGCGTTGCGTTGACGCCGCGGTTAGCGAGTCAATCAGAGCCTGTCTTTGAGAATTGATGACGTCATGTCTCCAGTTCGCTGCGTCCTCGCGGAAAAACTGAACCTGCCGTATTTTGTCTGCGTGAAGGCGGCAGTACGCCGACGATTTCGAATTGGTGTTTGTTTATGGGAAGCTTAGGTAGACAAATATGCAAGATTAGATCTAATGCAGGACCCCCATCCTCTCAGACAATACAACCACTTCCAGATTTTTCCCGCGATGCCCTTCCCTCGTCTTTAAAAGACCACCAAATCTGGCCAGCATTTTAAAAACAACAAAACCGCTGCCCAAGCAACAGTTCCTTATTAGTTTTTTTTAATTATTTGCTTGAAAAAATATTATTTTCTTTAAAGAAATCGGGGATTTTTGCTTCTAGGGGGGGCCGCTGCCCCCTCCTGCCCCTCTTTTTGATTTATTGCGGTCACTGGTAGTGTAACAAGAATTGCACGTCACTCGTTAAGGGTTAAATCTATGTTACTTAATTGGATTAATATTGCTTACAGAATAGTGTGATGATTAACAAAATATCCCTCAGAGGGCAGAAAAACTCAAACTTTTGAACCATTTACCTTAATTTTTTTCTGGCGGAAGGCCCCCGCACCTACCACTTACCCTAGCGGGTATAGCACACACTCAGGCAACCCAGTATTAGCTACGCCTGAAACCCCCCCTATCCTTAATTCCTAGCTGCGTCCCTGATCCCAGCTATCCACGATCGTTGAGGGATTTGAAAATATTTGGCACGACGCATCTAATAGCTAGGCACAAATGGCTCTTGTATTCTGACGTATTCTGGGGAAAAATGACTTATTCGGACGAAAGGATGGCCACGGAAAATTCCGTGACTCAACTATTCAACTCAACAGATTCCCTGTGTCACGGGGGCCTATACGCATGATCACCTCATTATCGCGAGTCAAAACGTCTTACTCTCCTCCCCACTTCCAGAAGCCACTTCTTTTCCTTTGCAGCACACAGGGCCGGCCCTAGCAGGTGCGGGGCTAGGGGCGAACCTTCAGTGCGGGGTCCGTCACTTAAAATATTAAACTCTACACCCCATCTACAAACTCGAGCATTTTGAATCCCTACCACTCTCTGGCTAAGTATGCGTTCCCCTCCCAAATTCGGACTTCGTAATAACGCCGTTATGATACCATCACGCAGTTGAGTTCAAAATAGTATGAGATACAAATAGAATTTATAATTATATTTATTCATAAATTTATAACGTAAAATAAACAAAAAACGCGCTTTTTCAATAGGTACATATTTTTATAAGTTAGATTATGAGTTTTCATTTTCATTTATTTATTAATTTTTTTGTCAAGCACGGACTTAACAATACAGTAATAGTTGAAATTGCATTTTCAAAACTATCGTATATTTTAATTTTTTTTCACGAACGCGTGGCCCCCCAAAGCGCGGGGCCGGGGGCTCTCGCCCCGGTCGTCCCGCCCTGAGGCCGGCCCTGGCAGCACAGGATGGAATAGTTGTCTTTCGACTGATAAGCGAAGGGGCCGGTCACAATCTCATCCTGGGGCACACAGTCATGAAAATCGCCGATCAAAACGTCTTCCGCCGCCGTGGGCTTCCAAGACTCTTTTTGACCGATAGGGAGTAGGCCCTCACTCGACGCTCGGATTCAGGGGCGTAGCCAGGACGATTGTTAGGTGGGGGGGGGGGCGGAAAGACGGGGGGACGCTCCTCCCACCATTCTCTTCGATAGCTATCGCATCGGTTGACATTGTCGATTGAAATGATTGTAACCGGGGGCGGTAAGGCCAGATCGGCTGGTGGGCGATCGCCGAAGGCCCCGAGCTTCAGGGGCCCCCACAACGCCCGCGTCTATCGTGAAGCTTATATGAAAGGTGTAATTAATAAAAAGTTATTTTGTAATTGTAAAATTCCAAGTATTCATTAATTTGCTTTATTTATGACTTATCCACCGAAAATAGGTCGTATAAAAATAAATAAAATAAAGGAGTCAGAAGAATAAAGGCAACCTGATTCTTTTTTGAAAGGGTCACTCGAAAAGCTTATTTTAGAGGTTTCTTTTTAGATTCGTATTCCTGAATCATCTCGCGTAATTCGAGGTAAACATTTTTCTTCTCTATAATGACAGTCTCCCCCTAAATAGTATTTTCATCGTGAGAATATTGTGGGAATTGTCGAATTCAATGGTTAGATCACGCCTTTTAGTTAAACCATCTGGAAAAAACCCTTCCGGAAACATTTAAACTGATCGGTTATTTTTTTAATGCATGGCGACCGTTAGAAATTATTATGTTTAGTAAACTTATGCATATCGTAAAATATCCAGCCATAAAAATTCAGTGATGAAAAATAATAGGATAAAAAGATTTGTAAAAATATAAACAATGTGCTCTATATCGAGGGTTGATCTCACAATATGTTAGAAAAAAGCCAATGCAGTAAAGGCAACACTAGGTTACTTTAAACTAAGGCACTCGTATCCACAGCCAAAGGTTCTCGAAGTCATCGCGATTATAGGGTATATTTGAAATCCCTCAAAATATTAATTCCTCCCCCAAAAGTCACCGTCGTATATCTCCTGCGGACAGCCATGACTAAAAGATTGCTTTGATATCATGCACCGCACGTAAATATCTTACCACCAAGAAGCCGAAGTTTTTCAAGTCTCGATCTGAAGTCGAATTTGAAATGCCTCTTAACCTCACCCCCGATGCAAAGACTAACGAACACTCTGAGCGTGGAAAGTGGGTGTACCCCCTACCGGTCGAAAAGAGTTCGCGGAAACCCTCGGAGGAAGGCGATATGACAAGCGATATTTATACGGAGGCGCTCATGTGTCAACGTGCAGGAAGGAATCGTGCATTCAGCAATGAAATTTTCGGAGGCAATCCTTGGCGAGGTCGTTCCTCTCTTCAAATTCCTATTTGGACTCAACATTTACATGTTGGGTAGATGTGGCTCCATTGTAGAGTAGGTTTATTTCACGCGGATTCAGTGGCGCCGACTCTACGGGGCATGAGGGTGCCCGAGCCCCCTCAAAAATTCCTAATGGATGTGAGGAAAAAATGAGTCAGGCTAGTCGATTTTCCCCGGAGTGTCCAGATATCGATATTAGAGTTATCAGGGTTCTAATATCGATCATGTGATTCCTCTAAAATGCGTAAAAAACGTAAAACTTACTACTAATAAAATTTCCCGGGGCAAGAGCCCCGGTTCGGCCCCCCCAATATTTTTTGTAAGTTGGCATCCCTGCGTGAATTAGTTGCGCTTAGCTTTTTGGGATGGTTCGAATCCGAAGTAATATTATATTTACTTCATTTTGTAAACTAATCATTCTTCACAACAACATAATAGACACAGTTAACTAAATAAACGGTTAATACTGATTTTTTTCAAACGTCTAATTTTAAAAAAATAATGACTATCTACGTTATTAACACATTTATTTTCAAGCAGATTTATTCATTGAGAGGAAATAAGCAGAGGAAGTGGCAGGGGTCCGTGTCCTTTCGGCTGAATAATGTCCAATCTCAGTTGAGAAAAATTCTTTCTCATATCAACTACATTTCTCACTAAATAACCAAAGACATTCGTGGTTAGAATCATTATGAATACCCTAAGGTAAGAGAAATTATTTAAAACTCGACCAATAATTATAATTTTCAAATTTATAGGACGAAAAAATATCGGAATTTACGTGAATGAGAGGACAAACGCATTCCTAACGGTATGTGTGCGAACCACAATTTATTTATTACAAATTATTGCAAGTAGTCTATTTTTTGGTGGTGTATAAAGCATTAGATTTAAGAAAATGAATGACTAGTCTACTCACGTAATAACTTAGTATATTAACAGAAAATACAATTATATTATAAAAATACATTAATTATAAAATATGGCGAATGACCAAAAATATTCCCATTTCAAACTCTCCTTAATAAACTGCAATGTTAACAGACAAGAATTGATGATTACTGCTTCTTAAAATTGCAGTATTAAAGAGGAAGATCTTAAAAATATCTTCAGATTGGTCGATCCACTCCTTTATTCCTCTATGTAGGAAAGATGTTAACAACATTTCTGTTTTCTGCTTCTTGAACTTAATTTTGAATTTATGATCTTTCCTTTCTATTCCGTAGGGTGAGTCCAGTTTTACACCTATTATCTTCCAGCCCCACTCTTTTGTAAATGCTTTGAAGACCCCACGTAATATATTATAGTTCTTCTCACCTTTAGAGGTTTCCATTCCATAAACCCTATCATAACTGTGACACTGTCCCCCCTTATATACTTTCCTAGAGTATACTTGGCTGCTTTTATTTGAACTTTTTTAAGCTTTAAAGTATCATTTTCTCAAAACGGATGCCACACCGAAGCAGCATATTCTAATACAGGTCGATCCGTAGTAATATAGGCCAATTATTTGGTTTCTTTTGTACTCTCTTTTATTTTTCTTATGACCCAATGCAGAGTTTTTAATGATTTTCCTACCACCTGATCAATATGCATTCCCAAACCAAGTTTGGATGTGAAATTAACCCCCAATTTTTTAAATACCTTAAAGTTGGAAATATTTCCCCCGAAAAAAATATGACCGATTATCCTCATTTCTCCTTCTCGTGAATGTATTTTTTGCACTCTGGTATTAAAATCGATTTTGAAGGGTATCATACATGAAGATATTTTATCTAAGTCATTTCGAAATGTAGGTCCTACACCGGTCTTCTCTGATTTTAATCCTTCGGTAGATTGTGCAACCATCCGTAAAAAAAGAGTATTTTGGAGTCAACTCCCACATGCATGTCATTAATGTATATGAAAAACAATATTGGACCCAATACGCTTCCTTGGGCGACCCCTATTGTTACCGCTATCTCCTAGACATATCCTTCAACTACTCTTATCCTCTGGGATCTATCTTTCAAAAATTCTCTTATCCATAGTTTAATCCTATCATTAGTCCCCAATATTAGTGTTACGAAAAAAGTATTCCGAAGTAAAGAAAAATAGCTTCATTCCCTAGTTTCGATTCATCCATGGACACATTATCAGGAGCCATTGATTGATTTATCTTCTGTTTGAGCGTTAGTTTTAATATTTCACAATCTGTTACGCTAATAGCCATAAGATCCAGGTGGTCATATTTCCATTCTACCCAGAAAAAATACATCACAGTTAAATCACGGATTAGTTTGAATAAAAGGTTGGAAGACAAAGGTGATAATTATTTCGGTATTAAATGAATTAGTATTAATAGTCATTGGATATAGTAGTGTAAAGAGGTCATTTACCAATTTATTTCTGCTCATTTCCACTCCCTAAATGAATCTGTATAGAAATGAATCTGGTAACATAGAGAGAATTATCATTTTTATAACTAAGCCGTTTAGAAAATTCGGAATTAAATATTTCTTTAGTCATCTGCAAGGAGTGTGTAGATGTTAAGAATTATTGTTTGAAAAAATGGATAAGTGATGATTACTTCCGACTTGAACTCTCCCAGAACTTCACCGCATCTATCGCGCACAGAATAGAACTAATCGGCTGCCACGCATCGTGTCAGTGAGACATAACTGGTGAGCTCAAATATGAATCTAAAGAGAGGAAAAACCTCGCCACGGAGCCAGAAAGTAAACAAACCTACGGCCCAACGCTTGCGTGGAGGGGAGTCGCCTCTGTGCATTCCATCCGCTAACATGAAATCCGATAGGCCTCTAGCTCGTGGAGTTTGACTACAGCTTCGGTAGCTCAGTCGCGTCCGCCCTCGTCAGCTGTTGGTGTCGTGAAGGCAATGGATGCAGGTTGCTTCATGTGCCAACCTTGCAAGTTATCACCGACCCGGCCCCGTGAGTAAAGTGGGGCTCGTGCGTGTCTACATATTACTGGAAAGATGGGTGTTATAGAAGACTGACGGATGGCATACGCGAATTCAGGAGGGGGGATGGGGGCACTTGCCCCCATCCCATGTGTCCTCCCCCCCCAACGGTTATAAAATAGGCATTTTAATAAGGTTATCATTATGTTCGTTTTATTTTGTGTATTTCGGAGTATCGAGTGAAAGAAACGAATTATTACTTTAATGTTAGCAAATTTCGTATCAAAATTAATAGAATATTCTCTACATTTATTTCTGTATCTTTTAAATCTCAAATAAGACAAGGCCTATCAGAGCCTTGTGCCCCCAGAAAAAACTCCTGGAACCAACCCTGATATGAATCTCTGTCATAAGGCCTCAGCATTTTATCCTTTACGTGGTTCCTATATATATCACCATATATGAAAATAAATAAAGATTCTCCACATATTTACATGTCATTCGATGTTTTACAATTCGCGTTCAAAACAAAAATTAGCATCGATATAAAAATGCGAAGGGGAGTAGAAAGAGTAATTCATTAATTGTCACAAAATATGATTTGGCACTGATAATGTAGGGAGGAATGTGAAAACAGGAAAATAGTCTCTTCTTAATCACTCCTTTCCAGAATCATAATGAACTCTATTATTCATACGGTGTTAGTAAAAAAAAACCATAACTATTGCGCAATTATCTAAAATCCTAAATTGAAACATAATTTGCTCTAAATTCACATCAAACTAGAAGGTGGGTTAATTTTTTCAAAAAATATACTTTTGGGTGCCGATGCGGTATGCGTGTTGCATATACTGTCATTGTCAATTCGTGTCCTTTGGGAAACAAAAAATGTCATTAAAGCGGCTATATGTTTAACTTGAACAATACCTAAACTAAATTCATCGCTTGCTATTGGCCGACATTATGAAATGTATTATATCTATATGTCAAAAGGAGGATCAGAGGATAGTTGCCTCAGGGCTAGTGGCCATCTCAGTAGACGTGTAGCTGCTAGAGGAAATATTTCTCTAGCAGCTCCTCTACTCTCTTCAGAAAGATGGGCTACGTCCCATTGAAAATTAGAGCAAAGTCAACCCCGCAAGCTCCATACTTTCATTTTGGTTTAGTTTTATTTACTATCGAATCAACTATTTTTGTGTGCCCACCCTAGGTGAAGAAGAAGTTAGCTATGGATAGAGGCACGAATTTTTCGCGAAACGATTTTTTCGCGGAATGACGCGAAATATCAAGATTATTTGGGATAACGCGAAATATATTATCCTACGCGAAAATAATGCGATTTTTAAAGAATTTTTACTGGATATTTTGCAAAAATGTTGCTTATGTAGCAAAACCTCTACCTATAGAACATCTATTCATCGTAAAATCCTCATCGACGGCCAAAATTCAAGCATGTAACAGAGGGAAACATCTCTGTATCGAACCCCATTATTTTCGACAAACCTCCGCACTTATATACTATCTTGTATACTATTAAGAGTGAGACCCCGAGACTGCGAAACTATCTCCACCGAATGAAATATTCCGTGATAAGTTTTGTTCTTGCTCCCACTTGCTATCTCATTTCTGCAGGAAATATTACTACTTCCGACTATTAAAATCTATCATTTTAAGCGCTGACAGAAAATTTCCAATTGAATTCATTCAAATACCCGTACAATACTAATCATCGGACGCGTTCTACATGTACAAATCCAACGATTTTACACATCTTAGAGACCTTTAATTGGGAATCAAACCATCCAATAAGTTACGTTAATCATAATCCGTCTTGTATTCTCATCTTTATTCGTCCGAGTATAGATGGGTAAATTCCGTAATTTTCAATTGAGGTAGTGGTCAAAATTGCCATGATTTTCAGGGGCAGCGGTAATTTACGAAAATTACCGCTGTAATTTCCGAGTTGCACGTCTCAACGTCTGAGCTCCTGTCGCCAAGCGATATTCGTTTGTTTTTTTCTCGTTGTCGCAGCGCGATTTCTAACTTTGTCCCGGCACGAATGTCACATTAGTGATTACATTGTAGTCAGTTCATTACATTGTAGTCCCCGCGGAAGCCGGGAGTGGAATAGAAGGAATGGATTGTGATTGGCTAGATGCTTTTCCACTAGCAGTCTGTTCCGTATATTCCACTCCCATGTGAACTCAGCTTGAGACATCCCTACATTGCGTAAATTGACCTAAGGAAAATGCCGAAAGCAGTAACTGTGTTTGACCGCGAAAATCAGTTTCGCAGTGAAGGTTTCTATGTTTTTGATAAACAGAAGAAAATATTAATGTGCAAATACTGCAACTGCCGAATTGAATGGGCACGTAAAGATACCTGTGCTAAGCACTGTGAGGGTGCAGGACATAAGAAATTCAAAGAAGAAGCGAAGGAGAAGGGTCAATCAGTGAAACGGCAAGCTTCACTCCAAGAAACCTACCAAAGTTCTAAAATGGCAAGAGTAGAAAAAAATTATTTCGTTATGGCCACCTGTAAAGCATTTTTGGAAGCCAATATTCCAATAGAAAAAGTAGATAACCTCAGTCTGCGATCGTGGATGAGTGAATACATCCCAGGTGAGAAACTATTTAATTTTTCTCTATATTTTTAGCTAGTTATATTGATCTTTTTCCATATAACCTTTGGATATGGCTTGCTTTAACTTCTAAACTTAACCTTGCTATACTTAAAATTATGTATACTATCTGTAACTCTGACAATATGGTGTTTCTCTATTCAAAAGATACTATGTACTGGGCTGGGCCAGATAACATGGAAATTTTGTGTTGCATTTAATATTTCGTATTTTTTTCAGGTGCTGGAGATTTGCCTTCAGCTGATATGATGCGGAAGACTTACATCCCTCAAGTCCGAGAAGAAGAGGAGGCATTTATGAGACAAAAAGTAAAAGACCAACAAGTTTCAATTCTCTGTGATGAAACAACAGATAGAAAAGGGCAGTGTGTTTTTCTAGTTTTAATTAAAATCCTAGAATGTAGTGACAGCTCCAAATTGTATGTCGGGGGGCAAAGATTTTATCCAATGCTAATGCTACTGAATGTGGTCGGGCAATAATGGATGATGTGCAAGTTGGAAATTTCTTTAACAAATGTTTCTTGTATCGTTACTGATTCTGCTGCATATATGAAAAAGTGTGTTGACAGCCTGAAAGTCCTGTTTGGTGAGTCCCTGGTGCACGTACAATGCTGGGCACACAAACTTAATTTAGTGAGTAATATTTTTCAGATTAATTTAAAAGAGTTAAATGAGTGTATACTGCAGGTGAAAAGTGCATTTCTGAATACGAGAAAAAGAAAACATGCATACCTTGCTTTCTTACAGCAGAAGTATTCAGAGGTTGAAAAGAAAGCTAAGCTTTTTCCATCTCCTGTAGCTACTCGCTGGAATTCTTGGCACAAGGCTGTCATTTATGTTAATGAGTATCTCTCAGATATCCGAGAATTTTTCTCATTGGTGGGGGAGGGAGGAAGTGCTGTACATTGGTTAAGTAGCCTGACCGAAGAAGAGGTTGCTATTATACAGTGCCAAGCAGCATTTGTTGCTGAACATTGTCAACCGATTGTGAAGCTGCTAGAATGCCTTGAGGGTGCATATCCTTATTCATACAAACTACAAAGCCAATTAATAGACATAGGAAATAGTCTAAAAATTATAAGTGATGGTAGTTTTGGGAATGACACATCTGGTCTAATAAAAAATCTCCCAAAAAAACTTGCACCTGTGCTGACAGCAGCATTAACTAATACAGCTACGAAGGCAAAAATCAAGCTTTCACAGTTACAGTCATGGAGATACTGCCAAGGGATTTCTTCATTCTATTGGCCAACTTTTTGATGAAAGATTCATGAGATCCACTACAAATAATGATATTATCAGGGCCTCAAAGCATCTACCATTAATGGCAGCACTATCTTCACAAGTGGTTCTTGAGGGCCATGCTGCTGTTAAAAGTGCACTCACGAAAGCACTCTCTAATGGATCTGAATTTGACCTCATGTCAGAATTACTCAACTTAAAAAAAGATCATGCTGAGTTTGTACATGCAAGTGTTAAATCACTGTCGGTACCAGTGTCTAATGTGGACAGTGAACGTGGATTTTCAGCGTATACAAATATTGTAAGTGACCGTAGAACAACTTTGACACCAGAAAATGTTGAACTTATGTTATCTTTGACATTTGGAGATTAATTGTACTGCAAAATATTCAGATGAATAAATAAATACTGTATTTTTGTGCATGTACCTCAATCATTGTAACCCTATGTCTACGTTATACCTATGTAACCATTTCTGTATGTTATAGACAAAACCATGCATGTACATTCCAAGAGTAAAATAAATATATTATTATTAACTGTTGTAAATACATTAAAATGCAAATAAATTTTCTCCAGAACAGCCATAAATATAGTGAATGCAAGGTATCACCAAATGGCGGCTGAGAAATCTTGGATGAGTCAATATTTTTTAAACACCGAAATTTAGAGCCATTTCCCATTTTTTATCCCGAAATGGGTCATTTTTAATGACGAAATTCGAGAGTTTTATTCACCCCAAATTCTTGCCTCTAGCTATGGAGGGGCATCGTGCAACGTGTAAAGCTTCACGAGTATTCGCTAGCATATTCGCTTGCATGCCTTTCATTTATTTTAAGTGAAAACAACAGCTGGTGCACTACCCAACTTACTTCGCGTATCATGGGTGACAATGCTTCAGCTAATGGCGAAATATGGCGCTCGTCATTCCATTGTATGGATCTATGACTCCACGTCTCACCGTACACCTTCAATTTTGAGTTCACTCTAACGTATGACGCGGTGAGGGCTGGTTGTTCATCCCTCGCTTCACATTATAATTGGAAATGCTCTCGAAGGAAAGAATCACCCTTGATTCCGTACAAAGCCATCATGAATAATCGCTAGCATGTACTCGTGCGGTTTATGAGACGCATCACTCCTGCTCAACCGGCAGTATTTGCTTTCTTGCTTAAGGACTAACAAGGTTGTAAACCGCCGCCTTGTACCGTCCTTAGAAAGAGGACATGTCTCCAGGCCTTTAGCATGACGCAGTTCTGAGTTGAGGGTGGAAACAATTTGGGATCGGTGCGAAGTCACTCAGAAAATAGTGCAGTTGCTGGGTAACCATGTGACGATAGTGTTGGAATTCATTTCTAAGTGGTGTGCCTTTTCCATCTTGTGAAGTTATTTCAAATTTCCACTAAGTAACATGAAGGAAGTAATGTGTGCATCTAAAACACGCAAATCGTTCGTTAAAAATGTGAAGCGCATTGGTTCGTGTGGAGTTCGAAAATATCTGAATTTGGAAATCACTGGTTCAGCGCATTACATATTGTTAAGTATGTTGGGTGGTTTGTGTGTGTGTGGAAAAATCTTGTGGTGATTGCGAAGTTTTTTGTGTTACCATGAGAGTTACAGAAGAGGAGTAATGATACTGGGGTGCTAGGATTTGGCTTCATTCTCCTGGAAAGTGTCAAATAGCTCCAGATTCAAGGAAATAAGCAAGTAACTATAATTTTCACCTTTTAAATCTACTCGTAATTATTTTATTTTTCTATGCAGTTGATTGGGAGAAAACAATTATATTGGCTTCATTAATCACACTGGGTGTATTTAGAATTCTTAGCCTTCACGGTGTAGCATATTTAGTACATCCCAGACAAAAAATATCACCTGCTATCGGCGCAAAAAAGGCAGAAAGCTGACTTTTGATAATTTGTATGAAATTCTGCCTAAGCTCTAGAGGGTTGCGTCATCTATCGTTTTACTGATTGTGAATTTGACTACGACAATAAATAATTAAATATTGTTTAAACGTAAACTTTTGGATTCTATGGTTGAAAGTGTGGAGAAGAACACGCGAGAAACTCTGATAACGGAAGAACGGTCGTATTCTTCTTCTGATTACGGGCAAAATATTTAATCGATAGATTGTATTTATTAATAGAGAGAGCGACAACTCCGCATTACAAATAGCGTTTAAAAATTATATTTTACCCAATATTTGATTTTTTAAATGGCACAAAGGTAGATATCAATTTCCGAGGTGTAGTAAAGTACTTGAATATTGAAGTTACGTATGTTATATGAATAAAATATTTCTACACTTTTTATGTATCGAAAGGTGTATATTATTCCTCATACTAAAATTAAACCACAAAACAAAAATCGCCCGGCGGCAGAGCATATTACCAAAGTAGAAGCCGAAATTTTTGTCCAGAATAGACGTCGAATTGGCAATGCCGCTGAACCACGCCTACGAATCGGAGAACGAACACCCCTTTGAGTTTTGGGGGATGGCGTATTCTTCTGTGAAGTTGGAAATGAGTATGTAGTTCATCGGGGAATGGAATTTGGCAACAAAGTGAGCGTTATGAAGGGATATACAAGAGTCGTGGCCTCCTATCAAGCGTGAATTCCTCACGGAGTTGAGATACGAAGTCACCCGAAGCCTTCATTTCATTTACAGAAAGCATTTACGTGAATCGCCCCATCATAAAAATCATAGGCTATCCCTACCTAGTGAAAAAAATCATAATGATCTGAATACAATTTCAGAAGTGGTGCGCAGTTTGTTCCATGCTTTGAAGAATAAGTCATTGATTGATCTGATCTTTAATTCATCTACTCTGAAGAAAATTTTGCTTTCTGGTCGATATTTGCGTGCGAGACTGAGCGAACGAATGAATACGAAAATAACGAAATTTTCTGAGTGATGTGACTTTGGAATTTATACCGAATAACCATTGACACTCGACTTATATTGGGACCGAAGTGGTTACGTCACCGTCATTCTACCAATCCTTATTCCGGCCATCATATGTGCAGCCGTTTTTCGTGCACTCATTTTTTTATATATTAAACGTTCGCAAATTCAAAGAGACTTTTCCTAAAATTCCGAATCTTAGCTTTAGCTTAGTCATGAGTTGATACAAGGAAATTCTTGAATTTATCGGGTAGCAGGTAAGATATGGTTGTGTCCAAGGTGATAAAGAAGCACCTTGGGTTGTGTCTACCTAAATAAAATAATCTTAAGTCCTTTAAATTGAATTTCAGGATTAATGCGTGGTTTATTGTGTGATTTAACAAAAAAGTCATTGATAGTTTCAGTCCATAATTAGTCAAATTTTTATTTTTAGTGAAAAAAGACTTTAGCATTGCAGTACAGTAAGTGACTAATAGGGACGTCGAAAATACGGATTCACATTACGGCCGCTACTATTAATTAATTGGATTCACATTTGACGAAAAGCAAGTTGAATGCAAGGCCTGATTGCTCAGCAAGGATGTTCGCATAGAGTTACCCTATTCCCCGTCGATATATCTACTGAGCTATTCAGCGGTAACCACTTATTTTAGAATAATCACCAAACACAGAAATGTTGCCAAAAATATCACTTAAGATGGGTGTAGTGTGCCGCCACTAAGAAATTGTGGGCAATTAAGATAATAATTAAAAGTTACGTGGCAGGAGGTGAGTAAATGACAATCAATTTCTCCACTCACGCAGTCAGGATTAATCCATTGAATTCCTGCTCCACCGGCGTGCTCGTACCATATGTTCTCCTCGCACCAAATTTCTTCTCACTTCACGCTCAAACCTGAGACAGCATTCATAAGACTTGCATATTAGCTTTCATGTAATCATGATCCCTTTCGTGTAAATCTGCTCCTCAAACACGTCCGTACCAATTTTTCCCCTCACTCCGTACCTACATTCTCTGCAAGTAGTAAATAAGAACCGATGCAGTTACTTAAGGATATTTGCCAAGAAAAACCGTACCAAAGAAGTATGCTGCAAAAATGCGAATAAGATACAGGAAATAAAAGATAGAAAGGAAAAAATAAGAAAGACAGAGAGATTCAAAAAATACTACAACGGTTTTTTTCCGAGAATCCACCGGAGAATGTCAGATTGTGAAATAATATCAGTTTTACCACTCAACAGCTTTAGAAAAATCTTCTCGGGATACCGCGCGGGTTAGATTATTTAAGAGAGCCGACGTTTCGGGTACCGACTCGCTACCCATTCTCACGGCATGGGTAGCGAGTCGGTACCCGAAACGTCGGCGCTCTTAAATAATCTAACCCGCGCGGTATCCCGAGAAGATTTTTCTAAAGGTGTTCGCCGGGAAAGTGTAAAATCATATATACTCAACAGCTCCCTTAGGAGAAATAGTAGTAATATAATAGAAAAACTCATGCAATTCAATCATAAATTGTATAAATCGACAATATTTGTCGTGTTATTATAACAAATTGCCGACAACCGGCGCATTAAGAAATGGAATGCAGATTATGATGGCAATAGGTGCCCACAAAATAACAATAATTTACTCACTCACTAAGTCACGGTCAATCACGTAAATTTCTTCCCAGCCAGCCGCTGTTTGCAACAGGTTATTATCCTACTCGAACCTCACATGCACAGATTTTTTCACTGCTTTCAAATTTCTCAAGCGTATCCTGTGTGCACGCCGTTGTTGATGAAGTCAGGGACGGTGGTCCGTTGGTGTAGACACTGCAACACTCACAGTGTGGAAGTAGTCTTCGAAATGACACTTGAGAGTGAGTCATAGTCTTCTGACGGTCACAAGACTAGAAATTTCGCCAGGGTGAGGGAGTGGCGAGGATCAATAATGGAATTCAGCGACGCATGATTGAATTGAGCACTGAAACTGTTGGAGAGTCAAAAGGGCCCAAACTCTGAAACTATCGAAGTTATTACGCTACGCAAGGTAAGAATGCAAGTTCTTTGAAATAGTAAATTATTATAAATACATGTATATAAATTATTACATTTTAAATTTAATTTCAATGATATCCCATTTATTTATTTTTTAACTGAAAGTCTATTTTAATATCTATACGAAAATACATCGGCCATATGTTCGTGACGTCAAAGGTGTTATCCAATCACATGCCGGCTCAACCTACGAATCTTCGGGAGCCTCAGTTTGGTGATAGTCGTCGTCGAGTGAAGAGGTAAGTAACGAAGCCATGTTTAAGTTACCGGTTCCCTGTTTAATATTTACGCCATTACTTTTTACTTTAATGTTTAAGATATCTGTGAATTTGCTGTGATTAATGCCGAAAATTATTCGTGAGCTGATTGATTTATTTAGATTTATTACGCTTAAGAACATTTATCACCCACATAATTTGAGGGAAATGTTTTTCGATATCTTCGCCAGTAATTTGAATGCTTTCATTGTTCCTGCCAAAGATTCGTGGATAGTGGGCTATTCGTTATTCTCTTTCACGATCGATTGCTATTGTGATACGGGATACGTCTGAATTATTATTCATTGAGTACGATGCCTAGTAATCAAGTTTCAGTAATGTTGTCTACATTTCTTACGTATGAGACAATTTGAAATTGTCCATTGCAGCGATCCAGTGGCCATATTGTGATAATTTAGTCCCTAAGGTGTACTCTGTTTAATTTTATCTGTTTTGAGTGTTTGTGTGACGTTAACGAAGTGCTTGAAGGTAACCCGTACGTGGTTCTCGAGTGATTTCTTAAGGCTTCTGGGAACAGCTATAATATAGTGATTTGTCTCCCATCGTGGTTTAGAGGGGATTATAATAGTATTTTCATGACGTCTTGCCGCAAGGTATTTGTACTCGAATTTTCGGGACTTTGTCACCAAGATATTTGAATATTTGTAAGGCTGTGCCATTTCACCGCTGATTGCATAACCTTGCAGTTTATCAGTGGCATGATATTGTTCGGGGATCCTTCAAGATATATTCCTAAATATTTCGTTTTTAGAGTTGAAAAAGGACGCCTCTCCTTTGTTGAAGTCGTCAGGAGGTTGTAATTGCTTAAATTTATCGCAAATATATCGGAATTTCCTCGGAATTTAACCAGCTAATGCATAAGTTTTTTTCTTCTTTTTTCTCTTCGCGGCCGTTAACCTCAGCATTCACAAAAGGAAGGATTATCAAATAAATTAGTGTATTAACTATCATTATCATCAACTTCGTTTCTTACCTGAAATTTTCCGTCAACGTAATAGTCGGTTGGTGCATGATAAAAATTATATGTTAATGTGTGTCTCTTTTTCATTATTTTCAGTGTATCGATTCCATGTGAAAGTTGTGGTGTTTCTGTTATACGAGTGATATGTCTCGGAACTCTTTAACACTGGAGAGTGATCCTGAGGAATGAATGGTAAGTAAATTTCAATTTTCAATATTACACGACATTTTATTATGTTATATGCCAAATTGTTTCCATTTCTAATCCTTAGTCTTCACTTGGATTATAAGAATTTTTTCACGGGGTCATATACTTAAATCTGGGAATAAACAATTTTTATATTTGGCTTGTTCCGCCTTGAATGGAGTTTTTTTTTACTTTAAAAGTTCCATGGAAAATACCGGAAATGATTCGCAGTAATTTCTGCGTTTAGGTTTTCTGATGCAATTTTTAAGATACAGGCGACGGTTTTTCCTTTGCATAGTTAACTTGTTTCAAAAGTGGCTCCTATAATTTAACTGTTTTTTACTTACAGTAAAGCCACTAAATCCTCACTTCTCCGAAGACCACGCCAGCCATTTACAAACAGAGCATTGAGAGGGAGGTTGAGTAGCCCTCCGTCAAGAGCAATAGCTCAAGTCAAGTGGGGCAGCTTACAGGGATACCTTCTTTAATGTTATTCTCGCCGTGCAGGTACAATCCTAATATCTCTCAGATATTTGTCTCGTGGACGTCAGATTTGCTCTAAAAAGGATTTTTTTCGAACCAAGGTATTAGTGCCGTAAGTCATCCCAGGAGGTGTTCTTGTAATCGGTATCATTTGATTTTTTATCTTTTTCTAGCCTTCTATTGCTTTTGGGCGTCTTCACTGTCCATTGAAACACTCAGCTACCTTCTTATATGCCATTCTCGAAGTGGAGACACAACACTTAAAACTCGCAGATTTTGCATCTAGTACGTCAGATATGCTTTCAAAATTACTTTTTCGTCGCCATCTTTACGTGGTGCTTGTTAAGGGATGTGGATTGCTCGAAAATGGTACCCTTAGAATTTTTTTGTTTTTTCGTCACCTTCTGGGCCTATTGACTGTCCATTGAACGGCAGGTTTGTCGTCCTCGCCTCAACGGCTGGCTAGTCTAAATGCACTCCCTTCGCTCTCCCTATTTTCACTGAGGACCACGCCAGCTGATTACAAACATAGCATTGGGAATAGGATGCGTATTCCTCCGCAAAATAAATGCCTCAAGTTAAGTGGGGCAACTAACAAGATCACTTTCTTATAATGTATGCTCACCCTGGAGATAGGAGACTCAAATCTAGCAGATGTTTACGTCTGTGACGTCAAAGTTGCTCTAAAAAGGAATTTTCACAGTCGGCTATTAGTGTCGTACGGTATTTCATGACGTATTCTCGTAGATAGTATCATTAGACTTTGTTTACGTTTTTGCGTCGATTTCCGCAGCTTTCGGGATTGTTGGCTGTCGATTGCGGCTGGCTTATCGCGTCTCCCCTTAACGGTTGTCTAGTCCTAATGCACTCCTGCGCTTATCCTCTTTTCGCTGATTCCATGCCAGCTAATTATAAAGAGAGCATTGTGAGGAAGGGTGAGTAGTCCTCCGCCAACAGGAACAGCTCAAATTAAGTGGTGAAACTTACAGGGATACATTTTTACATATCATTGTTGCCGAGGAGATACAAGCCGCAAATGTAGCAGATTTTTGCCTCTATGACGTTAAATTTGCTATGAAAGGAAATTTTCACAGTCGATTATCAGTGTCGTATGTTATAGAGAAGGTATTCTCGTAAATTGTTTCATTTGATTTTGTTTACATGTTTTTGTCGACTTCTGCAGTTTTCGGGCTCTTAGATTGTTGACGTTATCTCCTTGGCTTCTCGCAATGCAACTCCCACGGTTGGTCTCACTCTGCTGTATGCTACGCCACCCAAGGTGAACACAACGGTTTGATTACTATATTGAGGAGAATGCTCAAAGAAAAAGGACATGTGTACCATTGGATGATAATTCTGCTATCTTGAAAAATTCGCGAGCATCCTCTGACACCACTCCAAATCTAAGCTCGGTAATATCTACATCTTATTTCTCCCAGCACCTGCTTACTTCATTTTCTGCCAACATATGAAACCGTGGGGTTACACCTACCACCCTTATCATGCATTAATTATTTAATACTCTCCCTTTTTGCCATTTTGATGAAAAATGTCCCCATGATCGACAGTGGTTTTTTAGCAGAGCCGAGTAGATTTGTCTCTATACATACCGTGAAAAATAATAATCCTATGCTTGTTTTAAAAAAAAAAGTTCGAACCGTTGCGCCTGCCACAAACAGCATTGGCTAAGCTATGCAACCCGTGCAACACAACCCCGGTTTCCACCGGCTATCTGAATGGCAAGTGCTACCACCTTTCCTCACTCTATTTTTGGCACATACGCTGCACTTCTTTCTTCCTTTTCTTTACATTTCTTAAGAAGTGAATATTTTTAAAGGAACTCATTGAAGGCTTCCCCTCAGGTAGGACATTTAGCAATGATTTTATCATTTCATTGCAGTGTTCTAACAAATGTATGGGTGTTCCTTTAAATCTTGGGTGTAATGTGAAATAATTGTTCATTATTATCTGAATAAAGTATATTCTCAATGTTAGGCACCAACTTCTTCTTCGTTTCGCAAATATAATAAGCAACAATTCATCAACCTTGTCTATGCCTCCCATATGTTTATTGTGAGTGTCCATCATAGCGGGTTTAGTGGACTTCCCTCCCCTCTTGCCTGAAAAGTCCATACTTGGACGAAATCATCTTTGCATTCGTTTATCCCTCCATTTTAAAACGCCCATTCCCTTTCTATCGAAGCGAGCCACAAGATCACCCTTCTCCAATTTTTATTTCAATATATCGGGGTTATTTTTCCTCTTCATTTGCAGTGCACCTGTAACGTATGTTTCCTCTCTAAGCAGACAATTGCATGTGTTCAGGCTGTTGTAATAGTTGCCCATGTGCACTGATTGCACCGTATTTTAAAAATTTTCCAACAATTCATGAGTCACTTTCTCGACGTGACCTGAACTCTCTACTCCTTCATCCTCACCGCCACAATATATCAAGCAATCAAAAACTAAACCGCATGGTTCAGTGATCATGTACAATTTTATTCCATATTTGTGACGTTTCTTAGGAATGAATTTTAACCAGTAACCGATTTCTACAAAGAACTATGGACTTTCGTCTGGGAATCTCTTCGTTTCATGGAAATTCGTCTAGACTCACTGCCCTTACTGGGTATTACCCTTCACTCGTAGCTGCACGTATTTGGTGCAATGGATCACTGGGTTCGTGTTCGCCTTCTGTCACATTTCTACCATAGTGCATAGCGCGCAATATTTGCAAAAACCTATCGCGTGACATGTAATTGGAAAAAAACAGGGAAATTATACATTTCAGTTTTTTTCAATAATATTTGTAATCTTCTAAGAGATATATTTCCATTAGAAATAGACAGCCAAAAAATGTTTCCAATTCTCATCGACTAAAGATTTTCCACTACGCTATTCCGGCATTTGGAGGAGTATTATTTCGAACCATATAATCACTATTGGCATTCGTTTTTTTCACAAGTAACTAAATAAATCATCATTGGAAATGAGTATAGTATAGTCGTAAGGATTCTCGTCGGAAAGATTTACTTTTAGTCCTGAGGGGCCAGAAAAAGGCGTATCCGTTACTTCGAGTTTAGCTGCGTACCATAAATCGTAAGTCATTTAAGTGCCTTCGGAAGAATTTAGGTGAGGTGCATTGGCGTTTTCTTCATCCACTTCCTGACTCTCTTCGGACGAGTTCTTGAATTCCTGCATTATCTTCCTCGCTTTCCATCTCTTTATCAGGCTGAATGGTGACATCCATCAAGTCATAATCCGTCATTATCTTCACATCTAAGTTATTGCGATCGTCTTGGAAATCCCGGTATTACATTTCCGTCAATGTCGGCATTGAATTCCACTGCCAAGGTCAATACTAAAGATCCTGTGTGCAATATTTCATCTCAAAATGGTGTTCGATATCATACTCGAGATAAACTGCGGCATCGAACCTTGGTCAATTGCGTGAATTACATTTTCAGGGGACTTATCATCGCTAAACATAAAATCTATTATTTTTAAAATAAGCAACTATGAAAATTGTCCAAACTAATTTATTCACATTTTTTTTTGCTTCCTTGAGATGCATCTGCACATTTACAGTGCTAATGTACGAATAAAAGAAATGTAAAAACTTATGTGATAGAATTATTATTCAGAGGAGTTTTGAATGCATACGTGACACATTAATCTTCGATTTCGAGACAATTAAGTTCAGAAAAATGAAAGTACCATAAACATTACGAAAAAATACAAAAAAGAAGGAAAAGTGGTGAGATAAAAATGAAAGATGATTCCTAGAAACGACGGCCAGTGCTGAATGGTACGGAATGTAATAGAGAAGCGAGAGGTAACTTGGAGCGCCTAGGCCGTTATCGGTTGATTGTGGGCGCATTTGAAAACTGGTGGGAGCAGGACTCGCGAGTTTTTCTCCGCTCAGGTCAAGAGTTTGCGCAGGAAGCACTGCCGCCGACGCGGAAGTATGTAAGGGTACTAACCATATATATTATAACTAAGGGTATATATACTAACGTGATGCAATGAACACTGCATTTACCCGACTGGATTCGATGAAACCATATTGTTGGGTATTTCCCCCCCTCCCCTGCGGCGAGTGTCGTCGCACTCGGGATTTTCCAAGGCCGGGCGAAGTCCCTTTCGGCCCCCTTTCTCTTGGTCTCCGCCAAGGGGACTCGACTCACACCCTTTTGGAGTGAGAGAGTGCCGTTACTCAGGGTCAGTAACCCTTTTACCCTAGCATCGATGCCCTCGCCGACGGCGTGGGTGTTTGTCAGTGTTTTACCAAAGCCGGGAGCGTGTGGACGCGGAGTGTTCAGCGTGCGCTTCCCCGCGAGTTGCGCGCGAATAAACTAAATTTGATTGAAGGTGTCCTCGCCTTTCATTTCATCATAACCCGGGGCACACGTCCCCGCGCGCATTTCTTCTGTGCCACCTTCGGGCCGGATTGCGCGAACATTTTTGGTCCTTCGGGCCGGATCACACCAGTGATCGGCAATCATAATTGGAATCTTTGTGCATCGGCGCAAGATTATTTCATCGCGAGGCATCTCCCGGCAAACACTCAAATCGGGGTCTTCAAGCAGAGGACCATCAGCACTATTCATCAATCAGCATCTCCAGAGAGGTGCCATCCAACCAGCGGAGGACACATCAGTCACCGCAGCGGCATCGGCGCACCAGCAGCGCAGCATTACGCAGCCATCGCAGCACAAGGTAGGCAGTGAGTGCATACCCTTTCCTGTCATTTCCCCACTGCTAATTGACCCATTAAGGCACGTTTCTCAGAGCGATGGCAGAGAAAATTAAAGAATTAATTATAAAACGCGGGCATATCAAGGCTAGAGTCACTAGATTTAAGAATTTTGTGGAAAGAGTTGAGATTCCTGATGGAATCCATGAATTGCGTCTCCGCCTGGAGAAATTTAAGGATATTTGGCAGAAATTCGAAGATGTGCAATCTGAGATCGAATTATTGAATGCGGGAAGCGAAGGAGAGTGGGAGGAATTCGAAGACGCGTATTTTGATGCCGTCTCAAAGGCCGAACAAATAATACAATCACCCACCGCAAGCAAATCAAAGGAAAAGGGCCACGATGTTGCTCCCGTGAAGCTCCCGCAAATAAATCTATCAGCAAATTCAACACCATTCATTCCGTCTTCAACAAAAATACAGTCCACTACAGCAAGTCTTCCATGCCAGGGGGAGGCGTCAACAGCGTCATCGTCATCATCATGCCATTTTAGCGTGGAGACAAACTTGGAAGACCAGGTAAAAAACTTCTGGAAATTAGAGGAGTGCAAACCGGCTTCAAAACTCTCAGCAGAAGAGGTGAAATGTGAAGAACATTTCAAGAAAAACACCACAAGAGGGGCAGATGGGCGCTTCATCGTTAGACTACCCATCAAAGGAGACATCAGTCACCTTGGAGATTCTGAGCAAATCGCCAATCGCACCTTTATGATGATTGAGAAGCGACTTCAAAGGGACGAGGAGAGGAAATTAGCATATTCTTTATTCATGAAGGAATATCGAGATCTTGGGCACATAAAGTTAGTCGTAGAGGAAGAGGACCATCCACCAAGGAAAGAATCGCATCGTGATCCTCGCGCTGCAGCAGTGGTGATGAAAGATTTCTACGTAGATGATCTCCTCACAGGCAGCAGCTCGATCGAGGAGGCTGAGAAAATTCAAGAAGGAATTATCACATTGCTAGAAAGAGGAGGTTTTAAGCTTCGAAAATGGTGCTCTAATCATCCCGCATTGCTGAAGAAAATCCCATTGAACCACAGGGAGGCATCTTATCAGATTCGTCCGGAAGGAAACAACACCATCAGGAGCCTGGGAATTCTTTGGAATCCAAACGCAGCAGTCCCCGCGCGCATTTCTTCTGTGCCACCTTCGGGCCGGATTGCGCGAACACATATAGTCCCTTGGTGCCTTCATAGTTACGAGAAGCCTTGAACCATTGCAAAGTTTATATCCTCTAATCCATGGGCGAACCCAGCGGGGGACAGGAGGGTGCAACTGCCCCCCATTAGGGCGGAAGTAAATAAATCCAAAACGAAATGTTTGAACAAAGTTTCTGTAAAAGTACGTGACAGATAACAAAAATAAAAAATCACACCTCCAAGAATATGATAAGAAAAACAAATAATTTGCTTTCGTAATTTTCTTAAAATTTTGGTTTCATTAACCTTTACAATGCTACGATGCTACAACTTGCACGACCACGCCTTGCTCCCCCCAGTTTTGGTCCTGGATACATCTACACAATACCCTGCGAGCCACCTCTAGGGTGTTTGGCAGGGGGTGATCAATCATCGACATGCATCATGCAATTGGACTCCCACATGCACAGCACACGATCCAAAAAATGTCATGTATAGTAACAAATTATGCTACCATATGCCGCTAGAAATAACAATAAAATTAAGGACATGCACTAAGTTTTACATGGGTTGGTAGGCTACACTACAAGTCATGAAATCTATTTATGAGTTCTATGGCTGCCGTTATAATCTCTTATTGATCGTGGAAAAAAGACATTCTGAACCTGTCTTAGTTTAGTCTATTTTTCAATCTACGGTCCAATAGAGATTCCTCTTCGAGTTTATCTAAGAGGTCAGCTGCACTAACAAGACTATCGTAACGACCTTTCACATACCTGGCGGCTCTTCTTTACTCGCGTTCAATAAGTTTTGACCAATAAGTTTTGCGCGTCTAGGTATTTCATTACCGAGCTGACTACGATGTGTTCAAGGACCTTGCATGAGATGGACGTTAAGGATATCGGCCTGTAATTAGATGGCTGTTCCTTGTCTCCACTTTTAAATATTGGCGTTACATTAGCGATTTTCCAGTCATTAGGTACTTCGTGGATGATTATTTGATTTTGATGGATTTATTGAATATTAACTGCAAGTAGGGGGCAATTTCTGAGGCTAGTTCTCTATATACGCGAAAAGGGATTTCGTCTGGACTAAGTGATTTATTTGGACTGAACGATTTCAATATATTTTCTATTCCGAGCGTACTAATGTCAATAGCTGGCATCTTATGTATACAGGGATTGTCAATGGTCTCGGGTGAGTTCTCGGAAGGCTCCGTGAACACGCTCTTGAAGTAGGAATTTAATAAATTGGCTTTATCGCAACTGTTTGTCAACACATCTCCATTGTCGTGTCTCAGCGAACGCACGGTAGATCGTTTACCTTGAACTTCCCTAACATATGACCAAAATGCTTTTGGGTTATCCTGTAACTGCTCTACTAGTGTTTTTCTTTTAAAATTCGTAAACGCATTCCTGAACGCTTCCTTCGTGGCGGCTTTAGTCATCCTATATTTTTTAGTTATTAACTCGCGTTCATTAACGGATAAATCCGTGCTGACTTTTTTTCATTTTAGCATGACACGCTCTCTGCGTCAATGATTTTCACACTTTTGCGTCATACCATCTCGGCTCCCTGCCTTCTTTTACTGTTTTACTATGGATGTAGCTATTTATTCCCGAAGTTACGAGTGAAAGAAAACCTTTCCAAGTACCCTGTACATTAGGCCGATCCTTATTTTGCAGAATCGAGAAAAGTTATGTTTTCCTAGTCTCACAATGATCCAAACGAGGTTTCTATTCACGTGTTAAAATTTGGTTACTTTAAAATAACGGCAACCAGTGGCCCAAGGGTCCAAAGTACTGCGGACCCTCAATTGAGATTTGTGGGGCCGAAAAAGTGCTATTTCTATGTACAATGTATTCTTAAAGAACTTTAGAGCCGATATTCTGTTTATTTTGACCAATCTCTAAGCGTTTACGAGATATCGTCCGTCGTAATGCAATCCACCCCCCAGGGCACTATCCCGCACCGCGGCGCCGCTGAGTTACGGCCCGCACCACTTACATAGAGACTTCCCCTCCACTCCTTCCCCTCCCTCGGCAATGACTTTGCTCCTAGTGGTACAGAATTGAAAAGGCTGTTCCTCTTGTGTCATGATTAATGTTTTTAAGCGTACAATGTCAATTTTAACCCTACAACGCCGTCCTATGTACTGTGCGCCAGCCCCGTTAAATCTTAGTTTATTGCCACCATACGACCGTGCATCATCACCGCATGCTTTGTTCAAAACTGCTCTTTACATACAAAATGTTATTACTATTTATTACGTGATAAAATTTTGTTAGCAAATTATAAAGAAATGAAGGAAATGAGCAGGGCTTCGAGGGCCATAGCAGTTGATATAAATATTCATGGAAGAAGAAACGAGGCAGTCAGTTTACATTTTTAAATCAATGTGGAGAGATAGTTAGTTCTTATGTATAGTGCGCAAAGGATAGGAAGTGCTAAGTTTTTTTTTTAGGATTTAAGGAGAAAAGTGGTGAATAAACTAGTTTGTCATGAATACACGTGACGTTCATTTTAAGAATAGGCCAACAAGAAAAAGTATTAAATCAAGGCTTAATTCAGAAATTGAACTGGTTGGAAAAGAAAGTGAAGAAATACTTGGCTCAAAGTTACTTAAAGTGAGAGAAGTACTGTGTGTTTTTCCTATAACCTGATGGGTTTAAATGTATCCGACTTAGTGCGTGAAAAACAGAAGGAAATGCGTTTCAGCCATGGAACTAAACGAGAATTCCTGTTATTACGGAAAATAAGGCGACTGAAAAGTTAGAAAATTTACTCAACAAATGGATGAACGAGCGACGACATTAAGAGAGAGTGGAATCTATCTTTGATGTGCCCACGCAATAATGGTATGAACATCCTGATTACAAGAACATTTTGCAAATTATTCAGAGTCTTTAAGAGGTATGTGATTGTGCAGAGAGAGGGGTGAAACTAATTCAAGATTTTAAGACAGTCATGTAGAAGGAAGCAAACTTCCAAAATTAATTACTAACAATAAGTGTGAATTTTCATCGTATCACAACCCCTAACGTCCGCAAATACACTTCAAATGCCAAATACGGGTTGCCAGTGAAAGATTAGAAATACGAAAATGCATTTTATTTTGGTTAATTTGCACTGAAATTCATGGACAAGTGAAAATACGAGTAAATTGATTACTTTGATTGGAAGTATTGTCATGACAATTAAATTCTTTCTAGCGTTAGCACATTTCTTTAAAGACTACTTCTTGCCAGCAGGATCAAAGTCTTTGCCGAGGGAGGGGAGGGGGTGGAGGGGAAATCTCTAGTAACTGGTGCGGGCCGTACCTCAGCGGCGCCGCGGTGCGGGGTAGCGCCCTGTGGGGTGGATTGCATTACGACGGACGATATCTCGTAAACGCTTAGAGATAGGTCAAAACAAACAGAAAATAGGCCCTAAATTTCATTACTATGTATTACGTTCTACATAGTACTGGCACTTTTTCGGCCCCAAAAATCTCAATTTAGGGTCCCCAGTACTTAGGGCCCTTGGGGCACGGGTTGCCGTAATTTTAAAGTAAACAAATTTTAACACGTGAATATAAACCTCATTTGAATCATTTTGAGACGAGGAAAACATAACTTTTCTCAATTCTGCAAAATGAGGGCCGGCCCACTGTACATGTAACTTTAATATTGATTCTTGAATCACGGGGAAAGCATTTTTCAGATGACACTTAAACCCATAAAAATCAGCTCTTTTAAAAATGAAAACTTTACGCCCTTTTTTAAAGTTTACAGCGGTATTTAGAGATAACTTTGCAGTTATTACGCTATGGTCACTTATTCCTTCGACGGCGCTAACGTTTATTACCTGATGAGGTATATTTGTCGCTAATAAATCAAGAATGCTTTATTCTCTGTTTGGTGCGGGTGCTATTTGAAGCAATGAGTTAGATGTAAAAGAGTGTAATAAATCCTAGCAAATCATTTTATCCCTCCCACCAGGAATGATGCTATAAGTCTCCCAATCTATGTATAGAAGGTACGTTGAAATCTCCACTTACAATTAAGTTTCTTTCAGGATACCCGGATACTATCCTCTTTATTTGAGTTTGAAAATCCAACATTGACGTTATATCTGTGTTAGGTGGTATGTAACACGAACATAATAAAATAGTTTTGAATTTGAACATTTAATTAAACACCACACTGATTCAAAGCTGGTCTCACTTACAGTTATCGCTTGGCTTACGATTGAATTCTTTACAACTATAAAAACTCCGCCCCCATCCATTTAATTCTACCTTTCCAACAAACAGTGAACGATTTTTGGAAGATCTCATTGTCTGAATCATCATCTGTCAGCCAACTTTTTGTTTCATACGCCCTTGCTCTTATCTCCTTCTCTAACTCAAGATAAGAACAGATAGATTCCGAATGTCATTTTTTCCACGACCAATAAGAGATTATAACGGCAGCGATAGAACTGATAAATAGTTTGCATGACTCGTGGTGTAGCCAACTAACCTCTGTAAAACTTGATGCATGTTTCTTAATTTTGTTATTATTTCTAACAGCATATACATAGTAGTATAATTTGCTAGTATGCGTGACGTTTTTTGTACTCTGTGGTGTGCATGTTGGAGTCCAATTGCATGCTGATGATTGATCACCCCCTGCCAAACACCTTAGAGGTGGCTCGCATGGTATTATGTAGATGTAAATAACTTAGTGAGTTCGGACTGCGACCGGACATTTCAATGCATCTATTTTTGCTACATAAGCTAAAAGAAACTACTTTGTAATTTCCACACAGCTTCTCATTTATCCCGGTAGAATTCAACAACCAAGGGAGGTCTGGTGATGTCAACTGCGGTCGGCGATCGCCGATGCCCCGACCCCAGGACACCCTCGAATAACTCAACCCTACCGTAGTTTAACTTAAGGGAAGGTGAACGGAGACTTCGTCTTGAGGTGAACGCAGGTCCATCCGTCTTAACATCACACAACGTGAACAGCTGAGAGGCCGATCCACCGGACCCCAGGCGATGTGCAGAGTGGGACGTAAAGCGCTGTCGCCAAATTGCATGTTCCGGCCTGTATTAAAGGTGGCCATGATCCGGGCGTCTACGATTCGAGGTTGTAGTGGATAGTGAATTCCCGGAAATGAATCACCCCTCTTATCCCGCACCCCCCTCTCATCCCTGCCCCCGTGTCATGTGCTCCTGAGGACGTCCACTCAACGCCCGACACGCCAGGGGCCATGCGTAAATATTTCTATTATGTCCCCTGGGCATAGCGTAAATAGAGATTGCGGCGTTCGCGCGCGCCCAGGGCGAAAAATGGCCTAATTCATCGTGCGGTGTCGCCCCCTCGAAAGTTTTTAGTTCGCCCGCCGGCACAGGTGGCGCGCCGGCGGCGGCTTCGCTTCCAACGCTGGGGAGTTGTTCCCCTCCACTCCCCATCCCCCAGTGCTAGTGACGGAGGGGAGGGAACGGCCGAATGCCAGGGCAAATGAGTGCGGCGAAAATGGGTGTGTCTCTTGCCGCGACCTTGGTCGGAATGCGAGGAATGTTCCGCCCCACCCTCCAGTGGTCCCTCCCCTCTTTCCCCTCCCCCCGCCCTCCCCGGCACCCCAAGCATGTCGACGACGTCAGCAGCCGGCGGCGCAGGAGTGAGGATGCGTCAGTGTCCACGGCGAAGACATGATAGAGCGTCCGCTCACGGGGTATACATCTACATAATACCGTGCGAGCCGCCTCTAGGGTGTTTGGCAGGGGGTGATCAACCACCGGCATGCATTTGGATTCCCACATGCACACCACACGGTCCAAAAAGCGTCATATATACTAAAGAATTATACTACCATATGCTGTTAGAAATAATAATAAAATTAAGAAACATGCATTAGGTTTTACATAGGTTAGTAGGCTACTCTACAATATGCAATTTATTTATGAGTTCTATCGCTGCCGTTATAATCTCTCATTGATCTTGGAAAAAAAGACATTCTTAATCTGTCTGTTCTACAGTCTATCTCTCTTATTTTATTTATATTATCTGATCTTCCGTAGTATGTTGGCATCCGTAAGATATGCTTTACTTCGTTAGAAAAGACACTGTTCTTGAGTTTATTTAAAAGGTTTAGTCAACTTTTCAATTTACGGTCCGACAGAGATTCCTATCCGAGTTTATCTAAGAGGTCAGTTACACTAACAAGACTATCGTAACGACCTTTCATATACCTGGCAGCTCTTCTTTGCACGCGTTCTAACTCTGTTATTTAAGTGGTTATTTCTTACATAATGGAAATGAGCTCCCATCAATACTGTTAACTCATGAAACTGAAATGAAAGAATCTTACGAGAATATGCAGTTACTTTTAGAAAAAAATCACTACCAAAAATATGAATATAAATTTTGGGCCATTTGAAGTAATTGCAATGCTACTAGGACTACAGCTTGGCTATACGAAATGTTGTTGCTCTATCTGCGAATGGGATATCAGAGACAGAAAAAAATTTTACTTGAAAAAATTTGTCCCTGGATCCAAAAATGTCTTTTGTCAGCCCTTGGTCGATCCAAAAAAATATTCTTTTTTCACCTCTTCGTATTAATAAGGACTTTTTTTAAATCTGATGAAGCCAAGGAAAAAATGGTGCTGGTTTTACTTATTCGGAACAAAAAGTCCTTCCATTAAGTGAGGTAAATATCAAATAAGGAATATGTATTGGGTCACAGATTGGGGACTGAAGGATTCAGAATTTCAACAGCAAGTGAGGTCAACGGAGAAAAGCGCGTGGAACGCATTTAGACATGTATCTGAACATTTTTTTAGGAAAAATCATGGCTGAAAATTATCATGATCTTGCGGCTACATTAATATAATCAAATCGCACCAAAATATGGGCTGCAACATGAATTTAAAAATCTATTTTCTCGACTCAAACCCTGCCTTTTTCCACCAAACCTCAGCGCTGTTGGAGATGAACACAGTGAGCGTTTCGACCAAGATATTTTACATTTGGAAAAATATAACCAAGGAAATTTCACCAACATACTCACAAATTACTGGTTGACACTGAATAGGGACCTGCCAGATGCTAAATATAGGAGAATATCCTATGAAAGTACCTCTTTTTTCTCATTTTTAAAATCACGATTTATTTGCTTAAATATCCTTGAACCCTTATTTAGTTCGGTTGTCCTAAAGAAAGTAGACGTGATAAATAATATCTGAGCCTAGATTTGGAACCAGGGCAAAAAGCACATCAAGGATCACCCAACAACATCTCTAGGATAGAAAAAAGTTTTTTTTGTTGACCTGTGTATTTACAGTAATTCCTGCTGCTCAAAATCGTTCCTCACCAATGCTGCCTTGATTATTACGTCTAGGGAATTTTTATCCCGGAGTTTGTCAGAGACGAGAAAATGAGGCAGTGGAGATGGGCTTTTATTGAATTTTATTACGATTGCCAGAGTTGGTGCGAAGAAGGAACGGAAAAGAGTGTAGGAGGGAGAGGGTATAAGGAAGGCACAATTCATAAGGATAACGAATGCGCCAACATTCTAGTGAGGAGTACGAAGTACGTTCGAGCTTCGATTCGAGGCCGGTAAATTCACCGTCACGACCTTGGTGGCTGACAAAAGACCGTATTTGAATATCCCTCGTCTCATTCCAAGGATTACATGCCGTTAGAAAGGGAATACATTCTCCTCCGAAGCGATGGTAGCGGAGATGGTAGCACAAACTCTGACGCTGCTATCATATCCGCTAGCTTTTTCATAATAATGTGTTTATTCTATTTTACATTTATTATATTCTCATTTATTATATTTGCATTTATAATGCATTACAACCTGTCCTAAGCAACACTCCTGGAGCCGTCGTCCCTCGCTCTGCTTCTATTCCATTTGCCCTTCTGCGATTGTTTTCATCACGCATCATTATAGATCCGACTTATTTTCCCCGCTCTTCCCTTGCGTTTTAGAAGACTTTTATTTTATCCTAATCTTCTTGGTACTTATTCTACTTTCTAGGTTGATCCGTTTATCTTCATCATTATTTCTAATCAAAGGAAAGAGTATAACGGTTGAGTTTGAGTTTCACAATGACCTCTTGTTATAAGTAAGTTGTGTGATACCACGAAATCATTACAATGGTATGTAGACCTTGACTAAATACAGAACATGCAGAATTATGAGGACAAAGTTGCAGCAATTGGTACTAACGCGGTAACTTGATAATTTTGATTAAAAAAAACAAGAATATGCATCTACATTACTAAGGGTCAGGCTTTAAGTTCGGCAGATGTTTTACACTATAGAGTGTTCCGTAAACACAACGCGAGATGAACAACCATTCCATGCATACGAAGGTGTCGTGATCGACACGATCACGGAGGGAGACTCGAGTGGCTGCGTCTCCCGGAATCGGGTTTAGGGCAACAAAGAATTGAAATCCACGCGAATCAGATCACAGAGAAGTTTAATGACTGAGTTTGGTGATGAGTTTACAAATGTCTGCGACGGGCAGCACACCCCGTCGCTCTCGTGTCTACCCACAGACTGCCCCGAATTCCCGCGCTCGTGTCGTCAGGGCACAGGTCAACACCTCCAAGACCAGGGGAAGGGTGGCTTCACTCGACCCACCCTAGGAAATGAGCAACTCATCTTCGTCAGCAAGACAATGACCGTATGTCCAGAAAAAGTTTAGACGTTAATGACTGGTCGAGGAGACGCTGGCCCCAAAGGCCTCGACGACCGATGATCCAAATTCATGAGCGGGAACCCTGGTCTTCGACAAAAATGGTGACGAGACGACTCAAAGGATTGTCTCGCAACCTTGGGACAAAAACATACAATGCACATTGAAAATATCTGACCCTTCGTGATACCCATTACAAAAAATAAATACACAATATGACACACAGTCATTACAAAGGATATTTCCGAAAAATAGGGTTATTTTGACATTTAATGGTGTTCTTATAATGCGATCGAGTATTTTCATGAATGAATATTCTTTATGCGCCAATTTTTTTCGAACATTATTGATTATTCAAAAGTTTGTGGAAATAACAAGTCTCCGTGTCTTTTGTTTTTCATAGTTGCTATCTCAGTGAAGTTCTAAGATTATATTTCTGCTTAAGATATTTAGATCAAAAAGATTACGACAGGTTTTTCACCTTCCCTCCTTACATACCCCACCTTTGGCGCAAAACGACCTTAGTATATCTCTTATGCCTTCCTCACTAGATATGTCGTCATCGGTCTTTGAATATATGGAGCACAATATGGAGCGCAGCGAGCGGGTCGAGGATTTTCAAATGGAGATACATAAGTATTGCCCACGCGCGGAAGGCCTTTAGTGGTGGTGGTGATGTTCGATCCCCGGAACCACCACTGGTCGCTGCGCCTCTGAAGACCACAGACAGCTTGACTCAAACGCCACCACTCCCACCCGTGCTGATGAGTCGACCGAAAAGGAATGTAGATGCCAGCATTCACCACGTTGCGCTCATTCGTATTGGATTACTGCTCACGCACTGGTCAGCGTCACCTTCACGCGCGCGTACGAAGCAGAGGATCTTGGAGGTCTCCCAATTGTCGATTGCGATCGCTACTTTATATTACATTTGCCATTCCCGGTAAATTTCCATTGGCTCTGGAACAATAGTGTCGTAAGGTCAAAATCTTCGTTTTTGGTGTTTATGTGCTGGTGAAGAGTAAGGATGAACGTTCAATTTTCCAAAAAGTTTTATTCTTTTGTTTTAACGCTTTGTCTAACGATGCAAGCGTGTTAAAAGCGCCACCTCAAATGTGATTATTGCTGCTCAGAATTACTCTATGACTTAGCCATTGACGACTAGTTTGATAACAGAAAAATTGTCTCTTTTTACGTCTAATTGTAATCAATTTTTTTAATTATTTAATGAAATTCCGTTTAAGTAAATTGTGTGGGCGCCAGAGAGATTAGAGGGAGTTTCATCTAAATATTTTCAGCAACTCCGGGAATTCGAAGTTGGTTCCTGTCGAGATTGAAAGCAGACCCGTTGGCCTATTTTGATCGGAAGTAGACAGAACTCTTGCTTAGCGAGTGTAATTGGTTCCCACTGTTGGAATTGCTGGGAATTCCTATTGTGATTCTTTCTCCAACAACAAACATTTTCTACAATCGTCTCCTGTATCCTCATTTGAATCTTTAATGGCACTTACCATCTTGGGTCGGTTCTCTGCGATGGAAGTGATAAGTGCTTGTGTTTTGTTTTATTCGTGGTCATTCCGTGTAGTGGAAGTGTTAGTGCAGTGGTGAAACGGAGTGCGACGTGGGATGGGAAGCAGAGCTACATCCACCGTTGGACATCCTGGTGTGCTGGTAGGGAATCAGTCATTTCATTTCTCCTTGCATGCTTCTAGGGTCGTCGGTGGGCACACTCGAATCTAGGTTTTCCCGTAATCCATTCTCGCAAGGCCCTTTATGAGCTTCAAAGTTTTCTTTTTGCTTGTTTCTCAAAGCTTTAATTTTTGCAAATTCTTATATTTTCTCACACCTAGCCCAGATATCTTATACCTCTACTCTTGGGGAGACATTTTTCTCCTGGTGTTTTCTTGAGGTCTACGCCTCTATGTGTGAATTTCTGCTTGCATGCAAGCACGAATTCGCAGATGCATATTTTGTTCAGTTAGGTTTGGCAGGGCGCTTGGAGCCAGCATATCTGTGCATTTTTTTCAGGTGGTTTTTCCCATCTTCGGTGTAGTGCCATATCACGTCTGAGTTATCTTTTCCAAGGATCTTGCCTTGCCCTTAGGAAACAGCCGCGCTGGTGGAAAACGAGTAGGCACTTCATCAAGGGTTTATTTGACTGGGAATAACTATTGCAGTCCCACCCCAACGGAGGGTGTTCATGCAGACCGTTTCCCAACTGGATCTGCCGTCTCGTCAGCTTCCGCCGCCGTCGGCGACCGTCCTTCATCCCCGTTGCGGTGTCTAGTCTCCCCGGGTTTCTTTTTCTCGCTGAACAAATGAATTTATTGGAGCTCGTTCTCTTTGCCCGATACAATTCCTATCTTCACCTTTATAACCTAATATTAAACAGCTTAAAAACGTAACTTGGCGTAAACGCACTGAGGTTGATTTTTAATCCACTTTAATGTCGACTTTTTCATGTAATGATTGGGGTAGCACTTTAGCACGACGCAGAGCAAGAGATAGTTATTAATAAATAAAGCTTGGAAACATAATTGAATGAAAAATTGAAGTCGTTGAATGGTAAATATGGTAACTTTATGCATATGAATCTAATTTTTAGTAGTGAATTTCGAGGTGGTATTAATGTTGGAAGTATTTACTATTTCATGAAAAATATTTACAAACATTTTATTTTCAGATAATTTGAAGGTAGGGTTTCAAACATACCCAGTATGTAAATGGTATTAAAACCACTAAGGTACATGTATTTTTATTACCCCTGATGGATAATACTTCACGCAGAGACGGTCTTGGATAACACAACTGTAATTTAATGCTGAAATATCAAGTTTGGATGTACTATGGGGGAAAAAAGTATCCCGACAAAGTTTGCGCCGCCACTATCGCTCCGCGGGTTCGTGGGTTTCCTTTACAGTGGGTTGCTATTCTTTGGTCAGTGAGGGAAATTCAAACAAGGCAAACCATTTCCTATATTCGTCGTCCAAATACGCGACCGACTACTGAGTCTCCCGCAACCCAGAGCATGACTAGCGATGAACTCCTTAGAATAGAGACGCATTCGACGGCATTATGTGCGCACATTGGGAACGCTCCTCTGAATTTTCCTTCGCCTATCTCAACGAAACGACTTAAATCACTAAGGCCATAGCAAGCTTTCTCTTAAAGTAAACAAGACAGTCAACGAGAATATTCAACGGGCCACGCATTTGAATGCAGTTGGTTTGAAAAGTTTTAGCTTTTCCGGAAGGACTACCGTGTACATTGCCAGAACGCGTTTTCCTTTCGATCGAGAAGGATATTTTCCTATCTTGATTGAAAATACCTTTGTCAGCAGGCGAAAGAGGGAAAATTAGTCAGCTTGTTGGGGGCAGGCTAAACAGTAGCGGAAACATAGCGAAGGGTGAATAAAAATTGAAGTACCGTACACTACTCGGAGAAACGCAACAGGGAGGGTAATGAGGCACTGTACAATCGGAGAAGTGACCGAATAGGACCTAAGTGTACAACCGGATATGTTGATGCTGACATATTATAATACATTGAAGTGCTGCTGAGATTTCGAATGTAATAAAAGGAGAGATATTGTCCCAAGTGAAGTGTGAATTCATTGGACTATATTTTTTTGTCTTTCATTTTTGCTACATTAATTTAGATATTTTATTTAACTCTTAAATATTTTCAAAAGTAGGTAATTTGGCAGCAAAATTTCATGCATTGTTTTAATTTAAAAAAATTGTTTTCAAATAAGTTGAAAAAAGTGAGGTATCAAACTGCAGAAAATATTTTTTTTGCCGCTGGATAGGAAAAAATAAAATGTTAGTTTTGTTTTACGATTTATGTAATTTGCCTCGAAAAAATATGTGTCGTCAATTAAATTTGTAGCAATCATGTGCATATCATTGAAGAAATTTTCAGTCGCAATTGACGCACTAAAACTTTTTAAAGTGATAATTGTTTAGGCATGACCGGTCAACATAGATTTTGTTCTAGAGACGCTGTTGAGTGATCTTAGACGTATTTTTCACGCTAATACCGAATCTATGATTGGATTCTTTATATCACATCTACTTTCTTTAGGACAGCTTAGTGTTTGTTTATTTCATTTACGAAAGTAGTAAATTAATTCATTTATGTATCGTGATAGCATTAGAAAGTGAAAATAAAACTTTCCTGAAAAAACATGTTGTCCTACGATGTTATGCCTTCCTATTCTGTCAAAATGTGTTTAAAATCGTACTATCCTACCGTTTTGTTCAAAGCAATACTGCCTTAGGTGCCACTTCACAACATCATTTGACCAGGTGTAGGAGCGTGAAGACGTTTGCTTTCTCTGAAGATAGTAGAAGATGGAGAATTTCGATGATCGCAGGAAATTACAGGGTATTACAATTTAATCGCTGACAAGTGGCTAGCTTTAATCAGGCTAGGCTATTTAGATAATGCGTGAACCATCCTGATGACTTTCGTTATGTATACGATGACTCAAAGGTGGAAAATTATTCCCTTTTCTAGACAGTGTTATAGGCTTTATTTTGACTGCCTGTAGGGTGGCCAAGATAAAGGATGGGCTCCCCATGTGTTGTGTGTCACCAGTGTAGGGCTTCTTACTGGTTGGACAAAAAAATGTCACAAGGAGTTTGCCGTCCCCATGATTTGGCAGATCATATTGCAATTTCAAAAATGAAAGGAATTACAACGAAGTCAAAACACTCAGTAAAATATCCAGACAACTTTGAATCAGCGATACTACCGTTCCCTCACTCCGAATATTTAAAAGTGCCGTAACCAATGGAGTATGTTAATCTTAGCAAAGATTCAGAAAGTAATCAAGAACGTGATAATGAAGGATTCGGAGACTCGAAGGACCCAAATTTTGGACCGAGTAAATCTGCTGGACCTCATTTCATAACGTAAGAGGATTTAAATTATCTAGTGCACGATTTATATGTTATCCAAAAAGCAGGGTGAAATCTTAGGAACACGATTAAAGGGTTGAAAATTGTTGCATCCAAACACGAAACTTTAGATGTCCCGCTCTCGCCATGACGAATTTAATTTGGTTTATTCTCCAAAAAACGATTTGCTATTTGCAATGGTGTTCTCTGTTTTATGGATACTCTTCATTTTGAATTAAATAAAGATAATTAGCGTTTGTTCATCCATTCCTCCTAGGTTATGTTAAAGGCTAATCTCATAAAGAATGGAAATGAGCTCCCATCAATACTATGTTTACTCGTGAAACTGAAATGAAAGAATCTTACGAGAATATGCAGTTACTTTTAGAAAATATCACTACCAAAAATATAAATGGAAACTTTTGACCACTTAAAGTAATTTCTATGTTACTTGGATTACAGCTTGGCTATACAGAAAAAATTGTTCGGAACATAAAGAACTCGTCCTTGGATCCAAAAACGTCCTTTGTCAGCCTTTGGTCGACCCAAAAAATATTCTATTTCCACCTCTGCATATTAAATAAGGACTTTTTAAAATTTTGATGAAGCTATGTGCAATAATGGTGCCGGTTTTACTAATTTGAAACAAAAGTCCTTTGATTAAGTGAGGATAAGATCAAATAAGGAATATGCAGATTAGGAATTGAAGGACTCGGAATTTCAACAGTGAGTTAGAATAACGGAGAAAAACGCGTGGAACGCATTTAGAAATGTATCTGAACATGTTTTATGAAATATCTTGGCTGAAAATTACCATGATCTGGTGGCTAGATTAATATAATTAAATCGTACCAAAATATGGGTTTCAATATGAATTTAAAAATTTATTATTTTGACTCAAACCCTGTCTTTTTCCACAAAACCTCTGCGCTGTTAGAGATGAACACAGTGAGCGTTTCGACCAACATATTTTACACTTGGAAAAATAGCACTTAGGAAATTTCAGCAACATGTTAGCAAATTACTGATTGACACTGAATAGGGACTTATCAGATGCTAAATATACGAGAAAATCCTATCAAAGTACTTTTTTCACATTTTTTTTAAATCACGATTTATTTGCTTAAATATCCTTGAACACTTATGTAGTACAGTCGTCCTAAAGAAAGTAGACTTGATAAAAAATATCTGAGCCCAGATTTGGAATCAGGACGAAAAGGATTACCCCAACAACATCTCTAGGATAGAAAAAAGTTTTTTGTTGACCATTGTATTTTGATTTATTCCTGATTCTCAAAATCGCTCATCACCATTGCTGCCTTGCAGATTACGTCTAGCGAATATTTATCCCGTAAATTTTCGAGAGAGAACTGGAGATCGGCTTTCAGTGAATAGTATTACGAGTGCCGCAGTAGGAGCGAAGAAGGAACGGGAAGGAGGGTTTGAGGGAGATAGCGGGTAAAAGAAAGGCACAATTCCTAAGGATATCGAATGCTCCAACTTTCTAGAGAGGAGTACGAAATGCATTTGAGCCTCGGTTCGAGGCAGGCAAATTCACCGTCACGACCTTGGTGGCTCAAATAAGACCGTATTTGAATTTCCCTCGTCTCATTCCAAGGATTATATACCGTTAGAAAGGGAATCTATTCTCCTGTGAAGCGATGGTGGCGGCACAAACTTTGTCGGGATACTTTTTTCCCCCATAGTACGTAAGATGACAAATTGATTGATGCAAGATAGACTAGATAGAAAGAGAAGAACGCACCACCTAACAACTCCCCCCCCCCTAGCTCAACGGATAGACCTTCTCTTTGCACGGATTCGTCCTCCGGCCAAAACACGCCATCGCCTGGCAACTCGCCGGCGACAATTAGCCACGTGACGCTGTGCGTTGAACCGATGGCGGTAGTCGACATAAAAGGGCTTAACTCCTCTCCCCTTTCATCTCCTCCCGGCTTCCAATTTTGGAGAGAGCGCTCGCGATATTCGGTCACTGCGTCTTCGTGGCATAATTGATAGCCTTCCTCTCTTCTGAGGGAGATGTCCCTTGATATCTGCACCCTGCCGCTGCGGCAGAGAAATTTCTGGAGTTTGTCGAAGTGGATGATGGGGAGGATGGTGGGGTAGGAGGGGAAACGAGGGGTCGGAGTGAGGAGTATCACTACGGAGCATTCATTTGGCGTTTTGGGTTTGGAGTGGATTTTGGTGGGAATCCATAGCGGATATCAACTCGGCTTGAAACCATTTCCCGTCTTCCCAGTTTTACGCACTTTCTCGTGGCTCAATTTCTTTTATTACTTTTCGAAGCGTGCGGAAAATGCTGGGTCTGAGAGGGAGCTTATTTTTTTCTTCAAGTTGCCTTATATTTCATAGGCAAAATACTATTGATCCAAGCATGCATTGCGATAGCATAATCAAGCATGATAGCATAATCGATGGCCATCCATAAACCGACAGAAAGAAGTCCAAATCAATTTCAAGTCAGTTCACGCGAAAATTTTATTTCTCTTCTATCCCATTGCTCAATTTATATGTTTCGGGGAATTTTTTTTTGTAAATCAGAAACGGGTCGTACCGGTGGCTTCAATTGATAGCACAATTACCCACTTTTGCGTACATAACAATAGCAGTCGGCAAGGGACTATTTTTGTTACATTCCTTTTTTTCTCAATGAGTTTACGAATAATATGGTAAGCAGAATAATGAACGCACAAAATTGTTTACCATCGCTATTTTCTTGAGCTGAGGTGTGCGTGGCAGGTTGAATACTTACAGGAAAAGATTTGAAATAGTAATTACTGCCACTGTAACTTTTCGTAGAATATCCGATCAAACTTTGATTGGTTGTACTTGCAATTTGTTTCCATTTGTTAAGGAATTGAAATCCCCGTTTTCCACGTCTATTCACACTCCTCTCAATCTGGTGCGTTTGGCATGTTTGCTTGGGCGAGGTGTCCTTGTGCGCGTTTGGTAGATATCTTCTACTTCTTCGTCTTCATAATCTGACGTAGGCATGTAAACCTGTACCACTACAGTAACTACGGGTTTGGTATCTATCTTTACCATTACTATCCTTTCATTAAACTGCAGGTAGCTTTTAACAAGCATCCCGGCACTCTTTCTAAGCACTATGCCTACTCCAACATTACCATTTAGCGATCCCGTGTGTATTATTCCGTAGCTTCTACTCCAAAAGTCTCCTTCCTGGGGCCACTTCATTTCGCTGATGCCTAATACATCGAGGTTCATTCTTCGCATCTCCACCTTCAAGTTCTCTCGCTTACCGCAGGTACGAAGTGATCTGACGTTCCATGTTCCTATCCGTAACATTCTATCTCGTTTGACCGATGTACCCTCTCGAGTAGTCCCCGCCCGGAGATCCGAATGGGAGACTAGTTTATCTCCGGAATATTTTACCCGAGAGAATTCCATCATGTCATTATATAAATTGAGTGGAGTAGCTGTGACTGCTCGGGATTATAATGTGGTGGTTTCCCCTTGCCTTCCACATCGCAGTACTACAGCCGTTAAAGTAAATGTTACCACGCCCGTAGTGGAATGTGTGCCGCTGTACCGACCAGTATGGTCTCCACCTTCGCACATGTGAAGAAGAGCTGCTGCCCTCTCCTCCGGGTGATGAGAGGCATAATTGTTGTCTGCCCCCAGTCGCCAAGTCACGGTATCGTCACAGGTTTTGGTATCTTTTAAATGGTCTACCTTACCCAAGGATAGCCCAATACCCCCTCAGAATACCGCCGCTTTTTGTCCACCACTGCTTATTCGACGAGAGAACTCGCTTATCTCGCAGCTAACCTCTATATCTAAAGGTCAACCCACCATCCGCAACCCGGTGGACGCACTCGGTGGCTTTAAGCTCAGCCGCGATGCACGTACAATTTTGAAATCTTTGGTTTTCAAAGATTGACGTATTTTATACGCCAGCGCGCCCAGTCCAGGATTATCAACTTTTATTTCATCCTATTTGTTAATTTAAATTATGTTTCGGAATGGTTCTTTTAGCACTGCTACTGAGGTAAACTGGTAGGTACTGAGTACGCTTTTTGCCTTACATTTGTTTTCGCAACGCAGAGCTGTGAAGGATTCCAACTTGCTGCGATGAGTCAGCTCCGCCCCTAGTACGCAACGCCGAGCGATGAAGGCACCATAAGGGGGGAGCGGAGGGTCCCCTCCTCCCCTCCGACCCCCCACCGCACCTCCTACGATTGAACCTTGAGAGGGGAGGGTGCGGAGAGGAGTGAGAGGCGAGGAGTGGGGAGGGGAGAGAGGGGAGAATGGCGAAAGGGGGGGAGTAAGAGAAGAGAGGGGAGGGTCGGAGAGGAGAGAGTGGAGGGGGGGAGAGGAATCCCGCCCCCCTTTCGATGCGACGCGGCGCCCGAGTCCGCCAGGGTCCCCTATCCCCCCCCAAACCCCTTTCCAATGCCCCCTCTTTTTATCTCCCATCACACTCCGGGGCGCCGCATGGAGGGAGGGAAAGGAAAGGCCTTCTGTATCTGCCCCCCCTCTCTCTCCCTCCCCCGACTCCTCCTTAGGGTGGTCGATAGGGGGTGGGGGTGACAGGGTTCGTGGGTAGGGATGTGGGATGGGATGGGGGGGCCTAAGGAGTTTTGGAGGAAGAGAGGAGGGGGCCAAAAAAAACCCGAGTGGCCGCTTTTAGTGGGTTGGAGAAATTTCTTGCTTTCTTAGAGTATCTCTTTTCTTGAGGGTGCGAGAGACAGAAAAGCAAAAATAAGATAGGAATGATTTATGAAAGGTCAGATTAAGGCGATTAAGGTATGAGCTCCACGGTACAAACCAGGAGTCATAACGTGCATAAAAATAAATACAATAAATATTATCATTAATAAAATGCGATATGTTTGCACACATAAAACTGTCCTTGCATAAAAAAGCTGCGTTGAAGTTGCTATAATGTATGCCTAGTTTGTGGATTTTGTGCATAAACGATGTGCTGAGTTATTAATAAATTTATCGAATAATATCTCTCAGAGGCAGTTAGAGATGACGAAAGCATCATAAAATATGATGGTTGGAAAAAAGGCCTAAATTGAAAAGAAATGTTGCATTTAGGTTCTAAGGAAAACTTTGCTGAAGGAGAAGGCAATGTTGAGGTGAAAAAAGGGAAACCATTTTATCTCTGAAAAATGTCTTCTATTTGCAGCATACACGAATTTACAGGTCGCCTCCTCCTCCTTCACTCCAACTGATCCTGAAATATTATTGTCCATGGATTACTGTCGTCGTGCAGCGATCTTAAGTACCATAATTTTCAACGCTGGGAATGATCTTCTGAGTGACTTTGATGCATGCAAATGTGTCGATGAGTGCCTTCAAAATTTCAGTGTTAGTAAAGTGAAATAAAAGGCGAAGAGCTTGAAGTGCAAGAGTGCAAGTGGCGAGGACGCGGAAATCTAAACAGACAGTTTCCCTCGTGGCTATGTATGCTGAAACATGCTTGCGCTTTTGGAGTAGCCAAGGGGTCACTAGGGAAATCCAGTCCCCCATAAGCCTCGCAGTCTCCTATAAAAATTCGGGGGATTGGAGGACTCCCTAACTATGACAATGCTTGAATGGAACGAAATCTGTGTCGAAAATATAGCGGAGGCCATACCACCACCGGATTTTTTGGGGGGCCGGGTCCGCTGCGACCCCCTATTTACTCGCAGACATAGTTACTTTAACATTACTAAATTTGTAACAGAGAGCTAAGGGGGTCCCGCCCCCCAGATTTTCTATCGCGACTACGAGCCTTCCGGGGGGAGTCAGGGCCCCCCAATAATGGCTGTACTTGAATATATCTAAGTCTAAAATAAAAACTTAGGGGGGACCGACCCTCCCCCAAAATTTTATTGGGCACTATGATCCTTTCGGGGGGGGCAGGATCCCTCCAGATACAGCCGTGCATGAAAATAACAAAATCTGCAACAAAATTAGGCCCCCCCGAATTTTTCTGGGGGGCTACGAGGTTATGGGGGCCGGGCCCCCCTAAACCTTACATCTACTCCAATGCCGTAGACATCCTTAATTCACATAACCTATATGTATTGTACAAATAGCCAAGGGGTCCCGCCCCCCCCCCCCCCCCGAATTTTTCAGGGAAGCAACGATCGTTCTGGGGACGCTGGGGCCCCTACCTGAGGAGGCCGGGACCCCTCTAGCTAGGGTCATGGAGAATACATGCTTTAAAATATCTAAATCCTTAAGAAAATGAAGTGTTTCAAGGATGCCCGGTCCCCCTTAGAAAACTCTTGAAGTGACAAATGTTTAAGACCCCTGTAAACTTGCAAAGTTGACCTTTATATTAACGAATTTGGTCACATGGTTTCACAAACTAATATAATATTTCCGGTACTTCATTTCCATTTCAATCCCGCGATAGCTAAACCAACGCCTTGGTTATTTTACTCAGGTTGTTTTGCAATAACAGGAGAATAACCGAGCACTCGTTACATTTTCCTAGTTGCGATGCATTGAAAAAAACCTATACCGCAGCGATGAGCTGCATGGTTTCCTCACGAGTGTTCTGGCGTGCGCTTTTTTCTGCTGGTTGTTTAGATATAACCCACATAACCAAAAATTAACCGAGTACTCGTTCCATTTCAACTCGAGACCCATTTTTAAATAAATCTTTCCGCAGCGATAACTTTCCCCCGCGAGTATTCACTCATCCGGTTATTTCTCTTCCGCTGGCCAAAGGTTATTTTTCGGTTATATCAGAAATAACCGGTTATAATGTGCTATGTGGCCGGTAGAGGCGCAGGAAAACCTCAGTGAGGGGGCAGCGGCAAATAGAGCTGGTAGTTCCGATGGTTCGCGAGAGAGTGCAGGAAGCGAGAGCCAGATAATTTTTCTTTGTCAGATTATTTTTCAGTTATGCCAAAAATAACCTAATACTCGGGTTAGTGGGCGCCGAAAAGAACCAGTTTTCAAACGGCTAATCTATTAAAATAACAAGCAAAACTCTAGGATCACCTTCTCATAACCACTCACAAAACTGATAAATACCTTTTTGTAAAGGTTTTTCCCCTCAACAGTGATAAGCGTCCTTCATTTTTTTTCAATGAAAACCTATGAATTACATACCCTCAGAGCAGAAATCTAATGAGTTCTCGCTTATATTCTGCAGATGAAATTAACTGGTGTACTCTTTCTGCACAGTCTGCAGGGCTTTCGATTATTTCGTTGGGCAACAGAAGAAAATCTGGCGAAATGACCGATTTAGGTTTTTCTCGTCGCTAGTGCTAGGTTATTTCATGGACGACAATGAAAAAACCGGGGGAAAAATAACAGGGTCAACAGGGCTCTCTGTCGGAGAATCTAGGTACTTCATGCTCCCGACCAGATTTTTGGATGAATGGTCTGCAAGAAGCAGGGCGAAGTTCAAAAATGAAATATATTTTTCTTAAGAACTGCTAAATAACTTCGAAGATATGAAATACGCAATGCTATAGGTTATATAACCTGAATGAAACCAGTTTTTTTCATCCTCTTTAAATACGCAAGAACTCCACTCACTCAGAATTATCGGTTAATCCAACACCGGTTTTTTTCTTATAACCGCCCATCTCTAGAAGAAACACATTATTACACGTTGGATATTCCGAGAAGTTTCAGGGGCTTTTCAGGCTTTTTTCTCAGTCTTATGAAAGTTTTTGCGCAGCTCTACCTCTGACACCCCTCACACATTATCCGCGATTTCTCGTTATGCGATGCATGGTGCCACTAAAGGTTTTATTCTCCTTGCCAAGACCTGTTGTCGGCGTTGGTGAGTGAAGCACATAACTCACGACTCTTCATAATGCCTTCGAATACGGAGAAAATATAAATTTTAAATTTAGAGTGATAGCATAGATGATAGAATTTCCCAGCAAGAGGATGCATATTTGAATTTAATTTAACTAAGGATATCGGCATTAAAAGAAAAAATATCGAAGGAATGGCTCTTTTAATGGACATAGAGCATTAATTCTCTGAAATACACTCTGATTTTGAATGAATACTTTTTTCTAATATTTTTTGTTTCTTTGATATTTGTTGGAAAACGATGAAGAAGCAGCAGGCAGCATCTGTGGCAGCCTCCCATGACATGCATGTGCTTCCCTCCTCAATTCTCGATAAGGCCTATTCCTTTGATGGCATCTAAAAATACCATTCTCTACGTTACTATTACCTTCTGTTCTACTATCACCTTTCTCTCCCTCGTTTACCCGACACTCTACCCTCTAATTATGTTTCCTGCATCCCCTTCCCGCTCAGTACTCGTTCCATCCATAACTTCTGTCTCCTCCGAATCTCATCAAAAGTGTGCCTCTCCTTGCCCACCATGTCCAGCACTTCTTCTTTCCTCTTTTCTTCTCCACACCTACATTTGCAGCGCCTTTTGTCTCCTCTCGTCCTCCTTCCTGAGTGGACATGTTTCCACACCGTTAAGCGCTTCAATCCAGATCCAAGCCTTCGCTAGTTTTCTTTTAATAACGCCTGCATAACGATCCCCTCATAAGCGCACGTAATAATCTACAAAAAGTACTACCTCATCACATGGCTGTGAGTTGGTGGCACTCTCGTGGTTTCACCGTCAAAGGATAAATTTGGTGCTTCCGAGGCGATCAGACGGTGAAAATTTAGTTTCAATGGTTTCACCCTTGGAGCTATTTCGTTATTCAACTGAAAGCATAAAAAGTATGGCTACCTTCAATCATCATTTTAATGTCAATTTAGTTTTGAAAACTGAATGGTGTTAAGTTAATAAATTTTGAGACTGCTTCTAAATCTTGCAGTATCAATTATTTTTTTGTAGGCGTTGAGCATGAATGGTTTTAATACTGACGCAGAATGCCTCGAGTTCTCGTTCACCATTTATCGATTGGATCGATATCGATTTATTATTGGCGTTTAATTTTTTCTGTCATAGAAACGTGCTAACAAACATACCGTATTTGCACGAATCTAAGACGAGGTTTTTTTCCCTCCTAACTCATGCAGAAAAGAGGGTTCGTCTTACAATCGGATGCAAAATTCTCGACGTCAATCGGGTTGCATAATTCTCGACGTCAATCGGGTAGCATAATTCTTGACGTCAATCGGGTTGCATAATTTACGTCGGAAAAATCATGGTCACCTGAGTTTGCCACCTGATAGCTATACAACGAAAAATTAACGTCAAAATAGCTGAACAGTAATTTAGCATAATTAATTTTGCGTTCAAGTAAAAAAAATATTTCATTTTTGGGCAGCAGGCAAAGATTCGGTGTGTGCTTATCAGTCGCCGCGGCGCGCCGGGTTCACTTATGCCTTATTCGCGAGATTGCCTGCTTTACCTTTGGTTCGGCTCCATTCAAGTTATAGCTCGATCAACTCACAAAATGATCGCGTGATTGGTTACAATTTACCTAAATTGTAACGTTAAAGCCTCAATGTCGCGGAATAAACTGCTACAAAGTCGTTGCATTTTTCTTAGAGCAACGGTAAGAAGGCAACATGATTTGCCTTTGGTTAGAGAGATCGATTCAGCTTTTATTAACCGTGCCTTTCAGAGTATTACGATGGCAGAGAATATTCATTGCAATGCCGCTTTCAAAAGAAAAGTTATACCTCGGAATCCCGATCCATCGTTCCCGCATTGATCATTTCCCGTCGCGTACGCCGAACGCGATAGCATCAGTTCCGAACTTCACCTCGTACGAGTGGTTCCCTACTTTCCGGGGTGGCTTGACTTCAAACTACGAGGTGTTTTCCGTTTAATAAAGTCAGGTTTCATTTTCACCAGTTTAATTTTATTCGTCTTCGGACCATAGCCCCTGCGAAGAAATATTCCAGTAAGAAATATTACGCGCTAAAATCTAATCATAATTACGCGCCAAAAAGCCTTTGTTTCCTGGGACATAGGCAACCTAGCCAAACATTCCCGCACTCATAGCTTATTCGTATCGTTATTAGGGAAACTTTTTTTTCCCAAGCGTAGTACCAAAAGTCTTAGAATCGTGTTCGTCTTAGATTCGTGCAAATACGGTAAATACGAAAGTAAGAATCCATATGTTTTCCAGCTTCCGTCGCACGCAGTTTTTATTGGCGACGGTGCTGCCATTGATGCTACTGTCTTTGAGTTGGTTACCTTCTGCTTCAAGACGCAGATTGGATGACAAACAAAGCATTCGCCAATCAAATAATTTTTACTCCTTGGAAACCCAAAATATATCAATTACATCGCGAAATCCATTTAATATTTTTATTCTATTATCAACAGGTATGATGACCCCTTGGAGGACGGGAGATGTGGTAGCTAAGTAGTCCGAGATGTCTTGGGTTCCATGTCTGGTTGAAGCACTCATACTCCCTTAACCAATACCCTCAAATTGCGAGGGTTCGCAGGGAAATTAACTCCTTCCTCCCCTACCCACAACATGAAATTCACTCGCTTATAGCTCGCTTATTGTTAGTCTAGGATTGGCTTACCTACCTAAACCACCCTTCCGGTTGAATCACTGTGTGATTGACCCCTGGGACTTCTTTGACTCAATGGATTCCTTTTCGAATTAAACCCAGCTCTCATTACCCTCGTATACCTATCCTCTCAATGTTTCATACGCCATAATCCTCTTACTCTGAAATTTTTTTTATATAAATAACATCAGCAGTAAAATATTTTTCCGATCGAGGGTTAAAGGAAATAATTTTAGATAGGAATAGTTATCATGACTTTCATTTGGATTTTTTTCTTTTTTGATAAAATTTTGGGTGTTCCACTTCACAGTTCTTTTTCTCTATCATTCAACTAACTTTATTACATGCCTTTACATACTAAAACGAATTTTTTTAGGTTGATGAATGTATTTAGTATGTTCTTAATTTATATATCTTATGGTTATGTCTTATAGTCACTTTTAGGTCAACACTTAAAACTCCATGGCAATATCAAGCTATAAAAAATGATAAATAATCACAAAAATAAAACTATGCAAATATCAGACCTTTCTAAAATACTAAAATACTCTTTTCTGATTATGAAATGTTTCACCCTGCAATTTGAATTTTTCAATTTGATTAGGCATCTTACAGTAATTACTAAATGATGGAATGCCTCGAATATCCACGAGGCATGGAATTGTAATGCCTCCAATGCGACGTTTCATTCGAACACTGTCCATGTCCCACCTCTGCCTCGCCACTTTAATTTGAATGATTTTGGTTGGAAATGTATTGAAACGGAGGAATATCGTCATATCCGCAAAGATGAATCATCATATCCTCATAGATAGAATAACTTTTGAGCTAGCATTAATTACGCATTTTGAAGGCGGTGCTTCAAAATGAACGACGGTCACGATTGATGGTGGGTTGTGTGTTAAAAAAAAATATGAACATATTTTATAGCTATGCCTGCGCAATATGGAGGAGATTGATGAATCTGATATTCTCCTATTATAGTGAATAATATTGATTTATCCAACGGTGCACGCTATTCGAGATCATATTTAAATTATCTTTGTGAATCTGTTGGATGTCTTATACAAATACTTTATCTCATTCCCGATTTAGCATGTTAACTTGTAAATATAAAATGATAGAATTTATAACTTTGGAAACTATATTAATCTGTCTTTCATTGTAGGCAAAGATATTTCTGCGGTTGAATAAGGATTTACAAGAATTTTCAAGTGTAATTGCGGACCATTAAAATATCCCAAAGCATCAACTTATATATTTTTTAATTAAGAGGATACGAATGAAAATTATTTTACAATCAAATTCTTTGAGAAAATGCCTTCGCCTCAACTTCCTCGTTATCTCATTATTGCGTCTAGAATCACGTAACTCGAGGACTCTGCACGCAGCTTTTCTCCGAGAGAGATAGGAAAGAGGCAGTTATCCCGTACCGTCCACAGGCGGGCGAATGTTACACATCCATGGTATTTCCTTACCCAGGACCACCTCGTACTAGAAAATATCCTCAGGGTTGAAACATCCAAATGCTTTACCCGGGATATTTAACTCTGACCCTATGGTAAGCAGTCAAGTGCTCTATCCACGAGGTTACCCCTTCTCCGAAATCACTCGTATATAATATATATTTTTTAATTTCAAATAAATACCCTTCTTTTCAATTTGTCGCCTCTTAAGCGCAGTGTATCTAATAAAGATAAGTCCGCTGGATCCGCGACCGAAGCTCCAAACCACTGTAACCAAATACTCGCGATTAGATGGATAGGTTACATGTGATTTTAAGGTAGGTATTGTACCCGACGCTCTTTTTCTTCTGCGAGCCACCTCTAGGGTTTTTGGCAGGGGGTGATCAATCAGCAGTATGTAGCAGAATTTCGGCATGCACACCACACGGTCATAAATAACCCCCATAGTATGAAAAACAATGTAAGCAGATTAATCCAGCACCCTGATTATGTAAATGTGACAGCGACGACGGCGAGCGATGGCGATGATGGTCTACTATCACGTTTTCAGTCAACGCCCGATCATGTAAGGGACCGTCATGAAGGCTATCACCGCTATCACTGTCGTGGTGTGACGTCACACGCATAGATGCGAATTCCCCTCTCATCGCTACTTTTTTGGATGTTGGTAGCAGTGGAAGATCTGAAGAGCCAATGAAAATCCTTGACACATTTCTACCCTTGTGTGGTAGCGGTATTTTGAACAGCACAATCACGAATAACATCGAAATGGATACACCGCAAGCGTAAGTACAATATTCATGTTTTTAATCTTATGAATTATATATTGTTTTCTCGGATGTGTTCACGTGCTTTTTATAATATTATCATGCCACCTGGGAGTTTCTGCGGGTGTGACATCCATTCGATCATTAAATAAAATTGTCTGATGTAACCTTTTACTACTGAGCGTCTCTAAAGAAATAGTACTATAAGTGGAATTTACATCGATCATGCATCGTTGATAGTATGTTAATTGGCGGTCAATGGTTGCTTGATATGTATGAAATAATTCAAAATAGAATATTACGGTGTAAATGTATCATTGAATCACTTGAACAGTTTTGAATAGAATCATGGAAGACTTCTTCCATGATTACACTTTAAGGAGGAAGTTAATTACGTGTAAATCAGCTGCTACTAAATCAATAATTGCTTTAAACTTCTTTGGCGAAGGTTAAGGTGCGATATATCTCGATGGTAACATGAGCTATGTTATTAAATGTGATTGATCCGATATGTAAATGATAGGTGAAATGTTCTTGGGATTTTTAGGATATTTAGCGTCTATTAACTAGTCAAAAATATTTATCGATAATATGTTAATTACTTAATTCAATGGGAAAGCACCAAGTCCTTCATATATGCTCGACCAGTAAACAATGCAGCAGCATATGATATTTAGATGCATTGGTTGTAGTTTTCTACCTTAATTTGCATTAAGAAAATGATCATGATTACTTTTTCTAGTTAATTTATTAACATTAGGTACCCTTTATTGCTATAATTAGGAAATCTTAAGGTAATTGTTTTCTTACTTAAGTTATAGTTTTGTCATGAGATGACATTTACGTTGTTATTATATTTGCAGGAAGAAAAATGTCCGAGTAGGGCGCGCTAACGAACGGCAATTGAAGCTGCTCGTTGATTATATGTCAACCCACAGCAGCTTTGCTGCTGGAAGGTTTACTGGACCTCTCGGGTTTGAAAAAACTCAGCGCCAGTGGCAGACCCTCTCAGCGATGCTGAATGCGCTGGGGGGTTTAAAGAAGTTGAGCAGTGGAAAAAGGTTAGTAATGCAAAGATATTAAAGATAACTTTTTTAAAAATAATTTACCTCTTAGACTAATTAGACAATGTCATAAGCAGACTTGGCGAGACCTAAAAAGAAATGTTAGAGCAAAAGCCGCAAGAGTCAATGCTGCCTGTCGAGAGACAGGCAACAAGCCTGTGGCATAGATGCTAACAGAGATGGAGGAGAAGTGCCTCGCAGTCGTGGGCACAGAATCAGCAGTTGGCTTGCCAATTCCTGAGTTCTGTCAGAGTATTCCAGTGAGTATCAAATTATATATTATTAAGCTAAGTTACATGATGACAGCAGTAATATGTAAACATGCTATAGTCTTACTAATGCTCTCTTTCCTCCTGACCCTCCCCATTATTTCCTTTTTCACAGACTGCCTCTACATCTGCTGCTTCAACTTCAGCCCCATCCACCGCAGCCAATTTTTCTAGTTCATTTGCTGAGGAGTGGGAGACAACCAGGGTGGGTACGAAAGCAGTGTGAAACATTGCATATATATGTAAAATATTGCAGGCATGGAAATCAAGTAATGTATCGGTATTGCCTATTCTTAGAGGTGTTTTCTTCTCTCTTATTTCAGGAGCAAGATGATGAGGAGACTCCATCAAATCCCCCAGAAGCACTGCAGCATGTAACTATAATTTTTCATGTTCCCATAGATATCACATTAATACACTTTTTGTTCTCATATGCTTAGGCTTAGCTCTAATTTCTTTTTAATTAGATGGAAATAACAGTGGAAGATTTATTCCCGAAGGAGGATATGGGGAGTGGCAAACGTGAGTGCCATTTCATTTCTTATTTTATTATTTGCCTTTAAAAATTGGGACTGAATGTGACATATATTCAAGAATGTATACATTTAATCAATTCTTGCTTTTGTCAATTGAATGAGACAGCACTGCTTGGTAATTGTAAAATAAGAGGTCAAAAAATGGGGTAAAATAGTAAATTAAAATTTTATCTCCTCAGAAAAGAATGAAGGCGACTTTCACAGGGTTACAGCAATGATTTTGGACCACATGAAGGCATTTGAGGTAATGAGCCATTAACCTGTTCAATCAATCGAATTCTATTTCCTCAAATATGACACTCATAGATAATCATACTTTTTTTCCACTATACTTTGCCTCAGAAAAAGAAAGAGAGTCTAATGGTTCGGAAAGTTAATGCCCTGGAGCTCATTGCCCAATCCTTAGCACGCCAGGCAGTTGCTGCGGAGAGGAGGGCTGCAGCTGAAAGCAAGCAAGTGAGACAGCATGAATTTCCTTATTTAATAATATATATCATTTCTTTGTTTTTAGTTGTATTTATTTGTTTACTTCCATATCAAAGTTTGTATATGTGAAAGGGTTCTGATATATATGTATTTACATGTTAGCATTTTTTTAAATTGAAGATATATTTTTTTCTCTTGACTTCATGTCACTTCATTGGCAATTAAATTTTGCTGAAGATAATGTTTTTGTGGTCACCAAGGTGAGTATAAAATTTAGTTCATTTCTTTAATGCAAAGTCAAATTTTTCCAGCTGTAAATATTAATCACAGATTTATCCTAAGACATTGTTAGGAGATAAGAGGTCATATAAATTGTTTAACTGCTACTGTTAAAGTATCTTATGAGGTGGAGAACATCTAGCATGGGTTGCAGGCAATAAGTAGATATAAATAATTTAGTTTTTGGATTATGGAGCATTACATGTGGATTAACATGATCATAATTGTGGTGCAACATCCTTTGAGATATGTTCTTTAATATCAGCAATTTAAATAAGAAACTGCTGTCAGAGGTAAGGTAAAAAGCACATAAATAATGAAAGTTTCCTTGATGGCAAGAAAAAAACTAAAATCTAAGGCACGTTGACAAATTAAAAGGATTTCACATTATTGTAAGAACTAAACATTATGGTTGACTTTTTGTAGATGAGAAGCATTCATTTGTCAGCAATTCAAAATGTGAAGAATTGCTGGATCACCAATCTTCTGGCGTTTTCCCAAGCAAACTCATCCTCATTCACGATTGGTTGTCTTTCCTCTATGAATTCCATATCTTGATCCTCATGCGGAGGTAATTCTTGTCTGTGAGTTATCATAAGGTTATGAAGGACAGCACAAGAGATAATGATTCTCGCAGCCGCTTCTGGGGTGTAATGGAGCACTCTCTCCCTGTGTAAGCATCGCCACGTATTTTTTAATACCCCGAACAAACGCTCCACACAGTTCCGTTTTTGTCAGTGGCAGGTGGTGTACCGTTCTTCAGGGGAGTTAGGGGCAGCCTGCCTAATGGGGGTCAATAAATATGGCTGCAAGGCATAGGTACCCTGAATCACCTGAAATGAAAATTTATTTGTTTGTCCATTGTATTTTCAAGGTGATATTAATCTAGAGCTAAACATGAGTTAATGTAACTAATACTTTGGTAAGATTTAATATTCTCACCCAACAACCACGTATTTCTTATCCCTTCATCATACATCGCCTGCATTATTTCCCGGGTTGTGCTGGTATTCCATATGAATTGATCATGTACAGATCCCGGAAATCTTGCTGACAGGGACAAGATTCTCAGGTCACGGTCACATATCTGTTGATTACATATCACCATTATTAAAAACAGCAGTCATCATTGATCCATGGGTCAACAGGAAATATATTTTGCAGACAATTATGAAGGCATGGAACTTAATGCCTGTACATTAAGGGAATGGGAGCGATAGTGATGATTGTAATAGGCCTCTTCTCTTGCTGATGGTTTCACTATTCTAATGTGCGTACAATCTATGCACCCAATGACACCTGGAAATCCTCGAGCCTCCATGAATCTGAAATATATTTTGTTAAAATAATTAATTAACCTAAGTATTGAAGAGAACCATGTAATACAGTGAAGGATAGTGGTAATAGAGCCACCCTAGAGGATAAAGTCAATGCCTCCAAATGCAATTATTTCAATTAGTGTAATTATTTCGTGTTATACACACCACCAAGAGGAAAATCACTAACCTGTTCTTAATGGCCTGCCGCTCTTCAAATGTTCTGGGAAATATAAATGATGTAGGCGCGAGGATTTCAGTGATTGCTTCGCTTACTTTCCTGATGCAGTTACTCACGGATGCCTGTCCCATTGAAAGGTGGAAATCCTGAGCGGCACATCGTTGGTAAGAGCCAGTGGCAAAGAATCTCATTGCTGTCAGTACCTAACATATATTTTCCGAAAATTGTGATCAGTCAAATTCTATCAGAATTCAAATTTCCTCTGCTTGAAAGTGAAGCTTATAGGTTATTACCTGCACATGAACAGGTAAGCCACTGGACCGTCTTCTTAACAGCCGTGGACTGATTCCCACAATTAGCTCCTGTGCTATCTCCCGGGACACTCTGAAGAGGCGTTTAAAATGCCGCTCTTCCAACTCAAATGGATTATGTGCGACCCGGATCCTTCGTCGCTCTAAGCGTAATCTATTTCTCTCCCGTCTCCGTTGCCATTCGTGGAGCAGAAGAGGCAAAAAGTAAATCCCGTCCATTCTACTCTTTAAAATTAAACCATTAGTAGGCGAGACGGCGGAAGGGAACGAAATGCATTTATTCGCTTACGGAAATACTATCATTAGAGAATCCAAAAAGAAACTGAGAATTTGCTGAAGCGGTACTTACTGTCCAATTTGCTGCGTGAAAATAAAGCTGCACAATCGAATACACTGCCTCTTCGAATTCACCACCATGCGCATATAACAATTGAACAACGTGGATAACTAATTAAGTCAAGACAGCACTCCAGTAAAAATAATTATGAATTTTATTGGTTTTTGTTCGATTATAGGGCATTATTAAATTAAATAAACAATAATTTTTGGCAAATAATTGCATTTATTGTTCGATTTTATTTCGGCATATGCTTGTCACCATCGGTTTCGAGCGTGATAGGCCGATGACGCTCGCAGCGTGATAAAAAGTGCGACCACGGTTTCATAATCGCTGCTATCACCTTCCGTCGTGGGAATCGCGTTGCCCCTGGCAACGACATCGCTCTCACCCTTCTCACGGTTACATAATAAGGGCGCTGGTGGTTTGCTGGTCTTTTGCATCTCCACTACTGACGTGAATAACCAACCAATAGCTATATGCATATGATTTGGATGGGATGGCTGTCGCCAATTAAATCATCCGTGCCAATATATGCATTCTCCCCACTATCTCAGTGATTGCCATCCCATCTACAGAGGACCAACTTCATCCCCTCCACGCCCCCTTCGGGACATCACCTCTCCGCTGCTCCCAGCTTCCACATCCTCCTGTTACCATATCACCTCCGACTGACGCTTCCCTTCCTGGGGGGTGTTTCAGAGTCTCGTAGGATTGGCGGCGTCGGAAACGGATTCATTCCGAGTCTATCGGGAACCTATCCTACGCTCGTCTTCCGTGCGTTTCACACATACTGTCGGGAAACGAGAATACGTCATAATTTTCAAGTAACAAGTGAGCAGCGAAAATAACTTCCCGCAAGATTTGATACTTGACAAGGGAGGCGAAAGGTTTGTACGGGCAAAAATAAGTGCTAATTGATACATTGTCACATAATTGACGTTGTTGCCGGGTAAAATTATCTTAGAATTGTTCGCCTGTAGTTTTTTTTAACGCAATACCCTGTCGTTTTGAGCAAATTACGGGAATGAAGGAAAATTTTGAACGAGTTTGTTCTTTCATTCTCGTGAGAGCATAGTTGATTGTTCTTGAGAACGAAACTACAGGTAGTTGCGAAATTAGGTAAACTACAGGTAGGCCTTTCCATCCCTCTCTCGCCGTGTGGCTTCACACCCTGAGGCTTATGGTTCGACCATTAGCATTGAAAGAGACAAACCACTTGGTTATCCGCAGGTATCCCCATTCAGATGCCCCAGTGTAAGTGACAAAATGAATTTCAAGAGATTTATTATCAGCACTTTATTCAAAATATCAAATACTATTGAGTGTGATGTATAAAAATGGGTTTTTGTTATCTAAATGTAGTCTGATAAATACGTCGTTTGCATTATGTTATGTCATGCCTCGCATTAAAAAAGATTCGCTTTACTCGATCCAACTGGTGAATACCGAAGTACCGAAACTATATCCTTCAAGGTCGTAAGCTAACGCACGAGCAATTATAATGCGGAATTCTGCATCAAAATATTACAAAAATCAGTAAGTACTTACCTCAATGGATCTGTTGATGTATTATATATATATATATATATATATACACACGTTTGAAATAAACTCACACGAGCATTATAAATAATGTAAAGGAACTTCTTCTTGCCCTAGGGTGGGCACACAAAAAAACTTAGAAATTGACAGAAAAACGAAAAATAAAATAAAAGTGAGGAACTTACGGGGAAAGGTTGTTTTTACAAATTTTCGATGGGACGCAGCCCATCTTTCTCAAGTGAGAAGAGGAGGGAAAGTGAGGAAAGGGCATAAGGAAGGGTGCAAGGGAGAGGGCTAAGATGGAGGGAGGAAAAACGGTGGACGGGGATTGGTTGTTCTTTCTAATGGGCGCGGTTGATTCCTGGACCAGAAAACGCACGGAAAGCCCATATGCATGCCTGTTCCAAGTCCTTCAGCTCTAGGGGGGTGGTAGATGGGGGGAGGGAGGCTAATATTCCCACTTTATAGCATTGGTCAAACATAGCTTTGTGGGAGGAAGCATGAACGGCGACTGGAAGGGAAGCAGAAACAGAAGAAACGCTATTGCATGAAGAGCGATGCCCGTTCATTCGGATGCAAAGGGGAGTGGTGGATAAGCCGATATAAAAAGCGGGGCATTTCTGGCACAACAGTATATACACAATGTTTTTTGTCGTGCAAGAAATGTCCGACACAGAGGGGAGAGGGAAGGCAAGGAATTGATCGGGAAGGGGTTCGGTGATGAGGATGTGACAAGTTTTGCATCTTGCACGGTTGCAGGGCGAGGGCTGTGGTTTAATATAGGTACTTTGTTTGGGCAGTGGTTTGGTTGTTTTTAAGATGCTGGCCAGATTTGGTGGTCTTTTAAAAACGAGTGAAGGGCATCGCGGGAAAAATCTGGAAGTGGTTGTGTTGTCTGAGAGGATGGGGAAAAGGTCTATTAGGGTCCTACGCAATACGTCCACGCCCGGAAAAAAGGTCGTACAGAGAGAAAGAAACTGCGACGAATTGTCCCCGCCTAGTTTTTTCGGGACATATGATTTTTTTCGGATCTTATTCCGGAGGAGGGGTTCCGGGTAACCCCTTCTCCTGAGAGCATGGTGTAAATTTGAAAGGAATCTATTAAGGGAGTCTGGATTGTTACATATTCTGTGACCACGGATGGAAAGAGAAAAAGGGAGGGAGCGTTTTGTATGTGTCGGATGACAGCTATTGTAGTGTAGATATTGCTGTTTGTTTGTGTTTTTAATGTGTACAGATGTGTGAAATTTATTTTTTGTGAGAAAGATGTCTACATCAAGGAATGTGACATGAGTGGAGGAGGAATATGAAGTAAAATTTACAGATGAAAATGAATTGAGGCAGGAGATGAAAGTGATTAGGGATTCCATGCCATGTGGCCACAAAAGAAAGATATCATCTATATATCGGACCCAAAGGGTGGGTGTGAGTGGGTATTGGGAGAGAAAAGACTGTTCTAGACGGCCAAGAAAAAGGTTGGCATAGGACGGACTGAACCGGCTCCCCATAGCGCACCCCTTAGACTGTGTGTAGTGATTGTTATTGAACGAGAATGAATTGTGTGTCAATATTATCTCGGAGAGGTCGACGAGAAACTTTGTGCTCGGAATCTGTGGAGTGGAGCGCTGCTCAAGAATTTTCGGACAAATCTTTCATTAAATCAATTAAACCTAGGGACAATCTTTCGCGAACAGAAAAGTTGGCATTAAATTCCCTCATCCGTAACCCGGACATCGTCATCACTCCGTCAGACAAAGGGTCTACGGTGGTCGTGATGAATGCGGCTGACTACAACAACGAGGCGCTTAGGCAATTGTCCGACGCTTCGGCGTACCAACCCATCCCTGCTGATCCCAATCCCCAATACCGAGAGAAGATTCTTTCTTTCCTCGAGGAAAACGGACCACATGAAGGACTAACAACCCAAGACATCGCATTACTATCACCTTCCAACCCCCGAAGCCCTCATTTTTACATACTACCTAAAATACACAAAGCTAATAATCCCGGCCGTCCGATAGTTTCTTCCATTCAATCTCCCACAGAACGAATTTCCGCTTTTGTTGACCATTACCTCCAACCCATAGTGCACTCTCTTCCCTCATACATTAAAGACACGTATCACTTCCTCCAACGCCTTCACTCGACCACCCTTCCTGGAGACAAAGACGTCATAATGGCGACCATCGACGTCACATCTCTTTACACCTCCATACCACACACAGAAGGTCTCTCCGCTCTCGAACACTTCCTTGAGCAGCGCTCCACTCCACAGATTCCGAGCACAAAGTTTCTCGTCGACCTCTCCGAGATAATATTGACACACAATTCATTCTCGTTCAATAACAATCACTACACACAGTCTAAGGGGTGCGCTATGGGGAGCCGGTTCAGTCCGTCCTATGCCAACCTTTTTCTTGGCCGTCTAGAACAGTCTTTTCTCTCCCAATACCCACTCACACCCACCCTTTGGGTCCGATATATAGATGATATCTTTCTTTTGTGGCCACATGGCATGGAATCCCTAATCACTTTCATCTCCTGCCTCAATTCATTTTCATCTGTAAATTTTACTTCATATTCCTCCTCCACTCATGTCACATTCCTTGATGTAGACATCTTTCTCACAAAAAATAAATTTCACACATCTGTACACATTAAAAACACAAACAAACAGCAATATCTACACTACAATAGCTGTCATCCGACACATACAAAACGCTCCCTCCCTTTTTCTCTTTCCATCCGTGGTCACAGAATATGTAACAATCCAGACTCCCTTAATAGATTCCTTTCAAATTTACACCATGCTCTCAGGAGAAGGGGTTACCCGGAACCCCTCCTCCGGAATAAGATCCGAAAAAAATCATATGTCCCGAAAAAACTAGGCGGGGACAATTCGTCGCAGTTTCTTTCTCTCTGTACGACCTTTTTTCCGGGCGTGGACGTATTGCGTAGGACCCTAAAAGACCTTTTCCCCATCCTCTCAGACAACACAACCACTTCCAGATTTTTCCCGCGATGCCCTTCACTCGTTTTTAAAAGACCACCAAATCTGGCCAGCATCTTAAAAACAACCAAACCACTGCCCAAACAAAGTACCTATATTAAACCACAGCCCTCGCCCTGCAACCGTGCAAGATGCAAAACTTGTCACATCCTCATCACCGAACCCCTTCCCGATCAATTCCTTGCCTTCCCTCTCCCCTCTGTGTCGGACATTTCTTGCACGACAAAAAACATTGTGTATATACTGTTGTGCCAGAAATGCCCCGCTTTTTATATCGGCTTATCCACCACTCCCCTTTGCATCCGAATGAACGGGCATCGCTCTTCATGCAATAGCGTTTCTTCTGTTTCTGCTTCCCTTCCAGTCGCCGTTCATGCTTCCTCCCACAAAGCTATGTTTGACCAATGCTATAAAGTGGGAATATTAGCCTCCCTCCCCCCATCTACCACCCCCCTAGAGCTGAAGGACTTGGAACAGGCATGCATATGGGCTTTCCGTGCGTTTTCTGGTCCAGGAATCAACCGCGCCCATTAGAAAGAACAACCAATCCCCGTCCACCGTTTTTCCTCCCTCCATCTTAGCCCTCTCCCTTGCACCCTTCCTTATGCCCTTTCCTCACTTTCCCTCCTCTTCTCACTTGAGAAAGATGGGCTGCGTCCCATCGAAAATTTGTAAAAACAACCTTTCCCCGTAAGTTCCTCACTTTTATTTTATTTTTCGTTTTTCTGTCAATTTCTAAGTTTTTTTGTGTGCCCACCCTAGGGCAAGAAGAAGTTCCTTTACATTATTTATAATGCTCGTGTGAGTTTATTTCAAACGTGTGTATATTGTTGCAATCTGCAACCCATTCGTGTGATCTTGTCTTCGAGCTGCTCTCCTGTTCCGGATCCACTTACATCAGTTCCAGATCGGTGAGCCGCTCCCATCTTTCTCATCTTCCTATCGTTCCTTTCCTTCCTATCATTTTTCCTTGTTTATTATTCACCTACTCCCTACCTTAAGTACTCCTCCGTAACACACTCACTTACTAAAATGCCTACGGTGGACGCGATTGATTCCATACTGAAGTCTATAAAGAAATCTTCATGCAAGCTAGCACAATTCACGTGCCACGCAGAATTCCTCTCGATGTGTTTATCCTTGGGAATCATACCAAATGGTCTCATTATAAAACTTCCTGTGACTGGCCTGCCACCTGACCTACGTCCATCTTTTCACTCTTTCACTTACCAAATTTCTTTTCAGTTCTGCCAGTCAGTTCTCACTAAGTACAACGACCTGGTCACCAAATACTATTCACATATTGCATCCCTTATTAAAGTTATTAGTCAATACATGCCGAACATTCTGCCTTCGGTTAATCGAGTTTTGCTTGCCTCACAACGCTCTCTTTCTATCCGACGCCAAAGGTCTCATAAGAAGCTTTCCTCGCTTATCCTTTCCTTCTTCCGCCTAGGCATCTCTTTGCCCGTACGTCTGGTGAACCCTCCGCCCCCGCCTCCTCCTCTTCACAGCTTCAAACCTGACCTATCAGTGATTTACAACATTCCTCCCCCACCGCCATCCCACGCCAAGGTCCACAAGCGAGTCCATATGTGCGATTCACGCCCAGGGCCTACCGATGAGCCAGCCTCTACTACCACGGAGGAACCCCAGGAAAAGAGTGTAGTCAACCTTTCTTCCACCCCCCTTTCTCCTGACCAGCTCTCTCTCCTCCACAAAGGGCTTTCTTTCTGCCCCACGCCGAAAGTAAACCCCATTCACATTCTGAAAGATACACTCCAGTTCTGCCGTAAACTTAAGTGGAAATTCTTCTGGGAGACCCACCCTAACCCCACCCAACATTCTTCTACCGTCCATAGTGCACTGACGAGATTTAAGCCTCCTTCTTCGCACGAACCCAAACCTCTTCCCTCCAATCATCCTATTGAAATTTTCAGTAATCTCCTCCTCTCTAAATTTTCGGACAAATCTTTCATTAAATCAATTAAACCTAGGGACAATCTTTCGCGAACAGAAAAGTTGGCATTAAATTCCCTCATCCGTAACCCGGACATCGTCATCACTCCGTCAGACAAAGGGTCTACGGTGGTCGTGATGAATGCGGCTGACTACAACAACGAGGCGCTTAGGCAATTGTCCGACGCTTCGGCGTACCAACCCATCCCTGCTGATCCCAATCCCCAATACCGAGAGAAGATTCTTTCTTTCCTCGAGGAAAACGGACCACATGAAGGACTAACAACCCAAGACATCGCATTACTATCACCTTCCAACCCCCGAAGCCCTCATTTTTACATACTACCTAAAATACACAAAGCTAATAATCCCGGCCGTCCGATAGTTTCTTCCATTCAATCTCCCACAGAACGAATTTCCGCTTTTGTTGACCATTACCTCCAACCCATAGTGCACTCTCTTCCCTCATACATTAAAGACACGTATCACTTCCTCCAACGCCTTCACTCGACCACCCTTCCTGGAGACAAAGACGTCATAATGGCGACCATCGACGTCACATCTCTTTACACCTCCATACCACACACAGAAGGTCTCTCCGCTCTCGAACACTTCCTTGAGCAGCGCTCCACTCCACAGATTCCGAGCACAAAGTTTCTCGTCGACCTCTCCGAGATAATATTGACACACAATTCATTCTCGTTCAATAACAATCACTACACACAGTCTAAGGGGTGCGCTATGGGGAGCCGGTTCAGTCCGTCCTATGCCAACCTTTTTCTTGGCCGTCTAGAACAGTCTTTTCTCTCCCAATACCCACTCACACCCACCCTTTGGGTCCGATATATAGATGATATCTTTCTTTTGTGGCCACATGGCATGGAATCCCTAATCACTTTCATCTCCTGCCTCAATTCATTTTCATCTGTAAATTTTACTTCATATTCCTCCTCCACTCATGTCACATTCCTTGATGTAGACATCTTTCTCACAAAAAATAAATTTCACACATCTGTACACATTAAAAACACAAACAAACAGCAATATCTACACTACAATAGCTGTCATCCGACACATACAAAACGCTCCCTCCCTTTTTCTCTTTCCATCCGTGGTCACAGAATATGTAACAATCCAGACTCCCTTAATAGATTCCTTTCAAATTTACACCATGCTCTCAGGAGAAGGGGTTACCCGGAACCCCTCCTCCGGAATAAGATCCGAAAAAAATCATATGTCCCGAAAAAACTAGGCGGGGACAATTCGTCGCAGTTTCTTTCTCTCTGTACGACCTTTTTTCCGGGCGTGGACGTATTGCGTAGGACCCTAAAAGACCTTTTCCCCATCCTCTCAGACAACACAACCACTTCCAGATTTTTCCCGCGATGCCCTTCACTCGTTTTTAAAAGACCACCAAATCTGGCCAGCATCTTAAAAACAACCAAACCACTGCCCAAACAAAGTACCTATATTAAACCACAGCCCTCGCCCTGCAACCGTGCAAGATGCAAAACTTGTCACATCCTCATCACCGAACCCCTTCCCGATCAATTCCTTGCCTTCCCTCTCCCCTCTGTGTCGGACATTTCTTGCACGACAAAAAACATTGTGTATATACTGTTGTGCCAGAAATGCCCCGCTTTTTATATCGGCTTATCCACCACTCCCCTTTGCATCCGAATGAACGGGCATCGCTCTTCATGCAATAGCGTTTCTTCTGTTTCTGCTTCCCTTCCAGTCGCCGTTCATGCTTCCTCCCACAAAGCTATGTTTGACCAATGCTATAAAGTGGGAATATTAGCCTCCCTCCCCCCATCTACCACCCCCCTAGAGCTGAAGGACTTGGAACAGGCATGCATATGGGCTTTCCGTGCGTTTTCTGGTCCAGGAATCAACCGCGCCCATTAGAAAGAACAACCAATCCCCGTCCACCGTTTTTCCTCCCTCCATCTTAGCCCTCTCCCTTGCACCCTTCCTTATGCCCTTTCCTCACTTTCCCTCCTCTTCTCACTTGAGAAAGATGGGCTGCGTCCCATCGAAAATTTGTAAAAACAACCTTTCCCCGTAAGTTCCTCACTTTTATTTTATTTTTCGTTTTTCTGTCAATTTCTAAGTTTTTTTGTGTGCCCACCCTAGGGCAAGAAGAAGTTCCTTTACATTATTTATATAAATATATATATATATATTATATATATATATATATATACATATAAATTCAGAGGTAAGGAAAGAAAGGGATAGGAACATGGAACAGAAAAAGGACGAGGACAACGGTGCTGTGGTAGGTGGAAAAAAGCCAGAAATCAGAGGGTAAAAATGCGGCCTGACTGGGACTCGAACCCAGAACCTCCTGGTTGCCGGCCAGGTGCTCTACCAGTTGCGCTACCAGGACGCTTAGATTTACCATGATTTCGGCGGGGGTTTATACACAGAAAACTCCCTTTGCTGTGGCCCACAGGAGTAACCAATAGATGGCACTGGGGCAGCTCACCACTCACCAAGGGAAGGAATGGACGAGGACACAAGGATGAAAGGAAAGGTACACACTCACACGATAGTAGGAAAGAGACAGGAACATGCGTTTCGGGGCACGCAGAGCCCAAGTGAAATAAGCCAATATGGCCGATACACTACTTCATTCATTCACACGGCGCCTTAAGCGCAAACATACATATAAATTCAGAGGTAAGGAAAGAAAGGGATAGGAACATGGAACAGAAAAAGGACGAGGACAACGGTGCTGTGGTAGGTGGAAAAAAGCCAGAAATCAGAGGGTAAAAATGCGGCCTGACTGGTCTCTTTCCTACTATCGTGTGAGTGTGTACCTTTCCTTTCATCCTTGTGTCCTCGTCCATTCCTTCCCTTGGTGAGTGGTGAGCTGCCCCAGTGCCATCTATTGGTTACTCTTGTGGGCCACAGCAAAGGGAGTTTTCTGTGTATAAACCCCCGCCGAAATCATGGTAAATCTAAGCGTCCTGGTAGCGCAACTGGTAGAGCACCTGGCCGGCAACCAGGAGGTTCTGGGTTCGAGTCCCAGTCAGGCCGCATTTTTACCCTCTGATTTCTGGCTTTTTTCCACCTACCACAGCACCGTTGTCCTCGTCCTTTTTCTGTTCCATGTTCCTATCCCTTTCTTTCCTTACCTCTGAATTTATATGTATGTTTGCGCTTAAGGCGCCGTGTGAATGAATGAAGTAGTATATATATATATATATATATATATATATATATTAATTACCCAACTACCCATCTCTAAGGTTTTGGGCTGAGGATAAGGTTTCAAGGTTAGAAGCGAGCGAAAGAATAATGATTTTAGGTTGTGCCCTGAATTTTCGCGCGTAGGTCAGCTCTCACGAAAGCACTAAAATCGAGTGTCACTTCCGCATATTTTGTGGCTTGATACATTTTTTAAATTAGTACACGTTTTCTCTATTCGTCCAAAAAAGTTACCCACTTTGCTAATTCATCAGTGCTAAATGAATATATTTTGCCGACCAGCTGTTATAAGGTGGTTTCCTATTATTTTCTCATTGTCTATATTGAAAGATTATTACTCCTGGAGTCCACATTTCACGCTTTTAGATTTTCAAAAGACGATATCTATTTTTCGCGATAAAATGGAAAGTGATAATTTTTAAGCGAGAGAAAACGCAATGGCTAAGTGTGAATGCTGGGAAAAGCTCGTGAGACGTCAGTCTGGTTCCCGCTGCCGCATTGTGAGTGACCTTGGGGAAAGTATGTGTGCGCCGCGGCGATGCAGGCTGCTAGCAGGTAGCAGAGTACCCTGCTAGCAGGTAGCGCTTGGCTTAAATAAAGATTATCATTACCCTATCAAACGAAGGAAACTTTCCTAGCTTAGGTAATTTTAATGGGTGATTATTAAGAGATGTTTCCCTGAGCTCTGTGCCTCATGCATGCATTTGTAATCTCAGTCGGTGTAAAACTCCTATCTTCTCGTAAAAAAATAGGTCCCTGTGACGTCACGTGGAGTGGCATCGCGTTATCACCAATTTGGCCTTTTTTAAACGCAATCGCAATCAATGCATTTCGATTTCTTTGACAAAGGAAACTACCCTCTTGTATCTCTCTAGGCATCTCCTGTGCTCTCTCTTGCCAAGCCTCCTTTCTCTGTGACTTCTCACTCCGAGAATATTGGTTCGGTCTAGAGCGTTAGAAGTGACAAACCTCTGTCTTCCCATTGGGTTCGCCTAAAGTCAACGTTACATACAGTACACAGGCAGTGTGTTTCGAGTGATAGGGGCTAAAGTTGGCTGGCGAGCAGATGCGACGCAGGAATATTTCAAAATTTAGGTCATCTAACCCCGTTCTGCTCAGCGCCACCCTCTTTCGGCATTTACAACTCACTCTACTATCCATCCCTGCGATATTGGCAAAGTTTCCAGGCGACGAGCGCATTGACGTCATGGCGAAATTAGCAGTGCCCGAACGCAACTTCCTTAATTTTTTTAGGAGTAAAATATTACTCTGGGTGTTTTTTTTTTATCACAAGTAATTATTGAAATTTTATCACATTTTTTTGTTAGCAATGCATGTATCAGATATTTTGTGGCAGCAAAATTGATGAAAATGTAATTTGCCTATTACGTATGTCTTTTGTTAAACAGTGCTGGGACGGAGTTCTTGCTCGTTTCGGCACCTTGACACCACTGCTGGTGAATGACGATACCAGATCAACAAGCGATTTTCCATGAAATGTTTTGCCTTGAATCAATTCTCTAGAGATCATATAAAGTGGATGGCATTGAATATCTTGCTCTCTTTTTCAGTGCTCTATTTTCTATTGCGAATTGATTTTTAAAAGTAGAGTATCCAAATGTGTTGCGATGAGTTGCTTACATGTTCATGTGCCAGTACCATGTTTCTTAAGTGCAGGACTAAAGGGAGGAAGGTGGAATTGATTTCCATTCGAAAATTATGCCGGTACCATATGGTGAAGGAAACTATTTGAGATCACATAGAAAATGTTGATATAATTTTAGGTGACTCAGTAATATTACTAGTGTGAACTGGGTTCTATCTAAAAATATGTAAAAAGTGTTTTCGTGAGACAGCTAACTGGATATTTATCATTTCCTCGCATTGATCCAACCTATATTACAAGTTTTGAGAAAACGAACGTTAGCTCTTGCTATATTTTATTCAAAACAAGCTTAAAAAATGGGTTTTAACATTACCTTGTCTTTGATTTTTCTCCAAAATTCTAGTTTGAAACACTGAAACTCACTCACTCAAAACAACTGAAACTCACTCAAAAGTGTGGTATGAGGGTATGTTGCTAATTTAAGCAATCAGTGGACGTTAAAGAAAGTTTCATTTACCTTGATAACAGAGGGCAATAGTGCACATATTTTCGCTTGTTTTACCAAGTATATATTCAATCCCATCACATTGCTATCAGGAAAAAGCTAAATATTACGGGATTGTTTGTGTTTTAAGAATGCATTGCGTATTTTCTGCGAAATTATTTAAGTTGACGGCGAAATGTTAGCATATTTCTTTGGAAAATTTATTGTTCGTTTTTATTATCAACTATTAAATATTTTAATTGCATTCGTCTCTCGGTTTTCATTTTTGATGTTTTGTAAAGTCTGAAATATGAGTAGCTTTCGAAAGCTTTGAAAATGGTTTCTCGTCAAAAATGAAGTCGTTTGCGAAGTTATAAAACTTCCATTCATTCAGTATTAATGACTACCTTTTTGAGGAAATGATGATAGATATGTTATTTCATTTTAATAGCAATTTTACTTTTAGCTGCGGAGTCAAATGTCCTCTTTTTTTCAAGCCTGACAAAATGTGTGAAAACAAATTGAGTACGATGCATTTATGTTGCTCGTAAAACGAAACGACCGACAAGGGGATATTATAGAGAGAAGAATGGAGTCTTGGGTACACTTGGGGGGGTGGAAGCAGTCGCCAGGAGGGAGAGGGGGGGGATAGTGCGCGTTTGGGAGACTTGAGGGTGGTGGGGAAGGAACGAGGGCGATTTCTGAAGAACCGGGGGTCGAAGAAATGCTGAAATATGGGGTTGATACGTTAGTGAATGGACCACAGGCTGCCGGCCTCGGTGGCGGCGGTGTAACGTCCTCGCCTGCCAAACAAGAGGTCGCGGGTTCGAGTCCCGCCTGGGTAGGTTTCCCCGGTCCAGGGCATGGTCGTTTGTGTACGTTTACTTGTTACACTTGTTGAACACCCCGGTGTAAAATGGCCAATAAGAGCTGTATCCGGTGGTTTGATGATAAAATAAAAAATAAAATAAATCTGTAAATCAACACAGGGAAGCGGAAGTCGATTTCTGTGTCTTCAGAAAATGTAATCCCTGCACGATTAACGAGGATCGAAGGAAAATGTCGCGCAGAATGCATATTGATGTTATTCTTAGACGTATTTCTCTCTTTGACGACACATCCGAATAAAGTCCACTTTCCCAGTAGGGAATGAATTCCGGGAAAGTGACTCCAGATTTACTGTGAATGGCTTTTTCCCCAAGCCATTCATTCCAATGGTAAATCAAATTGCCCCTTCCTGTCGAATTATCATAACGCGCGATTCTCGAAAATTGTGTACTATCACACGAACAGTAGCAAATAATGCGTTGTGTGTCTCAATTTCGGCCGCAGCGGGAAAGGAATTCGTGGATGTATTGCTAATCAGGTTACGGATTCGATAAATTGTTATCCATCGGTTGCGCTCTCCCTCTTCGTACTCCTTTCATCTTTCCCAATTGCGATTGTGTGATGGCATTACTGCCCCTGAGATGCGAACCGATTTCATACCATTTACTTTGAGGAAAGACGAACGATAGTGCGCAACTTGAAAGACATTCGTCCGTTGACAGGGAAGTCGACCTCGATTCGGATTTCCACTCTTTCCACCGCTGCATACGTCACCAGCTGCTGCTTCTTCCTCGGGGAGAGCAGACCTTCCCCTACCATCGTTCCGACCTTGGGAACTGCGTCACATTCCTATTCCCATACGGAAGGGCGACCGGCAGTTGTTTTCGTGGAACGTATGTCGGAGGGATATATTCCCAACCCTGAAATATAACTTGCAACATCGAAAAACTTCATTGAACGTATTCACTGCACGTTATATGACAACTTCCTCGACGTAGTGATTGCGTGACAGTGTTGAAAGTGTACTGTTACCGAGGAAACAATATCAAATGAGCGTACCCTTCAAAGTATTACTCTTGCCACACCCTCCTTCAATTAGTGGCAGTCAATTAGGTATTCGCATTACTTAAGCCTGCTATCCTCTGAAAGTATGTGTTGTTGTCATTGAAGTCGTTATCCCCAAGTGCACGTCGTAATATGGGACAGGTATTGCGTTATGCTATGAATAGAAATTACTAATTCACTTTTTACGTCGACGGAAAACAAACGAAGGAGGCCAGTGCGTCTTCTGAAAAATTCGTCCGTTGGAACTCTTTTTTTTCTTCCCAGCGTCCCCTTCGCCACTCGCTGCGTTGTGGCTCGTGGTGGGGGAACCTTCCCCCACCACCCAGGTCCGACCGTGGGAAACAGCGCCACACACAGGTTCCCACGATGGTGGTCTACTTAGCAACCCCCCACCCCCTATTACTTTCGCCCAGGTGGGCCCTCGCAAGACGGTGTGTGTCTCAAGAAAATGTAGAAGGAAATGAACGTTAGCTATGTTTAATGTCTGCCGTTCGCATTTCCACTTAGTAGTGCATTCACTTTTCCTCCAAATTATCTCCTATGGTTAAACGGTACAGCATCATTAAGGTCTACAGAATGAAGATTACGTGAAAAATTAACCGTGATATTGCCCGGAAAGTAAATGTATTTATTGACAGCTTCTCCACACTCAACTTTCCGTTCATATGTGCACGAGTGAGGAATAGCCGTCCGTTTCAAGGATTTACAACCGTACATGGAATTTATCAAACACGAACTTTCAACGTAATCAATTTCGGGATACATTTCCCATTTCTTTACGAGTTCATGTCATTGGTCATCTGACGAATAAAACTTCAGTTTCAGTAGGAGGGAAATATTTGCATCGGACTGCATGATATACATTAGTCACACTGGATTTCCTGAAACTGTCTGCATTAATGAATGTGCGAATGAGGGATAGGAATATATCTTCCAGCAATTACGCAGAACGATCCGCCGGGAAGCTGAATAATCCGCTGGACCAAGCGTCACTTTCCAATGGCAACGAAAAGGAATGCTCGTGAATGCTCACACTTACCTTAGCCATTTGCGCTGCTTCTTCTTTTCTTTGTATCTATGCTCATTGATTGTATTTTTCGCTCCCTATCCTCGTTCCCACGGAATGAGTCGGTGACTTCAATGAACGAATAAACCGCTGATGTGGTCCACACAAATATTTTTATTTTGCACAAATATGATTTCACCGAAACGACGATCGGTGAGGAAATGATAGTATGTTTCGAAGGAGAAGTTCTTGATTGGAATAGACGTTGAAAGGAGACTCTAAGAAGATCCATTGACTGTTCTTTTTCCATGTAAAAATGCGATGACGTCTTCTGCTGACCTTCGGATTTGTTTGGAATATTATGGAATATTGTTACACGTATATCGTGACCGTTGGTTGTTTACGAAATATCGGACCATTTATTCAGCGCCACCTTTTCAACAAATCTTTTTTCCCTCGTAAAAAAATAATTTTCGTGGGATATATTTTTTTACAAATTTACAGGCTACCGCTGTTTATTAATCTATTTTATTGGATAAAATTTGAAATAATCTATCATATGCGATCTTCAGTGGTTTTAAAGGTTATCATTGGTTTCAAAGAAAACGGGTTTTGAATTTTCTTGACGTCACAGCTATTTGTCATTGGCTGAGTTTCAGAAGTGCCGCTCTCTGGACTTCACTTCGCGGCAAGCTGTCTTGGAGATAAGAGGTGAATACCTTACCTATTCTTTTGGTGATACGGTTCGTGCATCCACTATCCATTAATTTTCAATTCTCGCAAGCCGAGCATCAATCGCAAATACGATTTATTTATAATCACAAAGTAGTCGTTGTAAGAGTGACAATCGTTTTGAAAAACCAATTATTGTTACGGCTTTCGTCTTCATGTCCAACATATTATACCATGAAGGGAATACGCCCCTGTTAAAAATAGCCCAGTGTCTTCAAGAACACCTGTAATCGGGAAAAATTTTCTCGGTTTTAAATCCTCTTGTATTTTAATCAACACTGGAATTCGTGTCTAAATAATTTCTGCTCTCATGGCATTTCGGTGAAGGGCCAGGTTTCATTGCGTATTAGCTGCGTTAGATATTTAATGTGACCGTTAACTGGTTTGATACTCCTTTTTTATGTGCGTATGAGATAGATTTAATGAGCAAGAAGGGTTACTTTTGATTAGTTACATTTCCATCTAGTCTGTCTGCATTTGCAGATTATAGGTAAACTGTGATTAGCTTTATCACTTTTTTATCGTTTTTCAAACTACCAACTTTCGCACGATTGTGCATTGCGGGTGACTCCCGTAAAAGTTATCACCGCGGCTAGTCCCGGTATACTTTAAATTAGCATATGATGATTTTTTTATTCTCTCCTATGCTTCTATTCCTAGTGTGAAAAGATTATTGTTTTTGCAGTAAGCCTCCTTTTCCTCCACTATTTTCTGCTTATTTCTTCCTTGCTTCACCCATCGTTGTAATTCGGCTTTCTGGGTAGCAAAATTCTTTCACCGCTTCATGCTTTTCTTTCCTAGGTTAATCTTGGTCTTAGCCTCCTCTCTTTTGCTTCATACAAATATGTTGGTATCTTTTTATGACTTTCAGCTGACATTTGGCCATTGTCCATTCCAAATTTCTCAAAGTCTTCTTCATATCCTTGTCTTTCTCGGCTATGACTTCTATATTGTCAGCAAACGGCAGCATAATAGTTCCTTCTCATTGTATATTAACACACTTAAAAGCCCTCCGTTTTATTTCACTGATGGCTTTCTCTAAGTATGCATCAGAAATTACAGGGAACAGTTAAGCCCATGCCTCCTTTTCTTTTCCTATTCTTTTCTCTTTCCACCGATAGATCCAGAACTTATCACTGCTATTTGTTTTTTGTGCAATCTGTGCTCTATTCTGCGATAGTTGTTGAGCACTCCAACTTCCTTCTGAATTTTGAGCCTCGACTCCCATTCCACGTCATCAAAGGGCAAATGTCTCTAAGTCTGCAAATGATATGAAATTCGGATTTTTCTTCTCTACGAGCAGCTGAAGAGCCAAAATTGCTTCCTTTTGCCTTTGTTTTTCCTAAATCGGAATTTGTCCTCATCCAGGAGTTCTTCTTGTCTCCGTTGTATTCCCTTGTAGATGACTGTCGTCAGCATCTTTGACGTATGTGACCTCAGGCGTGTGGTCTAACATATTTACACTCCTCTGCACTCTCTTTTTTGGGAGTAGGATTGACGTTCTTCTCGAAGTCACCAGGTGAATCTCCTGTTGAGTACGTACCGCAGATAGTTTCATACAGTTAAGACCTTTTCTCCTGCAATTTTGTTTAGCTCTGCTGTAATGTCATCTATTCCTGGTGCCTTATCCTTTCGTAGGCTTCTAACTGCAGCGTCAAATTCCGATCTTAGGGTGCTCGCTCCCATGTCATCCTTTTCTACTTTACTTTCCTTTTCGATAAATTTAGGGTTGAGCTTGCATCCGTTGTAGAACTCTCCAAGTATTCCTTCAATCTCTTGGCTTTGTGTTTCTTTTTCAGTGAAAATATTTCCATACTTGTCTGTTATGGTATTACACATTTCACATCATTTCTTAAATGTTTTCTCACCATTCAATTGGCCGCTTCTACTTTCCTTGTAAGAGTTTATTGAGAGTATCCTCGCAAAAGTTGTGATGGCGATCGCATCTTACCAAAGATTTGATCGTTACAAGTGATTCCTTTACTTCTACTCCCTTGCATCAAATCACTGGTTTTACGCGGAGTGAAAATGAAGACAAGGATAAGTAAAAAATTCGACCGGTCGAAGGGAAGGGAGGGGGGGCTGCGTCTTCGTATCTACCCAGGATCTGGGATATCTGGGATCTATTGTCTTAGAGGGGTATCGGGTAGATGTGGACGCTGGAGTTTTGGCTTCCCACCTTTTAGGTCCGTGTTCAACTCCCGGTGGCGGAGAAATTCAGAGCCGGTTGGCCGATCCTAGAGAAGAGTGCTTTGTGGCGGGGGTTTCAAGTACAGCTTTGCGTCCGTCAGGTGGGGCGTAAAGCCTTTGGCACCTTTCCTAAAGAGCAGACTAATGCCAACGCTGGGTTTCTCTTTTTTTCTCTTCCTACCATTTATTTAAGTGTGGGGCAAATGACTTCTTTATCTTTCGTTCGCCTCCTCAACACCCCATACCATTCCTGCGGATGGTGAGCTATCGCCAGTTACGAGATTGCAGGGTGCATGTTGGGAGAGCCTTCGCCACCGCCAAGAGAACTTCCTCGCACTCGAGATATCCGTCAATGTCGTTTCATCGCGATAACATCGCCATTTGCTCTCTTCCACTTCGCTCTCTTGTCTGACGTGTTGAATGGAGGAGGAGTGCTGTGCTTCTTCTTCTTGCCTTCACTCTATTCCCCCCCCCCTCCACGCATGTCTCTCGGCTGCCAATATTAACGCCTCTTCCCTCCCACCCCCCACTTTCTTTCCTCCATCTATTGTGTTGGAAATCTTGTGTTGGTGCTATCGTGGAATATACATATTCGAGAAATAACCGGTCAAGCTAATCGTAAATTGGGTTTTGTTGAAAGAATATTAGGAAAGTGCGACGACAAAGTGAGAGAAATAAGCAACTTTTCCCTCGTTAGACCACACTTGGAATACGCTGCCAGTGTTTGGGACCCTCATGAAAAAGTCTTAATAACAGAGTTAGAACGCGTGCAAAGAAGAGCTGCCAGGTATGTGAAAGGTCGTTACGATAGTCTTGTTAGTGTAACTGGCCTCTTTGATAAACTCGGATGGGAATCTCTGTCGGACCGTAGATTGAAAAATAGACTAAACCTTTTAGATAAATTCAAGAGCAATATCTTTTCTGACGAAGTTTACCACCTCCGTAATTCTTCTCGCTCTGAAGTAATGTCTGCCCTATCATTGGTCCCACTATCCTCCCGTAGGGATTTCCGTAATATTTCCTTCATTTACAATGCCTTAAATGGCAAGTTCCGATCCTCAGATATGATGCCTTTCTTTTCACTCCACATTCCCTCCCGCTCCTTCCGTAATAACCACCTACTACACCAGCCTAAATTCCGTCTTTCTCTCTCTCTCTCAGAGATCACTTTTTTACAGACTCCCTACCTCTTTCAATGCCATTTCGAGTACTCACCCTTCCCTGGATCTTTCAATGCCCATCAGGTCATCCAAGAGGCAGCTTCGAAAAGCCATCTACTGAATCCATTTTTTCTTTTTGATATCCTTTGTATAGTTTTTTTTATAGTTTACATTTGTTAAAGCTGCAGATTTTATGTTTTGTATTCAATGTAAAGGCCATTTTGGCTGTGTTTGAATAATTTAATAAAAAAATAAAAAAATTAAAAATATCTTGCGGACGCCAACATACTACGGAAGATCAGATCATGCAGATAAAATAAGAGAGATAGATTGTAGAACGGTCAGATTCCGAGTGTCATTTTTTCCACGATCAATAAGAGATTATAACGGCAGCAATAGAACTCGTAAATAGATTGCATGACTTGTAGTGTAGCCTACTAACCTATGCAAAACTTAATGCATGTTTCTTAATTCAATTATTAATTCTAACAGCATAAGGTAGTATAATTTGTTATTATACGGGACGTTTTTTGGACGGTGTGATGTGCATGTGGGAGTCCAAATGCATGCTGGTGATTGATCACCCTCTGCCAAACACCCTAGAGGTGGCTCTCATTATGTAGATGTAGATGAAACGTCCAAGTATTGTTGTGAGGGAGTTTTGGCTCCCGCGCATGTTTAGTAAATACGATACACGTACTTATACGAAGCACAGAGCGCAGTAAAACAACATAAGTCTTCTGCATTTTGATGTGGAATGTAAGTAGCAAACTAGGGGCTTCCAAAACACTGGAGGTAGTTCAGTACATTTTTCTGAATTTGAGGGGTATTTTTGGCGTATTTTGCCCATTTCTCAGGAAACGTAACCGAATGTGGTAAGTTCACTGTATTTAAAGGCTACAAAGCTCATTTATGGGTGATCGATAAATAGATTCCTTCCGGATTTTAGAGCCTATTTGATACCGATAGTTTTCTTATACTCAACTGGAAAAAGAGTAATAATTGAGCCATTTGTCTTGTTATCATTCGTTATTTAACTAATGTCAGTTTAATATGTCCTGCATTTTTGCGGGGTGAGGGCCTTAAAACTTCCTCATACATCATAGGTTCATGGCCTTCGGAAATTGCATTTGAACCTCTATATATCTCTCAAAAATTAAAGTAAAATGTAATTGCTATTTTCCACAATAGTTCTTACGACGACTTTTGGCTCACAGAGTTGTCATTTGGTATGGGACATCACATTACATGAGCATATCACGTTTAATCATTCAGAGAAGAGGTGGAGCAGGATTTGACAAGTATTACGTAGGAGTAGAAAACAAGTAAGATAGTGAAAATAGGCAACCCAGGAGATATAGATAAACCATGGGTGAGAGCACGTCTCTAGCGGCAGGAGAACGGCACCCGGGAAAAAGACAGGTAGATGCGATGGCCAAGGGAGGGGGGAGGATATAGGAGGCAGAGGTAAAGAAAATATCTCCCATATTCTCCCTTGCAAGGGCGCAGCTAAGAATTAAGGCTAAGGGAGGTTTTATGCGCAAGTAATACTAAAAGAGTGTGGGGGTATTGTATACCCACCAGGGTAAGCAGGAGTTGCGGGGGGGGGGGGGGCCTCCTCCAGAAAAAATTGTAGAAAAATGGTTCAAAATGGCGAGTTTTACGGCTTTCTGAAGTTAGTCAATTCATATTCACCAGTAAACGAACCACGCAAGTTCCAAGTGGCTCCCAACCAATCCCTTTCCGTTCCATTTAAATTGCCTTTCTGCTTCGGATTCTCTGTATATTACGTATTCGAAGTGCGGCTAAGTAATTACGAAATAGCACCGCGACTTAATCACTTACCTCCAAAACGCTCCATAAATTCTTAACTCTCGTGGCTTGCAGCGAATGACTCTTCTGTTCTATCATCAATGAATTCCAAGTGTTCAAGGATTTCCAAAACCTGACATTGGAAACAGATTCCTACATCTTTAAAGACTGTTATTTTTTCAAATATTGTTGGTCAATATTAAAAAGATTTTTTGTCATTATGCGTAAGTAATACATTTATGACTAAGTGGTGTGCATGTGGTGATTTTTTATCATGTTGGTGATTGGTCAACCACTGCCTATCCCTCCCTTGGGGTGGCTCGCAGGATATTATGTATATGTAATGTTACCCCTTCCCCCGAGTGAATTCAAAAGCCTGGTCACACGATACATTAAGACGAATAAGTGAATCTGTAATCACCTAATTAAAACAAATGTTAGAACAAAAGAAGCATCCTGTTCGCAGTTGCTTAAAATATTCTTACATGCCGCGTCATTCTGATTTCTAAGCCGTTTGTGCAATCGCATGTTATCCCTTTTGGGTTAATGTATTATTCATTGTCATCTATTCTCACCTTTGCCGGCTATCATCAGACGGCGTTGCCATTCACCTGAAATCCTGATCTACTGAATCAAGCGGTGTAGTTACCCTCATGTTCACATATGCTATCCTCAGAATGAACGCATTTTCTAATTGAGATTCTAATCTGGCTACATAAAAAATCGTAATTTAATGCATCAGCTGAAAGGCCGAAAATACTTTTATAAGGTATTTTGTATTTGCTGTGATAGAACACATCTCTCCTTAAGTAGGCGCTTACCAAGGTGGTAAAGGAGAGGTGGTCTCAGTTCCCTTGCCGAAGTCCTGTGACGTCACGGCAGACACCGGCCATTTTCGACGGATGAACCGCATGGGAATTCAGTTTCTTCAGCAACGAATATTGCGCTCCCTGACTAATACTGCCGATTTACTACTCTTTTTGCGTGGTAAAAGCATCATAAAGAATGCGTTGTATGGTGGCTACTTGTGGTAATAGCTCTAACAAAGCTAAGAAGAGCGGACTTCAAATATCCTTCCATAGGTATGTAAATCGTCGCGTTGTTGTGATTATATTATTTGAGGCATTATTCCTATTATTAATCTATTCATCTTGAATAGTTTTGCTGGATGCTCTTCTATGCCTGATGCACTATGTCTTCTTCATGGATTTCTTGCATAAATGCTTTTCAGCTCTTAAGCTGAAGAAGGGAAGAGTCCAGGGAAAGACTCTGTTGGCAGAAAGATCACCATCTTCGCATTAGATTAGACTGGCAGAATGTTTTCTGCAAATTGATATTGCCCAACCTTAGTTTTCCTGTGGCACAGACTGTGAATGATGAAATAGACACTCGAGTAATAGCATGTTTGATACAAATCAAGAGGTTTTATAACGTTTGATGAGACTGAAAATTTGGTGATCTCTGGTGCAATTCATTGAAATTGTTGAATAGTTCATTTTTCAGTTCCTCTAGTAAAGCTCACCAATTTATACACATTTTTAATTACAGGTTCAGCTATTCCAGTAACAATGGAAGATTTGTGGTGGCTTTCATCACGTATTCATGATTCTTTTCCTAATTTGAAACTATATCAATAGATATGTTCCATCAATTACACTTGAGATTTATTTTTAATTTGCATACTTTGCATTGGTTGTATAAATAATAGTTTCAATAGCATTCTTAAATCTGAATTCTGGAAATGTAAAATTTGCTGTTTATGTATATTACATAAGTTTGAAATATGTGTATTGTTTTCTTTTTTAATTCCTAAATCTGTGATATTATTTGATGCAGCTTTTATCCATGCTCCAAATCTCTTGAAAAGCACTTATACTGCATATTAGCTTGTTGTTTGCATACCTATTCCTGTCTTATTTTGGGTAATTATATAGTAATGGTTAACCCTGAGTCAATGGTCATGAGAAAAAAATAAAAGAAATAGACTGCAAAACAGAGAGATTTAAAATGTCATTCTTCCCTCGTACTATTAAGGATAGCAATGTTGTCTCAATTGAAAGGATTAATGGCAACGCTCGCTAGGATCACCCATTGCATGTTTTTTCGTTGTTCTAACCTTGCATGTATTTTCTCTAGGAATTACTAACCATTGGCAATTTTTTATGAATAAGCATGTATATTTTTCTAGTGTGCGTAATATTTCTTTGACTGTGTGGTGTGCATGTGGCGGTCCTCTTGCATGCTACATGTTGGTGATTGGTCACCCCCTGCCAAACACCCTACCCCTATGAAAAAATTGTATAAAACTGTTTCAAATTTTTATACATTGCCATGGTAATGTATAAGAATGTATAAAAATTTGAAACAGTTTTATACAATTTTTTCATAGGGGTATAGGTGGCTCGCAGGGTATTATGTAGATGTAGATAAACCCTTCAAATTGACCACATTTGTATCAACATTCCTCGAATTATGTTTATTGTACTATCTTAATGGAAGTTTCCCTGAAAATTGTGTGTGGAAACCCTTCGATCTTGTTCCTCAGCTAATACAATACCAAGTTCAAATTATTCCATATTAAGCATTGCTACTTCAGAACCATGAAGGTAATATCAGTACTTCTAGAAAAGATTTACTCTATTAACTATTCAAATATGTACGGAAAAACGTCCTGTAAAAACTTGACTGAAGCACGCTTATAGTTTTCCCTTCATTACCTTTTCCTTAGGAAGGACCTACTATTGGTGATTCAAATGACTCCTAAAAGAAATAATCACCGTTTGCACAAATGCATTTTATAATAAACACAAATTTTACTCTTTACAATGTTAATTGCGTTAAAGTTCTACATGGTATTATGGCTAGATGGTTATAGTTAACGACAATGGTGCAGAAAATTGAAGACAGTATATAAGAATTCACTCTGGTAGGCGAGAGGGGAAGAGTTGGACTCAACAAATGCTAGTTTTTAGAAACAACTCTTAGTAGTTACGAAATTTTATCTTCACGAGTTTCTAGGATTACTTTTCAAAATGGCATTTTCAGTTGTTCTTCGGAAATTCCGCTTTTTCAGTTCGGCCAAGGCAATTCTGTTCGTAAATTCAAAAATAGCAGCCGTTCGGCGTCGTCCTTTATTTATTCACTTTAAAAAAATACCTTTCGTTCATGACAAGCTATTCTATCGAACGCATTCAAATGTCATACATATAAATTCCACCACCCCACAGCCGTTTCATCGACATATCTAGCCCAAAGGCGAGAATGTGAATAAATATGACAGGAAAACCCGGGCATAGCATGTTAATCCTGCCAGGGCTGCCAGGCGGCGGAGCGAGGTGTCGGCCGTGACGTCACCGCCGAAACGTATACAGCGAAGTGAGACCACCTTACTTCTATCACCTTGGGCGCTTACGCCAGTTATGTGAAAATCAATTCCTCGGAGGAGGGTGAAATTAATGTCAGAATATATTGTGTTAGCGTTTCTAGTATTGTAGTAATTCCTTTCTAGTATTGTAGTAAAAGCCGCGGATCGTTAGTACGAATGAAAGCAAGGACAAGGTTTGACCTAGAGAATTGAACCAAGAACTATTAATATTTAAACAAAGATATTAGGTTTTTCACGCTGCGACGCTTTATTATCTTATTTTATTGTGACCACTTAGCTAAATTGCACATAAATTGATAGATATGGGAATTCGTTTTTCCCCCGAACTATAAAGGACTTTAATAAATGGTGGTCGAAATTTTGTGTGAGAATTTTGCTTTTTATATTAAACGGCTTGTTTCCTGGCACCCTCTGCCACACGCCTATGTAGGTTAAAAAATGCTGTTTATTTTTCGATCAGCGTGGTTATTATTTAAGAGTATAAATGTTAGTGAAGAGTTTGATCTGGAGTGTAGCTCTCTACGGTGCGGAAACGTGGAAACTGAGGGAAGAAGACGAGAGAAGATTGGAGGCATTCGAGAAGTGGGTATGGAGAAGAATGGAGAGGGTGAAATGGACGGAGAGGAAAAGGAACGACGAAGTGCTGGATATGGTTGGCGAGGAGAGGCAGCTTTTAGATGAGATACGGAGAAGACAGAAGGTATGGATGGAGTTAGTGTTTAGCGGTGAGGGGATGTTGAAAATGGGGTTAGAGGGTAGAATGTTAGGGAAACGAGGGAGGGGAAGGAAAAGAATAGGATTTTTAGACAGATTGAAAGAGAGTAGGCCTTACAGTGAATTAAAGAAGGTAGTGTTGGAAGGAAAGGGAGGCTCCCAGCTCACTTCTTGAATACTCCATGAAAACCTACCTTAATTGGTAGAATACTAATAATAATAATAAAGTCAGTCGGATGTGTCCCATTCTGTTTCGCTAGGTGACGTCAAAGAAGTGGAGAATCTCTCGACACGCAGCCGCTGTATTGGTGTAGGTAGTTTAAATGGTAGGGTGGAAGTGTCGGCTGGCTGGCCCATTCACCACCCCCTCGCTTTGCGGACTGTTTGTATTCGAGGGATTGGAAGAGGGGGCGGGGGAGTTGGAGGTGTGCCGACGGTGGCGTGCGAATGTTTCGTCGCAACGTTGTTTGGGGGGAAGGGAACGGAGAGGAGGGGAACGGAGGGATGGGGACGGAGGGGAGGGTGATGGAGGGGAAGGGGGGCTCGCTAAGGAAGTCCCTTTTTCAGTACCATTCAGTACGCCGGACAAACAGCTTCGAGTCGGGATCCGGTGCAGAGAGACCGAAGAACAGTTGACGGTGAACACGCGAAACACGCTCCTCGTCTTCGCTTGCGGTCGTCGTGGTTCGCACGCCCCCAGAGCCGACTCCTCTCCTTTATTGGGGGCGTAATCTCGCTCTATCCGGCTGACAGAAACACGGGTCCCCTCTGCAGCCTCCATGGAGTAGGAACGGCATGCCACCAGCGTTCTCCGATCGGGACATCGCATCCTCGCCGCTGGATACGGAGTTTGCGACACCGGCGTCCACCGCGGATCGCGGATATGCGTCCCGCGCCGATATTTGTCGACGCATCTGACCTGAAAAGTGGTGTTATTGCATTGTTTCGCTGTCATCGCAGAGACATCATTGTTCATCGAAGAAATGCTTTGGTTCCCCAGCGGCAAGGTGGAGAAATATCCTAGAATCACGAAGGAGTGGAGAAGGGATTGCATCGCTTCACTGTTATCAGGGAAAATGCACTGATTCGCGCTACCTCATGGGTAGCAATAAAGGAATAATTTGTTTCTCCGACATCGTGGGAGGTTATTCTGCATGTGCGAACTTCGGATGAACGTTTTTTTTTGTGTGTTCGGATTTTTTCGATAGTGATCAAAGAACCCGCATGAAAGAGTCCTTCGTGTCATTTTCATGCTTTAATCAAAAACCCCTTTTCAAACCCTCGAATTCACTTTGCCGTGGTAAATGAATCAAAGATTGAGGAAAGTGAGTCGCACTGTTCGGACTTCTCAGGAGTGCGTCCTTTTAAGATCGTTGGATCTCTGTTGCATTTCCGATTTTTTTGTCACTCACAGTCACTGTGTTCCAAAAGCTTTGAGGTAGAATTGATAAAAGAGTATGCGGAGTGGAGGGCCTGGACCGCAACCCTTTGACATCATCGATTTGCAGCGAGGCTTTCCACGGGAGGAGTGCGGAAGGATACGAGCGCCCCTCGAGGGATTTCTCCTGAAGAACAATCGGAAAACTCTCTCACGTTCGAGTGAAAGTGCTCCCCCTGAGGGTTACAGCAGTGAAAGGGTTAAAGAAGTACGAAGACGATCGCATATTCTTATCGGAGGTTGGAAAATAAAAATTGGTGGTAAATATCTTCCCCTAGGCAAGAAACAAATATTCATTGCAACCATCTTCCCACGTTGGAAATTCAATTCCGCGGTATATTATGAACATATTTTTTTTCAAAGCTCTTAGATGTATTTCATTCTCATCTTTGTCATCAAGCTTTGATTTTTTCTCGCCCCCTTAGTCAAAGTAAAGACTGGGAAACAAAGGTTATTTCAGAGACTTACATTTGCAAGTGTAAATCGTCCCTGCTCAAGTTAAATACTTCGTTATGTGCATATCTTTCCCCTCCGTAACCAGAAGTATGTCCAAAATTCTACATCGTTCACTGAACTTCGTATGAGTTTGTGGTGATATCCCGTTCATTTAGCGTTCTACATTTCATACTTAACGATGATGTTCTCCAGTGGATATGTGAGCAAGTGATCGTGAGCCATGCTCACGTGTGTCTTACTTTGAGTGCTTCGTTTTGTTCAAGAGGAATAACTGCTCCCCCGGACGGCGTCTTAGAAGCGTCGGATGGCGGCGGCCGTAGGCGTCTTATGCGGGGCGGTCGTCGAGACGGTGGGGCCCTTCTAGCGACGCTACACCTAATCTCGCTCCTCTGACAAAGGTGAGTGTCCCTTTTCCCAATTAGCATTTATGCTCCTCTGCTTTAGCTTTGGTTTTACGTATATGATCTTTGCCACCGTATATAAATGTGAGCTTATGTGACGAAGGACAATGTGTGGAGAAGTCCGTGCTTTGAAACAGTTGAGGATTCGACAATGGTAGTTATTTATTATTTTTTGAGTGCCTAGGAAATCGGAATTACAGGAAGTTGTGCTACCTTAGCCCACAGTTTTTTCCCAAACATCTGAGTGCTGCCAACATTTAGCTTAAAACTAGTGTGACGGTATCAGTGTATAATATTTAACATTACTCACTTATGCGTCCATTAATATCGCTCGTTTTGAAAAAAATGGTAGACAAGACATCGATACTTAGTACTATATACAGATATTCCGCGAATTGTCCCTTGTTTTCTAGATATAGAACCTACAATACTTAGTAATTTCTCGCCGCGAAGCTGTGATTCGCCTGAAGGTATGAGTATAATATCTAACATTACTCAGTTTTGCGTCCATTTATATCCCTGGTTTTTTTATTAATGGCATATATGACATCAATACCTATTACCATATACAGATATTCCGCGAATTGTCCCTAATACTCAAGTTACAGGTCCTACAATACTTAGTATTTTCTCGCCGCGAAGCTGTGATTACCTGAAGGTATGAGTGTATGATATCTAACATTACTCAGTTATGCGTCCATTCATATGGCTGGTTTTTTATGGTAGACAAGACATCAATACCTAGTACTATATACAGATATTCCGCGTATTGTCCCTAATATTCAAGTTACATGGCCTGTAATACTTGGTAATTTCTCGCCGCGACGCTGTGGCTCGACTGACAGTATGAGTGTATAATATTTAACATTACTCAGTTATCCGTCCATTCATATCGCTGGTTTTTGAATATATGGACGTCAAGAGATTAATACTTATTACTGTATGTAGATAATTCGCGAATTTTTCCTTATTTTCTACATATAGAACCTACAATGCTTAGTAATTTCTCGCCGCGAAACTGTGATTCGCCTGAAGGCATAAGTGTATATTATATATCATTACTCACTTATGTGTCCATTCATATCCGTGGTTTTTTTATATATGGCACACAAGACATCAATACTTATTACCATATACAGGTATTCCGCGAATTGTCCCTAATATTCAAGTTACATGACCTGTAATACTTGGTAATTTCTCGCCATAAATGAAGACAGAATACTTAGTACCATATACTAATATTCCGCGAATTGTTCCTTATTTTCTTGTTATAGGTCCTATATGGTATAGTGAAGTTCTACTTTTCTTGGGGATTGCCGTGATCGTTATGCTATCTTAGCCATGGGATTTTTTCCTGAAAAGTGTATGTGATCTCAGGCATACATCGCCTTTCCCTAGTCTAGCCTTTCCAAAGCCTTTCCCTAGTCTTCCTTCCATGGGGGACAGTAAGCGTATTTATTTTCTAAACGCCCCGTGGTGACCCTACCGTGCTTCCGTGATGGGGCGTGTACGATGGGAATATGTTCCTTTAGTTCTTCTTGGTAAAGAAGTAGGCGGCGAATGACGCACAAAAAGCTCAGAGATGAAGCTTGGAAATTGACAATGACAGAAAATTCCTTGGGAATCCCCGCGTCGTTAGGCCGCTTCTCCCCCACCTATCCCATTCTTGAAGTGTCCTTGACCAGCATAGGAAGAAATACGTGAGGAACGGACGGGATAACGAGGGTGGGGTTCCATGAGGTGAAAGGGAGTATTGGCGAGTGCATGCGGGGCAACAGTTATTGGTTCTTCGTTCGTCCTGGCGTGGACGATTCGGGCGTGAGGTAATGAATTCCTGGAAATGAATCCCACTCTTTTAAAACCCCATAAGGGAGGATTTACGGTGATGTGTCTCAGTGACCATTAACCTGTGTGTGCATTAATATGTTCCTGGAATAGAGTGTTTGCAAGGGTTGCATTTTTTCAGATAAGAGAAATCGCGATCCATGGCAGTAATATTTTAACTTTAAACTTTTTTTACAAAGCTTTTCTTTACTTACTCTCATGTTGAATGCTCTGCAACATATAATCGCATTTCCTGGGAAAAGTTTATAAATATGATGTGTTACAAATTTTAGAGGAATGCTCGAAAAATTCATTCATAATGTAAAATATAAATCCATGCATTGATTCAAATAAAGCTTTGAAGTTGTATTATAGACAGGACTTGACTCATCTTTAACTTTGGCGAACCATTGCGTAGATTTTGTTCGAGGGTTGATATTATCTACAGAACTGCATTTACCTGCGTAAAACCTTCGCAGGTAAGGAATGGTGTAGGAGCAGTGTACGATCGCGTGCCGGAATTCAAGGAGAAATCGATTTCTGAAAAAAGAAAATGCCACTAATTGAAAGTAATTGGTTTGAAAAACCTCATTATTATTCTTCCGCAACACTTAAACAATATTCATCTACATCTACATAATTCGCGATTCCAGCCAAGGGAGACACCACCTGGCGGAGAACGCTCGAAACAGAGGAACGATGGTCATAACGCGGTAGTGCTATGAGGAATAGTGTATATGAGACCTCTACACTGTTTTATTGACTAGTTACGGGGTGATACCTACTTTTTGGTTTCAAAGCAATTATTACCGTTACTTGAGGTTAAATATTCTTTAATTCTACGACCCTGTAATGACTGCAGCAGAAGTGGAATTGTTTCAAAGCGAGGTGACGGCTGTTGTTCCCGCACATAGGTAAGAGCAGAAAGCTCTTGCTTAGGACTTAGGACGATTTTAATGGAGATACGTTGGTTTTACATGTTATAGCTATTAATATAGTGTTATTTCAATTGAAAATCGTTCATGTATCTGGTTACGCAGAAAAAAGTAGAAAAATAGCTTATATCCAATGCATCAAAGTATCCGATATCCGTGATCGCGGTTTTCGAGATTTTCAGTATAACATACTCAATATTTACATTGCCATTATTATGAGCGGGATGGTATTTACCGGTGTTAGTCTGATAAATGTGTTTTTTTTCTTCTGTGCGCGATGTGCTATTAAACAATTTACCTAAAGTTGCTGAGTATAGTAACTCAACATTGACGTTAAGTATCAATAGCAAGGAGGCTGAACCTACTGTACCATTGAAAGAACGATTTTTAACAGCGTCTCACGATGTAAATTAGTAATATGTGAACTATGGTAAACATTATTAGCTTATTTTGATTGATTCCAGATGTCAATTCAGTAGACAATTCGAAGTCATACATAGTCACAAAACATACTGCTTTCAGACAAGAAATGGACGACTTTCACCTATTCAAGGCAAGGCCAAGTTTCATTTCGACTTTGAAATGTAATAGTGGGCAAATAAACTTAGTCCCCAAATTCCTTTCCCCGTAGACAGTCACAATAACTCATTCAACGGATTATTATTTAACTGTGATACCCAATTTAAATTCAAAACCCAGCCAATTTCATGTGATGCTCTGTCGAATAAGCATAACCTGGTGTTAATAATATTGCTATAAATAGTATTGTTTCTACAGAATATTACAAAGATAATATTGCAATTCCTTTCTGAGGTAACTGAACGATTAAAACTAATAGTATTAAGACAAGTACAACTTATCATACTATGACATAATTCATGTAAAAATATCAGGCCATTCAGTTTCCTTCTAACCATCAGCGGTTGGATATCCAAAATATGCATTGTTTCTCTGTATGGGGTATGTTTAGTATTGAATCCACCGTAGTAGTTTAAAATTTTCTTTGTACCCTTTCAGTTGTAATCATTTACAGTTTATAACAAGGATGCCATATAACACTGTTAAATTCGAGAATAGGGCATACCAGTTCTGAATGCAATACTTTGAGCAAATGAATGTGTTTTTGTAACTCAAAGCAGACGATTTTTAAAACCTAACATACATACGAGCCTTTTGCAAATTACCTATTAATTACACCAAATTGTATATTTTCATCTGAGGAAGTATTAATAAAATTGTTAAATGTAGCTAAATTAGTAGTAGTAGATATTATTTATCTGAAACCTTGCTGTTCAGTAACTAGTATGTACATGCTTCAACATGGGGATGAAGAACGAATAACTATCGTCTCCATGATTTTACCAAGAACAGGTAATCAACGAAGATGTGAATCAACAGTAAAGATCCTTAAGTCGTCCTTAAATTTCTAAATCATACCAAACAATTTCATTTCCCAATGGTAAATCACACTACATAACTATTTAGTTCATTTCTTATCCGGAAATATGATAATAATATAGGTGAACACAGCAATCCACATCAGTGAAGCAGACGGCTGTGGCGCCCAAATACAACGCGAAAACTGCCTGAAATGGATTATGGTCCCATGTATTGAAGCGGTAGATTGTGTATGAAATACTATTAAGTTCTTTTGTAGTGTATTCGATAGAAATGGCTAGGAAGAAACGCAATACGAGTCGGATGGATGCAAGTCGAGAATCAAACCTGACTGGTAATGATTAGGTACTTTTTAAACACCTTTAGTTACATCGTCAAGAAGTTTTCTTCAGTTCTAGATCTTCTTACGGACGAAAGAAGCCGAGAAATACACCATATTAAGGTTTTAAAAGAATATTTCTATCTTATTAGCTCTTGATATTATGGTTTATGTTCTCTCCGTACGCCAATGCTTTACGATTGTTTTGATTTTACCATCACTCTGGCGGCCATATTGGAAATTGACGTCACTGACAGCAGCGCCGCCATCGGTCATTTGAGTCTCGAATACCCTGCGAGCCACCTCTAGGGTGTTTGGCAGGGGGTGACCAATCACCAGCATGCAGCATGCATTTGGACTCCCACATGCACACCACACCGTCCAAAAAACGTCCCGTATAATTACAAACTATACTACTATATGCTGTTAGAAATAGAATATAGAATAGAAATTCAGAAACATGCTTTAAGTTTTACATAGGTTAGTAGGCTACACTACAAGTCATGCAATCTATTTACGAGGTCTATTGCTGCCGTTATAATCTCTTATTGATCGAGGAAAAAATGACATTCGGAATCTGTCTGTTCTGCAATCTATCTCTCTTATTTTATTTATATGATCTGATCTTCCGTAGTATGTTGGCGTCCGCAAGATATGGTTTACTTCGTCAGAAAAGACACTGCTCTTGAATTTATCTAAAAGGTTTAGTCTAATTTTCAATCTAAGGTCCGACAGAGATTCCCATCCGAGTTTATCTAAGAGGTCAGTTACACTAACAAGACTATCGTAACGACCTTTCACATACCTGGCAGCTCTCCTTTGCACGCGTTCTCACTCTGTTATTAAGCCTTTTTCATGAGGGTCCCAAACACTGGCAGCGTATTCCAAATGTGGTCTAACGAGGGAAAAGTAGCTAATTTCTGTCACTTTGTCGTCGCACTTTCCTAATATTCTTTAAACAAAACCCATTTTACGATTAGCTTGACCGGTTATTTCTCGAATATGTGTATTCCACGATAGATCATTATTGAGTCTAACTCTTAGATATTTCACGGATTCAACAGTCTCTAATTGGGTACCCCGAATTATATATATAGCCACGTTGTAGGGAGTTGTTCTTCTTCCAGAAATTCATTGCGACCCATGTTCTCAAATTTAATTCTAACTGCCAAGCACCGCACCAAGCTTGGATAGCAGCAAGGTCATTCCTTAGTTCATCCATATCTTTGCTGGAACGGATTTCTCGGTAAACTACAGCGTCGTCAGCAAATAATCGAAACTTACTGTGTACTACTTCCCCAATGTTGTTTATATAAAGAAGGAATAGAGTTTGGTGATTGATCACCCCCTGCCAAACACCCTAGAGGTGGCTCGCAGGAATAGGAGTTCATATAAAGAAGGAATAGGAGTGGGCCAATGACACTACCCTAAGGAACGCCAGAAGTCACTCTAACCTCATTGGAGAATGCACCGTCTAATACTACTCTTTGGACGCGGTCGCTCAAAAATTCTCTTATCCAGGAAATGACATCTTCGTCTAGTCCATAAGATTTCAGTTTTATTATTAACGTTTCGTGGGGTACTTCATCAAATGCCTTCTTGAAATCAAGAAAAATCGCGTCTACTGGAATGTTGTCTTCCCCGGAGACTAAAATATCGTGGGCAAAAAGCGCTGAGTTTCGCACGATCTGCTTTTCCTGAATCCATGTTGAGTTCCCATTAATAAGTTTTGCGCGTCTAGCTGTTTCATTACCGAGCTGACTACGATTTGTAAGATTGACCCTAATAAGAGTTCACTTTTAATTAATTAAAAGTACTATCAACGAATCAGCATCACTGGTCAACAATCCTAGGATTGGTTTGACGCAGCCCTCCACTCAGATCTCCTATTTCCTCAAAAATTCAAAATCATTAATTGCATTTAATTGCTTGGGGAACAAACATTGAATTTTTTCGTAAAAATTGCGCACTCTAGATTTCGTAAATTTTCATTGAGTTTTCGACACCTATTTAAATTTTTAAAAATTATTTTTAAATAATATTAACAACATTTTTACATGCCCTTGACATTCTAAAATGAGCAACTCTCGGTGCGAGATAACAAAATAGATATTTTCATTTTTGGCCTGTTTTTTTTTAGATTTCAGCCCGATGCACTGTGCGCTGTCTGTAGGCCCCAAACAGTTTTTGACGAATCACACAGCCTTCCTTTTAGTCCAGGAAATGAAGCATTTTGGCTAGCAGTTTTTTCAAACTGAATCGATTTTCTTGAAATGTTTACAATAAGTAGGGAATATACCAAAGATCAAAATCCTTATCATGCCGACGGGCGCTTTTACTCTGCGGGGTGGCTTCTACCCCATCTCGGAAGTGGAAAAATTTATTTATACGAGATTTTATTCTTATTACTCGTATTTCGACTACAGGAATCAATGGAAGAATGAATTGAACGACTAATGTTCATTTCATGTATTGCGTCCAATTAATATTTTTCTAGTTATTCACGGTTGAAGGTAACAGTTCTTTGACGATGAAATGTCGATTTTAATAGGTTATTGGCAAATAACTTGAAAAGTATTAGTGTTATCAGGAGATTTCCAATAGCATACCTGTAGCGGGTAAAAAAGTAAGTATAAAAATAAATAATAAAAGTGTATAACATGGATGTAGATGTAGGTACGCCAGGAAAGGCCAAGTTTGAAAGATAGTGACAAAAGAAACCGCAGCGCACCTTTGGCGCCGTTAAACCAGGCACGGGGGGTGGAGGAAAATGTTTACAACGTGATTGGTCCTAGCTTATACGTTCAGGCGAATCACAGTTTCGCGGCGAGAAATTACTAAGTATTGTAGGTCCTATATGTAGAAAATAAGGGAAAATTCGCGAAATATCTGTATACAGTAATAAGTATTAATTTCTTGACGTCCATATATTAAAAAAACAGCGATATGAATGGACGGATAACTGAGTAATGTTAAATATTATACACTCATACCGTCAGTCGAGCCACAGCGTCGCGGCGAGAAATTACCAAGTATTACAGGCCATGTAACTTGAATATTAGGGACAACACGCGGAATATCTGTATATAGTACTTACTATGTATTGATGTCTTGTCTACTATAAAAAACCAGCCATATGAATGGACGAATAACTGAGTAATGTTAGATATCATACACTTATACCTTCAGGTAATCACAGCTTCGCGGCGAGAAAATACTAAGTATTGTAGGACCTGTAACTTGAGTATTAGGGACAATTCGCGGAATATCTGTATCTGGTAATAGGTATTGATGTCATATATGCCATTAATAAAAAAAACCAGGGATATAAATGGACGCAAAACTGAGTAATGTTACATATTATACACTCATACCTTCAGGCGAATCACAGCTTCGCGGCGAGAAAATACTACGTATTGTAGGTTTTGTAACTTGAGTATTAAGGACAATGCGTAGAATATCTGTATACAGTAATAAGTATTGATGTCTTGTGGGCCATTATAAAAAAACCAGCCATATGAATGGACGCATAACTGAGTAATGATAAATAATTAACACTTATACCTTCAGGCGAATCACAGTTTCGCGGCGAGAAAGTACTAAGTATTGTAGATCCTATATATAGAAAATAAGGGTTAATTCGCGAAATATCTGTATAAAGTAATAGATATTAATGTCTTTACTGCCTTATATTTAAAAACCAGCGATATGAATCGACGGATAACTGGGTAATGTTAAATATTATACACTATACCGTCAGTGTAGCCAAAATGTCGCGGCGAGAAATTACCAAGTTTTGCAGGTCATGTAACTTCCATATTAGGGACAATTCGCGGAATATATGTATATAGTATTAAGTGTTGATGTCTTGTCTACCATATATCAGAAAACCAGCGATATGAATGGACGCATAACTGAGTTATGTTAAATAGTATACACTCATACCTTCAGGCGAATCACAGTTTCGTGGCGAGAAAATACTACGTATTGTAGGTTCTGTAACTTGAGTATTAAGGACAATTCGGGGAATATCTGTATGTAGTACTAAGTATTGATGTTTGGTCTGCCATATAGTAAAAAATCAGCGATATGAATGGACGCATAACTGAGTAATGATAAATATTACATACACTCGAACCGTCAGTCAAGCCACAGCGCATACTTGAATGTCTGCGCCGTTTTGGGTTGGTGCGCTTGCTTGGATTGGGAAAACTGTTGGCCAAGGTAACACAACTATAACAGCATCATAATTGGTTCCTTGTCATCAGTACACGTAAGTTAACCTCACATAAATGTGAGGTTAAGTAACGAAGGAAAAAATGAGTGAAGAAAACAATCCCTGCTTTAAAACAGTTGAAGAGTCGCGTAATGTATTTAGTTATTATTTTTTGAGTGTATAGGTGATCGAAATTATGAGTTCGGAATTTTTTTTCTGGCACTTGGACACAAATATGCGATTATCGAGATATTTATTTCGACTCCACAGTGAATGCTAGGGTTTCAGGATTGAATGCCACAGTGAATGCTGCCATCACATACGAAGCTTGAAAATGCATTATCGGGAAAGTATATAACAGGTATGGTTAACGTGTTAGTTACGTCCATGTATTGTTTGGAGTAATCTTGCACTCAGGAATCCATTTGAGTAGCTACATACCGAGAGGATATTCATGCGTCTAAATATAAGATCTATCGTGCAAGCGACCACCAAGGTGTGTGGCACGGGTTGTTCTCTCACCAGGTAAATGGCTTTAATTAAAAACGCGCTCGCCTGCCGGAAAGGCAAAGCGCACAGGATAATGGCACGCGATTATACCAGAAAACAGGAGAGTTCTAAAAACACGAACTTGCTAACACCCAAAATAAAACTATCAGTTAGAAGTAGGAAACATAATGAAATACACTTTTGTATGTTCCACAAGAGTTTTTAATTCCGACCCAGGTTTCGGCAGTACACACTGTCATTATCAAGGTCACCCGAAACCTGGGTCGGAATTAAAAACTCTTGTGGAACATACAAAAGTGTATTTCATTATGTTTCCTGCGAACAAGTTCCACCAAATATCGCCATCCAATCTTAAGCTGATCAGTTAGAAGTATTCATGAAATATGGGGAAATTTATCACTCGTGTTGAATTCAAATTTATTGTGCAAATTGCCGTTTCTTTTTTGGTCATTTTGGTTGAAATTTAAAAGCCAAAGGTCCGGCAGTAAAATTTCCTCGCCCAGGGTAACTCGCGCGTGGGTGGATTGTTATGAAATAGGCGGGGGAGTTGTTGGGAGGCGGCTCACCCGTCGTGAGTCGAGGAAGGCAGTCCTTGTACCGCGGAGAATGGATTACCTCGGGGTCGTCGCAGTCTGCCTTCTAGGGAGCAGTGGATCCCATCGCCCGCTGCATGCTGTCAGCCGAGTCAGCGTATTTCGACGGCTCTTCCCTGCATGCACGCCCCAAAACAATACGTCCCTATGCGCCAGGCATGTCATTCCATGCGCTGCTTGCGCTCATGAATTCCCAGCGTCGCTATTACGCGGAATAATGGCATCATAGTACTCTACAAGGTTATTTTTTATTAACTGGTTCGCAGATTATGGGTGCTTTCTCACCGTAATTTCACCTATTTTTGAAGTTCTTTGTGATCCTAAACTAATGAATGCTCTGCTATCAAGGTAACCGAATTGCTTTGGCGATCTTCCAAAAAATATGTATTTTTACCGGGGGCAATTTGTTAATTGCAGGTTTTTAACCTTCTTAACAGTCTATATACTTGTCGGCTATATCTTGGATCTTTTTTTCAATACAATTCATGTAAGGCCGTCGTTTTTAACCTTAAGAGATTTTCAGTATGCTACGTTAGTAGATCTTCCTGGGTCGACCATCTCTAAATCTATTTTGTAGAAAACATTCATAATAAAAGCACTCTTTGTGAAGCTGATTTTTTTTACCTAAACTAGAAATTTATGATTGAATTGAAAGTCATCTTCCAAATATTAGCGTTCTTCCTAGCAAATTCGCACCTACCATGAATGTAACTCCTGGGTTAACATGGCTGTGGTGGCTACCTTCTCTACTTAACTACTGTCATCTTCTCCCGGGAGACTCAAATCTAACATTTTTTCCAAATAGTACCTGCGGGTTTTATTAGCTTTTAAGAACCTGTTTATAACACAGAGTTCCCACTCAACCGTGAAAACCTTAAAACCGTGAATAAGCTGTGCATTTCGTCTACCGTGAGAAAACCTGGAAAAAGACGTGAATTTCGCCATGGCAACCTTAAAAATATCTCCATCTTGATTATGATACTACGATTTACTGATCAAATTCGGTATGTTAACCCTTTGAGTGCGGATGGCATAGCGTTGATGCCCAGCGTAGGTCCTGCCAACGGTCGGGTGGCATCACATAGACCTTCTATCCGACCCGATCACACTATGTCCTTCAATCGCTCCCTACGCTCCTCCGCTCTGTTCTGTCTACTCTCATGATTTTTTCCAGCACACGCACTGGATTAGACTACCTGGATATGCCTTCCGTTTCTGAAAAATAGTTTATATTTTTTGAGTCCTTTTTTTACATTAATGGAGTACTTTTTAATTTGTAAGATTTTTCACCATTACAAAAAAATTTAAGTGTGATATTTTCTTTTCTCTTCTGAATATTTGTACCAAATGTTGCCACATTTGATGGTTATTATTCTCGTTTTAGTCCTATTAAAATTTTGTAAACAATATTTAGTCATCTTACTTCCATGTCATCGACGAAATATATTTTCGTATTTCAAAATACGGCTACTATACACACGCTAAACACAGTTGAATAATCTGTTACTGTTTTCGTTAATGTTTAAACTAAATATTTACATAATGCCGTTATAACTCATAGCATTCTTCCATAATATATTTGCAACTCATTTTATGAACGATACTTTCAATAGGGATTTGATCATATTGGTTACGGAAAAAGAAATAGATTTTTTCGGCTTTTTCTCATTTATTTCATATGAGTTTGTTAAAGTTACTAGGTGGGATTAATTACGACCACCAATTCGTTATTCACGGGACATAATGAAGGTTCCAGGAAAAATTTTAAGTATATTTTTTTCATTTTGAATGGGAAATTAGAATTGGGGAAATTGTTGGGGAAAAATGATCGAATAAAAGTCTCAAAAGGGCTCAAATGAAAGAGTCGTTTTACGTCACCGTGGAATAGACTACAAGTCGCTGTGTCGCCTGTTATCTCTATTTTTAGAAGTATTTTTGCCATTCTTATTAGAAATGCATGCAAGTACATATTCTGTTGTGTGCATTTCGTGGAGAAGGTCAGCTCTTCCTTCTCAGTTTTTGCGACTCTCGCCATTAGTGCAGTCTCTTCTTCGGACATCTTTCGATTGCGTGCATTTTCACTCCTCTATAGAGATTTTATTTTTTCTAATATTACCGCATGGCCTTTTTATTTTGGACATTTCAGTGTTTTACATATATTTAGCCACTTACGTGGAATATGGGAGAAACCTTTATTTTTAATTTTATTCTTATTTTCAAACCCCAATGCCTTTAGTGAACTAGGCTTAGAATATCTCCTCGCCATGAAACTACCTCTGGCACAATTTACTCAAGTGTACACATGGAACACTGCATTTGGTCTTCTCCGCTAAGGTTTTTTTTTTAACTTTGATGCAATTTAAATATTTTACTTCGACCAAATAGAGCAATTATAATCAGAAAAGGAAGTCAGCAAAATTTCTATGCGCAAAGAAACAATTATTTTTGGATTATTATACGTTGTCGTTTTCCCTGGAACATACACGATTAGACATTTATTGTGCGTCGGTTCTAAATGTTAACACTTACATCTCTCTCCGACTGCAAAGGAGCAACCTCATCAGTCTTGTGTATTTTGTAGTTGTAATGTATTTTATTGTAGTATATTTTATAGGTGTTAACTGAGGTTTACATTGAGGATGCAAGTATGTGGGAGCTGGAGGAAATATTCTCGTCTGATTGCCAATGCGTCTCAACATTCAGTTCTTAAAGAATGACCGAGAATGGGAATCTTACTTCTGGGGAATGGGAGGCATTTTTGGTCAGATATACCAAATGTATTATTGTGTGAAGTATTGTAAGATGGCCATCCATTCCAGATTATTGGAAAAGGTAGGAAAATATGTTAGATTTTTCTTGCCTTCACAGCACTTTTTCCCGAGACCGATTTCAAATAATTTTCCGTTGCATGCATTTTGGCAGGAACCCTGGAATAGATGATGCGATACTAAGAGACCTCTTGCATAAAATTCGACCCCTTTTGAATTCATTCACTCAAAGAATGAAAGAAATTTACTATCCGGGTAAAGAACTCTGCTTCACGAGTCCATGTTGCTTAGGCGTCACAAACACGGCATAACATTATATGCGCTTTCTGAGCCTAATGGCCTCGTGCAAGATGCTATAATTTACACTGGGGCGAAGGATCCTGATGTTGGACGCAGGGGACACGCAAAAAAATCGTGCGAAAATTAATCTATAGATTTCTCCTCTGTGGGCACAGTTAATACAGTCGCGTAGCTACGATTTTGAAATTGGGGGTTTTTGCCGGAGATTATGGGGCCCTTTCGGATGGTGCGGGGGCCATTTTACCCGTTTTTGGCGCCTCAACGAGGTTTTTAACCCATAACCCCCCCTCCCGTGGTTACCCTACTTAGTTTATACATGGAAAATTATAATTATCTTTTCAAATATCTATTGAGGTAATACTCAAAAAAAGACGCACCACTGAAAATCTAAGGGCAAACAGATGAAATAATCCTCCTCACGTAAGAACGACTAAAAAGTAGCGAATCAGTATACCCCTGATGGTGTATGATGTGCAGAAGTTCCAGGGCTGTGTAGGAACCCTTTTTTCAAAGAATTTCACAATTATTAGTTAATTTTTGCAGCATTAACGCAAAAGAAAATGTCAAAAAGATAAAATAACTTTCATATGTTTGCATGCAAATCTAAGTTACTAGTAAATTTAGAAATGTGAAAATTCAAATTCGAAAACTTTTATTTACCCAAAATTTGATGTATGGATAGTGGATGACATCTGGAAAAATATTTATCTTATTTGAATTTTATAATGCAATTCCGGCATCATTTCAAAAATTATTTCAAGCTTCTTAGTTGCTACGTAAAAATATGTTATCCGTCGTTCCTAATTTTTGTGTAACGGGTTGCATAAAAATCCGGAGCACTTATCACATGGGTGCGGATGGCATTACTGTGATGCCATTAACAAATTGTTTAATAAATAGTCAAATGAATATAAAAATCCTTTTTTTATTGAAATTGTTTTCATATTTTCGAAAAACAAAGTGAATGCAGTGAAAAAAATTCTCCGCCAATGTGAAACAACTCTGAGAAAATGTTACGCAGTGAAAGGGATAATCATGTTCCATGGTCAGGCATGCGCAGACTCTTAGTCTACGCATTTCTCTACACACGAATATTCGAAGTGTAGTAATTGGTCCGTACTATATGACGACTCATTGGCCGATATTTTTCATTGTAATGGCGGAAGTTCGTTATTTTGTCTAAGCGTTTCAATTTCAGTGATAGATTGGGATGGACTTGTATTCTAAAAAGGACGAATGAAATAACTTGCATTTCTAATGGACCCAGAATGAACAATTTACGAAAATTATATGATTTGTAACTCGAAGTTCGGTTCCCACACGAAATTAGGGCACAGCCATGTCCTCAGAAATATGAGTTTGTCATTGGAATTTTCCTGAAGGAAAAATTTCCACGGCAAATAGGCTTTCAATTTATGGCAATAGCTCTCACTAGACTACGCTCACCTCGTTTGGATCGTTTGAAGATCGCGGTCCCGTCGTATAATTTTCCCGCATCCATCGTTTAACGAAAATGAGACGAATTGTTTACAAAATGTTGTTTGTGGCTAATAATGACAGACACCCCCAGGAGATTGAATTACAATGGAGGGGGAAGCTAAGTGCCGTGGGAGAGTACCATTAGCGCATTTCCCAAGATCCGCTATCCCCCTCCTCTCAGAACTCGCCCCCCACCTCTGAAGCTTTCCTCTTCTCCGAAATAAAAAAAAGCTCTCAGCTCGCGCGAGGATCGTATTACGAAGACCTCAGCTTCGAAAAAAATATCGAGTTACACGAGAACAATAGAAGCGTGTTTCGCGCTCCCCCCTTTTCTCACCCACTGACCTTTTTCAGCCTAACTGCTTTGAAGTTCCCAGTTTGTGGAAGTCAACTGCTGCATGAATCACGTATTAGCCCAAAAGATGTCTGACAATGAATTTCGGTAATTGGCATTACACTTTTATCAGATTGAAATATTTGTTAAGTGCACGTAATTCTAAAAAGAATGAGGCCAAACACGACGTCTTTTTAACGTTATTTAAGCATTTACGAGGCATTTTTGTGCGTATTAGGTAGAAACGCCAGAAAAAATATGAAAAAGTTTTTATGTTCCAATAAATTGCTATAAATTCTCTCACGATCGTGGTTCTTTCGGATGTATGACTTTTATGCTTCGTCATTCATAGAAGAGAGAATATGGGGAACAAAAGCAAATAGCCAATCCTGACATGCTGCATTTTACATCGGGCTTTTGTATTTCGGACATTCTTTAGTTGCTACTATCTCCTAAGAAGTATCACAAGTAATCCAACATTTTTCAGAATACTTTCATTGCGAAGAAGTTCAGGCCTGTTGTTGATACAAATTTAGGTTGGCTGGTTGCTGTTATTTAATTTTTCCTTACATGATTTCGTTAGAAATATCTATTAAACGCTTCTTAGAAGCAGCGTTTTTCCTAAAATTGTAGATACAAGATTTTTCGTGTCAGTTGTCAATGATACTCCGTGTATAGATTCATTGTTTGAATAAGCCTATGATCTGCATTGACTTCAGCAATATAATTTGCTTTTCCACGTAGGAGCATGTTAGCAAACACGGTGTAGGTAATGCAAGGAGTGTGGCGAAGCACCCGTGGTTCACGGAAGCTTGGAGTACAGCGTCCGCTAAACAAGCCGTAGGGATCAACCACATTCTCCCAAATCCCACCTTCAGCCATTACATACTCCAACCATCATTAGGATCGTAATATACCTCCATTATAGTATATATTAAGGTACTTTTATCCTGAGTGAGATGTTATATAAACAAGTTACAAATAACTGTTTCACGAAAAGTTACAAATCAGTGTAACATGTAGCATTGCGTTATAGAATAAAAGTTCGTATCACGTAGCAAGTTTATGCATCGGTTTCCCGCTTCGATTGACCAAAAACTTGTTGCTTAAGACGAATTTTTGTTTTGTAACACAGTGTAACATGTAGCATATGTTACAGATATATTTACTTCTTCGTAAAACATGTTTCATGTAACTTGTTGATATAACACGTTAATTAGTGCAAACGCACCTTAAGCCTCCAACTGACCGAGGCCATCGCATCGAACGGTGTGAGTAATGAGGCGGTGGAAGGAAGGAGAAGAAGCGAATTACCTCCAAAGAAATAAATAGAGGTGGCCCCAGTTCATTCGGTAGAAGCTTCACTTTTTTGTTGGCTCTTCAGGCGCATTTTCTCAGTGCAACGGTGAGGTGAGAGGAATCCGTTCGTGCACAATGTTAACAATGTAATGTTTGCAATCATGAGTAATAGCACTTGAAAGCTATGGATACAAAATATCACATCATATTAAGTCAACAAATATAAACAAGATACTTGAAAGAACGCAATAGGTAATTTTCACACTTTCAATTAAATTCTCATCAACCGACCATGGTTTCAACACATTGTGTTATTTTTATGGACAACATTTTTTTCCTTGAACATGACACAATTTGTTGAAACCATGGCCGGTTTTTTTAGCTATAAATTTATAGTGTAATCTTTGTTTTGAATTAAAACTGAAAGAACTTCCACAAAATCGAGCCTGAATCGGTTATATACATTAAACAATTCTAAGATTTATTACGGAGGCTTCCGCGGTTAGTTATTTGGTGATGGTTTTCCGGGTTTACACCGCGTTGATACATGTTTTGCGGACGACAGTTTCGGGCGCGTTCCAGCTCCCGTCTTCGGGTCCAAATGATTTGCAGATCTGTGATCCTTATTTATTTACAGCTAGTCAGACGGATGTTGATTTTTAATTCCATTGTTGGAAAAGCCGTTTGAAAGATGAGGATAAAGGATAGCCGTCTTCCCTATTGAAGTTCTTAGGGTGACTCGCTATTTCAATCGCCTCCCTTATCAGCCTAGGGAAATATTTATTTTCCCTGGCGATGATTTTCGATTCCTTGAATAGTATGACGTGCCCAGGTTCCGACCATGCATGCTCTGCAACCGCAGAAAGACGAAAATTTTTCTTTTCGGTTGCCTTCAGATGTTCATTTATTCTGCATTTGAGGGATCTAGATGTTTGCCCGATGTATGATAAACCACAGGAACACGTTACTTCATACACTCCTTCATAGATATCTGATGGATGACGATCTTTTTCACTCCGGAGGAGGTCAGAGGTCTTCTTCAAACTTATAAATCGCGTCAGAACGTCATGTTTGGCGAGAACTCTAGCAATTCTTTCCGACGTTCCAGCCATGTATGGCAAGAGAGCATGTGCCTTTGCCTTTTGCTGGTCTTCCTTTGCAATGTCCAAGGCCACATCTCTTTTCTCTTCTTCCCTACGCGCGATTTTTTGAATCAGTACCCGATCGTAGCCGTTTTCTTGGAGCGTGGTAAGGAGGTGTTGTTTCTCTCCAGCGAGCGAATCTGTATCCGATATGGAATATGCCCTATGATATAGAGTTTTAATAACTGATGCTTTTTGCCTGGGATGATGGTGTGATTTGCCATTCAAATAGCGATCAGTATGCGTTTCCTTACGATAGACTGAATGTCCCAATGTGCCATCTGATTTCTTCTTGACGAGAACGTCCAAAAAGGGAAGTTGGTTATTTTCTTCCATTTCCATAGTGAACTGGATGGAATTATTTTGGCTATTAAGATGTTCAAGGAATCTTTTCAGTTTATCTGCCCCATGAGGCCATATGACGAAGGTGTCGTCAACATATCTCACGAAGAGTTTCGGCTTCATAGGGAAAGAATCCAGGGCTTTTCGTTCAAATTCTTCCATATAAAGATCTGCGACGACAGGTGATAAAGGAGAACCCATGGATGCCCCTTCCGTTTGTTCATATAATTTCCCTCCCCAAGAGAAATAGCAATTACGAAGGCAAAACTGCACCATTTTCGGAATGTCTTTCGGAAGGCCTTTTTCTGTCAGAGTCTTAATGACTTCGATGGCATCTTCAATAGGTATTTTGGTGAACAAAGATACCACGTCAAAACTAACAAGGAGATCCTCTTCCGTAATCTTATATTCCTTTATAATATTGATGAAATGGAAGGAGTTCTTTACATAGGTTGCAGTTAGGCCCGAGAATGGCCGAAGGCTATGGGCAAGATACGGGAAAAACTTAAAAACGAAACTTAAAAACGATACTTGTTAGTCAAAAATGGGATTTGCACTATACGGTGTCAGTCCTTGCGAAGCAAAAAATAACGCTTTGTCATCTTTTTGAAAATGACGCGACGATTACAGATTAATGAAAACCCAACAAGACGCGGGATAATAATGAAGGAATTAAATTTTTACGAATAATTACTTAACAGAAATCTTCTTGAAAAGCACTCAAAATCGGTAAAAGCGAATGAATTTACTACAGTCTTAACGGTTCCTCTTGTTCTGACGTCATTTCCTGAGGCCTATGATTAGCGAAGGCTTTCGCTCTCAGTGATTGCGGTTCGATGTGGTGAGATAAATCCGAATGATAATCGAATGGAAGTCAATTCATTAAATTCATAACCCAAATGCATGTTATTGTGTATAAATGTAGAAACAGCAATGTTTTTTTATTCCTTCAACTCCTGCGGTAAAGGATTTCCGTCAGGCCCACTACTATTTGTCACTTTTTGTAAAAAACTTACCCTGGGAATAATCAAGCGTTATAAATATTTTTTACTAGAAAAAAACTTAATTCTTACAGTGCCAGATAAGGATCTTCGTTAAAGGGAATTTAACATTTGGAAAAAGATATGTTTTCTATGCAATTATTTTCATTAAGATAATGCAAATTCTTGTGATTATTTAAAAAATAAAACAAAATTAGTTTCAATCTTTATTCCGCATGAAATCCACTATTCCCTTACGTTCTTTTGGATGAAGGGATTTTGTCGCCGTTGCAAAAGTTTCGACCTGGAAGCACTTTCGCCCCAAGCTGATTTAGCAGGGGAAGGGTGGCTAGAGGTGGGAGTGTCGGTTCCGTCCGTTGCGGCGAAGAATATTCTTTATTCTGTCGTTGAAGCGGGCACCATTCCCCAAACCTCCTCCCGTCCATCCCATTAATAAAGAAAGACCTCCGAGTTTGTTTACCCGCGCACCCGTCCCGACCCCTTCAACTCCCTCCACCCACTTGTATCTCCACCGCTATTCCTCCCCTCCTTTCTCCCCCCCTCCTCTCTCCCCCCTCCCCTCTTCCCCCCCTCCTCTCTTCCCCCCCTCCTCTATTCCTCCCCTCCTCTCTTCCCCCCTCCTCTCTTCCCCCCCTCCTCTCTTCCCCCCCTCCCCTCTTCCCCCCCTCCTCCGCGCTATATCGCTTCATCTCCCAACGCTCCGTGCCAGGTTTACGCCACCGATGCTGCTCTTTGCTGGAGATGGTCTTGGTCGGTGGGACACTTTTTTGTGCATTCAATCTGCTACGAAGTGGTAGGTGGCTCCGCGTAAACTCTTTGCATCTCATCGGTTTCAGCGTAACTAATGTAAGTATGGTTATAATAATAACATAAGTAGATAATAATTTACGCATGATGATGATGATTATTCTTCGAAACCCGAATCGCGTTATCAAAAAAATGGAGTGGTGTAATGAAAGTTTTTCATCCAAAAAAACTTTGTATTGAAGTTGTTCTCCAAAATATTGCGAATTTCGTATAATTTTGAATTCTGTAAATCGATTGATTATTAGTAGTTCGTCGGAGACGCATCAAGGGAACGGGATGATGAATTAAGTAGGCAACAGTACATTCTACGACATGCTTTATTCACTATACCAAACCGACTGACGCCTCCTCCACGCGCGTCCCATCCGCGCAACCGTCGTCCGCCTCGTGTATGCTGACCCATCATCAGCACCTTTCCACCCCCCACCCCTTGAGGTGAGCATTCACTCCTACCGTGGGATTGCGAGTCAGCAACAGCGAGCGACGAACGGAAGTCGACGGCAGGCGGGGAAAATGCAGAGCAGTCATTACATTACTCCCCCCACAAAGAGAAAAATTGACACACTGGAAATTTTTCTACAAATCATAAATTGCATTGAAAAGTCCAGCCAGCAAAAGAATAAAATTTCTAAATGGTTAAAAGAGATACAATGAGTACAATATCCACTGGCAGATAACGGAACTAAGGTTTGACACAAAATTAAAATATTGATGATCCTAATCACTAACTAATCAATAACTCGCCATTTCTTCAGGCGTATGTTTAATCAACCCACGAAATCCACAGACAAAATATTAAGAGACAAATCCCATAAACACCCATATCCAAAATTCACAAAATTACTCCCTCATCCTTCACCACAATTTCTCCTGCAATTAAAAACAAAAGAATACCCACAAAACACATATATGTTACTCAACCTACGAAATCCACAGACAAAATATTAAGAAACAAATCCCAGAAACACCCATATCCAAAATTCACAATATTACTCTCTCATCCTTCACCACAACTTCTTCTGCAACTAAAACAAAGAATACACACAAAAGGCATTTCAAATTAACACATTAGTTCAATGTTCTTCAAGAGCTGAAATAACCGTGACAATCAATTGCTTAACACCACTACCCCAACTCGATACCCCCGTCACATGCCCACCTTAAACCATAACGCCACAAGTATGCCGTGATGGCCCCCAGCCCGCAGGCTAATAGCACAAGTAACAGCGTAAAGCACACCATCTTCTTCTCACACTACTTGCGGGGGCGTAAATTATAACCTTCTTCTATGGGGAAATCGCTCCTCTCTCCCTCCTCCTCTCCCTTTTCCTCGGTCGATTCGGAGGGAGAATTCGGCGGTCCTCGGGATCTCAATGCATACGGGGATCTGGGCGGGAGGGGCGGTGGCAAGGGGAAGGGTGTGCGCTCGCCGAGAGCGTATTGTTCTTCAGGGGCGGTCACCACAAGGGGGTTTGGGAGGGCAGTGGGGCTAACTCTTCTCTCTCTTCGCTATCAGCTGTACCGGCAGGCGACGTGCTGTCTGCGGAGCCCGGTGATGAGGGGGGGTCAGAGCGGGAACGGAAAGGGACGGCTGGGGTGGAGTCTCCGCCTTCGTCCGCTAAGAGTGAAGCGTTGGTGCGTCGGGGGCAAACTTCACTGTCGAAATCACTCCATTCCCCCGAGCTTTCCTCTTTATTTTCCGGCGCACTTTTCCGTGGCCTTCCCCTTTTTCTCTCCCCAGTGGGAGGGGGCGGAAGTGACAAGTGGGTGGGATGGGGCTTAACGCGATCACGGTGAACAACCACTGTGCGATGCTGCAGTTGCAATTTTAAATTAGCGGGTGGCAGAATTTCAATTACCTTATAAGGTCCTTTCCAAGGTTTGTGAAATTTCTTTACCCCCCCACTCCTCACCGTCGGGTCACTTAGGTACACGAGGTCATTCACCTGATAATGTTTTTGCTTGGTGACCTTCGCAGACCTCGCTTGTTTCCGATGAGCCTCCCCACTATTTTTATGACACTTTTCCCACATTGTAAGCAACCTTTCGTTTAAAGTGGCAACGTAAGTGTTGTCCAAAACAGGGTGATCCCGCACTGCACACTCAAACGGACCCCTCATTTTCCTCCCGAAAATTACCTCATATGGAGAGAACTTAATGCTAGAGTGCCAGCTACTATTATATGAACAGACAGCATAATCGACCCAGGAATCCCAATTGCTTGACTTGCAGTTCACGTAATGGGAAAGGATTTGGGCGATTGTTCGATGCACTCGTTCCACTCTCCCGTTGCATTGAGGGTGAAAAGGGGAAGTTCTCAACTTGGAAATTTTTAAAAGTTCGGCAACCCTTTTGAATAAGTCGGAAGTAAAATTACTTCCCTGATCAGTGAGGAGTCTACCTGGCACACCAAATTTAAGAATCCAATCCCTCACTAGAGCCACTGCCACCGTTTCAGCCATCTGATCCCGCAAGGGTATCATTACAAGGTATCGCGAAAAATGGTCGATTATCGATAAAACATACTTACTTCCTAAATCAGTCCGCGGCAAGGGCCCAACGATATCCAGCGCAATAAATTCAAATGGCCCATCAGCCATGGGCAGAGGGTGTAAAGGGGCTTTGCCTCTACCATACGGGCTCCTTTGCTGACACATCACGCAACCCTTAACGTACCCCTCGCAAGCCTTTTTCCAACCGGGCCACCAGTACTGATCTCCTACGCGTGCGCTCGTTGCCTTAAATCCCAAATGACCTGACATCGGATGGTCATGATTCTGTTTAAGAATTTGTACCCGCACCTCTCTCGGAACAACTATTTTGCACTCTCCTCGAACAATTTTACAAAGTAGGCCCTCACGCATCTCAAACCCTGGTTCACTCATCAGCCTAGAACACTCTTCATCTTTTGCCTGCGCAGCTCTCAAGTCAGGTTCTTCTAAAATCTCTACCCTTCTTACCTTCCTACTAAGAGCGTCTGCGTTCGAGTGCAACTTCCCTGGCTTGTATTCCACTGTATAGTCATACTCGGATAGCTTCAAGGTCCACCGCATAAGGCGTCCATTGGGGTCCTTTAGCCCAAACAACCATTTTAAGGCCGCGTGGTCCGTAATAATTTTGAATTTTCGACCAAATATATAACACCGGAAGTGGGTCACAGCCCAGACCACAGGTAGCAACTCCTTTTCGGTAGTGGAATAATTAATTTCGGCTGCGTGTAGCTGCCGGGATGCGTACGCGACAGGCCTCTCAACGCCTCCAATTGCCTGCGATAACACCGCCCCGATTGCAAAGTTAGAGGCGTCTGTCGAAATGATAAAAGGTTCATCAAAATTTGGATAAGCCAACACAGGGCTCGTGGTCAGGGCCTTCGTTAGCGCTCTCATCGCCTCGTCGCATTCCGGCGTCCACACGAAAGCAACCCCCTTTTTCATCATGCGCGTCAGCGGGCGCGCGATGACTGCATAATCGTTGACAAACCGCCGATAATAATTGGCCAAGCCAAGGAAGGATTGCACTTCCTTAACGCAAGTGGGAGTCGGGAAATTAATTACGGCTTCGATCTTGCTTGGATCAGGCTTCACACCCTCCTTACCAATAACGTGCCCCAGGTATTTGACTTCCTCTAAAGCGAAATTGCACTTTTCTAATTTCAAGGATAGTTTGGCCTTCCTCAATCTCGAAAATACCTCTCTTAACCGAGAAACGAGTTCCTCCATGTCCTTCCCAAAGATGATGACGTCATCTAAATACACAAGGCAGTGCGATGGCTTCAATCCACGCAACACACAGTCCATCAATCTTTGGAACGAACTAGGGGCATTCCTAAGCCCGAATGGCATCCTAGTGTATTCATAATGGCCGTTGTGTGTGTTAAATGCTGTCTTTTCTTGTGACTCCGGATGGATTGGAATCTGATAGTAGCCCGAAGTTAGATCTAATGTCGAAAAATATCTGCAATTGCCTAAATAGTCTAAGGTTTCCGTAATATTGGGGAGCGGGTAAACATCGGGCGTTGTTACCGCATTAAGGGCCCTGAAATCTACACAGAACCGAAATTTAGGGGCCCCGTCGGCAGATTTTTTTGGGACAATTACCACAGGAGAGGCCCATGGGCTTTCACTTGGTACTATCACTCCCGCCTTCAATTGATCCTCAATGAATTTCTCAACTAATGGCTTTTGATGATGTGGCAAACGATAGGGGCGCCGATAAATTGGGGTAGCGTTTCCCGTCGGTATTTGGTGGGAAATAATATCCGTCGCCGGCGGTAGGTCAGTTTCGCAAAAAATTCCCTCGAATTCTCGCAATAAAGCAAGTAATTCCTCCCTCTCCCGACCCTTCAAATGACTCAGCTTATTCTCGAAGTCTACCCTTTTGACGCCTTCTACGGTTCTCACTAGAACGGCCTCGTCATCAGCAACTTCCTGTATTTCTACTCTATCCACCCTACATAGTGTAGCCACCTTGGTCCCCTTTGTCAAAGTAAGCGCCCCTTCGCCGAAATTTGCCACTTGCAAAAATGTTTCCCCCTCCGCAGAAATCTTTCCAAGACTACGGGCGATGGCACAATTTTCTATCTCTAGGTCCCCGGTTTCTGTCATAAAGACATCGCCCTCCTTGACCCCTTCATCCTTCACTCTTATCCTCAACAACCTTTCGCACTTCGCGGGTATTACCTCGGATTGAGCTAACATCACTGGGATCTCTTCTACTGTGTCACGTGGCCTCTCGCTCGCTCGTGGAACTCTCTCCCAAGACCTTTTTTGTCCCACATCACAACCCATCAAAGGAATTTGACGTTCACCTAAACTCAACGTCTTTCTTACAACATCTACAACACCGTGGAATTTACGTAAAAAGTCTAACCCTATTATACCCTGATATCCCCCAACCGAGTCCACCACCTGCATATTAGCAACATAGCAATCACCATTAAAATTAAAATTTATCGTCTTTTCCCCATAATTCCACACCTGTCTTCCCGTGATTCCCTTTATCCTACACGAGGGTTTCCTCAAGCCACTCAATCCGCACACATCGCGAGAAATAAGGGAAATTTGGGCCCCCGTGTCTATCAATATCCTCGAGGGAACCCCACACACCGTCACTTCCGCCACTAAGTCTTCCATTCCCGCCGCCGCCGAAGCGATTCGGGGAAGGGTCTTACTTACAGGGATCCACCGGGGACGGCGCCGCCGGATCCTCGGTCGTTTAAAGGCCCTCTGCGGCGCTGGCTCTCTCTTCCGCAGTCCCTGGCTAGATGGTTGGCGCCCCCGCACGAGTAGCAGCGGCGACCGCTCTCGCACTCGCGCGCGAAATGGCCGGGCCGCCCGCAGTTGAAGCAAGCGGCATCTCGCGGCGCCCGGAATACCCTCCTAGCCGGTGATGGCGGCCGCGGCGTCCTCTCCACCTCACGAATCCGGACAGCAGTCTCCACGGCGGCGTCCAAGGTCTCAGGCATGGCCAATCGACTTAGCCTCCCTAACTCCCCTGGAAGTCCCCTAAGGAACGCGTCCAGTCCTCTCTGGTCGGCCTCGTAGCGCATAGCTTCTCTCCGACTGGCGTCCCCCGTCGCATCGTACGTACGCGCATTAGCAACGCGTACCCGGTCGGCAAAGGCTTCTATGTCTTCATTATGCCCCATGCTGATCGTGGACAAGAGCTCCCGGTAGAAACGAGCGGTACGTTTCAATTTGTACCTCCCCACCAGGTGCTCCTTCAAGGCAGCAAACGTGTCTGCATCGCGGCACTCCTCCTTCGCCCGGCAGAACTCCGCTGCGTCTCCCGTCAGCCGAATCTTTGCCGCCTTGAGCGTCTCCTCCTCCGTCCACGCACTGAGATCGGCCACCTGCTCGAGGCGGTCGAAAAAGGCTTCCACGCATTCTCCAGGTCGCCCCGAGAAAGCGTCAACCGTGGAGAGGAGCGCGAAACTTCGTCTCGGAGACGACGCACCGTCATCCTCTGAGTCTTTTCTTTAGCTTCGCGTTTTCCTCCGACAGGAGCCCCAGCCTTTCGCCAAACTCGTCGATCACCTGCTGCAGCTCTACCTCTCGGCCTCCCACACTCACGCGACCCGCCATGTCGTAACTTTTAATTCACCACCCGCGATATTGGTGCTCTCCGATCAATCGATATCATCCCACTTCTGACACCAATGTAAATCGATTGATTATTAGTAGTTCGTCGGAGACGCATCAAGGGAACGGGATGATGAATTAAGTAGGCAACAGTACATTCTACGACATGCTTTATTCACTATACCAAACCGACTGACGCCTCCTCCACGCGCGTCCCATCCGCGCAACCGTCGTCCGCCTCGTGTATGCTGACCCATCATCAGCACCTTTCCACCCCCCACCCCTTGAGGTGAGCATTCACTCCTACCGTGGGATTGCGAGTCAGCAACAGCGAGCGACGAACGGAAGTCGACGGGAGGCGGGGAAAATGCAGAGCAGTCATTACAATTCTTTCTTATTTGCCTTGTTAACTGCTCCATTAAAGGTACGTATTATTTCCTAAATGACCTTACTTTTCATCTATTATGTCACTGAAACAGGCTGCAACCTACCTTTTGCACTGGAATAGCTAACAAGGAATGTCAAGACATGAATGTAAAAGTAATGATATAATTTCAGACTTTTTTCGCTGTCCATTAGGTAGAAGTATATGACTTGAGGTACTACTTATTGGTTAGAGGGTTGAATTTGGAATGTAATCTTTGAGACACTGGATTTTCTTTCAATATCCCCGCCTTTCAAGATCAAGCTGTCACATTCCAAACAACCGCTAAACTTTTTTCGATAATATATACGGATTTGCGTCATAATTTAGCCATGAAAGAGATATATTTCTCTCATTTTACCTCCTGCGATTGACACGTTATGATTTTATGAAATGTATACCGCATCGTGATAACCTTTTGGCCTGTCATCAATTTGAAACATTGGCGAGCAATTGCCGTAATTTTTCATGGATTTGGGAGGAAAATTCCTTACTTGTTTGATATTTTTTTGCCTTCTTTAGATATGTTTTAACACACGGTATGTTTTTAATTAAATTATTTAGGATATTTACGTTGCTATCCATTTACCACAAATAAGCATATCAGTGTTGTCCTTCTCTTCCAAATTTACTTCTCTCCTTGTGTAGATTCTTCAAAGTACGGATTTATGTCGGCTTGTATGCAACATTGACTTTGAACCAATTTTACATCAGTGCTTTACATCAGCTTCATTGTTTTTGGGGATGATGTTTGGGAATATCCAATTATTGACTGGTTATTTCGTTCAATATCTGCCTCTGAAATCGATGAGAACTGCTACACCGTTCGGAAAGCTGCTTCAAAGTTCAGATGAGCCATGGTTATGACCTCGTATGACGATGGGTCAGCAATGATGCAAAGGACATGCATATCTATAGACCCTCTATGAGCATGCATTACCTCATTTTGTTTACGGTTACAGCAAGCAAAATAATGCAGGTCGCACTGCTGATTTAAGAAACTAAGAACGCCGTTATTATTTCCGAAAACGTTTTCCAATGCTTTCACTGAAATATCGAGAATTGACGTAAAAGAATAAAAATGTGAAACATCAATAATAATATCATTTGTGTGATGTTTCTACATAAGCAGTAATGAGACTTATCTCGTGTGCAAAAATAGTTATCCCTAGTAATTCTAAATCATTTAATTTTACTTTTGTGGCAGAATCAATGCCCACGGTCTTGTCTTGTTAGTCGCTTTAACAGATTTATTGAGGCGGGGTTCTTGTTTTTATGTATATTTTTATATTACTTTATTTCACTTCGAGGTAAAAGTTATGCCGATGTATATTAATTAGAATTCACGGAAAAAAACGCGTTGGACGAATCTTTGTGGAAATTACTTTTGCTTGAAAACAAATAAAGGGTTGCCATATTTGCCTTAAATTTATTTAAGGAGTATATAAATAATACTATTTAGGTTGGAATTTATACTTGATTCGAGAAGAATATTTTTTACATTAAAATTTATAATTTTGGAGTTTTAAATTTTGATGCCCATCTTATTGAAAGGCTATTCTTCCATAGGTGTCACTTTTACATAGTGGATAAAATAATCTTCATTTCGCAGGGTCACACTTCTCATGCTCATTGATACATTGGTACGATCCCATTCATACCATCATGGTAATACCCCTGTTTTTTTCCACTACCTAAGTCGTTTCTGTTTTACTATAAATCGTTCAAATTGTTTCACCGATCTGCTGCGTACAATCTGCGCTATTTTAAAAATCCAATTTTGTCTCTGGTTGGTATAATTAGTAGTACTGACACATGCGATAAAACATTCGTTGAATTGTAAAAATGTTCCTACCTTGAAGCTGGGAAAATCAAAGGGGAGCAGTCTGGGCAAATAGAAAATTTCATTATGTTTTCTAAAGGGTTGCTGAGAATTTCATCCGAATCCTCTTGAAAATTTAATGGCGCCTTCACCATCATCATTATTATTCAACAATCCTAATATTGGTTTCACGCAGCTCTCCATTCCTCTTTCCTATTCGCTTGCATTTTCGCTGTGGGATATTTCCTCTCTGAAGATATCTTAATGAAGGTATTTCATAACACTTGAATCACGTTGCAGTGCTCACATTAAAAACCTTTGTTGATGGCCATAGGAATTTCAGTAGTGATTTCGGAGACATTGAAATCCTTGGTGAATCGAATGAAAATTCTTCACGAATAATCTTCTAAGTATTTGCAAATCCTAGCTAATACGTTTCCATTAGGAACATCAGAAAACATCCACAGATTCTCTAGGTGATATCAAGAAAGCCCCTTCGTGTTGCAGTTAGTTCTTTGAAAGGGGCTTGAAGTCTTATAATTTTTGTTGGGATTTTATGGTTTTGACTGAGGATAAATGAAAACATCAAACCAAGAACATTTCGCCTTAAACCAGTTTCATTTTTACACGATTGTTTCTACTTCTTTCAGCCCATTATGTTTTGTCAGATGCACATTGTTGGGCTTGGAATAATTCCTTGCATCTTTTAAAGTCTATCATTTTTCTGTGCTTCCCAGTTATGGTGATATTTATTTCTCCGCAAATTCACGCATTCGCTCGAGTGAATATCGAGATAATCTGGCGTGATACAGCTCAGTATAAACGCTGAAATCTTTTCTTCCTGTCCCGCCTATTACGACGACTACAAGCTCCAGCCCCATCCATTTTTTTACGCCCGTATTCGGCGAATTGATCAATCATCGTAGCGTGGAAGGAGGCGAAATAGAAATAATTCACTCTCACATTATAAATCTGTTACAGTGAATGCGAGGCTGGTCGCTTATAATCTCGTTGTTGGTTATAATACTCTGGGCTGGTGCGGCCTAGTAGGTAGTCTTTTTTCGTGCCCCGTGAAATATGGCGTCCATTTTTCAGGAAGACAACGCTAGTCCGCTGGATTCTTTACTCGCGCCTAATCTTATCTGCTCATAGTGTTATGGAAGGGAAAACAGCGCTTTGGGCTATGAGTTGCTCATCCTCATTCTAGGGGCTGCTGCGTTTAATGCGGTGATGTATTGTGGGTATCCGTCCCCTTGGGTGGATACCAAATGCATCGTTCCTTTTATCTCCTCACAAGGAGGAAGACGGTTAGGGTTGAGGTGAGACTGAGGGACTTGTTCTGCAGTGCTCGAATGTGCAGCTCGCAAGGGATATGCTCTTCTACGTGTGAGGTGACTTCGGTGTGTCTGATGAAGATGCAGTCAGTCCCGTGAATGACGTTTTAATGTCGGACTGCAAATGAAGTAGAAAGCGTTCGACTCTGTTCACACATATCCGCGATCCGGAAGCATTCAACATTTGGGTCACAATGTGCATTGGGTCATCGCGTTCTCTCCTACATCGTAACAGTTATTTCGAATATATACGGTGTGGTTCATTTTGGCAATTAAATGTCTCAGTTTCTGGAATTGCAGTCAAATTCGTCCCTATGATTAATGCTGGGAGAAATAGGGCAATTCATTGCAAATACGTACGTGGATTCACTTTTGAGTTTATGACTTTTCGGTTATTACTGCAGTGGATTCTCATGCCACTCCTGGATTAAAAAAAACTTGTTGCACCACTCCTGCCTTAAACGTTAAAAGGGAGAGGAGGATATGCAATTACCACTTTCACGTTTTAGCCAAATTTGTGAATTCTTGAATTCATTGCATAGAATGTGCAACAAAAAATATTTATTGTGAATTGAACCGAATGCAATCGTCGGTGGTGGCGTGGATAAGTCCTCGCCTACCACACCGAAGGTCGCGGGATCGAGTCCCGCCTACCTGCCAGGATATGGGTTTGTGCGATAGTCTGTTGTTGATTGTTACAATACAACAACAACAATTAAATTCCTTATGTAAAGGCCTAATTGTGATGTTTTCGGGGGGTAATTGTGATAAATTAATGTAGCCCGCACATTTGGGCTTCAAATACTTTTAATCAAATTAATATCATTAGATGCTATTTTGAATCATTTATTGAATCGGAAAATGTCATTTTTATTTATCTTCCTACATATGATCGCTGTGTAGTGATGCACATTTCATAAATCTGCGAGCAGTAATTGTATCCCGTGGCAGTATTTTGCGTCCCCTAACACTTAAATCGATAAACATCAGCTCTACTATGTTAAACCGTCTCGTTTAACGCTGGCGGCTCTTTTGTCAATCATTTGCGGTCGGTAGATTCAGCTCTCTATTGTACGGCGCCTTTCATCAGTTGTTCGTCGCTCTGTGATAGAGTTTGGGAGTGTGTGAGGGAGCGTGATGTGTTCGAGTGAGGAAGGCTTCGGAGTGGAAAGCGAGGACGCGTAGAGAGGGAGGGAACAGAGAGTTGGGCTGTTAAGCGGAAGGTGTCGGTTCCGTGTGAAAACCGACCATGCGTGTGTCCACAAATATTACAAAAGAGAATCCTCAAAGAGTAGGCCGCGAAATTTTCGTCACCCATCGCGACTTTGAAGAAATAGTTTTACAGATGGAGGCACTCATGTCGCCGACGGAATTGCGGCTTGCGTTGGATTACCAAAAAAACAATTGGTTTTATTATTTTTATTTTCACCCCAGTTTTCTCGCAACTTTACTCAATATCTTGCAGAAAAATTACGTGATACTTTCCAGGACCTCTCCCCCGAGTGAGATTGGCTGAGAATGACCCACCCCAAAATGATTCAACTAGTTAATGGTTGCCCCCTTATCGATATTCTATTAATTTTCTTTTTATCGATTCGGTCGATATCTGGTCATGTGACGCGGGTTGGTCAGATGCTTGCTCGAGTTGCGTGTCCAGAATCAACGTCCGTGGTTCTCTCTATCAGCTTTCTTCTATCCTCGAACGTCTATTTGTTTTACGGATGTGACACTCAACCACGAATATTTATATGGGGGACCCTCAAGTCGTCCTCTAAATCTGTTGTCAACCACCGCGTTGCATTTAAATGGGTTTTTACCAAATTCACCGCTCGCGTCGCTGACGGACAAATCGATCCAGTTTTCAGAGGGAAATGAGGTGTAATCTGCCGTTTTAACCGAAATTTATATAGATGATGATGATGTTATCTATCAAATTCATAAAAGCGCAATGACATTCCTCGCAATCACAAAAAGATACTGCAAATAATTGGGAAAAAATTGATACAGCTGCACTCATAACTGCATCGCGGACTATTTTGAAAACCAAATGAAATGCAACCGAAGTGGCAACAGAAATCACCATTTTTACGGGTTGAAATGGGGCCTCCTCTATGCAGTCCTCTTGCAAGACACTTTTAAATGACGAAGGTGAACAAAATCTATCATAAAATGGATTGCTGTATTGAGAGATATACCAGAAATGTAGATTTTTTTATTGAAACAAAGAAAAGTTTTTATGTAAATGATGGCACTCTGTCGTTGAGATTTTTCGCTAGTATCCTTTGCTTTAGGGAAAGGTTACAAAATTTCTAGGGAGTGCTTATGCTTCCATAGCATAAGCACTCCCTAATTCCTCCTTGGCTACATGTTATCGTTCGGGTCTACATAATAGTGTCTAGTGGATCGGGCTGAGGAGGAGGAGGCTGGAGAGGTAGGGAGCAAGATCAGAAAAAGTATCCAAATTGAGGAATTTGTTTGGGGATGCCATCACTTCGAAGACGAATGATAGGTTACAAGCGTTTTCGGATACTAGAATAAGTGGTGCATGCAAAGAGAAATTAAAATTCGTAATATTCGGAGGTTTAACATCCGTTTATGTCATTTTCCCATTAAAATCATATTCCTGAGACCGAAGATCGCTGCGGTATTTCCACGGCCGGAAGTTGATCGGATAGTATAAATCACCTTATCTAGAAAGGTGAAAAATGAATTCGAGAAAGGGATTTAATAATGAAAAACACAGTGTTACTTCCACAAAATTCACATTTTCTATTTTATTACCGGTTTCGGTTATTTCACCATTTTCAAATACATACAATATATAGTGGTTGTGTATGTGTAAGTGGGGGAAAAGGTTTGGATTCGAGCTGGGATTGGTAATTCGTGGCAAAAAATATGGGGGGGACACTGTTTGTCAGGTGGGTTGTTGGGGTGGAGGATTTGGGAGGGTGATGAGTAATAAGGGGGATGGGTTGGGAAAGGTTATGTCGTTAACAAGGTTTCCATTTATGACTATTTCTCGAATTTCCAAGGTATCCTTCTTCCATTACAAATAAATTGGGGTATATCGGGGTCGAAATTACTTCCGTGCCCCATTTCCAGGAGGTGCCGGGCGAAAGCTGACGTATCGTCCTAGTTTTTCCAACATGCCCTGTGTTCCTTTACCCTGGTGTTGAAGTCTCGTCCCGTTTGGCCGATGTAGCATGAATCACAATCATTACATTTTGATTTGTAAATGCGAGATTTTAATTTTGGTTCAATAACATCTTAAGCATTATTTAACAGTCTACCCAAGGTGTTATTATTATAAAAAAGCAACTTTGTATTTGTTTATGGGGATAGCTTGGGATACAGCAGTGTACAAAGGGCCTATAAAAGGTATTTTACACCATTTAGTTGAAGTTTTCGATTTTACGGGCAGCAAGGAACTTGACTTGGTGTGAGCAATATGTATTAATTTCCTATTTAAAATTCTTGTAATCAAAGATGGTTCATATCCGTTATTATGAGCAATTTGTCGTATGGTATTTTAAAATCAGTTTCCCGAAGGGGAATGTTAAGTGGGCGATGACCCATGGCGTGAAAGGATGCGTGTTTATGGGAGTGAGGATGGCAGGAACTGTTGGGTATTATGGCATCGGTATGGGTGGGTTTTCTATGAATGGAAAACCTGTGCCTATTATTCTCAATGGAGATGGTCAAATCTAGAAAATTTAAAGTTTTGCTCACCAACTTCTGTGGTTAGTGTGATTTTCTGGTGGAGACCATTTATTAGGGATGAAAATCGGTCAAGTTGTCGCTTGCTGCCCGTCCACAAACAAATTATATCATCAACACATCTATACCAATGAAAAACAATCTTAAGTAAAACGTCCTTAGATTTAAAAAGTTTTCTTTCCCTGCTGTCCATAAATATGTCGGCAAGAAGAGGTGAAAGCGGACAGCCCATGGCAAATCCTTCATTCATACGATATAATTTATGGTTAAATGAAAAATAATTTTGGCTTGTGCAGAGTTGCATTAGGCGTAAGAGTTTAGTGGCGGCTTCCGAATTATCTAGGAATTTTTTTCGCCTCTGTGAGAGCTTCGTTCACGGGAACACATGTAAAAAGGTTAGACACATCAAAAGAAACCATTATTGAATAGGGTGGTTTCCTATTTTTTTTATTGCCTTAATCGAAAGATTATTACTCCTGGAGTACGTATTTCGCGCTTTTAGATTTAAAAGTGACGATATCTATTTTTCGCGATTAAATGAAAAGTGAAAATTTTCAAGCGCGCGAAAACGCGACGCTTAAGTATGAATGTCCGTAATTCTCTCCGCGTGACGGATTTCTGGTTCCCCCTCCCGCCCTGCGAGGTGACCTTGAGGCGAGGCTTAGCGCTGATACGACGCAGGCTGCTAGCGGCTAGCCTAGTACCCTGCTGGCTGGTAGCGCTTGGCTTAAATAAGGATTATTAATAACTTATCAAACGAGGAAAACTTTCCGACCTTAGCCAGTTTTAATAAGTGATTGTTAAGACATGTTTCCCTGAGCTCTGCGCCTCATGCATGCAATGGTAACCTCAGACGACGTATAACTCCTATCTTCTTGTATAGAAACTAGGTCCCTGTGACGTCACGTGGAGTGGCATCGCATGGGCGCCAATCTGGCCCTTTTCACATGAGGATAAAAATGGACCATTGCCATTCGTCTAACCCGGTATTTCTAAAACAAAATAATTTGTATATTATGAATACACTAATGGTGGGTAACGAATCGCAATCAATGCCTTTCGTTTTCTTTGATTAAGGAAACCACCCTATTGCTCGGAAGAATCATGGAGTCTAAAGTTCGTGAAAGCTCAAATGAGTTTTTAATTCCGAATTTCGGGATGTATGATGACATGCTGCGGACAAGGGACTGTTCAACATGTATGCCAGTTTGTGCGTTGGCGATGAGACGTTATACCTGCCCCCACCATATATTGTACATATTTGAAAATGGCGTAATAGCCGAAACCGGTAATAGAATATAAACTGTGAATTTTGTGGAAGTAACAAAGTGTTTTTCATCATTAATATGGAGCCCTTTACCACGTAAATGCTTCAAGTTTCGATTTAATTTCGAGAAAGGGAATTTGATTTAAAAGCGGGAGTTCCAAACGGATGAAAGTTTGAGATTCTTAATTTTTGGACTGCGCTAATAGAAAATTTTATTCTCCATGAAAATCAAGCTCTATACAATGTCCTCATCAAGTCAGCTCAAGGGCTGAATTTTTAAAATAGTCCTACTTTATCTAATAATTATTTCCTAGAAAGAGAAATCGTCCTATAATTCTCCAAGCGGCTTGGCGATTTACCAGTCTTAACTGTGCAAATGACGCGTGCGCGCTTCCATTGAGATGGCAGGTATCCTATAGAGACGCACGCGTTCATTATGCCCAGCAGAATGAATGCCATTGAGCGCGGCATGGCTCGGATGGCGGCGCCGGTGATGCCGTCAGGTCCTGGTGCTTTCTTTGCCGTGGTGTTTTTCACTGCTTGGAGAAGATGAGATGCCGAAATATCGGGCGCTTTCTCTCCTCCGTCTCGAAATCGCCTCTTCCTCTTCGTAGATGGGATGCTGGTCACCGGGTGTATGGCAGGTTGTGCATAGCGGCGAGAACAGTCGGTATTGTTCGCCGCGTTGGAAATTTTAGCTGCTTCGATGCTCTTGGCTTCCCACGCGTGCACGTGCGGGCCGTGATGTTGTCCTCTGCTTTGGGGGGCGGGTGGTGGGAGGCGGGATGAGTGAAACGGTGAGAACCAAGTGCATGGGTCGTCGCCGCTTCTCTGCCTGTGGTGGTCCCACGCATGCAGGTGCATGGGAGTCGCGTGGCCGTTTGTGTGAGTGGTTCGTAGCTGAGGGGGGAGAGGGAGGATTGTGGGAGGTGATCGGAGACCCGGCCGAGTACAGGCAAAGGCCCGGGCGCGCGTGGCGTTGTGCTGTTGTTGTCTGCTGTGGGTGAACGGCCGATTGGCCGCCAGCAGCCGTCTGGGAAGGGAAGAGGGAGCTTCTGTGGCTTGTATTCTCCCCTCCTCACCCTCCTATTCCTCACCCTCCTGCCTTTCATGAGCCTTTTGAATCTTACATTGCATTTCATAAGTACTAAATTGTGGTCTGAATCCGCATCTGCTGCTGGGAAGCTGCGCGAGTTTTTCACACTATTCCTAAACCTCTGTCTTACCATAATGTAGTCTATTTGATATCTGCCTACATCCCCTGGACTTTTCCACGTGTACCTTCGCCCTTTATGATGTTTTATTCACATGATTGTCTGAAAAATATTTCACGTCTTCTAGAAAAAATTTCCACAGCACTCATCTATCAATTCAAGAGATCCATCAAGTAAGGCAATGGACAGCCATTATCAGTTTGTTATTATACGGGACGTTTTTTGGACAGTGTGGTGTGCATGTGGGAGTCCAAATGCATGCTGCATGCTGGTGATTGATCACCCCCTACCAAACACCCTAGAGGTGGCTCGCAGGGTATTATGTAGATGTAGATGTATCATTAGCCGATAGTTTTTAATATTAGTGCTTTCTGCCGCACATAGCGTCAAACATTTAAGGAGAGTACAGAATCGCCCCATATCTCCGCTTAAAGTATGGCGGGTAGCATATTTCATGCAAAATCTGTTTCCTGAATCAAAGGCATTGCATTCCTTAATACCTTTTTTATTTCATATCTATCATGTCTGAGCATTGGTCAGTTGCACTTTCATCATCGGTTACGATTCCAGTTCAATTCCTGTCTCCATATCTCGGACACAGTTCACTGGGGGGGAGGGGCGGTGGAGTAGGAGGACGAACAATGCATTGTGGAAGAGGAAGGCCAGAGAATTATATTATATTTTTTATGGAAGAAGTCACCCGAAGATGGTCAGAAATATATTGAAGCCGTGTCTGCAATGAATTTAAAGTATTTGTGGAAAATGGCCAAAAACTTTTGATTTACTAGTAGTTTTGTAACCTCCTGTAAATGCCGCCATTTCTTCAACACCGGAGGAGAGCAATTAAACCGTTAGAAAAATTAGTAGGTGTATTATTCCACGCAAAATCATGTAATGATGACACGAAGTAAGTTAGTGGGTGGCGATTTATTGGGTGCACAGACGGCGGTCGACTCGGCAGGACGGAGGGGAGGGACGTATCTCATGTGGGGGTGGGGGGAATTCCGATTCGGAGGGGAGTGGGGCGGTGAAGAGGGGGAGGGAGGGGGCGTGGTAATATCCGCTGCGCATGCCCACCTGCTCGTCCTCCCCGATTTGAATGTGGGAGAGTGGGGCGGGGAGCGAGTGAAAAGAGTGGGCCGAAAGAACACCCACCCGCACGCCCAACCGCCCCTATATCTCGATGGAGGGAAAGGGGTGGGAGGCACGCACACACAAGAATAAGAAGGAGAAAAGAGGGCCCACGCATTAATCACGCGCCACGCCCCCTGCACACGGCCAACCTCCCCAACAACAACGCTCGAACACCCAAATTGAACTTACATTGATAAAAAAGAACATAATATTTGAGTTTGGGTTCCGGTTGGTACAGAAAATTAGTGGTTATAATTGTGAACATGTTTGTAATAAGTTCAATAATTTAAATCAAAATGGTATTGTGCACCTAAATAATCAAAATCATTCATCCCATATATTTTTAAGTCATATTGTGTCCATCGAAATTGTGTTTATGTGTATCTATTGTGGATGAAATCAGGTCATTATCTATTGTAATTGTTTATCTTTGAAAGGTGAGGACTTATTATGCAAAGCAAGAGTTGTACGAAACGTACTTGATTTTGAAGAGTATTCTCTTGATCAATATATGGAGCATTTATGTCAATGTGACCTGCACGCGTTCAAGCGAAAATCGAACTTAGGTTCGCCTGCATGTATTGAGGTTTGGCCTCGTAATGCGATGTGTTGGAGGGACTGGGGTGTCGAGGGGGGGATGAGAAGTGAAAGGAGGGCCCCCTTAAGCCCTCCCCCCAAAGGGGGGCTAAACTCCCCCCCTCGAAAATCCTCGCGTCCTCCGCTCCATTCCTCCGCCAAATCCTCGCTCCGCGACTTTCAATTCACGCTTCACGCTCCTCCAAATCTCCCTCGATGCACACAAGGAAGGAGGGAAGGCTGGAGCGGCTCATTTGAATGCGGGCCGCATTGCCGCGCCGGGTCCGCCGCCTCTCAGGGGAGGATTTGGGGAATACGGCCACCGCTCCCTCGGCCGTCTCTCACCCACTTCCACCCACCTGATCCACTGATATTCAGTAGAATAGCACAGACGAAGATGGCATTCCACCAAAATATAAATCTACATGCAGCGGGAATAGACGTGAGGAAACTACCTTTCGAAACTCACATTTACTTCTTTACGTAGGCGAGGCAAGGCTAATGACATCAGCGGAGAGATAGAGGATGGAGGCTTTCGAAATGTGAAGCTGCAGAACAATCATGAAGATGAAACGGATCGATCGAGTGGGTGACTAGAAAGTTCCAAGAACAATTGGAGAGAAGAGAAGCCTAGTTTAAACCCGGATATGAAGACGAAAAAACCTAATGGGCCATGTCTTGAGACATGATGGCCTGATGAAGACAATCGTGGAGGGACAAGGAGATGGCCAGACCGAAAAAGGAATGCAACACATAAAATATACGGAGCAGGTAAAGAGGGATTTGAAAGAGAAGGAATATGTGGGTGTGAAAAGATTAGATGGTGGGAGATGCAAGTGGAGATCTCGGCTGACGGGAGAATTGAGGGAGAGGTGGGTCAACGCAAGCGAAGGGACGCATTCCACATCCTGACTCAATGTGAAGTCCTCACTCCGCCTCAGCGGTTCGCATCTCAAACTCAAGTGGAATTTGACTCCTGAAGAGTTCGTATTTTATAAACTAACCTCTTTCAACACTCTTGAGTTACCTTTATTTGTAATAAATTATAAAATAATGCATTTGCCTACCAATATTATTTCATTCATGGTATTCCGCACTTGAAACACTAGCATTATTAGAGTATAATATCACTTGCGGAAGTAGTGTTTGTGGAGATATTGAACATTTTGAAAACGTGAGTATATGACGGTGGATATCTTTGATCTGCGCGACTCAAATCGAGTTTTAGTCGGGATCAAGGCTTGAGTTGCGTCCTGAAATACGGCCCTCAGGATAGTCGACTAGAGATGACGATTACAACAGTGGTCCTTTATGGCGCGCATTGCAATGGATCGGACGGGCACACACCACCACCCCTCGCTGCTCGTCCCCCCCCCTCCCCTTGGAAGGGGCGCACGGGTGGCGAGAGCCCTCGAGCGGACGTGATTAAAGGCGATGCGAGTGAAGCCAGTGTCCCTTTGGGAGGAGGCGAGCGACGCTTGGTCCAATGTGAAGACCGAAAGGAGAATCATCTCAAGTCAGGACCACTCATTGGTACGGCTACCTACGGTTAAAGTCATTAGCACCACGCGCAATCAAAATGCGACATGAGTGTATCATCTTGAATCCTGATGGTCAATCATTAATCATAATTGGATTCAAGGATTGGATTCATATCAACGTGAATCCAGTTTTGGTTAATATTCTCAATTATTATGGTAGATTTCCCGGTAAAAAGAGTATCACGCCACCGTCAGCGCCACGAGGGACAATTTAAGTAAGCCCATTTGAATGCGCAGCGGAAGACAGCAAATCTAGAAGCTGGCACAAGGAGACTGCAACATAGAGGAAGCCCAATTCCATCCCATAAGAAGGCTGATCCCTGTTGCCACTTCGGTCGCATTTCAATCGGTTTTCAAAAATGTCCGCGGCGCGGTGATGTGTGCAATGCGATCCACTTTTGCCCAATATTTTGCAGAATAAGATTAGTCGTTGCGAGGAATACCTTTGAAAAGCATACTTATTCAGAGTCCGACTCGAGGATCCTCTTTTGAAATATTCGTGGGCCGACTGAAGATTCCTCTTTGCCAATATTCATGTTTGCGGGTGTGTGCTGGGCGTCTTCTGCGCATGCGTTCATAATTGAAACGGCGAATGTGCAATGAGAACTCGAGATGGTTGCGATGGATTCGCTTGGATTTCTACGACAGCAACTGCTGTATTAGCGAGGTTTATTTCGATTGGAAATTTTATATCCTTCAAATTCAATGTTCTCGACGTAGGAGTCGTGTCGGCATTTTGATAACTTCGATTGCTCAACCTTCAGCGTTGCGATTTGCGACTTTAGTGAACTAATTTAAAAGCGCGGCGGATGATACTACACCTGGAGGCAAAGTGTGGATGTAGAATCCCTTATTAGTTCAGTTCAAAATGCTTTTATTCACGAGCAAAACAGATACATAGAATTTGAAATAACAACAACAATAACAAAAGATCGTGAAGCTCGTCTAGGCTTGCGCCTCATCAGCGTTACTGTGAATGAATCACTGGTACGGGAGTTGCATTGGCCCGGCATTTGCTCTAAGGAGGTGGGAAACCCGTGAAACCATATTCGAGGTTATTATTCTCATGTATGCGGATAGAGCGAAGTTTTCGTGAGGACCGTACTCAAAAGAAAATAAGACGGGAAGATAGATCAAAAGAAATGGAATGAGAGAGCGTGGGATGGGACGGAGGTGGTTGCGTTGGTCAAGATCACGGCCCATGCAAGGAGAGAGAGAGGGAGAGAGAGCGCTGCTTGAATGGCGCAGTGCGTCGTAATGGAGCCGTAAAAACTCCCGTGGTTCGCACTGCGCGGCCCTTTGGGAGGATATGGGGAGGTGGATGGAGGCGGCGAGTGTCTGAGATTTGGGAGCGAGGGTAAACTCTCTCTTTCCCTCTCTCTCTCACCCACGAACGACATTCACACACACTCGCACTGTCAAGGAAGCTGCTTCTTTTTCTTCTTCACCCTCTTCTTCCTGCTTCATTTTTCTCTTGCTCCGTGTGGCCTTGAACGAGGGTGCGGGGAGAGCAATTGAGTGTTGGAGGGGGGAATTCCTGCTTCTGGTAAGTGAAGAGGCCTGCAGAGCGGCTTTCTGGCGCCCGACCGCACCGAGATGGGATGGACCAAGGGGGGGTAGGGGGGTGGGCGACACCCTTTGGCGGATTTAGTAACGGAAGGAAACCGTTTCGAAGACGAGGGGAGGAGGGGGGGTAAGGGGGGAAGGGTTTCTCAACCCCCGCGAGACATCACGGGAGGAGCGAATTCTCTAGTGGTGCCGAGACTAGGAAATGTATGTGGCTGTGTTAAAATAAACTCCTCAGGAACCAAAGCCACGCGAGATAATTCAAAAATGTTAACTAATCCTAAAATATTAGCCGATGGGGGATTTTAGAGCGAAACTTGTTGGAAGGAATGAAAATTCCACCGAGGGAGGCCAGGAGGGAAGTGAGTGCGAAAGACAATTAAAGGAAGTCATTAGGAAAAAGAGTATGAGACAAATTAAAGGATTCCATCGGGTAAAAAGAGAGAAATTAAATCAAATTCGAACCCGAAAATATTCCATGAGCTGAAAAACGTAACCCAATCGAACGCCACGCCCAAGTTCAAACAAACACAAATAATTATTTACTTGGCAACCATTCTTTCATGCTTATCTTCATACTTTTGCTTCTATGGTCAGTTTTCTCAAATCATTCGGTATTTTGTTTAATACTTTTGGGGAAATTACTTCATGAGCATCTATCGTTGCCTGATTTTGCGCATTAAATTAAAATACATTTAGATTAATTACATTTTAACGCTATTATTGTCCCTGCTATTAACTGTGTGGTAACAACAGCCGAGCAGTAAGCAGGGCTCGTGTGAGATGGGGGATGTCTTCTCCTCCGTCTCTTCCCTCTCCCTCCCTTCTCCCCCCCCCCCCCTAAAATAAGGCAAGGGGTCTTCCATTTCCTGCTCTCTCCCTTCCCCCCTCCAACTCATTTCATTTCGCCCCCCCCCCTTCCTCTTCCCCCCCTCCGATTTCTGCGCCTCATTAGCCGCCAGACCCCGTCTCTTTGTGTGGTCTAATTTACGTTTTATACACGTATGAATGAAAGAGGATGAAACTGTCTCGAAATGAAGTGGCCTCATGTGTTTATGCTTGTGCTTGCATTGCTCTCGGATGAATGGGGAATGGGCACAGCGATTGTTTGTTTCAAACGTACCTTCGAGAGACTGCACAACACCACAATTCCACGGAGAGGAGGCCAAGTAGCCAATAGGGTGATTTGCACACACATACTCCCCTGAGAGCCGCTTCGAAAGGCGTGTGGGGTATTAGGACCGCAGCCGTCAACAAATAAAAAGAAAATGCGATTTTTCTAAATTTAGCATCGAAACAAATCCAAGCTTAGCGTTTAAGAAAGCCATTTATTGTTCGAGGGAAAAAGAAATAATTCCGTTCAACCTATCCGTTCGGCAAAATATCTCTCTTAATTTTATCGCTTCTCTCGGATCTGGAAATAAAGTTAGGCTCATCGACGGTCCTCTCCGTTTCGCTCTGAACTTTATCCATCCTTATATTAATAAGCAATCTAGTTGCAATCCAAGCACTTAGACTCCGATTCTGTAGCGCCTCCCAGCCTTAATTGTTCATTTTGTGAATAGCGGATGCACGAATGAATAATTATAGCACGTTAGGTAGCAGTCATTATAATACTGGCTAAAACTTTTCAACTCCGTTAGAGCGTCATTTATGTCAAAATTTAGTAAATCAAGTGGTTCGTAACAATAAAACCATTTGGAGTATTTCGCCGAGTCCAAAATTAGTTGGTCTCAGCGTTTCCCGACCTGAGTCTTAGTCAACCCGACTTCTTAGTCATTTTACGTGAAAAAAAGACCACCGACGCGTGTGTCTGAAAATATTAAGATGAACTCAACGTGGACAGGGTAAAGCATAAAATTGTTCCTAACCATACTAAGCACACGCAAAAAAACGAGCAGTTAATATAATTAATAAAAATAGCCTCTTAAAATTTGAACTTTCGCATTGGTTTTTTACAACTAAAATCGAAACCCATTAATCGAAATCAAGTGTTTCCCCGAGAAATTATAATCAGGGTTGCGAATGACGTATCCATAACGGATAGCAATCTCAAACACTCACCCATTGATCTGAGACGCTGTTTCGGGGAGCAGATAGAGCAAGCATTGGTGAGCGATGGGTCGCAAAGAGGAGCGGAGCCCTTGAGAGTACACGAAAGATAGGACTGAAAGGAGGTCGCTGTTCGACCACCAGGCAGGGTCCATGCCCTCGGAAGGAACTCAAACTTCCTCAATGGGAAAAGCAATTGATCTACCGTGAGGAATATTATCATCATTATTATTTTTACAGTAAAACTGAAGAGGTGTACCTAACAAATATCACGAATTTTGGGTGTTGGTGATAAGAAACTATTGGATTGATTACGGAATTATTATTGTGATTACGTAATTTTCCTGGATGCGTAGAAAAGATGGGGAGAAATGAGTAAAAAAGGAGCGAAAGAAAAAAGAGAGATCATAGCAAGCAGGATGACCAATATTACGGCGCCTAAGGGCAAAATTTCGTATCGGACGAATAGAGTTCAAGGCATGCAGCAGATACTATCACCTCGCCACTCTCACGCCAGTTCCGTCAAGAAATATGTACCCTTAAAAACACACCGCTTCGGAAAGCTGGGAGCATTCAGATCCGTTGGAAGTACACGACAAAGTTTACTGTTGGAATCGAAATTCGTAATCAAGGCTGGCTCTATAATTCCACCATTGGCTCTATAATTCCATTAAATCGCATTATTTAATAATAATATTAGCGGCAGAATCTCCTTAAAAAGCAGAATCACAACCAAGAGGACTAAATGGATGAGGGCTCAGTCTGTCCCATAGAAACTTGGTATATTTCTTAAGTATTGTATGCATTAGCTCTATGATTTATGAAATGGGGCATTTTCACCGATTTCCAAAAAAAAGTCCGCAATTAAGCAATAAGTGCAGTGCGAAAAATTTGTTCTCAATACTTACAATATCGATGGCTAAGTTCTAAGAGCACGTATCTCAAAAATAGCAACTTTTCAGGAGAGGAAAAAAACGATTAATTTCTTTTACTTGCACACTGAAATTAAAAGCCAAAAGTTCATAACACTGAAAAAAGGCATTCATTTGCAAATAAAGAATCGTTCTTTGCTTGTATTCTATTTTTTTTAAGTTATTGCACTTTGTTTCAGGTATCTGACTCAAACTGGCCGAATTTAAGATACGTGTACGTTGTTAGAAGTTAGCCATCGATATAGTGTTCGAAATTTCAGGGAATAGCATTTAAAAGTTATGAATTTGACGCATCACATAATCAAGAATAAAAATTTCGATAAATAGCCATATTTCTAAAAGGGATGGACGGATCCAGGATTTTTATCGGATCCGGATTCGGATGGGATCCTTGATTTTCGGAACCGGATCTTTCGGATCGGATATTTTCGGATCAAAATGCATTTTCAATTTCCTGACGCTGAGATTCCCCCGATGATTGTTTAACCCTCATATGGATTTGCTGCGCCTTAGCGGCGCTCGTGGTTTTAAAAGTGGTGTAAAAATTTTCCATTCCAATGGATCATTTTGAAATTTTCAGTAGTCTATTTTTTCTGCTTTCTTCGTCTACGTACAAAATGTAGTTTGCATAGTGTTGATCGTTTACATTTTATTGGCCTCTAATGAAAAAAGTTACGTCGTTGGATTTTTGGCGCCGCTGCGGCGCTCAGTATTTCCTCGTCGTTACGTCGGGGACAGCACTCTCAATGTTAATGTAAGAGCAATTATGTTTCGTATAAAATGCTATAAACTATTTATAATCATATTATTTAATTTTCTCAACTTTATAAACAAAATTTAATTGTTAAACAAAAGGAAAATATAACTATACTAATTTTGCTTTCCATTTTCGCTAAGAATTATAATGTTTGCCTCGATATAATGTTCATTCACAAAACTTCATATTTTTACAAGAATTATTCGTACAAACTCATGACTAAAGTTGTTTTTTCCTGGGCCTCCGACTTAGTTTTCCTAGGGCCGATTATTTCCTCGTCGCTACGTCATAGGGACTGCACTCTGAACGCTAATGTCAAAACAATTATGTTTCGTATAAAATGCTATAATCTATTTATAATCCTATTATTAATCATTCATAGCTTCTCAAACAAGTGAAATTGTTTAACAATAGGAAAATATTACAATACCAATTGTGCTTTTTCTTTTAGCTAAGAATCATTATGCTTGCCTCGTTATAATATTCATTGACAAAACTTCATCGTTTTGCAAGAATTATTCATAGAAACCCATGGCTAAGTTAGGTTGTTTTTTCCATGGCTTCCGTCTTAGTTTTGCATGGGCACCTTCTCCGCTCCGTGTCCACATACCTGCAGTGGTGATAGTAAATCCCAGATACCTTTGAGTAAATTCCAGTGTTACTCTGTTTAGAATTACACCAATCAGCAATTCTAAAATTTTTTTAACACAATGCATTATCCGAAATCGTAGAATAATACTTTCTCACCGTTGTGTGAATATTTCTCGTTGAATGAGCAACTGTACTTGCCAGGGTATTCAGAGGTTTCACCGACTACAGTGAAGAACACATCGCACGGCTACTGTTATATGACTTGTACCTCTCATTCGAAAATATTCCTTTGCGGCTACGGTGGTCTATACAAAATTACTGGCGTTTATATAATTATCGATGATGTGACAGTTTACCATTGGGGTGATATCATGATAGCTACCCAACTAATTGTGTGATAGAAAATAATTTATTTTTCCTGACCATTAGTTCAGTATTTACATGGTAAAAATCGTTTCATGATGAATAGGAGAATAGACAATTTCCGTGAAGTGAAAATTTGTGAATATAATTCTCGTTTCTTTTTGTACTCAAATGCACAGATGTTTTATTCATAGGAGGTTTTACTAAAGTGAAGGGGTGAGTGAGTATGAGTAAGGAGAAGGAATGCCAGGTAAGTTGTTTAGAGGAGAAGGGGTGGTAGTGTGTCGACTGCCAAGGATCAGGGAATACCCAGATCGTTAGGCCAGGTAAGAGTAGAAAACCCTTATCGCGAAAAAGGTTGGGAGTGCAAGGAGACAATCAGATACAATAGCCTTCTTTTTCTTTATCCTTCCATCGCTGCATGAGGGACAGGGGACAAAAGCCTTGTCAAAACGCCTCGCAGTGGCCCTCCCTTCATTCCAAGAAGGTCCAGCTCGGGTGGGTCATTACGGTGGAGAGAAGTTCAATCAAGTTTTGTGGGATGGGGGAAGAAGGCGGTGAATGACGAATAAGGAAGCTTAGTGGGAAGGTATGGATAGTCTCAATGTTTGGGTCAGTGAAACTCTACGGAAAGAAAAGATGAGGGAAGTCCTCCCAACTTGAGGGTATTTTGGTCACCTCGGAACATTCTTCCATCCGTCCCTCACGCAGAGCTGGACGAAAGAAAATAGGCGCCTGTTCCTTCTTCCCTACCACCTATAACCCATACTTCTAAGAAGTTTGGATTTCCCACCTATTCAGGAGTAAAACCTCAGCTGGTGCACTCCCATGCATCACATTTACTCGTTCATGTCTAAGGAAACGTCCTCAGTGAGGGAATGGGACTCCGCGGTCGGAAAAACATAACGGCTCTTCTAGCTCAACCTCCGAAGCGGCGTTGGGTTGTTGGACACATCGCTAATTATCCCCTATTCGTTATGTTTCAAAACACATAGGACTTTAATTTTTTAGCTGCAGGTTATAAGCTCCCAGAGTATTCGCGAGATTTGCCTTTATCGCCAGAATCCTGTAAAAATCACGAAAGTAACACTCGTTTCTTCTCACTTCACCTACAGCTGTTTCATTATTAACGTTTAATAACTTATCCTTCTGTATACACTGCAAAGACAAAACATATGGGTGGACACAGGGAAGAAAAATTATGTCATATGGGCATAAACGAATTTTATTCGGTCCTCATTTTTAGTATTTAGATACATAAAAATATAAACAATATAAACATTAAAAAGCGGAGTTTGTCCAGCACAGCATATCAGAAAAAATATTTCAAACAACCATTACACGCGAAATTAAAACTTTCATTCGAAAATAATAGACAAAGGGAACAGAAATAGAGAGCAATACGGCAACAAATGGAAAAGAATGCAGCGTTCAAGATTTTTTGTTATAACTTCCACAATAATCGGTAAAATCTAGCAGAACACGGTGAGAAATAAAGCTAATAGATGTATTTACCAATATCAATCAGAAAACTTGTAAATTCACGCTGAATTTGAAAGATAATAACAAAAAATGACGCGGCGCCGCTGCGGCGCCGAAAATCCAACGACGTAACTAAATTTGTAAATCCATATGAGGGTTAATCTCTTGGGAAGAGTCACAATATGTGCCAGTCGTATTTTGCTATTTTTATTTTCCAAAGCTGAAATTTTGCTACGTAAACTATGTGAAAGCTTTCAAACAAAACAGTTCATGAGTTGGACTAGAATCGCCTGCGACGGCGCATTCGAAGAAAGAATCGGAACTCTTTCCACCATTATGGGGCGTTGCATTCACTCAAGCTATTATTTAAAATTTCGGATCCAGATCCAATGCCTTCCGCGACTTTGAATCCGATGTATCCGACGAGGGGCAATCACCGCGGATATTTGGATCCGAGGTATCCGATTCGACCATCCCTAATTTCTAGTTATTTCTAATAATAAATTCGGATAGGTCTGCAAATTAGCAACGCGAGTGACGATTTTCGCGAACCAAAATGCGCGGTGGCAGTGAACACATCAAGAGGGCGAGTAGAGATACCTCCGTCGTAATATTCGATGATATAAGATTCGCCTGACCCCTATCCCCCTGCCCTCCTCTTGCCCTCCACAAAAGCCTCGGCGTGGTCGGCAGCAGATGAGGAGCGGCAGATGAACAAATGGCGCCCTCGGACGGGAATGGATGGCATCCGGGTGGGGGGTGGAGGGGGTATAAGGGGGACACCCCCCTCCCCTACCACGCAACTCGATCGCACAATGGATGCCCCCTCCAAACGCAGTCCTCTGCTACCACGCAATGACTACCACCATTGTTACGCAAGGCGCTTTGTTGGCTGAGCTGCCATGTTTACGCGGGCGACCGCTTTGGCTCTGAGCGCAGGTGGATCAGAAAAAGGGGAAAGCTCTTCGAGCTTAGAACGAGAATGGAAGTCGAGCGGCTCTCGAATATAAAGAATGAAACCGAGGGCATTATATTGAGGTGACAATCGTGGAAGTGATACACATGTTGGTTGGAGACCAATCGATGGAGGCATAAGGAGTATACCAGACATTATCTGCAAGACATGCGAAAGTCCACGTTGGAGAAACGGAAGAACAATCAGAGTCAAGGAGCACAGCGCCGTCATCCGACTGTTTTTTTTATGGAAACAAGAACACACCGGCCGAGGACACGATGCGGACAAAAGGAACTTAAATATCATCGCAAGAGAAAAATGTTACAAAAACAAAAGTTTAAGAGAACCCCTTGAGATAAAGCAACATGCAATTTTAGTGAGGACAAAGGGACAGTGAAGGGCGGCTTCCAGAAGATACCAGAATAAGAAACACGGTCCAGAATATTCGAAATCCACTCCCAAAATCAGATATGATTCAATGTGCAACATAGGAAAAATTATTTACTATCCCTGACGAAGTTTTCGGCAGAGCAGAAGAAACGTGGGCTGTGCATAAAGGCCTGGTTACACGATACATTAACACGTACGGGTCAATGTCTAAATGTATGAACTCGAGAATGAACGCCAAAATGGAACGTGTAACCACCCAACTTGTGCGAATGCATGCACAGAATATAGAACCTGTTCTAATTTGGTTAATGCATTAGTACATGTTCCGTTCCGGTCAACCAAAATCATTCAGCAAAATTTTATTAACTTGTACGCGTTAATGTACTGTGTAACCAGGCCTTTACAACTGACGCGGGATCACCCAAAAAGCTTATTTACTTAAGAGCTTACTTCGTGGGATTTACTCATGGGTATATGTAATTCCTGTAGGAAATGACATAGAAGCGTCGAAAACGGTGGAGGTGTTCCAATTAATGAGCGGAAGAGACAAACTTTACAATAATTGTATTAAACCAGACAAACTTATGTTTTACAAGCAATGCATAATCGCGTGATTCTCCAAGCTAACCAGTTTGGACACTGGATTTTCGAAGTTGGACGATTAATGATTTCAAAGCCGTCTCCTAATAATGACATAACGTTGCATGCTGGAGGTGATTGGTCATCCCCTGCCAAGCACCTTAGAGATGGAATGCGAGGTAATATGTACATAGAGATTTACTTGCTATCACATGGAGATTTTTACGCTAACTCACTTAATCACTCACAATGTGTCTCAGCCTAAAGGCTGGTTGGAACAAGCAAAGGTACAGCTCATCCCAGACTAACAAGGAGATTTTGCCTAACTGATGTCAAGAAAGAAGATGAAACCCTTTTTATTTGAAAGTAGACACTTAGATGGGAATACATTTGAAGGGTTTTGTCCAAATACGCCCGGGTTTGAGAGAAAAAAGCATTTAAAAATTGAAAAATATGGTCGCGTTGAATTTAATTTAAAATATTTCGCCTATTGTTCAAATGAGATTTGGCCTAGTGGTAGCGTGCCGCGATTCTGATGAGACTCGGTGAGAGTAAATTTTTTCCAGTCTGCCACCTCCTCCATTTGTTTGTAATCCGTTCCATCCTCTTCTAATTTGTTCATTTAGGACGTTTTACATTTTTTTTTACTTGACTGTTGTTTGAGAATAAGACCTTAACTGACATTTTTGTCACTAGCTAACCCTTACTTCGAATTATTCTTTCCGTGCCAAGATTCATCAAAGCAGGAGTGATAAAACTGTGGTGCTGGCTTCGAAGTGAAGGGAACTCATTTCCAAAGCAAAAGATTTTAAACATATTGTCTCCGGAGAGTCTCCCAGGTTCCTGCTGTAGTAGTATTTAGAATATACAACAATTTTCATTCGTCTATCTATATGATCAATTTGGAGTATTCCAAGAGCTAAACATCGCAATTGCTATTCTGCCTGTTGTTGCTCTCCTGTAGTCTATTTTTTACCTTGGTAATCGTCAGGAAATACACTTATAACTTAATTTATTTTGCTGAATAAATTTTGCCGCATGTGTTTTGCCCACAAACTTACTCTCCTCTCATTGTCAGAGTCCTTATTTCCGCGTATTTAGATGCCTAGAGATTTTAACCCTAGGAAGACTGAAAAAAAATTATCGCGTAGTAGCCTGACTGGGTCCAATGGACCCTCAAACATTTTTTCCACAATATTATTAGTTTATGATGAATTTAGGCTGAGTTAAGTGATGGTTTCCATATTATTTACTTCCTCAACATATTTCTTCACCACTTTATTATTATTTAGTTATATTGTTGGAAGACATTACTGCAGCGAAGCATAATATTATTCCCTCTACCAGAAATGTCACTCCACTTTTACCATTTTTATGTATGTTCATTAGCACAATTACATTAACACAAATTACAAAACGGATTATTTGTCAATGACTAATAAGTCATAGAACAAATTGAATGAAACAAAAGTATGATACATTTACAAATGTTATTAAAAACTGTTATTTTACTACCAGCACTGATTGCATAAAATTTCTGAATGCTCTTGGCATATTTTTTGTGCCCATCGTGAAGAGGATGCTCATGCATTTCTATCTATTTTGTAATTTCACTTACTTACAACAATTATTTTCCTAGGTTGCTGAGGTTATCAAGGACTGTGTCATATTTTCTTTTTCACGATGTAAATTCTTCCTATATTTGGTTTTCTCTTGGATTTCATAAGATTTATGAGATACCACTTTGTTGGGAAACCCTGTAGGCTGTATGGCATTTATAGACGTGAGCTCGGGTGGAATCCCTCGTTTATTTTACCTCATGATCTCTACAATCGCTAAACCTTTGAATAGTAGGCGGTCTACTTTCACATTTTATGTTTCTGGCTGATTAGTCCCTCAACCATGCCTGTAATAATCTTTTCCCTTGATTGACCTCTTGACTTATATTAGAGTCTCTACCTGTGTATACTTGGATATTCCACTTGTATGAATCACTACTACCACTTGCAGCCAAAATTTTAATTTTATTTAAAACTAGCTGACCCGACAGACTTCGTCCTGTCAAAAAAATTTGTAATGTGGCAGTGTTTTGTTCCTACCTTTTTTATATTCTTTGCAAAAAATTATCCTGAACAGAACCGTCACCCTGGTAATAATTCGGTGTGAATTAAAAATAATTAAATAAAACACTATAAGCATTTAAAAGTAAGTAATTTTAATCATGTAAATCATAATTATTAACAAAAAAAATCAGTTCTATTTTCATTGTAGTGCTTTGTGATAAACGATGTTTTTTGTTTGATTACCTGGCGCATAGACAAACAAATCTGATGGTTTTCCAATACGGGAACAGGCAACATACAATTGACCATGTGAGAAACATGGGTTTTCCAAATTAATACCACAAACACTTAATGATTGCCCCTGGGACTTGTTTATGGTCATAGCAAAAGCAAGCCGCACTGGAAACTGTAGTCGTTTAAACTCAAATGGCACATCAGTCGGAATCATTGGGATGCGCGGTATGAGAACATCTTCTCCTTTATACTTTCCTTTCAATATAGTTGCTTCTATCACGTTGTTTAGTAGTTTTTTTTATCGCTAACCGTGTGCCGTTGCAAAGGCGCGGTAGGTTGATATTTCGCAAAATTATAATTACCGATCCAACCTTTAATTGAAGATTGTGAGGTGGCAATCCTGGCAAATCCAGCGAGTTTAAAAATTCCGGTGGATAGTTAACTACATCGTCTTGGTTAGTTGCTGAATCAACTGATTTATATATCCTCGATTCGCCTGTAATTTGTTCTTGAATTTTGAAATTTAATTCATTTACATCAATGTTTTTGGCTGCCAATATAGCTCGTTCGCTTAGCCAATCATGGTTTCTGTAATTTTGAGCAACATCTGGAAATACCTTCTGAATGAGTTCTTCTTTTGATTGAGTTAAATGACAAAAACTTTGAAGAAAGTTAATGCATCCAGTCAACATGTCAATAGGAAAATTGCCATTACCAATGTCAATGAGTACCAATGAGTACAATGGCTCTGGTGGTGGATTCAATGGTATTAATTTCACTTTACCATTTGCGCAACACAATCCATTGGCTTCGTTTTTGTATTTTAATGCTTTACAATGTGAGCAAACCGAGTTCATAGAACCAATAACAACACATTGGTAGTTACTGTAGTCAATTGACACATCGTAACTGAAAGCAGCTCGATTCAAATTTGCGCGATTATTACTTGAAAGTCGTGCTCGCGCTTCATGTGTGTTTGTGATATCCTAATTCTTTCATGTTCATTTCGGTCGTCACGTTCTTGTGCAGTACGATTAGATCGGTAATTAGCTTGGTTTGTAGCATTTCGTGTTCTTCTACTTAAATTGCCTCGTCTTATAGGAGGCATTATTAAAATGTTGTGTCACATGCAATAACTTTTTTTTCATAGGTAGATAACAAAACACTGCAAACAAAACAAAAGCACACTCAGTAGAGTATAACAGAAAATCCAAGAAAAACAACACCGGCAAAGGCGGCAAATCGACATTGACAGTTGTTTTTTTAATTTGTTTTTTTTTTTTTAATCTGATATGACTTGAAGTCAAATCCTTTAAAGTCATACCAATGTTTTCTTTTTTTGTCGCCTGCCGAAAGTAAAACAAAAGAAATAATATCGCGAATCCAACTAAGTTGTTATTATTATATTTTGTGACTATTGAATTTGGTCGGGTCCGCGATCACTTTTTTTTAGTTTCGGAACGCGACATTAAATCCTCCAACGACGTATTCTGTGCTCCAACGCACACACGCACACTGTTTTGATAGATATGATTGAATTTGAACTTTGTATAGCGGTAAGAAAGTGCAAATTTACTTTTTGTCGTTAGGAACACACCTACATTTCTTAGATAACAGTGAGTGCTTGTAATTTAATATGAACTTTATATAATAGCAATAAAGCTCAAATTGATTCTACGTTTTAGTTAGAAAACGTTTGTATGTGAAAAAGAAAAGGGCTGTTTTTAGGGTTTTCCCGGCAATTATTCGATTTTTTCTCGCCGTAAGAACCATCCTTGGACTTCAACGAACATTTTAAAAAAAGAATTGGCCAAATTGGTCCAGGCGTTGTTGAGTTATGCGCTTACCAACACATTTTGCGATTCATTTTTATATATAAGATTTTAATTCCATACTTTCCTGGTTTTGATGAAACAAACTCTCTAAAGGTACAGCGCCCATGGAACATCAATAACTGTTCGTCAACTGTCATGCAGAACCTTGGCACGTGTGCATATTTCAAGTATTCATTTCACCCATCAAATATCTCTCTAATAATCTTCAACTTAGTCTGCCTCTGCTTTTCTGTCGCATTATCAAATCGAATAACCCGCAGTATTATTTTGACTCTATAATACTGTTGAATATTGGTAGCCAGTTTAGTTTACTCCAAAGTTGTGAAACATTTTCATTTTTGACTTGTAAAAAAGATAAATACTAGCAGTCCCACAATCTTATTTATTTCAGAGTAATTTTCTTCATTCTACAGAGCTTGAAAAACTGAGTGTCGTTGGTGGACGCAAAATTAGCAAAAGTAGGAGACAGAATAAAAATTCCGCACGGCACACAGGATCTGACGCAAAATATTACGCCTTCGCATTCTACCCATTTTAGTGGCATGAGGTTTTGTTTATCACACCTCTTTCAGATTGCGTGAAATAAAAATTTTCTCCAGATAGGAATTCCCCATTTTCGTAATTCTATCATCTTCTCAGCAAGATGAAGAAAAATCGCCCAAGGGTCAGTTCTTCTCTATCCTCATTCAATATTTTAGGCTTCATGTCCACCGGAGTCACTACTACCCTCCTCCTGTCAGCGCTGTATGTTTAGGTGCTGAACACGTCCTTCTGCAATTTTTAGATGAACGCACTCCAAATTTGTGTCACTATTACCGAGCCTGTGGATAAAGTGATCATGAAATTTAACAATTTTTCATTCCAAACTTTATTTAGGTATAAATGGAATAATGGAACATTGTTAGTGTTAGTCCTTTGTTGTGAATTGAGGTAAAAATTAGCCAAGCACTGTCTCATATTATGTTTCTGATATCATTAATCAATTCTAAGAGCTCAATTATTTTACTAGAAAAGCTAATTTTTAGAATTATTATAAACAATGCTTTTTTTATTATTGCCTCAAAAATATCTTGATAGTTATTTTGACTGTAATATCCAAAAGGCGACGCCGATTTCTTAGCTCCTCAGCTACACAGTATACCAATAGTCACTCTATGAATTCAGTCACATCGATACCACACAACACAAAATTTGGTACCACTAAGCATCCTGTAAAGATAGGAATAATAAAATTGCTGTATATAGTGGTAGATGAAAATCAATGCACCACTTCATCTAACTAATCCATCGGAAGAGTAAACGATTTGGTAAATGTGGTAAATACTGAAGTAGTACATTAGAATGAACGAGTATATTCTTTTATATAACCCATAAAGGTTTTTCTTACCATGTACGGTATCAAAATGTAATTATGGAATTCAAATTCTTCAATGTCTTCAGTCAGCTAGTTGGAATAAAAGCAAATGTCGGCAGGCAGCAAGACCACTCCTGCTTGCGATCGTAACTTCTGACTGACCACAACCAAAGCACCTCAGACGCTAGATGGGCGGTCTCACATATTAAATTGACAGATTATGGGACTGAATGTAGATAATTCACACTGTCTATGCGTCAAACCAGAGTAATTTGCAAAAACTACCCATTACGAAACGATGTGGATACATGTTTCTGACCGTATCACTCTAAATGTGACATTGTAAGAGCATATGCAAGGCTTCACACAAATCCATAAAAATTGCCCACTTATTGGTTATTAGTATCGCCTACGACTTTGTTTATAACTACATAAGCATTGAATCTCCAAAAACTACAAAGTAAATAAGAAAATTGCTTATAAGTTGAAATGAATCACCCATAGCATTGAAAATAGTCGACTGGGTCCAATGGACCCAGTCCGTCCACTATGTAACTTTGTAGTATACTATAAAATGTAATGAGCCCATTTTCGTTATTTCTTGCTATGTTTTAGAGGACATACATTTAGGAAAAGTCACGGCGTCAAAATCAGTTTCGTGCATTTTTGACATATTTATAAACTTTCAAAACTACCAACTGGACGGGCCTGGGTCCATTGGACCCAGTCCGTCGTTCTAGGGTTAAACAAGCTGTATAAGCTGGGGAACTTTAATTACCTGGAATATACTACTCGGCCAACCCAACCTAAATTGGTTCATGGCCTGAACCTGTTGAGGTCGATGTCCATATGATAGTACTGTTTTTAGTTTGGCTTGTCGGTTCGTCCCTTCCCTTTTCTTTTTTCATGGCCTCGCCAGACTCCCATTTTCCTACACTTCTTTTGCTTTTTCCCGTAGCTCGATATTATTCGGTTTTCTCTTGCTTTCATTAGATCTTATGCCCACGAGAAATCTCTGTCGCGTAAAGGACCATGAATTGGAGGAAATACCTCCATAATATAAAGCACAAATATATAAAATTGAATAATCTGCCATTGCCACTGCCTTCTCCAATTTTTCATTATTTATTTATTACTTCGCCTCTTTACAGTAATTTGGATGATAATTGTAATAAAACAAGAAAAGCAATTAATTGAAAAGCACCATGCTCATTCTATAAAACTGCTACCCGAGCATTCGCCCTTGTGTTTCTTTATATCTTCAAGGAATCATATTTCCCTTAACTTTTTTAAACAATTCAATTCTATACTAACTTCGAGGCATATCATGCATACCTCAGCACATCATTGAACGCTGGTTAGGACAACTGATGATGCACGATTGAATGGATTTTTATTCCATCCTCACGTGAGGAAATCTCTCTTTTCCCCTGAAGGAAGAAGGTGCAGTTCTGGTTTCGAGCAATAAACTGCTTTACTTGCCTGTAAAAATGTACATCGCACAGTTGGCTTACGGATGTGCACTTCGGTGGTATAGTTTTTACGCTGCATATCGGTTCTCCTTCCTCGTCGATAAATAGTTCATCATAAATGTCACTATTTTTTTGTCCAACAAAAATCAATGAGCAATAAAAATGTATTTTTAACACATGGCCGGAGAACATTTATTAAAAATTTGAAATACAACCCAGTTGTAAGTTTTCCAGATTTAGAATCCACAACAGAAACATTTAAAAATTCACTCTCCAGTTTCTTCGCTCACTTGCGGACCAAAATCACCTCCAGGTTCTGATAAGCACAATAAAAACTTATGGAAGCAGCTTTCCTGCGCTGTATATGAGTGTATTACATTGATCACGCTCCCAAGAGCAACCTGAGCAATATTCTCCCTTTCTTGATCGCGTTCTCTTTATATCCACCTCTACGGACACCCGGTCTGATCTAAATTAATTACGAAATCTATTACATTTGGAGATTGGGCTTTTTGTTTGCTTCTGAACCGTCATTGCCGATTGCAATATTTCTTCAGCACACGTTTGCTCGCCCGCTGATACGTATTTTGTTAATTTACGTTGCACGGTTCGGTGTCTCTTCTTAAAAGATGCAACCCATGAAGCACTAGCAGGGAATTCAAATCCTGGAGATATGTGCTGAAATCACGCATAATTAGCATATTCTTGTAAAGTCCGAGTCATCACTGTCTCATTTCTGTGCCCGCCTTCGACAAAGTGATCGTATACCCATCTGTCGATCATTTCAAGCTTGTCGAGTTTCGTTCCCCCTGATTTCATATCTTTCTCCCGTATGTAACCTGGGAGACTCTCCGGAGACAATATGTTTAAAATCTTTTGCTTTGGAAATGAGTTCCCTTCACTTCGAAGCCAGCACCACAGTTTTATCACTCCTGCTTTGATGAATCTTGGCACGGAAAGAATAATTCGAAGTAAGGGTTAGCTAGTGACAAAAATGTCAGTTAAGGTCTTATTCTCAAACAACAGTCAAGTAAAAAAAATGTAAAACGTCCTAAATGAACAAATTAGAAGAGGATGAAACGGATTACAAACAAATGGAGGAGGTGGCAGACTGGAAAAAATTTACTCTCACCGAGTCTCGAGCCGTGGACTTTCTCATCAGAATCGCGGCACGCTACCACTAGGCCAAATCTCATTTGAACAATAGGCGAAATATTTTAAATTAAATTCAACGCGACCATATTTTTCAATTTTTAAATGCTTTTTTTCTCAAACCCGGGCGTATTTGGACAAAACCCTTCTTATGTATTCCCATCTAAGTGTCTACTTTCAAATAAAAAGGGTTTCATCTTCTTTCTTGACATCCGTAAGGCAAATTCTCCTTGTAAGCCATAGGTGTCACTCTCATTTCCGAGGATTTTTGTTCGGGGCAGTCCGATGGCGAATCCCGCGAACTAAGGGTCAAAGGGAAGGGGCAGTTTCTTTCCCATTGCCACCTCGAATTACAAAGATCTTCCTAGAAATTGTCGATTAGTTTCCGGGTTAATACGGCGTCAAGTAATTTTTGGCGAACAAAATGAGTCAGCGCGGTATTAACCCGAAAATTAATCATCAATTTAATCACCGCGAAAGCCTCCATAATAATCTTCCTCGAAACTTCTGGCATGTATGGCAAACATGCGCATATGACATTAGCTGAGTTTTGTTTTTTAAGTAAAAGCTATCAAAGTTGGCGCTTTGTTGGACCACTCTAATAAAGGTAATTTATTCGTTGAAATAATGAAAAATATTAACGCAATTATTCATTTCCTAATAAAATTGATGAATGAAACCAGATGTCCTCATAATGGCGCCGAGAGATTCTTCACTCCCAACCCCCAATACTTTTCCTATTTTCTAATGGTTTTTCACGACTATTTTACATTTCTGGCTAAAGTTTATTTTCAAATTTCTTCACTTCACTATAATTTTTACTGGTACACTACTAGTGAAGTCTGGTATATATATTCTCGGAGCATTTTGCGACTGAACCAAGCATGTCATTCCCACCCTCCCATTCAATTGGCAATGAGGCCTAGTCTCCCTTTCATTCTGAAAAATGCGCGAATTCCGAGCAATAAATATGACGGCCAAGTGGTGACTTCTCTCTCTTCCGATGCGGTGATGGAGAGGACAGGGCCGAAATGGAGGGCGCTCGCTGGATACAACAGGTCCACCGGGATGCTGTGCGACCTCCCTCCCTCCCCACTTATCTCTCTCACTCTTTCCGTCACCATGGATACGAGGCTACCCCCCCCTCCCACCCACCCACCCGCTGGGGACCAACCCCCTCCCCACAGGGATATTGCGTGGGAGGGACAGCGCGCAACACCGCCTACCGCCAAACCCGACGACCTTCCTTCTCTGTTGCTGCCGCTGGTGGCCTACGACTAAAATCAGCCGTCTCCAAGCAACGGACCCCGCACCCGCCCCCTCTGCCCTCTCTCCGCGGGGAGCGGCACGGCACCTATAACTCCTTACCCCTCCCTCCGTACGACGAGAAACCCATAAAGAGAACGCGCTCTCGCGCCAAAGATCGTTCGCAACGATTTTCTTACGTGAATGCGAGGACATTAAACCTTAGGGACGCGGAAGCATGCACTGAATATGCATATTGCCTGCAGAATGTGATCAACAAGCGCAGTTAAAATAAAAAAATAGGAATGCACCATGGAGTGAACACAGAGTGCCACCCCGCTTCAACAACCAGGGTTCCCACTCAACCGTGAAAACCTTAAAACCGTGAATTAGCCGTGAATTTCGTCTACCGTGAAAAAACATGGAAAAAGCCGTGAATTTCGTCCTTAAACCTTAAAAATCTCTCAATCTTGATAATAATACCTTCCCAGAAATTTTCAACTTCGTTCGTTGCCAGCGCACGTCTATTCATTGTGGCGAGCATCGTCGCATGGGTCAGAAAAGCGTGGGAACGAATGTTGCCTGAAGAAAAAAAACATCTTTCCCCAGGGCAGGCCTTTTCTCTCCCCCCCTCCTGAAATATGACACCACTTCTCATCAGCTTGTTTACTTTCCTCGACTGGCTTGGTTTCCCCTCCCTCGGTCACTCCTAAGTCCCCCTTCCATCCAATTAGGCTTCCCACTGGCTGCAGCGACCGCTTTCGAAACTAAATCTAGATGGCATTTGTGTCGAAAAATTTGAACGTATATTCAACACCCTCAATCCTCTGATTGGAAGACCGCTAACCTTGACAACCTGCTATTCGCTGTGGACATTAGTGATGGGCAAAGTCGATCATTTTGGTGATTCAATCATTTTGACTCGAGTCACATAAATGATTCAATCAATTGATTCAATCATTATGATCGAAAAGACTCAAATGAATCAAGATCGAAAAGACTCAAAAGAGTCATGATTGAAAAGACTCAAAGGAATCATGATCGAAAAGACTCAAAAGGAATCAAGATCGACAAGACTCAATCAATGGATGTAATAAATCACTTTGAATAATCGAATAAATACTGCCTCATCTGCGAAGATCATTGGTAACGCTGATTGCTATCCATATTATCATTTAATATACTATTTTGATTGTGATTTACTAGATCAGTAAATTACATTGCAAAAATGAAGGAAGTAGTGTCATGAAAATATTTGGGAAGGCAAAACTGCCACAGTTTCTTAACACTAATAGAAGAATTTCTAACTATATATCTCAAAATATAACACTAAGTACACCACACCCATGAATCTGATCTGCAGGATAATTTTATTAACGGCACAGTAAAATGTTAACAGCTTTAACTTCTACTTCTTAACGTTCTCCTACAATTTAAGAGTCATCTTAATATTTTCCTTTTACGTGTATTGGTTTTATTAATACTTATAACTGTTGGAAAACATATAAGAAAAAGATTACACAAGTATTCAGTTCTTTATAACATAGTATTTAATTTTCTCACAACTATTTCTGCCCTGTCGAAAAGAGATCAAGCACCGATCGTTCCAAATTTTGAAATAAACCGGAAACCGGGATGATTGATATGATACCGGAATTCGGAGTGATTGATGATTGATGATCGACTTGTTTAACGAAATGAATCATGAGTCATTTGATTCACCTAGTGATTCAATCTTTTTGATCGAATCGTTCATGATTGTTGGTATTTTATTGGAAAGCACTGGTAGTTGTAAATGAATTAAATGCAATAACTCTTCATATTTTAAAAGTTTTAGTAGTACCGTATTTTAACTTCACACACATAAGGATTGTTAACAAATACAGATCAATAAACAATCTTGGTAACCAACCAACAGAGACAAAACACAACTGAAAATTACAAATGTCAACACCCCCCCGTAATTGAAGATGTGCTGAAACAGCTCTTTAGCATTTCCATCAAATGAATTACAAATTTTTTAAAATTATTTTTAAACCATGCCTAAACCTCTCATACATTTTTCATGTTTTATACGATTTAAGCCCTTGGTAAGTATGTCAGCTGTCATTTCCTCAGTGGAGAGAAAATCTACGTTTATATTACCGTTTTCTACTTGTTCTCTAACAAAATGGTATTTCACATCTACATGCTTCATTCTATCATGGAAAACAGGATTTTCTGCTAACTTGAGAGCGCTCTGATTGTCCTCAAAAATAGTAATAATTTCTTGTTCCTGAAATAATTCGGAAATAAGATGTTTTAGATGAATAGCCTCTCTAGTAGCCTCGGAAAGAGCAATATATTCTGCCTCACAAGACGATTGGGCAACACATTTTTGTTTTCTACTACTCCAGGAGACTGGTCCACCTGCACAAGTGAAAACATATCCAGAGTATGAATGCCTATCATTTAGATCATTTGCAAAATCTGCATCAGAAAAACCAAAAATAGGCTTCCCAGTGCATTTGTATGTGAGTCCCATTTCCATAGTACCTTTTAGATAACGAAGTACCCGCTTGGCCATCTTCCAGTGTATATCTGTATGCTTCTTATTAAACTGGGAGAGATAGCTAGTAATGAAGGAAATATCTGGCCGCGTGTTGACGGAGAGATACATGAGAGTTCCAATTAATGACTGGTACGGGACATCTATGATATCCTTACCCTTCTCTTTCATTTGACTAACGTCAACTGGGGTCGAAACAATCTTACAATCTTCCATGCCAAAACTCTTTAAAGCATCTTTAATGTATTGTTTCTGGTCTATCTTGAATACTCCCCTCTTCTCATCTCTTGTAAAATTCATTCCCAGGGCATGTTTGATCTTGCCAAGATCCTTAATGACAAATCTCTTCTTCAATTCTTCCTTCAATTTCTTCTTTTCTTTCTCATCATTGGAGAATATAAAGAAATCATCAACATATAATGTAATAATAACTATTTTAGTTCCAATATGTTTAAAGTAGACACAGGGTTCATGTTTTGATTTAATATACCCTATCTCATACAATAACTTGTGAACTGTTTTGTTCCAAGCACGACTAGCCTGCTTGAGTCCATAAATAGACTTCTGTAATAGACAAACCTTCTTCTCTTCACCTACAGCTATGAAACCTTCTGGTTGTGTCATATAGATGGTTTCATCTAAAGTGGCATTTAAAAAAGCAGTTTCGACATCCAGATGTTCAACATCAAGATTCAGTTCTGCTGCCATAGCCAACAGCAAACGGATAGTTGAACCTCTGACTACCGGAGAAAAAGTTTCTTCAAAGTCTATACCATGAGTTTGAGCAAAACCTTTAGCAACTAAACGAGCTTTGTACTTGATGATCTTACCACCATTGTCTCTTTTCAATTTGTAAACCCATTTACATGGTATTACACTTTTATTTGCAACTCGCACTAGCTTCCAAGTTTCATTTTTTCTAAGACACTCTAATTCCTCCATCATTGCTTTCATCCAATGCTCTTTGTCTTCACTTTGCATAGCCTCTTCAAATGTGGTAGGTTCTTTGTCAAAGAAATTTTTTGCTTGTAAAACAACATGATCAGGAAATTGTTTCTTGTTACGTACCCTTTGAGGATATCTAGGACTCTTAGCAGTTTCTTGAACATTAGTCCCAGCTTTATCTTCTGTTGAGTCTGCATTTTCACAAGGAGAATCCAAAAGAATTTTAACAGCAGCCGCAGCTTCATCTTTTGTTGAATCTGCATTTTCATTGTAAGAATCCAAAGGAATTTGAGCATCAGTACTGCTCTCACCGGAAAAATTATTTTCTAAAAACACAACATCTCTAGCATGGACTACCTTCATATAATTAGAAAGATCCCTAAATTTGTAAGCTTTCTTATTCTCACTATATCCTACAAATATATGTTCCTTGCTTTTGCTATCCCACTTCTTGCGTTCCTCCTTTGGAATATGTACAAAAGCTCGGCAGCCAAATACTCTTAAGTGTGTCAAGTTGGGACGCTCACCTGTCCATTTTTCTTCTGGAGTCATTCCTGTAACGGATCTATGAGGTGATTTATTCTTGAGATACGTAGCAGTTCTCACAGCTTCTTCCCAAAATGACTTAGGTAGTCTGGCACTATGCAACATGGAACGAGCCTTCTCCACAATGCTTCTGTTTCCCCTTTCAGCAACACCATTTTGCTGAGGAGTACGGGGTATGGAAGTCTGGTGAATAATTCCTTCTGACTTAAGATAATCTGAGAATTCCCTATTAACATACTCAGAACCATTATCTGATCGTAAAATTTTAATTTTCTGGCCAGTTTGCTTTTCCATGAGGTTTTTAAACTCTTGAAACTTTACTCTAACTTGATCTTTTGTTTTAATGAAATAGGTAAATATCATTCTAGAGTAATCGTCTATAAATACAAGTAAATACTTATTTCCTTCTAATGATTTTACACTGAATGGTCCACAGAGGTCAGAATGAATCAACTCTAGGCATTTAGTCGCCCTTTTACTTTTGATTTTAAGAAAAGGTTCTCGACTCTGTTTCCCTTCTAGACATGCAGTACATACAGTTCTATTTTCCTCAGGGGCGTAATCAACTCCATCAGCTAATCCATTTCTCAGTAGATTCATACCATAGCGGCAGAGATGTCCCAACCTCCAATGCCAAAGAGTTTGCTGAGAAGGGTTAGTTGTAGCAGCCAGGGACTTTTCTGATACCTGTGACTCTATCTTATATAACCCGTTACTGGGAAGAGCAGTCATTAAAACATTCCCTGAAATACTACAATCATTATCATGAAAAAATTTAGCACCTTCTTTCGTAAATACTACAACAAAACCTTTTGAAACACATTTTGACACAGATATAAGATTTGTAGCAAGATTAGGCACATGAACAACTTCAGAAATACTACTAATACTGTTGTTGTTATTACTTTTGTGAATCATGACATCACCTATACTGTCACTCTGCAACTTACGTTTATCAGCACACACAATCTCCAAACCAGAGTTACTTTTAACATTGAACAGAATATCTTTATGAGGAGTCATATGGGCAGTTGCCCCGGAATCCACAAACCAATCATTTTTATTGCTTTGAGCACAACCACCAACACCTAAATCCGAGAATAAAGTGTATTGTTTCTTGTGTAGCTGCTTGTGGGTTGAACTCGATGTCTGTGCCGTTTTCTTGGTCTTGTTTGGACAGTCTGGTTTTTTATGGCCGGGTTGGTTGCATCCATAGCAGACGATACCATCTTGAGAGTTGTCGCGTTTCGGGAACTTCTTTTTCTTCGGAATAGTTCGAGACGCATTGGATGCAAATGCAGTCTCAGTTGCACCATCATTTTTGGACATTTCATTTAAGAGTTTAGTTTTCACCATGTTCACCGTTACTTCAACTCCTGAATTCTCGAGTGCCATTACTAGGGGGTCGTAATGTGAAGGAAGACCTCCAAGCAAAATAGCAACTAAATCCTCATCAGGAATCTCCTTCCCAATATCAGCAAGCTTCTGAGCGGTATCCATTACGGCAGTTAGGTACTCTTCAATGGACGTATAATCTCCGAGGGATAACCGGTACAAAGTCTTTTGAAGGTTAAGTCTCCGGGCAAAACCCTTATCTTCATATGCATCGGCAAGAACTTTCCATGCTTCAGCAGCTGTTTTGCATCTTCTTACATGTATGATAGCGGAATCGTCCACGCACAAACAAATCTTAGCTAGGGCACGCTCATCCTTCCTGGACTTTGAAGCAGCATCAGTATGATCATCATTTGGGTATCCATCAACAGCATGCCACAAGTTTTGATCTATTAAATACGCCTTCAGCTTAAATTTCCAAGTTGGATATCCTTCACGCCCACACAACGGCTTAATGTGAGACGATATACCGGATGCGTCAGACGACATTATGAAGACTTCACTTACTTCTTATAATTTACCAGTGCTGGGCCCATAACCTCTGTTGGTATTTTATTGGAAAGCACTGGTAGTTGTAAATGAATTAAATGCAATAACTCTTCATATTTTAAAAGTTTTAGTAGTACCGTATTTTAACTTCACACACATAAGGATTGTTAACAAATACAGATCAATAAACAATCTTGGTAACCAACCAACAGAGACAAAACACAACTGAAAATTACAAATGTCAACAATGATCGACCCATCACTAGTGGACATAACGCTCCCTGAGTTTGAACCGGGCGACAGCGAGCTTTCGGCGCGACGTAACTAATTCTCGCGCGTTGCGGCCTGAAAACGAGAGAAGATTTCCGCTTATGGCAACAGAGCATTACACGATTTTCGCATGCGTCGACCTGGGACTTGCCAGTTTTACGTCGCAACCGGAAAGTTTGTGTGGAAATATTTGACGAGTAATAAAGTAAAGTGAAAGTGAAAATAACATGTTTCAGCAGGTATTTTTTATGTCTTTATATATTTCAAACCAAGTGAATTATAATTTACCTAATTGCACCTATCTAAGACAAGGTATTTTTTCCTCCTAACTCCTGCAGAAAAGAGGGTTCGTCTTACAATCGAATGCAAAATTCTCGACGTCAATCGGGTTGCATAATTTTCGTCAGGAAAAATTATGAATACTAGAGTTTGTAACCTAATATATATAGCTATACAACGAAAAATCAACGTCAAAAATACCTAAACTGTAATTTAGCTTATTTAATTTTGTGTTTAAGTGAAAAACTATTGCCATTTTAGGCAGCAGGTAAAGCGTGCGTGCCAATCAATCGCCGGGTGCACTTCTGCCGTGTCCGCGAGATCGCCTGCTTTACCCTGGGTTCGGCTCCATTCAAGTTAGAGCTTGATCAACTTACAAAATGTTTGTGTGATTGATTACAATTTACCTAAATTTTAACCAGAGGCGGATCCAGGATTTCTTTCTGGGGAGTGGGGGAGCACAAGCAAAGCCGTATCCAGGATTTTGTTCCTGGGGGGGGGGGGGGCACAAGGATACCTCATGATACAAAACGAGCGCAATGATAATATGACCGTATTCAGAATAATGCATATTTGTTAAGTGTCTGGGGGGAATGTGCCCCCGTGCCCGCCGAGGATTGTAACGTTAAAGCCTCAATGCCGTCGCGATATAAACTGCTACAAAAGTCGTTCCATTTTTTCCAGAGCAAAAGTATGAAGGGAACATGAATTGCCTCTGATTAGAGAAATCGATTCAGTTTTGGTTTCAGAGTATTACGATAGCAGAGGAAAGAAGTCATTACACTGCCGCTTTCAAAAGAAAAGTTATACGGTGGAACCTCGATCTATCGTTCCCGCATTGATCGTTCGCCGTTTCTGGTCCCAAATAAAGTTCCTTATAGACAATGTAATTTTTTCCCGCATATATCGTTCCCCGAAGTATCGTTTCTCGCATTGATCGTTTGATAATTGCGGTTCCGACGCATAATTTTCCCGCATCCATCGTTTGACGAAAATGAGACGAAATAAATACAATGTGTCATTTATGCCTAATAACGACAAGCACATAGTTGTAATCTTCCCAAGGGATGGAACTACCATTGGGAGAAGCTCAGTGCCGTGGGAAAGTAACACAACACTACCTGAATTATATTTAAAATATATTCATTAGACAGGAACAATTCAAGTAATAGACTATTTTTGGCCTTCGTCATCTATCTCACAACCAGTCACTGCGCCGGCGAATGCGGTTGTTTTAGGCACATCATGCACATTGCTTTCGTGAATACATGTACTGGAAATGGTGTTTGATGGATATGAATTTTTATATCAGACTGAAATCCATAATAGCAGTGTAAATGCTGAGTGGAGAGCAAACTTTTTTTTAGTGAGGTGGCGTTTTCCATCAGAATTTTGAAAGAGATATGGGTCGAATCCACAATATGACCTTTGTGTCTTGATAAAGTACTACTATTCCTGTTATTATCTAAAATATTGTTTGAAACCTTTGATGAATATCTTAATTACTCGCCAAAATCCTGCGTTTCCTGGGACATAGGCAACCTAGCAAAAAAATAAAGAATTGATCGTTTTTCCGCATTCATTTTATTATCGTTTCGTTATTAGGAAAAAAAAATTCCCCTAGTGGAGCTCCAAAAAAGGAGGGTAGTCTTAGAATCGTGTTCGTCTTAGAATTGAGCTAATACGGTGTATGAAATTGTTTTTCGATTTATTATGTTCTATAAACAATTTTCATAAAATATTTTCCGTTAAATAAGAAAGAATCAATTTATTATATTCTATAAACAATTTAAATAAAATATTTTCCGTTAAATAAGAAAGATTGGGGTGGGGGAAATTCGGCCACTGTGCAGTAATAACAACGTGCGCAAAAAACTATCTCTCGGCGAGGAATTAAAAAAGGACCTCGGGTGTCCGGACGGAAGAAGGTCCGAAGGGTATTCGGCGTCCAGGCAAGAGCGCGGTTGGGCTGGTCCTTTTGTCGGCCCTGAATTTTGCAAACGATAGATCACGTCATAACAGATATCACTTTTCATTGCGGCGTTAACGTTCACGGCGTTTGTCGCGTACGTTAATTTTCTGTTCATATACGGCCAGTGATTTTCTTATTGTTGGCTTATTAACGGACCGTGAAAACCTGAAAAAAACCGTGAAAAATCTGAAAAATAACCGTGAAAACCTGGAAAAAGCCGTGAATTTCATTATTCAAGTAGAGTGGGAACCCTGACAACTATAAATACAGAACTACTCCAGGGTTGTACTATTAAAGCAATATCAAAGAGACGAGTGAAACCAGAGGCCACTACAGTTCCAGGATATCCCGATATCAAATATAAAAGAAAGGAAATATCTTAAGGAACGGGTTGGAATAGGAATTTTTCTTTCCCACGCTCATTTATGGACTCATTAAGTCAACAAAGGAGAATACAATGTTGCTGCCATCCAATAAATCCAAAACGTCATTGTACCTTAAGAATATTCAATTTTTAGTTACACGCTTATTATTGTAAACACTACGCACCTCATGACTAATGAGGCTACTTGCGGAGCAGAAGTATGTAGGTGTTGATGTCGATTTAGAGAGCAATGGAGTACACTTTTGAGATGTTAGTGGTTGCCATATTTTATGAGCGCCTCATTTTACACAAATAATCCACTCTCTTTAGTAAAATGATTATTTTGAACTTAGATGCGACCCGCGATCTTTCTCGGCGTCAGCACTTTTCAGCCATTCCGTCAGTGAGTAAGCCTCTTCGCAATGAATTTCGCAGTTCGGGGTGAGTTTTGCACGCTGATCTGATTGTGAGACACGGTGGCGGCCAGCTTCAGATGCTAACACCCTCAAAACGCCAACGGACAGCGAAATAATCACTCGGGGTAAGCTTGTCGCGAAAGAGAGGGACTATCACGAGAAGAGCAAACGATTCCCAAATGCAATCTTCCTCAAACCAACGATAAAAACGTCTTCCGGGCAGCCTTCCACTCATCGCTCAGGATCAACACATCATCGGTATCTTCTAACAATCAGGTTCCAGAATCTAATATGGCGAATCAGCATTTTAGAACAAAAAGGAATTTTATTCAATTATATGCTTACCAAATAATAATTACTGACATACATTGACAAACTCAAACAACACGCCCAATTTGGGGACAAATCATGCTGTTTTTACATATTGCCAAAACGTTCGTTGCTATTTTTACTTCATAGAAATGAGTAATTTTTCAATTAATAATCGAAGCAGTAATTATTCGTGTTTAGAATTCAGGAAATTTGGGTACAATACGAATAAAAAATAATGAAGGGAGAGGCAAGTAACCTGAAGCATATTATTGGAGTCCATAGTTATACTTAATATTTGAAATACCCTGCATTATTATCTGCCTTTGAATCAATCATGCTGATATCTTTAAGTGATTAGTTGTTAAATATTTGATAAATTACTATCACTGATAATTTTTTCGTTGAAATTTAATTTAAATAAATACCACACAATAGAGAAAGCTGATAATAAGAACCATTCGAGGGCTCTTTAAATTCTACTGCCGGCAAATTCGAGGAGAGTAATGCAAAGTTAGTCGCTCTTCTGTAGAAACTGAGCTCTCTCTCTCTTTTCTGTAAATATTTCATTTCGGAATTAAAATCTTACGGGCTTTTATGAATGTCAAGGAGTGAACGTTCGTTGTGAGGTAGTGGCTACCAGAATTGCCGTGCATGCCCTATTTTCAGTAAGTTTAGTGCATTAAGATTTGCATTTGTTAATATTTTTTATGAATTCATGTAATGGATAAAATACACTATTTAAATCGATTTTTATCAATGTAAATTCAGGAAGAAGGCTTGAGCTATGGAAATAAAATGGCTCTTTGAATTCTTAAAAAAAATGCAAACCCATTGGCTCATCCGTATGAACAAAGCTGCTCTCTTCCTTCTTGTATTTAGACTCTCTCCTTTCGCAATCAATGGAGATGTACTGAGAGTTCTGGACTACCGCGGCGGCGGCAGCTGTGTTGGCTTCCACACGGACTGTGTCTTGTGTGCTGCTGCTCTTCAAGGCCCCTGGAGTGTTCGCTGCGTGCGTTATAGGGGTCCTACAGTGAGCGTGCTGGACGCACCCGGAGGCGTCAACCGCCGATTGTTGGGCCTTTTCCTGAGAGGGCCTTCGGGGCCCCGACAAATATAACAGGATCTGCCTTTCGAATTTTCGCCTCTCCAGCGCGCCAATTCTTTGCCGATTCCATTTCGTTTCTTTTTTGTTTCGGCGATTGGGCGAGTGCCCCGTTGAAAGCGACTCTCGACGCCCCCCCCCTCCCGATCGAGTGCGGAATAAATAGCAGCAGGTCCGCTTCGAATGATCATTCGCCGTTCGGGAGGATTACATTGGAGCGGCGAAAATTAAAAAAAAGAGGCTTGAAGATCATTCTCTCGATGAAAAGGAAAGAGGAGAGTTTGTCCACGAAACACCGATGGTTGTTGTTTAGAATAACAACATCTATAGTTTCTGCAGAGTGTGGTTTTGTCTGCGATTGTACTGGGAAATGTGCGGAAGATAGATATAATTAACTGAACCAAATAACGATGAGATTTCTCGCTTGCTCGAGGTTGCGCTATGGATAGCCTCAATAGAATACAGAATAATATTCATAAGAATAAAAATTGGAAGTTATTACGAGTTGGAAATGCCTCCTATTTACAGTGAAGATAATTCTGCGATTACCAATGTTTATCAGAGTTGCATTTTTGATGGATCATTTAGTGAAGATTCAGGTCTTTCTTTCCATATGAATTTTACTATCGAGTCTCGTCGCCCCCCAAGTTATTTTCCACTTTATGTCAAAAATAGTCCAAAAACAATGCAATTTAAAATGTTTGATTATTGATTAAAAATTGATAAAAATAAATAAACTATCCCTTATTATTCTTAGGAAAGATTTATTCTTTTAGAAAATATGCGTTAAAATTTATGGAAAACCATATTAACGGCTCACTAGCGAAAGTAAATACTCGATTTTAGCAGAAATTCAGAATTGAAATTTTTTATATTTTTTTCTCGTCTTCAACAGCTTCTAATGATTTATTGGGTGAACCAAATATTTAAATAGCCATAGTTCCTTGATCCTTGGACGGATCTATCGGACTGTACTATTTTTGTTTACCAAAATAAAAGTGAAAATTTAGGGTTTTGTCAAGCTTTTTTCGATTTCCGCCCACTATGCGTCGTTTTCAACACCCCCGCTAGATACTAGCCCCATCCATACCTTCTGTCTCCTCTTTTTTTGCCCTCGTCCGCTCTTCCCAAAATCTCAGCTCCGTCGCGAAAACCGATATCCCCGCAAGTAATAAATACCGTAATTAATTCTTCCAGAAAAATATCAGATAATATGTCTGGGTATGGTGACACATCTCACTCCTCTGGTTTTTTTAATAGGGGGGTATCTATTACCGTGGGAATCAGCACAAAGTAGTTCTCCCAGGGCTGGAGGAAAGGAAGGAAGCGTTATGGGAGGGGGTAGGTTGCGCGCGCAGAGCAAAAAATATTCTTTTTTTTCCCGTCACGTAGATTGCGAAATCCGACTGAATCCTCAGTAGTTCAGTGAATGCCAACGGTGAAAGCTGGTTTGACAAGTGAGAAGGTTTCATGCTCAATTTAAGTGTTAATATGAAAAGTGTTCACAAAAGTGGTGCGCAGAAAAGAATTGAGAAGAAAAAAACTCTTTTATGTTAATTAGATTTCATAAACGTAAGTGCTTGAGCGAACAAGAACAGTGGTTCCTGCATCGGTTTACTGCACAATGAGAGTTTAAGTACAGATTCAGGTACGTTGGAAAATTCATATTTTCATTTTACTAGTTTAAAAAATACCGTCTTGTGACGCGTTTCGAGTGAACTTCCCGTGCGTTCTTTCTTCTCTTACTAATTGCGTTTATTATTTAGTTCGTTTTGGACGTGTATTTTAAGTATCTGTGCGCTTATTGTTAGTTTCTATTTTCAATAAGTATACGTAAGTCAAACAAGGTAATGAAACGATCTACTACTGCAAAAAATCTGCCGTGATACACCTGTTACCAAAGGCGGATCTAAGTTTGGACCAAAGGTGGAGGGGGGGGGGGGGGAAATCGGGGGTCTTCCGAAGGGTTTTGTGGATATAGGATATTTGGGATTTTCAAGACTCAAAAACGACGGGTTTTTGCCTATTCTTTAATAAATAAAGACTGCTATGCACACGTAGTAAGCAGATTCATCAGTAAAAATTTTATGTTGGTCATCTACATCTACATACTACCCCGCAAGCTGCCTCAATAGGCGTGTGGCGGGGGATGTCAGGACACCCGCCGTATCCATTTATAAAGGAAATGTTCTGACGAAATTACGCCTTGCATTCATTAAAGTCCTTTGTCGCGCGTGGGAGATAACGAATTTCGCACCTATCCCTTCGCCTAAATATCTCTTATTTTATCGCTTTGGTCGTACCTGGAACTGTAGTGGGATTCTAATATGATGATATCCGTGTCGCTCTTACAATTAAAGATCTCCATTCTCAATATCTCATGCAATCTAAGCCTAGCGCGCACTCTCCGAGTCTCTAGCGGCTCGCAACTCAATTCGTTTAACAACCGTGTAACGCTTTCTGTACGACAGCCGCAGTTTTTAAAGTGTTCCGAATCTTGACTGTTTGGAGGGAATGAGGCATTCAAGAGGACGGACTCCACGGAAACCTCCGCCGTCTATTTCAAATCTATCTGTGAAATAAAATGATCAGAAAAAGTTAGGAAATTGATCTCCTGAACTATTCTTCTGGATTTTCGCGTTGCTTCCCGATTCTTTGACGCATGAATGTTCGCCGTGTTGATATTCCAAACCCTAACTCATCTGCCACTTGAAAGGAGTTCTCGGAAAGACTTATAAATTTAAGTTCGGTATCGAGTCAAATATCAGTCATATTTAAAGAATGTCAGTGGTGTTGAATTGACCTTAATTGATATTGTTTTATTTCTTACCTTATGTGTGTAGAATTGGTTGTATTACTACAGTAATTATTATCTATATTGTGAGTATATTTGCGAGTCTCTGGACACTTAGAAAGGAAAGCAGAAAAAATAATTAAATTATTGAATGGTTCCAATAATATTTGGCATTTACTGAGAAAATATATATTTAATAAATACAGCTTCTCTAATATAAAGATCAAAATAAATGAAAATTTCAAGAATGTATCCTAATGTTATTCCTGTTATTTTTTACTCCACCCAAGGTTTTAATTGGCTAGCTGATTTATATGGGCAAAACAAATTGTTACAAAGTATTCTTAAAGAAAATAGTTTGAGATAGTTAATTCAGGCTAAAATTTTTGTGTTAAACGACGCAATTTTGATTGCGCCTTCACACGTACGTCAGACTGCGCAATTCCGTGTACCGTGTAAAACGGCCTTTACATTTACTTCTTCCGCAGGGCTTCCGGAGGGACCTCTTTGACTCTCGGAGACATTCTACCTCTGAGCATATTTCAAACACACCCCCCTCCCAACTGGTGATTCATTGCGTCTCGCCTTAAAACAGGTGTGTCCTTCCTTATCGAATCGAGAGGGTGGTGCACTTCACACGCGTCATTCAGACCGTCGACATATGCCGGACGGCGAGTCCATCGCCTGAACGATCGCCGAGTGCTTTGTTCCTGTTATTATTATTATCGTTCGATAACTCGTGTCGGTGGTGAAATAAGTGAATCTTATTTTTTTATGATTAGTTAATGTAAACCCTTATCGAAGGAGCAACCAGAATTAACGCCCAGGATGTCTTCTACGCGTCGCGTGTATTCTATCCACTGTAAACGTCGTGTATGTGTCGTCTTCATGATAGTAGTGTTAGTGTCGCCCTTATTCTCAGTTGATCTGCATCCACGCCTTTAGTGTAATTCTTTATGTCGTGGTTGCGTGTTCCTAAGCGTGTTAACGTGTTCGCTGATTACTCTTTGAAGTGTCCCTCACGATGAAACCTTGTGTGACCCCTTCTGCCCCTGCCCGAGGATTATCTCCATCGGACATCTCCAGCCACCGGAGGAAGGAATGACCCTGATTAAGGCTTCAAGTTAATTAAGGTAGGACCTCAATATTATTCAGGGTATTTTTGTCATTTTGCTGCTATGAAGGATAGTTTATACCTAATATCACTAGCATCGTGTTCTTACCAACTTCTGCGCCCCGCTGAAACTTGAATTTATTCTTTCGCTTCGCTCGCATTTTAATTGGTTTATTATAACTTCCGTAGTGTTGCAATGCTTCTCAAAAACTTTTAGTGGCGCAACTCGACTTGGAATCGCGATTAGTTACAAGAAATGGAATGTCTCTTGGAAGTTTGCATTATTTAGGAAAATATAAATACATATAATCAGACATGCAAGGCTTTAAAATTTATGTTAAATCTATTTCTCGGTTGATGCACGGTCAGTAGTAATCACAGCCCAATTCCATTTCATTAAATAAGAATGCTTTCCTTTAGATTAACCAGTTTTATCAGAGAATGAAATGAATTAATTTGAATGTGAGGAAAAATTTCCTCAATCTCACTGAATAATGTCAAGTGAGCCTGCATTTTTGCCTTATTTCTACACAGAATTTTATTTTTTTCTATGCCTATTTCTGTAAGTCATTCTCAAGATGGCTGGATGCGTAATGTTATTGTAATGCGTGCGGGTTCTTGCCCTTGGTGTCGGGAAGCGAATAATCACACACAAGTATTTTAAGTTTTTACCCAAAGTTTATTTCCATTCAAAAACCCAGTTTCCAAATCAATTCAAGCAAAAGGCATGAGGTATTAATGAATTTGTGCGTCCAGAATAACCAACAGTTAAGATTTTACCAATGTCTCGGGAAGGAGAAGAGCTGCTGGTGATGACACGGGTAGATAGCGAGGCGCTTCGAAACATTTTTCAATATCTCTGCCGGTCTCTGGGACCCACACTAAGGAAACGCAGAGATTCTGGACTAAGCGTGGAAAAACATAAATATCATTTAAGAATTTTCATTATATCACTATGGGCGTGTGTAATGTTGAATCTTCTTATTCTGCATCTGAGATATACTGCGTTTCCTTAGTGTGGGTCCCAGAGATCGGTAGAGATATTGAAAAATGTTTTTCGACACTCTGAAAAACATTCGAAAATAGTCTTCATCTAATTCGATCGGATTGTGGGAACCCCTTATTCGCCTCCTTTCTAATGCCAGATGCCTCCTTCTTCTTATATACTCCACAAACACCCTCATCATACTTCCCCAATATATGTTTATTGGTCCATCCATTGCCAAATCCTTCAGATTCCGACCTTCCGACGGCAGACATGGCAAATGACAGTTGAGAAGCGAAGGTAATCGGGCTGGAGTTGCCATAAGGCATTTTTATTTTCATTATTGGTATTAAATATATGTGTTGGTGTGTGTACAAATATCTTCGTACTGTGTAGGCATCTGTCAATCTCAGTAGCACATTTTTGTTAATTGTGGATAAAATATTAAGGTTTGTCACCCCACATTTTATTTATTGTTGCCTCCCCGTTTATCCCTTCCCTTATGAAAAAATTGTTTAAACCTGTTTCAAATTTTTATACATTGCCATGGCGATGTATAAGATTGTATAAAATTTTGAAACAGGTTTATACAATTTTTTCATAGGGGTTGGAATCTCAGAGTACTCTGAGGTTGGAATACGCCGGGGGCAAAGCTTCTGTGGTCACTCATAAAATTAGTGAGCACCGCGCACTGCTTCCTGCTCATTTTCTCTGACCTTTGCCGGTATCTAAAATTGTATTCACTGCCATAATAGCAACATGGGCAGAGAATAGGTTTGCATTCGACGATAAATGAATGACTGTATACAATGGATGACATATAACTGTATATGAATAAGCTTTATAGTATAAACATTCCAACAATGTAGTTTATATTAATTATTTCACGTTAACTTACGAAATACAAGTTTGGGACTCCATTCCGAAATTCACGTTAAATTCGTCGGCTCAGAAACATTTATTATCAGATACCTAGCTCCTATTGGTTGACTCATTTCTGGAGATTTGCTTTCCGAATTTTCCAGAGCCACTGTAGCTCCGCATTCTTTCCGAGACTTCCGTAACTCCTGCCGGTACGTAATAGAGTTGGAGCTACAAATCAAAACAAATCCGGGCGGAGTTACAGATAGCTCTAGCTCCGAGTCAAAGTTACGTAATAGGCCCCTATGACAGGTAGCACAAAATTGTTACATCAGTAAACATTTGTCGGGGGATTATTGGTGATAGCAACTCGCGCAGTCATTTCAGTTTGAAGATACGCATGTCCTTACGCATGGAGGAATTGCCAACCCATGATCTGCATGGAGAAATGTCTAAGTTGAGCTCAGAGGAATGACCTGCAGAAGTGGATTTCGGAATCTCTCTGCGGTTTAGTTTGGTCGGGGGAAACATTTCGCTCGAACCTTTAAAAGCAGGATATGCTTCGGGGGTTGGAGTGGTCGTGTGTGCAGAGGGATGATGTTTTGAATGCTTCTCTCTTTATTTCTTTTCCCTCCGGTCCACTGTCTCTTCTCTCATCGGTCGGATTGCGGTGTGAGAAAGGGTCAGAGGTGCGAGAGTCCTTCGTCTCTTTGTTCGCGTGGGTTACATTGGGCTCAGACAAAACTACCCTCTTCCTTTCGAAAGGGAAAAGTTATGATAGCGGAAGGAAAAACATTCATGGAGAAGAAGAAAGATTTTTTCATGTGGAATTGTTTTGTGGTTGCGAAGGGATTTCGCTCTCAATAGTTCCCACGAACCAAACACACCTTTAAATGGATTGAGGTTTTTGGAGAGGGCGTAGGTGCATGAAAGGGGAGCCAAGTAAAAAAGCCTGTTTAATGATGCGGCCATCATAGTGGCCCAGCTTATTTATAGTGTGTGTCTCGTAATCGTGTGTTTGCAATAAATCTTCATTTTTTGTAATCCTGTAATTCTGAGGGTACGATGCATTAAAGCTTTCATCGATAAAGTGGGTGATTTATATCTTTGATCTAGGATTGATTAATAATATCTTGTTGATTAATAATATCTAGTTGTTTATACTACTCATCCAACTAAAGTTTTAGCAAATGTGGTGCAAAATGATTGTTTGAGTGCAATTATTTAAAATATTGAGTTTCCGAGGTCATATTTTTCGTCGTAGTCTCTGTAAATCAGATTCACTTGAGGTAAAAAAATATGGTAAATACATGCTATCGCCTGTTAAAGGCAAGAAGGTCAGTCACCTGACGATGTAACCAAGTTACGGGACCCGGGTCGTGCCCATAATTAATTAATAGTGAACCTAACACAGTTTTATTGATTTATTTCCAGTATGGAGAGGTTTCAAAAAGTAAAGCCCTAAGTTATCAGTTATACAATAAAATTATTTCAGGCGCCTTTAAATGCAGATCAAATTAAATAGCATGCAAGTCTAGTGAGTATTTTATTTTGACTTAATTTCAATTTTACTTTAATCGTTATCATGTACGTATTTGGTGAAGTAGTGTATTTTGTGATTTTTATAGTCATGTTACCTCAATTTGTTAAAACTGGCAAATAAAATAACGATAAGCATTGGTTGTTTCACAATTTGATCACTTTTAGCAGAGGAATTACACATTTTAACCATACTATAACCGGTTAGCTTGTGGTGTGTTTTAAATCTGCAGGATAAATAATTGTGGTTATTTATGTGAGGCTAACTCTTTATTAGTGATATATACTTTTTAGTCTTGACAATCGAACCCGACTGAGTCTTTGAAACAGAAACATATCACCTCTTTCAACATATCTCCATTGAAAATTTGAGTTTCCATTCCATGAAAATTCCATTGCCCACCATTGTGTCCAAACTTTGCTATCGCCTTATGTAATTCTCTCCTTTTCAATTTATTTCCAGGTAAACGTCAGCACCTTGGTGACAGGTAGACTCCTCCCTCGCAATGAAATATCTGCAGAGTGAGATAAGTAATGAAAAATAGTCCATTGTTTCCAACGCTTAATCGCAGTTTATTTTTGACACATGAAAGTTCTAACTAATGCATTGATAACAAATACCTTTCTTAATGGCTCAAAATCATCCTCCGAGTGATATATTCCGCTGGAATCGAACCGTGGGCGATTTTTTTCCGTGGCAGCTTATGTGTACTTCACTAATGTTTACGCGACAGAGTTATGCGTTCGTCCCTTATCGATCAAATCATCTCGACTCAAAGTCGGTCCCATTCCGATACGAGCAATTTTCCGCGCGGAACTGGTGACTGTGATTCCAACACTGGGGATGTTTTATATTCCAGGAACGGTCCCCGAATCTCACTGATTCCCTCCTGTTTATTTTTCTATCATTTGCCCTCAGGGTTTATTCCGGCCGCCGAACGGGCCGCTATTTTTTCATTCTTATTCAACGCGGAACGAATTCAAAGTGTTTTAGCTGTAGTAGGACTGAATCATCGCTGTGGAGAACACGAACTGGAATAACCATCGTGAAAGATTTGGATTCGACGTCGGTCAATATTAGCCTTGACCTCTAAAGATTTGTGGATTCTGCACGATTAGAGATCTGTGTATCACCTCATGTCTTTGAAATATGCAGATGCGGTGCTTATCAGTATATATACGGTATGCTCGTCCATAATGTTTTTTTCCGAAGGAGCGATTTGTACTGGTTATTATTAGTTCAATAATCCAGAGTATTCGATAATATTTTCATGAAAAGTGGTACTCACTTCGTCATTAGGAATGTGGTTACTACCCTACAACTATTTCCAGAAAGGCCACTGTGAAGTGAGTTCCTTTCCTCATCATTTTACCCTCCATTGTTTTCATGGAGGTTAAAACTACGTGATTCAGTAATTTCTATACTTATGCATTAGGAGTTTATTGGTTTACTCGCGTGGGGTAGGCTATTGCAAAGATATTCAGCAATTCGTTTATCTTCTTCAAAAGGCGGGCGTTACTTCGATAAATCTTCCTAAAAATGGTGATAAATATAGAGCATACGACTGCTTTTGTATTTTTATTTCCTCCAGAATTGTGAGGTCAAAGCTTTTCTCCAGCAAGGTTGTGGCGCTTTCCCCGATATAGAGGCTTAAACAAGCGGTGACCTTCCTGTCTAGGCAGCTATGATCTCAGCCGATCGATTCTCTCAGAATCAATGACACGTTAATCAGCCAAGTCTTTGTTAGCACAATCAGCACAATCTTTGCTGGGCGACACGAATCGGTGCCAATGTTGGGAGGTGGGGGTGGGAGGGCCAATATTTTCCGTGAGAGATTCAGGGGCGGGAGGGGGGTGTGGGGAGGGGGTGTTGGGGCGATAGGAAAATGGAGGGAATAATACATTTATCGATTCAATGCACACGGGGGGAGGAGGCGGGGAGGAGGTCGTGGGGGTGGGAGGGGTTGGACGGAAAATAAAACAAGTCCTCCCGAAATGAATTGCGATCTCGAAGAATTTTAATTATTTCATGCCTCTCCACATTTCTTCGTCGACGCCGACGAGAATAAATTTCACCGACTAGGGTCGTGGAGTAAGCAAGGGAGCACATTGAATTATTCAATCCGTGCGTCACAATTACTCGTCAGAATATATCTCGGCGAATGTGAAAGATCTTGTGTTCGACGGCCACCCATGAAGAAAATCGGAATCGTGAAAGCTATCTCTTATTCCAGTGTGTGATTGTGTCTCTCCTCTCATTTCTTATATTGATGCGTCTACTCTAATCCATTTAATTAATGTTTCATCATCATTATCGTCACTCAGCAATTCAACGATTGGTTTGACCTAGCTCTTCAGGCATTTCTTCCATCAGCTTGACTTTCAGTACTTATCCATAAAATATTTATGCTATGAATCATTCGTCGCATGCTCTATGTTTCTTTCTCGAGGCCTTCTTCTGTCGTTCTTCCCTTTTACCGGATTTTTTTATTTTTTATTAATTTATAACGGACATAATTTTCATAAAAGCAGTATTCGGATCTGTAATTTGAGCCAGTAATCCTTTACATCGTAGCAGCTGAGGCAGAATACTTCTAGCGAGAAATTTCCCTCATAGTTCTTACCTATGCCTAAACTTCAGCTTTGGCTGAATTACAGAATCCTAAAGAATGTACTAAAAATGGGTACACTTCAATGCATTTCACTGCAATGTAAAAATTCTCTTGGGCTTCTATTGTAGCTCAATCATGTATCAAATATGTCATTTATATATGTAATTGTCGCACTTATCTGTTTTAATACCGCACTAAATATGGCAATGGAAGTGTTGGCAATTGATATTTAAGATACTGATTAACCTGAAGCGTTCTTTTTTGCCGGAATGAATAGCACTATGGAAGGATGTCAATTCGTTTTTTTTTTTGGTTGCTGTGACCGTGGAGCACGTTGGCCATCAAATGTGGTGGATGTCAAAATATCTTAAATATTTCCATCCCTGCTCCGCAAGCAGATCGGTATTATTTCCATCCCTCTCGATGTATTTAGATTTCCTCCCCTTAGTTTATCTATACCGTCATTTCCTCTACGCCATATATGTTCCCTTAATTGCCAGTTAAGTCTACACTTCCCTTCAAGTCTAAACCTATTGACACGCGGCTGAAAACGGTCCAGGTTCCTGGAAGGTGTTTTGGTGTTTTAACTTGAAGACAGCAGTAGCCATATTGACCAAACACGTTTGTTGAGTGCATGTAAATTAAGCAAATCGGTTATACTTGAATGCGAGTCTGCTGAAGTAATCTGAAGGCATTTTTAAGTTTTCTAGGGCATATTAATCATAAAAATATTCATCATAGGAATACAGACATAGAAGTAAGGTACACACATGCACATAAGAAGGTATACAACCCATCAGATACTACATATGGGGCATGATTTTTTTGTAAGAGCGAGCTAAGGCGTTGAAAGCAGCAGTGACGTCGAGAGTGGAATTCTCAAAATGCGGAGCAGCCGAATAATGATGAAGGTGGAATGGATCGATAAGTTAATAGTAATGATAAAGTGCGTGGAAGGGCAGGTGGACGGGAAGGAAGGCAAGGGACGACGAATAGCACGGGACAGATTATAAAGGGAGGCACGAAATACGTCACTACTTAAGGTCTAAATAGCAAATTTTACAACGGAATGGAGAGTTTCGTCGAGCCAATCTCACGAGTGTTGACTTAGGAATATCTTAAGAGATTCAAGCCTGTGTTTCTTTGGCTTCGCCCGGGATACAGTCGCATGGTGGATGGGCTGAAATCCCACGACCCGTTGCTCCACCGTCCAACGGTAACAGGAACCTATTTGGTAAAAACATATTGGTCATACAGTTTAGGGTTCGATTTGACTCCCTGTGTTTTCAGTCTGAGCGAATCATGCTCGCAACCCCATAAGGTGTGCCCGTGTCGAAGGGCATAGCCGGATAATGAGGGTGATAAGTCCCCCCTCCAGGATTTTCCCATACTTAAGTCATGCGATTTGGGGTCAAATACAACAAACCTCCCCACATTTCCAGCCCGCTAGATGCCTACCAGGGCCGGCTAGATAAAAAATACAAAATTCACTTTTTTTTATATCTCGGTCAAGAAGGCATATTTCTTAATGCGGTTTACCGCATTGGAAACCTTATTTAATGAAGCAGATTTCGAATTGTTTTCAAGAACTTTGAGCGAGACAAGAAGATATGGCGTCGATTTGATACTTTCTAAAGCATGTTTTTATAATATACGTTTGAGAGGGCCAAAAAGAAAAAAACGTTTTCTAGAGGTGTTATTTAATACCTTTCGGCTGGCGTGTTGAAGAAATAATGTTTAGCCGGTGAAACATCGCGAAAAATGCGATTAAAATATGCGATTTTGGCCATTTGGCTCTACGCTCTGGCCCTCCACAACACCCCTTTATATCTATTATAGTATTCTACCGACACAGGGACAGAAATGTATGGATACTAGTGCCGAAAATGGCTACTCTGCCCTTGAAAACGCCCGAGTATGCTTAAAAGAATTTCCCGGCCTCCAACCCCCTCCGTCACTCCTCTCAAACGTTAGAATTGGTTTGATTTTACAGTAATAAACGAACCATGAGAATTTATTGAACTTTTTCAATGTCCTTCTTATCAGATATAAATCAATTCAAATTACCTCACTTATGCTAAACCATTGGGATTTAATCATAAGTTATTGATAGCTGTTTGCTGAAATGAAAAAAATAATGAGTTTCAACTTTTTTTCCAGTTGGCATGCAAATAAAAAAAATCTGGTGATCAGTATCTAGCAAAACAGATACATTTTCGGTGAATTTTCACTATACAATTTTATTACGACTCCAGGATGTCAATGAAAATCGGTCTTGAAAGGTTATTCGTCTTCCGCTGAATATTCATTTATCCGTTAAAACAATTCTAGTTAAAATCACGGCCGGTCTTGTGATTTTATCTTGGTACTGTCCATTGGATAAATAATAAATTGTTGCTGCTATATGAGCGCAACACCGTATTCTTCTATTCCCATTACGACAATCACAGCGATATGTCAATATGCTGCCTCATGCACCATATGCCATTCGCTGTAAGTTAATTATAAATTAAAATTATAGTTTATTGTATTCCAATAATATTTTTCCTTGATATTACCATTCTCCTCTCTGCCATTAACTACCCGTCTTAATTTAGCCACGAATCAAAATTGATTCAATTCTTAAGTCGTTAACTGAGCTCGCTTGCCTCGTCGGCATCAGCACACTGAACTCTAAATTATCTTCTAAATATGACACAACATCCTGAAATTCTCCATCTAGAATCAAAATGTCACCCTTTTTCATGAAACTTTTCATTGGATATGCCGATTGGATATGCAAGATTGATTTCAGAGAATCGGCATCATTTTGATTGGCCAAAAAAGGTCCGGGCACATAAACCACAACCCATCAAGGGTAATAATAAGGAATGTTTACAAAGGGGAACTAGTACTCTTCATGTTTCCGGTTTGCAGCTTGATAAGAAAAACTATCAGCCCTTGAGTGACTCACCTAACATCCGAATTTCTCGTCGACGTTACTCAGTTACTTGGTCCCATGAAAAACCATTAAAGATTTGCGGACAATCAGTTCTCTGGAAAATGAAAGTCGGTAAGTTTCGCAGTCAAACTGCGGTTAGATAAATGTGCGACTTTGGAAATACATGTCATTATAATGCCACTGTGAAGTTAATAGGTTATTACAAGCTTGCCAAAGTTTGCAGATACAAACAAGTAATTTGATGTAATTTGGAGCCAAATATGTGTTTCCCACTACCATCAGTTGAGAACTCTTAATTAAGCGACGCAGGGTAAAATATAGATTAAACCAGTTAAAAGTAAATATCTGTACGACCAACCTAAGAAAAACATAAATAGTGGATACAATGTACACATTTTATATTGTCATCATATACTCTTTTTTAGTTATAGACTTAGTTTTTGGCGCCTACGATGAAATTTTTTAAGTGCGATGTGATGTGAAATGTGGATGCATCTCCAAAAATATTGTTTAAAACGCGATTCATGAACTTAAGAAACGATTAAACTCCTAGTTAGATGATGCACCTGAAAAAACTAAGTCCAAAGGCTTTAATTGTTTCTTAAGTTCATGAATCACGTTTTAAACAACATTTTTGGAGATGCATCCACATTGCACAATACAGCGCACTTAAAAAATTAAAATATCATCGTAGGCGCCAAAAACCAAGTCCAAAGATCATCTTGGTAAAGGGACCGAAAAAAATGTTCCACAATCATGAGTTCAATCGTTTCCTTAGTTCATGAATCGCGTTTTAAACAATATTTTTGGAGATGCATCCACAAATGTTCAAAATACGAAATCAAGATGAACGCGATATCCCAACTGAACGCCCCGAGGAAACTAATATTTGATATTATATTTAGAACGGTTCGAAAAAACTGATATTTTAAATATCAGTTAAAATATTAGTTATTTCGAACGGTTCGAAAGAACTAATATTTTAAATATCAGTTCAAATATTAGTTAGAACGAACCGTTCAGTGGCTATCCTGTTAGTTTTCGTCGACGGAGGGGAATAGTAGAGAAAGAAGGGGAGGGACTCGGTCGTCTACGACGCACTTCGGCGGCCTTGGATGGCCTCCCTCGTAACCGCCATCTGTTGTACCCACAACGCACTTGCTCGAGTAAGCTGCAGTTTAAAAATGCCTCTTGATGATCATACCTACTGTACCGAGTACGCCGCAATTGTGCAGTGCCGACATGAACAGTGAACAGGGTGTTTTAGAGAACGGTTCATTTTCGAACCGGTTCATTTCAGTGAACAGTTCGTTTTTGCAGTTCGGTTCTTTTTGACCCATCTCTAATCTATTAGCTTGCTGCGAAATGTCTCGTGCACTGCACGAATAGTAATGAAAATAAAGCCGTAAATTTTTTGGTCTTCAGAACACTGCCGGAGAACTTATTTTCCTTCAAGTTGCCTTACGTTAATTTTTGCTTGTGTTTTTACGTAATTCAATTTTAGCATAATATTATGGTTTAAAGTACGTATTAAGTTATTTTTTCATTAAATCAGTATCATATATGGTATGTTTAGGTCTACTACCGCATCTTGAACGAAACACCGCACGAACTGAACCGGATGCTATAATAGTCCTCATTTGTGAATAAGCTGCTTCCGAACGCATCGTTAAGGTGTAATCACGACGGATTGCAGGGTGATGAGGTTGTATACAAGTCTTTAGAATTGCCATGTTTAATAATCTGGGTCGATTTTTTGCTCAGCGCTGAATTACACTACAGTATCACTCAAGAGGTTCAATTTGAAATCCGCCTTTCTCAACACCTTGCTTTCCTTAATCACATTCATAATCGTATTTCTACTGCGCTTGTGCCATTTGCTGCATTCGCTCCATATTTCTGCAGGTATCAGCGCGAGCGTGTTATCGGGAAAGTGGACTTCGGGCAACTATACCTAGCTGCTAGTGGATCACAGTTGAGTAAACTGTATCTAGGTACAGTTTTAAAAACTTTGATTGAAATACGTAATCGAAGTTCGCTGCGTTGTGTATTTTTCCTAGTAGCTGCTTAATCGCCCTTCTGAATTCTCAAACAGATGTTCTCCAAGGAAATCGTCATGTTATTACTACCTTTGAAGAGGCTAAAAGTGGCTGCGAATATTTTAACCCATGATTTCAAACTGTTCGCTTTACTTCGGGACAGTAGAGAACGCTAATCTATAAAACCGCGTCTGACCTGAGAGGAAACTTTAATTTTTAGACGTAGCAATGAGGTTTACAGATTCTTTGATTAAAATTTCGCGGGTGGTACTAACTTCTTGTGTGTTTCACTGCGTCAGGGGTGAGACAGTCCTTACGATTCCCGGCCGATGCTGGTCGCTATGTTTTCAACAGCATCTCTTGGGAAAAGTTGGGACTAAACGGCAAAATAGCCGAAATTGTTTTCAGCGTCAGGTTTTAAGATTTCCCGCTGCCCTCAGCAACGATTATACCTTATACAACGGTAACATTTCCGCCTTAATTTTAATGACCTGACGCTCCATCTTCATTTCAGGATGTATATAGCTATGAGTGAAATTGGAAATGCTATTTCTCAATCTTTGCATTAACATGTTGTATCTGAGTATTGGTATTTACCGTGCAAGTGAAGGGAATAATTTTATATACCTCGCAGCTTTCAAGTACCTATTTCAAGTTAACATTTTATAATGCTGTTGAAATTTAATTGGCCGAATGGGTATCTGTTGCTAATTTTAAGGAATTTTAAGTCAAAAATTTTGTGCTTCTCTACGGTAAAAAATTAAGAATACCTACTTCCTTTCCTAGAGTCGAATCATTAGTTAGCAGTAAGATTTTAGGGCTCTATTTTCATTGGAAAACCACTCATAATTTTAATCTAGATGAGTTTAATTTCTAATTCGTGGCGATTCAAATTTTTAGTATGAATTAAGCCGTAAGAGGTCTTAAATGAACGTTCATCCATACTAAAAATCTAAAATTTACTTATTTAACTATTAATGAAAGGATTCTTGTAAAAGACGATTCCTGTAACTTGATTAGACTTTCTTCCTCTCATTTTTGAATGGCCAATATGATCTCATTACGCCCACTTGTGAAGTCAATGGCTTCCTTCTGGACATGTTCAAGAATCCTGGAATTTGGATGCTAGAAGAAGCTTCTCGTTCCCATCAAAGGAATTTCGTGAGTGATTCAGAATGACGTCGTTATCATTGGAATCGTTTCGTTCACCTTCATGGCTGCATTCAGAAAATATGATATATATGTTTCTATAATATACGTGTTAATTATATTTCATGCCATTATTTTCTTGTGATTGACTTCACGAAATAGAGTTTTTCCTTCCTCTATGCATACGGATACAATTTACTCTACCACGCTTAGCTTTTCTTGTAATTTTCTCCCGGTCTACTTTACCTCCGTTTTTAGAGCTTTCGATGGGAAATATTGGGGCTTACTATTCGGAGTCCGTTGTTGAGCACGTTTCTTTGAGAACAGCACAAAATTTAAATATATTTCTTCATTTTTCTCATTCTTTAGTTTGCTTCCGAAATTCAATTATGATTTTTGAGAAAGGAGACGAAATATTGAGCAAGACCTATTTGTCATTCATTTGCGAGAATCGTTGTAGTTAAATCAATTTAAAGATAATGTAGGCGTGGGATATAAGATCTGTGGGATGCCCGTCAGTTCGACACCTTGAAAAGGATAAGTTATTTATTTCGCGGAGCCCGTGGTTGGCAGCGAGGGAAATCCATTTATCGGAGAATTCTGATAGCGACCGTTTGGACAAGATCAAGTATGTCTTTGTGCTATTTTAAGGAGGTTGGTGGGGGAACGAATTATATGCTATGATGATGAAATTTTCAAAATATGTCCTTATGATTCTCTCTCAGCGACTGACGGCCTTTATAAAAAAGGCATCAGCAGGAACATTTTCTGGCAATTGCGTTTAAATGCCCACTATTTGCCAGGACTCTTAGGACATTAGGTACTCGTCTAAGCACATGATAATTATTGATTGCATTACATATTCTGTAATATTACCATTTAATTTATGGCCTCACGACGCGTTGTGCAATTAAAGATGCTATTGTTACAACGAAACTCATCGTTTTTAACTAGTAGCACAGGAGTTAGTGCAAATATCGTACAATTTTTAGTGCAATCAAAGCTAAAATTTCCACCCACCGTACCTTAGGTTATGCATGAAATACGGACAATGTTGGCAACTGCCATATCTAAATACCATTTTAATAAATGCTTATATAATGTCATTTACACGATTAGACTCATGAAAAATTTATTACTCTACTCCGGCTAGTCTCTGGAAGAGTATTTAATATATTTTTAATAAATGCCACGGATTAAATGAAAGCATGTGAGTTTCATAAGTCGGTTCAGATAATTGGAATAAAATATAACCTAAAAATATAAGGATTGAAGTATCCTCATTACGTACGCCATCATTTTTCTTTCCGAATTCAATGAATTTCGTCTTTGATAACTAAACTTTTTCTAGCATATCGAATGCTAAAAGGGTTTCTTTCGAATCTCGCCGTCGCGAGCATTCAGTGACCCGAAGTGCCCAGCTCTTCCTTCTCCAGGTCTCTTGGGGGTGAAAAAGTTCAGGTGGCGCAAAGTGCGTTGGCGCGCCACACTAAATGTTGTGTGGAGGCCTCAGAAAAGGAAGCGACTTGGGTCTTCCAATTTCCTCGCTCGTGCTCGTCTGGAGTGAACTTTAAATAATGCCCAATCCCTCTGCTCTGCGCGCGGAAAAAGCTTCTCCGCCTTCAATCAAACCATTCCACCCGTGATCGGCCCATTCGGAATTCATGACATTTTCCGATCGGCGGAGCATCAGTGCCGCCGTCATGTCATCTGCTTCCGTCCCAACCCGTTAGCGCCGCCGTGACGCCACAATCGCACCTCCGGTCCCGCGAGCAGTAAAAAAACACTCCCGCATTTTCCTTGCGCCAAACACGCTTTACTACTAAGCACTCCCTCTCCAACCCCCCCCCCCCCAAACTGCCAGAGCCGCTCTCTTTATTTACACCGTCCTCAGACCTTTCCTTCCCTCGGTCGAGTCGTTGGGTTTACCGGAACATCTAGCGGAAAACCGAGATTCCTTCCTGAAGGGGGAGGGATACATTCGTGTGCTTCCGTCACGACCGTGTGCAAGGTCAGGTGTAAAAGACCTCGAGCCCTCCTGCCCTTGAGACCCCGGTCGCTCCTGACGGGTTTACATAGGAGAGTCATTCCCTCTCTTGCTTCTATTCGACCTACAGGCGCTGAAAAGTTGGCGAAAATGTAATAGTTCACCTATTCAGAATCAATGCTGTAAAAGTCGCTCATAACGATCACGAACGTTACCACGAGGTGAGTTCCCAGGCCCATAGATTTTTCGCCAATGTTAATTTCCCTGTGCGTCGTCAGCGTCGCCCGAGGCTGTGAAAAATATTTTTTACAAAAATGTTATAAATCTTAAAAATGATAATAAATTAACTAAACTCGCTGATTTATTAATCAAGTTAATAGTTTAATAAACTAATGTTGCATTATAAACATTCTTTAGCCTTCTTTCTACCATTTCAAAGTTTTTTATGCCCATGTACAAGAGAGTTCGCCTGATTGGGGCAGCCACTTAAGTGGGGCAAAGTGCACAAGTCCCGATATTTCCCAATTAACCGGAATCTACTGAAATTATTAATTTCTCATAGCGAGAAAATCGTGGCTATAGAAACGTCTGGCCTCGACGCGATGTGGGTCTTCAAAAACGCCTGCCACTCATACCGCCTCCGAATACGAAATGCCTTCCCGTGACACGTGACCGAAAACAATCGGGTTGCCATTGACTTGGTTGCGGAGAGGTAATGCCAGGGGTTGGGGTGTTGCACCGAAGGGGGAGGGGTGAATGTGGAGCAATGGAAAGCACGAAAGCTTTCAAAAGAGGGGAAAAAGGTCCCACTGACTGTGGGCGAACACACCCGCTCTAGGGGTGGGAGGGACTTGGAAAACTCAAGGTCCATGCCTCGAAGCCTAGTCTGCTGAAAAGTAGATGGTGAATCTCTCAGAATATGAAAGTGATTATAGCGACAGATAGCTACTTGGAACGCCTTTATGTGACAACCGGAAACACTGTCAAAAACATAAAACACTGCCAACGCTAATCAATTTCCTGTGAGTCTTTTTTACGTATTTCCAGCCATAAAACCCCTCAGTTTTAATGCCATTGATTTCACAAATGAATAGAGTATGCTCGTCGGAGAAATAAATAATAAAAAAATAATAAAAGATTAAAAGAAAAGTAATTAAAACGCTCTTATTTTTCTCGTAATCGAAATGAGTTTTTAAACTCAATTAATCGATTGTGAAAATTGTATTTAGATGTTTTCTACCTCATATAAACACTTCACTGCACTGACAAAGGACCCGTATGCGCATTTTTTTATTCTTCATGTCAACTGGCACCTGGCATTACAAAAACTCAATTTGTCTCAATCCTGATAATACTGGAGTTCAGTGAAACATGCTAAATCAAAGAAAGTATAACTTTCCTGCTTTCCCTCTGTTGCGATGCATACCAGATATTTATTCTTAGTTTTGCAATTATTAATTCTTGAAATTAAATTTTTCAAAGTTAGCGATCAATTCACTCCGGAAAGAGCATTGGACGCCAGCGCGTTGTATGTATTCCGAAAGAACACTGGTCGGACGCCGCGGCACGCCGCTCATATCGAGTACATACTGACAGCGCGCGCACCTTTAAGCCCTTACTATTACAGCACGTTTTATCCCTGGGATGTTGAAAACCACGGACGTTTTAAGCATGGGGAACGGAAGAAAACGACTGTTGGCACACAACTCCTAGACAAGCGTATCCGACCAACAACTTTACACCCCCTCAATCTTTTACCATGGCCATTGGACGGTGCCTCCACAAAACAATTGCAATATCGGAGCTAGGAATGTTCGAATGGTGTGAATTTGTTTCGCTTTTCTGATTGGCGATTTCGGCTATCTTGTTTCAGCGCATGACATTGCTCACAATGACTATTTTCCACTGTTTGACCTCGATGGTCAACGAAATGATGGCTAATTGATTTCCAGACGTTTTCGTTGGCCAACAGTACATTATGTTTAATCTATAAGAGTTGATGATAATTCATTTTCACTGTCAAGGACAACATTAGTAGAAATCAGTGTTCTACATTAGATAATAATAAGTATTTTTTTAACGTTGGACAAAATAGATAGAACATTAGTATTTTACTCGAGTCAACCGAAGAAAAAACTTTCAAAATAGAGATGTGATGGCTGTCAGCAAAATATTACGAAAATAAACAATAGGCATAGTACAATAGAGACACAATAGAGTAATAGGCGCGACGCGGGTTTATTTAGTTCATACGATTCGACCTAAGCTGGATACACATACGCGGGAGACAGAGCGAAACTACGTGACGTTAGGCGAGAGCTAATCAGACGCTTCCTTAAACGGTTGCGCGGATTCACGCGTCAGAGGCATGGCATCTGATTGGCTCTCGCGTTCCCGTCGCATAGTTGCGCTCAGTCTTGCATGCATTTGAATTTCTCAAAGCCATCTTAAGTGGCAACGATGGTTTGTTTTTGCGTTGTTGATTCGGAATGGATAAAACTTGCAAAGAAGGAGAGTTACGGCATGTCAGTTAAAATCTATATAAAAGACTAATTTTTCCACGTAAAAAAACATAATTTAAAAACTTCATATGCATTTAGAAATACCCTCCGAGACGACTCTAGGATCTTTGGCAGGGGGTGATCAATTACCACAATTCAAGAGGAATCCCACATGAACTCAAATAAGGTCATGAAAATGTTTTGCAAAATAGCATGAAGTACGTGCAAAGGAAATACTTGTAAGCGGTTAGGAAAGCATAAAGCAAATCCCTGCAAGGTTAGAAAAATGGAAAACAAATTACAATGAGTTGTTCAATCGAGTCACGTTATTAATTTTATTAATCGAGTAAACTATCTTTAAAAGTACCTACGAGGAAGGAATAACATTTTGAACCTCTCTCTTTTGCAGTGCCTGCCCCTTATTTTCGTCGTCTGATATAAAATATTCTCCGAATTTACTTCTGTCTGGGTTTTAGTCTGGGTCATCACTGTTCTTAAGTCTGGGTTTCAACAAAAGTCTCAAGTTTCGGTTACCGCGTATCAACCTTGAGTGCTAACGCAAATATTTTATCTGAGGTGGTGAACTTTAAAATTTTCGTCCATTTTTTAGCGCCTATGGGTCAAATTCAAGCAAGATATGGACAAGAACATACACCCAACCTCTCAGTGACCTTCCCTACTATCCTATCATTCAATATCACGTGGAAGGAACGGTAAAAAAATGATGATGTTATTCAAGCTTTACCGCACACCTACCTTGAGCGCTATTCCATTTACAGTGAAACTCGCATGTAACGAATTTCAGGGGACCATCGTTGTATTTTGTTACAAACGGGATTTCTATTTTATTACATCATATAGATGGGATCAAGGAAGGATTGGGATAGAATTTACCGATAGAATGAAAGGGATTAGATTATCTTGCGAATTAAAGAGGGCGGTTGAACGGTCCGGCTTGATTCACATGATGTTCCAGGTGAACCCTCCCTCACTGGTAGAATAGTTGAATGACGGCCAAACAATAATAGACACACTGATATCTGCTGTATTTTATTCGTCATACTGAAGTGGAGATAATGGATGGTCCGGGGTTCAAATCTCTGATGACCCACTCTAAATGAAATTCTCTCCAAGTGCGAGGTGGCCCACGGAAAGAATACCCACCTCCTACGCCTTGAGCTTGAGAAATTAGCTCACCTGTGGGCTAGTCTGGGGTGATCTCTACCCTCAGCTGTCCAAACCAACCTTCGGGTTGTAATTGTAAGTGAGTAGCGGTTGTACCCAGCTTGAAACGACAGCGAATGACCCGGTAGAAAACCAGTATAGCCCTCGCAATAACATACAGCAGGGTGTCATAAGAACGTATTTTTCCTCGAGGTGATCAATTTACTGCTCACACATAGTAGACATGAATAAAAGATATAGCAACAAGTCACGGTAAGATGTATAAGCTTATTAAAAGAGGCCTACAACTTTATCACCAGTTCACTTGTGAGGTAGTACTGATGGGCCATCTTTGCATTTTGAATAGTGTTAGAGTGAGGGGGGAATATGCGCCAAGAGACAACAAAGCGTCTGAGCCTAGGGCGATGTTTGCATAATACACGGATGCATTTGATTTGCAAGGAGTGACAGCATGGTGCAACCTTGGAGCTCAAAAAGTCCACATGAACCTCCCTCCCAGTGAAAGGATTCATATCAGTATACACAAGGAAACTTAGAGACTGTATAGCTAGCAACCACCTTATCAAACACATTTTAAACAAAGGAAGAGACGAGATTTTTGTTGAAGTAATTATGTTAAAATCAAGTTGAATTCCTAAGTTTATTGTTTGATGCAGAGACGCTGCGACGCCGATTTTGTAGTTATGTACGTTACCAAGAGAGTTAACAAACAGAGAATCTAGAAAAAGAAAAAGATTAGTATCTGCAGCTAAAACAGGGTTATTGTAATGTTTCTTTAATAAGTTGACGTGTTCAAGTGTATTAAAAATACAACAATTTTCACGTAATTTGGATATAAATGAAGAAAATGACATTGATTGATAACGACTCGTTTGCCAAGGGGCGATGCGTGGCATTATAATAAATGCAATGTAACGCATTAGTATGCATGTTACACCTTGTTTGAAGTGCATTCGTTTCATTAAAAAAAATCGGAGGAAACATTGGTTTTGAAATGATTGATTAAATTGAAAACGTTTCCAAACTGTAATTTGTTATTCATGAAATACAAATTATATTTCCATCCATCAAAAAAATTAAAAATATACAGGTAAAGTAATTTCTCGGGTTTCCAGCCGAGTAAGAACATTCGTGGCTAAAGTTTCGATTAATTACATCCAACAAAGATTACTATATTGCAATGCAAATGGCCAATGATATGTTAAGCAGGGCTAGTGAATGGTTCTAATGCAATGAACTTTACTTAATTGAAAGTAAAACCTTAAAATTCACCCTCGCACTAAAAGAAACAAAAAATTTGCCGGCCTCGGTGGCGGCGGGGTAACGTTCTCGCCTGCCAAACAAGAGGTCGTGGGTTCGAGTCCCGCCTGGGTAGGTTTCCCCGATCCAGGGCATGGTCGTTTGTGTACGTTTAACTGTTACATTTGTTGAACACCCCGGTGTAAAATGGCCAATACGAGCTGTATCCGGTGGTTTGAGAATAAAATAAAATAAAAATAAAATAAACACACAATGAAATAGTCAGTCAATGTCCTGGAATTCGACCTAGACCAGAGGCTGTCTTGGGATACCCACATTGATAAATTATGTTATAAAATCAGTAGAGTTCTGTATCTTCTCAGAAAACTAAAACCTATTGTATCAAAGGCAGTATTGATGAATGTGCATTATGCATTTTTTCAAAGTCACATCTGTTACGGTATTATACGGTATTGAAAGAATCAGTAATACAGTGTAAAATATTTTTTTGAAGTCTGAATTATCCGTGTGGTTGCACTCCTGATTTTCACGCATACAGTAACTTTCGGTGAAGAATGACGTTCGTTTCCAGCAGTGAAATTAATTCGTGATTCGTCAGTGAATCGTGAGCTGCATCACAAATATTCGGCTCACGAATCACGTCAACTAGTAAAAAAAAAGTCAACTCCATGAAAAAAATGATCCGAATCATGAATCACAAATCACAGTTTGTGATTCGCGAATCATGATTCGTGATTCATGAAGACGAATCATGCCCATCCCTGCTCCTGGAGTACGCATTTCACGCTTTTAAATTTTTAAATGACGATTTCTATTTTTCGCGATTAAATGAAGAGTGAACATTTTCAAGCACGCGAATACGCGACGGCTAAGTATGAATGATGGGAAAACGCCATGTGACGTCATTTTGGTTCCCGCTGTCGCCGTATGAAGTTACCTTGGGGTGAGGATATTGTGCGCCGCTGCGATGCTGGATGCTAGCAGGTAGCGCTTGGCTTAAATAAGTATTATCAAACGAAGTAAACTTTCCGACCGTAGGCAGTTTTAATAGGTGATTATTAAGAGATGTTTCCCTGAAGTCTGTGCCTCAGGCATGCATTGGTAACCTCAGACGATGTAAAACTCTATACTCGTATATAAACTAGATCCCTGTGACGTCACGTGGTGTGGCATCGCATGGGCGCCAATCTGGCCTTTTTCAAATGCGGTTAAAATTGACCATTGTCATTCGTCTTAACTGGGATTTCTACAACCAAATAATTTGTATGTTATAAATAAACTAATGGTGGGTAACGAATCGCAATGAATGCCTTTCGTTTTCTTTGATGAAGGAAATCACCCTATTATCCTATTTATTGTAGTTTTCATTTTTTGTGAAATAATGTACACTTCCATCCAACACTATAGTCGCGTAATTAAAGAAAGAGGTGACGGAAAAAGACTGTCCGGAATTCAATGCACTTACTATGGCAGGAAAAAATGTCATAATAATGGATTGGAAAATGTGCTAAAAATTGATTGGAATTTGGTGTTTGTCGACGCCCTTTTCAGCTGTGCGTCCGTTTCCACTGTCTGCCCCTTGGAGGGTTCTCTTCCCCACACAGCAGCACCGCCTCTTCTCTTTGGGATGGGCTGGGAGGGCGATCTCCACTGCATGACTTACGGCCACCAAAGAGGGACTCTCCGAGGGCGACCCCCTTTTTCCTCCCTGACACTCGCAGCGGGGTGTTGAACACCGAGAATGGGGAGATGCCTGCAATCGGGAGGAGGGAGAGGTGAATCACTCGCTCGCTTCTTTTGCGTTTGGACGCCCACAGGGGGGGGGGGGCATCGCTTGCACGTTCGACCGGTCGTGTTGTGAGGGGTTGCTTGGTCATCCAACCCTGCTGAAATGTGTACTTGAGCGAGTGAGCGTGGGGCATTTATTTATCTTTCTTTATCCCATCTTGTGTCGTGGGCTGATATATCGGCTTTCCCGGAATTAGTTATTGATCCAATTAATAATTATGCAGCGAATTAGCTTTTGATTAAATCGTAAACGTAAATAATCAAAAGATGACTGTTAATTTTATAATAATATAATAGAAAAAAGCGCATGTTTATTGTTGATGCTAAAAAATTAACATCACAGATTCTTTTTCAAAGGTGTTACATTTGATTTAAATAGTCTTGGCATATCTTGATAGTAGTACCACTCCAATTTGGTGCCTCTGAGACGGATAAATGCGTGCGTGATGCATACTACAATGGAGAAGAAAGAATATTCTAAAGAGCCAAAGATGTGGAGATTGGAAAAGGAACGGTGATCTGCCCCACCTCTCCACTTTCGCTCACTTCGACATTTAACGTGCCTCTGGTTTTATCATTATCATTAGACTTCTTCAGCAATGCGAAATTTTTGCTCACAATGTGCGCTTAAAGGCCGCTGCACACGGTGAATGATCATGCCGAATGATCACGTGATAATGCACAGGATCATGAGAGCAAATTAGAAAGTGTTCTAATTTTGGCTGAATGATCACGCGCATGGCGGTTCATTCGAGAATGTTTCCGCTATAAACGGCATATGATTTCATTCGCATTCACCGTGTATAGCGGCCTTTAGAGATGAAATTGAAATCTTCCTAAATAAATCCCTCCATTCGTTACTTAATCTTTACAAATTATCCCGCATACCCTACGTCATTTCCGCCCATAAACTAACAAAGCTAGGTTGTCAATAATGTTAAGTTTAGGCTCGGGGAAACAAAAAAATACATTACTTACACAAATATGTAATCACTACGTCACAGTATCATCAGCACACTTACTTCCCGATCACGTTCTCTTATATGAGTCTCTTCTATGCCTTTCCACCTCTTCTAGTTTAAAAAATTTCCTTTTTAACCATTTTAATCGCATTTGAAATAAAAAAGAAAATGATTAAATTTTCTAATTTTAACGAAAAATGAAATATTAAAAAAAGTTAATAAAGGAAGAATACTAAATGAGAATACATGTTGTCCCCACATTTTAAGTAAAGAATGTGTCTGTGAAAAATATAGTTTATGCGTAGCATAAAAAATGCATTCTGAATCATATTTTCAACGTTTAATTTTAAGTTTCTGCCAACGTAAGCAATCCAAGGTAAAAGCAACACATTTAAACGTGCCCAATTATAAATTTTTATGAATGAAATTTCAACTTAAATAGTAGAAAACTTGGCCACTCATAATTTTATAGCAGACTTTCCCTAAAATGTATTTACATTGTGGCAGCTGCGAAAGTATTTTTAGAGGAACACCGATTTTTGTCAATGCTTATGTCAAAGAAGTTTTGTTTATCAAACTCGTTTAATCCTTTTCTTTAAAATTCAAAATGTAATAAGCCCAGCTGGCTCTTTTATTGCCTTAAGGTCCTGTTTTTTTTATTTTGATAAGTAAATATTCTCACCAGAAATGTGTTTATAAATAAAACCCTGTCCAATTTATAGAAAAAAGAGTCGTAGGAAATTGCTTATATTATTCATTTAGTTTAATTTAAAGTGTATGGAAACCTAATGAAATAAAAGCCAACAGCTAAAAAGTGATCTACATAAATGCATAAATGCGAGAAGGATCTACGCGTTAGCCTCGAGAATCTGATAGGTCGAGTAAGAACTGGGAAATTGATTTTAAATCACTGACGACTTTTATGCCATGCCAACGTTGAGTGAAATATCTACCTAAAAAAACCATGAAATTCTACAATGTGGAATTCTTCCCGAAGAATCGTCCAAGGGATAAATGTCCATCCCTAATTTCAAGATACATACACCAGATTTGCATTTGTCCAAATCGGGTGCTCTGATATCTCTAATTTGTATTTTAAAATTGGTGGAACTTGAGAAGAATTTTTTATCGTATTTATAAGTCCCACGTGGCATTTTGAACTTCTTTCCATTTTGAACTTCTTTCCATCCTTGGGAGACCCTCTATCCCCGTGACGTACTTTCACTTGGAAAGGGCCGCTGCTTTTTTATATCAATTTAATTTGCATTTTGTTTGGAAAATATATTCTTAGGATATTTTTTTTGTTGGAAGGGATATTTCAATGGAATCTATATGAGACCGTATATTGGACACGGTTACCAACAGCAATGTTGAAATTTTTAAAACGACACACAATCTTACCACGCACACTTGTGATCCTGAGGAATTAGCGTTCTAATGTAACCTTTTTGTAATATGCACTAGCGTCTTTCGAACATATTCCTTACCAAAGAGAAGAAGCTCAAAAGAGAAGGAAATTCACCACATTTTCACAAATACTTCAGTTAAGCTGAAGAGTCTTTTCTTAAATGAAATAGATTACTAAACGGATTTTTCTGAGAAATCAAATGAATAAGGATGCTTACTTTTGCTGTGAAATGCCTAAAGTCATGTGAACGGACTTCAATTGCCTATATTTGTACCCTCCACGTGTTTCAAGTATCGTTGATTTGCATGGAATTGCGAATTTTTTACCCAAATCTCCTCTCGGTAAAAATCGTATTAGCCTTGAGAGTACAATCAGTCTGAAGGCGTATTATAAGACTATCATTTTTAGCACCATTAAGAAAACTATTTGTTAATGTAGTGATAGTAAAATGAATTATGTTAGTTTAACCTTCAAATAGTTTTATGATTTTGCTCTTTGACTTTGTCTACTACACATTAATAGAAGAATAAAACCAGGAATTCAAATTGATTAATATTTTGGAAATACTGTCTCAGCACTTAGCAATACTGGCGCGCCTAGCGGACCAACGAAACTAAAATTGGAATTTCCCATTTCTCTGTGCGATTTCTATTTTCATCCATCTTCTCAACTTTAATGGAGTTATTTGCTTATCAATCTCAGAATGACCAATACTTGAATGTATTATCTAAAATGACCTTGCCACACAATGGCAGCTAGTAATAATTTCAATTTCTCGAAAAATATAATTCTTCCATAAACCCATTCTGCTAAGAATATTTTGTATAATTTATAAAATAAATGAATGTATTTTGGAGAAATATTCCTCCGGAAAGTGTTAAGATTTTTGTGTTTGACTGTAGGGTCTTCATTTCGTTGAATTTGCGTGCGATTTACGGTGCCCTCGGGCCACCAGTCCACATGTAGATCCGAAACATTTTTACGGGCATGGATATTAAAATTCCGCTTGGCGTATGTTTTGAAAATGAGATTGCTCAAGGCAGTTTATTTCCTCGGTTAATGCGTCTAGTAAGTCTTTGCTTTCATCCATGAATTCACTCTTTCACTTTCCCATATTTTTGAAGCGCCAAATCCCTCGAATTCCCATTTTGTTTTCCACAATCGTAACGACATGAGGCTCCTTTGGAGTACTTTTCTACGATTCATTGAATCAGAATAAACAAACCCTTCCTGCGCCAAACCACCCCGGCCGTCCACAAGGAAAAAACAGCAGTCATGTGAAATAACAAAGCAGAAGCAATCGATTTACTATTAGTGATTACATCCTGGGTGATGCTTGTTAGCGATAAATAAAAATGTAATTTTTACCGGTAGGGTCAACTTCAAAGCTCCTGTGAATAACCCTTTTGTTTCAGTAATCGTTACAATTTACTAGTCAAAAGTGAAATTTGGAATTCCACGCGCGCTGATCGAAAGGCAATTGCAGCTACATTGAACTGATGCACGTGCGTAAGTTGTTGATGGAGCGTATTTATTATTGCCTGAAGTGCCGAAATAAAACATTGCCATGAAATTACGTAAAATATTAATTGAATTCCATGTTAGAACTTCCGTTTGAGGAAATATTGGCAAATATTGCATCTCATGCAGGATAAAAATTAAAAGTAATCGTTGTTGCATATAACATTGCAATTAAAATGATACAGATTACGTTTTAAGATTAATTTTTCCTTGCAAATTTGACTGTCTACTTTGAAGTTGGCCCGATTACATTTTTTAAATGCTTTTTCCGTCAGTAGAAAAACTCTCTCAGCATACGAGGTGTGGACTTTTTGGGAATCAATGAAGAGGTGGATTGGGATTGACTGGGGAGAGCACCCACTTAGGGAAAGCGACGGCGTGTTTCCTAGCCCACCTCCCTCTGTTAGTTTCCTAGCGATGATTATTGCAAACAAGAAGAGAGAGAATGGGAAGAAGAATGAAGGATGGAGATGGCAGAGCAAGGTGCTTTTCGTGGGAGTGTATCGCGAATTCTGATGATATATGATTACTATGATGCAGTGCATGTATATCTTTATTGCGGTACGAATGCCCTTCTAATATACATTTAGCCACGGATTAAACAATATTTTGACTTATAAATCCTACTACCTACAATAGATGTGACTCCTATTTTATCCAAATTGACAATGGCGGGAAACAAAATTTATTTGCGTCAAATATTTGAAGCAGGTATTCTTCTGCCTATGTCTACCTTGCTGTGAGTAGCTAAGTAAAAATGTGACGGGAATCAATATTCATACATAATTAACTATTCAAGAGTTTCTTGGAAGGCCACTCAGTTATCCCACCGGGTAACTGTTGACATTGCTGCCGACGTTTCGGGAGCCGAATCGGACCCATCACGAGAGAATAATTGTTATCCAGCTGTGAAGGCTCGATAAATATTTTTAACATGAAAGACCCCGACAGGCTAGAAGATCATTAGGGTCAGATTACAGTTGAAAAGACATGTGTTTTTATTTTGTTTTTGGAAACGGGATGAGAGGATAACGTAGTGGACTTGCCCGCCTAGAAGGTGCGCCATCATCCAGTTTCCTGTACTGCCTCGTTGTTGTCCCTCCCCCGTTGGTCTCCTAGCGACACTAGAGGATAGAGAATAGAAGGGAAGGAAAGAAAGAGTTATGAGTAAGGTGGATTTGCCGCGGCAGTGTCTCTTGGCAAGCGAGGTCCCCGTCTCCATTCGCTTTCGCATTACGGATTCGGCGTGGTTCAATCGAATAGAAAAGTAGCTGGATGCGATTCAATAAAATGGAACAATCTTTGCTGGGCGACACGAATCGGTGCCAATGTTGGGAGGTGGGGGGGGAGGGCCAATATTTTCCGTGAGAGATTCAGGGGCGGGAGGGGGGGAAGTGGGGTGGGGGTGTTGGGGCGATAGGGAAATGGAGGGAATAATACATGTATCGATACAATGCGCGCGGGGGGAGTAGGGGGGGGGGAGGGCGGGGGTGGGAGGGGTTGGACGGAAAATAAAACAAGACCTCCCGAAATGAATTGCGATCTCGAAGAATTTAATTATTTCATGTCTCTCCACATTTCTTCGTCGACGCCGACGAGAATAAATTTCACCGACTAGGGTCGTGGAGTAAGCAAGGGAGCACATTGAATTATTCTATCCGTGCGTCACAATTACTCGTCAGAATACATCTCGGCGAATGTGAAAGATCTTGTGTTCGACGGCCACCCATGAAGAAAATCGGAATCGTGAAAGCTATCTCTTATTCCAGTGTGTGATTGTGTCTCTCCTCTCATTTCTTATATTGATGCGTCTACTCTAATCCATTTAATTAATGTTTCATCATCATTATCGTCACTCAGCAATTCAACGATTGGTTTGACCTAGCTCTTCAGGCATTTCTTCCATCAGCTTGACTTTCAGTACTTATCCATAAAATATTTATGCTATGAATCATTCGTCGCATGCTCTAGGTTTCTTTCTCGAGGCCTTCTTCTGTCGTTCTTCCCTTTTACCGGATTTTTTTATTTTTTATTAATTTATAACGGACATAATTTTCATAAAAGCAGTATTCGGATCTGTAATTTGAGCCAGTAATCCTTTACATCGTAGCAGCTGAGGCAGAATACTTCTAGCGAGAAATTTCCCTCATAGTTCTTACCTATGCCTAAACTTCAGCTTTGGCTGAATTACAGAATCCTAAAGAATGTACTAAAAATGGGTACACTTCAATGCATTTCACTGCAATGTAAAAATTCTCTTGGGCTTCTATTGTAGCTCAATCATGTATCAAATATGTCATTTATATATGTAATTGTCGCACTTATCTGTTTTAATACCTCACCAAATTTGGCTATGGAAGTGTTGGCAATTGATTTTTAAGATACTGATTAACCTGAAGCGTTCTTTTTTGCCGGAATGAATAGCACTATGGAAGGATGTCAATTCTTTTTTCTTCCGTCGCTGTGACCGTGGAGCGCGTTGGTCATCAAGTGTGGTGGATGTCAAAATATCTTAAATATTTCCATCCCTACTCCGCAAGTAGATCGGTATTATTTCCATCCCTCTCGATGTATTTAGATTCCCTCCCCTTAGTTTATCTATACCGTCATTTCCTCTACGCCATATATGTTCCCTTAATTGCCAGTTAAGTCTACACTTCACTTCAAGTCTAAACCCATTGACACGCGGCTGAAAACGGTCCAGGTTCCTGGAAATAGGTTTGGTGTTTTAACTTGAAGACAGCAGTAGCCATATTGACCAAACACGTTCGTTGAGTGCATATAAATTGAGCAAATCGGTTGTACTTGAATGCGAGTCTGCTGAAGTAATCTGAAGGCAATTTTAAGTTTTCTAGGGCATATTAATCATAAAAATATTCATCATAGGAATACAGACATAGAAGTAAGGTACACACATGCACATAAGAAGGTATACAACCCATCAGATACTACATATGGGGCATGATTGTTTTATGTAAGAGCGAGCTAGGGTGTTGAAAGCAGCAGTGACGTCGAGAGTGGAATTCTCAAAATGCGGAGCAGCCGAATAATGATGAAGGTGGAATGGATCGATAAGTTAATAGTAATGATAAAGTGCGTGGAAGGGCAGGTGGACGGGAAGGAAGGCAAGGGACGATGAATAGCACGGGACAGATTATAAAGGGAGGCACGAAATACGTCACCATTTAAGGTCTAGATAGCAGATTTTAGAATGGAATGGAGAGTTTCGTCGAGCCAATCTCACGAGTGTTGACTTTGGATTATCTTAAGAGACTCAAGCCTGTGTTTCTTTGGCTTCGCCCGGGATACTCTCGCATGGTGGATGGGCTGAAATCCCACGACCCGTTGCTCCACCGTCCAACGGTAACAGGAACCTATTTGGTAAAAACATATTGGTCATACAATTTAGGGTTCGATTTAACTCACTGTGCGTTCACTCTGAGCGAATCAGGCTCACATCGCCATGAGGTGTGCCCGTGCCAAATTTTCTATCAATCGTAGGGGTGAGCCCAGAGGAATAAATAGGAATGTGGAGTGTATCGTTGACTATGTCACTTTCTTCGTGGATATTGCCCGACTTATCACAGATCGTGCTATAGCAGTTCCCCGCGGCGGGAAAGACTCAGGAAAGGGATTTTGTTTGGCGTGACAAAAGTTGATGTTCACGTTGGTGTAATTTACATGAGAGAATTGGCGGGGTCATTCATTTATATATGCATGAGCAAGTTCTCTCCGGCGAATGAAATTGATTCATCGAAATTTGACCTTGTATATCAAAATCAACTTTTGGGGCAAAATGCTTATAAGTACCATTATAATAGATGGCCAAAATTTTCGGCGGAGAAGGTTATGATTCACACCTTTGACCGGTAGTATTAAATGTCGCCCATGAAAAATCATGTCACATTTGAACGTATCACCATATCCCGGTTTTTAAATATCTATATTCTATTTTAAATTTAAGAGGTATATTTAGTTCTTAAATCTTACGAGTCCTTCTGATTGTTTTTAATATTTCTCATCAGCTAATAGACTTGAAGTTATTTCGATACTCTTGGTGTCCATAATACAGACACCATATCTTAATACGAAGGCCACCAAGAGCAGGTATGCCCTCCTTTCATCTGAAAGAAAAGACAGTAGTCATATGTGTGGAGTTGATGTTCATATTTAATACTTAAATCACTCCTCGAAGCAGCCTGAAGTAAAGGCTTTGAGAAGGCGGATGAAAATCACTGTGTGGCTAATGCATCCTTCTGGCAAACTCTAAACAATTAATTAGGAAATACCGATACCGCATTCAGAATCTGACTAGATCTAACGTTCTTTATATAACTACATATTAAATTCGGTGAATTATCGTAGGTCACCATTTTTGAACTTTGGTTATTACTGAAATAGTTTATTTTGCAGTCTTTTCAATTTCAGCGGCAATTTTAACCAAGGGAAATGAGGTTATGAGAATGATATCATAAAAGTTCATAACATTCAATCGCAAAAAGGTTATCTATTTCTTCATTATTTTTTTACTTGTCTTAAAAAAATAACGAGTGAGACTCACCCCGCATTCGTTTGTCAGTTTTAGAAATGTGCTTCGTGAGGAAGTTGTTAATCCGGCAAAAACATCAATCCCACTTCATTTCGCCGTCCGAAATTTTGAAACCTCAAGAGGTTTATTGATTTGAAGGTAGTGTTTCATGGTTGAAATTTGTATCAATGTTTTCCAGAGGAGCGTTTTTCTTCTTTGATAAATAAACTTTTCTTCAAGCTCTTTGGAGGAATAATAATGAATTCTCTTGCATGAATGTTGAAGTGGTTTTTTGTGTGTTTTAATGCTGATCGGCCTTTATCGGTTTTAGAATTCACTTTGATAGAGCATGATAATGGGGAATTCAACCTGGAGCATTGATATCCCGAGTGTTAACACGCAAAAAACACGAGTACTCGTCGATTTTGATCCTAAATTATAAGTTCGGTGATTAGGAATTTGCTGCACTAGAATCCATTGATTATTCAGAGCTTTAGAGCAGTGAAGGTAAAAATTCGTTTTCTTTGCTTTCTTTCCGTCTAAAGCACAGGGGGACTCAAAGACAAGAATCATATTTAATAGCAGAGTTAGAACGCGTGCAAAGAAGAGCTGCCAGTTATGTGAAAGGTCGTTACGATTGTCTTGTTAGTGTAACTGACCTCTTGGATAAACTCGGATGGGAATCTCTGTCGGACCTTACATCGAAAAATAGACTAAACCTTTTAGCTAAATTCAAAAGCAGTATCTTTTCTGATGAAGTTGACTATATCTTACGGACGCCAACATACTACGGAAGATCTCATCCTATAAATAAAATAAGAGAGATAGATTGTAGAACAGACAGATTCAGAATGTCAATTTTTCCCCGATCGATAAGAGATTATAACGGCAGCAATAGAACTCATAAATGGATTGCATGACTTGTGGTGTAGCCAACTAAGCTATGTAAAACTTAATGCATGTTTCTTAATTTCATTATTATTTCTAACAGCGTATAGTAGTATAATTTGTTAGTATGCGTGACGTTTTGTGGACCGTGTGGTGTGCATGTTGGAGTCCAATTGCATGCTGCATGCTGGTGATTGATCACCCCCTGCCAAACACCCTGGAAGTGGCTCGCAGGGTATTATGTACATGCAGATGCATGAATATACACTTTTCGCTATTCCATATGATCATATTTTTTCATGAGACCTAACATTTCCGTGACACTTGCGGTGTGCATGTGGCGAGGACGTGTGTGGTGGGACATATAATAATTTATAAACCGACAAGCCCTCCAAAATATGAGAATTGCATTTTTAAATTGTAGGCTATTGGGCCCCAGAGGTTCCCAAGGGTTGAAGAATGGAAAACTAGGAATTTCCCAGACGTCCAGTGGCGTGGGCTTCCCCGATCACGATCCCTTTCACTCAGTTCCCACCCCATCGCCCAACCGCACTGCGACCGTCAGAGACCTTCACCCGAACGAAGGAAGGGTCAACACCAGGGGCGCTTCTCTGCTTACAAAAAAGACCCGCCCCTATAGCCATGCACACCCCTTACCCCCCAAATGGGTACACTTTCCATTTATTTGCATTCTCGGAAAATGGTAGACGACGTCCCATGGGGCAGTAAACAAAAACGCCCTCTCGTATTCTTCATTCTGCATTTCTTAGAAGATTAAGAGGGATAAGCAGACATAATTTTTAACGCCATCAGCGGTTTATCCCAAACTGTAACAACAGTATTGATGTGGAGGGGGGAGTCGCAAAAATATTTCCCAATACATGAAGGAATTCGCATTCCCACGTTCTGAGAATAAGAGTAAAGAGCGTTCATCAAAATCCGTTGCAATGAAAGTTCCCAACGCTCATTAAAAATAAAAAGCACTAAAGTACTCCATTCAATTCAATATAATAATATGTGTACAACAATTTCCATGGATATAGGAACAGCTCAAAATGTCCTATAAGCGAAGTGGTGTGATTAAAGTAATGGTATGTACCCTACCTTCATAACATGGTATGTTTTCACATTGATATTCCCCTTGTGATATTCGAACTTTCAACTTAATGATACATAACCGAAGATATCATAATCGTACTTATGTTCATATACAACTATATCATTCTTCTTATGCACTTACATTGTCGTTTTTTATTTTCATCCCTCGGTTGAACATGTTTTCTTCCTAAATAATGCGTTATCACAGCTGTAAGTCGGGCTCAGTCTTCGGGAAAAAATATTTTCCAATAGGGTGGTTTCCTATTATTTTTTATTGCCTGAATCGAAAGATTATTACTCCTGGGGTACGTATTTCACGCTTTTAGATTTTTAAATGACGATATCTATTTTTCGCGATTAAATGAAAAGTGAAAATTTTCAAGCGCGCGAAAACGCGACGCGTAAGTAAGACTGATGGGAAAAAGTCCGTGTGACGCATTTCTGGTTCCCCCTCCCGCCTTGTGAGGTGACCATGGGCGAGGCTCTGAGCGCAGATACGACGCAGAATGCTAGCGGGTATCTGAGTACCATGCTAGCTGGTAGCGCTTGGCTTAAAAAAGGATTATTAATACCTTATCAAACGAAGAAAACTTTCCAACCTTAGCCAGTTTTAATAAGTGATTATTAAGACTTGTTTCCCTGAGCTCTGTGCCTCATGCATGCATTGGTAACCTCAGACGATGTATAACTCTATCCTCTCGTGTAGAAACTAGGTCCTTGTGGCGTCACGTGGAGTGGCATCGTATGGGCGCCAATCTGGCCTTTTTCAAATGAGGATAAAATTTGACCCTTGCCAGTCGTCTAAACCGGTATTTGTAAAACCAAATAATTTGTATATTACGAATACACTAATGGTGGGTAACGAATCGCAATCAATGCCTTTCGTTTTCTCCGATGAAGGAAACTACCCTATTCATGTCACTTCCCTGCCGTGCGGGTGATTTGGGGAGGGCGACCTAGTATTTGACGGCTCGTGGTATCCCTATGTAATGTAAAGCGGTATGGGCTACGGGTGTTACATAATGTTTGATATCTTACCTCGTATTGTAAATGAGTTTCGATGTGAAATTCACAAAGAGTGCTTTGAACATGACAAATTTAAATATTCACTTCGATTTTTTTGAGGGTCAGTTATTTCCCGGTTGGTTCGTATATGTTTCAGTTAAATTTTAAAGTGTTTATTTCTTTTATGACTGTAGAAAATTTCTTTAATCAATAGCGAAAATAAAGAATTTAAAAAAAATTCACTTTTCCGGAATGCAGTTGGTTTCCGCAGGTTGTGGGTCGGGCCATCCCAGGCCTTGGTTACAAATAGAAATAGTAAATAGATGACGTTTTTACTCTTTCATCCCTTGGTTGAACATGTTTTTCTACAATCAAGGTGTTATCCAGCTGAAGACCCGGCACAGTCTTCGGAAAAAATATTTTCCCATTCATGTCACTTACCTTCCGTCGGGGTGGTTTGGGGTGGGTGACCTAGTATTTGTCGACTCGTGGTATCCCTATGTAATGTAAATCGGTATGGGCTATGGGTGTACGTAATCTTTGATGTGTTACCTCGTAATGTAGATTAGTTTCGTTGTGAAATTCTAATAGAGTATTTTGATAATGACACATTTAAAACTCTACTTTGATTATATTGTCTTTAAATTCTTTTTCTTCCGTGTCGCGCATGAGTTAAATCTAATTTAAAAAATTGCGGTCCTTTTCTTCATTATTAATAAGTTTGTGGAAAATTTTAAATGGAATTCTATACTCATTTTTAGATGTTTTGTTCTAATTGTGGTCTAATATGCGCTTACTTTGGTCACGTAATGATGATAGCGCCTTAGTTTTTGAATTACCGTCGTTTTTGTTATGTTTATTTCTGGGTTTTAGGAATGATACGTCACCATAATTTTGCTCTATCGTCTTTTATTTAAAAATTCTAGTTGTGGATATGTCGCATAGGTTAAACCGTAAATGACCCAGTGACATATACGCTGCAGTCCCCTATCACGATTCTCCTATATCTCGATTGCGCCTAAGTATTTCATCATGAAAGGTTCTTCAACGGATACATTTAAGTCCTTTATTAATGTCCTATTTAGTGATACAACGTTTATTATTAATTTAAGGATGGATTCAGTTGGCTCTGTGCTGTAAAGGCTCCCAGATCACTTCTTTAGTACTCCATGCAAACCTACATTAATCGGTAGAATACTCTAATAATAATAGTGTCGAGAGTTGCTTTTACTTGCGCTCTCCACGGGACTGATATCAGGATAGCGCCCTAGCATTGAACATGTTTTTTATACATATTTATCCTTTTTGCAGGTTTAAATGTTCTGTTACATAAATTTTGTTTATTTATCTATACTTTAAGCTCATTTGTTAACCATGTTTGGTTTTTTTGTCTTATTAAATGACCGAGTGAAAATTTGCCTGCATTTATATGTTAGAGGGTTTTTCCTGCCTATTTGTAAGAAAAATGAATAACTTTCTTACTTAAAAGGAGAAATTAACCGATTTTAAGGTGAAATACTAAGTTTCATTAACAAAGCCGTTTGTATACCAGTATAATAAAGCATTATGTATTAGCATAATTTTGTCGTTATTCCCTGGGGCGTGGGATGACCTTACATGGGTCAGGATAATGCACCTACTCCTTTCCACTTATCAATTCTTATATTTCGCTCCATCCTGCTTCTTCTGCTCAACTTTCTGATTCTCGTTCCACTTCACGTAAAGAGGAGGGATATCCAACACAATGGCAGGAAAGTTCGGATGTTTTTTCTTTCTTTCTGAGCGATTGGCACGTCTATATTTTAATCCACACGTGTGATCGGGAAATGATTGGCAAAGCTGAGGTGTTCATATGCATTAAGGTGCACTGTTTATTTTTCTCGACTTTTTTTCACTTTTCCAAATATTTCGCTCCGCTTATCTCCTTTATGTGTACTTACACTGGGGAATTATCAGTTTATATCCAGTTTTAAGAGTCTTTTCTTACCAACACTAGCTTTAAACCCGATATTTTATCTCTCACTCTCTTCAATTGTACAGACTAAAATCGCTGGTACAGCAATGGCTTTTTTCTGGTTTCGCTAGGATGTTAGGACCATAGAGGGAGTCCAAATGCATGCTGCATGCTGGTGATTGATCACCCCCTGCCAAACACCCTAGAGGTGGCTCGCAGGGTAATTTGTAGATGTAGATGTAGAGGAGGAACCTCTATGGTTAGGACCCGCCCGCCATTGCGACGGTGCGGGATCCCATCTCTTCCTTCCCTATCCTTTCCCTGGAGGTGTCATCGGGTTCCTATCGCGGCGCCGCCTCCTTCCTTTCTCCTTCCTTGTCCTCCTCCCCCTTCTGCGGTGTAGAGGTGAAAAGCTAGCGCTTGCCCCAGGAGTGCATCCTTGTGAGCCCGCCTTGGAGTCTCGTTCCATTTGTGTACAGACTACCTCTTTCTCTTTCTGAGTAGTGGCGCTTTTCTACTTCCTATGCCGATGATCAACTGTTCTGTTTTCCCGAATACGTGGTCAATTCTAGCAAAATGAATATCTGTATTCCCGAATGAGTGGTAGCCACCTATGGTAATTTGGTATATCAGTCGTGTATCTAGCTATATCAGGCAGTTCAAGTGCACTATGGCTTTCCGCAAGTGAGATATAAAATTAAATTTGAGATGTGAAGAAAGTTTTTGACGATGCCAAAATAAAATATTTTGCTAACAACCAAATCGATCAGAGATTCCGTCACTAAGCAGTTTTGTACTGCCTGTAATTTATGAAATATCATCAATTATTTGAATATCCTGCTTAAAAATCAGTGAGAGCCAGGGCAAGAAATCTTATGAATGGGCACATAACATTACGTGGCATAGCATAAATCTATCTTGAAAATTGAATTTAGGCGCGGTTTCAGACGAAAAATCAGTTATTTCAATTGAATTTTTGTGTATATCTGTGCAACATGCTCAAAAATTCAAAAATAGCAAAATTATTTTTTATACATGTTAATATGTAGCCCCCTATGACTTTGATGAAACCCTGAAGGATTATCAAAGAAAGTCAAATAAACATTTAGCTATCTCCTTTTAAGTAATTTCAGGTAATATTCAAAATCGTCATCTATGTAATAATATAGCTGTAGCGGTCAATAACTTTCATCGGGGATGAATTTATTTTCACCGGCTAGCACTCCCAGCGTCTGCTAAGAGACTTGCAGTTTTTTTTATTTTTGAAGTTTTTTTATTTTTGAAGTTTTCATTATTAAAAAAAATATTTTATACTAAGTCATACTGAAAGCATATGTATCTTAAAAGTTCCAATTTATGCCCAGTATCAATACTAATAAATAGTAGATCTGTGGTACACCAATTTAGGCAGCGCTATGAGGGTAAAAGTAGTGATTCTCGTGAAAATTAGAAAATTGAAGAATTATTTCTTTGGTCCGATAGTTGCCGAAATTATTTATAACTTTCCATAAATTATGTATTTTTAATAGCATATTGTCGTGTCCTCTCGTGGACGGCTCTACCAGGGGCGACTCAGACTCGGGATCTTGACTGACGCTGAGGGCTTCCGGACTGCGAAGGTAGTGGACCTCTCGGAGGGACAGTTAAAGGAGAGAAATGAAAGGTATGGAGTTTGCCGAACAAGAGTGATCTCCTGCCTCGAATACTCCCGGTCAATCGTAGAGCTTCAGGGAACCTCAAGAGGACCATAAAGAGCAATTCTTTGTGGTCCTCTTTTGAGGTTCCCGTTGGTCCTTTTTACCACCGTCTCCACTTTTCTCAACGAATTAGGTCAGTTCAATTCTCTCATCAAAATATTTAGCTTAAATCACGGTATCACCATAAAAAGCATGCCTAAAAATCGATTTGTCTTTCTCACCTCACTTTATTTTTGCCAAAAATTGCAAAATGTGAAGTTTGTGTTCATATCCCTCGATAATGCTGAAGCCCCTAAATTGTAGACCCTTGAAGTGAATTGGAGACCCCTGCTCTGAACCATTCCTGAGAATATACTTGTTCGTTTTTCTTTATGTGAATAGCCGGGGGTTCCTTTTCACAACCACGGAAATTGCGTCAATGCGGGGAACATTGCGGATCAATGCTTTCCCATGTGATAATTGCTTGAAGTACTTCACCGGACCCTTTGCCGAATGGATTGTCAATAATATGTGTTGGCAGTCGCGATAAGAAATTTTCTACTAAAATTAAGGTATGAGGAGTCACGAGCAAGCCCCGAAGGCTTGAGAAGGCTGAAGGCAGGAGCTCCAAAGCGGCAGTAATAAGAGTGAGGGAAACTATAGGGAATCCGAAATGGGGTGGGGGAAAATATATTAATTCAACTATTATTTCTAACAGCATATAGTAGTATAGTTTGATAGTATACGGTACGATAGCCCCGTATACTATCAAACTATACTACTATTTAATACAGCTGTTACCCACGGTGCATGTTCGTCTGATTTTGGGGAAGGACAATATTTTCTGATTTGTCAGCAGTTGAAATTCACCAGACCCATCCTCAATTTCTTAAGATAGTGTTGTTTTCATGGCAGTTTACTCGGCATTGTATGCGAAATCTCTTTCGATCTTGTCTCCTAGCTGATATTTTACTTTCCTAAAGCTCAAATTTTTCCTTTGATGAGGAAGCCCTTTCGATTTAATGGCCATGAGGTTATTAGCAGTAGTTTCGGAAATGATTTACACTATGTAACTTTTAGATATTGAAGTTACATATCCGTAAAAATGCCTGGTGATAAGAATCGAAGCTTGACTTCTACAATTTTCTACTACAATTTTCTCGTCAATACTTTTTTTTTGTAGAGCGTTGATAAGTAATGGTATGCATGGTTCCCGATGTTATTGTTGTTATTATGTCTTGCTAAACCATATTTCCTTGAATCACGATCATGTATATTTTTGACGGATAATTAGCCAAATAAAATCTGTGATGAACGCAATAGCAATTAAACGTAATTATTATCGTAGCATTCAGTATCCTCTAATTCTTCTCTAGTCCATTTATTCTTTTTTATTTACTTTCATAATTGAATTTGGTTTAACAAATTCTGCTGTGAATATCAAATTTTATATACTTTGTGTTTCACATGAACTCATTAGTTATTTTTCAGCCTACAGCCGATAATTAGTTGCAACTGTGGCAAAGTGACTTTTTGTGCGTCATATTTTTAATTTGCCGCACCGTGGTTGAATCGTATATTTCATCCAAAATATACATTTTTTTCCGGTTTTATATTCAACGAATAATCTTCGCTCATCGGTGGGAAGGGCTTTTTCCGGCTGTCAGTAGGGAAAATATTGAGTTTCCTTTGACGAATTTCCCCTAAGGAGCCTTGTATTTCTGCTACACAGGAATATGGCAGATGGGCTAAAGTGCCACGCCCCTTCGGCTTCACTTTTCTACCGTGGGATGGGTAGCTAACGCCCTCCCCAGAAGATCTATGGTATAAGCAAACGGCTTCAACAATAGGCATGGGCAAAAAATACCGGTATTCGGTAGTACCGAGTACTATTTTTTTTTTCTACTTCGGTAGTACCGGCCAGTATTTTTTTAGCGGTACCTCCAGGGTACCGGTACTAGAAATAGCGGTACTTCGACGGCGCTGCCAACTTTTGTGTTATCAATCAACTACCTACCCAGCTACTTAAACAATTGAATGTTGATAATATATCAAGCTTGTATTTAAGCGTACTAAAAATAATACCATCTATTTATTTTAATTTTAACTGATAATGTAAGCAGTAATACAGTTGGTCAACGTAAGAAGAGACTGAAGAATAGCGATGTTCTAATGATATAGGCATTTCTGTCAAGCTTAAGCTTGTTTACACTGGTTATCAACTTTTTTAATATATTAGCAATGTACATCCGTTTCTCGTTTTTGTACATACAACCAGTCAAGTGAACCACCAAAAGAAGGGCAAATTAATTTTGCCTCTTAATTATTAACACTTCTTCCTTAGTTTATTTCTTGTTTTCTTATAATTTAACGGTACTTCTACAAAAACTGAGTTCGACACTAATATTATAATTATTGATATAGACGATATTTATTTACTCAAATAAGGCAAGATAAGTCAAAGTTATGGAAGTCCACACATGTATTTCTTCCTTGACATAAATGGAACAGCGACCTGCACGTCAAATTTTATTCGATCGCAGTATTTTAGCCATAACTAACACCGATTCTTGTCGTGTAAAGTCATAAAATTAAATGTCTTAACATTAGAGGAGCTTTTTCTAGGTAATCTCAGGCTGCAAACGTAAGCTCTGTGAATGAGAAGACTTTTCAACATAAGTTCTCGGCAGAAGACGTTTCTAATGTTGGTCTCGAGTCCGAAAAAAACCGGTGGCTGTAGGAAAACAAGTCATCTGATAGAGTTCCCGAGAGAACGTCACACTTCATGTACGCAAGGAAAACACCAAATTTAATGGTATGCACCAAAATCATCACCATTAAAAACTTCATCGCTATCACCCTTCTCTCTATTAGAGATCTAGCCTCCATGTATTTTTCCGACAAATTTTCGTAAAAAACCCAGGTAAGGATTTTTTTCGGTGTATTCTTTCTCTACGTTACGCTAATTTACCGAAATCCCGAACAATTAGGGTAAATCAAACGTTAAATCTCAACTTATTTACATATTTTATCAATTATGAAAGTAACGGTATACCGGTATTTTTTCGCCGGTACTATCGGGACAGTACTATCACAGAGTATTCTGTGGTACTATTATTGTTTTTTAAAACTCATCACAAAAATACCGGTACTTTTTCTTGCCTATTCAACAAGGGTAAAGGCCAGCGGTGGGGACCGGAGGGGATGAGGGTGCTTTCCTCCTCACGGGTGGTAGTGTGGTGGTATAGGGCGGGCAGCGCGGGGGGCGGGAACGAGTTGGGCCGTTGAGAGGACGGGGAAGCACGTGAGGGTTGGGGGGGGGCTAAGGGCGGGGAGGGGTGGGTTTTTCGCCGCGTGGTTACGCAGGTGCAGATATAGGGAGGTAGGCGGAGCACTCGGAGGGAAGGGCGGTGGAGGGGGGTGGATAAGCGCGGGAGGGGAGGGCGGACGATAGGTTCTCGGAGGAGAAGGCTTTGACTGCGGAGGGAAGATGAGAATCTATCCCATGGGGACGGCTTCGCTGTCCCACTATAATCGCATCAGTCTGTGCCGGCGGCCGCGAGTAAGAACAAGCATGCGACGTCCGCGGAGGCTTCACGAACGTCACGTGCCGTGGTGTTGTTGATGTTTTTGTTCTCGCGGCGTGGTTCTTTTTTTTTCGTTCAGTCCCCGTGTCGGGCACGGAAGTGTTGCCGGCTACTGTGCCGATTGGGAGGAGAGCACCACTACGATGTGTTTCGAGTGCTGTTGTGTGATTCAGTGACAAGGACCCCCCACTAGCCTGAGCGGACGGAGTATCGGAGTGGTGTTCTCGTGCTGTCATTAGCCCCTTGGTTGCGGGCAGAAATTTTCTAATCTTTCACCTGGTGGGGAGCAAATCCACCGATTTTTGGAGATGCCGTTTTCGAAAAAAAATTTATAGAAAAGCTATCGCACAATAATGGCAATGTACTTAAAATATATTGGTATAGAGCCTCTGACAAAGCAAAAAATATGCAATGATGCAGAAAGAATGAATATTCACGACTTCTCCGCATAACATTGCGACGCGACGGCACGCGCGACTATAGTCGCGCTCCCCGCACGGGGAGCGCAGTCCGCTTGTGACTATAGTCGCTCTCCCCAGTTAAGGGGTTAACTGTGATTTTCCTCCTAGACCCACTGATGGAAGATTGCAGTCTAAACGACGGGAAGAGATAGGAAACTAGTGGTTTGCGAACTTACTATCAGACATTTTTCTTCGTGGAAGTGAGATAAGAAAAAATAGATCTTTTGTCCCATTTCGATATCGTTGGGGTAAACACGGGCAGTTTTTGCTGTCAGCTTTGTTTGATGTCGGCGACGGATTAATAAGGTACTTGATGTCGGCCTTATCCTGTTGTGTCTGTCCCTCGCCTCTCTGAACCTAGGCGTGGCCGCTTTGTGATTCAGCCGTATTCCTGTGACACCTCTTTGTGTTTGGTGAAATTCAAGCTCTCGAAGACGTCAAGAACGGGATAAACCATATCTATGTGACCGCTGCGTATGAATCCTCCGTAAGATTGAAGACTTCCCTCCCGCCAGACAGTTCCCGATCGCCCGTTGCGCCTAGGGCAGCTCGTCAGGAGCGCCCATACTCCAGGGTTTAACTTCTAAATTCAGGTAAATTCATCATGTAGCCATTTCATCACCATCACAAGTTTAGCTAAAGTATTTCTAATTTTATGATTGAGCACATTGAATTCTTTAGAAATTTAACTATGTTTCTTTTTGCGTATATATGTTACCTTTGTCTTTTTCATAAATTTATCTTGGAATTAAATAATGCCGACAAGACTCGTACTCTGCAGTGTGCGCATACAGTCTGACAAATTTTCTACGGAACGAGTAATTTTATGACGTACTTTTTATCTAAATTTCCGCATTTTCATATTTTTAAATGTGGTAAGAGACAAAATCATTAGATGGCGTATTTTGACATTTGGTACTTAGGTCCTCTTTCATAAACCGTAACACAATGTTTTTTTAAATTCAATATTACCAAAGATTTTATAACAGCATGACTTGTCTTACTTTGTACCTATTTTATGCAAAGTAAATCAGATTGCACCAGTGTGATAGAAAGGTCGGTTATTATCGGAAGCCTTACAATAGATTTCTTCTCCAGCACAATGCTAGATAATCGTAGGTGGATATTTTCTAAACGCTTCCGGTCTAAATTCTTTCTGCTCGACTGTGTTTTTTTTCAATTCTCACTCTCCGTCACTCGCCAGAAACCCCTTCTGGTACACCCGGTTGTATTATCTTTCAAGTGATCATGCCTCGGAGACGATCTTGAGGGGAGACAAAACGTTCCCTTAATCGAAGCCGCTTTCGCGAGAGGGCGTTTTTTTGGTTTATTTGCCCCGCGAGAATTGCGTTATAAAGTGATCTTTTGTCAACCATTGACTCATGCTCAACATTTTTGAGAGGGGCAGTCCTCGTTAAGAGGGGAGAAGAGTTTTACTGAGGATTGTTAACGGAGTAGAGGGGGAATCGGGAGAGTGTCACGTCGCCCAAAGGAATATTATTTGTACCCATTTTTCCTTCTGGTTAGCAGCTGTAGCAAAGGGAACATGGAGAAATTCTTCCCACTAATCCGATGGAAATGTTTTGTCTCGCTTCCAAATTGAATACCATTCATTTTTAGCTTCTAATGCATTTAGTGAATAATATTGAACGTCTATATTCACTCGTTTTATTAATATATTCATGCGTTTTTTTAATTAATCCATTGCCAACCTTGACTTGACTTGTTTTTTATTTTACCCGGTCCTGGTGAAGCCACTATACGGCCTCTCTTCCCCTGACCCAGGGCTCTTGTACAGAGTTTTACAGAGTAATTTCATTCAAAAAATGTTTTCATGCAAAAAGTTTAGCACGCATGCCGCATATTTTCCTTTATGAGACAATTGCAGTCAAAAGCGAAGGGCTGAGGAAATTTTTCTTCGAAAGAATTTGTCTGTATGGCTGGTTGAAATTAGGCACTCAGATGTATAATGATCGCGATGAATCTAGATCAAATATATTAACAATGATCTAATTTTACTCTTAAAGAATTTGAAAAAGATTTAATGGTATTTGTTTGTAACTTTTCATATTCTTCTTTCCAGGTAAGGAAACACCTTTCTTCAGTCTATCATGGAGGACCACTTTTATTATGGTAACGTATGAATTACCCGGTATATCGCTAAGAAGTAACCGTTATAAAAGAAAGAATAACTGCTCTCATAAATTCCTCATTCGAATGTTTGTTCGCTGCTAACAATGTTCAGGATAGGTACTTATTTTTTGTCTGCATATCCTCAGAGCTTTCGAAGGTGGAGCGTTTATATTTTTCTCTGCAATGACGCTATAGCAGCAATAGAAATGATGAGGGTGATTTGGATGGCTAGCAATAAAATGTCTAATAGCACTCGAGAGGATAGTGTGTTCAATTGGACGCTAGATTGTAATCAGGAGCAATAATGCGTGGAGGATGAATTAGTATTTTTTCTTGCCTGAGTAAATGTGGGTGGCTTTGAGTATCTAAAGATTCGAGGGAGTGATATTAATGGATAATATAGCTTTGAACGGGTGCTTTGCATTTCAAACCAATTTTTTGCATGTAAATATAAATATACCGATTCTATCTAACACGAATCGTATATCACGACTCGATGTATATCTTGACATTTTTCCGGAAGGCAATGTATGAGCAATTTTTTATATCTTTTAAATGATCTCTTAACCCATGTAAATACTTTGTACGCCCAAAAAATTTATATCCTGTACTTCGCTACATTTTCATTGGGCACATCTTTCCAACTTGATAAATAATTTCTTCTGAGACTTTTCCTCGACACATTTGCAATCCATCTTACTGCATTCCTCTTATTCCTTGTGTCAAGGAATACATGTGGCTGATTCCAAGTAATTTTCAACACTGCATTGTCGTGATCTTGATCATTTTGTTAATCTGTCATAAAAATAATTTTGTACGTTCCCCTGCGCACAAGTTGAAGAAAGTTTTCCCGTAACTTTTCCTTCTAAGGTCCCGTCAGTCATACTTAATGGCAACCCCATAGAATCACTAATTTGCTTACTGTTAGGTTTCGTTGGTAAATTCCAAATATTACCATTTATTTCTCAATAATCCCTGAAGTATTTGCATATGTGTGACCATTTTTTCTTAAATTAATGAAAAACTAATCGCGTCACACTTATGGTTAGTATGAGCCCTTTCTTTCAATCCATAGCTTGTTAAGACCGTCTATAGAATCAAAATTCAGCTTAGGGGTAGTGCTGTTAGACGTAAAATATTCTTAACATTGATGACTGTACTATTTTTGTATCTTTGTATATCTGAGCTGTTTATTTGTAACTTTTCATATTCATGAAAATTGTTTCGTGTTTTCGTAAAAATACATTCGTTTACAGAATTAACTATTTAATTTTCTGCAGTAAGGGACTTTAGGAAGCACCCTGTTATCTTCGGTAAGAAAAGGTCATAAAGCAGTTTGATATCATCACTCTCGCATCTACTTGGTCGCTTCCTCAGATAGAGATGATGATACATTCAATGCAGAAGTACAACAGGGACGATGTTCACGTCTTTGATGAGGCTTACAACCAGCGCTCAGAACGTTTGAATTAAGGCTTTACGCAATTAATGTATCACTCACCTTAGTCACTCGCCTAGACTCGGCATCCGCTACACCACAGAACCCCTCCCCTCTCCCATCGACATTTCATCATCTCCGCGATCATGAAATTGGAGCGGCACAGATATCCGTTGACCGCGTTCACTGTTCCGAACTTTCAAGTTAAATTCTTCCCACTTCCCCGGTCATCTCTCTATTTTATCCCTCCCGCCCCTCTGTCTTTTGGTTAATGTCCACGACGTTCATTGCCCCACACGTGACGGAGGCGTGTCCTTGCCCTCTTGGCTGGCTCCGCTTTAGCGACTTGCGGGTCATCACGGCTAGGGCCACTCCGGTTGTCGGGACAGCGACAGTGGGATTGCGCGCTCTTTCCAAAGGGAAACGTCGCACAGTGGGCTAGAATCGAAAAAAGCTGGCCAAACCCTCAAATTCGATTTTTTTGAGCTTGGAAGGTGAAAATTCGCATACATATTCCCAAATAAAGTGTGCATAACTCTCCAGATTATTTCTCTCCTGTGCTTCACGTTAACAATATATGTGAGGTCAAAGTTGAACAAATTTAGCGAAAAACGACCACCCTCGATTTTTTCGGAAAATTGCCAACTTTATCGTCCTTCACTGGTTTCATGAATAGTTTTATCGACAAAACTGTCATACCGTCTTAATTGACACTGCTTTTTATTTAATTGGAAGGGTTTTTAAAGAGTTTGTTTCATCAATGACCATAGACATATCTTGGACGGTGTGGTGTGCATGTGGGAGTCCAAATGCATGCTGCATGCTGGTGATTGATCACCCCCTGCCAAACACCCTAGAGATGGCTCGCAGGGTAATTTAGATGTAGATGAGACATATAACAAAATGATGGAGCCTGTTTTTAGCCCTTTTTACATAAACGTAGAGAAAAAGTATACATTACCCCGGACTTCCGCCAAGTGACTGATACTTTGAAGTTTCTATATTGTGCATCTAAAGTTAAACCTTGCACCAACTTGCAACCCCGAATTTTAAATCGTTTTTTCGACTCCGGATCTGGCCGGCGGCGGCGGAGAGTACGGCGACGCGGCAAGCGTGTGGACGCAATATGGTCTTATTCACTTTTATATGTGAAAAACAGATATAATGGCAATGGAAAATAATCACCAGAAACTAAAATTAATAAATATTGCTACGAATGACTCTTATTATGCAATCGCTGGGCACTGCAATAAGTGCACTGAAAGGTTTCTTTCTTTGAATGCATTCCAAATACTACTGCGGAGAATGCACTTAAATCGTGCGCTTTAAGTAGGGAAACGGACACTATTATCAACAAACAAACTGTATAACAATAACAAATAATGCATTCATTAAAGGCGATGGAAAATGGCCCAAGACAGTACTGATTTTGCCGAAAATTCAAGCACTGTCTTGGTGCTTGAGGAGTGCATTATTTTTATCCAGTAGGTTTATTTAGTTTATATCCGTGATTTAAAGCAATATATAATGTATACGCAGCAATCTTATGCAGCGCAATGTACGAGTTGCTTTAGTTTAGCCAGTTTCGTTCTATTCTAATATCTAGTTTGAATGCTATAATGTCATAAATGGGTGCGGTTTTCTCTCGATTCCTTTTTTATTTTTATGTAAAGATCAGAGATGGATGGTTTAAAACTAAACAAGACGGGCGTATAGTGTGCATCTTCGCCAGCAGGACACAGGCCAAGTACACCGGACAGCAATATGCGGTCAGGCCAGAAACTAGGAGAGTTCTGAGGACACGAACAAGCTGGCATGCAAATAAAACTATTAATTAGTAATAGAAGACGAAAAGTAAACGTGGTAACTGATTCGTGCATTTGTTATAAAATGCCAATAAATTCATGCAGATGGCTAGTATTGGAACTTAAAGTAACATATCAACTATACGTGTAGAGTCTATTCAGAGTCAAGCTTTCCTGGAGCTACATTATCGCAGGTGTTATGGTCCCTATTTGTACGCGGAAAAGATCAAAATCTTAAATCACATGATATCGTTTGCTTGCCGGAGGATTGGTGGGAGGGACGTTTCAAGGGTATGAACTTGGGGAGAAGAAATTTGGAGAGAGACCTGGTGTCAGCATTGCGAATTTGAGTATAGGGAGTGAAAATTTTAAGGAGAGGAAGTAGCGAGGGATTTGGTATCAAGATAAGAGTCCAAAGCACGTTTTGAGGTGCCAGTGTTATATTTAGTTTCATCTTAACAATGTTTTGGTTCGGCCATCAAAATAATACAAGTATTTTTAATAAAGATAGCAAACTTTGAAGTCATTCCATCACTCATCTCGTGCAAGGTGAATATTAAAAATTATTCCGAGCCATAATCAGCCATTAACTATATCGGAATGGGTGCTCGATAGTGGAATTTTGCTATTCATTTTTATCGAAGCATAGCTCAATCCATTTCATCGCATTCAATTTTGCGTAGCATTATTTTCCGAAATAAGTTGGAGGCAGTTTTCTCTGGTGAAATTTTAATAGTGTTCTATCAATACGACTTCTTTACCAGCTGTTTTCTTTGGAAAACATAGGACAGGGCCCTCGGTTCTGATTACAAATTCTAGGGAAGATCGTTCGTATTTCCGCTTGAGTAATGGTGCAGAGTCGCTTGATAACAGTCATTTTTTGATGTTCATACAGTTCGGTGCGTTTCCTTAAGGGCTTCTGTGGGATGGCAATCACTTTCCGTTCGAAGGACATGCTTCTCTCCCGCGTGGCAGGACGCCATCCATTCTCCACTCCATTGTCTGGTTCCCACTTGTGCCCGCCCCATCCCCTTCCAACCCCATCCATCGCATTTCACAGCAACTCCCTTCCTATCGTACTCTCACCTTCTCCAGGTGCACATTACTTCGGCTGAAAGAGTAACGCTCGATGAGTAATCGCAGCAATCATTCCCCCCTGTCTTTTTGTGAAAATTCTATGCTTCTGTCATAATTTTACATCATGGAATATCAATGATTCAATCCGTAGGTTGGTATGGACAGACGAGGTTAGAAATCACCTCAGAATAAGCCACACAAGTAAGTGAAGGTCGCACATTCAATATGATAGAAAAAGCTGTAGTAATTTTCCATCATTTTTCATTAAATATTTAAATATTCATTAAATAAAATAATGAGTAAATTAATAAGTGCAGAAAATTACTACGGCTGTGACTACGTAGGTTTCCGCGGTGTCGAGGTTCCAATGTCTGTATTCTTCCGGTGCCACTGTGTCGGTTGTGGTTTAACCTCGACCGTAAGAATGGAGACATTACTACGGCTGTTTGTATCTTATCATAATGAATTTCCGTAAAGTAAACTCGTCGAAATCTAATCTGATTCACACATTCAAGGTTTGAGGCTAGTCTCTTTCCTGTGCCGGCTCATTCAGCTAGAATGTTTGTGTCGGGATGAGCAAAGGCTTCACTATGGATTTGAAATCGGGACCCCGCGTACGGCCGCATAATTCTCTACTCCCTAGTTTATCATTCTCCCGTATGAGCGCATATTTCAAGGCTATTACTAATGCCCTCGAAGTGTCAGCGAAAAAATCCACAAGCTGCATGATTCCATCCAATAGCTATTTTATTCGTTATTGAAACAATGGATATTAAATGCGTACAAAAATAAAGAACAAAACTTCACAGCTATTTCGTGACATTTTTGGGGGGGTTGTATATTGTATTGAATCATGTAGGGTTACGAAAACATTTTATTTTATTCTATTTATTTCTCAAAATAAATCTTGAAAAGAGCGATGCCACTTTATCACGATTTTATCTTTTTCTCAGTAAATAGGGATACATTTAAATGTTTTTTGGTCAATATTAATGAGTTATGAAAAGGTAAATCGAGATGGACTACATCATCGCTTACTGGCGAGAGAGTGCGTATCCTGTCGATCCTCCATTTCTAGTTCCCACAGCTTCCTTTACGACCCCACCGGATTCCCTCCCCTTCTCTACCCCCCCTCTCAGCCTTCATCGTCATCGCCATCAACATTGAAGCCGCCACCTCCGTCTCCGGTCAATTATTTTTTTGGTCCCCCGGTAGTTCATCTCTCTCCATCCCATTCCCCTTGCCAAGCTCTACTCTGCCCCCGGATGCCACTTCCCAGGAGGCCATCGGAATATCTCGATTGCGGGGGAAGTTTTGAGAGCCAGGTTAATGGGACATTGCTAAAAGTGGGGGAATGTCACCGACCTAGAGGCCGTTTGCCTTAGGATATTTTTGCTGGCGATACCTTTAGAATAAGTTTAATATAGGGTAGTTTTGGTCATGTAATACGTTAAGGGGAAGAAATATTTTCAGAATATTTATGAAATTATAGTTGGTTCGAATTTTAAATTTAACTGCACTCAAAATCCATACGAATGTGGAAATTAGCGATTTAAGTAAATTTTAGAAGAAATATTCGATAGTTTTCTCCTTATTTTGATTTTTACTATGAATTATTTAATAATTATATTGTAATATACTATAATTTTCATCTCCTTCATAACTCGCTTCTCCCTTTCACCTATTCCAAACTCATCCAATTTTCCCTCGCATATTTCTCACTCACTCCATGATTCAATCCGAAGGTTGGTTTGGATAGGTAAGGGTAGAACTTATCATCAGGCGTGCGACTATCACACATTAAGGCTAGGAGGGACAGTTCCTTCCCTGGTTCACCTCGCACTTCCAGTATTTTTTTGGGGGTGGTCCGAAGGCTTCACCCTGGATTTGAACGTAGGACCCCTCTGTCAGCCTCCAAGCACTCTACTCACTAGGCCACCATGCTCCCCTTGAAATTTAGAAAAGTCTTCGAGGCCAGTTAAGAATTTAGTGACCTAACACCTCACATCACTCGCCTATTGAAGCGCTTTGCAGGTAAGTGCATGAATGTAATTGAAGCAATGGTAAAAATTTGGGGGCCAGCAAACTCGCGATATTATAATTCATGCGCTGAGTTCACCTTTTGCAATGACGGCTTCCTCTATCTCCCAATTTGTTCTTACGACGACGCATGGTCCATGAGGTAGCCGTCCTCCGCCCGCCCTCGACTTGTTCACCTTTTGACCTTTTGTTCATGCGCCGCAATCTTCCTCCCCATGCCGGCGAATTTCCCCTCCCGCTCATTCATTGATTGCGATTCATTCTTTTGCCGCTGCATTCCACGTCGCGTCCCGTTGCGCACGTGGACGTCCATATTATGCTCCCGGCATCATATGATACGGCCACGTTTGTCACAACTTCCGGCCGTCCCAAACGATCATCGGACGCTCCGAGGATTTTTATTATCGTTTGAAATTCCTTCGCTTAATTTCGCCAAAGGAACTCCAGTTCATTAATTTGATCGCTTTAATTTAGTTATTTATTTATTTCCATATGAGGCGAGTTGATGATTCCAGGTCCCACGCTTAGCGATTTCATGTTTATGCTTTTCTCTGCTGAGTAATCTTAATTAGAGGAAATCGCTGACCTAAATTGAGGTACGTGGATTTTCAATCCGTGCTAACAATGAGACTATTCATAATAATTACAAGTCAATGTTCTAAGCCTTAATATTCGTGGTCATGAAAACAGAAATTGCTGTTTACAAGATAGCAGGTAGCACTTCTTAAATATAATGCAAAAGATCCTTCCTCTGCTTTTAAAAAGTGACCAAAAGGAAGACAAATTTTATACACATCAGAAGACGTCATATCGCGGTGTTCTGTTTCTCTATTCAAGCAATAATATATTATATTGCCTGTTCTCTACCCTCAATTTTAATTTTTCTGAAAATTGGTTTGATGACTTCCTCTATCTCCTATCGTACCTTATATAAATTCCGACATTTTATTCAAAGCTCATAAGTATCGTTCCCTTTACTTCCATTATTGGCCTTTTTTATTTTATAAACATTCATTTTTATTCATTATTTCTTAAAATGCCACTATTTTGCGCGAAATATCTTGGCTCTTCCCATTACTTTCCGAGAACAAATTTATCGCGTAGAATTTTTCATAGAATTATTTAATAAAAACATAATTCAATAATCATGTTTCTTTAAAAAAAATATGGCAAGAGTGTGGTACATTTTTGACGTGTGCTGTACTGTTTGGTGGCGACCGACAGCTGATATCATTTGCGCCTTCGGAGTGGAGAAAATTGAAGGGTGGAGAAAAGCACGGGGTCAGGGTAAGGTTTCTGTAAAGGAAAGGCTAAAAGTTGGTCCGACACCAACGGCACCACAATTTAAGGTGACATCTGACCGACTGAGTGGTGTGCAAGAGTAACGCTCCACACCACACTCGAACAGGGATTATTTATTATTCTCAGAAAATCACCACCGGCTGGATTCAAATCTTTGCCCACGGGGTGGTAAGTCACACCAACCCGATTCCTCTTTCTAACTCTTTCTGGCCATGGCTATTTTGTAAAGCACTTGGCTTTTAACTAAACGATCTTCTTGAGTATCGTCAAGGTTTTTATCCGTGGACTCGGGCACTTGCGGTCGCAGGACGTTCCTCTCGGCCCGAAAACTCGATTCTAGCAGTGAAAGTTATTTGTCCGTGTCCTCGCTTAAATTACCGCACTGGTTAAAAAACTTTTTAAAGAAAAGAAAATAGATTTTAAGACAAAATATAAATTAACAAAAAACAACGGTACTCCTCCAAAATTGTATGGCTTAGTTAAAGACCATAAACCTAACATACCCCTAAGACCGGTGGTAAGTTTCATAAATAGTCCTACTTATGAATGTGCCAAATTCCTTGCATGCATTCTTAAGAATCTATCCTCAGATAAATATAACTTAAAAGATTCATTTCATTTTTATAATAAAATAAAACAACTAACAATTCCCTTAAATCATAAACTGTGCTCTCTAGATGTTAAATCTCTTTTTACAAACATCCCACTAGACCTATTAAACAATATTATTATAGAAAATTGGCTTTTAATATCTGATCATACAGTATTAAACAAGGAAGAATTCTTTGAATTGTATGATATTACTGTCAATCAAGGATATTTACAATATAAGGACCGTCAATATCAAAGATGAACCATCTCTTAGACAATGTAATCACTAGCTTGCCTTTCAAAATTCCTTTCATTTACAAGTTTGTTGATGACTTATATTTAGCACTTCCCAATGACATCAAGGAAGACACCATTTTAAATTATTTTAATAGTTTCCACCCTAAATTGCAATTTACAATGGAATATGAAAAAAAATAATACCCAACCATTTCTTGATATACTAACAATTAGAAATCACGATGGATCCATTCAAGTAGACTGGTGGAAGAAACCACACAAATCGGACAGATTTCTAAATTTCCAATCACATCACCCTCTTATACTTAAAGTAAATGTAGCACTTGCGCTAAAATTTAGAGCTCTGAATTTGAGCGATAATATATTTCACGGAAAAAACCTTAAAATAATTGAGGATATTCTAAAGAAAAACCATTTTCCAAAGAAACTTGTTCATTCTATACTTCACAAAAACAACACTAGTTTTTCTCGTACTCAAAATTCACTAAACAAAAATGATTCAGCGAATACAACATCCCCATACCGTGGAATCATCTATATTGGTAAATTATCTGAACAAATTACGAAGGTATTCAAAAAAATAAATTATGAAATTGCACACAAAAATCATAACACTCTAAACAAGCTCCTATACACAAAAATAAAATCTGAAACCCCTAAAAATCTAAACAGTAATATAATATATAAAATGTCTTGCCTCGATTGTGACACTTGTTATATAGGACAAACATCACAATATTTAAAAAATAGAATTTCACAACATAAATCAACAGTAAAAGGTGGTATAACTCTGTGTGCTCTTGCTAGCCATAGCATAAGCAATGGCCATAGTTTTGATTATGAGAACGCCGAAATTTTAGATCATGAAGTTATATTGAAAAAAAGACTTTTCAAGGAAATGGTTTATATTTCAAAAACGAAAAATTGTTGTAATAAAAAAACAGACATCGATAACCTCAGCAAAATTTATTTTTATTTAATACATCAAAATTAATGGTAACCTAGGTTGTGGCAATACCTTAGGAACAAAACATAAATAAATATGTTCAAAGTTAAGAGGTATGTCAAAATTTTTTGTATATTACATTCTGTTCTTATATATATGTTTATATATACATATTTCTTTAAATTATATTGTGTTATATATAAAAAACCCAATTGTTCCTTCTTTATGTATAAATATTGTGTATCGTCTTATTCTCTGTATTTTATATTGTTTCACGCTTTTTCTAACATAGCCCTGAAGATGATTTAAGAAAATAAATCGAAACGTTGGCTGCTAACTTTTGTTTAAATGACCTATACTCCAGGAAATACCATATTATATATTAAATAAGGTCAAGAAAAGAAAAAAAAATAATAATTAAATTACCGCTCCATTTCCTGGCTTGCCTTTCATCATTCACGAGGAGTTGCCGTGCTGCGCTTCAACTAAAACCATCTTCTCAACCAACCCGCTCCTTCCTGTCCCGTTTCCCTCGCTGCATGTTCACCTGCCTTATCTGCTTCCCGCTCCCTTTCGCCCTTCGCTCTTTAGCTTCATTATCCCTGCTTGGTTGCATTGCAAATAGGGAGTTCTAATCAGGTCTCAAGTATAATGCTCGCATTTCTGCCGTACTTTAGCATTGCTGCTGGCCGAGTGAAATTTCATTGGTGGCCGCAGTAACTCGGGTGTATCAATTTCATTTTGAAAAATGGGCTCTTTCTGGTTATACCAGGACTGATCATTCCGATTATAATTGAGGGATGTTTTTCCACGGGGTTTGAACAGCCTTGGAACTGCTCTCCTTAAGCTGGCCATTCTTCACATGTCTTACTTACATTCTTCACATGTCAGAAAGTGGAGTATTTTATTCCCATATTTTATATTATCCAATATATATCCTTGTCCATCAGTAAATTTCATCATTTTCCAATGAGGTTAGAGTCACTTCTGGCGTTTCTCAGGGTAGTGTCATTGGCCCACTCCTATTCCTTCTTTATATAAACGACATTGGCGAAGTAGTGCAGAGTAAGTTACGATTATTTGCAGACGACGCTGTAGTTTACAGAGAAATCCGTTCCAGCAAAGATATAGATGAACTAACGAATGACCTTGCTGCTATCCAAGCTTGGTGCGATGCTTGGTAGTTAGAATTAAATTTGAAAAAATGCGTCGTAATGCATTTCTGGAAGAAGAACAACACCCTACGACGTAGCTATATGATTCGGGGTACCCAATTAGAGACTGTTGAATCCGTGAAATAACTAGGAGTTAGACTCAATAATGATCTATCGTGGAATAAACATATTCGAGAAATAACCGGTCAAGCTAATCATAAAATGGGTTTTGTTAAAATAATATTAGGAAAGTGCGACGACAAGGTGAGAGAAATTAGCTACTTTTCCCTCGTTAGACCACATTTGGAATACGCTGCCAGTGTTTGGGTCTCTCATGAAAAAGGCTTAATAACAGAGTTAGAACGCGTGCAAAGAAGAGCTGCCAGGTATGTGAAAGGTCGTTACGATAGTCTTGTTAGTGTAACTGACCTCTTACATAAACTCGGATGGGAATCTCTGTCGGACCGTAGATTGAAAAATAGACTAAACCTTTTAGATAAATTCAAGAGCAGTGTCTTTTCTGACGAAGTTAACCATATCTTGCGGACGCCAACGTACTACGGAAGATCAGATCATATAAATAAAATAAGAGAGATAGATTGCAGAACAGACAGATTCCGAATGTCATTTTTTCCACGATCAATAAGAGATTATAACGGCAGCAATAGAACGCGTAAATAGATTGCATGACTTGTAGTGTAGCCTACTAACCCATGTTAAACTTACTGCATGTTTCTGAATTTCTATTTTTTTTTTTCTATTCTATATTCTATTTCTAACAGCATATAGTAGTATAGTTTGTTATTATACGGGACGTTTCTTGGACGGTGTGGTGTGCATGTGGGAGTCCAAATGCATGCTGCATGTTGGTGATTGATCACCCCCTGCCAAACACCCTAGAGGTGGCTCGCAGGGTAATTTGTAGATGTAGATGTAAAACCACCAGCTTGCTCTTACACCTTTTATAAAGCTTAGGTAGAGCGTGGATAGTTTTACTGATATGTATTTACACGTAAGCTACACGAGATATACAATTACACCTGCGTGTGTAGGCACGCATAAATTATAGCCGTGAAGCCCTCTAATGTGTTGTATTTTAGGCTATTTATGTCGAAAAGATGTCATTTTTCTCCTAAAAATTGCTTTAATTAAGAAATTTAAGTACATTATTACATATGCATAATTTAGTTGAAACCTATCAGGAGCTTATCACGGCTCGGTAATCGTATGATCATGTTACATATGCACTTATTGTGAAAGAGAATGACTATCATCTGATCTAATATATTTTTCTTGAGAGTAGTAAATCAATGCCGATATTGCGATTATGCCTCATCGTTATTTCCTCTTAGGAATTTTGATGTGTTGGCATACATCCCTCATTTGTCTTTTTCCTTAATATCATTCGCGCAGCATACACCCATAGGTATATGGCTTCATTTTCCTGGAAATTGAATATGAAATATTGCATCGCTTCGCCTAGAATTTTGTCTTAGAAAGCAATAGCATCCATTTTATGTTATAAATATTGGATATGAAGCTCCACGGAGTTCATTATTGCCGTCTCGTGTGCATGCACAATTAATTGTACTTGCCCTTGAAGTCCTCAGATATGATGTGTTTGGTAAAAAGATATAATTTCTCTCCAAAAAATTACTTTCATTACTAAATCTACGTACATAAAGCAGTAGCAGTTGAAACCATTGCGGAAATTTACAGTTTTCATCTCAGCAGATCATTCATGCTCATTGTATACGAAACTTTTTATCGCTTAGAATTATTTTCAGATTCAGTGTGTACGAAATATTGTATCACTCACGATTTTTCTTAGAAAGCAATAGCATTCTTAAGAATGGCACAGAGCTTGAATAGGCAAACAGGATTTTTCACTGCCTTTAATTTTTGAATGGAGCGCCTCTGTTCCTCGTGTCGTCTTCATCCGTCCCGCATACTTCATCATTCTGACTAATGTGCTCCGGCGAGAGAGCTATTCCAGCCTGTGTTCGTGGCTAATGCACGTATGCTCTCGCGAGCGCGCGCGGGTACATTTCAGCTGTCCATCGCCGCTTCGCAGCCGCGACTCCGCCTCTCATCTTGCATCCCAATAACGGCGACACCCATCCTCAAATTCACGACGCGCGACTCGCTTTAAGGTCTTGAATAATGCTTCTTCTTCCGAATGCGGGGGAGCGGTCACGTCCTTTGTGTGTCTACACTCCCCTTGGGTGCGGCCGGGGAAACGAGCATCTGTCCGCACCCAATCTGAAGGTGGAGACATACCAAACAAAAATAGTCATTGGGAATTCTCATGCTAACACTAGAGCAAACAAAAGTCTTAAAGGCCATTCTCGTGATGTGGCGTTTAGGATAGTTAGCATTCTCGAGGATAAGGTTTTCTGTGCCAGCGAGGATAAGTTCACTGTCGTAGGAAGTGTTCTTATGTCATTTTTCCATCTAATGTAAGAACAGCATGTCTGTATGTAGCTCTGAGAATAATTTTCTCACTTCTAGTAAAAATGAAAATACGCTCTCAAAATGTCTTTGAGAAGAGAATTCCAGCCTCGGTGGTGGCGGAGTAATATCCTCACCTTCCAGACAAGAGGTCGCAGATTCGATTCCCGCCAGGATAGTTTTGTTCTTATCCAGGGTATGGTTTTTCATACACATGTAATTGTTAAATTTGTTGAAACCCTCTGTATAAAGTCAGTATGTGCTATTATTGGTGGTGTGGGAATAAATAAAAAGAAGTTGATATCGTTGGCACTTAAAGTTTTCCCATTCTACGATATTTATAAAATAAATTTTCCTCATCTTATGCCTCATTCGATGTGTTTTTTTTTTCAAAATCGCTAAAGTTACTTATATCTTACTTTTCTTCTCGGTGTTATTTACATTTAATTTCACATTTACTTTTCGGTGTTAGTTATTGGATTTTCGAACATTTCCTTTGGCCTTACTCGTGCCTGAGATGATTTTTCATTATGGTGGTAAGAAATTGCTCTTGATGCAACCCGCGGTACATTAAAAAACACATCGAATGAGAATAAGGTGAGGCCAAAGGAAAATTAATTTTATAAATATCGTAGCAGGAAAAATGTTACAATTATAGGTGAGTCATATGCATGATTTCTTAGCCTGAAGGTTTCACCCTGGCATTCACAATAACACTGCCTATTTATCTAAAAAATTCGCTTGTTATTGTTCACTAAAAATGCAAAATGCTAAACTGGATTTTTATCACGTAAAATCACTTCAGCAACGTGAATAAATGGCTGAAATACGAATTTTGTTCGGTCGGTATCGCCATTGTCTACTCTTAATTATTCTGTTCTGGTGACCCTCGCCTAATGTAGCAGTTTATTCCTAAAATGTTTCCCTTTACGTTAGGTGCCAATATTAAACTTTAATATGGAGCCCTACTTCTCTTGTAATTGAAGGAAGTCACACGAAAAAAAAACAAATGCTTTTCTTTTCATCGTTGCTCCACGACTTCCTTTGCTCACGAAAGTCATTCTATGTTTGGGTAACCTTCATGTCCTTCTCGCCTCTTGCCCTAATTATAAATACGAGAACGTCGAGTAAATGCTACTTTTTATTAGTGAGCCGTGCGAAACGGATTATAAAAATATCCCTGCTGCATACCAATGTCGAGAAAGAACCCACGAATCCGTTTTCATGCCCACGTAATCGCATTTCAGTTTTCGGCCATGGGCTTTAGTTCCCCTTATTTCGCCAGGGGGTGCTCGGGGCGTGGCATCAGATTCGGGTTGCCAAGGAGCGACAGTAAAGGAGGGCATATCATAACAATGGGGTGCTTTCCTATCATTTTTTATTGCCTAAATCGAAAATTATTACTACTGGAGTATTTATTTCACGCTTTTAGATTTTTTAATGACGATATCTATTTTTCACGATTAAATGAAGAGTGAAAATTTTCAAGCGCACGAAAACGCGACTGGCAAGTATGAATGCCGGGAAAAAACTCCGTGTAACATCGTTCTGGTTCCCGCTGCCGCAAGTGAGGTGACCTTGGGGCGAGGCTCTGAGCGCTGATACGACGCAGGCTGCTAGCGGGTCGCGGTTGGCTTAAATAAGGGTTATTAATACCTTACGAAGAAAACTTTCCGACCTTAGCCAGTTTTAATAGGTGATTTTTAAGAGGTGATTCCCTGAGCCCTGTGCCTCATGCATGCATTGGTAATCTCAGACGATGTAAAACTCCTATCTACTCGTATAGAAACTAGGTCCCTGTGACGTCACGTGGAGTGGCATCGTATGGGCGCCAATCTGGCCTTTTTCAAATGAGGATAAAATTGACCCTAGCGATTCGTCTAAACCGGTATTTCTAAAACTAAATAATTTTTATAATAAGAATACACTAATTGTGGGTAACGAATCGCAATCAATGCCTTTCGTTTTCTTTGTTAAAGGAAGCTACCCTATTACAATGGGCAGGGAAAGCTATAAAAATCTACTTCAGTCCCATACGATTGTATCACCTGCCAGACATCCTTTGCTGCTACTTTTCCCTCCTTTGGTCTGTCCCTCACCTTCACCTCATCCACCCCCACCACGTTTCCACTAAAACCTCGTATCATTAATACCTCGTTCCCATCACCAGCATTTTACGATGGTAAACCAATTCTAAGTTTGGAAACTCTGGTGGAAACCGATTCTCTGATTCGATTGTTTTAGTATCTCCTAAACTGGCAGAGGTTCGTGAGTACTAGCCACTTTTGTATTCGGTACGTAGGGATGGCCGAATTCTGGTAAGATGGAGTTAATCTCATTTCATGTGTACATATTTCTCAGTTCTTTTATGCACTTTACGATTGATGTGGTAACTAGTTTCCATCACCACCCCGGTATACCGACGACATACCGTTTCTATTGTACTCGGAGAAGCTCATTCATGGCATGATTTTGAGCAAGTTTATTCGACTAATAAACACGTAAATTGAATCTATTTGTCCAGGGTGAGGTTGGATAGGTCTGGAGTGAGATACTAATGGTCCCTAGTAAGCTCCTCGTGAAAGAATTTCTCATGTTGAACCTAATATATTTAGCACTACAAACGCATCTACTGTTTACGTCTTTATAGGAATAGCGGGTACAGTTGTGTCATGATATGCGGTTACGGTAAAATGAATCGCGTTTACTGAAAGATGAGGGGACGGATCATAAAGACTATTTCGAAGTCTCAGGAAGGTAGCTATGCATTAATATTGATATTTGTTAAAATAGCTGAGTAATTTCCATAATATGTTATTGATTTAAGATAAAGAAGGATTTGGTTCTTTCCCGGCGAATGCTGTTGATGAAATCTTCTCGGGAAATCAGCCGGGTGATGATGGCCATTGCTGCCAACGTTTCGATGGCATTCTCTGCCATCGTCTTCAGGGCGAATGATGGACGACGACGACGATTTAAGATAGATTCATACAGTCTAAATGATCCCTTTTTATGGATGACACCATCTTGAATTGAGTCCGAATTTTTTAGCCGTCGATATGGTTGATACGGTTCAGTATACTCCCCTTAGCTAAAATATTCACCAATTTGCAATTTCTGCAGCGGATTTGAGTGTTTTCTTTTCTCAGATTATCTCTAGTAGCAACATGGTGAATATAATGAAACTTTTTGTACTCATTATATTCTTATTTTACGGAGGATTTTTTCCCTTTTTTTCTCCGCTCGTTACGGCCTTGTGCGCGTATGTAGGATTGGGATTGTCTTTGGGACGCATGGAATGACGGAATTATGGTAAGATGGAAATACTCCTAATAAGATGGAATTATACTCCTTTCATATGCGTAAAAAGATGAGTCCCATTACACAAATTACCATTGAGGTAGAAGATCCTATACATGCAGTTTATATTTTGCATACATACCTACTGTTTATATTTAAAGCCAATTCATGACATGATTTTGAATGAGTTTCCCCGTGGCGTGAGATATTAGTGGTCCAGGTTTACGGCTTTGTGCGCGTAAATAGCATAGTGAATAGGATTTTTCCCCGTAATGAGAACTGTAGATGCGGAAGCTTTAATCTTAACTTCGTCTCAGTCAGATGCGAAACACGAGCCTCTGCCCAGATCAAACCCTTAATTTTCTACTTGTTACGGGAACGGAAATTATGCTGCTGGGCGCCTTGAATTGTGTGGAGGTCCACAGTGTTATATTATTTCTTTCATTTCTTCTTCATTTTCGCATCCATGAGTTGGGCTCAATCTTTATATCCAATGTAGCCGTCCCTGTTACCTAGGAGACTGTTAACAATTAATATTTTATCATCATGGTGTACATTTTATTTTTCAGCTGTAATTTAGAGTCACTTGTGTCCAATAATCTTTTGTAATGGTGTTCCCTCGTAAAATTCGAAATCACTCAAAGGGAAACTTACAAACATATTACATAGTGTATTGATCATCAATATACAAAAGTGGTAAATTGGTGTTTGGTTCATAAACACCGGGATAGCATAACATAAAAAAAACGGATTATCTAAAGTTGTGATTTTCTGAGAAATTTAAATCTCGGGTGTCCTAATATCCTTGAACGGCTCTTTGATGAATTGAATTATTTCTATGGTAACAAGATACTTTTTTCCTTCTTGTTTTTCCACGAAATCCTTTTTAAAACTTCACACCCTTTGATCATGCATTCCATATTCTCGGGGCTGCTCAGAGCATCCTAATATTTACCGTCACCTTCATAAATTAATGCAAATCAGTAATATTTGTGGGAAAATTTTGTCCTTGGTTGTACATTTTATTCTTTTTCCCACTCCAGCTATCTGATACCTAAGATAGGGAGTATTGAATATTTGCTATAAATCCCGAAATTCATTCCAATCCTGCTTCCCACATTGACTCACACCCCTAAAATAAAACCATCTCCAACGTTGGAATCCTTTGCCTTATAACGAAAAATATGTCCCTAGGAGCTTTTCTAAATCTCAATTCATGTATAAAAATACCACAACGAGCAATATTCATGCTCAGGCTAATTTTTTCTGAGCTTCCCCGTTTTTCCATCCGGCGGCGACAAAAACTGACATTAAGCGGGACATTTTCGCGGGGAAAATAAACGTGCCAACTCGGAAATATGAGATGATGAGACGATTCGTTCATTTTTTTAGTCGGAGCATTCTTGGTGACCCTTAGAAGAAAGGGGAAATTGATTTATCTGCCTCTGAGTTAGTCACTTGATGCCTTTTCAAAAAGTGTTCAGACGACTTTTGTATCTATTTATATCGTGTAGAAATCCATCCTGGTACAAAAGCGTAGGTTTCCGCGGCGATGATCATGGTGCGTATGGGTTTCCGGGCGCTCCAGCCGCGTTCGTCGGTATTGGGTGACGACGGTTTCGAGAGCCATCCTGCTCCCGTCTTCAGGTCGAAGTGGAGAAGCTTAATTTTCCGCCGAGTTATATAGCGTGGCCCCTGGGCGCTGATTACGTATTTAAAACCGCATAAAACCGTTTCAGGGTTGACTTGGTGGACATTCGATATATCCAAGGTAAAAACTACAAATGGCAATTTCCACACTTAAATACAGAACTCAACTACTGATCATGGTATCTCACATCGTCACTTCGTCTTTCCAGCTGCTGACCATTACGAGCTATGCTTAAAAAACTTATTCATTCACCCCTACCGACCCTATCTTCCCCTTCACGCCCTTCTCTTTCGCAGCTCAACCGATGCTCTTTGACTCCTAAAGTCCCGACTGTCCACATAAAATAGCTAGCAATAGCTATTGGTGTTTTATATTTTACTTGAAGGATTTTTGTTCGTGTTTCGTAATTAGATGTTTCCTTTGTCAAGTCAGAGAATTGCTTGGAGAAAAAGAAAGGTTTTTTCTTTGACTGATATCTTTACTCAGTTGGATTTACTGCTATTAGGCGAATTGGGGTTTACATATATTTTTCTTGGAAAGTTAGCTTCCGGTACATATTAATTTTATGTGAAGTGCTTTTCTGGCGTATCGATGACTTTCTAGTACTTGCATCTTTTCCAGCCAGGGTGGCATGAGTTGGCGTACACTTCCCTTATTTGTTAATGATCGGTCTGGAAAATTGCTCTTTTCACATCCCGACAAACACCAAGACCCTATCTTCATCACTCATTTCGTCAATTAGGTTATTTGCGAACAAAGATTTAGTATTTTTATGGAATATTTATACTCGTGGTAATAATGCTAATGTGTATTGATTACTTCATCTTTATAATGTCTTATCTGCCATCGTTTTTTAATACAGCAGAACAAATCATTTTTGTGCCATTTTTGTTTTTCATTCATTTGAATCTTATGCCAGGATTAAGACAGAACGTAGAATGCTATGGGAAGTATGAATGCAATATTTTCACCAATTCTATTTATCTAGGTGACGAATTCATGATCATTCGATGGCACAATCTATCGGAAACCATGATAGCATTAATGAAATAAAGAAATAAAAACTTTGTAAGGTTCGCTGTTATTTAATTATGGGCAAGACCCGGGTTTCGTAACTTGGTTACATCGTGAGGTGACTGGTAATGCATGCAACTTATATTTATACACAAAGTACACAAATAAGTCAGTGAGGACATTAATCAGAAAGGAAAAGGGCTGGTTGAGAGGGAGGGGGTGAGGGTAAAGCACGGAATGGGGGGGGAGGGGGAATTGGGGAAGGGGCAGCCTTGATTTGGGACAAGGGTTTTTCCTGTGAGGATAGGTATCTGAGCAGCGAGAGGAGAGCGGGGTTAAAGTGGGTGAGGAGACGAGAGCTAAGGAAGGTAGCGGTGTTGGGGAAGAAAAAGAGAATTAGCGGGGTACATTGGGTTTTTCTAAACCATAATAGTCTATGATAGGTCGTTGAGTCCGGCTGCGGATGGTGCTGGTATGGGTTAATGACTTCCTGGAAGGACATGGGTCACTGGGGGAATTTTGGTAGAAGCACTGCGTAGTATTCGTTCTTGAAAATTTTTAACGGCACACAGGTGGATAGGCACTTGAAAATTTAAAGGTTGTCACTGTAGGAGTTCACTGATGAGGATGGAAAAGGAACAGGAGTGGGAGGGGAGCACTTGTTCGTCGGCAAGGGGGGTGTTGTCCTTTAAATGTTGCATTGTCTCCAACGTTTCCAGGGCATCGAGTCTCCTCCTGTTTTCTTCTGAGTGGAGGATGTCCGGCTTGAAATCACTTTTGTGTTTGCCATCTAGTAAATGATTGGCGAAGTTGGATTGCTCTTTTTTCTTCTTGAAACAGTTGTGATGCTCACTTACTCTGATCTTAACACTTTTCTCCGATCTGCTGATGTATTTCATACCACATTCGTCCCACTATAGGCAGTAAATTCCACTTCTTTTCTCTGGTGGGAAACGATCTTTGCAGTTGGGTAACAATGTTTTGAGAGTTGAGGGGGTGTTATATGCAATTCTGTATTTTTCTTTCGGGAAGCAGGAGGTAACAGAATGAGAAATATTTCCTATGAAGGGAATCCTGCACCAATTTTTTGGAGTGTTGATAAGGGAGAGCGAGGACACCATTGATAAGGCCTGTTTCTTCCGCACATTATTGAGGATGTTATCTATTATTGCACCTTCAATACCACGCCGCAGTCTGCATTTCCCGCCCTCCCCTGATTTATAAACCGCCTCCCGATTCAGGTCCCTTCGGAGCAGCGGGGTCGTGCGCTTGTCTCGCCCCGCTGCCGTGCGGGTGGCAGCACGCACAGATATATACAATAGATTGGCAATGGGAGTGGGGGGGGGTGAAGCCATGCCTTTCTGCTGGCGGCCATGTTGCTTTCACCGACCTATGCGTTTGCGTAAGTAGGGAACTGGAGGAAAATTACATTGTGAAAGATAATGGCGCATTGATTAAGGCTATGAACTATAGAAAACGTTGTCATTTTCGTTTAAGATGTATCCAATTAAAAAGAAAGGGACCGATCTTGACACTTACGTGGTAAATTAACCAATCTTTGAGCGGCACATAACCGTGACGAAGTTATGAAATTGGTAATATAAGCTGAGCTAAGATTAATACTAATTCGGTTCCTGCTCAATATTATGGAATTGGAATCCATATGCATGAGTTATCTCGAAAAAAAAATATTGTGTCCCAAATGTAGAAGGGGCGTAGCAGATGGGGAAAATGGTTAACTACGTCGTCTGCTAGTGTAGGAAGGTAGCCTACAATCGTGAATACATGGTATTGTTCACCCTTAGATTTACCAGCGACATTGTCACACTATTCAAACAAAATAATTCGAAAATTCCAAAGGTTTGATGCTTCCACTTACTGTATTTTTGTTGTCAAAGAGTTGTTGCTCAGTTAGAGTTGTCAATTAGACGAAAAACGTAGAAGCAATGCTACCTAACCTTTCACTGCCATAAGTAATCGGGCCAAAAATATTACGTAATTAAATTTGATTCAACCTATTTAAACCCATTATGATCTAACTTTCTGAGCAAGGCATGCTGCTTGGTGCTGTAAAATGCTTTTCTGAGGTCGTAAAGAGTCAATGCGATTGAATTCCTATCCTTAAGCATCAGAAATATAATTTACATTATTTTATATAGGCAGTGTTTTGGATTTCCCCTCACGATCACCCAATAGCGAACTTGAAAAGAAGTTATTGGCTTAAAAAACTCAACGATTTGATCCATGATCATCAATAATCAGTTTCATGTTGTTATAATATTCGAAGGGGAAGCAGACTATAATATAAATCTTACATCATGAGGGGGTACGTTTTTAATTAGAATTTCTATCTTACCGGGATAAGTGATTATAACAGACACCATGTTCTATATAGAAGCCACAAAATGATCAAATACCTGATAAGTGCTACATGGAAAGGTTGAATTATAATGAATGTGACCGTGTCATTTCACCGCGAGCACATGCAAACCATTATTTAAGCGATCGGTTTCTCGGAATTTCACTCAGTAGATATTAACAAAGTCAAAACTTATGCTTTTGAAAGAAATTCGTTAAGTTTCCAGATAGAGTTAAAGGTGCATAATACACGCTCTACATATCTAAATAAATAATAATACTACAACGGAAATAAAATTCCGATACAATGTAATAATGCAACAGCGGAAAGTATATGACATAATGGAAACTGGAGAAAGTCTTTTCTTGGTAAACACAGAAAACACAACTGAAAACATCATGATGATTCCGTCATCAAAACACAGACACCGAGACAGAGAATGCACATGTTATTAACCCCTCAACGCCGTCATGCGTACCCAGTACGCTTCCTGACCTACTGTATATATTTTTTTTTTCTCCACCAGATATTGTATTTTAGATTAAAACAAATTGCTCTATCTTTTGAAGAAATGCTTTCCCTCTCCAATAAAATATTCATAACGACTTTAGGCCTTCAGAAATTTTTAAAATGATTCGATGAAATTCCGTTTTAAACCAGCACATTGACGACTTCGGTCGAAAAACTCAACGCCTATATTTATTCAAACGCTTGAAAAATTATTATATAGTAGCGCACTACATTATGCAAGTTTACAAAAAATTTTAATGATAATGATCGTATATTATGAACGATATAAATTATTGAATGATAGTATGCCAATAAGGTGAAGTCTTCTTAATCTCATCCGGCCGCTGGGATGGTATTTAAATAAATGCCCGCCGCGCTTGAGGGGTTAATTACCGATCCTAGAGATATGAAGCTACTGCATTTGAAATGATATCGCTTTCAGAAACTCCGGTAAATATCCGCTTCCGTCACACACCTTTAGAATTTGTTTTGGAGAGCAATTTGCATTTCAGCAAAAATAACGTGTCACAGTTTCATGATGCTATTTCTACAACTATGTGAATTTTGCCAACAATAAATTTAAAAAGGTAGAGCAGAAACTGCACTTCACATGATATAAATTTCGTGGCGATACGTACAAAAAAAAGGCTTTGGAAAATATTTTCATGCTCTGTGAGATGGAAGCGGAGACATTACTGAAAGCAAACCATGCTTTCCTTATATCTATTATTTACGCGTGTAGAGACACATTTTCGCCCCCAGGAAAATTTCCCCTCGTAGTATACTTAAATGTGCACCCCCACATAACGCAGTGGTTCACCATTCTTCTTTTAAAAAGCTCCAAAAGCAGGAAAAGTAGCCTCTCAAGTACACGTATGTTAATGGCACATGAGCAACGGTCGGTGAAAGCAAGATGGCTAGTTGCGCAAAATTCTTCTGCCGGCCGGCTTCAGCGCCACCGTGAGGAAAACATAGGCACTGCCAATCTATTGTATATATCTGTGGCAGCACGCATCGCGAATGGACTGTTGATGCTTCCTACACCTCCTCGTAACTCCCTCTAAGCCATCTCGCGGCCTCTGCTTTGGTTTGGATGATGATGGGTAATCCGCCCAGCATTCTGAGTAATGCGAAGTAAACCCGCGTAACGGAAAGGTATTTTTCATTGAATCATTGCTGGAATGGACTGAAATGTCAAAATCTTTGAGAAATAAACAGGGTGCCTAAGGTGACAGTGTAGTTGAAGTGGCTGAATCCAAGTTTAACTGCAGGAAATTTCGACGTTATTATCAAAACAAGAAATAACAAATCTATATCTACAAGATGCCTCAATAGGCGTCCAGTGGGAGGTTCTGGGACACTGAAAGTCAACTAGTCAGAGAATTGCATATTTATATTATATTAATGTCTGAATTCTACCATGCATTTATTTAATTCCTTCGTTACTCGGGAGAAAAACAAAGTCCCTTGCTTGTCCTTCCGGATAAGTATTTTTTATTTATTTTATCGCTTTTTATAATCTGGAAATATGTAGTGCTAATTTTAATGAATCCTATCAATGAAGAGTGTCAAGTCATAGCCTAACATTTCTACGTAAGCCCTAAATGAAGTGAAAATTTATTTATTCGACATTAACTTACCGCCACGAATAAAAAATCATAGATCCTTATTGTCGAAGAACGATTGAGGATAGATCAATAGTTTTTCTCGAGTATTTCAGATGTACCCCTTGCCAATAAGCCAATTATGCTTCTAATCTATCCTTACACAGAGAACGGAATAAAGTTCCTGGACTAGTTAGAGAAGCGCAAGCCATCATATGAATTGCCGCAGTCACTGAACTAGCGTTTCCACCACGATGCGTCAGACAACCCGGGTTACATCGGTTGTCACCATAGAGCATCTGGAGAGGGCGTTAGGTGAAAAAAGTGAAGCCAGCAGAAACCTGTTTACCCGATGCGCTTTTTTGTCGTCCGCCATATTCCTTTACCCCGCTCGCTCGTTTTCTCATAAAGGTACGTGTTAAGAAAATCACCTAATTTTCAGTAATCCGATGCTGCTGAAGCATTCTGAACGTATGCTGATATTCTAGAATTCATCTTTATACTGATATATTATTTTCTCCGTTAAAAAGTGAGTATTTAACCTTGAAAACGACATTTTTATTCAACCTTCGCAGATGGTTTGCTGCGCGGCTTACGGGTGCAGTAATTGCCCCGATAAAAGGATACCAGGAATTACATTCCACCGGTAAGTTGCAAAATAGTCAATTATTAGTAATATCTGTAGCATTTGCTTGAAGTGCATGGTGAACCTTGTTAATTGTCTATGTATGTGCCACGTGCAGCAGGTGGACTCCTGTGCGGCAGTTTACAGGTTAATTGCTACTTAATACTTATCAGTGCTAAAATTATATTATTCTATTTTGGATTTTGTCATGAGCGATAATGCTTATCATAATGAAGTAAGAAATTAAAAAAAATATCAGTTCGTTTTTGGAACTCTTTTCATCTCTGCCTACCTTCGCTGGTGAACATTTTGGTGTATTGACATAATGGTAAAAAAGGTACCAATTCGCTGTGCAAGTTGTGAGATGTGAGTGAATACTGTGCATCATTGAACACTTAGTGTTCAGATATTAGGTCTATTTAGAGCGGAGATACGCATGGCACTCTAAGGCACCAAAATTCGACGTCTGTTAAAAACATAACATATGTTCAGGTGGTTCTCAACCAAGCATTGGCAAATTTATTTTGGTTTCCACAAATTGTGGAAATAAGATCTAAAATGCAAAATTAATAAGTTATTATACTGGCCTTACAATTGCGTCTCATGTTTTGATAGGAATGCCAGGCAATATTACAATTATCGACCGAAAAGTTATTATGATCATTAGCGATGACCAGTAGCATCACTTACTCAGCAGCAAAAGAGCATGAAATTCAGGCAGGTACTGGCCTTCCACATCCAAATCTCGGTAAAGAATTAAGGGGCATTCCTAAATTCAATCCCTGCGTGTAATGTGGATTACACTAGTTGTGCAGTACACCGTCCGTCGGATGGGACGTTAATCCGTGGTCCCCTTGGCGCCTTTCGTTAAGAGCAGGCTAATGCCGACGCCGGGTTTCTATCCACCCTTCATCCTCAGTTCCTGATCCCAAGCTGATCCATTCCTGATTTAAATATTTAAAAAAAAACTTTTAAAAATATATTCCATAGTAGTAACGAAGATAAGAAAACGAACCTTAAAAATTTAAACAATAAAATTCTTAAAAATTAACACAAAAAAAGTTCCCTGAGCAAGCATCGATCTCGCTACCCTCAACTTCACAGTTGGACACCGTATCCACTGGGCTGTCACCCAATTGTTTAACAAAGGCGTTCAAAACAGTTTATATTGCGTACCTTCATTTTTTACGATTTTTAATTGCTTTTTTTTCGGAATTTTACGATAAGTGCGTCGTCTCGCTTCGGCATATTACATTTGTACCCATAAACTACCGAATCGCAAAATTTGAGCTCGATCGGCGATGCGAAGGTCGTGTATTCCCCTTGTAAGCTGAATCATAATTACCTGGCTTTCATCTCCTTGAAGGGTGTCTGTAACTGGAGGCTGACCTAATGATATCTACATGAAGTCTAAAATGAACTGTATTCTGGATTCGAAACGACTTCTTTTTAATTGATGGCATTCTTTTCCTATCGGTAAGGTAATTTTTATTTACATAATATTCACAGCCATTTTTCGTGTTGTGTTCAAGAGTTACTTACTTTTCAGGAATGTTTTTGGAGTCCATTCTACTTGGTGTAATGCTATGTTGGATTTTGTACCTGAGGAATGTTTATGGCACGCTGCACACCGATGTGAAACATGAGATATAAACTCTATTCTGGATTTGAGATCACTTCTTAAGAAATGGGGGTGTCACTTCCTATTGGTAAGTTTTCCATTTGCTTTGATAATATTCACAGAAATTCCGAGTTCCAGTTTAAAAGTTACATACTTTTCAGAAATGTGATCGTCTTCAACGTGCTTGGAGTGATGCTGTGTTAAATTAAGTTCCTTAAGAATTTCTATGTTTACGAGAATATGTATGACATATTCCGCTTGGATGTTGAGTATGAAATATGAAATGATGGGGGTCACTAAGTGGGGGAATGACATTATGCTGTACTTGAACTGTAGTCTGGATTTGAAATCACGTCTAAAAAATTGATGGCATCTCTTTCTGGTGGTAAGTGTTTCATTTTGTTTAGATAATATTCACAGCCATTGTTAGAGTACTGTTCAAGAGTTACTTACTTTTCAGGAATGTTTTTGAGTCCATTCTACTTGGTGTAATGCTATGTTGGATTTTTTACCTGAGGAATGGTTATGGCACGCTGATGTGGAACATTAGATATAAACTGTATTCTGGATTTGAGATCACTTCTTAAGAAATGGGAGTGTCACTTCCTATTGGTAAGTTTTCCATTTGTTTTGATAATATTCTCAGCCATTTTTCAGCTGATATTCTTCTTCAAAATGTACTGCCTTTTCATAAATGGCTGGAAGTCATCCTGCTGCTTGTAATGCTGTGTTGGATATTGTACGTGAGGAACATTTATCATGTGTTCCATAACGGTCTTGTGTCAGATATATGAATGATTTGTCATCGTATTGAAAAATATGTAAAGGATAATAGCCAGATATCACCTGAAGATCAATAAAAACAAGACTAAGAAGCTAGTATGCAGTGGAGCAGAGGAGACTAAGACGAACATTAACCCATAAAAGCATAAGCTAGAATGGGTGAAAGAGTTTCCTTACCTGGGAAACCCAATTATCAAGGATGGACAATGCAGGATGTAAATAGTCAGTAGATTAGCTCATTGAAAGAAGGCTTTCTGCAAAAAGGAAGGTCAGATGGGAGGGAAGAAGGGCAGAGGAAGGTCCCGAATTAATGAGGGAAATGTGACAGGTTATAAGGGATGTGAAAGAGAAGAAATCCATTGCTGTGAAAAGGTTAGCGGACAGGAGAGAGGAATGGAGAGCTGTGTTAAACCAATCTTAGCATTGGTGGCTAATGATGATGATGAATGAGTGATTAAGATTGACTTGAGGTCTTTGCTGAATTGCAATATTTGTTCGAAATATCCTATTCATGGTGAAAATGTTTTTTTCCAATAGGTTAGGTTTTTTACCAGCATAAATTCACTGCCTATATTAAATGACTCTAAATTTTCTTTGTTTTCCAGAAATGTTACTGTTTTATGCTACCTTGAAAGTTAAGATTGTTTGATGAGTGATGGAAGTGCATCTACAAAACATTCCATGAAAGTACTTTGTATGTATGTTAGGTTTCCTTTTCCTAATGGTGAGAAGCATTAATATGGAGGACATGATTGGAAATGCCTATTTTATATGAAATTCAATCACCAATCCTGCTGTTTGGTAAGTGGTTAATTTTAAGACGTGAGTTAGCTTGAATAGTCAGAAAGCATACTATAGTGGTCATTAAACAATGGAATATTTTATTATTATTGTAGTTATTTAATGAAATTATAAATGCAGATATTTTGGTAAATGATGAAATGTATTTGTCAAGGAGTGATAGTGTTGTGGAATGGTGATTTCATATTGTTCTGTTTTATAGTTTCCCAGTGGACCTTTAACTTTTTAACGGAATTCTTGAATTACTGCATTTCAGCTCCTTAGCAGAGGAGGGGGGGGGGGGAGTCCAGCAGAAAGACAGTGCTAGTAGGAAGATCACCCTCTCGACATAAGAATTATTTTGCAGAAAGTTGTATGCAAATTGTAATTGATCATTCATTGTTCTACTGATGAAATAGAAACTTAAGTGATAGCATTTTTCATAAACATCCAGAGGTTTACCTTATTGGTGATACTAAGAATTTGATATATCACACAGACTCTGTCCATAGAAATTGTCAAATATATCCTATTTAGGTGTAATAGAGCTGAATTGTTTTTACATATTTTTCATTGCAGGTTCAGCTAATCCAGTAGCCAATGTAATTGAGGGTGTATGAACATACAGAAATTGGAAATAATCCTGGGTGTGTGGCAGCCTCATCGTGTATTCATAGTTCTCTTGTTAATCTGAATACATTATAATGGAATGTTACATCATGTCTGCCTAAGATTTATTGTTAATTTGGTTACTTTGTATGAATTGTATAAGTAATCAGTTTGAATAACATTGTTAAGTCATTCTGGAAATCTGAAAATGTAACATTTAATGGGTGTGTACATTATATAAGTTGGAAAATGGCAATAGTTTTCTTTTTTTAATACCTCCTTCAAAGATATCATTTAATACAGCTGTCATCCACGGTGCATGTTCGTCTGATTTTGGGGAAGGAAAATAATTTCTGATTTGTCAGCACTTGAAATTCACCAGACCCATCCTCAATTTCTTCAAATACTACTGTTTTGATAGCAGTTTACTCGGAATTGTAAGCAAAAACTCTTTCGATATTGTCTCTTAGCCGATATTTTACTTACCTAATGCGCAAATTTGTCCTTTGTTGAGGAAGCCCTTTCCATTTAATGGCCATGAGGTTTTTAACAGGAGTTTCGGAAATGATTTACACCGTGAAACACTTGGATATTGAAGTTACATATCCGAAAAAAAGTCCGGTGATAAGAATGGAAGGTTGATCTCTGTGTGTACAAAGTTTTTCCATCAATACTTTAGTACAGCATTGATAAGTAATTGTAGGCATGATTTCCGTTGTGATTATTGTTTGATGAAAATCAGATAGAGCCAAGCCCTCAATGCAGAAATTTTTAACCGACTATCTTTTCGATGCACTTGTTGAGAAAGATCATCGATTGACTCTCGTATCCTTCCCAGGCCAACAGCATCATGAACGCGTCTACTTCCCACGTCAAAGTTCCTAAGTCTTACTAAATCATTTCTTTCCTTGAATCACGATTTATGCACCTATATTTTTGACGGATTATAAGCCAAATAAAATCTTGTAGTGCACGCAATAGCAATTAAACGTCGTTATTATCGTAGCATTCAGTGTCCTCCCATTCCTCTCTCGTCCATTTATCCTTTTTTATTTACTTTCATAACTGAATTTTGTTTAAAAAGTTCTACTGTGATCATCTCAAGTTATAACGTAGTGGTTTCACATGAATTCATCAGTTATTTTTCACCTTACGGCTGAAAATTAGTTGCTAATGTCGCAAATGACTTGTCGTGCGTCATATTTTTAATTTGCTACACCGTGGTTGAATCGTTTATTTCATCCAAAAGATGCATTTTTTCCTGTTTTATATTCAACAGATAACCTTCCCTCATCGGTGGGAACGGCTTTTTCCGGCTGTCAATAGGTAAAATATTGAGTTTCCTTTGACGAATTCCCCATAAGGAACCATGTATTTCTGCTCCACCCGGGGTAATGGAATATGGCGGACCGGCTAAAGTGCCACGCCACCCTGGCTTCACTTTCCTACCGTAGGAGGGGTAGCTAACGCCCTCTCCAGATGCTCTATGGTTGTCACCTCCGTTCTCGCTTCAAAATATTACCGTCGTGGGGGCTTACCAGTCTATGATGAGCGTGTTGGGAGCGGGCCACATCTCCCCGCCCTGGCTGTCCGACCTCTATGTCCCATCGCTCTCTCGCGGTGGCATTCGGAAGAGTAATGTGCGCGAATGGAACACGAGGGGGGTCGTGCCTCTCGGTTGAGGTCAGGCGTAGTTTAGGGATGCAGATCGGAATGATGAGCTCCCGAGTTATTTAAAACGAGCTCTCTCCGACTGGATCCTTCGGCTGGGCCGCGCCAACTTTCTCCTGCTGTGAAGCGATAACGCCAAGGGCACGGTCCAGCGGCCTCCCAGCTGCGGTGGATACAGGGGACTTGGTCGTTCTCGCCCTTGTAGCATGGGGAGGTGAGATTCAGTAGCTTGCTTTCTGCTGATGTTCACGGAAAATTATATATGGAGTCCTAAAGCCTCCATTTATCGTAGACAAAATCATAGTCCATGTCCATGAAGTTGTAATAAATATTCCAATGAGGCTAAGTTACGAATCTATGTCTTCACGGCGTTAATCCAGTGTTTCTTCGGTCTGGAGTTTGCTGATTACGAAAATCAATGCAATGGACATAAATGAGTTGGAATAGGTTTGGGAGGGAAAGGCTAGAGATCCCTTGTAAAACAGAATTTGCGGTTAATGTCGCTCTCGCGTGGACTACCGACGGTCAGTCCCTCTAATGAGGGTTCGTCCTCGACTCCGAGCCTAATCCGACCCTTTCCCGGGGTCCGAGCTCGCGACGGATGGACCCAAAACACCGGGAGGGCCCCCACCCAAGTGGGCCACGTGTAGTACAATTTTGATTTTACAGTTCCTCTCGTGCTATCAACAATTTATTGCCTTTATCGTCTTCTTGATGACACCAGAAATACGGTCCTTTTTTGATCGTCTTTCTACGATGATTTTCAAGAATTTTATCCAATCTGCGCTAGAAGTCCCGTTTTGACTTGGCAACGCTGCAGCCATTAACTTTGGGGTGGGATAGGCTAGCCCTCTCACTCGACGCTCAACAATGGCAAACCCTGTTATGACCTGGGAATTGGAAAGTTGCAAAGAATTGAAAATTGCATACTAACAAATACGTCCACATTCATGCAAAGGAAAAACTTGCCAACTGCTCAAACAGACAAGATGAGAAGGCATAAAGGCCGCTTTATACGGCGAATTTTCATTCGAAAGATCATTCGAATTAAATTCATTCGTCTTTCGGTGGGGTATGACGTACTAAGTGGAGATTCGAACGGTACGAATTGATAGCGGAAAACCATTTTAGTAAATCGTGCGTTTTGTGATCTCGTAACGAAGTACATAATAAGTTGTTTTCGCTGCAGGGCAACGATGATTATGCTTCAAGATAGTGCGCTGTGATCACAAGGAAACTTACTCTTCAAATGACCATATCATTTATATTATTCACGGAATCATTCAAGCAAATTAGGCCATGCTTGAAATTTAATTCTTATGTGTTCCTTCAATGATGAGAGATAGGCAATACTGTGATTTCATAGGGGAGCCAAGATAACGTAACGGCTCATTTTCGTTCTACTGTGTTCATCGACTAAACAGAGATTTTGTCATTAATTGGGGCTCTCAACCCAAACTTAAGCGCTCATCTCATGTAATACATTTTAGTAATAGGAAATTATACAAAATATTGAAGCAATCGAGGAGAAAAAGGACGTTTTTATTCATTGAATATCCCGAATGTCATTTCCGAATTACCCATTGTAGACAATTGATGATTGTGAATTTATGTTCTCTCAAAGTACATATTATTATTCGAGCTTTGTATGGTTACTTTGCTTCTAAAATTTTAAATATGATCTTAAAATTCCGAGGTGCATGCCAATGGCAAGATGGACGCCGTGCGCTCATATCATTCACGGAAATCGTTGAATCGCGTTGAATTTGTGTGGTGTTTAATTAAATGTCCAAAATTCAAAACTATTTTATTATGTTCGTATTACAGACCACCTAACTCAGATATAACGTCAATGTTGGATTTTCAAAATCAAATAAACAGCGTAGCATCCAAGTATCCTGAAAGAAACTTGATTGTGGGTGGAGATTTCAACGTACCTTCTATAGATTGGGAGACTTATAGCTTCATTCCTGGTGGGAGGGATAAAGTGATCTGCGAGGCCTTATTACACACTTTTACATCTAATTCATTGCTTCAAATAGCATCCGCACCAAACAGACGAGAAAGTATTCTTGATTTATTAGCGACAAATATACCACATCAGGTAATAAACATTGGCACTGTTGAAGAAATAAGTGACCATAGGGTAGTAACTGCAAAGCTTTCTCTAAATACCGCTGTAAACTTTAAAAAGAGCGTAAAATTTTCATTTTTAAAAGAGCTAATTTTGATGGGTTTAAGAGTCATCTGAAAATTGCTTTCCCAGCGTTTCAAGAATCAACAATAAAGTTAAATGTTGAGGGTACTTGGAAAGCTTTTCTTTCGCTCGTAACTTCGGGAATAAATAGCTACATCCCTAGTAAAACAAAAAAGAAGGCAGCGAGCCGAGATGGTATGACGCGGAAGTGAGAAATTCATTTAGGCGAAAAAGAGCGTGTCATGCTAAAATGAAAAAAGTCAGCTCGGATTTATCCACAAATGAACGCGAGCTAATAATTAAAAAATATAGGATGACTAAAGCCACCACGCGGGAAGCGTTCAGCAATGCGTTCACGAATTTTAAAAGAAAAACACTAGTAGAGCAGTTACAGGATAACCCAAAAGCGTTTTGGTCATATGTTAGGGAAGTTCAAGGTAAACGATCTACCGTATGTTCGCTGAGAAACGACAATGGAGATGTGTTGACAAGCAGTTACGATAAAGCCAATTTATTAAATTCCTACTTCAAGAGCGTGTTCACCGAGCCTTCCGAGAACTCACCCGAGACCGATGACAATCCCTGTATACATAAGATGCCAGCTATTGACATTAGTACGCTCGGAATAGAAAATATATTGAAATCGCCCATTACTTGCAGTTAATATTCAGTAAATCCAGTAAAGCAACACGAAGTACCTAATGACTGGAAAATCGCTAATGTAACGCCAATATTTAAAAGTGGAGACAAGGAAGAGCCATCTAATTACAGGTCGATATCTTTAACGTCCATCTCATGCAAAGTCCTTGAACACATCGTAGTCAGCTCGGTAATGAAACATCTAGACGCGCAAAACTTATTAATGGGAACTCAACATGGATTCAGGAAAAGCAGATCGTGCGAAACTCAGTTAGCGCTTTTTTTTCTCCCACGATATTTTAGTCTCCGGGGAAGACAACATTCCAGTAGACGCGATTTTTCTTGATTTCAAAAAGACATTTGATAAAGTACCCCACGGAAAGTTAATAATAAAACTTAAATCTTATGGTCTAGACGAAGATGTCATTTCCTGGATTTGAGAAATTTTGAGCAACCGTGTCCAAAGAGTAGTATTAGACGGTGCAGTCTCCAATGAGGTTAGAGTGACTTCTGGCGTTCCTTAGGGTAGTGTCATTGGCCCACTCCTATTCCTTCTTTATATAAACGACACTGGCGAAGTAGGACACAGTAAGTTACGATTACTTGCAGACGAAGCTGTAGTTTACAGAGAAATCCGTTTCAGCAAAAATATAGATGAACTAACGAATGACCTTGCTGCTATCCAAGCTTGGTGCGATGCTTGGTAGTTAGAATTAAATTTGAAAAAATGCGTCGTAATGCATTTCTGGAAGAAGAACAACACCCTACGACGTAGCTATATGATTCGGGGTACCCAATTAGAGACTGTTGAATCCGTGAAATAACTAGGAGTTAGACTCAATAATGATTTATCGTGGAATAAACATATTCGAGAAATAACCGGTCAAGCTAATCTTAAAATGGGTTTTGTTAAAATAATATTAGGAAAGTGCGACGACAAGGTGAGAGAAATTAGCTAGTTTTCCCTCGTTAGACCACATTTGGAATACGCTGCCAGTGTTTGGGTCTCTCATGAAAAAGGCTTAATAACAGAGTTAGAACGCGTGCAAAGAAGAGCTGCCAGGTATGTGAAAGGTCGTTACGATAGTCTTGTTAGTGTAACTGACCTCTTAGATAAACTCGGATGGGAATCTCTGTCGGACCGTAGATTGATAAATAGACTAAACCTTTTAGATAAATTCAAGAGTCTTTTCTGACGAAGTTAACCATATCTTACGGACGCCAACATACTACGAAGATCAGATCATATAAATAAAATAAGAGAGATAGATTGTAGAACAGACAGATTCCGAATGTCATTTTATTCCACGATCAATAAGAGATTATAACGACAGCAAGAGAACTTGTAAATATATTGCATGACTTGTAGTGTAGCCTACTAACATATGTAAAAATTAATGCATGTTTCTTAATTCAATTATTATTTCTAACAGCATATAGTAGTATAGTATGTTAGTATACGGGACGTTTTTTGGACGGTGTGGTATGCATGTGGGAGTCCAAATGCATGCTGCATGCTGGTGATTGATCACCCCCTGCCAAACACCCTAGAGGTGGCACGCAGGGTATTATGTAGATGTAGATGAAATCATTCAAGCAAAGTAGAACATGCCGTAAATTTTATTCAAATTATCATTCGAACGCAGGAAATTTCTGTTATACACGGTTAATGATGGTCATTCGAAAGATCATTAGAATGATCTTGCGAATGAAAATTCACTGTGTAAAGCGGCCTTAAAAAAGGAAAATTTCTGAAACATGAATTAAGGAAGACATAAGTTAGTAGGATACACAACAAGTCAACAAACCTATTGGTAAATTCTACATCTACACCTAACACCATGGTGTTTGGCAGGGGGCGACCAATCTTCAACATGCAGCATTGAAGACGAAACTCCATGCAAGTGTAGAACTAAAAAGAAATACAAAACATGCAGAGAGTCGTCCGAGGGAGTGACGCGAATAATTCTAGTAATTGAGACACCATTGCTATTGTTAATAATACGAGGGAAGAATAACGATTTAAATATCTCTGATTTGCAGTCTATTAATACAGAGTCTTCCGAAAATAATCGTAGCTTACTGTGTACTACTTCGCCAGAGTCGTTATATGTAAAGAAGCAATATGAGTGGGCCAATGACACCACCCTGGGGGACGCCAGAAATGACCTCAACCTTATTGGAGACTACACCATCTAATACCACTCTTTGGACGCGGTCGTTCAAAAGCTCTCTTACCCAGGAAATGACATCATCATCTAGGCCATAAGATTTCAGTTTTATTATTAACTTCCCGAGAATTATTATTCTGCGTATGACAGTGGTTTTTTGGACCTCCAATATGTCTAATTAATCATTTTTTCAATGCGTCCCGGATGAAAAGGATTCTTCCGTTCGTCCCACCCGTATCTGCTTCCGCTCTCCTCCGCTTCTCCACCCGTATATGTTCACCCCCGCGCACACAACTTGCTGTTACCGCTCGCCCTCCTCCCCCAAAGTGCTTTATGCCCTCCATGCGTCTTCAATCCTCATTACGCTTCGTGTTTGTTTTTTCGCCGCCTCCCACACCCAGCCCCCCGTCCCTCTCCATCTCTTTCTCTAACCTTTTCGACTCCTTATCTCGGACTCGCTAACTTCACTGCCAACGTCCGTACACACCTCTTCTTCCCCTCCTTCACTTCTCCCACTAACCCATTCCACTCTCCGCAGCTAACTTCGCACACGAACAGCACTTTATCTGCTCGATACATTTCCCTCACTGCGAGGACCATCTCGATACGGTAACGAGGCCCGCAGAGCTCGTAAAGCTGTCGGCGGGAAAGGATTCCGACCCCCATCCGATCTCCGACTCTTTCAACTCCGCTCCGCAGCCTCTGTCCCCTCTGTCCCTTCTACTCATGGTACAGCAAGTGTTGAGGAGAATTTTCGTACTTCTCAGCGGTGGAATATTTGATTTTTACCCTCACGCCTAGGAGTAATGATAATAGTAATGTCTGACCAATGATCACAGGTTCCCCCAATTACGATCAATACATGAAACTATCTATATAATAAATAAACGGATTCATCTCAAGTGATCGTAGAGCTCAATGAACTTTATTCAGATACGATAATTGTAATGAAGTCGGGCAACACATTCAATAAAATCATATGTAGGCGGGAGTCGAAATCGCGATCGTTGTTGTGGCAGGGGAGGACTTAATCTGCCGGCACCGAGACCGGCGAAGTCATTAACTCTTTTACTGACACAGAGTTTTCGTTCTAATTTTCCTGTGAATCGCATCGTTCGACGTTGGATTACTTAATGAACCAGTGATGTTCGTCGTGGATGACATAAATGCACAGCAGTCATTAGTATGTTACGATGTTGGTTGGTTCATCAAGTTATCGTTCGTTATTTTTCTTACGAAATTGTCACCTACCGCGAAATGAGTGAAGACCTTGACGTTGACATCGTCTGTTCAAGCAACGGTCATGATTAGAACCAGGCGTGAAGAAAAGAACTGAGCCCTATCCATGGCAGCGGCATTCATTACGTAACTTCCGTAGGACGTCTGCCTATCGCCTAATATGGAAAGTCAACATGAAGGAGTCACATATCTTGGAGTTACGATAACTTCAAATCTATCGTGGGGATCTCCTATGAGTAATAAATAATTGTAGCATAGATCTGAAGGAGCAAGGATTCGTCAAGCGTTTTGGCTCTATGGGAAGGTTTTCGGACCAAAAAATGGAAGAGTTATTACTTCGCATGCGTCTAGTCTCTTCCCGAATGTACTGCACGCTTATGAGATACACCGCATAAATATTTAACCCACGAACCAAATTAACAGCAAAGAAAAAATGCGCGAGGCGTCAAAAACTGCTTTGGGTCAAACGGGGAGTGGGAGTCTCAAGAGACTCATTAGTCACGTATTTACGCATATTAAATTTTTGCAATGACCGTGGAGAACTGGATTCTAGGGAACAGTTAGAAATTTTAAAAATTATTGACAATCAAGATAGTACCCTTATAAATGAATACCTCTACCCATCCTTTTCACCTATTCTGGCGTCTGTTTTAAAATTCATCAAGTAACTAGGTAACAACAAGATTAACAACAAGATTAAAATTACAAATTATAATTAGCGCCTGATGATGATGATTACTCATTGAAACCCGGGTCGCGCTCTTATAAAATAAGTGGTGTAAGTAACTGTCTATATCCAGGAAATAATGGAATACCACATAGTTAACCAAGAGTTAGTGAATTTTGTTCGTGAAGCAAGTACGGCTACTCAAGTAAAGTTATACCGAAAGTTATCCATCAAGAAACGGATCGCCTCTCTCAATATTTACTTCAACAGCATGTGTCTCCGGCAGAATCTTACCCCATCTTACGTGAACATCACAACATCTTCACGGTCGCCAGCTGCTATCCATGCCGTTAGGAAGGCTTCAAGTGAATGGATTCGGAGAGAATTGAGAAAATGGTACGGAATCCGAGATAGCATCTCTTACTATCTATTCGTTTTGCATGTTGAACTTACGCATTCCTTGCACACTGTGGAATGGTCAGCTATAGATGATTATGTTCGTCAACTCAGCAGTGTTGCAGCTTTTAAGAAACGTGAGATACTAAATCGTAAAATACTGCGGTTGAAAGGACGGACGACGGCAGCGATCGACGACGTCAATGGAGCACCACAATGCCATAAATTCCACCAGAGAGTATTAAATCTATCTCATCACAAATTTGAAGTGGAAGAAATGGATGTCCTTTCTAAAGGGCTAAAGTACGCCCCTCCGATTCCTATAACCCGTAGTGACCTGGAAACGTTAGCGATTGAGTTCGATGTTGCCCTTAAACGAGCGGATACAAGCCTGAAACATGTTGTTGCCCACGAGATATGTAAGATTTATCCAGCTATTTGTGACTCACGACCTTCTAGAGATGCAGTGCAAGTGCTGAAAACAGTTCGATCAATTCAAAGACAGCTAGTGACTGAAGATTTGGTGATTCAGAAAGCTAATAAAGGAAATTGCCTGGTGATTTTGAAGCGGGAGGATTATATTAAGAAGTGCTATGAATTTATTCAAAAATCAAATTTGTCACTGTTGGAGAAAGACCCTACGCAGAAGTACCAAAAATCTATCAGAGATGTCATACGAAGCTCAAAAGAACTTTTCCAACCCAAAGATAGGCATTTTTTGTTATCTAAAAACCCTATTCCTCCTAGACTTTATGGGCTCATTAAAATTCACAAACCGGACGCACCAATCAGACCAGTGGTGTCGAGTATAAGCGCTCCAGCGCACAAACTTGCCCATACCTTCTACATCTACATCTACAAATTACCCTGCGAGCCACCTCTAGGGTGTTTGGCAGGGGGTGATCAATCACCAGCATGCAGCATGCATTTGGACTCCCACATGCACACCACACCGTCCAAGAAACGTCCCGTATAATAACAAACTATACTACTATATGCTGTTAGAAATAGAATATAGAATAGAAATTCAGAAACATGCAGTAAGTTTTACATAGGTTAGTAGGCTACACTACAAGTCATGCAATCTATTTACGCGCTCTATTGCTGCCGTTATAATCTCTTATTGATCGTGGAAAAAATGACATTCGGAATCTGTCCGTTCTGCAATCTATCTCTCTTATTTTATTTATATGATCTGATCTGCCGTAGTACGTTGGCGTACGCAAGATATGGTTAACTTCGTCAGAAAAGACACTGCTCTTGAATTTATCTAAAAGGTTAAGTCTATTTTTCAATCTACGGTCCGACAGAGATTCCCATCCGATTTTATGTAAGAGGTCAGTTACACTAACAAGACTATCGTAATGACCTTTCACATACCTGGCAGCTCTTCTTTGCACGCGTTCTAACTCTGTTATTAAGCCTTTTTCATGAGGGTCCCAAACACTGGCAGCGTATTCCAAATGTGGTCTAACGAGGGAAAAGTAGCTAATTTCTCTCACTTTGTCGTCGCACTTTCCTAATATTCTTTTAACAAAACCCATTTTACGATTAGCTTGACCGGTTATTTCTCGAATATGTTTATTCCACGATAGATCATTATTGAATCTAACCCCTAGATATTTCACAGATTCAACTGCCTTTAACTGCGTGCCCCGAATGACATAGTTACGCTGTAGGGAGTTATTCTTCTTCCAGAAATTCATTACGACGCATTTTTCCAAATTTAATTCTAACTTCCAAGCATCGCACCAAGCTTGGATAGCAGCAAGGTCATTCGTTAGTTCATCTATATCTTTGCTGGAACGGATTTCTCTGTAAACTACAGCGTCGTCTGCAAATAATCGTAACTTACTCTGCACTACTTCGCCAATGTCGTTTATATAAAGAAGGAATAGGAGTGGGCCAATGACACTACCCTGAGGAACGCCAGAAGTCACTCTAACCTCATTGGAGACTGCACCGTCTAATACTACTCTTTGGACGCGGTCGCTCAAAAATTCTCTAATCCAGGAAATGACATCTTCGTCTAGACCATAAGATTTCAGTTTTATTATTAACTTTCCGTGGGGTACTTTATCAAAGGCCTTTTTGAAATCAAGAAAAATCGCGTCTACTGGAATGTTGTCTTCCCCGGAGACTAAAATATCGTGGGCGAAAAGCGCTAACTGAGTTTCGCACGATCTGCTTTTCCTGAATCCATGTTGATTTCCCATTAATAAGTTTTGCGCGTCTAGGTGTTTCATTACCGAGCTGACTACGATGTGTTCAAGGACTTTGCAAGATATGGACGTTAAAGATATCGGCCTGTAATTCGATGGCTGTTCCTTGTCTCCACTTTTAAATATAGGCGTTACATTAGCGATTTTCCAGTCATTAGGTACTTCGTGTTGCTTGATGGATTTACTGAATATTAACTGCAAGTAGAGGGCAAGTTCTGAGGCTAGTTCTTTATATACGCGAGAAGGGATTTCGTCTGGACCAGGTGATTTATTTGGACTAAGCGATTTCAATATATTTTCTATTCCGAGCGTACTAATGTCAATAGCTGGCATCTTATGTAGACAGGGATTGTCATCGGTCTCGGGTGAGTTTTCGGAAGGCTCCGTGAACACGCTCTTAAAGTAGGAATTTAATAAATTGGCTTTATCGTAACTGCTTGTCAACACATCTCCATTGTCGTTTCTCAGCGAACATACGGTAGATCGTTTACCTTGAACTTCCCTAACATATGACCAAAATGCTTTTGGGTTATCCTGTAACTGCTCTACTAGTGTTTTTCTTTTAAAATTCGTGAACGCATTCCTGAACGCTTCCTTCGTGGCGGCTTTAGTCATCCTATATTTTTTAATTATTAGCTCGCGTTCATTAGCGGATAAATCCGTGCTGACTTTTTTCATTTTAGCATGACACGCTCTTTTTCGCCTCAATGATTTTCTCACTTCCGCGTCGTACCATCTCGGTTCGTTGCCTTCTTTTACTATTTTACTAGGGATGTAGCTTTTTATTCCCGAAGTTACGAGCGAAAGAAAAGCTTTCCAAGTATTCTCTACATTTAACTTTAATACTGATTCTTGAAACTCTGGGAAAGCATTTTTCATATGACTCTTAAACCCATCAAAATTAGCTCTTTTAAAAATGAAAACTTTACGCTCTTTTTTAAAGTTTACAGCGGTATTTAGAGAAAACTTTGCAGTTACTACCCTATGGTCACTTATTCCTTCGACAGTGCCAACGTTTATTACCTGATGTGGTATATTTGTCGCTAATAAATCAAGAATATTTTCTCCTCTGTTTGGTGCGGATGCTATTTGAAACAATGAATTAGATTTGAAAGTGTGTAATAAAGCCTCGCAGATCACTTTATCCCTCCCACCAGGAATGAAGCTATAAGTCTCCCAATCTATAGAAGGTACGTTGAAATCTCCACCCACAATCAAGTTTCTTTCAGGATACTTGGATGCTACGCTGTTTATTTGATTTTGAAAATCCAACATTGACGTTATATCTGAGTTAGGTGGTCTGTAATACGAACATAATAAAATAGTTTTGAATTTTGGACATTTAATTAAACACCACACAGATTCAACGCTGGTCTCAGTTACGGTTATCGCTTGGCTGACGATTGAATTCTTCTATAAAAACTCCGCCCCCAACTCGATTAATTCTATCTTTCCGATAAACAGTGAACGATTTTGGGAAGATCTCATTGTCTGAATCATCATCTGTTAGCCAACTTTCTGTTCCAAAAATGACATTACACTTCGTACTATGAATTAAATGGTGGAATTCGGGAATCTTATTTCTTAAACTACGGCAATTAACCACAGCCACGATTAAAACTTCGGAAGTAGTAATATTGCGATTCGGGAATAATTCTGATTTGCTTTTGTCGAATAGACTATTCACACGCTCTATACCGCTGATAAATGGAAATGCATGTCTTATTGTCACACTATCAAAATGACTTGAGCCTTGACTGCCTTTGAACGTGTTGCTCGACTGACGCTTCTCGTGCTTAAATGTAATACCTGAAACGCTGATTTTTCTCTCTACTTCTCTATTCTCATTTCTGAAAGAATCTTTGTCTGTGAAAAGTTTTGAACTTACCCCTTTATTTTTCAACCCACTAATATATCTACACTCTGCCCTACTCTCTACTCTAAAAAAGACCTACAGTGCTCAAATATGCTACTCGCTACACGACTAGCCGACTCGGCCGTGTAATGGACTCCCGAACGGTTCAGAGGGATCCGACACGATCGGATTGCCGGCCTAAGGTCCACGAAGGAGGCTCCGATGTCCGTGCAGAAACGACGCAGCCTCTGGTTTATGCCTTCCACTCGGCTCCAAACCAGAGAACCACGATCGATCCTCGGGACAAGACTACAAATCGAAAGCTCAATGCCGACTCCAATGGTCCCACCCACCCGCTTCACTTCGGAATTCAGATCCCGGAGGGAATCTAGAATTTCCTCAGATCCACGGAAGGTGGCATCATTGACGCCGACATGAGCCACGACCCGCAGTCTGGAGCACTTCGTGCCCCGTACCGCCGCACCAACCGCCTGCGTCACCTGAGGAACACCGCCACCAGGGATGCACCATGACGTTACACGGTCGCTTACACCCTCGCGGTCTGCCCTTTCCCGTAACGGGACCATCACACGACGGACATTGCTACTCCCTAACACTATGATCCCCCCCTTCCCACTCTGACGCCCCTTCCTAGGTGCCGGTTTCGGGGTAGGAGTAGGCACGTCAGGCACCTCGGAGTTTCCATCCGACAGCAACTGGTACCTGTTCGAGACGGGGACGGGATTTGCCTCAGCATCCCCCAAACCCCGTCTTAGAGTGACACTACCACCGTCCCTCCGAGACACGACCCTCCAAAACTCAGATTTACGGGGTGACGTGACCCCGTCATCGAGAGATGGACCTCGAGGAAGGCTCTCGATCGACCAGCCGCTATTTGCAATCGGGCGAACCCGTGCAGCCCCTGTGGCACGGCGACCTTTCGAAGAACCACCCCTCGGACCATTCCCCTCAGCGGTATCAGCCACCCTTTCAAACTGGGCCCGAAGTTCCCGCACCATCGTCTCCAACGCGGTAATGCGGTCTCCGAGAGCCTCGCATTCACCGGCGTTTTCAACTCCGGCAACGGGTGACCTATTCGAAGGCATCCTATCACTATCGCGACTTGGATTTCAGAAAAGCTTACCTGACGGGAGATACGCTTAATAAATATTTGAGAGAGTAAAACAAACCGATAAACTTACTAGCTTGTCTCTTTTTAATAGATATTTGAGAGAGAGTAAAACAAACCGATAAACTTACTAACTTGTCTCTTTTTAAACGTAAATAAGGGAATGTAGTTACCTGGATATGGATTAAGTCGATTAATGGGTTTAAAACTAGAAAACTATATAGTTCCAAAGAAGACTAATTAACGAAATTAAGATATAACTTAACGTGGGACAAATAGATTAACGATAATAATCAACAAGAGAGCAAAGACGAAACTAACTAGCTAAAATAAATTCCCCGCAATATGATCCCCACGAAAGAGCAAAGCTATAAAAAGGGTGATAGACTAACAAAAATGTATAAATAAGGGTAAATAAGTAATAAAAGTACTAACAACAATATATAAATACGCGTAAATAGACTTTAAATAAATAAGTATAAATAGACTTTGGATAAATAAGTAAAAAAGAGTATATGAGTCCTTGAGATAAAAGTGTGATCAGTTGCAATGCGTTTGGTGAAAGTATATCCTAACACATGAAAAACGCTAACAAGGCAAAAATATCAAAACCGCACTCGAAAATGCAATGGAAAATAACTGAAGAAGAAAAAGGGTCAACCTCCTACCCTCTAAATAGTCACACGAGTTAACCGAAAGTGGAAGAAACGGATTAGCAAAAGGGATTGATAGCAGGGGGGGAGGTGTGCCTAGCTCTTCAAGGACGCAGGTGTTGTTTTGAGAGGGCTAGGAGTGAAGGGGTGAGTCAAAGGCTAACAACAAGAGGGACGGAAGAAACTACCTGTGTTTCAAGGGGAGATATGTGCTAAAATTACCACTACTGGAGAACGGAACGAGAGTTTTCAAGATCACAAAGAGAGTGCTGCGCTACGAAAATTACAATAAAAATCCTAACAGTCAAAATAGACCTCAAAACAACGGTAAAACAAATAATATATGAAAAGCTTTATAACAGAAAAAAAATATATTAAAACAATATGTATATATATCGTTAGCCTATAATAAGAATTAAGAGTTAGGATTACACACCTGATGTAAAAGAAAAAGGGCAGCTATCACAAAATTACTTAAATAATATTAAGACACTATTCCGATAGAAAAATTAAATCTAAAGCAGCCAAATATATATTCTACTTAACGACCGTAACACCAGATTAGTAAAGGCGCAGCGACACAAATAAAGATAACGTGCAAATAACTATGCAATAAATAATACTAAAGGGAAGAGAAAATTTTGGGATATACGTAAGTTTTCTACTTATCACTACTAGCAGATACTCGATAATCACACGTCGCAGGAACCGGGATCAAACAAAATCAGGATATTCACTCACTCGCACACACCACACACAAAACCCACACCAACTAACAATTAATATTGCACCCCTATATTAAAACTAGGACTAATTTAAATATCCTACGCTAATAAACAAATAAGCTACGACAATATATGTCACTGCACTATATTGCACAAGCAGCAAGACCCAAGCAAGCAGCAGCAAGCGCAGGTAGCAAGAGCAGGTAGTCAGGTGGCCCTGGGGAGCGCGCAAGGGATGCGTCCGTTCCGGTCAGGAGCTGGAGGCAGAATGAAAAAATTAGCCTTCACGTGGTCTTGAACCCAGGACCTACATATTACAGGATCACGAACTAGAGATTTAACAACCTCGGCTATCGAGGTACCTTGACTCAACTGATCTCGCAGCACTCTGCATTTATGTCTAAGCGTGGTATCAAAAATTCGATTGATCTTGTGGACAAAATTAAAGACATCATACCTCCGAAGAACTCAAGACTAGTATCTTTTGATATCGTCAACCTTTTCACTTGTGTGCCACCAGAGGAAGCAACCGGCCTAGCAATAGATCTCCTGGGGGCAGCCAATATTGCAAAGAAAATGAAAGACGAATTATCCACCCTTCTCAAAATATGTGTGGCACAAAATTATTTCAAGTTCGATGGTAAATTTTACAAACAAAGTAGTGGCCTCGCTATGGGCTCACCACTTTCTCCGTTGCTGGCAGATGTTTTTGTTGATAGTTTGGAAAGGAAAATTTTTAGCTCAGGGCATAGCCTACTAAATTCTGTGGTATACTGGTACCGGTACGTTGACAATATTATTGTGCTTTGGAATGGAACTGATCGGCAACTGGATATGTTCTTGAGTTTTTTGAATGACATCCATCCCACAATTTCATTTACCTGTGAAAGAGACTCCAACCATTGTTTAAATTATCTGGATCTTACAATCAAACTCGATAAATGCCGGCATTCCTTCTCCATTTTTCGGAAACCCTGTTATACCGATCATGTCATCCCAGCAAGTTCAAGACACCATTACTCTCACAAACTTATGGCTTTTCATTCCATGATTCATCGCCTGTTAAGCATACCACTTTCCAAAGAAGACTTTAAGAAAGAAATCATCACCATTAAACAAATTGCTTCTGCCAACGGTTATTCTCAAAATTTAATAGATAAACTGATTTTTAAAAAAACAGAGAAGATTGGCTATCGACCAAATGTTTTCGGCGGACGAGGATAAAAAGAAGCAGTGGTGCACAGTGACGTACCTCGATGCACTTTCTCTGAAAATGGCTCATCATTTACCCAAGGACAAATTCCGCTTGGCTTTTAAACCTTATTCCACCTTAAGGAGACTGATCGTTAAATGCAAGGACCATATAGACCGATTGGATAGATGTGGAGTATATTCTTTGAAATGCAGCGATTGCAATGGTGTGTACGTGGGACAGACAGGAAGAAGTTTTGAAATTAGGAAAAAAGAACATTTAAGTGCTTACAAACATAATAAAGATGAAAAGAGTAATTTTGCTAAGCACTTAATATGTAACTGCCACAGAAGCGACTTTAAAATGAATATTTTAAATTTTTGCAATGACCGTGGAGAACTGGATTCTAGGGAACAGTTAGAAATTTTAAAAATTATTGACAATCAAGATAGTACCCTTATAAATGAATACCTCTACCCATCCTTTTCACCTATTCTGGCGTCTGTTTTAAAATTCATCAAGTAACTAGGTAACAACAAGATTAACAACAAGATTAAAATTACAAATTATAATTAGCGCCTGATGATGATGATTACTCATTGAAACCCGGGTCGCGCTCTTATAAAATAAGTGGTATAAGTAACTGTCTATATCCAGGAAATAATGGAATACCACATAGTTAACCAAGAGTTAGTGAATTTTGTAGTATATTGAACGTTCAGCCCCCAATTCAAGTCTTTAGACAGGTGGACACCTAAATATTTACAGTTGTCACACCTAGGAATAGGGTTACCTAAGAACTGATAGTCCCTTTTGGTAGACTTTATCTTGTTGCCGAAGGATATAAGCTTACATTTACTAACGTTTATATCCGTCCCGTTCTGAGTCACCCAATCTGCCATTTTATTAATGTCCACTTGCAGAGTTTCATGATCGCTCTCTCCTCCTATCTGTTTATAAATAATGCAATCGTCGGCAAAAAGTCTAAAATGCGAGTTAATTTTGTTTGGGTGGTCATTTATATAAATTAAAAACAAGATTGGCCCAAGAACACTACCTTGAGGCACCCCCGATGTAACCATTGTTTCATCGGAACTCGTATCCCCAACTTGTACTCTTTGAGTTCGACCTTTCAGAAAGTCCTCAACCCACAGGATCACCCGTTTGTCTATTTGCTGGGGTAATTGTCTCATCTTTAGTATGAGTCGATTGTGTTCGACTTTATCGAAGGCTTTAGACAGGTCTACTACAACGGCGTCCACTTCCAAACCCGCATCCATGGAGTCGGCCATTTCTTGACAGAGCCCTAAGAGTTGGGTTTGACATGAGTGTCCTTTTCTAAAACCGTGTTGTCGTTCGAATAGCCAATTTTCACTTTCCCACAAATCCCAGAGGTACTCAGCAATTATCTTTTCAACTAATTTACAAACCACTGCTTAAGCTTACTGGCCTATAATTCTCAACAAGTTTTTCGTCACCACCTTTATATATGGGCTTTATGTTAGCCTTCTTCCCGTCCTTGGGTAGGGTATTGTTGTTCATAGTTACATTGAATAAATGAAGAATATAACCTGTCACAGCACTCCCTCCCAGTTTCAATCGATTGAAATTCCATCTGGTCCTATTGATTTATTTGGCCTCATTTTTTTGATTTTGTTATATATTTCTGAGTTGGTAGTGGAAATATTTATAGGGTTCTGTGTGTTCGTCATCCCCGACCGTTCCCAAGAAACCAGTGAAATATCTGAATTATCTATTCTATTCATTGCTCTCGCAAAAAACATTAGAATACCAGTCGCTGAACTCATTAGCCTTCTCTTTATCATCTGTAACTAAGGCCCCTTTTTGTTTAATAAAACTGCGATGTTGTCCCTGCTCCCCTTCCTCCTTCTCAAATATTTATAAAATTTATTACCGTTGTCTTTAGAGATAACATTCCGCAAAAACGTTTCTTTGGCTAATTTCTTTTCATTATTTAATAAGCGGATTAACATTTTATACATGGTAGATAACTCTGGACTCCGATCCCGTATTTTGTGAATCACTCTTATTTTTCTCTTCAGTGATCTAATTGTATGGTTGTAGTGTTCTGGGTCGGTATTTTCTTTGATTCTCTTATTCGGAACGAAGGTACTTAGGCCTTCATTCATTATCTGCTTAAATGTCTCCCAAATTTCCTCAACACTCTGTCCCTTGTTTATCCATTCAGAGAATCTCTCCCTTAAAAATAACTGGAATCCTTCTCAATCCCCTCTCCCAAAGTGCCATATTATCTTTTCCTTGTCTGGTTCTTTAAACTGAGCCTTGGCCCAGTTGAGTTGTACGCACACCGCCGAATGGTCGCTTATTCCCGGAGAGACAATTGCTTCACCCGCCAACCCTCCTGGTCTCACCAGCATGACGTCAAGTATGTTTGCCCCACGGGTGAGTTTTTCCACCACCTGCACAAAGCCCTCTTCATTTACAAGGCGACTAGCAAATTCCTGGGCCTTACCGCCCCCTACCGCGACAGCGTCGCCAGCCCAGTGAATTCCCGGAAGGTTTAAATCCCCTGCTATTATTGTATGACCCTCCGGACTTTCCGAGCATGCGTCCGCTAAAACCTCCACTGCACGCATCCCTTCGTTTGGGCTTCTATAGATAGCAATAATTTTTAGGGTTTTCTGACCTTTAAAACTTACAGACATCATCTCACAATCATCTCTTATCCATTCTAGAGTGCTCACTAGTTTGTTTATTACGCAGATAAATATTCCTCCCCCTCTCCCATCCCTATCTCTCCTTTGGGTTCAAAATTATGTGGGAAAACCTCATTGGAATCAACATGATCACTAAGCCACGATTCAGTACCAATCACAATATCGGGATTGCAGGCTTCAATCGATGACCCGAACTCTTCAACTGATACCGAATGATAAAATAATGATAAAATACCGAATGATAAAATAATCTTTTCTTCCTCAAAATTAAGTTTTATCCTTATGACGCTTGAATCTTCCTCCAACTCGACTGCGTTACGTGTAAATTAAAAAGTGGATGCTCGTATAACTGTAAAACCCTTTGGTCTCCACTTTGTACTTGTCAGGCAAGGAAAAATTAACATCCTATTAATACTAGAGGAAATATAACGTCAGTGATAAATTTTATCAATCGAGCTAAGAAGAATAAGGATAAATTGCTGCGTTTGACTGAGTGAGGTATGTAAGGAGTGCATGTACTATGCGGTAGATTGAAATGCATCGTCGGAAAGAGGTGCTTCAAGGTAGAGATTGCGAGAGGGTAGAAGTGTGCCCCATATGACCTGTATGCCCTGAGCTGTAGAACATCATTCACAATTGAGATTTGAGGCTGCTCCGACGTGAGCCTCTCACATGCCTTCATTACTTCGCTTCACCCTCTGGCCTCCTTCCATATGGCCTCTCTCCCATTTCACTCCCTGTCCACCCACCCACCCTCCCTTCTCTCCGCGTTTCTTACGCCCCCAAACGTCCGGCTTCCCAGCAACACACGGCCCTCCCCATTACTCCACCTTCCCACACCGTTGGCCTCCCTAAACCCCCACTCATCCCTCCCCCCTCAAACCCTCCCACCCGCCCCCCACCCCCTGGTACGCACGAACTGATGAACCCATTTGCACCGAGCACAAGCTTCCTGTGTATGCACTTTGTATCGTGTACTGTGCGATAATGCAGATGCAATTACGGCGTGCTTTGTGGGATTGGGTAGTTCCCTTTATTTGTACGCCGGAGTGGAGTCCAAGTTAGGCCGTTTGGTGCTCCTCCGCCTCCTCTTCCTCTTGGTGGAGCCCCACCCACCCATCTCCTCCCATGCATCGCTCTTTCTTCGGCCAACCTTCCGCGGTTCCCTCCCCCGCTGCACCTTCCCTCCCGGTAGACGTACGGTGGTCGGAAAGGTAGATCTGGCTGCACAAAAAAGTGTCTCAAGAGTAGTACATATATCGCTCGCCAGTGAACCAATATTTCGAAGAAAATAAAAATGACGTCTATTTGGTAACACTCATGCGATTAGGGAGGCGTTGACTGGGTAGCTTTTCGCGCCCTCTGAAGGTATACCTTTTCCTAACATGGATGATGTGGAGAAGAACTGATATTTTTATCGTATTCATCGAGGATGTATCTGAAAGTGTTTGCTCCTCCAGAGCTAGATATAGGTACCAACTCAGATTTTATTGATATTGCTGCCTACAGGAGTTATCAAGATCTTAATCCTATTTCTAATATTAGTGTTATGCCCAGTGGCTTAGTTGAAAGGGCAAAGTTACTATAGGGCTTGTACTATTTTGACCAATTTTTAATAAAAATATAATGTCACTTGATGTCAGACATTTAAGTTTTTTAACACTGGCGTTCGTCAAAATCTAGGAGTGTAATTTAATAATATGATTTTAAACTTCGGGAAATTGTAGTTTTATTCACTGCGACGCTCCGCGATGGTCCTTACCCAGGGTCCTTGTACTTTTCCTTCCTCCAAGCAAATCCTATCTACATCTACATAATACCCTGCGAGCCACCTCTAGGGTGTTTGGCGGGGGGTGATCAATCACCAGCATGCAGCATGCATTTGGACTCCCACATGCACACCACACCATCCAAAAACGTCCCGTATAATAACAAACTATACTACTATATGCTGTTAGAAATAGAATATAGAATAGAAATTCAGAAACATGCATTAAGTTTTACATAGGTTAGTAGGCTACACTACAAGTCATGCAATCTATTTACGAGTTCTATTGCTGCCGTTATAATCTCTTATCGACCGTGGAAAAAATGACATTCGGAATCTGTCCGTTCTGCAATCTATCTCTCTTATTTTATTTATATGATCTGATCTTCCGTAAGACGTTGGCGTCCGCAAGATATGGTTAACTTCGTCAGAAAAGACACTGCTCTTGAATTTATCTAAAAGGTTTAGTCTATTTTTCAATCTACGGTCCGACAGAGATTCCCATCCGAGTTTATCTAAGAGGTCAGTTACACTAACAAGACAATCGTAACGACCTTTCACATACCTGGCAGCTCTTCTTTGCACGCGTTCTAACTCTGTTATTAAGCCTTTTTCATGAGGGTCCCAAACACTGGCAGCGTATTCCAAATGTGGTCTAACGAGGGAAAAGTAGCTAATTTCTCTCACTTTGTCGTCGCACTTTCCTAATATTCTTTTAACAAAACCCATTGTACGATTAGCTTGACCGGTTATTACTCGAATATGTTTATTCCACGATAGATCATTATTGAGTCTAACCCCTAGATATTTCACGGATTCAACTCCCTTTAACTGGGTTCCCCGAATGATATAGTTACGCTGTAGGGAGTTATTCTTCTTCCAGAAATTCATTAAGACGCATTTTTCCAAATTTAATTCTAACTGCCAAGCATCGCACCAAGCTTGGATAGCAGCAAGGTCATTCGTTAGTTCGTCTATATCTTTGCTGGAACGGATTTCTCTGTAAACTACAGCGTCGTCAGCAAATAATCGTAACTTACTGTGTACTACTTCGCCAATGTCGTTTATATAAAGAAGGAATAGGAGTGGACCTATGACACTACCCTAGGAACGCCAGAAGTGACTCTAACCTCATTGGAGACTGCACCGTCTAATACTACTCTTTGGACGCGGTCGCTCAAAAATTCACTTATCCAGGAAATGACATCTTCGTCTAGACCATAAGATTTCAGTTTTATTATTAACTTTCCGTGGGGTACTTTATCATATGCCTTTTTGAAATCAAGAAAAATCGCGTCTACTGGAATGTTGTCTTCTTCGGAGACTAAAATATCGTGGGCGAAAAGCGCTAACTGAGTTTCGCACGACCTGTTTTTCCTGAATCCATGTTGATTTCCCATTAATAAGTTTTGCGCGTCTAGATGTTTCATTACCGAGCTGACTACGATCTACGACCTATCGCCCCTCGAGACCCGCTCTTCCCTTGTTCTCCCGGAAAGGCGGTCGCCCGTCCTCCCGCGCTGCGATGGGCCCATTCCCCCATCCTTTTATCATTATAATCACTCTTTAATCCTTACCAGAGACGGCTTACAATTAGGTTTTCCCCTCCTTCTCCACCCCCTCCCTCCCTACACCCCCACCCAACTTTTACCCTCCCTCTCCGGCAAAACCCTGTCCATTGCGATCCTCGCACCGTTTCAACCCATCCCACCATTTTCCCCGCACTTAAACCTTATCGATCACTCGGTCGCTTCTATAGTTTTTCGCTCGTTATATGTGGAAGGAGGAGGGAGAGTTGGTTATGTGGTCGTCAGTGGTGGATGGGAAAAGTTTGAGGGATGTTACCTACGTACGTGGTAGGCATCTGTGTGTACTTTCCGTTCTTCTTTTTTTGTATTTTCCCTGTTCGAATCTCTGTACTCTCTTTCTCTTAATTTTTTTTTTCGCCGTAATCCCATCCTTTCGCATGTGTCCGAGCTGTTTCATAAACGCGTGTCTTTAGTTTTCATGTTTGACGATGTAAGGAAGGCAGAAAAAATGGGAGGGTTTGTTGGGACCGAAGGTGGGGTGAGGTGGAAGGAAGATCGCGAACGCTTATCATGGTTTTCTGCTGCGGACTGCTTTGTTTTCCATATGTCATAGATATTTTTTTCTTCGAATATATATCCGATGATTGGCTGTAATTATGCCATATTTATTTGTTGTGATGCATTGGGGTAGGAACATGATTGTGGAATATGGTAGCAACTCGATATGGCACCTACCATTCTTTTATTATTTATGGTATTCATGTGGGAAAGGTTAGAAAAAAATTGGTGTAAGCTATGACCGGAGTCATGGGAAGTGTAACCGTGTGGTCACAGTGTGGCGTTACCATTGCTTTCACCTTGCCATGTCTTATTTGTTGGGATTTGGAGCAAGAACATGATTGTTGACTATATTAGCAACGCACCTACCATTGATATAATAATAATGGTAGTAATAAAGTCAAAACAGGAAAATATAATGTTGGTGTCTAAACAGAGACTGGGGTATTGGGCGGTGTACCCTCTTAGTCACTCTGTGACTTTACCTAACAGTGAGATAAAATATATCGGACCAGAAAAATGCTCTGGTGAAAGAGGAAGATGCCAGGATGAGAGTTACTTTGCAGGACGTTTACTGTTTATTTCGGGTGCAATCCTAACCAGTAATAGCATAGATAAGTCAAAATCTTTGCATGGTGGGAAGGAGAAATCGTGTTCTTGTAAATATTCGCTGAATTATGCCTATTAAACATTTTTGCGTTGACATTTTCGGGGCATACACAACTGTTTGGTTTACAACTCGGAGATATTCGGAGACCTCAGGAAGAGAGAATCAAATTTTCGTAGGTGTCAATCTTTTGGTCCTTATTAGTCTTCAAAAGTAAACCAGAGAATTAGATCTAAAACTGTTTCAACTATGATGAAGCTTACATACTGCATTTTTCGTTATGTGGCCCATGCGCTCTCCTTCATGTTAGTTTCTGTTCCACATTTGGGTAGCGTTTACTCACTCTTTCTTCAGCTGCGCTGCCGCCTAAACTATTGCGGTGGGAATGCACACTTGGAAGGATGCGTGTATTTCGTTTTGTTTCCTGATGAGAATAGTTCTATTGGTTGAGGTGCGGTCAAGCTTGGATATATATTCCATCATTTCCATTGCATTCGTCTTTATTTGCTCGCTCGTAATGACCTTTTCTCGATATTTGACGTGCACGCGGCGCCCAAAAATTTCGGCCGTGAACCATCCTGTGCCGTAGGGATCGAACCCGCTGCATTTCTCTCTCTCTCGCCCTGTGAGCTCATCGGCGCGTGAGAAACGCCAATTATTTCGCGAGCTCCTTCTTCGCATAAATCCACACTCGCTCAGCAAAGGACCTTTCTTTGTTTTTCCGCCATAATAAAGCTTCGATTCCGTCCATCGCGTCACATATTTTTGCTTCGCCGCTCGATTAGCGCTTACACACGTTTACCTCCCCCACCCTCGGGGCAGGACGCGAATTTCCACGTCTAATTAAAACTCTTCTTTTCTCGCGTCCGATTTCGAGAGAGCGAAGTAAACTCGTGATGAGACGAATCGTCATTACCGCCGCCCTTCACCCCCCCCATTTTTGCTCCGATACAATCAATCTGTTGGGGTGTTCGGGCAACGGGGGAGGTGGAATAGTTTTAGGGGGATTAGGAGGGGGGGGTGCAGCGATCGGGGAGGCGTTGAGCTCTGGTCACAGGCCGCGGGGTCCTTTTGTTTGGCATGAATCAACGTTTAAGTGGAGTGGTAATTCAAAGTCCTTAATTGGCATTTCAATTGTAGAGTCGTTATACATTCCATACGATAAACATTTTCTCAAGCCCGACGTGATCCCTGGGTTCGCGGACCCTGCCGACTTCACCTTTCGCATTTGGCGGACGCTTTTCGGGCGAAATGTTTTGAGCTGAGGGAAACGGAGGCTGGCTATAGGCTATCGCTCCGCGAGTCTGCAGGCCACGCACATGCGGGGAAAAAAAGTGCGGAACCGAACAAATCATTCTCCGACAGTATATGCATACATATTTGTGCCGGAAAAATGTACCGTTGTTTCCCCAAAGCAGGGCCTATTCTATAATGCATGGCGCATGTCGATTGTCTTGGTGAGGCAGCAATCCCCTCCCATGCATACGGCGATGAGGAGAAACGCACGGGCCGGCATCTGTAAGTCATTTGTTTGAGTGTTGCTCCATTGTGTTACTATGAGGAAGGATACGGTTATTTTTTTTATTATTCCCGGCCTCCGAAAAAGAAAAGAATAACTCATTTGCGTGCGTATGTTATGTGCATTGCACCCTTTTCATCGACGCCGATGATGTCGCTGGGGCGAGAGGAAGCAGGCGGGGATCTGATGTGAAATGTATATCTTTTTATTTTTATCGCGCTCACCGTAGTCGCACGTTTTGCCTTCGCGTGTGTGTAGACATTACGAGGCTCGCGTATTGTGAGTAGAGAAAGAGAGGTGGAGGAAAGGAGAGAAAAAAGAGACAATCGCAAAGCGTGCAAATAAAGCAAACGCTGGAGCCGCACCGCACGCACACAGTGGTGCGGTCTGGGGACGCCCAGCGGCTGATTTTCCCGCGATATGCCGCTCCCGCTTGGGGGTTTGTCGTCATCGGATGCGGCGGCGGCGTCGGCCGGCGAACACCTCTGGGACGGCTCCCCGATGGCGGTCGGTCGCGGAACAAATACGCGCGGGCCCGCTTGGGGAAACGGAACTGATTCCAGCGGCGGAGGGAAACATTTCCCGTGCTGCTTGTTTGCCCCTCCCCCGTTCCCTCCGCGTGTGTTGGTGACCCTTTCTTTCTTTCGTCCGCGAGGTCTCCACTGTGTGTCTCATGCGCCAACGGACTCGACAAACCCCAAGGTCGGTAAAAGCCAGGTCGTGTCACGCACTTGACCAATGTAATCCGCCATCTTGAGTCTCTAGCGCGGCGGGAATTCAAATTTTACGTGCATTTAAACGGGAGACATAGGTAAAAGGAAACACGGTTTTCTCACAACGTAATCAATGCAGGGAAGTGAAAGTTTTGTTATAGATAGTTAATAAAATGAAAATTTATGATACGTCTGTATTTTGAGTCTATGGTCCACGGTTCGACTCTGGAAAAATTGTCAACTCACGGGAAAAATAAATTTCGCACTGCAGCGCTCTGGATGCATGGGATGTAAGGCACCATGTCTTACTTCCTCATTTAGGAAGTCTGGTACATGAAATTTTCTATGGTTATAGAAAATTATAATATACTTGCGAACACGGGCAGTTTTTGACACTGAAGACCTCGGTTCGACTCTGGAAAAATTGTCAACCCACGCGACAAAAATGTCTTACTTCAGCGCTCCGGGTGCATAGGTACAAGGAACAATGTTTTATTCCTTTATTTATGAAGTTAGATTCATGAAATCATCCAAGATTATAGAAAATTATAGTTTACTTAATAATACGGCCGGTTTTTAGTCTGACGACCTCGATTTGACTCTGGAAAAATTTACAAGCCAAGCGAAATAAAATACGCTCTACAGCGCTCCGTGTGTATAGGTACAAGGAACCATGTCTCACTTCCTTAATTAGGAAGTCAGGTGCATGATATTTTCCATGGTCATAGGAAAGTATAGTATACTTGACAATAGGGGCGGCTTTTGACCCTGAAGACCTCGGTTCGACTCTGGAAAAATTCCCAACCCACGCGACAAAATTTTTCTTACTTCAGCGTTCCGAGTGCATAGGTACAAGGAACCATGTTTTATTCCCTTATTTATCAAGTTAAATTCATGAAATCTTCCAAAAAGATAGGGAATTATAGTATACTTGATAATGCGGGCGGCATTTTACCCTAAAGACCTCGGTTCGACTCTGAATAAATTTCCAACCCACGCGACAAACATTTTCTTACTTCAGCGCTCCGGGTGAATAGGTACAAGGAACCATGTTTTATTCCCTTATTTATGAAGTTAGATTCATGAAATATTCCAAAGTGATAGTAAATTATAGTATACTTGATAATACGGGCAGCTTTAGTCTGAGGACCTTGATTTGATTTTTTTTAAATGCCCAAATCAAGCGAAAAAAAAATTCGTTCTACAGCGCTCCGTGTGTATAGGTACAAGGAACCATGTCTAACTTCCTTAATTAGGAAGTCAGGTGCATGACATTTTACACGGTCGTAGGGAATTATAGTATACTTCATAATACGGGCGGTTTTTGACCCTGAGGACCTCGGTTCGACTCTGAAAAAATCCCCAACCCACGCGAAAAAAAAAAATTTCGCCCTACAGCGCACCGGGTGCATAGGTATAAGGAACCATGTCTCATTTCCATATTTAGGAACTCAGGTGCATGAAATTTTTACATGGTCGTATGGAATTATAGTATACTTCATAATACGGGCGGTTTTTGACCCTGAGGATCTCGGTTCGACTCTGAAAAAATCCCCAACCCACGCGAAAAAATAATTTCGCCCTACAGCGCACCGGGTGCATAGGTATAAGGAACCATGTCTCATTTCCATATTTAGGAACTCAGGTTCATGACATTTTACACGGCCATAGGGAATTATAGTATACTTCCTAATCTGGGCGGTTGTTTAGTCTCAGGGCCTTGTTTCAACCCTGAAAAAATGTCCAACTCACGCGACAAAACATTCCCATCATAGTGCTCTGTGTGAATAGTTTCTAATGTATCTAGATTTTTCTACTTTATTTTGAAAGTAAGGTGCATGGAATTTTTCATGGCCATAGGCAATTATACACTTTGCTCTACCGCATAGGTTCTAGGATTCACTAATTACTTTCTTTTTCCGGATTGATTACTAATATATTAGGGTTTCAGCATAGATATAATAATAATAGGGTAGTTTCCTTCATCAAAGAAAACGAAAGGCATTGATTGCGATTCGTTACCCACCATTAGTGTATTCATAATACACAAATTATTTGGTTTTTGAAATACCGGTTTAGACGAATGGCAAGGGTCAAATTTTATCCTCATTTGAAAAAGGCCAGATTGGCGCCCATGCGATGCCACTCCACGTGACGTCACAGGGACCTAGTTTCTATACGAGAAGATAGGAGTTATACATCGTCTGAGGTTACCAATGCATGCATGAGGCACAGAGCTCAGGGAAACATGTCTTAATAATCACCTACTAAAACTGGCTAAGGTCGGAAAGTTTTCTTCGTTTGATAAGGTATTAATAAACCTTTTTTAAGCCAAGCGCTACCATTCAGCAAGGCACTCAGCTACCCGCTGGCAGCCTGCGACGTATCAGCGCTAAGCCTCGCCTCAAGGTCACCTCACCGGGCGGGAGGGGGAACCAGAAATACGACGTACGGAGATATTTCCCGGCATTCATACTTGAGCGTCGCGTTTTCGCGCGCTTGAAAATTTTCACTTTTCATTTTATCGCGAAAAATAGATATCGTCATTTAAAAATCTAAAAGCGTGAAATACGTACTCCAGGAGTAATAATCTTTCGATTAAGGCAATAAAAAAATAATAGGAAACCACCCTATTATTCTTATTGGTCCCATGACTTTACATTGTCAAATATAGTACAAGTCAATACAAAAAATACATACACATTTGAAGCTTATTTGTGCTAAAATAGCTTTTGTTAACAAGGAAGAGTTTCAGATTGTAGTTGAAATTTGCCCTCGTAGGAGCATTTTTTAAGCATGAAGGCAGGGCGTTACAGACCTGGGTAGGTATATGAATATATATACGTAGAAGGCAACGTTAGGCTATGTATGTGCTTCAATACCTCATTTTCTGTTACCGGAAAGAGGGCCATTGAGGACCTTATATGTTGACAGGGGTCAGTATTAAAGCTGTCCCAACATATTATTGAATTCTGCATGCATAGGGGCACATTGGCGAGGTACTGATTGGCAAACACTGCCATTTGCATGGGATCGGTTTTTATTACTTACCATGATATTTTGGTCACGTTTTTCGCCAGACTGATAACTCTACTGTAATATTATTTCTTAGTTCGTAATACAAGGTCCCTGTACATTTTTTAAACTCAAAATAATATGATTTCTCCAAATGATAATAATATACTCTCATTGAATGCTTATTAATTGTCTTAAGTTGAGGCCTATGTTGATTAGTTAGAAATTGTAAATATTGCCAATCCCAATAATAAATGTAATACTAGAATAATCCGCATGCAAATATTCCAAGAATCATGGCAAATAATGTGACACAGTAATGTCAGTGTGCACTCAGGTGAGCCTTTAGGTACATTTAAGATTTTACAAGTAACTGCAATAAATGAATACACATCAGAGCATTAATTAGAATAGGATGGATTCCAAACTCAATCACTGATATTGAGGCAGCAAATGCTGCACGAAGGAAATGCATTCCAAATTGAGCAATTAGACTCAGACAATTAACAATGGCAAGACAATCATGGATGTAAATAACTGAAGCAAAAAGCGTGATGTTATTGTACATTTCCATTTGTTTCTTCTGCAATCTATCGACCACAGAGCCATTCTTTTATGATCAGAACAGTGGCGCCGACTCCATGGGGCCTGAGGGGGCCTGAGCCCCCTCAAAGATTCGTTTGGGGGGGCGAAGCCCCCTCAATAATTCAAGAAAATAATTAAGTTATATTATGCCTTGTGAAATCACAAAAATATATTGGCGATTTTTATTTCCCATGCTTGACGATAGTCAGTGGCGCCGACTCCATGGGGCTTGAGGGGGCCCGAGTCCCCCCAAAAATTCGTTATGGGGGTGAAGCAAAAATGTGTATGGCTTTTCGATTATCTTCTGAGTGTCAAGTTATCGAGAATCGAGTTTTCAGGTTTCTAATGTTGATCAGATGGAATCTAAAATGCTTTAAAAAACTTTAAAACTCACTCTTTATAAATTTTCCCGGGAAAGGCCCCCGGATTGCCCCCCCCCCCCCCCCAATATTTTTTATAAGTCGCCTCCCCTGACGATAGTTACCTTTTAAAATAAATTAAACAATGAGTGTTGAAAAAAATAATTATAAGGTTAAGCAGGTTAACTGAATCAAGTGTTGTGAATCATGGTAGTGTTTCGGTGCTGCGACACACTTTCAATTTAACCTCTTCCTGGGGCAAGACTTCCGATATGGGCCCCCCCAATATTTTTTATAAGTCGGCGCCCCTGGATCAGAAGGAAAACGAAATATTCTTACTCCGTTTTTCGTGGAATTGGAGCAATGCGGAGCACTGCAACACACAATTTTTTGAAATTAATTCACATGGCCTATGCTAACACCATGTAAACAACAGTCAGGCGGGAACCAAGATGGGAGCGTGTCACGACCTGGCTTTTACCGACCTTGACAAACCCAGGTGACCGGTGTCGCCCTCCCGTGTCTGATCTCAGGACTATCGCTCCACCCTCTCCTTCCCCCTCAGGTACCCCCAATCAGTCCATCATATAGCCAATGCCATCGTTCGGATTTTACTGGTTGGAATGAAGTTGCAGGGAATCTATTGCAACATACTCCATACGAGAGACAATATCTGGAATAATATACCTCATGCATACCTAAACCTAAGGTAATGCTTGCAATCCCGAGATTGATATAGTGCAGCCCTCCATTCCTCACTGGTTCTTGTAGCTAGTTTTTTTTTACCTCCCTGGAGCTTTTCTTTCCTATATCTATGGATAAGTTCTTACAACACGTATCTAAAAAATTGCAACTTTTCGGGATAGTAAAGGAACGGTTAATTTTTTCTACTTGCACCCTAAAATTAAAAACAAAAAATTCATAAAACGGAAAAAAGAAGCATATACTTGCCAACAAAGAGTTGTTTTTTGCGTGAATTTTATTTTTTATGTTATCGCACTTTGTTTAGGATACCTGTGTCAAACCGGCTAAAATTTTGAGATACATGTTGTTAGAACTTAGCCATCGATATCCTTCTTTATCTGGCTTTGGTGCTTGTCCCTTGGCCTTCCTCTGAGGACTTTTCAATTATTTTTCTCTTTTGTCACGTCTCCATCATTACATCTGTCTCATTATGTGGCCATCCACCTTGTTCCTCTTTGATGCACTGTGAACTATAACAATAATAATAAATTCGTGTATTTCGTGGGTCTTGTGGCCCATGAGAAAATTATTGTACAACTTTTACAAGTTCAGCATGACATTACATTCACAAAATAAAAGAAAAAATGAAAAGAAATATAAAAGATTCACTCGTTGCAAACCGAGTCGTTATGGTGTCCTTTCTTCTCCCATTCTTTAGCATCCTCCTCCTTCCACCCCTTCTCCCCTCCCATCTCTTATTCCCTCTTTGGTCCAGCGGACCACGCCAAATGCATCGCCAAAAAGAGCCGGCCCTGCCTGCGCCTCCTCTCCACTCATCTCTCTCTCTCTCTCTGTCCGTCCGTCCGCCCCTGCTCATACCTTTTACCTCCTCTTTCTATCGCACCTTCTCTCTCTCCTCATTCTCTGTCCCGAATCACGCGATAGTTTTTCAAGCTCACATTTTCAAGAATAATATGAGCTGCCATTCAGTGTTTTGAGCATACTAGATTCATCATCTTCACAAGTCAACAATCCTATGATTGAATACGAAAGTGAGATGGTAATTTTCCACGAATTTATTTAATAATGTAGGGTGCGTCTCGACCATCTGGTTATTCTCAAGTACCGTACGAAAAAAAGTAAAAAATACAAAGTACAAGTACCAAATGTTTTTCACACTGTACTTAAGAATGACCTGTCGGTCGTAACGCGTCGTTCATTGTTACATAAATTTGTGAAATATTGCCATCTCTATTTTCCATAAAATCAGGAAGACATTCTACTTCATCTCGCCTGCCTCAGATAGTTTCAATCCTAAGATTATTTATACGCAGCCCTCCTTCCCGCTCTCCTATCTGCTAGCCTTTTCTTAGTCACGTATTTCCTCTCTTTTATATCGTTTGTAAATTGTCCTATGTAGCTCGTTCGGGACCGTCCCCTGCCCGTCTTCAAGTCCACCTGTCCTTGTATGATTGTTTTCGTCGGGCCATCATACCTCGTAATGTAGCCCGTTAGGTTGTCCCATCTCCTGAGAGTTTTGAAAGACACTTGTTAGATTTAACCTTTTTTTGCATAATATTTTACCACACGGTTGGTTTTGTCCTGATTGAGTTCATCATTATCCGAAAGCTCTTCGTACGCACAAGAGTGGGTTTATTTGAGTTTTTCCTTTCAATAATTGAGTGAATGAAAGTTAAAATGACGATAGGATAGATGCATAAATGTTCTGTAGTTATGTTACATGTCTTGCGACTAAATGCGTAGGCTGTTATTAATTATTAATTAATTAAACTGGCATATTTTAAAAATCATCCAAATTTGTTATTATTATTGTATGTTATTTGTTGTATCAAATATTGCAAACATCGGGGAAATGCTGAATTGGAAAAAAAATAAAAAAATAGAAACAAGTTTACTCAAGAGTGAGGCGTCTCGGACACTGTTTATTGTGGTGTGTTTTTCATACTTTTTGGACATTGCGTTTGCACTAGTGAATTCTCTCTTCCTCCAACTTTTATACGTACACCCTCCCTCCATTTATCCACCCTCACCATTCGCTTTGACTGCACCAACGGATCTCTTCTCGCCCTACGCTTTTGTCCATATCTCTTTGCCCTCTCTCTCTCTCTCTCCCTTCTCATAAGCCACCTCTCTCATCTTTCTCCTCCCCATCCTCCCACCCCATCGGGCCCGGTCCGGCCGTAAGTGGAGAGAGGAAGGGAATTAAGGCGAGGGTAGGGCTCTGGAGCGGGCACTTCAAACCAAATAGTCTGGGTGGTGGGGGGCATCGGGAGTCTGGGATATTGAAAAAATCTGAATGCCTACTACCAGACGTGGAGGATCGAGAATAGAACAACTAAGTCGCGCATGATGATGGCATGGCGAGGAGGATGAGGGGGCAATGGGGCGAGGTTTTGTAATGTAGTGTGTACGTAGGGAGAAAGAGTACTGGGAGTGATGATACGGTTGGGCTGGGGGAATAGCCGGGGTCAAGAGGGCGGGGAAGAAAGGGTTTTGGGCCGGACGATGTGCACAACCGCGGGGAAGTGTGGCTCAGGTAGCGGTTAAGTTTGCAAATTGAGGTGCAGGGTCGGATCTTCTCCGTTGCGTGAGCATCTGCAATCCGAAATGCAAGCGTTATCTTTCTGTCATTCTTTCCCGTACTCATCGCACTGCCCGCTTGAACAATGTTCATTTCCATTGGTTTTATGCAGAAAAAATCTTCAGACCTCGTAAAAATGTTTCTGTAGTCCGTTTTACAATTACCGGCAGAAAAGTATGTGAACTGGGATAACGCTGCCAGTTGAAATAAAAAATATTAATTTCTATAGATATAATACCCACTGCTAACTATGTTTACAGGCTAATCAAAACATTTTCGTTTACTTAATTCTAAATGTATAAAATTTAATATTCCTCTAGAAGTATTCTCTCCTAGCAATATTTTTCCTACTCATATTATTGTACATATCTTCCTTTATGCTCCGATGTAATGGCTATCGAGATTATTAATTATTAAATAAATTGTGGGAGTACCTACGTGTAATCAATTATGAAGTATATTTTATTTTATTCGGTGAAATTTAATTTAAGGGAAATTAGATTTCAAATTGCAAGAAAGGTTGTTGTATTGGGCTCTTGAGAATTTACTGAATGCACGAAATTCACCTATGGTGCACATTGACGACCTAGATTTGTTGGTTGTTGCAACTTTTTCAGGTTTATTTTGTGGCAACTACTCTAGTTAAACTGCGAACTAAAAAATGCATTATCAAAGAACTACAAGAAAACCTCTGTTATGCGTTTGCCGGAACATTTCGCTACAAAATCACTTGCGGTGTATGATTTAGCTCGAAAATGCCCGAGATATTGAATTGTAATGTATAAGAGGCGTAAATTATGACTTTTTTTATGTCTGAAGCCTAGAGATCCTTTTTGTAACACTTAGTTTTCTTATACTACTTATAATACTACTATAAGAAAAGTAAGTGTTATTAAATTATATTTTTCTTGATGGGAAGCGTAGTGGCTTCAGGTCGAAGGTTTACGCAGTGGTTAGCAGTAGAATGGAGAGCGTTTTCCCGGGATGATGCGGTAATCTGCGTATCCATGGAGCGATGCCGCTCCGAGAAGCTCGTCTCCGCTAGGCGCGTTAAGTGCTTACCTTGCCAGCGTGAAGTCCGCGTCATCCCCGCTTGTATCTGCTATGAATCGGCGATTGGGTGCGATCAAGTGTGCCTCGCGGCAATAGCCGCTCGACCTGTGTGTGCATCGGTTGTCGCCTCTTCTGTCGCTGCTTGCTCCCTCTATCTCTCGCCAGGCATCCTCTTAGCGGCATTGATTCTCCTAGTTGCGTTTTCGAAATATTGCAATCCTTGCTCTCATTTTGTTCAATATTGTGTTCTCCTAAAACTATCCCTTTCGAGAAATCCCTTGGCTAGATTTCCTGAAATGATAGATGAAGATAATCTTGTTTATCTTCTTTTTGTTTAATTATGTATCATGTTAAATGTTATAAAAAGAGATACGCAAAACGTTAAGCGGATTTAAAACCAATAAATGAAGTTTGTTTATTACGCCAATGTGATGATGTCTTGATCGGTCTGTGAACTTCCATGAAAACTTTAGTAGTTTTTATACCCACCTGGGTGATTTTATGAATTGAATTGAATGTACATGTTGCTTTTATTTATCGTGTGGGAGCCAACATGTCATTGTTGCTTTGTTTGTCTCGCATAAATTAATACCACATTTTGCCTAGCTATATAACCTGTCTAACTCTAGTAAAAAGAAATCGATCTCACACTAGATAAATTTTATGCGATGACTCGGTATGCTGCTCGTCGAATGTGCTCAATGCATTGCCAATGTGCGCAAAATATTTTTCCATATGTGTGGGTGCTTTGCCGTTGTCCCTTTTTTTTGAGCCACGGCCCCATCATACCTTTCATCCGCCGAGCTGCATGGCGACTGCACATCGGTGCGGGGAATTCTCTCACTGTTGATGCAGCGAGCAGGACCACGGCGGTGTTTGAGGAGTGCTTTCACTCGCGATTGAGTCCGGCAGTGGCTGCGCGTCGTCTCTCAAGAATAAGGAGCCCCTTTGTGCTCTGTGATCCGTCGTGTCTGGCGCTCCGCCCGGACAGACTGGCCGAGTACTTTGCAATGCGGCTGAATGTGCGGGCTGGTCTGCACTGCGATGTGGAGATGCTTATTGCAGCCGTCCGGATGACCTTCCGTCCTCTATAATTTTTCCTCTTGCATTTCCTCCCCCGGCTTTGTGTCGCCCATTCGCTTCAGTATCCGTCTCCCACCAAACCACTCCGCTCTCCGATTAGTCCAGGTCGCGATCCCGCTGCGTATTTTTTTTAATCTTTCCCATTCCAAGCGAACAGCAATCGGGCGGTCTTCCTTGCAATGCAATTGGAGAAAAATGCTTTCCTATCGTTTCCTCCTACCTCCCCCCGCCCCAAGATTTCGTGAAGAGTGTGGCAGGATGTGATGGGGGGAAGGGGACCGACAGGACCCGGTGCAATCGCTTCCGTTATTCGTTTATATAATATTAAAACTATTGTCTATTTTTGACGCATAATAACTGCATCTGCTTCAAGTTAAATTTTAACAGCCAAAATTACGTAAAATGTATTTCCAAGCATTTCGTTTATCAAAAAATTTCCCGGAACACCCATTGCCAGGGGGGTCTCCCTGCGAAGGCCCTTTAATTTAATTATTTTTAAATTTATTGGTTTTTATTGTGTTCCCAACAACATAATTGCAGGAAAAATACAACTGATAGAAAGTATATAAACATAATACTAAAATACAATCCCAGTTTTTTTTTTAGAATATAACACATCAAATGTAGTCCCTCCCTTCATCCCCCCCCCCCAAAGAATATTCCTAGTTACGCCACTGATTGAAGATAACTTAGTAACCCCTACTATTTATTAAGGGTTAAGGAACAAATGGTTTTGGCTACCAAGCCTCCTTCATGAGTACTCGTACATTATACACATACCAAAAAATGGCTTAAAAACCGTTCGGTATTGCAACTCTAATAAACATTGGTAATTGCAGAGTTATCTTCACTGTAAATAGGAAGCATTTCCAACTCGTAATAACTTCCAATTATTATTCTTTTTAATATTCTTCTGTATTCTTTTGAGGCTATCCATTGCGCAACCTCGAGCAAGCGAGAAATCTCATCGTTATTCGACTCAGTTAATTATATTTATTTTCGGCACATTTCTCTGTGCAATCGCAGACAAAACAACACTCTGCCAAAACTCTCGATGTTTTTGTTCTAAACCAAGAACCATCGGTGTTTCGTGGACAAACTCTCCTCTTTCCTTTTCACCGAGTGAGTGCTATTCAAGCGTCTTTTTTTATTTCCGCCGCTCCAGTGTAATCCTCCCGAACGGCGAACGATCATTCCAAGCGGATGCTATTCATTTCCCACTCGATCGGGAGGGGGGCGTCAAGAGTCGCTTTCAACGGGGCACTCGCCGAATCGCCGAAACAAAAAAGAAACGAAATGTAATCGGCAAAGGATTGGCGCGCTAGGGGGTTGTGTTTGAATCGCTCGTAATAATTCCACTCACTCACCATCACGAGCGGTCCATTACGAGTGCTCACCAACACGAAGGGTAATTGGTGTGTTTGAAATTTTCGTCTCGAAGTCGTATTGGAGCCTTCGTAATGAGATGGATCACGAGTGGTGGTTGTGGCAACGTTGTAATTTCCTTCATTTGTTTACGGATTCCTCAGTAGCATGGCGTAAATTAAAGTAAACAAGGGCGTAAATATGAAGTTATCGCTGAGCAGAAATATATGCTTCTGCAATTCATTGAAGGTACACTATATAAAATGAAACGTATTGCGACATGAATGATTTATTTTTTCTATTAATAAACCATTAAGCGTATTAGTTCTTTCTATTTACGTTACATTAGCCTCTTATTCTTCCATATCTGATCCATATTTTTCGGTAAATGATCGTTTTCTTATATATTAATTATTTTTACAGAGTGATTAGCTTAAATGAAACGTAAAAATAACTGCTTACTCAATAATGGAAAATTTTGTAGCATCGTATATGTTGCTGAGAAACTATGTTTCCATAAATTGCCATTAAAGAATCTCATAACATTTGTTGTGATTAATTAATTTTCCCTCGGCGTTGGCAAGATTTGAAATCTGCCTCTAAAGTAGCGTGCTACAATCGTGAGGGCACCCAGACTGGGAGTGGAGCCCTTAAATTTAGTGAGCTTAATCATATTAAAAAATGTATGATAGCACTGATACGGAAGAATGCGACACACGGGCATGAAGACTTGCAGGAAATACTAATCATTTTTGATATTGAGGTAATACTAGCATTAGCGTAGCAGACCCCAAGTGTAGCTAAGTTGAGTATGTCACAAAATAGAATCATTGGTTATTTCAGCAACAGAATTCACCAGAAAGCCAGGTAGATAAAGAAAAAAATAGTGAATACGTAGACTCAAGTGATCTTTCTTCCTTTGACCCGACCCCGTAAACCTCAAAATCTCTTTCCACATCTACTAAGAGTGTTTCAACACTTATTTCCACTTCTAATCCACTTTCCATAATTATTCAGACCCTCTTAATTTCTAATCCCCACTCAAGCTCACTCACTTCCTCCTCAAATCAAACTACCACACCAAGCACCATTGTTTCTTGGACGGTGTGGTGTGCATGTGGGAGTCCAAATGCATGCTGCATGCTGGTGATTGATCACCCCCTGCCAAACACCCTAGAGGTGGCTCGCAGGGTAATTTGTAGATGTAGATGTAGATGTTTCAATTCTCAAGACGAGGCGGGCGACTCTAAAGCAAGTCTTGCATAATATCCCAAGAGGAATAGCTTATACACCTTGTATGTGCTACTACATAGTATGTGCAACAAAATGGCCCAACTTATGTGGCCATTTCCTCTTGGGGTTTTAGATTTTAGCCTGAAATTAGCTCTGAGCTCTAATTTAGTGTTTGTGTGAACTTTCCAGCCTATTGTTTTTCATTGAAAGTTATTCTGTGCCATAAGAATTACTACTTCTGTGCTGAATCCACTTTCCATAACCTAACACTCATACATGTTTCTATCCCCCTGCACATTTTAATCAACTTAAATTATGCCTAGGACAAAAATTAATGCTGGAAGATAGGAGCAATGAGAGAAATGCCCATTTTTTCAAAGTTCAAGATAAAAAAATTCCAGTAATGAAAAGAAAAGTAGAAGGTGAATAGGAATGGAGGGAGGTTTAAGATGTGAAAAAGATAAAATAGAGTTTGATCTACGTAGGGGTTTAGTATGCAATTAGACCTGCAAGAATATTCTTAATGCAGTGCATATATAATTCATGCCCAATTCTAATTTCTTGTAATTAAATAGGGTAAGAAACACAATATATGTAATTGTTACAAAAAATTTACTCTCCTATTCAAAAATATTCTAATTAGCCTCTCGCTTAATCCTATTGGCTCAATCTACGACTCATCTTGGTTTCTAAAAGATACTGTTATAAAATTAATGCTATTCTAATCCATTAGGTTTGTCACTATTATAGGTGAACATTTAAATTTATCTTATACAAGGTCAAGGTTATATAAAAAATAGCATCATTAACATACATCTTGGCTTGGAATTGTCTTTATTTTCAAAGAAAAGAACAACACATAGTATCGTTGATGTACTGCAATAGAAATAACGTTATATAAGGTGTTGGTATACATCACATTCATGGATCACATTAATGTGAAGTTGAGAAAGTACAGCATATCATAGAAATATAAAATTTTGTAGGCCATAATGGATTTATTATTGAATATTGAGTATCAACAACCATTATGGATGGAAAACCTATGATCCTCATTAATCACTTTCATAAAAGACAAATAATGCAAGCAATCATCAAATTAATGAGTAATTCCATTCTCATTGGCAGAAAGTAATCTCCGCTGCATACCATTGTGGACATACCTACACCTAAGGAGGGAAACCAAATAGAAAATGAAGCAGAAATGGTATAAGCTGAGGAATAGTAAGAAAGGTAGCAGTTGAAGGAGTAAAAACATTGCTTTTATCACATGGTGATTAATTGTCTACCATGGTCTCATTGCAGCTTACCATTTTAAAGGTCTCACCTTGAACATGTTACACTGTAACAAAACCATGGTCAGACACAATTAATCATCATGTGGAATCAGTAAAGTTTTTATTCCTTCATATCTTATGATAGTTATTTGCACGTTATCTTTATTTGTGTCGCTGCGCCTTTACTAATCTGGTGTTACGGTCGTTAAGTAGAATATATATTTGGCTGCTTTAGATTTAATTTTTCTATCGGAATAGTGTCTTAATATTATTTAAGTAATTTTGTGATAGCTGCCCTTTTTCTTTTACATCAGGTGTGTAATCCTAACTCTTAATTCTTATTATAGGCTAACGATATATATACATATTGTTTTAATATATTTTTTTTCTGTTATAAAGCTTTTCATATATTATTTGTTTTACCGTTGTTTTGAGGTCTATTTTGACTGTTAGGATTTTTATTGTAATTTTCGTAGCGCAGCACTCTCATTGTGATCTTGAAAACTCTCGTTCCGTTCTCCAGTAGTGGTCATTTTAGCACATATCTCCCCTTGAAACACAGGTAGTTTCTTCCGTCCCTCTTGTTGTTAGTCATTGACTCACCCCTTCACTCCTAGCCCTCTCAAAACAACACCTGCGTCCTTGAAGAGCTAGGCACACCTCCCCCCCTGCTATCAATCCCTTTTGCTAATCCGTTTCTTCCACTTTCGGTAAACTCGAGTGACTATTTAGAGGGTAGGAGGTTGACCTTTTTCTTCTTCAGTTATTTTCCATTGCATTTTCGAGTGCGGTTTTGATATTTTTGCCTTGTTAGCGTTTTTCATGTGTTAGGATATACTTTCACCAAACGCATTGCAACTGATCACACTTTTATCTCAAGGACTCATATACTCTTTTTTACTTATTTATCCAAAGTCTATTTATACTTATTTATTTAAAGTCTATTTACGCGTATTTATATATTGTTGTTAGTACTTTTATTACTTATTTACCCTTATTTATACATTTTTGTTAGTCTATCACCCTTTTTATAGCTTTGCTCTTTCGTGGGGATCATATTGCGGGGAATTTATATTTTAGCTAGTTAGTTTCGTCTTTGCTCTCTTGTTGATTATTATCGTTAATCTATTTGTCCCACGTTAAGTTATATCTTAATTTCGTTAATTAGTCTTCTTTGGAACTATATAGTTTTCTAATTTTAAACCCATTAATCGACTTAATCCATATCCAGGTAACTACATTCCCTTATTTACGTTTAAAAAGAGACAAGTTAGTAAGTTTATCGGTTTGTTTTACTCTCTCTCAAATATCTATTAAGCGTAAATATCTATTAAAAAGAGACAAGCTAGTAAGTTTATCGGTTTGTTTTACTCTCTCAAATATCTATTAAGCGTATCTCCCGTCAGGTAAGCTTTTCTGAAATCCAAAGTCGCGATAGTGATAGGATGCCTTCGAATAGGTCACCCGTTGCCGGAGTTGAAAACGCCGGTGAATGCGAGGCTCTCGGAGACCGCATTACCGCGTTGGAGACGATGGTGCGGGAACTTCGGGCCCAGTTTGAAAGGGTGGCTGATACCGCTGAGGGGAATGGTCCGAGGGGTGGTTCTTCGAAAGGTCGCCGTGCCACAGGGGCTGCACGGGTTCGCCCGATTGCAAATAGCGGCTGGTCGATCGAGAGCCTTCCTCGAGGTCCATCTCTCGATGACGGGGTCACGTCACCCCGTAAATCTGAGTTTTGGAGGGTCGTGTCTCGGAGGGACGGTGGTAGTGTCACTCTAAGACGGGGTTTGGGGGATGCTGAGGCAAATCCCGTCCCCGTCTCGAACAGGTACCAGTTGCTGTCGGATGGAAACTCCGAGGTGCCTGACGTGCCTACTCCTACCCCGAAACCGGCACCTAGGAAGGGGCGTCAGAGTGGGAAGGGGGGGATCATAGTGTTAGGGAGTAGCAATGTCCGTCGTGTGATGGTCCCGTTACGGGAGAGGGCAGACCGCGAGGGTGTAAGCGACCGTGTAACGTCATGGTGCATCCCTGGTGGCGGTGTTCCTCAGGTGACGCAGGCGGTTGGTGCGGCGGTACGGGGCACGAAGTGCTCCAGGCTGCGGGTCGTGGCTCATGTCGGCGTCAATGATGCCACCTTCCGTGGATCTGAGGAAATTCTAGATTCCCTCCGGGATCTGAATTCCGAAGTGAAGCAGGTGGGTGGGACCATTGGAGTCGGCATTGAGCTTTCGATTTGTAGTCTTGTCCCGAGGATTGATCGTGGTTCTCTGGTTTGGAGCCGAGTGGAAGGCATAAACCAGAGGCTGCGTCGTTTCTGCACGGACATCGGAGCCTCCTTCGTGGACCTTAGGCCGGCAATCCGATCGTGTCGGATCCCTCTGAACCGTTCGGGAGTCCATTACACGGCCGAGTCGGCTAGTCGTGTAGCGAGTAGCATATTTGAGCACTGTAGGTCTTTTTTAGAGTAGAGAGTAGGGCAGAGTGTAGATATATTAGTGGGTTGAAAAATAAAGGGGTAAGTTCAAAACTTTTCACAGACAAAGATTCTTCCAGAAATGAGAATAGAGAAGTAGAGAGAAAAATCAGCGTTTCAGGTATTACATTTAATCACGAGAATCGTCAGTCGAGCAACACGTTCAAAGGCAGTCAAGGCTCAAGTCATTTTGATAGTGTGTCAATAAGACATGCATTTCCATTTATCAGCGGTGTAAAGCCTGTGAATAGTCTATTCGACAAAAGCAAATCAGAATTATTCCCGAATCGCAATATTACTACTTCCGAAGTTTTATTCGTGGCTGTGGTTAATTGCCGTAGTTTAAGAAATAAGATTCCCGAATTCCACCATTTAATTCATAGTACGAAGTGTAACGTCATTTTTGGAACAGAAAGTTGGCTAACAGATGATGATTCAGACAATGAGATCTTCCCAAAATCGTTCACTGTTTATCGGAAAGATAGAATTAATCGAGTTGGGGGCGGAGTTTTTATAGCTGTAAAGAATTCAATCGTCAGCCAAGCGATAACCGTAACTGAGACCAGCGTTGAATCTGTGTGGTGTTTAATTAAATGTCCAAAATTCAAAACTATTTTATTATGTTCGTATTACAGACCACCTAACTCAGATATAACGTCAATGTTGGATTTTCAAAATCAAATAAACAGCATAGCATCCAAGTATCCTGAAAGAAACTTGATTGTGGGTGGAGATTTCAACGTACCTTCTATAGATTGGGAGACTTATTGCTTCATTCCTGGTGGGAGGGATAAAGTGATCTGCGAGGCTTTATTACACACTTTTACATCTAATTCATTGTTTCAAATAGCATCCGCACCAAACAGAGGAGAACATATTCTTGATTTATTAGCGACAAATATACCACATCAGGTAATAAACGTTGGCACTGTCGAAGGAATAAGTGACCATAGGGTAGTAACTGCAAAGTTTTCTCTAAATACCGCTGTAAACTTTAAAAAAGAGCGTAAAGTTTTCATTTTTAAAAGAGCTAATTTTGATGGGTTTAAGAGTCATATGAAAAATGCTTTCCCCGAGTTTCAAGAATCAGTATTAAAGTTAAATGTAGAGAATACTTGGAAAGCTTTTCTTTCGCTCGTAACTTCGGGAATAAATGGCTACATCCCTAGTAAAATAGTAAAAGAAGGCAGCGAACCGAGATGGTACGACGCGGAAGTGAGAAAATCATTGAGGCGACAGAGAGCGTGTCATGCTAAAATGAAAAAAGTCAGCACGGATTTATCCGCTAATGAACGCGAGCTAATAATTAAAAAATATAGGATGACTAAAGCCGCCACGAAGGAAGCGTTCAGGAATGCGTTCACGAATTTTAAAAGAAAAACACTAGTAGAGCAGTTACAGGATAACCCAAAAGCATTTTGGTCATATGCTAGGGAAGTTCAAGGTAAACGATCTACCGTATGTTCGCTGAGAAACGACAATGGAGATGTGTTGACAAGCAGTTACGATAAAGCCAATGTATTAAATTCCTACTTTAAGAGCGTGTTCACGGAGCCTTCCGAAAACTCACCCGAGACCGACGACAATACCTGTATACATAAAATGCCAGCTATTGACATTAGTACGCTCGGAATAGAAAATATATTGAAATCGCTTAGTCCAAATAAATCACCTGGTCCAGACGAAATCCCTTCTCGCGTATATAAAGAACTAGCCTCAGAACTTGCCCCCTACTTGCAGTTAATATTCAGTAAATCCATCAAGCAACACGAAGTACCTAATGACTGGAAAATCGCTAATGTAACGCCTATATTTAAAAGTGGAGACAAGGAACAGCCATCTAATTACAGGCCGATATCTTTAACGTCCATCTCTTGCAAAGTCCTTGAACACATCGTAGTCAGCTCGGTAATGAAACACCTAGACGCGCAAAACTTATTAATGGGAAATCAACATGGATTCAGGAAAAGCAGATCGTGCGAAACTCAGTTAGCGCTTTTCGCCCACGATATTTTAGTCTCCGGGGAAGACAACATTCCAGTAGACGCGATTTTTCTTGATTTCAAAAAGGCATTTGATAAAGTACCCCACGGAAAGTTAATAATAAAACTGAAATCTTATGGTCTAGACGAAGATGTCATTTCCTGGATTAGAGAATTTTTGAGCAACCGCGTCCAAAGAGTAGTATTAGACGGTGCAGTCTCCACTGAGGTTAGAGTGACTTCTGGCGTTCCTCAGGGTAGTGTCATTGGCCCACTCCTATTCCTTCTTTATATAAACGACATTGGCGAAGTAGTGCAGAGTAAGTTACGATTATTTGCAGACGACGCTGTAGTTTACAGAGAAATTCGTTCCAGCAAAGATATAGATGAACTAACGAATGACCTTGCTGCTATCCAAGCTTGGTGCGATGTTTGGCAGTTAGAATTAAATTTGGAAAAATGCGTCGTAATGAATTTCTGGAAGAAGAATAACTCCCTACAGCGTAACTATGTCATTCGGGGCACGCAGTTAAAGGTAGTTGAATCCGTGAAATATCTAGGGGTTAGACTCAATAATGATCTATCGTGGAATAAACATATTCGAGAAATAACCGGTCAAGCTAATCGTAAAATGGGTTTTGTTAAAAGAATATTAGGAAAGTGCGACGACAAAGTGAGAGAAATTAGCTACTTTTCCCTCGTTAGACCACATTTGGAATACGCTGCCAGTGTTTGGGACCCTCATGAAAAAGGCTTAATAACAGAGTTAGAACGCGTGCAAAGAAGAGCTGCCAGGTATGTAAGAGGTCGTTACGATAGTCTTGTTAGTGTAACTGACCTCTTAGATAAACTCGGATGGGAATCTCTGTCGGACCGTAGATTGAAAAATAGACTAAACCTTTTAGATAAATTCAAGAGCAGTGTCTTTTCTGACGAAGTTAACCATATCTTGCGTACGCCAACGTACTACGGCAGATCAGATCATATAAAAAAAAATAAGAGAGATAGATTGCAGAACAGACAGATTTCGAATGTCATTTTTTCCACGATCAATAACAGATTATAACGGCAGCAATAGAACGCGTAAATAGATTGCATGACTTGTAGTGTAGCCTACTAACCTATGTAAAACTTACTGCATGTTTCTGAATTTCTATTCTATATTCTATTTCTAACAGCATATAGTAGTATAGTTTGTTATTATACGGGACGTTTCTTGGACGGTGTGGTGTGCATGTGGGAGTCCAAACTTTTTATTAAAAAGTCACCAAGGAGTCAAGCGGTTTATCCTGCAATCTGAAGGCCTGGTTACACAGTACATAAACACTTAGTTAATGCGTGAAATCATGAACGATTTTGGTGGACTGGAACAGGACATAAACAAATGCATGAACCACATTACAGCAGGTTCTATTTTCTGTTCCTGCGTTCACACAAGTTTGGTGCTTATGCAGTGCATTTTCATGTTCATTCGCGCATTCAATCATTTAAGCATTAACTTGTGCATGTTAATGTATCATGTAACCAGGCCTTTACTGATGGTAGACTTCCTGGTAGATCTAAGAATTATTATTTATACAAAGATTGGTATTCTGAGAAAAATGCACACCAGAGTATTTCCATTGAAATAATTCGTCAACCAAACAACCACTGAACAGCGTCCTTTGGATTAGTATTTTAAATGTTACGATTTAGTAGGGGTTCTCCATAAGCCTCACCCAAATTTGAACCTGGGAGAATCTGGTTGAGTTAATCTGAAAAATTAAAAATACAACAGTAACAGAAAAGCAACATATCAAATCCTTAAGATTAAAAAATTGAACAGAAACCATTAAAATCAAAGCAAGGTAAGATGAGTCAAAATAATCTTATCCTAACATGCCTCCCATTCCTAAGGCTATTCATAGCTATTTGAGGATCTATTGCTATAGATCTTAGCAGATATGCATGGTTTCAATTTGTATAATCATGGATATATAATAATTATATTCTATTTCGGAAAACCAGTTGGGTAAGTCAATGTAAGAAGCTCATTAGGCACTTAAAATATCATTCAGCAGGTAATGAGTTACAATGTATATTTCTAAAAAGTAATTGCCCCTAGTTGCTTCAAAATAAAATATTATTAAATCACATGAACTCACCACTTGCATACTAATCAAATGATATATGTTATAATTTAAATAATCCCTTTCCTTTAACACTACATGATTTTTTTAGAGATGCCACCATGGCAATGTGAGTTCCATCTATTACTCTGATTTTCAAAGGGAAAACATACATCACATATAACCAGTAAAAACCAACCACTTAATGCATGACGCATACATACTTGCCTAAGAAATATAGCATTCAGTCTACTGCGTTCACTATTCACGGACGTTCATAAATTTTTAAACCAAGTTAGAATATACCTACGCCAGCGCTATGATATTGAATTTTGGCTATGGTCCACGGTCACCCATTGTTAAAGAGATAGTCATTTATAGTTTTTGTCACCTCTTCCACACCCCGGTACAAAAAGCTTCTCTCCATGTTCATATATGCATCATAAGCTATGTATGGCACTTATTGTCCAACAGCATTGAAGGTAAGAGTAGCCAATACCTGTAATGAAATGAATGTTTATCTTGAGGCAAAGTTGAACAGTTATCGATACACACGGTTACATGCGCGAGTGAGAAACAACCTGAATGTATTTTCATGGTTATATATTCAGCTATTTTAAGTTAGATATAAGCTAATATGTAATGACGCCCATATTACACAATTAAATACAAGATACCAATGCTCGGAATTAGTAACACAATAAAACTATAGTAATCAACGTCCGGTCAAAAGAAACTAATGACCGAGGATACTTTTCGCAAAACTACCGTTCTCATACGGAAGTTCAAAGCCTAACTTGAAGAACAATGAATAAACTTATCCTAGAATAGCGAAATACGGTAACGGAAGGACATTAGCACTGTTAAAACACTTTTAAACGAATTATTTAGGATGAGCGGTAAAACAATTCAATTGCACTTATCGAGTTTGAGTAAATAATCATTCCAGCAAGGCATAATTTGCTTCTCAACAACCAGAAGTTGACTCTCCACCACATAACCCTCCCTGCAGAAATGAAAATGTTGAGAAAACAACGAGTGAACGTATTTACATTGTACGCGCTTTGCGCGCATCGGTGTATTTGTTTTGGGGGCAAATTCAAATACACCGATTTAAAATTAATGTCATGATCAGCGGTAATAAAGTTAGACTTCTTCGCGTTTCAAATCTTATTTAACGTTGGATCACCAGCAGAAATCGCTGTAAAATTTCTATGAATAAAAAAATAAATATTCATACATGAAACATGTGTACTTACTTTGTTTACATAACTTACAGCTGATGTCCGTGAAGCTTCGGAGATGTATGGCGTCAATCAGATTTTGCGTTCAGCGTTCATTGAGGCGAAAAAGGCTTCTGTATTCCTTTTCACTCAGTTCAAAGGCGACTCCTCTTCTCCTGAAATTACGCTGTGTTCTCTCATCAATTAAATCCTCGGCATCAAAATTCTCATGTGCGTACATTAACATCATGAAGTCCGCCATATTGTTTACTTGGTATCCATCGTAGTCAATCCTTCGTAATCATCTCGACCGATGGCTACCGAGTCAGATAATTACGAAGGGTTTTTACGAGTGAAATTTTTACGAGTGATTCAAACACACCAAAATTCCGAATCGCTCGTAATTGTACCCGTAAGCTTTTTAATCCTAAATGAAATATTTACAGAAAAGAGAGAGAGAGAGAGCTCCGTTTATATAGAAGAGCGACTAACTTTGCATTACTTTCCTCGATTTTGCCTGCAGCAGAATTTGAAGAGCCCTCGAATAGTTCATATTATCAGCTTTCTCTATTGTGTGGTATTTTTTAAAATTAAATTTCAATGAATAAATTATCTGTGACAGCATTTTATCAAAATATTTAACAACTAATCACTTAAAGATATCAGATTGATTGATTCAAATGTAGTTAATGATGTATGGTATTTCAATTATTAAGTATAACTATGGACTGCAATAATATGCTTCCGGTTACTTACCTCTCCTTTCATTATTTTTCATTCGTATTGTACCAAAATTTCCAGAGTTCTCAACACGATTAATTACTGCTACGATTAAAAATTGATTTAAAATTACTCATATCTATAAAGTTATAATTGCAAGGAATGCTTTTGCGATACATAAAAGCAGCATTATTTGTCTCAAAATTGGGCGTGTTGTTTGAGTTTGTCATTGTATGCGGGGAATCATTATTTGGTAAGCATACACTGAAAGAAAAAATTGGCTGTTGTATCCAATAGTTGGATCCCACATCCAATTTAAATGGTTGCTATGGCCCCATCCAGTTAGTTGGATGAGGGAGCCATTTTAAATGGCTGGGTGAGAAATGGTTGTGACAACCAAATCGTTATTTCTCGAATATGTTTATTCCACGATAGATCATTATTGAGTCTAACCCCTAGATATTTCACAGATTCAACTGCCTTTAACTGCGTGTTCTATGTAAAACTTACTGCATGTTTCTGAATTTCTATTCTATATTCTATTTCTAACAGCATATAGTAGTATAGTTTGTTATTATACGGGACGTTTCTTGGACGGTGTGGTGTGCATGTGGGAGTCCAAATGCATGCTGCATGCTGGTGATTGATCACCCCCTGCCAAACACCCTAGAGGTGGCTCGCAGGGTAATTTGTAGATAGATAGATGTAGATAGTTGGATACCACAGTCAGCGTCGTTGGGTCTTACGTCCATCTATATTGGATGCCTCAACCTTGCGAAATTGTTACCGAAGCGTTTAATGAATGGGTAATATTTCATATTATTAATAGTGCCACCATTTGAAAGTAACATTATAATATCCTTTCGTGGTACTAATTCCGCCACTTCCGACGAACATTAGAGTCAGAAAATGCACTTTTTAAAAATAAAATGTTTACTTAGAGTAAATTTTGGGGTTCATAATTTTTACTGCAACTTGTTACCTTGAAGACTTACTCACCTCGAATCACTATCATGAGGAATTGAATGCCATAAATAATGCAAATAGGTTAAATGATATAAGAAAGCAGTGGTCTTTAATAAAACGTATATATTAAAAAATGAGGCAACTTTTTAAAAAGAATCAAATTTTCAGGTGAAACATTTTGTTACACAATATCTGAAGGCTGCATACAATTCTGCTGCAATAGTCCGGCATTCTCACATAAATTACAGGCTGAAAAGATATTAAGTTTTCAACATTGATGTAGTTTACTATGCTGGTTTCAAGAACTTCGTAAACATAAAAAAATTGTCGAAATCCAAGGTGTGCAGAGCTTTGTAGACGAAACACTCAATCATTTTCGTTGGAAATTATTCTGTCCACTTTTCCAAATTCAGGAAGGCTGAAATCGTCGAAACCAACTGCAACACATTTTCCACTTCGGTAACGAGTGAACTTCCTTTTCACCCAAGGCACCTCAAGGCAAACTGACACAAACTCACAAGGAATTTTCCTATAAGTTCACAGTGTCCATCAACACCTCACAATCTTCCACTAAGGAACTGAAATAAATATATAAAATATTTACATAATTAAACTAGCCTTTATGTTTATTGGTTATACTCTTTTGCAATTAGTTACCAACGTTTTAAATGAAAAGGAAGCTACTTTCTACTCATAACTTAAGCTATTTATACAGTACATAAATCAGCCGTAACTTCTTGACATGTAAACATCAAGAATAGCTAGATCAGGAGAAAAATTATTTAAAAATTCTGTGGTATGTTACACCTTGTAATATGGATACCATAGTATATAGGTCTATATATCCTCGATTTGAGTTCTAAATTTCGTGATACACAGCTCTATATTGCAGTTCATACGCATTGTAACGTTTGATATTATGTTTATGTTTTGATTCCTATTATTTATTTGATGTTTATATTTGGATTGTTGCCAATAGAGTATGTGCACATTTTTGGGAAGTGATCTTAAAAAAGAATTTACACCTCAATTAGGCTAAATTCCGAGTCTGAGAATAGAGAGGTACTTTTTAAGCGAGATATTAATTATTAAAATTTGCAAAATTAATGATGCGCTGAAACACCAGTCGGCCATATTCTCAAGGCTGTGACGTCATTTTGTTCGACGTGTTCTCAGACATTCCTTGTTCTTTAGGGTGAGCCCCTCTACAGCGTATACTGAGTTTGGAAAGAAGCCATGGAATGCCTTATGAACTAGATTTAAAGTGTGTACATGCCATCATCTACATCTTTTAATTCATTTGTTTCTCGGTTACGCTGACGACAAGACTATCAACTTTTCTACCTCGAACTACCTAATCGTATTTCTTACTCCTCGGTTCTCGCATTTGCGTTCGTTTGCAGATTTATAGTGACATTAAAATTAAGAGACACTTAAACAGTGATGATCCTTGAAAATAGTACGACTTAATTCGTGAAAACTAAGTCACTAATTAGTAACTAACTTAGTAAGTGTACCCGTACTACTAACTAAAAAACGGAAAATTAATTTTCGATAAAAAGTGATAGTTTGGGTATTCAAAATGTTTGTCATTTAATTCCAAACACAGTGATGCTAATATTTTCTAAATCGAATGTGAAATAAGCTCATTATTACGTATCACAAGTCGGGACTACTTTTTGGAAATGCACCGCGCGCAGGGATTCCTCGCTTAATGGATAGCACAACCGGTCATAAGAAGACACTTGTACCTTGAAAACCAATAAACTTATGCTGTGAAGAAATATAAAATGAACCAATTATTAAATTGTGCTAACAAATGCTTCGAGAAGCATATTGAAACCGAATGAATGAAAAGTAATCGTCTGATCTAACTATCAAACATTTGATTTCCAGCCCGAGAGATTTCCGTCATTCATCCGGACCAAGTTTTCAATAACCAATTTTTAGACATACCTCACAAATGCTATTCATACACCTCAACCAAGAAAATGTACATCTGACTGACATATCTATGTTAGCGAACTGAAAATAACTTGTAGAAACATTGAGATAATCAGAACTCTGCTTTTGAATACATTAATTCCACGAAAGAACAAATACGTCGACTGAAAGTGCTTTTTTTTAGAAATTAAGATCAGATTACTGCTTAAACTGGACCAAAATGTAACTTCAGTTATTTGTGCTTACGTTTAAAACCTTAAATAGCCCAGAAGAAGAAGAACCCAGCTCAGTAACGGCAGTTTAATAATTAACCATGGATATTCATCCAGTCACCACGGGCCATAACTGAACATGAAAAATTATTTTTCGCGGGTCAGTAGGTTAAATAATAATAGAATAGAAAATAGTTAAATAGGTAAATTAAATTATGATCGGTATTTGAAATGACAATAATACAAATATCGATAGTTATCTACCTACCGGCACTTTTCCTTCCGTAAACCCTCGAATCGTGCTAACAAACTTTTGGCCAATTACCTAGTGTAAACAATCTTACTTAATTCACTTATGTTAGACCTAATTTCCGATGAGGTTTTTCGTCCATTTCTCTTTATTATGAATGAGACAAGACAACAAAAAAGCTCCAGTTCAACATTAAAACTTCGAGCCGAGGCATGTAGGTATAGTCCAACATAATCAGCACGGTCAATCATTGAAGCATCCACCTTCGGGATATTATTTGAAGAAACCCTCACGAAACCTGATTCCACGATAAGCACTTAAACGTATTTCCCATTACACAGATCAGATCCACCAACTTTTTCCAATGCACACGTAGTTTATTGAATCATAAACACGATCATAACACGATAAACACCTTGCACGCTGATGAGATAGACCAGAATGACGTCACATACCGAGGAGCCAATAGATGAGCGTTTTCGTCTGCCTAATATCGTTGCGAAAACAATGCATATTAAATAGTAATTATTAAACCAACTAAGCAACAATTAATGCTGTTAATCGAAAGTAATGATATTTACGATACACTTTATCGAATAAACTGCATTTCAGTCGTATTCCTCCCGAGTGCACATACTCTATTGGAGTTGTTGAAACGAGAGAGGGAATTGTTGAGAGGGAAGCCATTTACATATGAGCTGGAAGGAAGGAGAGGAGAATAAGAAATTGTGATATGAAATGAATAAAGAGGTCTCTGGAAGAAGCTAGTGTCCGATATTACACTTTGATATTATATACATTTAGGGTAGAGTCGTTCGCATAATTAGTGCATAAGTATCTGCATTTCTCTTTGTACAGTGGAACTCAGGTTATCCGGTGTGCATGAACTTGCAATTCAATCCAATTGAAATTGAAATCTAATGGAAAACTACTTGAAACTTTTCGTCAATGGATTAAATGAGAATACAAACATTTCATTCAGAACTAATGATACTGTGGTACACATTAATTAAGTTAAAATGCATTCGTTTTATTAGAAACGAAATGCGTAATTCATACGGGTAGTCATCGAAAATTGACCGGAGTTATTTTCGAGGAAACGTAAGGTTTAAAAAATACAATATCCTACCTAAGGATAACATCAACCCAAAAGATAAAATCTTGAACGGTGAAATAATATAAGAGTTCCGCATAAAAACGAAACACGATAGCCAAACTCACCGGTAAATTTTTCCACGAGACAGTTCAGGCCCCAAGCATCAAGAAAATCCTTAGCTCGGTTATCCATATCGGTTATCATCTCGTCTTTAAGTGCTCTAAGAGTATAAAAAGAAGTATTAAAATTGGAATTGAATGGCAATATTTTCTCACTTGCAAGAGGAAACTTAAAACCCATTTACTTACCTCCAAGCGCGCCAAACGTGTGCACTTACGAGTTGTTTATAATAAGAACTGTTTGGGAGTCCGTCGCTATGGCGATGATTGACGCAGAAGCGATATTAGTCGCCCTTTCCATCGAGTTGGCTGTGGGATCCAACTGTTGGACGAGGGATCTCTTCGAGATGGGTGTGGGGACCAACACTTGGACGGGATGAAAGCTTCTCGGGTTTCCAACCGGGTCAGGGTCTGCATGGTGTAGGCCGACGTTTCGTTGGGAGACTTTCCCAACATCCTCAGGGCTGATGATGCCGTTGTCGCGGTGTTTCGATATATATACCCTCCTCCTTCACCTAGGTGGTCTCTGATTGGTCCGGGATTTTTCCTCCTTCCTCGTCCTATTTAATGCCAGGTTCCAAGCGCTACTTAGCTGCAGTCCTCGATCTCTATTGATATTGTTGGGGTGAAGACGGATCTCCACGGCTTCTTTAGTTATACGGTCCCAATAGCCCCGTGTTCTTCGAGTTGGGCAGTTTCTTCCCAGTGGATATTGTGATTTTCCTGGACACAGTGTTCAGCAATGGCCGATTTTTCAAACTGTCCGAGTCGGAGGTGGCGTCGATGCCCCTTCACCCTCGTCTCAATGGTCCTCTCCAATATACACTTTACCACATTCGCATGGAATGCGGTAAATGCCGGCTGTCTTGAGACCGATAGGGTCCTTAGCTCGTACTAACTGATCCTGGAGTTTGCCAGGAGGAAGGTGAATGCTACGAATATTGTGTTTAGCAAGAATCCTTGCTATCTTCCCCGAGACCGTAGAGACGTAAGGCAGGATGGCTTTTGATGCTGGAGGCCGTTCTTCGTTTTGTTTGTCTCCTTTGTCTTGTCTAAAGGCCCTTTTAAGGGCCCTATGGACTTGGAATTGGCTGTATCCGTTGTCAATTCTTGCTAAACACAATATTCGTAGCATTCACCTTCCTCCTGGCAAACTCCGGGATCAGTTAGTACGAGCTAAGGACCCTAATAGTCTCAAGACAGCCGGCATTTACCGCATTCCATGCGAATGTGGTAAAGTGTATATTGGAGAGACGGAGAGGACCATTGAGACGAGGGTGAAGGAGCATCGACGCCACCTCCGACTCGGACAACTTGAAAAATCGGCCATTGCTGAACACTGTGTCCAGGAAAATCATAATATCCACTGGGAAGAAACTGCCCAACTTGGAAGAACAAGAGGCTATTGGGACCGTATAACTAAAGAAGCCGTGGAGATCCGTCTTCACCCCAACAATATCAATAGAGATCGAGGACTGCAGCTAAGTAGCGCTTGGAACCTGGCATTAAATAGGACGAGGAAGGAGGAAAAATCCCGGACCAATCAGAGACCACCTAGGTGAAGGAGGAGGGTATATATATCGAAACACCGCGATGAGTGTATCATTGAATAAAATTCCTTTTTGCTCTAAAATTTTGATTGCCATATTAGATCTTGGAACCTGATTTTTAGAATATACCGATGATGTGCTGATCCTGAGCGATGTCGGCAAGGCTGCCCGGAAGACGACGTTTTTATCGTTGGTTTGAGGAAGATCGCATTTGGGAATCGTTTGCTCTTCTCGCGATCGCCCTCCTCTTTCAAGACAAGCTTAACCCGAGTGAATATTTCGCTAGGCGTTATGACCGCCACCGAGGCTCACAATCAGATCTGCGTGCAAAACTCACCCCGAACAGCGAAATTTATTGTGAAGAGGCTTAGTCACTGACGGAATGGCTGAAAAGTGCCGAAGCCGAGAAAGATCGCAGCTAAGTAGCGCTTGGAACCTGGCATTAAATAGTACGAGGAAGGAGGAAAAATCCCGGACCAATCAGAGACCACCTAGGTGAAGGAGGAGGGTATATATATCGAAACACCGCGATGAGTGTATCATTGAATAAAATTCCTTTTTGCTCTAAAATTTTGATTGCCATATTAGATCTTGGAACCTGATTTTTAGAATATACCGATGATGTGCTGATCCTGAGCGATGTCGGCAAGGCTGCCCGGAAGACGACGTTTTTATCGTTGGTTTGAGGAAGATCGCATTTGGGAATCGTTTGCTCTTCTCGCGATCGCCCTCCTCTTTCAAGACAAGCTTAACCCGAGTGAATATTTCGCTAGGCGTTATGACCGCCACCGAGGCTCACAATCAGATCTGCGTGCAAAACTCACCCCGAACAGCGAAATTTATTGTGAAGAGGCTTAGTCACTGACGGAATGGCTGAAAAGTGCCGAAGCCGAGAAAGATCGCGGGTCCCATCTAAGCTCAAAATAATCATTTTACTCAAGAGAGTGGATTATTTGTGTAAAATATGGCGCTCATAAAATATGGCAACCGCTTTTATCTCAAAAGTGTACTCCATTGCTCTCTAAATCGACATCAACACCTACATACTTCTGCTCCGCAAGTAGCCTCATTATTCATGAGGTGCGTAGTGTTTACAATAATAAATGTGTAACTAAAAATTGGATAATCTTAACGTAAAATGACGCTTTGGATTTATAGGATGGCAGCAACATTGTATTCTACTTTGTTGACTTAATGAGTCCATAAATGACCGTGGGAAAGAATAATTCCTATTCCAACCCGTTCCTTAAAGGCCTGGTTACACGGTGCATTAACCCGAACGGGTTAATGTCTAAATGTTTGAACGCGAGAATGAACGGAAAAATTCACCGTGTAACCACCCCAAAATGTACAAATGCATGAACGCGTGAACGGAAAATGGAACCTGTTCTAATTTCGTTCATGCAATCGCAAAGTTGATAACAGAGCCACCTGTTGGGAAACAAAGGAAGCGACACAAATAGTTGTTATCTGCAGGGCTGCAGGGTTATTCAGTAACTCTTAACGCGTATTTATACTGTATCGTTGAGTGCTTGAATCCTACCACAAACTCACCATTAGTGTCTACACTAATAATCATATAGATTATCCCTGCATGTATGCCGGACATACCAAGTTTATGCCTATGGTATCTTATTGGTTGTATTATGCCGGAACAAAACAATCGATGAGGTTATAACATAGGTTTCAACACGGCATTTGTGAAATACAACGGCTATCATACGACTAATAGAATACATTTAAACATAATTTACATCATACGAATTAACGGCAATTCTACCTTTTATACGTCCGAGGTGGGAATGCACTGGCCCACCACTAAAAGACGACTCACATTAGCAAATTCATAAATCGACCAGACCTCTAAACCAACATCTTTTCCATCAACAGCAAATATCTTCTTAACTTTATTAACCGTCCCGGACAAAAGTAGAACAAAGTATTAAAAATATCTACTCTCATACATCACCTACACTCGTCAGTGAAACAGATGACAGAAAAATGTCTAGTAAACACGGCTAAAAAACAAGATGCGTCTACAATTTTTCAGCCTAAGTATTAACTTTGATAACGGTTTGAAACAAACAGAGTACTATTGAGATATAACAATAAGCGAGAGATAACGAAAAATATTAAATATAAATAAATATTACTGGCACGAAATGAAACAACTTCGGCAACTACAATAAACACCACTGTTTACACGTCAGCGCAAATATATTACCAGTATGTGAAATTTCCCGGTCCTACAGGAAACAACGAAAAGGGAATTCTTTTCTGGTAGGTATCGTCTGCTTCCTACCTAATGATACTGTTTACAAATTTAAGTTTTGCGCACTGTAAAGGGAATGAACAAAAACTAAACGCCTCGCGATAAGAGAAAATGTGTGAAAACTTGTGCGAACGCATGTACCGTGTAACCGCTCATTCATGCTCCTCGTTCACGCAAACGTCCATGAATTCAGACATGCAAACAGACACGCATTCATACATTAACCCGTACGGGTTAATGCACCGTGTAACCAGGACTTAAGATATTTCTTTTCTTTTATAGTTGATATCGGGATATCCTGGAATTGTAGTGGCCTCTGGTTTCACTCGTCTCTTTGATAATGCTTTAAAATTACAACCCTGGAGTAGTTCTAAAAACTTGCCGTTGTTGAAGCGGTGTGGCACTCTGTGTTCACTCCAAGGTGTATTCCTATTTTATTTATTTTAACTGCGCTTGTTGATCCCAGTCTGCAGACGATATACATATGTATTGCATGCTTCCGCGTCCCTAAGGTTTAATGTCCTCGCATCCACGTAAGAAAAACGTTCTTTGGCGCGATTCTTTATGGTTTTCTCGTCGTACGGAGGCAGGGGGAAGGAGTTACAGGTGCCGTGCCGCTCCCCGCGGAGAGAGGGCAGGGGGGGCGGGTGCGGGGTCCGTTGCAAGGAGACGGCTGATTGTAGTCGTAGGCCACCAGCGGCAGCAACAGAGGGGGAAGGTCTTCGGGTTGGGCGGTAGGCGGTGTTGCGCGCTGTCCCTCCCACGCAATATCCCTGTGGGGAGGGGTTTGGTTCCCAGCGGGTGGGGGGGGCGGGAGGGGGGAGTGGCCTCGTATCCATGGTGACGGAGAGAGTGAGAGAGATAAGTGGGGAGGGAGGGAGGGAGGTGGCAAAGCATCCCGGGGTGTATCCAGCGAGCGCCCTCCATTTTGGCCCTGTCCTCTCCATCACCGCATTGGAAGAGAGAAAAGTCACACCACTTCATGGCCGTCATATTTATTGCTCGGAATTCGCGCATTTATCAGAATGAAAGGGGAACTAGGCCTTATTGCCAATTGAATGGGAGGGTGGGAATGACATGCTTGGTTCATTCGCAAAATGATTATACCTGACTTCACCAGTAGTGTACCTGTAAAAATTATAGTGAAGTGAAGAAATTGGAAAATAAACTTTAGCCAGAAATATAAAATGGTCGTGAAAAACCTCTAGAAAATAGGAAAAGTATTGGGGGTTGGGAGTGAAGAATCTCTCGGCGCCATTATGAGGAAATCTGGTTTTATTCATTAATTTTATTATGAAATGAATAAATGCGTGAATATTTTTCATTATTTCAACGAATAAAGTGCCTTTATTAGAGTGGTCCAACTTTGATAGCTTGTACTTAAAAAACAAAACTCAGCTAATGTCATTTGCGCATGTTTGCCATCCATGCTTTTAAGTTTCTAGGAAGATTATTATGGAGGCTTCCGCAATGATTAAATTGATGATTAGTTTTCGGGTTAGTACCGCGTCGACTCATTTTTTTCGCCGAAAATTATTCGACGCGGTATTAACCCGGAAACTAACCAACAATTTCTTGGAAGATCTTTGTAATTCGAGGTGGCATTGGGAAAGAAACTGCCCTTTCCCCTTGTCCCTTAGTTTGTGGAATTCGCTGTCCTGTGGCTTAAACTGGGTTGATACTCCACCCTAAGTCACTGAAACCATCTTTTGGCTCGAATCACTAAAGAGAATAAATTTACCTTGCAAATCTCCTTCGATCCGCATGCAGCAATTTTAAATGGACAGCCTGAAATTTGCTGGAATCTGACGTGAGTGCTAAATCCTTGAAGACTTCATTATCATTGAGGAGGCTTCAGTTCTTCACGGAGAATTTTCATTAATGTCCTCAATGAGGGCGCGTTTAACCAACCAATGGAATAGAGTTGGAAAACCATTGGAAGTGGTCTGCAGGCGGTTGCTGAGGAAGTTCTTGGTAAAAGAAGAGTCGCTACTAAAAAACCATGGATCATGCAGGACGTATTAGATCTCATTGAAGAAAGAAGAAAATACAAGGCTGCGAAATCAGAGGAAGGACAGAATCATTACAGGAGAATAAGCAACGAAATATGTCGTAAAGCGCGGAAGGCTAGAGAAACGTGGATGAAAAGCATTTGTGAAGACGTGCAAAACAATCTTAAGCATGGAAAAGTAGAGGCCGCTTATAGGATAGTGAGGAACCACTTTAAGGAAAGGGGCGTAAGATGTGATTACCTTAGGGACAAAAACGGAGAACTATTGATTGAAAACGAAGAAAAAGGGAAGAGATGGAAGGAATATCTGGAAGATTTGTACAAAGGAAGTCGCCTCAGAACGAATGCTGTCGAAAACGAGAGGGAAGTGGATGTCGATGACATGGGAGCCCTAATTTTAAGATCGGAATTTGATGCGGCTGTAAGAGACCTCAGGATAAATAAAGCGTCTGGCATTGATGACATTCCTGCAGAACTAATCAAAAATTCAGGAGAGAAGACGTTGAACCAGCTATACAAAATCATTAGTGAAATGTATACGACAGGTGAGATACCAAAGGATTTCGAGAGGAACATTATAATCCCTATTCCTAAGAAGAAAAGAGCGAATATGTGCGAAGATTTTAGGACCATAAGCCTTACTACACATGCATCAAAGATACTGACAAGGATCATCTATAGAAGAATAGAACGAAAAGCAGAAGAGTACTTGGATGAGGACCAATTTGGATTCAGAAAAAACAAAGGCACAAGGGAAGCAATATTGGCCCTAAGACTGCTCATAGAAAAGAGAATGGAAAAGAACAAGCCAACATTCGTTGCGTTTGTGGACTTAGAGAAAGCAAATGACAACGTGGATTGGAGCACAATGCTTGGAATCCTAAAGGAAATTGGGGTTCTTTGTAATGACAGAAGAATCATCCACAGTTTATACAAAAACCAAGTAGCCGTGATAAAATCAGCGCCCAGCTGTGAAGAAGCAAGAATTAGGAAAGGAGTGCGACAAGGCTGTACATTGTCACCCGTAATTTTCAACGTTTACATTGAAAAAGCCATTAATGAAATCAAAGAAAAGGAATTGGGAGTGAATATCCATGAAGAAAAAATTAGCATGCTAAGATTTGCGGATGACATAGCCGTTATAGCAGAAACAGAGAAGGATTTGAAAAATATTCTGGTTAATATGGGTAAGGTAATGAGTAGATATCAACTGAAAATAAGCACGAAGAAAACCAAGATCTTAGTATGCAGCAGAAGAGAAGAAGTCAAGACCAGCATTAAAATAGGGAGGCAAAAACTGATAGAGGTGGATGAATTCTGTCATTTGGGAAGCAAGATAACTAGTGACGGGAGAAGCAAGAAATAAATTATCAGCAGAATAGCCCAGGCGAAGAGAGCATTCCACCAAAAGAGAGACCTGCTTACAGCGGGAAACTTAAATATGGAAGTAAATAAACAATTTATGAGAACCTACATCTGGAGTATGCTCCTATACGGAAGTGAGGCATGGACAATGACCGCAGCGGAGAAAGCAAGGATAGAGGCCTTTGAAATGTGGTGCTACAGAAGAATGATGAAAATCAAATGGATCGACCGAGTTAGTAAGGAGGAAGTCCTAAGAATGGTAGGAGAGAAGAGAAGCCTCATGAAAACCTTAATAGGAAGACGAACAACCTTATAGGCCACATCTTGAGACATGATGGCCTGATGAAGACAATCGTCGAAGGACAAGTGGAAGGCAAGAATGGAAAAGGAAGACCCCGAACAAAATATATTGAACAAGTAAAGAGAGATGTGAAAGAGAAGAAATACGTAGGTGTGAAAAGATTAGCTGATAAGAGAATTGAGTGGAGAGCTGCGTCAAACCAATCCTAGGATTGTAGACGAGTGATGATGATGAGGGCGCGTTTTCATCGGTTTTTCAAATATGTCCGCAGGGCGGCGATGAATGCTGATCGATCCATTATTCTCAATACTTGAAATTCTCCTCGCGAGGAATTGGCTTAAAAAGTTTCGAATTCGACGGATCACATTATCACGAATACTAGTTCCGGCTAGCAGCCCCGAATACTACTTGCATTATTTCTTCATCAAATTCGGATCTCTCTGTCGTCTACGACGCCAGCGGTGACTCTTGTAAAAACAATTTAGACGTGCGGTGGGCAACTACTCATTCATTGACCTACTAAAGAATCCTCGATGCATCAATTGATGATTTTTTTCCCTTTCTGGTCTACGTCATTATGACTATAGTTATGCTCAGGTGTGATCGGGGTTTCCTTCCGTTCACTTTGCAGGCAGTTCCTCGATTTGATATCGTCACGCCGCCGTGGGATTCGAAGAGAAGTAATAATAATAATAATAATAATAATAATTCGTCTTTATTGGGCGAGATTGGGACTAGAAAGTCCCATCTTCCATCCAACCCCTCGTCAAACATTAAATATATGCAGTTAAATACATTGTCAAGTTGCTCATGAAATTACATGCAGAGAAATCACATAAAAATAAGTGGAAGTTCCATTTTCAATCAACAATTAGCAATATAATTTAACAAAGTTACTATTGACCAAATGTAAAAAGATGTTAGTGAACGTGGGAAAACCTAAGGATATTGACTGTCGTCCTTGTTGGAAAAAACCCACTGCAGGAAAACGCCCACACAAGAAGGGGGACGTGAAAAACCTGCGAAAACCTACTGAGAACGCCTATGTAAACCTGAGTATAGAAATACAATAAATTACATGGAAAATGTCACCCAGTACCTGTAATGAAAAGGAAAATTAGATGAAGCCGGATGAGATAATTGATGAATCTTTCGTACTGTTCCCGTGATGTTACATGTCTCGCTGTTGTTCTCGAAGAAGTGTAGTGCCTTTTTGAAGGAGGCGAGTGATGATGATTTACGTAGTGGTAGGTCAATATTGTTCCATCCGCGGCATGCAGTAACAATGAATGATTTATTGAATCTGACTGTCCGGTGGTGAGGATCTAACGATTTGATCGTTGGATTATTCTTCCTCATAGAATAATCCTCTAAGGTCGTTAGAATATCAATTGCGTACGCATGGTTTCGCTGATGGTAGGACCTGCCCGCCTTGTGACGGTGCGGGATTCCTCGTCCCTTCCTTCCTTCCCCGTCCTTTCCTTGGAGGCGTCGTCGGGCTCCTATCGCGGCGGCGCCTCCTTTCCTTGTTCCTTCCCGTCCTTCCCCTTCTGGGGGCAGAGGAGAAAAGCTAATCGCTTATAGTCCTCGCCCCAGGAGTGTATCCAGCGAACCCGACCCAAGGGTTTCGTTTCCATTGTCCGGTGGTGAGGTTAGATTGGGCCTCCTTTGCTTCCATAGCACTGGAGTGTTTTATCCCTCTTCCCTCCCTTCCAACCCTTTCCTTTCCCTGGAGGCGCCGGCGGGCTCCGATCGCGGCGGCGTCTCTATCCTTTTTCCTTCCTCTCCAGCCCCCTCCCCGGGATTCCTGGCGTATAAGCCCCTGGCTTGGTTCCGGGCCCCGGTGCGTTGTACCCTTAGCAGGGTTCGCCTTGAACCCTGAAAGCCTTTGTCCGGTGGTGAGGTATAACGAGTTTTTCATTTCCCCTCGTATTTGAGTCGTGTATTCTACTAAGTGTTTGAAATTCGTCTCTGAGGTACGCTGGTGTATTTGTCTGTAAGATTTGATAGAGAAGACAAAGGATATGCATCCGGCGTTGAGAACTAGGCTTTAACCATTTGAGATCGTTAATATGATTGGTGGTATGATCTGATATTTGTAAATTAAATATGAACCTAATGCAGGCGTTGAAGGAGCGGTGAAGTTTATTCGACAGCACCTGAGATATGTCTTGAAAGGCAACATCGGCATAATCAAAATGGGGAAGTATTAATGTTGAAATTAATTGCTTCTTTAAGGAGAGAGGAATAATGTTTCTGAAACGTATTAATGGAAATAATGACTTATTCACTGCTTTACATATCTTAGTTATATGAGATGACCAAGACAGACTTTCATCAATGATGAATCCTAGATTAATAACTTCGTCGCAGTACTTTATGGGAGAATCGGACATGTGTAGTTGCGGTAATTGATCTCTGTTGATTGACTTGAGTATTTTAGGATATCCAATTATAATAGCTTGGGACTTACTAGGGTTTATGCTTAGAAAGTTGGATTTGCTCCAATTGTTGATATTTTCTAGGTCATTATTTAGATTACATATTCCATTGAACAGGCTTTTAACATTTGAATTTTGGTACACTTGGAGATCGTCAGCATTAAGATGATATTTAGAATGATTTATCACTGAAGGGCAATCATTAATGTACTGAGAGAATAGCAGAGGTCCTAGAATAGAGCCTTGGGGCGCACCTCTTGTGGTTTCGATCCACCTTGAGCAGAAATCATTTGTAATCACTCGCTGATGCCGGCCTGTTAAGTATGATGTTATCCAATGGACTACCGTGGGAGAAAAACCCATGCCTCTCATTTTTGCTGCTAGGATATCTTTGTCTAAGGAATCAAAAGCTTTCGAAAAATCAAGTCGAAGTGTGTTATGTCTTGTGATCGTTCCGCTAGAATTCACCCATGTTCAGCACAAATTTTGATTTTTTCGTTTCGATCGCTAAATTATGCAAATGACTACCAGCGCAGTGCAGTTGGAGGATCAAAAATACAATTATGCATCGAAGGCAACAATCATATTCGCGTTTAAATCAATTTGTGAGTGAGTGTGTGACAGGGTTCCCACTCTACCTGGATGATGAAATTCACGGTTTTTTCCAGGTTTTCACGTTTTTTTCAGGTTTTCACGACTTTTTTCAGGTTTTCACGGTCTCAATTTCGTAAAATTCACGGCCCGTTAATAAGCCAACAGTCAGAAAATCCCTTGTCGTATATCAACAGAAAATTAACGCACGCGACAAACGGCCGTGAATGTTAACGCCGCAATGAAAAGTGATATCTGTTATGACGTGATCTATCGTTTGCAAAATTCAGGGCCGACTAAAGGACCAGCCCAGCCGCGCTCTTGCCCGGGCGCCGAATACCCTTCGGACCTTCTTCCGTCCGGGCACCGGAAGTCCTTTTTTAATTCCTCGCCGAGAGATTGCTTTTTGCACTCGTTGTTATTACTGCAGAGTAACAAAATTTACCTTACCCAATCTTTCTTATATAACGGAAAATATTTTATAACATTTTTTTATAGAATATAATAAACCGAAACAGAATTACATTCACCGTATTAGCGCGAATCTAAGACGAACACGATTCTAAGACTACCCTCGTTTTTTGAAACTCCACCACGGAAAAAAAATCCTAATAAAGATAAGATTATAAAATGAATGCGGTAGAACGATCAATGCTTTATTTTATTGCTAGGTTGCCTATGTCCCAGGAAACGCATGATTTTGGCGAGCAATTATGATATTCCTTAAAGACTTCAAACTATATTTTAGATAATGACAGGAATAATAGTTCTTTATCAAGACACTTAAGTCATATTGTTGATTCGACTCATATCTCTTTCAAAATCCTGAAGGAAAACGCCACCCTTCTAAAAAAATGTTTGCTCTCCACTCGGCATTCACACTGCTATTATGGATTTCTGTCTGATGTAAAGAATATGACTGCCTCATGAAATTTTTTATCATAAAGACACCCATTCTTTTCTAATTTGCGTAGCGCCAGATGAGCAGATGATTTCGGATTGTTAGTAGGAAGAAACCAAATATCTAGAGAAGATATCTATCCAAAGTAACCCTTTCAACTGAGACTCATAGTATAACTCGTAAATTGATAACTGATAATAACCTGATATCTTGATTTGGGAAAAATGCCACATTAACTGCCGAGAAGCTCAGCTGCGAGGATATCGAGTTTCGCCAGAAATCATCATTGTATTTTTCCAACTATTATCATGCTTTAAATGCTTAAATAACGTTAGAAATGCGTCGTGTTTGGTCTCATTCTTTTTTGAATTACGTGCACTTTACAAATATTTTAATCTAATAAAAGTATAATGCCAATTTCCGAAATTCATTGTTAGACACCTTTTGGGCTAATAGGTGATTCACGCAGCAGTTGACCTCCAGAAACTGGGAACTTCGAAGCAAATAGGCTGAAAAAGGTCAGTGGGTGAGAAAAGGGGGGAACCGCGAAACACGTTTCTATTGTTCTCGTGTAACTCGATATTTTTTTCGAAAGTAAGGTCTTCGTAATACGATCCTCGCGCGAGCTGAGACCGTTTTTTTTTATTTCGGAGAAGAGGAAAGCTTCAGAGGGGAGGAGGCGAGTTCTGAGTGGAGGGGTTCTTGAGAAATGGGCTAATGTAACTATCCCACGGTACTCAGCTTCTCCCTATAGAAATTCAATCTCCTGGGGGTGGTCTGTCGTTTTAAGCCACAAGCAACACGTTGTAAACACATCATCTCATTTTCGTCAAACGATGGATGTGGGAAAATTACATTGCATTTATGAAACTTAATTTGGGACCAGGTACTGCAAACGATAAATGCGGGAAAATGATCAATGCCGGAACGATAGATCGGGGCTCCACTGTATAATGCACTTGATTTCAAATATATAAAGACAAAATAAATACCTGCTGAAACACATTATTTTCACTTTTACTCTATTATTCATAAATGCATAATATTTAATTCATAATAAATTCAAAATATATAAATTCAAGCATGGTGAGCGCAGTCTATTGAGAGCTATTGTCATAAATTGAAAGCCTACTTGCCGTAGAAATATTTCCTTAAATAAAATTCATATGGCAAAATCATATTTCGAAGCATATGGCATGTGCCCTAATTTTGTGTGGGAACCAAACTTCGAGTTACAAATCAGATAATTTTCGTAAATGGTTCATTCTGGGTCCAATGGAAATGCAAATTATTTCATTCGTCCTTTTTCGAATACAAGGCCATCCCTAGCTATTACTGAAATTGAAACGCTTAGACAATATAACAAACTTCCGCCATTAAAATGGAAAATATCGGTCAATATGCCGTCATATAGTACGGACCAATGACTACACTTCGAATATTCGTGTGTAGAGACATGCGTAGACTAAGAGTCTACGCGTGCCTGACCATGAAACATGATTAACATATCGAATTTGATCAGTCAATCGTAGTATTGTTACCAAGACAGATATTTTTAAGGTTTCTTAGCAAAATCAGGGCTTTTTCAGGTTTTTTCACGGTAGACGAAATTCACGGCTTATTCACGGGTTTAAGGTTTTCACGGTTGAGTGGGAACCCTGAGTGCCTTTTTCCAAATTCACATCCAAAAAACGGAACCATTTCAGAAACTAGTGCAATCTATTAACGGATCATGAAAAACTACATAAAAAAGCAAATATTAATTTCCCTTCGGTTTCATAAAGTGCATACCGCTGAAATTATCCTTAAACCAAAGTTCCACTCTTTCTGTACAGGCAAAATGTCATCAATCAGCACACCTATGTTGTTAGCGTCAGAGCTTAATCTGCAGCATGTCGATTTGATAAATATGTAACCCCAGTTGATTAAGAATCCACTAAAATAAAACGTAACAAAAGATTTAACCAAGAGATAAATCAATACTTAATCAATAAACATCAACAAATAGGAGATCAAAATTTCAATATGCAGTTAAAATAAATGTAATTTTGAAAGGAAAGTTAAACTATAAATTATTGCCAACTCTCTGAAACTATAAATTATGTATTACAAACTGAATATGTAGGCTAGTTCTAATGCATCACTTTAATTGACTTTTAATTCTATAATTTCCACCTATTTTATACGTGTTTTATATTATCCATTACGTGAGAAATATAAAATTTCAGTACCCTATATTTTGGGAGGGAATGCAAACCTTACTGGTGGATTTCCTCCATAAATTGCAATGTATCTTAACCCAGTTCCAAAGTTTTGGTTCTAGAATAAATTCCATTATGCAATTATACAATGTAGAACAATGCAAGTTTTTAAGTAACTCCTCCTCCTTTCCGCCGACACTCGTATTTAGGGAAGGCGCGAGGGGGGAGTAAGGTAATGAGGGGCGCAGGACTTATCAGCGAATGCGGCCAGCGAGCAACCATTAGGGGTGTGGCGTGCGGCTGTAGCTCGCGGAAAAGTATTTTATTCCTGCAAAACTGATTATTTGACGTAAAATTTGAGCAACTTTCAGATCATAAGGGTTCTAAAATTGTACGTTACCTCTAAAATTGATGCTTTTTTCTCAAATTGGGAAAATTGAATGTTATTACATTTATGCTCCTTGAACGACCTCTAAATGTTAAACAATCGGGCTGAAATTTTTAGGGTATCCATTCTGCACCCCATAGCATATGTTAAGGGGTAGAAATAAAAAATCCGAGAAAAAATAAAAAATAGGAAACACCCTACCCGACTTCCTCTCATCTCGGCGTCATAACAAGTAAAAATAACTTCGCAAGCCGCCTTCACAAATCCCTTAATCGAATTCCCGGGCGTTGGAAATGTTCACATTCTGCCACGTCGAGTATCCAGCTATCGCGTCCTTCGGTTTCAATTTGAGGCAGGCATTTACTTTTCTATCTTCCTGATATTACTTTCGAGAACAATGCCGTAATGCTTGTCACGCCGTAGCCAGATTTTTTATAATTTGCCCCCTTCACCTAGTTCAGCAAAAGTACATTAAAGTCGTGATCAAGAAATCAATTTCAGGAGGTTGAATGACTTATTTCAGATTGCAGTATTTCGCGTGTTTTGCGAATTATTTGCATATAATGAGGATAAAAAAAGCACTTGAATAGAATTATCAGGATCCTGAAAGAAGAGTGATTTGGGATGATGACAAGTACAGCTCACATTTTAAATAATTTTTTTTCGAAATAGGGCCAGGTTCACGAAATGTATTGGAGTACTACTCCAACAAACATAAACCACTATTGACTGTGTCTCCTATAATAGCTGTCATTAATTAAATTGTTAATTAGTATTTCTTTTCCGAATCCTGGAGCCTCTCTGGAGCCAACACTTGGTAGGCCTACGGTAAAAAATGCCTTCAAAGTAATTTCGATCAACTCAGATTTCCTCGCGAACGTTTCCTCATAATTTCATCGTCATTTATCGAAATCTGTGGAAATTAAAAGAAAAGTGATGAGTGGCCATGGCACTTGTGGTCGTCGAAAGGGATTTCATCGAAAACAGACGTCACTTGTGTCACACAAAAAAAACTTCAGATGATGAAGAAGGGATGGCCCTGAGGCATGCAAGGGGCCTTTCTCGGAGGCGGCGATAAACAGGAGGGAGGGGGCCATCTCCATTGCATTGTCGCCTCCGGGATGTGTTTCTCTCCCGACCGGAGGTCTGCGCGCCAGCCGAGGTAATATCGGGTGTTATCCCCCAATCGGTCCCTTTATCACGTGCGTCTCTTTACTCTCGTAGCGAAGGAAGGATGACGAATGCTGATGAGGAGCGCTGGGGAAGGAGTGAGGGAGACGAGGCATGTGGTGGCGATGTGTTTATGCGTGTGGGCATCTACATCTACATCTACATAATACCCTGCAAGCCGCCTAAAAGGCGTGTGGCAGGGGGTGTTAGGACACCAGCCGTTTACAGCTATAAAAAAAAAGAAGTGCTCTAACGAGGTTGGGACAAGCGTTTATTAAAGTCCTTTATTGTTCGGGGGAAAAACGAATTCCCATATCTATCCGTTCGGCAAAAAATCTCTCTTAATTTATCGCTTCTGTCGGACCTGGAAATATAGTGTGGCTCTAAGATTATGTTCTCTGTGTCGCTCTTAAAGATATCCATTCTTAATTGTTCAAGCAATCGAAGCCTAGCGCGCAGCCTCCGAGTCTCCAACGGCTCCCAGCCTAATTCGCTTAACATCTGGGTAACACTGTCTGTACGCCCGTAGCGGTTTTTGACGAAACGCGCAGACTTCCTTTGTATCTTATTCAGTTCGCGGATTAAGTCTTTCTGCACTGGATCCCATACACTCGCTGCATATTCAAGGTGCGGTCGGACAAGAGCGAAATAGCACCTTTCTTTTACTTTCTCATCCGAAAATCTTCCAACAATACGCTTGACGAATCCTAATTTCTTCAGGGCTATGCCGCAAATATTCTTTATATGTGTTCCCCACGTGAGGTTCGAGGTTATCGTAACTCCCAGGTACTTCACTTCGTCTGTTGCCTTTATGTTAATGCCATCCACTGCATAAACATTGTTAGTGTTGGATGAATTCCGCAAGAAATGTACCGCCATGCATTTGCTCAGATTGAGTTCGAGTCCCCACTCTTGACTCCACAAATGAACGTTGTTTAAGTCCGATGATAGAATTTCAGAGTCAGAGTGATCACTAATTTCGCGATAGATGACAGCGTCGTCAGCAAATAAACGTATTTTACTGCTAATGCGGGAGCAGAGATCATTAATGTATATAATGAACAACAGGGGGCCGATTACGCTTCCTTGTGGAACACCTGATGTAACTTTTACAACATCAGAGGTAATTCCGTCAAGAACTACTCTTTGTTTACGATCTCTGAGGAAGTCGCGTATCCAGTTTACAACTGTTTCGTTTAATCCGCATGACTGTAATTTGTATAAAAGTTTGTTGTGAGGTACAGTGTCGAAAGCTTTCTTAAAATCTAGAAATAGTGCGTCAACTTGTCTTTTCGATTCACCAGATTTTATAACGTCGTGAAGAAAGAGCGCGAGCTGTGTTTCGCAGGATCTATTTTTTCGGAATCCGTGCTGACAGTCATGGAGGAAGTTACGTCTGTCCAAGAAAGTCATGATATTACTAACAACGATATGTTCAAGTATCTTGCCTATAATTGATGTTAGTGAAATTGGCCGGTAGTTGCCTGGGTCATTTCTGTTTCCCTTTTTGAAAATGGGTGTAACGCTTGCAATTTTCCAGTCGGGCGGTAACTTCCCTTCAGAGAGTGACTTCTTGAATATGATCTCTAAGTAATGCGCGATTTGTGGAGCTAACTCTTTGAGGACACGCGCGGGTATTCCCTCCGGACCCGGAGATTTACTATTCTTAATCGATTGTAGTTGTTTAGTTATCCCATCACGTTTTATAGATATTTCTTCCATCAAATCCTCAGTATATGGGATGTCTACATTGAATTGAGTATCGTCAGTAGTGTATACACTTTCGAAGTGGGCATTTAAAGTGTTAGCTTTGCCAATATTTTCGGTGACAAGTTTACCATCTTTATCAAATAACGAATCTACGGTTGAATGTTTTCCCTGAAGCTCTCTCGCGTACGACCAAAAGGATTTCGGATTTTCTTCGAGTAATTCACCAAGTACTTTTTTCTTAAACTTTCGCATTGCAGTTCGCATTGATTTCTTGGTTATTGAGCGTTGAGCAGCGTAACTTTCTTTAGCTTCAAGTTCCTTCGATTTATTACGAGACGTGATGGACTTTCTGTACAAGTTGTATAGTTTTCTCTGTTTCCTAAGTTCTCTTCTGACATCGTTATTGTACCAGCGAGGTTCCTTATTATCACATTTCAGTTTTTGCGGAATATGTTCGTTGATTCCTTGGCGCAGAATTTCTAAGAAACGTGTCCATATTACATCTGTGCTTTGGTCCTTTGATGTAACAACGAATTTTTTATAGGAGTCATTAAGCATCTCGCCAAATTTAGTGAAGTTACATTTATCGAATAGGTAAATATTGCGTTTTGGTTTTACGGCTGACACCACATCAACTTTTAACGTCGCAAAGATTACTCTGTGGTCGCTTATACCGTCAATAATATCGACTTGTTTTATCAACTTCGGATGGCTTACTGCTAAAAGGTCTAATAGCTTGTTTCCTCTCGTAGGTTTGTCAACTACTTGGGCGAGAGAGTGATTTGCAAGTATGTTGAGTAATACCTCGCTGATTTCTTTATTCCTTGAATTCGGTTTTACAGTGTAAGTATCCCAGTTTATGGATGGAAGATTAAAATCTCCCCCGATTACTATTACACCTTTACTGTCTCTTTGAGTAAATGCGGATATTTGATTTTCTAGAAGGTACATAATATCGACTTCGGAGTTCGGCGGTCTATAAAAAGAGCAAACATGAATACTCCTTTTGTTTCGTTGTTTAATTGTACACCATACGCTTTCAATTTCGTCGTCAATTATTTCGTGGGCGGCGCTTTGTAAATGGGGTTTAACTGCAATAAAAACTCCGCCACCTGTTCTATTGCGTCGATCGCATCTGTAAATTTTATATTCTGGAGGAAAGACTTCGCTGTCGCTTATATCTTCCGTAAGCCAGCTCTCTGTCCCCATGACCACGTCTGCGTCCTGAAAAATATGCTCGATTTCGGCGCGCTTGTTTTTTACACTACGGCAATTAACTACAACAAGGTTAATGTCATATTTTGTAGTTAGAGTTTCGGTTGGTTCTTTTCTAGGCTTTTGTATACTCAGCGGGAGAATTTTATTGGCAGTACTAATAATATTTGATATTTTTTCTTTCTCTGGAGCACGCGTTTTGGGAATTATGACGCTATTGTCCGGCGTTAACGCTTCTAAGCTTACTTTCTTGTATATTTCGCATTGCGGATTTCCTCGGAGGCTACGTTCAATTAAATCTTTGATAACCCCGCTAGATGACCTACCCTCTAGTCTAAAAAATACCTACAGTGCTCAAAAATCCTACGAGCCACCCGTTCCGACGCCTCTTTGGAATAATGCACCCCAGACGAATTGAGGGGAGCCCGGCACGATCTAATCACCGGCCGAAGATCCACGAACTCTGCCCCAATGCTCACACAGAGTTCCCACAGCCTCTTGTTGATCCAGGAAATCTTGTCCCAAACTCGAGGGCCGCAGTCCGTCCGTGGAACAATGCTACAGATGGACAGTCGCATATCGACACCAGTGCCCCTCCGAACGCGTTCCACTTCCGAGCTTAGATCCCTGAAGGAATTTAAGATCTCATCAGCTCTGCGCTCGGAGGCATCATTAGTGCCGACATGGGCCACCACCCGCAGTCTAGAACAGCCCGTGTCCTTCACCGCTGCTTTTACCGCCGCCGTAGTGTGGGATACAAGACCTCCTGGTATACACCAGGAAGAGACCCGTTGGTCCGCTCCGTCTCTCCTTGCCCTCTTCTCCAACTGGGGGAAAATCCGCCGGACGTTGGAACTCCCTAACAGAACAATCCCCGCCCTCCCTCCCCGGCTGCCTCTCGAAGCTGCATCCCTCGCGACAGGGGGTTCCTTCACGACCTCGCCAATTAGCTCCCCGGAACTGCACCGTCCTCTCCAAGGTCTCCGCGCAGGCTACCGCCCCCGAGCTTGCTCGAGACTCCACCTTGGAATTGCTCGGACCCGTAGAGGGGACGCTACGATCCCCGGACCGTGGGATTTCCACAAAACCCGTTACCCGGGCGTGTATTTCTGCCACCAATTTCTCGAGTTCGGTGACGCGTGCCTCAAGAAGGTCGCTTTTCGCCTTACTCTTGATCTTGGTGACGGAAGATCGGCCAGCCATACTACTCTAGGGGCTTTATCGGCTTAAAAAAAAAACGCTATGAAATTACAGAAATCGATAATAATGATACAAATATTGCGTAAGAGGAAGTTAGTTTTCTAAACGAGTTAGTTAAGACAGGTAATAATGATGAAGAACAAGGGTGAATGATAGAGCTCGCACACAAATGAAGGATCAAGTAACTTTTAGGAATTAACACTAATACCTTAAATCCATCAATAAGTCCTAATAGTATTATAACAAGGCAATCTTTACAAACAATTAAGGCAACTTGAAATAAGGAAGAGAGAAGAGAAATTAAAAGCAAGTAAGTTGGTCAGCGACTACTTATCCGTTTCCCCGTCGCGTGGCAGGCACAGCAGCAGCTACAGGGCCAGGCGGCTTCACAACACTACTTCACTATTACACTTTTACTACTCTTACTACTTCGCAAAATATGATTAGCAAAAGTACACACTAAAATCACTACACTAAGAAAAACGGAAGTAACGGCGTGAAAGCCCAAAGTGATCGCTGTCGGTCAGTGAAGAACCGGTTTCAGGAGCGCACGGCAAACACAACCTCACTCTACGAGAGCTGGTCAGGCATGTGGCAGCAGCAGAAGCCTGGTATGGTGTTTGCAGGAGAAGACTGAAAGCATTAGCAGCGAATACGTAGGATTAAGTTTTCTAGGGTTCCAAGTCGGCTGAGAGTGTCAATTTTCCCCTAAGTTTCGAGGGGCGACACGTTTATTGTCATTTATTTTAATGAAGCGGAAATACTCAGCCGAACATCTCATTATTGGGATAGAATATTTAAATGGGCAATTGAAATTTGGTTGGAAAACTGGCATTCCAATAGAGACACTGAGTACGCGCTGATCAACACTTGGGAGCCAGTGCTGAAAACCATTAGGTCATTGGAGGACGATAATCAGCGCCAACCAATGGAAAGAGAACTCAACTGCGTTAAGGCCGTTTTACACGGGGCACGCAATTGCGCAGGTTGAAGCTGCATTAATTTCTAAAATGGCGTGAAATTTTGCGAATGCATGAACGAAATTAAAACAGGGGCTGTTCGTACGCAGGTTTCCGCGGTGATTACTTGAGTTCAGCATTCTTTCGGGCTGCATCCGCGTCCGTTGTCGAAGAACCACAACAGTTTCGCCAAGGATTTACAATGATTTTGGTTACACAAGGATTTTGACATTAAAACATATAAAAAATATATTTTTAATGTCAAAATTCTTGTGCATTCCTTTCTCATTTTTATTGTTTTATTGTAAAACAACTGTTTTGTAACCTTCATGTATGTATCAATATTGTATATTATTGTCGTCTCATTTTTTCATTCATAGCCCTGATGAAGGTTTTAAAATAAAACAACACGTTGGCAAACAACTTTTTGCATTAAAATACCTATACCCCAGGAATTATTTAATCATTAATTGGAAGAGGTCAAGACAAGAGAAAAGGAGAATCCAATTATGTAAACCAACATCATAAAACCTGAGATGGATTAAAAATATTCGTTTATATAAAAATTCATTATTCTGCAGCATATCAAACTATTAAGCACTTTTAGATGACGCAAACATACTAGCTTACCCCGTCCGCTAACTAATTTTAACGAGAATATCATGAGAGTTTATCATGCACGCTTAAAATATATTAATAAACCAAAACTCTATCATATAAATGCCAAATTACTACTCTAATCAATGATTTTAGAACATACCATCCCTTCACAAGACAAAATTTCAGCACACACGATCACGAAATAAAAACATTACCTACTGTGCTCGGTGAACATGTTTACATTAGCTCAAATCAGTTTTCCCAGGCAATATATTACTGATCTGATACTTTAAAAATCTCGTAAAATCGTTTGAAAATATTATGATTATCATTTCCTCCGACGAGGTTCGCAAAACATTTTAAGACTCAGGAAGACCACACAAGAGGGAGTATCACATAACACTAAAAATGATTCGTGACGTACGTAAATAACCTCTGCTTAGTTTTTTTCATGTAAATAACTGTCGAGTACGAGGTACGAAGTGACATGTTATAAGGTAAACAAAACCTTTTTCATCTACGCCCAACCAGGTGTACACAATCAGCTGTTATTTTAGATGCCAATGATGCCGTCTCTGGACAGCGAATGTTACCAGCGGGCAGTCTTCAAAATGCACGATTTGAATTATTAACAATATTATTCGCACCACAGTTTTAAAAGAAATATTTATGACCACATATCACCTACTTTGATTATCTCAGACACTGGGGATTGCTTCATCTGGGATAATTCAGTGCATACTATCTGTAAACGACGAAATCGTAAAATTCATACTGGCATTCTTGGAAATCAGAAACAGGCTAAACTTAGATAGATATTTCACATAATACACTATCTGGTGTCACAAAAACAGAAATAAATAATAACGTAATGACATTCGTGTTTTCTAAGTAACTTAAAGACTATTCCACATCATGCATAAGGTTGTTATTGTTGGCCCGTGTCAACATTGGTAGGAGTACATCTGTCACTGTCTCCTTGGAAAAACTGTACCTTGGCATAAATTCCCTTTCCGAATAAAATTCCACTGGAATTGGCGATTCCTCAAGTATTGCCGAGATAAGTAATCGTACGCGGAAAAAAAGTTTAGTTAGAACTATCGAATTCTGATGAAATTTATCAAACTTTTTGGCCGTCATATGACTCATTGAAAACTTTAGTAACAACTACCAAACCAGTTTGATAAATTATTTCAAACTGGTTTGGTAATCGATACCGAAATGGCCACAGCAGTTCGATAAAAACTATCAAAATCAAAGGATAATAAAACCGACGCAGCGTGCACAAGTGAAAGATTTTCAATCCAGAAAACACTATTTTGATTGAAAATCAGAAAATTAATACTTTAACGTAAGTTTCTGCTAAAGAAATCGGTTGTTATAACATTTCCTCACACAAACGCAGTAATATCTTATTATTGTAAATAATCAACCTTTGTGTTGAAATGTGAATTAGATGTGACTAAACTTTCCCTTTGTAAGCTTAAGAGGAATACTTGATGCACACAATTGCATTACGTAGTTACTCCATATCAATATCCAGTGCAGATGCGCATGAAAACTTTATTTGTAGGCTTTTTACATCGATGTAGAGATGATTTTAACGTGCTGGGTGATATCCGTGGCATGGATTGGGTCTAGTATGACGACGAATAATGCCTCAGGAATACCTCTAATTAAAGTTTTAATGTGTCGAAATACACGAACATCTCCTTACAGCTTTAATATCCATGATAATACGCTGTTCAATCATTGCTTTTGATGCACCGGATTACGGATAACATTGCAATTTAAAGCAGAAATAAACAGAAAAATGTAACGTAAACAAAATTAAAACGTTAACGCCATCACAAATAATAGAAACAAAATCATTTCTACCAACCTATCTTTTATGTAAGGCCTGTTTAAAAAATCTTTAAAGTGATGAAATGGTTGTGAAGGCTGGACCAGACCAACCTACGCTGACGAGGTGTCCTTCGCCAGCAAAGTGCGCTGAAGAAGACCTTCGGACGTCTCTCGAACTGAAATCTATCCTTCAGGAGCTGAGGAAGATGAAGGATGGCTATAGAAGCGACTGACGATACCGGCCTAGATTTTGCTAGAATTGACTACTTATTTAGAAGACGGTGTTTCAAAATGAATGACGGACACGCTTTATGTTGGAGTTGTAAGGACAAAAGAGTATTAAAAGAATATTCAATTGTTTGCCTGATTTGGAGGAGATTTATAAATATGATATTCTTTTATAATGACGAATAATTTAAAATAGTACACAAAATTTGAGATCTTACCGTTGTAAGTTTAGTGGAATTTTTTACAAATTACGAATCACACCCATGATTTGTTTTTTAGTTTTAAATACAATATAATAGAATTTATAGCAGTTGAAGCAAAATATATTTATCTTTCATTAAAAGTTTAAAAAACTTTTTACAGTTTACTGGGGATCTACAGGAATTTCGATTTTAATTGCGGTCTATTTTAACAGTCATAATCATCGATTCATATTTTTCATTTAAAGGATATGAATGAATAATTCTTTGACGGTCAAATCCTTTACGAAAAGGCCTTCGCCTCAACTCCCTCTTTTATTTCATTTCACATCGACTCGCGTAATTCGAGGACTCTGCGCTCAGCTTGGACTATGACCGTGCTTTTCCTCAATAGAGATGTGAAAGAATCAGGCATCCTATACCATTCAGGGGCGTGCGAATATTACATATTCATGCTAGTTACTTTTCTTGGACCACCTAGTACTTCGAAAACTTTTTCCTCCGGATTGGGACGTCCTAATGCTTTGCCCAGGATATTTACCTGTCACCCTTTTTTAAGTAGTCAAGCAGCTTATCCACTGGACTAATACCCACTCAAAATCTCTTCCATAGTATTAATTTAGCAAATTTTTAGGACAGGTATCATCCTTCGGGATCTCTTAAACTCAATATATCTGAGATTGGTAGATCCGCTGGATGCGTGATTGCAGCTCCAAGCCGCTGCAACCAAATAGTAGCTATTGGATAGCTATGAATGTGATTTGAAGGTACACTACCAGATGATATTCTACTTCTGCTAGTTACTTCTAAGCTGTTTGGAAGGGTATTATCACAAACACGTAGTAGAATTCCCGCATGCACACCACACGGTCATAAACAACACTCACAGTCACAAAAACAATATGAGCAGATTAATGCAGGTGGTTTGCTGTTCCGTTACAGCTCCACTAGTGAGTGACATTTAGATCTCTACGCATGCGATTAGGTTGGATGGCTATCTCCCATGAAATCATCCGTACCAATTTGCATTCTCCCATTTATCTCAGTGGTTGCCATCCCATTTCCCGATGTCCCTCTTCATCCCCTCAACCGCACCACGCCCCCTTTGGACCATCAGCGTCACCTCTCCTAATGCATCTCCGCTGCTCCCGCCCTCTATCCTTCACCGCAACCTCCTGTTATTATATCACCTCTGACTCAAGCGTCCCTTCCTGGAACTGAGGGATTCCCCACCCTACCTCCAGCCATGTGGCTTCACACCCTGAGGCTTTCGGTACGGTCTTTAGCATTAGAAGTGACAAACCGAAGGCTTATCCTCTGGTATCCCCATTTAGGTGCTTTAATGTAAAGTACAAAATGAATTTCAAGTGATTAACTGCTTACACGCACTTTAGTATTTGACATAATAAATGTTGAAGAGAGTGCAATGTGTCAAAATGGGATTTGTTATATAGATGAAGTGCGATTAATAATTCGTTTAAATTATATTTTAACATACCTCTTATTGAAAGTTAATCACTATACTCTATCCTATTCATCCTAATGTAAATGACAAAGTACGGACACTACCTTTATCCTTCAAGGCCGAAAGCAAACTTGCGAGCAAATATGAGGCGAAAGTGTTGCAATAAAATATCGCAAAATTAATGTCATCAATAAGAACTAAGCTCAGTAGCTCTCTCAACGTTTGCATATATTAAGTACCCGACTACCAATATCTGTGGCGTTGAACATGGGATTTCAAAGATCGAAACGAGCGAAAGAGTGATGATTCCAGTGGCGGCTCGTGAGTGGAGGCTCGAGAGGCAGGAGGCCTCAATGGCGGCGAGGAAAAGTCCTCGCCTACCACACCGAAGGTCGCGGGTTCGAGTCCCGCCTGGTAGGTTGCCCCTTCCAGGACATGGGTGCATGCGATCGTCTGTTGTTGATTGTTTAAGCTCCCGATGTAAAGGCCTTGTTGTGTTGTTTTCGGAGGTAATTGAGATAAATAATTTTTTATGGCAACCAATTTAGACTAGTTGTTAGAGTCCGTTGCTACCACGCGGAGGGCCCACGTTCAATGCTTCATGCAGGCTTCTTATTTTGGACATCGGAGCCTCCTTCGTGGACCTTAGGCCGGCAATCCGATCGTGTCGGATCCCTCTGAACCGTTCGGGAGTCCATTACACGGCCGAGTCGGCTAGTCGTGTAGCGAGTAGCATATTTGAGCACTGTAGGTCTTTTTTAGAGTAGAGAGTAGGGCAGAGTGTAGATATATTAGTGGGTTGAAAAATAAAGGGGTAAGTTCAAAACTTTTCACAGACAAAGATTCTTCCAGACATGAGAATAGAGAAGTAGAGAGAAAAATCAGCGTTTCAGGTATTACATTTAAGCACGAGAAGCGTCAGTCGAGCAACACGTTCAAAGGCAGTCAAGGCTCAAGTCATTTTGATAGTGTGCCAATAAGACATGCATTTCCATTTATCAGCGGTATAGAGCATGTGAATAGTCTATTCGACAAAAGCAAATCAGAATTATTCCCGAATCGCAATATTACTACTTCCGAAGTTTTAATCGTGGCTGTGGTTAATTGCCGTAGTTTAAGAAATAAGATTCCCGAATTCCACCATTTAATTCATAGTACGAAGTGTAACGTCATTTTTGGAACAGAAAGTTGGCTAACAGAAGATGATTCAGACAATGAGATCTTCCCAAAATCGTTCACTGTTTATCGGAAAGATAGAATTAATCGAGTTGGGGGCGGAGTTTTTATAGCTGTAAAGAATTCAATCGTCAGCCAAGCGATAACCGTAACTGAGACCAGCGTTGAATCTGTGTGGTGTTTAATTAAATGTCCAAAATTCAAAACTATTTTATTATGTTCGTATTACAGACCACCTAACTCAGATATAACGTCAATGTTGGATTTTCAAAATCAAATAAACAGCGTAGCATCCAAGTATCCTGAAAGAAACTTGATTGTGGGTGGAGATTTCAACGTACCTTCTATAGATTGGGAGACTTATAGCTTCATTCCTGGTGGGAGGGATAAAGTGATCTGCGAGGCTTTATTACACACTTTCAAATCTAATTCATTGTTTCAAATAGCATCCGCACCAAACAGAGGAGAAAATATTCTTGATTTATTAGCGACAAATATACCACATCAGGTAATAAACGTTGGCACTGTCGAAGGAATAAGTGACCATAGGGTAGTAACTGCAAAGTTTTCTCTAAATACCGCTGTAAACTTTAAAAAAGAGCGTAAAGTTTTCATTTTTAAAAGAGCTAATTTTGATGGGTTTAAGAGTCATATGAAAAGTGCTTTCCCCGAGTTTCAAGAATCAGTATTAAAGTTAAATGTAGAGAATACTTGGAAAGCTTTTCTTTCGCTCGTAACTTCGGGAATAAATAGCTACATCCCTAGTAAAATAGTAAAAGAAGGCAGCGAACCGAGATGGTACGACGCGGAAGTGAGAAAATCATTGAGGCGACAGAGAGCGTGTCATGCTAAAATGAAAAAAGTCAGCACGGATTTATCCGCTAATGAACGCGAGCTAATAATTAAAAAATATAGGATGACTAAAGCCGCCACGAAGGAAGCGCTGAGGAATGCGTTCACGAATTTTAAAAGAAAAACACTAGTAGAGCAGTTACAGGATAACCCAAAAGCATTTTGGTCATATGTTAGGGAAGTTCAAGGTAAACGATCTACCGTATGTTCGCTGAGAAACGACAATGGAGATGTTTTGACAAGCAGTTACGATAAAGCCAATTTATTAAATTCCTACTTTAAGAGCGTGTTCACGGAGCCTTCCGAAAACTCACCCGAGACCGATGACAATCCCTGTCTACATAAGATGCCAGCTATTGACATTAGTACGCTCGGAATAGAAAATATATTGAAATCGCTTAGTCCAAATAAATCACCTGGTCCAGACGAAATCCCTTCTCGCGTATATAAAAAACTAGCCTCAGAACTTGCCCCCTACTTGCAGTTAATATTCAGTAAATCCATCAAGCAACACGAAGTACCTAATGACTGGAAAATCGCTAATGTAACGCCTATATTTAAAAGTGGAGACAAGGAACAGCCATCTAATTACAGGCCGATATCTTTAACGTCCATCTCTTGCAAAGTCCTTGAACACATCGTAGTCAGCTCGGTAATAAAACACCTAGACGCGCAAAACTTATTAATGGGAACTCAACATGGATTCAGGAAAAGCAGATCGTGCGAAACTCAGTTAGCGCTTTTCGCCCACGATATTTTAGTCTCCGGGGAAGACAACATTCCAGTAGACGCGATTTTTCTTGATTTCAAAAAGGCATTTGATAAAGTACCCCACGGAAAGTTAATAATAAAACTGAAATCTTATGGTCTAGACGAAGATGTCATTTCCTGGATTAGAGAATTTTTGAGCGACCGCGTCCAAAGAGTAGTATTAGACGGTGCAGTCTCCAATGAGGTTAGAGTCACTTCTGGCGTTCCTCAGGGTAGTGTCATTGGCCCACTCCTATTCCTTCTTTATATAAACGACATTGGCGAAGTAGTGCAGAGTAAGTTACGATTATTTGCAGACGACGCTGTAGTTTACAGAGAAATTCGTTCCAGCAAAGATATAGATGAACTAACGAATGACCTTGCTGCTATCCAAGCTTGGTGCGATGCTTGGCAGTTAGAATTAAATTTGGAAAAATGCGTCGTAATGAATTTCTGGAAGAAGAATAACTCCCTACAGCGTAACTATGTCATTCGGGGCACTCAGTTTAAGGCAGTTGAATCTGTGAAATATCTAGGGGTTAGACTCAATAATGATCTATCGTGGAATAAACATATTCGAGAAATAACCGGTCAAGCTAATCGTAAAATGGGTTTTGTTAAAAGAATATTAGGATAGTGCGACGACAAAGTGAGAGAAATTAGCTACTTTTCCCTCGTTCGACCACATTTGGAATACGCTGCCAGTGTTTGGGACCCTCATGAAAAAGGCTTAATAACAGAGTTAGAACGCGTGCAAAGAAGAGCTGCCAGGTATGTGAAAGGTCGTTACGATAGTCTTGTTAGTGTAACTGACCTCTTACATAAACTCGGATGGGAATCTCTGTCGGACCGTAGATTGAAAAATAGACTAAACCTTTTAGATAAATTCAAGAGCAGTGTCTTTTCTGACTAAGTTAACCATATCTTGCGGACGCCAACGTACTACGGAAGATCAGATCATATAAATAAAATAAGAGAGATAGATTGCAGAACAGACAGATTCCGAATGTCATTTTTTCCACGATCAATAAGAGATTATAACGGCAGCAGTAGAACGCGTAAATAGATTGCATGACTTGTAGTGTAGCCTACTAACCTCTGTAATACTTACTGCATGTTTCTGAATTTCTATTCTATATTCTATTTCTAACAGCATATAGTAGTATAGTTTGTTATTATACGGGACGTTTCTTGGACGGTGTGGTGTGCATGTGGGAGTCCAAATGCATGCTGCATGTTGGTGATTGATCACCCCCTGCCAAACACCCTAGAGGTGGCTCGTAGGGTAATTTGTTGATGTAGATGTAGATGTGAGTCAAATGCTGGGAGGGGCACACTCCACCGGGGGGTCAAAGTTTATTAATATTTTGTGTATTTTAATGAGGATTTTTAAGGCAATCTAGTGGCCATTATGACTTACTAAAGCACTAAAACTCACTGAATCGATTAAATCAACTACAACTAGGCCTTTTTATATGAAAAAAATTACACGTAATAAGTCAACAAAACAAGGTATTCTGCAACACTGCAACACCAAGATTATTCGACCGAGGCGCGGCGATGTCAATCAACTCACTAGATACGTCACTCTGCCCATGCTCGGCCGGCGCGGCGTCCCAAAACTCCCTTGAGGCAAGGTGCGTATAACAGGATACGCACGTACGCCTATTATACGCACCTAGCCCATGAGGCACAAGCTTAGACGCGTCATAGCACCAGCAGCCCCCACCACTTCCACTCTTCATATAACTGCATGGTTATGGATTGGAACGTTCTGGCCAGCGCCCTGCGGCCACAAATGTGAACTTCTCGGGCTATTTTTGAGTGTTTTTCCTGCATTTTCGATGTATGCAATTGGAAAAAAATACTTTGGTTAATTAGATGTGTAGTTATAATTGAATGGGTATTTAATTTATTTTCATTTTTCAAATCTTTGGGAGGGGCGGCGACCGAGAGTCCTTATGAGCAAGCCGCCACTGGATGATTCTAGATTATCCCAAGATTTGGCGTGCGTAGGTTAGTGTTCTCGCGAATGCATGCGAATCGACTATATTGATCACTTTTGTATATTTTGTTTCTTGATACATTTTTTTAATTAATTACATACATTTTCTCCTTTTGTGCCCAAAAAAATGCCCAATATATTAATCCGTCAGTGCTATGGTCATTTCTTGCAGACTATCTGTGATTGTATCTCTCTGGGCCGTATGGCCATTCCTGTGTTCTCTTTTTCCAAGTCTCCCTTTGTGGCTTCACACCCTGAGGTTTCGATTCGGTCTATTGCCTTAGACCTGACAAACCTCTGGCTTCCCCTGAAGATTTCTCTATCAGTTTGCCTAATATCAACGTTACATATAGCACAGGAAATGCAAAAGAAATATCTTGCAAGTTCAAAGGGCGAAAGCTAGCAAGCAAGCACAAGCGATACGAAAATAGAGCAAAATTTAGATCATTTATTCACATTCTGCTCAGCGTAACCCTCAATCAACCTTTATCTACCACTCAACTATCTATCCCTACGATGTTGGGCAAGGAGCGAAGTTTCCAGGTGACGTACCTAGTTGGTGAGTGATGATGCTAGACTAACACGCAATTTTGCATCTTGATTTAGTTCTCTAGCGGGCATGTAAAGCGAATGATGTAGAATACATTGGTCACTTTTTTCCATGTATTAGTCTATAACGAAGTTTTTTATGAGTATCCTTTCCAAATGTATGCTGACAAGTGGCTTACATGGTGATGTGTTAGCACCATGACCCTTATTGCAGGCCGTACAGGCCTAAAGGAAGATGGCGGTAAATAATTTTCATTCAAAATATATATAATTACCATGTAGTGAAGGCAACTATTTGAGATCAGTGAGAAATTTTCAATGCTCTAATTTTAGGTGAATCACCGTAACAATACCAGTGTGCCCAATGTTATATCAAATGAATAAGAAAAGTTTTTTCGTGAGCCAGAGAACTGGATATTTACGATTACATTGCATAGATTCAACAAAGTTTTAACTTTAATCACTAGTTTTGTGAAAATGGATCTTAACACTTATTATTGTTTTATTCAAAAGCAAACTTAGCTAACGGGTTGTATTAGATTACCTTTTCGTTAGGTTTTCTCCAAAATGTCAGTTTTAAACACTCTACCTCTGAAGTGCAGCAATTGGTGGTCATTCAAAAGTGTGATGCGTAGTTATATTTAGAATTTCAGTAGGCGACGGGTGTCAAAGAAATGTTCTTCTCGTGGTAATAGAGGTGAGAAATATACAAGTTTGAACATGTTTTTCCATATAAATCTTCAATTTGATCGCAGTGTCATCAGAGAAAGGCAGAAAATTGCCTGAGTATATGTTCATGAAAAGTGCATTGTGAATTATCTATGTAACTCAACGGCCAAATGCTAGCATATTTTTATGGAAACATTTATGGTGATTTATTCTAAAAACTTTTGAACATTTTCATTGCGTTCGTCTCTCGGTTATCATCGTTGATGTTTTGAAAACAACCTGAAATATATATGTCGCTTGTCAAAGCTTTGAAAATGGTTTCTCGTTAAAGATGAATATGCAGGTTTTATTTCACATCGTTCGCAAAAAAGAAATCTTCCATTCATTCGGTCTTCATGACTATGTTTTACGGAGATGATGATAGATGTTTTTGTTTTTCATTTTAAGAGCGATTTTACTTTTAGCTGTGGAATATATTGCCGACTTTTACAAACCAGTGAAAATGTGTGAAAATATGATGAACTATGTTGTATTTATGGTGCTCGTAAAAAGAAACGACCGAGGGGATATTATAGAGAGAAGGGAGCTGTGGGTATACAACACTTTGGGGCTGGAAATAGTTGCGAGAAGGGAAAGGGGATGGATGATGTGTGCTTGGGAGAGTGAGGGCTAGGAAGGAGGACGGTTAAGTGGGGAGGAAGTTGTGTCCAAAGGGACACTTCCTTACCATGGAACTTTAATAGCGAGAGGTGGAAATAAACTTCCTCAATTTCTAATTTCTCCGTATTCCTAATAATCTTAAAGCTTACGCTGCCTTATCAACACATTAAGAAAGCCACAAATATGGATATTTTTAATAATGTAAACGCTCTCGTTTCTTTTATTTTCAAGGGCTGGTAATTACTGCTTAAAGTTGTATCCATTTCGGCTGTATAAAATAAATTTGATAAAGATCATGACACGAGGAATATAGTTTCTCCTGTGTTGACTACGCTAACAAGGAAGTTACTCGTACAGCTGAGAGTTTTCAAAGGAGATGACTATGTTTAAATATACTCAACTATTTTCAGAGTTTATACTTACTCGTTAGCTACAAAATATTTCCTTCCTAACGGGGGAAAGGAATGTAAATTTTACCATTCACGGCCTAAAAAAATCATTATTCGAATCGTTATCATTGCTTTCACAAGAAATTGTACTGCATTTTCCCGCAGTATAACTATGTATGTTCAGTAGGGCGACCCTTATTTTTCAGATTTGAGAAAAGTTATGTTTTCCTGATCTCAAAATGATCCAAATGAGGTTTATATTCACGTGCTAAAGTCTGGTTACTTTAAAATAACGGGAACCCGTGCCCCAAGGGCCCTAAGTTCTGTTTCTATGTAAAACGTAAAAGTAAAGGTCCTAAGAACTGATTTTCTGTTTGTTTTGACCTCTCTCTAAGCGTTTACGAGATATCGTCCGTCGTAATGCAATCCACCCCCCAGGGCGCTACCCCGCACCGCAGCGCCACTGAGGTACGGCCCGCACCACTTACTAGAGACTTCGCCTCCACCCCCTCCCCTACCTCGGCAAATTCTTTCCTCCCACTGGCAAGATCTAGCCCCTGAACAAATGTACTTACGTTAGAAAGAATTTAATTGCCATGACAATATTTCCAATCCAAGTGATCAATTTATTTTCACTCTGTCCATGAATATCAGTACATATTGACCAAAATAAAACGCATTTTCGGTGTGTTTCTAATCTTTAATTGACATCCCATATTCGGCAATTAGCCGTGGCGCCGCGGTGCGGGGTATCGCCCAGGGAGGTGGATTGCATTACGACGGACGATATCTCGTAAACGCTGAGAGATGGGTCAAAACAAACAGAAAATCGGGCCTGATGGCCTTTACTTTTACGTTTTACATAGAAACAGCACTTTTTCGACCCCATAAAAACTCGATTGAGGGTCCCAAGTACTTAGGGCCCTTGGGGCACGGGTTCCCGTTATTTTAAAGTAACCAGACTTTAGCACGTGAATATAAACCTCAATTGGATCATCATCTTCGACCTGAAGACGCTGGCAGCAATGCCAGCGAAACTGTTGACATCACCAACAAACCCACGTGGTTGCACCGGAAACATGGAGAAATTGGAACAGGAAAACAAAATTTTTCTCAATTCTGAAAAATAAGGGCCGGCCTAATGTTCAGTGTTAAGGCCATACCAGCTATGCTTTGCCTTCCTTGAATTCTACCAAGCATTTATCCTCAATAATTTCAAGTTATCATTAATGCCAAAGATTGTACCACAAATACAAACGGTAAAATGTGAAAAATATGGATATAATATTAGTTCAAATCCCTGTTCACTAATTTTCCGCGAAGTCAATACTGGATCAATTGATTATGCAATATGGATGGCATTTATTCACAATCTATGTTTTTAATACTCCCTAAAGGTTATTTCATTCATCATTTGAATAGGGCTAACATTCTGCCTTAATTCAGTTGCTCACCCCTCAGTGATTGATAAAAGTACCCACCTTTACTTAATTATATGTCATCAAATGTTTAAACCAATAGTATTTAAACGAAAGGAAATTATCGCATCCAATAATCCCGGTATCTTCTCATCTAATGAAGTATCCTCATTTAAACGGCAACAAATTATGTAGGTTTAGATCCCTGAGTAATTAATCTCTGTTGCATAGGACGCTAAGAATATTTAATACGGGTGGTTTGAGCAGTTGTTTGGTGTCCAACTAACGAGTGACCGTTTGGTTTTCTTAGAGAGAATATGGTGGTATTAAAAAAATAAGTAAGTACGAGTATAATGAGGCCCAAATAGTTCAGTGACAATAAAAGTCTCTTTTCATTGAAAATAGAATTTGACGTTAACTACTAATCCTTGCTAATGCGTGAAGCACTCACCAATATATCAGTGCGGGTTACTCGTCGAACTTTTTCCTTCAATTCAATCCATTTACAAATCTTGTTCTCACCTCTTTTATATGAAATTCGTAATAGTTATATGATCATTCATGGACCTATCTTTTAATTACTTAATCCTATCTTAAGATCTGATGACAAAAACACAAATGTTAATATCCACACTTTTTAATTCAACACTGAGGGACCGACCATGGTTTCAACACATTCTGTCATTTTCAAGGAAATGTCATTTATGCATCGTTTTCAACCTTGAAAACGACACATTGTGTTGATACCATGGTTGGTCGCTCAGTGTTTAATTAAAAAGTGTAGAAATTACCATTTATGTTTTTATCATGGATTTAGCGAACTTACACAAAATCAAGCCTGAAATGACTTTATACGAGGGTTGTTTTTTAAGTAAGGGCTGTTTTTTAGTATATAATAAAAAAAAATTTCAAAATTATTTTATATTTATAATTATCATACTTTTATTTATATTTCCACATAGTTACCTTGTTTTTTTTTGGGCACTTAACTAAGTTTTGAAACTACTCTTTAAAGAAGTTGGCCGCCTGCCCTCACAACCAGGAGTTCACGCGAGATTCAGCCGCGTCTTTTGCTCTGAATGGCGCGTCGGAGCCTGGCCAGGGTTACACAGTAGGCTTCTGAGTTGATCGCCATTCCTCGTGTCAATAAGTCCACAAGCAAAACACCGCGCCTTTCCCAGAACACCATTGCCTTGATATTGCAGCGCGACAACGTTTGTTTGCGTTCTCGTACGCTAAGATCTGATGCTTTCCCGGAGAATATATTCGAAAAAGGGTATTCGGGCTTCCAGCCGGGTGATCTCTCTCCATTGCTTAATGGAGAGAGACAACCCGGCTGGAAGCCCGAATACCCTTTTCAATCTTATCTTCTTTATATGTTTATATTTCTAACTTAACCTTAACCCATCCAGTAGCTTCTTAAAAATTTTTCTAATCTTAATGAATCTCCCATAAAAACCCTCATTTTTCACCTTTTCAAATGCATTTTGTGAACATCCACGTGTAAAATGTTCGCTAATGCTCTCCAAGTAATAGTTTAATTTTCTTCAAAGAATACAATAATATTCTTCCTCTATCATTAATAATCTTCTGTTATTTCAAGTTTTAGTCTTATTAAATGAAAAATGTATCCACTGCCAAAACATCAGCAGCCATACATCCAAGGATTGGTGTAACGCACCTCTCCAAACTATTATCCTAGTAAATTTACTATATTTTGGCATATGACAATTTTTTGTTCAGCATTATATTTAAAAACTTTAATCTACTATTATTTTACTGTATATTGATTTCTATTTTAAATAATTGACATTTTTATCATTCACGTATCTTTTTATTTTGCCATGGCGATGGAAAAATATAAATCTTTAACGTGGAGAGTTGAAAAGATTTGTCAATCAATAAGATCGAAAATCAAAATAACTGAAGTGATAATCATTTATTCCTATTTTTTACCCTTATCGACCATTTAGATATTAGCACCATATTTTTATGTATTTTCGTTTTGTTCATTCTGAATGATTACTTTTTTAGAAGGAAATTGATTTCAGTTGCTAATAATAGAGAACCGCGCAACGATCGAGTTATTGTTTTACCTGTAACGTGCACTCGAGCGGCTTAAAAACATTTGGTAGAAAGTGCACTTTACCAATGTCACTCTCTAACTGACCTATTGGCAATACGTAACGCTGTGGGTTGATTGATGGTGGCATGGCAGTAAAAGAGAGATAGAATGTCTCACCTCTAATTGTAAGTGACTTTCAAATGTGCCCTCATGCCCTGCTTGACGTTAGCTCTTTTGGCCATTTATCAAAGGAAATCTCGGATCTGCAACGAGGTGCGTCTGGATACATGACTCCAATGTGGATGTCCTACGGAAATGAGCAGACAGCCGTTCCCGTAGGGAGACCAATTTCCAAGGGGCAACCAATTATTTCACCTAATCTTGTGTTTATGACCGCTAAGGGATAGTGGACTCTTCAGAAGGGAAAGCTAGTAAGCGCTGCTGTTCAAATGTATGGGAAGCATGCACTTGATGATGTGATGTTAGCTTTTTGCTTACGTACTAATGTCAGCAGAGTATTATTATTTATTTAAACACGGTTAAGAAGTGTGGTAACTTGTAGTTGTGGAGTTGGATGGCACTTCTCGAAGAAATACAACGAACATTGGCTTGAAGAAGGCTGCTGAAGGCTGCAGCTTCTCCGTAGATAGAATTCCCTCTGTTACTTGTTAGAGAGATTCCCTATCCTGCGCTTAGAGGGAGGTTATTTCATGCTGCAACTACGTCATCTCTCCCGCCGTTCTTAACTTTTGCCCTCTCAGTCTGCCTCACTTACTTCCTCGTCTATAGTCTATTTCCATGTAGGCACTAATTGGCGCAGGGTTAACGTGCCTGACTGCCAACCCGAAGGTCGCGGATTCGAATCCCGCCTGGGTGGATTTAGCACCATCCAGTGCATGTATGTGTGAGATGTCAAACAAGTAAATTCTAACACGTTTGTATATTCATGGAAATATTATAAATTATTATCTTAATATTTGAACAAAAAATTTCATATCATATCACGAAAAATGAATGAGAATGTTAAATTGTGCACTTGAATTTTATGTTTTCTTGTTGACGGAAATTATCGTCACTTTTTGTCAGGGGATAGTTTCTAGAACTGTTTTGGTTTTCGCTTTATTTATTCCTTTTGTACGAGCATTACGAAATTTATGTACTATCGTTTTCAAAAGTATGTAGACACCCACGAGCCCCACTTAACTGATGTGGTAGGGTCGGTAAAAACTTGTAAGGTTGGCACATGAGGTAGCCTGCATCACTCACCAGTACGCCTGCAATAGCCGACGAGGACGGACGCGGGGGCGACCGGGCTAGCGAGACAGGAGTCAAAATACAGGCTCAAATGCCCTAGCGGATAGAATGCTCTGAGGAAACTCACGTCCACGCACAGGTTGGGCCGTCGGAGTTTTCTTGTGTGCTCCTTGGCGAGGATTTCCTCTCTTCAGATTCATATTTGGACTCACGGTGAACACGTAATGTGTATGTGGCCCCGTAGCTGAGTAGGATTACTTCAAGCGCGTTTGATGCACTGAAGTTATGGGGGGGGGGGGACTCGAATCTAAGCCAATTGTATCTTTTTTTTGAAAGGTCAATTGATAACATCAACATAATAGATATAGTTTACTCGATAAAAAAATTAACACAGAATTTTTTCAGCGACTAATTTTTTAACATAAACGACTCAATCTGCCTTAACACATTTATTTCAAAGCAAGAGTGGAAATAAGCAGGGAAAGTGGCATAGGTTGTATTTTATCCTTGCTGCTGTCAAATTTCCGTGGAAGAAATGGATGATATCCATTCGGTCGTAAATTTATAATTATTTATTGTTGTCCGATCGGTGCGGTCTGGTCAGGTTGGTTGGTCGGCTATCTCCGAGGCCCCCGAGGTTATAGGGCCCCCACAACGCTCGCGTCTATCTCGAAGTGTATATGAAAGGTGTAATAAAAAAACTCAGATTACTTGAAAGAAATTATTTTTAACAATTATAAAATTCTAAGCTCTGATTATTTGATTTATTTACAGCTTAATCAGCACACAAAGTTTGTAAAAAAATTAATGAAATAAAAGTTTTAGAAGATAAAAGAGAACCTTATGCTTTTTGAAAGGGTTATTCGAAAGGTATTTTGGAGGGTTTTTAGATTTCAGTGCGGTTTTAAGGTACAAATTCACTAAAAAGATAATAGAGCCATCATACCTATCTAAAATTTTTATCTACTTATGTGATTTTCATTTTTCTTAGTATTTTTATTTACGAAATTGCTACCCTTAATTAACTTTAATTTACATTTTTAAGAGCCAGAATAGCGTCAAAATCCATTTCTGGGCATGCGACTTCCCAAAAATTTCCAAAGGGCCCCAGCCGAGGTCACACAATCACCCTAGGCCGCCCCTTCGTCCGTTTTTAAGGGTGAAAGATTTCATGTACCAATTTATTTCCACTTAATCCTTGGAGATATTTGTATTTCGCACTCCTATTGGAAGCAAAGAGTTGGTGCTTTTACTTACATAAATTCCTACACTGGTGAACAAAGATTTTGTCCTGGAGACGTCGTTGGATGATGTTAGACGTATTTTTTGGCTGAATCGGAATCTGGGCTTAAATTATTTCCATCACGTCTAGTTTCATTGGGACAGCTGAATGTATGTTTTTACTTTTACAAAAGTAGTAATTTATTTCATTAATATATCATAATAGCATGAACAGGTAAAAATAATAATTTACTCTCATAACATGTTGTCCTACGATGGCCTTCCTATCCCAACAAAATATATAATTAAACTTGCTGTAACTTATCGTTTTTTTCGATGCAATTCATAATCAGCTTCCACTCCAAATAAGTATGTGACTGTAGGCGCGTAAAGACGTGTGTTTTTCATCTGCAGGTGGTTTGAGAATTTTGTTGCTCGCAAGAAAATGTCAGCTTATTACATTGTAATCGTTGTGAAGTTTCTTAGCTTTCATCGTGGGGGTCAATCCATTTCAAATTACCGAGGTAATGTTGCTCAGTATTTTAAATTTTCCTGAATATTTTATCGTTTGTTCCCTTCAAGTAGAAAATCACAGAACACCATTTGAAAAACATTACATCAATTCATCCCATTCAATTTTTATCTCTTCGAGCTGTTAAAGATGAAAGAATGGATGCGTATCACATTGAGATACTCATACAAATACCGGCAACCCACCATTTATCTGGTCCTTGACGGTTACACTTGAGGAGTTGAAACCTGGATCGTAGGAATTAAGACTGGAAATAAAGTGTTCCGAGGTAAAGGCAGTGGAAATTGCATGCTGTTATTCCCGAGAAACCTTCCAGGAGATTAAAAAAACATTGATTTTGAGATAAACATAGAATTTAAATTTTAGGGCTCGGGTGATGATGGTATTATACGTAATACGATTTTTAAAAATATTCGGGTATCTGATATCAGTGAAGTTCTTTTCCGCGAAGTGAAAATTTTATCCCGGGAAAAGGTATTTTTTGGCCCCTTGCGAAGTGTAGTACCCACCTCCACTAAGTGCCTCGCTACACTTCCTATCTTCGCCTGTTCCTCCATTCGTTCTCGTGTCTTGCGAAGGGGTCAGCCGTTGCATTAAACACCCGCGCGAATCAAATATACTGCTCTCTCTCTCTCCCCGGGAACACCATTGGAATCATGTTGATTTGGTGGCTGGCGAACTTGCTCCCATTTCAGTTGGTCAGACCTAAGAGGTTTGCCTCCATTTTATTTTGTCAGACTTGCTTAACACGGCCACTAATTAGTGTTAAGTTCGTTGGGGATTTGGCGGTGAAGCTCTGTTCCTCCGTATTGAAACATGGTTGCTACTCTGTTGATAGGAAGTCCTCAGAAAAATGTCAAGTAGGGCAGGATTTTATTGTCAAAAATCTGTGCATTGGAGCATTTAATTAGTCACGTGACATTATTTTATGGAAATTTAAATAATGACGGGTAGCTAACGTTCCCAGAATACTTTTACCGGACGGGATGTTCGAAGAGTCGCCTTGGTTACGTCTACCTCGCTTGGGGGTCATGGAGACATCTACTACGATTGGGGGTCAATAAAAAATGGTCCCTTGCTGAGGTTAGAAGTAAGGCAATGGTGATCCGTATCCCTGACCATAATGATGCTTTGTATGTTGCTGAGCCACTGCATTGTTGAATTGAAAAGGTGATTTGCCCTGTAATTATTCAAGCTACTTTATCTTCATTTATCCTGATAAAGTAGCTGCTAGTTATACAATTAAAATGCCTGCGAATTAAGTGCCATGAGTAATTCATATATTTCTTTTTAGGTCTGGTTGGTTCATTGCAGAATTCATGGAGGAAAATTCTGCTGTTTTCAATGTTGTGCCAATATGTTGGTTTGAGTATGAAGAGGGCCATGAGTTTGTTTTGTGGCCAAACGAAAGCACATCTGTAGGGGAAGAGATAAAGAGATGTGTCTCACCTTCTGATGACTGGAGGCAGTGTCCCGTCATCAGGAAAACTCCATTGATTGGTAACTTAGAGAAAAATATGGTCATTACATTTTCCTAAACCAACTCTTGTTTATTCTTCCATTCCATTTTTCATTTCCAGATGACTACAATTTAGCAAAAGAATTCGAGGCTGTCATTATCAGAGTGGTGGAAAAGGGCTACAAAACTAAATCCATAGCTATCGCCAGGAATAAGAGGGTGGTGATGAAAACCTCCACTAAGTTACCTGGGGAATCATCTTCCTCTGATGAGGCTGCAGAGATAATTATGTCATCATGTTTCAACATTCCTCAGAGAGGAAATGTGGCTCATGAAGGGAAGAGAGCAAAAACCTCTCTCTCTGAAAATGAAAATGCAGTAGCTCACTTATGAAACTTTCAGCGGAAAACCAAAAAAAGTTTCATAAGTGAGGAAGTTTCATAGGTGAGGTTTTTCAGTTTTTAGCATGAAATCCTTTCCTATAGGGGCTGGTTTGTTTTCAGGATGCAATTACTCATTTGGAGGCAAGAAATTGAAGCCTAATAATCTTATTTTCTCACAAGCAGCACCACTGATGATGTGTTACTTTAAGAGAAACATAATTTTGCATTCCTGAACAACATTACCCACGGTTGAATGTCTAGCATTTCTGGTACTAAGCTCAGTGGCGGCGCGTGCGTATACGCATGTTAGCAAGTGCACACCCAAAGATGAATGAATTATAAAAGAAAAATATTCCTTTGCAACGAGAAGGTTAAAAATCCTGTCTGCATGTGCAAGAAAAATGAAACTCCGAACGCTACAGCTTTCTCCTTTTCGAATTCACCGCTCTACAAGTGTACGATCCCGTGGCATCGCGCCGGGCGCATTTTCGGTCTATGCGATCGCTTGAGGGTGCTCTGGCGGGACGAAGTAAGCGGGGTATGCACAGTTCCAATGGGTGATGGGAGCAGGCTCAAAACGATGCGAGTGCGCACGCGCATATTTTTGGTGAGTGACTCGCAGGTAGTGTAGTGGTGTAGCCGCCACCTACACTACCTGCGCCCAGGATCCTATTCCGTCTACAGAGTCATCTCTATGGCCGTTTTCTACACTACTTCCTCGTAGGGTGTAAGGAAAGGAGAATGAATTTCACCTACCGTCACTTGTAAAGGTGTGTTTAGAATAATTATTTTCATGAATGCTAATATTATTTCTGTTCATGCAATTTTAAGGGTAGAATATACCAGTGATATGTTTTGCTTGCTATGTATTCTATTACGACGAAATATGATGCTCATGGATTAGTATTAACATAATATAATTAAATCATCCTATATCTGCTCTAATGCACACCCTAGATAAATTACCACCAGCCGCCACTGACTTAGCTGCAAGGCTTTCATACTCGAGAGATTTCGGAATGATGACATTAAATGTTCACAGAGAAGCCAATTTTTGAAAAAAAGTTGTCTCATTAACAGCAGTTTTCAGGAAATTCATTTTACCACCTATAGGCAAACCCAAGATTGGAGATTGAAGAAATGAAATACGTGAGGAAAGTCATCCAAAATAACCCCGTAATTAGGGAGCAAAATTTCACTAATGCATCACGAAGGCTTCACACCCTATGGACCCGGGTTAATATCCTGGCAGAGGCAGAAAGCTTTCAGAGATGGCTGTATCCCTGCTTGAGAGTAGTGTAGACGGAACTTCCAGTGCAACACACTGTCTGGCAGATGGCACGTTAAGCCTTGGTTAAGCCTATTTTTACAACCTGGCTAATTCCAACACAAAGTTTCTATACTCCCTCCCTTACCTCCTGGCGAAAATGACCCCAGCTCTCCGTTTCCTCCCTCTAAATACCATGCCATAGATAATATGAAGCACCCGGTAGTGGCGTAAATATGGTTGGGGGATGAGGGGATAGATCCCTCTCCAAAGCCTCAGAGAAATTAAAAAAAAATGAAACAAAAGTCTAGCTTTGATGAACAGCAACTGCATCTTCTTAAAGCTAAATTTTAGGTTCCAAAATGATGCAAAACGTATTTACAGGCATGCCTGTTTTTTTAATTTCATGGGATACCCCGTTGCCTCTGGGGGGTGGGGGGTGAAGCCGCCCCCCCAGGTACTACCATCACCCCCAAAGCATATTCCTAGTTACGCCTCCGGTACCCGGGATATTTCGTGACTAAGACTTTTCCGGTGCTTAGATCACTTCTTTTAATTGAGCATTTGAAATAATCGCGCAACTGCTGTCAGTGATGAATGAACAAAAATAGATTATGAGCCCGGAAAAAACTCTCCTCACAATAATGTTTACGCACTAAAAAAGAATTTTCCCATGAAATTTTAACAATAGTAGATTGAATCTACCGGGTATAGCTTCTCTGTCGGCATTCTTCCGCGAATTCAGCGCCGGGAATTTCGTCTCACAAGCCGTGTGGCTAATCTTCACGAAATATTTTGCTTCCCCGTATCTGATAACAACACCGGACACTTTTTGTTATTCGATATAATGGTTATAAGCCATTCCTGAGTCGAAAAGATATGCCTTCTTTTTCGCGTGTTGAATTTGACTAAAATGATTACGTTACTACTGACGACGCGAGTTATTCTCCGAGGGCATTCGTACTAACTCTCGTTCAGTTAAAAAACAAACGCTTGCCACCAGGCAGACTCAAGCTAATAGCCACTCAAGGTCAAACTATATTTCATTATAACCCTCAGATACAAGTTGGGTCAGTTTTGATTTGCGCGCCGCGTAAGCAACTTTCCCCGGCTCAATTCGTCCCGCGGATGAGGGATTACCCCCGCGGAATGAGACCACGCACGCTGTTTTTACCATCGTGTTGAATCGCCATCGACTTACAAACGCCCATTCTGCAAATACGATAGTCTTTTTTGGATGACCTTGGAAGCTAAAATTTTGGTACGCGAGGATTTTTAACGGCTCATTCTGGTGTTATTTCGCTGGGGCGACGTAAAACATAACCTTGGAAAATTCTTGACAATCTTCCGTTAGAGATAGATATTCCGGATTAACGATCATCTACTGCAGTTATTAGTTAGTCAGTTAACTAGTATCTAATAAACAGCCTCGCCCATTATTAAAACTTATTATTCTTCGTTGACATATCTATGTGATGAGCACGTACTACCCCCGCTCCTGTGACTAAAAGCGGCGCGCGTACCGCAATTTTCTCGTAGAGCAGTTATCGGAAAATTCGTATAAGTGAGGTATTTTATCTCATTGGCTGGGAAAAATCTGAGGTTGGAAATACATGGGTTCATATGGGGTTATTCACCGGACCAAAAAAATGGGCGTATAAGTGAGGGCATCGTATAACTGAGGGTCGTATAACCGAGGTTCTACTGTATGTCATTGCCAAGAGGTGCAGATGATCGAGAAGAGGAATGTTTCAGCATCTTACATAGTAAGTTTCTTGCAGATTGCGTGTCTTTAAGGCATTATAGTTATCTACTTATTGCATATATAAATGTGATGTCACATTATCCAGCAGGCCTAACATCTGATGCTGGGGTGGTGGGCATAGGCGGATCCAGACCCTAAAAAATATGCTAGATTTTTAATATGGTCCCATTATCATTTCGTTCGTTTTGTATGACGAGGTATCCTTGTGCCCCCCCCTCAACAAAATCCTGGATACGGCCTTGCTTGTGCTCCTCCCAGAAAGAAATCCTGGATCCGCCCCTGGTGGTGGGTGCAGAAAGTGTAGAAGCTGCATTGCAGCAGCTACATGCAGATGGTACGGGTCATCAATGTTTGGAATACGTGTGGAAGGAAGACTTCGATGCCTTTGTAGTTGAGCACTGTGACAATCAAAGTAAATTATTTGCTTTCTGCCGTGAAATTATATCTAATCAAACAGACATTAAGGCGGAGTTAAGGAAACAAGGGACACAATAAGGGCACAGAAAATTTAATGTTTCATTGTCCTATAGCTCTACCAGTACAGTCCTACGAATCTCTGGTGGAGGTGGAATTGTTGCTTGAAGCAGGCAAGAGCTTCAGGTCATACATGGTAAGCCATTATTGTGTAAAAAGAAGTTTTAGTAGGCTTTACCTACTACTACAGAGGTACTTCCTTTTGATGTGCAATGCTTCTTCTTTCAAATTTAACCTTATCTTTTCAGTTCAGAGAGTTAAGTGGATGCTTGGCATAGAACCAAGGAGTTTTTGTAAGACACAATTTATCGAAAGTCATGAGCAATTATGTAGGCTCATTACTTAACTGGAGTGGAGTGAGAAACAAGAGAGCAATGGCATCACTCAAAAATTTGTTATCAGTTCTTAAAGGCAACCTTGACTTTCTTATGGTTTCAGTAGTAGAAACAATTGATAGTTCAATATGTACTGAGTTGCACTGTAATATATTGTTTGTGATTACATGTTTCAGATGCTGCATGCCAGGTCAGTATGGAAGCCTTGATGATGCCAACTTCAAAAGAGAAATTTGCCAATGGCTTAGCCAGGCATATAGGATAAAGGATGGCAGGAAGACCAATGAAGCAGAGCCGGAAGAACATGAGGGAGCTTATGCTGACCTCACTGAGGTAAGACTTTAGGGAATTTACTTTTAAATTAAATTCATGTGTGAAAATATAACGTCACAGGTTTGATTATGTCATTTCTGTGGGAAAAAATTGCATTACAATAAACATGCCATTAAAATACCTTTTCTTTAAATTCCTATGGCTGAATTAACCAAAAAAAAGCATGTCAAAACATGCATTTTAAAATTATTGTTGTTTGGCTGTATTTTAGTTATCATCGTACCGTTTCTAAAAGCTACCCTGTATCATCCCTAACATTAACTTGGCATATTATATGGAAAAAATTTAAATCTTAGTGTCTTGAAACTAGCAGAGTAGCCAAACTTTCATTTGTAATTAGAATAAAGACTTTAATTGACTGCATGTATGACTTCTGATCAAATTGAAACACCTATAGTGTTCCAATTCAGATCATAAAAAGGAATGTATTTTTGTATGAATTTTAAACTCATTCTTTTCTCCTCTCAGGAAGTGGCAGAAGATACAGTCTTCCCAAGGAGGAATGAAAAGTCATTATGCCATCATCTTGATGTCATTTTCAAGTCATGGCTTGGTAGTCACGGTGACCTCAAAATGGTCCCTTGAAATGACATCCTTCTTGACTCATGATGATGTCAATATGACCTTAAATGACTACCTATCATTTTGACCTCACTTTGACCTCACCTTGACTACTTATGACCAAACCTAGTTTTTTTTACATCTGAATGTTTATACTTTAATTTATATTGTCATTTTTAGGGATAAATCAAACATCTCAGGTGTAATGGCCATATAATGATTTATTTTAATAAAAAATAGATTTTACAGAAAAAAAGGTAAGGAAATGTGTAACTTTTCCTAATCTTCTTGCTCCTTGTCTCCCTCATCAATTACACATGGAGAAATACAATCCTCATTGCCCATTTCAGAATGTTCTGCTTTGCTTCTTCTCCCTTCTAATTGTCTCTGATTGCTGGTGTTAAACCACCGCTGAATTTTTGTCTTTGTTTTGATTAATTTTCCTTGAGGGAAATTCTTCAATTGGGAGACTAAAAACAAAGGAGAAAATAATGCCATAAAGCTGAAAGTTTCTAATTTGGATAAAAAAGGTAGAAGAATTCATACTTACTGCAAATAGCCTTATTTATGTAAGTTTTGCTAAATGTAATTTTTCCGTGTCCTCCATCCCAATTAATACAACGAGCGAATTTATTTGTGAACATTTTTCTTAGTATATGGGCTGCTGACTCCTTTTCATCAGTTTGATCAATCGTCATTTGCCTAACATATGAAACCTGTCAGAAAGGAAACCAAAATAAATTAATCGTAACTTTAACACTGAACAGAAAAAAGAAAAATAGAAGGTGTGAAGTTGATGGATGATGAAGAGTTAGGGTAACAGACAAGTTACTTACAAATGATTTGAAGTTGGATGGAGTTTTGAGGAACTCCTCAAAGTTGCTCAGGTCCTTCTCATTATCCAAAAGTATATTTGGCATATTTGCGGGCTCAAACATTTTATCTTCTGGAGCAATATATGCTAGAATTTTTCCTTGGTTTAGTAGTACGGTGTTCATTTTAATCTCAAGGCTTTTCAGAGATTCTGCAACTAACATTTCATGTTCTGCAATGAATTAAGAGTTACAAATGAGATTGGACAAGACAAATTTTCTCTGAAAATTCGGGAGCAATAATTATGCCAACTTACTCTTATTACAAGCTTGAATATTTGTAATCATTTTTTCACATACCAAGAGCCTGTTTGTTAACTCAACACCTGTGAAAGATATGAAGGAAAAGTTGGTAATTAATAAACTATACTAGTGAAGATAAGAGACATCAGTTTCTTTTACAAAACAGGAAACTGATGATCTGAGTATACCAAAGAACAGTTCAAAATTATCAACATTAAAAAATTAAAAGAGAAGGACAACTTTTATCATATAAACTTCCTATCACCAAGAAAATTACTTTGAGACTCCTGGTTGCCTTCTCCAGATCCTCCTGCATTCTCATCCCTTGACTGTGCTGCATCCATTTCATTATTTATCATGTTACTTGGGTGTTGTTGGATAATGCTTTCAGTATCTTAATTCTTATACTTCTTGGCATCACCCACGTTTCCTATAATAGCCTGTTGTTTTGGTCCATCTTTGGAAATCCCTTCGGCATCCAATTTTCCCTTTTCCAGCTCCATGTCCATCTGCTCAAGACCATTACTCTCACTAGAGCTTTCTTTCTCCTGCATCTGTTGATTAGTATCCATCTTAACCTCAGATGGATATTTCTTCTCATTCACTATATTAACATCAAGAAAGTATGAGATTCAGAACTGTCTACAGCATTTAGAGATTGAGGTTTAACAATGAAAAGCAGAGCCCTATTGAAAATTTCTTATAAGTCTTACAGAAATTCTTATAAGAATTCTGTAAGACTTGTAGGATTCTATAAGTCTTACAGAATTCTTATAGGATTCTATAAGTCTTATAGAAATTCTTATAGGATTCTATAAGTCTTACATATTTCTTATAGGAGTCTATAAGTCTTATAGAAATTCTTATAGGATTCTATAAGTCTTACAAAAATTCTTATAAGAAATCTGCATTTCTTATAGAATTCTACAATAATGCTGCGCAGGTCGCATACCTTTTATGTTTTCATCCAGCAGGCGTGTCACCATAACTTATGTTGGCAATTGATAATTATTTAAGGAATTCTACATATGATAATTTTTGGAAATTATGTATAACTCTTTTTTAAGTAATGTTCTGCTAATTTCCTGGTTTTTTTCAGCATGGTATTTGACATAAATGGTTCCAAGAAGCGGAGGCTTCTTTAATGCTACTTGTTAGGTATAGCTGAGGGCACATGAAAAATTTTAGACTTATAAGATCTGTCTCTTTCGAGTCTACAGATTACTTGACCGATGGAAGTTCGATATGGGCCATGAATAACCACGATGTATACTACGATTGCATACGTTGCAGGATACTGTTCACATGGTTCCCTAGCAACCTAACAACCAAAACTTGTTTGGTTGTTAGGTTGCTAGGGATTGCTTTTATATGTTAATCATTCACTATGTCTTTGTGATAGCAGTTTAATAAAATAAGTCGTGTGCTTCTAACCAAAATAAGGCATTGACCTCATTCGGTAAGTATTAAAAAACTGGCATTCCTAGTATTATGTTACCTTAAACAGATAGTTTCGTTGAATTTTAAACTTTTCATCATTAATTTAGATAGAAATGTATATTTTTCAGATTGTGGTATATCTAACATAAGAGGAAGTTTTAATGAAAACCGTGTTTTAATGGACAAAGAGAGTGATTTAGTCGTCTCTGAAGAGAATGAGAATGAATTTGTATGAGTATGCCAACATCTGCACAGTTATTATTTTATGGAAAATATATCAACTATTATTATCAATCAGTGTTTCTGTGATTCCTATTAATTTCCCTAAATCTTGCACTTATTGTTAGCCATATTCTACGTATCCTTTTCTCTAAAATGGCATCAAATTCCATTTTGCTTTGCTTATTTCTTTCATTATCTATCCAAATCTGCATGTAGAGGTCTCATTCTCTCTGGTATCTTAAATAAACATTGTTCATATGAATTTTATTTATCAAATTTTACTCTTCCTTCCCATATAATTTCTTGAAGTACCTATCCCCAGTGGAAATTGAATTTTATTTCATTTGCTTCTTCAATTTTCAAGGTTAAATCATATTCCATATTGCAATTCCTGTATCTTTCATTGCGTAATGATTGCCAAAGTTGTATTCAATTATCAGTCCATCATTCTAGGCTATGGTTGGTTTCATTGATTTTAGTTTCTTTTAGCATGTGGGGACATTAACCCTATACAGAACCCATGCCTTGAAAGACCTCTATGGTATCTCGCCTTTTCTGGCCAGCCAGGTGAACTTTACAGAGCTTCAATGTCCTTTTTGATGTACACTGATGATAGACATCTACATTTGGTTCATGGGAAATCATTAGGTTTGCTGTATACCAGATATAGGCGTCTACATTTGGATTGAATTAGGTGAAATGCTAAATTTGTACTCTCAGTAGGGATGTAAATCTTATGTAGCTTTTTATAGAAGTTTGTGCAAGTGTTTTAAGCATGTTGATATGATATTTATAATAAATATTTCCATCAGAAAATTTGTGATAAATAACATTTTGTAACTGATAGTTAGAAGAAATTTTCTTATTGAAAAATTCTTATAAGAAATATGCCCATTTTCTGTAAAGAAATTTTCTTATAGAAAAGTTCTTATAAAAAATTTTCTTATAAGAAATATGCCCAATTTCTGATAAGCAATTTTCTTATAGAAAAATTCTTATAAGAAATTTTCTTATAAGAAATATGCCCAATTTCTGATAAGAAATTTTCTTTTAGAAAAATTCTTATAAGAAATATTCTTATAAGAAATATGTCCAATTTCTGATAAGAAATTTTCTTATAAGAAATTTCCAGTAGGGTTTGTCACTGCCAGAAAAGTATTACTTAAAACTACCTTCTTGTACATTCTACCATCCATGATCTCATCTGCATCTTCGTGCTGGTGGTATAAAGTTACTTGGTTGGGTTGTTTCTCTGATTGAGGTTCCATCAAGTATCCACCCCGTTCCAAGGTCCTTAAAATATAAGGTTGTCTCACTCACGAATCGGGCTCCCATTGGCTTGACGTCACCGCCGACCATCAGACCCGCGCTCCTTGAATTTTCCTGGGCCGTTGCTCACTTGGCTTAGGGTGTACGGCTCATTACACATGAAAAAGTTCGATTTTCGAAATTTGATGGCGTTAAAATGTTCTTTCGATCATAGCTTTTAACAAATAAGTTTTCTGACCTCAAGTTCGACATGCGTTACAGAAAATAGGTCGTCTCTCTACTCGTCTAAATAAACTCGTCCAAAATATCAACTAATGGAGGGTTACAGAAATAAGTGGCGCTCTGCTTTATTTCAAATAATAACATTTAATGATGCATAACGATACTTACTTGCGGTATATATAGATAGGGATTGTTTGTAGACAGATGCAAAAGAGGTTCATGTGATTTAGATTGTTCCACAGGGATCGTGATGCGGAAATGTCGGCGTCGACGATTAGCCAATATTTAATGCCGATCTACCTTTTAATGCATTGAAAAAAGCAAGCAAAATGATAGTGAGGAATCGAAAACCAAATGACGAATGATGTACGCACTAGATAATTATTAACGATATGTAGAACTGAAAGATAATATGTCAACTCCCTTTTGAACCTTAACTTAAGTGAAATTTATGTATCAATTTTATCTGAAACAAATAACATCAATGATGAAACTGAATTTCATATTCAAGGATAAAGGGTAGGCGAGACATGAGACTATTTTGCAGAGTTACATCTCCAATGCTTAGCATTCTACTTTATGACGATAATGGAATGTTGAATTTACTTTTTGGCGAAATATTTACATAAAGGAGACAATTGGCCATCTATCTAACTGCTTAAGCGTAGACTTTAGTGGTGTTTTGGCTGCTCAAAGAAAATTTTTGCGTCAAATTAGAAGTTCTAGTATCCAATAAAAAACCATGACCAAACGAGGCAAATACTGAATAATCCGAGGTCAATTTCACCAGTTATTTAATTGGTTGCATAGGTAGCTTTGTTATTTCAGTCATTAATTGTACTTTAAACCAAATAAAATGTATCAAATCTAACCTATTGACAAAAGCAACTAACGAATTTACGCTAAATAACAACCTATGAATGCCCACATAACAAAATAGTGAGCTCATCTCTAAAATTAATTAGTTTGAAATGAGTAAGAACCAGGTAAATAAACATCATTAATAATACTTTTACATATTTGGCTTCCAGCTATCTCTGCAATAGAACTTTAATGCGATAGAAGCTTTCAATAGTAGCTAATGACAAATACTTCCATGGGCCCACCTCATTTTGCACCTAACACAAGCCATGCACACTTCAACAATGCCATGCCTACCTTTTTTTATCTGGTATCACTGCTAATTCCAGATAGACCCACAAACTGCCCAAGGTATATAAATTCCTGAAAATAAGTCAATGAAACAATTGATGCATTAAATATATTTTAATGAATAATTTTTTTCATCTTTTTACAAATGGAATTTTTCTTATTCAAGACATTTCTTTGATTGAAATATTTCATCCTTATGAAGACCCTCTGCTTAACAAATGTTTTAATTACAATTTTATCCAATTCTGAGCGCTTGCTCAATGTCTCCGTTATGGTTTTTACCAGTCCTCTACCTGATGGCAAGCCCCCATTCGTTATTGCATTGAACATGCACTCTAACTTCTCTAGCGCAGAGGAGAAGTCTTCCGATGGCAGCACAAGACCACCGTAAGATAAATGCATTACCCATGGCAACAAAGACTTCTGTTGAAACTGAAGAGAAAAATGTTTTTCCACTTCATGGGTCCTCTTTCCTAAATAAGGATGGGTCCCAATCAACTTCTTGGCTATCCAGCCACCCAAGTAATTGAGGGCATCTGCAGAAACTTCTGGCACATCACACCCTGAGCTTTCACACATTTCAGGTAAAGGCTGAATCACTGGGTCACACATCCCCCACGACCTTTCCTCAGGAGTAAACCCATTCTTTATCTCCTGGTTAACTTTGGTTTTTGCCAAAGCTTTCGCCAACACATACTCCTCTTCGCAGCCTTCGCTTGTGTTACGGGCACATTGTACCACACCAGCATTCTTTCCTAATAGAATTATTCTTAGACGGTGAAGGGCCTCCAAAAAAATGAAATTACAAAGTTTTCTACATTTCATTATATAGTGCGTAATACCTCGTTGGCCAACAATAGAGCAGATACAAATACCTAATTCACCTCTTACCAGTTGCTATTTTTAACATTTTAATGATCAGCAAAGTAAATTAGGAGGGAGCATAAAATTGGAAGGAGTTGATTTAGTAAAAGCATCAGCACAACATGAGAAATTCTAGCTCAAATGCCGGAACTGAAAATATTTTCATATTCCGTGCATAATTATATTCACGAAATGGAAAAGCTCAATACGCAGCCTTGTTCCACATGATATTGTTCCAAAATAATCGTACCCTTGACTAGATGAAATACTGTGATCACCTTTGAGATTAACTTTAACTTGATTAACAACACGAGGTGTTAGTTGTGAAAATATCTCTAAAAGAAAACATGTGCGATTAGAAGTGTATCTGAAACCACACCGTAAGTAGTTCAGGCAGTTAACTAATTAGGATTGAATGATATAACGTCACTGTAAATTAAACTGAGCATTATCTAAATGTAGGCTAATAAACTAGCTGTTCATGACTTAAATGTGTACCCTATACTGAGGACAAACTGAAAGACTTAGAATGGCGAAATACGAAATAAAGTAGCATTTAAACATAAATAATAGAATTTTGGTGAATAAATCTTCATACACTCACCTGTGATATGAAACATCCATCCCAGAGTTTCTTGTTTTAATTAGGCTGTTTGTGCATGTTGCCACGGTACACCGGGCCCCCGGCATTTTCTTCCTTCTTGTTCTAAAGGAGTTTCTTATCCAAAAAACTGACTTGGACTTTTGAAATATCCGTATGATACTTTACTCGGCACCTGCAGCACCCTTATTCCATGAAGAGATGTATTTAAAAATACTGATGAGTCGCAATGGTCGCATGCACACTGACGCGCACGTTAGGCAAGCCTGGTGAACGGTGAACGTACAACGGGTCATCAGTGACGTCAAGGGTTAGCAGTTGGCGCATGCGCAGTGCTGACTGAGACAACCTTATATTTTAAGGACCTTGACCCCGTTCAACATCTCTGTTGACAAGCTGTTCTAATGGCTTGTAACCTGACCTGAGCAGTTTCTTAATGACACCAATATAGTTTTCAAATGGAAAAGCACTAAGCTCATCTAGTGTACATTCATTTTCCCTGCATTCCTCTACAAGATGTGACAGTGCATGTACATTATATGATACAAAAGTTTCACTAATATATCTCTGGGAATGTTCAATAAATCGCCTCAGTAACAATTGGGCCACATCAAGCATATTCTCCTTCTTCACTAAAGTGGGGCTGCAAAGAATGTACAATGGAACCTGAAGAAGCTTGAAGCTCTTCCACAGACTTTCATTTAAATCCTTGAACAACCATAAACCATCATACAAAAGAATACGCCTGTATTCTGTGGCATGAAATTTGGCCCTGAACTCAAACTGTCTTGGCCTACGATTGAAATCTCTGGGGACACACTGATCAAGTTCAGAAATTTTATTGTTTATGTCATTGACCTGTTGCTCATTCAATAACCCTCTCCTCTTCTTGCTTCCCATGAGAAACTTCATCCACCGCTTCATTACTCCTTGATATACCAAATGCATTGCATCAAGTCGGAAACTCGAAATCATTTTTGTCATGGGAATGCTCTCAAGAGGGGAGTCACCTGTATGATGCTGTACATTACATCTGTTTTGGAAGGTGATATCTGTTCGCATTGGGGCATCCAAATCATTGAAAGTCATAACACCATTAACCCAAACTCCCTCAACTTCACACTTTTCACATGAAAAATATCCATTATGGCCAATGATGCACTTGACAAGGGCCCTGGCTGGAGCATCAAGAATGTAATGTCTGATTTCAAATTGGTAATTTTGACTGAACATAAATATGCCATTTGCTGTCAATGCCCGGGCTTCCCTCACAAAATCCGCCAAATATTCAATGATGTCACTTGGCTTTCCCTTACCCAGGTAAGTAGCTATAACAAAGGGCTCCTTTTGATTCCTAAGTCTACCCAAAATTGCCCAAATGCTATCGTGAGTGCTTTTAAAGGGTTCAAAACCATCAATGTTGATATCAATAACAACTCTTTTGAATTCGTTTAAGTATTTCTCTGTCAGCCTTTGCTCAAGATTTTTTTTCAGCCCTTTATACCAAAATTTTCCCATTCCCATTCTGGGAAGTTCATCAACACAATGAGGAGTTCCAAGCAAGGCACTATGAGTTAGAGGTAAGTAAGGATGAATAGGATTAAGTATACTAAGCAGGGTATCGATTTTTTTGAGTGAAACACCTCTATGAGCCCATTCTTTGAGTGCCCTTAACAGATAGGCCTCTCTGTCCTCATCATCCTGAAGTTGAGGATTATTGGCAACAATTACTTCTTCAAATATGAAAAGGTCTTCATCACTTTCCTCTGATGTGCCACTTGCAGTAGAATCACTTTGAACTAAGTTATCACCTACATCCATGGGATCTTCAATAATATGCTCTTCATTATTATTAGAGTTCAATTGTTCATCTTGATCTGTGGATTCATCATCTGCATTACAGCTGTCATCACTCATATATTGTGATAGTGTCCGAGCTCTTTCTACCTCTGCTCTAGCACGGCGTTTAAGTTTGCGTTGAGCCTAAAAGAATACAGATGAATTTATGTGCAATAAATAATAATGGAGATCTGTTCAGAAACTAAACGTTACAGTGGTATCAATCAGAGGCGGACTGGCCAGCGTGGGCAGGAGGAAATTAATGCAGGGGCACCTGACCCCAGGACTGAAGGCCCCTAACTAAGGACTGAAGGGAAGCCCAAGGGGTTTTTTCTGCACACGGCGTTTTCCTAGGACCAGACAAGCCTATGATGTACTAAAATGAAAGGACACACAAGACCCCTGAAGCGGTGCGACCTGTCCACCTTCTTTTTCCTTTTGCCAGTGTTCTAAAATTGTAATTATCAAGAAACATTAGAACTGAATTACCCATGCGGTGGTGCCCTGTAGTACCAATTCCGACCCTAATAGCATCAATTGCCCAGTGAATCAGTGGCGCAGCAAGTGGGGGAATTTGGGGGATAAACCCCCCCCCCCAGAGCTCAGAGAAATTTTTAAGTTTAATCCATTTTACTTAATGGATTAGTATTACTTATTGAAAAGTGTTAGGATTAATCAAATATCCCTCAGAAAGCCGTAAAACTCACCGTTTTGAACTATTATTCTTCAAATGTTTCTGGAGGGCCCCCGCAATTCCTACTTACCCTGGTGGGTATGCAATACCCCCAAACACCTAAGTATTAGTTGCTCCTAAACCCCCCCCCCCAGCCTTAATTCTTAGTTGCGCCCCTGCAGTGGATAACACGATTGTAACAAGTATGGAGTGATGTGAATGATGGAATGGGAAACAACATTTCTCAAACTGACATTTTAAACAAAGTCAACCATCACGAATTATAAATGCGACTGTGAAGAATGCAAGCATTGCAGAATATTTGTGATAGGATAAACAAAAAATCCTTTAAAAGTTTACTTAACACTTATTAAATAATACTTACTGATTTATTCTGTTGAGACATGACTCTCAAATGCTTCTCTCAAATCTCACTGGCTTCTTCTTCTCCTCAATGGCTGCAACCTAGAGCTCTTCCTTCGAAGGAAGGCCTCACGAACGATCGTTTGTGAAAATGAGCGTTAACAGCCACAGAAAAGGCTTATTGTAGTGAAACAAACACTAAATTCCAGCAGAACCAGTTGCTTTAAACTTATACGAATTATTGTTCTTGCATTAGTTACGTTATAACTACAATATCAACAGTAAATTGTTGATTTTAATTGAAGACCGCTATGTATTTGTAGCGTTACTGACAATGAGTATTATTCCCATAGCGACGCACGTATGCACATCCGCGCCGATGCAAGTGAATATTATTGAAAGCAGGTGGAAGCTTTATTTATTGCGTAAATGCGACAATTGGCGACGAGTTGCATTTTTCTTGAAAAACCGCGGCGCGTTACAGTTGGTCGAGTTTATACGAAATTCGAAACGTTTTGGGCACGTGGCGGGTTTCTTTCGGAATATTTTCGACGCAATAGGTTTACTCCCGCACCTTCTCTTTCGGTAGTAATGAAGAAAAGACCATTTTTAAGGAACAATTATCATATCAAGTCATTGCATCGCGTACGAAAATCGCCCAACAGCTAAATTATTTACGTGCTGACCTGAAAATCGCCTTCCGTTAAAATACCACGATGTATCTAAAAAAAAAACGATCTTCGCCATGTTAAAATATCACGAAATATCATCTGATAAAAATTTTCTTAAGATAAAATATCACGATGCACAATTAGATGAAAAAATGCCTCCGAGTTTGATTTGAAATTGACGACAGATATAAAATATCACGATATGTAATTCGTTCAAATTATGATAAAACTCACGAACTCCATCCATATATAGTATCTTTGAATTATTGACGCATTAATGACAGGTTCATTTTATGATCAATTGATTATACATGTATGCAATGAACGCATCAATTATCCTAAACCGATTAAAATATCGGGCCCGATAAAAATCACCTTCATAAAAAATAACCCGATCATTCCATAAAAAATCTCAAACCAAACAAAATATCGCGACATATAATACGATAAAAAATTGCCTTTAGATAAAATATCACGGATATGCAATTAGATGACAAAATACCTCCTAATGAATATCACGATATACTATCGGATAAAAAAATCGCCTCCTTCATCCCAAAACTTCCATCATTTGTTACGTAATTTCTTAGTGGAGAATTCATATTCAATATAAAATAAGTAATTTTTTAAATACATCGATATAATGTCTAGCTTAAACGAAGGCCAACCCTACAGCTGTCTTCTCCCAACATAATTTTCCGTCGCCAAAGCATGACAATATATCGGGCGCGATGACGCAATTTTTTTACGGGCAATAAATCACGATGTTTTATCCGAGCGGCAATTTTTATTGGACGATATTTAGTGATATTTTAGCATTGGCGATTTTTTATAGGATGGTATAACGTTGTATTTCATTAGAAGGCGATTTTTATCAGGTTCGATATTTTTTATTGGATTAAAAATCGTTATCTTATCGAAAGTCCACTTTCTACCTTATGATACATCGTAATATTTTGTAGGAAGGATATTTTTAACGCTACCAATATATTTAAAAGGCTCCGTTAATTTATCCCACCCATATTTTCATTGTATGATGTATCGTGATATTTTTTTCCGTTACGATATTTTATCAGTCCCGATACTTTTATTGCGCTCCACCATTAATCGATTATTTTCAAATATCAATTTCATATTACGAATTTAATTAAATATGACGATACTTCACAATATATCGCCCGGGACTAGTGGCGCAGTCGCGTCTTGGGGAGACACTGGGGGTGAGGGCAGAAGGGGGAATTTTAGGGGACGCCGCCTAGTAAATTGAGACCTAAAACCTAATGGATGTAGAAACTGGCTATTAGCCAAAGGGTCCCAGGTTCAAACGGGGGGTGAAGCTTTGGACTCCCCGAAATTAATATTCATCTGTAGATCTTGCCCAGGGAAAGAAACAAGCCCCCCTCCGTTTATGTGTGATATTTGTGTGCCTGGTTGTGTGAAGTGCCTGGGTTGAGCTCTACCCTCACCTTTCCAAACCAACCTTCAGGTTGAAATGCTGAGGGAGTGAGTAGTGTTGAAATCAATTTTATAATCAGGAATTTTGTGTGGGATGGGGGATCCAAAACCAGGGGGGAAAAAGGTCCGGGGTGTCCGGACCCCCTGGATCTCCCTTATACTATGCCACTGGTTGGCAATATTTGACCTGATTAAATTTTCAATAGGTTCTTTATACTTTCATGTGACAAATGAATTCAAAGTCAAAATGACATCACTTTGACCTCAGAATGACCCTCAAAAAGTTAGCTTTTGCAGTCATGACTGAGTAGTGACTTTTTGTAGGTCATTTTGAGGTCAAAGTGATATCATTTTGACTTTCCTTCCTCCTTGGGTTGGTTCCCTGAATTGAAGTTTCATCATTCTTGCATCCCATCAGGGGAGGAGGGATGAATGGCCCTTTCACGTTTGTTAGCAATTATTTTGTGTCAGTATTTGGTCCAAAGGCATTTCAAGGAATGTATGTATAGAACATATAATATGTTCCAAAACTGTATGAGAACAATGAAAAATACGTTTACATTGGAACCTCAGCTTTGTAATAGTTCTCTAAAGAGACATTTCTCACAAAGAAAGTTATGTAATTGTCTTTTCAAAGCCATTCAAAGTTGTCTCTTTTTCACATGGCATGGAAATGCATCATATAGTTTTATCCCTATGTATTATGGACCCCAAGGACACAATTTTAAATTTTGTTGCTTAGTATGAAAAGCCTCAGATCTCCTTGTGGTAGTTATAGTGGTTGTGGAGGTCAACTAGAGACATATAGGATCTCACATATAGCACAACATTACATATTTGTTGCATACAGTTGTTTTTTTATTTTAAACAATTGAGGTGTTGGGAATTTACACCCTAAATAATAGTGCCGGAAGAGATGTGGGAGTAATATATGTATGTATTAGGAAAAGTACACAAAACTTTGTACATCAGTACTAACAGCATGGGTAGCATATAGTACAGTCCGGCCGCGGAGAGTTGTCCGTTGACAGCTAGAAGGGGTAGGGGGCAATGTTGCTAGGTCGGAAAGGGAAACGCCCACACCACACGTAAACCAAAGGGTTCCGTGAAGAAAGGAGCCGGAAGGGACGACGGGCATGAAGGGCCAACGGAAGAGTCGCGGTCAGCATTACCTTTTTATCCTTTACTTTCCTACTACTCTGCCCTCACTGAGAAAAATAGCGGTCGCGCAAATATCACGTATTGCCCTCAAACGAACCGGTAATTGAAGTAAAATATAGAAAAATGCTGCTAATTTAAATGCCGGAGTGTAAATGATAACTCTAGGAAAAAAAACAATCATAGAAAGGACTCCAGTGAACCAAATGCAGTTTCTGATTTGACATTAAATAAAGAAAGTAATTTTCCTTCTATTCGTTTTATCCTATGCTTTTAAAACGCAACATAATTGAGAAATTGAAATACTTCCGCCGAAAGCGCTGAGAAGTTTTCGTGAAAAGCATTGGAAAAAGCACAAGTAACTATCCAGAATACCACCACAGCAATGCCTACAGCACAGTGAACTAAGAACGCACGCAAGAGCAAAGAGACAATCTATGGAAAGTTTTGTTTTGGTGATTCAGGCTTATTTCAGTACTTCATACACATGTGACAACGTTGCTTGACTAGGCGAGGGTGTGAGGTGCGTTTGGGGGACAGCGATTGGCTGCAAACCGTTTTGGCAAAGGGTTCCCCACCTCTTCTTCTGAGCTGTCATCGGACAACTCTCGGCGGCCGGACTGTAGATAGCTTAACTTTTTACAATAATTTTAAATGCTATAGTTGACCATTGTAATAGTCGACCAAGGTGAACACGATGAAATTTTGCTTACCCTAGAGCACACTAACAGAACGGTCAAAATGGGATCTCATTCCATGGAAAACCTTGTGAGATGCTGAGAATAACGTGAATTATTATTTCAATACATTTAGAGTTAATTTATTGGTTGGTAACCCAATACAGAGTTATCCCAGCTGATACAAGTCGAATATCTGAGATGAAGTATTTGCAATCTTTCTGGACTTCCCCAACTTGTAATCCATTTGTCATATAAGATTTTACCAAATATGAAAATAACTCTAATTCCTATTTATTCACATTTGCAGAGGGATATTTGCTGGTAGACAGAATTTACGGTGTTTGTCAATTCAAAGTATACACTTAAGTTACGATTTATGTTGTTGTTGGTAAAATTACTGGCAGAGTAAAGTGCATGGGTATAATAGATTTTTGTTTCAGAAGCCAAATTGAGAACTATATAGGATGTTATATCTGTGCAAAAACTTGATCAGACTTGCACAGCAAACATTCTATTTCTTAGAAAACAGGTAATACGGCAGTAAGTCGGTAATTGGTGATAGCATTCCTTCAACCCTTGTTTTTGAACACAAATTACTTTTTAGGTTTTAGGACGTTATAGATGGAAAAAGGAAGTCAAGATGCCATGATTACATTCTTTAAAAACAATTCCTCTAATGCCATCCAGACCAGGAGAGTTTTCAGTTTTTCTTTTCATACCTTGATGTTCCATAATGCCGACGTTTTGTATTTACACCTATCCTTTGTGTGGATGATATTTTATACGTATTAATCTGTTAAAATAAATGTTTTGCTACCAGTATATTCTGATTTTCATATCTTTTTTCCTCCATAAATGGTCAATGCTATTGAGTATCTCCTTTCTGTAAGTTTTCATACAATGCTTTCTTTCCGTAGCTCTTTTTATTATTCTCTGCCATTTTTGATCAGCTAAAGGCTTTTGAGCAAATAGAATACACTTCATATAGATTTTCTATGCATTCTTTCAGATGCTTACTAAGGGCGTATAACATGCCCTATAATATTACATGCCTATTTCTGAGGTGCATAAAAATTGAGGAAAATTTGAACACTAAATTCCTTTTGAAATTAAAAAATAAATGCTGTAACTTTAAATTTTGCATAGGTTCACCTTATTATGAATATTAATATTAAGTGGATTTTGGCCAGAAAATGAATATGTATAATTATTGCACGACGGCCTGTAGATACATATGTATATTACATGTATGGGTATTCAGATTTCCAATTTGTGATACGTATGTATAAATACATCCTAAGGGACTTCTGAAGGTCTTTAATGTGAAATTTACAGACATAATATGATCATATTCCATCGTATACATAGGTATATTTCATGTATGGGTATTCAGAATTCAAATTTGTAATATGCAAGTATACATACATCCTAATGGACTTCTGAAGCACTTTTACGTGAAATATACAGATGTAATAGGATCGTATACATATGTATATTTTATGTATGGGTATTCAGATTTCCAATTTGTAATACGCAGGTATGCATACATCCATAGGGACTTTTGAACCACTTTTACGTGAAATATACAGATTTAGTATGATCGTATTCCATCTTATACATATGTAATTGGTCACATATTTTTTGTGTATTATTGATGTAATACAAATGCCGTGTTATCTGGGTATTTTAACGTAAACGAAAAAAAAATTAAAAGTAATTACTATTTGTCAAAATGTTGGGTAAGAAGCGTCCATTAATTACGTGAAGGGATTTTGGTGATTTGATCAGTGATATATCTTGAGATTCGGCTCGACCCCCTCACTCCCTCTCCCTATAGTCTCACGAAAGATTGTTCAAAATGCGTATTTTCAGTGTAAATACGTTAATGTATGCTTCATTTTGTTGGATTTATTTAGAGGGCAAGTATGATTGCTTGTTTCTGAAGTAGGTATTCAATGGACCGTCTCCTTTCTTTTCTTGTCTAGCTCTGTTTCTGGGGGCTAGTGGTCTGCGCGATGTTCGCATCGAAGTGCCAGAGGCGGTGCGTCACAGCGACCGGGCGAAGCTCGGCTGCCACTACGACCTCGAGTGCTCGCCCCTCTACTCCATCAAGTGATACTGCGGCGACGAGGAGTTCTACAGATACGTGCCCAAGGAGTCCCCATCCTCAAAGGTCTTCCCGCAGCATCAACAGGGATGTGAGTCTCATCCCCTCTCTAATGTTACGTCAACTATTCTCAACACTGTAAGAAGTTTGATAAAGTTTAGATTGAGTTCACTGTGGTAAAAGGCGAAAGGAAATTCATATGAATTTAATCACTTTGAGGGCTAATGACGTAATGTTACATTGTCGCGAAACTTCGTAAACTGCGGGCAATGTAAAAGTTCGTTGGTTTCAATTTGATTGTTTTTTATGTTGCCGCAGTAATATTAAGTTCGGACATCTACGAAGAAATGCTCCTTGGAGGATTTAGTGGAAGATATTTCAACTTTCGATGCAATGTGGTAAAATTATTAAAAATATCTAAAATTTCGGAAAAGTGACCTGCGTTGGAGTAAGGATTACACATAATGAGCTAGCATGCTAAAAAAAAGTAATTTTGAACTGTCATGTAACCTTATGACTAATAACTCTAACTACATCAGTTTCTCATGACTATCGTGGGTCAGAATTTAATCTAAAATGGACTTGGTGTGATTAAATCCCCATCATTTCTTTTGTAAAAACTTGAAACAAATTTTTTCTCATTTTAGTTCAGTAATTTTTTGTTTGGATAAAAATCGTCACTCAAACTTCTTGCGGAAGTTTTGTCATAGATAAAATATTTATTCATGTTTTGCAGCTGTTTTGGACGTATTTTATTCGCACTTCCTCAATTATTCTAGTATTTTTTGTTGATAAAATTGCCTTGAAGTATAATTGGTAAAACCAATGGCACTGTAAACCATTGGCATTTCAATTAATTTTCTCATCCTATTTTCAAACGAATTCCTTGGGTATTTTTGCCCTGTGGGAAGAGATGTAATAAAAGCTGAGTCTTTGAAACAATTGCAGAAATTTGCTGTCAAACGTTTGAGGTCTGTGAGACTCTCTGGCCCTTTATTCCGAGTTATGTGATTACTTTCACTTCCTCGTGAGTCTATTGCTCCTCCACCTCTCTCCTTTTCTCTCTTTGCTCGGTAAACAAGGTCGAGGATCCATTCTCGCTGTGTGAGGAAATTCCTTTGACATAAGTCCAATATGTCCTTCTGTCATCAGCTGCAACCAAGTTCACACTTCGAGTTGCCATGCAAAAAATAAATTCATCGCAGGAACATACCCTAAGAGACCACAATTAAACAATGTTGAAAGATGTTTAGCTGAATATTCTATCGGTTTCATTGATGTAACTATCCTTATTACTCAGTTTACAGAATCCTGGGGTATCCAACTATACAACATAATCTTTTCTTACCTTTTTTGCCATCATTTTTGTGTATTTTTTTCGAAAATGAACTGGTATTACAAGAGTAACTTGTGACTTTAAATTGAAACTTACTCCTTTGGTACCGTGGCAAACATTTCCAAGTTGTGTCCTAATTATAAAAACTGAAGGTAAAATGTTATTTTATTGGGATAAATAAATATTTAACTGCCTTTTTATGCCTTTAATTACATGTAGGTATATTAGCAAACTACTTGTTACTCACAAATACGCTCTGGTTTATTTAGTTTTTCCTGTATGAAAGATAATACAATTTTTCAAACAAGACACCCTAACAGAACGAGCGTCTCAGAGTGGAAAAAAGCATTCATACCTCACGAATTCCCAGAAAGTTGCAATTTTATAAATGGTCCACTAAACTTCCATGTCCTCTTACGAGGAAAGAGTCCAAAACTTTGCCTGATGGGGACTAATAACAACGTGCCATCAAAGTTTTTGTCTCACGAAAGGATAGAAATGACACTTAAAATTCTCTCCACGGCAGTTCACTCTGAGAAATGACCCGGAAGCGGTGAAGTCATGAATATATTCAGTCTAGCTTACTTAGTGCTCCATCTGCACGATGGGAAGGAAGTCATTTATTTTATGTAGCGCACGCATTTGTTGAAAATCCCGATGGGGAGCAGCTAGGGCGAGGCGATCCACTCGTTTTGCGTGGCATATGATCATCATTAATGAACGACTTCCCAATAACTTGAGCGCCGATTTCGTCATTATATCTTACATTTTAAATCCTTTTCTTCGTTCCCTGTGTTTTTTATCTTTGGCCGACACCCTCTTTTGATGACAAATTTATAGGAGCATAAAATATAGTTCACACCTGATGAGTCAAAACTAAATACTGTCAAACATTTAGCAATGAATAAAACACTCGTAGACAATACTTCGCTGATTCACCTGCTCTGTTATCCTGAAATATTTTAAAAATATGTATTTTCCTTCCATCTTTAATTTGCCTGTGGATTTCCTGTAATAGGTCGTATTGCATAAAATACACAGGAATGAGACCACTGAGACTAGGATGTAGTAGGTCAAATCAAAAAATATTTATCGTATTATTTAAAAGCCATCTCTATAACCCTGCAATGTATTTACCTGTTTTGATACAGCATAGCCATTGAAAAACCTATCCTACTAAGGATAGAATTCCTGCGTATTTGGATATAATACCTGACTTCTCCAAAGATAGCCACTCTCCAGTACAGATGAAAAGATTTTCTCAAAAGCACTTTCATAACAACTATATGCTCTGCATAGCTGTTGATCATATTGCATGAAATACACCCATGTCTCGTATAGCGCAAGGAATGCGTTCCTTGGGGTCTTTGCGCTATACAAATTTGCGTTATACAAGAGCGTTTTAACATTGGGAAGATAGGGATGCGTTCCTGGTAGCATAGGTCTTGGGTATTGAATTTCCTCTAAAACATATTATTATTATTATAGTATTCTACCGATTAAGGTAGGTTTCCATGGAGTACGCAAGAAGTGATCTGGGAGCCTCCCTTTCCTTCCAGCACTGCCTTCTTTAACTCACAGTAAGGCCTACTCTCTTTCAATCTATCTAAAAATCCTATTCTTCTCCTTCCCCTCCCTCGTTTCCCTAACATTCTACCCTCTAGCACCATTTTCAACATCCCCTCACCACTAAGCACTAACTCCATCCATACCTTCTGTCTCCTGCGTATCTCATCTGAAAGCTGCCTCTCCTCGCCAACCATATCCAGCACTTCGTCGTTCCTTTTCCTCTCCGTCCATTTCACCCTCTCCATTCTTCTCCATGCCCACATCTCGAATGCCTCCAATCTTCTCTCGTCTTCTTTCCTCAGTGTCCACGTTTCCGCACCGTAGAGAGCTACACTCCAGATCAAACTCTTCACTAACCTTTTCTTTAAACTCTTACATAACGATCCTCTTAGAAGCTCCTTCCGGTTCATGAACGCCTCCTTCGCTAATGCAATTCTCTTCCTAATGTCCTTACTACTGTATCCGTTTTCCTCTAACGTACTGCCTAAATAGTTGAATTGCTCAACCTGCTCAAGTTTTTCACCACCCATCTTTATCTTAAGTCTCACATTCCTCCCTCGTGATGCTTTACAAAACCGCATTACCTTAGTTTTCTTGTGATTAATCCTCATCCCATATTCCTCGCAACGCTCGTATAACGCATCCACTAGAGCCTGAAGCCCCCTTGCTGACTGGCTAATCAGCGCCTGATCATCCGCGAATCTCACTGATTTGAACATCATTCCTCCCACTTTTATTCCAGCTTCTAACTCATCCCATGCTTCCCTTACCATCTCTTCAGCGTACACGTTAAAGAGCAGCGGCGATAGAGGACAGCCTTGCCTCACACCTCGGCCAATGCTTGCCCACCCGGATTCTCCGTCCGCTACCCTCACTTGCGCAGTCTAAGCCATATACAGATTACGAATCAGTTGTCTATCCCTCCAATCTACACCTATTCTCTTGAGAATATCCATTATCTTTACCCAGTTCACTCTATCAAACGCTTTTTCAAAATCCACGAAACACGCATATACGTCCTGGTCGTATTCTAGGTTCCTCTCCACGAGGGACCTCATTATTGCTATTGCATCACGAGTTGACTTCCCCTTTCTGAAACCAAATTGATCTTCGCCCAAATACTCGTTTGCCCTCGCCTCCATTCGTCTGTTCAATATCCTCAGCACCACTTTCGCCGCATGCGATATTAAGCTGATAGTCCTATAATCTCCGCATTCCACAGATTTCTTCTTTTTCGGAAGCGGAATTTAAACCGTCTTCACGAAATCTTCCGGCCAGCATCCCTCCTCATAGATCCTGCGCACTAGTTCGAAAAACCTATTCTTACCTTCCTTCCCTAGATTCTTCAGAAGCTCACACGGGATATTGTCCACGCCTACTGCTTTCCTAGCCTTCATATCACGAAGTGCTCTCTCTATTTCCGAATCTAATATCCCCGGCCCAAGATTATCCTCCTCCACTGCACTTTCCTCCTCTAGAGTCAATCTCTCTGGTCTGTTCATTCCGTCATACAGGTCCTCCACGTATTCCTTCCATCTACTCTGTACCTCTTCTCGCTCGGTTAGCATCCTCCCATCTTTAGCCTTAATTTTAGACATGGCTTGTCCTCTTTTGCCGCCCGATAGCGACTTAACTTTGGCGTACAACGCGCCTATTTCTCCATCCTTCTGGAACTTTTCCATTTCCTCACACTGTCTTTTCCACCAAGCCTCCCTTGCCCTCTTAGTTTCACGTCCTAATTGATTATTCAGTTCCCTATAGATTCTTTTTCCCTGTTCCGTGTCCACGTTCTTCCACTTCCTCCTCTCCTCCATTTCCCTTATCATGTTCTCCGTTACCCACGGCTTCTTTATCCTTCTACTGTCAACGTAACCAATTGACTTCTCCGCCGCTTTGACTATTCCCGTTTTAATATTATCCCATCTTTCCTCAACAGTCTTAGTACTTTCAATCTCCCGTATACTAATGTCCACTAGTTCCTGATATTCTCTCCTCATACTCCCCTTCAGGGCTTCTACGTTCCATTTCTTCGCCTTCCTAACTTTCATAAGTCTTTTGAATCTTACATTGCATTTCATGAGTACTAGATTGTGGTCCGAATCCGCATCTGCTGCGGGGAAGCTGCGCGAGTTTTTCACACTATTCCTAAACCTCTGTCTTACCATAATGTAGTCTATTTGATATCTCCACACATCCCCTGGACTTTTCCACGTGTACCTTCGCCCTTTATGATGATTGAACCACGTGTTAGTGAGGAATAATTTGTTTCTCCTACAAAATTCTGCTGCTTTCTCTCCCCTGCCGTTTCGTATTCCTAGACCAAAATCTCCTATTTCTTGCCCATCCCTCCCTTCCCCCACTGAGGCATTCCAGTCCCCCATCACTACCAGATTTTTCTTACCCGGTGTGTCTCTAATTATTTCCTCGAGCTGTTCATTAGGCTGGTGCGAAAAAACTCAAGTTACAAATTTCGTGTCATAATAGCGCGGAAAAGTTGCGATACGTTAGTACAAGAAAAACAAAAAAAGAATTATTAAAATCGGACGTCATCTTCCGATCCCGCAAAGCACCTGAAAAAATGACGAAAATGAAAAAAAAATGTTTTTTTTTTCGTTGTAAAAAAATGAAATAAAATTAATATCTTTTAACGCCACAGCAAAAAATGGTTACAAATAGCATAGGTTATTATTAATATATGCATATTTATGGTTTTAAACTGTTATTACCGATCGCATCAGATCATTAAAAATGTATAAATTTTGCAATTTTGCCGGTTTTTCAGAGTTGTGTAATAATTACTTAAGGTAATATTTTAGGCTAAAATTTTTGTTTTAAAAAAGTTTGATTATGCAGCTCTTCCTTTGTTTATATATGATATAATTATATTTAAACAATCCAGAACTCACCGCGGAGAGGTGGCTGCACTTTGAGTTCTACCCACACCCTCCATCCATCCAACTAATGAGGGTTACTGCTATTTATAATATTTAAATTTTTTGTCCTTCTTTTAAATTTTAGCTTGAAAAAACTACTTTGTACTGCGATTTTGTGGTGAAGTCGGGCATAATGGACCTTGATTTGAATATAGCCCTAATAAATCCATCTCTGGATCGATAGCCACAAAGCTTAAGGGATGCCTCTGTTACCAATTTCACACACGGCTCCATTGTTTGCCTGTGATGTAGGAAGTTATAATATCCCAATCTTGTTTATCACCAGATTCAATGAAGGAAGCTATTTCTTCATTAGCAATTATTCTCATAAGAAGAAGTGGAGTAGATAGTTTGACTACATTGGGTGCTTTCCATTCATGTGACTCACGAGTCGACTTGTGTCGACTCACGGAAACTGTTTAAAACTCTCCTATTCCTGTGCGTTACCGTTTGTTGACTTGTGTGAGGTAGAGGTTTATTAACAGAGGTAGCAAGGATTATTACAGCACTCGAGTGGTACTCCCTTAACAAAACTCGCACCGTCTCTCTACACACATTCCGCGCGACTGACTGCGCGTCACCCTCCTTACTCGCTCGACTGTCCGAGTTCCTCGGCGTCCCCCAGAGGGGCAGCACCTGCCGGACCATTTCGAACAGCCAGTTGATGACAGTCGGCCTTTCCTGATTTCAGGGCCGTCCTCGGCCCGCTCTTGCGGTTGGCTGACCTCTTCTTCTACAGCATCGGATTCCTCTTGAATCGGCTCGTTGGCTCCCTGGTCTCCGAGGCTGCATGGGGGTGGGTTGTCATCTTCTTCTACAGCATCGGGGTCCTCTTGGATCTGCTCGTGGGCTCCCTGGTCTCCGGGGCTGCATGGGGGTGGGTTGTCATCTTCTTCTACAGCATCGGATTCCTCTTGAATCGGCTCGTTGGCTCCCTGGTCTCCGAGGCTGCATGGGGGTGGGTTGTCATCTTCTTCTACAGCATCGGGGTCCTCTTGGATCTGCTCGTGGGCTCCCTGGTCTCCGGGGCTGCATGGGGGTGGGTTGTCATCTTCTTCTACAGCATCGGGGTCGTAGTCTGGTGGGGATTGGCACCATGGTTTCATTCGATCTGCACAAAAGACCGAATGAAACCTCCTCTGGGTTCTGGCTGCTCCTGGGATGTCTGTCAGCAAATATCTATCCCTGGGGAATACCTTCTCCACCCTGTATGGTCCCTTAAATTTGGGTGCTAGCTTTCGAGACGTTCCCGTCGCCTGGGCTTCTCGCTCGACTAACACTAACTCTCCCCGCACGTATTTTCTTGGCTCCTTGTGAGCTTCGTCAAACCTTTTCTTCTGCCTCTCCTGACATGTTACCATCCTGCCTAAAGCTTCCTTCCTAACCTCCTCTATCACTTCTTTGCTCACTTCATGTTCATCTTCCTGCAATGTCACTACAACTCGGTTCCTTAACGCATTCCGCGGGCGGTACGCGAACAACAGTTCATGTGGACTGGCTCCCACCGTCTTGTTCTTCATCGAGTTCATGGCAAATTGAATGTCTTTCAAGCGCCCATCCCAATCACTTCCATCCTCCGCTGAATTCATCGTAGTGATAGCTCGAGTAATTATGGCGTTTGATCTCTCTACTTGTCCATTTGCCCTAGGCGTTGCAGTGGCGTTCTTGATGTGTTTTATCTGATGCCCCTCGCAAAATTCCTCAAATTCTCTCGACGTATATGCCGTTCCTCTATCCGAGATGATACGGTCCGGACAACCAAACAAGCTAACTATCTCACTCAAGGCCTCACAGACTGGTTTTGACCTCGTGTTTTTCACAGCTCGTAGTACTATGAACTTCGTAAAATTGTCTTGGTACGCGAGGACGTATTCACTGCCTCTTTTGCTACGAGGGAACGGTCCTAGGTGATCTATGTTAACGGTATGAAAAGGCGTACCCTCGCGCTTAGTTGGGTACAGTATTCCTTCCCTTTTCCCGCCTGGTCTCTTGTGGTACGCGCATTCGATACAGGCTGCGATATATCTCTTTATCCTTTGTCTCATCCTCGGGAACCAGAAATATCTTCTCAGGTGTTCCAGAGTCTTTTCTTCTCCGTAATGTCCCATGTCATCATGGCTCCCCTTTATGATTCTCCAAATCGCATCTCTTGGGACCACCCAACGACTTCCCCCCTCCACTCTTCCTTGACCTCAGCCCTCTTGTCAATGGTCACAGGAGGTCGATTGTGAAAGTTTGCCCTATCTCCCAATTTGGCCCTATCAGTGACACTCTCGTATCGTCTTATCTTGCGTAATAGTCCTTCTACATCTTCAAAGTCACACATAGTCAGCAGCTTCACTAGTTCCTTATCCCACATGCCATTTAGAATGTACTTGATAAGGGAGGCTTCATTTACTTCACCACGCCTAGCGATAGTCTTCATCGCGTAAACATATGACTCATGCGTCTCGCCACGCTGCATTCTTCTCTTTGTAAGACTCAAGTGCACGTCGGCTTGGTCCTCCACTGATGGGAAACAATATAATAGTCCTTTTTTGAACGCCTCCCAAGAGTGTACTTCCTCGGCTACGCTATTCAGCCATAGTTTCGCCGCTCCGCGTAACTTACTAACGGATTGGGCTAACAACATCGACTCGTCCCATCCGTAGGCTGATGCAATGCTCTCTACTCGCCTGACCCACTGTACCGCCGTGAACCCCAGGGTTAGCGAAGGTTCAAACTCCGGCAATAATTGCTCTGCTATTTCTCGATAACCCACCATACTTTTATCAAGAACTAACGATTGCCCATTTAAAAGATCTCGTTCACGTTCTAGAAGTTTCCTTTCTCTCTCTAACAATTCTCTCTCGTGTTGCAAAAGCGCTTGTTCCCTCTCCGCTGCGCTTCTAAGGACGCTACTCTCTCCGACAGGATACCGCCAATTTCCCAACGACGGTTCTCTGCCCTTAGTAGGCCACACGACAGTAGCCTCGCGCGGTTGCTCACCGGGTCCTCTTGACTGTATATCCTCCTTAGCCTTGTCTCTCGCGGCATACGGCGTCGACGCAGGCAGAACCCACTTAGTGGTAGCCTCTCGGTGCATCTCACTATGCTCCCTGGCCACGCTGGCCTCGCTCTCCTGCTCTCGACATGTTCCCGCCAATTCAGTCGCGTCCCTTCCTTCCGCAGAATGGACCCCGTTGAAGCTACCTACGCGACACTCGCCATCCCACGACGCATTCGTCGGACTGGTCATTGCTACAACTAGAACCACACTCTCTCACCTTACTCAGTCCGCACTGGGGTTTTTGATGTTCTATCTATTGATGGCTGGATGTGCACGAACAACTCCACCGCAGCTCGCTGGTCGATCCCACTTCTGAACTGTGAGGTAGCTTCTTTATTAACAGAGGTAGCAAGGATTATTACAGCACTCGAGTGGTACTCCCATAACAAAACTCGAACCGTCTCTCTACACACATTCCGCGCGACTGACTGCGCGTCACCCTCCTTACTCGCTCGACCGTCCGAGTTCCTCGGCGTCCCCCAGAGGGGCAGCACCTGCCGGACCATTTCGAACAGCCAGTTGATGACACTTGTGTCACAACAGTCGGCGACACACACAGAATGGAACACGAAAACCGCGACCCAAGTCGACTTGTGTCAATGAATGGAAAGCACCTATTCCAGGCAATCAATTCTATACAGTCATTTATTTCGAAGTTCATGGCAGGAGTAATGAAGTTTACGATAGGTTTGCTTTTAGTTAAGTCCGTCTGGCCTTAAATACTCTTTTTAGCCCTAGCTCTCTAATGTGCCTTCTGTAATCAAAAACCATCGCCATCAATACGTTCTCTGCGTGGTCAAATTTAGAGTTCCATTCAATAACAGGGAAAACTACTTTCTTTTAATATTCAGGTATGTATCGAGAGGTTTCCATTGCTCTGTCCACACGAGTCATCGAGCATGCAAAATTGGTTTGGTAAGTCATTTGGAAATTCAGCACTTGTGATTGCTTGTCTAATGTCAATAAGGTATCTTTTGTCCTTGCTCAAAATTTATCTATCAACTTGTAGAATTTCACATTTAATTGCTTGGAAATGCAGAATTGGAAGCTTTCCATTACCATTCAGATTAGTCCAATTGGCCCACTTAATGATTTTTGGCCACTTGTATCACCATCTAAATACTGAAAAATATAACAAAAGTAATTCAATGAAATGAAGTAAACCAACTGCCCACTGCAGCGAAGGTCCAATGTTTCCTACGAGCTTTCTAATAGTGCACCTTTCCATCTAATTTTGATGTTCGTGCCATCACAGCAAACTAACCCTAAGTACTCTAATGATACTCCTTGATCAGAGAGATAAGATAATAAGGAGACCACTATATCTTTAGCAGACCCGAAGCTTGGAGAAACATGGCTGAAATGCACAAAATCCGGTTCTTTTATTAGAGACTGGTGATCCGCTTTAACTGTCCGGCAGTACTCTTTCAATTCAATCATTTCTATTACTATGGTATTGTATATCCTTCCGTCAAAGTATAGCCCGTGTAGCTCACCTAGATCAAGATGGATTTGCTGTATATCGCTAATAATATTTCTCTTTTCCCTTCTAATTCTACATCAGTCAATGAACTTAGAAGTATATTCTTCAGTTATAACACCATTGTCTACAAATACACTTGATGCTATAGCAGCAGCTGCACGGTGAGATACCCCGTATTGATCACAATGAAAAGCTGTAGTTTATAAATTTACCCTAATTTGCCATGGTGATTTATATTTTTTTGGGTGTACTAGGCATGTGATCTTCCTGGTCAACAAATTTCTCCTTGATTGTTGAACTTTGCGTTGCGTCATTTAAAACCTCAACATCTTCACTTTCGGTTTCAATAGGGTTAACATGCTGCCCTTTTAAGGTGCAATTTTGCCTTTCAATTCTAGTGGCCAGTTTTATTGTCATTTGGATCTAAAGGACTATTTAAAACTTCGCAAAAATTATCCTCAAGTAATTATTACAAAACTATGAAAAACCGGCAAAATTGCAAAATTTATACATTTTTAATGATCCGGTGTGATCGGTAATAACAGTTTAAAACCATAAATATGCATACATTAATAATAAACTATGCTATTTGTAACCATTTTTTGCTGTTGCGTTAAAAGATATTAATTTTATTTCATTTTTTTACAACGAAAAAAAAACGATTTCTTTCATTTTTGTCATTTTTTCAGGTGCTTTGCGGGATCGGAAGATGACGTCCGATTTTAATGATTCTTTTTTTATTTTTCTTGTACTAACGTATCGCAACTTTTCCGCGCTATTACGACACGAAATTTGTAACTTGAGTTTTTTCGCACCACCCTACTGTTCATACACCTCATCTACTTCTTCCTCCCTATGATTGCTAGTGGGCATGTAAACCTGGACCACCACAAGGTTGGTGGGCCGTGCCTCAATTTCTACCACCAGAATCCTATCGCTTACCTGGTCTATACCTACCACACGCTTACCCATCTTCCCGTTTAACACGTTCCGTGCTGATGACGTAGCGTCTACGTCATGGCAGCCACTACCCAGTGACTGATGACGTAGACGCTACGTCATGATTCCCTTTTGCGTTATATTCCGCCCTGAGCGCCAGCCACCGCATTTAGGGTATGGGAGAGGGTCAGTCACCACTCTTCGCCTGTTTGCCGTGCGGAGAGCTCCGAAAAATTTTTTTTTTTCGATTTTTTCTGTGTTTTTCTATTTTACCCGGTTTTGCTCTGCAAGGACGTCTTTGGGGGTGACTTTTTACAATGTATTTTTTTATTACTTTCATTTTATAATGCAAAAAACAGTTATATATTCTCATAATTGTTCTTATACCTTAAAAAAAAACTTTTACAAATATTCAAAGCGAAATAACAAAAAGATACTTTTGCATTAACGAGGATAGGTAATTACTTTATTACAAGATATTTTATCTTTCCTTATGACTTTTAACGCAATGATTAGATTGTGTTTATTTAATTGGTTTTTACAAGAAGGAATACAAATATTTTTCCATTGTTGTTATTTTTATTTTTAACGTCAATTAACGCTATCGTGGTAAATTGCTTAGCTAGTTGCCTAATTTAGGACATTCTCTAGGTATGTGTATTTTTATCCTTACGATAACAATAAATGCTTCCGTTCTTATACTTTTAAAGTTTCCGAGTGAATTTTATTTGCTCTGATTTCATCATGGCAAAATTTGTTGTTATCCCTATGTTTATTTGCTGCTATGCATGAAATAATATATTTGCATAAATTTAACAATAACTTCAGTAAAGTCCTGGTTCCACATTGCGATTTATTTTTACTATTTACATTTCATGCACAATAGCTAGACTTCCCCATACTTATGTTCACTAGCATTTTAATTAGATACTCATTACTTGATTTTTTCCATAATATCCGAAATACTTACAAGCATTCTATTTGGCATCCTCCCCAACAAAAAAATGCCTTAGAGAACAATTTCCACTAACCCAGTCACATACCGCCGAACTCGGAGAAACTGATCCGGCCCGATGATATATACATCCGAAGATATGAAATGGGCAATACGTGTCCTGAAGGAAATTTACTAGATGGAAATATTTAACCATAGAAGAATTTCCCCACTTTTTGGCCTTATTTTTCGTGCTAGAATTATCCAAATCTCCTGTATCTCCAATAATTGAAAAGCTTGATCTTTATATGACTTGCATTGCTTCAGGAGAGAGAAGTCGCTTGATCAATTCATGTCAATTCTCCAAGCCCTTCAAATCAACAAGAACCTATCTACGTTCTCTGACTCTAACTCTCCTCTGGCCCACTGATTATTCAAAATTAGCCCCATATAGACGCATTCAAGGAATCAATGGAAAAAGTAGTGACCCGCTCACGTGACCTAAGTTTGGAAGAGTCTATGGTTTCATGGAGAGCTAGGCTGGGATATAGTGAATATATGAGGGGAAAGCGCCACAGGTACGCAATAAAGTTGTATATGTTGACGGAAGCAAAGGGTTTGGCGCTGCAGGTCCTCCAACTCAGAAAGGAACTGGACTGTCTGGAAAAGGGCATTCGGAGAAGATGGTAAACAAATGATGGAGGATCATTTAGACTGAGGCTAATCCTTTTATATTGATAACTTTTATAACAGTGTAGCCAGTTCTAGATTCCATCCAAATGGGAAACCTAACTTGACGGGGACACTGAGGAGAGGCAAGAAAGTTATTCCTCTTTTGGTGCTCTGCTACGAATTAAAGAACGGTGAGGTGGTGGAGGCCTTTCATGAGTATAAAATTGGTATCCTAAGGTGGACGGATAAGAGGGAAGAGCGGATGATCATCGCTGAATTCAGTGCAAAAAATCAACGAATCTACGAAAAAGCGAGGGTGCACGCTGTGAAAGCCACATGCGGTGGTTGAACATAGCAATTCCAATTGTGGCCTCGATCATTGGGATCAAATAATGTCTGACTTTTCCATTGAAAGAAAATTGATGAATCAAATGATACTAAAAATTGGGAATCCACCTACTGAAATCACTGTTGCAGAAACGTAATTTTTATTCAAAGAAATTTTTTTAAAAATTCCTCTCATCGACTTTCTAATTCCAGTTATAGAATCTTATGACAATATCTGTACCTTCGATCCCTTTGAGGAGATAGTCATCCTAGCCTACCTCAACCAAAACCAAGGGCTTATTAGGACATTTCCCCGATTATATGAAAAACACGATAGACAGAAAAGACGAAAACAGAAGAGATGTAGGCAGTGCTTCAAGAAGAATGTCCACCAGGATACATCATATTATAGAGCCCCACCTGCCTATCTGATCCTCGATGGTGTCTTGACTGTTTCCAGAAGTATCACAAGAATTTGTGGTGCAGAAAATTATTTACCCAGCGGGAAAAAATTATTTTTTTAATGTTTACCTGTTATATTTTCTATTTCAATATTTATTTAAAAAGATATTATTTTATGCGATGTATTTAGTAACTGAAAAATTATTCTAAAAATGCTGGTCAATTTTTGATTTGTAAAAAAATGTTTCATTGCAACAATTCTTCATTTATACAAATTTTCCCTTTCATTTATAAACCAATGTATATCATTATAAAATCTTATCCGGAGGATATCATATCGTTTATAATAATTTTTCCTCCATAGGGAGCAACACTTTTGCTGGAAATATTGGTAATACTCGCAATATTTTCTTTTGAGCAATAAAACATTTAAAATCGTATTTGAATCTATCATTTCCAGATTATAAAAATAATGTTTGCTGCATTACTATTTCCTTTAGTTTTTTCCAGAAAGTGATAAAGTCTGAACGGGTTTTCGCTACAGTACTGACAAAGAGCAAAGAAATGTGGGAAACATGTAGGTGTGTTGCGGGAAGGTATCAAAAGTTTGACAGGATACTTAGAAAATTTAAATTTTAAATTTTTAACAAATGAAGGGTTATCTATAAAAAAAGTGCGAAAACATGTAGAAGGCATCACAAATCATAAGATCACGTCGTTAAAATAATAATAAAAAAATACAAATTTTTGCCAAAAAGTCAGCCACAGGGCATTTTCTTCAAAAAACGGTCAGCACGGAATGTGTTAACACTAAAGCTACCCCTTGCTGGCTCTCTTCCCCTCCACTATATATAACCCTATACCCCTCACTCCAATAGTCCCCGCCATCCCTCCACCTCACCTCGCATAATCCTAAGATATCTATCCTCCCTTTATCCATTTCCCTTTTGATATTTTCTAACTTTCCCGCCCTCATCATAGTCCTCACATTCCACGTCCCCACATTTATAGCCGACTTCTTCTTCTCCATCTTCTTGGTCTTCTTTTCTTCCTTCTCCATTGCTGCTGCAGCTGATGATGATGATGATGATAAGTCTCTGCAAGGATTTCGCATGTTGGCGACCCCGAGGACCTTGCCGACCTCGTTGCCGTGCCCGACACCCGCCCTTTGCGGACGGGTCCCGGGCGATGAGATTCCGAGGCTCATTTGGTTGTACTCCATGTTTACAGGGAAGAGATAGTTGGTAGGGTTTCCCACTTCCATTCCAACAGTGTTTTTTACGTGACACCATCACGTGGACTACCTTTCGTCAGGCTCCTACCCTTCGACCTATCTGGCATGGGTGGCCCTACCGGGAATAATTTAGAATTAATCCCGCCAGTGCAGCTCTAGGGGTCATAGGGACGCGCAAGCCTTTCCACCGCGACAAGGTTGTAGCCCAAGGGAAAGGCTAAAACATATATATTCCCATAAATATCCTTAGAAAACATTATTTATATAATTTTTTATAGTTTAAAACATCTTTAAAGATAGTATGCATGCATTTGAAGACTTAAATTCATGTTTAAAAAAATTCTTACGTGCTTTTGAAATTCCCTCCTGTCGTGCGGGTGGGCTAACATCTGCTATCTCAGGGGATCGTAATGAGTTGCCGGCAGTTGACGATTTTTCAAACTAGTCTAAAAACAACTATTGTGTCATCCAGGCCCTTTAGTCGCTCATCGAAATGACAGGAAAATGCTATTTTGAATTCAATTTCATAGCTAGCGGAGTTTATGAATGATAAATCATTTTAATTTGAAGTCCGCCGAGTCATTAACAGCTACGTGAAACAGTCTTTAAATGCCTTGAAACCTGACCCAAGTTTTCCTTCCCTGAAAATGAATGAACGAGATTGCATTCTTTTCCAAAAGAATATCGTCTCGTCAACACTAAAATCTGGTTGAGGGGGAAAGGAGCCACTTTCAATCACAGCTTGGAGTTCATCAGAAAATGTTGCGGTGACTGCGCTATCAACACTTGCAGATTCACCTGATATCGCCGCACTGAAAATACCTGCTTGCCGTTTACATTCTGAAACCAACCGGAGCTTTCACTAAATGTCTCGGAGCGATTACCACTCTCGTCTTTTTGTACTGATTCACTATGAACTTTACGTATGTGTAGACCGCTTGGTTGAAGTTGGTGCGGCTGAGTCACTGATGTTTTAACTTCGACTTTATTCAGAATAAGGCATCGTGCATTTAAACTTCCGCTCAATATCGCTTTGACGCTCTCCATTTTCAAAGCAATTGACCTCTTTCAATTCCTCTTCTAGGTTTATAGTTTTTCTTGATAAATTCTTGATTTTTTTAAACCCATTCCTATTTTTTGCCATATTCTCTTGGTTTTTTCTCTGTATGGCTCTATCTAAATCACCTTCCACTGCTGAACTGTATTCCTGAGACGCAGAAGGCCTGCGACTGCGGGGAGGGAACGAAGCCATTGTGTTTGAGACTCTATAGCGGACCCTTTTATGTGTTGATGCTATTCATGCGCAACTCGGCCACCACTGAATACCAATGACCTTGAAGGCTTTAGCGTAAACCCTCTACCTGGAAGTCAATCACCCGATAACCTATGACGGCAAAAATACGTCTCAAACCGTATTGCTGAAAAAAAAATCATTTCCACTAGCCCCACGCTTAATTAACGATATAAATTATTTATTATCATTCTGTTAAGGAGACAAGATAAATTACTTCGGCAGGCCGGCTATCCGGACCCAATGACAAGTAATACTTTTGGCCATTGCAATGCAATGGGTTTCGATTAATATATAAACAAAAAAGAAGATTTGAGGCAATAATATTAATATACGTAAAATGATAGAAATTTTGTGTGTACTTAGCGCAAGTTCACGTTTTATCACGAGAGCGTTTAAGATTTTTGATTAGGCTACTCTGCGTTGCAATGTTTCCCCGAGGAACGAATTTGCGCTGTATCGAAATTGCGCTAATCGAAATTGCGCTATACGAGACATGGGTGTATTAGATTACCAAGCCTAATATGATTAAGGACTATGATGTTTTTTGATGTATGGCGTCACAAATGCCCAAAATTTGTTTCAACTGGAAAGATTAATAACTAAAGGTGCAGAGAAGTCAAGGTTGAATAACGAGGCGGAGATAAAAAAGAGTAGGAGTTGAGAGACATATTCTGTAACCTCTGAGGAGAAGACAAGCCAGTTTAATCGATTTAATTAATTTTATTTTATAATTTTATTAATTCATAAAAGCATTTAACGAGCCCACGAATAATAATGATTGATGATAATGTTGATGAGCCTGTGAACTTCTGTGGCAGAAAATTTGACGAAATAACAGGCAAAACTACAACTAAACTTTACTAAAACTAAATAATCCAACAAATAGTTAAGTGTTACATGACACGACAAATTAATACTGAAATGTGCTGGATGACTGTTTCTGCCGCATTTGAATAGGAAAAGAATCATTGTTACGAGTTTGAGACAACGATTGGAATGCGAACGAGAGATTCCCTGAAGTTAAAGTTATGGACCTACAAAAAATTAGAAATGCAGAAGTATGCACAAGCAATGCTGATACTTTATTTGATGATATTACGAATAAAATAGTGTAACGATTAATAAAATATCCCTCAGAAAGCCGCAAAACTCACCATTTTGAACCATTTATCTAAAAATTCCGCAATTTATTAATCTCGCACCTATCTCTTATCCTGGCGGGTATACCATACCCCCACACCCCAGTATTAGTTGCCACCTATCTCTTTTCCTGGTGGGTATTCCACACCTCCAAACACCCCGGTATTAGTTGCACCTAAACCCCCCCAGCCTTAATTCCTAACTGCACCCCTGTGATTAAATACTTATATTTTAAAGCCACTACTGTTACAGTAACTATAACTGAAACTTCAAAATTGTCATTTGCTTTTATATGTGCAAATTATTAATAATGGAAATTGGAGCAGTCTTCCTATGTTGCTACTAATGTTACATGGGGCAATCATTAAGTTACATACCATCTCCATCTTCTATTAGAGATACAAGGCTTTCTAAAGAATCCACTATTGGAGCATTTTCTTCAGCTTTCTCCCTGATGGATGAAGGAGGAGGGATTCTCTTTCTAGGAGGCATAATACTCTCTTCCTCCGTGCTTTCCTCCCCAGGTTGAGTCTTCTTGGCAGGAATTCTTATCCTTGCCTTTCTGTTTTTCGCATCAAGTAGCACTTTCTGTGCTTTCTGGCATGGCTTAAGTTTAATAGGCATGGTTTCTAGCTCTAGCGCTTCTTGGAAATCACCTGAAAAGTCAACATATGCGCTAAAATCAACTCAGGAATCTGTCATACATTACTACATCATAGTTTTATTACAAATCAGTTTAACATTATATGGGAACATTCGTAATACTTATGAACAAAATATTAGTCAAGCTTTGGATATGTAGCAATCAAAATCACTCCAACGGTACTTAATGAAAACTTGCTGAATACTACTTCCCACACAGCACACTCAAAATTTATACTGTATAAAAGTTGCATAAATGGATAGGTGTATTATGCAAATAATATTCCGTCGATTATGCACATAATATGCGAATAATATGCACATTATATTTAAATATTCTGCCGCCGTAAACTATTAATAATTTATTGACATAATATGTTTATTATTTCGTTGTTAGTAACATTTCATCGTTAATTATGATTCTTATAAGAATCATTAATTAACGGCCACCCAGCAAACTCAAAATTCTTTTCAGTATAAAAGTTGCATAAATGGATACGCATAAAATGCAGATAATATTCTGTCGATTTTGTTCATAAAATTCGAATAATATGCACATTATATTTAAATATTATGCCGTCGTAAACTGTGATTGTATCCGTAAAAATCGATGATCATACATCCTCTGTATCACAAAATGTGAAAAACTATGTTTTAATATATCACGAACAACTTCGTATTGTTCGCAGAATATTCCACATTTATTATTATAATTTTTTTATTTTCCACACCGGCATATTGTCTGGCGAGGTAGGCAGTTTGGTAGCCATATTGCCGTTGTGTTAATTGTTGTTAGTTGTTGCCGTAGCCATATATTGCCGTAGTTGGGTGAATTGAACGTCTATTGAAAAATCTAAGATTAATGAGGAAAAGATGGGTTTACGGAACTATTTTATGTCACAGTACTATTCTGGTAACGCATATACGATAAGGAATAATAAACTTCATGGTAATAATAAACCGCAGACCAAAATTATACCATTTTAAGTTATCAGTAGACCAAAAAAGGAAGACATTTGCGCCTAATGTAGACCGAATGTAGACCTGATGTAGACCAAATGTGGTCGCCTATATTTGGTATACGGCAAACCATTAGGTTTTCATATGGTATTCTGCAAACTTTGTGCTCTCAGGGTAAGATCATTTGAGATGATAAAAGCAGGATATGGTTCAATTCTGATTCATCGCACCACTGACGATTATGAGAGAAAAACATAAATTTTCTTTCATGGCAGTTCATACACACAAGTAACCTATGCATGTGTCTGTCGAGAATTGATTAAGTTTCTTATGATTAAATGCTTTCCATGCATCATTTCAAGTAAGTGTCCTTGGTATTACAAAAGGATAGATAAGCTGAAATTATAATCTCAAAGCAAGAATAACTAAAAGATTAAGATCTTCCCCGTAATAAAAGGCACTACGCCAAAAATAAAATGTTTATAGTAGTTTCTCCAAAAATACCAGATTACATGACTAATGACGTAATTAATTGAAGTAGGTTTTCAACTTTGAGGAACTGAAATATTTTTTTAATGAGTACTGAGTTTCCGGGACATAACACACCGAAGGGGAAGCTAAGAAAGACTATATTTGCTGCTAATTCCCAGTAGGTAACTCTTTTAAAACCACATGTTTACTGAACTAATGAACACAAAAAAAGAAAAATAAAAAGCAAAATAAATTGTACTACAATATTTAAATTGCCACTTTCAGTGCTGGAGTTGTTCATCAACATTCCCAAGCCACATCCTGGCAGAAATTACATCCAAATAATTACATACAGCGAGAAAGGGTACATACCTTACTGTTTTTTGTAAGGGTGAAATTGTATCTTCTGATTGTCTGAATCCACTTGTTTGCCAACTCAGGATCTTTAGGGAAGTTGAAAACTTTAACTTTGGGTCCACTCCTGTTGTTTCCTTGGCATCCCAGCACAACATGTGGGAAAGGCATTTTTTTTAACAAAAATACCTCTCAAACACGTTCCTGAAATCCAGTGAATTAATGTCATTAATGAAAGAAAAATCGCTATCTTCAGAAACTCCACTTTTCTGAAACTTCACCACAAAAATCTCTATAATGTGGTGAAAGGTAAAGCAAATTAACTCATACAGAACGTGGTATCCAACGGAAGCCAGCACTGCTCGTGCAGCACTGCTCGTGCTGACGTCAGAGCCAATCCCGTCACTTGCATCAATCCGTTCTAGGTGGATATGGATGTGATCACTTGTTTGTCTCTGGAAGAAGGTGTCGACTTTCTTTACTCCATCCTTGAGGGTGCCATCTAAAGTTTTGTCCCCACTGTGAAACCTATTGGAAAAAATTCCCCTCTTGGTTCTAAGCAGATACCTTTTGCAGAAAAGTTTCTCGGGTTTTCCACCGGTTGATGTCTTCCATGTCTCCCACTGACGTTTCGATCCGCGACTTGCTGATCATCCTCATGGGATCTTCCGAAATCATTCGGAATCATTCATCTTCGTAATATACCGGCTGACATTGTCTTGCCTATAGTCTCTATATCTAATATTTTAAATTTAATTCTCTAATCTGATTTAACCATTTAGCTGTGATAGCATCAAAAATTTTCTGCCACTGTGTTCGGGACATTCAATTTTCAATTAATTTATTATCCTTGGCCATTTGGCCCATGAGATAATTTACAAGTACACAACAATCAAGTAGAAATCATTTGACAAAGGTTCAAAGAAAAAGAACATTACAGCAAGACTTAGAAAATGCAAAAAATGGAGAAGAAACAAAAACAAAAGCAAAATATAAATCTATGCAAGCATACTTATAAGTACAATCGCATCCCGAATGCGGATACCCGGGTATCTAGCCACACAAAATTTTCAGACATATTAAATACATTTGAAACAGTATCACTATTTATTCAAAGAAAAATATTCAGGTGTAACATAAAAACGTAGGACTAATAGAAAATTATTTCATGAATACGGAATATATTCTCCCATCACCCACATCAGTACTCAATCACGTCTGCATGGTTAGTTACACCGGGAATTGCCATGAAATGTCATTAAACAACTTGTGTACTTTATTCTTAAATACATGCATAGATGGCAAATTTCTTATTTCTATCGGTAGAGAGCTCCGTATTCTGGCAGCTGTAACCATGAATTATTTATTGAGGTGTGATGTTCTATGGTGAGGGAGTGGTGAAGATATTTTTCCGTCGACCCCAGGCGTGTGTCTAGCAGGTAGTGGACCCTCATAATCTGGGACTGCCCACCCTACCCCCTCATGACATACCATGAATACAATTTAGCCCTTCTAAGAATCATAATTGAAATTTAAATATTTGAACTTGACTTATTGTGTATGGAATGTAAATGGATTATTTCCTCAAATTGCCAGCATGACAATATAGGCCAGAGGGGTAATATAAGACAAGGGGTCTGGGTACCTGCTCCCGGATTTCAAGAATAAAAGCCTAAGCTCCGCTGTGTAGGGTCCCAGAACAAAGACATGGCACACCCGCGACCATCATAAAAGGGGGAGAGCTACAAAATGGTTGTATGTATTTGGCATTTGTTCACCTGCACAAGAATATCTCCGATGAATATTTTCAGCCTTCGTCTCCCGGGTAAAGAAACGTCCAATTCCATATTTTAGTATTTATAGTAGGGAATAGGTCAATCCTTTCCACCGTACATATGCTGCGAGGATTTTCTTTGTAAAATAACCAAAGACCGGTGATGCATCAATTGTATTCATGACCACTTGATGAAACTATGCTATTGTATTGCCTTCAATGAATGAATGGTTATCATTTTTATTATCTGACCCCTTTCTGAAGCTTTTGCACTGCTCCTTATATACCTCATCTTGTGTCCCCTTGGAGAAAGGCTGTTTTTATAGGAAGGTTATTGATGACCAAGGCTTACTCTGCAGTCATATTGATGACCCTGTTAGGAGCAAATGTTTCCTCATAATCAACTGCATATCTCTGTCTGGATAAAGCCCAATGCTACTAGTTGGGCCCCATTTCTGCATCTTTCACCGTCAGCACCAGACTTCACCTTGGATGCCCATTTATATTTTTACAATGCCTTTGTCCAAAAGTCCATGCATCATTATCTATTAGTAATGTGTATTCCTCATTCATTATATCTTTCCACTGATCCCTCTCAGTCCCATCCAATAGCTCTTGCGCTGAAGTAGGATCACACAAATTTCTGCACACAGCTGGATAAAGCACAATATCATCAGGGCTTTTTTCGGTCACCCTTTCTCTCAATGGGTTCCTTTGTAAGTCCTGGCACTCACCGACAACTTTATCTCTTTCATCTGATGCTAAAATTCACACATTGTCATCCTCAGCCACAGGAGCTATCTCTTGCCCAATGGGGTAGTTTCCTTCATCAAAGAAAAGGATAGGCATTGATTGTGATTCGTTAACCACCATTTGTGTATTTATAATATAGTAGTTTTTTGGTTTTGTAAATCCCAGTTTAGCCGAATGTTAATGGTCAATATTAACCTCATTTGAAAAAAGCGATTCCACTCCACGTGACGTCACAGGGACCTTGTTTCTATACGAGTAGAAAGGAGAATTACATCGTCTGAGATTACCAATGGATGCATGAGGCACAGAGCTCAGGGAAACATCTCTTAATAATCACCAACTAAAACTGCCTATGGTCGGAAAATTTCCTTCATTTGATAAGGTATTAATAAACCTTATTTAAGCCAAGTGCTACCTGTTAGCAGTGTACTCAGCTACTTTCTAGTAGCCTGCATCGCAGCAGCGCACATATCCTTGCCCCAAGGTCACCTCATACGGCGACAGTGGGAACCAGAATGACGTCACTTAGGCTTTCCCCAGCATTCATACTTAGCCGTCGCATTATCTAGCGCTTGAAAATTTTTACTTTTCAGTTAATGGGGAAAAATAGATATTATCATTTAAAAATCTAAAAGCGTGAAATAAGTTCTTTAGGAGTCATATAATAACAATCTTTTGATTTAGGCAATAAAATAATAGCAAATCACCTTATTTCATCGAAGAAAAGGGTCTAACAGCATATGAATTGGTACATCTGCATTACTGTCTTCTATGCAGTTATTTTTATCTATCATCCTCCCAAGGAACTTTACATCTCGGGAAATCACTGGACCCAAGAGATTTTTAAGTTTTATTTGTCGATAGTTCTTTGATGTATCAAAACACCCTGTGAAGATACACTCTCTGCTCTTGAAACCTTTTCGTACAACTGTGTTCATACATCTAATGACCCTCGGATGGAATGAAAACCACGCAATGTAGCAGTGCCAACTTTATCCCATGGCCTCCAAACTAGAGGGAATCACCAGAATCCCACTTAGTTCTTTTCTCATAAGACACACAAATAAATATTTTACACCCAAAAACTCAAAGATGGGTCATAGAAGTAATAATAATGTCTATTGACCCCGTTGGTTTGTGTCACAAACATAAGGCAGGTCAAACTGTTAATAGTGATACAAATTTCACGTGTAAAATATGATACATATTCATTTATAAAACTACAATAGGACAAAAGAGATAAAATAGGTCATGCACAATGGCTGAAAGAGATGGTTCACTTCATCATCATCATCATCACTGGTCAATAATTTGACATTAAGATTAACAAGATTGGTTTGACGCAGCTATTCACTCAATTCTTCTATCAGCTAATCATCTTTTCACCCCTACGTATTTCTTCCATCTCACATCCTTCTTTACTTTGTCCGTGAATTTGTTTAACGCATTTCTGAAGCTTCTCATGGCACAATTGAAAGAACTTAAACAGAAACGTTGGGTTATTGCAAGATGTGTGCTTTCTGGGTCCCCCGTTTGATGACTGACGGATTCATGGAGCAACGCCTTGACACTGCTCGCAAATGTCTTCAACAATTTTAAGTTGGGGGGCAACAAGGAGAAGTTGTTGGTCTCTACTGTCACCGGAAATGAAGCGTGGGTATTTCATTATATCCCCGAAACAAAACTCTTAGGTGGCAAACGCTTCAAGAGCGACAATGAAGTCCGAGCAGAGGTCACACACTTCCTCAACAGGTTGGCGGGAGACTTCTTCAACTTAGGGATAAAAAAGCTGGAGCACTGTCTTTAAAAGTGTGTCGAAAAAAATGGAGACTAAGTTGAAAATTAGGCAAAAGTGTAAGCTTTTCAACGATATGAAAATTAATATCAATTAAAAAAAGTTTTGTATTTGTAAAAAATATGGGAACCTTACTTTTGGTACAACCCTCGTATTTACTACGTTTCGTTACACTGCGGACTTAATTTCTCAATGGCCACATTCACAGCTTTTTCAGGTTTTTTCATGGCATTTGAGCGTAATTTTGGATGAAAATGAATGTATTTTGCAGAAAATAATAAATATTTAACGTTTTTTTGCTTAAAAATGTGATTTCAGAAAAGTTTTTCAAATTTCGATTTTTTGACCCCTTAAACGCCTAGCGGTACCATATGGTACCAGGCTGTATCTCGGTAACTATTAGAGATAAAAGAATAAAATTGTCACTGAATGGCTCAGAATTTCATTCGGATTAAAACATATGATTACCACAAAAATTGCAGAAACTTTTTAATTCAGGCGATACTGGGTTAATATTGACCGTAGAGCTTCGTTCAAAGTTTGGCAATTCTTAGAATAAAATGAGGAATTCAATTCAAAGTCAGATATTTACGTTCAAGCAACAATTATTCATATAGCTAAATCATACAAACAAAGCATGATTGTCCGCGAAGCAGTGCCACTGGTAGGTTTATAAATGTGGAAAAGAAGGAGCATAACTACCCTCGGAGTACGAGATAATGTGCAGTCCCCGCTAGGAAGGGTCGAAAAAGGTTCGTGCTGAGAGCGTGTGATTATCCGCGAGACTCTTATTAACAAATGTATGGATTTGAGGTCCTCGACTGTGTATGTGCACTGCCACGTTATGAATGATTCTGAATTTCTGCATTCTTTTTCTTTCTCTCATTCTAGTGAGCACAGGCAATCAAGATATATTTTCTGTGCAACTTGTGGATGTGTGGGAGCAGTTTGCGGACGTATCCCAAAAAAATACTGCAATCTTGATGGTGAGTATGCTGCTACTGCTGCAGTGGCCATCGCTTCTTTTCCTCATTTACACATAAGTAGACTCTGCCCTCCTTTATCCAGGACTACACAGTTACATTCACATATCTCATATTTATTTATTCACATTTATATACATTCATATTTACTTATTAAAAAACTTATATTTCCCATATAATCTGAGGTTTCAAACGAGATGAAGTGTAAACGTGACATAATGGAAAAGGTAACTGATGATGCTGTAAAGCGAAACCGGTAGTACATTAAATTTAAAATTGTGGAAATTGCTCCTGCTTTGTCATTTTCCATTATATTCCCCAATATTTTGCTCGTAGTATATAATGCGTAAATATATTCTAGGATTAAATATGGTATTCTATTTTGGGGTACATCTTGTCACAGTGATAGAATTTTTAAACCGCAGAAAAGAGCAGTTAGAACAATTTCCAGAATCTCAAACAAAACTTGGGAGTTTTGAGTCGTCTACTAGCCCGAAAGGTGTCTAACAATGACTTTCGGCAATTATTATTACACCTTTATTGGATTGAAATATTAGTAATGTGTGCGTAATTTAAAAAAGAATAAGACCAAACACGACATATTTCTGAATTTATTTAAGCATTTTACGCAGGAAAATAAATACCGGAAGAAGAAGAAATACGACGGAGGCTTAGCATTTTGGCGTAATGCTCAAATAGGGTGGTTTCCTATTATTTTTTATTGCCTAAATCGAAATGCCTGGATAAATAAAGAAATTAAATTGACAACATATTGATAGAGGTTAGTTAAACAAATGTTACTAGAGCTATCTTTTGGGATGTGTTGCACTATGTGACTGTTGCATATTGCCCTTAAAATTTACCACGCCTGAAATTCTATAGCTAGCTCTTCCGAGCAATTAAAATTAAACCCTTTGATTTGATTATTAATGTAATTAACTGTCGATTAACTAACTATTGGTACCTAATTATAGGTTGATTAACCATTGGTTAATTATTAACCCCTCAAGCGCGGCAGGCATTTAATTAAATCCCATCTCAGCGGCCAGATGAGATTTAAAAATCTTCGCCTTTTTGGTATACTATCATTCAATAATTTATATCTTTCTTAATATATGATCAGTATCGTTGAAAATTTTTGTAAACTTGCGTATTATAATGCGCTACTATATAATAATTTTTCGAGCGATTGGAAAAAATATTTATTGTTTCATGTATTTCTTTTTATGAACTTATGAATTAATTTTCAATTTTGAAATATTTTTCTTTGGTTTCGAATAAGCTACGAGATCTCTAACATTCCATGCATTTAAAAAATACAATTACATGATGTTATTTAGTTATTTGGGGTTGAAAATTTCATAACAGATTGGATACTTTCGATAGGATTACCCGTTTCGCCTACTTGAAAATTTACCTTTCAGCCCACTTCTCTGACTTTGTTCCATTATTACCGTATCATTTCATATAGGTAATCATATGCTAATGTTTCAAACGTCAATATCCAAATATTCAAATGATTTACCTTAGAAAATCTGCTCTGACATGATTTGAAGCAATCCAAACATAATCCCACTGCACATTTTTCACAACAGTACACGCAAACTCTTCATTTCCCATGTTACGCACAAACTGCACACCTCCTTTGAGACTTTGATTTCTTCCCAGCTGCAGGAATTTTCTTTAGGAAATCAATTTTTGTGAGTCTTGGTACTAAATTGTGTAATGAGTGACGGCCAAGTCCAAACAGTTCGTATGACGTTGGATATTTCAAAAATATTATCTCGCCCAATGGCACGCGAAATGATAAGTCAAATTTTTATACGTGTTTTTCCTGTGAACAACATGAATTTAGGACTGCCTCATTCAATAGTCTCCTAAATAACTTCATACATCACTTGTAATGGCGTTTTCTTTCCATTACGTACGAATGCAATAACAGGCCCTTGAAATTCACCCCACCAATGATTTTACTATAGCCTAACACACAAACAGACTTCCGAGTCTCTTTTTTGCCTTTCAATACTATTCCCATTTCGTAGGATCCCCAATTATAAAAAATACCACACACAGGAAGTACACCCGATGAAAATTTCAGCACACTGCCTGAACGAACACCACACAGCATGAATGACTCTGGTGGACTGGGTGGACTGAAGCTCGTGGTTTAGAAGCTCCCTCAAGAGACGAGAAAATATCTCGAAGGGGCCCTGGTATACGCTGACTGTTTAGATGGAATCTTATCTTCGTTGATTACTGTCCAGAAAAAAAAAATAAAAAAATAAATGCAGAGCGAAGCACATGGCCCCTTCGCTTAGGACGCTTAGGACTAACGAGGCGGGCCAAACACACTTGGGGCTCGAGGTGACGACAAACAAGGAGAAGACGGAGAGATGGCATTGAGCTTAGAAGATACCGTATCTCAAGCTAAAGTAGCTGACCCTTCTAGACGTCTCTCAATCAGAATAGGCGGAAGTTTTCATGATAGAACAGCTGAAAGAAGGCGATGAGTTTTTGGACCGAAGTCGTCAAGGAGCTGGTTTAAAACGGAATTTTATCGAAGCATTTTTAAAAAATCTTGAAGGCATAAAACCGCTATGAATATTTTATTGGAAAGGAAAAACATTTCTTCAAAAGATAGAGTAATTATTTTTAATTTAACATACAATATCTGGCGGAGAAAAAATATTATAAACAGTAGGTCAGGAAGCGTACTGGGTACGCATGACGGCGGCATACGAAATTTAAAGGGCGCGTACTGGGTACGCATGACGGCGTTGAGGGGTTAACCTTCAGCTTTTTAATTTAATTTAACAATTTGTCACTTAACCATCGACTGCTTCCTCCTATCCTTCGCTTTTCAACCGATTGGTAGGTTTTTATCCTCTAACTACTTTCAAGCCACTTGAAGATTCTTTCGAGATAATAAGTAATCACTCGTAGGTAGATGAAATTTTCGAGCTGAATTAATTGCTTGTCTGAGGTGCCAGCACGCATATTCTGGAACCCGCTAACGATTCGTACCTTCTACTAATGGACACGTTAACTGCGCTTTAAGGCACTCACTTCACAGGCATATTCCAAAACTCACTAACGTGAGGAAAGCCGTTACCGATACCGTTATTGGCGCTTTAAGCGAAAAATTTCATTCTGGAACTGACATTAGCAAATAGTCTTAAAGCAGGGAACTTTAAGGGGCTAGTTATCATATAGCGCATATCTTCCTCGCTTCAAGTGCAAAATCGTACGCGTTATTGGAGCTAATTATCACCAAAAAACTGATTACAGGTACGTGGAACTTTAGAATTTACTCTGTATATATACTGTGACTTGCATGTTATCTCTTAAGGCCTATAAACCAATGGGGAACATGCAAGCTTTTTAAAAGTACTAGAATAAGAAGATTCCTACCTCAAATGTGCTCGCCGAAATTTTTGCGGATGAATTATGTTTTAAGCTGAGTTTTGAGTCTATAAAAAATAATCTTCATCGACTGCTTGAAAACACGTGACGGAGCATGGGCGCGTTATATCACGGCACGGTATCCACTGATGACAGACTGAGGAAGTGGATAGAAAAACTGTCAATGTAGGGGCTCAAACGCAAATTTGGCGAATATAATTGCTGTTTTAACGTCAAACTTCGATTGTGAATATATTGGGTTGCCAAGGCATTGTTGAAATAAATAAAGGAGATTGTTTTGGGAGATTTGGAAATATTACATTGATATAAGTAGATTGCAGATTGTGATCTACGTTACACACCTACATCATTTGCTGAATGCAGTAAGTGGCATGATATTCAATAGAAAAACGTGTGAAAACCTTATAAATCCTACAAAACCATATAAAGTGCCCCGTCGTCTAGTACCTCTGTTTACTCGCTGGAGAATTGCTTGTGTTCCAAAGAACAAAAATAAGAGGAATAAGTGGTCGATGATCCACAGAATGGAGTTAAATACATTATCTATATTGTCAATGGGATATTCTCAACGTAAGTACACCTTTAAATAAGGGTTACCGTAGGGTTTTATCGAGTCGCCAGTTTTTCTCGGATGACCACCAAATTTTGGATGAATCACTTATTTCATTTTGTAGACAACCCTATAAATATACCTATTATTCTGTCTATTATAGGATCAAATTATACGGAGAGTGGCTTATTACGAGAACAAATACTGATTATGATTAAACCACGCGGAAAAATAAGGAATGTAACGGGTGGCCGACCTCTCGTCGCAAGGAGCCCCTAACAAGGAACATTCACGAAGTGTCTTTCGCCGATATCATTCAAATTTTGTAGGGTAGTAGTGTTCCATAATAAAAGCACATTTTCAAAATTTCTCGTTCCCATAAGCCTTGTGACATAATAAACAGGATATAATAAAGGCAGTTGAGTCTTAGACCTGAAAGCGAGTGTGTCGTGATTTCTCTCCATCCATCCCCTGTGAATCGGCGCACGCTACAGGAATACACGAGAAATATGAGGCTTTTGGCAAGGTAAATTCAATATTTATTACTGCGATGCCCAAAGCGTTCGCTGCATGTCAAAGCAGAACCTAAAATTTCAACTCGTTTTTGCTGTCGGTCTCGGTTCAAAAACAGGAGCTCGGGTAAATACAGCGTAAATAGTATTTGAAACTTATTTCTTTGTATATCAAATGCTTTTTTATTTCTTTTTAACAATAATTTGGATCTCAATCTTGGACGATTCTCGCGCTTCATGCATTCTGCGCCTTTCCATCTAATCCTTCCATTTACCCATCCCCTTTTCTTCTGTTTCATCCTTTCGCTACCCATATCCAGTGAAAAATCCAAGACAAGCAAGACGTCAAAATCAAAATAACTATCGGAGCCATGCGTAAACAAAGAAGTCGCCAATACATGCCAGATAAACTAAATAATTTGTCACCTATTTCTTCCGTATCTGTAAAAGTAATTGAAAATTTTACCTTCCATCACATGATATAAGTTATTACTCCTTAGGTAAATATATTTCATGGTCTAGTTATCATTAGTCATAATAATAACATATATTAAAGATGGACACATGCAGGTCTCACATTTCAGAATATTTAAATCGATATTTTAATTTAAGATAACGTTAGTACGAACAAGTAATAGTTTTCAAAATAAAAGTATGATAACTATAACAACAGTTACATTAGCGCCTTTTTAGCGCTTATTTTTTCTGGATCTTGCGTATTTCACCCTTCACTTGTTTTCTTCTTATGTTCCTATTGGTCGCAACGATCTACGCCACCAACATCAGTGACGTCTATGGCTAGGCCATTACAGGCCATTAGAGAGACGGATCCACGGACTTTCACTTAACCGCCCGGTCACCAGAATACGATGGCAAAGTGACTGCCGTTAGCTGTAAACCCTTCGCGCTTTAAGTGGCTCGCGTCCACCCGAGTTCTGGAATAAGGGTGCAGGAAGCTTCTTTCAACACGCCCTTAAGGGGCCCGGATACCTCGACCGATTTCGAAACGCAGCTTCTTCCCCCCTCCACCAAAAAACTCAGCATTATGGCTGGCGAGCCTAGCGAGAGGCCTTGGACCCGAGGGAGTGGGAATTTGGCGGTGGGGAAAGTGTTTAGGGAAGGTAGGGGAAGCGATGTGGAGTGAGACGAAGGGGAAATAGATGTTTCAGAGGCCTGAAAATTGACGAGCCGACTTCTCTCTCTTGGCTTGAGTTTGAGGCTGCTGTCCAGGTCGTCCAGCCGACGCGATTGTCTCTCCGCCACATGGAATTAAAGAGATCACAATGCAGTCTTTGGGTTTGGGAAATATATATTATTTATGGAGGAGACTTATACGGACATAGGTGTTTCGTCTCGTCGACATACGAGAGTACTCGTAGTTTATTTAAAAAAATGATTTGACAGTTAATGCAATCTCATGTAGTATCGGACAAATACGGTGAAAAAGAATGGCACGGTATAATTTTATTAATATACGCATTTGTTACAGAATTTCCTTGGTTTTGGCGGTGTTTCAAACCCTCAAAATGTTAAAGGAGTTGGTTGTCATTGAAAAACGTTACTCTCGCTGTTAATAAAAATTTATTTCGTATTTTTTTCCAATTTCAAAATTGCTGGGAGAAGGTGATCGAGGTAAAATGATTTTAACTTCTCCACCATGTGGCATTCCCAAAAAGCTTTGTCCCTGAGAATTTTTTCTGATATAAAACCTTGTGGGGTCCAAATTAAAAAAATGCAATACGTTTTCTTTGAAATATTCAGTTGCCCCTGGATTTGGTAAAAATAACCTGAATTTCTCTTCAGACTTATATTACCCTCCCGAATGTCGCAGTATTTAATTGTTTTGTTTTTAATACCCTCAATAGCAGTGATATCTTTGCATGAATAAGGGCACTTCACTTCCACAATTCCTTCTCCATCCTCCAGTTGACCATCAGGGGAGGCAGCCAAAAATGGAAACTCCTCGTCCACGTATAGTCCAGCTGGAAACACTTTTTGACCAGTCTTTTTTACATATTCCTCCAAGGCGATTCTCTCCATCGTTTGGCCGTATTCAATGGCCTTATTTTTGGCATATCTTGGGCGAAGAATGGACCGGACTGTATTACCCCGAGCGGTTGTCGCCCGAAGTTTACAAACGCGGCCGAACGCAGAGCCAGTCAGCCTTTTTAGCCTCTCGGCCATCCACAATTTGGAGTGCCGCTGGTCCCTAGTCTTCTCCTCGAGGGCTGTCCTCTCATCGGCACTGAGGGTGATTTCTTCAATAAAAGCCTTTGCGGCTTCAGCATCAATTTCCACTGACTGGGTTTCAATCAGCCCATAGTGCTCGTCAGGGCCATCCATACGAGTCCTTTTACGCCCTGGATGGGGCATGTCAAGTTTTCTTTTCGATCTACTCTCTGCCTCCCTTATTTTTTGAGCAGCGTACTTATTGGTGAATTTTCCTGGGCTCTTTGTGGCCAACTTCTTGTGAATAATGGTTTGTAATTTCGGTCCCACATTATGGGCAATTGCTGCAACCTCACATCTTGCAGCATATGATCCTCGAAGGGAAAAATTCACCCTTTTGCCACCTATGTATTTCGCTACGTAGGAATTGTACATCTCTGCCTAGTTATTGTTAGCATTAAATATTAAACTTGGCACGTGGCGAGCAAGAAGAGTATTTGCATAGGACAAATCCTCCCAAATACCACTTCCTATGAGTTGGGGAACCAAGTTTAGCTCGCCCGACTTAGGACCCTTGCAAAAGTACTCCTTGCAATTTTCGTGCTCTCCAAATACCTGATAAGGGCCGTATCTAATGTCGCTCTCCAAAAGCTTGATCGCCTCTGCAGACGTACCTTGTCCTCCCTAGCCCCTGTACTGGATCGCTGAAGTCACAGCAGTCCTAAGTCGCAGCAAACATTCGGAAACTTTCTTCCGAAGGCTAAATGGCACCTGCCCTTTAGCATTTCTTGTGCTCTTACTTATCTCACGAATCCTATTGCAGTAATTCCGAATTAAATGATTAGAGCATTCTATCTTTAATACAGGTAAATTAACCCCGTATGGGAGTATATTACAGTACAGTAATTCCTAATTAGTTCGACATAGGACTGGTCTTGTATTATAGTGACGGTTAAGACTTGTGTGCGTCAGTTTAATGACACCGAAAGGCATGGAAATAAGATATTTTTGTAAAATAATTAGAATATAGAAATCTCTTTATATTAAATGCATCCTTTTCAAAAATTTATCCTTAAAATGCAGAAAGGCATTGTTTAAAACTAACTAACCAGAATCGTAATCAGCGTGCTTTGATCATATTAAAAACACTTACATGGCTCCATTGTAATTATAGCGCAATATTGTAGATAATAGTCTTATTAAACGTGTTGTGCAAATATGGGCAAATTCCTTCTCCCTCCCCACACTCGTGCCTTTCCCACCATTTCATTTCGGTCGCATGTCCTTGGGAAGGAAGTGCGAACTGGGGAATACCGCGAGGAAGGACAATGGAAGGGGCGGGAGAGAGAGGGTTTTCGGAACTCCAATGAGGGATTATATGGAAAGGGCAAACGGATTGTTTCAGAACAGGTGATAGAAAAGCAAAGACGGAGGAAATGGAAATATGAGTTGTCGAGCAAGAGATAGTGTGAGGCGACAGGGAGGGGGTGCGTAATGAGAGGGAAAACCAAGGGGCTAAGGAGAGACGAGAAGCGAAAAGAACAGGTGGGGTCGTCTAGGGTAGGGACCGTTTGAACCGCTAATGCCTCTTTCACAGATCCATCTCGTCGCCAACCCTCCTCCCACCGTGGGTTCGGTGTCCGCGCGTGTCTCTCGAAAAGTGCGGATTTTCCCAACCAGCCCCCTTCCCGTACGCAGCACCTACACCATTTGTACCCCTTCGGCATTATCCACATCGGCCACCTAAAAAGGGAAAAACCACCCCCTTCTACAGCATGCGTTACCAGGGCGCCTAAGTCGGAGGGAAAAACCGAAGGGCTAAGGAGAGACGAGAAGCGAAAAAGGACGGAGTGAAGTTGGGGGTGGATGGATGGAGGATGGGGGGGGTGGAAGGGGGGGGGCACCTCTGCCCACCCTTTGCCTTTCATACACTTCACTATCCCTTCTTCTTCCACTCTCCCTCCCCCGCACACAATTTCCTGTCACGTACAGTAGCGTAACCGGATAATGTTTGCGGAAATTATGTGGTACGCTCAAATAACTAATTTACACAATAATACTGCGTTAAAAGTAATGTAAAAAGCATCCAAATCGTGTCGATTAATTACCATGAATATTTGATCAGCAATATGAGGCATTATATACTCCGGTAAGGGTAGCCTTTTTTAGTCGAAATTAAAATAACGTTGATGCACTTAGCGGTACGAAACTATCACATTTGTATGGAGCGAAATATTTAAGTATGAGATGTTGCGGATATTGCGTGAACGCGAGCATCCTGTTGGCTTAATCAAAAGTATGCAGCCGTGAATCCTTGACAAATGTATGTGTTAATGATGTGATGTTATAATAAAAAAATAATTAGAGACACAAGCTGAGTCCTGAAATCATTCAGTAATTTTGAAGTCTCTTAAGAAACAACACTGGTTCCATTTAAAATAAGGCATCCACATAACCATGACTTTGAGTAAATTTGGTGCAGAGAAACTTCCCTCTAAATTATGTAACAGCGAATTTCGTCTTGTATTTACAAAGGGAAAAGGAAAAAAGTCCGTGGAACGATGCACATCAGTGTTCGGATTTATGGTTTTCCGTATGCTTCATTCCAATATATGCAGGAGTTACGAATAATGCTGTCATATCTTTTGAACTATAACTTTGTTATTGTTTTCGTCGTCAATATTTTGCATAGACAAAAAAGGACATAAGTTTAATGAAAATGCTTTTGTGGGGCACGAAGTGTAGAAGTGAGTTTTTAAAAAAGCTGGATTCCTAGTTATTTTGCTTCGGATTGGAACACGAAAGTTTATGAGAATTCGCATTAAATTTTTAACAAACATATTTCAAAACATCATGCCTAGTTCACGTTGTCCATGGGTTCTTGATATACCTCACAACATGATTAAAATCACTTAGAGAAACTATATACGGTTCTATAACAAAGATGTAAATCCGCACACTGGTCCACGAAGCGTAATCGATGATGCGCAATGAACTTTCAAGAATTACTATGATTTTCGCAGAACTGTAGGCATGGTAATTTCCCGAGCTAACCTTCTCCATAAAACATGGTCGGAGTTTGATATTGAACTGTATATCACTGATAACTTTTTAGCTAGAGAGAATACACCGATAAAACTAAAATATTACCTTACCACATTGACAGTAATAACGCGATACAATTTAATACTGAAGTTTATGTAAACCAAGCAGGATAATACATAGGATTTTTTTTCCGTTACCGGCGTTTCTGTTACTATATATACAAGATTCATTACCACGCATATACTGTGCATGCGCAAATGCTTCTTGCTTGCATTGAAAAACATCACCTTTTTATAACACGGGAACGAAATATTAATGGAAAAAGATCATCATGATGAGGAAGTAATCTGGCCATGAAGTCATGTAATGCTAAAAAAGTACGCAACGTTCTGTTTGTCTACCGTGAATCAGTTCCTATTTCTGAGCGTGTTACTGAACCAGAATCAAATTCGGCTCAGAAGAATGGAGTACACATCACACGCTGAACGCCCCTCACAAAGCGCACATTCTCCATAGGATGAGGACTACGCGGCGGCTGCCGGCGTACTGACGGCAACAGACCCTATGCTAGCGCTCTCTCCTTCCTATGCCCCTCCTCCAGCGCGCTGAGACTCGCTCAGAGGCTGAAGGCGATGTGAACGGGAGAATGACGCAGCCGTGGAGAACGAAAAAATAGCGTGCAAAGGTTCGCATGGATTGACTTAGTGCTGCTACTATGAGGACTACATTAAAATGGTATGTATTAATATGAAGATAAAGGATTATCGTTTAAAAAGACCGTAAAACATTTTGGGTTCTGTCATCTTACATGCCGTAGCAGGCAGCCAATTTTGCCGAATTTAGTGCATTCAAATGTTATGTGCATACAATAACAGAGGCCTCAGACGAATCTGCCCAAACGTCTGCAGCGCAGTTTTTGGACTAGGTGTCCGGGAGCCTTAAGTCGTATTGAAGCTACTTCCGTGCCAAATTTTTAAACGCTCACAAAGACGATGCTTACTATCTTAATGTCATGTCTTTAAGTTACAAATCAAAAAATATAATGTCCCCTCCTTCGTTTCACTTGTTGCTCAAGCATGACGCGTCACGACCTCAGGGTTTACAGGCTAGGACTTTGCTCCGCATAGGCTGGCGTATGTGAATAGCAAAGCCAAACCTCCTATTTTAAATATAATAAATTCTAGACTTACAACAGAAATTCTGTTTAAAATCTCTTGCAAATGTCAAATTAATAGCCTCATTATGATTAAAACTGTGCTGCGTTTTGCCCGGCAATTGCCTTTCCCATCGGCGACAAATTAAATGGTGAAGGTCGCACATGTTCCTAATGGAATGAAACCACCATCGCATGGGAAGAATATATCCCTAATTGTCAGTTTCACTGCATGCAAATTTAAATCGTAGCGGACGACCCATCATCGTAGATTTCGCCAAGGTAAAATACGTGAGAAAATTATTTGGCCTTAAACAGGGAACACTAACCTAACTGCTAAACGTACCCAGGCTTCAAATCATCAGCTCACAGTTTTTGTCTGATGTTATTTATAAAAAAATACCAATGGGTATGCTCTATTTTTTATACCGCAATAACTTCCGATGCTCAATGAAATTCCAATTTAGATGATCTGTACAGGTCATTACGTTGTAACCTTCGCATTCGTAACTCATCTATACTAAACATTTTATCTCACATTTCGTGTGTATCATCAGGGTAATTAGGCTCACATAACATACTTATGCATGACATCAAATAGAATTATTATCAGTTAAGGATGCTTTCTAGGGTCGATTTATATCAACAGCGATACTCGTAATTGGTGGAAATGCCACTGGCGTAAACAATGTATAGTCAATAATGTACGAAAAGGTTTCCTGGGGTGTAAGGAGTGAGTAAGTGATTATGGATTCAAAAAATATCACATGGCAGTATGGATTATCCAAATCAAGAATTAATAATTTCATTCTAGCAGGAAAATTGAAATGCAGGAGCGACGCGAAGACAATACTTAGCACACGGACGTGATGAAATGTAAGTTAAATAGCTCATGTTTTGCTTCGTTATGCTAGATTGCAGAGATTAATGCGTTACAACAAACTCGAATGTTGACGCTTATATATAAATATTACTTTGAATTACCGGTACTATTTCCTGACTTATTATGCCAGAATCGGTGATAAAAATTGCCAGCTGTAAGCACTAAGCTTATAGGAAGTGCCAGGTTCGTAGAAGGCAGAATGAGATGACAAGTCTGGTTCCACACGTTTAATTGTCAGCACAGGTATAAACTCCTCCTCCGAGATACAGCGTAAGACTCCCTGTGTCTATTCCCTCCAAGAGGCTTCCTTCCGTGTCGCGTCCGTCCCGTGACCCTCTCGGCGTCCTCCTATTGGCCGGAAAAGGCCGCATGATCATGCACATCACACGCCTTCCCACGCCAAGATACTGCAACGTGTTACGGCATAAAGTGTTGGAGGAATACGCGGAGACCAATTCCCACGCGAGAGCAAGTTGCAAGTTGTTAATCGGAGTAGGGTGTCAGAGTCATGCACAAGGATGGATCCCACGCAAGAGGTGGCAACGTGTTATGGGTTTCAGATACTGGACCCATCACTCGAACGTGACTCTGCGATTCTTCCATTACCCCAAGAGTGAAACCGAACTGACACGAGAAGGCAAGCGACACCCTTACATCTCATTTCCCCCCAAAAGTGAATCGCTGAATAATAAGGAATTATTGTTTATATTCAGCGATTCATCCAAATGAATTCAGCCCACAAAATTTAGATACATATAACTATCACAATATAAGAATTAAAAAGTTCATGTTCCATTGAAAATTCCAACTAAAAAAAACACTTAGAGTTCATATTTGCATTAAACACTATGGTAATAAGCACCCTTCCTGCAGAACCCATATATGATAGAAATAGATAGGTAGATCAATAAACAGACCCAATATTCCACCCACAAAATTCAGCCCACAAATTGAGATACATATAACTATTAAAATACCACCCACAAAATGTACTGTCCATAAAATACATTGTTACGCAAATTATAAAGTTTATGCAGCAAACACCCTCTAAAATTGACTACTAATGATATAAGAATTAAAAAGTTCATGTTCCTATTGAAAATTCCAACTAAAAAAATACACATTTCAGTTCATTTTTGCACTAAGCACTATGGTAATAATTACTCTTCCTGCAGAGCCCATATATTATAGAAATAGATAGAATAAAAACAGACCCCATATTCCGGTTTAATTCACCTTTTAGGGGTAGAAAATCCCAGGCTAACTTCCCACTTGCTCTACAGGCCCTGCACCCACCTCCTCTCCGGGAGCTTCCAAGCTCGATAGCGTGACGCGCACATTCTTCGCATCGACTAATCTCCTCCTCCTCTTCCTTTCGGCCGCTCCACCGAAGCATTCACTACCGACCCACGACCGCTTCCAATATAAACACAACAAGAGCACTATTATCCCAACGGCGCTCCCCAATCCCCCAATAATTCCCCAATTTCCATTTTTTGTAGAGGTGCTAACGGTCCTCAGTCTCCCTAACCATTTGGTGAAATCCACTGGGCGCCTGTGTGTCATTAATTCCCGCCCCAGTTCGTTTTGCAGATCCTCCAGATTCGAATCATTTCCAAGATTTATGCCCCCCCTTTCCTCGTCTATCCTAACATCCGGAAAGATTATTTCCAACAATTTACCCTTCATCTCACTCCGTTGGTAACCACTTGCCAATAACTTAAAATTGCTTCCCACTATGTCACAGTGGCTGACATTTGTAATTATGCCACTTCCCTCGAGTCGGCGAGAGTCTGGCCTACTCGCCGTGGCCGAGTCTTGACACGCAACTGTGACATAGGATGGGCTTGGCATAGAGTAAATCCACCCTTGATTCACTCGGTCGAAATATGGCTTAGTAAAATTAATACCTTCCCTTTCACACCCCTCTGCTCCCTTTCCTATGAGCAAGTCGTACTCACAACTCCTCCAAGACCCGGTTCGCAATACAAACTTTGCCGGACACGTATACATGGGGCCCTTCTTACAATCAAACATCTCGTCTTCATTTAGAACAGTATAATATGACCGATCCCCGTTCACTAACAATGTGTCTCTAACCCTCCATTTTCCGAAAACCATCAGTTTGTGATGCCAAACTGGGAAAGGTTTAAGTTTATAGCGTTCAAACATACTATCCTTACTTCCCAAAGGGATCTCCACAACCAACCGCAACCGGTCCTTGACCACTACGGCCGATGCCTTCGCCATTTTATAATACAAATATAGTGATTCGTGGTCACAAGGAGCTAACATATGGAGTGGGGGGTTAATGTTATCACGAATTCTTTTGATTATCTCTAAAAATTTTCCAGGAGGAGGGAACTAAAGCACTACTAAGGCCGTTATACACGCTGTTTTCCAGCAACATCCTTAACCCCACGAGGTCAATCCTCACATTAACCAGAACGTGACCAATTTGCCTCAATGCCTCCTCAGTGCCTATCATTTGCCTCAACTCTCGGTTGGTCTCTGCTAATCCTTGAATTAACTTTCGACTATTGTTCGCTTCGCTAATCAATTCCGACACTAAATTTCGTAAAAATCGAGTGTTGTTTGTCACCCTCTCCTCTAACCCTGCCAAGATTATAATTTGGTTTTGTAGCTCTCCCCGAATTCCCTCACCGTCTACCTCTAATTTAGAGATTTTCTCCTCAATTCTATGGAGATCCTGTTCATCTAGTGTACTGAATACTGTTTTTAGGACTTGGCCTCCAAAATTTATCCAACCCCGCCTATTTCTTCGCTTCTCGACCAAGTCCACCAATGTCTCCATCTCCTCCTTGACATGTTGGTATTCCCTATTCATCCTTTCTAACGCTAAAATACATCCCCGACCATAGCTCTGCCTAACTTCCTCTCCCATCCTACCTATTACTTCATCGAAAATGATTCTAATCCTTTTATATTCCTCTTTCATGGAACCCAGATCAAAATTTATAACTACCATCCATGAATGTTCAGTTAACACGACATCCTGCTGTCTTTCAAACAATATTCCACTATTCAACGGCATCACCTCTTGGCCCCTAATAGGATCCAAACCACAACACAACAAACACACCAGCCAACCCAAAATGTTTAGGGGTCCACCATATCCTCTTCTTCCTCCTCCCATCTTGTCAGCACCTCCCGCAGGCGTAGATATTGTGGTGAGAGGGTGCGGGAGGGGGGATCGCGTAGGGCGGTGAATCGCGACGTCCTCTTCTGGGTCGTAATCTGTGAAGATAACGACGGGGAAGGGGAGGGGGGTCAGTGGGCACGACTCCTTCCGCCTCCAATGGGGGAGCGGTGTCGTCTTGATGAGGGGCAGGGGGCGGAGGGGATTGAGGACCACAGGGGGGGGCGGGCACCTCTTCTCCCTCTATGGCCACGACTTCCCCTCTCTCCGCGCCGCCTTCTCCTCCTCCTGCACCTTGCGTCACCAGCTGATCCCCTCGGTTCTCCACCCACTCGTCCTCCCAGTGAAGGGGGGTGTTTACAGCTGATGTCGGCTCTCGCGAAGAAATGTCACCTGGAAGAAATTTTCGTTGCCGTCCACGGGGTCTATCAGCAATATTCCCTGTATTAGGAGGGGGAATAGGGCCATGATAAGGCTTAACACGACTTGTGTGCACAATAAGGGTTCGAAATGGAAGTTCCAACAGTATATTGCACTTCGAAGTTACCTTCAACACGCGATACGGGCCCTTCCACGGTCTATGAAACTTTTTTACTTGCCCCACTTTCAAACAAGGATCACTTAAGAACACGTAGTCGCCTTCCTTATACTCCCTCACCTTACCCCTTCCCTTCACTGTTTCCCTCCTTTTCTTTACCGCTAAGCGATTTTTTTTTATTTCGGGCGCATTGTTTCCACATTCCCTTCAATCTCTCTCGTAGACCTGTCACACTAGGGTGTTCCTTCCCTGGGCTACTTGCCCCTAAACAATTGAAAGGTGATGCCATCTGTTGTCCAAACACCAATTCATGCGGGGTGAAACCCGTGGTCCTGTGATTACTGTTGTTGTACGAGCAAACGGCAAATTGAAGATGCTTCCCCCAGTCATCGTTTCGTACGTTCACGTAATGGCTAATGATCTTTGCGATTGTCCGATGCACTCTCTCAACTCGGCCATTGCACTCTGGGTGGAACGGGGATGTCCTTAGCTGTTTTACATTCAATAGCCTACAAATCTGTTGGAACAGATCAGACATAAAGTTAGTCCCCTGATCCGTACGCAATAATTCCGGCACCCCAAATTTTAAGATCCATTGTTTTACCAGTGCAACGGATACGGTTTCAGCCGATTGGTCGGGCAACGGCACCATTACCAAGTATCTCGTAAAATGGTCTAGGATAGACAAAATATAACGATTCCCATCATTTGTCCTTGGAAGGGGGCCCACAATATCAATGGCTATAAACTCAAAGGGTTTATTCGCCGTGGGTAGCGCCTGCAAAGGGGGTTTGCACTTGCCGTAGGGGCTTCGCTGAATACAAGCTATACAACTCTTTACATACTCCTTGATATCCCCCAGAATCGTGGGCCACCAATAGTCCCTTCTGACTCTACTCGTAGTTGCGTGTACTCCAAGATGGCCCGAAAGAATGTGATCATGACACTGGCGTAACACTCCCTCCCTGCAGTTTCGTGGCACCACTATCTTATTTCCCCCTTTGTGTCTTTTACAAATAATGCCGTCAATCACAACAAAATCATTTTCATTAGCCCACTTTATGCATTCTGGGTCTCGTTTCTGTTCTTCTCCAAAATTAATTATATCCTCGGCCGATACGAGGCAAACTTTTCTACTCAGCTCGTCAGCATTTGCATGGGTTTTACCCGATCTGTGCACCCCTGGTAATCATATTCACCCAGTTTTAATGTCCACCTCATTAATCGACTATTAGGATCCTTTAAATTGAATAGCCACGTTAGTGCTGCGTGGTCCATCACAATAGTAAATTTTCGTCCCAGTACATAATGTCTAAACTGATTGACAGCCCAAGTTATTCCGACCAATTCCTTCTCTGTTGTGGTATAATTCAGCTCCGGTTTCTTAAGCTGCCGTGAGGCAAATGCTACCGGGTGTTCCTCGCCGTTGATCACTTGGGACAGGATGGCACCTACTGCAAAATTACTAGCGTCTGTTGATATAGTAAATGGCAAGGAAAAATCTGGGTATACCAATACGGGACTACTCGTAAGAGCTGTTTTTAAATCTTCCACTGCTTGATCGCACTCGGGAGTCCAAACGAACGTGCTACCCTTTTTCAATAGTGATGTAAGGGGTCGGGCTATAACTGCATAGTTTTCGATGAACCGACGGTAATAATTCGTGAGGCCCAAAAAGGATTGTATCTCCTTCACATTTTTCGGAGTAGGGAATTCCTTTACCGCTGAAATCTTGCTAGGGTCCGGGAGAATACCTTCTGCACTAATTATGTGTCCCAAATAGTTCACTTGTGATGAGGCAAAGTGACATTTAGATAGTTTTAGGGACAATCCTGCCTTTTCTAGCCTCTCGAATACTCTTCCTAAGCGCGAAGCGTGTTCCTTTATGGAGCCGCTAAAGACAATGACATCATCGAGATACACCAGGCATTCCGTGGGAGCCATCCCCCTAAAAACTCCATCCATAAACCGTTGGAAAACGCTAGGGGCGTTTCTAAGACCGAAGGGCATTCGGAGGTATTCATACAGCCCATTATGCACAATGAAGGGGGTTTTCTCACGCGAGTCGGAAGCCATCGGGATTTGGTGGTAACCCGCAGTTAAATCAAGTGTAGTGAAATATCTGCATCCCCCCAAATAGTCTAGTGTTTCAGTAATGTTAGGTAAGGGGTATACGTCGGGTTTTGTTATCGCATTTAACGAGCGAAAATCTATGCAAAACCGGTACTTCGGCTCTCCGTCCTCAGATTTTTTCGGAACAATCACAACGGGCGAGGCCCAGGGGCTATGACTCGGCACTATTATTCCCCCCTCCAATTGTTCCTTCACAAAATTGTCTATCAATGGCTTCAAATGATGAGGGGTTCGGTAGGGTCTTCTGTAAATGGGCCGAGCATCACCAGTGGGAATGTGGTGTTCTACCAAATGTGTGGCTGGGGGTGTGCCCGATGGCGAGAACAATTGACTATACCTTCCGATTAGAGGCTGCAATACCGATTGTTCCTCCGCGTCTAGATGAGACAACTTCCTTGCGATCTCGTCGTTAAAATCATCCTCACCCACCTTGCACACGGAAATATGCGCATCCCTGTCAATCCTGGTCCCTCGCACTTTACTTTTGTCCCACCCATTATTCACATCATCCTCCAATTCACTCACTATTGCGATCATTGTACCCTTACTCAAAGTTACATCTATCATTCCAAAGTTACTTACTTGGATTTTAGCACCCCCTTCCTCATCCACCTTACAAACACACCTGGCCGACCAGCAATTCACTCATGGCCCTCTCTCCAGCCGCTACCAAGGGGAAGAGTCACGAGACGGGCGCTCCGAGCTGGGATCATCTCTGCCGACACAAGGCGTACCAGCATATTCACCCGTGGGCGGCGCCATTTCCTCCCCGTGTCTCCGAGTTCCTTCGCCGTATACCTCGTCGTTCCGTCTCTCGGTCTCTCCTCCGTGATGTCCGCGGCTCCGCTTATCCACGCTCGTTCAACCACGCCCTCCATCCTTATCTCCATAATGGCCGGGCACGCTCCCTGCGGTTCGCCGTCCGTCATCGCGGAAGTGGTCGCTTCGCCAACCTCCCTCGGCCGCGGTGGGGTCTCCGCGTGCTCTTTACTTCCACTTTCGGTTAGACAAATTACGCATCCGTCAATTGTCAGTTCACCTCTGCTCACGTCAATTATCGCTCCAATTTCGCGGAGGAAGTCTATTCCTAAAATTCCCTCATGGCCCCCCAAATTATCTACAACCTGAGCCTTTAGGTTATACACTTTATTACCGACAACTAGCGGTACTACCACTTCTCCGAAGTTCCAAATAAGCCCTCCATTCAGTCCTTTTATCCTGAACTGAGACCTCTTCGGTGTTCGGTCCCCACAGCACTTTTTAGTTAACACGTTCGCTGCCGGGCCCGAATTCTACTGTCATTCCGCGTGTGCCAGGCGAATATTTTCGAACCTATAACCAAACGGCAATAATGATATTGAGCCTATCTCCGGGTTTTACTAATATTTCTCGGTATATTTACACTCATTACGTGATGCGCTATCGCTTGTAACTTAAGTCACGTGGGACGCCATAGGGCGTCTCCCCACTTTTGACAATGCCTAAAATTTGACGAGACACCATTTGGCGGCTCAGGCAATTGGATCTGCATTCCAACTTTTTAGTGTACACTGAAAAGCTATGATTGAAAATAATGTCAAAACAAATTTTAATTGTTGATTATGCTTTTAATAATATTTGCTACCGTATCCGGAGATGATTAGTGCAATGATTTAAATTTGGGAGACTTAGGTACGGCTGATCCGGACAGATCATAAATTTTGTAGAAACACGTTTGGCTTTAGTGAGGGCAACTTTGCGGCTCATTGTCTGCAAGAATTCTTTGTAACATCCGCGACAGCCAACACGGGCTTTTCTAAAATGAAGATACAGCGCTAAAAATAGTGCAAAAAATACTGATACTAATTTTATGTGATGATAATTTTATCCTCTAAATTACCAGACTTCGAAGACTTCCTTCAGTGTTATTTGTATTTACCAGGTAGTGCATCGATTTTTTAGACCCTATCAACGGAATCCCGAAGAATATGCATCCATTCTTCTATAATTTATCGTCTTAACTGCAGGAGAGAGATCATGTGGGCACCTGGATTCTGTGTTTCATTCCACAGTATTAAAGCATTAACAATGCAGGTCCCAAAAAGAGCATCATCGGCCACCTTGTGGTACCACCTTACTATTTTTTGATGGGTGCAGTGATACAACGTAAGGGTATCAGCAAGGTCAATTCCTCCCTTTATTTTATTGTATGTACTCAATCACCATCTTTGGCTTAGTAACCACTTCCCCTCTTCGATTTCTTTCCCCGTTGGGATTATCTCCTATCTGATGGTGGTGGAGATCATGAATACGTCGCGCTGATCTTTCCATTTCTTTACCGTTGCTCCACAAGTTTTTCATAGCACTGAAATGCCTTTCTTTAATTTAGCAGTCGTTATTTCTCTCAACAGCCCTTTCCTATTGTTCCTAATGATTCCCACAAAATGAGACTTATCTCCCAAGATTTCTTTCTATAAGCGCGGGATGAATCACCTCACTAGAAGTATCTAAACATTACAGCAGGAGCAGGGGTGCCGACTTAAAAAATATTGGTAGGGCCCAAACTGGGGACCTTGTCTCTGTAAATTTTATAAGTAGTGAATTTTAAGTTTTTTAAGCATTTTAGAAGAGTCATATGATCGACGTTAGAATCCTGATCACTGGAATCTCGATATCTGGACACTCCGGGGAAAATTGACAAGCATGACACATTTTTTCCTCACATCTGTAACGAATTTTAGGGTGGACTCGGGCCCCCTCAGGCCCCGTGGAGTCGGTGCCACGGAGAAGGAGTTATTAGAATGTGAATAAAAAATTGAAATAAGCAATCATACCTGTATTAGAAGAAGAAAGATTACCTGACTATGAGGATTCATACGACTCCTCAGACACCGTGAATAAGCGGTGTCTCCTTCAGAAAATCCTTCAAGGTCATTAGTGGAAGCCGAATGGACAGAATACAACATATGCTTGATTTCTTCTTCGTTAAAACGTTTCTTTCCCCCAATAATGCGTGACGGAGTACACATGATATATTCACTAAACTGGTTATCACTTCCGTATGGAAGGCACAGGCACAGAGAATAAATTTGGTATACTGATACGCTCCTCACTCGGTTAGGCATGAGCGACAACTGAGGGAAGGAAATAAATGAAAAAAAGCTCAGCAAATGTAATTTGAAACATTGTGTTGAGATATAATACCTCAAGCTCCACTTGAGACATAGAATGATAGAGCCATTGAAAAATGGCACTCTCGAAAAAAACATGAGAAACCGAAGGCGAAAAAAAAATTATATTCGAGCTGAAATGTGTTACCAATACCCTCCCTTCACAGAAGATAACATTGTCTCATCAGTGCATAAGAAAATGTAGCTTAAATTTCAAGTTCTATTCATCGCTTGATGATTCAACGAAAACGCTACTTTGACGCCCATTGGCGTCTCACTAACTCCGATTTGAAGTTATGTGAGACGCCCTATGGCGGCGCGTGGCAGGGAACGTGTTAAAAGGCTCACTTGCGCCCCTGTATCAACCAACATTTGTCGCCGCATGCCTCCACACGTCACAGTCACCACCAAGTCTTTCACATTCCCCTCGCGGTGCACACATGGGAGTACGATCCTTAATTGGGGCCGTTGCGGGCGACTTGCTCGGCCCCGGAGCCGTTTAACGGCATCTCAGAACGCTGGCTGAAACTACTTCGCCTTCGTGCCCGACAGCTTTTAGCCCAGTGTCCTTCCTTCCCGCAATTAAAACACTGCATTCTGCCCCGCTGTTTACAGTCCCTTGCAAAATGCCCGAGGCGGCCACACGTGTGACAAGCTCCATCACGGACCGTGAAAACGCTCCTCTCCTCTCGCCCCTCCTTCACCGGTCGGATCCTCCGCTCAGCTTCCCGCACGCGCATGGCTGCGGATATAGCAGCGTCGAAAGTCTCTGGCATAGAGAGGCGCGTGTGCTCCCCCACCCTACCAGGAAGGCCATTTAGGAAGGCGTCTAAAGCTCTCTCATCAGCCTCCGTACGCCGAGCTGCCGCTGCGGCGGAATCTTCCTCTTCCTTCCATGTATGACTATTTATTTCGCGGATACGATCCGCGAACTCCTCTATCTGCTCCGCTGGGCCCATTTGTATGTTCGCCAACATCTCCCTGTAGAATCCTAATCCGTCATGGTTCATTCCCCAGCCTTTTTCGTTTGTAGCAGAGGACTGGCCGAGATGGAGTCGTCGATTCGAGCGATACCGTAGGGCCTCGGGATTTTCGAAGCAGCCGGACGACGAGCAGGTTGATGCATTAATTTACACGATGGGTGACGATGCAGACGACATCTTGCTGTCATTTAACCTCACCGCCACAGAAGAAAGGACTTATAAGGTCGTTTTCGAGAAATTCAACGAACATTTCGTCCCAAAAGTCAACATAATTTACGAACGGGCTCACTTTAATTAGCGATTACAAGGAGAAAGCGAGACGGTAGAGGAATTTGTACGGGATTTGCACATTCCCGCGAAAAATTGTAGGTACGGCGCCTTGAAAGAGGAATTAGTGAGGGATAGATTAGTGGTTGGTCTACAAAACGCCAAGCTGTCGGAAGCACTACAGTTGGACCCGGACCTCACGCTGGAGAGAGCGGTAACGAAAGCAAGGCAAGCTGAAGTGGTACATCGACAACAGACGCTCTTATGGAGCACGGTAGAAATAGGTAAATCCTCCTCGTCACTGGTCCGAGCACCAGAGGTGGACGCCGTGCGAAGGAAAGTCCCAGCGCACGCCAAATCACGGACAACGACAAACGCTAATCAAAGTAGGGAAGGTGGTCGAAATTGTCAAAGGTGCGGCAAGAAACCGTCGCACGTGTTCGTGCAGTGTCCAGCGCATCAGTCTGCGTGCGCCATACGCAAGAAAAAGGGACATTGGGCGGCCGTATGCAGAAAAAAAACGGTGGCAGACATCAACACTCAACGCCAAAGTGAGGGTGACTATTTTTTTCTAGGGAGCATATCGATGGGAGGGTGGAGAGTCCCAATCGTCATCAATAAGTAGAAAATCTCTTTTAAAGTCGACACGGGTGCTGACGTCACAGTGATCGAGACCGAATTATTTGAAAAATTTCATGGAATACGTTTGGAAAACGCAAATTCTTTCCTGAGTGGTCCTACCCGCAGCAGATTGCCAGCCAAAGGCAAATTCAAAATAACATTACGCTGGAAGAATCGAGAATACGAGGATGAGATCTACGTGGTTCCGGGAGTTGATGACGCTCTCCTGGGACTACTTGCTATCTCTGGCCTCGGAATTTCATCCTGGTTGCGGGAAATAAAGGCTGGCCACCCGGAAGAAAACTACAACGAACTTTTCCAGGGTCTCAGAAGAATGACTGAGCCATACGTCCTTCGCATAAAAGAGGGAGCAGCGCCATATGCCGTGTCCACGGCAAGAAGAGTACCCCTGCCACTAAGAGATAAGGTAGAAGCTGAAATCAAGAAAATGGAAGCAGAAGGGATTATAACACCCGTAGAGGAGCCTACGGATTGGTGTGCCCCCATGGTGGTCGTCCCGAAAGCCGATGGATCAGTCCGAATATGCGTAGACTTCACGCAATTAAACAAAAATATTCGGAGAGAACGGCATGAGCTGCCGTCAGTTGACGAATGCCTAAGCCTGCTAAGAGCGGCAGAGTCAAAATTCTTCTCGAAATTGGACGCTAGTAGAGGCTATTACCAGATCCCACTAAGAAGAGAGTGCCTTTTGCTGACCACTTTTATAACGCCCTTCGGAAGATATTGTTTCAACTGTATGCCTATGGGACTGTCATCGGCAGGAGAGCACTTTCAACGGCGAATGTCAGAGGCATTGGCAGGTCTAAAGGGAGTAATAAACGTCATGGACGACATCCTTGTGTTTGGGGCGACAGAAAAGGAGCACAATGAGCGGTTGCAGGCAGTCCCTCAATGACTCAGAGAGAGGGGAATTACATTGAACAGCGACAAATGCAAGATCCGCGTGAGGGAAACTAAATTTCTGGGTCATATTATATTGGCATCGGAGGAGATTAAACCAGACCCGGATAAGATCACTGCCACAGAAAGAATGTCGCAGCCAGAAACAGTCACCGAAATACGTCACTTCTTGGGGATGGTGCATTATCATTTAAAATTCCTACCACGTTTGGCAGACATCACCCAACCTCTGAGAGAGTTGATAAAGGAAAAAGAACCTCTCTCATGGACGCAGGTACACACCGACGCATGGAAAGAAATTAAGCGAAGGTTGACAAGCGCCCCAGCGTTAGCATTGTACGAAACGAACCGCCCGACGCGAATACTAGCCGACTCATCGCCGCACGGCCTGGGAGCAGTGATAGAACAGCTGCAGCCTGATAATGAATAGAGGGCAACCAGTTTTGCGTCGTGCGCTTTGAAGGAAACCGAGCGACGCTATGCACAATTAGAAAAGGAAGTTTTAGCACTCACGTGGGCGTGTGAAAAATTTTCTAGTTACTTACTGGGGAAGGAATTTATTCTCGGTATGGATCACAAACCTTTAGTGGCGCTTTTGGGATCAAAACCCATTAGTGAACTCTCAGCTCGAGTGTGGCGTTTTCGCATGCGCCTCATGCGCTTTGATTATGATGTCGTGTACGTTCCAGGGAAAAAGTTGTTTACACCGGATGCGCTCTCAAGATCTCCGATCCCCGAAACGCCGAGAGAGAGCGACATTCTGAGTGACGAAGAGGTGGAGCTCTATGTCCAGGAAATATGCGCGGAAACACCCATGACTGACAAATTACTCAAGGCGGTATGGGAAGCGCAGCAGCGAGACGAAAAAATGCGCCGATTGATAAAGTATGTTGAAGAAGGTTGGCCACATAAGGATAAATTACGCCTAGAGGAAACTAATTTCTACAGTGAACATGCAAACCTCTTCCTCCTTAACGGTCTTCTAGTCCGGGGGACAAGAATCTGGAATTCTGGAATCATTAAGGAGAGATATGCTGAGTCGACTTCATGCAGGGCACCTGGGAATCACCAAGTGTAGGAACAGGATCCAAGAGTCCGTGTGGTGGCCAGGCGTAGGCAAAGAAATTCAAGATTTAATTAGTATATGTCCTGAATGTCTTGAACGCAGGCCAGGGAGAGTGGAGCCGCTAAAGCCGAGTGAGACACCAGCGCGACCCTGGCAGGTCGTTGGGATTGACATTTTCCACAGCCGCGGTCGAGAATATCTAGTTGCAGTTGACTATTTTTCAAAATATCCTGAGGTCGCTAGATTGGAGAACACTAGGGCACCTTTATTGGTTGGGAAACTGAAAGCCATTTTCGCGCGGCATGGTATTCCCGAAATCGTCTGGGCGGATAATGGGCAATGGATAATCTTTTAGTTGAAATGACTTCCGAAATTTTGCGAGAGAATACGGTTTTGAACTTCTAACGAGCAGTCCATATCATCCAAAAAGCAATGGCCAGGCGGAAGCAGCAGTCAAAATTGTAAAAAATATATTCGCCTAAGAAACAGATCCATGTTTGGGCCTTCTCGCATATCGATCTTCAAGGTTGGAATCGGGGTATTCTCCGTCAGAGTTACTAATGGGTCGAAAGCTCAGAACAAACGTCCCAATGGGTCACATGCGGTTAGCTCCTAAGTGGCCCGACCTCGAAGCCCTCCGGCACAAGAACCACTTCATCACAGAGAGGGCTAAGCGGAATTACAACCGACGGCATCGCGCCTGAGAACTGCCTTCACTGACAGCGGGGGACAGAGTATGGGTGAAAGACCGCCGGGAGTATGGGACAATCATTGTAGAGGCAGGTCGTCCTCGATCATATCTTCGCCATGGAGACCGGCCATGAAGTCGTGAGAAGAAATCGAGCAGCGCTGACTCTGACTCGGGCACCAGCAGAATTGGAGGGGGGACCCGATCCTGAGTTCGTGGGGTCATTCCTAGACCCTCGTGAAAAAGAGGTTCAGCCGGAGAGAGCAGACGGAGCAGTACAAGAGTACCGAACTGGACGAAGAGGAGTGATCGTTCGTCCTCCACAAAGACTGCAGATGCAGTAACGGCATTTTTGCCGCCACATATTTTATTCGTTTTTTTCAGAAGGAGAGATGTGGCGGGTTCGAGCTCTGGCGGTCGAACAGGGCGACCTTCATCCCGGGGTGTCTGCCGGCGTGTATGATTACGGTGGGCTGATGTAGGAGCGGTGGGTCGGCCGATGAGTATAAATACGGCAGGCTGACGGCGGAGCGGGGAGTTTGTCATGTTGCACAGTACGAGATTGTTACGCTGTTTTCCGCTCTCTGAAATAAACGAGTTATCCCACAGAATTCTTCTTAATTATTACGCCCGTCAGCACAGGAATGACGAAAGAAGTTTTCAAGAAGAAGAATAGAACCTTCTGTAATAAAGCGCAGGAATTAAAATATAGTAAGAGATTGGTGAAATCTGTGTGGAGAGTGTTTGTGTATGGATGTGAGACTTGGGCGATGGGGAAGAGAGATAGGGACATGATTCGGGCATTTGATATGTGGGTTTGGAGGAAGATAGAGGGAATATGGTGGACAGATCGAGTTAGGAATGAGCAAGTGCTTAATAGGATAGATGAGAACAGAACTTTGATGGGTATAAATCAAAGGAAGGGTAACTGGCTGGGACATTTGATGAGAGGGAATGGAATTTTGAAAGCAGCTTTGGAGGGAATAGTGGAAGGGGTCAGAAGAAGGAGAAGGCTGAAGATTATCGACAACGTTAAAATTGGAAAATATGGAGACTTGAGGGAGATGGCCGGAGACAGGAGAGAATGGAGACAGCGTTGGCACGGGGGACCTGCCGATGGGCAGAACACCACAAGATGATGATGAAGCTGAACTCCTTGATGATTTTAATTTCGTGCGGGAACGAAACTAAACCTAGGCCTCGTATTATCGTTTCCCTCCAGGTCGAAACGAAACATCAGTTTCGTTTCACTTGCTAACCCTGCCATCAGTATCGTCACTGTGGCGATCAAAGAGTGTCAATGCGCTTCACAATGGCAAAGGCTGAAAGACAAAAGAGGTCACGATTGCAATGGAGGAATATTTTCATAGAACCTGCTGTTTGAGAAAATTAAATTAAATTTTGGCTAATCTTTGATATCACATGACTAATGAGTTTAAAAAATGCTAATTATATTCGTTGTTTGCGTAGTTAACACAATCAGCGCGGCGCACATCAATTTACGTGAACTGCCGGTCTGGCCGGGAGGCCTTTCTCCGCCTCCCTACGTAACTAATATCCACTTCCGAGTCTTTCGATAGTGTGTGTGGTCATCAGCCAGCTTCCTTCTTCCAACTTGTGTGCACTGTTTGAAAACAGCAGTATTTGAACGGAAGTTTTGGCACGAAAACCTCTCTCTATTTTTCTTTCTTATTTTAAAGGCCGATTTTGACGACTTCAATGAAAACCTCGCCCGTATTGGATGTGAATCAGAATTTGCCGCTTTGCGACTTATCCATTGCCATCGATTGCTACTGCGTTCATGGTTGACCTGCTTCTGCGACTGTTAAAACCGTGAGATATTTTTTCCACCAAACGTAGGATTTGGTGTGGGGCAGACATTTTTATTCGAAACCCAAGCAGGTCTGGTCGGATAATGATGTGTTCTGATGAAAAGGATTCTAGGCGTTGAAGAACGATAATTTCGAGAATTTTGGAGAGGTTAGAAAGTAAAGAAATGGGACGACTGTTGCCTGGAATTTTAGGATCTTTGCCCGGTTTTGGAAGAAGGATAACTTTTGCCTGTTTCCATGCAGGTGGGATGAAAGGGAAAGAATAGAAATGGTTGAAGAGATCAGAAAGAAGGAATAGAAAGTTTGGGGAACGGCTGGCATATTTCAACTGAGTGTTTGAAATATTGTCTAGCCCGGGTGCTTTTTTAGTTGAGAGGGAGTTTAGAATTTTTTGGACTATTGAGGGGTTAGCAATGGGAGTGAACACGGATGAAGAATGGAGAGTTCTTAGGAATGAATTGATTGTAGGTTCTAAAGGGGAAAGTGATTGGTCAGGGGCCATGGTTTTCTGAAGGTGGTCTGCTTGGATTTCGACTTTTTCAGCTGGGTCGAATATGAGGTTGGAGTCGGAGATAATTGGGTGGAATAGATTTTTGTCTGCCCTTTTTAGGGATCGTAGGGTTCTCCAGATCGGTTTTTGGTGGCTTTCTGTGGGATTTTCTAGCGTGAGGTTATTGATGTGGTTTTCCCAGAGCGCAGTACTGTATTTCTTGACCTCGGCTTTGACGGTGTTGCGTGACGGTGTTGGCAAGTTTGTAGTACTTGATCTTGTTGGCAGGAATGTGTTATCTTTGCCAGATATGTCGGGCCGAGTTGCGGAGTTTGATCAGGGAGACTAAGTATTTGGGGAATCTGTCAGGTCTGGTGTTGCGGGGAACAAAAGTGCGTGAGACGCTGTCTTTTGCGGAGTGAAGGGCTGTTTTAAGTGCTTCTGCCTGTTTCTCTATTGATTGTGGGGTGGGATTTGAGATTGGGAGGAGAGAGGAGAGAGAATCATTTAACAGGAGAGGGAATTTTTCCCAATCTGTTACCGTGAATTTGGAAGGTATTAGTTGCTTATTGGATATGGGGATGGAGAATTTTAAGGGCATATGGTCGGGGGTGAAGGAGTAAACAACGGAGGGAGTGAATTTAATGGGAAGGTTTAGAGAGAATCCAAAATCAATAATGTCGCATGATCGTGGGGCATAATGCGTTGACTGGAGTGGGGAAAGTGGGAGGATGTTTTTGTTTTTAATAAAGTTGTAGAGGATTCTGCCGTTTTTGTTGGTCCGGTTGCTGTTCCAAAATGAATGCTTAGCATTCCAGTCGCCGAAGAAGATACCGCTTGGTACAGAAAACAGGCGTTCTAGGTTGTCCACTGTCATGTGTTTGGAAGGGATTCTGCATACTGTGTATATATTTAAGGGACCGGCTTTCGTGTGGATCGATACACCAAGAGCTTCGAACACGTCGGGAATGGGAGAGTTGAGGAGGGAGTGAGGAATGTTCTTACGGACCAGAATTGCTACTCCTCTGCCACGTGTTGTGTTGCGGTCCAGTCTGTAGGTTTTGTAGTGTGGAGAGAAAAAGGAGAGTGTGGGTTTTAGGTGTGTTTCCTGTAAGAGTATGATGTCTATGTTGGTGTCGATGGCGTACTGGAGGAGTTCATGTTTTTTAGTCCGTACGCCGTTGCAGTTCCAAGAGATAACATGTAGAGAGTTAACGTCTGTAGTGTGTATGTTCATGGTGAGTCTTGGAGGAGTAGCATTTGAGACAGAAGGAAGTGTTTCCTTGCTGAAACGGATTGAAGGGAGGAAAGTTGGGAGCTGTTGGATTGGAACCAGGAGGTAAGGTCGTTGGGATCTGAAGGTTGGTCTGCGGGAAGGTCATTGGTGAGGGAAGGAAATTGTTGTGGGTTTGCGGCTGCGGCGAATGAGCGAAGCAGGGGAGTGGGTTCTGGAGTGGGAAGTGAGTTAGTAGCTGGCGTGCTGCGGCGGGCAGTCATGGCAGCTTTCGCTGTGCGGTGCTTTTCGCAGCCGCTGTAGGTAGCTGTGTGGGCCTTGCCGCAAAGTGCACATGTGGCAGGAGTTTCAGTTGTCTTTTTCCACTCTGCGCTAATATGGCCTTCTCCTCAACGCACGCATTTTGGAGGGAGGTTGCAGAAGTTCTTAGTATGCCCAATTGCTTGGCAGCGGTGGCATTGTACTGGTTGTGCAGGTTTTTTGAAGATTGTGATGGTAATTTTGAGGCCTGTCAGGTGTGTAATTTGCATGAGAGCTGCCGCGTCGATTGTGGATTCGGCAACGACTTGGACCACTTTGGTCGGGTATTGAGGAACCGACATAGTTCCACGCTGACGTTGCCTGTCTGATGGTCGTGTTGAGAATATGCGTTTGCATGAGACAATAGGAAAACCTAGGTCAAGAAGTTCAGTTTTGATTTGCTCGTCCGCCACAGAGGGAAAGGTTCCGCTAAGGGCAAATTCCCGGCGCCTATTTTCTGAGAGACAGTATGTATTGTATGGAATTTTCATTTCAATGAGCGTGGTTTTGACGGTGTTGAAATCGCGGGCAGCATCGCGGGAACATGCGTCTTTTAATCACAGAAGCGTTCCAGATTCGGGTGTGCGAGGGATTTTGGATACAAATGGTTTCTAATTGGAGAGAATAGAGGGAGATAAGGTAGAATAATACAATTGATTGTCATCAGAGAGAATTCATAGAGATAAGTGACGGTAAATCACAAATATCTCTGAAAATTGAAGTTCGCATTCAGCATATTCATACATTATTGCGTGGAGTGAAAACATCGCCATTAGTAGGAAATGAGGAACTTTAAAATCACTCCAAATAAAGCAAATTTGATGGCAACTTGCTTGGTGAAACTCAAGCAAGTTACTTCAACACGCAATTCTCTTTCTCATTCTTGTAAACTTGTGGTATCCAAACATCCCCCGCCACGCGCTTGTTGCGGTGGCTTGCGGGGGAGTATGTGGCACGTAGGTGTGGATGTAATTAATTGAATTTGAGAATTTATGAATGCCAAAAATTGATGGGTTAGTGTTTGATACGTTTGGATTGTTTATCAACCTCACCCCTTGTGACCTGGGTTCACTTATGTGAGTGATCAGTCGTCAGTCCAAAGATAGGTTCTACTCAGCCCTCCACTCCTTGCTCCTGTTAGCTATTCTTATAATACCTTCATAATTTGTCAGCTTTATATCCTTCAGCACCTTCTCTGCATATCTCATCCGTGGTATATACTCCTGCCGTTCTCCCCTCCTCCGATCTTTCAACGATTAAAACGCACATCTTCTCCCCAAGGTTTCTGAAAGACCTCTCTCGTACTTATCTCCAAATTTCCGAATTACTTAGATGAGTCATCTAGTTCTTCTTCGTCGTAGCTCTCTAGCGCAACATTGTGAAAACTACGAAATGAAATACCGAGGTAAATAATGTAAGTAATTTATCTTAGAATAATCAACGCTACACCTCAATGAACTGGTTGGAGTCGTGCCGCTACTTGCGGTTGGAAGTCGAGGCAGACACACAAGCAGCTGTGAGGTACAATTACTGACTTGGTGCCCCACTAGTAGCCTCTATGGGCGAGTGGCGGAGGGTGTTGGGATAGCAGCCGATTAATTGTGTTCGAAGGCTCAGTGGCTGGATCTCTTGGCCTTGTGTAAATTGAGTGCTGCAGTGGATAGTACCATCTCAGACTGTGGCGGAAATAAACCACATTTTCAGACAGTATGGTTTTAATACAAAATTTAACGTTCAACACAATTATAACACAATAGGTGAGCCTGAAGGACCAGCGGTTGGCAGGCCGATGCGACGCTGTCCAGTGCCCGGCAACCGCAGAGAGCACAGCAGGGCAGGGGTGAAGAGTTTCTCCGCCGGTGATGAACGAGCGAGAGATCCAGGTCGCTCCGTCGGCACAGCGTAGATGAGAAGAGAGGAAGAGGGGGAGGGCGAATGCAGTCATCGCTATTGCAATATCGTTATCGTCATCACTATTGGTCAGCAAGTCTAAGATTGGTTTGACCTCCACGCAATTCTACTGTCTGCTATTGCTTTCTCATTTTCGTATTCTGTCTCTTTCACATCGTCCTTTATCTGTTCCATATTTTTATTCGTAAACTTCCGTTTCTATTCTAGTCATCCACATGTCACTCTTCAATTGTCTTCATCAGGCCACCATGTCTCCAGGTATGGCCTATTTGGTTGCTTTGTTTTCTCATCAAAGTTTTCATGAGGCTTTTTCTCTCTTGCTATTCCAAGGGCTTCCTCATTGTCGACTTGGTTGATCCATTTGAGTTTCTTCATTCTCCTGTAGCACCACATTCACTCATTCAGCGCATGACTTGATATTCTTTTTAGCAGTGCCTTTGATAATATCCGGAGACCATGGTTCGCACAAGAATAAAATAGGGAGCATTATTGAAATTATCTCTCTATCTCATTCTCCTCTTTTCTTTTGCTTTCACTACTCCATGAATTGCTTTCTCAGCTCGCTATTCCGATCCAAAGGAATTAATGCAGGACCATGAATATGCTTATGCCTCTAGAATATTATTTCATTGCGATGAACCTAGATTTTTAAATCTTTCACGGCACTCTACAGAAATCTTTCTCGCAAAAGTGAATGTAGTTGTGTGAATAAACGCCTTATTTTTTTGTATTTTTCTGCGGAGGGACATTTTTTTCGTTTCCTTTAAATCCTATGCCACATAGAAGGCAAAATTATAGGTTAAGACAATTGTAATAATTCAAACACGAAAGACTTGCGAACTTTATTGCAGAGTATTTTTCAGAGGTGAATCAATTACCATATTTTCCCCCTCCAAATCACTCATTGAAGAGCATTTAATTTAATCCGAATTGCCAACGGATGAAATGATCGACTCCAAGACAGACTAATCCAGCATTGCATACATACAAATAATGAACTTACAAATTCGGTGGGGGCACTAGAACTAGATTTTTAAAAAGATTTTTTACCCTTTAGTGCATCATTGTTGCTCTCACTTGTAACCTTCAAAATTTCTAACGTTAAGTATGCCACGAAAGGAAATCATTGATAATCCTCTGCTCAAGTATTAACAATGACAAGGAGACTTGGCGACGACTAAGCAATGTCCAAAACATGGTCGGGTATAAAGTGCCAGCGGGACACACACAAAGTGAATTTTACTTTCGAATGATTTTCATTCGTGATTTGTATGCGGAGGCATTTTGCCGTGGCATTGAATTCTTTTGCCTCGCTCTCCGGGTGCTGTGTTTTTTTCAATTGGACTTTTCCCACTTGCCGCCTTGCGTGAGTATGTCTTGTTTGATGGACACCGATGTGTCCTTGCGGATTCGCATTGATGCGAAGATTTCCATTTCAGGCGCGCCTCTCGTCAACAGGAAGCGACGTCAGAAGGGCGACCGTCGTAGTCATGGAGTTGTGTGGACGGGACTTTGGCTGTTCCTCCTACCTTCCTTTGCAGGTGAATTCCGGAATACGCTATTCTGTCTTATCTCCTGTGAATCAGAAGTACGCCGGCCTTTATGACGAGTCGGAAACTATATTTGCTGTAACAACTGAACGAAAGTCCCCATCTCAACTCATACTCCAAGTTAGTTGCATGCCCCAACCCAAAAATATACATTCTTTTTCTTGTCGAGGGTGGTAATACTCTATAATGTTGATGAAATGTGTCAATTATATCGATTTTGTGAATGCTTCGAAAGCCTATAATCCAAGCAAAATTGACTATTAATTTAACATGCACGCTTACCTGCAACCTTTGCGGTACATAATTATGGCAGCACCAATAAATAAGCTTCCCGCAGTCTTCACGTTTATTCCGTAACGAGAAGCCTCCGTGGTTGTAGTTCCGTGGCTGTAGGCTCAACTGCTTTCATGCATCGCCTTGCTTCCTTCGGCCCCTCTCTGCATATCACTCATCAGCCATTCCACTCCCCTCGACTCCTCCCGGGACAAAGCCTCATTATGCCAAGCGATCCTTCAAGATCGTTGTCGACCTATTTAAATCCCCCCTCGACCGAATGGCGGCTCTGCCTTTGGAATTGCTTTTGTCCATGCTATTCGTGTTGAATGCCGCTGTGCGAGTACGCGTTCCTTTGTATCTTCCCCGCCTCTTGCTCTGCCTGCACGCTGGAAGCCATGAAAATAGAAACTGGAGGGAGTGAAGTTGGCAAACGTCTCGTCACTGCTAATACCTAATGCTAAGACCCAAAGTATTTGGTAAGAGTTAAAAACTGAAGCATGGATTTATTTTGAATTGAGAAGTTATTATTTATGCCGATAAATTAGAGATTCTGAATAAGATATTAAAATATTAATATTATCTTCCATTTCTTTCCCATGTAGCGGGAAGTAGTTTGGTTTTCAAATCTTATGTTCCCATTCCAGTAAATTTCAACAAGAGCGCTTCATAGTTTTTGCATTTCTTATCTGTGAATATAAAAAGAGACTTTTATGGTTGTCTTCATTGCGTTTCTTAACCGATGGCATTGAATGTTGAAATATGTTTGCCGTTAAGCAAGGAAAAGGTTCATTCGCCTTGTAATATGTTGTTGCCGGCCCTTTTAAGGTCTGTCTAACGGCATGCCTTCCCCAGGTGCTTTTTAATCCCTCCTTTGGTTTCAGCCACCTGTGTCGTTTTCATTTCTTTTAAAAAGTGCTTTCTAATTGGCAGATGGCTGTTATTTTTTTCTGTAATGTCTTAATAAATGAAATTTATAATTATATAATAACAAATTTCACTAATGTATTTTATTTTCCGAAAACTACAATTTCCAGCCGGGTCCAAGGGTTTTACTGCACCAACGACGTTTCGAAGGCTAAGTCTGCCATCGTCTTCAGGGTGAATGGATTAGCCAAGTTGTGTCCTTCCTATATACCGTCGCGTTGGTTTCAGGTGGGCTCTGATTGGTCGACGGTCGGGCCAATGCGTGTCCTCTCCCCCTTCAGCTTTTTCAGAGCTGGTTTCCACGCATTGCTCAGGTGGAAGCCGGAGTCTCGGTTCATGTTTTTCCCCTCAAACCTGATTTCTACTGACTCCTTCAGGACACGGTCCCAGTAATTTTTTCCATTTTAATTAGTCCATCTCAGCATCGGAGGATACCAAAAACCTTATACCACAGGCACCAGTGCCACCCAGGCTGTACCGCCTGCCTAAGGTGCACAAGGAAGGCGTTCCCTTGAGGCCCATTGTGAGCGCAATAGGATCTCCGACATATAACCTGGCGAGACATCTCACAAGTCTTCTGTCCCCCTTCGTGGGCTGGTGCGATCACCACGTCAAGAACTCCACAGATTTCGTCAAGACCCTAAAAACTATTCGGATTGAAGAACAGGACATACTAGTGAGCTTTGATGTCATTTCGCTTTTCACCAGAGTCCCAATCAGTTACACCTTGAAGCTCCTCGAAGCGAGATTCGACCAGAAAACGGTCGACCTCTTCCAACATGTCCTCTCCTCAACGTACCGTATAAGCTCGTGTAAGAGGCGCACCTTTTTTCCAAAAATTGCAGCCGAAAATGAGGGTGCGCCTCTTACACAAACTTCTTATCTTCCCCCCTCCCCTTTACCGGTCGAAAGTCTGAGGGGAACTGAGTGGCCTTGGTTTTCAGTGTAAGTCAGTTATCTGTAATCCTAGGTCAAAAACAAGCGGCAGGCAGGGGAGTTTCTCCCTTAGTGACGTATTTTTAAAATGCCCTGTTTGCTTTTCTTGTAAGCATCGCGCCGTCACGTCGGTACCCCAGAGGTGAAAATGGAAAAGATCGCGCGGGGGTTTTTCGCTCCGGAGGGCGCGCTAAATTTACTGCCACGAGTGGGCATCCCGCGGCATTTATACTGCATATAGTAATCGCTTATCAAACTTAGAGAAACGCGTATTTTTGAATGACATACCTGGTCAATAGTCAATATCTGTCTTGCCGAGTAATTTCCATTACGCTGAGGACCTGATTTTCCAAAAATCATCTTCAGACGCAAATATGACGATTATTGCAACTGAAAATTATATTGGTATCAAAACCTGCGTTTTTAAAAAATTCGAACGAGTGTGTTCATTGTTGGACTAAATTGTGGATGGTAGAAATCAGAAATGCTTGTAAGTGAAGAGCGCGGAAGGAGAGGTCCAGGGGAAGGAGCGCGATCCCTCCGTCTTCGAAGCAAGCGACGAAATACGGAGGGGAAGGTGCGCGCTCCCTCCCCTCCGTATTTCAAGCTACGAAGCTATGAGCGAAGGAGCACGGGAAGAACACGTCCGATCTTGCATTTGACGTCGTTGCCTTCAAAGCGAAGGGGCGAAGGAGCAGCAATGTGATATATGCAGTTTGCGTTGCATAAAGTTTCCAGTCGGTCTCGTCTTGTTTGAGTGCGCTTATGCTACGCTTGTTTCTGTAACTGTAAATCTTTGTGTCAAACAATTAGATCTTAAAAAACTTAAATTCTGTCAGATATGCGTCTCGTTAGATATCTTTCTTTTTTTGAACCTCGCGCGTGTCATACAATTATTGAAAGCTATCGAGATATCTTCGGGCTCAGTTGATGACTCACCTAGCATTTGGCCTCCAGAAACTGGGAGATCGATCAAGGTCAGTTGGTGAAACGGGGTAGGGATGAAACACGTTTCCATTGTTCCCCTGTAACTTGATGTTTTCCTGTGGGGTCTCGGAAAGGGAAAAAAACGGCAGAGGCATTGGCTGATGGAGGACCGAGGGTGGTTCCGTTAAATCTACGACGTGGTTATTATCCTACGGCGCGTAGATTGCCCGATTGTCGTCCAAGCTCTTGGGAAGGTTCGTGCTAAATGCCTGTCGTGTTTTGCCTTAAAATTTTCCACGGCTGCAATTCTATTGCAATACTCCTGCGAGAGCATTTAAACAAAATTGTTCGTGAGTAGGACAAGCATCGCAGAGCAACGGCGTATGCGAAGAGAGGATCGGAACTCTTTCTACTCCCTCTTATACCGCTGTTACCGCCGCAGTTATCAAAATTTCCTCTCTCAATATTAATTGAAAGAGGAAATTTTCCTTTCCTTTCCTCTTTCAATTAATATTGAAAGAGGAAAGTTCGATAACTGTCGAAATTCCCGGCGCACGTCTGCAACACCGCGCGGTAGTATAAAAAAAAATGCCGTAAAATTTTTTTTCTTTATAGCTCTGATGCTCAAAATAGGGGTGCGCCTCTTACACGTGTGCGCCTCTTACACAAGCTTATGCGGTACTTCCTGTATCAGGGGAAGTTCTACAAGCAGAAAGAAGGAGTACCCATGGGTTCCCCGCTGTCACCGGCCATCGCCAATCTATTCATGGAGGACTTTGAGGAACGAGCACTTGAGTCGGCCCCTCTCCACCGGAAGCACTTTTTTGGATATGTGGATGACGCCTTCATAGTCTGGCCACACGGATCCGAGTCGCTGACGGACTTCCTAGCGCATATGAACAGCGTCCATCCCAACATCAAGTTCACCACGGAGACCGAAAAGGACAACCGGCTACCCTTCCTAGACATCCTGATTGAACAAAGGGCTGACGGCAGCCGAGGACACAGCATGTATCGGAAACCCACGCACAAGGACCTGTACCTCAATGGAAGGAGCCACCACCACCCAGCGCAGAAAAATGGAGTGTTGAGAACTCTCATCCACCGAGCCAAAGCTGTCTCTGACGCCGAACACCTAAAGTCGGAAATTGATCACCTGAGGACTACCTTCCGCTCAAACGGATTTACAGAGGGAGACATCAAAATGACCCTTAAAAAGTCCTTAAGGAAAAAAGCAGAAGCTGATAAACCTGACGTAAAACCAACAGGGAGAGCCTGCCTGCCATATGTCTCAACAATATCCAACAAAATTTCTAGGATATTAAGAAGGCATAATGTGGAGACAATCCACAAACCACTGGGAAAACTCAAGGCCCTTCTCGGAACCACCAAGGATAAATTTGGATTGAAGACATCAGGAGTCTATCGCATACCGTGTGAGTGCGGCCAAGTGTACATCGGGGAGACCGGACGCACCATTGAAAAACGCTTGAAGGAGCACGAAAGATGCATCAGACTGTACTATCCCAATAAGTCTGCAGTGGCCGAGCACAGCCTAGAAAACGGTCACCGAATAAATTTTCAAGATACAAAACTAATATGCCAGGCCAAAAATTACTGGGACCGTGTCCTGAAGGAGTCAGTAGAAATCAGGTTTGAGGGGAAAAACATGAACCGAGACTCCGGCTTCCACCTGAGCAATGCGTGGAAACCAGCTCTGAAAAAGCTGAAGGGGGAGAGGACACGCATTGGCCCGACCGTCGACCAATCAGAGCCCACCTGAAACCAACGCGACGGTATATAGGAAGGACACAACTTGGCTAATCCATTCACCCTGAAGACGATGGCAGACTTAGCCTTCGAAACGTCGGGGCTGACAAACCCTTGGACCCGGCCGGAAACCCGAGAACTCTTCCTCCAGTCTATTCGCCGGGAAAACCTTAGATCCTTCAATAAGACCATATTTTACTTTGTAATCAACAATAGCTTCTGGGAGGTTTGCTATGTAAGAATTTAAAGAAAAGGCTAGTGAAGTGTCTGATCTGGAGTGTAGCGCTTTACGGTGCAGAAATGTGGACACTTAGGAAGGAGGACGAGAGAAGGCTCAAGGCATTCGAGATGTGGGTGTAGCAAAGAATGGAGGAGGTGAAGTGGAGGGAGAGGAGGAGGAACGACAAAGGAGGCTGGACATGGTGGGTGAGCAGAGGCAGCTTTTAGATGAGATACGGAGGAGACAGAAGGTATGGATGGAACGAGTACTTAGAGGGGATGGGATGTTGAAAACAGTGTTAGAGGGAAGAATGTTAGGTAAGCAAGGGAGGGGAAGGAAAAGAATAGGATTTCTGGATAGAATGGAAGGTATTAGGTCATATGGATCACTGAAGAGGGATGTGCAGATGTGATGGGGGGCTCCAGGAGTCCAGCTCTCCATGGAAACTTACCTTAATCGGTAGGATACTTAATAATGATAATCAACTATAACATGTTTCCTTGAAACATATTGCAATACTGAAAACAGCAATCTTGACAATGATAATGAATCGAAGCGTGAGTTTGACATGTATCACGGTCATATCCATTCGGATTGCGTCACTAGTTTGAGAGAGTGCTTGCACGATTATTCAATAATTTTTCTGAGCATATACATTAAGGTAAAAGAATATACAGAATGGCATGGTGACGTTTGCTATTTTACTCATTTAACTATGTTGTCTCTTTTATTCCGATGCTCCATTTTTATGCTAGCCTTGGAACTTTTGGACAGTTTGTCATTTTTTGCCCCGGAATACAACGCTGTACCGTAGTTGGTTTTTCCAGTGAAAAATTTTAAGGATTAAATTTGGCTCCCTGCTATTTTAAAATGACAGAGTGACAGCATTCGGGAATGAGAGCATGCGCCGCCAAAGTATTTTTAAACTTGGCACTTTTTTTCCTTTGTCACATGTAGTTTGAAAAGAGTGTTTATGCTTCGTGTCACGTTTTCAAGTGCTGATAAAGGGCTCTAAAGGCAAGGTAAGGTCGTAGAATTACTCGAATTACTTATCCGAGGGCATAATTGCATGAATTTGATAGCATGAGTGTGTTTACGTGAGGCCTAATTGCTGGGAAATCCACCTTGTGGCTGCACCCTTGCCATCTCGCTGATGGAATTTTAAAAGTTCATAAATTAACTCCCGTATTCTCCTTTTTCAGGTAAGTTCCGCTGGTGATCCAGGTGAATGTTTATCCCCTCATGCGGCGGCCATTTCTCAGTGAGTACGAAATATTTATCCCTGTTTGCATCGCTTTCTGGGGCCCTATTTCGATGCATCACAATTTTTAATTCAAGCCATCAACTCCATTTGCCTATGGCAGGCACTGTGCAATAAGCTATCCCTTGAGAGGGCGGCATTTAAGTCTAGAAAAATACGAGGCCCTTAAAAAGAAGTTTTTTTCCAGAGCCCTTATCCGCCCCTCGCTATTATGACTCCAATTAATATTCCGAATGAGTTAATGATGGGCTTGCCTCCTTGAAATTATGCACCATTCTCACCATCCGTCTTTCGCCGCAATCAGCCTCTCCACGCCGCCGAGAGATGACTCTGAATCAGGGACCTCCTCACCCGACATCATTTCTCCACGCTACTCCATTAGTGCCATTGTTTCAATAATCGAATAGCAAAGTATATAATTAATCTAATGTTGTTTGGGAAATAAAACTGGAAGGACAGTGGGAGATAAATGGTATAAATGTGTGATTAGGGATGATATACCGTTGACCGAGGAGGTAGCGGGTGCTGGAAAATATTAGTTAGTCTGTAACTGGAAGTGACTAAGATAAGTGGAGGGGTAGTGGTAAGAGGAAGCTGATTGCAGGGACGGAAGACGATGAAATATTAAAAGAGGTCGTTACCTGAAGAATGTAAACATGGAATATGTATTTTGCGCAACAATGGTATCACGGAATTGATTAGAATAGATTAATACACAAAGATTTGGTAAAATGAAGGTAGTTTTTTCAAGGAATTGAATGAAATCACAAAAAGCCTTCTCAAAAAACAATTTTTGAATGAGGGTTAAGCTCTCTGAAAACATGACCATTGAATGGATGAACTCGTAGGTAGTCGTAGGTGCATATTCTAGCTTGCATGCATTCCGGATTGGCCCAATTAATCCGCCCAATAGCCTGACCTGTTCAGGATTTGAGATTATTAATGCGTGAGATGCCGTGGGGCGGGGTGCATTGTGTGAATTCCTGATTTCGCTTTTTAGGCCGTTTCCGTTGCAAATGTTACTCTGCGGAGTGATTATCTCTGGCCTCTGCTCTAACGCAACTAATAAACTCCAAACGATCTAGTAGCTGCGGATATCCAGGCGTGTGAAGGAGTCCGTTTTTGAAATCTCTTAATAGGGTAGTTTCCTTCATCAATGAAAACGAAAGGCATTGATTATTATTCGTTACTCACCATTAGCAAAGCGGAATATTGAAACTATACACAAACCACCGCAAAAACTGCGTGGGGATTTAGTGCGTGTGAAGGACAACTTGGGACTCAGAACACCTGGAGTTTACCGTATCCCATGTCAGTGTGGGAAAGTGTACATCGGAGAGACTGGGCGCACGGTAGAGACACGAATTAAAGAGCACAAGAGGTGTATAAGACTGTTCCATCCGGAGAAATCGGCCCTCGCTGAACACAGCCTAACGGAAGATCATATAATATCTTTCGATGAGGCTCGAGTGATCTCTAAGGCACCTTTGTTTTGGGATCGTCTCCTTAAAGAAGCCATTGAGATCCGGCTGGAGAGGAATAAAGTAAATCGCGATTCTGGGTACACGATAAGCACGGAATGGAAACCGTTAATCAAAAAGATAACGGACAGAAGACGACAACAATGCCCCCTGGTTTGAACGGCTATATAAGCGCAGGAAGGCAGGCCTGCAGCACATTCATTCTCTGAGGACGATGGAAGAGTGTTCCGTCGAAACGTTAGACCAAAAAAGTCTCACTGGGCTAGAAACCCGAGAAATATTTATAAGAAATATTCGCCGAGAAAAAACAAGATCATATATCACCATTAGTGAGTTCATAATATACTCCGTCAACACCACTCCGCCACCACTGCGGGAAAGGCGGTGCGTGTCCACCATTGTTAGGCTAAACGCTCCTTAAGATATCTAGTTTTTTTTTTAAGTTCATTGAAAGAATTGTCGGGCATTCAAGAAGAGTTGGGATGTTTTACGATGGCTGTATGAACCAGACTACGAAGCGTTGCAGCTGTGGGAACGTTGGAAATTAAGTGAAACTCATTTATGGAGTTATTAAAAATATTTTTTGCTAAACTATCACGCACACAACATTGCATGATAGCAAACAATGCTCGACGGCTGTTTCCACACTATCCGTATTTAGTGATGTCCCTAAAATGGTGGATTGCGACGAACCTGCTTCGTAGTAATTATGATGCTATCTGCTCACCAATTACCTAGGTACGAAGAGAGAGAAAAAAGCAGAATATGGCTTGCGTGCCGCATTCTGGGAAGGTCTTTGATTTGCCTCGCTCGTACTTGCACAATCTGACGTGTGTACGAAGGTGCAGTCAAAATTGCACCATGTAAAGCGGTGAATTACTAGAACATATGCGAGAATGCGTGGCCGTGAGATGGCAAAATAGCCCCTGTCCTAATTTCGTTCATTCATTTGCACAATTCCACGACATTTAGAAATTGATGCTGCTCTAACCTGCACAATTCCGTGCCCCATGTAAAACGGCCTTTAGAGAGCCTTGGTCTCGCCTAGAACCCTAGGGGTAAGACCAAGTGGGAGTGTAATTGATGCCGAGAAGTGGCTCTCATAATTAGCCATGCTTCACAATAAGATTCCATAGCTTTGCGAAGGAATGGTAAATTGACTATTGCTTAGGTGTCTAAGACTAATCGAAAATGTCCCAATGAAATTGCTCAACGAACAGTTGGGCTGCATCAGCGCTGAGATGACGGTCCTCGTCATGGATAATAGCATTCCCAGGAGTCAGCATGTCTCTTCTTTTGTTTTTAATGAGATTGGACGTGATTTTTTATAATCTTTCTCACCTAAGCCACAGTGCATCAAAAAAATTCTCTTCGATTGGCATGAAGGTCAAGACATATCATTGCTGCAGCCATTCCTCGAGTTTTCTGTCTGTCGCTCCGCAGTGCACAGTTGGCGGGAGAATCAATTGAGGCAGAGTAGTTAATGAGATTGCATGAACTAATCTTAAACTAACAACTTATGCTAAGAAATGTATGTGAAGACATATGTACCTGGCAAATGAGGAGGATCACTAATCCAACAATTATCTTCGTCTACACTCGTATTAGTGATGAGCTCGCTTGGGTAACAGATTTTTTTAGCTTTCCTTTTCCGCTTCCTCTCCTCACCAGCCATGCTCTCCAGTACCACTTCAAGGTGAGTGTCACTACACTCAGCAGCCTTGCGCTCTACACTCACTGCTTCCAAATAAGAATCTGTGGAAAGTTTTTAATTAAAAGAGTTATGGTCCAAGCAGAAATCTATGCACATAATGAAAACTAAGCACTACACACATATACATACCAAAGTTGGGGGAAACAAACTTCACCCCCAGTATTTCCCAGTTATCCTTGGGAGCAACCTCTTTATGGATTAGTCGGCTCATTGCAACCCAGGAGTACCCAGGGGGTGGGTACCTGGTTACATTCTCACCAACTATCCAGCAGGCTGGAATTGTCTGGACGGTGACGTCCTTGAATTCCCGGTGAGGTAAAAACTCAGCCACCACAAATGGCATTCTGAAAGAAAATATTGTATGTAAAAAATATAGAAAATTAAAAAAAAAACACAGGCAAGACAACCTACAGTTTCAGTTACCAAAAATGCAAAGGGCAATGCTGACGATCATCCTGCGAAGGTTTCTCCAGCAATGTCCGTGAGTGCAGTTTTCCGAAAATTTGACTAAGGTATTGGTGATGGTGAGAAGCTAACGTCCAAGGAAGATTACAGAAAATAGAAACCATGTCCACTAGGATGGGCCGAAAAAAGGTTTTTTTTCCTGATCAAATTTGCCCTGTGCGAGAAAGTTGCGAAATGATATAGGGATCTCGCACACAAAATTTTTTTCAGATCGGATAATATTAACCACTGCCGCCCGAGCTCTAAAGTTTAAAATTTTGCGAAAAATCAGGCTGATTTCAGAATCAAACGGCTATGAAGACGAATTTAATGAAAATATGGTATAATGGATAATAAAAAAGAGTGGATACATGTTTATAGTTTATGAAAATGAAATTTGAAGTTTTTTTTGACAAAATCTATGGTTAAAAAAATGTCTATGAATTAACAACAAAATTAGAGTATAGACCACCCGCACCACACAACTCATTTTTGCCTACATTTCTAAAACTCCATTTTGGGGGCTAAATTGCTGGTAAAAAAATATTTATTTCGATTAAATTTCATTTCTTATCATATAAGTCATCATATGGTAGTAAATAATCCCACAAAAAGTAGTAATAAGGTAAATTATTTGAAATTAACATCAATCATAATGACGAATAACTTACCTGCGCAGCTATTTTCAACAAGAAATTCAACTTAGGCTTAGAAAAAACAGAACCTGAAAACTAAGCATTTCACTAAGTAGCTCTCTGCAAGTTTCGTAAAGAAACTACCCAGAACTCACCACGAGGAAGAGGCTGCCATCGAGTTCCACCCGTGTCCCCCCCAGCCAACCTTCCGAAGGACACAATTGTGAAAGCACATCAATTACTCTGAGAAAATTATTCTATTCCATTATTATTATTAGTATCCATCTCTTATGCACGATAATGCCCATCCATGCCTGCGTTCTATACTGCACACGGATTTTGATGCTAACATTATCATTTGTACCATCCTTTCAACTGCTTGTGTATGGCAGGGAAAAGGATCTGATACAGATCTTTCCGTAACAAGGTCTTCCAAGTTTTTGTTTGTCATCCCAGCTACTATTGGTGGTTGATTTACCTCAATTGGTTCACAGTCAACCAAGTCAATATAATTTTGAGCATCGAAGTTTAGAAAGATTTTGTGCTTTCCCGGCGAATGGACTGAGTGAAGAGTTCTCGGGATCGCCACCGGGTCAGGAACTCCATGTCTGCAGATGTTTTGATGACCGAGTCGGACATTGAAACGTCGGCAGATATGGAGTTCCTGACCCGGTGGCGATCCCGAAAACTCTTCACTCCGTAGAAGGTTAGCTTTGGAAAATTCGAATTTCCTCAATTCCTCCTGCTGAGTTTCTCTCGATTTCAATGTATTTGTGATGGCCATTGCACGAATTTGTCTGCGTTCATCGGCTAACATTGCAAGCGGAATATTCTCTGGGTGAGCAAAATTACATTTCCCTGAATCATAGAGTAGCGGCATAATTAGATGTCTCTATTTCTATATTTCATAAGAAGAATCATAATATGCTTCGGGACTTCTGTTCGATATTTTCTCAATTTTATTGAAAACCGCATTGGAGCGTAAACTTCGATAACAAAGTTTTCCAGGGTCATCAGTTCTTTTGACGGTTCTGAACGATAGTTCATTGAAATGAAGCAGGCGAACAAACCAATGCAAGGGTCTTCTTAGGGCCATTTCCATTCTCCTGATTAGTCCAGCATGGCTTCCGGTGTTAACCTCAGTTCCATCGCACACAATTGCTTGGAGTCCATCGATAATGATCATTTCCTCTCCTAGAAAATTCGTTATGAAATCTTAGAGGCCAATAGCTTTACTGACACATGGGGTGACATGCCATAAGTAGCGTGAACCGGGCTCTTGAACGAGAGTTACATCGAAGTAAAGAGCTTGCAGTTTAACAGTTCCCATATTCCTCCGAAGAGACGTGTGCAATCTTTCTCTTTCCCTTCTAACATTGTTCTTGTCAACAAAAAGTACATTGACTCTTTGAGTAACTAACCTGATATCTATTAGGTGCGCAGATGCAAGTGCTGCAGAGGTATGGTTTGACATGCAGAATTATTCACAGGATGATGCAAATCTTGGCAATTTCAAATCGCTTACACTAACCTTTTTCCATGAAATACTCTCCTTCACTTGCATCACATAACTCTCCGTTCAATGTCATTTCATCACCTGAGTCTTCCGAACAGAAGTGTTATGACAAAATAGGGTGGAACATTCGGGTGTTCCTTTGTTCCTTCTAACCTGCAAAGCCTCGTCTTCCTATTTTGGTCTCCTGCACATAGATGGCGCCTATCTTCATTTTCCTACTAATTCTCTGTCCTTAGGGAATTCCCATTCTAAACAAGGCATTTTCGAATGAATATCACAAACAGAATCAGTCTCACTAAAGCAATTTACATGCCGCAACATCAAAAAGCTGACGTGCGTGACGAAGAAAGTCTTGCTTTAGATCAATGAAAGCATTCTTGTTGACAGATCGAAGAATATTGCGATTATTTCCATGATATTGAATAATTTGTCAAGCAATTTGCCTATATCCAGCAACTGGGATAGAGGATCTATGCCAAATGCCTTCAATGGCATAAGCCACTGTCTCCGCGATTCCCGGCACAGAAATAATGGTATTTTAAATTTCTTCTTCAATGTACCGAGAGTACAAAAACATTTTCATCATAAGTGGGCAAATCATTAACCATGAAATTTTCGGGTGCAACAAATATCACGCACTTCACTCCACACCTGGTTCGCTTTCCCTCTATTCTAACCATTGCGTCAATCCTTCCGTAATGCTTTAGAAGGTTGGTTGGGGGACACGGGTGGAACTCGATGGTAGCCTCTTCCTCGTGGTGAATTCTGGGTAGTTTCTTTACGAAACTTGCAGAGAGCTACTTAGTGAAATGCTTGGTGTTCAGGTTCTGTTTTTTCTAAGCCTTACAAGGAGACTTTGCCTAACTGATGTCAAGAAAGAAGATGAAACCTTTTTTATTTGAAAGTAGACACTTAGATAGGAATACAGTTGAAGGGTTTTGTCCAAATACGCCTGGGTTTAAGAGAAAAAATCATTTAAAAATTGAAAAATATGGTCATGTTGAATTTAATTTTAAAAATTTCTCTTATTGTTTAAAAGTGATTTGGCCGAGTGGTATCGTACTGCGCTTCTGATGTGAAAGTCCAGGGTTCGAGACTCGGTGAGAGTAAATTTTTTCCAGTCTACCACCTCCTCCATTTTTTGTAATCCGTTCCATCCTCTTCTAATTTGTTCATTTAGGACGTTTTACATTTTTTTACTTGACTGTTGTTTGAGAATAAGCCCTAAACTGACATTTTTGTCGCTAGCTAACCCTTACTTCGAATTATTCTTTCCGTGCCAAGATTCATGAAAGCAGGAGTGGTAAAACTGTGGTGCTGGCTTCGAAGTGAAGGGAACTCATTTCCAAAGCAAAAGATTTTAAACATATTTCCCCGGTTCCTGCTGTTGTAGTATTTAGAATATACAACAATTTTCGCTCGTCTACCTGTATGATCAATTTGGAGTATTCCAAGTGCTAAACGTCGCTATTGCTCTTCTGACTGTTGTTGCTCTCCTGTAATATATTTTTTTACCTTGGTAATCGTCAGGAAATGCCCTTATAACTTAATTTATTTTGCTGAATAACTTTTGCCGCATGTGTTTTGTTGCCAAGAACCTATTCAAGCGAATTCGATTTACCGGAGATATTGAGTTCAAAGTTAAAAGGCTAAAATGTTTGTGTATAATAGGATTTTTGGTAAGGAAGAAAGAAATTTTGTCCTCAACACCTGAATAGTTGAAGGGCTAGACGATTAGAACGAAGTTTTTTCAACACATAGTAACCTGGATAGGAGGTTGAAGTACCATCTATATTTTTCGTTGGAATAGTAAGTCTCCATAAAGCCATTTTTTGGCACCCTGCCGACCATTATTCCCTACTCCTCTTGCCCTAACCGATCGATGTGCGAGGTATGCTTTCCTCCCACAAACTTACTCTCCTCTCATTGTCAGAGTCCTTATTTCCGCGTATTTAGATGCCTAGAGATTTTAAACAAGCTGTGTAAGCAGGGGAACGAATTGTCGTTACTTGTGAACTTTTAATTACCTGGAATATACTACTTGGCCAACTTAAAATTGGTTCATGGCCAGAACCCTTTGAGGTCGATGTCCATATGATCGTACTGTTTTTAGTTTGGCTTGTCGGCTCGTCCCTTCCCTTTTCTTTTTCCATGGCCTCGCCAGACTCCCATTTTCCTACACTTCTTTTGCTTTTTCCCGTAGCACGATATTATTCGGTTTTCTCTTGCTTTCATTAGATCTTATGCCCACGAGAAATCTCTGTCGCGTAAAGGACCATGAATTGGAGGAAATACCTCCATAATATAAAGCACAAATATATAAAATTGAATAATCTGCAATTGCCACTGCCTTCTCCAATTTTTCATTATTTATTTATTACTTCGCCTCTTTACAGTAATTTGGATGATAATTGTAATAAAACAAGAAAAGCAATTAAATGAAAAGCACCATGCTCTTTCTATAAAACTGCTACCTGAGCATTCGCCATTGTGTTTCTTTATATCTTCAAGGAAACATATTCCCCTTAACTTTTTTAAACAATTCAATTCTCTACTAACTTCGAGGCATATCATGCATACCTAAGCATATCATTGAATGCTGGTTAGGACAACAGATGATGCACGATTGAATGGATTTTTATTCCATCCTCATGAGAGAATATCTCTTTTTTCCCTTGAAGGAGTAAGGTGCAGTTCTGGTTTCGTGCAATAAACTGCTTTACTTGCCTGTAAAAATGTACATCGCACAGTTGGCTTACGGATGTGCACTTCGGTGGTATAGTTTTTACGCTGTATATCGGTTCTCCTTCCTCGTCGATAAATAGTTCATCATAAATGGCACTATTTTTTTGTCCCCCACAAATCAATAAGCAATAAAAATGTATTGTTTTTAACACATGGCCAGAGAACCTTATTTAAAAAATTTGAAATACAACCCAGTCGTAAGTTTTCCAGATTTACAATACACAACAGAAATATTTAAAAATTCACTCTCCAGTTTCTTCGCTCACTTGCGGACCAAAATCACCTCCAGGTTCTGATAAGCACAATGAAAACTTTAGGAAGCAGCTTTCCTGCGCTGTATATGAATGTATTACATTGATCACGCTCCCAAGAGCAACCTGAACAATATTCTCCCTTTCTTGATCGCGTTCTCTTTATATCCACCTCTACGGACACCCGGTCTGATCTGAATTAATTACGAAATCTATTACATTTGGAGATTGAGCTTTTTGTTTTCTTCTGAAACGTCATTGCCGATTGCAATATTTCTTCAGCACACGCTTGCTCGCCCGCTGATACGTATTTTGTTAATTTACGTTGCACGATTCGGTGTCTCTTCTTAAAAGATGCAACCCATGAAGCACCAGCAGGGAATTCAAATCCTGGAGATATGTGCTGAAATCACGCATAAATAGCATATTCTTGTAAAGTCCGAGTCATCAGCGGCTCATTGCTGTTCCTGGGTTCGACAAAGTGATCGTATACCCATCTGTCGATCATTTCAAGCTTGTCGAGTTTCATTCCCCCTTATTTTATATCTTTCTCCCGTATGTAACCGGGGAAACTATCCGGCGACAATATGCTTAAAATCTTTTGCTTTGGAAATGAGTTCCCTTCACTTCGAAGCCAGCACCACAGTTTTACCACTCCTGCTTTCATGAATCTTGGCACGGAAAGAATAATTCGAAGTAAGGGTTAGGTAGCGACAAAAATGTCAGTTTAGGGCTTATTCTCAAACAACAGTCAAGTAAAAAAAATGTAAAACGTCCTAAATGAACAAATAAGAAGGGGATGGAACGGATTACAAAAAATGGAGGAGGTGGTAGACTGGAAAAAATTTACTCTCACCGAGTCTCGAACCCTGAACTTTCACATCAGAAGCGCGGTACGATACCACTCGGCCAAATCGCTTTTGAACAATAGGCGAAATTTTCAAAATTAAATTCAACGTGACCATATTTTCCAATTTTTAAATGCTTTTTTCTCTCAAACCCGGGCGTATTTGGACAAAACCCTTCAACTGTATTCCTATCTAAGTGTCTACTTTCAAATAAAAAAGGTTTCATCTTCTTTCTTGACATCAGTTAGGCAAAGTCTCCTTGTTAGCTGAATTTCTTGTTGAAATTAGCTCCACAGGTACGTTATTCGTCATTATGATTGATGTTAATTTCAAATAATTTACCTTATTACTACTTTTTGTGGGATTATTTACTACCATATGATGACTTATATGATAAGAAATGAAATTTAATCGAAATAAATATTTTTTTACTGGCAATTTAGCCTTCAAAATGGAGTTTTAGAAATGTAGGCAAAAATGAGTTGTGTGGTGCGGGTGGTCTATACTCTAATTTTGTTGTTAATTCATAGACATTTTTTTAACCATAGATTTTGTCAAAAAAAACTTCAAATTTCATTTTCATAAACTATAAACATGCATCCACTCTTTTTTATTATCCACTATACCATATTTTCATAAAATTCGTCTTCATAGCCGTTTGATTCTGAAATCAGCCTGATTTTTCGCAAAACTTTAGAGCTCGGGCGGCAGTGGTTAATATTATCCGATCTGAAAAAATTTTGTGTGCGAGATCCTTACATCATTTCGTAACTTTCTCGCTCAGGGCAAATTTGATCAGGAAAAAAAACCTTTTTTTGGCCCACCCTAATGTCCACCCCATCAGTATTCTGCAGAACAATGGAAAGTGCTGTGTAGGGTGGAGGCAGGATGTCGAAACTGTCTTCGCTCACTAAAGATGAACACCTGTAGTTGCCAGAAAACTGCATTCAACACTGATGATCATTATGCATCAATGATGGAGGAGCTCACTAACATAAAAAGATTGGCCATCAGATTCATCATGTAAGGGCATACACATTGCCTTCCTTTTGATACTCTGCACTGGCCACAAACGTGATGCTGTCCATCTCCAAGCTACATATATTCCCACATTCTTTGATGAAGAAGGTACTTCATAAAAGCAAGTCACATCACTGAAAGCTTTTCCAACAATTTGCACTTCAGTTCCTTGTGTAGCAATTAAAGTGATAATAAAAATTTCACTGCTATCAGTAACCACACAGTTATTTGGCTGTTGGTCTGAAAATAGTAATGAGTTTAAGTCATATTTGCTGTAACAAGGAGGCTGCAAACCAAAAGGGAGAACTCTTGGGATCCGCCAGCCTGCATGAGGCCTTGTCTTTGACTCCCTTATACAGTGATTAAACAAAGATGCCTCTTCAATGTGTCGCACAATCTGAGGAAGAGGAAGGCTTGGCTTCCGCACCAGTCTCTTTATTTTGCCTAGTGCATTCTCAAATTTGAATGCACTAAATTTATCAACAGGCCCATGTAATTTTACATCATCTGCCAGATGGAGTAGTCCATGCACATTATAAGATAGATGCTGCTGGCCGTACAATACTCCAAACTTCTTCACAAAGTATTCAAGGAGGGATTTTGAATAATCTAAATTAACAAGGCAATCATTCCTGGCCAACAGTCTGGGGGCATAATGGAGAGCCAAAAAATGTTTGTAAACATTAGTGTTTACAATATCTTTCATTAGCAAGAGCCCAGTCTACAGTAGAAAGGTACGAAATTCAGTAGCTTTCCACCGCTGCAAATGAACCAAAGATCTTGGTTTCCGTGAGAAATCCACAGGTACACCTTGAGAGATGACAGCTACCCTCTCATTCAAAGACACCACGTTTGCAGCTGGTAGTCTAACAAGGAGACTCCCTTTTACCCAAGCTAGAAGCATCTTGCGCATAACCCCTAGGCACACCAAATGCATATATTCGAACGGGAACTGTGAAACCATCTTTACATCTGGAATGTCTAACAGTGGGGAATGCCCAATGTGATGGTCTTCATCTAACCTTAGGCGGAAGCTAGTGTAAGACCTTAGAGGGGAACTAAGTTCATCGAACACCACTCTATTGTCAAAATATTCCCCCTGTGAAGTGCACTTGCCACAACCAGAGTATCCCGTATGTGATTTTATTTGGGCAACAAATGCACGAGCAGGGGCATCACAAACATACCATGTGACATCAACACAAAAATCTTCACCATCACAATTGATGCCACTTGTTTTAAGTTCCCTCATCTCCTGGACATAGTCATCAGAAACTCAGAGCATGAAGTGGGTTTACCATAGCCATGGTAAATGCCCACAGGAAAAGGTGGGATTACTGGAAAGTCTTCCAAGCACATCAAAATAACCCTCACCTGACTGCTGGAGCTCTTTGCAACAATTGTTGTTTGGTCCACTCAACTTTACATTTCTTTCCCCACAATGCCAAATCATCTACATATACTCCTATTATGAGTTTCTTCCCCTCATCACAATACACACATGGATCACTTGTAAGTCTCTTAAGTTTTAGGTCACAAAGTACTTTATCAATATGTTCATACCACTCTCTCCCACTTTGTTTAAGACCATAGATATCCTTATTTAGTTTACACACACAATTTTGACCTCCCTCCTCAAAGTATTTCGGTTGTTTCATGTATACTTCCTCATGCAATGGACTGCTCAGATATGCTGAGAGAACGTCCACATGCTCTTGAACCCACCCATTTTCCACTGCTAAAGCCATTAACAACCTAATGCTTTTACGTTTAATCACAGGGGAATAAGTCTCTTTGAAATCTATACCAGGTATTTGGGAGAAACCTTGAGCTACTAATCGAGCTTTATATCGTTCAACAGTACCGTCAGGCTTTTGCTTAACCTTCAAAACCCATTTACAACCCAGAACATTCTTACCTGCGAGTTTCTTCACAATTTCATAGGTACCCTTCCTCTTGAGATTTTCTAGCTCTTCTATCATAGCAGCTCGCCAGTGTTCAGCTTCCCCTCCACTCAATGCCTCTTCCACGCTGCTAGGCTCCATGCAGCTGGGCTCACAGCACGGCAGGGTGTGGCTGAATATTGTCATTTTGCAACAGGGACAATGCACTGGTTTTGGGATTCTGCTGCTACACCTGAGAGTCACTTCAGGTTGCAGTACGTCCACTTGTTCTATCTCATCATTCTCCCATTCTATTAACTCACCATGTTCCCTTTCTACTCCCACCAGATTCACTTCCTTAGACTCATTCTCTTCTAAATCTTCTTCTTCCCACTCAAAGTCCTCATCATTCAGACCAGGTATCTTATCAATTGCTGCCTCATGAAGGTGCCCAAGACGTTGGTGCCACATTTTCGCAGTCCTCAATGCAATAGCTTCCACATCTTCACCAGGATCTTGTGATGTGGTCTCGCTCTCACTTACCGCCACTGCCCCTCTTGATTCCTCTTTGCAGGCTAGTAAATACAGTCCACCTGACTCACGAGCAGTAAATAGAGGTACGCCATCGTCGGAGCCAATAGCGCTGTTCTTATCAAACGTACGTCTAATTCCATTGTCAGCTAGGCGCTTCACAGAGATCAGGGGGTCTATTCTCTTACTCGAAGCGCGGTAGCTTTCTGACGGAGAGATGCTTAATTAAGCTACTTGCTCCCACTTGTATTCTCTAACGCTGAAGCTCCGGCGAAGGGAGCTTGCAGAAGCTACAGGTAGCTTATTAGGCTCCAACCCTTATTCTATATGGGATTTGAAGCTACTTCCGTAGCTTCAAACTAGCTACCACGGTAGCTTCGCGAAGCACGCCCTCGAACCCCGCGCTTCAGCTAGCTACCATCAAAATACACGGGGAATTCCTATGAGCCGCCGTGAACCAACAGGTGCATGTCGCTATTCTTTTGTTCTATCCCATAAGCATCTTTCTTGGCACGGCCAGCGATGGAGTGGTAAACAAGAAAAGTGTTGACTATTTTTGTTGTTTTCCGTAATTATTATCTTTAATGAGGTCGGGAATGCTGCGTAAAATATTTGAAGCATTCAATTATTGTATTCTTAACAAAGTAGTGGGCATGAGAGACAAATTTCGTGACTATATATGTATGTTTCGGAGTGAACTATCGATCGCATTAACTAGTTGATTTCATTATTTGGAGAAGAAAAATGTTGCTTTCAATCATTTTATTTCACGTGAGATCTTATTTTGCATGTAGTCATTACTAGTGAGAAGAAAACCCCCGAAAACAGTGATCATTATTGATGTTGCGAGAGACTGTGTTGTAGTGACGGTACAAATTAATGCGTTGAAATCATTACCAATGCCAATGTATCCACTGCACAGAGATGGATGTCTTATTTTTGCAAGTGTCTATACATTTATGATTAACTTTACTGTGCATTATCAGCAACGATCTTTGTTGTGAAGTGATTGTGTGAAGAGAGTTTAGTGTTACATAGATGCAGACCGTGGAGATGTGGATATTATTGTGTTATAATGAAATGTAAGGTGTTTCCTGATAGTTATTAATAAATTTTTTGCTCTTCCAATGAATAAATATGTTCATGATATCATTCTGCTTTCATTTGTGTGTCTTTGGCCGTATATACGCAATTAATTTCAGTGCCGGTAGTTAAGTTGGTGTATTTGTTTTGAATTTTGAGAAAGTGTAGCCATGGATATTCCAGAAGCCCACGGAGGAAGTCATCACAAAAACAATAATATAATATGACTTTAATATTAAGAGAAGGAACTACGTTTAATAGGTTGTTTTTTCATAATGATGGTCAAGTTCTTATGAATCGCTCTCGCTTGCAACAGTGCAAGGTTGGCGGTTGGCATATAATACTGATTCATAAAACCATTTAAATATTAATTTAGCCGTCGTGAGAACGGCACGACTGTAGAGTTTTGTGTAAATATTGTTTGAAGCATATTGTGAGCCTAAAATGATTGCTTAGGCCAATCTGAGTGAAATGACGTAACTTTCAATCATAATTTTCTCCACCTTCCCATTAACTTTGTTGAAGATATTCCCGAAATAATATACACTTATCGTATGCACATGTTATTGCGATATTCTCTCGCAGTGCAAGAAGGAACAATCTTTGCACAGAAACAGTTGGTCATCAAAATTTTTGCATCAAACAAGCAAAAGCATAAGGAGCGATGAGTGAAAAGTTCTCGGGAATTAGAACGACAATGTGATAGCATTGGTTTAATGTGTTGGTAGTTTACTAACATTTTCTCTTCATTATATTTACATGGCCTACATGATTAGCAATCGTGACATAAACTGCTGCATCGATCGAAACTATTGAATTGATCTAAGCCGCTTAGCCAAATATAATTATTTCTACGTATTTCTATTATTATGAAAGCTAAAGGCACTCAGCATTTCGTAATTTACAAAGCACATTAATTTCAACTAGAAGAAAAAGTCAGCCGAGAACGACTACATTATGATTTTCCCGCAGGTTACGAAATGAAACGAGCGATTTCATTGGTTCTAAAAGTAAAAACTGAGTTCGCACGAAATATTTCTCATACCCCATATCCGGTCTGAGAAAGCTACCAGAAATTCTCGGTATGAATTAGCTACTCCCAGTTAGGGAATAGGGTTGGTAGCCAATTCTGGTAGCTAGTTCGAAGCTACCACGACGGGAGCTTCGAGTTAGAGAATAGACCCCCAGGTTGCACTCCAGTTCAGGTACATAGAGCACTCTGGTCAATCCCAATGTCCAACCTCCACATGCTTCTGTCAAATTGACGTTAACAGTTCCAACTCCTTTAACGTCCGCTCTCCCCTTGCCCAAAGCTACAGACCCACGCAGTTCCTTGAAGGTGTTGAAAAATTCACGATGCGGAGTCATGTAATCTGAAGCTCCCGAGTCCACGACCCACGAAGATTTGCCGTAGTTAGAAGTAGGAGTCCTTAGAATACATGCTCTGAAGCGGTCTGTGGCCACTTCACTCTTGTTTTCATTTTCTCCTCGGTTCCTGTTTATTTCAGCCCTCTTTTGATCGCACTCTCTCACTACATGACCACGGTTGCCACAAGCATAGCATCTAGGATTGTCACAGTTTCTGGCAAAGTGTCCCCATTTTCCGCACTCAAAGCACTTAGACTCACTTGCGTTTATCGTCTTACTTCCGTTTATGCCACTTCCTCGCATCTTACTGTTTCCTCCGTAATGGTTTTTCTTCTCGCCCCTGTTATTAGGCTGATTTCTGCGGAATGGATGGCCTTTCGTCGATGTCAATGCTGTCGGTCGTTCCTCTCTCTCTTTCTGATCATTTTCTCTCTGAACCCTCTTCTCTTCCACAAGTAATCTTGCTTTCACAGCTCTAGTTGTAAGGTTCCCCTCCTGCTCCATCGAACGGATTAGCCCTTCGTATTTACTCAGAGGCAATCCCATTAGGAAGATCATAGCAATTTGCTTATCGGTAAAAGTTATTCCGCCTTTGCTCACCTTTCAATAAATATCCTGAATTCTCGACATATACGCCTGCATACTTATATTTTCAGTCTTCTCCACGTTCACCATCTCTTTCATTAGCATGACAGTGTGAAGTAGGGTAAATGTTGCATGGATTTCCTCAAGGGTCTTCCAAGCCTCTCTTGCTCGTTCACAATCACCTATGTCTTGCAGATATTCATCATTAACATGTCTGAAAATATGTGCCAAGGCTCTCGTGTTTGTTCGCGCTTGCTCTGCATTCAGCTCTACCACATCGTCAAATCTGGGGTCAACCACATTCCAACAGTTCTTCTCCACTAGTCCCGCTTGTGTACGAATAGCCCACACATAGTAATTATGTTGGTTTAACCTCATGTAATTATCGTCTTCGCGCACTTTCGCTTCGTCCGCCATTTTCACTCGCTTAATGCCGGCAGCACGAGTTCTTCTTCTCAACACATAAGTTGGGAGCGAATAACTTTTATAACCGTCACCTTCTTACATCACTTGAGCGACTGCGCGACCAGTACCAACTGGTACAACATAAAAAAATGAGCGGCGCCTTCTCACGCCTGCCAACCTTGCTGGCTGATATACGAAACACAAGCATGAAAACCCCAACATGTTTCGGCATCGTTGACGCAACAGCAGTGAAGTAGTGTAGTCAAGATATCAGAGGAAAGAGGCAACTGCTGAATCAACCGCTTAAGGCGAACCTGCCGATACAAAAAAATATACTGTCATTCTACCCGACTACTAGCTACGTACCACATTTACCCAAATAATAACAAAAGACTGCAAATTATTCATTACGGTGACTGTGAGGAAAAATACGCTAATCCATAGCCATCAGAAAGCTACTTTCTGAGATTCATTTCTACAATGTGTGATTACAATTATTGGTGAAGCACGTAGGTAACTTAAAGGACATGTTCATGGTTAAGGACTTAATGGACATGGTTCAAGGACATGTATGGTTATATGGAAAGGCATATTCAGCGAGCTACGAAACAATCCCGTTCAAGCAAAATTACGCTGCAACTGTGAATGTCGGTGACAGTAAATCTTAATCAAATAACCTATTTCGTCTGGATCTTCACAAATCTTACAATTGTGTATTTAGATTAATATTTGTTTTGTCTCTTCAAAATATCTATAGATCACTTTGGGAAGTATACTGTCCTCTGGAAACTCATAGCATTCGAGACAAACAAATAGATAAAAGACAGTATCATCTGGAAGATGCATTTGGTGTGTTTTTGGGACTCAATTTAGGTGATACAACTTCTTGCAACTGCTGCATTCAATTCCTACCTTCTTTTGCCTCACAGTGGAGTTACACATACCATTGGTAAATTCCTTCCACTGACAGGTGTGAGTACGACTTTTCTTCCAATGCCAGTGAACGATGAGATTCAATGGCGGAAGACTTTAGACATTATTTTTATGATAGATGATAGTTGGTGAACGGGGAAAATGAGCTCTACAGCCTCTATAATATATAAAGGATTCAAAAGGGGGTTCTCAAATGTCCGTAAAATTTGACACCACTCGTCAGAGGAATAAGCAAAAAACACTTCACCAGAATGCCCTCCTGTTGCAGTTTACGGGAATTACTTCCACGAGACTACCACAGACACAAGCACACACCCCCGAATTGACACCTTCGCAAGGCTGTCGGACCTCGCTTAGGTAACCTGGGACCCCTCGCAGAGCTGGATGGACTCTTTTACTCCTTTAGAATCGCTTATTGTTTTTGTGGTAAAGCTGTACTAAAAATACTTTGGGATGGTAGCTATTCCTGCTCATTTCCTAATATCAATGTTTTAGCTGCCTTTAAAATTCTCTTTGGCTCTCTTTTGAATGGTCATTTAATTGCCTTTTCTTCTTCTTAAGTCTTTTTTTGTTGCTTGCTTCTGCAGTTTTTTCTCTTCCCTTTCCTCCTTTCTTAGTTCCTTTTCTGTTTGAGTTTCTTATTTTATTCTTGTCATGGCATTATTTCCATTTTTCTGGGGTCAATTTACGTCTTGTACAAATGTTACCGTTTCGGTACTTCTTTTTTCCTTTATTTTTCGTGTTTCAGGCCAAAAAAGAGTGATATTATCGTGGCGTGGACCCTCTGTTAGGTGTGACCTGTGTATGTGTGGCACACCAGGAATTTCAGATAATGCTGCCTCAGTCTCTACATAAATCTATGGGTAGTCGTTTCTTCTGTGTTATGCTGGTTATGTACAAGTACAATTACTTTCTCACACGTTCCTTCTTCCTCATTCTCCATCAATTTGCATTGTAATTTGATAGCGCTCCCACAATCTACATAGAACTCTGAATTCCTCTCCTTTTCCCAAATTTTTGTTGAATACTTTAAAAATTTTCACTTTGCTCTTCCCCAACCATCAAAGAAAAATCATCTTATGAAAGTGGATTCATCTTACAAACTGAGATATTCACACTGACTTTGGATGAACGCTTTCCTAGGCACTTAGAATAATCTATTGCCTTGGCATTCCATGGATATAGGCCTAATGCCCTGAAACCATTCTTAACTATTCTAGACAAGTCAATGTTGTTCAATATGGCTGAAAGAATGGGAACATAATTTTTTTTATCGGTGTTAGGGTTTTTAGTCTATTCAAGTACGGCATTCTTCCACTTAGTCTTTATTGGCCTAAAGGCAGCCACATGAGCGGGTTGCAATATTTTTGTGGAGTTTTGGTACAGAGCAATTAGAATAATTTGAAATTCTTTGCATAGCAAACTTCGGTGGCATAGCAGATGGATTTTGTGGCCATTTACAAACAACACTACTGGTAATGGGATTTTATTTTCCAAAAGATAAAGATGAAAAACATTCCCAATAGATTTAAAAAACATTTCTGACCTCATCCACCCATTGTCACTGCGCCCTATCCCCCATTTTTTGGAACCTTTTGCACTATTTTATTAGGGATCCTCTGTAGAAGGTAGATGATCATCGGAGGACACGTATTTCCTGAGGATGAAAAGTTCTTATGACGGTCAGCGTTGCCTTCACGTGACGGTGGGGGTAACTTCATATACATTTTTTGATCCAGAGGGGCAAGCGCTACTCAAGTAAAAATTTCTCCTTTGCAACTTGACTGAAACTGGGCTGGAACAACCTTGAAACTCACTGCCTTGCTTCTATGCTGAAACTGCATTGAAATTGAAACAAACCAGTGGAGTTTGGGAGAGGGATGGCAGTGCAATTAAGAACTCAAGCTACTCCAATGAAACTCCCTTGGCTGACTAAACTGAAACTCCCTTGGCTAGCTACACTGAAACTCCCTTGGCCACTAACTAGACTGAAACTCCCTTGGCTACCATCTAGACTGAAACTCCATTGGATAGCTAGGCTGAAACTCCCTTGTATGCCAGGCTGAAACTCCCTTGTTTGGCTGAATACATTTCCCCTACCCAATCCATTAAAATTCCCTTGTCAAATCATATGAAATACAGTCAATTAACAACTTGCGCAACCCAGCCAACAGTGGATGATCACATAACAGATGTCTCCCACAATTTTGCATGGATGATAGGAGATAAAGGGTGCACCCTGGATAGGTGATTGTGATCAACAATAGTTATTATAACTGCAATGATCACAACATTTTTCAAGACACAATTTATTAAAACGTGAACATACATCAATAAATTAATAACTGTTGAAGCACATACAAAAATATTCCAAATGAAAGAAGTCATGGAAGTTAGATGCTCCTGAAAAAGAGAAGAAACATGACTGATGAGAGTCACAAACGACTTAACTCAAAATCAAATTAGCAAAATCCCTGTTAAAAATTCCCCTTTGAAAATACCCATTAAAATTTCTTATAGGGAATTTGCAATGGGGACTACCATTCCCTATAGGGACAGTTATTCCCTATAGGGACTGTAATTCCCCATTGAAAATACCCATTAAAATTCCTTATAGGGAATTGGCAATGGGGACTACCATTCCCTATAGAGACACCCATTCCCTATAGGGACACCTATTCCCTATAGGGATAGATATTCCCTATAGGGACTGTAATTCCCTAATAAAACAGAATGAATAAAAACAATTGTTCCATTGATATGAATTTAATGCTAAATTAAACATTTTTACGTTGTATAACATAAATATGTTGACAGGCTTGCTACTCTTTAACAATACAAAAGGTTAAAAAGGGCAAGATTTGGGGTAAAACTGCACAAATTATGCAATTCCAGCTATGGTTATACACATAACTTTAAAATGTATGTTGGAAATGATGAAGTAAACAATATTCCTGTTAATACAAAGGTAGTATTGGATTTGATGGCCGCGTATAATCTTCTAAACAAAGGATATTAATTGTATGTTGATAATTGGTATAATTCGCCAGATTTGTTTCACAAGTTACACACCTTAGGAACTAATGTACTGTACTTAGTGATCTAAATGCAAAAATATGCCTAAAGATAGAGACGAATTAAAACTCCAAAAAGGTGAAGCCATATCATATTGCAGTAATAACATTACTGCAAATGGAAGGACAAGAAGGATATGTTACAATAATGAACACCAGGCATTCCTTGGAGTGTACAGATACCAAAAAAGTAAAGGTAAAAGGATGGCAAAACGTGTAGTGTGCTTGGAGAAAAAGATAAGAAGAGAATCCACATGGTAGTATGATGTGTGCAAAAAGCCACTATGTTTGGAACATTTCAAGCCCTAAAGAATTATCTCCAATTATGTAAAGTATTTAATTTAATTTTGAATGCTTTTATTTTTGCACACAGTAAACCATAGTTGGTAGCATATACTTCAAGCAAATGAAAGAGCAAGTAACTATTAACAAAATATCAAAATTTGGACCGAATTGGTTAACAAATACCACTTCAAATGTCTCATACAAACCAATATTACAATTGTGTTCAAATTCTTTCAAAGTTCGTGGTGTTTGGGGTCGATCAGGGGATTGATGTGAATGGTATGCGAGTATTACAAAGGCTGACAGGGAATGAACAATCAATATCTTAGCTGGTAGCATTTGCATCCATCATCAGTCTGGATAGACATGTGAAGTATTATTTGCTACTTTTCAGTAGCTTCTTCCTTTGGTATTTAACCATGTCACAACTTTTGGTGGCAAATGCCTTTGTGATAACTTGCTTTAGTCTAGTTGGTATATCCCTTTTCAGGTTGTCATCCTGACTCCAGACTCTCTCCATTGTCCCTGCAAATAAATATAGAATATTAGTAATAAAAACAAGGTTATATCATTTGCTATGAACCTATCCTGCAGGAAATCTACCTATTTATTACATTTACACATGGCATCTTGCAAGCATATTTATGCACTCCCACTCTAACGCATTCATATTTATGTGCATGCATCAACGTGGCGAACAAAATGCTAGGCTCAACTTCCTAACAAGTATCTATTCTGTGCTCAACAAACAGGTTATTTTTTTATAAATATTTATGTATACCCGTTAACTGCGTAAGGAACACCGGGGTAAGTGGAACCCCTAACATAAATAGTTGACATTTCAATAGAATTGCATTGACATTCAATTTTAGTAACATTCTATAGCAATTGATAACAATATAATTGCACATGAAAAACTCTCCTTTACTTGGCTTATTATTTATATGGTGCATTAATGTGAACCATTCAAATTATAGAAAGCAAAACTTAAATTATCACTGAGGAGGCATGCGCTTCTCATCATAGTTAAATGAAAAACGAAGCGATGACTCGTTACTAAGGCTATGTGTGAGCTCCAAACGAAAACCACGTAAGATTCCAAAACATTCAGCAGTAACTAATAAGTATAAGCAGTAATTATACATTGCACTATAGCGAAACATACTCGCATTCCTTATTTCTTCGAAAGCCCGCTCGAGCTCACTGAGTCCCAAGGTGGTAAAGGAGAGGTGGTCTCAGTTCCCTTGCCGAAGTCCTGTGACGTCACGGCAGACACCGGCCATTTTCGACGGATGAACCGCATGGGAATTCAGTTTCTTCAGCAACGAATATTGCGCTCCCCGACTAATACTGCCGATTTACTACTCTTTTTGCGTGGTAAAAGCATCATAAAGAATGCGTTGTACGGTGGCTACTTGTGGTAATAGCTCTAACAAAGCTAAGAAGAGCGGACTTCAAATATCCTTCCATAGGTATGTAAATCGTTGCGTTGTTGTGATTATATTATTTGAGGCATTATTCCTATTGTTAATCTATTTATCTTGAATAGTTGTGCTGGATGCTCTTCTATGCCTGATGCACTATGTCTTCATCATGGATTTCTTGCATAAATGCTTTTCAGCTCTTAAGCTGAAGAAGGGAAGAGTCCAGGGAAAGACTCTGTTGGCAGAAAGATCACCATCTTCGCATTAGATTAGACTGGCAGAATGTTTTCTGCAAATTGATATTGCCCAACCTTAGTTTTCCTGTAGCACAGACTGTGAATGATGAAATAGACACTCGAGTAATAGCATGTTTGATACAAATCAAGAGGTTTTACAACGTTTGATGAGACTGAAAATTTGGTGTACTCTGGTGCTATTCATTGAAATTGTTGAATAGTTCATTTTTTAGTTCCTCTAGTGCAGCTCACCAATTTATACACATTTTTAATTACAGGTTCAGCTATTCCAGTAACAATGGAAGATTTGTGGTGGCTTTAATCCCGTATTCATGATTCTTTTCCTAATTTGAAACTATATCAATAGATATGTTCCATCATTTACACTTGAGATTTATTTTTAATTTGCATACTTTGCATATGTTGTATAAATGTAAAATTTGCTGTTTTATGTATATTACATAAGTTTGAAATATGTATATTGTTTTCTTTTTTAATTCCTCCATCTGTGATTTTATTTGATGCAGCTTTTATCCATGCTCCAAATCTCTTGAAAAGCACTTATAGTGCATATTAGCTTGTTGTTTGCATACCTGTTTCTGTCTTATTTTGGGTAATGATATAGTGATGGTTAACCCTTCAAATTGACCACATTTGTATCAAAATTCCTCGAATTATGTTTATTGTACTATCTTAATGGAAGTTTCCCTGAAAATTCCCAGACGGCACAGAACCCTCCGTATCTAATTCGTATGTACATAGTACCCATTGACTAAGGGGATACTGTGCCGCTCCGTCGCTTTTCGTCAATGGATACATACCATTCGCGGCCTGTCGACGAAGCGCGTACGCAGCATGTGAATGTCCGCTACTAAGCACGTACGATTGGATACATAGCGCGCAGGAACACGGCACTCAGGCTAATCTCAGTCGATTAGGTCGAAATTAGTTATATCGTAACTCGCACGATCGAAAAATGTATCGAACGCAACACAATCGATAACTACCGACCGTAGCGAGAACCTTGATACGAATGAATTGTAAGTTCTCAATAGGTAAATAACACCATATCATGAATTCTAATTACCATGAAAGACTCACGACCGACAAAGTTTTTGTCGGTTGTGAGTTTTTCATGGTAATTAGAATTCATGATATAGTATTATTTACCCATTGAGAACTTACAAAACTTACTCGGCCACTTAAATAACTCTGCGAAAAATGAGATTCTCACGGCTAATTCACGCACCACCAGCATCCAGCATTGTTAAGTGGCTCGTACTTACTTGGAAACCTTGAGATGTTAATGAGAGTAAATTCTTATTAATTTTGACACAAAATAAGACATCACATAGCCCACGAGCATTAAAAAGCTTACCCTAAAGCCTGACGAAATAAGATTTTTAAATAAAAATTGCCGATGAAACAGGATTGCTGACACATCTGCTATTAGTATGATCGAATTCATCAAAATGCAAGCAAAAATTAACGTATAGTTCAGTCTCAGCTACTAAAACTTACCCATATCAGGCGCTAAAGTATTTGAAAAATTATTTGGTATGAGTAAAAGTCCCTAGGTAACTGCAGTAAATGTATCAACCTATTAAAAATATGAATTAAAGTCCTGCCAAATCACCAGCATAAACACTTGTAAAATAAAACATGTTATCTCTTAGATCACACCTCCGATTTTATACTTACTTTGCATGAAGTCACCACCGCAAGAAATTTTAAAGAGGCAGGAAAGAAAAAACCCACAGAAATACAATACATATATTATGTATTTTCTATTGTCAACCACAATAATATTTCCAATTTTCTCTTCTATCCCACATCTAATTTAGCGAAACAATTACTCTTATTCTCTTTCGAATAGAAAATTATTTAAAAGAGGACTGGTCGATACATACAAACTATCGTCAATACTTTCTCCGATGAACGTCCACTATCACTGCACCAACTTGCACAAATCAAATCCACATCCACAAATATGTCACTTCTGCCACAATGTCTGTCTTCTTGGCGACAGGTAACAGTGAAGCAATGGTACCTTCCTCCAATCTGGGCACCTTCCATTCAGCAAGAATTTTCTCCTCGTCTTCTCGTCCAAGGCCACAGATTACTTTCTGATATCACAATGGTGCAATGTGAAGCTCACACACCTAAAATTAATAAATAATAAAATACCATGTAACTTATTAGGTCAAATCATTTCCAATTTTTGGTATTTCTGCATGAGAAATCAAATTACTAGGCTCGTAAATATAGTAAATATTTGTATGACTGATATTTTTATTGTTTTAAACTATAGCATAAGATAATTTGAAATGATGAAAGCCGACGTGTAATACACCATAGGGCAAGCTAAGAAGCAATATTCGATCCTATAAACTTGGCAGCTTATTCCTAGTTTCTCCTTTAACCACACGTTTACCGAATGAATTAATACAAAAAAGACAACTAAAATGCAAGAATTTTCAAAAGAATTGCTGCTACAATATTTTGAATCACCATTTTTAGTACTGAATAGTTCGGGATGTTGATGCGTCAACATCCCGAAGCCACTTCTGACTTAAAATTACATCCAAATAATTACAGCGAGAAAGAGTACATACCTCACAGTTTTTCGTAGGGGTGAAATGTTTTCTTCTTATCGCCCAAATGCACTTCTTCTTCAACTCAGGATCTTTTGGAGAGCTAAAAACTTGAACCATATGTCCCGGAGTTTCCATTACATCCCGACAATACACACACGAAAGGCATTTCTAACAAAAATATCTCACAAACACGTTTCTGAAGCCCAGTGAATGAAATTAAAGAATAAGGGAAACTTCACCATTACCAGACACTCTATTCTTCACTAACTTAACCACAACAATCCCTGAAATGTAGTGAGACGTGACGTAAACGACGCGATCTCCAACGGCTTGTGAACGCATGTGATCTTTCTAGGAGGATAGGGCACGATGGCACCAGATGGCACCACCCGCGAAAGAAAATAGTCCCAGACCGAATACAGTTTTATCGATGAGATACAATTTTATCGATGCATATGAATTTGCCAGTCCTCTTGCATCTTTTTTCGTCATTAAAGGAAATAAAGAAACAAAACCTTCTAAGTAACTTCCTAAGCGCGATTTTTGTATCTTGATTGTCCACCCTCGTATTTAGGTACGAAAACTTCCTGTGCCGTCTGGGTTGTGTGTGGAAACTCTTCGATCTTGTTCCTCAGCTAATACTTTACCAAGTTCAAATTATTCCATATTAAGCATTGCTACTTCAGAGCCATGAAGGTAATATTAGTACTTCTAGAAAAGATTTACACTGTTAACTATTCAAATATGTACGGAAAAACGTCCTGTAAAAACTTGACTGAAGCACGCTTATAGTTTTCCCTTCATTACCTTTTCCTTAGGAACTACTATTGGTGATTCAAATGACTCCTAAAAGAAATAATCACCGTTTGCACAAATGCATATAAACACAAATTTTACTCTTTACAGTGTTAATTGCGTTAAAGTTCTACATGGTATTATGGCTAGATGGTTATAGTTAACGACAATGGTGCAGAAAATTGAAGACAGTATATAAGAATTCACTCTGGTAGGCGAGAGGGGAAGAGTTGGACTCAACAAATGCTAGTTTTTAGAAACAACTCTTAGTAGTTACGAAATTTTATCTTCACGAGTTTCTAGGATTACTTTTCAAAATGGCATTTTCAGTTGTTCTTCGGAAATTCCGCTTTTTCAGTTCGGCCAAGGCAATTCTGTTCGTAAAATCAAAAATAGCAGCCGTTCGGCGTCGTCCTTTATTTATTCACTTTAAAAAAATACCTTTCGTTCATGACAAACTATTCTATTGAACGCATTCAAATGTCATACATATAAATTCCACCACCCCACAGCCGTTTCATCGACATATCTAGCCCAAAGGCGAGAATGTGAATAAATATGACAGGAAAACCCGGGCATAGCATGTTAATCCTGCCAGGCGGCTGAGCGAGGTGTCGGCCGTGACGTCACCGCCGAAACGTAAACAGCGAAGTGAGACCACCTTACTTTCTATCACCTTGACTGAGTCCGGTCCTCCGCAGGATGACTAACGGACGGCGCGGCATTGATGACCGGTCGGTGTATTATCCTCCTCGTCCGGGGTGCCCATGAGGCAGGAAAAGTGGACGGCAGTCGCCAACGCGTTGAAAGAAGAATTTGTTATTGGCTGCATGACCCCCGAAAAAGGAGCTTGAAATCCTTAAACGTGCCTGGATTAAAACACGAATTCAAAATCAACGTTCTCATGGCTAAACATGGAAGGAATAAACATGCCATCAGAGAGGTTAAAACGCTTACCTCCAATAATGACTGCAGTCACCACCACCGACTTGTTCTCCCCTTCACCTTAATTTCGATTAATTCTTGCCGTTAACAAACGTCGAAGTACCGGGAAAATATGTATGCCATCAATCTTTTCATGCTAAAACCCACGCTCACCTCGCTCCTAGCAACATGAGAGAAATAACGGCAACCGACAGCTTGACGCGCGGGAAAAGGTATACGTGTTGCCAAAAGCTAGTGATGGGGAAAAACTTTCCGTAATCGATTAATCGTATCATATGATAAAATTCATAGAGCTCTCTGATAAAATTCAAGCATAATCGATTCAGGGAAAAAGTCGGGCAGAAATAATCGATTACGCAGAGAATCGGTGAATAATCGAATACATGGCCAGCGCACGATTCTTGAGACGATTATGCACCGATTATCATGATACATCATCATATGGGGCGATTCTTTGGGCAAAATAATCGTGTGCTGAAGGTTAAGCGCTCCCGATTCTTTTGTCCATTATCGTCAACAATAACGCTGCGATTCTGCGGGTGGGTGGGTTCTCCTCACCCACAGAATCGCAGCGTCATTGTTGACGATAATGGACAAAAGAATCAGGAGCGCTTAACCTTCAGCACACGATTATTTTGCCCAAAGAATCGCCCCATAATCGTATGATGATAATCGGTGCATAATCGTCTCAAGAATCGTGCGCTGGCTTTCGATTATTCACCGATTCTCTGCGTAAGCTAGGAATATTGTTATTCTGTCCTGAATCGCTACCGTGCGCTACCGATTATTTGAGTGTGAAGCGATTCTTTTTGTGGCGTGGTAGAATAATCGTCTCGTAGGAACGCTAAAGTCCTAAAGATATCGGTGCGCACCGTCTCATTTGTATTGAGTGAAAAATAAAATGCAAAGAATCGGTTTTATTGTCGTATTTTGAGATTGTGCGGATGCTGTAATGGTGGTATTTTGAAGGTGGGTGTCATGATGCGTGTCAAATAATTTAGTTCGTTTTTGAACATGTAATATTAAGTTATTTTATCCCTGACAATCTTAGATCCGGATGATGAGTGGTAGCAATGCCTTCTTAAGCTTACGAAGGCATTAAGCTGAAGAACTTCTTAAGCTTAAGAAGGCATTGGTGGTAGTAATAAAGTAGCTAAGTTTTTGTCTTGTTCTTGACAGTGATATCGTCAATAGGTTTTTCATGCCATTAGTACATGACTAGGAGATTGTTTTTCTTTACCCTCACTCAAATTTTTGTGGAAGTACTTCCACAAGTGACTCTTTACTGGTGCCATATCACTTTCGTTTCTGAGCTTACACCGAACAAAGGATTTTAGTGACTTATGGGTGAATCGGCTTCAGATGAGGTGTCTGGGCTCTTCCACTTACGAGGTGTTATACATTTATTTACGATTGATTATTAGGTAAGAGTTGCCCAATTAGCTTTATTACTTATTGGCGGTGAAAAGAAATTGTTCGTCCTTGACCAATTAGGCCCTATATTCCATATGATCATGTAGTTACTCAACGCGGCCATAATTTTTTTCGCTAATTTTTCATGATTTCTTCCTTCAACAATAGATATTTTCTCCCATCAAAAATTTAGAATTTGTTTCATTGCTTATGATTTTTTTCAAAATTTTCAATCACCAATTACGATATAAGGATAGATTGTCATGAAAAGTATATGCTCGCTCTCGTTTCTCGCAAGTGAGCACGCTTCTTGTTCCCGCCGATTATATTCAAATAATCGATTATGCAAAATAATCGGATGTCCATAATCGATTCAATAATCGCAATAATCGAAAGAAAATAATCGATTATTACGTATAATCGATTATTTTTGCCCATCTCTACCAAAAGCTAAATTTAAAAAATACATTGCCGCTGGAAACAGGGGTCGCGTATATGTCCGGTAGAAGGGTTCCGTATGTTGGCAAATCTTACGGTGGGTAGCACACGCGCAGCAAGGGAGAAGCAGTTCAAATACATGAGGGAGAGGGGATACCCAAATGCTGCAGCAGCTCTGTGGCAGGGCAGTTAAGACATTCGGCAAGAGAGATTCAGTGGAGTTATTAAGTTGGCCTGGCCTTTGAGCCTACTGTCCAGCTCAGTGCCAGTAGAGCTCATGTGCAGCAAGGGAGAAGCAGTTCAAATCCATGAGGGAGAGGGGATACCCAATGCTGCCGCAGCTCTGTGGCAAGGCAGTAAATACATGCGGCAAGAGAGACGCAGTGGTGTCATAAATTCGGCCTGGCCTGAGCCTATTGTCCAGTTCAGTATCAGTGGGGCACATATGCAACAAGGGAGAAGCAGTTCAAATTCAATGGACTTGCAAGGGAGAATGGCATCAGAGTTTCAGTTGAGTGCTCTTTTTCTTGTTGAGGACAGGGCAGTGCAGTGCAGTGACAAGGTTGTTTCAAGGCAGTTTGAGCGCATTCAGTGGAGTTTCAGACCAGAATCAGCTCTGTTTCAAAGGAGAAATTTTTACTTGAGTAAGTTCTTTTCAGGGCATCACATGAAATTAGTTTAGTCGCCAATTAACAAGCTATTCAGATCAGAGAGGGTATCACAAACTTGTTTTGTTGTTTAAGAATGTCCTCCACAGGTTTAAACCAGCCTCTGACATATAGAGGATATCGCTCACGCATGCACTTGCATCAATTACTCCTTCAAATGAACGGTAAGAAATTTCAGGATATCTGCGTAAAAACCACTTATTCTCGGGAGTATTGCCCTTAAAAGGATTTCCGCGATTATTTTGCTCGAATTCTTTGACATTATCACTTATCAATTGTTTTGCTTGGAATTATTTGAAATTATTAGTTTGACTATATCCAATTATTGGCACCCATGCCAAGTACTGGTTGCACTCATTTCTATGAGCCAAAATATAAAATACGCATTTATACTAGCAGTACAATGCATTTGGCGTACAAAATAAATATATAGCTGTAGTTGATGAAATTTCCAATACTTGGCACCCAATGCCAATCACTGGAAATTAACAATATTTACATACCAGTGATTGGCACCCCATAAAAATCAATTTTAATTTCGATAACAGGCTCTAAGTAAAAAACAACCTCATTGAGGTATTACTATCATTACAAATATCTAAGTTTCATACTATTCAATGGGTTGATATTAATAAAAAACGCATCCAGATGAAGTTATATTCTTAAAATTCCGCTAAGGAAATCTCCAATTTCTCCAAAGAAAATGCAGCACTTGGTTATATGGTCCGCAGTCACTTCTCAAATGGTGTAAGGTGGATGGAACTGCTGATATATATTAAGTAAAACTCCTTTGCTTCTAAATACAGAAACATCAAAAATGCAATGCATCTCTGTCTCTTAATATCACACAGTTAATTACAGAGTGCCAACAACTGGGGGGGTGCCAACAATAGGGCATTCTACCCTACTTGTACAATGTACATGCTCATATACCAACTGGCTTGCGTGATACCTTCTGGTAAATTAGCAATTATTTTACAAATTCCACGAAATAGACGTGTTTTTTTAGTGTTCTAAAAGTGTTTCAACTGTAACATGGCTTGCACCAGAGAGGGGCGTTTTCAAAGATAGTTAAAAATAGAAACCTAGATGTATAGATTAATAAACCTTTTTTTCTAAAATCATATAGATGTTTGGCTTTGTTTACGTTTTACGTCTAGAAGGATCAGTTTCCTTGTTTTCGGTCTCTGAGTAGCATTATGCCAAATATTACTAAAATGTGGACCCATCTGTGCGGAAACAAGAAAAGGCAAAGTGGTGAGACAAGGGTGTGCAATTTCCCCAATAATTTTTAGAGCTCACATCGAGTAAGGTATCAATGGAATCAAAGAGAATGCTTTGGGTGTCAATATCCACGGAGGAAAAATTAGCACGTTGCGATTTGCTGACGACATAGCACTCATAGCCGAGACAGAAAAGGATTTGAAGAATACTTTGACAAATATGGAAAGGATAATGGCCAGATATAAGCTGAATATCAATAAATAGAAGACTACGGTATTATTGTGCAGTAAAAGCGAGGAGGCTAAGACAAATATTGACCTATGGAGGTATAAGCTGGGAGACGAAAAAGAGTTTTCTAACCTGGGAAGCTGAGTTACCAACGATGAACGAAGCAAGAAAGAAATAGTATAGTAGCGTAGACGAAGAGAGCTTTCTACTAAGAATAATCTTCTTACAGCTGAGAATACAAGCATAGAAGTAAGGGATCAATTCATCAGATGCTACATATAGGGAATGTTTCTCTATGGAAGTGACGCTTGGACGTTGGCAGCTGCAGAGAGGTCAAGAGTGGAAGCATTCGAAATGTGGTGCTACCGAAGAATGATGAAGATAAAATGGATCGACCGTGTAGGTAACGAGGAAGTGCTAAGAAGAGTGGGAGAAAAGAGAAGCCTCCTAAAAACCTTACGCAGAGGACGGGAAAACTAGGTTGGCCACATCGTCATGGGAGACAATGAAACAAATCGTAGAAGGAGGAAGAGAAGAAGGGCAAGGGACGGCCCCAAACGAGTTACATAGGACAAAGGGTTATCAAGGATGTAAAAGAGAAGAAATACGTGGGTATGAAAAAGCCAGGACAGGATAGGACAGAGGAATGAAGAGCTGCGCCAAAGAAATCTTAGGATTATTATGGAGGCTTCAGCGGTGATTAAATTGATGATTGGTTTCCGGGTTAATGATTGGTTCCAAGTTAACGCGGAATTAACCCGGAAACAAATTATTATGGGAATCAGTATAGGATTGTTGACTAATGATAATGACCTTTTCTTCAGGACTAACCTTTTGTCTTATGAGTAATAATATTGGTAAAGATAAGCTGGATGTTCAAGAAGAAAATGTAGAAAAATATTCAAAGTGTTGACTTTAAATAAATAAATTCCCTAGCAACTTTAAGGGCCGATTTCACCAACCTCTCTTTGATCGGCGATCAGTTGATCGGCATCAATTCCCTGATCCGAGATCAAATCTCGCATCCGTTTCACCAATCTGATCCTTGATCAACAATCAAAATCACTTGATCGGCAATCGCGTAGCATTATTATTCTCATAGATTTGTAAGTAGCTTTCCTATTGGCTGTCTACAGCGCATTACAACGGCATTTGTTATTACCTACGTGAAAACCGCAACTTTCAAGTTTAAAAAAAAGCAAAAGCGAATAATTTCTCAGAGTTGGAGGAATCTCATCTCGTAGAAACTCATTTAAATATAATATGAAACAAAAGAACAGATGCTAATACATGCAATGAGGAGAAGAAAGCATGGAAAGCATAAGCGTAATATAATGAACTGAAAAATAGTGTACTAGCTTTGGGAAATAGAAAAATAGAAATTGAGATAAAATAGGCTACCCTAGCCAAAGTGATGGAAAATAAATAATATTTCTCAAATCCTAGGTTTTTTTATCCTAAATAATGTCATCAAATCTAAATTCCAAGTAATACTATCCGTGAATTGAGGTAAAAAATTATTTCTGTAATTCATCTGCAGGTTTAAAATGCTATTGACTGTTTAAAATAGATGGCATTTACCATTTAATTTTTTATGCTCAGGTAAAATGTAAAAATGAGAGAAAACCATTTACCATGAGGAACCATGAAATGGTTATCATGAAAAAAGAATTTATTTTTAAGAAAACTCATAAAAGTATGCCATTAATTAAGGCTAGTCAAACAGCTGCTCCTGTAGATCCCTCTCTCGAGGGTTAATGAAGATTCACATCGGCATCTTGAATGAGTACCTTCTCTTTGAATATAATTGAAATTTTGTGTAAAACCCCAGTAGTCACAATGATGTATTTTTTTCATTCTTAGTCCAATGGAGAGGGAAGGAAACCTCTGTTTCTACACCCCAAAACTATGGGCATACCCAGCGAGGGCATACAGCTGCCCCACCTTAGAAGCAAAAATCAAAAATGTCTTTTTGGAAAATAATATTTTTTCAAGCTAATAATTTTAAAAATTAATAAAGATTGTTACAGTTTCCTTAAAATGTTAATTTCATTCACCTTTTCCATGCTTAAATCTTACCTACAACTTGAACAACCATGACTTCCCCTCCCCCCCCATAGTTTTGATACTGGGTACGTCCACGGGTCCTTTCTCACTTTGTAAACAGTGGACTTCGAGCACCCAGTAGCCTTCCTAGCTTCTCGGCAGGCCTCACTAATGCTGAGTGATTTTCTGAAGTACGAGAAGACTTTGAGCACCGTCTTTCGCGGCTTATGAGCTTCTCACCTTTTCTCCTCTTCTTTGTATCGGACATATTGGTTGGGCGTGTTACAGCAGAGATAAGTGTAAAAAACACTTCACAATTCTCAAATTCAGCAGGCTACACAACGCTTGTTCACTCCAAAAAATGCAATGACAAACTGAACGCCTTCGTAAATTCTTCCCACGGCCCCTTCGGATTGGGTCGCTTCTGGTGCAGACGTTTTATGAAACCGTATGAAAGGAACTTCAGGAAAAACCCAAGCCCCTTTTTGTAAAAGGCGTGCACTGGATGGGGTAGTGTTTCGCACAGATTATGAGATATTCTCTTTCTTGGTTTCCGCGGTGGGACCGAAACACCCAAGGCGAAAGCATCTTATTTCCAAGCCGCTTGCTTACTTTCGTGTATCAATCCATTGAGATTAAAACACTGCTGTTACGACGTATTAGTATTCTCTGTTTAGGATATCAAACGAATAGATTTATACATTTCATAGAATGCATTGACAAAAAAACTCCTTTTCCTCCCGAGAATTTTCCCTCTACGCGCAAGATTAAGCAAGAAGCCCGGCCCAGCGGCGCCGTAATATTTTTTCTTAAGATCAAAACCTTGTAACTCGCTTCAGAATTGATGTAAGTTATTTATTTTTTCACCAAAAATAACTTTGCAGTTTTGTCCCCATTTGTTACGCAGAGTATGGGGACCTACGACGTAAGAATCATAAGTTAGTAAGCGACTACTTTTTACCTTGCACAAATCAAAATTTTCTTGTCCTAATGAGTGTTACGTCGGCATAACAACATTTAACTCAATATTTGTACAATTGATGAAAACTTTCTATGAGAGAATAGTGTGAAGAATTTTGTGCAGAAGATTCAATTGAATACAGACAACGGTCAGGCAGAAATTGCGAGAAGAAGATAAAGTAAAAAAATACACGTTCCTGACGGAAATTTAAGGAAATGTTTTTTATAGCTTTTTATGTAATTTTTATCGGAAAACTATTGGCACCAATGAATTCAGCATCTATTTCTACATTAGAATGCAATTTTTAATCAGTGCATAACGTAACATTAATTTTTGTGTTGTTATTGACAACACCGGGCTCCTGGCCTTACGGAGATTAACATGGGAAACGATTCTCGATAAGAGCCCATACTGTCAACTAAATGTGGAACGCTCTATAACTAAGTGGCTAAAAACCTCTAATGTAATTATATAAATTTTACAATAAAAGATGATTAAGTTTTTGTAAGCACCCTCTTAAGGCCGTTTTACACGGGGCACGGAATTGCGCAGGTTAGAGCTGCATTAATTTCTAAAATGAAGCGGAATTGCGCGAATGTATGAACGAAATTAGAACAGGGGCTATTTTTCCATCTCTCGTGCACGCATTGTTCTATCAATTTACCGCTTTACGCGACGCAATTTTGACTGCCCCTTAGTACACACGTTAGATTGCACAAGTACGTTCCCCGTGTCAAACGGCCTTTAGAGTGAAATATAATCATTATTCATGTGAAATTCAAATATTACCATATATTTTTTAAAAAATAACTACACGTTAAAACACATAAAAATGGTCAGTAACATTTTTTTAGACGTTTTAATCGGGTGGCCCAGTCTCTCAATCAGATAGACTGTTGCAGGCCTCTGTTGCCGCATTCTTCGTCGAGGTAGGGGGGTGTGCGAGGGTTTTTCAACTTGGTTCGACAGCAGTGGCGTAGCTGTTGTTAATATGAGAAGGAAAAAAAGATCCAGGATTCGCCTAGCACACTCGTTTCACCTTTTATGATATTTAGCTTTCAGTCTGGGCACAAAATGAGAGAGTTGCATTTTTTCTGTAGAAAAATATTAATTTAACAATGCACTTCTAAAATGTAATTAAGTTATGTAGCAAAATGTTGTGTATTATTTCCTATAGTATGGTGTGCTATTCAATCTGGAAGACCCCCACATCCCACAGCCCAGTGCAATGTACCGCCGCTCCGCGGGTGAAAACATCTTATCAATGCTTCCCTCAACATTTGAAACTATTTTACGCGGTGGATCCCCGTCATTCCGCAGAGATGCTTACTGAACTTCAGTTATTTGCTCGCTGTGGAATGCTCGGGCCGCGAATATGGTTATGGAGGATTCTTCCGAGGAAGGACGACAATATGTGCTGTCACACACCACGATTTCAAATAGGTTTGCAAAAGGCGCCACTGGTATCGCTTGCGAGCAGAGCGATACGGATTTCCCGGAGATAAGAGCTGTGAATAGGAATGTTTACCGAAATATGTATTCGTGATGATATAATCAATCCTATTCTTAACTTCCGAACTGACTCCACGGGTTAAAAGTCTAATTTCCAAATAAATTGGAAGTTGAAGAAACATTTCTCGGGATTCCCACCGGGTGTGGTATTGGATTAATTCTCCCAACGTTTCAATGGCTATGTCTGCCATCGTCTTCGGGGGTTAACTTGTAATGGTACTTTTTACGGTACTTATTTATTTATTGATATCCCTGGTTGCCGTTATTGTTGAGTGCGGATGTAGCGATAACGGCAACCAGGGATATCAATAAATAAATAAGTACCGTAAAAAGTACCATTACAAGTTAACCCCCGAAGACGATGGCAGACATAGCCATTGAAACGTTGGGAGAATTAACCCAGTGCCACACCCGGTGGGAATCCCGAGAATTTTTTCTTCGATCTATGCGCCGGGAAAACATGAAATTTTAAATTGTAAGACAATTAATTGCGCAGATCGACGTGCAGGGCATTTTTATTTAGGCCCGATTTAGAAGCTAGAAATTTAATAAATCAGCACTTTGGCTCCCCCGCTCTCCTTGAGGATGACGTTTACTCCTCGATATTGATCGGGGAATATATTCAGGATGAAGACAAATTGTGTCACGAAATTTTAACCCTAGACAGTGTGATACCTCCAGGAATTAAAATAACGAATGATATTTTGGTCAAAAACTCACCATCTGTAGCAAAAGAAACTTTGGCCTAAAGTTTACCCTGTTGCCGGATGCCTCTAATGCATCGTGATCCATGGAAGGCAAAGCATTCGAAGTCATGAGCTAACGAGAGCATCTTGAAACAGGGCAAACTCGCGGCCAATCGGAGCGCTTGGTGCAAAACTTCGGTAGTTAATAAATGGCGCGTGTTTGTAGTAATTTTGTTTCCTACCTGCTACTGCTATCCAGTGTTAAAATGTCATGACATAATTTTTCTTCACTCTGCGCATGAAGCAGTACGGAAATCTACAAAGCTCGTCTCATTCACGTTTACGCATGAATCAACCTTTTGCCGAATAGTTTGGGACCTTCCCTATGTGGTCCCTCTGTTTTAGGCTCGCAATATAATGATTTGTTTGTCGTCCTCTGTCAACTTTCATGGCCGCAATTATGATCATGCAAAGAGTGCCATTGTATTTTCCATGTGGTAAACAATCGCGCTTGTGGTGCGGGAGAAAGAGCATCGCATTTGACAGTGAGCGAAATTCAAGTTCCCTGTCTATCTCTCCACAGAACGGGCATTTTCGCAGTCTGCCGCTGAGTTTCACGGTGGGAGGACCTCGCGAGGGAGGGAAGACGACAGGGTATGGCTGGCAGGCCAGGGTGGGTGGAGAAGTGACTGGTGAAACACGCGCGTGTACCTGTGGGGGCCTTCGCGGTTTGGAACGTTTATATAGACCAAGAGGAGTATTGAATGTGGAAGTGGCGAGGATCCGTGTGTGTGGGTCAACAGGTCAGGTGATGTGAACAGGAGTCGCTTGCAGCGAAGGAAATCTTCACGCAGCGGCAAGGGTGAGTAGTATTGCATACATCATTTATGAGTATATCCTCCTCGGCCCTGGCGTATTGTAAACAATGCATCCACGTTTGAGTTTTTTTCACCACTTGGCCAAGTGAAATGTTTTAATGCATCTAGTTCAGTGCGTCCTGACGGATGACAGAATCTTTCATAGAAATCGCTTATGTTGTTTGGTATCATCTAATTAACTAGAAAACATAAATTCAGATTAAAATAATTGTAGATATGTCCCGGGACTGAGGAGGATACGTTAATGAAGACTATTTTATGTTTAGCTTCGGTTGACGGTCACTGTCAACAAATCACTACGTTTACTAACTCAAGAGCTCTCAAGAAGAGGTTACAAATATTTTTTTGGAAAGGATTTGGAGAATGGTCTTTTTTAGTGATAGAAACGGTGAATCCTCCGTGTTATTGTAGACTCGGGTGGGGAGATATCGCTCTGTGATTAGGCGGCGAGACCAATAGGTTAAACACTGGAAGACACTCTTTAGGAAGGAAGAGAACCAATTCATTTTGATTAAGAAAAAGAATGTCCGTAATTTTAGTGGCATTGAGGGTATTAATCGCAAATTTAATTTATTCTTTATCCCCATTGACGCTCTCACGGCACGGATAAGTTGAGCAATTGGCAAAGAAATGACAATGGTTTAAGCTATCAATGACATCCAAAATATTTCCCTTTTAAGGTAGAGTAGACGAGGGCAGGCGAGAAGGGGAAATTCCCAGCCACCATGATACTTAAAAGTGACCTTGCTGCGTTAATTTAACGGAAATATTTATGGAAATGCGAAATCAACACATTTTTATATTTTGAGAATTTCAAATGCCATCCATGAAAGGCATTTTTTAACTTAAAAATTCATTAGTAGTTCTGAATGCGGCAAAATGAGATAGTTTCGGTCGATCAACAGAGAAGATATAACACTGTATCAATTCCTTCCCGTAATTCATAGGTACCCATCCTAAATGGATAGTATCAGAAATATGGAATTATTTACCGTTAGAACAGGTGTTCTAACAAAGAATTTTAGAATCAAATAATGCTGAAATTGGCTACTGAAATTCATATTCCGATTCGATTGAAATTTGTAAACAATATAATCACTGCGTTGATATTTGAATTCTGAAAAATATTTTAAATGAAGCACTCATCATTGAATTAATTTGCATAACGCGTACTCTTTCACCTTATCTTTAACAACCACTAATTAACTTCGAAAATTTTGCAAAGCTAATATATACCGTGCGCGTCCCGCTTGAGTTTAGAGTATATTTATTCTGAGGTTTGGGCAAAGAATTTTCCTTATGAGGAGATTCCAATGGCCGACCGGAAGTAAGGGAACCCTTGATGCTGACCGCGGGGTGTGAGTGCAGCGAGCAACCGTGGCAGCCGTAACATTCTCGCTCGGTCGGATGCGGCGTCGTCTCCTTCCGCGCACCCACTCGCTTGCATTCAATTCACATTGCCGCTCTTCCTCGTCTGCGCCGTCAAACGCCAAACAAATGCTCTCCCGAATTGTGGGAATGCGGACTAGACACACTACAGCCGTGGGCGTGTTTCGTGCGTTTCGTGTGTGACCTGGCGTGTTTCGTGTGTTTAGTCGTCGCAGAGTACAATAGCAACGCACGCTTCTGCGTGGGGAATCGGAGCGATTAAGACATGATTTAGAGGAGAGAGCGGTGGTCGCCCGAAATCCGAACTGTTGGCCCTTCATGAGAGGAGGCACCTGTCCGCTCCCTACATAGAAGCTTCATTTACGCTGCCCCTTCCCGTGCAGTTTATTAAAGAACAGCGGAAAGAGCGACCCAATAATTCTTAGTACGAGGCGCATATTTTATGTCAAGTACCGTTTTGAAGCGTTTTAGATAAAAGCCCACACTTTTAAATACGTTTCCACATGATTTTCGTCACTATGAAGGCACTTTTCGTTTGGAACAACAAGCCATTGAATACCGTCGTCGTAGAAAATTGCCAAGTGACTACCACTTATCTTTTTTGTCTCTAGAAACATCTAAGAGGTCAGCGCCGTGATGACGATGAAAGAAACAAAATTTTAAATTCGTTACAGTTTATTTTATATTTTAAAGCGGTACCTACTGAAAAAACGCGCCTCGTATTTACTGCATGACATTTACTCTCGTTAGGAATACTATTGAACGGACATGAATCTTACTTGATCTCAAATTTAATTTTGGTTAAGAGACGTAATAATAGCTCCTCCAGATATTCGAATAACTTGTCCGTCGTCGACGCGAGTGGCGACTTTTCTCAACCAATTGAAATGCACTGCGAGTCAAAACACATCTAGAGGTGCACTAAATATCCCTCTTCTGCAATATTATTTTAGTTGGGACTAAGTGTGCGAGTAAATGTGATTTGCAGTCAAATTCTGAATGGTAAATACAGAGATATTCATCTGGAATGAATAATAAAGCAATCTATTCTCGCAAACCCTGTTAAAAACTGCATCGTTTTCAATAGCAACATCTAATAGCATTGGAAAGCCAAATACTATTATTTTCAAATATAAGAAATCCATTACTCCGACATTAAAGAGCCAATTAATGTTTCATAATGTTGGCGATCCATTGTTCTTGCTATGAATTATAATGCTTTTGGGAGTTTCGTGAGCCAAACTTTTCGTCATTCTCGTGAAATTGATGGAATTTAGCTTTAATTGCGGCCTTTATATACTAACAAATGAAAAAACGCAGTTAATTCTCCCGGAAGCCGCGGCATTCCGACTCCTCTGCATTAAAAGATGATTCTCTTCTCTACGAATCCAAGTTTAGTGGATGATACGTAGATGCGTGGAAGCTTGTGTGCTGTTAATGTCGTAATTGCATTTTCTTGAATGAAACTGATCTGCAAAACGACTAAAGCATAGTCAAATTTGGAATTAATATTTTCTTTTAATTTATATGATGCAACAATTGTTTTGCTTTGATTTTTATTATATAAACGGATATAAAAATATGGCTACGAACCTATTTTTGGGGAAATTACCTCGTGATGGCTTTGGCAGAGGAATGTTGATGTACAGCAGGCCGGCCGTAATTTTTCAAAATTTGGAAGAGTTAGGTTTTACTTGTCTCAAAACAACTAAAATGAAGTTCATATCCATGTGCTATAAACAGGTCAATTTCAAGTAACTGGAGTTTCGAGAGCCCTCAGTAGTTTAAACCCAAGTTTAGTTTTTTTGGGACTGAAAAAAGTCTGTCCCGATGAAAAACGTGATTATTTTAAGACCGAAAAATATTTTGTTTTGACGCATCTCTCAGCTTTCATGATACATAGATTCCCCGCAACCCGACCTATATAGAGCATTAGTGGAGTTTATTAAAGCCTTGCTGAATGGAAGTATTTGTGCTGTTTGGTAGTTCATGGCTTGAGGTTCTCTCCGCCAAGCATAGAGGAGTTTACCTCGCTAGGTGAAACACACCATTTTTGGACTAACTCTTACTTGAACTCTTGAATATGGGAACTGTCATCATGATGCGTCAAATTGTGCGAATGACTGAGCGTAAAATAGACTTAAATTAAATGTCGTTGTGAAAATAATACAACCTCTCGTTCAATCTGTTATAACAAAACAGTTCATTACATAAAATTGCCATTAAACAGAACCTACATATGTTGGTAAAACATAAAAATAACCACATTAAAAATTAATTCCGAGTCAGAAAGAAACCTACGAAAATTGAATTGGGTAAAGACTTTTTATTCAATGTTACATATCTACAGCTACATTCTACACTTCGTCGCCTAAATACGCGTTTGACGGTGGGTTTTGGGACACCGGTCGTTTACAATTAAAAAAGGAGGGACGAAGCACCTTCTGACTGACTTGTGAGCTCCACCTAGAGCAGGGGTCTCCAAACTACGGCCCGCGGGCCGGATCCGGCCCGCTAAGGTTTTTCATCCGGCCCGCGCACTCGTTTCAAGTTACTAGGGTCACGAAAATAATGCATGATGGCAACTGTCATCTGAGAGCATGCCTCCCGTCTCGAACGAAAGCGTCAGAGTCCTCTGTGAATATCGGCGGGGACATCGCAGCGAATGCACGTAGGCATAGTGGCGGCAAGAGGGTGAAGGGGGGCTATGATGAGTCGACCTTTGGAGAACATCACTCGTGCTTCCCTTTGACAAGGGTCACCCCTGCCCCCCCCCTCCCTTAACAAACTCCTTTTTGGCTCCGTGCCGCCTTTGGGGGCTGCATCCCGCAATGGGCAGAGTCGAGGATTGGATATCCCCTCTCGTTCCCCCATCTTCTTCTTCATTCTTCCTCTCCTCCTCCTCTTTTCCTGTTGTCTTCGCCACTCCACAGAATGGGGGAAAGGCACTTGTGCCACTTAAACCTAGCCCTTGTCTTCCTCCCCGCTAGATCGCTCCTTTACGTCGTTTTATTTTTGCCTTTTTTCCGCCCTCTTTCCCATTCTTGGCCTCCTCCTCCCTCTTCAGCCGGATACTCCCCGAAGTGCTGTAACCGGAGGGTGTTCGGCGCCCGCTTTGTCGGTGTGGCGCGTGCCCACGGAGAAAAAAATGTTTCCGGGCGCGGAGATTTTTGCGGATCGGGCAGAAAAAAATTTACGAGTCCCTTCTCGTAGCCGCTGGGAGTCGTCAAGGCGGTCGTGTTACAAGGTTCCTTCGTGACTGACTTTCTCTTCACAGATTTGTGCGCGCTTAAGAGCAACATCATGTAAAAATAGGATCGGATTACAAGGTCATGCGTACGCTTAAGCTGGCTGAAATATAAACAACGTCGCCTACACCACCTCGGTTGTCCATCGTTTAAAATTGTGTACACTGGTAATACTCCTTACGTTGCCGACAGATTCACGCGGGAATAACTTAATTATACAATTTCAACCCGGATTTATATTCCCCGGCACAGAACCTCACATCTAAACTAATATTCCATAATAATATGCTGTTTTTTCGCATTAATTACTCCTATTAAAAACTTTGATTGTAATTTTTTCAATTTATTATTCACTGTGAATACATTATATACTAAATTTCAATCTAATAAGGTATTCTTTATCAATACCGACATTACAATTGGTAAATGAATTGTAAGTAGAAGTCAAGAAAATTAATAGTCTACGTCCTTACGTCAAGCAAAAAATATGACGATTATTGTGTTGCTTTTGATGAAGATAGTATACCAATTTCTGGATATTATTTTCTTGAATAGACGAACAGAATTAAATGAAGCATGCTGTATCGGAAATAGTTTATTTGTTGTTACTTATGAATTGTCCTCGAAATAATAACGCAATGTTCTTATAAATTCTTTTTTGAATTCAAAAGTCACCTGTTAGCATCTTGGGCCCGCGGAACAAATTAAAAACATGATCTTTATGTGAAGATGTCAACTTGAATATATTCGGTCTTTAATTTGAATCTTAATTTTTCTTGGGGGAATGATGCATTTAGACTCATTCGTGCAGTTCAGTTTCTTTTTTAACACTCGCTGCTAGTAAAATAGAATGAATATATTCTGCCTTTAATTTGAATCTTAATTTTTTTGACGTTTCGATCTCGACATCTCCCGTTACGGAAGCTGCCGCTACTGTGCCCTGCTGACAGTCGCCGCGAATTTCGTGAATTTACCTTGTGCTTACGCGCGCGAGTTTCTTTTTACTGTGTGCATCGTTAAAACCAAATTGAATAAAGAATTTGCGTCGCAAAAGCCTTGAAAAAACCTCGCCGACCGATTCCCGCTCTTTCATCTGCAGCAGGCCGACTAGTCACGGACGCTGAAAAAGCAAATTTATTTGCATAAATGTTAGAATGCCGCTTTTGCAATGACCTGCCATCATCGCTGGAAGATGACTGCTCAACCACATGGATGAGTCTTCAGTACTCCCCAATTTCTGCGCCTGAATACACCACTCCGGCCGAAATTGCAACCATCATCAAGAATCTGAAGAGAAAATCTGCGCCCGGCCCTGATGGGATTAATAATCGTCTACTCAGAAATCTCCCCAATCAAATGGTTACGATTTTAAGCCGATTTTTCAATTCACTCTTTCATATTTCCTATTTTCCGACTGTGTGGAAGCTAGCTTTGGTAATTATGCTCCCAGAACCGAACAAACCGCCGTCCGATCCCAAATCTTACCGCCCGATTAGTTTACTTAATACATTATCAAAGCTCTTTGAATCTGTCATTCATTTTTCGGCTCCGTACGTTCCTCGAGGAAAATAAAATTATCCGGCCCGAGCAGACTGGCTTTCGACAACACTCCGCAACAACGCATCAGATGCTCCGATTGGTCGAGAATATTACATCTGGATTCAACAGCAAGCTGATCTCGCATGCCGTCTTCCTGGACTTAGAAGCCACTTTCGACCGGGTCTGGACCTTGGGCCTAATCTATAAGCTTTCCTCCCTTGAAATTCTCTTATACCTCATTAAACTGATCCAATCCTTTTCCTCAGATAAAACCTTTTTCGTCCAAATTAACTCCTCACCCTCCCGATTCCATCCCATTTCCTCCGGCGTTCCGCAAGGAGCAATCCTTTCCCCTACCTTATTTAACCTGTTTGTCAACGATACCCCAACCCATCCGCAAACCCACCTTTATCAATACGCAGACGATACAACCATCCTGGCTCAAGGTTCAGATCCGCACCGGACTGCTGATACCATCCAAGAACATCTAGACGCGTATGAAGATTGGGCTGAAGACTGGAAGCTGAGCGTGAATGCTGGAAAATGTACACACGTCGTTTTTTCAAGAAGACCGAAAGCCGGCGAAGGCCATCAACTATTCTACGGAAACATACGAATCCCAAAGAGCCAAACAACAAAATACTTAGGCGTTCTTCTAGACAAAAGACTGACGTAGGCTAGCCACATTAAATCCCAAACGGATAAATCAACCGGAGTTCATGCAGCTCTATTCCCGCTATTGAAGGCAAATTCCCCTCTAGCATTAAAAACAAAATTGCTTCTTTACAATTCCACCATAAAACCTCTGCTTTCCTACGCCTCACCAGTGTGGCTTCACGCAAGTGCTACGCACTTGAAGAAAATCCAAACGTGCGAAAATAAAATAATTCGTAAAATTATAGGCGCTCCATGGTTTATAAGCAATAGGCAAATCCGCAATGATCTTAATTTATCTCCAATTTTAATATTCTTAAAATCTGCTCTTACGAAATTTCAACATTCTTTTGCAAAAACAAATAACAAATTATTATGCAACTTATGGGACTATGCTATTCCTAATACCTTTACTCACAGAACCCCTAAATGTGCCCTAATCCCTTGCCATATCCCTTTTCCCAATTAACCCCCGCAATGCCCGGATTGAAACTTCAACGAAAATGCAAGTATAGTATATAAACCACCGCAACTCCAGAAAGCCGAAGAAGACAGCTGATTGGCTGGGAGCTTCGACCACCAGTATTAAAGAAATCTCCGCTTGGCTTGGCTCTTAATTTTTTTGAGGAAATTCGTTTCGACTGTTTCTTGCGGTTCAACTTCTTTCTAAATACTGGTTGCTAGTAATATATCATGAATCTTTTCTGCTTTTTAATTAGAATCTTAATTTTTTGGGGTTATTAAATATTTCGACTATTCCTTGCGGTTCTACTTATTTCTAAATACTCGCTGCTAGTAAAACATGTCGCCCTCTCTCCGCGCCGTTGCGAACTTCAGTCGCGGTCGACTCTCCTCGTTCTTTTATACAATTTTTTGGCTTGTCCACCACGGTGTCTTCTTCAGATGCGCCCTGATTCGGTTAAACCGTGGACATGGCGTCCGAGACAAAGTACACGCCGCGCATTACGGCCGCGCGTTACGGACTACGCCCCCTCCCTCCCACTCCGGAATGGCATTCCAGCAGGGTGTTTCAGAGTCTCCCTTTCCGAGCGGATCGGGAGACTTGACGCGGATTCTACGTCACTTACTATCGGCCAGGCAATCCGTGCGTTTCAGACTGGCCTCCTATCGACTCAAGGCCGGCTTTCCGATCGGATAGAAGTCGAGTGGGCTAGAGGTGCCGGAAATTCATTCCGGTGGCGAGTGGAGATATGTTATAATATTGTTTTTTATGAAGTATTATAACATAGTATCTATAATAAAATCTTACCACTTTATTTCATGAGTTCTGATATATGTGGATATTCTGATAGAGTAATATAGGTGTAAGCGACTTTAATTCTCGTGTAAATTAGACGATAAATGAGCAGACTGTATCACTGACGGTGCAAGGTCGTTTGCATTGTTATTTGGACGAGTAATTTGGCAAAAAGAAAGGGAAACAAGTTGGAATGCATGGCGTAATGACTTACCAATATGCAGGTAGCATATGCATTGAATATACGTGTCCGTGGGTTAGGAAGTATAACAATTTGTCTAGTTTGAAATGATTGTCTGTGTGACTTGGCATCGTAGTTACATCGAAATTAGACGTGGTTATGTACCTAATTCAGTTGATTCCATGGTGTACATTCTAAATATTCATTTTAATATGAAATATTAGTCCAAGCATAACGAGAATAGCCGCGGTAACAACTATACGGAAGCTCCCTCATACCATCTTGTTTTTAATACGCCACAAATTTCGACCCAATAGCAAGGTGGCGCAGTGGGATAAGGTAGGATGCAGTGAGGCAGAGATCATGAGGTCGATTCCCTATTGCAGCGAATAATTTTTTCCTTGTTGAATTATCGCACACTGAAATATAATTTAGAAGATATCTTTAAACGTGCATTGATAGCAACTGTTTGTCATTTTCGTACCAAATAAGATGGTGTTATAAAAATAACCGAGAACGTGCAAAACAGTTAACCAACAAACCAAATTATTTTGCTTTTTTTAACGTACATAACTCAAGCCATTACTAATAATGGACACTATTCAACCTATTTTCATCGCTGTATTTCCTTCCAGCGTACCTCCACTTGCACGGAAAATTTGTAAGACGTTTACGGCATATCAAGAAGGCCATATCATCATTTATGATGATCAATATTCATATTTAATTCAGATTCTGAATGAAAATCTGACAATTTGGTTAAAAAATAGAGTAAGTAAAATACATGTTGTTGGAAAGAATTATGGATTTCGCGACTACCTGTAGTTTAGTTCTTAAGAACAATCAACTATGCTCTCACGAAAATGAAAGAACTAACTCGTTAAAAATTTTCCTTCATTCCCGTAATTTGCTCAAAAGGACATGGCATTACGTTAAAAAAACTACTGACGAACAATTCTAAAATAATTTTTCCCGGCAACAACGTCAATTGTGTGACAATGCATCAATTAGCACTTATATATGCACGTATATACCTTTCGCCTCCCTTGTCAAGTATCAAATCTTGCGGGAGGTTATTTTCGCTGGTCATTTGTCACTTGAAAATTGTGACGTTTTCTCGTTTCCCGTTTAGGATGACTGTTGACGTCATACCAAAAGCGGAACGCTTTCCGATAGTATGTGTGAAACGCACGGAAGACGAGCGTAGGATAGGTTACCGATCGACTCGGAATGAATCCGTTTCCGACGCCACCAATCCTATGAGACTCTGAAACACCCCCCAGGATCACTTGAGCGCGTGTATTGTTCCGAACATCCTCTCTCCCGCCCTCTGGAAGAGGAGGAGGATGCACATTAGGGTTGGGCCGAAAAAAGTTTTTTTTCCTGATCAAATTTGACCTATGCGGGAAAGTTGCGAAATGATATAAGGATCTCGCACAGAAATTTATTTTCAAATCGGATAATATTAACCACTGCCGCCCGAGCTCTTAAGTTTAAAATTTTGCGAAAAATCAGGCTGATTTCAGAATCATACGGCTATGAAGACGAATTTTATGAAAATATGGGATAATGGATAATATCAAAGAGTGGATACATGTTTATAGTTTATGAAAATGACATTTGAAGTTTTTTTGACAAAATCTATGGTTAAAAAAATGTCTATGAATTTACAACAAAATTAGAGTATAGACCACCCGCACAACCCAACTCATTTTGCCTACATTTCTAAAATTCCATTTGGGGGCTAAATTGCACGTAAAATAATATTTATTTCGATTGAATTTCATTTATTATCAAATAAGTCACCATATGGTAGTAAATAATCCCACAAAAAGTAATAATAAGGTAAATTATTTGAAATTAACGTCAATCATAATGATGAATAACGTACCTGTGGAGCTATTTTCAACAAGAAATTCAGCCAAGGCTGAGAAAGAACAGAACCTGGACACCAAGCATTTCAGTAAGTAGCTCTCTGTTAGTTTCGTAAAGAAACTACCCAGAACTCACCACGAGGAAGAGACCACCATCGAGTTCCACCCGTGTCCCCCCCCAGCCAACCTTCCGAAGGACACGATTGTGAAAGCACTTCAATTACTCTGACAAAATTATTTTGTGACTTTTTTCAAATTTTGGCTGAATTTCTCCGTCTCTTATGCATGATAATGCCCATCCATACCTGCGTTCTATACTGCACACGGATTTTGATGCTAACATTATCATTTGGACCATCCTTTCAACTGCTTGTGTATGGAAGGGAAAAGGTACCTCTAATACAGATCTTTCCGTAACAAGGTCTTCCAAGTTTTTGTTTGTCATCCCAGCTACTATTGGTGGTCGAGTTACCTCAATTGGTTCCCAGTCAACCAAGTCAATATAACTTCGAGCGTCGAAGTTTAGAAGGATTTTGTGCTTTCCCGGTGAATGGACTGAGTGAAGAGTTCATTCACAGCCTTGAGGACGATGACCGAGTCGGACATCGACACGTCGGCAGATATGGAGTTCCTGTCCCGGTGGCCATCCCGAAAACTCTTCACTCCGTAGAAGGTTAGCTTTGGAAAATTCGAATTTCCTCAATTCCTCCTGCTGAGTTTCTCTCGATTTCAATGTATTTTTTGATGGCCATTGCGCGAATTTGTCTGCGTTCATCGGCTAACATTGCAAGCGGAATATTCTCTGGGTGAGCAAAATTACATTTCCCTGAATCATAGAGTAGCGGCGTAATTTGATGTCTCTATCTATATATTTCAAATGAAGAATCATTTTCATAATATGCTTCGGGCCTTCTGTTCAATATTGTCTCAATTTTATTGAAAACCGAATTGGAGCGTAAACTTCGATAACAAATTTTGCCAGGGTCATTCATCAGTTCTTTTGACGGTGCTGAAAGATAGTTCATTGCAATGAAGCAGGCAAACAAACCAATGCAAAGGTCTTCTTAGGGTTATTTCCATTCTCCTGATTACTCCGGCATGGCTTCCGGTGTTAACCTCAGTTCCATCGCACACGATTGCTTGGAGTCCATCGATTATGATCATTTCCTCCCCTGGAAAATTCGTGATGGAATCTTAAGGCCGTTTTACACGGGGCACGGAATTGCGCAGGTTAGAGCTGAATTAATTTCTAAAATGGCGTGGAATTGCGCGAATGCATGAAAGAAATTATAACAGGGGCTATTTTGCCGTCTCGCATCCACGCATTCTCGCATGTGTTCTAGCAATTCACCGCTTTACACGACGCAATTTCGATTGAGCCTTCGCACGTACGTCTGATTGCGCAGTTTCGTGTACCGTGTAAAGCGGACTTTAGAGGCCAATAGCTTTGCTGACACATGGGGTGACATGCCATAAGTATCGTGAACCGGGCTCTTGAACTAGAGTTACATGCTCCTCACCTATTGTTTTTCACTTTGCTTTCGTTCATAGTCAATCAAAGTCTTTCCTCTCGTCGAAGTAAAGCGCTTGCAGTTAAACAGTTCCCACGTTCCTCAAAAGAGACGTGCGCAATCTTTCTCTTTCCCTTCTAACCATGTTCTTGTCAACAAATAGCACATCGACTCCTTGGGTAACCAACCCGATATCTATTAGATGCGCAGATGCAAGTGCTGCAGAGGTATGGTTTGATATGCAGAATTATTCACAGGATGATGCAAATCTCTCCTTCACTTGCAATACATAACTCTCCGTTTAATGTCATTTCATCACTTGAGTCTTCCGAACAGAAGTGTTATGACAAAATAGGGTGGAACATTCGGGTGTTCCTTTTTTCATTCCTGCTAAGCCTCGTCTTCCTATTTTTGGTCTCCTGCACATCGATGGCGCCTATCTTCATTTTCCTGCCACTTCTCTGTCCTTAGGGAATTCCCATTCTAAACTAGGCATTTTCGAAAGAATATCACAAACAGAATAAGTCTCACTAAAGCAATTTACATGCCGCAACATCAAAAAGCTGACGTGCGTGACGAAGAAAGTCTTGCATAAGGTCAATGAAAGCATTCTTGTTGACAGATCGAAGAATATTGCGATTATTTCCATGATATTGAAAATTCGTCAATTTGCTATATCCAACAACAGGGATAGAGGATCAATGCCTTCAATGGCATAAGCCACTGTCTCCGCGATTCCCGGTAGAGAAATAATGGTATTTTAACTTTCTTCTTCAATGTACCGAGAGTACAAAAACATTTTCACTATCTCTTCATAAGTGGGAAAATCATTACCCGTGAAATTTTCAGGTGCAACAAATATCACGCACTGCACTCCACACCTGGTACGCTTTCCCTCTATTCTAACCATTGCGTCAATCCTCCCATAATCCTATGGCAGGTTGGTTGGGGGACACGGGTGGAACTCGATGGTAGTCTCCTCCTCGTGGTGATTTCTGGGTAGTTTCTTTACGAAAGTAACAGAGAGCTACTTACTGAAATGCTTTGTGATCAGGTTCTGTTTTTTTTCTCAGCCTTGGCTGAATTTCTTGTTGAAAATAGCTCCACAGGTACGTTTTTCGTCATTATGATTGACGTTAATTTAAAATAATTTACCTTATTATTACTTTTTGTGGGATTATTTACTACCATATAGTGACTTATTTGATAAGAAATGGTCTATACTCTAATTTTGTTGTAAATTCATAGACATTTTTTTAACCATAGATTTTGTCAAAAAAACTTCAAATTTCATTTTCATAAACTATAAACATGTATCCACTCTTTGATATTATCCATTATCCCATATTTTCATAAAATTCGTCTTTATAGCCGTTTGATTCTGAGATCAGCCTGATTTTTCGCAAAATTTTAAACTTAAGAGCTCGGGCGGCAGTGGTTAATATTATCCGATTTGAAAATAAATTTCTGTGCGAGATCCTTATATCATTTTGCAACTTTCCCGCATAGGGCAAATTTGATCAGGAAAAAAAACCTTTTTTGGCCCACCCTAATGCACATGGCCTAACCGGCGACAAGCCCCCGCCCCACTCTCTCGCTGAACAATCCGCCCCCCTCTCGGCGTTAAATCCTTTTTCCCGCGGAGGAGCCCGTAACACCATGCCCGCGTCGGCGTCGAGCGCACACTCGTAGTGTACGCGGGGAAAGTCCGAGTCAGCGCGCTCCGAAACATCCGACGAACGACATGCGGACAGCGTTCTTCATAGATGCCCCGTTTACACCACGATCGTGCCGACGTTGATCGCGACTACTGCACGTTTACACGTCTAAAAGTTACCATCGTAACTCAGTGCTGTCCTCGTTGTGGAATTGTGTCAGATAACAACTGACGACGACACTGCGTGAGAAAATTGAAATCCTGGAAATTAAGAAGCAAAAGAATATGAATGTTTTCATGTGCTAAAACTGAAGCTAGACCGAACTATCGGTAAAACGTTAAAGAATGTAGGTTTCTTTATGGGAATCTATCCAAAGTTTAGCAATATTCATGCGGTAAAGACAGTAGATATGTCTCCTTGCTACGTTCCAAATTGGAATATTTTGCTAACTGGTCACTTTATTATAATATCGACTCAATCCGGATTGAACGTGTCCAAAATAAATTTTTCAAATTAAATAATTGCGATTTATTAATCTCTTTGTCTGATTACAACACTTCATATATTCTTTCCCTAGTTAATTTGAAAACTCTTGCTCGACCAAGGATCCTCCAATAAAGGCATATTCCTCTACAAAATTATCAATTAATATTTAGATTGTTCCTATCTCCTTTATTAGTAACTTTTAATGGATCCCGTCATAGCTATATAAATCCTCACCTGCTTGTTTTTAATTACCATAGAGCAAATTATGTCTTCAACTCCCAGCTATGATGAGATTAAACTAAAACTAGTCACAACAGTCCGTGAAGTCTTTAAGAAACTAGATTCTTCGAGAGAATATGTCAAAACATTCAAGAATATTCACGCATTAAAGACAGTACATATTGCTGTTATAATTTAACTAGAAAAGGCTTGGATTTCGGCTTGATTCGGCACAAGCATTGATATTTCCATGTCCTCATTTAATGTTATTGTTATTTCTGGCGAATTTTATTGTGAAGTCCTGTATACAATGATTTAATTGGTTAACATTTTGTGCATGTTTGTTATTTTCCATCATCTGTGAAGTATAATGTAAGGATACATGGTTATGGGTTAACCTGTAAATAAAGAAATGCATAAAACTGTTATAGTACAGAATATCCGATATCATTTGGTAAATAGAACATCAGAAAAAACTTTCCCCTAACTTCCTTCCATTACCTGCTGAATAATGTCTTCAATCGATGCCATATATCTTTGATATATTAGAGTTATTTATGAAATATCAGTTATTGAATAAAGATTGCAACGGCGCGAAAGAATCGTATATGCATCGATCTTCATTTCCTAACTCTTTTTTCTTGGCACACTAGCGCTAACCATCGTAAGTTCGGCAGTGTTAGGTACTAAGGCCTACGATGGTAACTCTGCGCGTTTACACGACGTTTTGAGGTTACGATCGTAAGGATCAACGTCGCGACGATCGTTGTGTAAACGGGGCAAGAGCTTATGGCGTTCCTCGACAACTCGCCCGCGGCAACCTCTCTCTTTGCTTCTCTATCTCTCGCTCCCTCCCCTCCGCTTCTTCCACCTCCCCTCCAAAGCGCCATCCGACGCTGTCTCCCGTTTTTCCTTTTTTTATATCCCCTCCTCCCCTTCGTTTTTTTTACGATCCCAGCCACACGACTCTCGACACCTGTTACGTCCCTTTTCCCGTTCGAGATTTTTTGAAGTGGGATGGGAAGGGGAGCGGAAGGGTGGGGTGGGCCGGGAGTTTTTCTGGGGGAATGGGTTGGGACGGTTTCTTGATGGGGGAAGGGTATAGGGGGGTGGTGGTGGAAAGGGAGTCGTTGGTCGGTCCAGGGAGTTACAGGAGGGATATACAGAAGTTATCGCTCTCTCCAACCTTCGCCCATCCCAATTATTTTCTTTGAATCAACCCCTGGGAAACACCCCTTCGGGCCCCCCACCCCTCTAGCCAACTACCCTATCCAGCATCTTTTTTTCCTCTCGGACGTTTAACCACTGTTCCTCTTTTTCCGGCTCAAAGGTATTTTTTACATTTATTTTCTCGTTCCTCCCTTCCCGGCTTCAAGTGGAGAAGTGGATATCAACACCTCCATTTATCCCGGCTATCTGTCCCCATCCTGTTTCAAGGAATCGCTTTTAAGGACTGGCCCATATCAGGAAGCGACAGGTTTCTCCTATGTCCGCGTGTTTTGCATCCTTTACACTTTTCTCCCCATGGTACAAGATTTTTCTCCTCTTTCCTCTAATATAGTTGTTATTAAAAATCTCAAGGTATAATCGAAGTAAAATTTCGGCCATTTCGGAACTTCTTGTGAATAATAGAGTGGTTTCCTATTATTTTTTTATCGCCTAAATCGAATGATTATTACTCCTGGAGTGCGTATTGCACGCTGTTAGATTTTTAAATGACAATAACTATTTTTCGCGATTAAAAAAAGTGAAAATTTTCAAGCGCGCAAAAACGCGACGCGTAAGTATGAACGCCGGGTAATCTCTCCGCGTGACGTATTTCTGGTTCCCGTTGCCGCCCTGCGAGGTGACCTTGAGGCGAGGCTTAGCGCTGATACGACGCAGGCTGCTAGCGGGTAGCCTAGTACCCTGCTGGCTCGTAGCGCTTGGCTTAAATAAGAATTATTAATACCTTCTGTAACGAAGATAACTTTCCGACCTTAGCCAGTTTTAATGTGATTGTTAAGACATGTTTCCCTGAGCTCTGCGCCTCATGCATGCATTGGTAACCTCAGACGATGTATAACTCCTATCTACTCGTATAGAAACTAGGTCTCTGTGACGTCACATGGAGTGGCATCGCATGGGCGCTAATCTGGCCCTTTTCAAATGAGGATAAAAATGGACCATTGCCATTCGTCTAACCCGGTATTTCTAAAACAAAATAATTTGTAATTTATGAATACACTAATGGTGGGTAACGAATCGCAATAAATGCCTATCCTTTTCTTTGATGAAGGAAACCACCCTATTCTTTTAATATCCTAATGTCTCATGCGTCAGGGGGGCAGAATAAAATATAATTATTTCTCGATGACAATGCGATGACTAGTTAAATATTGGGCTATTGTTGAGAACTCATTTGTGAATATCTGAAGTTTTCAAGCAGAATTACTTTTTCAATCATCAGACTGTTAGATTGAATACGATCTTTGTGAAAATACCTGAATCAAATAAATTGTTTGATCTCATATAAAATTAAAAAATGAGGTAAATTGGCTTGAAATTGAATCTGGCAAAAGAAAAGCATCTGCTTTAGTTGTTATACTGATGAAGGGTTGCATATAAACACAGTAAATTATAGTAAATATTGTCCTTCATTGAATTGCTTCATCGAATCTTTGCTCCACCCGCATTCGTGATTCGCTTCTTTGTAAGTTTGCGAAGGGCAGTTGACTCTCATATTTCTGCATATCGCGAATTGAATTTGCCGACCCAAGGATGGCGCTTTTGTAAACGCAAATTAGTTTCAAAAAACACAGGAGAAGTCCAAGAACATTGCACTTTTGCGTGCGGTTTTTGCACTTTGCCCGCGAACCCTAGTATTGATTCCACATTTTATTTTTCACCCGACTGGGCGTCGTTGCGGGTTCGCGGCTGCTCCCGCCAGTGATGACAAAAGGGTGAAATTATCACGCGTGCACGTGTGGCGTGCATGTGCAGTCGTGTCTGATGGAACGCGATTATTGTGAAGGAGAGCGGGGAGGCGAGCCAGTCATTCATTGTAGCGTGTCGCGATTGATGATGTGTCTCGCGTCTCCGTGGTGATGGCAACCGTGAATATCGTTGGCGTCGGGACCGATCGGGGGGGTTGGATGCTGCTATCGGTGGGAAGGAAAAGCACTCCTCGCCCATGTTCTCCGTTCTCCCCGAAAAAAATACGTGTCGCTGTGGTTTCGGAAAATAATCTTCATCTATATACTACCCCGCAAGCCGCCTCATTAGGCCTGTGGCACAGGGCACCAGAGGTTAACAAATAAGAATTAAGTGCGCATACAAAGTTCCCTCATAGTATTTATTAAAGTCCTTTGTTGTTAGGGGAAAGAACGAATTCCTATACCTATCTTTTCGCAAAATATCTCTCTTAATTCATCGCTTCTGTTGGATCTGGAAAGATAGTGAGAACGGTGATTCTAAAAAGTCATGGGAAAGAATGAATTAAATTTTTTTTTTTTTTAATCATGTGAGGCATGAGAGAAAGAGGGAATTGTTACCGCGTTCTGCTGCACATAATTGTCTTGAAGGCAGCTACAGAAGTAAAGGGAAGGCCTAGAATTATCACTCGCGAAGACCGAGGATGTAATGAATAATTATGTGAGATGTAAAATAAGGAAGGATACGCGATATAAGAAGGAAGCATCAGCCTTCATACACGGACTGCAGCGATGCAGCGAAGCAATCTTTAAATTGATGCATTCTCCTGTCTTTTCAGTATGCTGTGGTCCGTGTACAATTGTAGCCATCCCTCCTTCGCGTCGAGAGAATCCACATTCATTCATTCCGTTTTCCATGTTGCTCGCTTCTGCTTGTATGTTATCTTTATTGTGTTCGGCGGAAGGGATAAGTTATTTTAATATAATCAGCCACAAAAGAAGGAGCCTCGGTCTGGCTTCCCTTACTCTCCCGCTGCTTTATTCAATCTATTCATTTCGTATTGCACCGCCCGAGGTAACGGATCCGAAGCTACGCTGGGAAAGTGGAACAAGCTCCTCCTTAAGGAGCTAGGTAGGCAGGTTGTGGAGCTGGGCGGGTGAAAAGGCTCGCGTGTTATAGATATAGAACAGCAGTGCATTAATGTTGGAGGGAGAGGGAACTAGTGGGCGGGGGGGGGGGGGGGAATTAAAAGAGGTTGGAAGAAGCGCTCATATAAGTATTGGTGGTAAAAAAACCAAGCTGGGAGAGATTTTTACATCTTCCACTAGGAAAATGCAAAAAAGGAGAAAAATATTAAAGACTGAGAGAGGGAAAAATGAAGGAATAATGGCGTGGGCTCAGTCGACTTGCTTCGCAGTGAGGGGTGTGAGTGAGGTGTTGTGACTGGGAGCAGCCATAAGCAAGTGGGAGCTATGAGGGAAACTTGTTATTTTTTCCTTGTTCCTTTCAAGTTTTCATGGAATTGGTAGTGACCATCCGGAGCTGGTTAAATGGTGAAGTTGGGACTTTGAAGGTAAGGTTCTGCGCTAAGAGTGAACAGATAGCGGCTTTCATCGACATTCCGTGGCGTCTTAATATCTGCGTACTGCAAAACACCAATTTCTTCGACAATCGCCATCTATAAGCCTTGAAAAAACGGTTTTTTTATCCTCCTCTTCTCCGATTAATTTCCATCTGACAAAATACTGTTGGAGTTAACAGTCCCTTTTTTACTTCCGTGGTTCGAGCCGTCTATTCCCTCGAAAGTGATTTTGTGAAAAAATATTCCCTCCAAGTTTATTATTATTTTTTAATTTCCTTTGATTTCCAAAGTTCTTGCGTAAATATCAAAAACTCAAAAACACATAAGAACTATGACTAAAATGCCTTAACCACTTGGAAATCGAATCTTAAGACCGATGTCCAGTTTATTATGTGACATTTAACACTGTAATTATATCATATTTCCGTCATAGAGACATAACGGTCGAATATGTTAGCTAATTGGGGGTTTATGTATTCCTTTATAATTACTTTCTACCCGTAGCATAATTCAGTGTGGCTTCATAAAGCGGAGTTTTTCTTTCTGTAAATTTATTAATTTACTTCCATTCTTTCCCGGGTTGCGGTAAATTCCTGAGTAATCAGTCTGCGTTGATGCCAGAAAGCATGTATTTTCGTACGTTGCAGTAATGCCTCGTAGTAATGCGGGTTAACTTCTCATCCGACAGACGGAGCGTTGCGCTTGAAATATTTTCCACAAAACATTAAAGCAGAGATCAGGCAGTGTCTGAAAATTGAACCCGAGCCCATGGGATGAGAAGCCAACTCTATAGCCACCACACCAACACGATTCTTCTCAGGACTACAATTATTCACGTTATTCAGGATATGGTTTCCCTAAAAACATATACGTGAGGAAGGATTGCCATCAGGCTCTGTGCAATGAACATGGTATTTAAAAGTAATTTAAGAATCGATAATATATATTATTTATCTACTTGCGAGTACTTGAGTTACTAATATATTCTCTTTCTTTTTCCAGGTGAGTGTGATTTACAAGAAATTCCCTGCGTGTCTGAGTTTGCGTCTTTTAGTGAGCACTTTGTGGTAACTGTAAGTAAAAGTTAGTAAAGCGCTAAATTTATGGATACAGTCACGTATTTGCATTCATTTTTCTCCAGTGATACCAACTTCATTGCTGAATATTACTTGAACTACATTCGGTTTATGGATTTATTTCTGTCGTGTTTGCAGCGTGGTCAGGATACCCACTGTTGCTCGAGCTGCTCGTGTCCGCGTTGCATTATTTGGCAACAATTGGCATCTCGACGCGGCTGTAAAGTGACAGAAATGTATTGACATCATGCGCCAGTGAATCTGCAGGTTTTCGTTTGTCTGAGAATTATACAGTAATTGCATCGAAATATGTCCCACAACCACCTGCTCTAACGTTTTCATGTGTGGAGAAAAATGCGCATGGAAAGAACACTGTGAATTGGCAATGTAATCAGACACAGGAATTGGAAAATGCAGTGAATGGGAAAAAATAAAGGAGAACTTCTCCGAGGAAGGCCAAGAGATAAGAACTTTGGCTATAAAAAAATGAGGCCGACACCCGTAAGGGAGATGAGGTGGTTGCAATTTAACGATAATTTAAATTTGGCAATGAAGGGCTCAGAACATCCCAAATACATGTATTTAGCATTGATAGAGTAAGTAAAATACATTGTGGAATAGATGTTTGAGATATTATTTCATTGGGCTGTAGAGGACCGTGAAAGTTGTGGAATTCGTGATATAAATTTCTGAACTCGCATCAGAAATTGCATCAATTTCAGTAGGGTAAATATGCAAGAAAATATATCCCGATTAGATAACTTTGGTACAATGTTTTCCATGAGTTGCACATTATACTGTAGTATACGAACCGTGCTTCTCAACAGGCAAAACTCTTTTGTAAACTTCAATTGGCTGAAGGAACAAATGCATTTTTAGTGAGCTACATTTCAGTAATTAGGATTCAGTTGCAACTGTTGAATTATCATGCTTTACTGATATCGCTACTTTTGAAATATTCATAACCAAAGCATGACCAATGACCATCATACCAAGAAGTCCTCTAGCCTAAAAAAAGATAAGAATGCCTGTTTGTCATTTTAGGTAGACTCGCAACACCTTTTGAATATTTTCCAGCATTTTCGTCCCTGGTGTTGGAGAATTCCTAAGAGTAATGTTGATTTTTTTATCGCTGGTGTACAGATTTTTATAGAATTATAACACAGCTTTGTATTGTATTATAATATAATATAATAATGATATAAATTAATATAATAAAAAATCATCGTTACTATAAGAAAGTCTCTAGCAGCGGAGATTGAATAATTGTTAGATATTTTATGAGCGAAAAAACAGGTTGTCCTTAATGGCTACCTAAAGTTACTCCATTTATGTAATTATTTCTATTCTGTGCTTTTATTTTTTGGAGTAATAAACAATTATTACTTACTATTATTATTATTATTACTTGTAAACTCGGACGTGGGTCTAAGCTGAGTACTTCTGTGCACTTATACCTAGTACTCATCTTAAGTGTTTCGGCCTCTCGTCGGTCTCTTTGGCGTTGGGAGAAGTACTAGGCTGACAGAGCGAAGTTTTCGAGTACGAATCCGGCCTCGGTAGATCGAACACTGTTTTTGTTTATGATCGTCATCGGTTGTTATTTTGCCACAATTCCACGCTGTATAGGCCTTAAATGCGCTGTTTTTGGGGCGATGAAGATAAATAATATAAATAAGAACATCGATAAATAAATTTACAAGATCGCTGAACAGTACGGATTGTGAAAGTAATAACCAATAAGTGTACCCTTCTCGCAGTTATATCAACAAACCTTTCCCGCTTGCATTTCTTTTATCCTCCCTTTGTCGGAGAAAGCAGAATTTTCTGAGGTGTTGCTATGGTTGGGGGAGAGGTTTCGTCTCATGAGAAAGGAAAAGGAGGCATTTGGGGGATGGGAGGTGGGGTTTGGCAGTACGGTAAGTTCCGTCATTTCCGGGGACACGGGTTGAGACAGATGCTTTGGATTGGAATGATTGGGACTCTGTCATTGGGTGAGGACTCAAGGGGTGTGTGAAAGAGAAAGGATTCGGCGAGAAAGAGGCGAGGCGCGGCAGGTAGAATGGGAGAAGCGAAGAGAGCTCGCCCGACTTGGAAGAGACTCGGCCTGATTGATTCGTCCGCTGGCTCGTATCGATTTATAATCTATCAAGCCATTGTGCACTGATTGGGTCCTAACACTCGCATTGGAATATGGAACACTGCATTGTTAAAAAAACAATCACATCACTCTGAAGCCGCATATAAATTTTGGCAAGGGATGGTCCCCGGCACTCAGTAAGACAGGTTTTTTTCTGGAGGAATGTGCGATGCTTCCGATGGTGGTAGGGGAGAGATTCTCGAGCATTTTTTGTTTATAAATATTGGGTCGCAATTCCTTAGTTACTGAGCTAAGGCAACGCAAACATTTCTTTGGATACACTTTTCAGTAACCATGGAAACTGTTTTTCTTGGGTATTCAGCCTTTTCAACATTATTTTATGCACTGGATTTTTAGGGCATTTCATAATTCAGTTTCGGCGAAAATGTGCGATAGTAATTGTCTGAAACAATCTTTGAGCATAATTGAACGAAAGTTTGGAGAGTGTATCAACAAGACTATTGCACAGTCTCACCTCACCAATTTTGAGCTCAATAGTTTCAGACAATTACAATGCACATTTTCGTCCGGCCTTAATTACTTAATGTCCATAAAAATCCAGGGTTTCCATGGTAGCAGCAAAGTGCATCTAAAAAAATTTGGGTTGCCGTAGCCAGGGTTTCCATGGTAAATGCGAAGTGCATCCAAAAATTTTTAGGGTTACCATGGCTGAGTAACAAAGGAGTTGCTGTCCCTTGTTTATGGACAAATAATTCTCACGATTGTCTCCCCTACCGCCTCATGAAGTATTGCAGATTCTATCTGAAAATCCTCTATATAATTCACTCATTGTCAGTGATTCAGCCCGAAAGTAAATTTGTATATGTTAGGGTAGAGCTCACCCCAGAGTTGTTAGCCGCCGGTGTTTGAACACAGGAGCTGGACCCACACATCAAGTATGTTTCCCTTAATGTTTCACACACCAAGGATTGAGAGGGTCCAGCTCCTTTCCCCTGGATTAACTCGAACTTCGAGGATTTTAATCGGGGGTTACGAAAAAGCTTTTCCTTAAAGGACGTCATTCTGTCTGTCGTAGCTAATTCGTGTCAAATAGTATTCCTTTGAGGGAAAGAAAATTAATTGATTTTTATTTACATTTTATTTAATCATAGCATTAAACTGCGACATAAATAAGCATTATACTCTACGAGCCACCAATAAATGAGAGAAAAAGACAAATAATAACTCGTGCACAAATGTGCATATTTGCATACTAGCGTGTGAGTGTATCTATTCAGTCAAAGTGATCCTCAGTCGAGCGTGTAAAAGAGGATTACACTTCAGATGAAGTATGTGATTGAAAATGTTTGGAGACTTCTCGGGATTTCCACCCGTTTAATCAGCTGCGTATCTCCAATGTTTCATCGAACGAGTCATCCATCGTTATCAGGGCGAATTGACAAATGTGATTGAGCATAAGGCGTTGGTACGTAACAATACACATGTGCTACAAAGAAGGTTAAACCTGATCGGCCGGAAATATCTGGGTATTTCGGATCAAAAGCAGGAGTTATACCATTTTTTATTTTCTATAAAGTGGAATTCCACGCAGTGCTAAGTGTATTCCCCGTGTCTCAATGTGAACTATTGTGTATGATCTCAATGTCTTCCAAAAAAAGCTTGTAACAGAAGTTGTTGGATGGGCAGATTGATTCCGACTTATCTTTTAGTCCCTATTGATGGTATGCAGTCAGAGCAGTCTTATTGGGCTGCCCTAGCCTAAAATGCCTTCCATAGTCCTTGGAGCCGGTTGGTAACGTTCTCTCCTGCGTAGATTTGGCCACATTCGCAGGAAACCTGGTAGACGCCAGGGATCGTTAGGCCTAATGGATCTGTCAATTTCAAAATTTGGCGTCTCCGTAATCTAATTGGCTATTGCATCGTATCTACGCTGTGTCTATCGAGTACATTGGGTATAAAGAACATACGCACAGTTGGCATACGCGCTAGAACGGCCCTGGTTTAGGTTTAGAATACTAAACACAAAATAACTCGCCGGGAAGGAATTGCTTCACATTTTGTGACCCTTAAAATTCACTAGGGGATATTATTTATGAAGATGTTAGCTCGAGATTTACGATGTTTTTGATTTACGATATTTCATGATTTCTAGTGTGATTTTAGGTTAATTGGCTGGCTATAATGGTCGTTAGAACTTTTTTCTAGAACATTAGAATTTCATTTTTACTGCACCTTTGTTATCAGCGTATTTCTACTGTATATTTATTCACACAATTACATCGATTTATGCTTTACACATTTCACATTCTGATGATCAATATAAAAGAATGAAAATAGACTTAACTATATTCATTTATAGCAGAATGTTTTTCAAGTTTCGACGAACGAATATTCAAGTTGCCTGACTGGCTAGGAACTGTCCCTGTTTACCCTGGAGTTCCCTGTAAATTCGGAGGGTTCATGGATGAGTAATAGCTAAATTCAAGATCTCATTTGGGAATGCGGTACCTAAAAAAAAAGAGATTAATGAAGTGCAAACATATTGAAAATGAATAATGAGCTCTAGAGTTTCGTGGAAATTCGGTGGAATAATTAAGTCAAGTTGATATGAATAATGCGCGTTTTTGCGAAGATGTTTCCCGCTTATTTACTTATCGCACACCCGTTGAGGTGATATTTGGCAATAAATTTTATGCAAGCGTGTCTAATTTATGGCTCCAAGGGATGCTTTGATTTTATCCGGCGGTATTTTAGGTTATGCGGTTTTGTAAAGCATCACGAGCGAGGAATGTGAGACTTAAGATAAAGGTGGGTGGTGAAAAACTTGAGCAGGTTGAGCAATTCAACTATTTAGGCAGTACGTTAGAGGGAAACGGATACAGTAGTAAGGAAATCAGGAAGAGAATTGCATTAGCGAAGGAGGCGTTCATGAACAAGAAGGAGCTTCTAAGAGGATCGTTATGTAAGAGTTTGAAGAAAAGGTTAGAGAAGAGTTTGATTTGGAGTGTAGCTCTCTACGTTGCGGAGACGTGGACACTGAGGAAAGAAGACGAGAGAAGATTGGAGGCATTCGAGATGTGGGTATGGAGAAGAATGGAGAGGGTGAAATGGACGGAGAGGAAAAGGAACGACGAAGTGCTGTATATGGTTGGCGAGGAGAGGCAGCTTTTAGATGAGATACGCAGGAGACAGAAAGTATGGATGGAGTTAGTGCTTATCGGGGAGGGGATGTTGAAAAAGGTGTTACAGGGTAGAATGCTAGGGAAACGAGGGAGGGGAAGGAAAAGAAAAGGATTTTTAGATAGATTGAAAGAGAGTAGGCCTTACAGTGAATTAAAGAAGTCAGTTCTGGAAGGAAAGGGAGGCTCCCAGATCACTTCTTCAGTACTCCATGGAAACCTACCGTAATCGGTAGAATACCTGTACCATAATAATAATAATATTGGAATCAGTTCCATTGGAGAAGTGCGCTTAGATTCCGCCCGCATGATAGGGGTCCTTCTTTTTAACCAGGGAGGAACCGTCTGAAATTCTGGTTTAATATTTGGTGCATAAAAACAACCTAATCTCTATTCGACGTTGCACATTGCAATCTGATTATAAGTTTCATGTTATAATACTACGTTTGCATTCAGAGATGTTTACATGAGACTTGAAATTTTTTTTTCTCTTATGTGATAGCTGCCGATAACCAATAACTTGCATAGTTTTCTGCACTTTTTACAGAATGTAATTGATGTATTTTACATACACTATTGACATAGGATTTAAAACTGTAATATATTTTATGAATTAATGTTGGCAGAGGCTCTCTAAATTATGAAATAAGTACATGCTTTAATTGGCATTATTTGCTTCTGTTTTTGTAGTCTAAGTTCTACGAGTAGTGTATATAGTGTTAAGAAAGGATAGGTTTGAGCTATGTACTGTGGAAACAATACTTTAAATATACTTATTAAATTTATTTTTTTTAACTTATCTAAACTTAAACCATAAAACTTAAAAAAATATTAAATTATAGCACAATAACTTTGGTAATTCATCTTTATCGCTTTCATGTTGTTGAGTCTATCTTTTGAATCCATTACGCAGCCACAGTTCTTTTCCGGAACGGAATTTGAAGCGACTTACTCTTTTATTTACAAATTTTTAAAAGTTTAAAAAATATATTTTGTGAAATAAATTACCAGATTTAATTAACGGTTGTTAATAATTACAGGTTGTGATAAAAATAATAAAATACCTGTTTCATTAATGATGGAAGCCTCTTAGTTCTGACGAATCCAATACTTTTCCACCATTCCTTTATTCCAGACACAATTTTCTACTATTTCAGCCAGTTTCCAGTTATCAAGAAAACATTTTCTTGGATTCTTTTCAATAATATTTTCAAAGAAGGTATACCATGGATCCACATAGTATACCATTACCATGGATCCACATAGTGGCTTGTTTGAAGATATGTTTTCTTTGTAAAAAGTGATAACGGCTAAAGAAGCCTAAAGAGTGGTTGAGTGATATTGAAAGCCAAGGGGAAATGGAGGAACAACATCTGAGAGTGTGACAGTTGTGGTCCACTGGCTAAACTATCAACGGAAAGTAAGAATGAAAGAGATACAGGGAAGAATATTAAAGGGATCTTTTAGCCGCTATAGGTATATTCGGTAGTTATTAAAGAGGGAGAAATTTATGCGGTAAAAACAGTAAGGTTCGGTTTGTAACTAATGGCCCATAGAAATGAATGGAAAGGAAAGGCTTTGGCAAATAATTTCATAAGTAAAGTAAAGAATGGAGGATTACCTCCTTATAAGAAAGGAGTTGAAAAAATCAATGAAGGAAATAGTTTCCTGAATTTAAAGAATGTTCTGGCGTTCAGATGCAAATTTCGGGTATGGTAGAATTGCAAAGTCGTTTCGTTTTTGTTTTGAATTCCAAACTACCATTTATATGAGTTCGCTTTCCACAGGTAGGCTAGTTTTATCTTATATCTCCATAGAAGCGAACTTATACACTTACTTCTAATTTGTAAATCATTCGTTTCGACACCATTCATTCTATCGCCATTGAAGTTGACATAATAATTGGATAGAAGTGGGTTTTAGTATTATCTTATTATTTAAAACTTGCCCTTGTGGTCCATGATGTTTCATTGTTTGCATAGCTTTTGTTTTTCCGAATGCTGCAGATGAGCATAAGGGAGCTGGTGCAGGAAGGCCTAATCCGGGAACTCAATACAACTCAAAGTAAAGCAGCGCTATTCACCATATAATTGCTTCAGGTGTGCAGAAATCTTATACCTTGATGACAAACGAATTGGTTGGTGGCCGCTAGTCTCTCGGAGGCTGCACGCTAGGCTAGAGTAATTGAAAATAGAGAGATCTTTAGATCTCAATAGATCTTTCACAGCGAAAAAGAGAATATCATGTTTAAGAACATCACAATATTTCCACGTTCAATAGAGACGACTAATTAAGAGCAAGCGGATATTTTGCCTGACGGATAGTTACGGGAATTCTTTTTTCCCCCAAACAATAAATAACTAAAATAAATGCGAAGCGGAATTTCGCCAGAGCATTTCCATTTTCATTGTTCCCTACCTGTGTATTTCCGAACACCTGGCGTTCAATGCCTTCTGAGGCGTTTTATTATATAGATGTAGAATTTTGATTTTATTTTTTTATATTTTTTGTGAGTAAGATGAGAATATCGGTAGGGAAATACCACGCATATTCGTTCAGTAATGCGTGATTGTTTTTTTTTCAATTAGGTACTCCCGCTTCCAATGGCGATGACATTTGAATTGAAGCGGAGGAAGGTGTGGGAACGGAGGAAGCGTTTTTGGTTCGGGTGACTCGTGCAAGGGGAGGGGAGTGGCGGTGCGGGTCGGAAATGGGATGGAGCGATAAAGCGCCTAATTGAGAAAGATTATATTGCGGGGCGGAGGCGGGGTGAGGGGGGGGGGGTCTTAGGGTGGGTAGGAGCAGCATAAGGGTGGAATGGGGGATGAGTGGTCTGGGCTTGAGATGAGCATTCTGCGGGACATTGGGAGGAGGGTGGCTGTTTGTGTTGCACGAGAGGGGAGGGTGGCGGAGGGGTGTGGTTCAGGGAAGGATGAGAGGATATTAGGAAGAGAGCTATGTAAGAAGAGAATTAGGTAAGGGTAAAGGTGTTAATAGGAGGAAGGTTAATCCGAATTTTTTCCAAGTATTCTACCGATTAAGGTGGGATTCCATGGAGTGCTTACGAAGAATTCCCTTACATCTTATACTTCCCTCTTCAGTGCACAATAAGACCTACTACATTCCATTCTATCTAAAAATCCTATTCTTTTCCTTCCCCTCCCTCGTTTACCTAACATTCCTCCCTCTAACACCATTTTCAACATCCCATCCCCGCTAAGTACTCGTTCCATCCATACCTTGTGCCTTCTTCGTATCTCATCTAAAAGCTGCCTATGCTCACCCACCATGTCCAGAACTTCGTCGTTCCTCCTCCTCACCGTCCACTTCTCCTTCTCCATTCCTCGCCACACTCACATCTTGAATGCCTCGAGTCTTCTCTCGTCCTCCTTCCTAAGTGTCCACGTTTCTGCACCGTAAAGCGCTACACTCCATATCAGACTCTTGACTAGCCTTTTCTTTACATTCTTACATAGCGAACCTCCCAGAAGCTCCTTTCTGTACATGAATACATCCTTTGCTAGTGCAAATCTCTTCCTAATATCCTTACTACTGAATGCGTTTTCCTCTAATGTGCTGCCTAAATAGTTGAACTGCTCAACCTGCTCAAGTTTTTCACCACCCACTTTTATCTTAAGTCTAAAATTCCTCGCTCTTGAGGCTCTACAGAACCGCATAACCTTGGTCTTCTTGTGATTAATCCTCATGAAACGAGAGCGATATCTTTTTCAATTAAAAGTTGGCGGCGCTCAGGTAGTTAATCGTTTAAGCCCACCCGGAAACCTTAAATTAGTTTCATTTTACCCTATTCTCATCCCCCTTTAATTCCTCTTAACTTCCCAAAAAAATGTATTTACCTTCTACTGCTTAAAAAAGTTAGGCGGTCGCTGTGACCCCCGGTTCAAGACGTGAGCCATATTTCTAGTGCTTCTAATCCACTCAACGAATGAAAGTGCTTTTTCAATTTTTTTCCAAAGCTAAGTATAAATTAAATCTAAAACGACTAAATTTACGGTAAACATTGCAGTCAATACTTAAAAATATGCAAGCGTAAGGGTAATGAAGTAATAATTAATATCACAATTTATCATTCTGAATAAATTGCATTATACCCATCAAATTGTTGCTTTCAATTGGAACTAATTTAGTTTTTCTCCCAGGTTATGATTAAGTATCTTGATTATTGAAGGCCACAGTCGAATTTAGTTGTAAAATATAAAATTTCCTTTAAACCTAACCCCTCAATGAGGAAAACTTCGACGGTGGAATATTATAATAAATTCCTCATATTCCGAGAAAAGAGCAGTATACGCTTTCCAAGAATTACGCACGAGTTCTTGGATTAAAATCTGGTTGATGGGACATGAGTGCACTGAGCCAAAACAAGTGTCAATGTTATTTTAATTGTTGAGCGGCGTCATATTGCAGCGCGAAAATGGATTTCGGTAAAAGTGTGTGGCGCCCTCAGAATGAAGTGTAGGAAAATGAAAAGGGCATGATAAGGGGCCTTCAAGGTATGAATAGCGCTGAGAGAGAGAGAGAAAGCAAAAGGGAGGCCTTCTCTGAAAGCTGTTGTGGAGTTGTGGGGGTTTGAAATCTGGGGAGGGGGGGTTAGAGGGAGAGAAAGTGAGCGAACCACATGCTGCGTACAATGGAAGAAATGATTATTTGACAAATTTTGTGCCGCCTCCCTCAGTCTGCGAGATTTTGTCTTCCCTATTTGAAAGGCATGTTAATCTAATGTGAAACTAACGATATAGGAAATCCAAATGCAAGTAGACGCATGACCGTCCGAAGTCATGACTAAAATTATCTTGAAATATTAGTTATGAAAACACTCCTAAATATCTTCTTTAAAAAAATGGACAAGTGCACGTATATTGTAGCAACGTTTTCATATCGTGACGTTATTCTCAGCTGCGGACTTTTAGCCATTTTATCTTAAATTATCAGTGATAACGCTCTTTTTTTATGAAAAATGAAAAAGAGGACACTTTGAGCTTTGAAGAACCCCTGTATTGGACCATGTGATTAGCTTCTGCAAAGCCGTTATATTTTTTGATCTTTTGAAAGGGCCTTTAAATTTAAATAGAAATCTAGATTTTTTAAAAGGATGGCCGAATTAATGCCTTTTATTACATGTCATCCAATTTTTATCCTATCCGATTCTTTTTTTCTGAATATCTTGTTCTTAGTTGAAAAATCCGCTTATGTTTTAAATCAGAATATAATGCATTTTCTTGACAGCCGCTAATGACAGCACAACATATGGAACATGACTTTGATTTTAACAACATTTTCTTGCGAATTTTATTGAGCGATGAACCGTAGTTAACTCCCTTTTGCTGATAGTGTTTCTAAAAACATACTGGGCTAAGGAACTATATCACTCTTGCAGAATAACATATGTTAAGTTTTGCTAGTAGTGTCGAATGACGGGGGAACCCCACCCAGGGCAGTATTACGCAGCTTCTAATTCATCATAGTCTCGTGAATTGGTTTCCCCGGCGAGAGATAATCGTATTAAACGCTGTGATGCTGTAGCGCTGTAATGCTTAGGAGTAGGAGATCTTTTGGAACACGTAAACTGAACTTGTTTCCACTAGTAAAAGACGTGAAAGTTGCAATTCATCAGCAGCTAGGAAGCCTGAAGGTACCTACTTCAGAGTTCCTCACGAGAAGAGTGTTTCAATTATTCCACGAATTTACTCATTCCGGGAGAGTTAGGTTTCTATCGCCAAGTACCTTCTATTCATGATGTTCTGCTGCTGAAACAACCGGATTCACGTAAATGATTTACGTGAACTTAAGGCTCCATTAAGCTGTGTATCCAACTTTTCATAATAGCAGTGGCTTGGTCAACAGAGAAATTAGAATTTTACGCGAAACAATTAATTCTCCCCAGAAGAATTTTTAAAGGAGATGGTTAGCAATATTTTTTTAAAATATATTTTTCCGAACTAGGTCTATGGATTTTTAATTGCACGAAAATTTTCAACCATGCATTATGGTTTTCGGCTCGAAAATTCCAAATGAGCCCACATTAAAGCTTGTAGCGCCCTCTTTCGCGAACGTTGATGCACCTCATTGGAGGATCTTATGGGTGTAATCTTATCTGTTTCCCTTGAAAATCGGTATTCCCTTAGGTAATTGGATGTTGATGCTCTTCTGGCTCTTAAAAACTATACAGATAAAATTTAAAAAAATTACAATTTCGTACGAAAAAATATTGTGAAAAGTGAGAACTTCACTGCTTATAAAATTGAATTGCGTGTTATAGTTCAATTATCTATTTGGTGAATATGTTCCTTCAACTGCATTGAAATTTTAAAAAAACCTATAGAATAATCTTTTCAAATAACATTTCCAAAATTTATCAGATTCTCGTACATATCTTCTGACACCTTTAATTTATTCATATTTATGTAATCCTGTTACATTGAGTGCGTTGAAAATAAAGGAATTTATGAAATTATAGGATTTCATAAGAAAAACATTGGTTAAAGTAATGTGTGTCCTTTTATTTAAAGTAAAGGTGTAAAATATTATGAGAGCATTTTTTATGGCCAAATAAAGACTTTTGGTTGTTTCCAATTAACTGTAGCGCAGTCTTCAAACCAAGATCCGCCGCTGGTGTCAGGCGTAGCAATTCTTTTTCAGCTCTTGCAGGAGTTAATCGTTTCTTTTCTTAGCGAGCGTTTGGCGCATTATATTGAAAATGAGCGCACAAAAAATTGAACTTTGTGTATAAAACAAACAAAAAATAGTCTTGGTTAAGAAGAGAAGAGCGGGGCAAGTCAACTAAAGGCGCGTTAAAAGACAGTGTTTTTTTTAAACACATTTAAAATGAAAAATTGAATATTCCACCGTATCAAACCATGTACCTAAATTACTAATGTGTAGTGATTAGTGATTATTCCGCTGCGTATTGGTAAAGGAGCCGCTTTTCTTGTTCGGCCAAGACCCGACTTTTTTTTAGATATTATTAGCTCATAAGAGTTTTTCTTCTTCTCACTCCTTATCTACCGCTTTTGGGCACACGTTTCTCCTTAACACTTAAAAAAATATTAAACTCCCCTACTAATCAAACCAGCAATCAATGTAGGATTAAAACTACAGTGTTACTTGGGTACGCTACAAGACATATAACTCGTTAGTAAGTCCTAACGTTACACTATCACTATAGCAATCATTGATCTATGCCGGAGTTTTCGATGCGTGTGAGGGAAAAGACAGAACAGTTGCATCTTTCCCTCTCTTTCGTACTTTCCGTCCGTGGCACTGAGCTCAATGGCGTATTTTGCGAACGAACCAGACAAGTGAGATTCGTATCAGTACCTAAATAGTGTAAACTGATATTTTTCTCGGTGAACTTCATGGGGTTTCAACTTCCCAGAAACACAGTTACGGGGATACCGGGGTTTGGCTAGGGAACTGGAGGCTATGGGGTGAGCGGAGGAGGAAGACTTGGATTGCCACATCAATCGTAGTTGTTAAAAATTATATAAGCTGATTACGGACTAAAATATATTGATATATTGGTCACTTGCGGCCGCGACCGTGTTCCTAACTAACGAGAGAGATGGACACCAACTCGACGCCGTATGCGGCCTAAGCACGTGACGAGAGAGAGAGAGAGACGAGACGCGACACTAGCGCCCCAGCTCAACAATGTACCTGCGCGAGCGTTGATGGGGGCCTCCTAAGCTCAGGGCCTTCGGCGACCAGCCAACCTGGTCAGAACGCCAAAGGTAGCCATATTTTCTCGAATTTCAGCATAATAAAGCTAATGGTGCCCCTTTACGAAATGACAAAAAATGCACACATTTATTAAACAATTTGTCATTATTAAATATCATCGACCTTTAGGACATGGTTGTTGAACTCGATACGATCCGGCAGGACGGCCCTGTATTTCGTCGACTTTATTTTTCTGTTTATGCACGATGATAAAAAAGGGTCTCTGAGCTTCCTGTAGATATTTACACCACACATACCAACAAAATAGCCGGTAGACGCGCGACGTCTCGTTTCCACCCGTTGGCATTTCACCATCCTCCCCCATCCCTCTGCCTCCCAGTGCCCCTATACAACAAGCTGCTCGCTCTGCCCAACTCTCCATTCCACCAACCCCTCCCGCTCCTTTTGTTTTTCGCCCAATTAGTCGCCAGTTTACTCGTTTACTGTCTCTCTCTCCTTGACCTACATTTAATCCCTTTCTAATGATAAGGGTGTTGGTAGTATAACATCCGCTTTCTTCAGAAATTACGAGAATTCTGTTTTAAAAATGTAACCACCACCAGCGTTGAAAATGAACTTAAAAGAGATGCGCAGAATATTTTATTTGAAATGTGAAGTTTTAGCTTTGAGAGCGGAAAATCGTGTAAAAATGCATCAATTTACTTCAAATTCCGTACCAATGTGTGGAACTTACTTTGGTGTACACAGTGCTACTTTTTATGCATGAAGAGCTGTGTTGAATCGATGTAAGAATAGCTGACTTGGTATGATAATTAATGTGATTTTCATGACAACCATAGTGACCTTAACCTCAACCTTACTAAAATGTTTGACCATCTCTGATTTAAAATTTAGATAAAGAAATTATCTGATGAAAATCCTAATCAGGTAATTTCGTTATCTAGATGCCGATAATGCCGAGCCAGGGGCCGTATTCTGCAAGGTTCTTAGAGTGAAGGTTGCCTCATTCGCGACTCGGGCTCCCATTGGCTTGACGTCACTGTAGACCCAACTTCCAGCGCCATTTCAAATTCTAGCCTTTCCGCGGGCCTAACTGCTTACCGCAGCGAGTTCTTGAATTTACCCTCTATCGAACACTATAAGCCGAATTTTAAATTGAAGGCCGATTTATGAAAATAATGATGATAAGGTTTAAAAAAAGATAAATTCGTGTATTCAGACGCCATAATTTCCTGATGAAGTAATGAAATGAGAAGGTGTGCGAGTTGATTCCGTGTCCACACTTCCTTCCTGTAACTCTCAAAACACTGTTTTCCTTGCTACTTCCGCAATATAATTTAAACTTAGATTAATATGGCTGGGAGTAAAATACGCAAAAACCAAATTAGTTGCTTCAAAAAATTACAGTTCTACAACTTTTTAAATAGAAATTATGCTCGTTTTCATTCTTCGCCGGGCTTTGAAAATAAAGACTGACCCAAGGGTCGTGTGTCATTTTTGACCTGTAAATTTAGTAACTTTGCATCGAGCAATGTTCATGAAAATTGGCATATGTACTCATGGGAAAAGGTCCTAAGTTTTGTTGAGTGTAAGAAAAATTTTAAAATTTTGACCTTTTGACCTCACAATGTGGGTCCAAAGCAAAAATTTCAATTTGCCATATGGGGTTTCAATGTTTAAAAAATCGAGATAGAAAAAAGTCTGAATTTCATTGACCAAGATGACTATTCTTAGGTTTTCGGACACGAGAAACCCGAAAATAATACTTTAATTCACGAAAATTCAACTGTTGACCCAGTAAGGTCACCGTCAAGGTCATAAAGGTGGCAAAAAGAATAGTATACCAACAAAGGTGTCGATCCATGGGTTTTATAGAGAGCCCAAGTCATTGGTAAAGTCCAAAAACCCTTATTATTCACTAATTGACCTCCGAGGGTCACAATGGTCAAAGGTCATAGAGTTAAACGTCGAGCCATCATGACAACCAACGTGTCATCCCATGGGTTTTGAAGGGTGCCAAAGTCGGTTAGGCAGTTCATAGATCCGTAGTGTTGATTTTTTGACCTCTGAGGGTCACAATGGGGGTAAAAGTTCATCGGGTTAAACGTCGGGAAATCATGATAACCAGCGTGTCAAACCATAGGTTTTGAATGGTGCCAAAGTCGGTTGGCAGTTCATAGATCCGCTCATAGACTTTTGCTGTTGAGTGTCACAATGGGGGTCAAAGGTCATAGAGTTAAACCTCGGGCTTATATGACAGCAAAAGTGTGGAACCATGGGTTTTAAAGTGTGCCCAAGTCAGTTTTGCAGTTCGTAGATCCATATTGTCGATTTTTTTACCACCGAGGGTCATAATGGGGGTCAAAGGTCATAGAGGTATGTTTTGAAGTAATAGGAAAACTAATGTCCCCAGCCAAAGGTTTAGAAGGGTGACCAAGTGAGTGGTGTAGTACACATATCCACTGTCTTTTCCGACAAGCCTCCCCTGCCCTCTTAGTTTCGAGCCGTTGTTGATTATTTATTTCCCTAGACATCCTTTTTCCCGACTCTGGGTCCGCGCACTATTGTCCGCGCAGCGTGTAATGGAAAATTCCAGGTGTGCGTTATAACGAATTTAAAAATTCTAAACTGGAAGACCTAGAAAGTGCAATGGTGCAGGAGCTTCAAAAGAAGAAATGGAAATCGAAACCATATCTGCAATTGGATGGTTGACTAGCACAATGAAAACTCCATGTTCACATTTCAGTTTACTATCCTATTAATGTTGTCGTTTTATGATATTTCTCTTAAATCGTCAAATTTTTATCACATTGCTTGATAAAATCAAAATAAAAGCTGGATTCATCCTTTGCTTTTATTTTTTACCTTAAGGTTTTCGACATAGCCAATATCTTTTTAAACGGAGTTTTGTCTTACACTTTGGGCGACAAATAAAAAGAATATTTACAGAAATAAATAATCAACTGCGGCGTTAAAGTAAGAGAGCACGGGGGGCCTGTTGGAAAAGACTGCGAGGAAATGGAAAAATTTCGGAAGGAAGGGATGGTAAGCGCGTTGCATACTTTCTCTATGACCTTTGACCCCATTATGACTTTCGGAGGTCAAAAAATCAACACTACGGATCTATGAACTGCCTAACCGACTTTGGCACCCTTCAAAACCCATGGTTTGACACGTTGGTTGTCATGATGGCTCGACGTTTAACTCTATGACCTTTGACCCCCATTGTGACCCTCGGAGGTCAATTAGTGAATAATAAGGGTTTTTGGACTTTACCAATGACTTGGGCTCTCTATAAAACCCATGGATCGACACCTTTGTTGGTATACTATTCTTTTTGCCACCTTTATGACCTTGACGGTGACCTTACTGGGTCAACAGTTGAATTTTCGTGAATTAAAGTATTATTTTCGGGTTTCTCGTGTCCGAAAACCTAAGAATAGTCATCTTGGTCAATGAAATTCAGACTTTTTTCTATCTCGATTTTTTAAACATTGAAACCCCATAAGGCAAATTGAAATTTTTGCTTTGGACCCACATTGTGAGGTCAAAAGGTCAAAATTTTAAAATTTTTCTTACACTCAACAAAACTTAGGACCTTTTCCCATAAGTACATATGCCAATTTCGAAAATTTCTCAACAGCTCTCTAAGGCATGCGAAAGGACTCAAATTTATAGACTTAGTACTAGAAATTAGTTTACCTGATATCTTACCATTGGTACACGATGTTACTCATAGCATACGAGTTAAACAATGAATTTGCAAAATAGTCCCTGCATGAATGAGTGCGCAAAATATTAAGTTCAATTTGCCTTAAAAGGGAAGAATTCCAGATTTTCCAATGCAATAGGGGCATCTAAGTTCTTGATTACGAAATCTTTAGCATATCCACTTAGTTTGTCTGACCGATTCACTTTCACTACTTTCTTCACATGTGTGGGGGGCGAGACACGGTCAATTATTCGATTAGTTAATATATACAATAAAAAGATTTTTCAATTTAAGCATCCGCCTGTGATATGAGACATTCCGTCTAGCTTTCTTCGTTTTCGACAAGCTGTTGGAGCACGTTGCCACAGTACAACGGCAGCCTGGCATATCCGACGATTAATGGCGCTCTTCACCAACAAAAAGTTCGTCTTACGAGTAGTGGATTACAAAGACGATTTCCAGTGAAATTGCAGGAAATGTATTCAGATTCGCGTTAAACCCAAGGCGGCGCAAGGTCTCAGGAACTTATTCTCTCTCAATTTCTAGCGTGCAAACAATGAAATGGCTAGGATCAGCTGGGATGCAGGGTCTACAGTGACGAAACGGGACTTCTGCTGGCGCATGCGCAGTTACGAATGAGGCAACCTTACCGTCTAAGAACCTTGCGTATTCTGTAACTCCAAACCGATCGGTGCGGCACCGATTCGTCGGGTGCGACGTCACACCGACTCCCGGTAAGAAGTCGTGCGATTCTGTACGAACCCGATCGATGCGGCACCGGCGAGAGGACGGGAGATCGTCGGTAGCCCTACCGACAGCAGAAAGGTGTCGATACGGCCACCGACTAGTGGGTTTCATGAACTCCCCAGTGCGCATTGTACGTTTTATTTTGTTTTTACCTCATCACCGAGTCAACAATGAGGTTTTCTTCAATGTTATATTTTTCTGCCCCTTCGAATACGCCTCTATAATTCACTGTGTCATCATCTATATTAATTACCTTGACAGAAATATAAGATAATGGTTAATAAACATGAGGTTTGTTAACATATAATGACTTTCTCTCATTTATGTTACCACTTGATTGAAATTTTACTCGCTTGTAATTGGCTTTATTTCTCTCTATCATCATTTATTTGCTCCTTTGACATAAAAAGATATTTTTGATTAAATATGAGTTTTGCCGCAAGGTTATCACTTTATATTACTCTGAATAGGCGCCTGTTATTTCACTCAATCATCAATTTCGCTTTCCTCTCGGCATAGAAATAAGATCTTTTTATTTAAGAATGAAGTTTGCCACAACGGTATCAGTTTCTTTCATTTGTAACAGGCAACTATATTTCATTTCATCGTCAGCCATTGATTCCCTTGACGATAAAAGAACATATTTGTTAATAAGTATGAGGTTTACCGCAATATTATCATTTTCTCTCACTTGGAATGCGCAACTTATACATAGGTATGTATTTCACCCAATCACAATTTATTTACTTCCTCGCCATTACAATTCTTTTAACTACACCTAGCTCCATATTTTTATAACAATTTCCTAACTTGTTCCTCTAATATGACATTTACATTTGAATCCTACGTTCACGTTCCATGGTATGTTATTTTCGTCTGCTACGTTGCCAATGGCGTAACCTTCCGTTGATAACATTTGGACGGAACTTACTTAATGACAACTTTATTACAAAATCATGAATAAATAGCTTTATACGGAACCAATATTTTAAAAAAGAAACTACGATCTCAAGGATAGTTTCAATAATTCATTCCAGCAACGACAATCTCCATCACATACAAACTTTATTGTGATGTTGTAATATTGATTCCTTCGATTCTGTAGGTACAGCATTACTACCACACATTATATAAGCATTGTTAACAACTTATCCAATATCGATTATCTTAATCTAGCAATAAGTCGTAATTTCCGCAAATAAAAAGATTGATAATGACGACAGCAAACTGTGCCAATGAGTCTTCACTTGTTTTTACCCTTCTTTCATTGGTGGAGACACGTTTAACTTCGGATATATTCGGATTTTCCCTGTTTGGGAAGGAGAGGGAATCGTACCGACTGGATTGATACCGACGACCATACTGAATCGCTGAATTTGCCGTCGTCGGTATGGAAACCGTCGTAGGTACGGAATGATGTGCTGTCGGTGGGCTGGGAAGGAAAACCGACCGGTGCGGTACCGACGAAATACAGAATACGGCCCCTGATCGAGGTTCTTATTAGATCTGATCATATGAGGGGCGATCCCAACACTCGATCAGGGTTTAAATCAGAAAATCAGTAATCATATCGTGATCAAAAATTTTGATCATCTCAAAGGTAAATTTAGTTGTAAATCATAGCCCATATTGGAAGATTTATAGTCATAGAGGTGAAACACAGGTATATGATAATTAAATTCAAGATCCGATTTTTTCTACTCAAAAAATGAATCAAATAGAACTGCAGCTTAAGTTTATTTCGCAAGGAAGTAACGTGTTACTGCTAGCTTAACTGTCTAGATGCTGCGGCTTATTTTCTGAAGAACGGGCTTCTTTTTCGACGAAGATTTTTAATGTTGCATAGGAGCCGTTTTCAGGGACCTCTCTGTGATATCGAGATGCCTCTTTATTCAGCATGAATAAGCGTTCATTCACAGACAATAGAGCAGAGGGTATCGCAATTGATGGCCCACTACCCCTGTTTGCTAGCCGTGAGATAAAGGGTTTCTGGGAAAAAAGCATGGCGAATGGAGATTCTGAATTTATGTCTTAATTTAGAAACAGTTCTAACCTAGCATTTTATTGGAGGAATTGTCAAATTTAAATGGCTGTGATATCAAAGTTCATGGAGGCAAATGTTAAAAGAACCGAAGCTGCATTATTCTTGAACGCTTGGCTCTAACGCAAGTGGCGAGCCAAAGTTTTGTAGTACTGTCTTGTTTGAAATGGTTCGTTGCCTATTTTCACAAAGATTCCCCCGCATACTTTAGACCAATGAAACTTTCATAGAATTCCGTTGAATAGATACCACTTCCATGGAAACGTGGTAGATATTGGGAAGCCTCCAATGCAAACATAAACAAACTTGATTTTAGGATAGTGGAGGAGAAGGTATTGCGATGGGTGGGCTAGATGCTAGTCCTCCCTTCTTCGTCAATCAAGGGATGGTGCGGATCTAGGAAATGGCGCAGCGTAGAGAGTGGCAAGCGGTGCGTGGAATGTGAATATCTGGGGTTGTGAGATGAGGCCAATGGAGGCGATTGAGTGCGATGGGTGTGGAGTTTTGTGGCCGAGTGAACACGTTTGGGTTGGGAATGGCCGAAGGGGCCGACACTACATCACGAATACTTACAAATGATATTTCACGTCGGTTGGATGTAACCAACAGCTTAGCGGAAAGTCGAGGTGCCCGAGTATCTAGCATGTGCTTCGGCAACCGACGCATGGATTGTAGTGAGATTGACGGGAAAAGAAAGAATATATTTCAGTTAATAATAATTCAAGTGATATTTTATTTACTTTATTTATTCTATTATCCTCTGTTTATCAGCAACCATAATATTTAAAAGAGCAGTATTTTCTTCCACGAAAAGTTTAGTCTCTGATCCTATCATTTAAGTTAAGTTTCTGCGCTTGATACGCACTTAACGGATTCGACTATTCGATTTTATTTTGAACTCTCTTGTCAATACAAGGAGGAATTCACGAAAAACGACTTTAAAAGTGGCATTTGCCTGGGGCAATAGCTGTTACTTTTTCCTAAGGATTCGGATGAAAAAAATTGTTTCTTGAGGATGGGTTTGTGATAATATTGAGGAAACTTGTCAATAATTTTCCTTTCATTTAAATTGTACTTAAGCGCAATCGGTAGTGGTTTGCAAGAAACAGTATTTGATACTCGAGTTACATCAGGGAGAATGTGCCATTGGAGCGGGGAAGGAAGGGTGGAGAGAAACCCGGCGTCGGCATCAGCTCGCTGCTCATCAGAGGTGTAAATTAAATGTTTACAGTAATTTTACTTACGTTGGCATGGAAACATGCCTAATGAGTAAATGTGTTGCCACTCTATGAATACGAGTAGAAGAGAGGGTGACTCGATGTAGGGCAGTATTATATTTCCAAGTAACATGTATGGAAGTGATCAATGATCAAATTTTGATCAATGTCACGTGATGCTTCTTTCTTCTTATGGGACAAATTTGAATGAAGAACTGCTATTCTCTAAGAACAAATTCTGTGCAAATATTAGAAGTCAATGAAACAAAGCATTCACCAAACTTTTAATGCTCGATGGTTATGCGAAAATTCCACGGAGAAAAATTATTCGCCTTGGCCGGGATTTTTTCTAGTGGAATTTTCGCGCAGTCTGTGCATTTCGTTAAAGAGTCATCGCCGTGGCTGGTCCCGGTAAACTTAAAGCACTCAACGGATTATTTAATTTCATATTCACACCTAATTTACCAGTGATATTGTAATTCCTCAGGTAAATTAAATCAATTTCTGGGGAGTCAAATCTACTCAATCTGAATGAGAAGTAAAAATTTGTTCCCATTCCATAAAGTATCGCAAGGAACCATTAACTTCATTGAGTCAAAGCTAGCTTAACATTTATATTCTTCCCATTTATATTTACACCCATTTCATCAATTCATTGGTTGATGATTGACATTCTTGTATTTCAATAATCGGTGTCAATTTGGCGCAAACATCGGCATAATTGCGGTGGATGGGTGACCCAATTAAAATATCTTCCCAATAAATATTAAAATAGCTAAAATCACATGTGAATGGCATTGAAACTGAATGCTCGTATTTTGAAATACATCAGCCTATCATCGATTTGATGTCAAAACCGTCGCTGAGCAACCTGCATCTCCCTGTGCGACTTTTCAAGCCAAATTAGTGCGTATTCTTGGGAAAAGAAATTATCGTATTTCTGGTCAATTAGTCATTGTATTTGCAGCAACAATTAAAGCAATTTTTAAAAGCATTTATGTTTTAATTGGGCAAATTCTTGTACGATATGCTAATTCATATGCTTCAAGCAAAAGTAGACGCTTTGCATTTTATCATTTACATTTAACCATCTTCATTTTGTTACCAAGCGCTCTCACTTCTCTACTACAAGAATATTTTAGTACATCATCGAGCCGCAAAGGAATTTTCTTCTGCTATCCATCGCAAAGGCGCTGCGAGGGAAGGGGGGGGGGTTTGGGCAATAAAACACCCCCAGAACTCAGAGAAATTTTTATATTTTATCGATTTGACTTAATTGGATAAATATTACTTGCGGAATAGAGTAAGGATTAAAAACAATAATTCCTCCGAAAGCCGTAACTCACCATTTTGAACCATTTATCCTAAAAATATTTCTGGGGGAAGGATCCCGCAACTCTCGTATTCCATGCCTCCCAGTATTTGTTGCTTCTGAAACCCCCCCCTTGCCTTAATTCCTAGCTGCGCGCCTGATCCATCGGTTCGATATTTTTTTGCAAAGCTGGTAGTTATGCGGAATAACATAATAAATTAATCGTGATTGTTCAAAGATTTGGATATCGTCAGTATTGAGGATAGAAAACTGTCAGCATTTTGTGTAACGATGATGACATTTGTCTGTTTAAATCTGGTTTCCTCCATGAGTTCATGTGCAATGTGTAGTTGCGGCAAGGGCACTAGTCTATTAATAAACATGGGACGACACAAAATAGGCCTACGAAAAATTCGACCAAAAAGAACAAGGTGACTGGACACAGAATTGGAACAATTTTTCCCTACATTTCCCTTAAAAAAACGAGCACTGTTGATTAAATCAAAATTGTCTTCTTGAATGTACACACAGCACTAATTACGCACAGTTAACTCCTCGAAAATGATGTCTGAACTCATTTCACTCCGTTCTTTCCGAGAGTCTTGCCGTTACTATAAGGACGACTCAAGGGAGATAGAAGTCGTGGCCCATTAATGCTGATTCAGCTGAGGGACGAATTTAAGGTCAGCAAAGGCATTCTAGTAAACAAAGGACGTCACGGACCATCTCCTTGAGTCTAAGATTCATATGTGGTAAACACACGAGACGCCAACGGGTCGCATTTGGAATAACCGTGTCTTCGAAATCATTGCCATGATATAATAGAAAATAAGTTCTAGATCGTAAAAGAAGACAACTTGACTGAGCCACAGATGGGAGCTGTAAGGATTTCCGCACTGATATGAACTCTTCGAGGCCACTTAAATCAGACCCAAATGGGCATTTTCCGTCAGACAGCTACCGCTCTGCCGCTGAGGAATTAGGTGATCATGAACTAATACAACAAGGACGGGTAGAAAAATGATGAGCCTACGCACAAAAGGTGCATTGTACGCGGCACTTCATGACATTAATTGAATGACTCTATTTAAAGTCGCGCTTAACGATTTAAATCATATTTAATCCTTCACCCTATCACGCACGCAACTATTTCTTAAATTATAAATTAGTGGGGAATGTTAACTGATTTTTCCTAATACTGCAGGTCTTTTGATAAATTTATCTGAAAAATAGGTACCGCATTTCTAATCATCGGGAAGATATGAATACATTGTTCAGGCCTAAATATTAAAATATTAGTTTCCCCAAGGTTCTTGAAATTCGTAATCATAACATAACTGTGTCAAATACTCGAGAATAGTTTTCCTTCGTCAATACGGCCTTTAACTGGTTGGATTTTATGTGTTCCGGAATTCAAACACCAAAAAACGCAATCATAATAATATAATTTATTTGCTGTAGCAATACCTACCAGTAATTAAAAATTAAAATCGTATAACTACACCCAGTACAGTGACCATTCTGATTCCGTAGGTCCCTTTTCTGTGGCAGCACCAAGTAGACGCCAGATTATACGCCCGCCGGCCTGCGCAGCGATGTCAACTCACTCGTCGCTCTGCGCATTTTCGGACGACGTCCCAAGACTTCCATAAGACACAACGTTAGACGCGTCATAGCACCAGCGGCCCCCACCACTACCATTTTCCATATAACTGCATGGGGATGGATTGGGACGTTCTGGCCAGCGCCCCACGGCTACAAATACGAACTTCTCTCGCTATTTCTTTTCGTGTTTTTCCAACACTTTCGACGTATGGGACTGAAAAAACGCTTTGATTTATTAGATGCATAACTACAAATTAATGGATATTTATTTTTTTTACTTTTTCAAATATTTGGGAGGGGCGGCGTCCGAGATTGGACTCTGGATTGGATTGGATTGGGGATGCAGATTGCAAACCAATGCATGCAGGAGGCACAGAGCTCAGGGAAACATGTCTTAATAATCACCTATTAAAACTGGCTAAGGTTGGAAAGTTTCCTTCGTTTGATAGGGTATTAATAATCCTTATTTAAGCCAAGCGCTACCTGCTAGCTGGGTACTCTGCTACCTGCTGGCAGCCTTCGTCGTATCAGCGCTGAAGCCTCTCCTCAAGGTCACCTCACAGGCGGCATCGGGATCCAGAAATACGTCACACGGACTTTTCCCATCATTCCTACTTAGCCGTCGTGTTGTCGCGCGCATGAAAATTTTCAATTTTCGTTTGATCGCGAACATTAGATATCGTCATTTAAAAATCCAAATGCGTTAAATACCTACTCCAGGAATTATAATCTTTCGATTTAGGCAATAAAACTAATAGGAAACCACCCTATAGAGAATAATAATTCTAAGAGTGACGCGGAGAGCATTATCTTGTAAGAGACATGATCGCAAACTTTCCCGGTCCACTGATAATGAGAATTCTGATCGGGTTCACCACCGAACGTGCGAGTCGAGCATCGAGGCATCGGCCATTGATAACCGGACTCGGTGGAGTCCCTGAAAAGAAATCCTGCAATCATCTTTGAATTTTCCTATGCTTCTATTTCCCACTAAAAGGACTAATTAAGAGATATATTGCCTAACGGATAGGTATAGGCATTATATCCAACGGCCAACAAGCACGAAAACAATACTTAAAAGAATTAGACTCTTGCCCACACGGGCGCCCAACAAACAACAATCAGGCGAGTGGTGATTACAGCATAGGACTTCCTATGGCGCGAACACCCCGCGAGCCACCTCTAGGGTGTTTGGCAGGGGGTGATCAATCTCTAGCATGCAGCATGCAATTGGACTCCAACATGCACACCATGTAGTACAAAAAACGTCACGTATACTAGCAAATTATACTGCCATGAGCTGTTAGAAATAATATTAAAATTAAGAATCATGCATTTATTTTTACTTAGATTAGCGAGCTACACTACAAGTTATTTAATCTATTTATGAGTTTTATCGCTGCCGTTATTATCTCTGATTGATCGTGGAAAAAAAGACATCCTAAATCAATCTGTTCTATAATCTATCTTTCTTATTTTATTTATATGATCTGATCGTCCGTAGTATGCTGGCGTCCGTAAGATATGGTTAACTTCGTCAGAAAAGACACTGCCCTCAAACTTACGTAATAGGTTTAGTCTACTTTTCAATCTACGGTCTAACAGAGATTCCCATCTGAGTTTAACTAAGAGGTCAGTTACACTAACAAGACTATCGTAACGGCCTTTCACACACCTGGCAGCTTTTCTTTGCACGCGTTATAATTCTGTTATTAAGCCTGTTTCATGAGGGCCCCAAACACTGGCAGCGAACTCTAAATGTGGTCTAACAAGGGAAAAGTAGCTAATTTCTCTGACTTTGTCGTCGCACTTTCCTAATATTCTTTTAACAAAACCCATTTTACGATTAGCTTGACCGGTTTCCCATTAACCAAGTTTCCCATTCAGGTAACCAGCAATAAGAAATTTATCGTGGGAGACGGATCAAAGTTTAACGTCGCATCATACAGACGGAGTCCAATATGTAAAGCTGTCTTCATGCAGCACGCAATTACATATCGGGACTTCAGTGAAAAAGATCACTGCCTTGTATGGAGGTATGGCCCCGGACCCAAGAGGTGGGAATCCACCCTATGCACTCGGTATGTGATTCGGGTGGTTCGTAATTAATTTACGTTTTTATTCCAAGTGAATATTTTAGAAAATTAAAATGCAGAAAGAGCCAAGGGAAAGGAACCTGATTATGTACCGCTCACGCGTCTGTGACTTAGCCAGGGATGGACTCTATCCTCATCTATTCAAACCAACATTTCGGGTTGAATGTCTAACAACAGGGTAGTTTCCTTCATCAAAGAAAACGAAAGGCATTGATTGCGATTCGTTACCCAACATTAGTATATTCATAGTATACAAATTATTTTGTTTTAGAAATCCCAGTGTAGACAAATGGCAATGGTCAATTTCAACCGCATTTGAAAAAGGTCAGATTGGCGCCCATGCGATGCCACTCCGCGTGACTTCACAGAGACCTAGTTTCTATACGAGTAGTTAGGAGTTTTACATCGTCTGAGATTACCAAAGTATGCATGAGGCACAGACATTAGGGACGCATCCCTTAATACTCATCTCTTAAAACTGCCTAAGGTCGAAAAGTTTCCTTTCGTTTGATAGGGTATTAATAATCCTTATTTAAGGCAAGCGCTACATTCTAGCAGCCAGCATCGCAGCAGCGCACATTCCCTCGCCCCAAGGTCACCTCACACGGCGACAGCGGGAACCAGAATGACGTCACACGGGGTCTTCCCAGCATTCAAACTTAGCCGTCTCGTTTTCGCGCGCTTGAAAATTTTCACTTTTCATTTAATTGCGAAAAATAGATATCGTCATTCGAAAATCTAAGATCGTGAAAACTCCAGGAGTAATAATCTTTCGATTTAGGCAATATAAAATAATAGGAAACCACCCTATTGTCTCCTTTCAACCTTTCGCATATCAATATTTCCCGTTCGTACTACCCGAGATCAGAGAGCATATCTCCATTCAAACTAGTTCAGGCATTTGTGTGGGCACTCTTTCTACATATGTTAGAAGTGAAAGTATTACTTAAGCGTTCATTTATACTGGTTTTCAATACAGATTAGCATGAAACACTAGATGTTATTTACCAATGCAACTAAAAATCGAAAAAGATAGCTCACCTAGCAGACTATACGCTGTATTATCGATAGATTTTATGGAGCCGTAGCGCTGCATTAGCACTGATTAGGGCGGCAAGCCAATATCGTCACGAAGTACTAAAAATATTTGCTTCCTTGTGAATGGTATTTTATTTAAAAAATATTGCTGCAAGAAAATTCAATGTTTCAAATAACATTGGATATAGTTTTAAAGGAATAGATTGTTTTTATGTGTACCAGCGGAGTATTTACTTAGTTTTATAATGAGAAATCCTTCTATAGGTATCTCACCGTAGGCTTCCACTGGATTTTGAAATTTCCCCACGATTTGCGCGTCGCTTGCTTTCTTTAATACGAGCACAGTCGTTTAGAGGGGTGGCCGTCGGTAACTGTTGGAGAAAGTGATATGGAACCCACAGGACGAAAGGGTGCTTTTTTGGCGCCAAACCTCCCCCATACAACCGGATTATCCCCCTCTCTCCCCTCTGTAAACCTCCCTCCCACCCTCCCTCCGTGTTCACGCAATCGCTTGGCCCCCGGCTCGCAAATTGCTCGTCAGTCTTTTCCAGTATTCTGTTATTTCGAGTGAAAAGAGCTTTTTCGTTCACCGCAGGGAGTGGGTGGACTTTGCACTTCGTGAGTCACCACGTCCAATTTAAATGCTAATATCTATGACACTTTTATCCGATTGACTCTAAAACTAAAAAAGTTGTTTTTTTTTATTTTTTGAACCAAATTAGAAAAAAGTACGATAACATGGCAACATATATAACAATTCGGTGTTTATTTCGTATTCACAGTTTTTTTTAACGATCCCTCGATCCTTGCATGAAAACATCTCCCTTAGCTAGCAAATGGACCAGGACTGTTTAGACGTCACCAACTCGGGAAAAGTGGGCGGAGTATTATCTTGATCTCATTTTAAACTTGCAAGTGGATGGCTGAGTGGGGGGACTTTCTTTCGTCCTAACTTGCAATCACACTGCGGGTGCGGGTCTGAGTGAACGACCCTTTTACCTAAAGTGGTTAATTTAATTTTGCGGGTTCTCTTTCCCGTGCTTTTATCTGTGATGACGGCATGGTTCGCTGGCGTCATAAGTGGCTCCTTCAAATCCGAAGTAAATGTGATATTTCTGATATGGATCAGTACCGCTGTGACTGAGACGGCAGCGAAATATGTTTCCATCACGGATGAATGTCCCATAGATAATCATGCAGCATCTGGAGAATGGATTCTTGACTTCTATTCTTGTATTGTCTGCTTCAAGTAGATTCTTATATTTGCCGTAAGCCTTCTTCTCCTGTGTTCATCTAGTGAAAACTTTTTTCTTCACTGCTGTTAATACCCTCTAAATACTTTTAAAACTCTGCCATACGTTTTTGGTTTGTGGTATGCCAGAAAATCGGTCCATTCGACTGTGAATGTGCATTGCATGACCCTGGTTTCAAATTTGAAAAAATCTACATTAGATACTCAATCAACCATATTAAGACCTAGTTTGAAGAAATGTTTAGGGCCGGGATAAGTCAGCAGTGCTACGTATTTTGGCATGCAGCGTTAAATATCATCGAGGGTCAGTCACCATGCTATGGCGGAAGTCATTCGGAAGAATGTTTGTCAAGCTATCGCCATAAAACGAGGTTCAGGTGGCCGAGACCCTAATTCTCTTGATTTAATTTAAGTTTTAAACGAGTGACGCGTCAACAAATTACGAAAAAAACGACCACTGTTTCGAAAAGATATGTCTATTGCCCTTAGTGAAAATACGTGGCGTGGGTGAACCGGAGATATGGGGCGATTGCCTAAGCTTTTTTTAAAGCGGGGTACATTACTGGGATTGACTTCTATGTAGATTTTGCTATGACGCCGAATGGATGGACTCTCTTTGATCAGTGATCTTCTCCTCTTGGCGATGTGACCGCTAGTCCGTGGAACCATCTCATCCCCGTCTCCTTTTGCCGAATGAAATGAAATGAAAGGAAATTAGTAGGTCCATGTGATAATATTTATTTAAAAAATATCATAAAAAGTAATTGTTGGGCTTATTTATACTTTTGGGAATCTAAAATACTTAAATTTAAAGAATGCAGTCCTGAGTTAATTAGCAGGAAGCGCTAACTCGGTTATAATCAATGCAATGACGCAGGGTTGTATTGGGAGCAAATTGTAAGTTTAATTTTCGCCGAGTGAGCGATAAGAAATGCATTTGGATGAGGTTGAGGGGGCCGCCTTCATTTCAGCCACGTCCGGAGCGAGGAAACCAATAAGTAGCGATTCCGGCGATCCGAGCGAATCATTGGAAGGAATAAAACAAGGGAAGGCGGCGGGTGAATCATTGTTTCGAATGAAGTAGGTCAGCGGTCCCTCTCAAACCTTCGCCTCCACAAAAATAATCGCCCACTCCTGATGAGTCGGTCGTGAGCGTCCAGATCTTTTTGCATGATGAATAGATGAACGGGATCACTCCGGCGAACGACGCAATCTCTTTGCTGCGCGCGAACGATGCCGATCGTCTATCAATCGCAGTCGAAGTTGGTCGACGCTCCCTAGCGACCGATTCCGTTACGATTCGCATTTGAAGTCGATGGTCGATCATTCGCGATCGAAGTCAGGTCTGTCGCTTGTGACCGATAGAAGTCATTCGTAATCGGAAACGGCCGTTGAAATTATCAAGGGCGACGCCTCAGCTAATCGTGTATTTCTGTATTAGTGACATCCAAGAACTAATGATGGAGTTCTATTTAGGAGCCTTTATCTTTTTTATAAATATACATTATTGTCAAATGGAATTTATATAATTGGTTCACTGTTAGTGCCAAAATTTTTTAAAATATGGATCCACATATGCATATTTTCCCAATAGCCGCCTCCATATGGCATATGCTTCTAGAACAACAGTCGCTCGAAAATAAAATTTAAATTTCCCTAACTAATTCCCGTATCTCATTTATTAAATTCCTTTTTATTTTGGGGGAAAAACAAATTCCTATACCTATCCGATCGGAAAAATTACTCTCTTAATTCATCGTTACTGAAGGACCTGGAAATACCGTGACGTTCTAATATAATAAACGACTTTAATAAATTCTTTTTAATTAATGTTTCTAATATAATGTTTTCCATGTCGCTCTGAAGGAAATACAGTTTCAAAATATCGTGACCAGCATCGGTCGTGATTGACATAAACATGACATTGATAGTGACTGACAATCGACTATTCGCGATTGTCTATTTCAAGGGAATGAGTGAATAATGATCGCCGTCATTTAAATGACCGATGCCACCAGGAAAAAAAACAGCAAAGAATTAGAAGATGTGGGTACTGCCTTCTCTCCAATTCGCGACCGAATCAATGGATGAACGTGGGCGAATTCTCCGCCTCGGAATATATCTGGCTGTCGCCTGAAAGGATAATTGACGACTCGACGAATAATGTCAGAGGGGCGCGCGAGAGGAGAACACGCAAAGAATTTAGGAATCAATTTCCAGGCCGCGCCGCGATAAACTCAAACTCGATGGCGCTATAAAAACGCTATCTCTGAGAGGAATCCACTCCAAACGTCGTTTAAATTACTATGTTGTTGGGCCAAAGTATTAGGCGTAAGAGTATCATGTATCAAGACTACTCCAGGGAATGGGAAAAAGGGTCAGTGAAAAATGAAATACTACATCCAATCATTCTCGGAGGCAAAAATCAATTACCGGGGTGATCTGTTTCGTCTTCCAGGTCAAGGTCTTAATGGCAATTCCTGCAAAACGAAGGCTACTTTTTTGTAAACACACGTACAAAAGAATTCTAAATTAATTTCCAGCCATTAATACAGTACCTGAGAAGTTAAAAAATAGATATGAAAGACTTTTTTTAGATATACTTAATTCAGGCAATACTTCTACGTCAGATAAGGTTTTTATATAATATAGGAACAACTCAGTTCTATGTATATAATATGAGATAGGTAGAATGGATTTCGCATCATTTGAGGAGGGCCATCTCAGTCATCACGCAGATGGCACTCGTTTGATCGTTATAAAGATCCAAGGAAGTATTCTAGAAGTAAGCCCATACCACATAACTTTTATTCATTCACTTACTGTACGATTAGGTGTCTATTTGGAGATGGCTTGGACTGACAGTGAAATCGAAAAATCTCTGCCACCGCCAGTATTTGAACCCGCGAATTATGGATTGGATTCTCTTTAGCTTAAGTCGTTTTTGTTTTTAACTTCAGATTAGTTTTGAACCATGTCCTGTGGATACAAATGGCTGGCAGTAACAGAAAACAAAGACCCGCTATTACAGTCGACGCATCCGAACTAATTAATTTAGCACCCTAATTCATTTAGGCACTGTGAGCTTACATTCGAGAGTTGATATTTACACGTCTGCAGTGAAGTGGTCCCAGAACATACCTATTGCTTCACATCCAGACATTGGTAATGCTACATTTTTAGTCTGAACGTCCTCCAATGAGTTTCCAAATACTGATGCATTCATTCATACTGAAGGACAAAATCGAAGAAGTACTTCATAAGAGAAATCATTGTCGCATCACATCAGTGGAAATAGGTCCACTACAAGACCGCACTGTTGGCAAGGGCGAAAGTAATAGTTTTACGTGTTTGCAATATTCTTCATTTTCAAGAAGTGTGTTGTCAAAACGCCAGTAAGGTGACTTACGAGTGGCGTGTGATACTGCCAGCCACATCATGACGGCTTTATGATCAGAAAATGAAGGCAATGTTTCAACCAGTCGGACACGCTCAATTTTCTCCTCGGAGATATAAAAGCGGTCCAATCGCGAAGCAGTGACTATTCCCATGTGGCTCAGGTGGGTGTATCCTGGATCATTGGATCCAAAGCGTCTACAAACATCAACGAGACGATGTTGATTAACAAGATGTCTTAAAACGTCAGCATACCTTGGGTATCTTTCAACTCCAATTTTTTCTATTAGCTCTGGGAACAAGAGTGCAATTGAAATCACTACCAACATTTACCCATGTATTTCGAATTCCCTGAGTTGAAATGGTGTTTGTAATGTACAGGTTAACTACATGCATTAATTCAACTGCATTATCCTGTATTTGAAGGCCATATATGGTGTTAAAAAGTAAATTTTGTCGGTCAGGGTAATTAGTTGAACTCTAACTAAGTGCTAATGCATAGCCTGGTGTGATCATCTGACGTGACACAGAGAAGACACGAACACTCCTATTCACTGCTATAGCGGTCCCTGCATGTGGAGTGGAGCATATGGAGGGGTAAAATAAAAATCATGCATTGGTCGGGATCGCATAGTAGGTGAGTCAGTATTTGTTTCCCGAGTAAAAGCGATATCAGGCTCATATCGCCTGAGAAACAAGGACATCTGAGCCCATTTCAACTCGCTACGTACCGATCAAGCATTTATTGTCATCACCCGTACATCACTCATAACTATAAATAGATAAATTAATTTGTTATAAGTGAACCAATAAAATAGTCTATAAATGATTTAAAAATCCAAATTCGTCAATAAGATATGCTTGAGATGACGCTAAAAACCCAATTAATAGTAAAGTTTATTATATAAAACACTTCGCTGATGAATGTGATAATTGTTTGAGAGATCACAAGCCCATGCAGCCTTATTCTCAAAATGTCAGACGGCAATCTCGCAATAAAACACGTGTAGAAAATGCTCAACACTTTGACGAAAGAGGAAGGACTTAAAATAATTATTTACAAAATATTTAAAATCAGTCTTTGTCAGAAGAGTCTGTTCTCCGTTTGTGGAGGGTATTCAACAGCGTCTGTTACCTGATTCCCAGAGCCCGTACATACTTTAAAAACTTTGCTGTCATGTAACTCGTGAAGGGAATCTATTAGAAGATCTTTTAGAATTTATCTATTAGAAGCTCTTTCGCCTTTTTATGTGGGTCCATTTAACATCGTATTAGTAAGCTTTTAGCACTGCGAAGAGTATCGAGCTATAATCTGGGTTTTTTGCATAAAAGTCCTCGATTTGGCGTAACCCGTCCAAATCGGAAGAGCTAAGTTTTGTCCCCCTCTTTCTTTCTGGTGACTGAATTGTGTCGTGGTGGTGCTCATCCTCGAAGATCTTCCGTTTGCCTTGCCTATCCAGTGTCGATGGCCCGGCTATAATATAATCATAGATGTCGTCAGTGTTGGTGTGTAATGCGTCAGAGGTAGGTGATTGAATCTCAGAGTCACCATCTAATGATTCACTGAGGGAGTCGGGGATAAGGTCGTAAGAGGTCAAGATTTTTTTGCGATGGGTTAAGCGGTGGAATTTTATCATCCATCGTTGTAGCTTGGATGGGCTGTGAAGAGGCAAGGGGTTGATGTTCAGTATTAGGGTTAGGCAGAGGCATCGAAATCAGTGCAGAGGATGGGAGGGGGTGGTGGTGGAGCAGGAGGAGGTAGTGGCGGTCCAGCGTGATCTCGATCTTGTCGAGTCGATTCAGGGAGTAAATCTCCCAAGAGGAAAGGGAGCGAGTGCAGTCTGTCGAGGTGTGGCCTCGTCTCTTGCATAAGGTACATTTTTCATCATTAGACTCGATGAATATGCGATACGGGTCATCTCCAATCTCGACCTGGAATGAGTCTGGAAGGATAACACCATCGCGTTTAACGACGTAAGCCAACCTCTACCATGAGTTGATGTTCCTGCATCTTTTATACCCAGAGTCAGATGATAAATAGGGGAAACCACTCTCACCGCTTTGTACCATCCAGCAGCCATTGCTACTCGTGAGTTGGCACGTAGGCTTGCTGGTCCAAAGTGCAAGTCTACGAAAGGACCCGCTCGTGATCGGCGGATGTCGGTCCAGGGGTAGATAAGAGGGTTTTTTTGGACCTTCCCGTGGGGGAAGATTAAAAGGGTATCCCTAGCTTGGCTTGGGGCTGAGTTGTGGCGTGGCGACTGGCTGAGCTGGACCGGCCAGGAGGCTGGGGACATATTTGTTCATAAGAAAAGGGAATAAAGTCACTGCTTTTTTATTCAGAGTGACTCCTTTTATTTCCGGCACCAGATCCTTCCATTCGAGAGACGTTCGTATTGTCGCTAATATCTCGTTCGAAGACGAGCGGGATACGACATAATAAAACTGGTGTCAGGTGTTCGGGTACGCGGATTGATTGGCAGTCTTAATTGGCGTCGCAGTCGAGGACTCCATCACTCCCTGAGAGCTGTCGTCTTTGGAGAACACGGAAGGATCAACAGGAGTCGCCCGCTATCAGCCAGGAGGGAGCGTTGCCTGTGTCACCGAGGGGACCTTCAGAAAGAGCCGGACTCACCAGAAGAGAAAAAATTGTGAGTAAGCCACACTTGGTCCTCTTATTCCCCCCCCCCCCAATTCCCTCATTGTGTAAAGTGAAGTAAATAAAAGTGTTGAGATGGCCAATGCGGTGCAATCTTCTGAAAATGGCGATTATTGCAGTATCGCAGAAGCGATGAAAATTGTTAGTCAACCCTTTGATGGAAATAAAAGTAAATTACGGGAGTTTGTGGAAAATGTGGATGTAGTGTTTGAATTAGTAAATCCCTCTCAGCATGATAGACTTCTAAAATTTGTAAAGGCGAGAATAACCGGTGACGCGAGATCAAAGTTAATGGCGCGAGACCTTACTCATACATGGGCGCAAGTTAAGGCGATTTTAGAAGAGAATTATGCAGTTAGGCGGACTCTTGACTTTTATGCTTGTGCCATGTTTAATGCAAAGCAGCACAAAGGGGAGAGTATTGCGTCTTGGGGCTCGCGCATTGATGCTATGCAAACGGAATTGCGTGATGCAGCTCGCCGAGTGTCGAATGAGAGCGAAGAGGCTGGTGCCGTAGCATTGGTGAATCACTTAGCCAAGGCCTGCTTCATTCAGGGGCTGGAGAATGAGCGGATCCAAACCATAGTGCGAAGTAAAGGGGAGGCGCTGCTATTGCCAACAGCTGTAGAAGTAGCTCTAGAGGAAGAAAGCGCTATACTGTCTGCCATTGAGAGAGGAAAATCATCTGATGCTCGAAGTCAGTTACACTGCGATAATTGCGGAAAGCGGGGCCACCTAGCTAGCAAGTGCTATTATAAAAATAAGAAGCCCTGCGAAGAAAAGGGGATAAGGAAACTAGAGGGAATCAAATGCTTTCGGTGCGGGAAACAGGGGCATATGGCGAGAGAGTGCCGTTATAAAGAGAGCACGCAAGGGCCCTCCTCCGCAGGAGATAAAGAAGAGATAAAAGAGGGCCAGAGAGGTTTCAACCCGAAAAAGCCTAAGCAGATACACGTCGGCAGCATATCTGGAGTCGGCGATGGAGATTCGATAACGCTGCACTGTCCTGAAAGTAAAAGCGGAAAGTTGTGTCTTTTGCTGGACACAGGTGCTGACGTAAGTTTAATAAAATCGTCAGTATTGAAAAGAGGGACTAATTATTATCCCGCTGAGAAAGTGAGGGTGAAAGGCATCACAGAGGATCTCATTGCCACAGAAGGAAGAGTGACTTTAACGCTAGAAGACCAAAATAAAGAGGCCATTTTAGATTTTCAACTCATTGATGGCTCCCGTTTCTCTCTGAGTTTTGATGGAATTATTGGAAGAGATTTACTGAGGGAATTAGGAGCTGTAATATACGTTGAGCAAAGAAAGGTTTTCATGAGAGGGTTGCAACTTGAGATGGATAAGAAAAAGAAATTGGAATGTGATCCCGTTGTGGAGCGAAGGATTAGAATCCCCGCTCGCTGTGAATGCATAGTAAAAGTACCTACTACATCCCAAGGAGATGGAGTATTAGCAAAGGAGAAGTTAGAAGATGGTGTGTATCTGGCTGAAGTTTTGACCATTGGGGTGGACGGAGAATGTACGGCCAGCGTAATGAACACGACCGATAAGGACGTCGAGTGTAAATTGTCTCCAAGGGTATTGCAAAAAATTGAAATAACTTCCCAAGACGCTTCATCAAAGCTAAAAGAGGGAGGCGCCAGGAGAAATGAAATTTTAAAGAGAGAATTGCGATTAAGCCACCTTTGTGGAAGGGAATTGGAAGATTTTTTGGACTTATGTCAGAATTATAGTGATGTATTTTTCTTGCCGGGCGATAAACTAACCGCTACTACGGCAGTGGCCCATGAAATTCCCACACCATCGTGTGAAGGAAATAATGCCATTAATACACGCCCTTATCGCATCCCGGAAGTGCACAAAAGGGAGGTTAGCCGGCAAATACAAGGCATGCTGCGAGATGGAATAATTGAACCCAGTAAGAGCGCCTGGAATTCACCTATTCTGGTAATTCCTAAGAAGGAGGATGCCTCCGGCAAGCAGAAATGGAGAATTGTGGTGGATTACCGCAAATTAAATGATGTGACGGTGGGAGATGCATTTCCGTTGCCCCTCATTACGGAAATATTGGATCAATTGGGAAAGGCCAGGTATTTTAGTACATTGGACCTTGCTAGTGGCTACCACCAAATCCCTATGGCAAAAGATGATCAACACAAGACGGCTTTCAGTACGTTTCAAGGTCACTATCAGTTTAAGAGGATGCCGTTCGGATTAAAGGGAACGCCAGCTACTTTTCAAAGATTAATGAACACCGTCCTAAGTGGCTTGCAAGGCTTACGATGCTTCGTGTATTTGGACGATATTGTGATCTTTGGCAATGATTTTCACTCCCATAATGACAGGTTAAAAGAAGTCTTTGGGAGATTGAGGGAATATGGACTTAAATTGCAGCCTGAGAAATGTGAGTTTTTAAGAACTGAAGTTAATTATCTGGGGCATGTAATTTCGGAAGAGGGCGTGAAACCCGATCCAGGAAAGGTGGAAATGATTCATAAGTTTCCACGGCCGAAAAATACTAAGCAGCTGCAGAGTTTCCTGGGATTAGCCGGTTACTACAGGCGATTCATCCACAATTTCAGTCAAATTGCGAGGCCTTTGCATGAGTTGCTGAAAAAGAACGCGGAGTTCGAGTGGGAAGGGGAGCAAGAAGAAGCTTTCCAGAATTTAAAGGAAATTTTGATGACGGAACCGATATTGCAGTATCCGGATTTCTCTCGCCCTTTCCTCTTGACTACGGATGCCAGCAATAAGGCATTAGGAGCCATTTTATCACAAGGTACGCCGGGAAAAGACCTGCCGATTGCATATGCATCAAGAGCATTAAACAAGGCAGAGAAAAACTACTCCACCATTGAGAAGGAGTTACTAGCTATTGTTTGGGGAACACAATACTTTCGGCCATACTTATACGGCAGAAAGTTTACAATAATAACTGATCACAAGCCGTTGACTTGGATTTTTAATGTGAAGGATCCAAGTTCGAGGTTAATGCGATGGCGAATTAAGATGGAGGAGTATGATTATGAAATCATATACAAGAAAGGGAAGCTGAACTCAAATGCGGATGCACTAAGTCGCATATGGGCGATAGAAGCCTCAGAGAACGAGTCATCGGAGGTCGAGACTCGTGAGCAGATCAGCAAGGAGAGGAAGGAAGAAATTCTGCGAGAAATACATGATTCACCCGTGAGCGGCCACCAAGGAATGAATCGAACCTATGAAAGAGTGAAATTGTATCATAAGTGGCCAGGGATGAAGAGCGATGTGGAGAAATACATACGCTCGTGCGATAAGTGCCAAAAGAATAAACTTACGAAACCAAGATGCCAATGCTAATTACTCAAACGCCAGAGACAGTCTTCGAAAAGTGTAATTTGGATATAGTGGGGCCATTTCCAGTGACGTCGCAAGAAAACAAGTATCTCTTGACGTTTCAGGATGATTTGAGAAGATCCAGATCCAAGATCGTGAAGGAGTTGAAATCGAGAATGCAGGAAAGTCATTCTAAGGTCAGAAAATTATTGATGGAAGCGAAGGAGAAGAACAAGACGGAGTATGATAAGAATTCCAATCCTCAACTGTTTTTGGAGGGTGATAAAGTCTTACTGTTCGACGAGACGGTGAGGAGGGGGCGGTCGAAGAAGCTTTCCTCTCAATGGGTAGGACCCTTCTCGGTAGTAGGTGTTGACGGAGTAAATGTGATCATAAAAAAGGCGAAAGGAAAGGAGGTTAAGGTTCATTCTAATCGTCTGAAGTTGTTCTTCTAACTCTTCGCAGGGCAAGAGGAGATTACCACTATACCCTTCCTGTTTTTTATGCGTAGTGGAAGGGGCGATGACAGCAGATTATCTCCTAGAGAAATATAGACGAACTCTAGGGCTATGTCGACGCTGGAAAAAGATAAAAGTGTTAAATTTAGATAGACTAAAGGGGTTGATTTCGTAGTTAGCTGCGAGCAATGCGAGAAAAGGGAGAGGATTCTTCAATTTTGAGTGATGTGAGTAAGGTATTATTTGGCACGTTAGATGGATATTAAATAGGCATGGGCATTAAAGACGCATCAGATTATACGGACAAAAATTAGTCAATTAGAGAAGGATGAGTCAGATATCTGACTATTGCGCAGCAACATGTGACCCTAATAAAGGCGACTATAGGCGCTGTGAATAGCACACTTGCAGGCGTGCATACCAATGAAGAAAGATTATCGAAAGGTTTGAACGAACTGAAGGGATACGTGAATGAAGCGACTGGAGAATTAATAAACGAGACTAACTACTTAAAGCTGGCACTAACGGGTCAGGAACATGTGAGAGAACTTGCGTTTGTAATAGAGGAAGTGACCCGTAATTACGAGATTATACTGGACGCTATAATCAACGCGCGACAAGGAGTGTTACAGCCACAGATAGTTAGTCCAGGAGAGATCTTCAGTGTGTTCAAGAAGGAAGAGACGAAGTTGCCCAAGGAACTGTCCCTTCCCTTCCCGCCAAGTGTGGCTTACAGTAACGCTATGTTAAAATTGTTAACTTTAGATGTATTTTTGTCTAAGGAAGTTTTAGGGTATGTGCTGTATTTACCTCTTTGCAATTCATTGAGATTTAATGTATATCGTGTTTTACCCTTACCCACTTTGGTAAATGGAACTTCTAATAAGTTTCCAAGTAGGCTTCCGCGGAGATTATGATGAATTCTGCTGGTTTTTTCGGGTATTCTTCCGCGTTTATCCATTTGTAGGACGATATTTCGCCAACGTTCCAGTTGGCTTCCTCAGGTCCACTGAAGTGTTGATGCAGAAATTTGTTCATCTTATATACACCCCGTTTGCCGCCTTTTTTCTCGAGGTGTGCCCTGATTGGTCAGGATCTTTGAAGACCCTTTTCCACGCGCTGGCGAGATTGTAGCCGTCTTCACGGTTGAAGTTCTTTGTCGTTTTGGCGATTTCAATTGCCTCCCTGATTATTCTCGGGTAGTAGCGGCCTTCTTTGTTCAGAAGAGAGGCGTTGTCAAAATCAATATTGTGTGTCGGTCCACTCCATTGGTGTTCCGCCACCGCTGAGTGAAATGTCTATTTTTTACTGCCCTTCTGTGCTCTTGGACTCGGCATTTCATTGCTCGTGATGTCTGGCCGATGTAGGACTCACCGCAGCTGCATTTAATTTGATATACTCCTCCACAGATGTCATTAGGGTGGTGGTCTTTCGTGTTGACGAGGATATTCGACATCTTGGTGACGCATTTGAATCTGGTCATGATGTTGTGTTTCTGGAGAGCTCTCGCGATCTTTTCCGTGGTACCGGCGACGTAAGGTAGGATAGCGTGTGCCCTCGCCTTTTCTGTAGTAGGGCTCTTTTCATTGGTCCTTTTTGGGGCCATCCGCGACTGCTTACGTTCCATTTTGTGGAAAATCTTCAAGATGTTTTCTCGCCGGAAGCCGTTCATCTGGAAAGTTTCCATTAAATGCCGTTTTTTTTTTTTTTTAAGCAATTATATCCATTGCAATTATTACAGCTTCACGAAGATTGCGAAGCTAAAATGATGCAGTTTATTAATGAGATTCCTTCTCTTTGTGAGCGTCGACTGTTTGGGTTAAACCAAACTTTATGGGTACAAGTAGACGCAAATGAGTGGTTGTACACGGCTCCAAAGCCGGAGAGTGTGACTATATTGTGCAATCAACAAGATCCGTATGACGTGGTGGTGAACGGAACGGGAAGGTTAACTTTTCTTCAATACTGCAAGGGTTATGGGACGGGGACTGTCCTCCAAGGAGAAATGATAGCTACAATGAATCGCGCTAAGAACGATTTCATTCCCCCACTCTCCTTAACATTTGATTGCTGTAATCCAGAGCACGGGTATTCTTTGGATAAAATACATGATCATTTGCCCCTTATTAATTTGGTACAACATGTGGATGATTTAGACTATGCTAGTACTAAAGTAAGGGACCTTGAAAAAATAATTGAGAATGAGAGTCGTGAAAGAAGTAACGTAAAACATCACTTTAATATGTCAGTACTGAGCTATCTGTGTTTGGGATTCATATTTTGCTTAACTGTGTATTGCTGTTTATGTAAATGTTGCATGAAAAAATGTTGTCCAAACGCAAGAGGACGAAGAGGTGAAAGTTGCAAGGACTTGTGCATAATTTTCAAACCCAAGATTGTGAGTAACATTCGAGGGTCAGTGGAACATATCACAACCTCAAATAGGGCTAAAGACTGTGTTAGTGGTGAAAGTGCCGAAATGATGAACCTGAGTCAAAAGGAATTAAAACTGCAAGGTTATGAGTCAGGAGAGCCCTCACTTAATAAGAGATAAACACCAGATTGCTATCTGATGCCTAATAAATAATAGTGGTAATTAAGCAATTCAAACTATTGGTAGTGAAATGTTTAGAAAGACAATTAGTTGCCAAAGTGTTTTTGCATTGTTAAAAATTGTGATGTAATCCAAACTTCTAAAGGACCTTTATATTATTGGTCATTGTTCTTTTACGCATTTTTTCAAAAGGGTATAATTTGTGGTGTATGGTGTACTTGCAGTTATTTTACACATTATGGGTTCGAGAGAAACAACTTGTCGTGTTTCTCTCTTTCTAAGGAGGGAGGTGTACCATCCAGCAGCCATTGCTACTCGTGAGTTGGCACGTAGGCTTGCTGGTCCAAAGTGCAAGTCTACGAAAGGACCCGCTCGTGATCGGCGGATGTCGGTCCAGGGGTAGATAAGAGGGTTTTTTTGGACCTTCCCGTGGGGGAAGATTAAAAGGGTATCCCTAGCTTGGCTTGGGGCTGAGTTGTGGCGTGGCGACTGGCTGAGCTGGACCGGCCAGGAGGCTGGGGACATATTTGTTCATAAGAAAAGGGAATAAAGTCACTGCTTTTTTATTCAGAGTGACTCCTTTTATTTCCGGCACCAGATCCTTCCATTCGAGAGACGTTCGTATTGTCGCTAATATCTCGTTCGAAGACGAGCGGGATACGACAGCTTGACGTAATATCTCTACCAAATCATCATCGCCTACCTCCGGGGGGACATTGTTGAGAATATTTTTTTCAGTTTTGGTGACCATTCTCCTGGCCTCGACCCAATTATTGTTTATTGAAATACCACCATGGCCTACCAAAAATGTTTCAACCAGATCTTTTGATTTTAAGTAGTTGCAAATACGTATATGAGATAATGGGGCTGCATGCGAGATGGATTTCCCACCTCCGACTTTTAGTACATAAATATGTATAGGCGTATCGGGCAACGCCGGTAGAATGATTACAAATTCTTTATTAGGGCCAGCAGTGAAAGGCGTGATATTTTTTGTTTTGAAAGCAAACACTGTCTTTCTCTCCGCTGAAGGATGTTCGTCAGATCTCGCACGCAGGAGCCTTGTCTCGCGTCGCACGAGCCTAAGTTCGCGGCCGCGTCGAAGGCACTGCAAGCGGCGGAAAGCTGGTCACGGTGAGAGGGAAAGAAGCGAAGAGGGGTTGGAGGATTGAAACCCCTCCCGCGGCTGTGGCGTGAGGGGAAGAAGTGGATGGGGGATGGAGGGGCGGTACCCCTCCCGCGGCAGCCGAGTAAGGGGAAGAAGTGGATGGGGGATGTGGGGGAGGGGGATGTACCCCTCCCGTCGCGGCGGCCAAGTCAGCGGAGGAGGTGGTGTGAGGTTGATTTCGTCCAATGCGCCTTGCGCGTGGAAAGCCGCGTTCCACCAGCGATCGCTCCGCTCAGGCGGAGGCAGGCAGGAAACTCCCCACATCCACGCGCAACGCACCTGCTTATCGGTCTGCTCGCGTCGTCTACGGGACGGGGAGGTCGTCGGTGGGGAAAGAGGGGCGGAACATTCCTCGCATTCCGCCCGCCGCATCTTCCCGCCACATCTTCCCGCCACATCTTCCCGCCACATCTTCCCTTCCCCCATAGCGGCGGAGACACACCCACTTTCGCCACACATGAACACGTATAGTAACGCAATTGTGACTGTTGAAATTAGAATGCTTTACCTACCTATTATTTAAATTAACTAATGGAAAAGTTTGCCGAATTCAAGCTTAACTACTTAGTGAGCGCTCAAATGGGATATGAACCCGCGATCGTTGTTTTATCGGGCGAGGACGTTAACCTACTGAAAATGAGGCCAGAAAAATGTAAATTCAAGCCGTGACCATTGCCATCAGCATCTGGTGTTCTGGCCGTCGGCAGATCCCTCACGGATTTAATCTCGTGTTAAGCCATCAAACCCTCCGATCAAAATAATTTTTTTATCGGTCGTTTCTTCTGAACCCAACCCTAAAGTTCAACTCCACTCACTTCAAATCCAATTGACTACTTAGCGTCTCTCGCTAGGGAAGCAATGCTTTAGATTTAACCGCTACTTCAATCCCAGTACTGGTTCACTCCATTTCCTCAAATCGCGTGCCACTCCCATAATACTTGCTCAGAGCTCTCTTTACCCAAATCCTACTTATATTGCCGAATTTATTTTCTTATGGTAGTCCTCTACGCATAAAATCTTTCTGGCTTGATTTGGTGGAAGTCGATAAAAGAACACTAAAAGTATATTCCACACTCAACAATTTTATTTTCAATAGTCATGGTCATGCTTGAGCAGTCATGGTTGAGCTTCCACGCGAGACAGACGTGGGCTGGTGCTTCGCTCGAGACAGGCAGGTGCCTTAGTGATGTGTTCAGTTGCGTCCAGAGTATAAGTGCATTCAATTACGAGGATAACTTCCTACTCAATTTAGAAGCTCGAGTTACTAATATTAAGTGGAAACCGCAGTTTAAAATGGCTAATTGCAGTGTATGTAATGTGAATGTTCTTAAGCGCCAGCTAAGGATTACCTGCAGTGAATGTCAAACTCAGTGTCACGCTACTTGTGTTCACTTGTCCAAAGAGGATATCGAGTATATTGGCGCTGAAAAGCAAAGTTGGCGTTGTCCTACCTGTGCTGCGGAAAAACGTAAGAGCATGTCAGTAGTTCCACTGACGGATACGGACACTGCTAGTATCTCTCATATTATAAACCTTCTAGAAGAAGCTAAAGAGGACAGGAAACGCATGGAATTGAACTTGAACAAGGCTATTGAGTTTGTGCACAATAGATTAGATGAAAATACTAAAGTGCTTCAAGAAAACTCAACGCAGATTGCTGAATATTTAGCGACAATAGACTTACTTAGGCAAGAAAATGTTGGCTTAAAATCTCGAGTGAGTGAATTAGAAAAGAGGTTAGACGACCAAGAGCAATATTCTCGCGTTAATGACCTTGAAATACACGGCATTCCCCAGCAACCAAATGAAAATACCTTAGAAATCGTGAAAAGTGTGGGGGACGCCCTTGGTGTTAAAATAACCGACGATATGGTGAACACATGCCACCGATTGGGAAAGAAGGGACACGAAGGCGGAACGAGAGGTATCATAGTCAAATTCGTCCGTAGGTATACAAAAGAAGAAATTCTTCAAAAGAGGCGAGTGAAAAGGACCTTCTCCACACGGCACCTGGGCTTGGCGACCGATACTCCGGTGTACATAAACGAGAGCCTGAGTCCAGGTCGGAGGAGACTCTTCGCTGCTGCGCGTCTTGCGAAGAAAGAAAAGGGATACAAATATTTATGGCTAAGGCATGGGACAATACTCATGAGGAAGAAGGAGAATGATCAAGTAATCACTCTGAAATCCTCTGATGACCTGGAGAAACTGTAAGCATTCTGTGAGTGAGTTATGTATGTCTTCAACCTATCTTTACTAACAAAATGCAGAGTACTGTTAATGATAATGGATTTAATGGTGGCAGGTTCCTTGTCTTGCATCAAAATATAAGAAGTCTAAGAGCTAATTTTGATAAATTTGTATTTCAACTAATTAATCTCGATATAAAACCCGCTGTAATTGTTTTGACAGAAATTTGGGTCAATGACACTGAAGTATCTATGTATCAAATAACTGGCTATCGGAGTTTTGATGTGTGTAACAATAACTATAGGGCTGGAGGAGTTATTGCATATGTAGCAGATACTTATGAGTGTTCTTCTATTGATCTGGGTGAATTAAAAACTGCTGATATGGTTAAAATATCAGTAGGGATAAATGATTCTTCTTGGATAAGCATTATTGGTGTATATAGACTTAATTTTAATCCTGTTGAACATTTTTTGAGTGAATTGGAGAATGTATTAACCATCTCTAGTGAGAGGAATTTAATTGTAATTGGTGATATTAATTTATGTTTATTACAACCCAACGATATTTCCTTTGAATATCAAACCCTTATGGCTAGTCATGGACTGGACCAGCTTATTCGAGTACCAACTAGAATTAGCAAAACGGGTAGTACATGTATAGATCACATTTTTTGCAGAAGTAGAGATAACTATAAGTATGAGGGAAGAGCGGACGATTGGGGTTTAACAGACCATCATGCTGTATCATGTTCTTTAAATATTAATGTACCCATTAATATATACGAACGAGTTTATCGAAGCCATTGCCGGATAAACTTTAACCATCTAAATAATAGTTTGCTAAGATGTGACTGGAATGATGTTTATTCACAACAAAATGTCAATGAAGCCTATGAAATATTTATAAATAAATTGAAATGCTGCATTGAAAAAGCTGAATACGTGTCAGACAGTAACAGATCGGGAGGAATGAAGAGGCCATGGATGACTTACGCTTTGTGCGGGAGAATTTCTAGGCGAAATTTTCTGTATAAAAAAATGAGGAAACACCCTGAAAATGAAAAGCTAAATAGGTACTACGTATCGTACACGCAAAGATTAGAATATGATATTAAAAAGCGCAAAGAAAAGTATTACAGGGACCTATTTGATAGTAATGTCAATAATACCGCTGCTCAATGGCGCATTTTAGATTCACTCACGGGAGGAAAGCAAGGAAATGAGAATAGGGTGGTTTCCTATTATTTTTTTATTGCCTAAATCGAAAGATTATTACTCCTGGAGTACGTATTTCACGCTTTTAGATTATTAAATGACGATATCTATTTTTCGCGATTAATTGAAAAGTGAAAATTTTCAAGCGCGCGAAAACGCGACGCGTAAGTAGGAATGATGGGAAATCTCTCCGTACGTCGTATTTCTGGTTCCCCCTCCGCCCGGTGAGGTGACCTTGAGGCGAGGCTTAGCGCTGATTTGTCGCAGGCTGCCAGCGGGTAGCCTAGTGCCCTGCTGGCTGGTAGCGCTTGGCTTAAATAAGGATTATTAATACCTTATCAAACGAGGAAAACTTTCCGACCTTAGCCAGTTTTAATAGGTGATTATTAAGACATGTTTCCCTGAGCTCTGCGCCTCATGCATGCATTGGTAACCTCAGACGATGTATAACTCCTATCTTCTCGTATAGAAACTAGGTCCCTGTGACGTCACGTGGAGTGGAATCGCATGGGCGCCAATCTGGCCCTTTTCAAATGAGGATAAAAATGGACCATTGTCATTCGTCTAACCCGGTATTACTAAAACAAAATAATTTGTATATTATGAATACACTAATGGTGGGTAACAAATCGCAATCAATACCTTTCGTTTTCTTTGATGAAGGAAACCACCCTATTGTGTAAAAATTAGAACTAGTAATGGTATCGTTGTCACTAAGTGCCAGGACATTGTAAACGAATTTAGTTCACATTATGGTAAAGTAATTCAAGAATTGACCCAGAACAATTATTTTGAAAGTAATACGAATAAATACAAAGAAATATTCCCAACCTCCAATTCAATTGACTCACTGTTTTTTGTTCCTACTGATGCGAAAGAAATTAGCAGCATTATTAAGGAATTAAAGTCTAAAAAATCTAAAGGTGTTGATAATATTTCCACACAAGTTATAAAAGAAGTAAATGCAAATATTTCGGAGGTCCTTGCCCATATTGCTAATCTAAGTATGTATACTGGAATATTTCCTAAACAATTAAAAACTGCAATAGTGATACCAATTTTTAAAAAAGGTGATAAAATGAACGTAAATAATTACAGACCAATATCCCTATTATCTGTATTTGCTAAAATAATAGAAAAAGTTGTTAAAGTCAGACTTCTTAAATTTCTAAATCAGCATAGTTTTTTCAATAAAAACCAATTTGGATTTATGAGTGGTAAGAGTACAGAGGATGCATTATTAAAATTCTGTTCAGAGCTGAACGACGGACTGAATAAGAACTGTAGAGTTGCTGGCTTATTTGTAGACATTACCAAAGCCTTTGACTCCATTAATCATAACATACTAATGAATCGATTATGGGAAGCGGGTATACGTGGAACCGCATATGATTGGTTTCAAAGTTATCTTTGTGATCGAGATCAATGTGTGCGTCTCAAAAATTGCTACAGTGAAAAGATTCGACTCACCTGTGGTGTCCCACAGGGTTCTGTGTTGGGACCCATACTGTTTTTAATATATGTAAACAATTTATGTGCTGGCAGGTTTAAAGGTCAATTAACGTCATTCGCAGATGACACTGCACTAAGTTACTCTGTTAATAGTGTTGATGATCTATATGAACACATACAAAGTGATCTATTAACACTCAATATGTGGTTTTCGGCTAATTATATGTTGTTAAGTGAAAAAACGAAATATATTATGTTTAGCATGAGTAAATCTACCTCAAACAAAAGTAAACTATACTATCAATGTGCAAATTGTATAAAAGATAATGTTACTTCCTGTGATAAATGTATTTTGATCGAACAGGTTAGTCACATAAAATATTTAGGTATATATTTTGACCAAAATTGTAAATGGAAGTCTCACATAAATAAATTAAAATCAGAAATGATTACTATTGTAAGAAAATTCTACTTCCTCAGATACATATGCCCTGAATCAGTAATAAAAATGGTATATTATGCTCTCGTTAATTCAAGATTGCAATACGGAATAGCCTGCTGGGGTGGAGCATATTTTATCAACATTAAACCATTGATAGTGGCGCAAAAAAGGGTTATCAGGGTTATAACACGATCGTATAGGAAAAGCCACTCATTTCCTCTATTCAAAAAATTAGATGTCCTCCCACTAAGGCATTTATTCATTTATAAAGTCCTTAGAATATTCTATAACCGTAGTGGTGAAAAGGCCCGACCACAAAACTATGATATTAGAGCTTGGAGAAACTTCCATATACCTAGGCCGACGACCGAAATTTATCGACAGTCATACAATTACTTAGGGCCTAAATTGTTTAGCATGTTGCCGAGTAATGTAGCAAACTCGGAAAAAAGATGGGGATTTAAATCCGCCGTTAAAAAATGGCTTATGATGTGTGAGGAAGTAGAGTTTCTACTAAGAAAGGTGGGTTAAAAAAGTTTACAATAAAAGGTATATTGTATATTCTATGTATGTAATTATGCGTTTATATGAGAAAAATAAGAAAAATAGTTATCCTTGTCCAAATATTTGAAATACGTTTTGTAATAATGAATGCAATCGGCAATAGAACAAATAACTGAATACAAAGAAATTTTACTTCTCATGTGTGCTAGCACCAGACCTATGTAAAAAGTTTATGATGGTAGCCCCAAAACTACTAAAAGGGGTACCTATATATTCCAAAATATTTAAGTATGTTCTAAAATGTAATATTTGATTGTAAATGGAATAAATTATATATTATTATATTATATATTATTATATTCTATTTTATTTTATTTTAATTCAATATAATTTCAAAACTCAATAACCGACCGTGGTTTGAACACATTGTACATGTACTTGGAAATGACGGCGTGTTGAAACCATGGTCAGTTGTTGAGTTTTGGAATTATAAAGCGTGGAATAAACTGTTAGTGTTCTTTTATCGTGTATTCCCTTACGTACATTTCCTTCGATTACTACTTCATTATGGTTCAGAAACAGTTTCTCTACCAGTTATAAACATATTTCGCCAATATCGATATCATTGTTAAGATATAATGATACACTATTAAATTCAACTGCCTGGATGCAAGAATTTTAGCCTTCAAAGCCGGGAATAATCTGCGACATTACGTTTTATTACTGAGAACCAAGTTATGTTAAAGGAAGGTGGGATGGAATAGGTAAATAGAAAATTCCAGAAAAAAATGTGGAATAATTGCATACTTCAATTATTTTATTGATTCTCTTATTTTCACAGCCACGAAAAAGCGCACTTAAGGTCATTACAGCTACGATTGCAAGACGATTTCAAACTCCAATTCCCAGAATAGAGGTAAGGTGGGACTCGAGCCCGCGTCCTTCGAATTAGCAGGCGAGGACTTCACCCTGCCGCCGCCGAGGACGGAAAAGAAATATTTGGCTGAGAGTTGTAAGCCACGGATCAGAACGTGGATCTGCAGGATTTGCGGTGACATACCTTCCTTCCGCAGAAGACGAGATCTTGATGTTATTAATCTGTTCTACTGAACGGGGTAAGATTCACTGACATCTTTAAATATACGAAATGAATGGACTCGAACATACTCCTCCGAAAACTAGAAATGCTTGCGAAAGCAAATATATACTTTTATCCAAATTTTAATGTGATAAAAACAAAAGAAAAATTACTATTAGTTTGTCAACTGAATTCCCGCCTTTTTTTATTGTAACATTCCACTTGTCATTAAATAATTGTAGCTCAATGTATTAAGAAATTTGAAAGGAAAAATTTTTCCCGGAATGTAGGCTAAGATCTTTGAAGATAAATTACCTTTACTTTTCAAATCGATAAAATGGATTATCAAGTTCAGAAAAATGAGCATTTTTGACACATTATTTTTTATTTTAATCCAAATTATAAGGGCACAAAAGCACTTTTCAAACTCTTTTCTATGTATGGAGTGGCTGCTGTAGCTGAAAAAAAGGCTAGAGATCTATGCAAATTACTGAAAGGATATTTTGACCTCTCTGGCCGCCCGGCTGAATTCGAAGGCAATGTAAAAATGGTAAAAACGTAGTCGCACACCAAACTCTTTGAGCGATGGTAATCTTCCATATTGCCTGAACGATAATTGCGTGAATTTAATTTTTTTAAAGCGCAGTTAACCGACTAAACTGAAAATGGCTTATGTTCATATCTTCCGAAAAAGGAAATCCTCTTCTTTCAGGACCTTGATGGGATTTTTCTTCTCTATTGTATTCCTCAATTTAAAATTTCATTCGGCGTTGTGTTATTAATTTAACTTCCAACGCACTCGAAGTGCTCTTGAAGTTCTTAAATGACTCGAACTACAAAATAACTGCAAAATATATAGAGCTTTGCCTGTGAGAAGATAATTCACAGTTTTGAAGGCAAAATCTGAAGAGAGGGATTCACGTTTCAACTTCTCCTTGACCTCCATGGATGCGTTCGCGTGCCGTGCTAGCCATGGGATCATAGGCACGCCGCTCGCAGATCCCTACTCTTTCTCTTCAATGACTTTTGAATGATCATCCGATGGCTCATGTTGCAGATTCCGGGAAAGGAAAATTTTTCGTGCCGTTAATTCCTGCCCGTTAATCGCTGCAAGAGATTACAAACGGCGAACGCAGAAGCATACGTCAGTCTGACTTTCCTGACATGGCGGCTGGTTCATTGCGTCCTTGTTCCAACTCTTGGAGAATGGAAGACTTGAAATTAAATTTAGCTCCACTCACCGTGTGCTGGTGAAACTTTTTCACTTTGACATTATGACTTCAATTTTAAAGCTTTACTATGCACTAACCTATCTCTAAAGGTTTAAGAGTTGTTTAAAGAGTACGAAAATAATTTCTTTTAATTTATTTTATACTGTTGGTCATACAGGAATATCATGTGGAATATTTGACGCAGAAGATTTGGTTGGCGTATTTACACTACGGGCAGATCGTTTTGTTGTCGGAAGAATGTCTGATAGTTTAAATCCCTGATATAATCTTTGGACAAACCAAACGAAAATCCTCTCGGTTAGAGGTGACTTAAGGAAGTACACTGCCTTCTCTGCATACCAAAGAATTGCACGCCTCTGGCTTACTCCAGGTTGAGCCCTACCCTCAACTATCAGAGTTCGCATTTGGAGTGAAACACTGACTGTGAGTGTAGGCTCATTAAGAAAAAGATGAAGTAAAGAAATAGACCAAAAGAAATTAATTTCTTTCAAAGGAATGTCGTAAAATAATAGAATAGGTAGTATTAGTGAGAAAAATGAGTCAGTAGCGTAGCCGGGGCGGGGGTGGGGGGTGGTTCGGACCCGCCCCTGAAATAAAGTTATTTTCTTTCTTAAAAGAAAACAAATTATTGAAAAATCATGAATTTACAAAATATTTCTTCAACAAATTAAGTTTATCGTTGATGAAAGGTGATAAAATTATTTTAAAACCCATTTCTTGGTACCCTGTTTTTCAACTAAGTTCCCACCTCGTTTTGGACCCTCTCCCACTACGAAATTCCTGTCTATGCCACTTGAGTGTGGTAGTCTAAAGGGTAGATGGCTTGGCTGCTGATCGAGGGGGTTCCAGCTAACTTTTCAAAATCCGGAGCCCTCCGACAACTACCTAATCAAACCTAAGGGAGTCATCGTCACTCCTCCATTGTGGACTCGTGAAGCCAGGAAGCCCACGGCTCCCGCTGGTTTTGTTTATGCTGCAGGTCGTTTGGGGGGGAGGGCCTTGGAGTTCAATGGGCCACGCGTTTCCCGGGAGTCGACTCCACCGACCGCCAGTGTTGGATTCGCTGTCACGGAGACAAGACTCTCGCACCGCGGTCGCCTCCGTAGCAATTTCAATCCGGTGCTTTGGTATCTCGTGCATAGCCGTGCTATTTTTGCCAAGTTTTGCACGGTTCACAATAAGCGATACTTGTTCTTTGCGGTCCAACAACGGGAGAATAGTGGAACGGACAGCGTTTACTTTTAAAGCCGTTAATAAAATAGTATTCACTTAGATACACGGTAAAAAGCTTTCCCGACGATCTCGCCCCATGAATTCTCTTCTGGTTCTCCTCCGGGTCAGGTTTTTCTTACCTCTAGTTTTCGGTGCTCGTCTCGTGTATCAAAACGTGGGTCACGGATATCCAGACGCGATGGAGAACCTGAGAAGAATACCTGTTGCTTACCGGGACATTTTTTTTGTGGATATTTATTTTTTGCGTGGAGCAAAATGCTTTCCATGTGTCGCTATGCAGATATGCTCGCTTAAGATCTTGTATCAGTGCATCTGTTCGCGTGCAGTGATGGGCTACTTTTCAAGTTCAACATTTTGTATTTTCGTTGCCGGCAATTAATTTGGTTGGAGTATGAGACTATTTTGGTGGTAGTGTTGCTTATAATTTAAATAAAACGTGAAATTACCAGGCCAGTGAATGTTTCCGGATGGTGTTACTCGGTTTAGCGAGGTTACCCTTCAACCAGCATCGCAATTCGGATTTACTTATATCTTTTGATGGTGATTCCACTGTGAACCATATTGCGGCTGTCTACGTGCTTAACTTATCCACGTGAGAGTTTATGCATTGTGCTTCTTGTCGGAAGTCTGCATACCGCTGGAGTGCATGGACGATGCTGTGGTTGTTGGCCAGCCATTAGATACTTGGAAAACTTCAGCCAGGAAACCGGTGAGAGCATAATTTATTATTATGGTCATCTTCAGTTCCCTAGCAATATCACATGCCTCATTGCTGTATTATTATTTCGTAAAGTCTTGTTTGATGGTAACTAAATTAAAGATTTTTCATGTATTCCACATTCTAAACAATAAATTTTCATCTATTTCACCTGCAACTGTTGCATAGGTAAAAGAAGCAGATGCTTCAGAGACGAAGTGAAAGGCCATAAAATGTATTTTGTAAATTCACCAACCTTTGTGCCGCTTCTATCATTTTTACAATGTCGACGTTGCTGCTTTTATCCATTTTGGCCATGGAGCCGAGTTGAATTTCTTAAAGCAATGTGAAATTGCGTACTGTCTGTCTTTAGTCATTTGGCGATAGCTTTTAATAGATCTCACCGCTTCATGACCTTTCGCACCCTCCTGTGTGTTAACCTCTTGGTCGTTGGCCCTTGGCTTGATATTCAACACTAAAGGCTTTCGTTTTCCTTGTGTCCACCCAATTCTTCTTCAGTTTCTGTTTTTTTTTCCACGTTTTGATTAGGTCAGTCTCTTGCATGCTTGTTTCTTCTTGTCTTTTTTATCTTTAAGCTTAAATTAAACCACTTCCCGGTGTACTATAGATCAAAGCCAGAAGATAAGGACATTTTTATGCTATTTCTGAGGCATGGTGAGCCGACATTTTTTACATTTGCAGTTATCGATCAACTGTAGCATAAATTTTAACGATACCTCAAAACTGTTTCCAGCTATTCGGCGCTGAGCGAATGTAAACAATCGAGACTGATATTAATTTTAAAATGTATCAAAAATAATGTAATCAACCTTGATTTGTCTTAAAATAAAAAAGAATATGTCTTTTCCGACTTTCAAAACGCATCGCATACACCAGATGCAGGAAATAAAAGTGACTATACTAATGTTTCTTTTTTAGGCTAAACTTTCAAATGCGGCAATGAAATAATTAGTGAGCTTCCCTGTTGATAGAGTTTATTAACATTCACTCATATCGTTACTTTTATATGCTCATTATGGCTCATTGAAAAATTGCAAATAAATAAAAAAATGTCTCTCTCAGTTTTCTTTTTAATTCGGGGTAACTGTAGGACTAGATAACGTTTAAACGTTTTCTTAAAGTGACAACAAAACATACGCTATAAAAATAAAATAAAATAATTTCTGCCTCTTATTGTGCAGGATGAATGCTGTAGACGTATTAGTATTCCCTAGGTTGAGTTGCAAACTTCATGAAGTTGACAAAGCGACTAAGTTTACGGTGCGTGGAGTCGTTTATTTCACTGGCGTGTCCACATTTTTGAAATTTTCATAAAAAGTGATGAAGAAAAAATTATTTTTAGAATGAGGCATAAATAATTTTTGCGTACAAGCCCATTTATAAATATGCAAAGTAAAACGGCACATCTATCTGGCGCCGTCAGTAGAGAACTTTTGAAGAACTTTTCTTAAATTGAAGTTTCCCTTTCACCAGCGTAAAGCTAAGAGAATTGCTATTGTGATGGTCTTTGGTATGGTTTCCGCCGAGTTTGTAGACCCCTTCATTTGTGTCTGTTTCAACTCAATCCTGATTGGCAATGTTCTATAATCAGTTTTTCGATTGCCAGCAGTCATGACGCTCATATTTGTAAGCTTTCCATAGTTTATAGGATAAGAAATGGCTTCTTCATTGCAATCGGTTGGGATTGAGGAAAATTAATTATTAATCCCTCATTTTACTTTCGCCGTAATCATCGCCTATGAATGGATGAATAGTTCTCGGGCTTTCCACCGGGTAATAAAATCCTTCTCCGAGAACTTTTCATCCAACACCTACGCCGGGAAAACACCCGATTATATTTTATCGTCTATGAATATTGGAGAGAGATTTATGGGAACGAACCCGGTTTAATGCGGTGCCCTTTCTAATGCGAAGTATTGGAGACAGAAGTCAAGCGCTAAGAAATTGACTATTCTTTTCGAGCATGTTCCGTAGGCGTTTAAATCAGAATAGGCTTCGTTTTCGCCTTCCATCATCTTTCTACCTCTCGTAAGTCAAAAGTTTCAATTTCAATTTCAAAAAGCGTTTATTTCCAATGCTGCCAGTGTACATGAATATTTACATAGTATTGGTAATATATATATAGACATATTTACAGCATGAACCCCGTTATAGGACATTTTTCCTCTTCAGGGCTTGTCATTGGTATTTTAGTTTACATATGTTTGTGAGCTTGTAGCAGCATTGTCATACAGATTTTGCTGGAACTCTTTTCCTCCGGGATGGCTTTTGGTCTGACATTCGTCCGAGACGTGAGGGAAACCGGCAAAACCCCACGTAGACCGCCGTGTACATGGTGCTGATGAGTGTTGATGTTGCAGCAGAAGTCAAGTGGTGTCTGGAAGGCGTTATCCTGGTGTCCTTTGCTTAGCCGGTGTGGAGTGCTGTAATTTTACAGATCGGAATTAATATACAATATGATACAATAGAGCAAGCACTAGGTTGTTATTGGGCACTTTGATATATATACAAGTTTATATACAAGTGGATAAATATATTATTTATTTACATGATGAGCAAATCGTTTATGGTCATTGTCATTTTCATTTGTATATTTATTTACATGCCATTCGTCAGAGTTAAGATAATTATCAGGCTTTATTTTGCTTTACATATTTACATTTAATTTTAATAGATGAATGAGCTTTATTTCAGGATATTTAACTTTAAATTACTTAGGACAAGATAGGAAAGGAAGTTAGTTAAGTCCTGGGCCAAATTGGCGTTAAATTTATGCAATTTAGGTTCATATTAAGTAAAGTATTCAAATTGATATTATTGACTAGGTGAAACTAAATTTGTTTAACAGATATTTCTTGGTATCCGTAATGCAGATAAAGTCAAAGGTCATGCATATGAATTGAAAGCAGGATTTGTAAGATGAAATTTGTGCATAGAAATTTAACTTTAAGTATTGATGTATTTGATTGAAGTTATTGGTTCCTGGATTAAAGATTAAATTTGAGATAGTTCACCACAATTGAGGACCTTAGATGTTCATATTACTGAGTTTACTTTAATTTAAATTGAATTTAATAGCACATAAAATTGATATTCAAATAGAGAGCAAGTTTACTGATTTGCCGTAAGGGCCAGCAGTGCGATAGGATTTAAAATTAATTTATGTAAGAAAATGGAATTTTGCTCATCCGTCTATCTTCTGCACCGCCGCCAGCTGCTGATTCCATGAGTAGACCGTCTTCACGGAGTACCCAAGGACATCACGCGCCGCGTTGTCTAGGATGTTGGCCACTTCTGCTCTCTCCTGCGGGTGCAGGTTGGCCACGAGGAGGCTCAGGAGCCGCAGGAGGTCGTCCTTGGTGACGAGGGACTCGGATGCCGGACCTGGAGAGGGGAGAGAAGCGCAAGACGTTAGTGGGACAGTTTGCGCCAACCCTTCCGGCTTAGCCGGTCGCACGGGGCATTTTCAGTCCCCGGCGTGATGCCTTCCTGCGCAGTTGGCACATTTCAGACACTCCGCCTCGCAAGTTGCGGAGCGATGGCTCGCTCCACACCTTGCACAACGAAGGTCCTTCGTGCACCTGTGTGTCGGGTGGTCGAAACCCTGACACCTGCGGCATTGGGCGGGTTGGCAGCGTGGCGGATGGGAGGGCTCTACTCGGAACCGCTTGCCAAAGGCAATCAGTCCGTCGTGCAGGAGCCGCTGCGCCGTGTCTGCGTCTCTCGTGATGACCCTCATCAAGGTGGTTGGTTGGCCGGTCCTTCGGGCGGTGATCCTCATCACCCGGATGCAGCGAAGACCGGCGAAGACCGGCGAAGCCCAGTGCCTCCTTGATGTCTGCCTCCGTAGTCGTCCTGTCCACGCCGCGCACCACAACTGAAAAGGAGGAAAGAGAGGGGCGGTTAGTTGTTGCCGGCCGAGCGGTCGAGCGCCGCACGAGTGCAGCGCACGGCTCGCCCAGCCGGTGGCTCAGCTTCTTAATCTCCTCCGCACTCTCGAAGAGGCTGCCATACGCCGCTGGGATGCGGAGCATGGCGCGTCTCTCTTGCGAGAATACGGAGACCTCTGCCGTGCGGAGAGAAGGGAAGGTAGAGGTCAAGGCGGAGAAGAAGGATTTCTGGGTAATGGAAGCGGGAAGATTGCTAACGAACACCGAAGTGTCATTAGCAGGTGGTTTGGAGGCGGCAGAGGTTGAAGGAGTCGGATGTCGTTGGGTTGGGGTTTGGGAGGGGGAGGGAAAGGGTGAGAGTTCGGTGTCGGACGCCGTGTCCGATTGGTACGAGACGTCCGATGGCGTGTCCGGGGGTGGGCTTGGCTGCGGCGGCGGAGCAGGAACGGGGTTGGCGGGCTTGACGGGCGGCTTATTCACCACTCCGGTGACGACGGCCTTCTTCTTCCTGCCCCGATTTTTCATCCACGACACGCCATCGTAAGGGTCCTTAGACGCCTCACTCCGGCTATGCCCTGGATTACTCATCGGTCTTGTCCTTGTCGAGGTCGTCCTTCCTTCCTTCCTTCCTTCCTTCCTTCCTAGGCTGGTAGGCTGCTTGGCTGCTTCCTTCGTCCGTCCGTCAAAAGTTGAAAAAAGGATGAATATATATGATTTCTGGACTCTGAAACCGTAAGCTGGGCATCGTTTTTATCTCTACCTCCATTGCTTGAAGTGATAGAGAGAGTAACGCTGTGATTGACATCTCCGCCTGTATCCATAATTAGTAATGTCTGGTATTAATAACCAATACATCATGTTCTTTATTTATAATTTGTTCGAAAGGACGAATTGCAGTGGAGACTAACGTTAACGCTGTCTGCTGCATGATTTATCTTTCTCAAAAGCTATCGCTAGAGACCTTATCGTGTAAATTTCAGCTTTTTTTAGTCTGATCGTCAAGTTTAAAAAGCTTAGTGCAAAGTAACTTATACGAGAGCATTCTTGGAAGATTTCTTGAGGTGTTTAAGTTGTTTGAATTGTTGAATGAGTTGTTAACTTTGAATTAAGTTTGCTTCGCCGGAAATTACATTGATTTTTCGATCACGCGGCCGGGTTCGTCTCCGCGCGTCTGGAGTTGGAATAGCCGCGACGCGGTAAGATTTTTAAAAGTGTACTTATGGGTTTTAACGCTCAGTATTCACCGTTTTTAAGCTTTGCTTCAAGACATCGATTCTCAATTAGTCTATGGTGAAGAGTGTGGAGAATTTTCAGCCAACGTAAGCGCACGTTTCATTGAAGTTCATTTAGTTTTCTTTCGATAAGATCGAAGACCATGCTTCTATTAAAAGCATTCAAACCTCGAAAAAGTGAGTTGTTTCCCTGGGACTCATACAAAAAGACCTCCCATAAAGACACCAGCTGAGACCCTTATACCTTCTTCACTCTCCGTTCTCTGACCCCATGAATCCTACTGCGAAAACGGTCGTTTTATGACACCGCGGAGCGGAGGCTTTGACGGTCTTAGCGGGGTATGTTTTGTCCACCAAAATGCCCTGCCGTACACTTGCTTACATTTCGGCTGGGGGAGTAGAAGCAAGAAATTCATGCTAAATTCAAGTAATATTTTGAAAAATAAACAAGGAAGTAAGGCCTATGAGTGAAACAAAGCAAAGGCTTTAGGATTATTAAATTATATAGCGGATTATTAAACTATATTGTCCATAAAAATAACACACTTCATCGCAGAATAGAATAACAAAATAGAATGTATTATCAAAGGTACAATTATAAAATATACAAAAAGAGATCTCTAGTGATGTTATTACAATGTAAACCTGTAAGCATTTGAAAATCTTAGTGCAAAACGAAGGAGGAATTAGTAATCCACGTGTATTGTACGAGTACGTGTTCAGTAATTGAACCTTTTGTCCGTATTATTTTGACATACCAAGTGCCTATGCAATTCTGTTTTTAAGGATGAAATTCTCATCTGAAAGTATTATTTTAGACTTTTTATTCGAGGAATAGCACCATCATCTACTTGTTAGTTATCGAGCAGTGCTATAAATAAAGCCTTGCTGCCGTATATTTTTTTTAAATTGGGCCTAATATTCGTAAAGGCTAATTTCATTGCCTCTAAATGCCTTATTATGCGTTTCGGTTTTGCCGGCCAATCTTCGGCGCAGTTAACATAAAAATTGGCCGTTACGGTTGAATGGGCGAATAACATGGCAAGGCGATTTGTTGTTGATGACATTAACGTCCAAGTTAAAGGTACAATTAGCATTAGCATGGCGAGGAGCCAGGTGCAGCGCCGGCCCTGGGGGTTGGTTGATCTCCTCTCCCCCGCCTCTCCGCCCCCACAGCCACTGCCTCGTATGTTGCCCCCGCCCGCCCCTCGACTTCACGGGAAGTTGGGAACCTCCGTCCCCAGTTGCCTTGGCATTTCAATTCTCTTCCTCTCTCTCTCCCCCACCCTCCTCCGCGGCTCTCCTGGACCCTTTTTAGTATCCTATTAACCCCCAAGGGGAACGAACGGAGAAGGTGAGATGAAGGAGGACGAATGAGAAAGTTCTCGGCGTGGTGGGCGGAGATGGTGAGGAAGAGAGTGTCATTGTGAGGGGACAGCGAAATGCTAGACGGATATGTTTGTCAAGTAGGCAAGGAAAAGAATCTGATTTGAACGAAATCATTGATGTTTTAATCAAAATGTAAATATTAATGTATTTCTCTTGGTTTTGCAATCGGGTAACAAGCACCCAGAGGACGAGGAACGGTTCGGACCTTAAGACTTCGGAAATTATAGAAGAATCCCCCGGTAAAAACCTGAGAGAATTAATCATAGTTATTACGCCGGTGAAGCACTAAATCTTTCAGCTTCAACCTGGTTGCCGTATTTCCAGATATTTTCATTTCCATTTTATCCTTATCTCCCTTTTGAAAATAATATACGATGTTTTTCATTTTAGGAACCTGCGAAACTTAATTCACTTCAATATCCTTCATGACCAAATCATGGTATTGTATGTAATGCAATTCTCTTTTTTCAATCTGCCATCTTGCAGTTGCATTCGTAATTATGAATTATAAGGTCATTTTTAAAAGACCTTTTTTGGCATTGAATTATTATTTCAACGCACGTATTGTCAATTTAAATTATTAGGTTGATATGTTAACATCGTTAATAATTCGAATTTGGTATGAAATTCTGTGTTTTGAACATCTTTAACCTTGGACCTAATGTTTTGTTTTCTTTTCAGGTGAGTAATGATGGGAAATTATGCACACAGCCTAGGTTGAATATCACAAGGGTTTGCTGGTGATCGTAAGTTTTTCACAACAATTGAAGATTATTTGTGATCTCACGATCTTCGATTTGTCTATATTCATAGCGCTTCCGTCACTGGTCTACCGTTTATTTCGAGCCGGCTGGAAATTAGCATTAGATTGTGATCGGCATTCTAGCCTGTCCATCATATTAAAAACTCCCTCTGCGTTCCATTAGGTTCGATGTCGTAATCGCGGGAACAAGAGATACCATGCACGTCGTAATGGCCACGTCCGTAATTATTGTCAGCGCGAGTCATTTGTCAAGTGCATACGCCAAGGGTCGCCTCGGTTTGTGTCCGTTACGGGAGCGAGGGGTTGAATTGAAGTCCGAACTGGTTTCTGCAGGTCATTGGGGGTGGGGGAAGGGGGAGAAGTCCCCGGAATCGTGAAAGCCAGGCCGCGCCGAACAAATTGGGCTCCAGCGGCTTTATGGAACAAAACGCGTTAAAATAAATCCTCGTGTTTCATTTAATCGTGGTGGCCTCCACCGGCTTTTTTTTACCGCTTCTTTGCATTTAATCAGTGTGTTTTGAATGAGAGAATCGTGTAGTTTAGAGTTCCCAATCTTAAAAACAAGGAAGTATGGCAATGGGTTTTGATTTTTTTCTGAGTGCCGTTCTTCTGATTAAGGTGATCAACGTGAATTCACGTGCGCATTATTACATCTTACTTTTAAAGAATTTCCTCTTGCACCATTATTTGTCGATACAAAGTACTACAGGTGCGTTTGATGTGTACTGGACCCCCAAATTAATACATGTCTAACAAATGGGAACCGCATACGTACTTTTACCATTGTGAGACGCTATAATCAAGTTGATGACATCATCATAGTTTATTTCAATCATGTCATGAAAGTATTATTATTATTTGAGTGTTTTACCGATTAAGATAGGTTTTCATGGAGTATCTAAGAAGCACAATGGCAGTCCCACCTTCAATCAGGAACTTCCCACATCAATTCATAGTAAGACCTAACCCCTTCTATTCTCAAAGCACTGCAGGAAAAAGTGACTTTGTACGCAGTCACGCGAAGATAACCCCGAGAAAATGGCTTGATGGGGTAACTGGCTGGCAATACGGGAGTTCCGGGTTCGTATCCCGGCTAAGTCAAATTTTTTCATGGCGAACTTCATCATATCGTGTATTTCCCTTTTATTTTTTATTAAAAATTCTATTATCTTTCGTCTTCTCCCTCGTTTACCCATCTTTACCCGCTAACCTTGTTTTAATCATGTTACCCGATTTAAGATAACTATTCTTTTTCGGGTCTTAGGCTTAGCTCTCTTTGATTTTTTATTCGGGGAATTTCATGCCACGATAGTGATTTCTCCTATCGCTCACTGCTCTTCAGTCAGTCCCGTAGAGCAAGGGAGATCTTCAACGTCCTCAAAACTGCCTCGGCAGGGTAAGTTAGGGAGATGGGTCTCAAGATAAGTGCAATATTTGTTGAAGTGCTTGAGGTAGTTGGCTAATTGGTGGATAAAGTTTGCTGAATCCTTTTGAGGGTAACTTTCGGAATCCATAGAGACACTCATTCCTAGTGTTCTGTCCTGCGTGTTTGTTTGTGATTCCGCCGCGACGGAAGAGGGATTGTCTCGAGGGGACGCGTGGAGGAAACGCTGCCACCCAGCCATGTTTAGAGGGAAAGCTTTGGAAGGTTTGCCTGGAATGAGGAAGAAAAAGCTTAGCAAATAAATGTACTGGCGAAAGTAAGATGACAGGGGGGGTAAAAGTTTGGTAAAAGTTCGGTCACAGTACTTCGGAATTGCTCTACTTCACTTCTGAAGGATTATTTGGTCTATATCTCCAGATTTAATTTGTCATTCGTGGTGTGGATTGATGTTAAGTGTGTGGGACCTAAATGGATTTGGCTACGCAAGTTAAGTTTTTACCATTTTGCAGGTGTTAACAGTACAATAGTACAAAAATATGAAATTGATTTCCAGCCATTCCGCCCATTTCTGTCATTGAAATTTTCAAGAAACTCTCCTCGATATAAAAATTATATTGCTCTCAGGTGTCTCCTACTTTTAAATAAAGTTATGTCTGAATATAGTGGAAGATTTGTCCGTCATTAAATTACATGCACCCACGCGCCGTTGTATTGTCACTGTCATGATTGGTTCGTGTTAATAAAGAGCTCTGATCTTCCAAATCGATGGTAACAAAAGTCATTAGTTAAATTAGTACGGCAACATCTAATTTTCCACCTAATTCAGATGAACTGAAATGAAATTGAAACCTTGGAGGCATTTGGCGAAATTAAACCCACGTAGCCTTACAGAATGAATTATCGTTTTCTCGTGCTCGGGGCTAGGACAGAATAAGAGGGGCATTTGGTTGGAAGACTTAGTGGGACTTACGGTGGAGGTCGACGCGACGCGCTTGGGTGGAAGGAGAGAAGGGAAAGATTTTATATCGAGGGAGAGGAAAGGAGGCAGTTATCTTCAATGAAAATTTCCCATTGCATATCCCCCGGAGCGAGGCGAATGTATCAGGCGAAGTGAAAATGTATCCGCACTATTTTCTAGGAGATAAAAACTGCCACCGCCGCGAGTGGATGAGATGGCCTTAAAAGGCCGTTTTACACGGTACACGGAAGTGCGCAATCTGACGTACGTGTGAGGGCGCAATCAAAATTGCGTCGTGTAAAGCGGTGAATTGCTAGAACACATGCGAGAATGCGTGGATGCGAGACGGCAAAATAGCCCCTGTTCTAATTTCGTTCATGCATTCGCGCAATTCCACGCCATTTTATAAATTAATGCAGCTCTAACCTGCGCAATTCCGTGGACCGTGTGAAACGGCCTTAAAAGTTATGCCCCGAAATTAGAACAGGGGCTATTATGCCATCTCACATCCACGAATTATCGCATGTGTTCTAGCAATTCACCGCTTTACACGACGCAATTTCGACTGCGCCTCCGTACGCATGTCAGATTGTGCAAGTACGTGTCCCGTGTAAAACGGCTTTTAGAGAATTGATGAAATATATTTAGATCTGCGAACGCAGGAAAGAAGCCTACGGTCAATGAAGACGCCTCTCGAGCGGCTATGAAGGTGTGGGAACTTAGGATATGCACTTCTATTCCGGTATTGTCCAACAGCTTTGACGAAATGGATTTTGGGTGAAGGCCGCCGGCGTCCGCTGCCCCCTCCCCTCTCAAATTCCCCAGGAGCGCCAAAATGCACACCAATTGCGTCTTTCTTCGTTAGTCTTACTACTATTTGATGTTTTAGCATCGTCCGGTGAGAAACAATCACGAAAGAATTACTCAATTATCTGCTTTCCAGTCTGTATTTCTTATATCAGTGTCATTCCTCGTCTTTCGCTGCTGTCAACAAAGTTTTGGTAAATTCTTTCGCAAATCTCTTGTCCGCATGTATAATAAAAGGAATATTTAAATTCAAATTTGAGCGTTCATCAATAGATTTCTAATTTACACGGCACTAAGCTCAGATATAGCCGAAGGAACCGGAGTGTCTCCCTAATATATCATCAGCGGGTAGTCCTTTACGTCGATATTAAAATACAGCCATTAAAAAAATCTCGGATTGGTCGCCGAGCGCATCCTTGCAGCAACGCAAATTGGGTCCCTAGATTACCCTCCCAATGTTTATGTCGCAAATCTAATCCAACGTAGTGCAATTAGCAAATAGACCACTGTAAGGGATGAAATGCGATTTGATGCTTTCCTAGCGAAAGATGTGGGTAAACTCTTCTCGGAATTCAACATAATTTATCCCTGAGGATGAGTCCCGAGTCGGAGCTTGAAACGTTGGCCATTATGGAAAAGTTAACCCGGTGGGAATCCCGAGAAGAGTTTACTCACACAGCAAGGGATGTTGGAATTACGCTTATATCAAAGGGATGATGCCTCCTTTTTGGGCGGTATTCGCTTCGTTCCATCATAATCAAATCTTTTTTAATTTTGTGTGTATACTTTTCACTCGGAAAGGAATCGTTAATCGCAAATTTCATAACTTAATCTGATCCTCCGACTCCGGGAGGAATGTGTTTTTTTGGGCTCGTTGAAGGGAGCTGGGTTCGTGGATGGTGCTGCCTCTAGTGCTGAGTGGTGGTCGGAGGGGGATACGGCTGGCAGGCGAGGAGCGAAGGGGGGACGCTGGGTAAAGGGCTCAAGATGACGGCAAGAATGATTCTTTTGCTTTTATTCGGAGGATGGGGCCACTCTTTCCCTTTCCCTGCAGGCGGGTGCGCGAGCCGTTAGCGCGAAAACAGAGTTTGGGAGGGGGGTGAGGGAGACGAAGGACGACGGGGTGCTGAGAAATGCTCGCTCTTCGAGGATGAATGCGCGGGAGGCCATCTTGTCGGGAGTTTGAGTGGGTAGCGGAGGGGAGGGGGGGGGTGCGCTCGGTGAATGGACGACGAGGAGGACACTTGAGCGTCAAGAATCTGCCGTGTCATTCGTTGACGGATTTCCCGGAATCCAGTGGTCGATCGAGCCACACTAGAGATCAAAACAGAGAGGCAGCTGAGTGAAACGGAGAAGGGTGAACCTCTTCTCGGGCTCCATGAGTGAAACCTTACACGCCCTTCACGCTCATGGAGATATCAGGGAAATGAGGTGGGTGTTGGAAGTGTGGTGCGACTTAATGAAAGCATATTGGCCTCAAGTTGAGGATCGTTAGACTTTAATGGTGTCTCTGGTGAGTGCAGCCGTCAAGGGATTTAGGTAATCCGATTGTGGCCGGAAAAGTCGATAGTAGATGTGAAAGTGGAATTTCCTCTTTCTTTTATTACTTTTTTACTAATGAAATTGTTGAGATTTTGGTCATAAGGGTAATGCGGTGGTAGGAGAAAAAAGTGACGTTGGAATAGAAGTTTATGAAACAGAGTAGCTGCAGCGAAGATCGTTTTAGAGTAAGATGATTTTTGGTGAAAACCAGCCTGATGAGGAGCGCAGTTAAAGGCTCTAAGTATCACAAATCTCTATGAGTGTGGGCATTTAAATGAAGGATATTCATTGCTATTGTCATCTGCGCAGTGGTTTTCAAAGCATGGTGAATTTCATGAGAGAATAATTTATCGTCTTTGCAAATACATTTGAAATAATAGAAGGACTTTCCAAGTTTTTAATGTGTTCTTTAGCGTTTTATTCATCTACATCTACATAATGCCCCGCAAGCCGCCTAAAAGGCGTGTGGCAGGGGGTGTTAGGACACCAGCCGTTTACAGCTATTAAAAAAAAGAAGTGCTCTAACGAGGTTGGGACAAGCGTTTATTAAAGTCCTTTATTGTTCGGGGGAAAAACGAATTCCCATATCTATCCGTTCGGCAAAAAATCTCTCTTAATTTATCGCTTCTGTCGGACCTGGAAATATAGTGTGGCTCTAAGATTATGTTCTCTGTGTCGCTCTTAAAGATATCCTTTCTCCATTGTTCAAGCAATCTAAGCCTAGCGCGCAGCCTCCGAGTCTCCAACGGCTCTCAGCCTAATTCGCTTAACATCTGGGTAACACTGTCTGTACGCCCGTAGCGGTTTTTGACGAAACGCGCAGCCTTCCTTTGTATCTTATTCAGTTCGCGGATTAAGTCTTTCTGCACTGAATCCCATACACTCGCTGCATATTCAAGGTGCGGTCGGACGAGAGCGAAATAGCACCTTTCTTTTACTTTCTCATCAGAAAATCTTCCCACAATACGCTTGACGAATCCTAATTTCTTCAGGGCTATGCCGCAAATATTCTTTATATGTGTTCCCCACGTGAGGTTCGAGGTTATCGTTATCGTGCGAAAATCGTGACTTCGCGACGAATAGTGATAGCAAGCTCCAGAATATATGAAATTTTGACCCGGAGGAGCATGTAGAACCACACATGGGTGGGAATCAGAATGAGTAATGAAGTACATGTTTTGAAGGATTAAGGAATGACTCGATATGCATAGAAGTGCTATTCCTCGTATCTGGTTGACCTTTTATCTCCAGTTGTGGGTTAATGATCTTTTTGAATTTGCCGCTGTAGACTTTGATTAAAGTCTGCTGGGTGTTGTTTTGTGTTGCCTTGGGTCGTCTCCTTAATCATTTCGAGCCCCTCCTCTCGCATTCAAAAATCCTGTTCGTGACTTGGGAAGAGGGAAAGAACAAGGTACCTTTAACACCCCTCCATCGTTTTCCTCTGAGGAAAGGAGAAAATTTGGCGTTTAAAACACTTTTATACCCCCATGTGTTTTACGGCCGGACATTATTTTCAATTGTGTACCTCTCGTGCGATTTTATCTAGTCTCCTCACCCAATTTTTCTTGATTACTGTTCATCTTGCGAAAATCTTCTATTTTCGACTCTTGGCTGGTTCTATGTTCTATATTTCCTGAATTTTGGTGCACGACAGTCCAGCAAAGATGAGCATTCAAAGCAAATTAAAAACTTATTTATTTGCTACAGTAGCATTTGTGTATATCTCTAGAGAGAGTGCGGTTTGGGGAATGTATGTTTGGAGGAGCCCGTGCGACGTCATCACCTATCACATGATGTGAGGGAAGGCGGAAACTACGCCTTGCTGACCTCCTGACTTGACTTGGCTGTTTCACCATCTATGATACTAGATGACCTTGCTCCACCAATTAGTTAGCAGCCTGAAATTTAAATAAACGATTGAACTCTGGATAAGCCCTGGCCCGGGGGAGGAGTGGACCGATTTGTGGTCTAATCCGGTCCCAGATAAAATAAAAACCTAAGTCAAGTCTCCATAAGGGTGTGGGCTAAGAGTCCTCGCTTTAACTTGCTCATCTGATCGGTCGCGCGAGTGGGGACTCTTATTAAGCGTTCACCTCGTAGCAAGTAGGGGATCGACTTCCGTCAGAAACATTTCGGCTCACGCCGGATTCAGAATGTGGGGCCACAGGAATGGGAGCGGGCGCTCTCTAACTACCCTCAGCAGCCCCTCCTCTCATCTTTGCAGTCTCTCTCCGCACAGCATTGAAGTTAATGACGGTCGTAGCTTTGAGCGCCGCTAGCGATGGAGCGTTGTGGCCCATGGAGTGAGGCGGCAGTCGATTCACTGATATGCGCTTTCGGCCCTTTTCACTGCATCATCCTTCCGTGCCCTTCGCAGGGGGCAACGCCGCCCCTGATTGCCCACCATTCTTCCACCTCCCCCTACCATAATTTTTATCGTCGCTCCAATCATTTCCATACACACTCTCCCCCCTCTCGGCCTCCACTCCATATTTTTCCCTCCCTCCTTTATATGCCTCCTCCTCCCCCTTGCATCATTTCGCGCCGCTCGGCCACTTTTACCCCTTTTTCCTCCCGCGGACTAATGAAATAAAAAAGAATCCTCCTCCACCCCCCTCATTCCTCATACATATCCTCCTTCCTTTGCCTTTCGATCTGCTCCGTCTCCATTTTTTTTCCTTCCCTTCACCCAGCGACGACCATATTCTCCAAAATTATGCCATCCCGTCCCTCGTACTCGTTCCGAATGAAGGCCATCTCCCCGTCCCGTTCGATCGCATCCCCCACCCCCTGCTTCTTCATTCTTCTTCTTCACCCGCGCTTATGTGCTCCACCGTCTTCATCTGTCTGTTCTAACCTCTCCCTTCGCCATTCCTTGACTTTTGTGCATTTATCTCACTTCGGAGACATGACCGTCAAGTCTTCGTTGTGAAATCACGACGGTACCCTTTCAGATAAAGTTCTCCAAATGCTTTTTCCGGTGGGAGTGAACCTTAGCACAGTGATTGGCAAAGGGTCGCCCGTAATATTCGTGCCTTCAGTATGTAGTTTCAACCAATAAATAATTTATTCAAAAGACTGCTGGATAAGGTTACTTTTCATGAAAAAAATGCGATATTCCTATTCTTCCCTGAGTGCGAACTTACGATTTTGCAGTCCTTTAGTACTTCATACCTTATTCTTTCTTAACTTATCTCGTCCCAGTGGCATATTCCATTCCAACCTCATCACTTCTCACCTATCCCCATGCTAGTATTAAAGTTGATAGTGAGATGAGCTTGAAATAAATGCTTAATTAATACCCTCATACACTATTGACACCCTTGTGATAGAGCGGGCTGCGCTTATGTTGCAATTTCAATGGGATATTATCGCTTTTGTCATTAAATTTCACTCTTTTCTGTTTATCCATGGCTGATCTGAGTATGAGTGTAGTTGGGAAAATGTTATTTTTATAGCGTTTAGACCTCGGAGAGCCGAATTCGTTTCTCGTCCTCCGGCCCGGTTCCCTCCTCCGACTTACAAGTCTAAGTACCCTTCTCCTTCGCCTCCATCCGCCGTATTTTCTCATCCGTCGAAAACCTTCCATTGGCGCCCCCCTTCACAATCCTCCCCTCTTTCCTCCCTCCATCTTCCTCCTATTTCCTTCCCATTTTCCCTTATCGAGGAATACTATGGCAATTCGTCGCTTAGCACCCCAAGGCAGATGCCCTCTCTTTTTCTCTCTCTCCCGTCATTGAACCAGAGTTCCTTCTCCCATCAAGTCGACTACCTCCTGCTCTTGTAAATGGTTGTAAATTGCTTTAAATCGATTCTCCCCCTCCTCCCGAAAAATTTGCTCTCGTTACGTCTACTTACGTGGCGAGCTGTGCGCCGTGCTGATTTTTGGGTCCTCTTTATTTGTCCTGTCGTCCTTTAAAATGAGATCTCTAGTTATTCTTGGGTTGTTTTTCTCTCGTCTCTGCGTAAAACGTTTCCCCCTCGTGATTTACGCTTCAAGACTATGTTCCATTAGCAGTTTACAGTTACGTTATATGTGGATTTGTTTTCATCCGATGAAATGTTTTCGCATTGGGTTCATTTATCGTGGGTGGTATTTACAGCGCTATTGAATAAATCGGCTAGTGACCCTAGCATAATCCCGTCATTATACTTTTAAGTTTTTTATTTGGATTTTGTTTTATTACTCCCTCTTTGAAACATTTTTCGACTTTTCGGAGTAAAATGACGAACTGACGCATTAAATTAAGCAAAAATGTTTCGTTTTGTTGATTGTTTCAAATTTTTATCTTGGTACTCCACGATATGTGCATAAAAAGGAGGAAATCTCTGGAGAGTGTGGGGGCGCGTGGAGGGAAGCAGCCATCTCGAGAACTCAATCGATGCAGTGTTTCCTTTTTCCGATATCGCTGAATAAGTGCGTTCCTGTGTTGCAGCCCCGCCCACAGTGATTATGGGAGATGATGATCTTCTTCCAACCCTTCTCTCTCTCTCATTCCCTTCCCCGGATCAACACTTTTCTCCCGGGAGCGTCGAAGGGATTGCCGGCAATCACGCTGTCCGCACCCGCCTCGGCGGAGTCTTCACCGCCCACATTTCTTTCCGCTTTTTCTCTTTTTTTTGGGAATCATATGCGTATTTAGGTGGGAAGAGAGGGAGGAGAGATAAAGTAGAACCCTTCTAAACGACTCTGCCGCCTCAGCGAGTGTTTTACATTTAGGGTGCATCCGGACTAATCCGTAATGTCCGCAATTTTACGGTTTTGTATAACCGCGGCGGCGACGGCATCACTTGATTCAATTCCGATCTCTTCCCTCCTCTCGCGTTTGATGCGAGCGCCGCGCGCTTTTCTCCCTTCATGTTTTCACTTTATCGTCATCCCGCCCCTCTCCACTTGACCGCCATTGACCTTGTGTCTTCCTATTTCCTCTCCCCGTCTTCTGCAGTTTCTTGAATACGACCGCACATCCCGTCTCACATTTTTTTCGCCCTTAAATATATTCAGTATTTACTGACCTCTATTCTCAGGAGACATTCCGCTACAATTGCGTGATTAAAAATATTATATTAAAAATTATTTTATTGCGTCTTTCCTGTTCGATTTGAATGATATTGATTTTTTATGAGGTTTTCTTCAATATTGTATTACAAAGTTACGGTGTACATCACGCGCTTGCAAGAACGTCGTTTTGGTATTTCCAAGAGGTCATGAAAAAAAGTGTTCTGTATTTTTTGGTCGAATATTAGTGAAGTTAGGAAGTAATTGCTGTGCGAGTCGCTTCATTGTAGAAGTCTCAAAGAAAGTAGAACAGCCGTATATAGTTGGCCGAATGTGGTCTCTGTGGGAGAGAATTGTCAAATGTAAAATAATTCTCTGATTTATAAGAGAAGGATATTGATGGCAATGTGGGAAAGAATGAAGATTAAGTCATTTTAAGTATTGAGCTCTCTGCTCTCGGAAATGTAGGCTAATTTAATTTTTAGTCAAAACTCTGCAATCGTATTTGCAGTGCGCGCTTAAGCACCTGATAAGTACTTTTACGAAAGAAAATAATATTTGCTTGATTTGAATAGCTCAGTCCACGGATTATTACGCCGCTTTGGTTGGGTAAGAGGAAGAAATATAATGCCCTCGGCGCTGTCTTCTACGCTTTGATACGGTATTTATCCTTTTCGGTATTTTTACCGCTTGCCGAAAGAATTTTTTGCGTACAATCTAGCACTTCCGGGAGCAAATCGGTCTGACAGCCGGGACCTCCTGTCCCTTTTGTGTCGCCTTAAAAGTCCTTGAAGTGCCAAGAATGGACGAATTTCACGGTTTTCACTCCAAAGCCAGCAGTTCTCTCGGTAGATCTTTTTTTATCCCCATACTTGGGCAACGGGGTCCACGTGAGCAATGATCGATCATCCCAGACGGACGTAATCCCTAACCGAGAGAACAGTAATATGACCCTCCCCTGCCAATCTCCCGCCGGCTGCCTTCACTCCGCCCTGCGAACCATTGTCTCGGTGGGAGCGGCGAGAATCGAAAGTGGGGTATGTGATAAGGAGGATCAGGTGACGGCGCGTAAAGCTCAGCTGGGAGAGAGGGTCATTTGGCAGTGGCTTTGTTTTGTGTTTGACGTTTGTGTGTGCAACCTTGTGATGCGCCAATATCTATCGATTTAAGGGGTAAAACTTTGGTCAACAGATCCCCATTGTCTTCCTACTCCGTGAGAAATGAGTATTTCCTCCGGGGGTGGGTGGTAGGTTTGCGCACCGAGTGACCGTGAGGTGGTTATTACTGTCTGGGATATTCACACATTGCCGATTTCTTTTGCATATCACATCAGTTAATCTGGCATAAATGGGTGACCTCGATTGAATGAGGAGTGTTACCCATTCGTGGAGGGAAGTTATTGAGGCCTCATTTCATATCTTTCAGTATCAACAACTGCCAGTATTGATCGCCGAGAGCCGTGGTTTGTGTCTTCAGCGATGTTTGCAGAAGAGCTAGGGCCTGAAATTCCATTCTCCCGGGCTTGTAAATTGACCAGCTTGGACTTTTGCGGATCAGGATTTGGTAGTAATCTTTTATTAAATGAAGGTATTACCATTATCTACTTTTACCCGTCGAAGCAAAAAATCTTTCTGATTTGCTATCATTCTCCGGTCTTTTTCCTGAATGGCAGCTACTTTTTCTGATAATATGTTTTGAAATTGATTATGCGGCTTATTAAAATACTTTGTCGAGCTATAATGTCCTCTTTAATACACCGGCATCAAGCAAATCAATTTTTACTCATTGCTTGGGCCAATATTTGCTTTATTTCACAGTCGTGGGATAATGAGATACAATTATAACCCTCTTTCTATAGTTTGTGGGTGGAGCGTAACACACCTTATGCGGAACTAGGGAAAAGAATGACCATATGAAGATGGATACGGGTGGTGATTATAGGTAATCATGTGCATTGTTATCGATGTAAACCTACTTTACCGAGTATATTTTTTGAAGTAGCACTGTGCACGGGTAATTAATGGAATAGATAAATAACATTTTTACTTAGAACTCGCTTCACTTGCCCTGTAACTGAACCACACCCCGCAGTAGATTTCTCGCAGGATTTCTCCCTCTCTGCTTTCCCCACCCTCCTTCTCCTCCTCCCTCCCCACAGTAATACTACTCTCCTCTCTCTGCTGTGTTTTGGGGGAGGGAGGGAGAGGGTGAAGATACTGAAGGGTATGTAATAGGGGTTCATCTCTCACTCTCCTCCGCTATAGCCTCTTATTCGTCTTTCCCCTCGATCCCCACAGCTCCCAAATGCTTCTTAATCGCCACTTTCCTCTCTTGCCATTTGAGCCGAAAGATTTTTTTCTGGATCACATTTTTGCCTGTATCTCTCTTTGAGTAATTTTCTCTTTTTTTCCGTTTGGCCACTCACTTATTGGTTCCCTCTCCCATCCTCGTTTGAATATCCACCGCATTCCGCCGGTGCCCGGTCGTTTTATTTGCAGAGACCGACTTCTTGGCCTTCTCTTTATCAAATTAAATTTCTCTCCTCCTATCTTTGGTCTATTATTATCGCTTCATCCACGTTCAGGGTTTGTAAATAAATCCTATTCTTGAATTATATCCAGTAATGTCCTAACTTTATTTCCCTCTTGTCAATATTGTCAGGTGTAATTCGGATTTTTGTGCATTGCAATGCTTCTGTTTTAGTCTTGTTGTTTTTTCATAAATTCCTTGGGATAGATAATCCACTTACATCTCTGAGTTCCAGAAGGAGACAATTATTTAAGTCTTGTTTTCTTTACTAATCTTAATCTGCAACATTTTTCTCTCTATTAGTGCGGATGCTATTGGTCTTCACTTTCCCCAATCCATTGGGAATTGTGTGACGCTTTCTTCAATGCTTTCTCGTCGTGTTACCTGTCGTTATTCTTAGTTAAATAGGCATCCGTGAGCACACCTTGATAAGCGTGGTTGACAATTAGGCGCATGAGCATCTTCGCTGCTGTTTGAGACTTCTGGTATAGTCCTCATTGAAACGAGTTGCTATACGAGAGAATAAAATGGCGAGTTTCGTGGCTTGGACTCTTTGATCGTGTGTCGTCCTTTGCGCTTTCTAGCGTGGGACTCATGCGCTTGGCTTTATGTCTGTCACCGAACTTACTCCCCTTTGTGTGCGACGTAGCCCTTCCAACTTTCAATTCAGCGGGTTCTCGAGGTTTTCTTCACGCTGCTACTCAGACCTCAGGGTATACGTCCCCTCATCCCCCCATAGTAATGCTACTGATTAGACGTTTACTATGCGTAGGTAAAAAAAAACTCTTTCACCTCTTGAAGCATATAGTTTTCCTAAAGTAACATTTTTCCTAGCCTGCTCTATTTTGCTCCATGCCTTAGTCTTTAGATTAGACCTGAGTCTTATTGTGGTCGACATCCTGCCGAACTTTCAAACATTAGTTCCTCATTACTTACTCTGTCAATACATTTTATCTTCATCATTGTTCGGTGGCACACATTTCGAATTCTTCCACTCTTGACTTCTCTGTGCTGCTGTCGACGTCCAAGCTTCGCTTCCATAGAGAAACATATTTCATATGAATCATCTGATGAATTTTTTTCTCTCCCCATAGGAGACTTTGGAAGATTGTTCAATTCAAATGCTCTGAGTGTATTGCTGATGGGTTACGTTTCAGAGCCAACGACAGTGGTGTACAAAAGTGAATTTAAAAAACATTCTGAGTCATGTCTTTAATACTAAATTCTAATAAAGCTTTCCGAGGACAGTTTTTGTGTGCAATGTTAAACGTTCAAGTCCTTGAGTTTTGGTCATTACGGAATAAAACAATAGGATAGTTTCCTTAATCAAATAAAACGGAAGGCATTGATTGCGATTCGTTACCTACCATTAGTGTATTCATTTAATACAAACTATTTTGTTTTAGAAATCCCAGTTTAGAGAAATTGTAATTGTCAATTTTATCCTCATTAGAAAATGGCTATCTATTATTAACTTTTTATTAGCTTTATTATCAAATATCATGAATATTAAATACTTTTTTATGTATGCCATTTACCGTGATATATTAATTACAATATTTGGAATTGTTGTAGTTAACCAACAGATATTTTTGCAAAAATTCGTTTAGTGAATCTTCAACGGTCTTGACCCTGGTTAACTATAAAATATTGTTCCATATTTTTTAACGTTCGGAATAATATTGCGACTTTAAGGGATATTTTCCGACAGTAAAGTCACCCATATGGATCGCAAATTTTCGGCCGAACTTAGACTTCAATGCACCTTGACCTTAAAAAAGTGTGTAATAAAGAACGTAAAAGAAGTGTAAAAGAACTTATCATTGACCTACCACTCCTCTTGTAACTTCTTTCTCTTCCCAAAACAAAACTTGTTGAGTCCCGGACAAAAGTCGAGAGAAAGATAAAAAGTAACATCGGGTCACTTTGGAAGAAGATATTAAAAAGAGCAGTTTATCAACATTGGAAAAAAACTTATGAAGGAGTAATTGAAAGGCGCAAAATTTATGCAAGTGATAAATTTATCCCAGGGTAAAAACTTTGGACAATCCTTCCTCAATTTTTATGCCATAAAGCTTTCATTTTCGAACTTTTTCTCATGGATAAAGGGTTAAAAATTATGCAAATCAATCTTCTACGCCGATTTTTAAAGGAAAGAGATATATTCTTTGAAAACCAAGGAACTGATGATTTACTGTTATCCTTAATATTTCAATAAATCCTCTTGTATTTGTCGTACACAGTCACAATAGGACGTTGAATAATATGGTATTATGTTTTTACCGAGTTAGAATTGTCTTAAAACTCTAGAGCTTAATATTAATATTTTGGTTTAACATAAAGTCACGACCTTAATCAGTAATTTACATTAAAATCAAATAAATATGACTTCCTTAACAATCAGCGACAAAATTATTTATATTTGTTATTCCCTGCAATTAGTTAGTACGAAAATTTTACCTTTATTTTAAGATGGAACCTAATGATTTTGAAGTAGAAGCAATCATAAGATAAGATTGGGAAATAAGACTACATAATCAATAGATATGCGATGTTTTTTTCCGCTTACAGTCACGGACCATAATGGACCTGGTATAGTCTATCTCTAGGATAGCTTGAGAAAAGACTTATAAATTACAAAGAAAGTAACGGCTACATCGGAATTAACTATTCTTCTTCCAACGTAAGGAGTAAAATACTAATAAAAATTTCATTTCGTAAAAAGTGATAGTAGCAAGAAATCCAATAACTTTTGCTACGGATTAAGTTATTCCAGGCTAAAAACTTTTGACGTAACATTCCTCAATTTCTATGCCCAAAACACTTTCATTGTGGAAATCTTTATCTTCGTTAAGAGGTAAGAAAGTTATGCAAGGATAACTTCTGTACCAAACTTATAAAGAGACGAGAAATATTCTCTGGAAATCAAGGAATAGGTATATATATCATGTCAAAAATCCATTGCAATTTAATATCTTTATCATTGTAGTATCGATGGCAAGGAATAGATCAACCTAATTAAATCCTTTATTTAGCCCTTAACTGCTGGCGCGGTTTTTTGAGCGGTTGGCACTGGCTTGGGGACATACCAGATTATTTTTAAATTTCTTAATAACTCTTTGTATTTTGTCAAATTTTGTCGTTTTTGAAAGTTTATATTACTAAAATAAATGTTTCCTGAACAGTAAATATTTTTCTATCTATCTCACTATCCATATTTCTCCATTAAAATCACCATGTTAACCAAAATTCTATTATCATTTGAAATCGACGAAATTTGATTTTCTTTACAAAGGATGAGGATACTATTTACATCTGTATCACGATATCCTAAAGAGTATCCCAAAAATAACCCCACCCAATTTTTAAAAAATCATCATATTCATAAGTCAGCGATATTAAGATTTGTGTGAGGTAGCTCTCCATTTCCCTCTCCTATCCACTTGTCTTTTCATAGCGACGTATCTCTTCTCTATTACACCGTTTATAACTTGTTAACCAATGCACCTCATTCATTTCATCATGCCTTATTCATTCATGCATTGTCCTATGTAAATTATTCAAGGCCGTCCCTTGCCCTTCTTCCCTTCCACCTGTCCTTCTACGATTATCTCCATCAGGCCATCATGTCTCATAATGTGGCCAACTAAGTTGTCCCGTCTTCTGCGTAAGGTTCTTTAAAAGACTTCTTTTTTCTCTCCAATTCTTCTTAGCACTTCCTCATTACTTACTCCACGGTCGATCTGTTTTATCTCCATCATTCTTATGTATAGCACCACATTTCGAATGCTTCCACTCTTGACGTCTCTCCTACTGTCAACGTCCAAGCCTCGCTTCCATTGAGAAACATGCTCCATATTCATGGCTAAGTTTAACGACACGTATCTCAAAAATGGCAACTTTTTAGGAGAGCAAAAAAAGGCAATTAATTTCATTTAATTGTACACTCAAATTTAAAACCAAAAGTTCATAAAACTGAAAAACAAGCATTCATTTGCTAACCAAGGGTTGTTTTTTTGTTGTATTGTAATTTTTTAAATGTTATTTCACTTCGTTTAATATACCTACCGCAAACCGGCCGAATTTGAGATTCGTGTTGTTAGAACGTAGCCATCGATTAGTATCATCTGATTAACTGTTTCCTTACTTCTATGATTCTATTCTCAACTGTTGGAAGGTTCTTGTTTTTGTAGAAAGGGTTCTTCAATTTTTGTTTTTTGCGTAACAAACGTCGGGCACCTTTGAAGTACTCTTCGTAGATGCTGACACATCGGTTCCAACTTTTTCTCGACCTTGCGAAACAGGGTTGATACTCGTATGCCTTTCAACGTCACCTTCGATTCTATTTTCTCCAATTGGATTAAGCCAAAAACTCAGACTGCTGTCAAAACTTAAAAGAAAATCTAAGATTTTCGTTGGGAACTGTTTGACTACACACCGTACAGTCTTTATCCTGCACCTAGCGACTACTTCCTCGTCCCCCGATTGAAACAACGGCTCGGTGGACGCCATATCGAAACCGAGGGGGAACTCTATAACGGCGATGTCTATAGGGTGGTTTCCTATTTCTATTTAATAGGGTAGTGTCCTTTAACTAAGAAATCGAAAGCCTTTGATTGCGTTTCGTTACCCACCATTAATGTATTCATAATATTCAAATTATTTGGTTTTAAAAATCCCAGTTTAGACGAATGTTCATGGTAAATTTTTAACCGCATTTGAGAAAGACCAAATTGGCGCCCATAGCTCTCAAAGCCTCGCCTCAAGGTAGCGGAAACCAGAAATACGTCACACGGACTTTTCCCATCATTCCTACTTGGCCACCGCGTTTTCGTGCCCTTGTAAATTTTCACTTTTCATTTAATAGCGAAAAATAGATGTCGTCATTCGAAAATCTAAGAGCGTGAAATTCGTAGTGAAATACATACTCCAGGAGTATAATAACCTTTCGATTTAAGCAATTAAAAATAAAAGGAAACCACCCTGTTGCCTATATGGAAAGGTTATTACTCCTGGAGTACGTATTTCACGGTTTTAGATTTTTAAATTACGACATCTATTTTTAGCGATTAAATGAAAAGTGAAAAATTTCATGCGCGCGAAAATGCGACGGCTATGTAAGAATGCTGGGAAAAGGCCGTGTGACGTCTGGCTAATGCTGTGTGAGGCCAACTGGGGGCGAAGCTATTAACGCCGCTACGATGCAGGCTGCTTGATACCGACCATGGTGGTAGCGTTGAGGACCCTGCTAGCAGGTAGCACTTGGCTTGAATAAGGATTATTAATACCCTATCAAACAAAGGAAACTTTCCGACAGCTGGTTTGGGGGCAAGCCCCCACGGACCCTCCTCCACCCCCCCCCCAGGATTAAAGTGTTGGCTTGTTTCCTGGGGGCCGCTTTTTCATTGTGTATCTCTTTGCGTTCTTCACACTCTTTGTTTGCCCAAATGACCGCAATCGTTTGCCCAGCTGTACCCTCCTCTACCCGTGGATAGTATCATCGGAATGAGTGTTTCGCTTGTTATTTGAGATGTTAATTTCCAATTCATATTTTCTTTTCAATATTGAACATGCAGTTTCTTTAAACGTAGGCCACATTTCTTTCGTTACCATAGTTCTTTTGCTTAAGGTTAAGTCGTAGCTTTTAATTTTTGTTAGTAATTTTTTCTCTCATGTCCAAAGGTATTGCACTCAGTTAATACGTACCAATAATCTTCTACTGCTCGTAGGCAGTGTCGGTAGATTTCCGTATCAGTAATGGCGAATTGGTGTAATTTTTGTACAAAATTTCCGTGCCCCGTTAGGAAATGCACGGTATGTTTGTCCAAATCTTTGTATCTCATCTTTAGCCTATCTTTAATATTAGGGAAGTACCGATGAGTTATTCTTCCTTTAGAACTCCTGGTCCATCGGTGTTGCCATTTAGTCAGATTATTTTCTCTGATCTCCTGTCTTTTATTCTTCGTATTCTGGTTCTGGACTTAAAGATGGTGGATCTGCATTTTTTCATTAATGACTAAGTCCAAAGGGAGTGCTCCAGTTACTACACAAAGGCCATCTGTCGATATGCTTTGCTTATTACCAGTAAGGCAATTCGCTGAGCTCTTATTATCGACATTATGGATTTTTTTCTAAGTTGTAACTCCTTCTCCCATGTCTCGCATCCATATGCAATACTCATCACAGGAAATAGCCGAAAAGAACTTGAAACTACTGGTGAAAACGCAATACGAAAACTATTAAAATGGGGCCAAGAAATGAAACTTATGAGAAGCAGTTATAGGTTTTTTAGCAGTTTAGAAGCAGTTATACGAGTTATTTAACATTGCGATTATTCATTCTGATGGTTGGTTTACGCTTTAGTTTTCCCTTCATAAGCATTATAGTTGTTTTATTTTCGGAGAAGGTAAGTTTCATTTCTTGGCCCCATTTTAATAGTTTTCGTATTGCGTTTTCACCAGTAGTTTCAAGTTCTTTTCGGCTATTTCCCGTGATGAGTATTATACCATCGTCCGCATATGCGGCCGTGGAGGTGTTTTCCCCGTAGTCTATTTCAAGGAACTTGTTGAACAAAATGTTCCATTAGGTAAGACCAAGTATTGAACCCTGGGGGCAACCCATAGTTGCTCTTTTTATTGCTTTTACTTCTGCCATATCCAAGGAGACAATTCTATCTTTGAAGTAGTCTTTACTTTAGTTGAATAGGTAGTTGGAAAAGTTCCTCTCTTGGAGTGTTAATAATATGCCGGGCCACCATGAATTGTCAAATGCACCGGCAATATCCAGATATAATCCAAGTACGGATTTATCTTTCCATTCAAGTATCTTTTGGTTTAAATTTATTAAGGCGTTTGTAGTGCCTTTGCCTTTTACGAAACCGTATTGGTGTTTATTAAGTAGATTATTTGCCTCCAAGTGTAAGGTTATTCAGTCACAAATAATCTTTTCTGAGATATTACCAAGGACCGGTAGTAGAGTTATTGGCTGATACGGCTTGGGATTACAGGGATCCTTCCCTGTTTTTGGAAATACTTTTACTATTCCTCTTTTCCATTCCTTTGGTATTAGGCCCGTTTCTAGAAGTTCGTTTATTTTATTCAATAGCCTATTATTTATTCTGGAATAAGCCCTTTATACCATCTACGATTTAACTCCATCATGTCCCGGCGCTTTTCTATTTTTAAGATTGTGAACGACAGCATCCAGTTCAGATTCGGTTGCATAATTTATTTCTGTCGGCGTCGTTGAATTTTAAATTCTATCTCTGATTTTACCGAGTAAATCCATTTCATAGGTTATACAATCGTCGGGTAGTAGTGTATTAAGAAGTAAGTTAGCCTCTTCTTTGAGACTTGTTGTAAACTCACCATAAGGCAACCTTAGAGTGGCTGGTATGGTAGCTTTTTGTTTATTTGCAATTATTTGATAAGCCCTGCCCCAGGGATCATCTTTGCAATCGTCGATTGTCTCGATCCATATTTTTCTTTCGCTATTTTAATAATTTTATTGTAAATGTTCCGTAGAGTGGCGAATTCTAGTTTTTGTTTTCGGACCATGGCAGTTTCTCCTGATTTTTTAAGTTTCCTACCAGCTTCCATTTTTTTCGCAGTCTTCTTCTCTCGCTGTCAAGGTCTTCGTTCCACCACCTGACCTTTTTTTCTTGTCCCGTTGCTTTCGGAATTGCGGACATGTAAGCATGAGTCATCAATTCCTCTAAGTTTCTTCTTTCATTATTTTCACTTAAGGTACTTTTCACTTCCAAAAACTTTCATTTTTCATCTTTGTATCGTCTATAAAGTGTAGGAAATATATGCAAAGTGAGTTCTTCCTCCAACTGTTTAAGGGAAGATATATTTTCTTTGGAAAACAACTAATAGATGAGCTTCATTTATCTTTCACATTGATTCACAACTTTTTTGTTAAGTCGTACAGGGTCATTGGTCCAATTTTTATGCATTCGTGTTCAGATTATACCGTTGAAGTTATGTCATAAAGTCAAACTAACGGCATATCAAAACATTAGTTTCCCTTAGTATCACCATATTAGCAGACTAAGTCTCAAATTTACTTTAATACCAGCGAAGTGTGAATTCCTTGATACCCGGTTAATATTAGTGTGTGCGACACCATATCCATCCTAATGGGATGTGTAGATCAGTGTTATGTTTTTATTAAAGTCAACATTATGGATAAAATATCTTAAATTTCCATTGAAATCAATCCCATTCGTTCAAGTCCCTTACATAAAAAGGAGGATTAATTTTATTGAAGTATACCGGAACTAGCCACGGTGATAACTTTTACGGAGTTACCCGCATTGCACAAATTGTGCGAGAAATCCACAGTGGAAAAATCAATCACCATGTGCGGTATAGTCCACAAATTTCCACAGGGAATAATGACGCCTCGGTAGCTTAACTGGCTAAAGCTTTCGGCCGGAAATCGAGGGATCTGGGTTCGTATCCCGGTCAAGGCGAATCATTTTTCCTCTGTAGATTTTTCGCACAATCGAAGGCTTAAAAATATACAGTGGGTCACTTTGAAAGAAGATGCAGAAAATATGAGATTATCAGCTTTAGAAAATAGAATACGTTCGAATGATTCAAAGAATAAATATATAATGCAAGGGATGTATTTTTTCCGGGTTGAAAACTTGGAACATTACCTACCACCATTTCTTAATTAATGATGGTAATTTTTGGGTGTCAGAACTTCCATTTTTTAATCATTTTTGTTAGAAAAATAGAAGAAAATATCAAGCATTACTTTTACAAGTCCAAGTTTAACGCTGAAGGAGCATTTTTTACCTTCTCTGTTTCAACACAAGTATTTGATTATGTCCTGTGGGGTCGTTCTGTCCCCAAAATGAGTTGTTATTCGGTTTTACCCCGTAAGGTTTGTCTGAAAATCGATAGATGTGTACATCAATGTATTTGTTTCCCCTAAATATTGTTACGGAAAATTCGCAATTTTGCTCTGAAATAAACTAAACATTACTTCCTTGACAACCATTGACGATAATATTAACATATGTATCACCATTTACTTTAATTTGAGTTGATTAGGATTAATTGTATAATCATTTCTCTTTATCAGTAAAACAGGAAGATTTCCTATGTACTTACATTAATGTGTGGATGAAAATTGTATAATTGAATTGAGTCCTTTTGGAATGACGTACGAAACAGGACAGTCTGAGAATAACTTCCGATGAATAAATGGAAAGGCGAAGATTTTCTGCAAGAGATAAAGTTCTCCAGAATAAATACTTTTGGATATAACCTATCCCAATTCCTTTTTAATTTCTGCATATTTAATCCTGGTAACTTTCCAATTTAAACATTTTTATTTTCGCAAAGGATGCGAGAAATTGTGAAAGGATAAACTGCCGGCCAAATTTTTTAACAGGTAAACAGGTAACAGGTTTTATCACTTGGGAACTATGTGGTAATTAAATACCATAAATTATTTTCGCCAAAACATTTTAATGACAATTAAAGCCATTCAGCCGCAAAGAAGGCATTACTAATTTGATTGCATTTAATTTTCATGTGGTAAATAGTGGAATTGTTTTCATCCTCATTAAATCCTGCGAGCCACCTCTAGGGTGCTTGGCAGGGAGTGATCAATACCAATATGCAGGATGCAAATAACCACCTCTTGCACACCACATGGTAATAAAAAAGCTAGCCTTAACAACTAAAAAATACGTTCACCTTCACGAAATTGCAAAACTTGTCAACGGAGGAATTCTACATTATATCTATGCAAGGTTATGACAATGGTAAAAGAAAAACTACGCCGTAGCGAGTGACGTAATTAATTTTATTAATAGGGTAGCTTCATTCCATCAATGAAAACTGAAGACCTTGATTGCGATTCTTTACCCAGCATTAGTGTATTCATAAAATGCAAATTATTTTGTTTTAGAAATCCCAGTTTAGACGACTGTTAATGGTGAATTTTTAACCTCATTTGAAAAAGGCTAGATTGACGCCCATGCGATGCCACTCCACGTTTCGTAGAAACGGGGCATAGTTTCTATACGAGTAGATAGGATTTTTACATCGTCTGAGGTTACCAATGCATGCATGAGGCACAGAGCTCAGGGAAACATCTCTAAATAAGCCCCTATTAAAACTGCCTAAGGTCGGAAAGTTTCCTTCGTTTGATAGGGTATTAACAATACTTATTTAATCCAAGCGCTACGTGCTACCAGGGTACTCTTCCACCTCCTAGCAGCCTGCATCAAAGCGGCGCACATATCCTCGCCCCATGGTCACCTCACATGGCGATGCCGGGAACCAAAATGACGTCACACAGGCTTTTGCCATTATTCATTCTTAGCCGTCACGTTATCGTACACTTGAAAATGTTCACTTTTCCTTAAATGGAGAAAAAAAGATAACGTCATGTAAGTATTTAAAAGAAAGAAATAAGTATTCCCGAAGAAATCCTTCGATTTAGGCAGTGAAAAAAATAATAGTAAAGCACCCTGTTGTATAGTTATTTCATGCACAAGAGCAGATGTGGCGTGAACTTTATAATACTCAGAATTTAATCCTTTTTGTCATCAACCTCTTTTAAAACAACTGTTTGATCACCTCACAAAACTAGCTTTCCTCCATTTTTCTAAACGAACGAAAGCTGTTCACAACAATCGGCAGCAACAATAAAATTATCGCATGGATACAGCTGAAACAATGACAGCTGACTATTCAAAAGTGCTGCTTTCTGAAGAAAACAATATTTTTTTATCTGTAGAGTGCATTCTCTAAGAAGTTCTAAGGACTTATTGAACGACGTATTTGTCGAACGAGAATTAAAGATTACGAAATTGCATCTATTCCTTGGCTTACAGAAAATATTTATTTGTCTACCCTTTAAAACTTCTGAGGATAAGTCATTTCTACATAAAATTTTTTTTAACCCTTTATCGATGATAACAGTTCGAAAATGAAAGTATTTGGGCACAAAAATGGAAGGAGGAAGGTTATGTCCAAAGTTTTTACCCTTGCATAAGTTTATCCCTTACATTAATTTTGTATCTTTAAATTACTCATTCTGAAGATTTTTTTGCTATAATTCGATGAAGAAGTCACCCTTACGTAACTTTGTTACACATTTTCGAAGATAAAGGTTTCCACAAAGTTTTTTGGCCATGTAAATTAAGGCAGGTTCATCGGCATCATTGGTCAACAATCCTAGGATTGGTTTGACGCAGGTCTCCACTCTATTCTCCTATCAGGTAATCATTTCACACCTACGTATATCTTCTCATTCAAATCTCTCTTTACTTGTTCCACATATTTTGTTCGGGGTCTTCCTTTTCCATTCTTGCCATCCACTTGTCCTTCGACGATTGTCTTCATCATGCCATCATGTCTCAAGATGTGGCCTATAAGGTTGTTCCGTCTTTTTATTAAGGTTTTCATGAGGCTTCTCTTCTCTCCTACTCTTCTCAGGACTTCCTCGTTACTAACTCGGTCGATCCATTTTATTATCATCATTATTCTGTCGCACCACATTTCGAAGGCGTTTATCCTTTCTTCCTCCGCTGCGGTCATTGTCCATTAGGGCGGATCGGAAAAATCGATTTTTTTCAAATCCATCTGGCCCAATGAAAAAAAGTTGTGGGACCGATCAAAAATAAGGCCTGAAAATTTTGAGACCTCTAGGTGAACCCCTGACCCTCGCTCAAATGCAATTTAGGGGGGAAGGTCGAAATTCGAAAAATGTAGTATTTAATGGTCTTTTCCTATAGATTTTGCCGACTTACTGCCCTCCTAGAACAAAAATTTCGTGCATTTTGACGTATCTGCCATTGTTTAGCCACAAAATGCCTAATTTGAGTCCGCGCCCGCGAAGAAAATATTCCAACGCCCACGCAGCGTCGCGGATACAAGAGCCGCAGGCCGATCCCCTCCCCTCCCCGCTCGCTTCTACCCCTCCCACGCCTCCAATACAGCAAAATTCATCCCGCGTATGCTGCTAGGAGGTCGTTTATCTTTGATAATATAAATCGGAAGATGGTAGAAGGTAATAAAGGAAGCTTAGTGAGACGACTTGTCCCTTATTAGGCGCCTCGTCGGGGTTAAACAAATCGATGTTACCAACTTTAGAGTATTCTACCGATTAAGGTAGGTTTCCATGGAGTACGAAAGAAGTGATCTGGGAGCCTCCCTTTCCTTCCAGCACTGCCTTCTTTAACTCACAGTAAGGCCTACTCTCTTTCAATCTATCTAAAAATCCTATTCTTTTCCTTCCCCTCCCTCGTTTCCCTAACATTCTACCCTCTAACACCATTTTCAACATCCCTTCACCGCTAAGCACTAACTCCATCCATACCTTCTGTCTCCTCCGTATCTCATCTAAATGCTGCCTCTCCTCGCCAACAATATCCAGCACTTCGTCGTTCCTTTTCCTCTCCGTCCATTTCACCCTCTCCATTCTTCTCCATACCCACATCTCGAATGCCTCCAATCTTCTCTCGTCTTCTTTCCTCAGTTTCCACGTTTCCGCACCGTAGAGAGCTACACTCCACATCAAACTCTTCACTGACCTTTTCTTTAAACTCTTACCTAACGATCCTCTGATAAGCTCCTTCCTGTTCATGAACGCCTCCTTCGCTAATGCAATTCTCTTCCTGATTTCCTTACTGCTGTATTCGTTTTCCTCTAAAGTACTGCCTAAATAGTTGAATTGCTCAACCTGCTCAAGTTTTTCACCACCCACCTTTATCTTGAGTCTCACATTCCTCGCTCGTGATGCTTTACAAAACCGCATAACCTTAGTTTTCTTGTGATTAATCCTCATCCCATACTCCTCGCAACGCTCGTATAACGCATCCACTAGAGCCTGAAGCCCCCTCGCTGACTGGCTAATCAGCGCCTGATCATCCGCGAATCTCACTGAAGTGATGAAATATTTTTAGATCCGAGAACGCAGGAAAGGAGCCTACGGTCCATGAAAAGCCCTCTCGAGTGGCTATAAAGGTGTGTTAACTTCGGATATGTGCTCCAATTTCGGCTTTGCCGGACAGATGGGATTCAATGGATTTTGGGCGAAAGCCGCTCGCGTCCCCTCCCCGCAAGCTTCTCCCACGCGCCAAATGCACCAAAATTCACACCAAGTGCGTCATACTTCGTTAGTGTAAATATTTAATGTTTCAGTGTCGTCTGTGGAGGAACAATCACGAAAGAATTTTTCAATCACCTGCTTTCCAATTTGTATTTCTTATGTCAGTGTCATTCTTCGTCTTTCGCTCTTGTCAAAAAAGTTTTGGTGAATTTCTCCACGAATCTCTCGTCCGTATGTATAATAAAAAGAAATATTTAACTTCAAATTTGAAAGTTCATCAATAGATTTTTGAAAATCCACAGTACTAAGGTCAGATGTAGCCGGAGGTAATGTGGTCTCTCTCCAATATGTCATCAGCGAGTAGTCCTTAAAGTTGATATTAAAATCCAGCACTTTAAAAAATCTCGGATCGGCCGCCAAACACATACTTGCAACAACGCAAATTTGGTCCTTAAATTGCCCTCCCAATGTTTACGCCACAAATCTAATTGTAATTCAACGTAGTGCAATTAGCAAATAGACCTCTGTAAGGGATGAAATATGATTTGATGCTTTCCCGGCGAATGATGTGGGTAAACTCTTCTCGGGATTCAACAAAATTTATCCCTGATGATGAGCCCCGAGTAAGAGCTTGAAACGTTTGCCATTATGGAAAAATTAACCCGACGGGAATCCCGAGAAGAGTTTACTTACATAGCAAGGGATGTTGGCATTATGCTTGTAGCATAGGGATGATGCCTCCTTTTTGGGCGGTATTCACCATCGCATTGAAATCCTTTTTATTTTTTTGTATCTAATTTTCACTCGGAAAAGAATTGAGAATCGCAGATTTTATAACTTTTGCTAATCCTCCGACGGGGGAGGCAAACCCAAAAGTGGGACCCTGTTTCTTCAACTAACATCGCACATTCCCCTCTAAACTTGGATTGATAAGTGCTCTTGCCTTTTTTCATCAGCCAAAAGTATTGTCTTTCACTCCATAAAAATGTAGCCCTTTGATGACACCCTTTGATACCTCTCTTTTCGTATTCACAATAATTAGCATCTTTTTCTGTCTACGTAAGTAATTCTTGCAATATACCTTGGATGTTTCTTACGAAGTTATGATTTTTGCGTCAACTAAAGTTGCGGGGACGATCATTGCTGTTTCTTGGTTCTTGTATATACCTCTATCACATTTGGCAGACGCATTTTCCACGCAGAAGTTCCAGTTTGAGTTTAGTCCTGAATTTATATTTGAAGAGGAACGTAGAGATAAAAATCGGATGATTTCTCTTCAGTTTAATTTTCTTCGGATGAATTGATGAAGAATATTTTTGATACTATTTTCCCATACAAGAATTGACGATGTCGACTCAACACTCAACGACGATTCTCTTTTTTTCCCTCTGTTGTCGAGTTTCTTTAGGATTCAATCCAGCAGCCATCACCTTTAGTTTCGTCCGCTGGTCTCTCAACATACTTCTTCATTGGGGGGAACATTATGCTCCTTCTTGCACTTACACGCAAAAATATCGCATAATTTCAAATGTTCTTTCAAAAGTGCTTGAGGTTTGTACTTCAGCAAAAACCTTACTTTTGGCCTATTCGCATTTACTGTAAGTTTTAGTACTTCCTGTTGTACCGCTAAATCCCTTTAGTCACACATAATGGAAGGGAAGCGTCACCATAGTTCGCACACCTTTATAGCAACTCGAGAGGCCTTTTCATGGACCGTTGGCTCCTTTCCTGCGTTCTCGGATCTAAAAATATTTCATCACTTCTCTAAAAGTTGGTAACATCGATTTGTTTAACCACGACGAGGCGCCTAATAAGGGACAAGTCGTCTCACTAAGCTTCCTTTATTACCTTCTACCATCTTCCGATTTATATTATCAAAGATAAACGACCTCCTAGCAGCATACGCGGGATGAATTTTGCTGTATTGGAGGCGTGGGAGGGGTGGAAGCGAGCGGGGAGGGGAGGGGATCGGCCTGCGGCTCTTGTATCCGCGACGCTGCGTGGGCGTTGGAATATTTTCTTCGCGGGCGCGGACTCAAATTAGGCATTTTGTGGCTAAACAATGGCAGATACGTCAAAATGCACGAAATTTTTGTTCTAGGAGGGCAGTAAGTCGGCAAAATCTATAGGAAAAGACCATTAAATACTACATTTTTCGAATTTCGACCTTCCCCCCTAAATTGCATTTGAGCGAGGGTCAGGGGTTCACCTAGAGGTCTCAAAATTTTCAGGCCTTATTTTTGATCGGTCCCACAACTTTTTTTCATTGGGCCAGATGGATTTGAAAAGAATCGATTTTTCCGATCCGCCCTATTGTCCATGCCTCACTTCCGTATAGGAGCATACTCCTGATAATAGGTTCTTATGAATTGTTTCTTTACTTCCATATTAAAGTTTCCCGCTGTAATCAGGTCTCTCTTTTGGTGGAATGCTCTCTTCGCCTGGGCTATTCTGCTGATAATTTCTTTCTTGCTTCTCCCGTCACTAGTTATCTTGCTTCCCAAATAACATAATTCATCCACCTCTATCAGTTTTTGCTTCCCTATTTTAATGTTAGTCTTGACTTCTTCTCTTCTGCTGCATACTAAGATCTTGGTTTTCTTCTTGCTTATTTTCAGTTGATATCTACCCATTACCCTATCCATATTAACCAGAATATTTTTCAAATCCGTCACTGTTTCTGCTATAACGGCTATATCATCGGCAAATCTTAGCATGCTAATTTTTTCTCCATGAATATTCACTCCCAATGCCTTTTCTTTGATTCCATTAATGGCTTTCTCAATGTAAAGATTGAAAATTACGGGTGACAATGAACAGCCTTGTCGCACTCCTTTCCTAATTCTTGCCTCTTCACAACTGGGCCCTGATTTTATCACCGCTACTTGGTTTTTGTGTATGATTGTGTGTGATTCTTCTGTCATTATAAAGAACCCCAATTTCCTTTAGGATTCCAAGCATTTTGCTCCAATCCACGCTGTCAAAAGCTTTCTCTAAGTCCACAAACGCAACGAACGTTGGCTTGTCCTTTTCAATTCTCTTCTCTATGGGGCATTAGAGCCAATATTGCTTCCCTTGTGCCTTTGTTTTTTCTGAATCCAAATTGGTCCTCATCCAAGAACTCTTCCGTTTTTCGTTCTATTCTTTTATAGATGATCCTTGGCAGTATCTTTGACGCCTGTGTAGTAAGGCTAATGCTGATAAAATCTTCGCACTTCTCCGCTCTTTTCATCTTAGGAATAGGGATTATAATGTTCCTCTCAAAATCCTTTGGTATCTCACCTGTCGAATACATTTCAATAATGATTTTATATAGCTTGTTCAACGTCTTCTCTCCAAAATATTTAATTACTTCTGCAGGAATGTCATCAATGCCAGACGCTTTATTTATCCTGAGGTCTCTTACCGCCGCATCAAATTCCAATCTTAATATTGGGGCTCCCATGTCATCGGCATCCATTTCCCTCTCGTTTTCGATAGCATTTGTTCTGAGGCTGCTTCCTTTGTACAAATATTCAGATATTCCTTCCATATCCTCCCTTTTCTTCGTTTTCATCAATAGTTCTCCGTTTTTGTCCATAAGGGTATTACATCTTACGCCCGTTTCCTTAAAGTGGTTCCTCACTATCCTATACGCGGCCTCTACTTTTCCATGTTTAAGATTGTTTTGCACGTCTTCGCAAATGCTTTTCATCCACGTTTCTCTAGCCTTCCGCGCTTTACGACATATGTCGTTCCTTATCCTTTTGTAACGATTCTGTCCTTCCTCTGTTTTCGCAGCCTTGTATTTTCTTCTTTTTTCAATGAGGTCTAATACTTCCTACGTGTTCCATGGTTTTTTCATAACGACTCTTTTTTTTACCAAGAACTTCCTCAGCTGCTGCCTGCCGACCACTTGTAATAATTTTCCAACTCTCTTCCATTGGTTTGTTGGTCGTATCATCCCCTATTTTATTTTATACAACCACTTTTAAAGCCAGTTGATGCTGAACCTCCCTCAATTTTTCAATCGGCCATATGTGTCTCACGGCTTTCTTCAACTTTTAAATTTAAGGTAGCAATTCATCAAAACTAAGTTATGATCACTATCGATATCTACCCCTGGATAACTTTTGCAGTCCTCTACTTGGTTCCTGAATCTTTGTTTCACTAGAATGCAGTCGATTTGGAATCTTCCAAGGTCTCCTGGCATCTTCCACGCATATTTTTTTCGCAGGGGATTTTTGAATGAAGTGTTGGCAACCACTAGCATGTGCTCCGTGCAGAATTCAAGTAGCCTTTCTCCTCTTTAATTTCGGTTACCTAACCCATATTTCCCAGTTATTATTCCGTCTTGACCTTCGCCGACGACGGCGTTTCAGTCGCCTAAAATAATAAGATTTTTTCCCCTCTTACCTGCTTGATAACTTCCGCTATATTTTGGTGGACATCTTCTACTTCTTCATCTTCAGAATTTGTCGTAGGAATTTAAATCTGTACCACTACAGTAGCTACGGGTTTAGTATCTATCTTCCCCATTACTAACCTTTCATTAAACTGTAGGTAGCTTTTATCACGCATCCCGACGCTCCATCTAAGCATTATACCTACTCCAGCATTATCATTTAGCGATCCTGTGTGTATCGTTCTTTAGCTTCCACTCCTAAGGTCTCCTTCCTGGGGCCACTTCATTCCGCTAATGCCTAATACATCGAGGTTCATTCTTCGCATCTCCACCTTCAAGTTCTGTAGCTTACCGCAGGTGCGAGGCTATGAACGCTGCTACAATGCAGGCTGCTTGTGCCGAGGATGGCGGTAGCGTAGAGTACCCTGCCAGCAGGTAGCGCTTGGCTTAAATAAGGATTATTAACACCATATCAAACAAAACAAAAATTCCGACCATATTCAATTCTAATAGGTGTTTATTAAGAGATTTTTCCCTGATCTCTGAGCATAATGCATGCATTGGTAACCTCAGACTGTAAAAATTCTGACTACTCGTATAAAAACTAGGTCCCTGTGACGTCTCGTGGAGTGGCATCACATGGGCGCCAATCTGGACTATTTCAAATGAGTCATTCGTCTAAACTGGGAATTCTGAAACCAAACAATTTGTATAATATGTATGCAGGAATGGTGGGTAAAGAATCGCAATCAATGACTTTCGTTTTCTTTTATGAAGAAAACTACACTATTCAGTGCCCTGTGTAAAACGGCCGTAAGAATCGATGTCTCCTTCGAGAATTCGTCGTATAGTATGTGGTTATGGTTGCCGCAGCCGCAAGTGAGGTGACCTTGGGGCAAGGCTTTGAGCGCTGATGCGACACAGGATGCTAGCAGGTAGCAGAGTGCCCTGCTAGCTGGTAGCGCTTATCTTAAATAAGGATAATTAATACCTTATTAAAAGAAAAGAACATTCAGACCTTAACCATTTATAATGGATGATTATTAAGAGATGTTTCCCTGAGCTCTGTGCCTCATGCATGCATTGGTAATCTTTTACGATGTGAAACTCCTACCTACTCGTATTGAATCAAAACTGGATCCCTGTGACGTCACGTGGAGTGGCATCGCATTGGCGCCAATCTGGCCTTTTTCAAATGACGATAAAAATTGACCATTGCCATTCGTCTAAACCGGTATTCCTAGAACACATCTAATTTGTATAATATGAATACATGGTGGGTAACGAATTGCAATCAATTTTATCCTCATTTGAAAAAGGCCAGATTGGCCCCCATGCGATGCCACTCCACGTGACGTCACAGGGACCCAGTTTTTATTCAATACGAGTAGGTAGGTGTTTAGCACAAACGTGAAGTATGCGGTAAAGGTAACCGTTAACTTGGATTTGTTAAAAGAATTCTCGGTAAATGCCCAAAAAAGGTGAAAGAAATAAGCTACCTGACTCCGGTGAGGCCTCACTTGGAATATGCTGCTAGCGTGTGGGACCCTTACGAGGTAGGAATAATAGGTGAATCGTTGATAATGGCTTCCGGGTGCAGCTGCGTGTTGCGCTTTGTCGTGCGAGCTTTCGCGACCGTTGCAGGACGCATCATCGGGCGATGAATGAAATTACGGAATTCGGTGGTCAATTAATATACTCGTCCACCTCCCCCATCCACCGGAGTAGTGGGGGGAGGGGGGCGGAGTTGACGTCAGCAGAACTCTCACCCCTGTCCTTGAGCGACGAGCGGACTCTTCTTGTCTAGCGAATAACCTTGCTGGTAACATATTTGTCGTCTTCTCTTTCGGAAAATCGTTTTCCACGTCTGGCTGAGTTTAACGCCGTCCACTCTGTTGAAATTTTGGGGGCATTTTTCAATTTCAATAGCCTCCCGAATTAGTCGTCGATGATAAAATTTTTCTTGGGCTAATACCTGCGTCTCGTCGATTAAAATTCGATGTCCATCTTCTGAGTAGGCATGTTCCGCTATCGCCGATTTCTCCGTGTCACGATGTAATATCGCCCGGCTGTGTTCTTTGAGACGAGAAGTCACGGAGCGCCCTGTTTGCCAGACGTAATGCGGGAAATCTTACGTCGGGCAGACAGGGCGCTCCGTGACTTCTCGTCTCAAAGAACACAGCCGGGCGATATTACATCGTGACACGGAGAAATCGGCGATAGCGGAACATGCCTACTCAGAAGATGGACATCGAATTTTAATCGACGAGACGCAGGTATTAGCCCAAGAAAAATTTTATCATCGACGACTAATTCGGGAGGCTATTGAAATTGAAAAATGCCCCCAAAATTTCAACAGAGTGGACGGCGTTAAACTTAGCCAGACGTGGAAAACGATTTTCCGAAAGAGAAGACGACAAATATGTTATCAGCAAGGTTATTCGCTAGACAAGAAGAGTCCGCTCGTCGCTCAAGGACAGGGGTGAGAGTTCTGCTGACGTCAACTCCGCCCCCCTCCCCCCACTACTCCGGTGGATGGGGGAGGTGGACGAGTATATTAATTGACCACCGAATTCCGTAATTTCATTCATCGCCCGATGATGCGTCCTGCAACGGTCGCGAAAGCTCGCACGACAAAGCGCAACACGCAGCTGCACCCGGAAGCCATTATTAACGATGCCCCTCGCTGCGGAAACCTACGTTCAAAAATAATAGGTGAAATCAATCGAGTACAGCGCAGGGCGGCCAGATTTGTGATGAGTTGTTCCGACATAAAGTGCAGCGTTTCAAGTATGTTACGCGAGTTAGGATGGGAATATTTACAGGAGCGAAGATCGAAGCATAGGCTTAACTTACTTAGGAAACTCGAAGAAGATATTTTCTCATAAGACGTGAATCATATCCTTCGTTTACCATCGTACTATAGTAGACGCGATCATGAGAAAAAAATAAAAGAAATAGACTGCAAAACAAAGAGATTTAAAATGTCATTCTTCCCTCGTACTATTAAGGATAGCAACGTTGTCTCAATTGAAAGGATTAATGGCAACGCTCGCTAGGATCACCCATTGCATGTTTTTTCGTCGTTCTAACCTTGCATGTATTTGCTCTAGGAATTACTAACCATTGGAATTTTTTTATGAATAAGCATGTATATTTTTCTAGTGTGCGTAATATTTCTATGACCGTGCGGTGTGCATGTGGCGGTCCTCTTGCATGCTGCATGTTGGTGATTGGTCACCCCCTGCCAAACACCCTATAGGTGGTTCGCAGGGTATCATGTAGATGTATTGCGAGGTATTTTTCGCAATCCATGGCTTTATTTTTGACACCCACGACAGCTTATAAATGGAGTTTATTCAACGTCCTGCGGAGGACATGTACCTCTGATTATTCGCTCATAGTAAGTTCCAGTCCCCAGTTATAGCTAATCATATGAACGTTGTTTTAATCCGATTGTAAAATTTCGAAATAGGTGACAGCGTCGTCAGTGATTGAACGTATTTCACTGCAAATTCGGGAGTAGGTAACTCATGAATACATTGGAGAAAAGGGGGCCATTATCTGTAAATAATTTTCCCGAAGGAAAGCCCTCAATTTCCTCCATTGTTAGGGACTTTTTTGAAAACTAGTAAAATGTTTTCAGACGTTAAAAAAAACTTCTAATATAGAAAAAACATTTTGTAAGAGTGTGTGTGATCGTTTATTTTAGAATTTGCCCGAAAATACCCTATTTTCAGCGTGTATAAAAAACATCTGTTCGCAGGAGAATGTTTGAGTTAATCAAACGGATTGAGATGGAAAACTGTTTTGTGTCATTCTTTTCACATGTTGTTGTGCGCCAACGTTTACGTTTTATATGCTCTTCATTCCTGAAATAAGAAACTCCGAACGAAAGATTCCTACTTTCATAAATGTGTCTCCACTTTTGCGTCAACTTATCAGCGGGTAATATTTAATTGCCTCAATTAACCCTTAGGTGCATGCACCTGCAAGTATAGCGCCAGTGCACGCTAGCGGCTTTTTTGCCGCACTTTTACATTTTTGATTTTTCTAAATATACATTCAAATTTGAGGGTGTTTTAACGTATTTGGGTAACTTTTAATAAATCAAAGCACTTGAAATATTTTTTCCATTCATTTATAAACAAAAGTATGGCATAATTATATGAAAATTTCTTGATAAATACAATAATTTTTTAAAGGAATTGCACACGATAATCTAGACACTATCAAGTCAAAAAACACACAAAAAAAGGAAATTGATATGCCAAATCGTTGATGCAATTATTAAAATTATAAAAATAACAAACTTTAGAAAAAAAATTAATTTTTTCAACCTTATTGACCATCACTGTCTCTGTAATGACATTCATGGCATTTTTTGACGCAGGTGAAATGATTATTGCATATAAATCGAAAACATTCGTATATTTGCTGTTTTATAAACTTTATATTTTCCACGTTTAAAACAATCACCCGCCCTACATTGAGTTTCACCTGTAGAAGCAGATACTTCAGGAATTTTCCCAAGTCTCGTTGCTAGAAAAGCCTTTATGTCTGCTGGAAGATTACCTTTTTACCCTGGACTTCAGACGGTCATCTACAGAGCTTAACGCGAGAGCTTCCTTGAACTCCATTCTTGATCTTCGATGGATTTTTTCAATATTATTAGCTACAAAAATCACGTGTAGGCTAAGAGTAGCCATATAAAATAACCGGAGAAATTGTGATAGAGTCCACCTTCGTGTTCGTCTTGAAGGGGAGTAATTTACACACTTCTGGTCCACGGAATCGACACCTCCCTTGGTTGAGTTGTAGCTCAGGATCATTTCAGGTTTCGCAGTTTCTAGATCGATGTCCACATTGCAGTGCAACATAGAAAGCAGAATTTCACATTTGTTTGGTTTAGTGAAGTACGAAACAAGTGCAGGTATCCTGGAAACCAAGAAATGAAGTTCCAGCCTATAGAATTTTGCAGGGTAGAAACTCTCTGCGGATTTAAGGTTTTTTTTTCCACGGTACCTAAGAAAGTTAGACCATTTTATAGCAAATATATATCTAAATCAAGGCTTGAATAGTAATGTTGTGCTGTTATTTTCCCATTCGAATTCCTGTATTCCCGTTGCTAACCCGAACGCTCTTCTGCAAATAATTGGGCCTGTTCCATCTGTTTTACAGGCTCTTCTCTAGCATCTGTCTAGCAACTTTTATTTACAGAGAGAGTGTTAATTCCAAATAAAGATATTATTTCTACACGGGCAGTATTGATGCAATATCTGATTCTCGAGTACATATGAGATACCAGTTTTCCTTCAATATACAATTTGGTATTCTCGACACTTTTTTCAATCACGTTCAGTGAAATCATTTTCTGCAACAATTCGGTTTCAGTTGCGGCATTCTTAGGAAATGATGTTGGCCCTAGTGAAACACGAAAAATGTCTTTAGCTTTTGTTTTGGTGTTAGCAAATTGTATCTAAGAGTTCAGCCAAAACGTTTAACCGTTTCCGTTGAACTAGATAGACGTTGAAATTATGTGGGTGGCTAACAATATTATTATCATAAGACTGCTAACTATCGCTGAATTGTAATGCATCTTCAAGAAAATTCTTCCTCCCCTTTACTTTCATGTGAGAAATCAAAAAAATATTCTCCATATCGTCGTTGACCTTCCCTTCCCTCCCATCTTCATTATCAAGCTTTTGAAGCACTCGTTTGAACTCATCAGGGTAATAAATACGTTCTAACCTCAGAATATCATATACTCTACATTAGTCACCACCGACTCAATTTGTTCAGAATTCAATAAAATCATAATACAATTTACGCCCATAAGGAGGTTACGATTCCTAAATCTTTTTATAATGCCTTTGCAGCATTATGTTCTTTTCCCGCGGGTAGATACACCAAGTACCGACTCTTTGCTTTCAAAATCCAATGCATAATACATTATAAATAACGTGCATAACTTATTTTTCGGTCACTAGTAAAGTGTAAATAACGCATTTTTACACAAATGTAATTCATATTTGAGTATGAAGATGACATTTTTAAATTACGACATGTGGTTTGAGGTTGAGATATGTTATATAAATAATAATAACAGCAAAGTAATACTGCAGATGTTTACAAAAAATATAATAAATACGAAACAACATATTAACATATTATTGAAAAAAGAATTATGCTTCCAAGTTTCCACGGTAGCGACAGATAATCATAATTTCCTTAGTATCGTGTGAACGCAATCTAGCGGCAAATCACCCGAAGTTGTCGTCGTTCTCACTTTGTAAGATTCTAACGCAATAGTTGGTCGTCACACTGACGCAAACATATGTTCTTGTTAGAGGGAAAAGCACAGAAATAGAATACCAAAATGTACCACCAGTGATCCATGCGCAATAAACGCGCTATTTCGAATTTTTGAAAAATGCAGCAAAATCCGCGCTTAGCGTGCACCTAAGGGTTAATGGAACCCAATAAGTTTCACAAAGTGGCTTACCTCTTCCGACAAAATACTATAGACGTTATTATCTTTCAAATTTGCCTTTGTGCCAGTACCGTATTGCGGAAGGCTGCGGAACTTCGTCTAAGGACTCATTGAGTCTCACATTGCTGAATATAAAATTCTCTAAACTTGATTGTTTCTGGATTTACTTTGTGAAAATCCATTCTTAATAATAAAACGTTATTGTACTTTTCCACACGATTTAATTAATACGACCGGTTTCGTCGCAGAGGCGACATCATCAGGTACAGAATCCGTTATAATAACAGTTATTTTGTTCTTGTTTATCTGGTTGCTATTACGTTGGTAGGGGAGGGTTGCGTTGGGGTTGGAGCGTCACTCAGCTTCAGGGGAATCTCCAAGAGCGGGGAATAGTTTACAAAAATATTTTCATTTGCTAAAATTCCATTTTTTAAATGCTTCCTTATCTCCAACTCCTCCAAGCAGTCCATCCTTCTTCCCTTTCCCTCAAGGTGGAGAATTTCCGGAACAAAATTGCTCCTGTGGTCACTCTCCCATAGATGTTTCGCAAAATGCGATTTTTCTAACTCCCCGTTTCTCAAATGCCTTCCGTGTTCCTCTGCTCTTACTCGGAACGAACGTCCAGTCTGACCTATGTAATAGGTCTCACAGTCACTGCACTTGAGTCTGTAAATGCCACTTCTATCATTTAAGTCAATTTTATCTTTTGTATTGCATAATAACGCCCTTAAATTAGATGTGTTATAATATGCTATTTTAAAGTCTTCTCTGGGAAAAAGGTTTGCGGTTGCCTGTGAAATATTTCCATAATAACTCAGTTTGCACCAGCGTTTCTTATGCTCATTATGAATGGATGAATGGTATATCATTTTCTGTGCCCGGAGGGAGTATTTCTTCCTTAACAATTTATCTATGACACTTTCTTCGTATCTGTTTTTAACTGCAATGTTTTTGATGGTTTTGATTTCCATGGCGAGGTTCTCGGCAGAGAGGGGGATGTTGAGTGCTCTGTTTAACATGGCATGAAAGGCGGCTAGCTTATGAGAGGGGTGGGGGCGGGAGTCTGCAGGGAACTAAGTTGGACGGAATGGACCATTTTTGACGACTACGTTCGCCAACGAAGCAGCGAAATTGCGCACAAGAAAATGTTGGTGTTAATGAATAAATTGAAAAATCTCACAGAAGACAACCATGTTCCACCACAAAAGCCCCGTATAGATGTACCAGCCAACTGCTTTTATAACAGAGTAGTTAATTTATCTAACGTTGAACTTAATGAACAAGAGATCCAACTCCTGGAAAAAGGATTTAAATACGTTCCCGACCTTCCCATAGGCAAAAGAGAGCTTGAAAACTTAATCATAGACTGCGACGCAGCCCTATTTAATAGCAACAGGGGACATAAATCAGTGTTTTCTCATAAAATTTCCTACGCAATTCAGAGAATTAACCCACAGCAAAACAATTTTCCAGTGACTTGAAACCCTTGAAATCCGTCCAAAAACTGTTAAGGGAAGAAAATTTAATTATTGAGAAAGCGGACAAAGGCAACGCAGTTGTTGTGATGGGCAAAGTTGAGTACGCGAAAAAGTGCAACGATTTCATTGAGAACAACCCTGTAGTGGAACTACCTAATGACCCAACATACAAATTTCAGAAGTTGCTGAAAAAAGCCCTAAATTCTGCCCCAAGTATCATTAAAACAAATGAGATGTACAAAGTAACAGTGATGAACCCGCAGGCACCAAGATTTTTTGGTCTTCCAAAGTTACACAAAACAAACATTCCAATCAGACCCGTAGTCTCAAGTGTTGCTGCACCATCAAGAAAACTAGCCTCCCACCTCAATTCAATCTTCAGAGAATTCACCGGATTCAAGCCAAGATACGGGGTGAAGAACTCAACTGCACTGTGCCGTCTTCTCACCCAAAGAGAGCCCCCGCCATCCAAACATACGTTAGTATCCTTCGACGTGAAAGATTTATTCACTAACATTCCAATTTCCGAGGCTGTTAAAATAGCAGAAGAAACACTGAGGAAAGCCGGAGCCGATCCACCCTTCCTCGACGATTTTGTGAAATTGCTGACAGTGTGTGTGGAAGAGAATTATTTTAAATTTAATAACAAATTCTACAGACAGAAAGAAGGTTTGGCAATGGGGTCTCCGCTATCGCCGCTTTTAGCGGAACTATATATGGACAAGTTTGAAGAAAAAATTTTCAGTGAAGATTCAGTGAACACCAATTTTATCCATTGCTGGTACAGGTACGTTGACGATGTGTTTGCCATATGGACTGGTACTATGAGGCAACTGGACATATTTTTGAATAAACTGAATACACAAGCCAAAAACATAAAGTTCTCATGTGAAAAAGGATCCAACCATAGTATCAACTTTCTCGATATCACTATTTCAACCTCGGAAAAAGGCTACGACTTCAAAATCTACAGGAAAGAGACTACCACCGACCATGTCATCCCCTCCGACTCCCGCCACCACCCCTCTCATAAGCTAGCCGCCTTTCATGCCATGTTAAACAGAGCACTCAACATCCCCCTCTCTGCCGAGAACCTCGCCATGGAAATCAAAACCATCAAAAACATTGCAGTTAAAAACAGATACGAAGAAAGTGTCATAGATAAATTGTTAAGGAAGAAATACTCCCTCCGGGCACAGAAAATGATATACCATTCATCCATTCATAATGAGCATAAGAAACGCTGGTGCAAACTGAGTTATTATGGAAATATTTCACAGGCAACCGCAAACCTTTTTCCCAGAGAAGACTTTAAAATAGCATATTATAACACATCTAATTTAAGGGCGTTATTATGCAATACAAAAGATAAAATTGACTTAAATGATAGAAGTGGCATTTACAGACTCAAGTGCAGTGACTGTGAGACCTATTACATAGGCCAGACTGGACGTTCGTTCCGAGTAAGAGCAGAGGAACACGGAAGGCATTTGAGAAACGGGGAGTTAGAAAAATCGCATTTTGCGAAACATCTATGGGAGAGTGACCACAGGAGCAATTTTGTTCCGGAAATTCTCCACCTTGAGGGAAAGGGAAGAAGGATGGACTGCTTGAAGGAGTTGGAGATAAGGAAGCATTTAAAAAATGGAATTTTAGCAAATGAAAATATTTTTGTAAACTATTCCCCGCTCTTGGAGATTCCCCTGAAGCTGAGTGACGCTCCAACCCCAACGCAACCCTCCCCTACCAACGTAATAGCAACCAGATAAACAAGAACAAAATAACTGTTATTATAACGGATTCTGTACCTGATGATGTCGCCTCTGCGACGAAACCGGTCGTATTAATTAAATCGTGTGGAAAAGTACAATAACGTTTTATTATTAATAAAATTCTCTGTTAAATGAAATAAAATAACTATGTTTTATTTCATTTAACATGAAGCAATTCCATATAATAACGCCTGAGACCTTGTCTTATATTGAAATCCTCTGAACGTCCATTCGATATTTGTGCGTATCTCCTCCCAAAATTTCATCAAAATCCTTGGAGGTCGAGTGGATACTTCCCTGAAGTTTTCTCACTGATAGCGTATTCGTTTAGTTTATCAATATAGAACAAAATTCCCTGGAGGAATAAGACCCGGAATGGAGAAGCATTCAGAATTTAAGAATTTGTTCTTTCGGACTGATGGATAAAATTTTTGCGGACGCGATGATTAATTTAAGGTTAGATTACATAATTTTGAGTTTTCAATAATGAAGGATGCTTCATTTTTCACTTGTAACCATCAAATTGGGGGTCCCGGTGCCATGAAAATTTTTTCTCTCCTGCCATCGGACCACATTCTTTGAACTGTATGAGACTTTTTCAACAGTTATTCACAGCTGCATGTTGTAAAATTGTTTTCAGTAGTAACGGGAAGAGCCAAGCAGAGAGAAGAGGGAAGGATTCGTGGAAGACACAGCTCGCCTGGCGATAAAAAAATCCCTCCTATCCACGCTTCTTTTGTCCCAACAGCTCTCTCCCACACACAGCCCGATCTGATTTCATCTCCCGTCGGACAGAGGTGTCGACGGTGTCGACTGTTTTTGGATGGGAAAGAGGGGAGGGAGAGGACCCAAGGTCAGCTTATGCCCCGTTTACACAACGATCGTCGTGACGTTGATCCGTACGATCGTAACCTCAAAACGTCGTGTAAACGCGCAGAGTTACCATCGTAGGCCTTAGTACCTAACACTGCCGAACTTACGATGGTTAGCGTTAGTGTGCCAAGAAAAAAAGTTAGGAAATGAAGATCGAAGCATATACGATTCTTTCGAGCCGTTGCAATCTTGATACAATAATTGATATTTCATAATTAACTCTAATATATCTAAGATATATGGCAACGATTGAAGACATTATTGAGCAGGTAATGGAAGGACGTGTGGGGAAAGTTTTTTCTGCTGTTCTATTTAGCAAATGATATCGGATATTCTATACTATACCAGTTTTATGTATTTCTTTATTTACAGGTTAACCCATAACCATTGACCCTTACATTATACTTCACAGATGGTGTAAAATAACAAACATACTCAAAATATTAACCGATTGAAATCGATGTATACAGGGTTTCACGATAAAATTCGCCACATATATCTATAACATTTAGACGAAGACATGGAGAAATCAATACATGTGCCGAATTAAGACGAAATCTTAGCCTTTTGTTGTTAAATACTAAGTGCAATGTGTACTGTCTTTAATGCGTGAATATTCTTAAATTTTTTGACGTATTCTCCCGAAGAATCTATAATATATACAACCCGATGTGTGACAGATAGCACACTCACTGATTCACTCACTCATTCACGTATACAAATTCCCGACCCCTTCCGGACGTGCTGGGAAGACGAAATTTTCGCCGTGGGTGGAGAAAAATTATTCATCGGGGGGAAAAGTCCGAAAACTCGAAAAAGTCGATCGGTTTTCGAGATATATCGATCCGAATTAACATTGGAGCCTTATGGGACTAAAACATATTCCATTTTTTGCCTACTTGAAAATGTCACGGGAACATAAAATGTCACTGACGGAAACTAGATTTTTTGGCCGATTTTTTGATGTGAAACATTTTGCCATATTTCGTTTATAAGTATTTTTTATAATTTTTTTAAATTTCCAATGCTTTTCTTATGGGCCTATCTTTGGATTTTTTTAAAACCAACTTATAATCGTTGTACGAATAAGTCCTTAACTTATGAGATACTAGATTTTTTGGTTGATTTTTTGGTGTGGTTGCCTTTGCAATTTTTTGTTTAAAAGTATTTTTTTTAACAATTTAAAATTTCCAATGCTTTTCTTATGGGCTCAATTTGGGAATTTTTTTGACCAATTTGCAATAATCGTAGGACCAATTCAATTTCATGCATGATACTAGATTTTATTCTTAATTTTTTGGCTATCCTTTGATATCCACATGTTTATCAAACTTCGAGTAATTAACGATTATGTATTTTCATTGAATTTGCGACTCCTACAACGTTTGGTAACTTACAACACATCCGCCGTGAAGTTTGCATTCCCTCAACACACGATTTTAAATTTTTCCGAATTTTTTTTTACCACTTCCCGACGTGGTACGGACACCAAATTCAGGTGATTGACGTCTTTCTCGTGCCCCTACGCGCCGCTACCAGGAGAACGCAGAATAATTAATTTTAACGGGTGACACCGTCGAAAAAGCATGCTTACACTACAGCTACAGAGCCGAAATTTTTATCCAAGGTAAACGATGCCGCGTTATACAGAACAAGCACTTTAGGTCCCCCGAAAACCCCCTGTGACCCCCCCAAAAAAATAAAAATTACTTAATAAGTCGTATATTTCGTGTACCATTCATCCCAGTTGTATCGTTTTTATTGATTCCGAATGGGAATTGTGTCGGCTAAATTCACCCGTGATGTTCAATTATCCTGCCCCAATTACACACCAGCAATAAAACTTCAAATTTTTAAATGTACATTTCTTAACAAAATAGTAGAGTAAAAAAGGGGTTCCAGGACAAGGACACCTAAAACCGATTTTTTTAAACACTTCCCCATAAGGTACGGCTACGAAATTCACAATAGTTATGCCTTATTACAGCGCCTATGCACCGCTATGTGGAGAACACAGAATTGGTAATCTAAATGTGAGTAATACGGGAGAATTCATTGTTCCCCTACAGTAAGTTCGCTGGAATTTTAACTGTAGGTAGACAAAGACATTTTATGCAAGAAAACCCGTCGATGTTTCACGTGGCTTCCAAGAAGACCAGGGAAAAAATTATTTTTTTTCTGTGAATACCATGTTCTTCGGTGTTTTCGCATATTCTAGCAGTAATTCCCTTCTCCTATGACTCATCGCTAAGGAATTTATTTGGATGATTGCGACCGTTGTCAGTATATTCATAAAAAAAACCCTGGAAACCCCCCGGACCCCCTTAAAAACATCGTCATAAGCTAAAATGCCACAATCACGGCTAGCATGCGTCTATATTCAGCCACATTATCCCACGGCAGCCTTTGTAAACGATAGGGGAAGGCTGGTAGTACGCATTGCTCTGTGAGGAGTGAAAACCCTGGCGGCAAAGCTGACCCCGCCCCAGGAACGACGGAGACATTCCAAGGAGTCAGATGCGCGGAAAACCTCCGAGAACCCTGGGGCGGCAAATCCGCTCCAACACGTGGAGCAGCAAAATGCGTGTCTTACGAGGGGGGAGGGCGCCGATAACGCTTGGGCGGCGAAGCCGCCCAAAGACTAGGAACGGCGAAGCCGTTCCGAGGAGTCGACGGTTCGGGTGGACACAGTAAACCTTGGGCGGCAAAGCCGCCCCATCACGCGGAAGGGCGATGCCGTTCCCAGGATTCGACGCCTCGGGGGGACACGGGTAAACCTTGGGCGGCGAAGGCGCCCCATCACCAGGAAGGTTACGGGGGGAGGGCGCCGATAACCCTTGGGCGGCGAAGCCGCCCACAGACGAGGAACGGCGATGCCGTTCCGAGGAGTCGACGGCTCGGGGGGACACAGTAAACCTTGGGCGGCGAAGCCGCCCTATCACGTGGAAGGGCGACGCCGTTCCCAGGATTTGACGCCTCGGGGGAACAGGGGTAAACCCTGGGCGGCGAACCCGCCCCATTACGAGGAAGTTTACGAGGGGGGGCGCCGATAACCCCTGGGCGGCGAAGCCGCCCTCACGCGAGGAACAGCGACCCCGTTCCGAGGAGGAGATGGCTCGGGGAAATAGGTAAACCTTGGGAGGCGAACCCGCCCCATTACGACGAGATAACCCTTGGGCGGTGAAACCGCCCACATGCGAGGAACGGCGCAGCCGTTCCGAGAAGTCGATGGCGCGGGGGGACCCAGGTAAACCTTGGGCGGCGAAGCCGCCTCATCACGAGGGAGGGCGATGCCGTTCCCAGGAGCCGACGCCTCGGGGGGACTCGGGCAACACTTGTGCGGCGAAGCCGCCCTCCCACGAAGAACGGCGAAGCCGTTCCGAGGAATTAGCGGGTCTCCGTCACAGGGCTACCTCGATATCTGGGCGGCGAAGCCGACCCCTGACGAGGAACGGCGAAGCCGTTCCGAGACGTCGGGGGTGGGACGGCGAAGCCGTCCAGTGGGGGCAGCCGGCGAAGCCGTCCGGTGGGGGCAGCCGGCGAAGCCGGATGCGGGTTGCCGATAACCCTCGGGCGGCGAAGCCGCCCACAGGCGAGGAACGGCGAAGCCGTTCCGAGAAGTCGATGGCGCGGGGGGACCCAGGTAAACCTTGGGCGGCGAAGCCGCCCCATCACGAGGAACAGCGACCCCGTTCCGAGGAGGAGATGGCTCGGGGAAATAGGTAAACCTTGGGAGGCGAACCCGCCCCATTACGACGAGATAACCCTTGGGCGGTGAAACCGCCCACAGGCGAGGAACGGCGCAGCCGTTCCGAGAAGTCGATGGCGCGGGGGGACCCAGGTAAACCTTGGGCGGCGAAGCCGCCCCATCACGAGGAAGGGCGATGCCGTTCCCAGGAGCCGACGCCTCGGGGGGACTCGGGCAACACTTGTGCGGCCAAGCCGTTCCGAGGAATTAGCGGGTCTCCGTCACAGGGCTACCTCGATATCTGGGCGGCGAAGCCGACCCCTGACGAGGAACGGCGAAGCCGTTCCGAGACGTCGGGGATGGGACGGCGAAGCCGTCCAGTGGGGGCAGCCGGCGAAGCCGTCCGGTGGGGCCAGCCGGCGAAGCCGGATGCGGGTCGCCGATAACCCTCGGGCGGCGAAGCCGCCCACAGGCGAGGAACGGCGAAGCCGTTCCGAGGTGGCTACGGCTCGGGGGGATACAGGTAAACTTTCGGCGGTAAAGCCGACCACGGGCGAGGAACGGCGAAGCCGTTCCGAGAAGTCGTTGGCTCGGGGGGACCCAGGTAAACCTTGGGCGGCGAAGCCGCCCCACCACGAAGAAGGGCGATGCCGTTCCCAGGAGTCGACACCTCGGGGGGACTCGGGTAACCCTTGGGTGGCGAAGCCGCCCTCGCACGATGAACGGCGAAGCCGTTCCGAGGAACCAGCTGCTGTCTGCCGGAGGGCTGCCTAAATATATGGACGGCGAAGATGACCCCCTCGGCGAGGAACGGCGAAGCCGTTCCGAGTAGTCGCGGGGTGGACGGCGAAGCCGTCCGGCGGGGGCAGCCGGCGAAGCCGGATGCGGGGGTTTTTAGGGGGCGTAGCCCCCTAACGAGCGCGCGCAGCGCGGCGAGTCCTATCTATATACAGCCCTCGTGGTGACTGACTCACTCATGGATACAAATTCCCGACCACTTCTAGAAGTGCTGGAGAGCTGAAATTTGGCACGCGTGCGGGGAACCGGAAATGATCCGGAGGAAAAATCCGAAAACCGGAAGTTTCCGCCACGTGTCGTCGCTAGGTCGACAAAATGGCCGAAATCGCGCTTTTTCCGGGGACCGTCTTTCGGTTTTAATTTTACTGCGCGCGAACCGTACGTGCCACATGCATGGTTAATGCAGTTTTTGAAAGCTAATAAACGTGGGCACGTAATTCTGTAATGTTCTTAGTTTCTGTTAAAGAAACTTGTAGCCAAAATGGCGTCCAAAAATTGGTTTTCCGAAAATAATTTCATCCCTTCCGCTCCCCTAGACTTAATTTCAAGTGTATGATAACGAAAATGATTATTATATATGCTCATAACATCGTCTACGAAATGTAGGTAACAATTTTCTTTCGTCGTCCTTGGTTAGTCAGAAAAAAATTAAAATATTCCGAAAATCACCGAAAATTACGATTTCCAAAAGATTAACACAAGATTATGTCAATTTTAACCTGACCGATTTCTTTCAAACTTTGTAGTTACATACACTTATTTATTGTCTTTTAGAAAACATGAACGTTTTATAAATGATTCAATGTGTTTAACCTAAAAAAAATAAAAATGGCGGGCACTACTCACTTTTTTCGGGGACTGGTTTGCTTTTTATTGTATTACTCTCGAAATATGGATGTCATAGGGCACACTTCTGTCAGATATGACAGTAAATGAATGTGACCATATCGTATCGTCATCTTTAAACCCCCCGAAACCCCTAAAAAATTAAAATTTGCACATAAGTAATCTTTTCGGGTACTTTTCGTCACAATTCCGCCGCTTTTCCAATCCTTACCAGTCATCGCTACGGAATTGATGTGGACGATTGATCACCGCTGGCAGTAAAAACCTATAAACCCCCGGTAAACCCTCATACAGCCCCCCAAAAATTAACATTTTGCATATAAGTCTACTTTTCGGGTACTTTTCGTGACTATTCCACCGCCCCCAACGACTCATCCCCACGGAATTTATGTAAATGGATGGTGACCGCCAGGAGTAAACACATTTAAACCCCCGGTATCCCCCTGAAATCCCTCCCAATCGTAAAATGTGTCATTTAGTCTCCTATTTGGGTACTTCTCGCAAACATTACGCCACACTACCCGTCCCCTCTGAGCTCTAGATCCGGAATATTTGGTGAGGGCGAGCAACCGTAAATCATACGGGAAAAAATACCAGAAACCTTTCGCTTTTCCGCCGAGTCGCCTTTCCGAGTAGTTTTCATCACAATTTAACCGGTGCCCCAACCACTTATTAAAACCCCCGATAACCCCGTGAAACCTCCCAAAAAATGTCTAATAAATCGCCCCCCAGGTAAAAGAATCGTAAGACCACTGTTCCGGACCCCTAGGACTTATCGGCACGGAATTTATGAGAACGATTTGTGACCAATGGTTTAACACAAGTATAAACCCCCCGGTATTCCGTTGGAACCCCCGCAAAAAATGAAAAACTTGCCATTGAGTCTTCTTTTATGGGTACTTGTCGCCACTATTACTCCGTATTGCACTATCCTTTACAACCATCGCTACGTGATCACTGTGGACGATTAGTGACCGCATGCATAACACATTAAAACCCCCGAATCCCCCTGGGCACCCCTCTCGGTGGAGAAGAGCATTAATGAAGACTAAGCGGAGCAGCCGCGGGGGGGCTCCTCGACCCCAAGGCGGCGAAGCCGCCCCACTACGAGGAACGGCGAAGCCGTTCCGAGGAATTGACTGGCGTAGGCGAGGGGGAGCTTCAGTAACCCTCGGGCGGCGAAGCCGCCCCAATGTTCAAGCGGCGCAGCCGCTGTAGACTCCACCCATCTCAACTCACACTCAACCCCTGGGCGGCGAAGCCGCCCTCCAGCGAGGAACGGCGAAGCCGAGGAATGAGTGGGGCGCCTCCCTACCCCCTGGCCGGCGAAGCCGGCCCCTAGCTGAGGTGAGATTATTCGAACTTTAAAAGTCTTCGAGCGACCACAAATGTAGACGGCGAAGCCGGAACCGGGGTTTTTAAGGGGCGGAGCCCCTTAACGAGCGCGCGGAGCGTGCGAGTCTATAATATATACAACCCGATGTGTGACAGATAGCACACTCACTGATTCACTCACTCATTCACGTATACAAATTCCCGACCCCTTCCGGACGTGCTGGGAAGACGAAATTTTCGCCGTGGGTGGAGAAAAATTATTCATCGGGGGGAAAAGTCCGAAAACTCGAAAAAGTCGATCGGTTTTCGAGATATATCGATCCGAATTAACATTGGAGCCTTATGGGACTAAAACATATTCCATTTTTTGCCTACTTGAAAATGTCACGGGAACATAAAATGTCACTGACGGAAACTAGATTTTTTGGCCGATTTTTTGATGTGAAACATTTTGCCATATTTCGTTTATAAGTATTTTTTATAATTTTTTTAAATTTCCAATGCTTTTCTTATGGGCCTATCTTTGGATTTTTTTAAAACCAACTTATAATCGTTGTACGAATAAGTCCTTAACTTATGAGATACTAGATTTTTTGGTTGATTTTTTGGTGTGGTTGCCTTTGCAATTTTTTGTTTAAAAGTATTTTTTTTAACAATTTAAAATTTCCAATGCTTTTCTTATGGGCTCAATTTGGGAATTTTTTTGACCAATTTGCAATAATCGTAGGACCAATTCAATTTCATGCATGATACTAGATTTTATTCTTAATTTTTTGGCTATCCTTTGATATCCACATGTTTATCAAACTTCGAGTAATTAACGATTATGTATTTTCATTGAATTTGCGACTCCTACAACGTTTGGTAACTTACAACACATCCGCCGTGAAGTTTGCATTCCCTCAACACACGATTTTAAATTTTTCCGAATTTTTTTTTACCACTTCCCGACGTGGTACGGACACCAAATTCAGGTGATTGACGTCTTTCTCGTGCCCCTACGCGCCGCTACCAGGAGAACGCAGAATAATTAATTTTAACGGGTGACACCGTCGAAAAAGCATGCTTACACTACAGCTACAGAGCCGAAATTTTTATCCAAGGTAAACGATGCCGCGTTATACAGAACAAGCACTTTAGGTCCCCCGAAAACCCCCTGTGACCCCCCCAAAAAAATAAAAATTACTTAATAAGTCGTATATTTCGTGTACCATTCATCCCAGTTGTATCGTTTTTATTGATTCCGAATGGGAATTGTGTCGGCTAAATTCACCCGTGATGTTCAATTATCCTGCCCCAATTACACACCAGCAATAAAACTTCAAATTTTTAAATGTACATTTCTTAACAAAATAGTAGAGTAAAAAAGGGGTTCCAGGACAAGGACACCTAAAACCGATTTTTTTAAACACTTCCCCATAAGGTACGGCTACGAAATTCACAATAGTTATGCCTTATTACAGCGCCTATGCACCGCTATGTGGAGAACACAGAATTGGTAATCTAAATGTGAGTAATACGGGAGAATTCATTGTTCCCCTACAGTAAGTTCGCTGGAATTTTAACTGTAGGTAGACAAAGACATTTTATGCAAGAAAACCCGTCGATGTTTCACGTGGCTTCCAAGAAGACCAGGGAAAAAATTATTTTTTTTCTGTGAATACCATGTTCTTCGGTGTTTTCGCATATTCTAGCAGTAATTCCCTTCTCCTATGACTCATCGCTAAGGAATTTATTTGGATGATTGCGACCGTTGTCAGTATATTCATAAAAAAAACCCTGGAAACCCCCCGGACCCCCTTAAAAACATCGTCATAAGCTAAAATGCCACAATCACGGCTAGCATGCGTCTATATTCAGCCACATTATCCCACGGCAGCCTTTGTAAACGATAGGGGAAGGCTGGTAGTACGCATTGCTCTGTGAGGAGTGAAAACCCTGGCGGCAAAGCTGACCCCGCCCCAGGAACGACGGAGACATTCCAAGGAGTCAGATGCGCGGAAAACCTCCGAGAACCCTGGGGCGGCAAATCCGCTCCAACACGTGGAGCAGCAAAATGCGTGTCTTACGAGGGGGGAGGGCGCCGATAACGCTTGGGCGGCGAAGCCGCCCAAAGACTAGGAACGGCGAAGCCGTTCCGAGGAGTCGACGGTTCGGGTGGACACAGTAAACCTTGGGCGGCAAAGCCGCCCCATCACGCGGAAGGGCGATGCCGTTCCCAGGATTCGACGCCTCGGGGGGACACGGGTAAACCTTGGGCGGCGAAGGCGCCCCATCACCAGGAAGGTTACGGGGGGAGGGCGCCGATAACCCTTGGGCGGCGAAGCCGCCCACAGACGAGGAACGGCGATGCCGTTCCGAGGAGTCGACGGCTCGGGGGGACACAGTAAACCTTGGGCGGCGAAGCCGCCCTATCACGTGGAAGGGCGACGCCGTTCCCAGGATTTGACGCCTCGGGGGAACAGGGGTAAACCCTGGGCGGCGAACCCGCCCCATTACGAGGAAGTTTACGAGGGGGGGCGCCGATAACCCCTGGGCGGCGAAGCCGCCCTCACGCGAGGAACAGCGACCCCGTTCCGAGGAGGAGATGGCTCGGGGAAATAGGTAAACCTTGGGAGGCGAACCCGCCCCATTACGACGAGATAACCCTTGGGCGGTGAAACCGCCCACATGCGAGGAACGGCGCAGCCGTTCCGAGAAGTCGATGGCGCGGGGGGACCCAGGTAAACCTTGGGCGGCGAAGCCGCCTCATCACGAGGGAGGGCGATGCCGTTCCCAGGAGCCGACGCCTCGGGGGGACTCGGGCAACACTTGTGCGGCGAAGCCGCCCTCCCACGAAGAACGGCGAAGCCGTTCCGAGGAATTAGCGGGTCTCCGTCACAGGGCTACCTCGATATCTGGGCGGCGAAGCCGACCCCTGACGAGGAACGGCGAAGCCGTTCCGAGACGTCGGGGGTGGGACGGCGAAGCCGTCCAGTGGGGGCAGCCGGCGAAGCCGTCCGGTGGGGGCAGCCGGCGAAGCCGGATGCGGGTTGCCGATAACCCTCGGGCGGCGAAGCCGCCCACAGGCGAGGAACGGCGAAGCCGTTCCGAGAAGTCGATGGCGCGGGGGGACCCAGGTAAACCTTGGGCGGCGAAGCCGCCCCATCACGAGGAACAGCGACCCCGTTCCGAGGAGGAGATGGCTCGGGGAAATAGGTAAACCTTGGGAGGCGAACCCGCCCCATTACGACGAGATAACCCTTGGGCGGTGAAACCGCCCACAGGCGAGGAACGGCGCAGCCGTTCCGAGAAGTCGATGGCGCGGGGGGACCCAGGTAAACCTTGGGCGGCGAAGCCGCCCCATCACGAGGAAGGGCGATGCCGTTCCCAGGAGCCGACGCCTCGGGGGGACTCGGGCAACACTTGTGCGGCCAAGCCGTTCCGAGGAATTAGCGGGTCTCCGTCACAGGGCTACCTCGATATCTGGGCGGCGAAGCCGACCCCTGACGAGGAACGGCGAAGCCGTTCCGAGACGTCGGGGATGGGACGGCGAAGCCGTCCAGTGGGGGCAGCCGGCGAAGCCGTCCGGTGGGGCCAGCCGGCGAAGCCGGATGCGGGTCGCCGATAACCCTCGGGCGGCGAAGCCGCCCACAGGCGAGGAACGGCGAAGCCGTTCCGAGGTGGCTACGGCTCGGGGGGATACAGGTAAACTTTCGGCGGTAAAGCCGACCACGGGCGAGGAACGGCGAAGCCGTTCCGAGAAGTCGTTGGCTCGGGGGGACCCAGGTAAACCTTGGGCGGCGAAGCCGCCCCACCACGAAGAAGGGCGATGCCGTTCCCAGGAGTCGACACCTCGGGGGGACTCGGGTAACCCTTGGGTGGCGAAGCCGCCCTCGCACGATGAACGGCGAAGCCGTTCCGAGGAACCAGCTGCTGTCTGCCGGAGGGCTGCCTAAATATATGGACGGCGAAGATGACCCCCTCGGCGAGGAACGGCGAAGCCGTTCCGAGTAGTCGCGGGGTGGACGGCGAAGCCGTCCGGCGGGGGCAGCCGGCGAAGCCGGATGCGGGGGTTTTTAGGGGGCGTAGCCCCCTAACGAGCGCGCGCAGCGCGGCGAGTCTATAATATATACAACCCGATGTGTGACAGATAGCACACTCACTGATTCACTCACTCATTCACGTATACAAATTCCCGACCCCTTCCGGACGTGCTGGGAAGACGAAATTTTCGCCGTGGGTGGAGAAAAATTATTCATCGGGGGGAAAAGTCCGAAAACTCGAAAAAGTCGATCGGTTTTCGAGATATATCGATCCGAATTAACATTGGAGCCTTATGGGACTAAAACATATTCCATTTTTTGCCTACTTGAAAATGTCACGGGAACATAAAATGTCACTGACGGAAACTAGATTTTTTGGCCGATTTTTTGATGTGAAACATTTTGCCATATTTCGTTTATAAGTATTTTTTATAATTTTTTTAAATTTCCAATGCTTTTCTTATGGGCCTATCTTTGGATTTTTTTAAAACCAACTTATAATCGTTGTACGAATAAGTCCTTAACTTATGAGATACTAGATTTTTTGGTTGATTTTTTGGTGTGGTTGCCTTTGCAATTTTTTGTTTAAAAGTATTTTTTTTAACAATTTAAAATTTCCAATGCTTTTCTTATGGGCTCAATTTGGGAATTTTTTTGACCAATTTGCAATAATCGTAGGACCAATTCAATTTCATGCATGATACTAGATTTTATTCTTAATTTTTTGGCTATCCTTTGATATCCACATGTTTATCAAACTTCGAGTAATTAACGATTATGTATTTTCATTGAATTTGCGACTCCTACAACGTTTGGTAACTTACAACACATCCGCCGTGAAGTTTGCATTCCCTCAACACACGATTTTAAATTTTTCCGAATTTTTTTTTACCACTTCCCGACGTGGTACGGACACCAAATTCAGGTGATTGACGTCTTTCTCGTGCCCCTACGCGCCGCTACCAGGAGAACGCAGAATAATTAATTTTAACGGGTGACACCGTCGAAAAAGCATGCTTACACTACAGCTACAGAGCCGAAATTTTTATCCAAGGTAAACGATGCCGCGTTATACAGAACAAGCACTTTAGGTCCCCCGAAAACCCCCTGTGACCCCCCCAAAAAAATAAAAATTACTTAATAAGTCGTATATTTCGTGTACCATTCATCCCAGTTGTATCGTTTTTATTGATTCCGAATGGGAATTGTGTCGGCTAAATTCACCCGTGATGTTCAATTATCCTGCCCCAATTACACACCAGCAATAAAACTTCAAATTTTTAAATGTACATTTCTTAACAAAATAGTAGAGTAAAAAAGGGGTTCCAGGACAAGGACACCTAAAACCGATTTTTTTAAACACTTCCCCATAAGGTACGGCTACGAAATTCACAATAGTTATGCCTTATTACAGCGCCTATGCACCGCTATGTGGAGAACACAGAATTGGTAATCTAAATGTGAGTAATACGGGAGAATTCATTGTTCCCCTACAGTAAGTTCGCTGGAATTTTAACTGTAGGTAGACAAAGACATTTTATGCAAGAAAACCCGTCGATGTTTCACGTGGCTTCCAAGAAGACCAGGGAAAAAATTATTTTTTTTCTGTGAATACCATGTTCTTCGGTGTTTTCGCATATTCTAGCAGTAATTCCCTTCTCCTATGACTCATCGCTAAGGAATTTATTTGGATGATTGCGACCGTTGTCAGTATATTCATAAAAAAAACCCTGGAAACCCCCCGGACCCCCTTAAAAACATCGTCATAAGCTAAAATGCCACAATCACGGCTAGCATGCGTCTATATTCAGCCACATTATCCCACGGCAGCCTTTGTAAACGATAGGGGAAGGCTGGTAGTACGCATTGCTCTGTGAGGAGTGAAAACCCTGGCGGCAAAGCTGACCCCGCCCCAGGAACGACGGAGACATTCCAAGGAGTCAGATGCGCGGAAAACCTCCGAGAACCCTGGGGCGGCAAATCCGCTCCAACACGTGGAGCAGCAAAATGCGTGTCTTACGAGGGGGGAGGGCGCCGATAACGCTTGGGCGGCGAAGCCGCCCAAAGACTAGGAACGGCGAAGCCGTTCCGAGGAGTCGACGGTTCGGGTGGACACAGTAAACCTTGGGCGGCAAAGCCGCCCCATCACGCGGAAGGGCGATGCCGTTCCCAGGATTCGACGCCTCGGGGGGACACGGGTAAACCTTGGGCGGCGAAGGCGCCCCATCACCAGGAAGGTTACGGGGGGAGGGCGCCGATAACCCTTGGGCGGCGAAGCCGCCCACAGACGAGGAACGGCGATGCCGTTCCGAGGAGTCGACGGCTCGGGGGGACACAGTAAACCTTGGGCGGCGAAGCCGCCCTATCACGTGGAAGGGCGACGCCGTTCCCAGGATTTGACGCCTCGGGGGAACAGGGGTAAACCCTGGGCGGCGAACCCGCCCCATTACGAGGAAGTTTACGAGGGGGGGCGCCGATAACCCCTGGGCGGCGAAGCCGCCCTCACGCGAGGAACAGCGACCCCGTTCCGAGGAGGAGATGGCTCGGGGAAATAGGTAAACCTTGGGAGGCGAACCCGCCCCATTACGACGAGATAACCCTTGGGCGGTGAAACCGCCCACATGCGAGGAACGGCGCAGCCGTTCCGAGAAGTCGATGGCGCGGGGGGACCCAGGTAAACCTTGGGCGGCGAAGCCGCCTCATCACGAGGGAGGGCGATGCCGTTCCCAGGAGCCGACGCCTCGGGGGGACTCGGGCAACACTTGTGCGGCGAAGCCGCCCTCCCACGAAGAACGGCGAAGCCGTTCCGAGGAATTAGCGGGTCTCCGTCACAGGGCTACCTCGATATCTGGGCGGCGAAGCCGACCCCTGACGAGGAACGGCGAAGCCGTTCCGAGACGTCGGGGGTGGGACGGCGAAGCCGTCCAGTGGGGGCAGCCGGCGAAGCCGTCCGGTGGGGGCAGCCGGCGAAGCCGGATGCGGGTTGCCGATAACCCTCGGGCGGCGAAGCCGCCCACAGGCGAGGAACGGCGAAGCCGTTCCGAGAAGTCGATGGCGCGGGGGGACCCAGGTAAACCTTGGGCGGCGAAGCCGCCCCATCACGAGGAACAGCGACCCCGTTCCGAGGAGGAGATGGCTCGGGGAAATAGGTAAACCTTGGGAGGCGAACCCGCCCCATTACGACGAGATAACCCTTGGGCGGTGAAACCGCCCACAGGCGAGGAACGGCGCAGCCGTTCCGAGAAGTCGATGGCGCGGGGGGACCCAGGTAAACCTTGGGCGGCGAAGCCGCCCCATCACGAGGAAGGGCGATGCCGTTCCCAGGAGCCGACGCCTCGGGGGGACTCGGGCAACACTTGTGCGGCCAAGCCGTTCCGAGGAATTAGCGGGTCTCCGTCACAGGGCTACCTCGATATCTGGGCGGCGAAGCCGACCCCTGACGAGGAACGGCGAAGCCGTTCCGAGACGTCGGGGATGGGACGGCGAAGCCGTCCAGTGGGGGCAGCCGGCGAAGCCGTCCGGTGGGGCCAGCCGGCGAAGCCGGATGCGGGTCGCCGATAACCCTCGGGCGGCGAAGCCGCCCACAGGCGAGGAACGGCGAAGCCGTTCCGAGGTGGCTACGGCTCGGGGGGATACAGGTAAACTTTCGGCGGTAAAGCCGACCACGGGCGAGGAACGGCGAAGCCGTTCCGAGAAGTCGTTGGCTCGGGGGGACCCAGGTAAACCTTGGGCGGCGAAGCCGCCCCACCACGAAGAAGGGCGATGCCGTTCCCAGGAGTCGACACCTCGGGGGGACTCGGGTAACCCTTGGGTGGCGAAGCCGCCCTCGCACGATGAACGGCGAAGCCGTTCCGAGGAACCAGCTGCTGTCTGCCGGAGGGCTGCCTAAATATATGGACGGCGAAGATGACCCCCTCGGCGAGGAACGGCGAAGCCGTTCCGAGTAGTCGCGGGGTGGACGGCGAAGCCGCCCGGCGGGGGGCAGCCGGCGAAGCCGGATGCGGGGGTTTTTAGGGGGCGTAGCCCCCTAACGAGCGCGCGCAGCGCGGCGAGTCCTATCTATATACAGCCCTTGTGGTGACTGACTCACTCATGGATACAAATTCCCGACCACTTCTAGAAGTGCTGGAGAGCTGAAATTTGGCACGCGTGCGGGGAACCCGAAATGATCCGGAGGAAAAATCCGAAAACCGGAAGTTTCCGCCACGTGTCGTCGCTAGGACGACAAAATGGCCGAAATCGGGCTTTTTTCGGGGACAGTCGTTCGGTTTTTATTTTACTGCGCGCGAATGGTGTGTGCCACACGGATCACTAATGCATTTCCTGAAAGCTGACGAACGTGGGCACGTAATTACGTAATGCTGTTAATTTCTTTTTAAGAAAATTGCAGCCAAAATGGCGTCCAAAAATTCGTTTTTCGAATAAAATTCCATAACTTCCGCTCCCTTCGACTTAATTTAAGGTATAGGATAACGAAAATGATTATTATATATGCTAATAACATCGTCTACGAAATGAAGGTAACAATTTTCTTTCGTCGTCCTTGGTTACTCAGAAAAAAATTAAAATATTCCGAAAATCACCGAAAATTACGATTTCCAACAGACTAATAGAAGATTATGTCAATTTCAACCTGACCGATTTCTTTCAAACTTTGTAGTTACATACACTTCTTTATTGTCTTTCAGAAAACATGAACGTTTAATAAATGATTCAATATATTTAACCGCGAAAAAATAAAAATGGCGGGCACTACTCACTTTTTTTGGGGACTGGTTTGCTTTTTATTGTATTACTCTCGAAATATGGATGTCATAAGGCACACTTCTGTTAGAAATGACAGTAAATGAATGTGACCATATAGTATCGTCAACTTTAAACCCCCCGAAACCCCCTAAAAAATTAAAATTTTCATATAAGTAGCCTTTTCGGGTGCTTATCGTCACAATTCCGCCGCTTCTCCAATCCTTACCACTCATCGCTACGGAATTGATGTGGACGATTGATGACCGCTGGCAGTAAAAACCTATAAACCCCTGGTAAACCCTCATACACCCCCCCAAAAAATAAAATTTTGCATATAAGTCTACTTTTTGGGTACTTTACGTGACTATTCCACCGCCCCCAACGACTCATCCCCACGGAATTTATGTAAATGGATGGTGACCTCCAGGAGTACACACATTTAAACCCCCGGTATCCCCCTGAAATCCCTCCCAAACGTAAAATGTGTCATTTAGTCTCCTATTTGGGTACTTCTCGCAAACATTACGCCACACTACCCGTCCCCTCTGAGGTCTAGGTCCGGAATATTAGGTGAGGGCGAGCAACCGTAAACCATACGGGAAAAAATACCAGAAACCCCCGATCACCTCCTGGAACATCGCTAAAAAAATTAATGAATTTTAAAGTCGCCTTTCCGAGTAGTTTTCGTCACAATTTAACCGGTGCCCCTACCACTTATTAAAACCCCCGAAAACCCCGTGAAACCTCCCAAAAAATTTCTAACAAATCGCCTCTCCAGGTAAAAGAATCGTCAGACCACTGTTCCGGACCCCTACGACTTATCGGCACGGAATTTATGAGAACGATTTGTAACCACTGGTTTAACACAAGTATAAACCCCCCGGTATTCCGTTGGAACCCCCGCAAAAAATGAAAAACGTGCCATTAAGTCTTCTTTTATGGGTACTTGTCGCCACTATTACTCCGCATTGCACTACCGCTTACAATCATCGCTACGTGATCACTGTGGACGATTAGTGACCGCATGCATGACACATTAAAACCCCCGAATCCCCTTGGGCACCCCTCTCGGTGGAGAAGAGCATTAATGAGGACTAAGCGGAGCAGCCGCGGGGGGCCTACTCGACCCCAAGGCGGCGAAGCCGCCCCACAACGATTAACGGCGAAGCCGTTCCGAGGAGTGACTGGCGTAGGCGAGGGGGAGCTTCAGTAACCCTCGGGCGGCGAAGCCGCCCTGCCGTTCAAGCGGCGCAGCCGCTGTAGACTCCACCCATCTCAACTCACACTCAACCCCTGGGCGGCGAAGTCGCCCTCCAGCGAGGAACGGCGAAGCTGTTTCGAGGAATGAGTGGGGCGCCTCCCTACCCCCTGGCCGGCGAAGCCGGCCCCTAGCTGAGGTGAGATTATTCGAACTTAATAAGTCTTCGAGCGACCACAAATGTAGACGGCGAAGCCGGAACCGGGGTTTTTAAGGGGCGGAGCCCCTTAACGAGCGCGCGGAGGGTGCGAGTCTAGATTCTTATAGGCTTCACGGACTGTTATGACTACTTATAGTTAGTTATATATCATCATTCTTAATAGCTGGGAGTTGAAGACATAATTTACTCCATGGTAATTAAAAACGAGCAGGTGAGGATTTGTGTACTTATGACGGGATCCATTCAAATTTACTAATAAAGGAGATAAGAACAATCTAAATTGGCATTGATAATTGTATAGAGGAATAAGGCGTTGTAGAATGATCGTATGTCGTGCAAGAGTTTTCACATTAACAACGGATTGAAGATATGAAGTGTTGTAATCAGACAGTGAGATCCCTATATCGTAATTATTTAATTTGAGAAATTTATTTTGGACACGTTTAAGCCGGATTGAGTCGATTTTGTAATAATATGACCAGTTGATATATTCCAATTTGGAACGTAGCAAAGCGACATATCTACTGTCTTTACCGCATGAATATTGTTAAACTTTGGACAGATTCCCATAATGAATCCTACATTCTTTAAATTTTTACCGACAGTTCGGTCTAGCTTTAGTTTTAGCACATTAAAACATTAATATTACGCACTTCTCGTAAAAATTCCGAGAAAAAAGCAATTAAAAATCGTAAAAAATGAAAGTACGCAATATGACCTGTTTTGAACACGCTCTAAACGAAAGGCGCCAAGGGGACCACGGCTTAACGTCCCACCTGGAACGTATGGAACGTCCCAACGTATGGAATATAAGACCTGTTTTGAACACCTATGTTTACCGAGTGGGCGACAGCCCAGTGGATACGGTATCCGACTGTGGAGGATAAGGTAGCGAATTCGATGCTCACTCAAGGAACTTTTTTTGTGTTAATTTTTAAGAATTTTAGCGTGTAAATTTTTAAAGTTCGTTTTCTTATCTTCGTTGCTACTATGGAATATATTTTTAAAAAGGTTTTTTAAATATTTAAATCAGGAATGGATCAGCTTGGGATTAGGAACTGAGGATGAAGGGTGGATAGAAACCCGGCGTCGGAATTAGCCTGCTCTAAACGAAAGGCGCCAAGGGGACCACGGCTTAACGTCCCACCTGGAACGTATGGAACGTCCCAACGTATGGAATATAAGACCTCTTTTGAACACCTATGTTTACCGCGTGGGCGACAGCCCAGTGGATACGGTATCCGACTGTGGAGGAGAAGATAGCGAATTCGATGCTCACTCAAGGAACTTTTTTTGTGTTAATTTTTAAGAATTTTAGCGTGTAAATTTTTAAAGTTCGTTTTCTTATCTTCGTTACTACTATGGAATATATTTTTAAAAGAGTTTTTTTAATATTTAAATCAGGAATGGATCAGCTTGGGATTAGGAACTGAGGATGAAGGGTGGATAGAGACCCGGCGACGGAATTAGCCTGCTCTAAACGAAAGGCGCCAAGGGGACCACGGCTTAACGTCACACCCGACGGACGGAGTACTGCACAACTAGAATAATCCACATTACACGCAGGGATTGAATTTAGGAATGCCCCTTAATTCTTTACCAAGATTTGGATGTGGAAGGCCAGTACACTGCCTCACCACTCCAGTTAATCCTTTATTTGCAATTTTCAGGATGGAACTCAAGCCATGCAAAGCAAAGTGATTTGCGGCACCACGAACAAGCAGAAAAGGCGTTTTTTCCACAACCGCAACGACTCTCCATAATTTTTGAAGGAAAACACACGTCATTTACAATTACGAAAAATTGTCTCGTGCAAGCGAGCTTCAAATCAACCATGCATGTTCAATAATTTTCCCGGAAATATACAATGTTATGTGGGTACTTGATTAACTTTTAATAGAAGAATCGAATATTTGGGGAAAGTGTTGGAAATTTGTTCCCTTTTTCGCTCGGGAAAAAAAAGGAAAGGGAGCGGAAAAAACCCTTTTTTAAAAAGGGTTTTTTCCGCTCCCTTTCCTTTTTAACCATGCAATATTACCACGAGGAAGTTTTAGTAATGATGGGATTGAAATGGTTAAATAGATTTTTTTACCTTATTTTTTAATAAAATGGCGTATTATATATAAAGATGGAAATTATGAAATAGCATTTTTATTCTTCCATTGCATGTTTAACTATTGAACATCCCATCCAATGTAAATTATTTAGAGAATATACCTCAATTAATACTAAATCAAAAGACAGACCAATAAAAATATTTTTCAAATTTGATGAAGAAAAAGCAGGATATACACTCCTGAAGGGAATAATTTGAAATCATAATAAACATGTGTACAATGAAATAAGGAAAACATGCTAACTATAAATCTTACGAATGAAATAAAATTAATTTTAAACACCTAGGAATAAGAAAATGTACAATTTTGATGTTGCCTAATACCACCCTGGGTGTTAGTAATTATGATTATTGTTTGAAACTTCAATCAATTCAATACTTCAGTCCTCCGAAGAATCTTGGTCATCACCACTATCTGACTCTTCTCCTTCACTTTCATCTAAATCTAGTAGTTCCCTCAATTCTTTATGCATTTTCCTTGATATTTTCTGTTTTACTGTTAGGGTTGATGAAATAAATGGATCCGACGTAATCAACAGTCTTTGAATGAGATCCTGATTAGTGGCCACTCTTGAGTGCTTTCTAGTGAACCTTTGACGAAATTTTCGGGAGTCCTTATTTCTAGCTTCCAATGCCTCTTCGGATAGTTGCCCTAGTGGGAGAATTGCCTCCTTCGCAATTTCTCCTCCATGCATCAGCACTTTATGGACCGTGGTTGGCATATAATACCATGGGTACAGGTCCACGTACAGTTCCGCTGTTCTCCGGCAGTAATCCGAGAATACTGCATGATTGAGACTAATTCCACTAGATATTGCCCTTAGAATTATTGAAAATTTTTTTATAAGGTCAATATTAACTCCTGTAATGAAAATATGAATAAATTCGCATTAACCACAATAGAATATTCGAAAAACATAAGAAATTGATATTTTTATCACAGTTCGTGCGTATAAACAAACGTAACTTCTCCTATGCGTGGCTATTACTCTGAAGTGATGTTCACTTAATACAATTACCTGTTATATCAGCGGCCAGCTCTGGAGAATCGAAAAAACGTCTTGCCGTATTGCCATCGTTGGTGTTTCCTGAGCCAGGCCTTGGCACATCCACAATTAGCCCCATCCTTTCTCTAAACGCCTTCTGAAGACTATTTTGTAAGATGCATTTCTGAAGGGGAAAGAAAAATACCCCTTTGGAAAAACCCCTTCGGAAATTCCCTCAACGGCCGCGCGGTATCATAAAATGTCCCTTTTCGCACGCTCCTCCTCGGCGTGGGTGAAAAGGGAAAGAATTAGTGAAAGAATCCGGGCTGCAGCCTTTCCTGGTTACTGTGCATGGTAAGCCTCGCGAGAAAACTTAAATCCTACCCAAAGGGTGTTCCTAATGTGCTTCCGTAGTGAAAGAAAAAGTGTAATGATTCAGTTAGGTTTCGAAACCAAAGCATGTTTACCAGAGTTACGGCGTTCAGTAACCAAGTATATCGATCCAATATTCTAGTAATGTCTTCAGTTAAGTATTTTGGGTCAATAGAGACTGTATAGTGTGCTTAAAATTACGATTTTAAATAATTAAGTTCCAAACAAAGTGAAATATCCAACGGTGTCCCCGAGTCTCTAGGCCCCCGTGTCGCGGAGCCGGGACGTGCAGCGCGATCGAAAAATCGCGTTCATTAATGAAGGGGCAAACTTTTTTCAAAGATTTTTGCTCCATTCTCTTAAATGATGTCTATTAAATACTCTGAGGAAAAATTGGAGATATGTTTTTTCTTAAACTAAAGATATTGTCTACTTTATGTCAAATTTGGCCAGAAAAAAGGGTCCGCCATTTTGCGACATTATACTGTACCAATACTAACCAAAAAGTTAAAAAATAATGGAAAATGTAGATAAAGTACCATATTTTTGGAATATAATGTTTTTTACTGCATTAAAATCCTTCAAAAACTCTACCAGCAGTTTAACTCCGAAGTTTTTCGGAGAAAAACGAGATCGGGCGTGTTTTTGGAAATTTGGTCATGTTTGATCCCCTGTATCTCAGTAACGGATTAGATATAGGAGAAATAACTTATTATACCGTGATCACCAACTATTTGTGAGTATATACGCCAAGTTTCAAGTCTCTACCTCAAAAAACGCAATTTTGGACTTTTGTCCAGCTTTTTCCGATTTCAGACCACTGTGCAACGGTCAGTTTAGTCCACCCTCCCCCACACCCATACATCCTACCCCCCCAATTACGGCCCTCATTTCCACCCCCCCCCCCTCAACCCCTTTCACCCCCAAATGGATGGCCCGAAAAATATTTGACCCCAGGCTCCCGCCCTGGCCCACCTCCAATCACTCTTTCCTCGTCAAAACCAAACGCGTCATCTTCCCCCCTCAATATTTTAATCATTGTCTCACTTTCGAGTCCCTCTACTGAGGTTGACGAGTGTTTTATTTCCCTCAATTTATACTTCGAAATAACCGTCTCCTGCCCAATTCTTTGACATGAATTCTCTCGCCTGCAAAGATCCGTTATCGCTTTGGAAACTACTACGTTGAATATATGATTTAACGCTTTCCCGGCGAATAACTTTTGAAAAATCTTCTCGGGACACCGCGCGGGTAAGATTATATGAGAGCGCTGACGTTTCGGGTACCGACTCGCTACCCATTCTCGCAGCTACTGCAATCCGGAAACTTCGGCGCTCTCATATAATCTTACTCGCACGGTATCCCTAGAAGATTTTTCAAATATTATGTTGAAGTTACTCATAGTATTTTTATTTCTAAAAATTGATTTATAAAAGATGAATTTGACTCTTGCGTCCGTAAATATTTGTTCCTAGCCGCTCGGTTGTGTGTGATGATATTCAATTCATTCAAAGCTAGTGAAAATCAAGGTTGATTTGAGGTTAAGAGCCGTCTTTTCTGTGGTGACCAGCGCGCTTACAAATGGTGAATGGATAAAAATGGGTTACATTATTAATCAAGGCATCATAAGCCACATGAGTTAGAATGTTATGCAATCAGTGTAGGATGGGAATAATTCTGAGAAAATTTTCCTCGTAACATTCTAACTTCGTCAATAATTCCGGCATAGGAATTTAACTCGGTCATAATGAACTATCAAAGTAAGAGCATTTCTACTTCATAGGATGAAAATGTATGAGCAGAACTACTCCTACGTTTTCATCCCTTTCCGTTCTTTTCCCATCCGTTAGATGGCTCGCACACATTTTGAAATATCGTGAACATCCGCGGATGCGTCATCCTACACTTTTATCATTTGACCTCTGTCCTCTTTCTACCCAAACTTTAAGACCCAGTGCGAAAGATCCACAGAGAAAAAATCATTCGCCTTGACCGGGATGATTTTTTCTCTGTGGATCTTTCGCACGATTGTGCATTGCGGGTGACTCCCGTATAAGTTATCACCGTGGCTAGTCCCGGTATACTTTAAACTTTAAGACCCAGGTTAATACTAGTTTTGCTTCCTCTAAAAAATACTATAAAAATATTGGACAGTTAATAAATATTTTGAACAAGGATAGTAAGTGAAACGAAACGGAAATGTCTCGTTTCGAACGAATATACGAGACCTAAGTTTAGTCTCGTTCACGCACGGAATTAAAATCACCAAGGGGTTTAGTTTCGCCCGGGACGAAACTTTACTCTCAGCACGAAACTGAATTAATCAAAGCTCCGCTGCTCATATTTAATTTTCTATCCGTTCCCATTTCCATCCGTTCGGCAAAGGATCTCTCTCAATTTATCGCTTCTGTCGGACCTGGAGACCGAAGACCAAATGGGTGTGGGGCTGAAACCTTCTTCCCCAAAATGAGAAGATACTGATAGAATCTGATCTCTCAAAAAAAAAAGTATCCACCTTTCCCGAAATGCCTTAAAGAGAATCCCGAACAGTTTTTCTGATTCAGGTCCTACATAAATACATGTCTTTCACTCATTCCTTGTAGAAATATCTTAGGTTATTTCAACACTGAAATTTTTATGTCTATGAATGCAGTTTTTTATGCCTGCTTAACGCACGAGAAAATGAAGAGTAAAATTTAAACTGACCTGGGTCAACATTAGCGAGGTATCCGGAAAATTTAAAGACGAAAGTGTTTGGATTTAAACGTGTAATTTGCGAACTCTTTGCAAAAAATAACGGGTGAAGTGGGTTTGACTTCTCCTGTGAACGCGTGTCTTCTGCCTGGGAATATGCCGAGTTACTTAGGGGTGCATTTTTTAAGCGTTTGCGTCTCATTCCCCACTTATCCGCCCTTCACCCCTCTCTTCCACTCCTCCCCCGCCCCTCACATCGCAACCCCTCACCTCCTTTCTCTCCCATCATCACCACTATTTCTCTCGCCATTCGGCAGTTCACTCGACCGGCTCCCGCCGCACAGTGGGCTGAAATCGAAAAAAGCTGGCCAAAAATCATATCTTCCATATTTTTATAATTAGCTCGACGAAACTTTTCCCACTATTCATATTTGGGTTATATAACATGAATATAAAGACATTTTGCCGAAAAATTGAACCTGGGAAATTTTTTAAATAAATTCGCGGAGACGGAAAAAAACCAAAAAATCGACTATTTGGACCGCTTCAGTTAAGAGGGAACTTTTAATTGAAATTAATAGTTAGGAATAAAAAATTAAGTAGTTTAACATGAAATTTAATAATTTAAATAAAAATGTTCATATAAAATACATAAATTATTTTTTTTAAATTATTATTGATTTAGTCAACTAATTTTGCGTTAGCATTTTGTCTGAAAGGACACACATAAGAAATCACCTAGCAAAAAATGTATACCATAAACCAAATAAATTAAATTATTTGGTTTATGGTATATAAATCATAAAATTATTTATGAACCATAATATATTAACATAAATACATAAAAAATAAGAAAACATTAGGGATAAATTTACCAGCCCACTACCAGTTTTCATCGGATTCCCAGCCGTCACTGTCCTCATCAGAAGTTGGCTCTTCTAATACAAGTAAGTTCTTATATCCTTTGAAACATTTCTTTTAGCATTTGTACACACATAACTATTGGATATTAGATAATCCGAAGTAAGGAGGAGCCTTCGGAAAAGATCTCCCATTTCTTCTAAGCGCAAAATTTTTGGCGTGTGGTGCGCTCCGAATCTTCTGATATCTTTGTGGAGAGATTCCAAAGCATCCTAAGAAAATTGGCCAATTGGAAGCACTGCTGCCTTGGCAAGTGATGTTCCATGAAACTGCACTTTGTGCACCGTGGGAGGCGTGTAGTATCACGGATACATATCCACAAAAGGGTTACAGTTTCTGAGCAGTACTCGCTGAAATTGGCGTAATCTATCTCAAGTCCAGATATCAGAGCTTTTAAAATAGAGGCAAACCTCGAGATGAGTTCCTCGCTAATGCCTATTTAAAAAGGAAAAAAAAAAGTCCTTAACAAATCCTTTTTCCAAAAAATTTTAATCGTTCATAACAAAGTTTGGAATAAATAAATAAAAATCTATATGATATGAATTTTTGATGGTAAACATATCGGTAATTTATGATGTTAGCTTAGGTTCAGAAAAAAACGTCGGGCAGTGTTCCCATCATTAGTCGTGCCTTGACCATGCTTTAACAAGGAGTCTCAAGAAGAGATTCATGCATCTGTTGGGAGCGGTATATCCTTCTCTAAACAACATCGAAATTTTACTACAAACCTGACACTGGTTCTCCTTCATTCTTTCCATATCTGAATATATCCATTGAAAACGTATTTATCTATGACATTCTTCAACATTTCCTTTCTATTCTCGTCTTTCCCCAATTTTAACTTATCTTAAAGATATTGAAGGGCCAATTCACGTTTTGACGACAGCGAATTTCCACTTTCACTAACAATAACGTCATGTATTTCTTTGCGGGTTACTTTCGAGCGCTCCATTTTATCTCGTCGGAAATATTAACAATATAAATCACTGCGTAAAGAAAGCGAAATTAGAACATATTTTCCTCAATAATTAACACAGTCACAGAGATATTTTACTTGGAACACGTACCTTTTTATCGTTCTGAGATATCCTTCACTAATGGTAGTTCAGCCTCAACGCTGAAATTTCACGATATAGGGAAAGAAATCCTCGTTCTTTGCTTCCATAGCACAAGCACGCACATCCTTTCGCACTCACGAAGACAAACTGACTAATTTTCTCGGTAAAATTGTGGAAGAGAATAGTTTTCAACCAATTGGAGAGAAGCATTTGTGGAAAACCCCGTGCGAAGGGATGCGATCCTCAACAGTGCAATAACCCTTTCATAGATCGAGGCAATAAAGCAATAAGCGGCATTTCTACAAAGGGACAGTTATGAAACGAGTACAGAACTTCTTTAGCGCCAGATAAGAATCATAACACTGTGGTTGGGTTTTCGGGTACAATGGGGATTAACGCGGTCGGCAGGGTAGTGCCCGCCGCCACTGCGCGGGCGGCGCTCCGCCACACGTGTGCCCTTTCCAGTGTTTGAGCTGATGGGAGTTATAAAAGGCCTAGAAGAGTACGGATAGCAGAATATGCGAATTTATAGTGTTAAGAATTAGGCTTTCCAAGAATTAATGTATAATTCTTTGTAGCCGCCCGCTTCCCGGGAGAATAATCTGACTTGCCGGCGCAATCGTTGAGTCCATTATATGACTTATGAAGGAAATCGTAATATGCCCTTGGAAAAATTGGAACAATAAGACTAATATGGCATGCTAAATGTATACAAAGTATATAAGTGTAGACAACTGTAATTTCAAGTCACTGTTGGCGAATTATCGTCGACTACAGCTAAGTCTGAACAAAGGTTAGTATCTAACCACCGCGTCGGGCGGTTGGACATTCATGCACGTAACTTGATGGGAGAGGCGGGGTGGCAAATTGGGGCAGGATTTTTCAATTGATAACTAAAGTTGACACTTTGTTTTATAATGTGGTGCTAAATACTTCGTGAAGCAAAGTGAAAAACATCAAGTTTTTCTCTGCATTATGTTAAAAATACATGAAAAATAGGACATTTTAATTATTTAAATAAAACTTATAAATATTATCGCTAGAATTAAAAATTTCACTACAATGGATTTTAAAAATGTTAATTTCTAATATGTAATGATTTAAATTTAGGCATTTTTAAACATAACGCAACAGTAGAAAAAAAAACTTCAGTCAATTATTTCAAAAAATGGGGAAAAAATTTTGCGATCATTTTTCATTAAATTGACAGATGTCTCCTGCTTAAAAAAAATTAGTGATAAATAAAATTATTTCAGTAATGTGGTCACTGATCATTCTATAATTTGAAAATGTAATAGTTTTTTCCTAATTAAAAAGAGAAAAAAAATCATTTTTGGCCAGCGTTTTTCGATTTCAGCCCACTGTGCGCCGTGCGTTACCACTCGCTCCCCCCCCTCCCCCAACCCTCTGAAGTCGGACTCACACGTGTCTCCCGATTCCCCGCCGAGGGAGATGCATTCGCGATGACGAGCGACCCTCCGCCGCCGTAATACCGGAAGCCACTCGCCGGCCGGCCGTTGGACGCGCCCGCATAACCGATTCCTCTGCCGCTGCCTTGCTCTCACCACCAACCTTCCAGCAATAGAAAACCCCATCACCCTAGATTCCTCTGCCTCCGATCACCTTCCACTCCTTTACTGCATAAACTGTTCCCCTTCCTCCCGCATTCCGATCCCGAAAACTGGCATAAACTTAAATAAATTCAGCCGCTTGGTAGCTGACAACGTCCATAAACTTGAAAGACTTCCGATACTCACCCGTTCTGATGCCGACGCTTGCGTGTAACACCTCACGGCTACGATCAGAGACTGCGCCAATGCCTCCAAGTTCACCGTTCCTGGTACCAACGACCCAGACACTCTACCGCTCGAAATTCTTCGAGCTATCAAAGACCGAAACAAAGCTAGAAAACATTGGCAATTACTCCGCACCAAAGATAACCACGACCATTTCAAAATTCAACGTAACAAAGTAAACCGACTTCTCAAAAACCACCGTCAAGGCCGATGGGACAAAAAAGTCGCTTCCTTATCCACGGAAGATAATTTCATCTGGAAGATGGCAAGAGCCTTAAAAGCACCCTTCAACCAAACACCGCCTCTAAAATCCGACGATAAAACCGCCTCAACTGACGATGAAAAGGCAAACCTCTTCTCAGAAATTCTTGAAGCACGATTCACCAACACCCTTGAATCTGACCTGGAAGAAGAAGCGGAAGAACATTGGTTGAGCCTCAACTTCTGTCCGAATGATGAACCAGCCCTCACCTGCGACACAGAAATCATCGAAATCGTCAAAGGTCTCAAGAGGAAATCTGCGCCTGGCCCTGATGCTATATCAAATAAATTGCTTAAAAACCTTCCCTCCTCTGCTATTTCTTTCCTTGTCACTTTCTACAACTTCCTACTTCACATTTCATATTTCCCCACAGCTTGGAAACGTGCTAAAGTGATCATGCTCCCAAAACCGCTAAAACCTGCAACGAACCCTGCCTCCTACAGACCTATTTCTCTCCTCTGCACCCTATCCAAGCTATTTGAAACCATAATCCACAACCGCCTCAAATACCACCTATCCGTACAACGTAGCATCAGGCCAGAGCAAACCGGATTCCAAGCGAAAACGTCCACCACGCACCAGATCCTGCGACTGACTGAGAAGATAGCCACTGGCTTTAACGCCAGATTCGTCACCCAGGCAGTTTTCCTGGATTTAGAAGCAGCGTTCGACAGGGTTTGGACCTTGGGCCTTATCCTGAAAATTTCCTCCTTTCCCATCCCTTTCTACTTACAAAAGATAATCAAATCCTTCACCGCAGACAGAACCTTCTTTGTTAAATTGAATAGGAAGGAAAGACGAAGTGCTGGATGTGTTGGCGAGGAGAGGCAGCTTTTACGTGAGACACGGAGGAGTCAGAATGTATGGATGGAGCGAGTACTTAGCGGGGAGGGGATGTTGAAAATGGTGTTAGAGGGTACAATGTTCGAGAAACGAGAGAGGGAAAGGAAAAGAATGGGATTCTTAGATAGATTGAAGGGGAGCCTTACAGTGAATTAAAGATGGTAGCGCTGGACGGAAAGTGAGGCTCCCAAATCACTTATTTAGTACTCCATGAAAACCTACCTCAATCGGTAAAATACTATAATAATATATGATAAATTCAAAAGCAGTCATATGATAAATTCAAAAGCAGTCTATTTTCCGACGAACTTAGTCATATTACGAGCGCCAACGTACTACAGAAGATCAGATTATATAAATAAAGTGATATAGGCTGGAGGACAGACTCATTCATAATTTCTTCTTTTCCACGATCAAAAAGAGACTATAACGGCAGTGTTAGGACTCACTAATACGTTAGATGACTTGAATTGTAGCTTACTAACTTATGCAGAGCGATGGCTAAGTTCTAAAAACAAGTATCTAAAAAAACTACTTTTCGGGAGAGCAAAATAAACTATTCATATTTTTAATTGTACACTGGAATTCAAAACCAAAAATTCATATATTTAATAATACATTCAACAACGACGTCAGAAGGGAACTTTGGAAGCAGAGAAAACTATACAACGCGTACAGTCCATTACGTCATGTAATAAATTGAAGGCACTTGAAGCTAAAGAAAATTACGCTGTAACGTTCAATAATTAAGAAATCAATGCGAAAGTTCAAGAAAAGTACTTCTAAGTAACGTTCAAGTTAAGTAAATTTCAAGTAAAAGTACAAGAAGAAATACTCGAAGAAAATCCTCAATCCTTTTGGTCATACTCGAGAAAGCTTCAGGAATAACACTCAACCGTTGATTCGTTATTTGATAAAGATGGTGAACTTGTCACCGAAAATGTTGACAAAGCTAGCACATTAAGCTCCCACTTCGAGTGTGTCTACACTTCTGACGATTTAATTTAGAAATCCCTTGTACAGAGGAATCGATGGAAGAAACATCTTTACAGCGTGATGGGATAACTAAACAACTACAATCGATTTAGAATAGTTAATCCCCGGGCCCGGAGAGAATACCCGCGTCTTTTTCAAGGTGTAAGCTCCACAAATCACACCTTACTTAGAGATTATATTCAAGAAGTCACTATCAGAAGGAGAGTTACCGCTAGACTGGAACATTGCAAGCGTTACACCCATATTTAAAAAGGGAAACAGACATGACCCAGGCAACTACCGTCCAATTTCATTAACATCGATCATAAGCAAGATACTTGAGCATATCGTCGTTAGCAAAATAATAAAAATTAAAAAAATATAATATTTTCACTGAATTTATTTTCTCTGAACGCGTTTTGTTGTCACAGCTTCATTTTCTAGAGCATACGTGAAAATGTCGCTGAAACAACGAATTGCGTCTTGGTCTCTTGAAAATGTTGCTGTAACATTTATAAGCAACAGCCATAGAGCCACAAGAGCCATAGTATTTGCAAGCTGTACGATTTTTTGTTACATCAACATTTTCAAGAGCGCACATGAGCATCACTTATTGATTATAAAATGTAGATAAGCTATTCTGGGGAACTGGGAAAACCTGGACCAATCTGAGACCTTCAATCTACTGGAAAAACTTAGTGAAACTTCCAGGAATTCGGCGAGTACCCTGGACAAATGGACCGTTCTCCTCTTATTAACCATTCTTCATTTTTTTCTGTATTAACTTTTTTTCCTGTCGTGCCACATTCCCCTCCAATGCCTACATCATCAATTTCTTATTTCACCCCTCCTTTATAAATGCCCCGCCCATATTTTCCGCCGTATTTTTATTGTCTTCATCAGCCCTGTTTCTTCCAACAATATGGTCAATCATCTTAATTTTTTAATCCGGCTACCCGGCTAACATCCAGCATTCTTCTCTCCAGGCTCATCCAAATCACCATATGCACTTCCTGGTGGGTAGATTAAACGTTTCGCTTTATTCATTGAGAAATTGCGAGCATTTATATTTATATGCGCAAAAAAAAACGTATAAACATCATTTCGATTTTTTAAACACCAAAATTTTTCGTAGGGAACATTATTTAAACTAATAGGTCAGCTATAGGAATGATTTTCATTTATTAAAACATAAAAAGCTGCAATAAAAGAACTGATATTAGATATGAAAGTAAAATTTATTATAATATGATCCACCAAAATTAATTGCAACAATGTACGTGGAGCGTTTTTATATGTGAGTATGTCAAATCGGTCGACAATTTTCTTTGACGACGGTATACGAAAGGTTGTTGTTCGATATGATTAGTGTCTTTATATTAACGGAAATTATGTGGAAAAGTAGATTAAGGTGTGGGGTTTAATGTAAAAATACAATTATTGCAAAATGTTTACTGTTTCATTTTATACTTAAAAATGGTACTTACGTAAAAAAAATCCCCTCGCAACATAGCAGCAAACAACAAATAACTCTACCAAATTACAATTAAAGTACGAGCACCTTTAGGACTGAAAATGGCTGCTGAGGCATCAACAGGTGAAGGCTGAATTCCGTTATGAATTCCCAATGCATAATTGTTCCTTCGGAAGGTAAGAGTGCATTGATCACTTGTCTCGTGTATGTGCTTGGTGTTCGAAGTGAAGCACAATTATGTGTGCGGCATCGTGAGGGTCATGGGCCTCCTTTTCCTTCGCGAATCCTTCGCATTTGTGTGCAAATCTTCTGGTGACGGCGCGGATTCCGAGCGAGACATTTCGCGTGGTTGTCAGGATGTGTAGCGGGAGGTTCGATGCGGCCGCGGCCGATGTTAAATCCGTCTGGCGGCGCCTACGCGCGTCCCACCCCCTGTTCGCCCAACACACACACACACACCCGTGCGGATGGATCGCCTCCCGACATCGGCTGACAAACGCCTACTTGCCACATCATTTGCTCATCCTCTACTTTGGCGTGCTTATTTCCGTCTCCGATTGAAAGGAAAGGGTACCACCATTAATACAATGCGGGCAAATGTTCTTAATCACCATCAGTCGACAATCCGAAGATCGGTTTGACGGAGCTCCACTCCACTCCTCTCTCCTATCCGCTAACCTTTTCATAGCGACGAATTTCTTCTCTTTAACATCCCTTATAACTTGTTGCATTTAACTCATTTGTGACCACCCCTTGCCATTCTTCCATTCCACCTATTTTCATCAGGCTATCATATCTCATGAAGTAGCCAACTGAGTTTTCCCGTTTTTTTCCTTCAGGTTTTAAGAAGACTTCTTTTTTCTCTCACTCTTCTCAGTATTTCCTCACTACATACTCGATAGATACATTTAATCTTCATAATTGTTCGGTAGCACCACATTTGGAATGCTTCTACTCTTGACTTCACTGCTGCTGTCAAAAGGCAATATTGCCCCTATAAAATTAATTTACCAACTTACTTTTACCTAGGAATTTATCACATCATAACAGTTCACCATCTCCTTTAACTTTGGATGCTTGTTTCCCGTTCAAATTGAACCAAAAGGGTGCCTTATGTTCTCACAATAGGCTCGCCCTAAGATTTATCGGTTTTCGCTTCTCTGCTTCTCGCGATAGTCGATGTGGTAAACGAACAGCCTTTACCCCTTCACCGAGTGGATGACGTCACGTGCTTCTGCCGAGAGGGTCGCTGCTTCTCAACTTCTCCTCTTCCTTGAGCATGTTCTTTGTGTGTTCAGGTATTGTTCAACCTCTTAGTAACATTTCCTTCTCGAAATGAAAGGCATTCCTTAATCGAGCCGTAGAAGCAAAGTACTACTGTCAAAATCTTCTATTCGCCCTTCTGTTTACCTCCACAGTCTCTGTCTTGTCCTCATCCTTTCTCAAACGTTTTGTCTCGTTACTCCAATTTTGAGCTCATGCCCGTCATATTATACATAACCGCCCCACCTCCGTTTTTCCTCCACAGCTAAACCTGAAGCACATTTGAAGCTTTTTATGGATTTTTTATGTTTAATTTTCTGTTTTGGATACAATTAATAAACTTTTTAATAGTTCCACATACCTTGGGGACTTGGACTCTCAAGATTGGGTTTAGCCTGACATAATAGATTGGTTATATCGCACGTGAGTGTTAGAAACGCAGTACTGAGCGATTTTAATGGTTCCATGAGCGATATTACTGTGACGTTACGTCGTAAATCTAGTTGATTTTTCACGTAGGCCCAGACAAGGGAAATACTACAACCGTCGGACTCAAGCTGGATCAGGGAAAGACTCCACAAACAAGAAAAACAGCTCACAAGAATAAGGTAGCCAAAAATAATTTACGAGTTATTACCGTTCGCTATCTATTCAAAGTAGAGTATTCAAAAAAATCAGAAGTATTACAGAAAACAATGATAGTAATTCATGATGCCAAAGGAAACATTACCAGCTAAAAACCAGCAGAATAATTGCACTAAATTTGCCATGTCTCACTAGACATGTGTCAACGACCAGGCCACGAGCACAAGAGAGCTTGCCTATGCAGGACAAGACGAGACAGGATTTGAGGGGAGGGGTTTTTCCAAGCGGCGGAGGGGGTATTCCAGGCGAATTCACTACTGCGCCACTGCTCCTGTTGACCGGCTGTTCCGCAAAACAATATCCCTGGGTGTGAGTGAACAGCATACCAGCCAGAATTCTCCCCTCAAACTTCTGGGGGGGGGGGGCGGGGACACTAAAAAATGCCACATTACTATCGATCGCTTGTTCAAGTCAGTGAATAAATTAGCTAAATTTTTTGTCCATAGATGCCATATATCACACGCTCTCGAACAGTCTTTTTACGTGACGCATCACTTGTTTAGAACTTATTTAACTGTGAATATTTAGTTTAGGCTCCTGTTAACATATGCTTTTGTGTGTAATGGGATTATTTTGCCCCAGCATTTTTAAAGGTGAAAATTTTTTTATACTTGAGGTTGATAAATTGTTTCTCTACATTTTATAAAGAATTCAGTATTATAACACCTAAACTGATAATTGCAATTTGCGACTTACTTTCCTTTCTGAAATGGAATTACATTCACTTGCTTTTTCTTCCTTAAAAATTGATTAGACCTGCTTCTGGTCTGTGAAGTCAGCTAACATGTTATTGAACATTTTTATAATTACGCTCGTTGCCATGTGAGGGTGATGAATTTATAACTTTTATATTGTTTTTAAACTTATCTAGACTACGCACGATTGAATACCAGTGGAAATGAAGTCAGAGGCTTGTGTGTTTTCACTTTCATCCTAGGATTAAAAAACCCATGACGAAGTTTCTCTCAAATTTGTGGATATTCAGAGGGACGTTGCGGCCACCTTAATCGCTGTCAATGGGTGCGCAGGAATGGGATCGACATTTCATTCACCCGTTCCTCCCCCCCCCCGGAGTGGGTCCTACGCTCAGGTGAAGATCTGGGTTAGCGGCTTCGTGGACCATCCTCCACTAACGCCTCGATGAAGGAGCAGAAGCGACGCCCACGGTCGAGCAATCGAGTGTGTCGTCGCCGGGGCGAGGTCCTTTGGAGCACCGGGGATGGGCGGAGCAGGTGGTTGCCAGGCAATGCGAGAGGTTTTTTTTTTTAAAGACCCGAGAATCCCTTATTTCTGGCCTCCCTCCGTCGACCACGAATTATTGCCTCGACGCTTGAGCTACGAAGTATTCGGGAAGCTCTTCTCTTCACTCTCGTAAAGCTCCGTCTCGATCGCAAGGGGCGGTGTCCACTGACGACCTAATCCAGCCTGCTTGCTCTCCCAACTCTCTTTCCCGCCCCTATTTATTTTTTCTTCGGCTCACTTTTTTTAGAAGGCTTTTGGTATCTCATTCCCCTTTAAAAACATTCCGCTTAACATCAAATAGCTTCAGGATTTGCTTTGTAGAAAATAATAGCTTTAACTTTCTAATAAATCATTTCATTTCTACAAAGTTTTATTTTTAAATAAAAGTTTGTACACAATAACGTAACACTCCAAAAGAGGAATCTGAGAATCCTATTCAAAACCAATTTATTTGGCAAAGATTAATGAAAGAAATCAAGATGCATTGCTACAGATTTAACATCTTGAATGGTGTGGCTTGGAAATTAATTTGAATTCGTTAAAATCAGGTTTTTTACTATCATGACATAAGTTCGCTTCTGTTTATGTTAAGGGTTTTTAACAGGGATCTTTGAAGTAAAGGCATTAAAGAGAGTAATGCCAAGTGACCCATAGCCCCCGATGGCTAGAAATAATCCAAAAACCATAGAGATCTCTAGCAATGTAGCATGATAGCCAGTAAGATCATAGCAGAAGTATTGTAAAGAGAAAGGTTACTATAAAAGAAAGATAGTCAGGACTGTTGAATGGTGGCTGATGGAATAATCTAGTTTGGTGGTGTTATATTCCTCCAGGATTTTTAAGGCATATAATAGTAATGTTAACTTCTCGAGGTCAAGAGCCTTTCTGCGAGAGAGAGAAATAATTAGTGAGACCATTGTTAACGAAACTCTCAGCGAGTCTTTAGTTCCCTGTTAGTTTCATCTCGATTTGGATGGGGGTGTCCACTGACGACGCGTGGCGAAGCAGGTTGGGATATCGCTGGATAGCTTTTTTAAGTTCGTCTGAGCTTAGTTCTTGCAAAGACCGAGACAAAGGCATTAAATGGAGTCCTTTTGAGTAATCTCAGGGATATGTTTGGATTTCCTACCAAAGCCAGAGCATTCTGTTGAAATGGTATAGGAAAGAATACAACCGTTAGCAAGTGCCGATATGAAACTCCCATAATGGCTGATACTTAGTTTCTTTTGTTGAATATGATTTGCATTTAGAATTAAAGCAGTTTAATCAAGCATCGATAATATAATTTTTTTTTCTGGTATTATAAATTGGAACAAGTATTAAAAAGGATGTTATAAAAAGAGAACTCATTATACCATTGGGAAGGTGATTAACAATATAAATAAGTCAGTTTTTATACTTGTATTTTATTTTGTTGATTATTGTGAATCCATTTGTTTACGGGGCAGATATTTTTACTGGGTGAATCATTTTTTTGTTCCTTTTTAACAAAGTGTTGGTGATGTTCTCTTTGAGTTACATCTCCAATAGAGCTGATCAGTGTTGACTGTCGATGTAATCCTTTATCTACCGATTTGATCGCTGGATTATTCTTCCTCATAGAATAATCCTCCAAGGTCGCTAGAACATTAATTGCGTACGCTTGGTTTCGATGTTCGTAGGCCCCGCCCGCCTTTGTGACGGTGCGGGATTCCTCGTCCCTTCCCTTCCTTCCCTATCCCCTCCCAGGAGGCGTCGTCGGGCTCCTATCGCGGCGGGGCCTCCTTCTTTGTTCCTTCCCGTCCTTCCCCTCCCGCCCGAGGTGTCTCGTTTCCACTGTCGATGTAATCCAGGTTGGGTGCCTTGGCTGCTTATTTAGTAGGCTCCTCTGAGCTTACTATAGCTATATACTTTAACAAATACTTGGAAGTGACTGTTACCGGTTTGGAAATAGCAAGGAAAAATTAAAAAAAATTGGAAGAAGTAAGGAAGACATTAAGATCCGTAGCTAGAGGCATAAATTCGTTGATTAATGTACCAATACTTCTTTTTGTACTCATGCACACTTAAAAGAGTCTTAATTTGGTATTTTTTATGGGTGATCAAATAACTATAGGGACTTGCACATACTTCTGTTGATGTATTTAAACTCTAAAAAGTTTCATTTTAAAAAAAATTCATCGGTTACTCCACTTGGTCTCAGAAATTAGTCAATGGTTGGCAATGTGAAGAGTCGATAGTGTTGAGCCCTATGCGTTCTTTGATTTTCTTTAATAGGTTGATTTTTCCAACCCCGTTTATCACAGGGGAACCAATTTATCACACCTAATATATTTTTTTAATTAAATTAAGCTGAAGCCAATCAAAGTCCAGAAAATGACCGTTTAGCTTACAGCGGAACGCGATTTCTATGATAAATTATTTTTTACTCCACCCTGGCTTCTCTTCCGATCTCTGAATGCTCGTCTTCCACTGAAAAGTGGTTGTGTCGCTTTCGTTTTATCCTTACGAAGATAATATTATATATACATGCTCTTCCTCATAATGTTGTTCCCTGCAGTGGGCTCTTGCTTTGAGCTAACTTGTACCAAGAGCACTTTCCTGATCCGTGTTTCCCACTCCCCATTGCCTTGCCTCGTCATTTTTTCCGTCTTGTATTCCCTTCACTAAGACACTTCATATCCGTGACGAGTTTAAAATGTGGCGCTACTTCTCTATGACGCGTATGGTTTCCTGGGACATTATTCCAGTATGGCCATCCGAGAATGATCCTCACGTTTTTAGCTGCAGCGCAAACATTTGATGGTTATTATGGAGGACATTATTCACTCGGCGCTTTTTTATATCATCGACTGGGAAACAGGGAATAAGATGAAATCTATGATAATGCGCTATTTCTGATGCTATTATTAAATTTTTTCTTAGTTTTCTATCGTGCGACAGCCTTATATTTATAAAATAAAAAATATAAAATAAATAAATAAACGAATTTATTATTATTATTATTATATTTTACCCTTTAATGCTACCCTTTTATCATTAAGTTCTATGCTTTAATACCCGTGATTCTTCAATAAAATCATCCCTCAGTACCTACAACCTATGCTTCCTTCATCCAGTATCAAGTTCCATCAATATCTGGGCAGTAGTATTGCTGAATTCGGGTTAAAAAGAGTACTCAAGTATGGCCCAATTAGAAATTTATTACCATATAATTTTATTTTTTAAATTGTTTTTAACACACTGATTTCTCATCCTTAGAATGCCCTTTTAATTATTCAGTGTGACTCCTTTAATTGGATATACGTTGGTATTTTAATTGAAATTCATGATGAAGTTCGAAGTATCCATCTGGAAGTTAAATAATTCATAGATCCCATCTATTATGGAAATCGAGCAATCTACATCCATTAAATTATCTTGACACACTAATTCGAAGCCTAAGCAGTGGGCGCTCCTAGTCCATTCCAAATGATTGTTTTTTAAGGTTTACCTGAGAATCACGATTGAATTTTCTAGCCATTGTGAGCTAGTCTGAATCCAAATTATCTTACATACCTTGGCGCCCTACATTCAGTTTACTTAAACTTGGGTCGGATCAATCTTCTGTATAATTTCAAGGAAAAAATCGCGGACCGAAGGAATTTCTATGAATTTATTTTACATGTATATATCTTTAGCAATTCAATTTGAAGCTTTTTCAACTTATAATTTATTCACCTATGTGTATTAGGACTATAGCAATATCTATGCGACAAATTACTACATTTTTCTCGAGGGATGGTTTAATTTTTGCTTGGAAAGAAATATCAATGTATGAGTATATGTTAGTTGCTCGCAAACTGCTTTTGAACATAATGAGTTCGACATTCTTACGCCAAGTTAGGAAATTATTCATGCTTAGGGACCGTATATCTCGGAAATTTGGAGTATTTGCGACAATGTGATACCTATAATTGGTGGTTCTCCTCAGTGTTCGTGAAGGAATGTGAGGCTTTGAAATTTCATCTCCATGCTTTGATGCACCATGTCACTTAGGTGATTTTTACAGCTGTCAAAGGGGGCTGATTGTTGTGTGTGTCGGATAACTCCCCAAGGAAAGAGAATCTACATTTACTACATTTACATTTACATTTACAAGACGTGTGATTTCTCGTCGCGGTTTCCTCCTTCACGGGCACCGCTCGACGAAAGAAAGAAACGACAGTTGCATTTAGCACTGCTTCCATTCACTAGACTTGCCCATGGCTTAGGTGTCGCGTACTCGTTTTTTGGTAATTAGGATTGTGACGAGTCACTAACTTACCGAAGGAAACTTCAACAATCTACCATGAGTAAGCAAACGTTTCCTTGCAAAATTGCAAATTTATGATTTTCTTCTCTTTGATTTAGTGAATATTTCCCACTTAACGATGATATTTCATCGTTATTTCTCGCTATCGATATAGGAGGACTTGAGGAAAATTTGAATAGTCGAATCATCGAAAGGTCGAATACAAGTAATTATGTAGTCATAAGGTTCGAGTAGAAATTGAGCGTTTTCCTCAATTATTATAAAACTATGGGGAGGATTATTCTTTATCAGTATGTTTGCAAACTGCCTCAACGACGTGTAATCTGATGTCCAATTTTAATGAATTTGTGTGAATTTTTTATCTAAAGAATGTGCTAAATTGTTCAAATATTGCATACATCCACATCACTTTCAATTAATTCTGGAATATCATAGTTTGAATGCATCGGGCGTTCTGCAGCGTTTCATTTGATGCTTTTCATTAAGAGGTGATGAATACTTGCACTGGGTTTCTCTCATTTCCTCCATGCATTTATTATCCTTCAGTCATGAATATTACCCTGTTTTCTCATACGTAACACACCAAGAAAACTAATCTATACTATTTCTGCCACCTCAAACTTTCTGACGTAATATTAAACCCCCACCTCATTTCCACTCCAAATAAGCTGTTGACTGGAGTCTTATTGAAAAGCAGGAGGTGCCGGTGTTCGAGGAAAAATAGTGAATTTTGTAGAAACATTTTATGAAATAATGCGACTACTGTTGATTTGAAATTATTTTGTTTTATCGGGCATTATGCTTTTATAAATTAACAATTTTTTGCAATCGTTCTCTACCATGAAAAAAGTTTTCGTTTACAGAACTATTCTTTCCGTGAAGGAAAGGATGTAAATTTTTTGAGAAACTGAAATTTGCTGTTCTTTTTCCATTTTATATAAAGTTTTATTGCACTTCCTTTATCTTGTCACAGCCATAAATTCTGCGTTTTTTAGTCGGTAACACCATCACAGGAAAATTTTACTTTTCTTGCTTTTGTCTGTTGTTTGATTATTTTTTTGTTATTATGAGAAAAAAGCCGTCAGTTCTCGTCTATGTCAGTGCTTATGGTGATAGATTTATTGCATCTTCAGTTTGCTTTTTTTTTGAGGATTTAATTTTTAGATAGTTCGCAGTTCTCAAACTTCTTTAATCGTCCGTTCTACTGGGGCCAACCCTTCGTCCTCATTCCCGCCGCTCGACGCCAGGCGTGGCCAGAATCGTCCCCTACAACCGTCTCCCTGCTGGCAGCCATGATCACCCAACCACCCGAGCAGAAGTAGTCAACCCGCTCCAACTCGAGGAAATGTGCCCACGGCCTGCGTCCCTTAGTGTTCATCTCTCAATCTTAAAGTTGGGGACCAATTAAACATTTCATTAATTCACAGTGTTTTCAATGAAATTTTGAGATGTGGTAACTTGAGCGACATCTGGGGAGCGGCATCCCATGCAGTTCGCAAAGCGGCGAGCTTTCCACCGTGAAAAATTATAAAGATGCTTTTCATATCATGATTTACTATTTACTTTTGGTATTAATTTTTTCGCTAAATTATTTATTTTTATTAATTTATTTTAATAAAGAAGCACACATGCAGCGAGACTGCCAATTTAAAGTGCAAATATTAAATGATTAAATAATATTTTTTTATTACAAAATTGAATTATATAATGTTATAGTATATAATAGTGTTTGAATGACAAATATTTTGGTAAAATATTCTAGCTCGTGTATTATTGATAGTGATTTTGTAATTATTAAGCATTGTGTGCGATAATTAGTTTTTCACCTTCGATAATTCATTATAGTTGTTCTTAATATTCCTTAAAATAATAACTACCATTGGTACAATTTACTTCTATGAGTATATCCTTCGAGGTTTTACCTACGTAAAATGTGATGATTCGGTATTCATATCTTTGAAATCAGTCTCTTTTAAGAGCCGTGATTAATATTCACGATTTATGGAAAATGAAATAATAAAATTTGCTCTTAATTTTTTATTTTCTTTACGGGATAGTTTTCAAATTGTTCAGCCTGAAATCATCAGTTATATGCACGATTTAGGTTTTTCCGGGCCCGAAAAGTATGGAAATATAGCAAAATATGACATTGGATCATATCAACCTCTGATTTCATGCCTCAGGGACCGAAGTTAAAAGTTACCCTGAATTCATCTAAGGATTTTTTAAGATAAAAATAACTCTTTAGATGGAGGCGTTAAGCCCTCTTATGATTCTTCTCTGTGGCTCTGAAGATGGAAATCATTAGATTCCGAAACGTTGGCCAAGAATGATTTTTCAACCACCCAAACTGGTGACCTATCATTACTACTATTATTATCATCATCATCAAAGTATTCCACCGATTTAGGTAGGTTTCCATGGAATACAGAAGGAGCAATTCTGGGCGTCTCCGTTTCAATCATGAACTTCCCTCTTCAATTCACTGTAAGACCTTATCCCTTTCATTAGATCGAAATATCATACTCTATCTCTCTCCCTCGTTTACCTAACATTCTACCCTCTAACACTTTTTTCAACATCCCCTCCTTGCTAAGTACCAGCTCCTTCCATACCTTATGTCTCCTCCGTATCTCTTTTAAAAGCTGCCCCTTCTCACTACCACATCCAGCACTTCGTCGTTTCTCTTCCTTCTCCATTCTTCGCCACACCCGCATCTCGAATGCCTTCAGTTTTCTCTCGGCCTCCTTAATTGTCTACGTTTCTGCAACGTAAAGCGCTACACTCCAGATCAGACTCTTCACTAACCTTTTCTTTAAACTCTTACATACCTAGCGAACCTTTCGAAATTCTTTCCGGTTCACGAACGCCTTCTTTGCTATCGCAATTCTCTTCCTGATGCCGTAACTACTGTATCCATTTTCCTCTATCGTGATACTCTCAGTATTTTTAATGGATGCATTAATCAAAAGGACGACCATGAAGATAGTCATTATTATATATTTTTATTCGGACTTGGATGTTTACCTTGATTGAACAAGGCATCAACTGAAATCCCATTGCATTTCATCTGAGGTCTTTTGACGCCCTAAGCCCCCTGGTAATGGCACTGCCACAATTCGGCCCCACTCGGCATCAGTTCATTTTCCTCGCACCTCTGAAGAAGCGTCACTCGTGTCTTTTTCTATGCCGTTGAATTTGTTAGAAAAAAACTAACGCCATCTCATTGCAATTTGTAAGTTTATAGATTAGACATTTGATAAAATTCGCCTGTAACTCATGTGCGAAATTATTTTATTTGAGAAAATGCTAAATTAAAATTTTAAAATATACTGTCGAATATCAGCAAGGGTCTGTTGCACGTGTGTACCCTTATATTCTTACGTTCATAGCTAATTTGTAAACTCGTAATACGCCGCGAAAAAATGCAGTTGTGAAAACGCTTCAGTTTTACTCGATCAATCGACATTTTATCATTTTTTTGTGTATTACTTGTTTAAAACTAACGCTCTCATATTGACATATTCAGAGAACGTAGTGTGGACCCTTTTCGAATTTGACTGGATCTCAAACATAAAAGAATGCCGCCGATAAAATTGGGAATTGGAGGTAAAGATACACGTGAGTTTAGAGAAAGGTTTACTCTGCAAACCCAGGTATTTTCTGCTAGGTGCCAGCTTAGGTAATGAAGAAGAAAAGCGTCTCGGAGGAATAAGAAACGGAGGCAGTAGATGCGTCGCCTGGGTGAGTGAGGGTCCCGTTCAAAATTGCCTGTCCAGGGGACGATGCTCCGACGCGCCCTCTGTTACCGGAAGGACTCGTGCGCGCCCATGGTTTTGATCACAGGAATGACCGCGCCGTAGGCTCGCGAACTTGTCAGCTGTACCGGTGAGCGTTTGCTCACCCTAACCAACCAGTTAACATAGAAAATTACTAAATGGCATGCTTGTGTCGTTGTCAGTTTAGTGTTATGTTTGTGAGAAAGTTAAACTTAAAAACTGAACTTAATTTTAAGATTACTAGCTAAACAGTAAACATTGCATTAAAATTTGAAATAAATGATGAATACAACAGAAGCATATTTGTGTCTTTGTGATAGCCCGAAACCGAGATATGTAAATAACAATTCAAAAATCAATTTATGATAAACATACAAAAATAGTGCATAATATATGGGAATAATAATTTTTCCCTTGCAGTAGTTTTTATTAATATGTATATTTTTTTCAATTTTTTTTTACAATTTTGTACTATCATTTGTCATTTTTTTGTTATATTTTTTATATATTATTTTGTCATTTTTGATGGTAATTTTTTAGTTATTATACGTGCCCATGGTGAGGTGACGTGTATTTATGTATGTTTGTTGGGGGGGGGTCCCTGCCCCCACCGCTGTTCCCCTTTGGTTCAAGTCGTCCCCCCTGCCTCTCCAATCCCTCGCCTCATCTGCTTTAGAAGTCCTTGCATTCTAATTTTCACTCCGCCGGACTCATAGAGTGCATGCTATTCCCCAGGATTTCGGCTGGACGATATTTTTCTTTGGAGATTTGCGGAAATGGCCCAGAATAACCGTGTACAAAGGACATTTTCATTTTTTAAGTTGGAGCACCTGTTAAATGATTATTTTCAGAAAAACCGAGGTTAAAAAATACATCTCTACCTTTAATTTTATCTATAAATTACAATCGAATTATTATTATTCTTCCCAATCTTCTGAGCGAATTTTCATAGTAAATAATCTCCAGCTGTGTAATAAGGAAGCTCCTTTTTTCACCTCCAAAAGGAATTTTCCCGTTCATACTATATTAATTCGTGTATTACGTACCTCAATTTCACTAGCATCAGTATTTCGCGTAAATATATCCTTGGGTTCAAATGGTAGTGAAAGCCTGCGTGTAGACACTAACATTACAATGCGGGTGCAAATATAGTTCAGCATAAAACATATATATCACCTGTATGTATATGAGGCATACTTTGGAGCGCAGTTATGTTTTCGCAGACATTTTACAGGGAGCATTTCTTTGAAAAGCGATAAATTTTAAACTTCTATGAAAACTTTTATGCCTAAATGTAATTATAATGATATTTATTGTTTACAGTGCGTAGAAAGTTTTTTAATGCACTATATTTTAAGTTTCCATCTTGTAGTATTCATGGTAATGTTTAGGCCTCCATCTACTTTGCTAAGCTACGCTACCTTGGCTGATTAGCAACAATATCAGCTTTGTTTTATTTTCCTTTTTCCTCGTAGCTTCTAGAAAATCATCGTCGCATCGCAATGTAATTTACTTTTGAGTATAATTAATGGAATTGTAATTCGCAAAACAGTAGGGTATTTTTTGTTCATTCTATGCAAAATACCATGGAAAATTAAACTATATTATCTGATAATTTAATAAGGTGGCTTCTTCTTTTGTTAATCTCACAGTTTTTTACGAAAGAATATGTGAGGAAAGGCGGATAAATGTTTGTGTGTCTGTACTGTTTAGTGGTCCTTTGATCTGCTGCGTATTTATGTATAGGCATTTCTTAACCCTCATATGGATTTACAAAATTAGTTACGTCGTTGGATTCACGGCGCCGCAGCGGCGCTGCGTCATTTTTTGTTATTATCTTCCAAAGTTAGCCTGAATTTACAATTTTTCTTAATAATAATGGTAAATGCATCTATTATCTTTATTTCTCACCCTATTTTTCTAGATTTAACCCAATATTATGGAAGTTATAAAAACAAATCTGGAACGCTGCATTCTTCTCTATTTTTTGACGTAATGCTCCCTATTTCTGTTTCCTTTGTCAGGTTCTTTGAAATGAAATTTTTAATTTCGTGTGTAATGGTTGTTTGAAATATTTTTCCTGATATGCAGTGCTGGAAAAACTCCGCTTTTTAATGTTTATATTGTTATTATTTTTAGCCATCTAAATACTAAAAATGAGGACCGAGTAAAATTCTTTTATGCCCCGTATGACATAATTTTGCTTCGCTGCGTTCACCCATATGTTATATCTTGGCAGTGTTTATAGAAGGATAAGCTATTAAACTTAAATAATCGAACAGTTGTAGGTGAAGAGAGAAGAGACTAGTGGTACTTTCGTGATTTTTACAGGATTGTGGCGATCAAGACAAATCTTACGATTATTCGGCGAGCTTATATCCTGCAATTAAAAAAATCAAGTCTTATGGGTTTTGAAATATAAAAGGTATGGGATAATAAGTGACGTGTCAAAGAACCCAACCCCGCTTTGGAGGTGGAGCGAGAAGAGCCGGTATTTTTTTTCCCACCGCGGAACCCAATTCCCTCACTGAGGACGTTTCCTTAGAGATGGGCGGTTAGATGTGATGCGTGGGAGTGCATCAGATCTAGCTTGAGCACCAGATGAGGCTTAACTCCTGGATTGGTGGGAAATCCAAAAAAATAACTTCTTAGAAGTATGGGTTATAGGTGGTAGGGAAGAAGGAAAAGGCGCCTATTTTAAAGCCTATCAACAGTTGCAAACTCGAGCATTTCAAAAGGAAATTATATGTATTTAAATAAACTAGACGCAATGACAGATTAAGTAAGCAACCGGTTAAATACAATTGTTATAATATTCTACTCTTTATAAATCTCATTTACGACAGAAACCATGCGTTAAACTAGGAAAAAAAAGCGTTTAAACTTCAAAATTGGCGATTGGTGATTTGACGAAGTTATTTTAAATTAAACGTAGACAGGTTGTAATTTTATGCAAAAAATATTTTATTTGCAAAATTCATTTCTTCATCTTGCGGTGTCTTCAGTTTTACACCCACAAATATACCTTTGTATTCTCCTGCAGGAAGTAGGATTTTATTAAAGTTGTTGTTATTGCCAAAGGAAGTAGTTTCTTTTTCCCCCAATTTCGATCTTAAGGTTGGCAAAAGTCTTTCCCCCTTTAATCTTAAAAAATATCTTGTCTCTGACTTAATTAAAAGGAAGAAATTCATAATCATAAATCTTTCGTATGGTTTTGGTAACATTCGCATCATTCTGAGCGTACGTCACGAACAGTAATGCTCTTAACATTCTTTCTCGCAGTGCCTCAATCCGAAAGTTGGTTTAGATAGGTGAGGGTAAAGCTCACGCAATACTAAGCCACAGGTGTATGGATTTCATTCATTCAAGATAGGAAGCCCAAAGCTTTCCCCTACGGCTCCTTGAATTTCAAGAATAAAAAAAATACCATTCATGAATATTAAAAGCTGAAAATTTCGTGAGTAATTTGGCGTATGTTTGATCCCTCACCAACCTAATTTCCCGAGGCGCTACGAATATTTTATGCGTATATTTTTATGTAATACTCGCAGCTTGCTGTTCATTTACGGTTATCTAACGATCTGATCGTTGGATTATTCTTCCTCATAGAATAATCCTCCAAGGTTGTTAGAAAATAATGGCTTTTCCTGGTTTCGCTAATAGTAGGACCCGCCTGCCTTTGTGACGGAGCGGGATTCCTCGTCCCATCCCTTCCTTCCCTATCCCCTCCCAGGAGGCGTCATCGTGCTCCTATCGCGGCGGCGCCTCCTTCCTTGTTCCTTCCCCTCCTGGGTGCAGAGGAGAAAAGCAAGCTCTTACAGTTCCTGCCCCAGGAGTGTAACCTTGCGAGCCCGCCCTGGAGTCTCGTTTCCACTGTTCATTTACGGTTATCTAAGATATGCTTGAGGCCGGGTTCTTAAGTATAGTGGAACCGTATTATTGCCATTAGTTAGTTATGCCCTGTTCTTCGCTCCACAATGTGGATTTGTTCTTGGTCTTAACTCTCAATACATCTTTTCCCGATAAAAGAAATGTAGTGCTAGTGTATGCTGACGGAGGTGTTCCACTTTGCATGTTTACATAACTTGTCCTCAAACATTGACCGTGCTTTCTCTGGTTCACGTAGAAATCGCTAATCATGGATAAATATCGATCTTCTTAGATCGCATATTCCTTATTTATTGTCATAACACCTCCATTATTAAGAGATGTGTCAGTTATAATCCTTGATAGCGCTTTCTCGTATTTTTCATCTTATAGATGAATCATCTTCGACCCTATTTAACATCCGTTATTTCCTCAATAAGGCATCTGTGTCTAATGTATGTTTGACATATTCTCAGCATTCCCACCCCAGTTCAGCGTCAAATTGTGATGAAGATACATTTATTTTTCAACCGATGGTAGTTTTTCCTTCTCGCGACAAATTTCTGGTTTAAAACTTACTTGATCTCTGTTTCAGATTTTGAGGGTATGTAGAGTGAAACTTGGTCAATATTTTCTCGTGTCGGAATAGTAAAATACATATCTGAAATAATACTGAGGAAAATTTTTCATTTTTGTAGTAGAAGTTTGAGAGGGGGCACTCTAGTTTTAGCTTGAGGGAAGCTATCGGTCATGGAAAAAATCAATCGATTCAAATAATAAAATATCGTCTTATATTTTTAATGCAGCTATAATTTTGCTATTACAGCTTTCTCAATCCTTTTATGAATGTTTTTTTTTTGATATGTCAGAAAATGTTTTCAGTTAGGTCGTAAAGAAACGTGACCGTAAGCCCTCATTCTCTTCATTATTGAAATTAGAGACGAAAATATGATCATGTATGATCATCTATGATCATTAAACATTCTACTCCGGAGAGCTATCGATTTGGATAAGACGAATCAAGTAAGTGGGCTATGGGGTAGCCAGGACTTTCGTTCGGGCGAGGAAGGGGTCGAAAACCACGGTGAAAATATTTGAAAAACAGGGTAGTACCATGGAGTAAGTATATATAGAGGGCTCACCGCACGTACAAAAATCGTATACGTTTTTGGTGTAGTTCTAGAGCAGTTAACCAGACGTCACTAGAAGAATTTAGGCAATTTTTTAAATTTGCTCGTTCCACAAGTCTAAAAATATATTCTGGAGCAGAAAGGGTTGATACGTTTAGTGGACACAGTAATTATTCGATTTTGTTTGTAACAATTGTTATAAAAAATATTTTCTCGAATTTCGGCTAGTTACTTGACTTTTCCGAGTTTATATTCCTAATCCATTTTCCGGCAGACTGTTCTTAGTATAAAGTTGAAACTTGCAGGAAATGTTTATAGCAGATTTTTTTCCGTACTGGTAAACTTTTATTTGTTCATAACTCAGTTTAAACGTTGTTATGTGTGTTTATATATCTTTCGGACGAAAAATCTGGAATTATGCAGGGTAAAAATCAATCGCCTGCTAACTTTCGTATCTTACGATATAGGTCCGCGTATTAAATTTGGAAAAAAACTATAAATTTATTTCTGGTGAAAGAATTGTAACTTTATCTCGATTACAACGGGAGTTATGAATTTTTAATGAACGCACCTCGTCAGGCTTTCCTTACTGGCCTGGGTCCACGCTGAAAGCTCCCGCCTCCCAAGGATATCGTTTTGCCATCAGATAGGTTGGCGAGGTGAGGGTTTTGTTTTGACGAGGAAGAGATTTTCCGTGAGGGAAGATCTTTTCGTTTCAAGAGACAATATAAATCTTATTGATGGTCATCGCATCGTTGAACGATCAACATATCGAATGAAATACATTTCGCGTAGTGTGCTTCAGAACTTCAGTTAGGAAATACCTCACTTTGGTGAAGCGTAAATGCTATTTACAACACCAAGTGCCGGAATATTACAATAAAAAGGGAATGCGAGATTGGATCTCTACACTGAACAACAAATGCACTGTTTGCCTTTCGCTAACGGTCATAGCCTCTTCACCACAGTTGGTAACTAAAGCTTAAAAGTATTTTGTAATGAATTCTTAACCGCGCAGCTGCAAACGAACACAAAGAGGCATGGATCAGCAGAAGAATTTTTAGGAATAGGGGTGGTCGGTGTCCTTGATTTGTTTGCTCGCTAGCGGGATGAGTAATGCCCCATTCTGTTACCACGTCGAAAATCGAAAGGTTTCTTTTGGCTCTACCAAATTTCTACTTCGGGTCTTACGTATGGGGCCAGGGACCATCTAATGCATGTTTTTGTTTTTCCTTGAGACTTAATTCTGATCATAGTTGTGATAATCGTCGTCTCGTCAATAACAAGATGCATGGTCGTTTGAGGAAAGTTTTGTTTTAATATTGTGTCGGTTTACTTTTAGTTGAGGTTCTGAAAAGTAAAACAAATAGCGGCTGCTACCACGCCCGGGTTTACTCATTGCTTTAATTCTTGCAGTCGGGAAATAAATCCCTTCTGCCAGGGGCCGAAAAACGAAATATCCAAAGATACATTTTACGCGGTGATCATTTACACATCAATATCAAATGGAGTATTTTTAGTATGTTCAGAATGTAAGTTGTTGCGGCACTAAAAAAATATGGCTGCCCGATCTCTGCTTCAATGTAGTGTGGAGGATATTGCAAGCGAAATACTCCGTCCGTCGGATGAGACGCTAAGCCGTGGTCCCCTTGGCTCGTTCTTGGTTTGGCTTGGTTCGTTGAGAGAAAGAAGGCTAATGCCGACGTTCGGTTCCTCTCCACCCTTCCTTCCATACCCCTCCCCCATGGCTCAAATGACCTCAGCTGCCGGTCGCCTCCTCCAAATACCATGCCATACCAATATTACATTTACATCATGTTCATTGAAATTAATTCTTTGGAGTTTATAGAAAATTTAGCGGCAATACATCGCGTATGAATATAGCAATGTAGGCCATGAATAGCTGAAATAGAACACACCTTAGATCGACACATTTAATCCTTTGATTTATTGATTGCCATGAGCTCCTCATACTTACTTTACGCTATTTCATCCAGCAGCTGAGATTCTCTTCCTTTTGTCATCATCAGTTAATTACTGAGTAAATACTGGGGTTAGGGCTTGTTTGTATCGAAATTCAGAAATGAATTGATAGTTTAAATAATTCTTTTATTCTGCTTTATTTACTTAGTCACGTATTAAGATTCTGTTGCACATATTTACTATAAATTTGACAATATGTTTATTTTTTGTTTCACCTGTGAAGCAGATGGGGTCAGCCACTAACAATTCCTTTTTATCATACATTGAAAAAGTAAATTTATAGTGAACATTAAATGTTCATTACATTCCTCAGGCTCAATTTTCATCTTTAAATTAAGGAACCGCTCTGCTTTTGAAAGCATCGACTTTCTCAATTTTCTTTTATGAGGTTCATCACGGAATTGATTTCTGAAAATTAACAGAGCTTTTTTACAGATTTTGATGAACCTCTTTGAAGGACAAAGCAAACCCTCAGCATCCTTAGGTATTCCGGGAAATGTTCTTTCCAGGATTGATATTTGACTCCTGTCCTCAATTGTTTTCTTCCCAGAAATTTTTTTTTGCAGTAAATGCATTCACTTTTGAGCAGGAGCCTCTTAAGGAGATATCCAGCAAAGTAAACGATTGAGCAATGCTCCAAAGCATCTGCGTTAATTTCCACTGTGTTATCTGAGACAAATGACGAACCACTTGACCTGTCATCTTCCTCCTTCACTGTCTCTTGATCTGCTGATGGCATGATACTACTATTGGTTCAGTGCTAGCATCCAGGTGCAACATTGCGTCATCATCATCTTCATAGCTTGATGTTTTTGGTGGTTTTAAAATATTTTTCACGGACAGAATCCTGTATGATGTTCTAAAAACTTTCACAGTGGGGTTTCTGTTGAATCCACCCCTCTGTCTAATAGATGAAAAAAAGTTTTCCAGTGCATCTTGATTAAGACGTGCTGTTAAAATATATCGAGAGTTAATTAGCATATGAAGCTAAAATGGCATTTATTGTTAACAGAAACCATCTAAGCAAGGTGGACGTGTTGCACCTTTTTTCTTTAAATTCTCGAATGTCTTTAGTCCCTTTTCCAAAATGAGGAAAATATTAGCATAAAGGCACCTCTTATTTGGGTTTTCTGAATAAAGACATTTACAATTTAGAGCATCAAATAAGTCATTAATAAAATGAATAAAATCAGCTGTTGGAAGTGCAGATGCCAACTTTGAATTACCCAATGCCACACTTGAACGGATATCTGCAGCCACAGAAAAGCTTAGTACTTGCGTTGCTAGCCGCACAACCATTTTTTGGAATTGATTAGGCCATATGTGAGCAGGTGAGAAATTACCATAATGCTCTTGTTGAGGAACTAGAGGAATCTAATTTGTACACCTGGCGAACATTTTCAAACGAGAGAATTTCATTGTCTAGTATAAAATCATTTGTCAAGAAATCATTTCTTAGGGATTTTACAAGATGTGGAACATCATGCATACAAAATATCTTCCTTTTACCCTCTTCAAATAAGGTTTCTCAGGCGAAACACCCAACTGGGACATGGCCTTACGGTTTGTACTTGCCTGGTCACAAACAAATGCTCTAGGCTCCAATTTAATGGACACCAGTTGTAATATTACTTCACTTAGCAGCTTCTTTATTGTAGCACCACGAAGTCCATGCTCGGATATGAAATATCCTATTGGCAGTTTCCACTGGTGAATAAGTCCCCTCACCAAAAACACTCCCGCAAACTTCCCCAATTTCTTAGTTCTCCCAAGATGTCCCATATCCTCAAACCCCTCTATTATGTCCATTGCAGATGAATATTCTAAATGTGACTTTATCGACATTTCATCAAAAAGAATAACACATTCACGACACATATCGGTCATTGTGGCAACCTTAAGTTTCAGCTGCTGAATGAAAAACTCATCCCTGGCATGCATTTTGTGGAGCCCCCAATCCAGCGCCTAAGTGTTTGGATAGCTGGAAGCTCCAACCTTTCGAGAAGGAATCTGTAGGTGGAAGGTGACTTGAAATACAAGGATATAGCCAAATCTTTCTCTTCTTTCTTCCAAGGTTGCCTTTTGCCATGACGAAACTGCATTCGCACAAACAACTGCGCCTCTTTCGTTTTGAAGTTTTCTCGCACAAGAAGGTGATGTAAATTTTCTGAAGATCTCACTTTCTTTTTCATTTCGCGTTTATATTTCCTCAGCCTAGAAATTGACGCATGCATGCGAGCTATCTTCTTTTTGTACTTTGCTATATCACTTCGAAGTTTCTTTTTCCTGGGTGTTTCTTTTTTGAATGTAAGTTGGTCGGATGCCTGAAATGTGTTTTCAAGTGTGATATTTTCATTTGATGCTTTTGGTGAATCAGTGATGTTCCACATAGAATTTATGCTTGTAATTATGGACGGAGAATATTTTGGTGAATTACTGGTAGCCCACAACGATTTTCGTGATTTGCGCATTGAATCTGGTCGCAAAGAGGTTGAATGGCTTGTTGTAGGTGTAACATAATGAATCATTGTGTCTGTATCTCTTGTGAATTTTGGTGTTGCAGGTTCTGTGGGCTCATTGAATGTTCATAGTGGTTGTTTCTCAATAGAAGTGGAATTTGGGGAAGCGATAATGTTCTCTGCACATGGCACAGTGGGACTTCCTCCAACTTCATATTTCTCTGCAATTACCGTATGACCCTGATCACAGGGAAGGGGAATCGCTCCTTTCACCAGTCAGCCGCTAGGCAGTACATCCATACTGGAGAAGTGCTTCCCACAAACATTCTTCTTATGCAGACTCTTGGGTGACAAATTAAGCAGATCTGGATTTCCTGCGGAAAAATCAGGAATTATAAGCAAAAGTTATCTCATGCAAACTTTTGGTAGAAAACATTGAAACTTAACATGATAAATGAATGGAAGATGTTTTATTCAGTCATTACGCAATGAGTTTTTGATTCCCAGTGAAGACATAATTAAATATATATGCTTTTGTTATGGATGAGGAAGGGCAAAGGCAGATGACGCTTCAACCAAGTAAGCTATAATTTTACTATCATCTCTTAAAATTTTCATCGTCAACTTGCATTGCCAAAAGGATATGAGTAACTGGAATGGAATTTTTTCTGACCTGGATTACTGTACTTTAATACAATTCTACTATTCTAAATCACAAACTATGATAATTCATGAATTGCAATTATTCGTACAATAAAGAAATAGGTAGTGAAATAGCCGGCTAGGATAGCAAACTTACCAGAATGTACGATCCATTTGCTTCTTCTTTCATTATCAGTCAATGGAAATTTGTAGAATCGAACGTCAGGGTTACTGTAGCGTTTGGAACTGCAGGCATAGTAATGCCACTTTTAACCAGCCATTGTTGATCGCCAGAGAAAGGGAAAAGTTGTTCAAGCACAAGAATGACCGGGTTTGGTAAGTCCGGTAAGACTTTCCCTGCTACTGCTGGATTCTAAAAAGGAGAATACGTTATATAACATCATTTCAGCACAATTCTACAATTTATGTTGATAATATCGCTGGTTTGCAAAACTTTTTTCTGTAGATCTTTCCTCCGTTCTATAATTCTCCTTCTAGATGCAATTTCCTCACCTACCTAGCTTTCATAAGTCTTTTAAATATCACTTGCATCAGTGGCGGATGCATATGGGGGCGCAGGGGAGGCGCGCCCCTCCTTGCGGGGCTGACCGCATTGCCTATCATTGCAGAACCATAATTGTAACTTTTTTACATCATAAGATAGCATTGTCTTCTATAAGCGTATAATCAGTTTTAATTAAACTTTAAATAAATGTTTAACAGTGCATGTAACTTGATTATTTTTCATTATGATAAAAGTATTGATAGCTCAAAATATCTTTTGCGCCCTCCCCCCTCGAGTTTTTTCTGTATTCGTTAATCTGTGGCATTTCACGAGCACTAGATTGTGGTCTGAATTTGCATCCACCACAGGGTATTTCCGCGAGTTTTTCACTCTTCCAGTATATATGATACCGAGATGTAGTCTATCTGATCTCACCAGGACTCTTCCATGTAAACCTCCACCCGTTATGATGATTTAACCACGTGTTTGTTATGAATGACTTGCTTCTCCTGCAAAACTCTGCTGCTTTCTTTCCCCTGTCGTTCCGCCTTCCTAGTCCCAAATCTCCTATTTTGTATCCATCCCTCCCTTCCCCGTCTGAGGCGTGTCAGTCCCCCGCCACTACTACACTTTTCTTACCCGGGGTTTCTCTAATTATTTCCTCGAGCTGTTCATACATATCATCTACTTTTTCTACTCTATGATTGCTAGTGGTTAAGTAAACTTGAATCATCACAAGGTTCGTGAGTCGCGCCTCAATTTCCACAACCAGAACCCTATCGCTTACCTGATGTATGCCTATAATCGTCGATGTCCTGCCTACCAATTTATATAGCCCTAAATATATAGATTTTACAAATAACAATTAATATCAATCGGAGCAAACTTATTCGCATAAAAAATAAACTTAATGACAGACTGTAGTTCGTAACAATCTATCGTCTACCAAGAATGTGTGCGTCGCCAACAATAAGCTTGCTAATATGGTATCGTTCAAGCGACGGGAAGGGGGAAGGACAACCAAAAATGTGGCCACAGGTTCATCAGGAAACACTAAAGAGTAGCCACAAATCACGACCTCTGTCAAATAATTGATTACGTCGAATCCATTTATTTCGTTTACCGTAACTTCAAAGCCGAAAATATCAAGAAAGATACCGAAAGAATTAAGGAAAAATCTGGTTTTTGATGGAAGTGACGGAGAATTAGATGGTATTGATGGCCAAGGTTACTTGGAGGACTGAAGTATTGAATTTATTGAAGTTTTATGAGTTTAAATCCACCTTCTTCATATTGTAGTCACTCTTTTTATCATTCTTTCTTTTGATTTAAAATTGAAAAAGGATTATCTTTGAATAATTTGTGCTCTGATGGGATGGAAAATGGTAAAAATTTCATTAGCAAATTTAAATTTACCTGTCATAATGTCCACTTTATTATAAAATACGAAAGATAAATATTTTGAAAAACTATTATCCTTTACCCTTTATCCTTACATTTCATTATCTTTCTCCAAAAATTATTAAAGTATTTACTAAAAGTTTGTTGCGATAATATGGCATGGTAAAAAGGAAAGAGAGTGGAAAAATAACTTCGTAAATACCCGTTGAATAACGACAAAGGCTGCGCGGTGTCATGAAATATCCTTTTTCGCACTCTCCTCCTCGATGAGGGTAAAAAGGAAAACAAATAGCAGAAGAATCCCGTCTGTCTCCTTTCCTTATAACTGTACATGGAAAGCTTTGTAAGAAAACTTAAATCCTTTTCTTAGTATGAGTGTTCCTAATATGCGCCAAATCATGTTCACTAGAGTTACGCGTTCAGTAGCCAAGTAGATCGGTGCAATATTCTTGTAATATCTTCTATTAAGTACTTTGAGTCATTGAAAACTATGTAGTATGCTTATAACGAGGATATTAAATGATTAAGTTCCAAAGAACGTGAAACACACGTGAAACAACGTGTGCACAACTGTGCACAGTGGGCTGAAATCGAAAAAAGCTGTCCAAAAATCAAAATTTCGACTTTATCATTTCGCACTGGCAATAGTATATCATCATTTCAGAATGCCCAGCGCATGTAAAACTGAAGTTAATTTTTTTTCAAAATAATTTTTTTTACTTTTATAGCAGGCCACCTTTCCCTTGGGCTACAACCTTGTCGCGGTGGAAAGGCTTGCGCGTTCCTATGACCCCTAGAGCTGCACTGGCGGGATTAATTCTAAATTATTCCCGGTAGGGCCACCCATGCCAGATAGGTCGAAGGGTAGGAGCCAGACGAAAGGTAGTCCACGTGATGATGTCACGTAAAAAACACTGTTGGAATGGAAGTGGGAAACCCTACCAACTATCTCTTCCCTGAACACATGGAGTACAACCAAATGAGCCTCGGAATCTCATCGCCCGGCACCCGTCCGCAAAGGGCGGGTGTCGGGCACGGCAGCGAGATCGGCAAGGTCCTCGGGGTCGCCAACATGCGAAATCCTTGCTGAGACTTATCATCATCATCATCATCATCATCAGCTGCAGCAGCAAAAGAGAAGGAAGAAAAGAAGACCGAGAAGGTGGAGAAGAAGAAGTCGGCTATAAATGTGGGGACGTGGACTGTGAGGACTATGATGAGGGCAGGAAAGTTAGAAAATATCAAAAGGAAAATGGATGAAGGGAGGATAGATATCTTAGGATTATGCGAGGTGAGGTGGAGGGATGGCGGGGACTATTGGAGTGATGGGTATAGGGTTATATATAGTGGAGGGGAAGAGAGCCAGCGAGGGGTAGCTTTAGTATTAAACGGGAAGATGGGTAAGCGTGTGGTAGGTATAGACCAGGTAAGCGATAGGATTCTGGTGGTAGAAATTGAGGCGCGGCCCACCAACCTGGTGGTGGTCCAAGTTTACATGCCCACTAGCAATCATAGGGAAGAAGAAGTAGATGAGGTGTATGAACAGCTCGAGGAAATAATTAGAGACACACCGGGTAAGAAAAATCTGGTAGTGATGGGGGACTGGAATGCCTCAGTGGGGGAAGGGAGGGATGGGCACGAAATAGGAGATTTTGGTCTAGGAATACGAAACGACAGGGGAGAGAAAGCAGCAGAATTTTGTAGGAGAAACAAATTATTCATCACTAACACGTGGTTCAATCATCATAAAGGGCGAAGGTACACGTGGAAAAGTCCAGGGGATGTGGGGAGATATCAAATAGACTACATTATGGTAAGACAGAGGTTTAGGAATAGTGTGAAAAACTCGCGCAGCTTCCCCGCAGCGGATGCGGATTCGGACCACAATCTAGTGCTCATGAAATGCAACGTAAGATTCAAAAGACTTATGAAAGTTAGGAAGGCGAAGAAATGGAACGTAGAAGCCCTGAAGGGGAGTATGAGGAGAGAATATCAGGAACTAGTGGACATTAGAATACGGGAGATTGAAAGTACTAAGACTGTTGAGGAAAGATGGGATAATATTAAAACGGGAATAGTCAAAGCGGCGGAGAAGTCAATTGGTTACGTTGACAGTAGAAGGATAAGGAAGCCGTGGATAACGGAGGCAATGGTAAATGAAATGGAGGAGAGGAGGAAGTGGAAGAACGTGGACACGGAACAGGGAAAAAGAATGTATAGGGAACTGAATAATCGATTACGACGTGAAACTAAGAGGGCAAGGGAGGCTTGGTGGAAAAGACAGTGTGAGGAAATGGAAAAGTTCCAGAAGGATGGAGAAATAGGCGCGTTGTACGCCAAAGTTAAGTCGCTATCGGGCGGCAAAAGAGGACAAGCCATGTCTAAAATTAAGGCTAAAGATGGGAGGATGCTAACAGAGCGAGAAGAGGTACAGAGTAGATGGAAGGAATACGTGGAGGACCTGTATGACGGAATGAACAGACCAGAGAGATTGACTCTAGAGGAGGAAAGTGCAGTGGAGGAGGATAATCTTGGGCCGGGGATATTAGATTCGGAAATAGAGAGAGCACTTCGTGATATGAAGGCTAGGAAAGCAGTAGGCGTGGACAATATCCCGTGTGAGCTGCTGAAGAATCTAGGAAAGGAAGGTAAGAATAGGTTTTTCGAACTAGTGCGCAGGATCTATGAGGAGGGATGCTGGCCGGAAGATTTCGTGAAGACGGTTTTAATTCCGCTTCCGAAAAAGAAGAAAGCTGTGGAATACGGAGACTATAGGACTATCAGCTTAATATCGCATGCGGCGAAAGTGGTGCTGAGGATATTGAACAGACGAATGGAGGCGAGGGCAAACGAGTATTTGGGCGAAGATCAATTTGGTTTCAGAAAGGGGATGTCAACTCGTGATGCAATAGCAATAATGAGGTCCCTCGTGGAGAGGAACCTAGAATACGACCAGGACGTATATGCGTGTTTCGTGGATTTTGAAAAAGCGTTTGATAGAGTGAACTGGGTAAAGTTAATGGATATTCTGAAGAGAATAGGTGTAGATTGGAGGGATAGACGACTGATTCGTAATCTGTATATGGCTTAGACTGCGCAAGTGAGGGTAGCGGACGGAGAATCCGGGTGGGCAAGCATTGGCCGAGGTGTGAGGCAAGGCTGTCCTCTATCGCCGCTGCTCTTTAACGTGTACGCTGAAGAGATGGTAAGGGAAGCATGGGATGAGTTAGAAGCTGGAATAAAAGTGGGAGGAATGATGTTCAAATCAGTGAGATTCGCGGATGATCAGGCGCTGATTAGCCAGTCAGCAAGGGGGCTTCAGGCTCTAGTGGATGCGTTATACGAGCGTTGCGAGGAATATGGGATGAGGATTAATCACAAGAAAACTAAGGTAATGCGGTTTTGTAAAGCATCACGAGCGAGGAATGTGAGACTTATGATAAAGATGGGTGGTGAAAAACTTGAGCAGGTTGAGCAATTCAACTATTTAGGCAGTAGAGGAAAACGGATACAGCAGTAAGGACATTAGGAAGAGAATAGCATTAGCGAAGGAGGCGTTCATGAACCGGAAGGAGCTTCTAAGAGGATCGTTATGTAAGAGTTTAAAGAAAAGGTTAGTGAAGAGTTTGATCTGGAGTGTAGCTCTCTACGGTGCGGAAACGTGGACACTGAGGAAAGAAGACGAGAGAAGATTGGAGGCATTCGAGATGTGGGTATGGAGAAGAATGGAGAGGGTGAAATGGACGGAGAGGAAAAGGAACGACGAAGTGCTGGATATGGTTTGGTAGGAGAGGCAGCTTTTAGATGAGATACGGAGGAGACAGAAGGTATGGATGGAGTTAGTGCTTAGTGGTGAGGGGATGTTGAAAATGGTGCTAGAGGGTAGAATGTTAGGGAAACGAGGGAGGGGAAGGAGAAGAATAGGATTTTTAGATAGATTGAAAGAGAGTAGGCCTTATTGTGAGTTAAAGAAGGCAGTGCTGGAAGGAAAGGGAGGCTCCCAGATCACTTCTTGCGTACTCCATGGAAACCTACCTTAATCGGTAGAATACTATAATAATAATAATAGCAGGCCAAAATCTATAAAAATCCACGAAAACTTAAATATGTGATTTGTACGCTAAAGTTCGATATTTGATCCCCAAACAATGAATTACAATTAATAATTCCGAATATTTGTGGATTTTTATAGATAGTACCATAGAGTAAGAATATACCTACTCTATGATAGTACTATTTTTAAATCAATTAAAATCAAAATTTTGTTAGACCCCTTTATACACCCAGATTTGTTATTTTAATATGAACACGTGCAAATGATTCCATTCTAAAAATTTTGTTTTCTCAAAAAATGATGTCTATGCCATTGGATCGCTCATTTGTATACGAAAGGTCAACGTTAGTCTCTCTTTAGTATTCCTTGTTGAAGTGTGTGCCAAAGGACGTTCAATGAGAAGTTGCCAAGTTATGAATATAACGGATGTGACTCATTAAGATTTACTCGAAGCAACGGTAAATACAGGGGTAGAAGTCCATGAAGTAGAAGAAATCATTCGAATTGGAGTTTTGACGCAAAAAAACTTATTTTGGAAGGAGATGAGAAAATGAAAACGTTGCTTGCGACCTTCATTAAAAATGTTTTAACACTAGAACTACCGATGGAGTCATTTTGACTCCTCGCCATTTTTATTTCTCTGCCCTGTCTAAAATTTTCCGAATTCCGGCCTGAAATTTCGTGACTTTTATTCATTTTCGACACAAAATAAGGCTGTGCGATTAAAATAATTCTAGAAAATAAATTAGTGCACGTTTTTCAAAATTTACCTTTAACTACCAAAGGGAGTCATTTTGACTCCCTTATGTATTTTGCTTGTCTTTTCACCAAATAGTAATATTTATACAAGTTTTTATCTCTTCTTATGTCAATAATAATTAATATAAATCAATCAAAGGCTTAAATATACAATTATTTTCCTTTTGGCTCATATTTGCGAGACTTTGAAAGCATTTCTTATTTTACGGGTCTGTGTTTGGATCTACAAACTATGTGAATGTCCTGATATTATTTTACCTTGCGATAAAGTGGTGAATATGCAATTCATAGCATTTTCAAATCCATGTGTTTAGAATCCGTTGTGTCTGTCCCTCCTCCGTTACCCCTTCCTTCTCGCCGCCGCCTGCTAATACTGTGCATTGCGCTGCAGCACTTTTATTTCAGCCTTGACTGCGTGGAAGTTGATTTTCAAATATGAAACAGTACCTCTGATATACCGATTCCCCAGAAAAATTGATATACTGATGAACCAGGAAAATAAATCAGTAGAATGAAATAAAGTTACTGTCCTAGCACGTTCGGCTCTGACAGCGCTGGCTGCCGGGTGCCGCACAGGAAAACCGTGCGCTGTCCTTTGCATTAGTGAATCCAGTGAACTATCGAGTGGACTGCAAAACTCCTATGAAGCAAGGATTTCATTTTTCCTGACTGGGAGTATGGCTAGAAGAATAGGCGAAAGCGTGAAGAAGTCCTATCTATGTTGAATTCTATACCGGAAGGTGAATCGGAACGCGAAACAAAAGATCATTTCGGCTGTGACGAAGTCGAGGATTTTATTCCTCAAAACGTTTCTAGTGAGTCTGAAGATTCAGACAAAACGCGTGCGAAATATAAGCAGTAATTTACGTTTACTTTCCCTTTCATGGGTAGTTACAAAAAAAGGTATTATATACGATTATTTATCGATTCGTTTATCCTGACTCACATAAAGCGATGTACAATTGTGGAACCACGCAGGCAAAATTACGAAGATTTTACACTTTCCGATGTGAAGCTAGTTGCATGTATAGCCATATTTTATGCCCGAGGAATACCAGGTACAAATGATTACTCTATTGAGAGTATTTGGTCAAACGACTGGGGAATACCATTTTCTACAACGAACGACTAGGTTTGTTAACATTTTGCAATGTCTAAGAGTTGATGAGAAATCTAATTGATTCCAGCGGCTCAAAACAGTCAATTTTGCCCTCTTTTCAATAGTGTACGATAGATTCATAGAGAATTACATTGCTTGTTACAAACCTGGTCCGTACATTATAGTTGAGGAACAACTTTTTCCCAGTGTAATTAGGTATATTTCACTCTGTACATTCCTTCTAATCCGGACAAATACGGCCATGAATATTGGCTACCTGTTGACAAGGAGAGCAAATATCTTGCAAATGCCTTCCCTTATGTTGGAAAAGGTAATTCACTTCATGCAGATTGCCGTTTAGCAGTACTGAAACCAATGCAACCATTTCTGAAAAAGGGCGAAATGTTACTGTATATAATTACTTTACCTCAGTCAAACTCGCTGAACAGCAAAAAAATCCAGGGTACTAGCAGTGTGGGAAAGGTAAATAATAGAGAATAGAAGAACCAAAAGAGATGACATCACAAATATACCATAAGAACGTCTACTCAGTGATAGCCTATCTACTCGTTGGAAAATACTCCCGACTTAGCAGGTGTTCATGGATAGTGTACAATGAGACTACCTAAAACATTTCGCGCAAGACGTTTTAGAAAAAGCTCGTTACAAAGTTGGCTGATCCTCATGTTAGATGTAGATAAAAGCGTTGCGTGTCCAATGCCGCAGATTCTTCTGACGGTTTTCTGCAAAAAAAATATTTCCAGGCAAAACCAAAGTGCAAAAATAATCTATCAGTTGGGAATTGTAAGACCTGCCAAAAGTCTTTGTGTGGGCAATGAAAATGAACGACAATGCTTGAACTCTAAAGCATCTTAGGCAAATGCGTGGCGTATCAACTGCATTTTTTTGCTTTAGTTAATTATCTTCCCAACTACCATGTAGCCTAAGTAATATTTTTGATCATTCAAACAATATGATAAAATGTGTTGAAAAGTCTACGTTTGCTGTTTTATCCAATTCCTCCATTATAATTCTATTAAAACAACATAACATGTAAGAAAAAAGAATTTCAAAGGAACACTGTCGAATTTCGCATTTAAAAAAAATATATTTTTTTGTTAAAACGACGTCTGAAATATTGCAATTATTAACAAAAATGATAAACTAATGCAATCTATCAATAAAAACAGACATAAACAGCAAAAATAAACAATAATAAGGTAGGAGTCAAAATGACTCCATTCGGTAGTTCTAGGGGGGGTGTCAAGTCCGGTATTCCTAGTGTTAATCAATATTTTCGAAAGTGGGGTGTGTCTCCAGAATGCATGGTAGATTTCTGTCAACTTTTCAACTCAGTGGGTATTCTTAACCCATTAATGCCCAGTCATTAGTTATTATCATGAGTTTGGATGTTATTATTGCGAGATTTGGTAAACTATTAGTAATCGACAATCCTAATATAGTGCCATAAATAGTCCTAATCCAGGAATGTCGGAGGATCTAATTACCCGCTTCTCAGTAATGTTGAGAGGTGCATCGATTGGACGTCGAGTAAATCATACGGTTTCCTCAGCTTACTGCCTTAGAACTACTAAAATATATGTAAAACTTTATCCATGGTAACAAATGCCATCAACTATGTACAAAATTTTAATACATAAGGCGGAAATTATGAAAAATGCCATACTTCCTATTGGGAAGCTTTATGAAGGGGAATGGGAAGACCACCACAAGGATATAAGAAGATATTGTATAAAATACATCAGGGAAGTTTCTAGGATTTCCGCGAGCCATGACCTTTTCCATACGCTTCTGCTTACATCAGATCCTTCGATTTCTTCCTCTGTGGGGGTTCCCCGTAAAGTAAAAAAAATACCAGAGAAGGTGAAAAATCTTGGAATTAATAGCGAAAATATTTTAGAACATGATAAGTCTTCATTATCAGACTCAGAATGGAATATATATTGGCACGCATTTGTTTTTGATCAAGTAGGAATAAAAATATTTGTAAATGGTATTCTTCCTTATTATATAAGCTTCAATTACCAAAATCTATTGTTTAAAAGACTCTATAGCAAGTTTCAATCATCACTTGCCTTATGAAAATCTATTAGATCATTAAATCGCTGTTAACAATAGAAGAAATTCTATCTTTCCCTTGATACTACCGCATCAAATTTTCGAGTTGCTCCTGGAAACTGCATAACTTTTACCTATTATTAATTTTTATTGTCCTCCTGAAACTATTATTGACTACATAATCCTAAATAAGTCTCATTGTATCCTTAAAATACACAATTCACCAACGGTTTCATTAATTTAGCAATACTAAAGACTGGAGCAATTTTTGACCAGCTTTTTTCGATTTCAGCCCACTCTACGGTGTCACTGAGTCTCTAATCCCCTAGTCTCTGAGTCGGGACGTGAAGCGTGATCGAAAAATTGCGTACATTTTTGCAGCCGAAAAGTTTTGTCCAAGATTTTTCCTCAGCACTCTTAAAATATCTCTGGTAAATACTGTGATGAAAAATGGAATAGCATTTATTTCTCAAACTAAAGATACTGTCTACTTTATGCCAGATTTTACTTGAAAAAGGGCCCGCTATTTTGCGTCATTAAACCACACCAATATTAAACTCAATTCTAAAAAAAATACTGGAAAATAAAAAACTACAGTACATAATTGGAATCTTTCTTGTAAACATGTGATATAAAGCAACTCTTAATAAAATATTTCTATTTAGTTATTTGAATCCAAGGCCAAATTAATTCCCTGATTTATTTTAACACTACGCGTCTTCATAAATACAATTCTAATTGTCGATAGAAAATAATTAAATACATAGAGATATGAAATAAATATGGTGGAATTTGATTAAAATGGTAATCGGACATCTTACTATAATGGAAAGGTCAAAGTGCAATAGCTAAAATTAAAAATAAATATTAAATTACGTTTTTTGGCATCTTGTATATTTACCAAACACTAATCGTCGGAAAAAGCCTAGTTTCTATGATAATTAAAGACGAAAGAAACTCATGCGAAAAGGTGCATAGAATCATACAATAATCGCTTATTGAAATGTCATCAGAATTCTTTCCAAGTTCACTTTATAAGTAAAATAAGAATAGTGATGAAATGACTTACCTTCCATCCGCCACTTCCGTGGTGATTCAACGGGGGAAGCTTCAGCCTTTTCTTCAGGTGTAGCACAGCATTTCTTCTCTTGGGGAATGTATTCCAATCAAATCTTCTTAGTAGATATTATTACTAGACGTGGATATCGGTTCACCGATGTCTAATAGAGTACTTCCGCCTTAGCGCGTTAATAGTATGGCTATGCTCTGTGGAAATCGCAAGTGCACTGGTTTTCTCGAGCTCCAACTCACACGATGCCGACGAACAGAATGTCTGCAAACTCTGGAGAGACTACCAAAGGAGTTGTGAGGTGGTTTCAACGGTCCACCCCTTACTTCACTTTAGTCAACCCCATCGGAGGACTTCTGTTGACAAGTACCTACAAGCACCAATCAGAAATTAGGTGGCGTGTTTTCCGGTGCTGGTGTTTGGTGGTGTTTCTCATCCAGCTGCATGAGTGGCCACACATCGAGCTTTCCCGAGAAAAACCCTTTCCTTGGGTGAGAACATTTACTGCTTCTCCCTTTTGAAATAGACGTGTTTAAGCTGTAGCTTTGAGCGATGTCTCTCTCCGCGGGAGAAATTGGGTGGTCTCGGAATTCCTAGCGAAACTTGGTATCTGGGAATCACCCTAGGTGTTGCCGCTCAGAGTTGGGGCGGGGGTTCTCATCCCGTTTTTTTCGCCTCTCCTCCGAAACCAAACAAACTTTCAAAAACCGACAACCGATGCAATTTCACCATGTATTGAAGCATTAGCTCACCCAAGAGAATAAATGTATTTCATTATTTTTTTTACATTATATAGTTAATTACAGTGCACAATGAAATAACATTACTCACTCGGGAAATAACATTTTCTTATCTCTTGCATGCAGACAATCACTGATTGAAGGCTTTTTTTTTAATTTTAGAATTATAAAAATTTGATAGCAAGAACTCAAAGATCATGTCTTCCCCCTGAGGTAACCGCAATAACATATATATTTACATATTTGGAAGGCCAGAAATGTTAGCTTGATAATATCATGAACCGTTCCGGCTAATTATCAAGTACAAATAGTAGTATAAACAAAGATATTTAAGGTAAATTTGCCGTTAATTATATCATTGAAATGACGATTCAAAAAGTACCTAATTATTGCCTTAATAATCGATTAGCCCAAGCCAAAAGATATTACAAAACAAATAAAAAGAAGAAAAAGGATTTCATTCATACTGAATTCTGCCAGAAAACTGTGGGAATCCAGCATAAAACCATGTATAGCGCTGAAAGATCCTGCTGTAACAGCATGTAACTAGTTTTCATACCAAAGGCATTGCAATCAATAACTTTTAACATTTCTCTGTTTCAACCTTTACAACCGTTATTTGGAAATAAAATGTTTTTAATTTTATTATCAGTTTCGGCAAAAAAGAAAAAAATTTGCGATCGATTCAGTACTCCTATTTGTTATGTAGGACAACGAAACTATTCGCACGATTTCTAATGTAAATCTAGTTACCTTTGATTGTGCATTTTAAAATGTGAGGCTTTATTACTGAAAACTAGGGTATAATATCGGAAATTTTAGGAAAGCGAGAAATAATTTTTTTAATAACAATTTTAACGCGGCCGATTGCTTGCTAACCTTACTACTCTATCTTCCACATTCTTTCTCAATTAAATCTTGATCCCTTTGTGTAGCTACACTCACTTATGTACCCCGCCTCCTCAACACCTGTTTCTTTTCTTCTATAAACTAACCCTTCCCTATGTCACCCTCGTAGTAAGAAACGGCACTCTCTCCCACCGTTTGGATTTCCCGTTCTGTTTTCAATTCCTCTCCTCCTACTCCCTGTTAAGCTCCACCTACCGCGTGGTTTTCTTTTGTAAATTCCCAACCCATCCTTCACCACCGACACTTGCTAATCCCTCGAAGGGACACCGAAACTCTCTAAGCTATTCATGCTCTCTCTCCATTTTTTCTTTTCCAAATTCGTTAGATATTTGCCTACCTTTCCTTACCCTCGCCCTCATCTTTGAACTCTCCTCCCATACCTTTTTCGGAATTAAACCTCCTATCATGCAGTTTTGTTAATGGAAACTGCAAACAAAATTTGCATCACACGCCTCATGGGAAATCCTAGTTCGTATGCTAATAATAAAAAAATGCATTGTAGGCCATCGCGTTAGAATATGGAGTTATCCATTTATTAATTGTTATCAATTAATAAATTCAATCAATGTCATTACAATATTGATTTTCAACACTAATTCGAGATTTGTTTCAAGTATGCAACATAAAGTTTTAAGCCCAAACTTCGAACTGCAACCGACCTGTTGACGAGCCTTTCCGAAGACACTTCCACTGAGTGGCTGTAACGTCATCTATCAATGATTTTCCCGAGGTTTAGCCGTAATTTTTCCCCAACGTTAGGGACTTATTTCCCCACGAGTAAACACTAATGATGTGTTTTCTGAAGGTTGAAAATCTTCCACCAAAAGCAAAAAAATTTCAACATAGTCGACGTACAAGTAGCCCTCCAGCGCGATAATGTAGGCATCAAACAACTGTGCAGATATAATTAGTTCCATTTTTTGCTAATCCAAGTGGATCCCATCGCATGAAAGTTAATCACAACCAAGTTAATTTTGATCAATCAATGACAAGTTAAACAAAGATTTGATTATTTCCAAGGCAGAAAAAAGGAACAGTGTGGTAATCCGTAATAAGGTCTCATACATCGCCAAATGTGATAATGATTGGAGGATACCTCATTTGTGATTCTCCCCCGTGATCCAACAGATAGATTCCAATAAAAAGTGTTAAAAAAGCTTCATCTTCCTGCTCTAATTTATTCAGTGACAGTGGGAAAAAGCAGTTACTTCAGATGAATACTCAACCACCAAGATTTTATGGTCTTCCGAAGATCCATAAAGATAACGCCTGTTCGCCCAGTGATTTCTTGCATAGTCTTACCCTCCTATAAGTTAGCTTCTAAATTAAATATCATATTTAGGCAATTGCCTGTTTTTTCACCAAAATATAGTATTAAGACCCCCATTATCTTGTCACAGAAACTTAGTTACCATCCAACTCCAAGCTAGTTTCCTTTGGTGTAAAAAATCTATTTACTTCTGTACCTGTACAAAAAAACCTTGTTACTTACGAGAGACATACTGAGAGACGGCAACATTGATAACAGTGTGCTTGTGAACTTCATCGCCTATAGAAATGGATGCTAACCAAAACTATTTATGGTACAATAATAATGTTTATCGCCCAACAGACCGCCTTACCATGAGGTCCCCACACTTGAACATGAACTTTCCACAGTAAAATCAATTGCAATTTCAAATGGCTGCAGCTTAACCCCTTGCGCTGTAATGACGAGTCTACCTCGTCATGAACTTTCGACGCCAAACCGCACAATGGCGAGTGAATCTTGTTATCGAATTTTCATTAGTTTAGCACTATTTTGAGGAACAATATAATTATTTTGAAAGATTATGAATCTTAAAACGTACATAGTATACATAAATAAATCGCATTTCATGAAACATGGTGCGCTGGAAGGATTAAAATGATTAATTCGGGGAGCGATAGCTGTGTTCTCCATGTTTAATAATCATATTTTATTTCACGGTTCTACGTTGATTACAAATTACAAAATATCATTTCATTACCCACCATTTAAAAGAGAACCACAGAAATAATAAGTGAAGAATAGGAGCACGATATTCAAAACACTAATCGAAGTGGAAGGGGTTTAGTACTATAACTAATATCCTTCAGAGAAAGTTGATAACGCGAGCCATTTCACAGCTTTGCTCCCTTCCCCCATCACAGAAAATTCTAAATAATATTGACGGTCATTGTTTGTGGGAGACCTTTCCAAAAGGCTCGCTCGCAAATTCCCCAAAAATATATTCAATGTTTCGTTCTACAACCCCTGTAAAGTTCCGTGTAGTATCAAAGACAAAATAGAACCATCCATCAATCCGGCATTTACAAAGTTAATTGTGAATCATGCAACATTTGTTATATTGGTCATACAGAAGTTTCATTACCAGAATGAAAGGACGTAAGTGCAGGAAAAATGGGGATGAAACGTTACTTCTCGCCAAACACTTGCTACTGACTTTTCATTCTGGTCATTTTCAACCAGAAGTTCTCCACTTCGAAAGAAAGGGCACAAGGCTTGATGTTTTTGAGCAATTTGAAATAGTACAAAGTGACATAAATATGCTCATGAATGAACGAGTGTTTGTCATCCACTCTCCTCTCCTTAACATCCCCCGAAAACAAATGGTCAAAGTCTTTCTTCACCCACGCCTTGACCGACCCCAACCTCCACAGGGTTTTTCCTTCCGCCCACCCCCTCTCCTCATTGTGATGAGCATTTTCTTCAACTGGCTATCCCTTCCATGTACCCCTACTAATTCTCTCTCCTTTCTCAACTACTCTGCGGGGACTCCTCTCCCCCGCCCCTTTCCTGCTTCGCTCTCCATTTCTAAAGACACGCCGCTTCTCTTTTTACCCTACCCCCTTTTTACTCCTCTCAACCCCTTGGCCTTCCCATTTTCTGTGGTTCTTCCCACGTGTCGTTATTCTACAGTTATGACTAGTCTTTCTTCCACCTTGGGTTTCCCGTTCGTCTTCACTTGTATCTTTCCTCACTATCTCCACTGAGTACGCCTGTTTCCCACCCCTTCTTGACACATGTCAAATCCTCCCCACCCCTTTCTCAAAGGTATAATGGTGATGCTTGTATGAGATACAGTGTTTTGTATTTTATGGAAACAGCCGTATTCCACGCAGCAACACAACCAAATTTCTGGGCGTTATCTTGGATGAAAAGTTGACATGGAGCGCAAACACAAAAGCAGCAGTGCAAAAGGCAAAGAGTGCGTCTGCAGCCATCTTCCCACTCCTCAAAAGTCCCCAACTGGGTCTACACACCAAGAAAATACTCTACACGGCCATGATCAGACCGATACTCACGTATGGCTATCCAGCGTGGGGATCCATAGCCAAAACACATTCACATAAACTCACAGTAACACAAAACAAAACATTAAGAACAATCACGGGAGCTCCCTGGTTCGTTCGAAACTCTTACATACACGAAAACCTAAAAATTAAAACAATGACACAATACCTAAACGACATAGCAAAATCATTCGAACAATCACTCAATAAAACACAAAACAACCTACTGACTCCTCTATGGAACTACACAGACAATCCACACTTCAAACACCAACGATCTAAAACAGCACTTACACACCCGATGCAATAATCTCATAAAAGCCACTTAACACAAAACCGCCAACTTCAAAAATAACGCCAAAACAACGATTACCAGCAACGGCTGAACATCGAAAACATAACTGCAATGCAGTTACCAACACAGCGTAGCGTAGCGAGGATGGCTCGGTGAACCGAAACGCGTCGTACGTATTAATAGATTGAGGAAAAGTGCAACCAGCTTTAATTTAGATAAATGTCAATTCTTTTGTATATTTTTGCATGCTGTTATTCACAAATGTTTACGTTTCATACGCTCTTTATTCCTCAAATAAGAAACTCCAAACCAAAAACTCCCACTATCTTAAATGTGTCTCCACTTTCGCATCAAATGTTCATCGTGGAACTAATTCACGGATTATAATTCATTACCTTATTTAATGGATTCCAGAAGGTTTCACAAAGTGGCTCAGTATCATGCTTCCTGACAAAATACCAATATCTCTCACATTTGTTTATCTTCCAGTACCGCATTGCGGAAGGCTGCAGTACTTCGTCAAAGGAATCATTCTGTCTCGCAAGGTATTAAACTGCTGAATGTAAAACCCCTCCTACGTCCATTCCATATTGGAGCCTATCTCCTCTCACAATTTCATCAAAATCCGTGGGGTCCAGAATACTGGGTTGGGGGAAGAGGGGGCCGGATTGTGGCCTCATTCAACCCAGGTTAAATAAACTGAAGTCAAGTCAAGTCTCTCTTCTGTTTGGCTTTCGGACGGCAATATTTGAAGTGCATGAGACCGTTTCAACACTTACTCACAGCTGCATGTTGTAAAACTGTTTTCAGTAGTAATAGAGAAAGCCAAGAGGAAGAGAAGAGGGAATGATTCGTGGAAGACACAGCTCGCCAAGCGAGTAAGAAATCCCTGAATAGGACACTGCCGCCTTCAGTCCTGATTCAGCGTGCTGGGAGGAAAGAGACTATTATTTCAGCTCGTGGCGACGATCGCCTTCACTCGACCTGGGGCGATGCTTGCGGGACTGACCGAGAGTTAAGGAGAGGGGAGGGCCGAAAGGAAGGGGAAGATGGCAGGCAGCAAGAACGACCTTGACTACGTCTCTCTCGCCTTTCGGTCGAACCTCCGGAGCCATCTCTCCGTTCCTTGAGAATTAAAACTGTCGATACGACTTCCGCCTATGCCTTGAGCCCTCTAGAATATACTTACTCTATGGTAGTACTAAGTGGAGGGTTTTAACATTTTACACAATCGAAGAAAACTTCATTCTTCAAAGAAATATTTTGTGAATTCATGGTTTTTTCAATATTTTGTTATATTTTCCTAAACAAAGGATTTATGTTTTTATTTTTCGGGGGTCCGGACCTCGCCACTGGCGGTGGGTAAGTGACCACTGGGTATTTACCCTGCCTACACCCTTCCACTACCATGCAAACATCATTGGAGCGTTCTCAAGGAATCAATCGTATACGCAGCGGAATACCCGTGATCCGGTGGCGATAGATTGACACGATGGCGATAGATGACGTCGTAGTCACGCATGGCCACGTACATATATATATTGTTGGCGATTAGGGGGGGATGAAAGCCGAGCAGAGTCGCTCGACGGCGAATTTTATATGCACACCAACGTTCATGCTGTGATTGATGGCGTGTCTTCATCAAGGGATCACTCGGGTGACGACATTTAAGTGCAATCTATTTTTACTAGAGTATCTAGGAAACGACTGCCATGCCACGGTTCACATCCCAATGTATCGAAAGCTTATCTATTGTGATAAAAACGCTTGAATAGAGGTTTATTGAAAATACTCCAACTCGTGAAAAATATACTTGTTTAATAGACACCTTTAGGTAATATTTATTTGGTAATCAAGGTTTTTGGTGTTGTGGCAATGATCACTGAAAAAAAAAAAAAATATATATATATATATATATATATTGTGACCGGACGCGTCGTCACATACGTGATTTGGGGGGAGATAATCACGATCGTCTCGAGCAAAGGAATACTGGAGTCAAACAAATCTTAAACTTACACTCTTAAACATACAAGATATATTTTACCCTTCATGAATTATTACATTTTTCACAAAACAAAACAATAAGAATAATACCCTGATGAGGATGATATGATTGAAATGATTCCACTTCGGAACAAAATAATGACTATGATGATATCGTGATGCTTCCCACCCTCCAAAATGGTACAAGTTACAATACAACAACAAAAATCTAATGTGAATTATTTGGGCCACCATCAACTTGTATCCTTGGATAAAGTTTTTTTTTCTCTTTGAACTTGGCTTTTCTGAGCACTTCTTAAAGTTATTTGAAAGGAAGCGATGCACTATGATCTTGGAGAAAACAATTTCTCTCTTCTGATTAGGGGAAATTAACGGTCGTCTGACCATAAACAGATGATATAAGAACTTTCTTACAGTTTTCTGTTGAGGCTGGAACGGAGAAATGGTTTGTAGCACAAGAAGGTGGATCAGCTGATCCACGGCACCGAGGTAACTCCTCTCGCACCGGGCGTGGGACACTGCCGTAACTCGTCCGGGCTGATGCCAGCGTTGGCCACCAAAAATACTCCTCTCGTTATGATGGCGATCACGCACATCAAAAACTTTCCCCTTATTCGTCCAGTCAATTATGCTCGCGACGCCTTCCCTTCACGGGCATTTATACTCCTTGGGAGGGGAAAAATCACAGGTGGAAATGGTTGTGAGGAGGGAGGGTGATTTCACTGGGGCCGGAAATAAATGGGTCACTAGCTGGTCCTAGATAACTGGGGCCAACACACCGGCCACCATACACATGACTCATTCACTCTCTCACAAACCACGTCGCAGGACACTATGTCCGACCCCAAGACTAACCCCTGCTCGAGTCGTCACGGTAGCGTGAGCAAAAACAAAAAATGCCCAATCGGCAATTATAATTAGAAAAAAATACTATCTGTACGGTTCGCTACAATATATATATATATATATATATATATATATATATATATATATATATATATATATATATATATATATATATATATATATATAAATAGTTTAAGTTAATGTCAATACACACAGAGACACAAAAAAGAAACACTCACATTGAATAAATAAACTTGTGAAGCTATCGAAGCACTTCCGGCTTCTTCGTCAGCTGAAGAATGAATGGTGAGGAAAGGAGAGGGTTGGAAAAGGGAAAAGAGGGGTAAGGGGAGAGGTGTATGGGGAGGGGGAGTTAGGAATAGGGGTTAGGATGCAACGTTGAGACCCGGGAAGCTATTGGCTTGAAAGTGCCAAATGCACGCCAATTCGAGGGTGTGGAGGTTGAGGGCGGAGTCGGTGGGAGGGAGGGAGGCAATAATGGATACTTTGTAGCATTGATTGAAAATGGAATCATGTGAAAGACAATGTGTGGGAACTGGTAGAGAGGAGTGGGGGGAAGATGGACAACAGGAGGCGCGATGATTGTTAATTCTGAGATTGAGAGGGGTAGTGCATAGGCCTATATAAAAAGCGGGGCAGAAGTTGCATTGAAGAAGGAATTATACCTCCTTCAATGCAACTTCTGCCCCGCTTTTTATATAGGCCTATGCACTACCCCTCTCAATCTCAGAATTAACAATCATCGCGCCTCCTGTTGTCCATCTTCCCCCCACTCCTCTCTACCAGTTCCCACACATTGTCTTTCACATGATTCCATTTTCAATCAATGCTACAAAGTATCCATTATTGCCTCCCTCCCTCCCACCGACTCCGCCCTCAACCTCCACACCCTCGAATTGGCGTGCATTTGGCACTTTCAAGCCAATAGCTTCCCGGGTCTCAACGTTGCATCCTAACCCCTATTCCTAACTCCCCCTCCCCATACACCTCTCCCCTTACCCCTCTTTTCCCTTTTCCAACCCTCTCCTTTCCTCACCATTCATTCTTCAGCTGACGAAGAAGCCGGAAGTGCTTCGATAGCTTCACAAGTTTATTTATTCAATGTGAGTGTTTCTTTTTTGTGTCTCTGTGTGTATTGACATTAACTTAAACTATTTATATTACGTGCCACGTGCATTTCGGATTTTCCAATACATTGTATATGTATATATATATATATATATATATATATGTGTATATAGTCAGAGGTAGGGAAAGAAAGGGATAGGAACATATAATGGAAAAAGGACGAGGTGCCCGCCGAAATCATGGTAAATCTAAGAGTCCTGGTAGCGCAACTGGTAGAGCACCTGGCCGGCAACCAGGAGGTTCTGGGTTCGAGTCCCAGTCAGGCCGCATTATTACCCTCTGATTTCTGGCTTTTTTCCACCTACCACAGCACCGTTGTCCTCGTCCTTTTTCCATTATATGTTCCTATCCCTTTCTTTCCTTACCTCTGAATTTATATGTATGTTTGCGCTTAAGGCGCCGTGTGAATGAATGAAGTAGTATATATGTATATAGTAGTAATATTTTCAAGAATAACGTCTGTCAATCAATATGATGCCTTTTAAATTGACTAGCAACATTGAGATATCTCCATATTCGTTGAGATATTCCAATAAAGTCATGCGGGGACGCAGTATGAAGAGGCGTGTATGCCTCAGTCTCGTTTTGTAATTCGTAATTCGGGTCATAGATATTTATTAACATCTTTCCGGAACTAAGTGCTTGGATCAATAATTTTATTAAGGAGTGGGATATGTTGGGCTCAGTAGAGGCATACAAATTACAAAATAGTTCCTCATGGTTGAAACGGGATCTTTATTCTGTTATTTTTTAAACTAGGCTAATGGCGTGTGCTGATTCACATCCACGAGACGCGACTCTAAGACATTGTATCATGCATCCCCTCCACAAGTGCAAGTAATAGAGACAAAATGAAGGCTGTGACTTGTGTGTGGATGTGATTGTGCTGCCAAGGGTTAGACTCTGGCGTAAGACCGGCTGTGAAATAAAGGAAAATAAAGCACTGTAATGGATGCAGTGACTCCGGTGACTTCATGGAAAGAAGTCTTTATTCGTGTCGTGGCCCCATTGCAAACATTTAAACAGAGCAATGGTCAGTTCGTCTTGAGTACTTAATGCCTTTCACGAGTTGAATCAATGGAAGCGGGTAAGCGACAAATTTTACCAATGGCTCACGGAGTTCTTGTGAAGGAAGTAAGGACTGCAACGTTGATAAAGGGGGTTGTGACTAAACCAGCTCTACGGATGCATAAAAGGGATCTAAGTCATGTATTTGGAACAAATGAATTCCTTTTTAGATTTTAAAGCCAATTTTATAATTCAACGACGCAGTTCATGCATGAAATTCCCTTTAATGAGACTTTTTCCGAAAATATTAGAAAGTAAAGATTTATTTTTGTAAATTTAATTTATTTCGTATCACAATGAAGAGATTATAATTTCATGCATGATTTTTCCTTCCTAAAAATTAAGTTCACGCTGTTCTGCCCATGGTATCTGCAACTAATATTTAATTTTCAATCGCCCGCTGCTCCCTCGCTAAAAATCAGTCGTAATTTCAGAAAAATAGTATGCACTGTTATCCCGAATTTCACAGTTGGCCCAAGGATTTCAAAAAAAAAAACATTAAAATTTCCTGTTCTCTTGCTCAGCGAATGTTGCAGAAAATAACTTTCTGTACGTAGTATTATTGTCACATCTGTGGGGAACTGCGTTTAGTCTATGCTACGCTAGAAAAAGGTACATGTATCGATAATGTGAGCTAATAGTTTGGGTCCGTGCACTGAAAGTGGTCGCTCAGTGATTTAACCCTATGCTTCGTTTGGATTGGCGAGGGTAGAGTTCACCACGAATTAAGCCACAGCTGCACAATACCCCTAATTCAGGGTAGGGTGGCTAGTCCCATTCTCTTTTTAAAATCGCTTTTTCTGGGGGATTTGAACCCGAGTTCCTTCGATCAGAAGCCAACCGTCTATCCATTGAACCATCGCGCTACTGGCTAACTAAACAGCAGGCGTAGCCATCGCATTATTTATCTATGTCTACGAATGTTGCGACATTAATAGCTAAAATCCACATTGCTGTGGTGGAAGCGACGAAAAAGATGACCCCTGGAGTTTCCAGAGTGCATTGCACTTGAATGGCGTGATAGTTATGCCTTCCTCATCAAGCCATCCATTCACCTCGAACGCATTCGGACCAGTCTTGCTTCCGAGAATGGGCCACCGACTTAACGCATCTGAGTACCATCTATTGACATCTATGGCGCTATCTATGTCGAAACGAGCGCGGCCAAATTTAGCTCGGTTTTTTAAGTTATTTCTTTGTATTTTTTAACGATAAACGGAGAAACATTAGGTATTTTTGCGATCTAATATATCCGTTTTACCTGTCCAAAATAGTTTTTATTGCAATTGAAGACCCATGCAAGTTCGTCATTAGTGATCACTCTGACTATGAAATTCTATCATCTGACCTAAATAACATTCATTTGTGGAACCAAGAGTGTGGACACGAACTTAATCTGAAAAAATGCATGGCGGTACATTTCTTGCGGAATTCGTCCAACTCGAACCATGTTTATGCAGTGGTATTAACATAAAGGCAACAGATGAAGTGAAGTACCTGGGAGTTACGTTTACGTATCTCGAACCTCACGTGGGGAACACACGTAAAGAATATTTGCGGCATAGCCCTGAAGAAATTAGGATTCGTCAAGCGTATTGTGGAAGATTTTCGGATGAGAAAGTAAAAGAAAGTTGCTATTTTGCTCTCGTCCGACCGCACCTTGAATATGCAGCGACCGTATGGAATACGGTGCAGATAGACTTAATCCGCGAACTGAATAAAATACAAAGGAAGGCTGCGCGGTTCGTCAAAAACTGCTAAGGGCGTACAGGCAGAGTCACCCAGATGTTAAGCGAATTATGTTGGGAGCCATTGAAGACTCGGAGGCTGCGCGCTAGGCTTAGATTGCTTGAACAATTGAGAATGGATATCTTTAAGAGCGTCACAGAGAACATAATATTCGAGCCACACTATATTTCCAGGTCGGATAGAAGCGATAAATTAAGAGAGATGTTTTGCCGAACGGATAGATATGGGAATTCGTTTCTCCCCCGAACCATAAAGGACTTTAATAAACGCTAGTACCAACCTAGTTAGAGTTCATTTTTTCTACTTCGTTACTTCATTTTTTTCTAGCTGCAAACAGCTGGGGGTCTATTCTGGGTCTTTCTGGCTATAGCAACCGCGATTTGTCGAAAAAATTGGTGAACGGGGACTGAATTCGTATTCTCGTTTTCATTCGCTAGCCATTTCGCCAGAAAAGCTTCGCTTCGTTCCTTTGGCGACAAAAAGTTATTCTCGTTCTGTCTGGCGAGCAATTTTCGAATGTAAACATTCGCCAAGAGCGAATTTTGCTAGCGACGACAATGAACTCGCTCTAGCGACTTGGCGAAAGAATTGGTGAGAGAACGACTGGTGAATTAATTACAGCCATACACCATTATTATGTAATATTTTTTATCCCAATTAGTTTAATTGTTATTCAAATGCTTGGCATACAACCTGTGTGTTGTTTAATCCGTCTTGTCGTTCTACGTAATTCAATAGATGGGATCTTAAGTGGGTTATACCGTATCGGTGGCTACGGTTATACGCTACTAGATACTTACAAGCCTCTCAACTTTGATAATAATCACCATCCAATAAATAATTGCCTATTTTGTGGACTGCATTCGGAGATCGTGTGTTCAACCCCAGAAAATGTTGAAGTTATGCAATATTTGTGCCGAAGTAGGCGTTTGTTATGCTTTGTGCCAGCCGGGAGGAAAGATAGGAGGTGAAACAGGAGTGTTGGTTTATAAATCTAATATCACTTGGTTTTGCCTACTTCATCAACGGTTTCAAAATGTGATGGTGTTTACGAAGACAGTTTGAATTAGAAGAACAGCCAAGTTTCGTATTGGCAATCGAAAGTGAGAAAAAGATAGTACCTACTATTTGCATTATGATTTACTAGCATGAGATGTAACTATAGAATTCATAATTAATTGTGAGGATATATTTTATGAAGTGAAAGGGTGTAAGCTGTTAAAATGTTTTCGTAATGCCTTTTCGGAAGGATATGTTTGTCAAAGTACTTAAATAAAAATTGCAGGTTACTCCAATAACAATATGTGGCGTACGGCTTGGTATTTCTTGATGATAAATATATGGGAATAAGTGGGGCTAGTGAAAGATTGCGTGAAAAAGAAAGGAATTAGCACATTTCGTACGTAGTTTATTGTAGATGCTGTTTGAGTTTTCCTTAGAAGTTGAGGAACGCAAATTGATGCAGTCAATACGGCTCGTGTGGGTAAAAAAAGTGAGAATGACTGATTTGCTCATAAGATGGTTTGACATATTAATTATAAATGAACTGGTTTGGAAAATGAGCATTTAGAGTGTGGACGTTTACTAATTATTGTATTTTTTGTGACTAAAGTAATGACCTCTCATCCTTTTGATGGAAAAAAAACTTGGAAAGGCACCTTAAGCAAGAAAATCTTCCCTTCTATGCAAATTTTCTGTTCTAATGTATTGCCTTTAATAAGTTTCAAAAGGATAAGTGAAGACATATTCCTTTAACAGTCATTTTACTTCACATATCTGGTACACATGTTAGTTTCTTGGGGATTTCAATCCCATACATAGCTTTTATTAATTTTTTCATTTACCATCCATTGGACTATCACTATTGAGTGCAAAAGTTCAAAACTCCATTAGGTATAATATCTTCAACACTTATAACAATGGGCGGGATGACAAGTTTTGACAAGTAGAGAATTTGGACCCTTACACCTGAAGAATCATAAAACATCAAAGCCAGATTAATCAAAGAAATATTATTTATTATGGTTCTCAATCCTTGTCCGCTAATGGAATATTTGAAATAATCAGAATCAGTTGCATTTTTTATAATATTGAGCCAGCTGGGCTACTCTGCCTATTGGGGAAAGCTGTTGTCTGTATACCTATGTATTTGCTAATGAGGCTGAATTTACAGGAAATGACTGCATTCACCACCCATTATTTTCCATGCTCATCAGTGACCACTGAAGTTTTTTTTAAGCTCTTTCAAAGTATGTTGTATGATGTTGGGCAAGATATGGTGTAAGTTCTTCATATTAGTAAAATTAGACTTTGCAATATTTCTACTGAGTTTCATCATAATATACTCTGTGGAAATATTGCAATGTCTAATTTTACTAATAACTCTCTCAAATTCTTGAATGTAATTCTTATCGTGGTTTCTTCCTAAAATATTAACCTTTACTACTACTTGTCGACATTTAACTAATTATTATTATTATAGTATTCTACCGATTAAGGTAGGTTTCCATGGAGTACGCAAGAAGTGATCTGGGAGCCTCCCTTTCCTTCCAGCACTGCCTTCTTTAACTCACAGTAAGGCCTACTCTCTTTCAATCTATCTAAAAATCCTATTCTTCTCCTTCCCCTCCCTCGTTTCCCTAACATTCTACCCTCTAGCACCATTTTCAACATCCCCTCACCACTAAGCACTAACTCCATCCATACCTTCTGTCTCCTCCGTATCTCATCTAAAAGCTGCCTCTCCTACCAAACCATATCCAGCACTTCGTCGTTCCTTTTCCTCTCCGTCCATTTCACCCTCTTCATTCTTCTCCATACCCACATATCGAATGCCTCCAATCTTCTCTCGTCTTCTTTCCTTAGGGTCCACGTTTCCGCACCGTAGAGAGCTACACTCCAGATCAAACTCTTCACTAACCTTTTCTTTAAACTCTTACATAACGATCCTCTTAGAAGCTCCTTCCGGTTCATGAACGCCTCCTTCGCTAATGCAATTCTCTTCCTAATGTCCTTACTACTGTATCCGTTTTCCTCTAACGTACTGCCTAAATAGTTGAATTGCTTAACCTGCTCAAGTTTTTCACCACCCACCTTTATCTTAAGTCTCACATTCCTCGCTCGTGATGCTTTACAAAACCGCATTACCTTAGTTTTCTTGTGATTAATCCTCATCCCATATTCCTCGCAACGCTCGTATAACGCATCCACTAGAGCCTGAAGCCCCCTTGCTGACTGGCTAATCAGCGCCTGATCATCCGCGAATCTCACTGATTTGAACATCATTCCTCCCACTTTTATTCCAGCTTCTAACTCATCCCATGCTTCCCGTACCATCTCTTCAGCGTACACGTTAAAGAGCAGCGGCGATAGAGGACAGCCTTGCCTCACACCTCGGCCAATGCTTGCCCACCCGGATTCTCCGTCCGCTACCCTCACTTGCGCAGTCTGGGCCATATACAGATTACGAATCAGTCGTCTATCCCTCCAATCTACACCTATTCTCTTCAGAATATCCATTAACTTTACCCAGTTCACTCTATCAAACGCTTTTTCAAAATCCACGAAACACGCATATACGTCCTGGTCGTATTCTAGGTTCCTCTCCACGAGGGACCTCATTATTGCTATTGCATCACGAGTTGACTTCCCCTTTCTGAAACCAAATTGATCTTCGCCCAAATACTCGTTTGCCCTCGCCTCCATTCGTCTGTTCAATATCCTCAGCACCACTTTCGCCGCATGCGATATTAAGCTGATAGTCCTATAATCTCCGCATTCCACAGATTTCTTCTTTTTCGGAAGCGGAATTAAAACCGTCTTCACGAAATCTTCCGGCCAGCATCCCTCCTCATAGATCCTGCGCACTAGTTCGAAAAACCTATTCTTACCTTCCTTCCCTAGATTCTTCAGAAGCTCACACGGGATATTGTCCACGCCTACTGCTTTCCTAGCCTTCATATCACGAAGTGCTCTCTCTATTTCCGAATCTAATATCCCCGGCCCAAGATTATCCTCCTCCACTGCACTTTCCTCCTCTAGAGTCAATCTCTCTGGTCTGTTCATTCCGTCATACAGGTCCTCCACGTATTCCTTCCATCTACTCTGTACCTCTTCTCGCTCGGTTAGCATCCTCCCATCTTTAGCCTTAATTTTAGACATGGCTTGTCCTCTTTTGCCGCCCGATAGCGACTTAACTTTGGCGTACAACGCGCCTATTTCTCCATCCTTCTGGAACTTTTCCATTTCCACACACTGTCTTTTCCACCAAGCCTCCCTTGCCCTCTTAGTTTCACGTCGTAATCGATTATTCAGTTCCCTATACATTCTTTTTCCCTGTTCCGTGTCCACGTTCTTCCACTTCCTCCTCTCCTCCATTTCCCTTATCATGTTCTCCGTTACCCACGGCTTCTTTATCCTTCTACTGTCAACGTAACCAATTGACTTCTCCGCCGCTTTGACTATTCCCGTTTTAATATTATCCCATCTTTCCTCAACAGTCTTAGTACTTTCAATCTCCCGTATACTAATGTCCATTAGTTCCTGATATTCTCTCCTCATACTCCCCTTCAGGGCTCCTACGTTCCATTTCTTCGCCTTCCTAACTTTCATAAGTCTTTTGAATCTTACATTGCATTTCATGAGTACTAGATTGTGGTCCGAATCCGCATCCGCTGCGGGGAAGCTGCGCGAGTTTTTCACACTATTCCTAAACCTCTGTCTTACCATAATGTAGTCTATTTGATATCTCCCCACATCCCCTGGACTTTTCCACGTGTACCTTCGCCCTTTATGATGATTGAACCACGTGTTAGTGATGAATAATTTGTTTCTCCTACAAAATTCTGCTGCTTTCTCTCCCCTGTCGTTTCGTATTCCTAGACCAAAATCTCCTATTTCGTGCCCATCCCTCCCTTCCCCCACTGAGGCATTCCAGTCCCCCATCACTACCAGATTTTTCTTACCCGGTGTGTCTCTAATTATTTCCTCGAGCTGTTCATACACCTCATCTACTTCTTCTTCCCTATGATTGCTAGTGGGCATGTAAACCTGGACCACCACCAGGTTGGTGGGCCGCGCCTCAATTTCTACCACCAGAATCCTATCGCTTACCTGGTCTATACCTACCACACGCTTACCCATCTTCCCGTTTAATACTAAAGCTACCCCTCGCTGGCTCTCTTCCCCTCCACTATATATAACCCTATACCCATCACTCCAATAGTCCCCGCCATCCCTCCACCTCACCTCGCATAATCCTAATATATCTATCCTCCCTTTATCCATTTCCCTTTTGATATTTTCTAACTTTCCCGCCCTCATCATAGTCCTCACATTCCACGTCCCCACATTTATAGCCGACTTCTTCTTCTCCATCTTCTTGGTCTTGTTTTCTTCCTTCTCCATTGCTGCTGCAGCTGATGATGATGATGATAAGTCTCTGCAAGGATTTCGCATGTTGGCGACCCCGAGGACCTTGCCGATCTCGCTGCCGTGCCCGACACCCGCCCTTTGCGGACGGGTCCCGGGCGATGAGATTCCGAGGCTCATTTGGTTTTACTCCATGTGTTCAGGGAAGAGATAGTTGGTAGGGTTTCCCACTTCCATTCCAACAGTGTTTTTTACGTGACACCACCACGTGGACTACCTTTCGTCTGGCTCCTACCCTTCGACCTATCTGGCATGGGTGGCCCTACCGGGAATAATTTATAATTAATCCCGCCAGTGCAGCTCTAGGGGTCATAGGAACGCGCAAGCCTTTCCACCGCGACCAGGTTGTAGCCCAAAGGAAAGGATTTAACTAATATGTTTAATAAATTTCAAAGGGATAAGTGAGGACATATTCCTATAACAGTCATTTTACATCACATATATGGTACACATGTTAGTTTCTTGGGGATTTCAATCCTATACATAGCTTTTATAAATTTTTTCATTTGCCATCCATTGGACTATCACTATTGAGTGTAAAAGTTCAAAAATCCATTAGGTTAAATATCTTCAACACTTACAACAATGGGCGGGATGAATAAAAGTTGAGCAAATGCTCATGAGCATAAGCTTGGAGCATGAGCATTTGCTTTGAGCAAAAGGTAAGAGCATAAGCATTTGCTCCATTTGGTATGAATAACCTCTACCTTATACTCCGGAGCAAATGCCTCAGTTTAAATACCTTTTGCGCAACATTTTGCACACGGCGTGCTCGCTGAAGACAGACTTCCCCTGCTACTGCTGCAGTACTACAACAGCCTCGTCTACAAACGGCACTTTGGTATACATTAAACAACTCATTTCTACTATTTACGCTCAACAATAGCCCTTCCGTTCACACAGGGGTACTTAATTATGAGTCGAACTCTATAGTCAACTATTTTAGTCCTCTGTTATTTGCGTATATATTTGTGGTAACGTCTATATTTTATGGCAGTAATTCTAAATCGATGGAGGATTTAGATGAGTAGAATAAATTAGCAGAGTTTCATGAGTTTTTTGGGTAAAAAAGATAAAATTGGGAATTTTAAAGAATTAGTTTTTGTTTTTTTTGTAAACATTGGAATTATTTTATCCTATTTTCGATCTTAATGCTACAACAGGTCATTTCATGCGGTACACACATTGGTCACACACAATTATTTATTATCGCTACTGGTGCAATCTTATGCATTCGTGCTTATTTGAAGAAAACTATGCCGCGTGCAATAGCAAATCAATAGACAAAAGAGTCTGCCACTTTCAAATAAAAATAAAAATTGATAATTTGCTCACAAAAAAACTTACTTGTGGCATTGGAGTATTCCTGTTTTTCAATCGATTCAATTTTTTATTTTCAATGTCTGGAGCAGGGAACCGCAATATTCATATTTCATTAACTAGCAAATGTATCTGTAGTTTTCTGAACTCCGTGAAGGTAGATGGTCGAAGGTTATTTTAATTTATATTTATTACGTACAAATTAGAAATTACTTGTAGTGAGCTTAGTGATTATTACGCTGTGTACAATATTATGGCGGCCCCGTGGCACTTCATGCCCAGCAAGTTTTCCATCTTTTCATAGAAAGTAGGGGTTGGAAAAAAAACTCGCACGCGCATACTCTACTCACAGGCTGTTGGCTTAGGTTGGTATGGCAATATGGGATGCAATTAACAGCCTTATCAGGTCACTTTTATTAGTAAAATATTGGTGTACTTAGTTTAAGGAATCCATGCTCTTACTGAGCAATATCTATAAAGTAACATTAACTGCTTTTAATCGTTTTGCGGGCCATTTCGAAATGGCGTCAAGGGACATATACGGGCCGTGGATTACAAACGCCTGGTCTTCAAAAATGAAGGTTGTATTGTAGGAGATGAAGCCTAGGCTATTGAAGGGTCACGTAGCTTCTGCTAAAGTGGGGGAAATTGCCGGTTCGGTTATACGAAAACGTAAATTATTTCACTTTTTTTATTGTTCTAATGTGTGGTGGAGGACAATTTAAGATCCACCAATCCCATTTCTAAAATATTCACTGAAGAGTTCTTAAAGCGAGGCCTTCGTAATGGAACATGTACTAGAAAATCAAAATCAAAAGGCACATGTGCTAGTTGCATAAACTATGTTATTGCGGTAGAAAGCTATGCATAACTATATCTCATAAATACAGAAGTAAAGAAAATGTCGTCAAGTACTAAATTTTGGGGTACACTAAGACCATTATGGATTTCGTTTCTAATTTTTTCAAACTATGAAATTTCATAAAAATTATTTTGAGAACCAACTACTGAAAGAAATGAACGTGTCCTAATGGAATTTTGGATCTCGATGTATGTAGCGAAGCTCTATCATAAACACATACCTATCACTAACCAGGCCATTGGCGTCCACAATGCTGAGAGAAATTTTCAATCGAAAGTAGCACCAACTGAAGCTTTTGATAGTTTTAAAAATGTCAGTGGGAGTAACCCACTGCCATTTGAATGCAACAACAAGAACAACAACAACAACATTTTCAACAACAACAAAATTTTCAACAACAACAACATTTTCAACAACAACAAAATTTTCAACAACAACAACATTTTCAACAACAACAACAACAACATTTTCAACCAAAACAACATTTTCAACCAAAACAACATTTCAACAACAACAACATTTTCAACAATAACAACAACATTTTCAACAACAACAACAATAACAACAACAACATTTTCAACAACAACAACAACAACAACATTTTCAACAACAACAACAACAACATTTTCAACAACATTTTCAACAACATTTTCAACAACATTTTCAACAACATTTCCAACAACATTTCCAACAACATTTCCAACAACATTTCCAACAACATTTCCTACAACATTTTCAACAATATTTTCAACAACATTTTCAATAACATTTTCAGCAACATTTTCAGCAACATTTTCAACAACATTTTCAAGAGCATTTTCGACAACATTTTCGACAACATTTTCAACAACATTGTCAACAACATTTTCGACAAAATTTTCAACAACATTTTCAACAAAATTTTCAACAACATTTTCAACAACATTTTCAACAACATTTTTCACCACATTTTCAACAACATTTTCAACAATATTTTCAAGAACATTTTCAACAACATTTTCAACAACATTTTCAACAATATTTCCAACAACATTTCCAACAACATTTCCTACAACATTTTCAACAACATTTTCAACAACAACAACATTTTCAACAACAGTCCTTTGTCCTCTCACGCCGCACCTTTTTATGCCGTCCCTAGGGACGGCGGCTTGCGAAAACCAGCCATGCTATCGAATCATCCGATTCGATAGCCCGCGAGTCTAAAACAAAGATTACAACATAAAAAGAAAATGGTTGGTGGCTAACCGTTACATGGCCCCCAGTGAACAGTAATCGAAACAGAAAAACAGAACAGTAACAGAAAAAGGAGTGCAACGATGTTGTAGTGAGTGGTGAGTGAAATAATTGAAACCAAGGAAAGGAAGTTCGACACTGCGGAGCCATACGGACGCAGTAACGTCAAGGACAGAACGTAAAGTATCTGCACTCCAATCCCCCCCCCCGTGAAGACCCCCCCTCCTCATATACAGTGAACACTGTTCGTGTGTGGGAAAAGGGATATTTTTTTTCTCTTTGGTTGTTATAACTTGGTCCTTTCATTGTTCAACGATTTTTTTCTCTTTGGTTGTTATAACTTGGTCCTTTCATTGTTCAACAATTTTTTTTGATGTTATAATAAGTTGTTATTTCTGTATTGTAAGGTGGCTAACCGTCATTTCCATCCGAATCATCAGCGTATTTTACTCGTGGGCGAACCCCAACACCCATCTGGGATTTCAAAATTTTCCATTTTTTTTTATTTCTTGCAAATAACCACTTCCTTGGGACGTAGGCATCATGGGAAGGGAGGACCCATTGAACGGGCTGGTTACATTGGTAAAAGCAAAAACTTCCAGCCACAAAAATGAGACTCATCAGATATAATAAATGCACAAGAAGAAAACAACAGAATTCCCAATTTGAAAATAAACAGGGAAACTCTTACAGAACATTGGGCAATAACAAACAGAAGAAATCTATTTCTTGTGAAAATAAAAAACTGAGTAATTCTTACTCTCAGGAAGTGGAGAAATTTTGGTCAAGTATATGGTCGAATGATACATCCCATAATGGAAATGCGACCTGGATGAGAAATGAAAGAACAGCAGCGGAAAACATAGAAACTATGCTTCCCCCCATTATTACAATGGAAATTCTTAAAAAAATTCTTAGCCGAACCCGTAACTGGAAAAGCCCAGGAAAGGATAATATACACAACTTTTGGTACAAAAAATTCACCAGCTGCCATAAGCATCTACTGAAATATACAAACGAATTTTTGAAGTTTCCAGAAAATATTCCAGTTTTTTTAATGGAAGGTAAAACATATTTATTGCTAAAAGAAGTCGCATGTAACGATCCATCAAAATATAGACCGATAACTTGTCTACAAACATTTTATAAAATTTTCACCTCTTGCATAACAGAAGTAATCAACAACCATATAGATGAGAACCACATTTTTACGGGAAAGCAAAAGGGGTGTCGCAGAGGAAGCAAAGGTTGCAAGGAACAGTTGATAATTGATTCAATTATTCTTAAACAAATACAATAAAAGAATAGGAACCTACTCAGTTGCTATATAGGCTACAAAAAAGCTTTTGACTCTGTTCCCCATTCCTGGCTTATTGAAGTACTAAACATCTATAAAATTCACCCAGAAGTTATTGAATGTCTCCATACTGTGTTGAAAAAATGGAGCACCATCTTGCACATAAAAACTGATGAGGGTCTTTTGCAGACAAATAATATCAAAATCAAACGGGGAATATTTCAAAGTGACTCTTTGAGTGCATTATGGTTCTGCCTTGCGCTAAACCCTCTATCAAACCTGAGTAATACTCAATATGGAGTGAAAATAAAAGGAAAAGAACTAAGATGCCACACTCTACCGCATCTTTTCTATATGGACGATCTCAAGCTATATGCAGGATCTAATAACAATCTAAATCAATTAGTCCGTTTAACTGAAATTTTTCTAAGGATATAAAAATGGAATTTGGAATAGATAAATGTAAAACTATCACAATAGTCCGAGGTAAAATACAAAGGAATGATATTTCACTACAGGATGGGCAAATAATAGAGGCCATGGATGAGGGAGATACCTATAAATACCTAGGGTTCCAACAAGCAAGACGACTAGACCACTCTACGATAAAGCAAAAACTTTCGACTGAATTCCAAAATAGAATCAAGAAACTTGTTCGCACGGAATTGAACAGCAAAAACCTCACTAAATCAATTAATACCTTTGCCATCCCTCTCCTGACAAACTTCTTCGGTATAATCAAATGGTCACAAACAGATCTAGACCACCTACAAAGAAAAATTCGATCCCAAATGACAGAGAAAAATATGCTCCATAAAAACTCGAAAATAGAGAGGAGCATGTTGCCTAGAAAATTTGGTGGAAGGGGTATCGTAGACATCAAGAATCAGCACAACTCACAACTTTCTCAGTTATGGAAATATTTTTTCAGCAAGAAATCTACCTCGGATCTCCTGAGAACTATCTGTGACGCAGACAATAAATACACACCGTTAAACCTATCTGACGAAAGTATGCAAGTTAGTGAAACCACTGTTACTATAGACAGTAAAATGTCAATATGGAAAGCTAAATCCCTTCACGGAAGACACTCTCATGCCCTGGAGGCCCCTGAAATCGATAAAGACGCATCGCACGCATGGTTCAGGCATGGGCAACTCTTCCCAGAAACAGAAGGATTTATGATCGCAATACCAGACCAGGTGGTGAAAACAAAAAATTATGAAAAATATATAATTAAAAACCCAAATTTATTGGATGACAGATGCAGAAAATGTGGTAATACCTCTGACACGATACAGCACATCACAAGTGGATGCAGTAACTTATCTCAAAAAGACTACCTGCACGGTCACAATCAAATATGTAACATCATACACCAGAAATTAGCCCTGAAGTATAAACTCATAGAAAATGGAGTTTCTTATTATAAGTACACACCTAAAACCATCCTTGAAAACGACCACTGTAAGATTTATTATGACCGTTCAATTATTACCGATAAAACAGTCCATAGCAATAGACCTGATCTAGTAGTACAAGATAAAACTCACAATGAAACATACTTGATAGACATTGCTGTACCTAATTCACATAATAAAACTATAGCCTACATCAGCAAAATGGAAAAGTACGAAGAACTTAAAAATGAAATTAAGAGATTGTGGAAATCAGATAAAGTACACGTAATACCTATCATTATCTCCGCCACAGGAGTAGTGCCTCATTCACTCCATCAAGGTCTTCAAACTATTGGACTGCCGAAAAACTTGTTTATTACAAAACAAAAAGCAGCAATTTTAAATACTTGCCGGATTGTCAGAAAATTTTTCAAAACAGAGTAAAAAGACGAGAGTACTTGGTGATACCCGTACCTCGCCTAAAACCAGCAAAAATGCTGTGAAAATATATTAAAATAATAATAATATCCTCTATAATACAAGGTTATCATAAAAGCCGAATATCGAACAATGCCCTTTATCACGAAAAACTTCCTTGATGCATCTAGTCCGGAGAAGATGCATTCATTTCTGAGCATTTGCTCACTCTCTGAAGCAATTGCTCCACTTTATTCATACTAAATGCTTGAAAATTGAGCATTGGCTTATTCTCCGCCTTGAGTGGCCTGAGTGATTCCATTTTCATAAATGCGATAATATGAATTCCTCACCTTGTTCTATTTATGAAGTGATTATAGAATCAAGCAGGTGCTTTCACCTGATGATAACATTAGATGCTGGAACCCAGGTTGTGCCATTTAAAATATAGTGTGGAATAAAACAAAGTTATTTAATTTATTCTGCAATGAAGCAATTCCACAAAATAATACCAGAGATCGTGTCTTATATTTAATATTTCTGCACCCCATCTCTTTTCCTTAAATCTTTCATAGAATACAAGCCTTTGCTGTTGATTATATATAAAGTCTAGTTACGATAGCACTTATAACATATTCCAACACAAGGTTTGTAAAAATACTAGCAATATTTTGTTACAGATGCATATTGTTGTAACAACATGCAACCTACTTGTAAAGTATGAAAGGTTTGCTGCAAAATTTACATTTATTTAATAATTGGATGGCAAGTTTACTAGGCCATGAGCCCTTGAAGTAACTGTTGTAGGGTTTTGCATAAGTATTCCAACTTTAATTTTTTCATTCTTCTTTAATTTAATATTAGACAGTGAAGTTATGTTCACAATAAGTGATTTCTGAACATCAATTCAATTTTATGATGAAAATGAATACATTCTCACCTTTAAGACTCACAGTCCTCCCTATTACTATATCAACTACACTTTCGACAGCCAGTATCAAAATGTGTTTCACCTTATATTTCAATGGTAAGGGCTAATTGGTGTCATGCAATAGGTTTTTGTCTCTCTAATGAAGAAATTTAAACTTAGTTCTGTCCCTAATTGAAATTTTATTTGCCAGAGATTATGGATTTCATGAAACATATTGCTTCTCAACAGTATATCAATATTCATAAATAAGATGAGATAATAAAGTTATCAAATATCTGCGACTCGCTGACAATTATATGACTCAATTCTTTTCGTGTCTGTTACATGAGTGGCATATGGCAGAAGATACCTCCTTATTGTGAACATTTTAATAAAACTGAACATACTTCTATAAAAACACAAAAATCATTAAAGGTATTACCATGAATTATTTATGAATTAATTGTTCATAGCTTAATCTAATCTAATTGTGTCTTAATGCACTACCTAAATCTATGTTACCACCCGACTTCATGGTCGACTTGTAACTAAATATTTTAATAATAATAATAAATAACAATGACATCTTCAGTGTGACAAAAGTCATTCTGCACGTTATCGTTTATAATGAACCCTGATGAATTTGTCCATTAAACGGTGGTTGGTTATAAATTCTGTCATTGAAATTATGGCCATGGTGAGTACTTTGAAAACATGAAAGGCTTTGATTATTCACAATTTGCAAATTATTCCTAATTCCGTAAGGAACACAGAGATGATGATATACTAGCGTACTTATACTGGCTATTACTCGTATTACTCGTACTTATACTGGCCATAATAACGCTAAGAAGATATATCTTACTGCAAAAATATGATTAAAATTTATCGTCATAATGATTATAGCCACAAAATGTTCGTAAAATCGCTCTGGTGGTCTACTCAATAGAAAACCATTTCAATTGGTTTCACAATACAAATGAGAATCTTCGATCCAGTGTAATAAGCACAAACAGGGTTAATATACCACTATTTCTTGCAAAGGGACTCCACTTTGATTCGATCCATTCACAAATAGTCATTCATTATCACCGTGTAATTTATGGTTTACTAGTATCGCAGTACTCATACAATTAACACATGTACTTGCCAAATATTCACAAATCGACGTGAGCACTTTTATTTTGACGAGACACAGATGATTGACCATATTAATAGTCAACGATTAAAACCAAAAGTATTGGCTTCACCTCCGTTTTCAAGGCAAATCATCACTTCAAAACAAACGTAAATAATCCTTTCCCCATACTCCACACTCGATTTTCCAATTTCGGCTTTCGTTTGTTTCACTTTTCGCGTTCAATTGCTGGTATGAGAATTATTGACCTAACGGTATTCTTTATTACCTTCGTCACAGTATTTCGCCAAGAGTACGAAGTTACCCGAACTGTAGCGATAGACTGGGCGAAACGAACGAGAAAATCGCGGAGAAAATTTTCGCTTCACTTCGAGTTGCCGTAGCGAAGCGAAGACCCGGGCGAAAGGAGAACGAGAATCACCGCCCTGGTGTACTAACACCCCATGCCACACGCCTTTTAGGCGGCTTGTGGGGTAATATGTAGATATAGATGCTTTTATGTTACCCTAGCGACATTTGATTTCTCCGCACTCTGCGGTAAAAAAGAAAACTCTTAAAATCTACAGACTCATTTGCTGTATATGTTATCGCGACCAACGACATTTGTATGGCATCTAACTATCCGAATTTGTAAAATAGTGCATTTGCATGGCAATTTTTATTTGCTTCCTAAATACTTACGTAGTGTGTGAGTTCCTGTTTTAACACTGCAACGTTTGGCGTACTTTTAAAAAAAGCTGGTTGTCATTCAAGTGTTTTGTTTTCCTTGCCGTTTATAATATGAATCGCGTTTTAGTCAGCAGTTATGAAAATGGGGTATGGCCGTTATTCAATGTTTTATTATATTTATAAGACTGGCTCGTTGCCCACTGCTTCTATTTTGATTCAGTTTACATCTTATCGAGAGCATCTTCGAATTATGGGATGAAGTGCAATTGTTGATTTGCCCTGTATCTCTTTTGGAATTTCGGATGAAAATGGTGGCTCACTTCAAAGCAAAATTATTTCACACTGTCTGTCTGTTGAGTGAGTAAGGTTCCCCTTTTTAGTGCTAGGCTATCCCATTATAATTATCAAATCTAACCTGCAGTTGTTGATTTGTATTGAGCATTTTTCGAGCTATCCCGGCATATCTCCTCTCCCAAATTGGAATACTAATGTCATATTAACGCGTCCAATGCTGGTAACTTGAATTCAAGGCTACATTGGAGATAATTTTTGGCCAACCTTCCTCCTTAGTAATCGCTGCAACACCTGCGAATTTTTACAACTTGAATTCAACCAAAAATAACTATGGAAGCAGGTCAAAATTTCCTTTACATTTGGAGTCCTTTTAACCCATATGTGGTACAACAGATGGTTCTCTGCCTTAATTGTCTCATTATGTCTTCAGCAGGATGAGTGGAAAGTTTTAATTTCCGTATGAAATTTTTTTACAGATATCACTACTGTTTTATTCTGCAAACTTTTTCTGATCTTGCTTATTTAGTGCTTGGATTATTAAAAACATTTTGCCTCGTCCAGTTAATTACTTTTATAATTGTTTTTGGCATTGAGTGAGTCAAAAAATAGAATACGTCTCATTATTTCATTTTTAAATGCCATAATCTTACTACCTACACCAAGAGTTTTAAAAACTATTTTCTCTGATATGATTTTTAACTTTTTCAGTATTCATTCCGTCCAATCTTCCAAATTATCCGCTGTATCTTATGTAGGAATTATCAATAGAAATTAATCAATCGTGTAAGTAGTGAGGAAGTGCTTAGAAGAGTGGGAGGAGAGGAGAGTGTTATCTCAAGCAGAAGAATTTACTTGCCCACATCATGAGACATGATGGCCTGATGAAAACAATCGCAGATGGACAGGTGGAAGGGAAGAAGGGTGAGGGACGGCCCGGAATGAGTTACTTAGGACAGGTTGTAGAAGACAAAATGTAGAAGGGAAGAAATACTTCGATATAATAAGGCTAGAGAATAGCAGAGAAGAATGGAGAACTCCGTCAAACCAATCATGAGTCACGCGATCATTTTCTTTCGTTGCGAAAAGTGATCACTAAAGCGATGGCTTTTCGCGACGGGAATTGAAATGATCGCTCTAGTGATCATTTTTCTGAATCACAAGGTCCCTCCCGCCGTCGCCTTTCGCATCATTTCCAATATCACAGCTCGTTGTCATAGGACCCGAATACTAGGACGAAAATATATGGCGTGCTTGTTTATCTATGTCGTTCCCACGATTGTCAAACGTTGCGCTGCAATCGCTACATACGGAGCGATTGCAGCGTTCTGATTGGCTGATATGAGGTTTTAGTGACGGTTTCAGTGACGGAACCAGCGACCAGACAAGTGGTGAAAAAAGTAATTGGAATCCTTATCATTAGAGTGGCCGCGAAAAACAATTGCCGGTGAAGATCAATTGAGATTGAACACTCTAATGATCGCGATAGTGAACATTCGGGAATGACGGATAAAATTATCGTGTGATTTAGGCTTTCTCATTGTTGACCAATGGTGATGATGACTTTATGTAGAAAATAATATCGCCAGAACCAGTCACAGTTACCTTTTCGCGTACGGAGACCACCGAAATCAAATCGGGTTTAATGTGAGGTACTTGCCGTAATGCGCTCCTTGCGGGTGTCAATATGTTCTCATCTCGTTTCCTCTTTCAACTGTTCTCTCCTTTCACGAGCGTGCGGACCGAATCCGGCGTAACCAATCGTAACGCTAACCAGTCTCTTTCACACCGCTGCCTTTGGTGAGGCCGACGCGGTCTGCCCCGGAGGTGGCCAACCCTGTATGTTGTAAGCCCTATCTCGCGTTTAAGAAATTCGGGTGTGATAAATAGCCTCACAGCTGTCCCTCACGCCCCTCATTATGACAAATGAACTACTACCGCTCCCAAATTCCCCGTGACCACATGGGAAGGGAGGCCCCCCGCGGCTAAGTTATCTTATTCCGAAAGTACTAGATATGTTTTGTGAATCTTTTATAAATCGAAATTTATGTTATTTTTGGCATTGTTTTACGCCGGATAGCGCACGCCGCACCCACCTTCTCCAGCACATTCCTCGGAATGGTTTGCCGTTCCTCGTAGCTAAGGACATAAAGTTCTAGGTGTCGGCTTCGGCGGCCGTTGGGTAAGGGTAGCAACCGCAACGTCCGTCGTCGCCAGCGAACTCCTCGTAACGGCTTCGCCGTTCTTAGAAGGTCCGCTCCCAAATTCCCCGTGACCAGATGGGAAGGGAGGCCCCCCGCGGCTAAGTTATCTTATTCCGAACTGTAATACATAATTTCATGTAAGTGCAAACTTCATAAGAAAGCGGTCGTAAGATCAGCGTCAATTTTTAACTTAGAATCTCCTGGTTTGGCTTCGCTGTCTTAGTTTGTGGTTGTCCGAAGAATTTCTATTCGAAAATTCTGACCCGAAAGTGATAGGGGCCGGCTTTGCCGACCAGGGGGGAGAGAAGCGGACCCTTGGCTGCTCCACCCCCGGCATCGTCGGCAAAGTCTTCAACACGTCATCGCCCATCTTCCTACCTCTGTCCTCAAAGTCCTCCGGGGCAATAGGGCTCAAACCCCTAGAAGCCGTTTTGCGACCAGCTTGGTCGGCCGCCTCCCTGGACCGCTTCGCCGTTCCCTACAGCGGACGGTCGGAGGGAAGAGTCACTAACCGCGGCTACGCCGATCCTCGATTCAGGGATAGCATCGCCGCCCAGGGGCAAGGGAGTCCCCCGAAGCTGCGCTACTCAGACCTCTGGACTTCTTCGCCATTCCTCGTAGGGGGCACCACGCCGCCCGGAGATAAAGGAGTTTTATCGCGGCTGCCACGCTCATTCCTCGGGACGGTTTCGCAGTTCCTCGTTGAGAGGTGGTTTTGTCGCCCAGGGGCTGAGTGCGCCCCCCCGGGGTTCCCTGCTTAGTCCTCGTAACTGTGTCGCCGTTATTCGTTAAGGAGCGGTTTCGCCGCCCAGGGGAGGTAGAAGCCCCCAGCGGCTGCGCCGCTTATTCTTAGGGACGGCTTCGCAGTTTCTAGTAAAGGGCGGCCCGCCCGAGGGTTACTGACGCCCCCCGCACCTAGGCCAGTTAGTCCTCGATACGGCCGTCGCCGTCTAATCTTGTGGGTGTTTATAGAATTTTTATACGAGTAATCTGACCGCAAAGTGCTAGTACAGAGGGGAGGGAAGCGGACCCTTGGATGCGTCACGAACGCCATTGCCGGTTTACTCCTCGTAACAGCTTTGCTGTTCCTCGAACATCTGTCCACTAAGTCCTCGGGCGCTATAGGGCTCGAACCCACTTCGCGGCCAGCTTGGTCGGCCACCTCCCCGAACCGTTTCGCCGTTCCCTGCCACGGTCGGTCGGAGGGGAGAGTCGCTACCCGCGATGGCGCCGCGGCTTCCCTGCAGATGCCTGCAGACGTATTTGTTTTTGTATATTAAAATTAGTGGAAATGGTTACATTAAGTTAGGACACATATCATTTGAAAGAAAACAAATTGCACTTTCTTATTCCTGCAGTTTCATTTCGTTTTATTTCTGATTTACACTAAATTTAGAAATTATTATTATTATTATTGTAGTATTCTCCCAATTAAGGTAGGTTTCCATGGAGTACGCAAGAAGTGATCTGGGAGCCTCCCTTTCCTTCCAGCACTGCCTTCTTTAACTCACAATAAGGCCTACTCTCTTTCAATCTATCTAAAAATCCTATTCTTCTCCTTCCCCTCCCTCGTTTCCCTAACATTCTACCCTCTAGCACCATTTTCAACATCCCCTCACCACTAAGCACTAACTCCATCCATAACTTCTGTCTCCTCCGTATCTCATCTAAAAGCTGCCTCTCCTCGCCAACCATATCCAGCACTTCGTCGTTCCTTTTCCTCTCCGTCCATTTCACCCTCTCCATTCTTCTCCATACCCACATCTCGAATGCCTCCAATCTTCTCTCGTCTTCTTTCCTCAGTGTCCACATTTCCGCACCGTAGAGAGCTACACTCCAGATCAAACTCTTCACTAACCTTTTCTTTAAACTCTTACATAACGATCCTCTTAGAAGCTCCTTCCTGTTCATGAACGCCTCCTTCGCTAATGCAATTCTCTTCCTGATGTCCTTACTACTGTATCCATTTTCCTCTAACGTACTGCCTAAATAGTTGAATTGCTCAACCTGCTCAAGTTTTTCACCACCCATCTTTATCTTAAGTCTCAAATTCCTCTCTCGTGATGCTTTACAAAACCGCATTACCTTAGTTTTCTTGTGATTAATCCTCATCCCATATTCCTCGCAACGCTCGTACAACGCATCCACTAGAGCCTGAAGCCCCCTTGCTGACTGGCTAATCAGCGCCTGATCATCCGCGAATCTCACTGATTTGAACATCATTCCTCCCACTTTTATTCCAGCTTCTAACTCATCCCATGCTTCCCTTACCATCTCTTCAGCGTACACGATAAAGAGCAGCGGCGATAGAGGACAGCCTTGCCTCACACCTCGGCCAATGCTTGCCCACCCGGATTCTCCGTCCGCTACCCTCACATGCGCAGTCTGGGCCATATACAGATTACGAATCAGTCGTCTATCCGTGCATCACGAGTTGACTTCCCCTTTCTGAAACCAAATTGATCTTCGCCCAAATACTCGTTTGCCCTCGCCTCCATTCGTCTGTTCAATATCCTCAGCACCACTTTCGCCGCATGCGATATTAAGCTGATAGTCCTATAATCTCCGCATTCCACAGATTTCTTCTTTTTCGGAAGCGGAATTAAAACCGTCTTCACGAAATCTTCCGGCCAGCATCCCTCCTCATAGATCCTGCGCACTAGTTCGAAAAACCTATTCTTACCTTCCTTTCCTAGATTCTTCAGCAGCTCACACGGGATATTGTCCACGCCTACTGCTTTCCTAGCCTTCATATCACGAAGTGCTCTCTCTATTTCCGAATCTAATATCCCCGGCCCAAGATTATCCTCCTCCACTGCACTTTCCTCCTCTAGAGTCAATCTCTCTGGTCTGTTCATTCCGTCATACAGGTCCTCCACGTATTCCTTCCATCTACTCTGTACCTCTTCTCGCTCGGTTAGCATCCTCCCATCTTTAGCCTTAATTTTAGACATGGCTTGTCCTCTTTTGCTGCCCGATAGCGACTTAACTTTGGCGTACAACGCGCCTATTTCTACATCCTTCTGGAACTTTTCCATTTCCACACACTGTCTTTTCCACCAAGCCTCCCTTGCCCTCTTAGTTTCACGTCGTAATCGATTATTCAGTTCCCTATACATTCTTTTTCCCTGTTCCGTGTCCACGTTCTTCCCCTTCCTCCTCTCCTCCATTTCCCTTATCATGTTCTCCGTTACCCACGGCTTCCTTATCCTTCTACTGTCAACGTAACCAATTGACTTCTCCGCCGCTTTGACTATTCCCGTTTTAATATTATCCCATCTTTCCTCAACAGTCTTAGTACTTTCAGTCTCCCGTGTACTAATGTCCACTAGTTCCTGATATTCTCTCCTCATACTCCCCTTCAGGGCTTCTACGTTCCATTTCTTCGCCTTCCTAACTTTCATAAGTCTTTTGAATCTTACATTGCATTTCATGAGCACTAGATTGTGGTCCGAATCCGCATCCGCTGCGGGGAAGCTGCGCGAGTTTTTCACACTATTCCTAAACCTCTGTCTTACCATAATGTAGTCTATTTGATATCTCCCCACATCCCCTGGACTTTTCCACGTGTACCTTTGCCCTTTGTGATGATTGAACCACGTGTTAGTGATGAATAATTTGTTTCTCCTACAAAATTCTGCTGCTTTCTCTCCCCTGTCGTTTCGTATTCCTAGACCAAAATCTCCTATTTCGTGCCCATCCCTCCCTTCCCCCACTGAGGCATTCCAGTCCCCCATCACTACCAGATTTTTCTTACCCGGTGTGTCTCTAATTATTTCCTCGAGCTGTTCATACACCTCATCTACTTCTTCTTCCCTATGATTGCTAGTGGGCATGTAAACTTGGACCACCACCAGGTTGGCGGGCCGCGCCTCAATTTCTACCACCAGAATCCTATCGCTTACCTGGTCTATACCTACCACACGCTTACCCATCTTCCCGTTTAATACTAAAGCTACCCCTCGCTGGCTCTCTTCCCCTCCACTATATATAACCCTATACCCATCACTCCAATAGTCTCCGCCATCCCTCCACCTCACCTCGCATAATCCTAAGATATCTATCCTCCCTTGATCCATTTCCCTTTTGATATTTTCTAACTTTCCCGCCCTCATCATAGTCCTCACATTCCACGTCCCCACATTTATAGCCGACTTCTTCTTCTCCATCTTCTCGGTCTTCTTTTGTTCCTTCTCCATTGCTGCTGCAGCTGATGATGACGATGATAAGTCTCTGCAAGGATTTCGCATGTTGGTGACCCCGAGGACCTTGCCGACCTCGCTGCCGTGCCCGACACCCGCCCTTTGTGGACGGGTCCCGGGCGATGAGATTCCGAGGCTCATGTGGTTGTACTCCATGTGTTCAGGGAAGAGATAGTTGGTAGGGTTTCCCACTTCCATTCCAACAGTGTTTTTTACGTGACACCATCACGTGGACTACCTTTCGTCTGGCTCCTACCCTTCGACCTATCTGTCATGTGTGGCCCTACCGGGAATAATTTAGAATTAATCCCGCCAGTGCAGCTCTAGGGGTCATAGGAACGCGCAAGCCTTTCCACCGCGACAAGGTTGTAGCCCAAGGGAAAGGAAATTTAGAAATAAACATCCAAAAAAGGTTCAAGTTTAGCGTGTTTCGCTTACTGTCCCCTTGACGACCGTCAATATTGTTTCTGACGTTTGAAATATCTTTCCATCACACTAAGTTATAAATGCCATTTTCCAAGGAGATGTATTACTACCACAAATCCCTATTATTCCGACTGATGTGCCAATTGAATACATACGGGTTCAATTTCTAATTAGATTGGCAATTGCAATGACAATGAATAAGACCAAAGTATGTCTGTTTGTGGCTTAGATATTAGAAAACTTTGTTTTTTACACTGACACAATTTTACGTGGCATGTTTTATCGCGTGCGTGTACCATCCAGTTTATTTGTGTTTGCAAGAGATTGAAATTAATGTAAATATCGTACATTTCATTGCACCAATAGACAAAAATTTCGGGCAGGTACGGTTTATAGGGTAGGAGAAAATGACACCTACTGATATAACTTCATATCGATACACCTTGATAAAAGGATTTAGTTCAGCAAAATACTTAATATGTATGAATACTACCTTGCCTTCTATCATACACATGCCACAGTGATTTGGGAGTCCTTTTTGACTCCAAGCTTACCTTCACCCCTCACCTTAAGCACATATCTACCAAAGCGATGGCTCTAGTTGGACTTTTGTACAGATTTACAAAAATACGGAGTCCTTTTGCTCTGAAATCTGTCTTTTCCGGATGTGTTCTTCCACTTATTGATTATTGTTCGCCCATATGGTCTTCAGCCTGTCCCTTAAATGTCAAAATTCTTAATAGACCTGTTAATTTCTTCGTAAATAACGTGAAAAACCGTAACCCTTCCCTCCGTAATCTCACTGCTGATGATCTCCTCTCTCAACTTGACATAGTGCCCTTAGGGCGAAGACGTACTCTTAGCGACCTCAGGTTTTTCCACCGAATCATGAATGGCCACTTCAGGTCTAACGACATTCTTTCAATGTTCTCCCTCCGTGTCCCTTCCCGTAAAACACGGAACTCATCCCTTTTCCATCTACCTCTCCACCGTTTATCAGTGACCCAGAGATCCCTTACCTACCGGCTACCTCTTACCTACAATTTCATCAAAGCTCCTTCTGTTGACATAACATCATTAATTTCATCATTTACGACTGCCATCAGGAAACTTCTTCTTTAAATCCCTCTTTCTTTGTCCACCCTTCCCAAATAGCATATGAGCGGATGAGGCGTTCATAGAAGTGAAGTATTATGTATATCCGAGTGTATTTAATCAGGTTTTATTTTTTTGTCGTTGTTTCTTGTTCCACTTTATTATTTATCCATTTGTTTAAAAATACAATGTAAAAGGTCTCATGTACTGTTTTTGGGTTTATTGCAAATAAATAAATAAATACCGTGAAAAGCCTAATCGCAGCAACTACAGTAACAGGTCTGCAAAAGCGATATATAAGATGCTCACTTTTTTCGATCAAAACTTCAACTGTAACTACAACATTAGTTTTCTTTACCTTTTATCTTATTTTGCACCTTATTTTTATCTACCAATTAGAGTGTAAGTCCCTAACGAAAATAAATAAAATAGATATAAGGGAGAAATACTTGCAGTGTATGTATTAATCTTTGTATTTTATGTTGTTCATGTTTTTTTCTTTCATAGCACTGATGATGATTTAAAATAATTCGGAACGTTGGCTATAACTTGGTGACATAAATAGGCAGTTATTCTGGTCGGAACGACAATAGAGTGCACATTACATTTAAATCAGTGTGTTATTTAACTACTTTATTTGAATTGAGATAATAAACCTCCCCTCGAAGAGTAATATCGTTGCTTCTAAGTCACTTTCACTTCAACTCCATGGTAAAGATCGAACGCTTGCCTGAGCGTGGAGGTAGCGTCAACGGAGATCTCCACACATTTCGTGTGGTTTCATTGACAATCGGTTCACTCTCCGAGATTCCTGCACCCCAAACACGCTTCCCTAACTGCTACGCGTGAGTGCATGGAGGGTACCTTTCAGTACCGCTAACGTTTTCCAGATTGCTAGTTTTGCATTGTTGCTATGAAGTAATATATATAAACAGCTATTCGGGACGGAACAACAATAGAGTGCACATTGCATTGAATTCAGTGTGTTATTCAACTCTTGTATTTTAATTGAGTGATTAAAACTCCTATAAGAACCATGAAGTATATGTTAGGAGAATGTATTAAAAAACAGTACTTAGTTTCATTCACAGGGGCGGATGCAGGATTTCTTTCTGGGGGGAGGGACAAGCAAGGTCGTATCCAAGATTTTGTTCCGGGGGTCCTGAGGATACCTCGTAAAACAAAACGAATGCAACGATATTCGGACCGTATAAAAAATCTTGCATATTTTTTAAGAGTCTGGGGGGGGACGTGCCCCTATGGCCCCTAGATCCACCTATGTGCATTCATATCTTTCCTTGTACAGTATAGCTTTCGGTCTTGTCTTTCCTTTGCCGAGATTCGCCATATTCATTAACCGCATAATTGTTGGTACTCCTTGGCAGTGGTATAATACACAAAATCTGCGTACATTAGTAAGGAAACTGAAGAGGACAGGGTTATTTCCCTCTCAGTAGGTGTCTTTGGGGAGGAAGACGCAAAAAAGTTGAAGGTGTACCCCAGGAAAGAAAGGAAAGAGGGTTGATTCATGTTACATTGACCTTCCTCACAGTTGCCAAAGGTATTTATCCGTGAAATTAACCTCAACTTCAACACGTGATAATGTATTTACTTAGGTCTCAATATTGGCTATCATATTCAACTGTCAATGGAATGCTTATTATAAAAATTAATAAGAAGCCGAATGGAACAGCGAAGTCGGCTAAGGGTTGGAGGTAAGGAATTTATATTATTCCGACAGATGTGTCAATTGAATACTATCGGGTTGAGTTTTCAATTACATTGGCATTCGCAATGACAATAAATGAGACCAAAGTATCTCTGTTCGTGGCTTAGATATAGGAAAACCATGTTTTTTTTACAACGAAACAATATTACGTGACATCTTTTATCGCGTGGATAAACCATCCAGTTTGTTTGTGTTGGCTGAAGATGGACTTATTGTAAATACCGTGCACTTCATCGCACTAAAAGACAAACATTTCGGGCAGGTATGGTTAATGTGGTAGGAGAAAATGACACCTATCGATATAATTTCATATCGACATATCTTGATAAGGGGATGTTGTTCTGCAAAATATTTTATATGTATGAATACTAATTTACCTTTTAGCATACCGTTAAAAGTCTTATCCCAGCAACTATTGTAAAAGTTATGCAAAAGGGATCTCTAACGTACACATTTTTATCGATCATAACTTCAACTATAACAACCGAATTAGTTTATTGCAACTTTTAGCTTGTTTTGTACATTTCTTTATCTACTGGTAAGAGTTTAAGTCCCTTACCTAATTAAATAAAAAAAGATATAAGGGAAAAATCGAATTCCAACATTTTCGATTTGATTTTTCTTGTAAGAAAATGGGTCAAGGGGGATGTTCATCATTGCTTAATGTGACCTATATGGTAAGTATCATGTCCTAAAGCGATTTTGATATATCCCCATTTACTTTACATTGAAAGCGTATTTCGGCATAAAGTTAAAACTATGCTATGGAAACCAAAAGATAACAGAAATCTTATATCACCAATCACGTACTATCCTAAAAATTTCGGTCAGGTACGATCAATAACAAAGGAGAAAATTAGACCTATCGATATTATTTCATTTCGATATATCTTCATTAGGAATCATTACTCATCAAAATAATTTACATGTGCGTATAGTACGTTGCTGTCTAAGCAAATATTAAAAAATTATATCCCCGTAACTATGTAAATAAGCCTGAAAAAGACATGTATCGAATGCACACTTGGATCGATAATAACTTCGCCTCTAATTATTCGATCCGCTTGATTTTACTTTTGCCTGATTAAACACGTTAGCAGTAGTAAACGTTTTGAATTGCGTATTCATAACTAGAATAACAAAAAAGTTATTAGCGAATAAAGCGTATCCAAGGAGATTGGTATCGATATAACTCTGACATGAATCGATACAGTGGAATGGTTATCATTGCAAAAGTTGTCCTTTTTGATATTAGTATTACCTTGAAAATTTCATTCATATAACTTCAACGGTTGTCAAGTTATTCAAGATCGTGAGCTTCACAAAATAATGGCGACAATAATTTTTCATGTGCAGGATATTTTTCGGAATTTTATTATTCATTAACCAAGAGGGTTACGGGGAACGTAGCCGAAAACGTTGCGAAAAAACGGGTGCGAAGCACCTTAAACGGTTTTTCTCGAAAATTCCGAATTTTCATATGGCATATGTCTCATGTCCGAAATCCGAGTTTGAAAATTCGTCATCTCAACAATGCAAAATCTAAAATCGTTTATTCCTCGGAATTCTTTCACTTTATGAATATTCCAAATAACCAAAAAATCAAGCAAAAAATCTTGTATTTTACGTTTCAAGGAATTTGTCCTACAATTATTGCAAGTTGGTCAAAAAAATTCCAAAGATAGGCCAGCAAGAAAAGCATAGGGAATTTTCAAAAAAATCATAAAAAGTACTACTTATCAATATATCGCAATGACAATCAACTCAAAAAATTGACAAAAAAATCTAGTATTCGTCACAGGAATCTCATCTTCCTAAATTATTAACAAATTCGCTATAATTGGAAAAAGGTTTTAGTCCCATAAGGCTCCCATGTTAATTCAAGTCGATATATCTCGAAAACTAATCAATTTTTTTGAGTTTTCGGAATTTTTCTCCCAATCAATATTTTTTTTCCGCCTGTGCAACAAATTTCAGCTCTCCAGCTTTTCTGAAAGTGGTCGGGAATTAGTATACATGAGGGGTGCCCAGGGTGATTCGGGGGTTTTAATGTGTTACTCGCTTTGCTCGCTGGGGGGCTCTGAAGGCCCCCCGAAAAAGACCGGCGGCCTGTTATGCTCACTGTGGGGGGTCTTACACTTTTTGTTTGCTACTTGTTACTTAAGGATCGTTTACTTTTGAGCAGGCTAGCTTAGGTATAAGCAATATTTCCACTTTCACGTAAAACGAGCGCATGGTACGTAGGCTACAATATGAATGTAAATATTTATAAAGAGAAACTTTTTCTGAGGGGCTTAAAAAGTAAAATAAATTTCTTCGAGTATCTCTAACTTATTCAATTCAAATACAAAAAACGTTGAGACCACGTTCCACTGTAACACCCAATGCATACGTAATATCATAACATAACGACTTTACGAATTACAATTAAAAACACGTTTATTAATTATTTTCCACAAAACTCAACCAAATTCTTGATATACGAATAAGATGTAACAGCTGTTCCCCTTCGTAAGCGAATTACGTTGGGACTGAATATCAATATCTAGAAACAAATGTACCTTAGCATGAATTGGGGCTAGTATAACGAATTTTATCGAAATATTATTTATCGTGATCGCGAATGATTTCACTTCAGAAGTACCTCTATTTAAAGTTTTAATGAATCGGGATACGCAAATATCTCAGCTTTAATATCCAACGCAATGCGCAATAAATCTGGTGAGTAACGGATCACAGCCTTTGGTGTACAAGACATTGTGAATGTCAAGCTTTCGATAATTTACACAGTTGAATAACTTAGTCACTCAAGGAAACGTGATTTTCGCAAGACAAATAATTGAATAAGAAATTCATTTGCACGTATCTTACATATTGTACATTAAAAAGGACATTAACGGAAAAAAGAACGTAAACAAAAATAAAAAGTTATCACCATCACAAAAAATGAAAATAAAATCATTTTTACCTACCTATATTATGTAAGACTTGTTTGAAAGTCTTTCTACTACAATCGTGTATCTCCAACAAGATACGAACTATAGTCAACAGCACGAATCATATTTCTAAAATGGCATTTAGTGCACTTGTTAACTTTGATATTAATAACCACCACACTTTCGATGTAACATACCAAAAACAACAATAATTTCCTACCTTATATTTCTCCGCTTTTCATTTGAATGCGCTTTGATTTAAACAGATGTTGGTTCTTGCGGAAAGAAGACGCAAAGAAATAGACACTTCAAATATTATTTTCCTTATTTCCTTCCATATATTTATCAGTTTTTCGTTTTAATTCCTTTATCTTCTTTCCCAATTTAGCTCCTCTTGTTTGCATAAACAAATATGTTGCTATGACTGTTCGTTTGTATGACTGCCGCGCCGCCATTGGAATTTGGTGGCCATTTTTTGAACTAATCCCCATACTCAATTCCAGATGAATAGACAGATAAATAATTGTAAATTTAGTGTTTTCATAATTTTTCCTGGGGTTTCAGACAATTTTAGAGGGGGTCTTCATTAGACTTTTTGCCGTATCTCGTCTCGTTCACCCCAAACATTTGTATAGGTGAGTGAATTAATGAGTGGTCGTAACTGGGCTTCATGTTATATAGATACATGCGGTCACTAATCCTCCACAGTGATCACGTAGCAATGATTGTAAAGAAGAGTGCAATGCGGAGTAATAGTGGCGACAAGTACCCATAAAAGGAGACTAATGGCAAGTTTTCCATTTTTTTGCGGGAGTTTCCAACAGAATACCGGGGGTTTTATACTTGTGTTAAACCAGTGGTCACAAATCGTTCTCATGAATTCCGTGCCGATAAGTCCTAGGGGTCAGGAGCAGTGGTCTGACGACTTCTTTTACCTGGAGAGGCGATTTATTAGAAATTTTTTGGGAGGTTTCACGGGGTTATCGGGAGTTTTAATAAGTGGTAGGGGCACCGGTTAAATTCTGACGAAAACTATTCGGAAAGGCGACTTTAAATTTTTTTTTATTTTTTTTTCGGCGATGTTCCAGGAGGTGATCGGGGGTTTTCGGGAATTTTTTCCCGTATGGTTTACGGTGGCTCGCCCTCACCAAATATTCCGGATCTAGAGCTCAGAGGGGACGGGTTGTGCGGCGTTATGTTTGCGAGAAGTTCCCGAATAGGGGATTAAATGACACATTTTACATTTGGGGGGATTTCAGGGGGATACCGGGGCTTAAATGTGTGTACTCCTGGTGGTCACCATCCAATCACATAATTTCCGTGGGGATGAGTCGTTGGGGGTGGTGGAATAGTCAAGAATAGTACCCAAAGAGTAGACTTATATGAAAATTTTAATTTTTGGGGTTTTTTTGAGGGTTTACCGGGGGTGGCTGACACAATAATTGCCATTTGATTCTGAGTATTACTGAAAATTTCAGCTCTATTGCTAATCATTAAGTGAAAAACGTTATAATTCAATAGAAAATGAGTTGGCTTTGATTGAAAAACTTCATTTCTGGACTAAGCCCCCTTATATGTACGCCAATTACGACATCCTCTGTCGAGGAGTCCCTGAAGGCCATAGCTTTTTTGATGATATTGCGCTGCATTTTATGAAGAGCAAAAAGGGTCCTTGAATGAGTTATTTCGAGATCAAGAAGGTCACAGCCTCAACCGATTCCTTTTTTTCCGTTCGTTTGTTGAACTGTTTTTAGCGAAGCCGCACTTGAAAAGCTCTCTGACTCGCTCTCTTCCCTTGTGAGTGCGGTAAATGGGAGCAAAAGTGCCTCGGCGATATCAAATGCACACCATATCAAATGGCGAAAATTTTCGAATTAAAACGGAAGAAACCTTTACGGCTCCGATGTTGGGTTCGCCTCGGCAGCAGGACTTAAGTCCAAAGGAAGAAAGGTTCTCTCTCCACGGAGATCTCCAACACACTCTCTCACTCTCTCTCTCTCAGCTAATGAATATGGATACTGCGAAAAACAATGGACTAGGTGAATGAGCTCCTAACTCAATTACAAATACAGCCAAAAGACGACTTTTTGAGGTTTTTGCAGGATTCTTCCACCAAAATGAATGCGCTGAAATGGAATGTTATTCTCTCAACCGATCGAATATAACAAAAATTTAAAATGAAAAATTTAACCCTGTGCACATCAATCGATTCTCATTCCATATGTTAATCAGTCCTTTTGTCTCTTTACCTTAAATTTAATTCAAAACGAAATAGAAACGAAGGAAAAATATTTTAACTAAACATTGAACATGTTCTGATGAAGGCATCTACATCTACGTAATACCCTGCGAGCCACCTCTAGGGTGTTTGGCAGGGGATGATCAATCACCAGCATGCAGCATGCATTTGAAGTCCCACATGCACCCCACACCGTCCAAAAAACGTCCCGTATACTAACAAATTATACTACTCTATGCTATTAGAAATAATAATTGAATTATGCATTAATTTTTACATAGGCTAGTAGGCTACACTACAAGTCATGCAATCTATTTACGAGTTCTATTGCTGCCGTTATAATCATTTATAGATCGTGGAAAAAATGACATTCGGAATCTGTCTGTTCTGCAGTATATCTCTCTTATTTTATTTATATGATCTGATCTTCCGTAGTACGTTGGCGTCCGCAAGATATGGTTAACTTCGTCATAAAAGACACTGCTCTTGAATTTATCTATAAGGTTTAGTCTATTTTTCAATCTACGGTCCGACACAGATTCCCATCCGAGTTTATCTAAGAGGTCAGTTACACTAACAAGACTATCGTAACGACCTTTCACATACCTGGCAGCTCTTCTTTGCACGCGTTCTAACTCTGTTATTAAGCCTTTTTCATCGGTTATTTCTCGAATATGTTTATTCCACGATAGATCATTATTGAGTCTAACCCCTAGATGTTTCATGGATTCAACTGCCTTTAGTTGGGTGCCCCGAATGATTAAGTTACGCTGTAGGGAGTTATTCTTATTCCAGAAATGCATTACGACGCATTTTCCCAAATTTAATTCTAACTGCCAAGCATCGCACAAAGCTTGGATAGCTGCAAGGTCATTAGTTAGTTCGTCTATATCTTTGCTGGAACGGATTTCTCTGTAAACTACAGCGTCGTCTGCAAATAGTCGTAACTTACTGTGCACTACTTCGCCAATGTCGTTTATATAAAGAAGGAATAGGCGTGGGCCGATGACACTATCCTGAGGAATGTCAGAAGTGACTCCAACCTCATTGGAGACTGCACCGTCTAATACTACTCTTTGGACGCGGTCGCTCAAAAATTCTCTAATCCAAAAAATTACATCTTCGTCTAGACCATACGATTTCAGTTTTATTATTAACTTTCCGTGGGGTACTTTATCAAATGCCTTTTTGAAATCAAGAAAAATCGCGTCTACTGGAATGGTGTCTTCCCCGGAGACCAAAATATCGTGGGCGAAAAGCGCTGAGGTTCGCACGATCTGCTTTTCCTGAATCCATGTTGAGTTCATATGAATAAGTTTTGCGCGTCTAGGTGTTTCATTACCGAACTGACTACGATGTGTTCAAGGACCTTGCATGATATGGACGTTAAAGATATCGGCCTGTAATTTGATGGCTGTTCCTTTTCTCCACTTTTAAATATTGGCGTTACATTAGCGATTTTCCATTCTTTAGGTACTTCTAGTTGCTTGATAGATTTACTGAATATTACCTGCAAGTAGGGGGCAATTTCTGAGGCTTGTTCTTTATATACGCGAGAAGGGATTTCGTCCGGACCAGGTGCATTATTTGGACTAAGCGATTTCAATATATTTTCTATTCCGAGCGTACTAATGTCAATGTATACAGGGATTGTCATCGGTCTCGGGTGAGTTCTCGGAAGGCTCGGTGAACACGCTCTTGAAGTAGGAATTTAATAAATTGGCTTTATCGTAACTGCTTGTCAACTCATCTCCATTGTCGTTTGTTTCTCAGCGAACATACGGTAGATCGTTTACCTTGAACTTCCCTAACATATGGCCAAAATGCTTTTTGGTTATCCCGTAACTGCTTTACTAGTGTTTTTCTTTTAAAATTAGTGAATGCATTCCTGAACGCTTCCTTCGTGGCGGCTTTAGTCATCCTATATTTTTTAATTATTAGCTCGCGTTCAATAGCGGATAAATCCGTGCTGACTTTTTTTCATTTTAGCATGACACGCTCTGTCGCCTGAATGATTTTCTCACTTCCGCGTCGTACCATCTCGGTTCGCTGCCTTCTTTTACTGTTTTACTAGGGATGTAGCTATTTATTCCCGAAGTTACGAGAAAAAGAAAGTCATTCCAAGTAACACTCCAATGGCCGTAACAAGGGACCTCGTCACAGGTATAAACAAAACACTGTGTGGTATGCTGGAACGGGAGGATTCGCAGCAGTGACCAACCCCAGCCTCTCAACCGGAAACCCTTCACTAACACACGATCAACAGTATAGAAACCTTCGCGAGGGGTTTGAGGGGACCTCGCTAAGGCTGCTCACGTTGAAACCAATCACTCGCTTAACTATGAAGGAACCTTGGTGAGGGTTTTAGGGGGGCCTCGCTAAGGTTACTCAAGTTAAGAAACATACACGCACACGATCAACAGTGTAGAAACCTTCGCGAGGGGTTTGGAGGGACCTCGCTAAGGCTGCTCACGTTGAAACCAATCACTCGCTTAACTATGGAGGAACCTTCGCGAGAATTTTGGGGGGCCTCGCTAAGGTTACACAAGTTAAGACCCACACACACACACACACTATCACACAAACAACACTTACTCCGTGGGTTATGCTCCGGGAGAATGTGCTCAAAACTGAGCGATGGAACTGCCACCTGGACGGGAAAAGCCTACCGGTTTCGGAATCCAAGATTCCCTTCTCAACGCAACTGAGGTTAAAGCTTCACTTCAACAAGGTTGAGTGATGAAAAAACAATAGACACCGCTGAAATGTATGATGAAGAGAGTGAGGGGGAGGGGAATAGTTGTGGTGTAGAGGATGGAAGCGGAGAGGGGGAAATTTGTGGTTGGACGTAAGTTGGTCTGGGGGGGCGGAATAGGAGGGGAAGAGTTGTTAAGGACGGAGAAGGGGGGGAAAGGGAAGGTTTAACTTGGAAGGAGGGTGAGGGAACGTGACGTAAGGATGACCGTTATGGAGTGGAAAATAACTGAGGGCGTAACGTTCTTAGTGCAATAGAGAAAATAGAGAAGAATACGGGATGGGACCTTCGTCACTATTAAGGAGTTTCCCTTTGTTTCTATAAATGTAAATGCTCTCATATGCGTCAAGTAGGTGTTTTGATGTTTGTTTCAATAGAGTAAGGTTGTCTAGGGTAATAGGGAAGTGCACTAGTGTTTCAAATGCATCAAACACATTTTTAAAATTAGAGTTCAGAATAACATAATGTCGTAAAACCACAGTTTAAATCCTAATAGTGAATAGTTGATTCGAGATGACCGTCTGAAATATGGAAAAATTCAAAGGCCGCGAAAACGGGTGTCCATGTTGAATTTTGGCCGTGACGTCACAAGGCAGTAGCAGAAGGCAGCTTCTACACCGTTTAGTTCCACCACTATTATTGCATAGAAAAATTACAGAATTTTAGGGTATCCGTTTTTTGCTGTCATAAAATATCTTCAGAATATATATGTGGCTGCTTCTCTTTTGAGTAAACGACTTCATCATTGCGTAATATATTAATATTCATTTACGTGTCAACTTCAAGTTTGGAAAGAGTAGTACGAATAGCACATTGAATCTTTAATAAATGCATGATGGCATTTATTTTTCGCTGGGTATATTTTGGCACAATGCCGTTTATCATGCCAAAACTTTTTTTGTAAGAACCGAGTGAAACTAATAAACCTATTTCAGACGTTTGCTGCAAGACTTATTCGTTGCGTATGTATTCACGCCGGCCGGAACGTCCGCCCTTCGCAACTAGAATCATGGGATGTTAGCCTTATTTCCGAGCTGGCTGGTTGTTGCAATGGTTCGCTGTCCAGGATGGGTTCAAGAAAAGGTAATCTTGGTTGGGAGAAGGAAAATTCCAACGATTTATAAATGGTATACCAAACTATGATGTATTTATGGTTACTGAATTTTTGAATAAGGAGGACAGGTTCAACGCTCCATAGAAATGCGAGACGTTAAGGCTAACAAGGGGAGACCGCGTACCTTGCTGCATCTTTTTCAATTAGGGCGTTAGTTAGGCTGTAATTAATTAATTTTCATGCGTTACTTTTTACAAGTTATATATATAAATCCAAAATATCCTTAATTTCCCAATGGGTCGGTTGGGGTAGTGGTAGAGTGCACGAGTCAAAGGAGAAATGTTAACCGAAGGACCGTGATTCAAGTCTACGTTATGGCATTATTTTTTGTTGCCTTCATTGTGATCATACGGCGTCTAGTTTATCATTAATTATAATTTTAGCAATCATTGGCATGAGACAATTTTTTAATCATCATTATGGCGTTTAGGTATTTTAGCAGTGTCTTTACAAACGCAGAGATACGATGACTACAAGGGTTGGTGTGCGCTAAAATGTTAATTTTTTCTTTGCTTATACTGACCAACTTCCACATTAAAAATAAAAACCACTCTTGCAAGAGCACATACCATTAAAGGCTCGCGGCAAGCAACAATATGCGTACAGGCATAATTAATAAGAACACAAAGCGAATATAAAATGCCATATATCTCGAACACTTGTAATTCACATTACTCCAAAGGGAGTTTACTTACTCAGTACATACCTCAGTACCTTGTACTCAGTACCTACCAGTTTACCTCAGTAGCAGTGCTAAAAGAACCATTCTGAAATATAATTTCAACTAACAAATAGGATGAAATAAAAGTTGATAACCCTGGACCGGGCGCGCTGGCGTATAAAATACGCCAATCTTTGAAAACCAAGGATTTCGACATTGTATGTACATTCTGGGCTATAATGGTCTCGTGTATTCTTACAATGTACTTTGACTGCCTATATTGCGAGTTTTCAAAGTTCGAGGTATTGTAGCTAATTTTTTAGATCAGCAAGATGAACCCGTCACCAGTGGAGTACAAATTTCGCCGCGCGACCTGCCGTGTACCTTTATATCTGTATCACCTATAAATGTACTAATTTCAACAAATAAAGATTAACTTTAACAAAAATCGTTTGTTATCATATATGCACATATCATGGGCAAAGTGCGCATTTTGCCCGGTCGTGTATAAAAACAGTCGCGCCATAATTCTTTAACCAAACTACTTTCAGTTTATAAATTACGTAGGTCTATGCGGAAGATGCTATATTTTGACTCAACACTCTTTCTGATGTGACTGAGGTACCTATTAAGTAAATTATTATAATATAAATATCAATTTGATCTTACAATACCTTCAAATGATCTTCAAAACAGAATATCATCGATAGGTAAGAGTCAGGAGCAGCCTTGAACCATTTATTCCGTATAGCTTGTGCTTAAGGCACGGGAATGAATATCTTCTCCAGGCTTTTGTTTCGACGTCGAGATGAAATTTGGAACAAAAAATCATTTATAATTCTATTTTGAATTCATATTTTCGGTACTAGACGACATTTTTAGGAAGCAAACTCCACCGATTCCCGGAAACTCTCGCCGCGCTAAAGAAGGCGACGGAATACAGCGATACTCCACTGGTGACTACTGCCTTGTGACGTCACATCTCAATCAAGATGGAGGCACTGTGTTTCAGCGCAACATGAAATTTTCCGACTTTCAAAACGTTTTAAAGTGCATACCCCAGATGCAGAAAATAAAAGTGACTATACTAATGTTTCTTTTTTAGGCTAAACTTTCAAATTCAGCAATAAAAAAAATTAGTGCACTTCCCTATTTCGTGGTCTGTGTCAGTAAGGTGTTGTGCAATGCTGGATTTCTCCGGTTTGTTGTTTTTGTAATATGAGAGGTGTTCTTTGTATCTGGTAAGAATGTTGCGTCTTGTTTGACCTATGTAGGAAGCTGGGCATGAATTACAATTAATCTGATATAAGCCGGATTTTTCTTGAAGTGGTATTTTATCTTTACTGGTGCTTAAAAGTTGTCCAAAGTCCACAAGGCCAATTGCCCAATGAGCCCAATTATTTATTAGGTCGTGTAATATTTGTGTCACAATTGAAATAACAGGCGTAGAATCTGAGTTTTTCCCGGCGTATGCTCTGCAGGAATATTTCTCGGGTTTCCCACCGGGTGTCGTATCGGGTTGTAGTTCCCAACGTTTCCCCCCCTTTTCCGTTAATGACCCCTGATGACGATGACGGACTTAGTCATGGAAACGTTGGGAACTACAACCCGATACGACACCCGGTGGGAAACCCGAGAAACATTCCTGCAGAAATAACAGGCGTTAGCACTGTAACTTAAACTTTCAATGTGGTCTCAAAGCGTTAGATATTCGTCTCACGAATACCTGGGCGTTTGCCAGTATTGTGACACTTATGTTATGCAATGTTTTTTAGTAATTCTGGTGACTTCGAAATTGCTTGCAGTAAGATGGAGAGTTGACTGGGTTTTGATTGTTTTTTATTATAAATACACCGTCATTTCAATATTACAGCTGCCGGCCGTTTTCTGTCACTTCTTTCTGACCTCTGCATACAAATGGAATCGTATTAATCCCGAATTCATATTTTGCTTTAATCAATGCCCTTCAATACGCTAAATTTTACCAAGAAACATTATATGAAATTTTATAATTGGTTGAAAAATCAAATTTGCTCAATTTGATATTTTAGTGACTAAAAATTATTTTTTATCAGTTTTTCAATTAATTTATTTCAATCAAGTTTGTTACGAAAAGGATTTTGATGGAATTTTTTAGGTTGCGATGAAATTCTGTTTGATTTTTTTTATGTCAAACTTTTTCTCTATTCTTATCATCCGTATTCACGCGATTGATGTCACGACTCAACACCCATGCACTTACTAATGCTCTTTCGAGTTTTACATCGGAACTGTTGATATAATTCATGTTTTTCACATGTTCCTAGTGACTCAGTCATTGTAACTTTTTTTAGGTCCTTCGGCAGCAATCTACTCGCGCGATAAACGTTGAGTTTTCTTTCGAAGAAGGTGTGAGGATTAAGCCTAGAATTTGATCCTGAAGGCTTCCGGATACATCGGCCACTTTCGAGTTGTGGATCTTTCCCCCCAACCCTCAAAAACTCGGCCTAGTGGCCAGCGAGCCTAGCCGACTAGCAAGTGGCCTTGGACTCGAGGCAGGGAACATAGGGGGGCAGTGTTTAGGGAAGGGAGGGAAGGCGATGTGTAGGGGATGGGGTTTAGATGACTGAAATTTTGGGAACCTTCTCGCTCGGGTTTGCGACTGTTGAACAGCCGAGTGCCACCGTGCTCACCCTCTGCGCCGCATGGAAGTATACGTACCTTAAGGCAACACGGTGGTCTTCAAGATTGGTAAATGGATATTATTTACGGAAGAGTAGAGCACAGAGATTGGTGAGATTTCGTCTCCAAAAAACCGGAAGTATTAAAAAAAATTTAATAATTCATTTCGTTACTAATTAAAGCAATCTCATGTAGTAGCGTGAAAATCCGGTAAGTAAGAATTGAAAGGTACAGTTTTATTATTCCTTGACATTTTTGAGAATATCGTTTGTTCTTCATGGTGTTTCAACCCGTCAAAATGTTTCAGAGATTTCGTTTTCAATGAAAATCGTAACTCCCGATGCATAAAAATATTAATTTCTTAGTTTTCCAATTTAAGTATTTCTGGAAGAAGGTAAAATGTTTTTAACTTCTCGTCCATGAGGTCTTCCCATAAAGCCTTGTCCATCTAATTTTTTTCTTAATTCCACGTGGAGTACAAAAGAAAAATATACAATGCGTTTATATATTATTTCGTATATTTCGTGGAGTATTCTGTTTCCCCTGGATTTCAAATAACTTTTGATCTTCGCTTCAGATAAATATTTCCTTATCGCATTTCACAGTAATCATCAATTGGAGAATCTCAGGAGGAAATTTCTTCTTCCTAAATGCTGCAACTGGACGTTAGGGATGACGAAGACGCATGCTATGGTATTTTAGGCACTTATAAAATTTTCATAAATATAATCCGTACAAAAATATGTGTCAAAATTTACATATAATTACTAAAGTAACCTACCGATTAAGGTAGGTTTGTAATGAGTATTTACTAAACATTCTGGCTGTACTTCCTCCTATCATGGATTTCCTCTTCAATTCACTATGAAATTCCTTTCCATCTAATCTCTTATTTCCTTTCTATCTCTCACTTACCCAACATTCTTTCCTGTAACACAGTTTTCTCTCCTCCCTTGCTATGTCCTACACTTCGTCGTTCTTCTTAGTCTCCGCCCGCTTCACTTTCTCCGTTCTTGTCCATTTACTTTTATCTTGTGTCTCAATCGTAGCTCGTGAATCTTTACGAACCGCATAAATAATAAATTGGCCAATTTATTTTTATTTATCCGTGGAATCATCATTAAAAGCACATTTAAAATAAATTAGGATAAAGTAGGAATCCCATTTAGGCCTTGCCTGTAGGATACCTCAAGACAAATGACAATACGTATTGCAAAAATTAGTAAGTTGAGACCAGATACGAAACATAATAAATGCTCGAAAAAATAGCAATTTTTGTTTAATCTCAGCCTGCCGTGCAAAAAAAATATATTGAGCATTAAACGCACTATCAACAAATTAATTTATTTGGATTTTCTACAATAAGTTACCACTTACATAATCTTTAAAAAATATGTTAAACTATTTGATCCTCTTATAATTTCTGACCATCAAGAAAACAATTTCGTCTTACATAGATAAATGAGCGTTTGAACGGAAAAATTACGCGTCGGAAAAATATAAATTTTGGTAGATCTTAAATTGAATGCATTGGTTTCAGCTTCTTCTTTACGTTTATATCCTCTTATGGGGTTGAAAATTTTGAATACTTAGAAAAGGTTATGGTGACGTAAAGGGAGAACTGTAAATCTACAAATATAGGGAAGGACGCACAGTGGGCTGAAATCGAAAAAAGCTGGACAAAACCTCGAAAATGGTTTTTTTGAGTATGGAAGTTGAAACTTTGCACAGTTGTTGCCAACACATTAGTGCATTTTTTGACGCAAAATATTTTTCTTAGGCTAATTTTTTATATAAAATACATAGCCTCAAAGTTGAACAAATTTGGCGGAAATTGCCCGCTTTGAATTTTTTTCGAAATTCAGCATGTTTAACCCATTTACGGCCAACGTTGCGAAAACGCAACATTATTGAGAAATGCAAAAAAAATGTTTCAATTGAATTTTATTAATTTAGAATTCGCTTTTTTCTATAAAAATAAGTTTAAACTGATTTTTAGTGAGATTATAATGACAATTAATAAGTAATTCGATATTTATAAAAATACTCAAAATGTGTCAATTTTCGAGTCTCCTGTTAAGCAAGATAAATAATTTTTCCTAAGAGTAACTATTCCCTTTATTAAGTTTTTTATTCGTCCATGTGGACGTAGAAATTTCAATTAACAGATATTAAAGCTTATATTTCGTCAGACAGTCAACATTATGCGAAAATCAGATCCGGAAAATAATGTTGCGTTTTCGCAACGTTGGCCTAATCCGATATCTATAGGCAGTTATGCAACCCGCATTACTACATATTTCCGTCTCGTAAGTATATGCCGATTTTACTGTCAGATATAATCCTACGCATTTTTATGCCTCGTATTTGACAGATATCGTCATATTTGATAATTAAAATTCTTAGATATTATATTTCCAATGAGATGCTGCATTATTTTACCTAAATCCAATATAAAATAGAGATGCATTACGGCTTGAAAGAAATGAGTCAAAGCGAATATGTTTACAGAAGATAACGTATTTTCCAGTTTTTAAAAAGACATTTTTATCACAACGGATTGAATTACAACAAATTATTATTATTTATGGATTACATGAAAGCATTTCGGGTGCAATGGAACACACAACTTTGTAGTTTCAATCCGAATTAGTCCTTCCTTACTTCACGATTCAGCGATATCACTGACTTCCACAACAGGATATTGGGTGAATTAAGACGATAAGGCGTAGATATGGTTCGGCAATGATTGAACCAAAACATATTCAGATTAATAAAAAATAATCTACACTTATCAGACAATTCCTGTCTGGACAAAAATGACAGATTTGTAAATTATGACCTCAATTTGACGACTTGAAAAATTATTACAATTCGGAATATTTGCGCATAAATTTTGAAATAATGAGCAAATGGTACCTTACTTTGGTCACTACAGTGCATAAATGTTCTTTTAAAACAAGCCTTTTAGATTTTGCTTTTAACTTTGGTGCTTATGTTATTCAGACGGTTTTAGGGTTCAACCAGGCGATAGAAAATTACTTCTATCGAAATTTAGGCTTGGAAGCAAGTGTTATTCTGGAATTTCTCAAGATTATCCCTGATCCCTCGAACCATCGTATGTTTTTCAATAACTTCTTTTCATCTTGAAGACTATTTATTGTTTTGAAAGAAAAAGGATTATTTGTCAATGGAGCCGTCCGTGAAAATACGATTAAATACGTATAACGGAGGAGTTCCTGATAGAATATAATAAAACCATTGACGTGAAACCGAGAGGAACATGAAAATAAACATTTGATAAAGCCCAAGGTCTTAGTATTGTTCGATGGAATGATAAATAGATTGTCCCTGTAGACAGCAATAAAAGTTTTTCGCTTCCATTTGGCACAGGGAAAAGTTTCAGCAGAAAAAAATAAAATACTATTTCACATAATATTCTATGTTAATAAAAGAAAATACCATTCGTGTTATTGGGGAGTATAGTAAATACATGGGAGGTGTGGACCTACTTGATAATGCAAATGAAAATTACCGCACTAGAATACAGGGGAAAAAGGGTCCTAGCTTATCAACTTACTGGACGGCGTTTGCACTAACGCCAGGAGATTGTACAGGTTATGCAACGGAAGTAAATTTCACTGGTAGACTCCAAATCGTATCTAGCAGGGACGCATCTAAAAAGTGAAATGAATAAGTCAGTAGATGACGTACCCCTATACAATTCGCGTCCATAAACATAGAAAAAGTTAGGCCATATAATTCATCGCGGATTCGTGAAGCATGAAGGGACGAATTTGGCCAGAGAGTTAAAAAAAATTCAGTAGTTGCCGAAACAGTGTAAAAGCCAAACCATGTTTGAATGTACGAAATTTTATGTTCCATTGCACCCAAAATGCTTGAGTATTTCATAATTAGCCATTAATTTTTGTAATTCAATCTGCAATGATAAAATTAAAGTCAATGAAAAAATGTGAAATACATGCTCTTCTGAGAAAATTTTCGCTTTGACTTATTTCTTTCAAACCGTAAAGCATGTCTATTTTATAATGGATTTAGGTCAAATAACAACAACATCTCGTTGGAAACATAATATCTAAGGATTTTATTTATCCAATATGACGATATTTGTCATATACGTGGCATAAAAAGGTATAGGATTATATCCGACAGTAAAAACAGCATATTCCTATGAGGCGGCAATGTATTGTAATGCGGGTTGCATAACTGCATACAGATACCGGATTCGGCCAACGTTGCGAAAACGCAACATTTTTTTTTACCATAAGCAAATTTTTTTGAAGGCCCATATTTTCAATTTACCTTATTTAGCATGTTATTAGGTCAATTGAAAAGAAAAAATTATATATTTTCAAGTATTTCTTTACTCGGCCGGTAATGGGTTAAACTAATGTCACACCTTTAGTAGTAATTCAATAGCAACAAAAATTTATAAATTTGTTAAACGGTTTGTTATCATCGATTACCATCAACTTTCACGACTTGGTTGTTGTATTTGTGACCAATACGATACAAAATGGCGGACCCTGTTTTTCGTCGAATTTTTGTGTTTATGTAGGATTTTAAAAAAAGGATCACCGAGTTACCTCGAGATATTTACACCACATATACAACAAAGTATATAGATTATGATAATCGGAAGTACAGCTGCGACCACCTGCGACGCCGAAATTAAGATCGATTTTTCGAACGTGCGGCACCGCCCGGAGCTGGCTGCTGGCCACGGGAATTGCCGTACTCGACGGATGTTGGATAGTGAATCATTTTAAATAAACTTATTGAATAAAAGCTATGATATATTATTACTGCATTTATTTTCCTTTTGTTGTAACCCGATTTCTTTACTGTCTTGTCATATTTATCACCGATGCAGTACAAAATGGCGGACGCTAATTTCAGTAATATTTTTGCCCGTGTGTGACTGTATAAAAAGGAGGACACCGAGTTGCTCTCAGATATTTACATCGTAATTGCATCAAGCCTTTTAGAGTCGTCATCCACGGAAATAATCTGCGGCCGTTGGCAACAAACTAAATAAAATCGATGTTTTTACCGTGCCGCGCAGTCCGCGGCTGCTCCCTGGGCTCATGGATTGTCGTGACGCAGCGTACATTATAAAGCGCTATGAATGCAAAGCCTTTGCTGAGGATGTATTTAATGTTATTATTAACTGTATAGGCTTTTAGGCTTCTTTCTCAGTCCTTCCATTTTTGATAAAAGGTTATCAATGAATATTTAAATGAACCCTATGTACATGTAATAGCATCACTCCGAGTCGGTTGATGAACTGTCGCTTTCACTTTGAGGCTGCAGGATTTCTGGGTCATCGTCATTTAGTAACAGTAAATTCCTCACTTATATCGGCATTCTTCGGGATTTCTTTGTAATTAGGGGTGCGGCGTTGGGTATTACTGAATCTGAGGTCAGGAGGAGGCGACGAAATAAGTCATCGTTGGTAGATATATTCTAGAGTGCTTCCTGCTAAAGCTTTCTCGATATTTTCTGCTATCTTTATTGCGTGCTTCAATTGCTTCTTCACATAATATCCCTAGAGGAAGAATCATCTCTGTAGCTATACCTGCTCCATGTATTAGGACCTTATGAACGGTTTGGGGCACCATAGAACTCCTACCTACAAATATTCCTCCGACCTAGGCTCTTGTTGCCAAACTTGATTATACTGCGAATGCCCATAACTGCCGTCGAAATCATATTTACAAATCAGAGTGCACTTCAATTCACTTCTGGCATCAGGAACAGTTGCCACGCAAGCTAGAATCGGTGAGGCAGTGTGCGACAGGAGAGTTTGTTGATTGACTTCGCACGATATTTCTATAATCTCTATGCCATCCGGGTACGTAGTATTTTTAGCAAACCTCACTCTTTCATAGTTCGGGTATAATTTATGACCATGGCTTTCAGCTATTTTCCGAAGACACTTGTAGTGGTTTTTTGTCAAGTGCATCGATATGATAACAGAAAGAGCCTCGTCTTCTGACATCATGGAGGAACCTGAGATGGGTGTCTTCCATTTAGCTAGGACTCTCCTTGCTCTGCTTGGAATGGTCGTTTTAATGTCCTCCACTAATTTGGAGGCTCTCCTTCCTCTCCAATTGTCATCGATGCTGCGAATGATAAAGTTGCTGCCGAGTGAGAAGATCTAAGACTTTCAGTCTTCCTCCTCTTAGTTCTTTTGCTAACTTTGTCATTTTTTTCCGGGCGTCCACCAGATTATAATGGGATCAAAGTGAGTAAAAAATCGCCCTTAAATCCATTGAGATAATGCAAAAACTCAGGTCACTTATTAATCGCATATACTTATCCAAAGAATTAGAAAACGTTCTAGAATTGACAAGAGCTTCTTATTTTCTTCTTATTCTCGCAGAATTTCGAAAAAAATTCAAAGCGGGCAATTTCCGCCAAATTTGTTCAACTTTGAGGCTATGTATTTTATATAAAAAATTAGCCTAAGAAAAATATTTTGCGTCAAAAAATGCACTAATGTGTTGGCAACAACTGTGCAAAGTTTCAACTTCCATACTCAAAAAAACCATTTTCGAGGTTTTGTCCAGCTTTTTTCGATTTCAGCCCACTGTGGGACGGTTCAAATTATATTTTATAGCAATCAGTCAATTGCTTTTTGGAGAATTAGCAACCAATTGCTCGAACTTTAATACCCCTCCCCAGAATGTTCTCAAGTAGTTAAATTATGATTGTACTGACACTTTATTAATTGTTTTAATAAATTTTGGGTAACATCATAGAGTAAGTTTATATTCTTACTCAATGGTAACATTTACTTCGGAGGGAGTAAAGCGTTGCGTGGATAATTTTATATTTCCTGGAAATTTGGTTAACTTAATTATGACTTTAGTCTTCTTGTGAGTAATCCTCATGCCATATTCATCACATCTCTTGTCTAATGCATCCACTATACTCTTCAGCCCTCTCGCTGACTGGCTAATCAACGCCTGATCGTCCGTGAACCTTACTGATTTTACATCATTCCTCCCACTTTGACTCCAGTTCCCACCTCATCCCACGCTTCTCTTGCCATCACCTCAGCATATACTCCAGAAAACAATGGAGATAGTGAACAGTCTTGCCTTACTTCTCGGGCAAAGCTTGCCCTCCCAGTTTCTCCGTCCGCTACCTTCACTTGCGCAGTATTGACCAAATGAAGATTACAAATGAGTCGCCTATCCCTCCAATTGACGCCTATTTTCTTGAGAATATCCATAATTATGTCCAGTCCACTCTATGAAATACTTTTCCTCAAATACTTACATATACTTCAGCAGAATTCACGGTGAAAGATGGTACATCATCCTTCTCTACTTCACCACCAGCAAGGTTGACATTGACATCCACCTCTTCCAGATCGTTAACATCTTGCCCACAAACCTAAATAAAATTCGATCAAATAATTATTAGAAATATTAACCTCGATTTTTTTATAGATGAAACTTCAAAATCATGCAACCATTTTCCGTTTTCAACAGATAAAAATAGTGAAATCGCCAGAACACATAAAGAGTAGAAAATGGGTATGGATAAAGATCTACCGATGGGGATAGATAAGTAAAAATGTTCTCAGATATTTATGCATTGAAGAAGTTATGTTAAGGTCCGCAGGATTAGCGGGGAAAACTTCTCCGTCTTCAACTGTAGCTTTGAACTGCACATTAGCATGAATGGTATTTGTTTTCCTTCAACGAGTGCATCGAGGAACTGGTGTGCTGTTGGAATCTTGCGAGTCAGGCTCAAGGTAAGCCTTGTAATTTTCTCGCACTCTAACCCTCGGCATGTTGATTGAATTTCGCAAGGCAGTGGGCTATTCATGTAACAGTTGGCTTTTTCATGCATTCACGTTTTGTTTCACGATATCCGAGCGCCAGATCACACAAGAACAAAGTCCGATATTCATATGTTGAACCACTTACGTGGGTAATTTCGCCGCCATTGCTTTTTCTGAGAGACCCATCCCTGAGAGAAAATTTTACAATAAGGCATGTGTGTGTATGTGTGTGTGTGCCTCATGCAATGCTATGTTCTAACTTCCAGCTGAAGATATGACCTTTGCCAGGCAGATACATGGTACAAGAGTAGCTTATTCCTACAGCTCCCTAGACTATCCTCAAGGTCGTTTCAGCATCAACCTCAAAGGTACCGGACTCAGGGTTCATAGCAGTATAGGACGTGGATCAGGAGCAGCTGTTCATGTCAGCAGGAAAGACGTGAGTGCATGGCTCTTAACTTTTCTTCATCCCATATGGTGCCAACCATCAGCCTGGGGGATATGTGCAAAGAGTATATTTGGCTGCAGTGGCACAGTGAGGGGGGGTTTGAGGGATAAAATCCCCCCCCAGGCCTCAGAGAAGTTTCAATCCATTATACTTAATTGGATTGATATTACTAATAGAATGGTGAAAGGATTGATAAAATATCCCACAGAAAGCCGTAAAACTCACCATTTTGATTAATTTTTCTTAAAATTTAGCAATTTATTAACCTCTCACCTACCACTTACACTGATGGGTATTCCATACCCCACACACCCTGGTATTAGTGGCATCTAAACCCCTTAATTCCTAGCTGCATCACTGTTGGACTGATCTATGGGCTGGTTTTTTTTTTGCACCCAAGCCTCTTATTTTTTGTGCCTTTGTCTCTATTTTGTAGTACTTTGTCATGCTTCAACACGACATGTACCGCAAAAAATGCATTTTAGGCTCTCTATAAATGTTTAAGTTCAAACTAGCAAATTTGCCAAAAAAGACCATGTACTCTTGAGCTTACCAGACAAAATAGGCTGGCACTTAAAGGGATAATATTCTACTATTTAATGGTTTGGTGTCAAAGCATTCCTCCTTGGTGATGAATCAAGAGAGCATCAAGAGAACTTTAAGAGCAAACCTTGGGTCATAGGAAAAGGAGGACCAGGGTGAAATTTGCCATCAAAAACATTTGGATTATCGAATTCAAACCTAGATATCCCAATTGCAGGTGAGATATGATACCAGTTATACCACTAAGCCATATTTCAGACTGTGTTTACTCAACTTGATGTTAGAGTTTCAATTTCACATTGCGGCACAGGAGATGGAGGCAGAAAGTAGAGGAAGGATGGGATTAGAGTTAACCATAAATAATAAAAGCTGCCAAGAAGCCAGTTGGCTAAAATATGGTAGAAGGATAAAAACCTGGATAGCAGAGAAATTTTAGAAGGAATGGAGGAGAGAAGGAAGTGGAAAAGTGTGGACATGGAGAAAAGCAAAAGGGAAAGGAGAAAAGCAAAATGGGGAAACAAATAATTGATTACAACGTGAAACTGAGAGTGGTTATGCAGTTGACGGAAAAGGCAGTGTGAGAAATGGAAACATTTTCAGCAGGAAAGAGGCAAAGTTAAAGTCATAAGTCATTATCAGACGGCAAAGAAATGCAAGCCATGTCAAAAGTTAAGGCATAATATATGGAAGGATCTTATCTGAGCATCCCATGGTCAGAGTAAATGGAAGTAGGTAGTATGTGGAGGATATGTAAAATAGCAGGAAAAAGCCAGGAAGATTAAATATAGTGGACATAATTGCTGTGGAATGTATGGAAATTGTATAAGAAATCCTTATGAAAATATTTAGTGGCAGATTGGAGGGATAGGCAATTCATTCATAGTTTGTACAAGGCCCAGACTATTGAAATGAGGGTAGAGGATGGAGAATCAGGGTGGGCAGAAATTGGCCAAGGGGCGAGGCAAGACTCGTCATTGCTTTTTAATGTGTAGACTCATGAAATGGTAAGAGAGGCCTGGGATGAGATGGAAGCTGGAGTTAATATGATGGTAGATACGCTTAAATCAGTTCATTATCCAGTCAACAAGTGGCTGTAGGCTATGGTGGATGTGTTTGACAAGCATTGTGAGGTATATGGCATGATAATGAATCTCCAGAAAACGGTAGGTAAGAAGAATGTAGTTATGCAGTTTTGAATAGGATCACGAGCTAGGAATGTAAGACTTGGGACAAGGGAGATGAGCAAAAACTTGAGCAGGTAGAGCAATTCAACTATTTGAGCTGCGCATTAGCGGGCAACAGACACTGCATGAGGACACCAGAAAGAGAACTGCATTAGCAAAAGAGACATTCACGAATGGGAAAGTGCTGTTGAGAGGTGATTGAGTTAAAGTTATGGGAAAGGCTAGTAACCATCAATAATAAAAGCTGCCAAGAAGCCAGTTGGCTAAAATATGGTAGAAGGATAAAAACCTGGATAGCAGAGAAATTATGGAAGGAATGGAGGAGAGAAGGAAGTGGAAAAGTGAGACATGGAGAAAAGCAAAAGGGAAAGGAGAAAAGCAAAATGGGGAAACAAATAATTGATTACAATGTGAAACTGAGAGTAGTCTTGAGAGAGATTTGGAGTCTAATGCTTTACGAGTTGGAAACATGGACGCTAAAGAAGGAGGACGAGAGAAGGCTGGAGGCTTTTGAGATGTGGGTGTGGAAAAGAATGGAGAAATTGAAGTGGACGGAGAGGAGGAGGAATGACAAAGAGCTGGTCATGGTGGGTGAGGAGAGGCAGCTTCCATAAGAAATATAGAGGGGACAGAAGGTTTGGATGGTGAAAGTTTTGAAGCAGGGAAGGGTGGTTGAAAACAGTTTTAGAGAAGGGGAGAATGCTGTGTAAATGTGGGAGATGGAGGAAGCAAAGAATATGTTTAGGTAAAATGAAAGGGAGTTTGCCTTATTTTGAATTATTATTATTATAGTATTCTACCGATTAAGGTAGGTTTCCATGGAGTACGCAAGAAGTGATCTGGGAGCCTCCCTTTCCTTCCAGCACTGCCTTCTTTAACTCACAGTAAGGCCTACTCTCTTTCAATCTATCTAAAAATCCTATTCTTCTCCTTCCCCTCCCTCGTTTCCCTAACATTCTAGCCTCTAGCACCATTTTCAACATCCCCTCCCCGATAAGCACTAACTCCATCCATACCTTCTGTCTCCTCCGTATCTCATCTAAAAGCTGCCTCTCCTCGCCAACCATATCCAGCACTTGGTCGTTCCTTTTCCTCTCCGTCCATTTCACCCTCTCCCATCTTCTCCATACCCACATCTCGATTGCCTCCAATCTTCTCTCGTCTTCTTTCCTTAGTGTCCACGTTTCCGCACCGTAGAGAGCTACACTCCAGATCAAACTCTTCACTAACCTTTACTTTAAACTCTTACATAACGATCCTCTTAGAAGCTGGATAATGAACTGATGTAAACTTAGTCAGTAGATAACTTCAATGATAACCACGAATTGTGGGGTTAGCTCTGAAATGGACTACACCATTGGTGTAGCTTCTTGGAAGTCCACATTCCTTTGAATTTTGGACATCTTGCATTGATCTTTGATGGATCCCAACGGCCCAAATGAAGCAACTAGTACGATGAACCTTGGTAATTTGCTATGGAACCCAATGATCCAGGGTCGCCACTGTGGCCTGAAAAACCAAAGATCTGTGGTTTTATTTGTGGGACCCGGGAATTTTGTGCTTTTGCACTTAATATTAATTTCACCGCTTTTAACTAAGCAAAGATTCAACTACCATGAAAAGTGTTTATGTCATTGATGAACTAAGAAAAAATAGAAGCTCTGGGGGTTAAATAAATATTCTGTAACTTTGTATGTTCCACACAACATTATTACGTAAACCTAACCTTGTTTTAACTGTCGCATGTCATTCTCAAGAGGTTATACACTTTATTACTATGTTGTATTAATCTGTCATTCCATAGTCTTTTATTATATGCCATTATCATGAGGTGTTTCATCTTGAGAATGATATGTGAGGGCTGAAACTGGTTTAGGTTTATCTAGTATGATTATGTGGAATTTACTATGTTCCAAGATATTTGCCAGCAGATGTAAGGTGCCACAAAGTAAACTTATAAACCGTGAAAGATATAAATAGGGGAGGGTTCGCACGCCTACTTGTAAAAAGCACATGGAAATAAGTGTTTGATTCTCCTCACACAGGATGGTCAGTCTGTGGTGGGAAGGTGTCGTGGCAAATGCGGAGCCTGCCACCCAGCAGATGAGGTGGCCTCGATGAGATGGAGGTGGCCTCCGTGGGCAATAAACAATATCCACGCTTGTGTCTTCAGGCAGGGGCAGCAGGAAGATGTTGCTCAGCCACTAAATACATTAAAATCATTGTCGTCATGCATGAATGTGATCGATGAACACACGCCATTGGAACGATGGCATGGTGAAAGATGAAGTTAGGGAGATGAAGTGAAGCCGAGCAGGTCTCGAGCTTTCAAGACCCCCTCGTTGGAATTCTTGGTGTGAAAGGAATGTTTGAAGGAACATTATCATCTGTAAAGAATTCCACCTCCGTAATAACTTATTATAGGGTGCAGTTAGTCATATCAGTTTTATTGGTGGTATCAATTCATGTTTATATATTTCAATTGATTTTGCTGATTTCACTGGAATACTCGATTTGATCAGAAAATAAACACACTGCCACTAAATCAATAGGGTGGCTTCCTATTATTATTTTATTGCCTAAATCGAAAGATTATTACTCCTTGAGTACGTATTTGTCGCTTTTACATTTTTAAATGACGATATCTATTTTTCGCGATTAAATGAAAAGTGAAAAATTTCAAACGCGCGAAAACGCGACGCGTAAGTAGGAATGATGGGAAAAAGGCCGTGCGACGCATTTCTGGTTCCCCCTCCCGCCTTGTGAGGTGATCTTGATCGAGGCTCTGAGCGCTGATAGGACGCAGGATGCTAGCGGATAGCTGAGTACCTTGCTGGCTTGTAGCGCTTGGCTTAAAAAAGGTTTATTAATACCTTATCAAACGAAGAAAACTTTCCGACCTTAGCCAGTTTTAATACGTGATTATTAAGACACGTTTCTCTGAGCTCTGTGCCTCATGCATGCATTGGTAGCCTCAGACGATGTATAACTCCTATCTTCTCCTATAGAAACTAGGTCCCTGTGACGTCACGTGGACTGGAATCGCATGGGCGCCAATCTGGCTTTTATCAAATGAGGTTAAAATTGACCATTAACATTTGTCTAAACTGGGATTTCAAAAACCAAATAATTTGTGTATTATGAATACACTAATGGTGGGTAACGATTTGCAATCAATGCCTTTCGTTTTCTTTGATGAAGGAAACTAGCCTATTGCAGCACAGGAGTAAATTTTGTGAGCATAAATGTAATTTCAAACATAAGTTTTATTTCAAGTATATTCTTAAGCTCATGATGTGATTGTGTTAGTGACTGTTTTGAGCATATGAAGGTTTTTACATATTTATGTTGATTTATGTTGAAAAATATTCCTAATGTTTGGCAGTTATTATTAAAATGTCCACTTGAGTTATGCCTCTATGATCAAACATGTGTAAAAATCCAGTTTAAGATGCAGGGGCATTGATTCCCTAGCGTGCATACGCACAATTTTCATCGGAGTCAGGCAAGTGGTATGAGCATTATCTCAAAACAATGCGTAACCGAACTATTGATTGTAAATATTTGCATATTTGCATTCTTTGTGTGATTCAATTATGATATGAAATTGATCCACGTCTTATTCTGAAATCATCTGTGCTTTTTATCCATTAAAACAGTGCCATCGGGCCAATCTATTAGCTACGTTTTTTTACACTTTTACTTTTTTCTGCTTCATGTAGCTTTTGTAACTATTTTTTTAGTATCTGTCATGGTTTAACATACCTGTTAGTATTGAGGGCACCTGAAAAAAATAATTACCTTCAGAAAATGCATATATTAGGCTTTTGTTTTACTAATTTTTAAGTGCATACCTGCGAATTTGCCAACGAAACCCTGGCATTCATCACTATACGGCAGTCACTTAGAGCGTTGATTTGATTGCCGTTGCTAGCAAAGAAACATGCCTAAAGCTCATGAATGCTTACAGGGAATTAATATTTTTGTATGTTGTGAATATTGATCTAAAAAAATGCTGAGGCCATGTCCTTAATGTAAAAAAATCTGGGATCACAGTATAATTTGTGTGTTTAACATTTTAGAGATATGTATTCCAAAGTCAAATTGCATTGATAAAATTACATATATAAGAGAGGGCCTTATCTGATACTAATTTATTGCTGAGTATCTATTGTGACAGCGGTGCCAAATTGAGATTGATGTGATTTTTAAAATCATAATTTAACTATAAAAGAATCTTTAAATCTTACAAAGAAGTGTTCTTTTCCTTCAAATTAAATTTCCTTTCAAATTAAATTCAATATCCTAAATTGTATTTAACAAAAGAACAAAGGAGGCAGTGCTATAACCCACGTGGTTTATTGCACTGCCTCCTTTGTTCAACAGGTCATTTTCATGTATGCAAAAATTTCATTATCCTTTTCACCTTTTTTATTTTACCTATTTTTCATCTTTCTGGGCAGTAATTATCCTATTCAAATGTAGATGTGTTAGTTACTGCTTATTCATTTTTATAGAACTATAAAAATTTCGAAAATAACTCTTTGCTCATGCATCATTGAACTGTATTATAGGTATGCATTAAAGAAAGTCTTTGTGAAATATGATGTTAAGTAACGTTACTGTTTGTTCCATTGAAATGAATGTATCTGGTGAATTTAAATATTGCCATATTTGTTATTATTGATAAGTATTACGATGTTCATGTAGAGTTTTTGAAATATCTGAGGCATGCACAAAATGTCTGTGCTTCAGCAGAAAATTGATTTTGAAAGATTCTCTTTGTGTAGAAAATTTGTTTTGGACTATATTTATCAATTTTGTCTCCTCCTCTAATATATCTAATTATCTGTTTTCACTGTTGGAAACTGATATTTAAAATGCATCTGCAACTATGAACTTACAATTCAAGTGGTGATTTCCTATTAATGAAAGGAGATTTGGCAAAAAGTCTGTCTTTATCTGTCTATTATCTGTCCCATTGTGAAAGATTAGGTCGAACAGATTATATGTTGATATTTAAATTGTAAATAAATTTGTTTAATTTATATCATTGTCATGTTGTAATCCTGTAAAAAAACTCTTGTTATAAAAGCTTATAAAATAAAAAAATAAAAAAGCTTATAAAAGCTTATAAAATTGTAATTAGAATTTTGCCTATTTACTTTTTCCATGCATATTGTTGGGTAATTTTTTTAGCCAAGAAATTGCAATATATATTTATTCTATGCAATGCTTATTATTCCATCTTACAAAGATAATATCCATTGAAAACCATTGCCCTGGAAATAATAATTTTTGGAGTACCTGTTGTAAGTGGCTAGTTGGTTGTTTTTAAGTGATCTATCTTTTTTGGGAATGTTTAGCTGGGGAATATTAGCTAATAATATTTATTATTTAAAATTTATATGATTCCAGAGTGACTATGAATTGGATTGAAAAACAAGCAAAGAATGATCATTTCAGGTGTATATTTTTTGTAAGATTTTTAAAATTTATGATGGCTGTCGTTCAGATAAGTGTACAGTAAAAACCAGAGGCAAGTTTCCCATTGAGAATTTCATACAATGTTAATTTTCTATGAGTACTTTGGAGTTTTTCTTCATGCATGATAATGTCGAAATTTGATAAGTTGTCTCTTCATATAGGTATGTAACTACCATATTGACATAACTATGTATTTTTATAGTTAATATAATTATTGCAATATGCATGGAGAAAGCTATTCTGTCCCCATTACATTATTAGCTGTCCGGTGAATGTTGTAATAATGAAAAGGTGTGGAGTAACATAACATAACTGTCTTCAATTTAAACTAAAGTGTAGCAATGAAAATCGTAGCACTTCCACTATTGACCCTTTCACTGCTGTGGACGTACCTAGTACGTCCGCACGGCGGACTGCGGTGGACGTACTTTTTCTTCCTCCTCGCCATGCGGTCAGCACTTTCGCCGAAGCACTTCGAAGGGACCCACTAATCAAGGACCCTTTCCTCGACGAACTCACCCACGCAGGACCGTCTCATCGGCCCTACCAGCGGGGGCCCTACCTCCGGAAAAGTGACCGCTCTGACTGCAATTTGAAAATCAATCAATCAATCCGATCATCACAATATGATCGTTTTCATCGCACTCCTGCCAATCAAGCAATCAAGTACGTCTTTGAAACGTGTTTCTGCGATGAAAAATAATGATTTTGTTAACTTTGATATAATGGCCGTTTTCCGGTGGTCCGCAGCCACGTTTTGTTGCAAAGTTAACAAAATCGTTATTTTTTATCGCAGAGACACGGTTCAAAGACGTACTTGATTGCTTGATTGGCAGGAGTGCGATGAAAACAATCATATTGTGATGATCGGATTGATTGATTGATTTTCAAATTGCAGTCAGAGCGGTCACTTTTCCGGAGGTAGGGCCCCCGCTGGTAGGGCCGATGAGACGGTCTTGCGTGGGTGAGTTCGTCGAGGATAGGGTCAGGGATTAGCGACCCTTCGGAGGGTGTACCACACCCATCCTGGAAGTACCTGCTCCATGGGCCCAGGAAACGCATTTTAACATTTTCGCCGCATGTGAGGAGAAGGTTTCCGGAGATTGAACAGCAGTGAAAGGGTTAAGGACACCGCTCGAGTCTTATACTTCGGAGTTGCTAATATTATTTGTACTGTGTACATATTAATACCAATAAATAATGTTTTTATTATATTTAATTTTCTGTGTCATATTCCACTGTTTTCCATCTAAGGTTTTCCAGAGGGTCCTCTTCTCTCCTGATCTCCATTACGAATTCCTGGTAACACACCGGCATTTTTACTGAGTAAGTGTAAAAAGGTAGTTGATCTAATAACTTGACCCTTGAGACAAAATGACAGCACCAAATATTTTGTCTCAATTGTCATGTTCTTATCCTGTAAAAAACTCTTGTACAAAGCTTATAAAATTGTAATTAATATGTGGATAAACATTACTCAATGGATAAAGATGGGGAAATAAGCCTTACCGTGAAAGATGTAAAAATCAGTCTACATCTGCACAATTACCGCAAGCCGCATTAAGGCCGCCGCCGTATTTCCTAATTTTATATTTGGATTTAAATTTCCAAATAATACATTTAAACTTTTTCGTTCTTTGCAGTGAACTCGCGTTTATAAAAAGGATTTTCATTTCCAAATCACATTTATAATTTTTCCACTCTCCGCAGTGAATTCGCGTTTACATCAAGGATTTTCATTTACAAATCAATTATTAATTTTCTCATCCGTCGCTGTGAATTCGCGTTTACAACAAGGATTTTCATCTACAAATGTCATTTTTAATTTTTTTCGCTTTTCGAAGTGAGATCGCATGTATAACACAGATTTTCCTCAACAAAGCCTTGCTTCTATAGAGAAACATACTCCATATGTAGCATCTGATGAATTGTTTCCTTACATCTATGCGTAACACACCGCCATTGACATAATACTAGTTTAAATAATGTATTTCTAATAGTTAATATAATTATTGCAATATGCATGGAGAAAGTTATTCTGTCCACATTACATCATTAGCTGTAATTTTCAGCTGTAAAAAGATTCTTCTTTTTGTAGAAAGCCCTCTTCGCCTGCGCTACTCTACTGTGTATTTCTTTCTTGCTTCGTCCATCGCTGGTAATTCGGCTTCCCAGGTAAGAGACCTCGTTCACCTCTTCAAGCTTATGCTTTCCTAGGTTGATGTTTGTTTTAGAACATTGAACATTAAAAATTAAGGGGGACCATTAAAAAATTACATTGATTAAAAATAAAAATGTCTGTTTTTATGTGTTGCACCATACTGTGGAATATGATTGAATTGCAATGTAGACTTTGGAAAATATAACGAATCATTTCCAAATAGCATAAATAAAATCAAATTCCAAAGTTTGAGCCACTGACCGTAAAATCCTTATTTAGCATCCGATTTCAATCGAATAACCTTTAAAATGTGTCTTTTATGTGAAGCACCATGCTGTGGAATATGATTAAATTGCAATGGAGACTTTGGATAGTTTAACGAATCATTTCCAAATAGCATAAATATAATTAAATTCTAAATTTTGACCCTCCGACCGTAAAATCCCATATTTATCATCCGATTTCAATCGAATAACTTTTAAAATGTGTTTCTTTTATGTAATGCACCATGCTGTGGAATACGATTGAATTGCGATGTAGACTTTGGAAAATATAACGAATCATTTCCAAATAGCATAAATAAAATCAACTATAAAAGTTTTACCCTCCGACGGTAGAATCCTTATTTATCATCCGATTTCAATCGCATAACTTTTAAATCGTGTGTTATTACCTGTGGAATTTGATTTAATTGTGACGTAGAGTTTAAAAAAAAAGCGAATCATTTCCAAAGGCATAAATAAAATCAACCTCCAAATTTTGACCCTCTGACCGTTAAATCCATATTTATCATCTGATTTCAATCGAATAACTTTTAAAATGTGTGTTTTTATGTGAAACACCATGCCGTGGATTACAATTGAACTGCGACGTAAACTTTGGAAAAAATATCGAAGCATTTAAAAAGTCAAAATTCCAAATTATGACCCTCCGATCGTAAAATCCTTATTTATCAACCGATTTCAATCAAATAACTTTTAAAATTTGCGGTTTTACGTGAAGCACCATGCAGTTGAATATCATTGAAAATCGACGTAAACTTTGGAAAATATAACGAATGATTCCAAAATAGCTTCAATACAATAAACTTCCAAATTTTGACCCTCCGACGGTAAAATCCTTGTTTACCAACCAATTTTCGTCGAATAACTTAAAAAAAGTATGTTTTTACGTTAAGCACCATGCGGTGGAATATCATTGAATTGCGACATAAACTTTGGAAAATATAACGAATCATTTCAAAGAGGAAAAATTCCAAATTTTGACACTCCGACCGTAAAATCCTTATTTATCAACCGATGCATATCAAATAACATTTAAAATGTGTGTTTGTACGTGAAGCACCATGCTGTGGAATTATGTTCAATTGCAACGCAAACTGTGGAAAAAATAACGAATAACTTCAAAAAGGCAAAATTCCAAATTTTGACACTCCGACCGTAAAATCCATTTTTATCATCCAATTTCTATTGAATAACTTTAAAAATGTGTGTTTTTTTAATATATAAACTCAACCCAACCCAACCCAACCCAAATGGAATGCTTTGATTTTTAATGTGAAACACCATGCTGTGGAATATAATTGAATTGCGATGTAGACTTTGGAAAATATAACGAAACATTTCAAAATAGCATCAATAAAATCAACTACCAAATTTTGACCCCCCGACCGTAAAATCCTTATTTATAAACCGATTTCAATCGAATTACTTTTTAGGTGTGTGTTTATACGTGATGCACCATTCTGTGGAATATCTTTGAATTGCGACGTAGACTTTGGAAAATATACTGAATCATTTCAAAATAGCATCAATAAAATGAACTTCCAAGTTTTGACTCTGCGACCGTAAAATTTCGATCGATATTGATTTCAATCGAATAACTTTTAAATTGTGTGTTTGTACGTTAAGCACCATGCTGTGGAATATTATTGAACTGCAACGCAAACTCTGGAAAATAAAACGAATCATTTCAAAAAGGCAAAATTCCAGATTTTGACCCTCCGACGATAAAATCCTTATTTAATAATCGATATCAATGAAATAACTTTTAAAATGTGTGTTTAACGTCAAGCACCATGCTGTGGAATATCACTGAATTGCTACGTAGATTTTGGAAAATATAACGAACCATTTCAAAATAGCTTCAATACAGTAAACTTCCAAATTTTGAACCTCCGACCGTAAAATCCTTATTTATCAACCGATTTCAATCAAATAACTTTAAATATATGTTTTTTTACGTGATGCACCATGCTGTGGAATATCATTGAATTGCGACGCAAACTTTGGAATATATGTAACGAATCATTTCAAAAGTAAAATTCCAATTCTGACCCTCCGACCGTGAAATCCTTTTTTATCAACCGATTTCAATCAAATAACTTTTAAATTGTGTGTTTGCACGTGAAGCACCAGGCTGTGTATTATCTTTGAAATGCGACTTAAACTTTGGAAAATATAACATATCATTTCAAGAAGGTAAAATTCTCAATTTTGCCCCTCCGACGATAAAATCCTTATTTATCAATCGATATCAATCAAATAACTTTTACAATGATGGTTTTTACGTCAAGCACCATGATGTGGGGTATCACTGAATTGCGACGTAGACTTTGGAAAATATATTGAATCTTTTCAAAGTAGCATCAATAAAATCAACTTCCAAATTTTGACCCCCCGCCCGTAAAATCCTTATTATTCCATTGATTTCAATCGAATAACTTAAAAAATGTATGTTGTAACGTAAAGCACCATGCAGTGGAATATCATTGAATTGCGACGCAAACTTTGGAAAATATAACGAATCATTTCAAAAAGGCAAAATTCCAAATTTTGACCCTACGACCGTAAAATCCATATATATCATCCGATTTCTGTTGAATAACTTTTAAAATGTGTGTATTATTGTGAAACACACAATTTTGACCCTCTGACCAAAAAATCCTTATTTATCGACCGATTTCAATGAAATAATTTTTAAAATGTGTGTGTTTACGCGAAGCATCATGCTGTGGAATATAATTGTATTGCAATGCGTACTTTCATTTCAAAAAAGCATCAATAAAATCAACTTTTAAATTTTGACCCTCCGACCGTAAAATCCTTATTTATTAACCGATTTCAATCGAATAACTTTTAACGTGTGCGTTTATACTTGACGAACCATGCTGTGGAATATCTTTGAATTACGACATAAACTTTGGAAAATATACGGAATCATTTCAAAAAAGCCTCAATAAAATGAACTTCCAAGTTTTGACTCTGCGACCGTAAAATCCTTATTTATCGATTTCGATCGATATTGATTTCAATCGAATAACTTTTAAATTGTGTGTTTGTACGTTAAGCACCATGCTGTGGAATATTATTGAACTGCAACGCAAACTTTGGAAAATAAAACGACTCATTTCAAAAAGGCAAAATTCCAAATTTTGACCCTCCGACGATAAAGTCCTTATTTATCAATCGATATCAATCAAATAACTTTTACAATGTTTGTTTTTACGTCAAGCACCATGATGTGGAATATCACTGAATTGCGACTTAAACTTTGGAAAATATATTGAATCTTTTCAAAATAGCATCAATAAAATCAACTTCCAAATTTTGACCCTCCGACCGTAAATTCCTTATTTATCAACCGAAGTCTATCAAATAACCTTTTATATATGCGTTTTTACGCGAAGCACCTTGCTGCGGAATATAATTGAATTGCGACGTAATCTTTGGAAAATATAACGAACCATTTCTTGAAGGCAAAATTCCAAATTTTGTCCCACCGACCGTAAAATCCTTGCTTATCAACCGATTTCAATCAAATAACTATTAAAATGTGTCATTTTAACTGAAACACCATGTTATAAAAGATCATTGTTTTGCGACGTAAACATTGGAAAATATAAGGAATCATAACCAAAAGGCAAAATTTCAAATCTTGACCCTCCGACCGTTAAATCCGTATTTATCAACAGATTTCAATCAAATAACTTTTTAAATGTGTGCTTTGAACTAAAACACCATGCTATATAAGATTATTGTATTGCGACGTAAACTTTGGAAAATATAACGAAACATTTAAAAAAGGCAAAATTCCAAATTTGTACCTTACGACCGTAAATTCCTTAGTTATCAACTGATTTCAATGTAATAAATTTTATAATGTGTATTTTTGCGTAAATAACAATGCAGTAGAATAATATTGCATTGCGACGTAAACTTTGGAATATCAAACGAGTCATTTCAAAAAGGCAAAATTCCTAATTTTGACCCTCCGACTGTAAAATCCTTATTTATCAACTGATTTCAATGGAATAACTTTTGATAATGGAATGGAATAACTTTTGCGTAAAAAACATGCTATAGAATATCATTGAATTGCAACGTAAACCTCGGAAAATATAACGAATCATTTCAAAAAGGCAAAATTCCAAATTTTGACCCTCCGACCGTAAATTCCTTATTTATCGACAGATTTAAATAAAATAACTTGTAAAATGTGTCTGTTTATGCGACGCATCATGCTGCGCAATATAATAGAATTGCGACGTAAACTATTGGAAATATAACTGACCATTTCATAAGGCAAAATTCCATATTTTGACCCTCCGACCGTAAAATCCGTAAAAATATATTCCGAGCGTAAAAATATATTTATCAATTGATTTCATTCAAACAGCTTTCTAAATGTGTAGTTTTACGCGAAGCATCATGCTGCGGAATATAATTGAATTGCGACGTAAACTTTGGAGAATATAACGAATCATTTAAAAAAAGGCAAAATTCTAAATTTTGATCCTCCGACCGTAAAATCTTTCATTATCGACCGATGTCAGTAGACTTGTCATGTCAACTAGACATGTCAACTTTTAGAAATAGTGGTTTTAACTGAAGCACCATGCTTTTGAATAATCATTGAATTGCGACGTAAACTTTGGAAAAATATAACGAATAATTTCAAAAACGCAAAATTCAATATTTTGACCCTCCGACCGTTAAATCCCTATTTGTCAACCGATTTCAATATATTAACTTTTATAATTTGTATGTTTGCGTAAATAACCATGCTGTAGAATATCATTGAATTGCGACGTAAATTTTGGAAAATAAAACGAACCACATCAAAAAGGCAAAATTCCAAATTTTTACCATCCGACCTTTAATTCCTTATTTGCGAACCGATTTTAGTACATTAACTTTTAAGATATGTGTTTTTACGTGAAGCAACATGCTGTGTTATATCATTGAATTGCGACGTAATTTTTGGAAAATATTACGAATCATTTTAAAAAGTCTAAATTCCAAATTTTGACCCTCCGACCGTAAAATCGTTATTTATCAATTGATTATAATGGAACAACTTTTATAAAATTTAATTTTGCGTAAATAACCAGTCTTTATAATATCATCAAATTGCGACGTAAACTTTGGAAAATATAACGAATCATTTCAAAATGGCAAAATTCCGAATTTTACCTTCCGACCGTAAAATCCTTATTTATCAGCCGATTTCAATCAAATAACTTTTAAAATGTGTGTTCTTACGCGAAGCACTATGTTGCGGATTATAATTGAATTGAAACATAATCTTTGGAAAATATATTGAATCATTTCAAAAAGGCTTAATTCCAAATTTTGACCCTACGACCGTTTAATCCTTATTAATTAACTGATTTCAATCGAATAACTTTGTAACTGTGTGTTTTTACGCTACGCATCATGCTGCGGAATAAAATTGACTTGCAACGTTAACTTTGGAAAATATAACGAATCATTTCAATGAGGCAAAATTCCAAATTTTGACCCTCCGACCTCAAAATCTTTATTAATCAACCGATTTCAATCGAATAATTTTTAAAATGTGTGTTTCTACGTGAAACATCATGCTGTATACTATGATTGAATTGCAACGTCAACTTTGGAAAATATATAGGATCATTTTAAAAAGGTAAAATTCCAACTTTGGACCCTCCGACCTCAAAATCCTTGTTTATCATCCGAATTCAATCGAATAACATGAAGAATGTGTTTTTTTTACAAGCGGTAAGTCTCCACTTGAAACGAGAAAATTAAAGAAGTTGGTCCGATATTCTTGTTACAAAGGCGAATTCATTTTTAAAAACGAAAGTCTTAAAAAAGTGAGTATTATGTGGTTTAATCTTACTTTCTTATCTTTAATAAGTCACTACTCGAAATGAAAAAATTAAAAAGTAAGTTTGATGTTAATATTCTTGTTACACTAAATGAAAACATTAAAATAAGTGAGTTTGATATTTACCCATTAACCCCTCAAGCGCGGCAGGCATTTAATTAAATCCCATCTCAGCGGCCGGATGAGATTTAAAAATCTTCGCCTTTTTGGTACACTATAATTCAATAATTTATATCTTTCATTATATACGATCAGTATCGTTGAAAATTTTTGTATACTTGCGTAATATAATGCGCTACTTTATATTAATTTTTCGAGCGATTTGAAAAAATATTTATTGTTTTATGTATCTCATTTTATGAACTAATGAATAAATTTTCAATTTTGAAAGATTTTTATTTGGTTTCGAATAAGCTACGAGATCTCTAACATTCCATGCATTTAAAAAATACAATTACATGATGTTATTTAGTTATTTGGGGTTGAAAATTTCATAACAGATTGGATAATTTCGATAGGATTACCCGTTTCGCCTACTTGAAAATTTACCACTCCGCCCACTTCTCTGACTTTGCTCCATTATTACCGTATCATTTCATATAGGTAATCACATGCTAATGTTTCAAACGTCAATATGCAAATATTCAAATGATTTACCTTAGAAAATCTGCTCTGACATGATTTGAAGCAATCCAAACAATCCCACTGCACATTTTCACAACAGTACACGCAACTCTTCATTTCCAATGTTACGCACAAACTGCACACCTCCTTTGAGACTTTGATTTCTTCCCAGCTGCAGGAATAGTCTTTAGGAAATCTATTTTTGTGATTCTTGGTACTAAATTGTGTAATGAGTGACGGCCAAGTCCAAACAGTTCGTATGACGTTGGATATTTCAAAAATATTACCTCGCCCAATGGCACGCGAAATGATAAGTCAAATTTTTAGACGTGTTTTTCCTGTGAACAACATATGAATTTAGGACTGCCTCATTCAATAGTCTCCTAAATAACTTCATACATCACTTGTAATGGCGTTTTCTTTCCATTACGTACGAATGCAATAACAGGCCCTTGAAATTCACCCCACCAATGATTTTATTATAGCCTAACACACAAACAGACTTCCGAGTCCCTTTTTTGCCTTTCAATACTATTCCCATTTCGTAGGATCCCCAATTATAAAAAAACACAGGAAGTACACCCGATGAGAATTTCAGCACACTGCCTGAACGAACACCACACATCATGAATGACTCTGGTGGACTGGGTGGACTGAAGCTCGTGGTTTAGAAGCTTCCTCAAGAGGCGAGAAAATATCTCGAAGGGGCCCTGGTATACGCTGACTGTTTAGATGGGATCTTATCTTCGTTGATTACTGTCCAGAAAAAAAAATAAAAAAATAAATGCAGAGCGAAGCACATGGCCCCTTCGCTTAGGACGCTTAGGACTAACGAGGCGGACCAAACACACTTGGGGCTCGAGGTGACGACAAACAAGGAGAAGACGGAGAGATGGCATTGAGCTTAGAAGATACCGTATCTCAAGCTAAATTAGCTGACCCTTCTAGACGTCTCTCAAGCAGAATAGGCGGAAGTTTTCATGATAGAACAGTTGAAGGAAGGCGTTGAGTATTTGGACCGAAGTCGTCAAGGCACTGGTTTAAAACGGAATTTTATTGAAGCATTTTTTAAAAATCTTGAAGGCATAAAACCGCTATGAATATTTTATTGAAAAGGAAAAACATTTCTTCAAAAGATAGAGTAATTAGTTTTAATTTAACATACAATGTCTGGCGGAGAAAAAATATTATAAACAGTAGGTCAGGAAGCGTACTGGGTACGCATGACGGCGGCATACGAAATTTAAAGGGCGCGTACTGGGTACGCATGACGGCGTTGAGGGGTTAATGCCCAGACGTATCTTTAGATACGTCACAATTTAAAAATTACTAAATACTCTGTGGTTTGTTGTTAATGATATTTCTTTACGTTATATGACAGAATAAAGTCTTCAAATGGTATACAAGTGATATAGATTATTTTAGCCAATATTAGCTATTGTTATGCTTACTTACACATGACTGGTCATGAACTACTCAGAAATTGCTATGCTATGGTTATGTGAAAATTAAATTTTCACATAAACCATTGAGTTATCTGAATCCAGTTTTGACCTGTTTTATTTTAAATGTATAAGGAATATTATCTTTTTAAAGAGATTCATTTTTCTGTCAAGCTCATAACAAAACTAATCAATAAAGTTTTGACGTATCTAAAGATACGTCTGGGCACTTGTGGCACCAAAAAGTCATGTTTTGACTTATAGGTATGTTTCATTCTATTTATTGAATTATGAACAAATAAAAATTTTATAAACCTAAGTAAGTGATAGATCGAAGACAGTTTTATGTTCCTGCCATTTCATGAAGTATAATATTGAATAAAGTTTCTTCTCCTGACCTTCCTTATTATAACAATAATGTAATGTTTATGCTCTTGGAGTATAGGTCATGATAAATTAAACTCACATTTGGCCAACGTTTCGGAGATTTATTCTCCTTCCTCAGGGCTCTTATTTATAATGAATGTTTACAAAGAAAATAAAGAAAATAAATTAATTAAGTGGTTACAAAAATTTGAATACAATTGTGCAGTACAAATTCATTGGTAAATTAAAAATTGTGTACAGAATTAAACAACATACCTGTGATAGAAAAGTTTCGTTACTAGGCTAATCATGGTTACTTATAAATATTGATTCATTTGTTAACAAATGGTATCTAAATTGTACTAAACAATTTTCATTTCGATGAATTAAATAATAATATATTTTGCTTAGGTGTTCGATGTCTGATCTTTTATTGCTATTGTTATTTGATTTTGAACTCGTCTACTTACATAAGTCAAGAAAACAGCATAGTGGCTCCCATTTACCGCTGAGAAGAGAAGACGTACCTTAGTGATGGAGCAGAGGTAAAACAAATCTGAAATAGCTCTAACATAAGCGCTGTCAGCAGAAAAAATTCAAGACAAATATTATGAACAATTGTAAAAAATGTTGGTACATTCTTCGTACGTACAAATCGAAGTGATTTATGAAGTGTTTGGAATATTGCCTCTCTCCGGTCACCGTCTACTTAGTTGATGGCTTTATCGGAGGTCATCTCCAGACTGCACCATCGAAATACTTTCTCAGTCGATGCGAAGGAACAGGTTTGAAGGAATGTTAAGGTTTCTGCATCTGGCAGATAATTATTATAATGGGAAGAATGATGGCAAGGATAGGCTATATAAAGTTCAACCTTAGTTTGAGGTTTTGAACTAGACTTTCAAAATTGTAAGCGCTGGAGAATATTGTTTGGTGGATGAATCAATTAACCTCTACTATGGTAGATATGGCTGCAAGCAATGTATTAGAGGGAAACGAGTGAGATTATGGTTAAAATTATGGTATATTTTCGAATCAAGTCACCCTTTATCATGCTGTAGCCAACCTTCAGAGAACAGATCTTGGTCAAGGACTACTTTTAGGACTAGTGGATGAGTGAAAATACCACCAGGTACAAACATATTTGCTGACAACTTATTCATATCAGAATTGATTACTATTAGCATACATAAAAAAATGAAAACTCCTGTTTGTTATTCTGTTTCCGAAATGCAAGTGCCAATCGCGGACTACAATTCTCACATGGGTGGAGTGGACATGTGTGATCAATTCCTGGCAAATTACCGGACAACAATCAGGAATAAAAATGGTGGTTCAAATATTTTAGATGAGACTTGGATGTATCAGTTGTACAGGGATGGTTACGGTATAAAAAACTCGGATACAGTATCACACTGCTGTAAAATTTCAAAATGCAAATGTAAATTGTTCATGTTATAATACTATAATAATACTCAAAATTATATTATTTGATGCATAATAATACAAATTCAAGTATTAAAAACTACTGATGAAGGCATGGGTAATGAATAACATAGCAAAAACGAGCATTAACACAATTAAATGATAATGTGTATTTTTGACCCCTTAAGTGCCCAGATGTATCTTAAGATACGTGTAGGATTAAGTACTATGCAAATGTTAGAGATTTTTTAAAATATTTTTTCCGGCATCAGGTATAATGTGTTATCATAATTTAAGCAAAAAAAGTAAAATTTTTTAGAAAAAATTCTTCTGGGCATTAATGGGTTAATATTCTTGTTACAAACGCAATTTCACCTCTCGAATTGAAAAAATTAAAAAAAGTGAGTTTGATAAGAATATTCTTGTAACAAACGCGAATTCACTACTCAAAATGAAAAAATTTAAAAAGGTGAGTTTGATAGAGATTTTCTTGTTACAAACACAAATTCACCGCTCGAAATGAAAAAATTAAGAAAGTGAATTTGTTACAAACACGAATTCAACACTCGAAATGAAAAAATTAAAAAAGTGAGATTGATATGAATATTTTTGTTACAAACGCTAATACACCACTCGAATTGAAAGAATTAAAAAAGTGAAATTGAATGAATATTCCTATTACAAACGCAAATTCACTTCTCAAAATAAAAACATTAAAAAAGTGAGTTTGATATGGTTTTTCTTGTTAGAAACACTAATTGACCACTCCAAAAAACAATTAAGGTGAGTTTGGTATTACTATTTTTGTTACAAACGCAAATTCACCACTCGAAACGAAAAAATTAAAGAAGTGATTTCGATATTCTTGTTACAAAGGCGAATTCATTTTTAAAAATGAAAGTAATAAAAAAGTGAGTATATCTTACTAAAACGCGAAGTCATCACTGGAAATGAAAAAAATAAAGAGTAAGTTTGATATTAATATTCTTGTTACAAACGCAATTTCACCTCTCGATTTGAAAAAATTAAAAAAAGTGAGTTTGATGAGAATATTCTTGTAACAAACGCGAATTCACTACTCAAAATGAAAAAATTTAAAAAGGTGAGTTTGATAGAGTTTTTCTTGTTAAAAACACAAATTCACCGCTCGAAATGAAAAAATTAAGAAAGTGAATTTGTTACAAACACGAATTCACCACTCAAAATGAAAAAAATAAAATGGTGAGTTTTATATGAATATTCTTGTTACAAACGTGAATTCACTAATAGAAATGAAAAAAATTAAAGTGGCTTTCATATGAGTTCAAATGAAAATATTAAAAATTGAGTTTAACATGTTTTTTCTTGCTACAAACGCGAAATCAGCACTCGCAAAGCAAAACATAAAAAGTGAGATTGATCTGAATAATCTTATTACCAAAACGAACTTTTACTCGAAATGAAAAATTAAATAATTGAGTTCGATAAAGTTTTTATGTTTGAAACACGAGTTCACCTCACGCAATGACAAATAAAAAATTAATTTTATATAAGTATTCTTGCTAAACACTCGAATTTGCACACGAAATGAAAAAATTAAAAATGTGAGTTTGATTTTAAGATTCTTGTTATAAACACGAATTCACCACGCGAAATGTAAAAATTAAAAAGTTTGTTTGATATGAAGTCTTGTCACAAACACGAGTTAACAACTCGAATTGAAAAAATTAAAAAACTGAGTTTGATATGAATATTCTTATTACAAACGCAAATATTCACTCGAAATGAAAAAATTAAATATATGAGTTTGATATGAATATTCTTGATCCAAACACGATTTCCCAACTCGAAATGAAAAAATTAAAAAAGTGAGTGTGATATGATATAATGCGTTGGGTTGGGTAGGTTGGATATCGGTGATAAGTTTCATTTCTAATGCATTAATAGCTTAAAATATTCTACGACCTGTTGTCCCTTTGCGAGGTCACTGAAGGACATGAACAAAAGTCATTGAAGGTCATTGACCATTCAAGGTCATTCAAGGTCATTGACCGTTCAAGGTCATTCAAGGTCATTGACCGTTCAAGGTCATTCAAGGCTATTGATCGTTCAAGGTCATTTAAGGTCATTGACCTTTCAAGGTCATTCAAGGTAATTGACCTTTCAAGGTCATTCAAGATCATCGACCTTTCAAGGTCATTCAAGATAATCGACCTTTCAAGGTCATTCAAGGTCATTGACCGTTCAAGGTCATTCAAGGTTATTAACCGTTCAAAGGTCACCCAAGGCTATTGATCGTTCAATGTCATACAAGGTCATTGTCCGTTCAAGGTTTTCAATGCCATTGACTTTTCAAGGTCATTCAAGGTCATTGACCGTTCAAGGTCATTCAAGGTTATTGACCTTTCAAGGTCATTCAAGGTCATTGACCGTTCAAGGTCATTCAAGGTCATTGACCGTTCAAGGTCATTCATGGCTATTGACCGTTCAAGGTCATTCAAAGTCATTGACCGTTCAAGGTCACCCAAGGCTATTGATCGTTCAATATCATTCAAGGTCATTGTCCGTTCAAGGTTTTCAAAGTCATTGATCTTTAAAGGTCATTCAAGGTCATTGACCGTTGAAAGTCATTCAAGGTCATTGACCTTTCATGGTCATTCAAGGTCATTGACCGTTCAAGGTCATTCAAGGTCATTGACCGTTCAAGGTCATTCAAGGCTATTGATCGTTCAATGTCGCTCAAGGTCATTGACCGTTGACGCTAATTCAATGTCATTGACTCTTCAAGGTCCTTCAAGATCGTTGAACGGGTAAGGTCATTCAAGGTTATTGACCGTTCAAGATCATTTAAAAAATTTAATTTAAAAATATAAAAAGGTTAGTTTGGTATGAATATTCTCACTTATAAACGCTAGTTGTCTACCGGAAATGATAAAATGAAAAATGTCAGTTTTATATGAATGTTCTTCTTAAAAACACGAATTCAACACTCGAAATGAAAAAAAAAGTAGGATTGATATGAATATTTTTGTTACAAACGCTAATACACCACTCGAATTGAAAGAATTAAAAAAGTGAAATTGAATGAATATTCCTATTACAAACGCAAATTCAATTCTCAAAATAAAAACATTAAAAAAGTGAGTTTGATATGGTTTTTCTTGTTAGAAACACTATTTGACCACTCCAAAAAACAATAAGTTGAGTTTGGTATTACTATTTTTGTTACAAACGCAAATTCACCACTCGAAACGAAAAAATTAAAGAAGTAATTTCGATATTCTTGTTACAAAGGCGAATTCATTTTTAAAAATTAAAGTATTAAAAAAGTGAGTATATCTTACTACAAACGCGAAGTCATCACTGGAAATGAAAAAAATAAAAAGTAAATTTGATAATAATATTCTTGTTACAAACGCAATTTCACCTCTCGATTTGAAAAAATTAAAAAAAGTGAGTTTGATGAGAATATTCTTGTAACAAACGCGAATTCACAACTAGAAATGAAAAAAATTAAAGTGGCTTTCATATGAGTTCAAATGAAAATATAAAAAATTGAGTTTTACATGTTTTTTCTTGCTACAAACGCGAAATCAGCACTCGCAAAGCAAAACATAAAAAGTGAGATTGATCTGAATAATCTTGTTACCAAAACGAACTTTTACTCGAAATGATAAATTAAATAATTGAGTTCGATAAAGTTTTTATATTTGAAACACGAATTCACCTCACCCAATGACAAATAAAAAATTAATTTTATATAAGTATTCTTGCTAAACACTCGAATTTGCACACGAAATGAAAAAATTAAAAATGTGAGTTTGATATTAATATTCTTGTTACATACACGAATTCAACTCGCGAAATGTAAAAATTAAAAAGTTTGTTTGATATGAATAGTCTTGTCACAAACACGAGTTAACAACTCGAATTGAAAAAATTAAAAAAGTGAGTTTGAAATGAATATTCTTGTTACAAACGCAAATATTCACTCGAAATGAAAAAATTAAGAATATTCTTGATCCAAACACGATTTCCCAACTCGAAATGAAAAAATTAAAAAAGTGAGTGCGATATGAATATAATGGGTTGGGTTGGGTAGGTTGGATATCGGTGATAAGTTTCATTTCTAATGCATAAATAGCTTAAAATATTCTACGATCTGTTGTCCTTTGCGAGGTCAATGAAGGACATGCACAAAAGTCATTCAAGGTCATTAATCTTTCAAGATCATTCAAGGTCATTGACCGTTCAAGGTCATTCAAGGCTATTGATTGTTCAAGGCCATTCAAGGTCATTGACATTTCAAGGTTATTCGAGGCCATTGACCTTTCAAGGTCATTCAAGGTCATTGACCTTTCAAGGTCATTCAAGGTCATTAACCGTTCAAGGTCACCCAAGGCTATTGATCGTTCACTGACATTCAAGGTCATTGTCCGTTCAAGGTTTTCAAAGTCATTGATCTTTCAAGGTCATTCAAGGTCATAACCGTTCAAGGTCATTCAAGGTTATTGACGTTTCAAGGTCATTCAAGGTCATTGACCGTTCAAGGTCATTCAAGGTCATTGAATTTTCAAGGTCATTCAAGGTCATTGACCTTTCAAGGTCATTCAAGGTCATTGACCTTTCAATGTCATTCATGGTCATTAACCGTTCAAGGTCATTCAAAGTCATTGACCTTTCAAGGTCATTTAACGTCATTGACCATTCAAGGTCATTCAAGGTCATTGACCTTTCAAGGTCATTTAAGGTCATTGACCGTTCAATGTCATTCAAGGCTATTGATCGTTAAAGGCCATTCAAGGTCATTGACATTTCAAGGTCATTGACCTTTCAAGGTCATTCTAGGTCATTGGCCCTTCAAGGTCATTTAAGGACATTGACCTTTCAAGGTCATTCAAGGTTATCAATCGTTCAAGGTCACCCAAGGCTATTGATCGTTCAATGTCATTCAAGGTCATTGTCCATTCAAGGTTTTCAAAGTCATTGACCTTTCAAGGTCATTCAAGGTCATTGACCGTTCAAGGTCATTCAAGGTTATTATTCTTTCAAGGTCATCCAAGGTCATTGCCCTTTCAAGGTCATTGACCTTTCAAGATCATTCAAGGTCATTGACCTTTCAAGGTCATTAACCGTTCAAGGTCAATCAAGGTCATTGACTGTTCAAGGTCATTCAAGGCTATTGATCGTTTAAGGTCATTCAAGGTCATTGACCTTTCAAGGTCGTTCAGGGTCATTGACCGTTCAGGGTCATTCAAGGTCATTGATCTTTCAAGGTCATTTAAGATCATCGACCGTTCAAGGTCATTCAAGGTCATTGACCTTTCAAGGTCATTCAAGGTCATTTACCGTTCAAGGTCGTTCAAGGGCTTTGACCTTTCAAGGTCATTCAAGGGCATTGACCGTTCAAGGTCATTCAAGGTCATTGACCTTTCAAGGTCATTCAAGGTCATTGACCGTTCAAGGTCGTTCAAGGGCATTGACCTTTCAAGGTCATTCAAGGTCATTTACCGTTCAAGGTCATTCAAGGTCATTGAACTTTCAAGGTCATTCAAGGTCATTGACATTTCAAGGTCATTCGAGGCCATTGACCTTTCAAGGTCATTCAAGGTCATTGACCTTTCAAGGTCATTCAAGGTCATTGACCGTTCAAGGTCATTCAAGGTCATTGAACTTTCAAGGTCATACAAGGTCATTGACCTTTCAAGGTCATTCAAGGTCATTGACCTTTCAAGGTCATTGACCTTTCAAGGTCATTCAAGGTCATTAACCGTTCAAGGTCACCGAAGGCTATTGATCGTTCAATGACATTCAAGGTTATTGTCCGTTCAAGGTTTTCAAAGTCATTGACCGTTCAAGGTCTTCAAGGTTATTGACCTTTCAAGGTCCTTCAAGGTCATTGACCGTTCAAGGTCATTCAAGGTCATTAACCGTTCAAGGTCATTCAAAGTCATTGACCTTTCAAGGTCATTCAAGGTCATTGGCCGTTCAAGGTCATTCAAGGTCATTGACCGTTCAAGGTCACTCATTTAAGGTCATTCAAGGTCATTGACCGTTGAAAGTCATTCAAGGTCATTGACCTTTCATGGTCATTCAAGCTCATTGACCGTTCAAGGACATTCAAGGTCATTGACCGTTCAAGGTCATTCAAGGCTATTGATCGTTCAAAGTCGCTCAAGGTCATTGACCATTGACGGTAAATCAATATCATTGACACTTCAAGGTCCTTCAAGATCGTTGAACGGGTAAGGTCATTCAAGGTTAATGACCGTTCAAGGTCATTTAAAAAAATTTTTAAAAATATAAAAAGGTTAGTTTGGTATGAATATTCTCACTAATAAACGCTAGTTGTCTACCGGAAATGATAAAATGAAAAATGTCAGTTTTATATGAATGTTCTTCTTAGAAACACGAATTCAACAATCGAAATGAAAAAATAAAAAAAGTATTATTGATATGAATATTTTTGTTTTAAACGCTAATACACCACTCGAATTGAAAGAATTAAAAAAGTGAAATTGAATGAATATTCCTATTACAAACGAAAATTCACTTCTCAAAATGAAAACATTAAAAAAGTGAGTTTGATATGGTTTTTCTTGTTAGAAACACTAATTGACCTCTCCAAAAAACAATTAAGGTGAGTTTGGTATAGATATTTTTGGTACAAACGCAAATTCACCACTCGAAACGAAAAAATTAAAGAAGTGATTTCGATATTCTTGTTACAAAGGCGAATTCATGTTTAAAAATGAAAGTTTTAAAAAATTGAGTATATCTTACTACAAACGCGAAGTCATCACGGGAAATGAAAAAAATAAAATGTAAGTTTGATATTTATTATCTTGTTACAAACGCAATTTCACCTCTCGATTTGAAAAAATTAAAAAAAGTGAGTTTGATGAGAATATTCTTGTAACAAACGCTAATTCACAACTAGAAATGAAAAAAATTAAAGTGGCTTTCATATGAGTTCAAATGAAAATATTAAAAATTGAGTTTTACATGTTTTTTCTTGCTATAAACGAACTTTTACTCGAAATGAAAAATTAAATAATTGAGTTCGATAAAGTTTATATATTTGAAACCCGAATTCACCTCACGCAATGACAAAAAAAAATGAATTTTATATAAGTATTCTTGCTAAACACTCGAATTTGCACACGAAATGAAAAAATTAAAAATGTGAGTTTGATATTAATATTCTTGTTACATACACGAATTCAACTCGCGAAATGTAAAAATTAAAGTTTGTTTGATATGAATAGTCTTGTCACAAACACGAGTTAACAACTCGAATTGAAAAAATTAAAAAAGTGAGTTTGAAATGAATATTCTTGTTACAAACTCAAAAATTTACTCGAAATGAAAAAATTAAGAATATTCTTGATCCAAACACGATTTCCCAACTCGAAATGAAAAAATTAAAAAAGTGAGTGTGATATGAATATAATGGGTTGGGTTGGGTAGGTTGGATATCGGAGATAAGTTTAATTCCAAATCATTAATAGCTTAAAATATTCTACGACCTGTTGTCCCTTTGCGAGGTCACTGAAGGACATGAACAAAAGTCATTAAAGGTCATTTACATTTTAAGGTCATTGACCTTTCAAGGTCATTCAAGGTAATTGACCGTTCAAGGTCATTCAAGGTCATTGACCGTTTAAGGTCATTCAAGGTCATTGACCTTTCAAGGTCATTCAAGGTCATTTACCGTTTAAGGTTACCCAAGGCTATTGATCGTTCACTGACATTCAAGGTCATTGTCCGTTAAAGGTTTTCAAAGTCATTGATCTTTCAAGGTCCTTCAAGGTCATTGACCGTTTAAGGTCATTCAAGGTCATTGACCTTTCAAGGTCATTCAAGGTCATTGCCCATTGAAGGTTTTCAAAGTCATTTACCTTTCAAGGTCATTCAAGGTCATTTACCGTTCAAATTCATTCAAGGTCATTGACCTTTTAACGTCATTCAAGGTCAATAACCGTTCAAGGTCATTCAAGGCTATTTATCGTTAAAAAACATTCAAAGTCATTGACATTTCAAGGTCATTTGCATTTCAAGGTCATTCAAGGTTATTGACCTTTCAAGGTCATTCAAGGACATTGACCTTTCAAGTTCATTCAAGGTCATTAACCGTTCAAGGTCACCCAAGGCTATTGATCGTTCAATGTCATTCAAGGTCACTGTACATTCAAGGGTTTCAAAGTAATTGGTCATTGATTTTTCAAGGTCATTCAAGGTCATTGACCTTTCAAAGTCATTCATGGTCATTGACCTTTCAAGGTCATTCAAGGTCATTGACCTTTCAAGGTCATTCAAGGTCATTGACCGTTCAAGGTTATTCAAGGTCATTGATTGTTCTAGGTTATACAAAGCTATTGACCGCTCAAGGTCATTCAAGGTCATTGACCTCCTAAGGTCACCCAAGGCTATTTATCATTCAATGTCATTCAAGGTCATTGTCCGTTCAAGGTTTTCAAAGTCATTGACCTTTCAAGGTCATTCAATGTCATTGACCGTTCGAAGTCATTCTAGGTCATGGTTCTTGAATAACTTTGAACTCATGACTCATTCAAGGTAGAGGTAATTCAAGGTCATTGACGGTTTAAAGTTATTCAAGGTCATTGACATTTCAAGGTCATTCAAGGTCATTGACCTTTCAAGGTCATTTACCTTTCAAGGTCATTCAAGATCATTGACCGTTCAAGGTCATTCAAGGTCATTGACATTTCAAGGTCATTCAAGGTCATTGACCGTTCAAGGTCATTCAAGGTCATTGACCTTTCAAGGTCACCCAAGGCTATTGATCATTCAATGTCATTCAAGGTCATTGTCCGTTCAAGGTTTTCAAAGTCATCGACCTTTCAAGGTCATTCAAGGTCTTTGACCGTTCAAAGTCATTCAAGGTCATGGACATTGAATGACTTTGAACTCATGACTCATTCAAGGTCGAGGTCATTCAAGGTCATTGACGGTTCAAAGTCATTCAAGGTCATAAACATTTCAAGGTCATTCAAGGTCATTGACCTTTCAACGTCATTCAAGGTCATTGACCGTACAAGGTCATTCAAGGTCATTGATCTTTCAAGGTCATTCAAGGTCATTGACCTTTAAAGGTCATTTAAGGTCATTGACCGTTGAAAGTCATTCAAGGTTATTGACATTTCAAGGTCATTCATGGTAATTAACCGTTCAAGGTCACCCAAGGCTATTGATCGTTCAATGTCATTCAAGGTCTTTAACCATTCAAGGTCACCCAAGGCTATTGATCGTTCAATGTCATTCAAGGTCATTGTCCGTTGAAGGTAATTCAAAGTCATTGACCCTTCAAGGTCATTCAAGGTCATTGACCGTTCAAGGTCATTCAAGGTTATTGACCTTTCAAGGTCATTCAAGGTCATTGACCGTTCAAGGTCATTCAAGGTCATTGACCTTTCAAGGTCATTTAAAGTAATTGACCTTTCAAGGTCATTCAAGGTCATTGGCCGTTCAAGGTCATACAAGGTCATTGGCCGTTCAAGGTCATTCAAGGTCATTGACCGTTCAAGGTAATTCAAAGTCATTGACTCTTCAAGGTCCTTCAAGATCATTGACCGGGTAAGGTCATTGAATGTTATTGACCGTTCAGGGTCATTTAAAATATAAATTAAAAAATAATAAAAGGTTAGTTTGGTATAAATATTCTTACTAATAAACGCTTGTTCTCTACCGGAAAGGATAGAATGAAAAATGTCAGTTTTATATGAATGTTCTTCTTAGAAACACGAATTCAACACTCGAAATGAAAAAATTAAAAAAGTGAGATTGATATGAATATTTTTGTTACAAACGCAAATACACCACTCGAATTGAAAGAATTTAAAAAGTGAAATTGAATTAATATTCCTATTACAAACGCAAATTCATTTCTCAAAATGAAAACATTAAAAAAGTGAGTATGATATGGTTTTTCTTGTTACAGACACTAATTGACCACTCCAAATAAAAATATTAAGGTAAGTTTGGTATAACTATTTTTGTTACAAACGCGAATTCACCACTCGAAACGAAAAAATTAAAGAAGTTATATCGATATTTTGTTACAAAGGCGAATTCATTTTTAAAAACGAAAGTAATAAATAAGTGAGTATATCTTACTATAAACGCGAAGTCATCACTGGAAATGAAAAAAATAAAAAGTAACTTTGATCTTAATTTTCTTGTTACAAACGCAATTTCAACTCTCGAAATGAAAATATTAAAATATAGTGAGTTTGATGAAAATATTTTTGTAACAAACGCGTATTCACTACTCAAAATTAATAAATTTCAAAATGTGAATTTGATAGAGTTTTTCTTGTTACAAACACAAATTCACCGCTCGAAATGAAAAAATTAAGACAGTTAATTTGTTACAAACAAGTATTCACCACTCAAAATAAAATAATTAAAAAGGTGAGTTTGATATGAATATTCTTGTTACAAACGTGAATTCACTACTAAAAATGAAAAAAATTAAAGTGTCTTTCATATGAGTTCATATGAAAATATTAAAAAAGTGAGTATTACATGTTTTTTTCTTGCTACAAACAAGAAATCAACACTCGCAAAGCAAAACTTAAAAAGTGAGATCGATCTGAATATTCTTGTTACCAAAACGAACTTTTACTCGAAATGGAAAATTAAATAATTGAGTTTGATATAGTTTTTATGTTTGAAACACGAATTCACCTCACGAAATGACAAATTAAAAAGTGAGTTTTATATAAGAATTCTTGCAAAACACTCGAATTTGCACACGAAATGAAAAAATTTAAAATGTGAGTTTGATATTAAGATTCTTGTTACAAACACGAATTGACCACGCGAAATGTAAAAATTAAGAAGTTTATTTGATATGAATATTCTTGTCACAAACTTGAGTGAACAACTCGAAATGAAAAAATTAAAAAAGTGAGTGTGATATGAATATAATGGGTTGGGTTGGGTTGGTTGGATATCGGTGATACGTTTCATTTTTAATGCTTTAATAGCTTAAAATATTCTACGACCTGTTGTCCCTTTGCGAGGTCACTGAAGGACATGAACAAAAGTCATTGAAGGTCATTGACATCTCAAGGTCATTCAAGGTCATTGACCTTTCAAGGTAATTCAAGGTCATTGACCGTTCAAGGTCATTCAAGGCTATTGATCGTTCAAGGTCATTCAATGTCATTGACCTTTCAAGGTCATTCAAGGTCATTGACCTCTCAAGGTCATTCAAGGTTCTTGACATTTCAAGGTCATTCAAGGTCATTGACCGTTAAAGGTTATTCAAGGTCATTGACCGTTCAAGGTCATTCAAGGTCATTGACCGTTCAAGGTCATTCAAGGTCATTGACCGTTCAAGGTCATTAAGGCAAATGAACGTTCGAGGTCATTGACCTTTCAAGGTCATTCTAGGTCATTGACCTTTCAAGGTCATTCAAGGTCATTGACCTTTCAAGGTCATTCGAGGTCATTGACCTTTCAAGGTCATTCGAGGTCATTGACCTTTCAAGGTCATTCAAGGTCATTGACCTTTCAAGGTCATTCAAGGTAATTGACCGTTCAAGGTCATTCAAGGTCGTTGATAGTTCTAGGTCATACAAAGCTATTTAAATCTCAGATCATTCAAGGTCATTGAACTTTCAAGGTCACCCAAAGCTATTGATCATTCAATGTCATTAAAGTTCATTGTCCGTTCAAGGTTTTCAAAGTCATTGACCTTTCAAGGTCATTCAAGGTCATTGACCTTGAATGACTTTGAACTCATGACTCAATCAAGGTCGGGGTCATTCAAGGTCATTGATATTTCAAAGTCATTCAAGGTCATTGACATATGAAGGTCATTCAAGGTCATTGACCTTTCAAGGTCATTCAAGGTCATGACCTTGAATGACCTTGAGCGGTCAATGACCTTGAATGACCATGAAAGGTCAATGACATTGAATGACTTTCAACGGTCAATGACCTTGAATGACCTTGAAAGGTCAATGACCTTGAATGACCTTGAAAGGTCAATGAACTTGAATGACCTTGAACGGTCAATGACCTTGAACGGTCAATGACCTTGAATGACCTTGAACGGCCAATGACCTTGAATGACCTTGAAAGGTCAATTACTTTAAATGACCTTAAAAGGTCAATGACCTTGAATGACCTTGAAAGGTCAATAACCTTGAATGACCTTGAACGGTCAATGACCTTGAATGACCTTGAAAGGTCATTGACCTTTCAAGGTCATTCAAGGTCATTGACCGTTGAAAGTCATTCAAGGTCATTGACCTTTCAAGGTCATTCAAGGTCATTGACCGTTCAAGGTCATTCAAGGTCATTGGCCGTTCAAGGTCATTCAAGGTCATTGACCGTTCAAGGTAATTCAAAGTCATTGACTCTTCAAGGTCCTTCAAGATCATTGACCGGGTAAGGTCATTGAATGTTATTGACCGTTCAAGGTCATTTAAAAAATTAAATTAAAAAATAATAAAAGGTTAGTTTGGTATAAATATTCTTACTAATAAACGCTAGTTCTCTACCGGAAATGATAGAATGAAAAATGTCAGTTTTATATGAATGTTCTTCTTAGAAACACGAATTCAACACTCGAAATGAAAAAATTAAAAAAGTGAGATTGATATGAATATTTTTGTTACAAACGCAAATACACCACTCGAATTGAAAGAATTTAAAAAGTGAAATTGAATTAATATTCCTATTACAAACGCAAATTCATTTCTCAAAATGAAAACATTAAAAAAGTGAGTATGATATGGTTTTTCTTGTTACAGACACTAATTGACCACTCCAAATAAAAATATTAAGGTAAGTTTGGTATTACTATTTTTGTTACAAACGCGAATTCACCACTCGAAACGAAAAAATTAAAGAAGTTATATCGATATTTTGTTACAAAGGCGAATTCATTTTTAAAAACGAAAGTAATAAATAAGTGAGTATCTTCTCCTTATATATAACATCGCATGTGTAACCACTCACTCACTCATGTTTACTACTTCCCGACCACTTCCAGAAGAGCTAGAGAGCTGAAATTTGTTGCACCGGTGGAGAAAAAATATTCATCGGGAGGAAAATTCCTAAAACTCGAAAAAGTTGATTAGTTTTCGAGATATATCGACTTGAATTAACATGGGAGCCTTATGGGACTAAAACTTTTTCCCAATTATTGCGTATTTGTTAATGTTTCAGGGAGATGAGATTCCTGTGACAAAAACTAGATTTTTTGGTCAATTTTTTGATTGATTGTTATTGCGATATTTTGATAAAAAGTATTTTTTATGATTTTTTGAAAATTTCCTATGCTTTTCTTACGGGCCTATCTTTGGAATTTTTTTTGACCAACTTGCAATAATCGTAGGACAAATTCCTTGAAACGCAAGATACTAGATTTTTTGCTTGATTTTTTGGCTATCTTGGAATATTCACAAGTCGAAAGAATTCCGAGGAATAAACGATTTTCGATTTTCCATTGTCGAGGAGACGAATATTTAATTTCGGATTTCGGCTTTGAGACTTCGGCATATGAAAATTTGGAATCTCCGTGAAAACCCTTAGAGGGTACTCCGTACCCTCACGCCCTACCCTGTTTTTCCGATAACCCTCTTGGTTAATTCATAATAAAATTCCGAAAAATATCCTGCACGTGAGAAAATCATTGTCGCCATTATTTTGTGAAGCACACGATCTTGAATAACTTGGCAACCGTTCAAGTTAGAGGAATGAAATTTTCAGGGTAATACTATTATCAAAAAAGACAACTTTTGAAATGATAACCATTCCACTCGATCGATTCATGTGAGAGTTATATCGATACCAATCTCCTTGGATACGCTTTATTCGCTAATAACTTTTTCGTTAGTCAAGGTATGATTACGAAATTCAAATTTAATACTAAAGTTGACGTGCTCAATCTGGCAAAAGTTAAATCAAGCGGATCGAATAATTAGAAGCGAAGATATAATCGATCCAAGGGTGCATTCGATATATGCCTTTTTCAGACTTATTTACATAGTTACGGGGATGCAATTTTTAATTATTTGCTAAGACAGCAACGTTTTATACGTACATGTAAATTATTTTGATGAGTAATGATTCCTAATGAAGATATATCGAAATGAAATAATATCGATAGGTCTAATTTTCTCCATTGTTATTGAGAGTACCAGTTTGAAATTTTTAGGGTTGAACGTGAATGGTGATATAAGATTTTTGTTATATTTTGGTCTCCATGGCAACCTTGGTTTATGTTAATGCCGAAATATATTTTCAATGTAAAGTAAATGGGGATATATCAAAATCGTTTCATACAAGTTTCCTCTTTCGCGAGATTTTTATTTATTTATTTATTTATTTATTTATTAAATTATCCAAACACAGCCAAAATGGCCTTTACATTGAATACAAAACATAAAATCTGCAGCTTTAACAAATGTAAACTATAAAAAAAAAATATATACAAAGGATATAAAAAAGAAAAAAAAAATGAAAAAAAATGGATTCAGTAGATGGCTTTTCGAAGCTGCCTCTTGAATGACCTGATGGGCATTGAAAGATCCAGGGAAGGGTGAGTACTCGAAATGGCATTGAAAGAGGTAGGGAGTCTGTAAAAAAGTGATCTCTGAGAGAGAGAAAGACGGAATTTAGGTTGGTGTAGTAGGTGGTTATTACGGAAGGAGCGAGAGGGAATGTGGAGTGAAAAGAAAGGCATCATATCTGAGGATCGGAACTTGCCATTTAAGGCATTGTAAATGAAGGAAATATCATGGAAATTCCTACGGGAGGATAGTGGGACCAATGATAGGGCAGACATTACTTCAGAGCGAGAAGAATTACGGAGGTGAGGAACACGGTGTCGGACTACTGAAATAAAGAAATTAACTGGGCGTTCAAGAGTTTTAAGGTTGGAGGGGCTGGCAGTGGAGTAAATGACGGAGCAGTACTCGAGGATTGGGAGAACGCAACCGGTGAAAATAGCTCTCATGGCGATTGGATCGGTAACAGAAGTGAGTCGATAAAGAACTCCTACAACTGACATGGCCTTGGATTTCATTTTGTTAAGGTGCGGAAGAAAAGTTAGTTTGGGGTCGAAAGTAACACCCAGGTCATTGATGGAGGAAGCAATCGGAACAATTCCATTAAAAATAGTATATTTATGAGGAGTGGGGGTGCGTTTTAAAGAAAAAGGTATGTATTTTGATTTGCTTGTATTAATTTTGAGTTGCCACTGAAGGCACCAAGCCTCGAGGGAATGAAGGGAAGACTGCAAAGACTGAGAGTCAGAAGTATTCTCAACTCTTTTGAATATTTTGCAGTCGTCTGCAAAGAGGAGAATTCCGCATGCGTTAGTAAGTGCACAGCTCGTAATATCGTCAACGAAAAGGGAAAAGAGAAGAGGTCCGAGAACGCTGCCTTGGGGGACACCTGAAAGGATGGGGATGCTCGGAGAAGACGCTCCGTCAAGAACAACTCGCTGAGTGCGGTCGGTTAGGAAATTCGATAGTATAGATAGGAAAGAGCCGTGGATATTGTAGCGATGAGACAGTTTGTGGATAAGAAGGGTGTGGTTGACGGAGTCGAAAGCTTTAGCAAAGTCAATGTAGCAAACGTCTAGTTGAGAAGAGGCTTCGAAAGCAGCGGTGATATGCTGATGTAGGATAGATAGGTTCGTAACAGTGGAGCTAGCAGGAAGGAAGCCATGCTGCTGGGGTGAGATGTAAGCGATAGTAAATGATAGAAGTCGGTCATGAATAACACGTTCGAATAAAATAGAAAGAATAGGGAGGATAGACACAGGACGATAGTTACTTACATCATCTTTTTTGCCGGATTTTAAAATGGGAGTTACAAGTGCTGTTTTCCAAGTTGAAGGAAATGATCCCGCTGAAAAGAATCGATTGAACAATTTACAGAGGGGGATGTGGAGAGTATCAGCTGTTCGGTGCAGAAAGAGTGATCCGAGGCCGTCGGCTCCAGTGGCTTTGTTGGAAGGCAAAGATTCAAGGAGGCGTAGAGTCTCCTCAGGCGTAACAGAGACCACGGTAAGTGAGTGAGAGCAAACCGGATTAAGTGTTGGAAGTTCGAACTGTGGAGTGGGAGGGGTGAAGTTTGAGGAAAAGTATTTGTTGAAAGCCGAAGGTCGCTCAACCCCCGAGAAAGACTCTTGGCCTGATTTAACGATGGTTGGTATTCGGGTTGATTTCCGTTTCGAGTTAAATAATGACCAGAAGCGTTTAGGGTTAGAAGCCATGTCATCTGTAATTGATTTGATGCTATTACTGTAATCGCGGCGTAAGAGGTTCCGCGACACTCTACGAAGGGAAGAAAATGAGGCATATGTGTGGGGATTGGGAAAAGACTTCCAAAGCTTCCAAGCAGCTCTTTTGTTTTGAAGAACTCGGGAGGTTTCAGCTGTGAGCCACATGGGTTTTTTCTTCGATATTCTTCGGGAGGGAACGAAGTCATTGGTGACACCGTGCACAAAGTCATAAAATACTTCCATAGCGTCCTCCGGGGACCCGCTCTCCAGGAGACCCCAGGGCAGGAGGGAGAGGGTGTAGTTGATGGCTTCCCAGTCGGCCTTCTTCCAAGATTTCACTGACCGCGCTGGTGGCGAAGTTTGGGCAGAATTGCGGTGGGGGAGGGACATGGGCAATGAGAACTCGAGCGAGGAGTGGTCGGAGTTGAAAATATTCCTGCATGTGGTGGGAGAGTTTACACTGAATGAGGAAAGGATGAGATCCAAGGTTGCCAAATTTCTGGTGGGGAAAGGGTTGCACTGGAAAAGGCCCATGCCGTCTATAAAATGATCTATAAGAAACGTGCCATTGTTGTCGGCACTGATGCCACTAGTCTGGGAACTCCATGTGATCGGGAGGTTGAAATCCCCAAGTAGGATTAGGTCACCATGGGTGTGAACGCGGAGGACCGACTCGAGGCATGCCTCTAACACTGATACATCACTTGAAGGGGGACGATAGAAGCAACCAATGAAGAGTTTTTTCTTCCGGATTCCACAACCATCCTCAAGCCGAATTTCTACCCACACTATTTCGCACTCAGTTTCGAGATCGAAACGTCGAGTGGCCGGAATGGTGGAGTTAATCGCCAAAAGTACACCCCCACCACGAGAGCACCGATCACGTCGAAATAACTGGTGACTGTGTGCTAATTCCAATTCACTATCGCCCACTCTATCGCTGAGCCAGGTTTCACACAGGGCTATCACGTCAAAAAAGCAGAGGTCGGAATAGTGGGAGGAAAGTATGGAGAGTTTGTTCTGAAGACTCCGAACGTTCTGGTAATATAATTGAATATCAGGGCCAGGGTTGAGGCTGACGTCCCCGGCTAAGAGAACAAGCAGGGCGAGTAAGTTCCACACAGAGAATGACTTACTCAAGGCAGCCCGACGGGAGCGTCGTCTCGGCGGGCGGCCCAGCGGCTGCCGGCGTAGTTGGAGATGGCGGACGCTGAAGCCACATGCGTAGAAAGCGTTGAAATGAAAATCACCATATCTGACACAGTTGTTGGAAAAACCAATCGTTTCGGAAATATACGGGAATGGGCTGGGTACACAAGACGATACACACACTGAGAGCACCACAAAAGAGAGAATTACCACTGAAAACACCACTATTATACTAGACCTAGGAGTGCGTGGGTGGATTCCGGCGGCCATCTTTTATTAATCAAGATTTATCAAAGATTTATAAAAATATAAGGACATGATCCTTACCATAGAGGTCACATTTAGCAATGATGGACATTCCACTTGATCCATTTCCCTGCAAGAAAAATCGATTAGAAAATCCTGGTTTTATATTTCCCTTATATCTTTTATATTTAATTAGATAAAGGACTGCAACTTTTACCGGTAGATAAAAATAAGGTAAAAAAAAGATAAAAGGTAAATACAACTAATGCAGTTGCTACAGTTGAAGTTGTGATCGATAAAGTTGAACATTTTATATATCCCTTTCGCAGACCTTTTACTATAGCTGCTGGGATAAGACTTAAAAAGGTATGCTAGAAGGTTACTTACTATTCATACGAATAAAATATTTTGCAGAACTACATCCCCTCTTCAGGATATGTCGATATGAAATTATATCGATAAGTGTCATTTTCTCCTATCATGTTATCCGTACCTGCCCGAAATTTTTGTCTTTTAGTTTGATGAAGTGTATGATATTTATAGTAAGTCCATCTTCAGGCAACACACACAAACTGGATGGTTTACCCACGCGGTAAAAGATGTCACGTAAAATTCTTTCGTTGTAAAAAAAACATGGTTTTCCAATATCTAAGCCACGATCAGACATACTTTGGTCTTATTCATTGTCATTGCGAATGCCTATCTAATTGAAAATTGAACCCGATAGTATTCAACTGACATATCTGTCGGAATAATATGGATTCCTTACCTCCAACCGTTAGCCGACTTCACTCTTCCATTCGGCTTCTTATTAATTTTTATAATATGCATTCCATTGAATGTTGAATATGATATGCCAATATTGAGATCTAAGTAAATTCATTATCACGTGTTGAAGTTGAGGTTAATTTCACGGATCAATACCTTTGGCAACTGTGAGGAAGGTCAATGTAACATGAATCAACCATCTTTCCTTTCTTTCCTGGGGTACACCCTCAACTTTTTTGCGTCTTCCTCCCCAAAGACACCTACTGAGAGGGAAATAGCCCTGTCCTCTGCAGTGTCCATACTGATGTACGCAGATTTGGTGTATTATACCACTGCCAAGGAGTACCACCAATTATGCGGTTAATGAATATGGCGAATCTCGGCAAAGGAAAGATAGGATCGAAAGCTATACTGTACAAGGAAAGATATGAATGCACATAGGCGGATCTAGGGGCCATGAGGGCACGTGCCCCCCCCCCCTCAGACTCTTAAAAATATGCAAGATTTTTTATACGGTCCCAATATCATTGCGTTCATTTTGTATTACGAGGTATCCTCATGACCCCCGGAACAAAATCCTGGATACGACCTTGCTTGTGCCTCCCCCCAGGAAGAAATCCGGCATCCGCCCCTGTGAATGCAACTATTTACTGTTTTGAATACATTCTCCTTACATATGCTTAAGGGTTGTTAGGGGAATTTTAATCACTCAATTAAAATACAAGAGTTAAATAACACACTGAATTCAATGCAGAACTACATCCTCTTATCAAGATATATCGATATGAAGTTATATCAGTAGGTGTCATTTTCTCCTACCATATAAACCGTACCTGCCCCAATTTTTTGTCTATTACTGCGATGAAATGTACGATATTTATAGTAAATCCATCCTCAGCCAACACAAACAAACTGAATGGTTTACCATGCGATAAAACCTGTCACGCAAAATTGTGTCTGTGTGAAAAACTAAGTTTTCCAATATCTAAGCCAAAAAAGGACATACTTTAGTCTTATTTATTGTCATTGCGATTGCCAATCTAATTAGAAATTGAACCCGTATGTATTCAATTGGCACATCTGTCGGAATAATAGGGATTCGTGGTAGTAATATATCTCCTTGGAACATGCCATTTATAATTTAGTGTGATAGAAAGATATTTCAAACGGCATAAACAATATTGACGGTCGCCAAGGGGACAGTAAGCGAAACACGCTAAAATTGAACATTTTTTGGATGTTTATTTCTAAATTCAGTGTAAATCAGGTATAAAACGAAATGGAACTGCAGGAATAAGAAATTGCAATTCTTTTTCTTTCGAATGATATGTGTCTTAACTTAATGTGACCATTATCACGAATTTAAATATGCAAAAGCAAAAACGTCCGCAGGCATTAAAATCTAAATTTACATGTATTTCTTATGGAAATGACTCATGGCACATTCCAGGGACTCATGAGCCCAAGAAGGTCAATAAGAAACCAATCAACTCTTCTTTACTGGAACAATTTCATAACTCCCTAACCCCGCGACGTAATATCAGGTTTAGGATAACAAATATTTCATTTATTTTTTGGGACATTCTGGCCGACATTACGCCGCATTGCCCGTCCCCTCACAGCTCTAGATATGGAATATTTGCTAATTCCGGGCCACCGTTAACCATGCGGGGGAAAAAAACCTGAAAACTCTCGATCACCTTCCGGAACCTCCCAGAAAAATACAACTTTTAAGGCCGCCTTTCCGGGTAGTTTTCGTCACCATTCAGCCCATATTTCTCAAACCTTCGAATTATTAAAACCCCCGATAACCCCGTGAAATTTCCCAAAAAGATTATTTTCTGAAAGCTCGCCTATTTCGGTATTTATCGTCAGAATTCCCCCACTGTTCCAGACCCCTACGACTTATCGGCACGGAATATTAGAGAACGATTGGTGACCACTGGTTGATCACGAATATAAAACCCCCGGTATTCCGTTGAAACCCCCCATAAATATAAAATTTGCCATTAGGTCTTCTTTTAACGGTACTTGTCGACGCCATTACGCTGCATTGCCCTACCCTTTCCAATAATCACTATAGAATCAATTTGGACTACTGTACCTAATACTATTTTATGCATATTAAGTGCAGTATACCACTGCCAAGGAGTGCCACCGATCAGTGGCGCAGCAAGGTGGTTTTGGGGGATAACATCCCCCACCCAGGAGCTCACAGAAATTTTTAAGTTTTATCTATTTTACTTAATTGGATTAATATTGCTTATAGAATAGTGTGATAAATAAGAAAATATCCCTCAGAAGGCCGTAAAAATCACCATTTCCAACCATTTACCTTAATTTTTTTCGGCAAAGGCAGCCGGAAGGCCTCTGCACCTCCCGCTTACCCTGGCGGGCATGCAATACCTCCAAATCCCCCAGTATTAGTTGATCCTGTAACCCCCCCCCCCCTTTGCCTTAATTTCTAGCTGCGCCCCTACCACCAATCATGCAATTAATGAATATGGCTAATCTCGGCAAATGAAAGATTAGATCGAAAGCTGTACTGTACAAGGAAAGATATGAATGCAACTATCTATTATTTTCGATACAATCTCCTAATTTTTACTCAGGGGAGTTTTAACCACTCAATTAAAATAAAAGAGTTCTATAACACACTGAATTTAAAGCCGTGTCCCAATTGGCCATTTGGCTATGCCAATTCCAGGATTTAGCCATGACGCCATCTTGGAAGGATGTCCCACTCGTTAGCCAGCATAAGGGAGGGAATTTAGGCAGCTAACGCGGCCGCCAGATTTAGGCATCGAGGAGTGCATCCTTCGCCCCACTTTTCCCATGATTCAAAGCGTGCAAAGCGTCTTCAGGAGAAAGGGCATCATGGCTGTAACCAGGGATAGTACTTGTTTGCAAGTAGTGTTGATATTTTGAGACTTGTTCGAATAATTATTAATTTTTATTTTGTTTATAATAATGAAATTGCGTTAATGGAAGTGTAAGAATTACGGAGAAATTAGTTAAAGAGAAGGCGGCGTTAATTTTAATGCTTATTAATGTTTATATGCTTCTTGTGTATGTATATGTTATTTTATTATAACTTTTTATACCGATCACATGTTATCTTTTGCTACCGTTTACTTTTCTAACGTGTTAAATAATGCTTATTGATGTTTATATGCTTCTAATATATTCTTAATTATGTAACACTATGTCTAAATTCTTATTAAACACTTTTTGTACGTTAGGTTAACACCCGTAAGAATAAACAATTATTATTATATGTTATTGGACAAAGTCCCGAAATTGGAATCGGAATAAGTAACAAAAATTAAAATGTATGGTGATTAAAAGATGATACCGAAACCTGATTTATGTACGTAAACCATACTCTAAATAAATTTTGAAAATAAATCCCAAATCAGACGGTAACCGTTTGAATAGACTAAATAGACCTGTTCTAATAATACAAAACTAAAAATTAAATTGCTAAAATGTAAGGAATTCAAAAAAGTACTTGGTTGAGAGACGATTTAAATATTACAAACCAATTATAAGGGATATACGTTAACATTTCGCCACAAACTTAGCTAAAACCTCTTTAACAAAACCATACGGAACTAAAAATACGAATTTGAAAGTATACCCCTACTTTACTATTACAAAAAGGTTGTCTAAGATACTAAAATTATGATTAAATACTCTTCTCCGACATCTAATACTCAAAATCACATTTTAACAATTTAGGGTGGGTTTTGTTCATCATTTGTTCAAATCATTCCGATTATCTCTTGTTTTGCATTGGCCTAGTGCCCAGTAGATGGCAGCACCTCCGTAAGGATGTCCCAATTCATGCTCCCTTGTGGTTGGCTGCCCAGAATCTGGCTGGCTAAATACATGATGCCTAATGGCTAACGAGTTGGGACACGGCTTAATGCAATTTGCACTCTATTGTTGTTCCGTCTGGAATAACTGTTTATTTATTTATACCACGCCTTACTTCATAGCAACAATGCAAAAGGGCCAGTCTGGAAAGCGTAAGCGGTGCTGAAAGGTACTCCCCGTGCACTCACGCGTAGGAGTTAGGGAAGAGTGTTTGGGGTACAGGAATTTCGGAGAGTGAACAGATTATCAATTAAGCCACACGAAACGTATGGAGTTCTCCGTTGACGCCACCTATACGCTCAGGCTAGCGCTCGATTTTTACCATGGAGTGGAAGTGAAAGCGACTTTGAAGTAGCGATGTAACTTTTCGTGGTGAGTTTTAATAACTTAATTAAACTTAAGTAGGTAAATTACACACTGATTTCAATGCAATATACACTCTTTTGTTGTTCCGACCAGAATAACAGCATTTTATTCCACGCATTACTATATAACAGAAACCCCAAACGACCAATTTAGACCACAATATTTCGCGCTGCGGTGATGAAAATGGTTTGAACTATAATTTTTATTGTTAATGTTGTAGAAAAATAACCCTCCTTGTTGTCGCACGCATGTACTTTCCTTTGCCTTCCTAGTACAATCTCCCGCGTAGCAGTGTTGAATGTTTTGTTGAAAGAAAATTTCAGTGGAAAAATTTTGTGAACAAATCTTTAGTGAGTGGTTGCGGGTTCCGTCTAACGTTGTTTTTCCTTAATGATGCCCTCTCTCGCGTAACAGTATTCAACATGTTTTGGGATTTAAATTTTAGTGGATAACGATGGTGAAAATACCTTGTGACAACCGTTAAACGCTGATTTGCGTTCGTGAAGCCATGCATCCCGTAACAGTTAAAACATATTTCAGAATAGCTATTCTTATGTATAATATTAATGAAAATAATTTACATGTCTAGTGATAGTTTTCTGTCTCGATTTTTCGCCTTCCTATTGCCATCTCTCGCCTAACGTAGAAGAACCATACATAAGAATAAAACATACAGGTCTGGTGATATCTCTGGTTAACTTTATTCCGCGTTCGTGTAGCCAAATAGTAGGCTACATAATCAAATACATCTGTTGAAGTTAATCAGTCTTGGGAATGGAATTGAACTTATTACGACCTATAAAATAATGCCTTATACAGATGCACGCAGCAGCGTTAGTATTATATCTGCATAAGATAAATTTACATAGCATCATTCAAACGCAGAATTTGTACTTTTTACAATACTTTGTGCTCCCCTCCCCGTACTTGTGACAATAAGACGAAGTAAAACAATACATTATGCATTCCTAACAATTTCTTTCCGTCAAACTTTGTTGCAGTGAAAATAATTAAACCATCTCTGAATTTTACCATTTTCCGAAGGGACGCATGCTATTAATTTCATAATCCCGACCTTGGGATGCTAAACGGGTGGTTACAGTTTACTAGGAAAGCTAATGAATGTTTTCAGGCTCTCTGCAATTTATTTTACTCGTTTTTCATGTAAGTCATTTCGAAAAGCTTTTGAATCGTAAGCATAACGAGAGAAATTGCAGTATTTCTCCATATTGTCATGTTTAGACGTATTTTTGAGAAAAAACGCCAACAATTTCCACATCACTCTACAGCTTTTATTAAATGAATAACTCTTATCACATTCCATTTACGTATATTTATATTTGGAATCGTGGATAGAACCCGCAATGTAAATACCAGCACTTTAGCCATACTTAACGCTCCTAGAAAGTTCATTGCCTGTATATACACTAAGATTATGGTTTGGATAACTTACAATGTAACGTATCGCAGTATAATACTATCAAGACATTATTGTAATTAACAAAATATTTTATTTCACGCATTTTGTACCGCGTACTTCTATACGTCATTTCGGAGTGTGCTGGCGAAGCTGGCTGCGGCGGGCGCTACACTTTCCGCCTGCCCGGAAAAATCGGCCCCTGGGACTTAGCGGACAGACGTACGAGGAACGGCGTTCCGAGGAGTTTACCGGCGATGTCGGTCGTGGCACATCCAACGGTCCGCTTCCCTCCCCTCTGTACTAGCACTTTTCGGTCAGATTACTTGTATGAAAACTCTTCAAACTCCCACGAAATTAGACGGCGACGGCCATTACGAGGACTTACTGACGTAGGAGCTGGGGGCGTCAGTAACCCCCGGGTGGCGAAGCCACCCTTTACTAGAAACAGCGAAGGAGTACCGAAGAACTAGCGGCACAGCCGCTTCGGGCTTTTACCCTCCCTGGGCGGCGGAGCCGCTTCTTAACGAATAACGGCGAAACAGTTACGAGGACTAATCGGGGTACCCCCGGGGGGGCGCACTCAACCCCTGGGTGGCGAAGTTCCCAGTAAACGAGTAACTGCGAAGCCGTCACGAGGAATGAGCGTAGCGGCCGCGGTTAGACTCCTTTATATCCGGGCGGCGTGGTGCCCCGTACGAGGAATAGCGAAGCCGTCCAGAGATCTGAGCATCGCAGCTTCGGTGGATTCCCTTGCCCCTGGGCGGCGATGCCATCCCTGAAACGAATATCGGTGTGGTCGCGGTTAGTGACTCTTCCCTCCGACCGTCCGCGGCAGGGAATGGCGAAGAGGTCCAGGGAGGCAGCCGATCAAGCTGGCCGCAAAGGGGCTTCCAGGGGTTCGAGCCCTACTGCCCCGAAGGACCTTGTGGCCAGCGATAGGAGGATGGGCGATGACGTTCCGAAGACTTTGCCGATGATGCCGGAGGTGGAGCAGCCATGGGTCCTCTTCTCTACTCACTGGCCGGCAAAGCCGGCCCCTATCACTTTTGGGTCAGAATTTTCGAATAGACATTCTTCGGACAAACACCAAGATGGCGAAGCCGAACCAGAGGATTCTAAGTTATAAATGGACGCAGATCGTACGACCGATTTCTTACGAAGCTTGCACTTACAAGAAATTATGCATTACAGTTAGAAAAAAGTAAACTTAGCCGCGGGGGGCCTTCCTTCCCCTCTGGTCAATGGTAACTTGGGAGCGGAGCTTCTAGGAACGGCGAAGCCGTCACGAGGGGTTCGCTGGCGACAACGTACGTGGCGGGTGCTACCCTTACCCAATGGCCGTCGAAGCCCACGCCTAGAACTATATGGACTGAGCTACGAGGAACGGCAAACCGTTCCGAGGAGTGTGCTGGAGAAGGTTGGTGCGGTGTGCGCTATCCTTCCTCACTGGACGGCAAATACGGCCCCGAGGACTTTTTGCACAGAGCTTCGAGGAACGACGAAGCCGTTCCGAAGAATATGCCGGCGAAGCAGACCGTAGTGTAACAGAGGGTTCGTTTTCCTCCCCTACCCCCCTTCCCGACCCCTGTAATTTTGGGAACGGAGCATCCAAGGGGTTTTTCTGCGAAGCCGGCGGACAATTCGTCTGTGAATACATTTTATGGAAAAATATAATACGTTCCATTGCCCTTGGCGTAGTTTCGTGGGTTGAAAAATGAAAATGATTACCATATATACTGTCAATATCTTCAACCGGATGTTGGCAACAGATTGTTTCCATCTCCCTATGTTATAGAGGTAAAAGTAAAACTGCCAAAAATCACATAAAAGTCTATTTATAAAAGATGTACAAAGCATATCTAGTACTTTCGACCGACCGAGTCCTTACGAAGGCGGCCGCGGCGGGTGCCAACATTCTTCCTGGACGGAAAACGGGTGTTTTGGAGTTAGTGGACAGAGCTTCTACACATTACGAGGCCGTTACGAAGATTGCGACGCAAAAGCCAACCGTGGCGTAGCCATAGGTTCGTTTTCGTTCACCATTTGCGGTCAGATTATTCGTAAATAAAACTCTTCGGACACCAACAAAAATAGACGGCGAAGCCGGATCCGGGGGTTCTAAGGGGGCGGAGCCCCCTAGCGAGCAAACGCGAGTCCCATCTATATACAGCCCTTGTGGTGACTGACTGATGGATACAAATTCCCGACCACTTTTACAAGTGCTGGAGAGCTGAAATTTGGCAGGCGTGCGGGGATTCCGAAATGATCCGGAGGAAAAATCCGAAAACCGGAAGTTTCCGCCACGTGTCGTCGCTAGGTCGACAAAATGGCCGAAATCGCGCATTTTCCGGGGACCGTCTTTCGGTTTTTATTTTACTGTGCGGGAACCGTGCGTGCCACACGAATCAATAATGCATTTTTTAAAAGCTGATAAACATGTTCATGTGACTGTGTAATGCTTTTAGTTTCATTTTAAGAAAATTGCAGCCAAAATGGCGTCCAAAAAGTGGTTTTTCGAAAATATGTTCATTACTTCCGCTCCCTACGACTTAATTTCTGGTGTATGATAACGAAAATGATTATTATATATGCTCATAATATCGTTTACGAAATTATGGTAACAATTCTTTTCATCGTCCTTTGTTACTGAGAAAAAAATTAAAATATTCCGAAAATCACCGAAAATTACGATTTCTAAAACATCAACACAACATTTTGTCTATTTCAACGTAACCGATTTCTTTCAAACTTTGTAGTTACATACAACAATGCATTGTCTTTCAGAAAACATAAACATTTGATAAATAATTTAATGGATTTAACCGCGAAAAATTAAAAATGGCGGACACTACTCCGTTTTTTCAGGGACTGGTTTGCATTTTTATTGTATTACTCTCGAAATATGGTTGTCATAGGGCACACTTCTTTTAGACATGACAGTAAATGAATGTCACCATATAGTATCGTCATCTTTAAACCCCCTGAAACCCCCTAAAAATTAAAATTTCCATATAAGTAGCCTTTTCGGGTACTTTTCGTCCCAATTCCGCCGCTTTTCCAATCCTTACCACTCATCGCTACGGAATTGATGTGGACGATTGATGACCGCTGGCAGTAAAAACCTATAAACCCCCGGTAAACCCACATACACCCCCCACCCCCAAAAAATAAAATTTTGCATATAAGTCTACTTTTTGGGTACCTTTCGTGACTATTCCACCGCCCCCAACGACTCATCCCCACGGAACTTATGTGAACGGATGGTGACCGCCAGGAGTACACACTTTAAAACCCCCGGTATCCCCCTGAAATCCCCCCCAAATGTAAAATGTGTCATTTAGCCTCCTATTGGGGAACTTCTCGAAAACATTACGCCGCACTACCCGTCCCCTCTGAGCTCTAGGTCCGGAATATTTGGTGAGGGAGAGCCACCGTAAACCATACAGGAAAAAATACCAGAAAACCCCCGATCACCTCCTGGAACATCGCCGAAAAAAAATTTTTTAAGTCGCCTTTCCGAATAGTTTTCGTCACAATTCAACCGGTGCCCCTACCACCTATTAAAACCCCCGATAACCCCGTGAAACCTCCCAAAATAAATCGCTGCTCCAGGTAAAAGAATCTTCAGACCACTGTTCCGGACCCCTAGGACATATCGGCACGGAATTTATGAGAACGATTTGTGACCACTGGTTTAACACAAGTATAAAACCCCCGGAATTCCGTTGGAACCCCCCGCAAAAAATGAAAAACTTGCCATTAAGTCTTCTTCTATGGGTACTTGTCGCTACTATCACTCCGCATTGTTCTACCCTTTACAATCATCGCTACGTGATCACTGTGGACGATTAGTGACCGCATGCATAACACATTAAAACCCCCGAATCCCCCTGGGCACCCCTCTCGGTGGAGAAGAGCATTAATGAGGACTAAGTGGAGCAGCCGCGGGGGGGCTCCTCACCCTCAAGCGGCGCAGCCGCTGTAGTGTCCCCTTCTGAACTCACATTCAACCCCTGGGCGGCGAAGCCGCCCTTCAGCATGGAACGGCGAAGCCGTTTCGAGGAATGAGTGGGGCGCCTCCCTACCCCTTGGCCGGCGAAGCCAGCCATTAGCTGAGGTGAGATTATTCGAACTTTAAATGTCTTCGAGCGAACACAAATGTAGACGGCGAAGCCGGAACCGGGGTTTTTAAGGGGCGAAGCCCCTTAACGAGCGCGCGGAGCGTGCGAGTATCTTACTATAAACGCGAAGTCATCACTGGAAATGAAAAAAATAAAAAGTAACTTTGATATTAATTTTCTTGTTACAAACGCATTTTCAACTCTCGAAATGAAAATATTAAAATAAAGTGAGTTTGATGAGAATATTTTTGTAACAAACGCGTATTCACTACTCAAAATTAATAAATTTCAAAATGTGAATTTGATAGAGTTTTTCTTGTTACAAACACAAATTCACCGCTCGAAATGAAAAAATTAAGACAGTTAATTTGTTACAAACAAGAATTCACCACTCAAAATAAAATAATTAAAAAGGTGAGTTTGATATGAATATTCTTGTTACAAACGTGAATTCACTACTAAAAATGAAAAAAATTAAAGTGTCTTTCATATGAGTTCATATGAAAATATTAAAAAAGTGAGTATTACATGTTTTTTTCTTGCTACAAACAAGAAATCAACACTCGCAAAGCAAAACTTAAAAAGTGAGATTGATCTGAATATTCTTGTTACCAAAACGAACTTTTACTCGAAATGGAAAATTAAATAATTGAGTTTGATATAGTTTTTATGTTTGAAACACGAATTCAGCTCACGAAATGACAAATTAAAAAGTGAGTTTTATATAAGAATTCTTGCAAAACACTCGAATTTGCACACGAAATGAAAAAAATAAAAAATGTGAGTTTGATATTAAGATGCTTGTTACAAACACGAATTGACCACGCGAAATGTAAAAATTAAGAAGTTTGTTTGATATAAATATTCTTGTCACAAACTTGAGTGAACAACTCGAAATGAAAAAATTAAAAAAGTGAGTGTGATATGAATATAATGGGTTGGGTTGGGTAGGTTGGATATCGGTGATAAGTTTCATTTCTAATGGTTTAATAGCTTAAAATATTCTACGACCTGTTGTCCCTTTGCGAGGTCACTGAAGGACATGAACAAAAGTCATTGAAGGTCATTGACATTTCAAGGTCATTCAAGGTCATTGACCTTTCAAGGTCATTCAAGGTCATTGACCGTTCAAGGTCATTCAAGGCTATTGATCGTTCAAGGTCATTCAATATCATTGACCTTTCAAGGTCATTCAAGGTAATTGACCTCTCAAGGTCATTCAAGGTCATAGACCTTTCAAGGTCATTCAAGGTCATTGACCGTTCAAGGTTATTCAAGGTCATTGACCGTTCAAGGTCATTCAAGGTCATTGACCGTTCAAGGTCATTCAAGGTCATTGACCGTTCAAGGTCATTCAAGGTCATTGACCGTTTAAAGTCATTCAATGTCATTGACCTTTCATGGTCATTCAATTCAATTCCTTGAATAACTTTGAACTCATGACTCATTCAAGGTCGAGGTCATTCAAGGTCATTGACCGTTCAAGGTCATTCAAGGCTAATGAACGTTCGAGGTCTTTGACCTTTCAAGGTCATTCTAGGTCATTGACATTTCAAGGTCATTCAAGGTCATTGACCTTTCAAGGTCATTCGAGGTCATTGACCTTTCAAGGTCATTCAAGGTCATTGACCTTTCAAGGTCATTCAAGGTAATTGACCGTTCAAGGTCATTCAAGGTCGTTGATCGTTCTAGGTCATACAAAGCTATTTACCTCTCAGATCATTCAAGGTCATTGAACTTTCAAGGTCACCCAAAGCTATTGATCATTCAATGTCATTAAAGTTCATTGTCCGTTCAAGGTTTTCAAAGTCATTGACCTTTCAAGGTCATTCAAGGTCATTGACCGTTCAAAGTCATTCAAGGTCATTGACCTTGAATGACTTTGAACTCATGACTCAATCAAGGTCGGGGTCATTCAAGGTCATTGACATATGAAGGTCATTCAAGGTCATTGACCTTTCAAGGTCATTCAAGGTCATGATCTTGAATGACCATGAAAGGTCAATGACATTGTATGACTTTCAACGGTCAATGACCTTGAATGACCTTGAAAGGTCAATGACCTTGAATGTCCTTGAAAGGTCAATAAACTTGAATGACCTTGAACGGTCAATGACCTTGAACGGTCAATGACCTTGAATGATCTTGAAATGTCAATGACCTTGAATGACCTTGAGAGGTCAATGACCTTGAATGACTATGAAAGGTCAATGGCATTGAATGACTTTCAACGGTCAATGACCTTGAATGACCTTGAAAGGTCAATGACCTTGAATGACCTTGGATTGTCAATGACCTTGAATGACCTTGAACGGTCAATGACCTTGAATGACCTTGAATGACTTTGAACCGTCAATGACCTTGAAATACCTCGACCTTGAATGAGTCATGAGTTCAAAGTCAATCAAGGTCATTGACCTTTCAAGGTCATTCAAGGTCATTGACCTTTCAAGGTCATTGACCCTTCAAGGTTATTCAAGGTCATTGATTGTTCTAGGTCATACAAAGCTATTGACCGCTCAAGGTCATTCAAGGTCATTGACCTTTCAAGGTCACCAAAGGCTATTGATCATTCAATATCATTCAAGGTCATTGGCCGTTCAAAGTCGTTCAAGGTCATGGACCTTGAAAAACTTTGAACTCATGACTCATTCAAGGTCGAGGTAATTCAAGGTCATTGACGGTTTAAAGTCATTCAAGGTCATTGACATTTCAAGGTCATTCAAGATCATTGACCTTTCAAGGTCATTCAAGGTCATTGACCGTTCAAGGTCATTCAAGGTCATTGACATTTCAAGGTCATTCAAGGTCATTGACCGTTCAAGGTCATTCAAGGTCATTGACCTTTCAAGGTCACCCAAGGCTATTGATCATTCAATGTCATTCAAGGTCATTGTCCGTTCAAGGTTTTCAAAGTCATCGACCTTTCAAGGTCATTCAAGATCATTGACCGTTCAAAGTCATTCAAGGTCATGGACCTTGAATGACTTTGAACTCATGACTCATTCAAGGTCGAGGTCATTCAAGGTCATTGACTGTTCAAGGTCCTTCAAGGTCATTGACATTTCAAGGTCATTCAAGGTCATTGGCCTTTCATGGTCATTCAAGGTCATTGACCGTTCAAGGTCAATCAAGGTCATTGACATTTCAAGGTCATTAAAGGTCATTGACCGTTCAAGGTCATTCAAGGTCATTGACCGTTCAAGGTCATTCAAGGTCATTGATCGTTCAAGGTCATACAAAGCTATTGACCGCTCAAGGTCATTCAAGGTCATTAACGGTTCTAGGTCATTCAAGGTCATTGACATTTCAAGGTCATTCAAGGTCATTGGCCTTTCATGGTCATTCAAGGTCATTGACCGTTCAAGGTCATTCAAGGTCATTGACATTTCAAGGTCATTCAAGGTCATTGACCGTTCAAGGTCATTAAATGTCATTGACCTTTCAAGGTCATTCAAGGTCATTGGCCGTTGAAAGTCATTCAATGTCATTGACCTTTCATGGTCATTCAAGGTCATTGACCGCTCAAGGTCATTCAAGGTCATTGACCTTTCAAGGTCACCCAAGGCTATTGATCATTCAATGTCATTCAAGGTTATTGTCCGTTCAAGGTTTTCAAAGTCATTGACCGTTCAAAGTCATTCAAGATCATTGACCTTGAATGACTTTGAACTCATGACTCATTCAAGGTCGAGGTCATTCAATGTCATTGGCGGTTCAAGGTCCTTCAAGGTCATTGACATTTCAATGTCATTCAAGGTCATTGACCTTTCAAGGTCATTCAAGGTCATTGACCGTTCAAGGTCATTCAAGGTCATTGACATTTCAAGGTCATTCAAGGTCATTCAAGGTCATTGACCGTTCAAGGTCATTCAAGGTCATTGACCTTTCAAGGTCATTCAGGGTCATTGACCGTTGAAAGTCATTCAATGTCATTGACCTTTCATGTTCATTCAAGGTCATTGACGGCTCAAGGTCATTAAAGGTCATTGACCTTTCAAAGTCACTTAGGGCTATTGATCATTCAATGTCATTCAAGGTCATTGTCCGTTCAAGGTTTTCAAAGTCATTGACCTTTCAAGGTCATTCAAGGTCATTGACCGTTCAAGGTAATTCATGATCATTGATCTTTCAAGGTCATTCAAGGTCATTGACCTTTAAAGGTCATTCAAGGTCATTGACCGTTGAAAGTCATTCAAGGTCATTGACCCTTCAAGGTCATTCAAGGTCATTAACCGTTCAAATTCATTCAAGGTCATTGATCTTTCAAGGTCATTCAAGGTCATTACAAAAATAACAAGGTTGTTACAAACACTAATTGACCATTCGAAATGAAAAAAATTAAGGTGAGTTTGGTATAACTATTCTTGTTACAAACGCGAATTCACCACTCGAAACGAAAAAATTAAAGAAGTGGTTTCGATATTCTTGTTACAAAGGCGAATTCATTTTTAAAAACGAAAGTAATAAAAAAGTGAGTATATCTTACTACAAACGCGAGGTCATCACTGGAAATGAAAAAAATACAAATTAAGTTTGATATTAATTTTCTTGTTACAAACGCAATTTCAACTCTCGAAATGAAAATATTAAAATAAAGTGAGTTTGATGAGAATATTTTTGTAACAAACGCGTATTCACTACTCAAAATTCAAGGTCATTCAAGGTCATTGACCGTTGAAGGTCATTCAATATCATTGAATTTCAAGGTCATTCAAAGTCATTGACCGTTCAAGGTCATTCAAGGTCATTGACCCTTCAAGGTCATTCAATGTCATTAACCGTTCAAGGTCATTCAAGGCTATTTATCGTTAAAGGCCATTCAAGGTCATTGACATTTCAAGGTCATTCAAGGTTATTGACCTTTCAAGGTCATTCAAGGACATTGACCTTTCAAGGTCATTAACCGTTCAAGGTCACCCAAGGCAATTGATCGTTCAATGTCATTCAAGGTCACTGTCCATTCAAGGTTTTCAAAGTCATTGACTGTTCAAGGTCATTCAAGGTTATTAACTTTTCAAGGTCATTCAAGGTCATTGCCCTTTCAAGGTCATTGACCTTTCAAGGTCATTCAAGGTCATAGACCTTTCAAGGTCATTCAAGGTCATTTACCGTTCAAGGTCATTCAAGGTCATTGACCGTTCAAGGTCATTCAAGGTCATTGATCTTTCAAGGTCATTCAAGGTCATTGACCGTTCAAGGTCATTCAAGGTCATTTGCCTTTAAAGGTCATTCAAGGTCATTCAAGGACATTGACCGTTGAAAGTCAATCAATGTCATTGACCTTTCAAGGTCATTCAAGGTCATTAACCGTTCAAGGTCATTCAAACTCATTGACTGTTGAAGGTAATTCAAAGTCATAGCCTCTTGAAGGTTTTTCAAGGTCATTGACCGGGTAAGTTCATTCAAGGTTATTGACAAGGTTAAAAAATTAAATTTAAAAATAATAAAAGGTTAGTTTGGTATGAATGTTCTTACTAATAATGAACGATAGTTCTCTACCGGAAATGATAAAATGATAAATGTCAGTTTTATATGAATATTCTTCTTAGAAACACGAATTCAACACTCGAAATGAAAAAATTAAAAAAGTGAGATTGAATGAATATTCCTATTACAAACGCAAATTCACTTCTCAAAATGAAAACATTAAAAAAGTGAGTTTGATATGGTTTTTCTTGTTACAAACACTAATTGACCACTCCAAATAAAGAAATTAAGGTGAGTTTGGTATTACTTATCTTGTTACAAACGCGAATTCACCACTCGAAACGAAAAAATTAAAGAAGTGATTTCGATATTCTTGTTACAAAGGCGAATTCATTTTTAAAAATGAAAGTAATAAAAAAGTGAGTATATCTTACTACAAACGCGAAGTCATCACTGGAAATGAAAAAAAATAAAAAGTAAGTTTTATATTAATTTTCTTGTTACAAACGCAATTTCAACTCTCGAATGAAGATATTAAAAAAAAGTGAGTTTGATGAGTATTATCTTGTAACAAAATGCGAATTCACTACTCAAAATGAAAAAATTTAAAAATGTGAATTTGATAGTTTTTCTTGTTACAAACACAAATTCACCGCTCGAAATGAAAAAATTAAGAAAGTTAATTTGTTACAAACACGAATTCACCACTCAAAATGAAATAATTAAAAAGGTGAGTTTGATATGAATATTCTTGTTACAAACGTGAATTCACTACTAAAAATGAAAAAAATTAAAGTGTATTTCATATGGAATCAAATGAAAATATTAAAAAAAAGTGAGTTTTACATGTTCTTTCTTGCTACAAATAGGAAATCAGCACTCGCAAAGCAAAACTTTAAAAGTGAGATTGACCTGAATATTCTTGTTACCAAAACGAACTTTTACTCGAAATGAAAAATTAAATAATTGTGCTCGATAAAGTTTTTATGTTTGAAACACGAGTTCACCTCACGCAATGACAAATAAAAAATTAATTTTATAAAAGTATTCTTGCTAAACACTCGAATTTGCACACGAAATGAAAAAATTAAAAAAATGAGGGTGAAATGATATAATGCGTTGGGTTGGGTAGGTTGGATATCGGTGATAAGTTTCATTTCTAATGCATTATTACCTTAAAATATTCTACGACCTGTTGTCCCTTTGCGAGGTCACTGAAGGACATGAACAAAAGTCATTGAAGGTCATTGACCGTTCAAGGTCATATACATTACAAGGTCATTCAAGGTCATTGACCTTTTAAGGTCATTCAAGGTAATTGACCGTTCAAGGTCATTCAAGGTCATTAACCGTTCAAGGTCATTCAAGGCTATTGATCGCTCAATGTCATTCAAGGTCATTGTCCGTTCAAGGTTTTCAAAGTAGTTGACCATTCAAGGTCATTCAAGGTCATTGACCTTTCAAGGTCCTTCAAGGTCATTGACCGTTCAAGGTCATTCAAGGTCATTGACCGTTCAAGGTCATTCAAGGTCATTGCCCATTCAAGGTTTTCAAAGTCATTTACCTTTCAAGGTCATTCAAGGTCATTTACCGTTCAAATTCATTCAAGGTCATTGATCTTTCAAGGTCATTCAAGGTCATTACAAAAATAACAAGGTTGTTACAAACACTAATTGACCATTCGAAATGAAAAAAATTAAGGTGAGTTTGGTATAACTATTCTTGTTACAAACGCGAATTCACCACTCGAAACGAAAAAATTAAAGAAGTGGTTTCGATATTCTTGTTACAAAGGCGAATTCATTTTTAAAAACGAAAGTAATAAAAAAGTGAGTATATCTTACTACAAACGCGAGGTCATCACTGGAAATGAAAAAAATAAAAACTAAGTTTGATATTAATATTCTTGTTACAAACGCAATTTCACCTCTCGAATTGAAAAATTAAAAAAAAGTGAGTTTGATGAGAATATTCATGTAACAAACGCGAATACACTACTCAAAATGAAAAAATTCAAAAAAGTGAGTTTGATAGAGTTTTCCTTGTTACAAACACATATTTACCGCTCCAAAAGAAAAAAATTAAGGAAGGGAATTTGTTACAAACACGAATTCACCACTCAAAATGAAAAAATTAAGAAAGTGAATTTGTTACAAATACAAATTCACCACTCAAAATGAAAAAAATAAAAAGGTGAGTTTGATATGAATATTCTTGTTACAAACGTGAATTCACTACAAAAAATTAAAAAAATTAAAGTGTCTTTCATATGAATTCAAATGAAAATATTAAAAAAGTGAGTTTTACATGTTTTTTCTTGCTACAAACGCGAAATCAGCACTCGCAAAGCATAACTTTAAAAAGTGAGATTAATCTGAATATTCTTGTTATCAAAACGAACTTTCACTCGAAATGAAAAATTAAATACTTGAGTTTGATATAGTTTTTTTTTGTTTGAAACACGAGTTCACCTCACGAAATGACAAAATAAAAAAGTCAGTTTTATATGAGTATTCTTGCTAAACACTCGAATTTGCACACGAAATGAAAAAATTAAAAATGTGAGTTTGATATTAATATTCTTGTTACATACACGAATTCACCTCGCGAAATGTAAAAATTAAAAAGTGTGTTTGATATGAATATTCTTATTACAAACGTGAATTCACTACTAAAAATGAAAAAAATTAAAGTGTATTTCAAATGAGTTCATATGAAAATATTAAAAAAGTGAGTATTACATGTTTTTTTCTTGCTACAAACAAGAAATCAACACTCGCAAAGCAAAACTTAAAAAAAGAGATCGATCTGAATATTCTTGTTACCAAAACGAACTTTTACTCGAAATGGAAAATTAAATAATTGAGTTTGATATAGTTTTTATGTTTGAAACACGAATTCACCTCACGAAATGACAAATTAAAAAGTGAGTTTTATATAAGAATTCTTGCAAAACACTCGAATTTGCACACGAAATGACAAATTAAAATGTGAGTTTGATATTAAGATGCTTGTTACAAACACGAATTGACCACGCGAAATGTAAAAATTAAGAAATTTGTTTGATATGAATATTCTTGTCACAAACTTGAGTGAACAACTCGAAATGAAAAAATTAAAAAAGTGAGTGATATGAATATAATGGGTTGGGTTGGGTAGGTTGGATATCGGTGATAAGTTTCATTTCTAATGCTTTAATAGCTTAAAATATTCTACGACCTGTTGTCCCTTTGCGAGGTCACTGATGGACATGAACAAAAGTCATTGAAAGTCATTGACATCTCAAGGTCATTCAAGGTCATTGACTTTTCAAGGTCATTCAAGGTCATTGACCGTTCAAGGTCATTCAAGGCTAATGATCGTTCAAGGTCATTCAATGTCATTGACCTTTCAAGGTCATTCAAGGTCATTGAACTCTCAAGGTCATTCAAGGTCATTGACCTTTCAAGGTCATTCAAGGTCATTTTCCGTTCAAGGTTTTCAAAGTCATTGACCTTTCAAGGTCATTCAAGGTCATTGACCGTTCAAAGTCATTCAAGGTCATGGTTCTTGAATAACTTTGAACTCATGACTCATTCAAGGTCGAGGTATTTCAAGGTCATTGACGGTTTAATGTTTTTCAAAGTCATTGACCGTTCAAGGTCATTCAAGGTCATTGACATTTCAAGGTCATTCAAGGTCATTGACCGTTCAAGGTCATTCAAGGTCATTGACCTTTCAAGGTCACCCAAGGCTATTGATCATTCAATGTCATTCAAGGTCATTGTCCGTTCAAGGTTTTCAAAGTCATCGACCTTTCAAGGTCATTCAAAGTCATTGACCGTTCAAAGTCATTCAAGGTCATAGACCTTGAATGACTTTGAACTCATGACTCATTCAAGGTCGAGGTCATTCAAGGTCATTGACGGTTCAAAGTAATTCAAGGTCATTGATCTTTCAAGGTTATTCAAGGTCATTGACCTTTCAAGGTTATTCAAGGTCAATGACCGTTCAAGGTCATTCAAGGTCATTGATCTTTCAAGGTCATTCAAGGTCATTAACCGTTGAAAGTCATTCAAGGTTATTGACATTTCAAGATCATTCATGGTAATTAACCGTTCAAGGTCACCCAAGGCTATTGATCGTTCAATGTCATTCAAGGTCTGTAACCATTCAAGGTCACCCAAGGCTATTGATCGTTCAATGTCATTCAAGGTCATTGTCCGTTGAAGGTAATTCAAAGTCATTGACCCTTCAAGGTCATTCAAGGTCATTGACCTTTCAAGGTCATTCAAGGTCATTGACCGTTCAAGGTTATTCAAGGTTATTGACCTTTCAAGGTCATTCAAGGTCATTGACCGTTCAAGGTCATTTAAGGTCATTGACCTTTCAAGGTCATTTAAAGTAATTGACCTTTCAAGGTCATTCAAGGTCATTGGCCGTTCAAGGTAATTCAAAGTCATTGACTCTTCAAGGTCCTTCAAGATCATTGACCGGGTAATGTCATTATATGTTATTGACCGTTCAAGGTCATTTAAAAAATTAAATTAAAAAATAATAAAAGGTTAGTTTGGTATAAATATTCTTACTACTAAACGCTAGTTCTCTACCGGAAATGATAGAATGAAAAATGTCAGTTTTATATGAATGTTCTTCTTAGAAACACGAATTCAAAACAAAATGAAAAAATTAAAAAAGTGAGATTGATATGAATTTTTTTGTTACAAACGCAAATACACCACTATAATTGAAAGAATATAAAAAGTGAAATTGAATTAATATTCCTATTACAAACGCAAATTCATTTCTCAAAATGAAAACATTAAAAAAGTGAGTATGATATGGTTTTTCTTGTTACAGACACTAATTGACCACTCCAAATAAAAATATTAAGGTAAGTTTGGTATTACTATTTTTGTTACAAACGCGAATTCACCACTCGAAACGAAAAAATTAAAGAAGTTATATCGCTATTTTGTTACAAAGGCGAATTCATTTTTAAAAACGAAAGTAATAAATAAGTGAGTATATCTTACTATAAACGCGAAGTCATCACTGGAAATGAAAAAAATAAAAAGTAACTTTGATATTAATTTTCTTGTTACAAACGCAATTTCAACTCTCGAAATGAAAATATTAAAATAAAGTGAGTTTGATGAGAATATTTTTGTAACAAACGCGTATTCACTACTCAAAATTAATAAATTTCAAAATGTGAATTTGATAGAGTTTTTCTTGTTACAAACACAAATTCACCGCTCGAAATGAAAAAATTAAGAAAGTTAATTTGTTACAAACAAGAATTCACCACTCAAAATAAAATAATTAAAAAGGTGAGTTTGATATGAATATTCTTGTTACAAACGTGAATTCACTACTAAAAATGAAAAAAATTAAAGTGTCTTTCATATGAGTTCATATGAAAATATTAAAAAAGTGAGTATTACATGTTTTTTTCTTGCTACAAACAAGAAATCAACACTCGCAAAGCAAAACTTAAAAAGTGAGATTGATCTGAATATTCTTGTTACCAAAACGAACTTTTACTCGAAATGGAAAATTAAATAATTGAGTTTGATATAGTTTTTATGTTTGAAACACGAATTCAGCTCACGAAATGACAAATTAAAAAGTGAGTTTTATATAAGAATTCTTGCAAAACACTCGAATTTGCACACGAAATGAAAAAATTTAAAATGTGAGTTTGATATTAAGATTCTTGTTACAAACACGAATTGACCACGCGAAATGTAAAAATTAAGAAGTTTGTTTGATATGAATATTCTTGTTACAAACGTGAATTCACTACTAAAAATGAAAATAATTAAAGTGTCTTTCATATAAGTTCATATGAAAATATTAAAAAAGTGAGCATTACATGTTTTTTTCTTGCTACGATCAAGAAATCAACACTCGCAAAGCAAAACTTAAAAAGTGAGATTGATCTGAATATTCTTGTTATCAAAACGAACTTTTACTCGAAATGGAAAATTAAATAATTGAGTTTGATATAGTTTTTATGTTTGAAATACGAATTCACCTCACGAAATGACAAATTAAAAAGTGAGTTTTATATAAGAATTCTTGCAAAACACTCGAATTTGCACACGAAATGAAAAAATAAAAAATGTGAGTTTGATATTAAGATGCTTGTTACAAACACGAATTGACCACGCGAAATGTAAAAATTAAGAAGTTTGTTTGATATGAATATTCTTGTCACAAACTTGAGTGAACAACTCGAAATGAAAAAATTAAAAAAGTGAGTGTGATATGAATATGATGGGTTGGGTTGGGTAGGTTGGATATCGGTGATAAGTTTCATTTCTAATGGTTTAATAGCTTAAAATATTCTACGACCTGTTGTCCCTTTGCGAGGTCACTGAAGGACATGAACAAAAGTCATTGAAGGTCATTGACATTTCAAGGTCATTCAAGGTCATTGACCTTTCAAGGTCATTCAAGGTCATTGACCGTTCAAGGCCATTCAAGGCTATTGATCGTTCAAGGTCATTCAATGTCATTGACCTTTCAAGGTCATTCAAGGTCATTGACCTCTCAAGGTCATTCAAGGTCATAGACCTCTCAAGGTCATTCAAGGTCATTGACCGTTCAAGGTCATTCAAGGTCATTGACCGTTCAAGGTCATTCAAGGTCATTGACCGTTCAAGGTCATTCAAGGTCATTGACCGTTTAAAGTCATTCAATGTCATTGACCTTCCATGGTCATTCAATTCAATTCCTTGAATAACTTTGAACTCATGACTCATTCAAGGTCGAGGTCATTCAAGGTCATTGACGGTTCAAAGTCATTCAACGTCATTAACATTTCAAGGTCATTCAAGGTCATTGACCTTTCAAGGTCATTCAATGTCATTGACCTTTCAAGGTCATTCAAGGTCATTGACCGTTCAAGGTCATTCAAGGTCATTGACATTTCAAGGTCATTCAAGGTCATTGGCCTTTCATGGTCATTCAAGGTCATTGACCGTTCAAGGTCATTCAAGGTCATTGACATTTCAAGGTCATTCAAGGTCATTGACCGTTCAAGGTCATTCAAGGTCATTGACCTTTCAAGGTCACCCAAGGCTATTGATCATTCAATGTCATTCAAGGTCATTGTCCGTTCAAGGTTTTCAAAGTCATCGACCTTTCAAGGTCATTCAAAGTCATTAACCGTTCAAGGTCATTCAAAGTCATTGACCGTTGAAGGTAATTCAAAGTCATAGCCTCTTGAAGGTTTTTCAAGGTCATTGACCGGGTAAGGTCATTCAAGGTTATTGACCATTCAAGGTAATTCAAAGTCATTGACTCTTCAAGGTCCTTCAAGATCATTGACCGGGTAAGGTCATTATATGTTATTGACCGTTCAAGGTCATTTAAAAAATTAAATTAAAAAATAATAAAAGGTTAGTTTGGTATAAATATTCTTACTAATAAACGCTAGTTCTCTACCGGAAATGATAGAATGAAAAATGTCAGTTATGTCAGTTAATTTTTAAAATGAAAAATTTAATTTTTACATTTCGCGAGGTGAATTCGTGTATGTAACAAGAATATTAATATCAAACTCACATTTTTAATTTTTTCATTTAGTGTGCAAATTCGAGTGTTTAGCAAGAATACTCATATAAAACTGACTTTTTTATTTTGTCATTTCGTGAGGTGAACTCGTGTTTCAAACAAAAAAAACTATATCAAACTCAAGTATTTAATTTTTCATTTCGAGTGAAAGTTCGTTTTGATAACAAGAATATTCAGATTAATCTCACTTTTTAAAATTTTGCTTTGCGAGTGCTGATTTCGCGTTTGTAGCAAGAAAAAACATGTAAAACTCACTTTTTTAATATTTTCATTTGAATTCATATGAAATCACTTTAATTTTTTTAATTTTTTGTATTGAATTCACGTTTGTAACAAGAATATTCATATCAAACTTACTTTTTATTTGTTTCATTTCCAGTGATAACTTCGCGTTTGTAGTAAGATATTTTCATTTTTTTTATAACTTTCATTTTTAAAAATGAATTCCCATTTGTAAAAGAATATTGAAATCATTTCTTTATTTTTTTCGATTCGAGTGGTGAATTCGCGTTTGTAACAAAATAGTTATACCAAACTCACCTTATTTTTTTTCATTTCGAGTGGTCAATTAGTGTTTGTAACAAGAAAAACCATATCAAACTCACTTTTTTAATGTTTTCATTTTGAGAAGTGAATTTGCGTTTGTAATAGGAATATTCATTCAATTTCACTTTTTAAATTCTTTTAATTAAAGTGGTGTATTTGCGTTTGTAACAAAAATATTGATATTAATCTCACTTTTATAATTTTTTCAGTTCGATTGTTGAATTCATGTTTCTAAGAAGGACATTCATATAAAACTGAAATTTTTCATTTTATCATTTTCGGTAGAGAACTAGCAGTTTTTAGGAAGAATATTCATACCAAACTAACCTTTTAATGTTTTTAATTTTAATTTTTTAAATGACTTTGAACGATCAATAACCTTAAATGACCTTACCCGGTCAATGACTTTGAAGGACCTTGAAGAGTCAATGACTTTGAATTAACTTCAACGGTCAATGACCTTGAATGACATTGAACGATCAATAGCCTTGAATTGCCTTGAACGGTCAATGATCTTGAATGACCTTGAACGGTCCATGACCTTGAATGACCATGAAAGGTCAATGACCTTGAATGACTTTCAACGGTCAATGACCTTGAATGACCTTGAAAGTTCAATGACCTTGAATGACCTTAAACGGTCAATGACCTTGAATGACCTTGAAATGTAAATGACCTGGAATGACCTTGAACGGTCAATGACCTTGAATGACCTTGAAAAGTCAATTACCTTGAATGACCTTGAAAGGTCAATGACTTTGAAAACCTTGATCGGAGAATGACCTTGTTGACATTGAATGATCAATAGCCTTGGGTGACTTTGAAAGGTCAATGACCTTGAATGACCTTGAGCGGTCAATGACCTTGAATGACCATGAAAGGTAAATGACATTGAATGACTTTCAACGGTCAATGACCTTGAATGACCTTGAAAGGTCATTGACCTTGAATGACCTTGAAAGGTCATTGACCTTGAATGACCTTGAACGGTCAATGACCTTGAATGACCTTGAAATTTCAATGACCTTGAATGACCTTGAACGGTCAATGTCCTTGAATGACCTTAAAAGGTCAATGACCTTAAATGACCTTGAAATGTCAATGACCTTGAATGACCTTGAACGGTCAATGTCCTTGAATGACCTTGAACCGTCAATGACCTTAAATGACCTTGAAATGTCAATGACCTTGAACCGTCAATGACCTTGAATGACCTCGACCTTAAATGAGTCATGAGTTCAAAGTCATTCATAGTCAATGACCTTGAATGACTTTGAACGGTCAATGACCTTGAATGACCTTGAAAGGTCAATGACTTTGAAAACCTTGAACGGACAATGACCTTGAATGACATTGAATGATCAATAGCCTTGGGTGACCTTGAAAGGTCAATGACCTTGAATGACCTTGAGCGGTCAATTACCTTGAATGACCTTGAAAGGTAAATGACCTTTAATGACCTTGAACGGTCAATGACCTTGAATGACCTTGAAATGTCAATGATTTTGAATGACCTTGAACCGTCAATGACCTTGAATGACCTTGAGCGGTCAATAGCTTTGTATGACCTTGAACGATCAAATACCTTGAATGACCTTGAACGGTCAATGACCTTGAATGACCTTGAACGGTCAATGACCTTGAATGACCTTGAAATGTCAATGACCTTGAATGACCTTGAACGGTCAATGACCTTGAATGACCATGAAAGGCCAATGACCTTGAATGACCTTGAAATGTCACTGACCTTGAATGACCTTGAACGGTCAATGACCTTGAATGACCTTGAAAGGTCAATGACCTTGAATGACCTTGAAAGGTCAATGACCTTGAATGACCTTGAAATGTTAATGACCTTGAATGACCTCGACCTTGAATGAGTCATGAGTTCAAAGTTATTCAAGGAATTGAATTGAATGACCATGAAAGGTCAATGACATTGAATGACTTTAAACGGTCAATGACCTTGAATGACCTTGAACGGTCAATGACCTTGAATGACCTTGAACGGTCAATGACCTTGAATGACCTTGAACGGTCAATGACCTTGAATAACCTTGAACGGTCAATGACCTTGAATGACCTTGAAAGGTCTATGACCTTGAATGACCTTGAGAGGTCAATGACCTTGAATGACCTTGAAAGGTCAATGACATTGAATGACCTTGAACGATCAATAGCCTTGAATGACCTTGAACGGTCAATGACCTTGAATGACCTTGAAAGGTCAATGACCTTGAATGACCTTGAAATGTCAATTACCTTCAATGACTTTTGTTCATGTCCTTCAGTGACCTCGCAAAGGGACAACAGGTCGTAGAATATTTTAAGCTATTAAACCATTAGAAATGAAACTTATCACCGATATCCAACCTACCCAACCCAACCCATCATATTCATATCACACTCACTTTTTTAATTTTTTCATTTCGAGTTGTTCACTCAAGTTTGTGACAAGAATATTCATATCAAACAAACTTCTTAATTTTTACATTTCGCGTGGTCAATTCGTGTTTGTAACAAGCATCTTAATATCAAACTCACATTTTTTATTTTTTCATTTCGTGTGCAAATTCGAGTGTTTTGCAAGAATTCTTATATAAAACTCACTTTTTAATTTGTCATTTCGTGAGGTGAATTCGTGTTTCAAACATAAAAACTATATCAAACTCAATTATTTAATTTTCCATTTCGAGTAAAAGTTCGTTTTGGTAACAAGAATATTCAGATCAATCTCACTTTTTAAGTTTTGCTTTGCGAGTGTTGATTTCTTGATTGTAGCAAGAAAAAAACATGTAATGCTCACTTTTTTAATATTTTCATATGAACTCATATGAAAGACACTTTAATTTTTTTCATTTTTAGTAGTGAATTCACGTTTGTAACAAGAATATTCATATCAAACAAACTTCTTAATTTTTACATTTCGCTAGGTCAATTCGTGTTTGTAACAAGAATCTTAATATCAAACTCACATTTTAAATTTTTTCATTTCGTGTGCAAATTCGAGTGTTTTGCAAGAATTCTTATATAAAACTCACTTTTTAATTTGTCATTTCGTGAGCTGAATTCGTGTTTCAAACATAAAAACTATATCAAACTCAATTATTTAATTTTCCATTTCGAGTAAAAGTTCGTTTTGGTAACAAGAATATTCAGATCAATCTCACTTTTTAAGTTTTGCTTTGCGAGTGTTGATTTCTTGTTTGTAGCAAGAAAAAAACATGTAATACTCACTTTTTTAATATTTTCATATGAACTCATATGAAAGACACTTTAATTTTTTTTTTATTTTTAGTAGTGAATTCACGTTTGTAACAAGAATATTCATATCAAACTCACCTTTTTAATTATTTTATTTTGAGTGGTGAATTCTTGTTTGTAACAAATTAACTTTCTTAATTTTTTCATTTAGAGCGGTGAATTTGTGTTTGTAACAAGAAAAACTCTATCAAATTCACATTTTGAAATTTATTAATTTTGAGTAGTGAATACGCGTTTGTTACAAAAATATTCTCATCTAACTCACTTTATTTTAATATTTTCATTTCGAGAGTTGAAGTTGCGTTTGTAACAAGAAAATTAACATCAAAGTTACTTTTTATTTTTTTCATTTCCAGTGATGACTTCGCGTTTATAGTAAGATATACTCACTTATTTATTACTTTCGTTTTTAAAAATGAATTCGCCTTTGTAACAAAATATCGATATAACTTCTTTAATTTTTTCGTTTCGAGTGGTGAATTCGCGTTTGTAACAAAAATAGTAATACCAAACTTACCTTAATATTTTTATTTGGAGTGGTCAATTAGTGTCTGTAACAAGAAAAACCATATCATACTCACTTTTTTAATGTTTTCATTTTGAGAAATGAATTTGCGTTTGTAATAGGAATATTAATTCAATTTCACTTTTTATATTCTTTCAATTCGAGTGGTGTATTTGCGTTTGTAACAAAAAAATTCATATCAATCTCACTTTTTTAATTTTTTCATTTTGTTTTGAATTCGTGTTTCTAAGAAGAACATTCATATAAAACTGACATTTTCATTCTATCATTTCCGGTAGAGAACTAGCGTTTATTAGTAAGAATATTTATACCAAACTAACCTTTTATTATTTTTTAATTTAATTTTTTAAATGACCTTGAACGGTCAATAACATATAATTACCTTACCCGGTCAATGATCTTGAAGGACCTTGAAGAGTCAATGACTTTGAATTACCTTGAACGGTCAATGAACTTGAATGACCTTGAACGGCCAATGACCTTGTATGACCTTGAACGGCCAATGACCTTGAATGACCTTGAAAGGTCAATTACTTTAAATGACCTTGAAAGGTCAATGACCTTGAATGACCTTGAACGGTCAATGACCTTGAATGACATTGAACGATCAATAGCCTTGGGTGACCTTGAACGGTAATGACCTTGAATGACCTTGAAATGTCAATAACCTTGAATGACTTTCAACGGTTAATGACCTTGAATGACCTTTAAAGGTCAATGACCTTGAATGACCTTGAAAGATCAATGACCTTGAATTACTTTGAACCGTCAATGACCTTGAATGACCTCGACCTTGAATGAGTCATGAGTTCAAAGTCATTCAAGGTCCATGACCTTGAATGACTTTGAACGGTCAATGACTTTGAATGACCTTGAAAGGTCGATGACTTTGAAAACCTTGAACGGACAATGACCTTGAATGACATTGAATGATCAATAGCCTTGGGTGACCTTGAAAGGTCAATGACCTTGAATGACCTTGAACGGTCAATGACCTTGAATGACCTTGAAATTTCAATGACCTTGAATGACCTTGAAATGTCAATGACCTTCAATGACTTTTGTTCATGTCCTTCAGTGACCTCGCAAAGGGACAACAGGTCGTAGAATATTTTAAGCTATTAAACCATTAGAAATGAAACTTATCACCGATATCCAACCTACCCAACCCAACCCATCATATTCATATCACACTCACTTTTTTAATTTTTTCATTTCGAGTTGTTCACTCAAGTTTGTGACAAGAATATTCATATCAAACAAACTTCTTAATTTTTACATTTCGCGTGGTCAATTCGTGTTTGTAACAAGCATCTTAATATCAAACTCACATTTTTTATTTTTTCATTTCGTGTGCAAATTAGAGTGTTTTGCAAGAATTCTTATATAGAACTCACTTTTTAATTTGTCATTTCGTGAGGTGAATTCGTGTTTCAAACATAAAAACTATATCAAACTCAATTATTTAATTTTCCATTTCGAGTAAAAGTTCGTTTTGGTAACAAGAATATTCAGATCAATCTCACTTTTTAAGTTTTTCTTTGCGAGTGTTGATTTCTTGATTGTAGCAAGAAAAAACATGTAATACTCACTTTTTTAATATTTTCATATGAACTCATATGAAAGACACTTTAATTTTTTTCATTTTTAGTAGTGAATTCACGTTTGTAACAAGAATATTCATATCAAACAAACTTCTTAATTTTTACATTTCGCGTGGTCAATTCGTGTTTGTAACAAGAATCTTAATATCAAACTCACATTTTAAATTTTTTCATTTCGTGTGCAAATTCGAGTGTTTTGCAAGAATTCTTATGTAAAACTCACTCTTTAATTTGTCATTTCGTGAATTGAATTCGTGTTTCAAACATTAAAACTATATCAAACTCAATTATTTAATTTTCCATTTCGAGTAAAAGTTCGTTTTGGTAACAAGAATATTCAGATCAATCTCACTTTTTAAGTTTTGCTTTGCGAGTGTTGATTTCTTGTTTAGAGCAAGAAAAAAACATGTAATACTCACTTTTTTAATATTATCATATGAACTCATATGAAAGACACTTTAATTTTTTTCATTTTAAGTAGTGAATTCACGTTTGTAACAAGAATATTCATATCAAACTCACCTTTTTAATTATTTTATTTTGAGTGGCGAATTCTTGTTTGTAACAAATTAACTTTCTTAATTTTTTCATTTAGAGCGGTGAATTTGTGTTTGTAACAAGAAAAACTCTATCAAATTCACATTTTGAAATTTATTAATTTTGAGTAGTGAATACGCGTGTGTTACAAAAATATTCTCATCTAACTCACTTTATTTTAATATTTTCATTTCGAGAGTTGAAGTTGCGTTTGTAACAATAAAATTAACATCAAAGTTACTTTTTATTTTTTTCATTTCCAGTGATGACTTCGCGTTTATAGTAAGATATACTCACTTATTTATTACTTTCGTTTTTAAAAATGAATTCGCCTTTGTAACAAAATATCGATATAACTTCTTTAATTTTTTCGTTTCGAGTGGTGAATTCGCGTTTGTAACAAAAATAGTAATACCAAACTTACCTTAATATTTTTATTTGGAGTGGTCAATTAGTGTCTGTAACAAGAAAAACCATATCATACTCACTTTTTTAATGTTTTCATTTTGAGAAATGAATTTGCGTGTGTAATAGGAATATTAATTCAATTTCACTTTTTATATTCTTTCAATTCGAGTGGTGTATTTGCGTTTGTAACAAAAAAATTCATATCAATCTCACTTTTTTAATTTTTTCATTTTGTTTTGAATTCGTGTTTCTAAGAAGAACATTCATATAAAACTGACATTTTTCATTCTATCATTTCCGGTAGAGAACTAGCGTTTATTAGTAAGAATATTAATACCAAAGTAACCTTTTATTATTTTTTAATTTAATTTTTTAAATGACCTTGAACGGTCAATAACATATAATGACCTTACCCGGTCAATGATCTTGAAGGACCTTGAAGAGTCAATGACTTTGAATTACCTTGAACGGTCAATGAACTTGAATGACCTTGAACGGCCAATGACCTTGTATGACCTTGAACGGCCAATGACCTTGAATGACCTTGAAAGGTCAATTACTTTAAATGACCTTGAAAGGTCAATGACCTTGAACGGTCAATGACCTTGAATGACCTTAAAAGGTCAATAACCTTGAAAGACCTTGAACGGTCAATGACCTTGAATGACCTTGAAGGGTCAATGACTTTGAATTACCTTCAACGGACAATGACCTTGAATGGCATTGAACGATCAATAGCCTTGGGTGACCTTGAATGGTTACAGACCTTGAATGACATTGAACGATCAAGAGCCTTGGGTGACCTTGAACGGTTAATTACCATGAATGACCTTGAAATGTCAATAACCTTGAATGACTTTCAACGGTTAATGACCTTGAATGACCTTTAAAGGCCAATGACCTTGAATGACCTTGAAAGAGCAATGACCTTGAATGACCTTGAACGGTCAATGACCTTGAATGACCTTGAAAAGTCAATGACCTTAAATGACCTTGAAAGATCAATGACCTTGAATTACTTTGAACCGTCAATGACCTTGAATGACATCGACCTTGAATGAGTCATGAGTTCAAAGTCATTCAAGGTCAATGACCTTGAATGACTTTGAACGGTCAATGACTTTGAATGACCTTGAAAGGTCGATGACTTTGAAAACCTTGAACGGACATTGACCTTGAATGACATTGAATGATCAATAGCCTTGGGTGACCTTGAAAGGTCAATGACCTTGAATGACCTTGAACGGTCAATGACCTTGAATGACCTTGAAATGTCAATGACCTTGAATGACCTTGAAATGTCAATGACCTTCAATGACTTTTGTTCATGTCCTTCAGTGACCTCGCAAAGGGACAACAGGTCGTAGAATATTTTAAGCTATTAAACCATTAGAAATGAAACTTATCACCGATATCCAACCTACCCAACCCAACCCATCATATTCATATCACACTCACTTTTTTAATTTTTTCATTTCGAGTTGTTCACTCAAGTTTGTGACAAGAATATTCATATCAAACAAACTTCTTAATTTTTACATTTCGCGTGGTCAATTCGTGTTTGTAACAAGCATCTTAATATCAAACTCACATTTTTTATTTTTTCATTTCGTGTGCAAATTCGAGTGTTTTGCAAGAATTCTTATGTAAAACTCACTTTTAATTTGTCATTTCGTGAGGTGAATTCGTGTTTCAAACATAAAAACTTTATCAAACTCAATTATTTAATTTTCCATTTCGAGTAAAAGTTCGTTTTGGTAACAAGAATTTTCAGATCAATCTCACTTTTTAAGTTTTGCTTTGCGAGTGTTGATTTCTTGATTGTAGCAAGAAAAAAACATGTTATGCTCACTTTTTTTAATATTTTCATATGAACTCATATGAAAGACACTTTAATTTTTTTCATTTTTAGTAGTGAATTCACGTTTGTAACAAGAATATTCATATCAAACAAACTTCTTAATTTTTACATTTCGCGTGGTCAATTCGTGTTTGTAACAAGAATCTTAATATCAAACTTACATTTTAAATTTTTTCATTTCGTGTGCAAATTCGAGTGTTTTGCAAGAATTCTTATATAAAACTCACTTTTTAATTTGTCATTTCGTGAGCTGAATTCCTGTTTCAAACATTAAAACTATATCAAACTCAATTATTTAATTTTCCATTTCGAGTAAAAGTTCGTTTTGGTAACAAGAATATTCAGATCAATCTCACTTTTTAAGTTTTGCTTTGCGAGTGTTGATTTCTTGTTTGTAGCAAGATAAAAACATGTAATACTCACTTTTTTAATATTTTCATATGAACTCATATGAAAGACACTTTAATTTTTTTCATTTTTAGTAGTGAATTCACGTTTGTAACAAGAATATTCATATCAAACTCACCTTTTTAATTATTTTATTTTGAGTGGTGAATTCTTGTTTGTAACAAATAAACTTTCTTAATTTTTTCATTTAGAGCGGTGAATTTGTGTTTGTAACAAGAAAAACTCTATCAAATTCATATTTTGAAATTTATTAATTTTGAGTAGTGAATACGCGTTTGTTACAAAAATATTCTCATCTAACTCACTTTATTTTAATATTTTCATTTCGAGAGTTGAAGTTGCGTTTGTAACAAGAAAATTAGCATCAAAGTTACTTTTTATTTTTTTCATTTCCAGTGATGACTTCGCGTTTATAGTAAGATATACTCACTTATTTATTACTTTCGTTTTTAAAAATGAATTCGCCTTTGTAACAAAATATCGATATAACTTCTTTAATTTTTTCGTTTCGAGTGGTGAATTCGCGTTTGTAACAAAAATAGTAATACCAAACTTACCTTAATATTTTTATTTGGAGTGGTCAATTAGTGTCTGTAACAAGAAAAACCATATCATACTCACTTTTTTAATGTTTTCATTTTGAGAAATGAATTTGCGTGTGTAATAGGAATATTAATTCAATTTCACTTTTTATATTCTTTCAATTCGAGTGGTGTATTTGCGTTTGTAACAAAAAAATTCATATCAATCTCACTTTTTTAATTTTTTCATTTTGTTTTGAATTCGTGTTTCTAAGAAGAACATTCATATAAAACTGACATTTTTCATTCTATCATTTCCGGTAGAGAACTAGCGTTTATTAGTAAGAATATTTATACCAAACTAACCTTTTATTATTTTTTTTTAAATTTTTTAAATGACCTTGAACGGTCAATAACATATAATGACCTTACCCGGTCAATGATCTTGAAGGACCTTGAAGAGTCAATGACTTTGAATTACCTTGAACGGTCAATGAACTTGAATGACCTTGAACGGCCAATGACCTTGTATAACCTTGAACGGCCAATGACCTTGAATGACCTTGAACGGTCAATGACCTTGAATGACCTTGAAAGGTCAATAACCTTGAAAGACCTTGAACGGTCAATGACCTTGAATGACCTTGAAGTGTCAATGACTTTGAATTGCCTTCAACGGACAATGACCTTGAATGACATTGAACGATCAATAGCCTTGGGTGACCTTGAATGGTTACAGACCTTGAATGACATTGAACGATCAATAGCCTTGGGTGACCTTGAACGGTTAATTACCATGAATGACCTTGAAATGTCAATAACCTTGAATGACTTTCAACGGTCAATGACCTTGAATGACCTTTAAAGGTCAATGACCTTGAATGACCTTGAAAGATCAATGACCTTGAATGACCTTGAACGGTCAATGACCTTGAATGACCTTGAAAGGTCAATGACCTTGAATGATCTTGAAAGATCAATGACCTTGAATTACTTTGATATGTCAATGACTTTGAATGACCTTGAAAGGTCGATGACTTTGAAAACCTTGAACGGACAATGACCTTGAATGACATTGAATGATCAATAGCCTTGTGTGACCTTGAAAGGTCAATGACCTTGAATGACCTTGAACGGTCAATGACCTTGAATGACCTTGAAATGTCAATGACCTTGAATGACCTTGAACGGTCAATGACCTTGAAAGGTCAATGACCTTGAATGACCTCGTAATGTCAATGACCTTGAATAACATTAAACCGTCAATGACCTTGAATTACCTCGACCTTGAATGAGTCATGAGTTCAAAGTTATTCAAGAACCATGACCTAGAATGACTTTGAACGGTCAATGACCTTGAATGACCTTGAAAGGTCAATGACTTTGAAAACCTTGAACGGACAATGACCTTGAATGACCTTGAAAGGTCAATGACCTTGAATGACCTTGAGAGGTCAATGACCTTGAATGACCTTGAAAGGTCAATGACATTGAATGACCTTGAACGATCAATAGCCTTGAATGACCTTGAACGGTCAATGACCTTGAATGACCTTGAAAGGTCAATGACCTTGAATGACCTTGAAATGTCAATGACCTTCAATGACTTTTGTTCATGTCCTTCAGTGACCTCGCAAAGGGACAACAGGTCGTAGAATATTTTAAGCTATTAAACCATTAGAAATGAAACTTATCACCGATATCCAACCTACTCAACCCAACCCATCATATTCATATCACACTCACTTTTTTAATTTTTTCATTTCGAGTTGTTCACTCAAGTTTGTGACAAGAATATTCATATCAATCAAACTTCTTAATTTTTACATTTCGCGTGGTCGATTCGTGTTTGTAACAAGCATCTTAATATCAATCTCACATTTTATATTTTTACTCGAAATGGAAAATTTAATTTTCCATTTCGAGTAAAAGTTCGTTTTGGTAACAAGAATATTCAGATCAATCTCACTTTTTAAGTTTTGCTTTGCGAGTATTGATTTCTTGTTTGTAGCAAGAAAAAAACATGTAATACTCACTTTTTTAATATTTTCATATGAACTCATATGAAAGACACTTTAATTTTTTTCATTTTTAGTAGTGAATTCACGTTTGTAATAAGAATATTCATATCAAACACACTTTTTATTTTTTACATTTCGCGAGGTGAATTCGTGTATGTAACAAGAATATTAATATCAAACTCACATTTTTAAATTTTTAATTTAGTGTGCAAATTCGAGTGTTTAGCAAGAATACTCATATAAAACTGACTTTTTTATTTTGTCATTTCGTGAGGTGAACTCGTGTTTCAAACAAAAAAAACTATATCAAACTCAAGTATTTAATTTTTCATTTCGAGTGAAAGTTCGTTTTGATAACAAGAATATTCAGATTAATCTCACTTTTTAAAGTTTTGCTTTGCGAGTGCTGATTTCGCGTTTGTAGCAAGAAAAAACATGTAAAACTCACTTTTTTAATATTTTCATTTGAATTCATATGAAAGACACTTTAATTTTTTTAATTTTTTGTAGTGAATTCACGTTTGTAACAAGAATATTCATATCAAACTTACTTTTTATTTGTTTCATTTCCAGTGATAACTTCGCGTTTGTAGTAAGATATTTTCATTTTTTTATTACTTTCGTTTTTAAAAATGAATTCGCATTTGTAACAAGAATATCGAAATCACTTTTTTAATTTTTTCGTTTCGAGTGGTGAATTCGCGTTTGTAACAAAATAGTTATACCAAACTCACCATAATTTTTTTCATTTCGAGTGGTCAATTAGTGTTTGTAACAAGAAAAACCATAACAAACTCACTTTTTCAATGTTTTCATTTTGAGAAGTGAATTTGCGTTTGTAATAGGAATATTCATTCAATTTCACTTTTTAAATTCTTTTAATTAAAGTGGTGTATTTGCGTTTGTAACAAAAATATTGATATTAATCTCACTTTTATAATTTTTTCAGTTCGATTGTTGAATTCGTGTTTCTAAGAAGGACATTCATATAAAACTGAAATTTTTCATTTTATCATTTTCGGTAGAGAACTAGCAGTTATTAGGAAGAATATTCATACCAAACTAACCTTTTAATGTTTTTAAATTTAATTTTTTAAATGACTTTGAACGATCAATAACCTTAAATGACCTTACCCGGTCAATGACTTTGAAGGACCTTGAAGAGTCAATGACTTTGAATTACCTTCAACGGTCAATGACCTTGAATGACATTGAACGATCAATAACCTTGAATTGCCTTGAACGGTCAATGACCTTGAATGACCTTGAACGGTCCATGACCTTGAATGACCATGAAAGGTCAATGACCTTGAATGACTTTCAACGGTCAATGACCTTGAATGACCTTGAAAGTTCAATGACCTTGAATGACCTTAAACGGTCAATGACCTTGAATGACCTTGAAATGTAAATGACCTGGAATGACCTTGAACGGTCAATGACCTTGAATGACCTTGAAAAGTCAATGACCTTGAATGACCTTGAAAAGTCAATGACTTTGAAAACCTTGAACGGAGAATGACCTTGTTGACATTGAATGATCAATAGCCTTGGGTGACTTTGAAAGGTCAATGACCTTGAATGACCTTGAGCGGTCAATGACCTTGAATGACCATGAAAGGTAAATGACATTGAATGACTTTCAACGGTCAATGACCTTGAATGACCTTGAAAGGTCATTGACCTTGAATGACCTTGAACGGTCAATGACCTTGAATGACCTTGAAATGTCAATGACCTTGAATGACCTTGAACGGTCAATGACCTTGAATGACCTTGAAAGGTCAATGACCTTAAATGACCTTGAAATGTCAATGACCTTGAATGACCTTGAACCGTCAATGACCTTGAATGACCTCGACCTTAAATGAGTCATGAGTTCAAAGCCATTCATAGTCAATGACCTTGAATGACTTTGAACGGTCAATGACCTTGAATGACCTTGAAAGGTCAATGACTTTGAAAACCTTGAACGGACAATGAAATTGAATGATCAATAGCCTTGGGTGACCTTGAAAGGTCAATGACCTTGAATGACCATGAGCGGTCAATGACCTTGAATGACCTTGAAAGGTAAATGACCTTTAATGACCTTGAACGGTCAATGACCTTGAATGACCTTGAAATGCCAATGATTTTTAATGACCTTGATCGGTCAATGACCTTGAATGACCATGAAAGGCCAATGACCTTGAATGACCTTGAAATGTCAATGACCTTGAATGACCTTGAACGGTCAATGACCTTGAATGACCATGAAAGGCCAATGACCTTGAATGACCTTGAAATGTCAATGACCTTCAATGACCTTGAACGGTCAATGACCTTGAATGACCTTGAAAGATCAATGACCTTGAATGACCTTGAAATGTTAATGACGTTGAATGACTTTGAACTGTCAATGACCTTGAATGACCTCGACCTTGAATGAGTCATGAGTTCAAAGTTATTCAAGGAATTGAATTGAATGACCATGAAAGGTCAATGACATTGAATGACTTTAAACGGTCAATGACCTTGAATGACCTTGAACGGTCAATGACCTTGAATGACTTTGAACGGTTAATGACCTTGAATGACCTTGAACGGTCAATGACCTTGAATGGCCTTGAAAGGTCTATGACCTTGAATGACCTTGAGAGGTCAATGACCTTGAATGACCTTGAAAAGTCAATGACATTGAATGACCTTGAACGATCAATAGCCTTGAATGACCTTGAACGGTCAATGACCTAGAATTGACCTTGAAAGGTCAATGACCTTGAATGACCTTGAAATGTCAATGACCTTCAATGACTTTTGTTCATGTCCTTCAGTGACCTCGCAAAGGGACAACAGGTCGTAGAATATTTTAAGCTATTAAACCATTAGAAATGAAACTTATCACCGATATCCAACCTACCCAACCCAACCCATCATATTCTTTCACACTCACTTTTTTAATTTTTTCATTTCGAGTTGTTCACTCAAGTTTGTGACAAGAATATTCATATCAATCAAACTTCTTAATTTTTACATTTCGCGTGGTCAATTCGTGTTTGTAACAAGCATCTTAATATCAAACTCACATTTTTTATTTTTTCATTTCGTGTGCAAATTCGAGTGTTTTGCAAGAATTCTTATATAAAACTCACTTTTTAATTTGTCATTTCGTGAGCTGAATTCGTGTTTCAAACATAAAAACTATATCAAACTCAATTATTTAATTTTCCATTTCGAGTAAAAGTTCGTTTTGGTAACAAGAATATTCAGATCAATCTCACTTTTTAAGTTTTGCTTTGCGAGTGTTGATTTCTTGTTTGTAGCAAGAAAAAAACATGTAATACTCACTTTTTTAATATTTTCATATGAACTCATATGAAAGACACTTTAATTTTTTTCATTTTTAGTAGTGAATTCACGTTTGTAACAAGAATATTCATATCAAACAAACTTCTTAATTTTTACATTTCGCGTGGTCAATTCGTGTTTGTAACAAGAATCTTAATATCAAACTCACATTTTAAATTTTTTCATTTCGTGTGCAAATTCAAGTGTTTTGCAAGAATTCTTATATAAACTCACTCTTTAATTTGTCATTTCGTGAATTGAATTCGTGTTTCAAACATTAAAACTATATCAAACTCAATTATTTAATTTTCCATTTCGAGTAAAAGTTCGTTTTGGTAACAAGAATATTCAGATCAATCTCACTTTTTAAGTTTTGCTTTGCGAGTGTTGATTTCTTGTTTGTAGCAAGAAAAAACATGTAATACTCACTTTTTTAATATTTTCATATGAACTCATATGAAAGACACTTTAATTTTTTTCATTTTTAGTAGTGAATTCACGTTTGTAACAAGAATATTCATATCAAACTCACCTTTTTAATTATTTTATTTTGAGTGGTGAATTCTTGTTTGTAACAAATTAACTTTCTTAATTTTTTCATTTAGAGCGGTGAATTTGTGTTTGTAACAAGAAAAACTCTATCAAATTCACATTTTGAAATGTATTAATTTTGAGTAGTGAATACGCGTTTGTTACAAAAATATTCTCATCAAACTCACTTTATTTTAATATTTTCATTTCGAGAGTTGAAGTACGTTTGTAACAAGAAAATTAACATCAAAGTTACTTTTTATTTTTTTCATTTCCAGTGATGACTTCGCGTTTATAGTAAGATATACTCACTTATTTATTACTTTCGTTTTTAAAAATGAATTCGCCTTTGTAACAAAATATCGATATAAATTCTTTAATTTTTTCGTTTCGAGTGGTGAATTCGCGTTTGTAACAAAAATAGTAATACCAAACTTACCTTAATATTTTTATTTGGAGTGGTCAATTAGTGTCTGTAACAAGAAAAACCGTATCATACTCACTTTTTTAATGTTTTCATTTTGAGTAATGTTTTTGCGTTTGTAATAGGAATATTAATTCAATTTCACTTTTTATATTCTTTCAATTCGAGTGGTGTATTTGCGTTTGTAACAAAAAAATTCATATCAATCTCACTTTTTTATTTTTTCATTTTGTTTTGAATTCGTGTTTCTAAGAAGAACATTCATTAAAACTGACATTTTTCATTCTATCATTTCCGGTAGAGAACTAGCGTTTATTATTAAGAATATTTATACCAAACTAACCTTTTATTTTTTTTTAATTTAATTTTTTAAATGACCTTGAACGGTCAATAACATATAATGACCTTACCCGGTCAATGATCTTGAAGGACCTTGAAGAGTCAATGACTTTGAATTACCTTGAACGGTCAATGAACTTGAATGACCTTGAACGGCCAATGACCTTGTATGACCTTGAACGGCCAATGACCTTTCAAGGTCATTCAAGGTCATTTTCAAAAAAGTGAGTATGATATGGTTTTTCTTGTTACAGACACTAATTGACCACTCCAAATAAAAATATTAAGGTAAGTTTGGTATTACTATTTTTGTTACAATCGCGAATTCACCACTCGAAACGAAAAAATTAAAGAAGTTATATCGATATTTTGTTACAAAGGCGAATTCATTTTTAAAAACGAAAGTAATAAATAAGTGAGTATATCTTACTATAAACGCGAAGTCATCACTGGAAATGAAAAAAATAAAAAGTAACTTTGATGTTAATTTTCTTGTTACAAACGCAATTTCAACTCTCGAAATGAAAATATTAAAATAAAGTGAGTTTGATGAGAATATTTTTGTAACAAACGCGTATTCACTACTCAAAATTAATAAATTTCAAAATGTGAATTTGATAGAGTTTTTCTTGTTACAAACACAAATTCACCGCTCGAAATGAAAAAATTAAGAAAGTTAATTTGTTACAAACAAGAATTCACCACTCAAAATAAAATAATTAAAAAGGTGAGTTTGATATGAATATTCTTGTTACAAACGTGAATTCACTACTAAAAATGAAAAAAATTAAAGTGTCTTTCATATGAGTTCATATGAAAATATTAAAAAAGTGAGTATTACATGTTTTTTTCTTGCTACAAACAAGAAATCAACACTCGCAAAGCAAAACTTAAAAAGTGAGATTGATCTGAATATTCTTGTTACCAAAACGAACTTTTACTCGAAATGGAAAATTAAATAATTGAGTTTGATATAGTTTTAATGTTTGAAACACGAATTCAATTCACGAAATGACAAATTAAAGAGTGAGTTTTATATAAGAATTCTTGCAAAACACTCGAATTTGCACACGAAATGAAAAAATTTAAAATGTAAGTTTGATATTAAGATTCTTGTTACAAACACGAATTGACCACGCGAAATGTAAAAATTAAGAAGTTTGTTTGATATGAATATTCTTGTTACAAACGTGAATTCACTACTAAAAATGAAAAAAATTAAAGTGTCTTTCATATGAGTTCATATGAAAATATTAAAAAAGTAGGCATTACATGTTTTTTTCTTGCTACAATCAAGAAATCAACACTCGCAAAGCAAAACTTAAAAAGTGAGATTGATCTGAATTTTCTTGTTACCAAAACGAACTTTTACTCGAAATGGAAAATTAAATAATTGAGTTTGATATAGTTTTTATGTTTGAAACACGAATTCACCTCACGAAATGACAAATTAAAAAGTGAGTTTTATATAAGAATTCTTGCAAAACACTCGAATTTGCACACGAAATTAAAAAAATTAAAAATGTGAGTTTGATATTAAGATGCTTAATACAAACACGAATTGACCACGCGAAATGTAAAAATTAAGAAGTTTGTTTGATATGAATATTCTTGTCACAAACTTGAGTGAACAACTCGAAATGAAAAAATTAAAAAAGTGAGTGTGATATGAAAATCATGGGTTGGGTTGGGTAGGTTGGATATCGGTGATAAGTTTCATTTCTAATGGTTTAATAGCTTAAAATATTCTACGACCTGTTGTCCCTTTGCGAGGTCACTGAAGGACATGAAAAAAGTCATTGAAGGTCATTGACATTTCAAGGTCATTTAAGGTCATTGACCTTTCAAGGTCATTCAAGGTCATTGACCGTTCAAGGTCATTCAAGGCTATTGATCGTTCAAGGTCATTCAATGTCATTGACTTTTCAAGGTCATTCAAGGTCATTGACCTCTCAAGGTCATTCAAGGTCATAGACCTTTCAAGGTCATTCAAGGTCATTGACCGTTCAAGGTTATTCAAGGTCATTGACCGTTCAAGGTCATTCAAGGTCATTGACCGTTCAAGGTCATTGACCGTTCAAGGTCATTCAAGGTCATTGACCGTTTAAAGTCATTCAATGTCATTGACCTTTCATGGTCATTCAATTCAATTCCTTGAATAACTTTGAACTCATGACTCATTCAAGGTCGAGGTCATTCAAGGTCATTGACGGTTCAAAGTCATTCAACGTCATTAACATTTCAAGGTCATTCAAGGTCATTGACCTTTCAAGGTCATTCAAGGTCATTGACCTTTCAAGGTCATTCAAGGTCATTGACCGTTCAAGGTCATTCAATGTCATTGACTTTTCAAGGTCATTCAAGGTAATTGACCTCTCAAGGTCATTCAAGGTCATAGACCTTTCAAGGTCATTCAAAATCAATGACCTTTCAAGGTCATTCAAGGTCATTGACCGTTGAAAGTCATTCTATGTCATTTACCTTTCATGGTCATTCAAGGTCATTGACCGTTTAAAGTCATTCAATGTCATTGACCTTCCATGGTCATTCAATTCAATTCCTTGAATAACTTTGAACTCATGACTCATTCAAGGTCGAGGTCATTCAAGGTCATTGACGGTTCAAAGTCATTCAACGTCATTAACATTTCAAGGTCATTCAAGGTCATTGACCTTTCAAGGTCATTCAAGGTCATTGACCTATCAAGGTCATTCAAGGTCATTGACCGTTCAAGGTCATTCAAGGTCATTGACATTTCAAGGTCATTCAAGGTCATTGGCCTTTCATGGTCATTCAAGGTCATTGACCGTTCAAGGTCATTCAAGGTCATTGACATTTCAAGGTCATTCAAGGTCATTGACCGTTCAAGGTCATTCAAGGTCATTGACCGTTCAAGGTCATTCAAGGTATTTGATCGTTCAAGGTCATACAAAGCTATTGACCGCTCAAGGTCATTCAAGGTCATTGACGGTTCAAGGTCATTCAAGGTCATTGACATTTCAAGGTCATTCAAGGTCATTGGCCTTTCATGGTCATTCAAGGTCATTGACCGTTCAAGGTCGTTCAAAATCATTGACATTTCAAGGTCATTCAAGGTCATTGACCGTTCAAGGTCATTAAAGGTCATTTACCTTTCAAGGTCATTCAAGGTCATTGACCGCTCAAGGTCATTCAAGGTCATTGACCTTTCAAGGTCACCCAAGGCTATTGATCATTCAATATCATTCAAGGTCATTGTCCGTTCAAGGTTTTCAAAGTCATTGACCTTTCAAGGTCATTCAAGGTCATTGACCGTTCAAAGTCATTCAAGGTCATTGACTATGAATGACTTTGAACTCATGACTCATTTAAGGTCGAGGTCATTCAAGGTCATTGACGGTTCAAGGTCATTCAAGGTCATTGACATTTCAAGGTCATTTAAGGTCATTGACCTTTCAAGGTCATTCAAGGTCATTGACCGTTCAAGGTCATTCAAGGTCATTGACATTTCAAGGTCATTCAAGGTCATTGACCGTTCAAGGTCATTCAAGGTCAATGACCTTTCAAGGTCATTCAAGGTCAATGACCTTTCAAGGTCATTCAAGGTCATTGACCGTTGAAAGTCATTCAATGTCATTTACCTTTCATGGTCATTCAAGGTCATTGACCGCTCAAGGTCATTCAAGGTCATTGACCTTTCAAAGTCACCCAAGGCTATTGATCATTCAATGTCAACAAGGTCATTCTCCGTTCAAGGTTTTCAAAGTCATTGACCTTTCAAGGTCATTCAAGGTCATTGACTTTTCAAGGTCATTCAAGGTCATTGACCGTTCAAGGTCATTCCAGGTCAATTACATTTCAAGGTCATTCAAGGTCATTGACCGTTTAAGGTCATTGACCGTTTAAGGTCATTCAAGGTCATTGAACTTTCAAGGTCATTCAAGGTCATTGACCGTTGAAAGTCATTCAAGGTCATGGACCTTTCATGGTCATTCAAGGTCATGGACCATTCAAGGTCATTCAAGGTCATTGACCGTTCAAGGCAATTCAAGGCTATTGAGCGTTCAATGTCATTCAAGGTCATTGACCGTTGAAGGTAATTCAAAGTCATTGACTCTTCAAGGTCCTTCAAAGTCATTGACCGGGTAAGGTCATTTAAGGTTATTGAACGTTCAAAGTCATTTAAAAAATTAAATTTAAAAACATTAAAAGGTTAGTTTGGTATGAATATTCTTCCTAATAACTGCTAGTTCTCTACCGAAAATGATTAAATGAAAAATTTCAGTTTTATATGAATGTCCTTTTTAGAAACACGAATTCAACAATCGAACTGAAAAAATTATAAAAGTGAGATTAATATCAATATTTTTGTTACAAACGCAAATACACCACTTTAATTAAAAGAATTTAAAAAGTGAAATTGAATGAATATTCCTATTACAAACGAAAATTCACTTCTCAAAATGAAAACATTAAAAAAGTGAGTTTGATATGGTTTTTCTTGTTACAAACACTAATTGACCACTCGAAATGAAAAAAATTATGGTGAGTTTGGTATAACTATTTTGTTACAAACGCGAATTCACCACTCGAAACGAAAAAATTAAAGAAGTGATTTCGATATTCTTGTTACAAATGCGAATTCATTTTTAAAAACGAAATTAATAAAAAAATGAAAATATCTTACTACAAACGCGAAGTTATCACTGGAAATGAAACAAATAAAAAGTAAGTTTGATATGAATATTCTTGTTACAAACGTGAATTCACTACTAAAAATTAAAAAAATTAAAGTGTCTTTCATATGAATTCAAATGAAAATATTAAAAAAGTGAGTTTTACATGTTTTTTCTTGCTACAAACGCGAAATCAGCACTCGCAAAGCAAAACCTTAAAAAGTGAGATTAATCTGAATATTTTTGTTATCAAAACGAACTTTCACTCGAAATGAAAAATTAAATACTTGAGTTTGATATAGTTTTTTTTTGTTTGAAACACGAGTTCACCTCACGAAATGACAAAATAAAAAAGTCAGTTTTATATGAGTATTCTTGCTAAACACTCGAATTTGCACACGAAATGAAAAAATTAAAAATGTGAGTTTGATATTAATATTCTTGTTACATACACGAATTCACCTCGCGAAATGTAAAAATTAAAAAGTGTGTTTGATATGAATATTCTTATTACAAACGTGAATTCACTACTAAAAATGAAAAAAATTAAAGTGTATTTCAAATGAGTTCATATGAAAATATAAAAAAAGTGAGTATTACATGTTTTTTCTTGCTACAAACAAGAAATCAACACTCGCAAAGCAAAACTTAAAAAGTGAGATTGATCTGAATATTCTTGTTACCAAAACGAACTTTTACTCGAAATGGAAAATTAAATAATTGAGTTTGATATAGTTTTTATGTTTGAAACACGAATTCAGCTCACGAAATGACAAATTAAAAAGTGAGTTTTATATAAGAATTCTTGCAAAACACTCTAATTTGCACACGAAATGAAAAAATAAAAAATGTGAGTTTGATATTAAGATTCTTGTTACAAACACGAATTGACCGTGCGAAATGTAAAAATTAAGAAGTTTGTTTGATATGAATATTCTTGTCACAAACTTGAGTGAACAACTCGAAATGAAAAAATTAAAAAAGTGAGTGTGATATGAATATAATGGGTTGGGTTGGGTAGGTTGGATATCGGTGATAAGTTTCATTTCTAATGCTTTAATAGCTTAAAATATTCTACGACCTGTTGTCCCTTTGCGAGGTCACTGATGGACATGAACAAAAGTCATTGAAAGTCATTGACATCTCAAGGTCATTCAAGGTCATTGACCTTTCAAGGTCATTCAAGGTCATTGACAGTTCAAGGTCATTCAAGGCTAATGATCGTTCAAGGTCATTCAATGTCATTGACCTTTCAAGGTCATTCAAGGTCATTGACCTCTCAAGGTCATTCAAGGTCATTGACCTTTCAAGGTCAGTCAAGGTCATTGTCCGTTCAAGGGTTTCAAAGTCATTGACCTTTCAAGGTCATTCAAGGTCATTGACCGTTCAAAGTCATTCTAGGTTATGGTTCTTGAATAACTTTGAACTCATGACTCATTCAAGGTCGAGGTAATTCAAGGTCATTGACGGTTTAATGTTATTCAAGGTCATTGACATTTCAAGGTCATTCAAGGTCATTGACCTTTCAAGGTCATTCAAGGTCATTGACCGTTCAAGGTCATTCAAGGTCATTGACCGTTCAAGGTCATTCAAGGTCATTGACCGTTCAAGGTCATTCAAGGTCATTGACCGTTTAAAGTCATTCAATGTCATTGACCTTTCATGGTCATTCAATTCAATTCCTTGAATAACTTTGAACTCATGACTCATTCAAGGTCGAGGTCATTCAAGGTCATTGACGGTTCAAAGTCATTCAACGTCATTAACATTTCAAGGTCATTCAAGGTCATTGACCTTTCAAGGTCATTCAAGGTCATTGACCGTTCAAGGTCATTCAAGGCTATTGATCGTTCAAGGTCATTCAATGTCATTGACCTTTCAAGGTCATTCAAGGTCATTGACCTCTCAAGGTCATTCAAGGTCATAGACCTTTCAAGGTCATTCAAAATCAATGACCTTTCAAGGTCATTCAAGGTCATTGACCGTTGAAAGTCATTCTATGTCATTTACCTTTCATGGTCATTCAAGGTCATTGACCGTTTAAAGTCATTCAATGTCATTGACCTTTCATGGTCATTCAATTCAATTCCTTGAATAACTTTGAACTCATGACTCATTCAAGGTCGAGGTCATTCAAGGTCATTGACGGTTCAAAGTCATTCAACGTCATTAACATTTCAAGGTCATTCAAGGTCATTGACCTTTCAAGGTCATTCAAGGTCATTGACCTTTCAAGGTCATTCAAGGTCATTGACCGTTCAAGGTCATTCAAGGTCATTGACATTTCAAGGTCATTCAAGGTCATTGGCCTTTCATGGTCATTCAAATTCATTGACCGTTCAAGGTCATTCAAGGTCATTGACATTTCAAGGTCATTCAAGGTCATTGACCGTTCAAGGTCATTCAAGGTCATTGACCGTTCAAGGTCATTCAAGGTCATTGATCGTTCAAGGTCATACAAAGCTATTGACCGCTCAAGGTCATTCAAGGTCATTGACGGTTCAAGGTCATTCAAGGTCATTGACATTTCAAGGTCATTCAAGGTCATTGGCCTTTCATGGTCATTCAAGGTCATTGACCGTTCAAGGTCATTCAAAATCATTGACATTTCAAGGTCATTCAAGGTCATTGACCGTTCAAGGTCATTTACCTTTCAAGGTCATTCAAGGTCATTGACCGCTCAAGGTCATTCAAGGTCATTGACCTTTCAAGGTCACCCAAGGCTATTGATCATTCAATGTCATTCAAGGTCATTGTCCGTTCAAGGTTTTCAAAGTCATTGACCTTTCAAGGTCATTCAAGGTCATTGACCGTTCAAAGTCATTCAAGGTCATTGACTATGAATGACTTTGAACTCATGACTCATTTAAGGTCGAGGTCATTCAAGGTCATTGAAGGTTCAAGGTCATTCAAGGTCATTGACATTTCAAGGTCATTTAAGGTCATTGACCTGTCAAGGTCATTCAAGGTCATTGACCGTTCAAGGTCATTCAAGGTCATTGACATTTCAAGGTCATTCAAGGTCATTGACCGTTCAAGGTCATTCAAGGTCAATGACCTTTCAAGGTCATTCAAGGTCAATGACCTTTCAAGGTCATTCAAGGTCATTGACCGTTGAAAGTCATTCAATGTTCGGTCAATGACCTTTCATGGTCATTCAAGGTCATTGACCGCTCAAGGTCATTCAAGGTCATTGACCTTTCAAAGTCACCCAAGGCTATTGATCATTCAATGTCAACAAGGTCATTCTCCGTTCAACGTTTTCAAAGTCATTGACCTTTCAAGGTCATTCAAGGTCATTGACTTTTCAAGGTCATTCAAGGTCATTGACCGTTCAAGGTCATTCCAGGTCATTTACATTTCAAGGTCATTCAAGGTCATTGACCGTTTAAGGTCATTGACCGTTTAAGGTCATTCAAGGTCATTGACCGTTGAAAGTCATTCAAGGTCATGGACCTTTCATGGTCATTCAAGGTCATGGACCGTTCAAGGTCATTCAAGGTCATTGACCGTTCAAGGCAATTCAAGGCTATTGATCGTTCAATGTCATTCAAGGTCATTGACCGTTGAAGGTAATTCAAAGTCATTGACTCTTCAAGGTCCTTCAAAGTCATTGACCGGGTAAGGTCATTTAAGGTTATTGATCGTTCAAAGTCATTTAAAAAATTAAATTTAAAAACATTAAAAGGTTAGTTTGGTATGAATATTCTTCCTAATAACTGCTAGTTCTCTACCGAAAATGATTAAATGAAAAATTTCAGTTTTATATGAATGTCCTTTTTAGAAACACGAATTCAACAATCGAACTGAAAAAATTATAAAAGTGAGATTAATATCAATATTTTTGTTACAAACGCAAAAACACCACTTTAATTAAAAGAATTTAAAAAGTGAAATTGAATGAATATTCCTATTACAAACGCAAAGTCACTTCTCAAAATGAAAACATTAAAAAAGTGAGTTTGATATGGTTTTTCTTGTTACAAACACTAATTGACCACTCGAAATGAAAAAAATTATGGTGAGTTTGGTATAACTATTTTGTTACAAACGCGAATTCACCACTCGAAACGAAAAAATTAAAGAAGTGATTTCGATATTCTTGTTACAAATGCGAATTCATTTTTAAAAACGAAATTAATAAAAAAATGAAAATATCTTACTACAAACGCGAAGTTATCACTGGAAATGAAACAAATAAAAAGTAAGTTTGATATGAATATTCTTGTTACAAACGTGAATTCACTACTAAAAATTAAAAAAATTAAAGTGTCTTTCATATGAATTCAAATGAAAATATTAAAAAAGTGAGTTTTACATGTTTTTTCTTGCTACAAACGCGAAATCAGCACTCGCAAAGCAAAACTTTAAAAAGTGAGATTAATCTGAATATTTTGGTTATCAAAACGAACTTTCACTCGAAATGAAAAATTAAATACTTGAGTTTGATATAGTTTTTTTTTGTTTGAAACACGAGTTCACCTCACGAAATGACAAAATAAAAAAGTCAGTTTTATATGAGTATTCTTGCTAAACACTCGAATTTGCACACTAAATGAAAAAATTAAAAATGTGAGTTTGATATTAATATTCTTGTTACATACACGAATTCACCTCGCGAAATGTAAAAATTAAGAAGTTTGTTTGATATGAATATTCTTGTCACAAACTTGAGTGAACAACTCGAAATGAAAAAATTAAAAAAGTGAAAGTGATATGAATATGATGGGTTGGGTTGGGTAGGTTGGATATCGGTGATAAGTTTCATTTCTAATGGTTTAATAGCTTAAAATATTCTACGACCTGTTGTCCCTTTGTCAGGTCACTGAAGGACATGAACAAAAGTCATTGAAGGTCATTGACATTTCAAGGTCATTCAAGGTCATTGACCGTTCAAGGTCATTCAAGGTCATTGACCGTTCAAGGTCATTCAAGGTCGTTGATCGTTCAAGGTCATACAAAGCTATTGACCACTCAAGGTCATTCAAGGTCATTGACGGTTCAAGGTCATTCAAGGTCATTTACATTTCAAGGTCATTCAAGGTCATTGGCCTTTCATGGTCATTTAAGGTCATTGACCCACCAAGGTCATTCAAAATCATTGACATTTCAAGGTCATTCAAGGTCATTGACCGTTCAAGGTCATTAAAGGTCATTTACCTTTCAAGGTCATTCAAGGTCATTGACCGCTCAAGGTCATTCAAGGTCATTGACCTTTCAAGGTCACCCAAGGCTATTGATCATTCAATGTCATTCAAGGTCATTGTCCGTTCAAGGTTTTCAAAGTCATTGACCTTTCAAGGTCATTCAAGGTCATTGACCGTTCAAAGTCATTCAAGGTCATTGACCATGAATGACTTTGAACTCATGACTCAATCGGTCATTCAAGGTCATTGACCGTTCAAGGTCATTCAAGGTCATTGACATTTCAAGGTCATTTAAGGTGATTGACCTTTCAAGGTCATTCAAGGTCATTGACCGTTCAAGGTCATTCAAGGTCATTGACATTTCAAGGTCATTCAAGGTCATTGACCGTTCAAGGTCATTCAAGGTCAATGACCTTTCAAGGTCATTCAAGGTCAATGACCTCTCAAGGTCATTCAAGGTCATTGACCGTTGAAAGTCATTCAATCTCATTTACCTTTCATGGTCATTCAAGGTCATTGACCACTCAAGGTCATTCAAGGTCATTGACCTTTCAAAGTCACCCAAGGCTATTGATCATTCAATGTCATTCAAGGTCATTCTCCGTTCAAGGTTTTCAAAGTCATTGACCTTTCAAGGTCATTCAAGGTCATTGACTTTTCAAGGTCATTCAAGGTCATTGGCCGTTCAAGGTCATTCCAGGTCATTTACATTTCAAGGTCATTCAAGGTCATTCAAGTTCATTGAACTTTCAAAGTCATTCAAGGTCATTGACCGTTGAAAGTCATTCAAGGTCATTGACCTTTCATGGTCATTCAAGGTCATGGACCGTTCAAGGTCATTCAAGGTCATTGACCGTTCAAGGCAATTCAAGGCTATTGATCGTTCAATGTCATTCAAGGTCATTGACCGTTGAAGGTAATTTAAAGTCATTGACTCTTCAAGGTCCTTCAAAGTCATTGACCGTTCAAGGTCATTCCAGGTCATTTACTTTTCAAGGTCATTCAAGGTCATTGAACGTTTAAGGTCATTCAAGGTCATTGAACTTTCAAGGTCATTCAAGGTCATTGACCGTTGAAAGTCATTCAAGGTCATTGACCTTTCATGGTCATTCAAGGTCATGGACCGTTCAAGGTCATTCAAGGTCATTGAACGTTCAAGGCAATTCAAGGCTATTGATCGTTCAATGTCATTCAAGGTCATTGACCGTTGAAGGTAATTTAAAGTCATTGACTCTTCAAGGTCCTTCAAAGTCATTGACCGGGTAAGGTCATTTAAGGTTATTGATCGTTCAAAGTCATTTAATAAATTTAATTTAAAAACATTAAAAGGTTAGTTTGGTATGAATATTCTTCCTAATAACTGCTAGTTCTCTACCGAAAATGATAAAATGAAAAATTTCAGTTTTATATTAATGTCCTTCTTAGAAACACGAATTCAACAATCGAACTAAAAAAATTATAAAAGTGAGATTAATATCAATATTTTTGTTACAAACGCAAAAACACCACTTTAACTAAAAGAATTTAAAAAGTGAAATTGAATGAATATTCCTATTACAAACGCAAATTCACTTCTCAAAATGAAAACATTAAAAAAGTGAGTTTGATATGGTTTTTCTTGTTACAAACACTAATTGACCACTCGAAATGAAAAAAATTATGGTGAGTTTGGTATAACTATTTTGTTACAAACGCGAATTCACCACTCGAAACGAAAAAATTAAAGAAGTGATTTCGATATTCTTGTTACAAATGCGAATTCATTTTTAAAAACGAAAGTAATAAAAAAGTGAAAATATCTTACTACAAACGCGAATTTATCACTGGAAATGAAACAAATAAAAAGTAAGTTTGATATTTATATTCTTGTTACAAACGCAATTTCACCTCTCGAATTGAAAAAATTAAAAAAAGTGAGTTTGATGAGAATATTTTTGTAAGAAACGCGAATTCACTACTCAAAATGAAAATATTTAAAAAAGTGAATTTGATAGAGTTTTTCCTGTTACAAACTTGAATTCACTACTAGAAATGAAAAAAATTAAAGTGGCTTTCATATGAGTTCAAATGAAAATATTAAAAATTGAGTTTTACATGTTTTTTCTTGCTACAAACGCGAAATCAGCAATCGCAAAGCAAAACATAAAAAGTGAGATTGATCTGAATAATCTTGTTACCAAAATGAACTTTTACTCGAAATGAAAAATTAAATAATTGAGTTCGATAAAGTTTTTATGTTTGAAACACGAATTCACCTCACGCAATGACAAATAAAACATTAATTTTATGTAAGTATTCTTGCTAAATACTCGAATTTGCACACGAAATGAAAATATTAAAAATGTGAGTATGATATTAAGATTGTTGTTATAAACACGAATTCACCACGCGAAATATAAAATTAAAAAGTTTGTTTGATATAAACTCTTGTCACAAACACGAGTTAACAACTCGAATTGAAAGAATTAAAAAAGTGAAATTGAATGAATATTCCTATTACAAACGCAAATTCACTTCTCAAAATGAAAACATTAAAAAAGTGAGTTTGATATGGTTTTTCTTGTTACAAACACTAATTGACCACTGAAAATGAAAAAAATTTAGGTGAAAACAAAGGCAATTTCTATTTAAAAAACGAAAGTAATTAAAAAAGTGAGTATATCTTACTACAAACGCGAAATCATTACTGGAAATGAAAAAATAGAAAGTAAGTTTGATATAAATATTCTTCTTACAAACGCTATTTCAGCTCTCGAATTGAAAAAATTAAAAAAAGTGAGTTTGATAAGAATATTCTTGTAACAAACGCGAATTCACTACTCAAATAGAAAAAATTTTAAAAAGTGTGTTTGATAGAGTTTTTCTTGTTACAAACACAAATTCACCGCTCAAAATGAACAAATTAAGAAAGTGAATTTGTTACAAATACAAATTCACCACTCAAAATGAAAAAATAAAAAGGTGAGTTAGATATGAATATTCTTGTTACAAATGTGAATTCACTACTAAAAATGAAAAAATTAAAGTGTCTTCATATAAGTTCAAATGAAAATATTAAAAAAGTGAGTTTTACATGTTTTTTCTTCTACAAACGCGAAATCAGCACTCGCAAAGCAAAACTTAAAAAGTGAGATTGATCTGAATATTCTTGTAACCAAAACGAGCTTTTACTCGAAATGAAAAATTAAATAATTGAGTTTGATATAGTTTTTTGTGTATATTCAACGTATTTGTATATTCACCTCACGAAATGACAAATTAAAAAAGTGAGTTTTATGTGAGTATTCTTGCTAAACACTTGAATATTCAGACGAAATGAAAAAATAAAAAATGTGAGTTTGATATTAAGATTCTTGTTACAAACACGAATTCACCACGCGAAATGTAAAAATTAAAAAGTTTGTTTGATATGAATATTCTTGTTACAAACGTGAATTCACTACTAAAAATGAAAAAAATTAAAGTGTCTTTCATATGAGTTCATATGAAAATATTAAAAAAGTGAGTATTACATGTTTTTATCTTGCTACAAACAAGAAATCAACACTCGCAAAGCAAAACTTAAAAAGTGAGATTGATCTGAATATTCTTGTTACCAAAACGAACTTTTACTCGAAATGGAAAATTAAATAATTGAGTTTGATATAGTTTTAATGTTTGAAACACGAATTCAGCTCACGAAATGACAAATTAAAAAGTGAGTTTTATATAAGAATTCTTGCAAAACACTCGAATTTGCACACGAAATGAAAAAATAAAAAATGTGAGTTTGATATTAAGATGCTTGTTACAAACACGAATTGACCACGCGAAATGTAAAAATTAAGAAGTTTGATTGATATGAATATTCTTGTCACAAACTTGAGTGAACAACTCGAAATGAAAAAATTAAAAAAGTGAGTGTGATATGAATATGATGGGTTGGGTTGGGTAGGTTGGATATGGGTGATAAGTTTCATTTCTAATGGTTTAATAGCTTAAAATATTCTACGACCTGTTGTCCCTTTGCGAGGTCACTGAAGGACATGAACAAAAGTCATTGAAGGTCATTGACATTTCAAGGTCATTCAAGGTCATTGACCTTTCAAGGTCATTCAAGGTCATTGACCGTTCAAGGTCATTCAAGGCTATTGATCGTTCAAGGTCATTCAATGTCATTGACCTTTCAAGGTCATTCAAGGTCATTGACCTCTCAAGGTCATTCAAGGTCATAGACCTTTCAAGGTCATTCAAGGTCATTGACCGTTCAAGGTCATTCAAGGTCATTGACCGTTCAAGGTCATTCAAGGTCATTGACCGTTCAAGGTCATTCAAGGTCATTGACCGTTTAAAGTCATTCAATGTCATTGACCTTTCATGGTCATTCAATTCAATTCCTTGAATAACTTTGAACTCATGACTCATTCAAGGTCGAGGTCATTCAAGGTCATTGACGGTTCAAAGTCATTCAACGTCATTAACATTTCAAGGTCATTCAAGGTCATTGATCTTTCAAGGTCATTCAAGGTCATTGACCGTTCAAGGTCATTGAAGGTCATTGACATTTCAAGGTCATTCAAAGTCATTGGCCTTTCATGGTCATTCAAGGTCATTGACCGTTCAAGGTCATTCAAGGTCATTGACATTTCAAGGTCATTCAAGGTTATTGACCGTTCAAGGTCATTCAAGGTCATTGACCGTTCAAGGTCATTCAAGGTCATTGATCGTTCAAGGTCATACAAAGCTATTGACGGCTCAAGGTCATTCAAGGTCATTGACGGTTCAAGGTCATTCAAGGTCATTGACATTTCAAGGTCATTCAATGTCATTGGCCTTTCATGGTCATTCAAGGTCATTGACCGATCAAGGTCATTAAAAATCATTGGCATTTCAAGGTCATTCAAGGTCATTGACCGTTCAAGGTCATTAAAGGTCATTTACCTTTCAAGGTCATTCAAGGTCATTGACCGCTCATGGTCATTCAAGGTCATTGACCTTTCAAGGTCACCCAAGGCTATTGATCATTCAATTTCATTGTCCGTTCAAGGTTTTCAAAGTCATTGACCTTTCAAGGTCATTCAAGGTCATTGACCGTTCAAAGTCATTCAAGGTCATTGACTATGAATGACTTTGAACTCATGACTCATTTAAGGTCGAGGTCATTCAAGGTCATTGACGGTTCAAGGTCATTCAAGGTCATTGACATTTCAAGGTCATTTAAGGTCATTGACCTTTCAAGGTCATTCAAGAACATTGACCGTTCAAGGTCATTCAAGGTCATTGACATTTCAAGGTCATTCAAGGTCATTGACCGTTCAAGGTCATTCAAGGTCAATGACCTTTCAAGGTCATTCAAGGTCATTGACCGTTGAAAGTCATTCAATGTCATTTACCTTTCATGGTCATTCAAGGTCATTGACCGCTCAAGGTCATTCAAGGTCATTGACCTTTCAAAGTCACCCAAGGCTATTGATCATTCAATGTCAACAAGGTCATTCTCCGTTCAAGGTTTTCAAAGTCATTGACTTTTCAAGGTCATTCAAGGTCATTGACTTTTCAAGGTCATTCAAGGTCATTGACCGTTCAAGGTCATTCCAGGTCATTTACATTTCAAGGTCATTCAAGGTCATTGACCGTTTAAGGTCATTCAAGGTCATTGAACTTTCAAGGTCATTCAAGGTCATTGACCGTTGAAAGTCATTCAAGGTCATTGACCTTTCATGGTCATTCAAGGTCATTAACCGTTCAAGGTCATTCAAGGTCATTGACCGTTCAAGGCAATTCAAGGCTATTGATCGTTCAATGTCATTCAAGGTCATTGACCGTTGAAGGTAATTCAAAGTCATTGACTCTTCAAGGTCCTTCAAAGTCATTGACCGGGTAAGGTCATTTAAGGTTATTGATCGTTCAAAGTCATTTAAAAAATTAAATTTAAAAACATTAAAAGGTTAGTTTGGTATGAATATTCTTCCTAATAACTGCTAGTTCTCTACCGAAAATGATAAAATGAAAAATTTCAGTTTTATATGAATGTCCTTCTTAGAAACACGAATTCAACAATCGAACTGAAAAAATTATAAAAGTGAGATTAATATCAATATTTTTGTTACAAACGCAAATACACCACTTTAATTAAAAGAATTTAAAAAGTGAAATTGAATGAATATTCCTATTACAAACGCAAATTCACTTCTCAAAATGAAAACATTGAAAAAGTGAGTTTGTTATGGTTTTTCTTGTTACAAACACTAATTGACCACTCGAAATGAAAAAAATTATGGTGAGTTTGGTATAACTATTTTGTTACAAACGCGAATTCACCACTCGAAACGAAAAAATTAAAAAAGTGATTTCGATATTCTTGTTACAAATGCGAATTCATTTTTAAAAACGAAAGTAATAAAAAAATGAAAATATCTTACTACAAACGCGAAGTTATCACTGGAAATGAAACAAATAAAAAGTAAGTTTGATATGAATATTCTTGTTACAAACGTGAATTCACTACAAAAAATTAAAAAAATTAAAGTGTCTTTCATATGAATTCAAATGAAAATATTAAAAAAGTGAGTTTTACATGTTTTTTCTTGCTACAAACGCGAAATCAGCACTCGCAAAGCAAAACTTTAAAAAGTGAGATTAATCTGAATATTCTTGTTATCAAAACGAACTTTCACTCGAAATGAAAAATTAAATACTTGAGTTTGATATAGTTTTTTTTGTTTGAAACACGAGTTCACCTCACGAAATGACAAAATAAAAAAGTCAGTTTTATATGAGTATTCTTGCTAAACACTCGAATTTGCACACGAAATTAAAAATTTAAAAATGTGAGTTTGATATTAATATTCTTGTTACATACACGAATTCACCTCGCGAAATGTAAAAAATAAAAAGTGTGTTTGATATGAATATTCTTATTACAAACGTGAATTCACTACTAAAAATGAAAAAAATTAAAGTGTCTTTCATATGAGTTCATATGAAAATATTAAAAAAGTGAGTATTACATGTTTTCTTCTTGCTACAAACAAGAAATCAACACTCGCAAAGCAAAACTTAAAAAGTGAGATTGATCTGAATATTCTTGTTACCAAAACGAACTTTTACTCGAAATGGAAAATTAAATTTTCCATTTCGAGTAAAAATATAAAATGTGAGTTTGATATTAAGATGCTTGTTACAAACACGAATCGACCACGCGAAATGTAAAAATTAAGAAGTTTGATTGATATGAATATTCTTGTCACAAACTTGAGTGAACAACTCGAAATGAAAAAATTAAAAAAGTGAGTGTGATATGAATATGATGGGTTGGGTTGAGTAGGTTGGATATCGGTGATAAGTTTCATTTCTAATGGTTTAATAGCTTAAAATATTATACGATCTGTTGTCCCATTGCGAGGTCACTGAAGGACATGAACAAAAGTCATTGAAGGTCATTGACATTTCAAGGTCATTCAAGGTCATTGACCTTTCAAGGTCATTCAAGGTCATTGACCGTTCAAGGTCATTCAAGGCTAATGATCGTTCAAGGTCATTCAATGTCATTGACCTTTCAAGGTCATTCAAGGTCATTGACCTCTCAAGGTCATTCAAGGTCATTGACCTTTCAAGGTCATTCAAGGTCATTGTCCGTTCAAGGTTTTCAAAGTCATTGACCTTTCAAGGTCATTCAAGGTCATTGACCGTTCAAAGTCATTCTAGGTCATGGTTCTTGAATAACTTTGAACTCATGACTCATTCAAGGTCGAGGTAATTCAAGGTCATTGACGGTTTAAAGTTATTCAAGGTCATTGACATTACAAGGTCATTCAAGGTCATTGACCTTTCAAGGTCATTGACCGTTCAAGGTCATTCAAGGTCATTGACATTTCAAGGTCATTCAAGGTCATTGACCGTTCAAGGTCATTCAAGGTCATTGACCTTTCAAGGTCACCCAAGGCTATTGATCATTCAATGTCATTCAAGGTCATTGTCCGTTCAAGGTTTTCAAAGTCATCGACCTTTCAAGGTCATTCAAAGTCATTGACGGTTCAAAGTAATTCAAGGTCATTGATCTTTCAAGGTCATTCAAGGTCATTGACCTTTCAAGGTCATTCAAGGTCATTGACCGTTCAAGGTCATTCAAGGTCATTGATCTTTCAAGGTCATTCAAGGTCATTGACCTTTAAAGGTCATTCAAGGTCATTTACCGTTGAAAGTCATTCAAGGTTATTGACATTTCAAGGTCATTCATGGTAATTAACCGTTCAAGGTCACCCAAGGCTATTGATCGTTCAATGTCATTCAAGGTCTGTAACCATTCAAGGTCACCCAAGGCTATTGATCGTTCAATGTCATTCAAGGTCATTGTCCGTTGAAGGCAATTCAAAGTCATTGACCCTTCAAGGTCATTCAAGGTCATTGACCGTTCAAGGTCATTCAAGGTTATTGACCTTTCAAGGTCATTCAAGGTCATTGACCGTTCAAGGTCATTCAAGGTCATTGGCCGTTCAAGGTTATACAAGGTCATTGGCCGTTCAAGGTCATTCAAGTTCATTGACCGTTCAAGGTAATTCAAAGTCATTGACTCTTCAAGGTCCTTCAAGATCATTGACCGGGTAAGGTCATTATATGTTATTGACCGTTCAAGGTCATTTAAAAAATTAAAAAAAAATAATAAAAGGTTAGTTTGGTATAAATATTCTTACTAATAAACGCTAGTTCTCTACCGGAAATGATAGAATGAAAAATGTCAGTTTTATATGAATGTTCTTCTTAGAAACACGAATTCAAAACAAAATGAAAAAATTAAAAAAGTGAGATTGATATGAATTTTTTTGTTACAAACGCAAATACACCACTCGAATTGAAAGAATTTAAAAAGTGAAATTGAATTAATATTCCTATTACAAACGCAAATTCATTTCTCAAAATGAAAACATTAAAAAAGTGAGTATGATATGGTTTTTCTTGTTACAGACACTAATTGACCACTCCAAATAAAAATATTAAGGTAAGTTTGGTATTACTATTTTTGTTACAAACGCGAATTCACCACTCGAAACGAAAAAATTAAAGAAGTTATATCGATATTTTGTTACAAAGGCGAATTCATTTTTAAAAACGAAAGTAATAAATAAGTGAGTATATCTTACTATAAACGCGAAGTCATCACTGGAAATGAAAAAAATAAAAAGTAACTTTGATGCTAATTTTCTTGTTACAAACGCAACTTCAACTCTCGAAATGAAAATATTAAAATAAAGTGAGTTAGATGAGAATATTTTTGTAACAAACGCGTATTCACTACTCAAAATTAATAAATTTCAAAATATGAATTTGATAGAGTTTTTCTTGTTACAAACACAAATTCACCGCTCGAAATGAAAAAATTAAGAAAGTTTATTTGTTACAAACAAGAATTCACCACTCAAAATAAAATAATTAAAATGGTGAGTTTATATGAATATTCTTGTTACAAACGTGAATTCACTACTAAAAATGAAAAAAATTAAAGTGTCTTTCATATGAGTTCATATGAAAATATTAAAAAAGTGAGTATTACATGTTTTTATCTTGCTACAAACAAGAAATCAACACTCGCAAAGCAAAACTTAAAAAGTGAGATTGATCTGAATATTCTTGTTACCAAAACGAACTTTTACTCGAAATGGAAAATTAAATAATTGAGTTTGATATAGTTTTAATGTTTGAAACAGGAATTCAGCTCACGAAATGACAAATTAAAAAGTGAGTTTTATATAAGAATTCTTGCAAAACACTCGAATTTGCACACGAAATGAAAAAATTAAAAATGTGAGTTTGATATTAAGATTCTTGTTACAAACACGAATTGACCACGCGAAATGTAAAAATTAAGAAGTTTGTTTGATATGAATATTCTTGTTACAAACGTGAATTCACTACTAAAAATGAAAAAAATTAAAGTGTCTTTCATATGAGTTCATATGAAAATATTAAAAAAGTGAGCATAACATGTTTTTTTCTTGCTACAATCAAGAAATCAACACTCGCAAAGCAAAACTTAAAAAGTGAGATTGATCTGAATATTCTTGTTACCAAAACGAACTTTTACTCGAAATGGAAAATTAAATAATTGAGTTTGATATAGTTTTTATGTTTGAAACACGAATTCACCTCACGAAATGACAAATTAAAAAGTGAGTTTTATATAAGAATTCTTGCAAAACACTCTAATTTGCAACGAAATGAAAAAATAAAAAATGTGAGTTTGATATTAAGATGCTTGTTACAAACACGAATTGACCACGCGAAATGTAAAAATTAAGAAGTTTGTTTGATATGAATATTCTTGTCACAAACTTGAGTGAACAACTCGAAATGAAAAAATTAAAAAAGTGAGTGTGATATGAATATGATGGGTTGGGTTGGGTAGGTTGGATATCGGTGATAAGTTTCATTTCTAATGGTTTAATAGCTTAAAATATTCTACGACCTGTTGTCCCTTTGCGAGGTCACTGAAGGACATGAACAAAAGTCATTGAAGGTCATAGACATTTCAAGGTCATTCAAGGTCATTGACATTTCAAGGTCATTCAAGGTCATTGACCGTTCAAGGTCATTCAAGGTCATTGACCTTTCAAGGTCACCCAAGGCTATTGATCATTCAATGTCATTCCAGGTCATTGTCCGTTCAAGGTTTTCGAAGTCATCGACCTTTCAAGGTCATTCAAAGTCATTGACCGTTCAAAGTCATTCAAGGTCATGGACCTTGAATGACTTTGAACTCATGACTCATTCAAGGTCGAGGTCATTCAAGGTCATTGACGGTTCAAAGTAATTCAAGGTCATTGATCTTTCAAGGTCATTTAAGGTCATTGACTTTTCAAGGTCATTCAAGGTCATTGACCGTTCAAGGTCATTCAAGGTCATTGATCTTTCAAGGTCATTCAAGGTCATTGGCCTTTAAAGGTCATTCAAGGTCATTAACCGTTGAAAGTCATTCAAGGTTATTGACATTTCAAGGTCATTCATGGTAATTAACCGTTCAAGGTCACCCAAGGCTATTGATCGTTCAATGTCATTCAAGGTCTGTAACCATTCAAGGTCACCCAAGGCTATTGATCGTTCAATGCCATTCAAGGTCATTGTCCGTTGAAGGTAATTCAAAGTCATTGACACTTCAAGGTCATTCAAGGTCATTGACCGTTCAAGGTCATTCAAGGTTATTGACCTTTTAAGGTCATTCAAGGTCATTGACCGTTCAAGGTCATTGACCTTTCAAGGTCATTTAAAGTAATTGACCTTTCAAGGTCATTCAAGGTCATTGGCCGTTCAAGGTCATACAAGGTCATTGGCCGTTCAAGGTCATTCAAGTTCATTGACCGTTCAAGGTAATTCAAAGTCATTGACTCTTCATGGTCCTTCAAGATCATTGACCGGGTAAGGTCATTATATGTTATTGACCGTTCAAGGTCATTTAAAAAATTAAATTAAAAAATAATAAAAGGTTACTTTGGTATTAATATTCTTACTAATAAACGCTTCTTCTCTACCGGAAATGATAGAATGAAAAATGTCAGTTTTATATGAATGTTCTTCTTAGAAACACGAATTCAAAACAAAATGAAAAAATTAAAAAAGTGAGATTGATATGAATTTTTTTGTTACAAACGCAAATACACCACTCGAATTGAAAGAATATAAAAAGTGAAATTGAATTAATATTCCTATTACACACGCAAATTCATTTCTCAAAATGAAAACATTAAAAAAGTGAGTATGATTTGGTTTTTCTTGTTACAGACACTAATTGACCACTCCAAATAAAAATATTAAGGTAAGTTTGGTATTACTATTTTTGTTACAAACGCGAATTCACCACTCGAAACGAAAAAATTAAAGAAGTTATATCGATATTTTGTTACAAAGGCGAATTCATTTTTAAAAACGAAAGTAATAAATAAGTGAGTATATCTTACTATAAACGCGAAGTCATCACTGGAAATGAAAAAAATAAAAAGTAACTTTGATGTTAATTTTATTGTTACAAACGCAACTTCAACTCTCGAAATGAAAATATTAAAATAAAGTGAGTTAGATGAGAATATTTTTGTAACACACGCGTATTCACTACTCAAAATTAATAAATTTCAAAATGTGAATTTGATAGAGTTTTTCTTGTTACAAACACAAATTCACCGCTCTAAATGAAAAAATTAAGAAAGTTAATTTGTTACAAACAAGAATTCGCCACTCAAAATAAAATAATTAAAAAGGTGAGTTTGATATGAATATTCTTGTTACAAACGTGAATTCACTACTTAAAATGAAAAAAATTAAAGTGTCTTTCATATGAGTTCATATGATAATATTAAAAAAGTGAGTATTACATGTTTTTTTCTTGCTCTAAACAAGAAATCAACACTCGCAAAGCAAAACTTAAAAAGTGAGATTGATCTGAATATTCTTGTTACCAAAACGAACTTTTACTCGAAATGGAAAATTAAATAATTGAGTTTGATATAGTTTTAATGTTTGAAACACGAATTCAATTCACGAAATGACAAATTAAAGAGTGAGTTTTACATAAGAATTCTTGCAAAACACTCGAATTTGCACACGAAATGAAAAAATTTAAAATGTGAGTTTGATATTAAGATTCTTGTTACAAACACGAATTGACCACGCGAAATGTAAAATTTAAGAAGTTTGTTTGATATGAATATTCTTGTTACAAACGTGAATTCACTACTAAAAATGAAAAAAATTAAAGTGTCTTTCATATGAGTTCATATGAAAATATTAAAAAAGTGAGTATTACATGTTTTTTCTTGCTACAATCAAGAAATCAACACTCGCAAAGAAAAACTTAAAAAGTGAGATTGATCTGAATATTCTTGTTACCAAAACGAACTTTTACTCGAAATGGAAAATTAAATAATTGAGTTTGATATAGTTTTTATGTTTGAAACACGAATTCACCTCACGAAATGACAAATTAAAAAGTGAGTTCTATATAAGAATTCTTGCAAAACACTCTAATTTGCACACGAAATGAAAAAATAAAAAATGTGAGTTTGATATTAAGATGCTTGTTACAAACACGAATTGACCACGCGAAATGTAAAAATTAAGAAGTTTGTTTGATATGAATATTCTTGTCACAAACTTGAGTGAACAACTCGAAATGAAAAAATTAAAAAAGTGAGTGTGATATGAATATGATGGGTTGGGTTGGGTAGGTTGGATATCGGTGATAAGTTTCATTTCTAATGGTTTAATAGCTTAAAATATTCTACGACCTGTTGTCCCTTTGCGAGTCACTGAAGGACATGAACAAAAGTCATTGAAGGTCATTGACATTTCAAGGTCATTCAAGGTCATTGAAATTTCAAGGTCATTCAAGGTCATTGACCGTTCAAGGTCATTCAAGGTCATTGACCTTTCAAGGTCACCCAAGGCTATTGATCATTCAATGTCATTCAAGGTCATTGTCCGTTCAAGGTTTTCAAAGTCATCGACCTTTCAAGGTCATTCAAGGTCATTGACCGTTCAAGGTCATTGACCTTTCAAGGTCATTTAAAGTGATTGACCTTTCAAGGTCATTCAAGGTCATTGGCCGTTCAAGGTCATACAAGGTCATTGGCCGTTCAAGGTCATTCAAGTTCATTGACCGTTCAAGGTAATTCAAAGTCATTGACTCTTCATGGTCCTTCAAGATCATTGACCGGGTAAGGTCATTATATGTTATTGACCGTTCAAGGTCATTTAAAAAATTAAATTAAAAAATAATAAAAGGTTACTTTGGTATTAATATTCTTACTAATAAACGCTAGTTCTCTACCGGAAATGATAGAATGAAAAATGTCAGTTTTATATGAATGTTCTTCTTAGAAACACGAATTCAAAACAAAATGAAAAAATTAAAAAAGTGAGATTGATATGAATTTTTTTGTTACAAACGCAAATACACCACTCGAATTGAAAGAATATAAAAAGTGAAATTGAATTAATATTCCTATTACACACGCAAATTCATTTCTCAAAATGAAAACATTAAAAAAGTGAGTATGATATGGTTTTTCTTGTTACAGACACTAATTTACCACTCCAAATAAAAATATTAAGGTAAGTTTGGTATTACTATTTTTGTTACAAACGCGAATTCACCACTCGAAACGAAAAAATTAAAGAAGTTATATCGATATTTTGTTACAAAGGCGAATTCATTTTTAAAAACGAAAGTAATAAATAAGTGAGTATATCTTACTATAAACGCGAAGTCATCACTGGAAATGAAAAAAATAAAAAGTAACTTTGATGTTAATTTTATTGTTACAAACGCAACTTCAACTCTCGAAATGAAAATATTAAAATAAAGTGAGTTAGATGAGAATATTTTTGTAACACACGCGTATTCACTACTCAAAATTAATAAATTTCAAAATGTGAATTTGATAGAGTTTTTCTTGTTACAAACACAAATTCACCGCTCGAAATGAAAAAATTAAGAAAGTTTATTTGTTACAAACAAGAATTCACCACTCAAAATAAAATAATTAAAAAGGTGAGTTTGATATGAATATTCTTGTTACAAACGTGAATTCACTACTAAAAATAAAAAAAAAATTAAAGTGTCTTTCATATGAGTTCATATGAAAATATTAAAAAAGTGAGTATTACATGTTTTTTTCTTGCTACAAACAAGAAATCAACACTCGCAAAGCAAAACTTAAAAAGTGAGATTGATCTGAATATTCTTGTTACCAAAACGAACTTTTACTCGAAATGGAAAATTAAATAATTGAGTTTGATATAGTTTTTATGTTTGAAACACGAATTCAGCTCACGAAATGACAAATTAAAAAGTGAGTTTTATATAAGAATTCTTGCAAAACACTCGAATTTGCACACGAAATGAAAAAATTTAAAATGTGAGTTTGATATTAAGATTCTTGTTACAAACACGAATTGACCTAGCGAAATGTAAAAATTAAGAAGTTTGTTTGATATGAATATTCTTGTTACAAACGTGAATTCACTACTAAAAATGAAAAAAATTAAAGTGTCTTTCATATGAGTTCATATGAAAATATTAAAAAAGTGAGCATTACATGTTTTTTTCTTGCTACAATTGGGAAATCAGCACTCGCAAAGCAAAACTTAAAAAGTGAGATTGATCTGAATATTCTTGTTACCAAAACGAACTTTTACTCGAAATGGAAAATTAAAGAATTGAGTTTGATATAGTTTTTATGTTTGAAACACGAATTCACCTCACGAAATGACCAATTAAAAAGTGAGTTTTATATAAGAATTCTTGCAAAACACTCGAATTTGCACACGAAATGAAAAAATTTAAAATGTGAGTTTGATATTAAGATGCTTGTTACAAACACGAATTGACCACGCGAAATGTAAAAATTAAGAAGTTTGTTTGATATGAATATTCTTGTCACAAACTTGAGTGAACAACTCGAAATGAAAAAATTAAAAAAAGTGAGTGTGATATGAATATGATGGGTTGGGTTTGGTAGGTTGGATATCGGTGATAAGTTTCATTTCTAATGGTTTAATAGCTTAAAATATTCTACGACCTGTTGTCCCTTTGCGAGGTCACTGAAGGACATGAACAAAAGTCATTGAAGGTCATTGACATTTCAAGGTCATTCAAGGTCATTGACCTTTCAAGGTCATTCAAGGTCATTGACCGTTCAAGGTCATTCAAGGCTATTGATCGTTCAAGGTCATTCAATGTCATTGACCTTTCAAGGTCATTCAAGGTCATTGACCTCTCAAGGTCATTCAAGGTCATAGACCTTTCAAGGTCATTCAAGGTCATTGACCGTTCAAGGTTATTCAAGGTCATTGACCGTTCAAGGTCATTCAAGGTCATTGACCGTTCAAGGTCATTCAAGGTCATTGACCGTTTAAAGTCATTCAATGTCATTGACCTTTCATGGTCATTCAATTCAATTCCTTGAATAACTTTGATCTCATGACTCATTCAAGGTCGAGGTCATTCAAGGTCATTAACATTTCAAGGTCATTCAAGGTCATTGACCTTTCAAGGTCATTTAAGGTCATTGACCTTTCAAGGTCATTCAAGGTCATTGACCGTTCAAGGTCATTGAAATTTCAAGGTCATTCAAGGTCATTGGCCTTTCATGGTCATTCAAGGTCATTGACCGTTCAAGGTCATTCAAGGTCATTGACATTTCAAGGTCATTCAAGGTCATTGACCGTTCAAGGTCATTCAAGGTCATTGACCGTTCAAGGTCATTCAAGGTCATTGATCGTTCAAGGTCATACAAAGCTATTGACCGCTCAAGGTCATTCAAGGTCATTGACGGTTCAAGGTCATTCAACGTCATTAACATTTCAAGGTCTTTCAAGGTCATTGACCTTTCAAGGTCATTCAAGGTCATTGACCTTTCAAGGTCATTCAAGGTCATTGACCGTTCAAGGTCATTCAAGGTCATTGACATTTCAAGGTCATTCAAGGTCATTGGCCTTTCATGGTCATTCAAGGTCATTGACCGTTCAAGGTCATTCAAGGTCATTGACATTTCAAGGTCATTCAAGGTCATTGACCGTTCAAGGTCATTCAAGGTCATTGACCGTTCAAGGTCATTCAAGGTCATTGATCGTTCAAGGTCATACAAAGCTATTGACCGCTCAAGGTCATTCAAGGTCATTGACGGTTCAAGGTCATTCAAGGTCATTGACATTTCAAGGTCATTCAAGGTCATTGGCCTTTCATGGTCATTCAAGGTCATTGACCGTTCAAGGTCATTCAAAATCATTGACATTTCAAGGTCATTCAATATCATTGACCGTTCAAGGTCATTAAAGGTCATTTACCTTTCAAGGTCATTCAAGGTCATTGACCGCTCAAGGTCATTCAAGGTCATTGACCTTTCAAGGTCACCCAAGGCTATTGATCATTAAATGTCATTCAAGGTCATTGTCTGTTCAAGGTTTTCAAAGTCATTGACCTTTCAAGGTCATTCAAGGTCATTGACCGTTCAAAGTCATTCAAGGTCATTGACTATGAATGACTTTGAACTCATGACTCATTTAAGGTCGAGGTCATTCAAGGTCATTGAAGGTTCAAGGTCATTCAAGGTCATTGACATTTCAAGGTCATTTAAGGTCATTGACCTTTCAAGGTCATTCAAGGTCATTGACCGTTCAAGGTCATTCAAGGTCATTGACATTTCAAGGTCATTCAAGGTCATTGACCGTTCAAGGTCATTCAAGGTCAATGACCTTTCAAGGTCATTCAAGTTCAATGACCTTTCAAGGTCATTCAAGGTCATTGACCGTTGAAAGTCATTCAATGTTATTTACCTTTCATGGTCATTCAAGGTCATTGACCGCTCAAGGTCATTCAAGGTCATTGACCTTTCAAAGTCACCCAAGGCTATTGATCATTCAATGTCAACAAGGTCATTCTCCGTTCAAGGTTTTCAAAGTCATTGACCTTTCAAGGTCATTCAAGGTCATTGACTTTTCAAGGTCATTCAAGGTCATTGACCGTTCAAGGTCATTCCAGGTCATTTACATTTCAAGGTCATTCAAGGTCATTGACCGTTTAAGGTCATTGACCGTTTAAGGTCATTCAAGGTCATTGACCGTTGAAAGTCATTCAAGGTCATGGACCTTTCATGGTCATTCAAGGTCATGGACCGTTCAAGGTCATTCAATGTCATTGACCTTTCAAGGCAATTCAAGGCTATTGATCGTTCAATGTCATTCAAGGTCATTGACCGTTGAAGGTAATTCAAAGTCATTGACTCTTCAAGGTCCTTCAAAGTCATTGACCGGGTAAGGTCATTTAAGGTTATTGATCGTTCAAAGTCATTTAAAAAATTAAATTTAAAAACATTAAAAGGTTAGTTTGGTATGAATATTCTTCCTAATAACTGCTAGTTCTCTACCGAAAATGATTAAATGAAAAATTTCAGTTTTATATGAATGTCCTTTTTAGAAACACGAATTCAACAATCGAACTGAAAAAAGTATAAAAGTGAGATTAATATCAATATTTTTGTTACAAACGCAAATACACCACTTTAATTAAAAGAATTTAAAAATTGAAATTGAATGAATATTCCTATTACAAACGCAAATTCACTTCTCAAAATGAAAACATTAAAAAAGTGAGTTTGATATGGTTTTTCTTGTTACAAACACTAATTGACCACTCGAAATGAAAAAAATTATGGTGAGTTTGGTATAACTATTTTGTTACAAACGCGAATTCACCACTCGAAACGAAAAAATTAAAGAAGTGATTTCGATATTCTTGTTACAAATGCGAATTCATTTTTAAAAACGAAATTAATAAAAAAATGAAAATATCTTACTACAAACGCGAAGTTATCACTGGAAATGAAACAAATAAAAAGTAAGTTTGATATGAATATTCTTGTTACAAACGTGAATTCACTACTAAAAATTAAAAAAATTAAAGTGTCTTTCATATGAATTCAAATGAAAATATTAAAAAAGTGAGTTTTACATGTTTTTTCTTGCTACAAACGCGAAATCAGCACTCGCAAAGCAAAACTTTAAAAAGTGAGATTAATCTGAATATTTTTGTTATCAAAACGAACTTTCACTCGAAATGAAAAATTAAATACTTGAGTTTGATATAGTTTTTTTTTGTTTGAAACACGAGTTCACCTCACGAAATGACAAAATAAAAAAGTCAGTTTTATATGAGTATTCTTGCTAAACACTCGAATTTGCACACTAAATGAAAAAATTAAAAATGTGAGTTTGATATTAATATTCTTGTTACATACACGAATTCACCTCGCGAAATGTAAAAATTAAGAAGTTTGTTTGATATGAATATTCTTGTCACAAACTTGAGTGAACAACTCGAAATGAAAAAATTAAAAAAGTGAAAGTGATATGAATATGATGGGTTGGGTTGGGTAGGTTGGATATCGGTGATAAGTTTCATTTCTAATGGTTTAATAGCTTAAAATATTCTACGACCTGTTGTCCCTTTGTCAGGTCACTGAAGGACATGAACAAAAGTCATTGAAGGTCATTGACATTTCAAGGTCATTCAAGGTCATTGACCGTTCAAGGTCATTCAAGGTCATTGACCGTTCAAGGTCATTCAAGGTATTTGATCGTTCAAGGTCATACAAAGCTATTGACCACTCAAGGTCATTCAAGGTCATTGACGGTTCAAGGTCATTCAAGGTCATTTACATTTCAAGGTCATTCAAGGTCATTGGCCTTTCATGGTCATTTAAGGTCATTGACCCACCAAGGTCATTCAAAATCATTGACATTTCAAGGTCATTCAAGGTCATTGACCGTTCAATGTCATTCAAGGTCATTGACCTTTCAAGGTCATTCAAGGTCATTGACCGCTCAAGATCATTCAAGGTCATTGACCTTTCAAGGTCACCCAAGGCTATTGATCATTCAATGTCATTCAAGGTCATTGTCCGTTCAAGGTTTTCAAAGTCATTGACCTTTCAAGGTCATTCAAGGTCATTGACCGTTCAAAGTCATTCAAGGTCATTGACTATGAATGACTTTGAACTCATGACTCATTCAAGGTCATTGACGGTTCAAGGTCATTCAAGGTCATTGACATTTCAAGGTCATTCAAGGTCATTGACCTTTCAAGGTCATTCAAGGTCATTGACCGTTCAAGGTCATTCAAGGTCATTGACATTTCAAGGTCATTCAAGGTCATTGACCGTTCAAGGTCATTCAAGGTCAATGACCTTTCAAGGTCATTCAAGGTCAATGACCTTTCAAGGTCATTCAAGGTCATTGACCGTTGAAAGTCATTCAATGTCATTTACCTTTCATGGTCATTCAAGGTCATTGACCGCTCAAGGTCATTCAAGGTCATTGACCTTTCAAAGTCACCCAAGGCTATTGATCATTCAATGTCATTCAAGGTCATTCTCCGTTCAAGGTTTTCAAAGTCATTGACCTTTCAAGGTCATTCAAGGTCATTGACTTTTCAAGGTCATTCAAGGTCATTGGCCGTTCAAGGTCATTCCAGGTCATTTACATTTCAAGGTCATTCAAGGTCATTCAAGTTCATTGAACTTTCAAAGTCATTCAAGGTCATTGACCGTTGAAAGTCATTCAAGGTCATTGACCTTTCATGGTCATTCAAGGTCATGGACCGTTCAAGGTCATTCAAGGTCATTGACCGTTCAAGGCAATTCAAGGCTATTGATCGTTCAATGTCATTCAAGGTCATTGACCGTTGAAGGTAATTTAAAGTCATTGACTCTTCAAGGTCCTTCAAAGTCATTGACCGTTCAAGGTCATTCCAGGTCATTTACTTTTCAAGGTCATTCAAGGTCATTGAACGTTTAAGGTCATTCAAGGTCATTGAACTTTCAAGGTCATTCAAGGTCATTGACCGTTGAAAGTCATTCAAGGTCATTGACCTTTCATGGTCATTCAAGGTCATTGACCGTTCAAGGTCATTCAAGGTCATTGACCGTTCAAGGCAATTCAAGGCTATTGATCGTTCAATGTTATTCATGTTCATTGACCGTTGAAGGTAATTCAAAGTCATAGACACCTCAAGGTCCTTCGTAGTCAATGACCGGGTAAGGTCATTTAAGGTTATTGATCATTCAAAGTCATTTAATAAATTTAATTTAAAAACATTAAAAGGTTAGTTTGGTATGAATATTCTTCCTAATAACTGCTAGTTCTCTACCGAAAATGATAAAATGAAAAATTTCAGTTTTATATGAATGTCCTTCTTAGAAACACGAATTCAACAATCGAACTGAAAAAATTATAAAAGTGAGATTAATATCAATATTTTTGTTACAAACGCAAAAACACCACTTTAACTAAAAGAATTTAAAAAGTGAAATTGAATGAATATTCCTATTACAAACGCAAATTCACTTCTCAAAATGAAAACATTAAAAAAGTGAGTTTGATATGGTTTTTCTTGTTACAAACACTAATTGACCACTCGAAATGAAAAAAATTAAGGTGAGTTTGGTATAACTATTTTGTTACAAACGCGAATTCACCACTCGAAACGAAAAAATTAAAGAAGTGATTTCGATATTCTTGTTACAAATGCGAATTCATTTTTAAAAACGAAAGTAATAAAAAAGTGAAAATATCTTACTACAAACGCGAAGTTATCACTGGAAATGAAACAAATAAAAAGTAAGTTTGATATTTATATTCTTGTTACAAACGCAATTTCACCTCTCGAATTGAAAAAATTAAAAAAAGTGAGTTTGATGAGAATATTTTTGTGACAAACGCGAATTCACTACTCAAAATGAAAATATTTAAAAAAGTGAATTTGATAGAGTTTTTCCTGTTACAAACTTGAATTCACTACTAGAAATGAAAAAAATTAAAGTGGCTTTCATATGAGTTCAAATGAAAATATTAAAAATTGAGTTTTACATGTTTTTTCTTGCTACAAACGCGAAATCAGCAATCGCAAAGCAAAACATAAAAAGTGAGATTGATCTGAATAATCTTGTTACCAAAATGAACTTTTACTCGAAATGAAAAATTAAATAATTGAGTTCGATAAAGTTTTTATGTTTGAAACACGAATTCACCTCACGCAATGACAAATAAAAAATTAATTTTATATAAGTATTCTTGCTAAACACTCGAATTTGCACACGAAATGAAAATATGAAAAATGTGAGTTTGATATTAAGATTGTTGTTATAAACACGAATTCACCACGCGAAATATTAAATTAAAAAGTTTGTTTGATATAAACTCTTGTCACAAACACGAGTTAACAACTCGAATTGAAAGAATTAAAAAAGTGAAATTGAATGAATATTCCTATTACAAACGCAAATTCACTTCTCAAAATGAAAACATTAAAAAAGTGAGTTTGATATGGTTTTTCTTGTTACAAACACTAATTGACCACTGAAAATGAAAAAAATTTAGGTGAAAACAAAGGCAATTTCTATTTAAAAAACGAAAGTAATTAAAAAAGTGAGTATATCTTACTACAAACGCGAAATCATTACTGGAAATGAAAAAATAGAAAGTAAGTTTGATATAAATATTCTTCTTACAAACGCTATATCAGCTCTCGAATTGAAAAAATTAAAAAAAGTGAGTTTGATGAGAATATTCTTGTAACAAACGCGAATTCACTACTCAAATAGAAAAAATTTTAAAAAGTGAGTTTGATAGAGTTTTTCTTGTTACAAACACAAATTCACCGCTCAAAATGAAAAAATTAAGAAAGTGAATTTGTTACAAATACAAATTCACCACTCAAAATGAAAAAAATAAAAAGGTGAGTTTGATATGAATATTCTTGTTACAAACGTGAATTCACTACTAAAAATAAAAAAATTAAAGTGTCTTCATATAAGTTCAAATGAAAATATTAAAAAAGTGAGTTTTACATGTTTTTTCTTCTACAAACGCGAAATCAGCACTCGCAAAGCAAAACTTAAAAAGTGAGATTGATCTGAATATTCTTGTTACCAAAACGAGCTTTTACTCGAAATGAAAAATTAAATAATTGAGTTTGATATAGTTTTTTTTGTATATTCAACGTATTTGTATATTCACCTCACGAAATGACAAATTAAAAAAGTGAGTTTTATGTGAGTATTCTTGCTAAACACTTGAATTTTCAGACGAAATGAAAAAATAAAAAATGTGAGTTTGATATTAAGATTCTTGTTACAAACACGAATTCACCACGCGAAATGTAAAAATGAAAAAGTTTGTTTGATATGAATAGTCTTGTCACAAACACGAGTTAACAACTCGAATTGAAAAAATTAAAAAAGTGAGTTTGATATGAATATTCTTGTTACAAACGCAACTATTCACTCGAAATGAAAAATTTAAAAATATGAGTTTGATATGAATATAATGGGTTAGGTTGGGTAGGTTGGATATCGGTGATAAGTTTCATTTCTAATGCTTTAATAGCTTAAAATATTCTACGATCTGTTGTCCCTTTGCGAGGTCACTGAAGGACATGAACAAAAGTCAATGAAGGTCATTGACATTTCAAGGTCATTCGAGGCCATTGACCTTTCAAGGTCATTCAAGGTCATTGACCGTTCAAGGTCATTCAAGGTCATTGACCGTTCAAGGTCATTCAAGGCTATTGATCGTTCAAGGCCATTCAAGATCATTGACCTTTTTAAGGTCATTCAAGGTCATTGACCTTTCAAGGTCATTCAAGGTCATTGACCGTTCAAGGTCATTCAAGATCATTAACCGTTCAAGGTCACCCAAGGCTATTGATCGTTCAATGTCATTCAAGGTCATTGACCTTTCAAGGTCATTCAAAGTCATTGACCTTTCAAGGTCATTCAAGGTCATTCACCGTTCAAGGTCATTCAAGGCTATTGATCGTTCAATGTCATTCAAGGTCATTTACCGTTGAAGGTAATTCAAAGTCATTAACTCTTTAAGGTCCGTCAAGGTCCTTAACCGGGTAAGGTCATTCAAGGTTATTGACCGTTCAAGGTCATTTAAAAAATTAAATTTAAAAATATAAAAAGGTTAGTTTGGTATGAATATTCTTACTAATAAACGCTAGTTCTCTACCGGGAATGATAAAATGAAAAATGTCAGTTTTATATGAATGTTCTTCTTAGAAACACGAATTCAACACTCGAAATAAAAAAATTAAAAAGGTGAGATTGATATCAATATTTTTTTGTTACAAACGCAAATACACCACTCGAATTGAAAGAATTAAAAAAGTGAAATTGAATGAATATTCCTATTACAAACTCAAATTCACTTCTCAAAATGAAAACATTAAAAAAGTGAGTTTTATATGGTTTTTCTTGTTACAAACACTAATTGACCGCTCCAAATAAAAACATTTAGGTGAATTTGGTATTACTATTTGTGTTACAAACGCGATTTCACCACTCGAAACGGGAAAATTAAAGAAGTGATTTCGATATTCTTGTTACAAAGGCGAATTCATTTTTAAAAATGAAAGTAAAAAAAAAGTGAGTATATCTTGTTAAAAACGCAATTTCACCTCTCGAATTGAAAAAATTAAAAAAAGTGAGTTTGATGAGAATATTCTTGTAACAAACGCGAATTCACTACTCAAAATAAAAAATTTAAAAAAGTGAGTTTGATAGAGTTTTTCTTGTTACAAACACAAATTCACCGCTCGAAATGAAAAAATTAAGAAAGTGAATTTGATAAAAATACGAATTTTTCACTCAAAATGAAAAAATTAAAAAGGTGAGTCTGATATGAATATTCTTGTTACAAACGTGAATTCACTACTAAAAATGAAAAAAATTATAGTGTCTTTCATATGAGTTCATATGAAAATATTAAAAAAGTGAGTTTTACATGTTTTTTCTTCTACAAACGCGATATCAGCACTCGCAAAGCAAAAGTTAAAAAAGTGAGATTGATCTGAATATTCTTGTTACCAAAACGAACTTTCACTCGAAATGAAAAATTAAATAATAGAGTTTGATATAGTTTCTTTTTGTTTGAAACACGAATTCACCTCACGAAATGACAAAAGCAGAGTTAGGAGTTTGTTATGATTTGTGCCAGCCAAGTGAGTTGATGAAAAATACTAGAATTACATATCGGAGGGAAGGAAGGAGGTGTAACAGGAGTGTAGGTATAAAAATCTGTTATTACCTGGTTTTGCTGACTTCATCAACGAATTTAAAATGTGTCGGTGTTTACAAAGACAGTTTGAATTAGAAGAACAGCCAAGTTTCTTATTTGGCAATTGAAAGAGAGAAAGAGATCGTACCTACTGATTGCATTCTGATTAAATAGCATGTGATGTCACTATAGAATTCATAATTAATTCTGAGGATATATGTTATGAGGTGAAAATATTTTCGTATTTCCTTTTCCAAAGGATTTGTTGGTCAAAGTACTACAATAAAAATTGTAGGTAAGTCCATTAACAATATCTGGTGTACGGCTTGGTATTTCTTCGAGATAAATATATAGGAATAAGTGAGGCAAGTGAAAGATTGCGTGACAAAGAAAGGATTTAGCAAGTTTCGTACGTAATGTAGGGGAGACTGGGGCACAGTGGGACACGGGGCACAGTGGGACAATTGATTTATTTAAACAATTTACTCGGTCAAAGGGCAAATGCATTAAAATTAAGGAAGTCATATCACGAGGAATAATGCACAAAAATCTTATTTCCTAATCTTATGTAGCTTCGCGTAAATGTTATAAATTATGTTTTTTGCTATAATTTTCGTAACTTTCATGTTATGAATATTTATGCAATTCTCTTAATTATAGCAAGTTTCATAAGGAATGACTTGGTGAATACATTATTTAGAGACTTATTAATATTTTTCTAAACATATTTTTCGAAAGTAACATGTTTAAAATTTTTGCTGACAAATACAAGACTTCAGGACATGCGGGGCACAGTGGGACATCTGAAATTGGGGCACAGTGGGACAACTTGGATTGGGGCACAGTGGGACAACTTGGATTGGGGCACAGTGGGACAACTTGGATTGGGGCACAGTGGGACAACTCGAATTGGGGCACAGTTTGATGCCGAATTACAGCCCAGGAGCTTCGTACTATCAATATCCGTTACCTAAACGCACTCAAATTTCATATCATGCTTACTTTATAATGTTTTGGCTCCATATTGATGCTTTAGGATTTGAAGCAGTACATTTCAGTTAGTGAATGTGAGGAGAATGGCAACTAAAGAATGGCAACAGCAATGAACATGAGAAAAGTAATGCCGGAGTAAATAATTAGTGTGAACCCCGATCGTATGCGACAATTTGTCTACATTTCCTGAATCCCACATCTGTTATATAGATGTGCTCTTTGTAAGGAACAGTTCAGTCTTGGCCAGAAGCGAGCTTGAGGTAGTGAGAAGAAAGAGTCTCATAAACAATAGTTGCTGCCACATTCCTCCTTTCTACAAGCCTGCTCTGGGAACATTCAGTGATTTGCGTGAAAGGAAGAAAAACAGGCAATAAAACTTTATTTTTGAAGAGAATTTTGAGGCAAGATTGTTTATTACGTATTATCTATTTAATTCAAATTATTTATAAATTGAATTTTTGAGATTCATAGCTTATAAAATAAATTACCACCAAAGTAAACTGTGACTTAAAACTGCAGCACGACTGCACCACAGACTGTCTCCTCTGCGCACGAAAAAATTAGTATATGAGTTAGCTCAGAGAAATAGAAAGAAATACCCGCCATCTTACGATCAGAAAGACATCGCTGATGTTGGTTTATTTTACGTTTTTTTGAAGCGGAATCCTTCGATTAGCCTTCGAAAACCAGAAGCAACCTCACTGGCCAGAGACGTGGGCTTCTATAGGACGGTTGTGAGTGCATTTTTTCCGATCTATCAGCTCTTTATGTCAACATGTATTTTCCGCTGGAGGTGTAATCATGATGAAAGTGGTTCCACTACAGTTCAACTCCAGGAAAAGTGATAGCCCTCAAAGGTGAAAACAAGTAGGTGAAGTTACCTCCTCTGAAAGAGACTCCTCGATGTCATTGTGCTATATTATAAAGGTTCAGGTTAATACAATTCCTCCATTTCTTGTGTTGTCTAGAGTGAAATTCCTCCAAAAAATACTGTTTAAGTGTCCCATGGGATCAGTAGGTGCCGCATGTCCTTCTGAATGGATGGCTATCAATTTATTTTTACTGTTTTTAAAATATTTCATCGATCACGCAAAATGTTTTAAAGAAAACCCTGCATTGCTAGTTTTACATAACCACGAATCATATATTTCTGCCGATACTATTGAGTTAGTAAAAATGAATGGGTGGTACTTTTTACTTTGTCACCTCACTGCAATCAATTAGATAATTGTTTGTTTGGCCTATTGAAAAAATATTGAAATGACCGCAAATGGCCTATAAACCACCCAGGAGAGAGAATAACAATTTGCAACTTGGTTGAATACAGCACATAAAAAAGCATTTACATCTAATAATACATATTATTTTTACTTTCGGTTCAACCAGGATATGCCCTGTTAACCCAAGTATTTTTAATGACAAAGACCTTGCCCAAGAAACTGTCAAAGATCAGTTTGTTGGACCTTTAGAATTTCACTTAGAAACCGAGTAAAATCTCGAAAGCCCAGGACAACCCGGGTTGAAACTTCGTTTTAGAGAGCAGAGTTTTCCCCCCTGAGGAATAACGTCCAAAATCTAGCAGGCTAATATCTAAACATCCTAGACAAAAGAAAAGATAGGAGATACCTACGGAAACACCAGTTAAAAAGAGACTGGAAAATATCATCAATAATAAATAAAATAATATCATCAAAGGAAAGAGAGAAAAAACTGCTTGGTCATAAGAAAATGTTGAAAAATGAGCGATAAAATGTCAAGAAAATTTAACATTTTCACATTAAAGAACTAAAAAAAAAAGATTGGAAATGGAAGATATAGCTACAGTTTCAGAATAAAGTGACTAAATTTACCACCAAGGACAGTTGGCAGAACTTCATCCATTAGCGTAATTAAATGTTGATGAAAAACATTGCATGCAGTGTTTTAAAGTTTATAATTACATGACTTAATATTTTTTATCTGCACATGTATCTTGAATAAAAATTTCTTGATTAAAATGTTCGCTTGCATGTATATTTCACCTATTAATGTTAATTAATTCATTTGTACCCTCAATTAATTTAAACTTTGTATTTTATTGAGTAATGCAAGCCTGTCCCACTCTGCCCCGTGCACTGTCCCACTCTGCCCCAGCCTGGGGCAGAGTGGGACACTTTTCAACAAAGAAGAAACTTGAGTATTTCAACTATTTTAAGTTAGTTGCATTACTTGCGAATTTTTTAATAAGTTGAGGAATATACTATTTAAGCAATGGCACCAAAATCTTCCATTTTCCAATAATTCTGTGGGAAATAAAAATGAAATGCTAAAACTGTCCCACTGTGCCCCAGTCTCCCCTATACAAGATACTGTTTGAGTTTTCTTTGGATGCTGAGAAAGGCAAATTGATGCAACCAATACAGCGCGTGTGGGTAAAATAGTGAGAATGACTGATTTGCTCATAAGATGGTATGACATATTTATGAATTTGTAAGGCAAATGAGCCTTTAGAATGTGGAAGTTTACTAATCATTGTACTTTTTGTGACTAAAGTAAAATGACCTCTCATTCTTTTGATAGAAAAAGATTTGCAAAGGCACCGTAAGCAAGAGAAGTCTTCTCTTCTCTGTGTGTTCTGATGTGTAGCCTTCAACGGAAAAAATTGCGACTTTATTGCCTAAGTGCTGTTCGTAGCCAAACACAGGTTATGTACTATTAAAACCTCCTAGCAAATTATCTACCATCAAAAGTAGCTTCAGAGCTATAGAATCAGTGGTGCATCTACCATCAAAAGCTGTTTCAGAGCCATAGAATCAGTGGTGCCCATCTAGATACCTCATGTTAAAATATAAGAGTGCCAATTTTGTTACCAATACTTATCCTATTTCAGGTTTGAATATTTTAATATAGTGAAAGTAAACAATTCGATACTTTATCCTGAAAAAGATTGGTTTTATTTCACACATTTGAGCCTTAATTCAAGGAGAGAATTTGGACCCTTGCACCTGAAGACCGAGGAACATCAAAGCCAGATTAATCAAAGAAATATTATTTTAAGGTTCTTAAGCATTGTCTGCTAAGGGAATATATTTATTGAGGTTCTCAAGCATTGTTTCAAACATTCCCTTAGCAGACAATGCTTGAGAACCTCAATATTGTTTGTTTCAAACTGTTGATTTTTCTCCTCTGATCAAACCTCTGATTGTTTCAAACATTCCCTTAGCAGACAATTTAGATTTTAGCATTCCCTTAGCATTTAGATGGTAGACAGAGTCAGTTGTATTTCTTACAATATTGAGCCAGCTGGGCTACTCTTGCTTGCTATTGGGGAAAGCTGTTGTCTGTGTACATATGTATTTGCTCATGAGGTTGAATTTACAGGAAATGACTGCGCATTCACCACCATTCCATTCGTTATTTTCCATGCTCATCAGTGACCACTGAAATTTTTTCATCGATAAGCTCTTTCAAAGTATCTTGTATGATGTTGGGCAAGATATAGTGGAAGTTTCATTGCAGTGGAAACTCAGTGGAAAACATTGCAGTATTTCCACTGAGTTTTATTATAATAAAATCAGTGGAAATATTGCAATTTCTAATTTTACTAATAACTCTTTCAAAGCCTTAAGTGGGATCCTTGGTATGGTTTCTTCCTAAAATATTAACCCTTTCTACTACTTGTCGACGTTCGAACCTGTGTGGCGTGAGGTTGAAGCGAATGGAGAAAAAAAAGGAACAATTTCGCACGTGCTGAAACGGCGAACCGCACATTTCTCTCGTTTTCTGCTACAATTCACGCCAATTTTTTACAAACAGCACTTGTCATCTACGCCGACAGCTTTCTTTTACTACTTCTCCTCTTTATTGCACTGAAAATTAAGTTAATTCGTCCAAATAATTAAATATATCGAAAAAAGAGCAGGCATACACAAAATTGTTGACTGCGTGTAATATCAAAAACTTGTGAATATGGGCCATTCTTAAAAAGAAATATCTTCCACCACGTTTCCACAATAAATTCATCATATTACATTACTTGATTAATAAAAAAATTCGATATCTGGCTCATTTTATTGTTTGATGAAATCTATCTGGATATATAAAAGAACGAGTATATAGGCGCTTGAATTCATCAAACGGGGGGTGGGAACATAGTTGTGTCAAGTGTTGTCGAGTCATGTGCACATGAGTGGTTTAAATGGCTAATAAAACATTCACAATAACGTTTAAATGAGTGAAATAGGCGGGCAATACTCTCATTCACAGTCAACATTACTTAAGACCTTCTTAGTAACCACGGTGATAAATGCTTCGGGAAACCGTTTTGATGTGAATGATTTACGTTGTGTAGAAAAATATAGTGTATGGTAGATGAACTTATGAAATGTAGCCGATTTTTCGTATTTCTGCCCTTACCGTAGGATTGTATCACCTCGTGATTTTCTCACCCATTTTTTATTTATGATGTTTGAATACAGCAAACTAAATGAAATTAAAAACATCTTTTTAGAAAATAAACGAACAGAGACTAATGAAATGATTATCCGAATATATATGTCTCAAATAATGAAGTAATGTTCGGATTCCACTGACGATGTATGTCTCTCAATGCTCTAATTTTTTATATCTAAGGAAGGTTTATAACAAGAAAACGAATTGATTACAATAAATATATGAATACGGTTAAGAAACTTGAATTGGAGAAAGAAGCAAAGAATGTTCAACTGTCCCCGTTGATGTTAAATTCTATGATATATTTCACAAAAACGTAGATTTGATATGTGTCGAATGGGGGCTTGGAAAGCAAATATATTTAATTGGTGCAGCATGAACAATGCTATAATAAACATATTCATAAAATTTCTTCGGTTTAACATCATTAGTTAGACAGATACGAAAATTTGCATATTTGCTACCATAATCATATCGAATTATCAAGTATACTGACACGTGAAATTAAAATTTCGCAATCCTATTGATTTATCTTCCCGTTTGGTCATCTATCCTATATTTCATGGTCAAATACGCCCGCGGATGTAAAATCCTGCATGTTATAGCAATTCGATATATTTTAAGAAAACGCTGAATTGATATATATCTAATGAGACACAACATGCAAAACATATTTCGATTGGGGTTTGTGAAGAATATCAGGATGTACACATTCACCAAATTTCATTGGTCCAAAGGATATACGAATCAAGTTATGCCAATTTGCGTATTTTCTATAATAATCGATTCGATCATTCGACTATACTGCATCTGTAATGTAAAATCCGCAATGCTTTTGATTTTAATTCCGGTCTATGGCCATTTACCATATAATTCCTGGTCAACTTTGCCCGTTAATGTAAATTCCTATGTGTTATAACAATTCCATATATTTTAAGAAAAAGCAGATTCGATATATATCGAATGAGAGACTATATACAAAAAATGTTTCCATTGGGAATTATGAGGAATACCAAGTTGTACCCATTCACCAAATTTCATTGGTCCAACGCATATACTATTCAAGTTATGCCAATTTGCGTATTTGCTACAATAATCGATTCGATCTTTCGATTAAAATGCCATCAGCACTGTAAAATCCGCAATGCTGTACATTATAATTCCTGTTAATCGTCATCTACTCTATAATTCCTGGTCATCAATGCTTGTGGATGTAAAATCCTAAATGTTAAGGCAAATCGATATAATTTGGAAAATGAAGATTCGATATATATCGCATGTGAGACCATATACAGAACATATTTCTATTGGGCATTGTGAGGAATATCATGATATACCCATTCCCAAAATTTCTTTGGTCCAACTTATATAGCAATCAAGTTATGCAAATTTGCGTATTTGCTATAAGTATCGAATCGATCTTTCGAAAATAATGCCATCTGTACTGTGAAATCCGCAATCCTATTGGTGTAACTTCCAGTCTATGGGTATCTACTATATTATTCCTGGTCAACTATGTCCTTGGATGTAAAATCTTATGTTCTAGCAATTCGATATATTTGAAGAAAAAGCATATTCGATATATATCGAACGTGAGACTACATACAAAACATATTTCCATTGGGCATTGTGAGGAATACCAATATGTACAGTCAGATTCAAAAGAATTGCAACAAATGGAGCGGCGCCACTTTCGCCGCAGTTTTGAAATCGAGTTTTCGTATTTTCTATAGTGGGAGGGAAATTTGAACAACATTCCCACTTCCCGAAATATTTTTTATAACAACATCATTAAAGGGAAATGTATGCGAGGTATGTGCAGTGTTTAATACCACATAAATTGTGCAGCTCATGCTAGATAATAAATCTACGTCCAGAAAGTCAATTTACCTTCTCTCGTAAGCTGGCCGATCCGTCGAAGTATGTTGTCTTACAATTAACGCTGAAGCTTTTCGATAAGCGATAGCGAACAAAACATACACATAAAATATCCGCCGCAATATCACAGCAAATAATGCCACTGAGTGTTAAAATTCAGTTTGATTTAGTGACACTAGAATACTGGTTCATTCCCTTTCCTGACAAAGATCGTAATGAATCCCCTTCTGAGTCAACGTACTCGCTTCGGCGGAACATATACTAAAATTGGAACGATACAGAGAAGATTAGCATGGACCCTGCGCAAGGATGACACGCAAAATCGTGAAGCGTTCCACATTTTTAAGCAAATATTCATGTATTCAAGAAATCTCTGACACGCACAGGAAACGACAAATTAGTAGATCTCTGGGACTATACCCCGGACCCAGGCTCCAGACATCGTACGCCAATCTCGGCCCTAATCCCAAACCACATCCCTTCCCCATAATTAAAAAAAAAACAATCAGAAATACTGAAAAGAAAATGACTATTTAAATAGCAGAAACCACATTTACAGAAATCCACTGGAGACAGCCAGAAGGCTGGGGCTAGTGATAATAATCAAAACAGAAATTCCGGCGAGGCGAGGCTTCTGAGTCAACGTGTGAGATGGACTAGTGGTGAAGGAGCAGACTTACCGCGGTAGTAATCCGAAGTAGGTGTTTCGAACCTCTCGGCAAAATTTTTTTTTTCAGTTACATGGGATGGCAGTAACAATTTTTTAAATCCATTTAAACGCATATTAACTTAATTTAACACTGCTGTCGTTATAAAAATTTTAATGGAGAAAATTCTCTTTTTGATTTCCGCAGATATCATTTCCTATCTTTGGATTCATATTTGGACTCACCTTTTACCTGTTACCAATACGTGGCTCCGTAGCCGCATAGGTCTATACTATGCGCTGTAACTTCATGAGAATTTTGCGAGGGATCAAGTCCGAAGTGATCAATTTTTTTCATTTTTTAAACAATATTATTGCAAAAGAATGCAGTTTATTTTATCAACATAATAATGATGGTGACTACGAAAAATTCAATACTGGATTTTTTTAAGGAGTAAAGTTTTCTAAATGTAGACCCCGAGGTGATCCACACATGCGTAAATCCTCACATCACATGAAGTAAATTTAGGAGCAGTAATTCAGGGAAAGCTATTATATCTAAATTGATTAGCACTCTCATAGTGATACATTCATCTTATGAACAGTGAAGAAAAGAACCGACCGAAAGGTAATCTAACATATGACATTAACTTTGACATATGACATAACTTTGACATTATGACTATGACATTAACTTTGTCGCAATTAACTGTCATAGCGTTATAAACAAGAGTGCTAAAATCGGGTGTAAATTTCAGGACGCAGACATGGTCATAGGAACAGAGAGTTGACTTATGAAGGATATAAGCGACAGCGAAGTTTTCCCTCCAGGATTCTACAAGTCCGATCCAGAGTCGATGAGATGCTGCAGTTCAGAGGTGGCGTCAGTGATGAAAAGGCGGCTGACTGCAGGGCGCTTGCCGCGTTTACCAACTACCCTACATGTTTTCCGCGAAGCTACATGGGGACACAGCGATGCGCCTTCTCCGCAAACCTCGCGTGATAACAGCATAGCCCGTCGCTGGATGGGGGACGGGAGTTCGCACGGGAGCGGCTGCGGGAATTGTCTCGCCGCTCTCGACGGCGATGTATGACACTTAGTGACCATATGAGATTGCTCTTGCACACTCAAATATGTACATATAATACTGGATATTACTGCATCTGGTTTTTTGGGGTACCTACCTTACCCTACCAAGAAGTGACAATATATAAATATAACTAATAACTTACCATCATAGGGGGGCACGAGGGCCCGTGCCCCCCCAGACCCTCAAAAAAATTTGCAATATTTTTAATACGGTCCCATTATCATTGCGTTCGCTTTGTATTACGAAGTATCCTTGTGCCCCCTAGAACAAAATCCTGAATACGGTCACGCTTGTGCCTCCCCCCCCAAGAAAGAAATTCCTATATCCGCCCCTGCTTACCATTATATGTATAAATATTTCAGGATATTCCTCTATGATGTGTGTTACACAAAAATGTCCCAGGTTGGGCGCACACAGTAAAATACACACTTAAAGATGAAAATAAATAAATTTTCAGGGGCAACTACCACCTTCCTCAGAGTTAGTTAAGATTTTTATTAAATTGTCTTGTACTGTGCGTGCCCAACCTGGAATATTTTCATCTCATATGTATAAATATTCGAGGCTAATATCCCAAAGCCCCTTCCCCTCCATCTTACTGTCAAACAGTGTTAGATATTAAAAAAAAACACAATACAAATTTGCTATGCAAATGAGGCTCTGATTGCCATGGTTGAACTGACGTGGCAGATCGCTGCCGAGTTCTCAATCAGCCACATAACCAGAAAGGTACTAAGAGTTTGGGTGTTATGCGGTTTGCCTTTACTGATTCTCTTTTGTCGTTGTCGCTTCGGAGGTATCAGACAACGATACACTCGTTACAAACTTTTCAGCTACTTAACGATGAAATAATCTTTCAGCATTATAACAATTCATTGATTACTGGAATACATAAGTCGTTACATATACGAAATGTAACAACATAATTTGAAAATTGGAGTGCTGGAGGGTTTGTGGTCTTTTCAGCAGATGCGTTGCAGACAGTTACCTCCAGGGGAGAAATATGAGGGATGTTTATGTCCCCAGAACACCCCTATGGTTATAAAAAATTAAAACATACATTATTAAAATCAATTTATACTGATCAAGCATTACCAGTACTATTACACTTATTCACAAAATTACATTCATCCATTGTTAAAGCCCTACCTAACTAAATACCTAAACATGCACGCCTGAATATAGACTAACTAACGCCATAATATAGACTCATTGCACGATGTCCAAAGGCCTGCCTAGTTGAGTTATTTACCATCGACAGCATTATATAATTAATATATAACCCATATTCTCCCGTTCCAAATCTAAACTGTAGCCAAAAAAATACATGTTATTATTCTTTTTGTGTAACAATGTCCTATTATCATCACAAAAATGGATTAACAATGCTAACAAATTGCCTATTTGCATACAGTTGAATGAATTAAAATATAGTTATGCACACAATATATGCCCAATGTAATTGCACTTGATGGATGCTTTCTGAAAATGTTCACTTTATTTAGGTTAATTGTCAACTGGCGAATGTAAAATTTTGTCAATGCTTTAAAGACATTCCATTTTACTGGATTTGTGCCAGCACTTTAATTTTCACAAAAATTACATGTAAAATATTTTATGTCACCAATCACAATATTTTATTTTTATAAACAATAAAATATTTTATTTTTACAACATCTCCTTTGTAACATAGTCAATTGTATACAGAAAATAGTTTTATTGCCTTTACTTGTACAAAGTAGTAGGGAGAAATTACATGCACACAATTTAATAGTATTTAAAATTCTTAAATTAATAATTTTAAATGCTATTAAAATAATATCATTAAAAAAATCGAGACAAATTATCAACAACAATAATACAAATTGACCTTAGCAATGGCTACAATTTATTCTGGTCAAGGTGTTACTTAATTATATTTTCATGGTCGCAAATACGAAGACCTGCCTATTCTGAGTCATTTCTAAACAACTGTCAGATGCAATATTAAATCCCTACTCTCCTGCCCCAAGTCTAAACTATAGCTGGCAAAAATACAAGCAATAGTTACAAAAATAAAAGAAGGCTCTGTACAATATTATCGAAAAACCACAAAAACAGTAATGCAAATAGTACTTAGCACTGGAATAAAGAACACAGCGTCATATAATATATTATATTCAATGATTTCACATATTTAAATACAAATCACAAATGCACCAACTGTTTTAGCCAGGGATAAGTCATATTTGCATGTTATCAAATAACATTTACAATTTGCAACTGATGCGGAAAAACCATAAACTTTGAAAGAAAAAATAATCTATAACATTCCCAATAAGGGTGCAATTTTGTAAGCATTTGGCGTAAATTAATGACTTATCCCTGTTACACCCCCTCCCCACGATGAGGGAACAGTTTGGATTTGAGGGGGGCATGCACTACACTACGACCAAAATTAATAAGAATAAAAAAACTACACAAAAAAGAATGAGCAATTCATAACAATCAAGCACTACTACTACTAATATCATTCATTCATTCATTCATAAACCACATTCCATTCACTCATTCATCAAATCACATTCCACCCTCTCATTCATAAAATCACATTCCATTCACTCATTCATAAAATCACATTCCATTCACTCATTCATAAAGTCACATTCATCCATTCGCACAGCCCTGCCTACCTAAATACTTCTTTATACGCCTGAATTAATTAACGCCTAAATACGGAATCGTGGCCACGATATACGAAGACCTGCCTAATCTGAGTTATTTCTACTCCACGGTAGGACGCAATATAAAGTCCCTACTCTCCTGCCGCAAATCCTATCTATAGCTGGAAAAAATACATGCATAAATAAAAAATATACAAACACCCTGTACAATAATTGCAACAAAAAAATGCAAAAAAAAAACAACTATCTTCAGGCTTGGTGTCTTCTTTCTTCCTATCTTCATTCTTCCCTTCCTCACGATAAATCAAGTCTCTAGTTGTCGGCGCAGTAACCTTCAGGTGTCCATTTCATGGACCTCCACAATTGTCTCCAAAAGCAATCGCTGTCGTTGTCCACAAGCATGACCTGTGGTAATATAACAAAAAAATCTGAAAATCCAACGAAGGGGAGACCTAAAAAGTTGACTCTCAGCTCAGAAATATCATTTCGAGGAAGGCGTTGAGAAAATATTAACTTTGTAATTGTCAAGAAATTTTTATAATTAAAAAAATGCAAGAGCGGGTAATTCCAAATTATTTGACGCTTATCTCATTGGCGATATTTCAATGTATTTTCATTATTCTTTAAACATTTTAAAGATATGATCAAGCAATATTAAAAATTTTCCCGGAAATCATTACAGTGAGCTGAGTCTTATATATATATATACCTTTTTTACGACTTACTTGGACTTCATTGGTATTACTAAAAATTGATAGCAAATATACACCATTCTGCATTTAATATATGTACTATTATATGAATTGGAAAACAATAATGAAATTATAAAATCAATACGATGAAATTATTTAAAAAGACGAAAGTTACAAATATGGCATCCATAATAAGGACACAACACCTATCCAGGAGGATGTATTTTAATAATTTCTTTTAGGATGTAATTTAATAATTAAGTCTTCTGATACGAAAGAAATAATATAAGTTAATTCTCAAGATCATGCAAAGAGCCAGAGGTCAAAGTATCACTTCAGAAAAAAACAGCCGAAAAAAAATGAAAAATATATACTGATTTTTTTCCGACACCATTGGCTTAATAAATATTTAATAGCAAGGAAAAACGCGTCACCAGAAATTAAGTACCCAAAATTAAACACAAAAGAGTATCAATCATTGTAACATTATTGTTGCGACTTTTTGTAAAATATGTCACTTATACTCATTAAATTGATGGAAAAATTCAGAAAGGTAGAAAATATTACCGGAATCTCATGTTTCCCCCAGGTAGGGTCTCCGAGGAAGTAATTACTTGAGCGCGCATGACGGTCACTGAGTTACCAAAAGCAAGGCCAATATGGAAACCTCGACCTCCACATTACAATGAGAAAATTAAAGAGAAAAGTAAATACTTATGATAGATTCACGAAAATCCCCATAATTGTGCTTCATTCGAATTATTAAATTTAATGGAAATGAGGTATCAAACCGAAATATATGAAAGCAAACGCTATCGTCGTCGTCAACCAATCAATGCCTTGAGATTCAGCGCGGGATTTAACCCATTAATGCCCAGGAGATTTTTTTCAAAATATTTTACATTTTTTGCTTAAATTATGATTAGACATCATATTTGATGCGGGAAAAAAATGTTTCAAAAAATCTCTAACATTTGCATAGTACTTAATCCTATATGTATCTTAAGATACGTCTGGGCACTTAAGGGGTCAAAAAAATGTACATTATCATTTAATTGTGTTAATGCACGTTTTTGCTATATAATTCATTACTAATGCCTTCATCAGTAGTTTCTTAATATAGTAATGAAGTAATTATTGTGAATTTTAATTTTTATTCATCAAATAATATAATGTTGAGTATTATTATAGTATTCTTGCGTGAACAATTTGCATTTGCATTTTGAAATTTTACAGCTTTTGATTTTTGAAATTCTGCTTTTTCTGGTAGGTTATATACATTATTGACTCGCACGCTCCGCGCGCTCGTTAAGGGGCTCCGCCCCTTAAAAACCCCGATCCCGGCTTCGCCGTCTACTTTTGTGGTCATTCGAAGACTTTTGAAGTTCGAATAATTACACCTCAGCTAGGGGCCGGCTTCGCCGGCCAGGGGGTAGGGAGGCGCCCCACTCATTCCTCGCTGAAGGGCGGCTTCGCCGCCCATGGGTTGAGTGTGCCCCCCCGGGGCTACCCCGCTTAATACTCGGAACGGCTTCGCCGTTCCTCGTCTAAGGTCGCCATAGCCGCCCAGAGGGCGAAGGCATTTCGGAGCTGTTTCACCGTTTTTCCATGGGGGGAGTCCACAGCTTCTGCGCCGCTTGAACATCGGGGCGGCTTCGCCGCCCGAGGGTTACTGAAGCTCCTTCTCGCCTACGCCAGTTACTCCTCGGAACGGCTTCGCCGCCTTGGGATTGAGGAGCCCCCCGCGGCTGCTCCGCTTAGTCCTCATTAATGCTCTTCTCCACCGAGAGGGGTGCCCTGGGGGATTCGGGGGGTTTTAATGTGTTATGCATGCGGTCACCAATCATCCACAGTGATCACGTAGCGATGATTGTAATGGGTAGTGCAATGCGGAGTAATAGTGGCGACAAGTACCCATAAAAGAAGACTCAATGGCAAGTTTTTCATTTTTTGCCGGGGGTTCCAACGGAATACCGGGGGTTTAATACTTGTGTTAAACCAGTGGTCAGAAATCGTTCTCATAAATTCCGTGCCGATAAGTCCTAGGGGTGCGGAACAGTGGTCTGACGATTCTTTTACCGGAGAGGCGATTTATTAGGAAATGGTTTTGGGAGGTTTCACGGGCTTATCAGGGGTTTTAATAAGTGGTGGGGGCACTGGTTAAATTGTGACGAAAACTACTCGGAAAGGCGACTTTAAATTTTTTAATTTTTTTTTGGCGATGTTCCAGGAGGTGATCGGGGGTTTTCTGGTATTTTTCCCGTATGGTTTACGGTGGCTCGCCCTCACCAAATATTTCGGATCTAGAGCTCAGAGGGGACGGGAAGTGCGGCGTAATGTTTGAGAGAAGTTCCCAAATAGGAGACTTAATGGCACATTTTACATTTGGGGGGTATTTCAGGGGGATTCCGGGGGTTTATGTGTGTATTCCAGGTGGTCACCATCCGTTCAAATAATTTCCGTGGGGATGAATCGTTGGGGGCGGTGGTATAGTCACGAAAAGTACCCAAAAAGTAGACTAATATGCAAAATTTTATTTTTAGGGGGGTGTATGTGGGTTTACCGGGGGTTTATAGGTTTGTCCTACCAGGGGTCATCAGTCGTCCACATCAATACCGTAGTGATGAGTGGCAAGGCTTGGGAAAGTGGCGGAATCGTGACGAAAAATACCCGAAAAGGCTACTTATATGCAAATTTTAATTTTTAGGGGGTTTCGGGGGGTTTAAAGATGACGATACCATATGGCTACATTCATTTACTGTCATATCTAACAGTAGTGTGCCCTTTGAACTCCATATTTCAGGAGTAATACAAAAAAAAGGAAACCAGTCCCCGAAAAAAGTGAGTAGTGCCCGCCATTTTTATTTTTTCGCGTTTAAACCCATTAAATCATTTACTAGATGTTTATGTTTTCTGAAAGACAATGCATAGTTGCATGTAACTACAACGTTTGAAAGAAATCAGTCGAGTAAAACTTGACAAAACCTTGTGTTAATCTTTTGGAAATCGTAATTTTCGGTGATTTTCGGAATACTTTAATTTTTTTCTGAGTAACCAAGCACGATGAAAGAAAAGTGTTACCTACATTTCGTAGACGATGTTATCAGCATATATAATAATCATTTTCGTTGTCCAACACCTTAAATTAAGTTGAGGGGAGGGGAAAGTTTGAAATTTTTTTCGAAATATCAATTTTTGGACGCCGATTTGGCTGTAATTTTCTCAAATGGAAACTAATAAATTTACTTAATTACGTGCCTACGTTCATCAGCTTTCAAAAAATGCATTAACAACTCGTGTGGCACGCACGGTTCGCGCGCAGTAAAATAAAAACCGAAAGACGGTCACCGGAAAAAGCCCGATTTCGGCCATTTTGTCGTCCTAGCGACGACACGTGGCGGAAACTTCCGGTTTTCGGATTTTTCCTCCGGATCATTTCGGTTTCCCCGCACGCGTGCCAAATTTCAGCTCTCCAGCACTTCTAGAAGTGGTCGGGAATTTGTATCCATCAGTCAGTCACCACAAGGGCTGTATATAGATGGGACTCGCCGCGCTGCGCGCGCTCGTTAGAGGGCTACGCCCCCTAAAACCCCCCCGCATCCGGCTTCGCCGGCTGCCCCCACCGGACGGCTTCGCCGTCCCACCCGCGGCGTCTCGGAACGGCTTCGCCGTTCCTCGCCCGTGGTCAGCATCGCCGCCTAAGGTTTACCTGTGTCCCCCCGAGCCGTCGCCTCCACCGGACGGCGTCGCCGTCCCACCCGCGGCGTCTCGGAACGGCTTCGCCGTTCCTCGTCAGGGGTCGGCTTCGCCGCCCAGATATCGAGGTAGCCCTGTGACGGAGACCCTCTTGTACCTCGGAACGGCTTCGCCGGTCATCGTGGGAGGGCGGCTTCGCCGCCCAAGGGTTACCCGAGTCCCCCCGAGGCTCGACTCCTGGTAACGGCATCGCTCTTCCTCGTGAAGGGGCGGCTTCGCCGCCCAAGGTTTGCCTGGGTCCCCCCGAGCCATCGACTTCTCGGAACGGCTTCGCCGTTCCTCGCCCGTGGACGGCTTCGCCGCCCAAGGTTTACCTGTGTCCCCCCGAGCCGTCGCCTCCTCGGAACGGCTTCGCCGTTCCTCGCCTGTGGGCGGCTTCGCCGCCCGAGGGTTATCGGCGACCCGAATCCGGCTTCGCCGGCTGCCCCCACCGGACGGCTTCGCCGTCCCACCCCCGACGTCTCGGAACGGCTTCGCCGTTCCTCGTCAGGGGTCGGCTTCGCCGCCCAGATATCGAGGTAGCCCTGTGACGGAGACCCGCTAGTTCCTGGGAACGGCTTCGCCGTTCCTCGTGGGAGGGCGGCTTCGCCGCACAAGTGTTACCCGAGTTCCCCCGAGGCGTCGGCTCCTGGGAACGGCATCGCCCTTCGTCGTGATGGGGCGGCTTCGCCGCCCAAGGTTTACCTGGGTCCCCCCGCGCCGTCGACTTCTCGGAACGGCTTAGCCGTTCCTCGCCCGTGGTCGGCTTCGCCGCCCAAGGTTTACCTGTGTACCCCCGGGCCATCGACTCCTCGGAACGGCTTCGCCGTTCCTCGCCCGTGGGCGGCTTCGCCGCCCAGGGGGTATCGTCGCCCTCCCCCCTCGTAAGACACACGTTCGGGTGCTCCGCGTGTCGGGGCGGATTCGCCGCCCGAGGGTTCTCGGAGTTTTTCCTCGCCTCTGACTCCTCGGAGTGCGTCCGACGTTCCTGGAGCTGGGGGAGCTTCGCCGCCCGGGTTTTCACTCCTTACCAAGCAGTGAGAACTACCGGCTATCCCCTATCGTTTACGAAGGCTGCCGGGGGATAATATTGGAGGATGTAGACGCATGCTAGCCGTGATTGTGGCATCTTTTTAATTTATAACGATGTTTTTAAGGCGGTCCTGGGAGTTTCCAGGGTTTTTTTGTGAGTGTACTGACTACGGTCACAATCATCCTAAGAAATTACTTAGCGATGAGTCCCAGGAGAAGGGAATTACTGCTAAAATATGCTAAAACACCAAAGAACATGCTATTTACAGAAAAAGAATAATTTTTTCCCTGGTCTTCTAGGAAGCCACGTGAAATTTAGAGGGGTTTTCTTGCATAAAAGGTCTTTGTCTACCTACAATAAAAATTCCAGCGATCTAGCTGTAGGGAAACAATGAATTTTCCCGTATTATTAATATTTAGATTTCCAATTCTGTGTTCTCCACATAGCGGTGCATAGGCGCTTTAATAAGGCATAACTCCTGTGAATTTCGTAGCCGTACCTTATGGGGAAGTGGTTTAAAAAATTCGCCTTTAGGTGTCCATGTCCATGAGCCCCTTTTATTACTCTACTATTTTGTTAAGAAATGTACATTTAAAAATTTGAAGTTTTATTGCGGGTGAGTAATTGGGGCAGGATAATTGAACATGACGCGTAAATATAGCCGACACAATTCCCATTCGGAATCAATAAAAACGATACACCTGGGATGAATGGTACACGAAATATACGACTTATTAGGTAATTTTTATTTTTTTGGGGGGTTCACAGGGGGTTTTCGGGGGACCTAAAGTGCTTGTTCTGTATAACGCGGCATCGTTTACCTTGGATAAAAATTCGGCTCTGTAGCTGTAGTGTAAGCATGCTTTTTCGACGGTGTCATCCGTTTAAATTAAGTATTCTGCGTTCTCCGGGTAGCGGCACGTAGGGGCAACAAAAAGACGTCACTCACGTTAATTTCGTGGCCGTATGTCGTCGGGAAGTGGCAGAAAAAAATTCCGAAAAATTTAAAATCGTGTGTTGAGGGAATGCAAACTTCACGGCGGATGTATTGTAAGTTACCAAACGTTGTAGGAGTCGCAATTTCAATGGAAATACATAATCGTTAATAACTCAAAATTCGTTCGTCTTAAGGATACATGAAGATAGCCGAAAAATTGAATAAAAAATCTAGTATCTTGCATTTAAGTGAATTTGTCCTACGATTATTGCAAATTGGTGAAAAAATTCCGAAATTCGGCCCATAAGAAAAGCATTGAAAATTTGAAAAAGTTAAAAAAAATACTTTAAATCAAAATATTGCAAAGGAAACGACACTAAAAAATCAACCGAAAAATCTAGTATCTCATACGTTAAGGAATTTTTCCTACAACGTCTAAAAGTTGGTTTTAAAAAAATCCAAAGATAGGCCCATAAGAAAAGCATTGGAAATTTAAAAAAATTATAAAAAATACTTTCAATCAAAATATGGGAAAATGTTTCACATCAAAAAATCGGCCAAAAAATCTAGTTTCCGTCAGTGAAATTTCACGTTCCCGTTACGTTTGCAAGTAGGCGAAAAATGGAAAAAGTTTTAGTCCCATAAGGCTCCAATGTTAATTCGGATCGATATATCTCGAAAACCGATCGACTTTTTCGAGTTTTCGGACTTTTCCCCCCGATGAATATTTTTTCTTCACGACCCGTAAAAATTTCGCCTTCCCAGCACGTCCGGAAGTGGTCGGGAATTTGTATACGTGAATCAGTGAGGCAGTGAGCTATCTGTCACACATCGGGTTGTATATAATATAGATTCTATTTTCACGAAGTGTTCCAGTGCCACACAAGCTCATTCCAGTCAACTTTCTAAGCAGCTTTTCTTAGGTGAATAAGTTGTCAACAAGTATGTTTGTACCTGGTGGTAATTTACACTCATCCACGAGTCCTAAAACTACATCTCATCCTTGACCAAGATCTGTTCTCTCAAGGTTCGCTCCAGCATGGTAAAGGTTGACTTGATTCAGAAATACACCATAATTTTAACCCAAATCTTACTCCTTTCCCTTTAATGCATTGCTTGCAGCCGTATCTACCATAGTAGGGGTTGATTGATTCATCCACCAAACAGTATCCTCCAGGGCTTACAATTTTAAAAGTCTTGATTAAAATCTCAAACAAAAGTTGAACTCTATGTAGCCTATCCTTGCCATCATTCTTTCGATTATAATAAGTATCTGACAAATGCAGAAACCTTAAAATTTCTTCAAACTTGTTCCTTCGCATTGATTGAGAAACTATTCCAATGGTGCAGTCTGGAAATGACCTCCGATAAAGCCATCGACTAGGAAGACGGTGGTAACCTGAGAGTAACGATATTCCTTTATAAATTTCTTCGATTTGTGCGTTCGAATGTACTAACATTTTTAACAATTGTTCAGAAAACTTGCCTTGAATTTTTGTTTTGACAGCATTGATGGTAGAGCTATTTCAGATATGTTTCACCTCTGCTCATACACGAAGTTACGTCTTCTCTTCTCAGCGGTAAATGGGAGCCCCTATGATATATGAAGTGAAACACTTTGCACTTTCCACATAAAATATTTTATTACACACGAGTCAACATGTTTCACTGCACTGCAGCATTTTCAAGACTGACCAAGAAATTAACCATACCAATATATATAATTTGCACACTCGCAACATTTGAGAAATGGGGGTGGAAGGTGGGGTGGAAAGGAGGGTCTGGATTTTAAACCGACCGTTGGTCTGGGTTGAGGTAGGGGAGGGGGGGAAGGTGACTGTTTTCAGGTGCTCGGAGGGTTTTTTTCCCCGATTAGCTGAGGGAGGTCAAGGATCGGAGAATGGAAGGGAAAAACATGGTCATTAGTAATAACCTCTTTCCTACTAATGGCAGAAACGATGTACAATTGTTCCCAGATATCCATTTTTTTCCCTTTATTAACTCGTTGCAGCATTTCTGGGATGAAGTCAGCCCGGTGTCCATCTTCTAGGAGGTGTGCCGCGAACTGGGATTTTCCTTCCCTGTTTTCAAAGTCCCTCTTATGCTCTTCTGCTCTGACCTTCAGACTTCTCCCCGTCTGTCCAATGTATGACGCCGTACAATCCCCACACTTAAGCCTATAAATTCCACTTTGGTCCCTGATATGCACACGGTCTTTTACACTGGGAAGCAAACATTTTAGATTTTTTCTGTTGTGGAAAGCTGGTTTGATGCCAAGGTGATTAAGAAATTTACCTACTCTTAGGGAAGCATTTCCAATATAATTTATTTTTCTCCAGCGTTGAGCTTCTCTAGGGTCCAACGAATATATCTGCCTAAGGGAAATTTCTTTTTTCTTTTTCGCTACCATGTTGTCTATCATAGCAGCCGTGAAACCATTAGCTGTAGCTATAGCTTTAATGATGTTTAACTCCTTATGGTATTCCTCATTTGTTAGGGGAATGACAATGGCTCTGTGGACCATATTGCGGAAGGCTGCTAGCTTCTGACTAGGAGGATGTTTTGAATTAGCATGGATCACATGATCAGTGCATGTTGGTTTGCGATAAATACCAAACATGTGTTTACCATTCTGAATGGATATAGTTAAATCAAGAAAATTAATTTTGTCACTGTCCTGGATTTCCACTGTAAACTTAATGCTTTCATTTATCGTATTCAACATTTTCACGAAATTTCTCACTTGGCGCTTAGTCCCGTTCCATAAACACAAAATATCATCGACGTAACGGTACCAATATTGCACATTTCTCAAGAGCGGGTGATTGCTTTGAAATAATTCTTTCTCCAAATTATTCAGAAATATTTCAGCCAGTAAGGGTGATAGAGGGGACCCTATAGCCAGTCCATTATCCTGTTGGTAATGGTTACCATTAAACACAAAGTAATTCTGTTTAACACAGATTTTTATGAGATGCATTAGTTCCTTCACAATATTTTGGGGGGCTTGGGATTGAATTAACACTTCTTCTGCAAGCTCGACTGCTTTCTCCCTCGGGACACTGGGAAACAGACTTACTATGTCAAATGACACTAACACACCTTTTTCCCGAGTTTTCACTTCCTGTAATTTAGTTGCTAATTCAAAGGAATTTTTAACACTATGAGTGCTTTTGAAATTGGAATACTCGATGAATTTACATTTTAGCACTCTGGCAAGAATGTGCGCCGGGGATGAAATACCAGATATCACTGGGCGGATAGGGATATCCAGCTAATGCACTTTCGGCATCCCGTAAAAACTAGGGGCTAGCGGATTCATCACTATAACCCTCCTAATTTCCTCTGGAGAAAAAAGGACTCGAACATTAGAGAGGGCTTTTTTACACTCCTTCCGATATTTAGCCGTTGGGTCCTCCTTCAGTAACACAATATCATTAGCCTTAATGAAGTCCATACACTTATCGACATATCTCTGCCTGTCCATTATCACTACAGAATTCCCTTTATCTGCTTTCATTGCTAATAGACCATTATCCACCAAAAACTTTCTCAAAGAGGTGACAATAGCTGCTTCACCCGTGCGCCGGCCACCTTCGTTTGTCACTGCCTCCTCCTTCGCTTTAAAAATTGAGCCGATAGTGTGAGCCACCACATGTTTAATAGTATAGTCCTCCCTTCTCACCGCCATTTCACAGTCTACTAACAGATTATTAATGTCCTCTGAGCCATTAGGGAAATTTGGGCAATATTTAAGACCTTTGTTTAACAACTCTATTTCCTCTGGCTGAAAATTATGTTGGCTTAAGTTGATAACTCGATCATAAAAAGAGCAAGGGTTGGGTAATTCCAAACTTACATTTTCTTTATCTTTGTGATGCAGTTGACGTTGTTGTAGACCTTCAAGTTTCTTATTCACCGTTTGCAGTTTCTTGAAAGCAATTTCACTTGCCAAACTCCGGACACTATCATCGAAGACCGTCCACTCCGCACCATGCAACCAATGTACTAATTCCGTGTGGAGGAGGTGCCGATGATGAGCGATGTTGTCTCGTCTGGCATACCATTCGTGAAGTTCTCCCTTGATCCAAGATTTCTGCGCAACCTTCTGGGCTTGTCTGGCCGATCGGGACGAAGAACTCATTCGTACGTTGACATATTTTGGGATGAGGTTCCTTGATAGACATACACTATTAAAATGGATGTTTATCATTGCGATTCTGTATTTTACGGTTAACTTCTTGTATAACTTTGCCTGTACAGCTATGCTGGCTGATTTGATGAATTGGATGGATGAGGCAGATAATATGAGGAGATCTATTATGAGATACGAAGTGAAACACTTTGCACTTTCCACATAAAATATTTTATTACACACGAGTCAACATGTTTCACTGCACTGCAGCATTTTCAAGACTGACCAAGAAATTAACCATACCAATATATATAATTTGCACACTCGCAACATTTGAGAAATGGGGGTGGAAGGTGGGGTGGAAAGGAGGGTCTGGATTTTAAACCGACCGTTGGTCTGGGTTGAGGTAGGGGAGGGGGGGAAGGTGACTGTTTTCAGGTGCTCGGAGGGTTTTTTTCCCCGATTAGCTGAGGGAGGTCAAGGATCGGAGAATGGAAGGGAAAAACATGGTCATTAGTAATAACCTCTTTCCTACTAATGGCAGAAACGATGTACAATTGTTCCCAGATATCCATTTTTTTCCCTTTATTAACTCGTTGCAGCATTTCTGGGATGAAGTCAGCCCGGTGTCCATCTTCTAGGAGGTGTGCCGCGAACTGGGATTTTCCTTCCCTGTTTTCAAAGTCCCTCTTATGCTCTTCTGCTCTGACCTTCAGACTTCTCCCCGTCTGTCCAATGTATGACGCCGTACAATCCCCACACTTAAGCCTATAAATTCCACTTTGGTCCCTGATATGCACACGGTCTTTTACACTGGGAAGCAAACATTTTAGATTTTTTCTGTTGTGGAAAGCTGGTTTGATGCCAAGGTGATTAAGAAATTTACCTACTCTTAGGGAAGCATTTCCAATATAATTTATTTTTCTCCAGCGTTGAGCTTCTCTAGGGAATATATCTGCCTAAGGGAAATTTCTTTTTTCTTTTTCGCTACCATGTTGTCTATCATAGCAGCCGTGAAACCATTAGCTGTAGCTATAGCTTTAATGATGTTTAACTCCTTATGGTATTCCTCATTTGTTAGGGGAATGACAATGGCTCTGTGGACCATATTGCGGAAGGCTGCTAGCTTCTGACTAGGAGGATGTTTTGAATTAGCATGGATCACATGATCAGTGCATGTTGGTTTGCGATAAATACCAAACATGTGTTTACCATTCTGAATGGATATAGTTAAATCAAGAAAATTAATTTTGTCACTGTCCTGGATTTCCACTGTAAACTTAATGCTTTCATTTATCGTATTCAACATTTTCACGAAATTTCTCACTTGGCGCTTAGTCCCGTTCCATAAACACAAAATATCATCGACGTAACGGTACCAATATTGCACATTTCTCAAGAGCGGGTGATTGCTTTGAAATAATTCTTTCTCCAAATTATTCAGAAATATTTCAGCCAGTAAGGGTGATAGAGGGGACCCTATAGCCAGTCCATTATCCTGTTGGTAATGGTTACCATTAAACACAAAGTAATTCTGTTTAACACAGATTTTTATGAGATGCATTAGTTCCTTCACAATATTTTGGGGGGCTTGGGATTGAATTAACACTTCTTCTGCAAGCTCGACTGCTTTCTCCCTCGGGACACTGGGAAACAGACTTACTATGTCAAATGACACTAACACACCTTTTTCCCGAGTTTTCACTTCCTGTAATTTAGTTGCTAATTCAAAGGAATTTTTAACACTATGAGTGCTTTTGAAATTGGAATACTCGATGAATTTACATTTTAGCACTCTGGCAAGAATGTGCGCCGGGGATGAAATACCAGATATCACTGGGCGGATAGGGATATCCAGCTTATGCACTTTCGGCATCCCGTAAAAACTAGGGGCTAGCGGATTCATCACTATAACCCTCCTAATTTCCTCTGGAGAAAAAAGGACTCGAACATTAGAGAGGGCTTTTTTACACTCCTTCTGATATTTAGCCGTTGGGTCCTCCTTCAGTAACACAATATCATTAGCCTTAATGAAGTCCATACACGATTATCCTATCAACACTACAGAATACGGGATGCCGAAAGTGCATAAGCTGGATATCCCTATCCGCCCAGTGATATCTGGTATTTCATCCCCGGCGCACATTCTTGCCAGAGTGCTAAAATGTAAATTCATCGAGTATTCCAATTTCAAAAGCACTCATAGTGTTAAAAATTCCTTTGAATTAGCAACTAAATTACAGGAAGTGAAAACTCGGGAAAAAGGTGTGTTAGTGTCATTTGACATAGTAAGTCTGTTTCCCAGTGTCCCGAGGGAGAAAGCAGTCGAGCTTGCAGAAGAAGTGTTAATTCAATCCCAAGCCCCCCAAAATATTGTGAAGGAACTAATGCATCTCATAAAAATCTGTGTTAAACAGAATTACTTTGTGTTTAATGGTAACCATTACCAACAGGATAATGGACTGGCTATAGGGTCCCCTCTATCACCCTTACTGGCTGAAATATTTCTGAATAATTTGGAGAAAGAATTATTTCAAAGCAATCACCCGCTCTTGAGAAATGTGCAATATTGGTACCGTTACGTCGATGATATTTTGTGTTTATGGAACGGGACTAAGCGCCAAGTGAGAAATTTCGTGAAAATGTTGAATACGATAAATGAAAGCATTAAGTTTACAGTGGAAATCCAGGACAGTGACAAAATTAATTTTCTTGATTTAACTATATCCATTCAGAATGGTAAACACATGTTTGGTATTTATCGCAAACCAACATGCACTGATCATGTGATCCATGCTAATTCAAAACATCCTCCTAGTCAGAAGCTAGCAGCCTTCCGCAATATGGTCCACAGAGCCATTGTCATTCCCCTAACAAATGAGGAATACCATAAGGAGTTAAACATCATTAAAGCTATAGCTACAGCTAATGGTTTCACGGCTGCTATGATAGACAACATGGTAGCGAAAAAGAAAAAAGAAATTTCCCTTAGGCAGATATATTCCCTAGAGAAGCTCAACGCTGGAGAAAAATAAATTATATTGGAAATGCTTCCCTAAGAGTAGGTAAATTTCTTAATCACCTTGGCATCAAACCAGCTTTCCACAACAGAAAAAATCTAAAATGTTTGCTTCCCAGTGTAAAAGACCGTGTGGATATCAGGGACCAAAGTGGAATTTATAGGCTTAAGTGTGGGGATTGTACGGCGTCATACATTGGACAGACGGGGAGAAGTCTGAAGGTCAGAGCAGAAGAGCATAAGAGGGACTTTGAAAACAGGGAAGGAAAATCCCAGTTCGCGGCACACCTCCTAGAAGATGGACACCGGGCTGACTTCATCCCAGAAATGCTGCAACGAGTTAATAAAGGGAAAAAAATGGATATCTGGGAACAATTGTACATCGTTTCTGCCATTAGTAGGAAAGAGGTTATTACTAATGACCATGTTTTTCCCTTCCATTCTCCGATCCTTGACCTCCCTCAGCTAATCGGGGAAAAAAACCCTCCGAGCACCTGAAAACAGTCACCTTCCCCCCCTCCCCTACCTCAACCCAGACCAACGGTCGGTTTAAAATCCAGACCCTCCTTTCCACCCCACCTTCCACCCCCATTTCTCAAATGTTGCGAGTGTGCAAATTATATATATTGGTATGGTTAATTTCTTGGTCAGTCTTGAAAATGCTGCAGTGCAGTGAAACATGTTGACTTGTGTGTAATAAAATATTTTATGTGGAAAGTGCAAAGTGTTTCACTTCATATTTCATAATGGATCTCCACAAAGTATCTGCCTCATCCATCCAATTCAGCCCCTATGATGTTTTCCTGACTCACATAGCAAGGGGTGTGCAACAAAAGTAACAAAAAATCATTTACAAAAGAGATGGTAGAGAAGTTTTTAAAGCACCGATTCCTCCTTATGTCGGGTGTATCCATCGGAGACTCGAATACAAAATACAAACTTTTGGGTGACATAGCGTGGTACATAGTTTCTTTACCAATGTTCACTAAATTTACTTATTTCCTACACCGATTTCTGGCTTGCCAATTGGATTTCATTGCCAGCGGAAATTTTAACGAGAAGCAAAGTAATCAATCCATTCCACCGTCGGCGATAAAGAATACAAGTGATGCCACGACAGTGGCAGATAAACATGGGGGAAGGGGGCGCGCGCCCCCCTCTTACGTGGCCGCCTGCATTGTCTAACATTGCAGAACTACAATTGTAACTCCTTCACATCATAAGATAGCATTACCTTGTACATATATGTGTATAATCATTTTAAATAACTTTCCTAAACTTTGAATGTGACTTGATTATTTTTCGTTACGATACAAGTATAGGTAGCTCAAGATATCTTTTGCACCCCCTTGAAATTTTTTTTATGTTTCCGCTACTGTGCTAGGATAGGCAACTTGATATTGCAAGCATTTGCGCCTCCAGAAATTCAATACTGATATTCATTACAATACAATCATTTCATGCTTCCATTGAAGGTAATTTATCACAATTCAAATGAGGATACACCACAATTCTGAGAAAATACCTGTTTTTGCTGTATTTACCTAATTGTTCAATATTATACTTCATGAAATGGCAGAAATATAAAATTGTCTTCAAGCTATCACATAATTAGGCTTGTAAAATAATTATTTATTTATTTAATCAATAAATAAAATGAAACATACCAATAAGTCAAAACTTGAATTTTTAGTGCCACAAGTGCCCAGACGTATCTTTAGATACGTCAAAACTTTACTGATTAGTTTTCTAATGAGCTTGAAAGAAAAATGAATTTCTTTATACAGATAATATTTCTTATATATTTAAGATAAAACAGGTAAAAACTGGATTCAGATAACTAAAATACTTTGTACGAAAATTAAATTTTCACATGACCATAGCGTAGCGATTTCAGAGTAGTTCATGATCAGCCATGTGAAATTAAGCATAACAATTGCAAATATTGGCTTAAATAACCGAAATCACTTTTATACCATTTTAAGACTTTCTTTTTTCATATTACATAAATAAATTGCGAAAACAACATACTAAAGAGTATTTAGGAATTTTTAAAGTATGACGTATCTAAAGATACGTCTGGGCATTAATGGGTTAAGTGTTGTGAGTGTAGCAAAAATAGCGCTAGATCTTAATTTTTGGTGCGGTTTAATTAAATATTTTCGCGTTGGAAAAGTGAAATTTATTTATTTATTTTATTACGCATTCATTACTTTTATCATCGTGGTTCCTGAATGTAAAAATTATAGTATACCTTTGTGATCACTAAATAATGGTTCTGAACTGAACTCAAAACTTGGAAGAGGAATGAATGAAATCTTACCGTCTGCCTGCGGCAACGAGCTGCATTCTTTCGATCTTTTTGCACGTGCTTTCACCGAGGCCTCGAGTAGTCAACTCACACAAGACAATCCAACGAACTCTGCAATGGAAAAAAACGAACACTCATAAAGAGACAAATCAATGTCCTAGAAAATAGGCCTCATGGCTGAATCAATCAATAAATTTTCTTATGGCGCATAGACGTTAGAGAGTAATAAGGCTCACCTTTTAATTAGATTTAAAAAAACTTCGAGTGAAAAATAACATTTCCCGTAGTGCAGGGGAAATTAAAATAATATTCAATTAATTTATAATACTTATTAAAATAAAAAATTAATTCCAATTAAATGGAACTATATATTTGTTTAAATAGGAAAAATTAAGGATTGATTTTGAAGTGGGTAACCTTTCACAGGATAAAAATGGTTAAATAATTCAGAATGAAAAATCAAAATAAAATTTATAATGAATAAACATATAATTACAAACTGATTACAAATAAAAGTATTTCGGACTGCTTTATAATGTGAAAATATTTTGCGGAAACTGTTGAGGTGATATTTTGACTTGAAAATACTTGTAAAGAAAATACGTTAATAGGTGATTATGAGTCATCCAGAAAAATGTTGGCACAAAAAAATATTTTGCCCATTGCAATATATTTCATAAGTTTTCAATTCATTTCGAAGTTAATTGGTCAATGAAATATCACTTCCAGTTACTTAGTACAAAGTACAATTTTCAAACTAAGTAGTCAATGACTAAATTGAGGGGGATATTAAGTTTATTTGTTAATTTTGATGGCATTATGGGCAAATTAGAAGTTCAGTATAAGCATGAGCACAATTGAGTTCCGTTAATGAATGCAAAATTGAACATTCTCAAGCAACTCGTCAAGTTAAAAATTTGCATTGGAAAAATGAACCATATTTGAATGAGTATTGAGATCATACCGCTCCTTATCTGCTGCAACTCATGTAGAGCCGCAAGAAGCCAGCTCGGTAATGTGCACCATCCAATCTTCTTCCAAGTGCCTTCTTTCTCCTTATCATCATGTCCAGCGATAAATCGCGCCTAAGGAGAGAGCGGGTTAGTGCATACACAAATAAATAACCCTTCCGAGGATTTGCACCACTCCAAAGCAGCACACAAGAACGTGACAATGGCATCGATAGGAAATCATAAATTTCCTACCTAGCCACAGCCACATTCCTGCATGACGCAATGGAATCCGTAATGCAAAACCACGGCACAAAAAACTACAACTAACGCGCAAAAAAAACGCCTAGCCTTACGCAAATTTATGTTAACTGGCCAGAAGGGCCCAAAGCTAAGATGTCGTCTTCTTCTGGTCCTGCGATGCCATCCTCTTCTGTCTTCTCTTCTTCCGATGAATCTTCATTCTTCTCTTCACATCCAGCGATGGCTTGCGGACCTAGGGAGAGAGCGGGTTAGTGCATACACAAATAAATAACCCTTCCGAGGATTTGCACCACTCCAAAGCAGCACACAAGAACGTGACCATGGCATCAATAGGAAACCACAGATTTCCTACCTAGCCACAGCCACATTCCTGCATGACGCAATGGAATCCGTAATGGAAAACCAAGGCACAAAAAAACTAAAACTAACGCACGGAAAAACGCCTAGCCTTACGAAAATTTTTGTTCATTGACCAGAAGGGCCCAAAACTAAACCGCAAATATCGCACACGTCTTCTTACGATGCTCCTCTTCTTTCTTCTGTGAATACTTGGGTCATCAATCTTCTCTTCTTCATGCAGTCTTCACTCTTCCTTCCTTGAAGTCCAGCGATGGCTTCAATCTGTGAAGAGGTAAGATTAGTGCATGCACAAACAAATAAATAAATAACACTAACATGTAAGCCCTAACGTAACGCAACGGAAAAATAATTGCAGCACACGCAAATATAAATAATCACACGCAGAAAAATATCACACGAAATCACATGATAGATTAAAAAACACACGCAATCGGATCCTTGCCGTTCTTCGAGCTCAATTTGATGTCTTCATTCTTCATGGCTGGAAGGGTAAGAGTTACAGACATGTTACAATGAAGTACAAAAAATACACTCATTTCAGGAGAGGGATTATCAATGTCCACTCATTCCCGATATACACCTGCACATTGTCTTCACTCTTCATTCTTCGAGGCCCCCTGCGATGTCTTCTATCTTCGGGGCCTCAGCTACGTCTTCTTTCTTCATTCTTCATTCCTGCAATAAATGGTGTTAGTACAAAACCCACCCAAATACCTTAAAAAAACTACACACACAAAAATACCCACATGGATTTCCTGCCTAAGAATGCATTCTTTGTCTCCTAGGACCAGTCTCATTCGTAGAAAATAACTTTAAAGTGCACTTTCTGGTACCTTAGTTTCAGCGGTGTTTCGAAACCTTTTTGAACTTGCTCCTTAGAGCCGTTACCTTTCGTGTACTGTTGTTACCTAGAGGTCGTGCTTTGATAATAGAGTGTGGATTCACCAGGAGTCTCTCATAACTCCAGGTGTGTGGTTCAGGTAGGCCCTAATTTACCATTTCATGTTCAAGATAACCTGATGAAAACCTGATACGGCAATGACCAACGTCCGAGGAAAACTGCATTCTTCCCAGCATTCAACTCAAGTCGATGAATGATGTTCCAATTCTTCAATATTCATTCTGAAATTGAAAAAGCAAAAATGTGGATTAAAATTCGAGTCAAATCTCTCCGAATAACAAAGAAGGAATTAGCATTGGATGTCCCGCGAGGCCACCGTCTTCTTCTCTTCTTCATTCTCCCTGCTCTACCCTTCATTCTCCCCCTCACGTCCGGGGATGGCTTGCACCTAAGGAGAGAGCAAAATTTTTAATTAAATTCGGGGGTTAGATTATTAAATAAGGGTCACTCCACCTAAATTCAACAAGCGTTTGTCCCTAAGAGTCTCAGATTTTGTTATCTGTATGGGTCTACATCAACCTCAAACTAAATACCCTGAGATCTTTTTTTATGTGGTTTTAATACGTTATCGGTTTTTTCCAAAAAATTGCCTTAAATCATATAAATCCCACAATTTAACTATCAAATTGTCGTATAGCCATTCTATATTGCTTTTTTTACAGCTAAGTCCTTTCGGCAGTCACTCAGAGTAAAATATTTATAGAGTGCACTTCTCTATTATTGTTATATTTAAATTTAAAAAAATTGTTAATCAACTTTTCTCAAAATAATCCATCTCAGAATTGGCCCACGCATTTATTATTTAGAATGTAGGCTCATTCATTACCTTAGAATTACAAAAATTAAATTTAAATCACCTCCTGAATGATATTTTTTGAGAATATTAAAACGTTTACTTTTTCTCCCGTGCGGCTTTCCGATTACTTTTAATACTAGTCTACAGACCTGCACTCATAGACTGGTAGTCTATATCATAGTAGTATGACCTACAGCGTCAACTATAAAATATCAACCATGAATTCATCAAAATCTGAGACCCTACGGGACAAGCTTTTTTGGAATTGAGGTGGAATGACTCAAACTATTATACCCGTCTGTCTTTAAAATTCGTGGAAATGGATGCAAAAACAAAGGCTGTTTATTTAAAAAGAAGGATACTCAAAAAATTCTCTAGAAATTCACATATTTGTTCAATGACTTTTAAACAACAGGCTATTTTTTAGGGAGCTTGCTAAAGTGATATTGAATAGGGTAGGTATATTAAAATCTCTCTTAAACAGATTAAATTATTGTAATTTAATGTGAAATTCTTTATATCCAATTGATTTTAGCAGTGAAAGATTTGTATAAATATGTAAAATGGCTTAGAAATATATTACTTTAATTATTCCAATAGCAACACTAGGGAATTCGTAGAATAAGCAGTATCAAGAAACACATAGCAAACAAACATTTTGGGAAATATTACATCGCATTAACTATTTTGTTTTAAAAAGTAGGCAGACAGCAAAATTTAAATTCATGACTAAAAAATTGAAGTTATTGACCACTTGATGTTAGTGTATTACAACTTGAGCAAGATTCTTGATCTATATTGGATTTGTACAAATCGGAATTCAAAGTCGCTTTGTTCCACCGAGATCACGATTTAACTTTATCTAGTTTATTTTGGATACATTTATTATGGATACATAGTATGGAAGCTCATTTTTAATCAATAATCTCAGTCAATATTTATACAAAAATTTCCTTCTCTCTTCATATAAATCGTTGGAATTGATACTGGAAACAAAGGGGGCAGTCAAGTGAACCTTATTTCTATATTTCACGGGTTATCTTACTGGTAAAATGAAAAATCAATAACTTAAAACCATGCCCCATAAGCATGCGTTGTTATCGCGACAGAATTGAATGCGTATTTTCAGTATAAACACGTTAATCTAACCTTCATTCGTTAGATTTATTAAAAAACAATGTGTTATCATTTTTTTATAAAATAAATTACGTGATACTTGCGAGGACGTGAGATTGGGTAAGAATCGGCTTGACCCCATCGCCCATCCTAAACACCACATCTGACTAACCCTTTCGCTACTAACAAAGTAAATATTCGCCCGGACGGTTTTTGACGCGGAAGACGAAAGCAACAAATTTTCGTCTAACATTTTCCTACGCAGGCGAATGAATGCCGCAAATATCTCTTTCGTTGCCCTTTTATGCTGGTCGCAGCTATGCGAAGTCTTATCGGAACCCAACAAAGCGGGGACATAGGCCGTACCGTCGAAATCCGGGAGCAGGTACCCGGACACCTCGCCTTCTATTACCCTTTTTGTGGTAAGGGATAGCGATCATTTAGTCAGTTTTTGAAATCCTATTGAGTTCCTTTCTCAAAAAATATAAACTAATAATGGGGTAGTTTACTTAGTCAAAGAAAACGAAAGGCATTGATTGCGATTCGTTACCCACCATTAGTGTATTCATAATATATAAATTATTTCGTTTTAGAAATACCGGTTTAGACGAATGGCTATGGTCCATTTTTATCCTCATTTGAAAAGGGCCAGATTGGTACCCATGCGATGCCACTCCACGTGACATCACAGGGACCTAGTTTCTATAGGAGAAGATAGGAGTTATACATCATCTGAGGTTACCACTGCATGCATGAGGCGCAGAGCTCAGAGAAACATGCCTCAGTAATCACTTATTAAAACTGGCTTAGGTCGGAAAGTTTTCTTCGTTTGATAAGGTATTAATAATCCTTATTTAAGCCAAGCGCTACCAGCCAGCAGGGTACTCAGCTACCCGCTAGCAGCCTGCGTCGTATCAGCGCTAAGCCTCGCCTCAAGGTCACCTCACAGGGCGGCAGCGGGAACCTGAAATACGTCGTACGGAGAGATTTCCCGGCATTCATACTTACGCGTCGCGTTTTCGCGCGCTTGAAAATTTTCACTTTTCATTTCACCGCGAAAAACAGGTATCGTCATTTAAAAATCTAAAAGTGTGAAATACGTACCCCAGGAGTAATAATCTTTCGATTCAGGCAATAAAAAAATAATAGGAAACCACCCTATTGAGTTCTTTTTTGTCTTTTAAGGAGCGCTTACAATTTTTTAATGAAATTTTACCATAATCATTAACTTATATCTCGATTTTGATATAAACATCAACATAGAAATTGTTGGTGCATTAAATTCGTTAATTAGGACGGTATATCTCCGTTCAAAAGTTGACAATGTACAAAAAAACCGAGGAATTGAATTCGAAATCTGCAAAATACGGGTAAACAACAATTATCCATGTAGCTAATTTACAAAAACTAACAACGAGTTGACCCGGCACTAAATCCGCTGCTAGGGCTGTCAACCCGGAAAGGAGGAAGACCAATTATACTTTGAGTCCGAGATAATGCGGAGTCCCCGCTAGGAAAAGTCGAATAAGGTTGGCGCTGAGAGAGTGTGATTATCCGTGAGACCCTTCTTAACCAATGTCCTGCAAAAATGGTCCGTACAGAGGGGACGGAAGAGAGAAGGACCCTTGGGGCTCAGTCCAACAGTCATGGTAAGGAAACAACACCACGGTGTCGAAAGGGTTAATGGATACCCACAAAGATGTAATATTCGTAAGAATTAGCTTGTATGATACAAAGTAAATATATAGTTGACAGACGAAACTGGTATATTTTGCTTGAATGTTGAAAAAAATAAGAAAATAAAATCCTTTCAGGAAATAAGGAAGGTGGAGAAGTAAACCAACGAAGCATTATTTGACATTAACGTCCGAAAAGTATGACTCTGTTGTGCCTACAAGTCGAGGGGAAAGTGGAGGGTCTATAAATTTATTATGAGAGGAACTTTGAGAATAATATGATAATAATACTCGGTTCTCTTATTTTTCACCTGTGTATCGAGTACGGACACGTAAAAGATAAGCGTGAAAACTCCATCTGCGAAAAAATTATGAAATTGAAAGTATGAAATGATAAATATTGAATAAATACATCATAATTTTTCAAACGTTTCAACTTCAGTGGTGAAGTATATGATTAAAAAATAATTAAAGCACGGTCTTATCCTCTAACTTATGTCATAAATGATAAGACTCATTCACTGAATCGAATCACGTTCTAGCTTTCTGTACGTGAGAGACTATTTCTACACTTTATCGGCTGCTTTGCTTATTTGTGCTTCATGTGACATTTTTTCCGATGCCCTATGAAGGTTTAGTTAAATTATCGCCAACGAGAGTGAGACATGTATCCCTATGTCAAATGCTAACTCAGCATAATATCCAGCTAGCATTATGCGAAAAATCCACGGAGAAAAAAATCATTCGCCAGGATTCGAACCCAGATACCCCCTAAAAAAATTTTTTCTCAGTGGATTTTAGCACAATTTGTGCATTGTGGGTGACTCTCGTAAAGTTACCACCGTGGCTAGTCCCGGTATACTTATAAAAAAAGAAACACTTATCCAGCCAGCAAACTGAAAAGGTGTTTGGCAGGGTTGGTTTATCACAAGCATGTAAGCTACCTTCCATAAATGTTTACGAAACATGATAGTAATGTAAGAGGAGTTTGGCCCGTGATTTCAAATGAAACTATCGTTGAAAATGTAATTTACTGCGTTCCTTGGGTCCTAACTTCCTTTCTTCGCATGATTTATCGCTCACGGACACTATAAAATTAATCTGAATTTATTCATTGGCGGCATACAAAGAACTCGAATCAATTTTTGGCAATTTTCCAACAAATATTCCAGTAATTTTCCTGGGCAATGGTTAGTACTTCCCGATTTCCTTTGAAATTATTACATTTTATTAAATTATGACGCATACCCCTGTCTGTCCATCCCGTATTTCATTTATAGTTAAAGGGTTCCTAGAGCCCGTCCATATTAAGATAGTATTACTTGCACTATACAAAGTCATCAACAATATATTCACTACAGCGTATCAGCATTCAACGCCCACTTAAACACCTTATAAAAACTGTAACAACTGTCATATAAAGCCTAAATAAGGTTTAAAAAAGGAGTGCTGATATCCGTATAAATAATCGGTTATAAACTAGGACTCAACAACAGCTGTCAGCTCCGAGTTCTCAACGCGACTCTAGTTAACAGAAGAATAACCAGCATCGAAAACATTTTGCAGTACAAGACTTCGGAGCCTCTGATGAGCTCAGTTATAACCCCACAACTTTTCCGCCACGACCACGCACAGTAAAGATGTACTCGGCGACGGAGCCACGAAGTGGTAAGAGACTAACGTTGAGTCCAAATTTGAGTCTAAAGATAGGCAGAACCTCGCCAAGGAGCCTGAAAGAAAACACTGCGACAGCCCAACGTGAGTGTGGACGTGGGTTACCTCGGTACATTCCATCCGCTAATCTTAATTCTGATTGGGCTAATGCTAATGGAGTTTGACTCCAGATTCGGTGGCTAGGTCGCGTCCACCTCCGTCCTCGTCGGCTCTTGGTTGCTTACGAGTGAGGGATGCAGGTCGCTCTATGTGCCAACCTGTCAAGTTTTCACCGACCCAGCCCCATCAGTTTAAAGTAGGACTACTGGGTGTCCACATGTTTGGAAAACGATAGTACATACATTCTACGTATGAGGGGAGAATGGAAAAGTTTCGAAAAGTAATCGCGCGATAACCAAATGAATCCTAATGTAAACCACCTCTAACATTTTCTGTGCAATGTATAGTGCCATCTTACGATTATTCGCGAGTGTATTGGAAATTTTGTGGCTTGGCTACGTATATGACGGCGTTGATAGAAATTCCTATTATCAATAAAAACCGTAAATTACTCTCACTTTAGCGTTCATTTTATTAAAAATATATTAATATGTGTTGGTAGTCGTGGTATCTATATTTCGAAATTGAATTCAAAAGGGTGTAGCCTATCTACACACATGACGACGTTGATGTAAATACCTATTCTATTTAGCAATCGCTGATTGATAATAATCGTGAAATATTTCAAATTCGTGTCGTTATGGCGTGTTGTGAGACTTGGACGTTGACAGCAGCAAAGAAGTCAAGAGTGGAAGCATTCGAAATTCGGTGCTACCGGAGAATGATAAAGATAAAGTTGATGAAGCGAATAGGTGCTATAGACGAATGATGAATGTGAAATGGATCGACTAATGAGTATATGATATGATGTATGATATAAGTATGAGATATGAGTGATGTTATGAGTATGACTTAAGTATAATGAGGAAGTGCCAAGAAAAGTGGGAGAAAAGAGAAATATTCTAAAACCCTTAGAATAAGACGGGAAAATTGAGTTGGCAATAATATGAGCCATGATAATCTGATGAAAACGATCTTAGAAGGACAGGTGGAAGGAAAGAAGGGCAAGGAAAGTCCCCGAATGTGACATTTCGGATAACGGAATAATGTTTTTACATAAAGAATTATTTCCTCTGAAATAGAGAAAATTAAAATAACTTTATCGTTGAAAAAAATCATTTTTTTATAGCCTGTCATGGAACTTCGTTAAAAAAGGTGGATTTCTGAAAAACAGCTGCATTTCTAGAGATTGCATTTAATATTCTGTAAATAATTGTGGGCCCTTACGGATGAAGGCACAAGCATTCTTCTACTTGACAATTCGCAGTGTGAATGCCTCGTCCTCCGAAAAATCATTATCAGCCCGTTGCGTGTGAGAGGTGAGTATGTCGTGTGCGAATCTCCACGTCCGCCTTCAAAAATAATTCAGCGTGATACCTCTGGCTTTAAGCTAATCTATTTAATGTTAACAGAGTACTTTGTTGTGTTTCAACGGTAGAATTGTGTGTATTGGAGTGCTTGGAACGGCAGAGAAAAACGTGTCTCATCTCATTTGATGCCTCCACTATGCAGAGAATAACCCAACATGGAATAATTACCGTAAGTGTACCTCATCGGAATTTTTGGTTGGCAATCGAGTAAAACTCGTCGGCATTCTTGAAACGATTACTTTTGCAGTAATTTGTAGTAAATTGTAGCAATTACTTTTACGAAATGCAAGTTTTATTTTTAATTTACTACTTACGTTGGAAGAGGAATCGGTACTATCGATGTAATCGTTAATTTCTCCTAATCGACGCTAACATTATAGGTTTTACTGATTTGCCTAGGCCTACGTATAACTTCTAATCCTTGAGTGTCATAATTTCCTTGCTTAGGTTCAGCCACTCTTATGTTGTAGCCAACAACACAAATGGGTACAATAGTTATCATTGTATGCATCGCGAGTTAAAGTGCAACTTTAGCCATTTCTGATTCTAGTTTTCCATATTTTTACTCCAATATTCGACATTAATTGCCAAGTGGTCTTTAGAGTGGACAATTTAGAAGAAGTTAATATGATTTTACTGATTACTTTTAAAATCAGTAATTTATGCCCGTGAATGATTACCTTTTAAAAAGTAACTGCAATATAGCCGAGTTTCTTTTTCTCAGCACTTTTACCAACACTGCCCATTGGATAAATATACGATAACGGGCAAGTGGTGGAGGGTTAATTTCACTGGCATCCGAGAAGGTGATTGATTACCGAGGAGCAATATGAAATATTTGACATCTGGTGAGACCTGCCTTCATTTTCCATTTCGCTGATTGTCATTTTGGTACCACTAGATTCGTGCAGCCGAGCTTCTTAACCAGGTGAGATTCTACAGCCTCGAATTAATATTGATAAGACTCCCTTCGTTCTGTGTAACGGAATTAATTACGTTCGACTGTTTTAGTTACTCCGGTAATCAAAGGTTCATTTCCGTGTCTGAAAACTTCGCGGTGCCCCTCCGCTTGATTAAACTGTGGTATTAACATTAAAGCAACGGACGAAGTGAAGTACCTGGGAGTTATGATAACTTACAACAATCGTGGGGAACACATATAAGGAATATTTCTGGCAGAGTCCTAAAGAAGTTAAGATTCGTGAAGCGTATTGTGGGAAGATTTTCGGATGAAAAACTGAAAGAGAGGTGCTATTTTACGCTCTTCATGTCCACACCTTGAATATGCAGCAAGCATATGGGATGCGGTGCAGAAAGACATAATCCGCGTGCTGAACAAAGTACAAATAAAAGCTGCACGATTCGTAATAGAACTCCTACGGGCGTACAGACAGCGTTACCCAGCGAAGTAGCTACCGAAGACTCGGTGGCTGCGCGATAGGCTAAGATTGTTTGAACAATTGAGAATAGATATCTTTAAGAGTGACATTGAGAACATAATAGTATTAGAGCCCCTCTATATTTCCAGGTCCGACAGAAGCAATAAATTAAAAGAGATATTTTGGCGAACGGATAGATGTGTGAATTCGTTTTTCCCCCGAACCATAAAGGACTTTAAAAAAATGCTAGCCGTTATTTCGTTAGAGCATTTTCTTTCTGGTGTAAACGGCTTTTGTCCTAACACCCCCTGCCGCACGCCTTTTTAGGCGGCTTGCAGGGTAGTATGTAGATGTAAACTAAAGGGCAGTGAGTGCAACGAGGTCCGGTGCTAAGATTGGCTACATTCAGTTCGTGTTCCGCTCCCGTCGGGTATGGATGAGTTCTCACTCCGTGTGGTTGACTCAACGCTATGCATCGCCGGTTGCGAGCCATTTAGTTTCCGGCTAACTGTGTGAAAATAGTTGCCTTCATTGAGTGGAAGCCTTATTTGTGTAAAGAAAAGTGTGCTAAATCGAGCTTACAGGAGTTATATTCGCCATGCCTACAACATCTTTCTGGCATTAGCTCGTGTGCAAAGTGTAACACATCTACACGGAATACAACTTCCATCAATAGCGATACCTGCCGTTAAACCTTCCATGGATTTTCTCTACAGGAGTCGCTGACATCGAAGGGATTGAATCAAGAGGACAATCCTTGAAATGTGTGTACTGCCAAAATTTACGAAAGACATCCCGTATGGACAGAAGTAAATCGGAAGGTAAATCCCTTCAGGAAATATTTTATTTGTTCATAGGGAATATAAAATAACTAAATGTAACGGATCAAAAAAACTAGGGAACACTATTCATAAGCCATACGATAAATTGGGAGACAGGTTGAAGTTAATTGAATCGCAGGGTAAAATATTAGAGAAATTTTTAGATCAAATATCCAAATTGCAAAGTGAAAATGTGGTGCTGAAGACGCAACTTTCTGACGCACTAAACCGTTCTGATGGCCTTGCGAAACGCATGTTAAGTATTAAGACGAAATTTCATGGCATCCCCAGCCAATGTGATGAAAATATGGAAGTAGTAGTGAATAAAGTTTGTGCTGCATTAGATGCAGAAATAAATAGTATCCTAATTGTCCACTACTACCCGGTTAAGACGAAATCTAGTTGGGAAACAGGAGGAATTAAACTCCGAATTCTGAATCAGCACGTAAATGATAAGCTGTTAGCTAAGTGCCAAGTAATTTTTTTTTCTATTCGACTCTTGACCTTGTAATCCTACCTCCTAATGATGTACAATCGTTTTCAATAATATCATACACATCCACGTGTCCCATTTTAGTGAGTTAAAATAATTTTCATACCCTAGGGCTATAAAATGATTTCAACTACGAATGTAGCTGGTTAGTTACCGAGTATTGCCGATACTATAAGTCGGGATTTTACTCAATGGATATTTGACAGTGATTAGCCGCAAGGAAATTAAGATACAACCACTGCCACCTCCCCGACTTATTTTACCTCAGTGATTTAATCTGTTTAGAAAGAAATATGTTAAGGTAGATAGAGGCATTATTTTTATAAATGTAGTATTGACTCTTGTATACTCTATTATTATATAAAATGTAAAAGAGAATAATTAATTCCATTTTAAACCCTCCCAAATTTCACCGCAACAACCGCACATGTAATATATAGAGCGCACATGCAAGCTATAGAGCCACAACTTCGTAAGTCAGAAACGGTGAGTCACGTATGAAAATGAAAAGAGGATATACCATGCCGCGAAGTCAACCTTTTTCCGGGGAGATATCGCGGAACAAAATATCGAATTGATGCAAAGATATCGTACTGCCCACTAATTTCATTCCACTCCTCACAGCACGTGTTTCGATTTCTATATAGTCATAATCGGGTACAAACAAATTACTATTTCGGACAGAAATATATATCTTCAAAAGTAGCAGTGGCGAAAACATATTACCCTTACGGGACCGCCCGCATCGCCTAATATTCGAGAACCTAAATTGTAACTTTCTTATACCATAAGATAGCATTGTCTTGTATATGTGCATATAATCATTTTGAATAAAACTATCTTAATCTTTGCATGTGACTTGATTATTCTTCATTACGATTAAAGTACAGGAGGCTCAAAATATCTTTTGCCCTCCCCCTTGAGTTTTTTCTGTATCCGTAACTGAAAAGTAGTGAGGGTGAAGGATCAGAAGGAAGTAGGCGGAGGGGTTGTAGGACGGTAAGTCAAGAAGAATTCATCATACAGACAACCTAAATTCCGGACTTGCGTCATGTCACGTGGTAAAAAAGGTTTTGGGGAAGGAAGTGGGGTTAGGTAGCAGTCAGGGGAGTACATATAAGATGGGGGAGTGACTAAAAAACCCATTTCCGTTCAGTAAGTCATATTTCTTCCTTTTCTTTTTCACCATTTCCCACTTTTCGGCCGCACCTAAAATAAGCCGTTTTTCTTGGAACTGAATAATTTAATATCGAAAATTTGATGCATGTTTGTGTGCCATTCGGCGCTTTGAAAAGTTGGGTCACGGTTCTCCAAGCACCTTTTGCGTTCGGACACACGAGTAAAGAAGTTCCTCCCAGTGTGGCCGATATACACCCCCTCAAGTGAGTCACATCATAGTTTGTACTTGCCGCTGAGCCCGAAAGAAAACACTCCGATGGCCCAACGTGTGCGTGAGTTTCCTCAGCGCATTGCAACCGCTAGGGTTTTTGCCCCGGGAGTTCGACTCCCATTTCGCTAGCCAGGCTGCATCCGCGTCCGACCTCGTCGGCGACGTAAAGGCAAAGGAAGCAGCTCGCATTGAGTGCCAACCCGTAAGTGGTCACCAACACGGCCCCATCAATGAAATGGGACTGGTAGGTGTCTGCACATTATTGAAAGCGATAATACTTGTTTGCATCAATGAGACCCTTTGTGCTGGTAGAAAGGTGGGGTGGCGCGGCATGATAAGCACTGTAAGCATCTATGGATTCGCGGAGGTAAAATTTATTTGAGAAAAGTAGAAAAGGAGCCAGCATTTGTAGTTAGCATCATGGATGATGTAAAACATCTTTGATCGTTGATTTTGTGATTCGTAATTCAATGATATAGAAGGTATACCTTGACTATAAGCCAATTTTATGGATATGAATAGTACTGTAAATGCCTTTAATGGAATGAATTCCCTATTGATCGTCCATCAAAATATCCGAAGTGTTAGACGCAACTTTAATTTACTACTTTCACATTTAAATAGCATTTCACAATAACCCGATATTATAGCTTTGAATGAAATAGGAATACAATCTGATTAAATTAATGTATATACAGTGAGTGGGTAGGTACTATTCTTATGGAAGTTGTAATACTTCTGAAAGAGCAAGAGGTGTGTTAGCGTTTATAAGACATGACATAACAACCGTACTGAGGCCTTGTCATATAAACCCTACTGATTGCTTGTTGATCAATGTTTCATGCAAGTTTTGTATATTTCATCTCTTTGTCGTCTACAGGGACAAAATTTCTATTGATCAATTTGTTTCCGATTTTGAACCCTAATCAAGGTGCATATATCAAAAATTAGTAATGGTCAGTGATATGAATGTTCAGTTACTAATGCCCAGCTGCGACTCCAAGCAGTTGACAAATGTCATGAGTTGATGTGGCTTGACTACCTTAATCAATGAAGCAACCAGAATGACTAGACAATGAGCCACCTGTTCAGATCATGTAATCACTCGGTGGTTTAACACACTTAATGTAGACCTCAAAGCCAAGTTTATGCATATAGGTATAACGCATCACTCTCGAGTCCAACCCAATTCCAATCTTTCTGCTCGCAAAGAAAACGAAAGTACACCATCTAATGTCACTGCCGTAAATCATTAAATGAATATGTTCGACTGTATTCTTGGGAAGTATTGTATGAAGAACATGAAATTTCCTAAACTTTTAATTCATTTTCAAAGATACTGTTAACATGTGTCAATGAGTCTTAAGTATGGTCAGGAATGAACGTGCCGTAAAATTAAAGCCCTGGATGACTGACTCCTCGATGTGCAAAGTTGCGCGTAAAAAAATCTTTTTCTAAAATTACGCCATCACCCGCACAATAACGGCTTGAGAAAAGAGTACGTAAAGATAAGAATAAACTGTGTATATGTGTCCGGAATGCGGCTAACTCCTATTACATGGAACAATTGGACAAAGTAAATCGAAATAAAAAGGAACAGTGCATGAACTAATACAAGGAAATCGGACCTTAAATGACCCAGTTATTATTGATATAGACTTCAAGAAGGAGTTCATAATCACATTTGAGTCTCCTAAATTGTATCCATTTGTAAAAAATAATTCAATGATGGATAATTTATCAAATAGTAAAAATCATCTAAGCCTAAACTCCTTTTTGGAACCAGTCACTACGCCTGATGTATTAAAAATTGCCAATAGCCAATCTTTAAAAAAGCTGCCCGTCCGGATCAAATAAATGCTGGATTGATAAAATTATCATATAGGACATTGCAGATGTACTCTGCCATTTCTTCAGTGAAAGCTTGCCAAATGTGAGATTCCCTGCATCCTTGAAGCAAGAAATTATTGTTCCCGTTCACGAAAAATTCGTACTACGCGGTATTCACAATTACCGTCCGATTTCTTTGCTCTAAATTTATTCTAACGTACTTGAAAAACTTGTGAAAAGAATACTGGTAAATTTTCCGGAATAGGAAGAAATTACGCCATCACCCGCACAATAACGGCTTGAGAAAAGAGTACGTAAAGATAAGAATAAACTGTGTATATGTGTCCGGAATGCGGCTAACTCCTATTACATGGAACAATTGGACAAAGTAAATCGAAATAAAAAGGAACAGTGCATGAACTAATACAAGGAAATCGGACCTTAAATGACCCAGTTATTATTGATATAGACTTCAAGAAGGAGTTCATAATCACATTTGAGTCTCCTAAATTGTATCCATTTGTAAAAAATAATTCAATGATGGATAATTTATCAAATAGTAAAAATCATCTAAGCCTAAACTCCTTTTTGGAACCAGTCACTACGCCTGATGTATTAAAAATTGCCAATAGCCAATCTTTAAAAAAGCTGCCCGTCCGGATCAAATAAATGCTGGATTGATAAAATTATCATATAGGACATTGCAGATGTACTCTGCCATTTCTTCAGTGAAAGCTTGCCAAATGTGAGATTCCCTGCATCCTTGAAGCAAGAAATTATTGTTCCCGTTCACGAAAAATTCGTACTACGCGGTATTCACAATTACCGTCCGATTTCTTTGCTCTAAATTTATTCTAACGTACTTGAAAAACTTGTGAAAAGAACACTGGTAAATTTTCCGGAATAGGAAGTAGTTGTGTGACAATCAATATAGTTCGAGGGTCGTTCAATAAGTCTTTAGAAAAAGGTATAAGAACAAATTGTATTGGACCAATTATTATATATGTTTGATTTTAGTTTCCTTTCAGCTCTATACTTTTTTGTAAGCAAAAGTTGTTCTCTACAATCGGTAACAACAAAGAAACTATGGGATGGATAAAGTTCAAACTTCAACTGTTGACGAGTCACAAGTGCTAATTTCTGACTTATATTAATTTTGGAAACTAAGAGAGCAATTATTCGGAAATTCTAAGGACTTATAGAACGAACCTCGTATTAGGATAGGTAAAAGTACTCAGGACGCTTGAAAAACTTAATCACTCCAATTTTTCAGTCCATTAAATGTAATAAATAGACCACTGCTGTATACATAGTTATAAAAAAGCCTTTGATACAATAAAATACAAGATGTTTTTGAATAAACAACATCTTGCAGAAATTCGTAGCATTTATATAAAGTCATTTCGAAAGTTTCTTGACTGCTCGCTTAAAGTTTTTAAGGTACTACAATAGTCATAGAAGTTCCGAAAATATTTGTTCTGGAGTGGTTCAAGGATCAGCGTTAGGTCCAATATGATTTTTATTGTAAATCAATCATCTGTGTAATCTAAATTTCGGTGGTAAACTCACCGCCTTTGCGGATAACCTAGTCCTGTCTTACAAAAGTATGAACCGGATTGATTTACAGCAAAGCATACATAAAATGTGATATAAACGATATCAACCAATGGTTTGCATCGAAAAAACTTAAATTAAGCGAGAAAACCTAAATTATGTTAAAATTTATACAACAGCTTCCCCATTAAATAATGTTGTGTAACGTTCTTCCAAGCGTACTAAAATGACATGCTGACAGTTTCACACTGGTTCGAGTTGAGGAATACCATGGATTAGCAATTGATGAGCATCTAAAATGGAAGCATTATACAAATAACATTGCAAATAGTTTGAAAAATTGTAGAACGAAACACTACTTTATTCGTAATAAGTGTTCTTTAACTGTGATTTACAGTATTTATTATGCTATCGTATATTCTGGGGTAAATTATGGTATGTTGAGCTAGGCTAGTGCATTTAAAATTCGCTCAAACGTACACATACAGCTCTAAGAGCAATCACACTTGCTCCTGCAGCCGGAGCAGATGGCCTTTCACTCTCTTTTCCTATAATTTTTAAACTGCAGGTACTTACTACCCCTGAGACACTGATACATCTATTAGATGCTAAGGTTTTCTACCTTCGTGGTGGTGGAGGTAGTCCAAAAGTCTTGGATGAGCCCCAATAATACTATCTACGAACAAATACTTCATATGAATTGCCCAAACTCAATGTTATTTTATTAAAGGCAGCTTTATTTTCTTGGGACCAAAAATTTGCACTAGTTTGCGAAAAACAATCAATGAGAGTAACAACATGTATACGACTACGAGAGTAACAACATATATACCATCCTTAAGCAAGTGAACCTGGCTGTATACTAAAAAAATATTATAGGGGATATCTAATAGAACTATTTTCAAACCATATTCCTTTTTTATTGTTAATTCCATTTTTAGTTTATATTTACTGTGTGTTTATAATGTATCAAAAGTTCATCTGGAAGGCATTTCTTGTTTCGCAGCAATATGTAAAGAATTACGACTGTATTTCTGAAGGTGATCCCTCCAACAGACAATAGACTCTAGGTCAACAATAGCTCCAAAATTATTTATGTATGTATGATATTTAACTTTTTAAATTGTTTAAGGAGAAATACATGTAACTATTATGGAGGACTGATGATAAAAATAAAAGGTAGGCATTTCACCATTGCAAGTCAAAGCCAATGGTTAAAATCAACGGGAAACTTAAAAACGATAAACACGTTTTATTACGAGCTCGTACATTTGGGTTTTAGACGCTTGCATTAATATGGCGACAGGTATGAATAAAACCGTAGGAGAAAAAGATGACTGAATAATCGACTCACTATTGTACAATTGGCTTCATAAGTAAATGTCTAGTTGCGACAGGCCACAGATAGTAGGCATAATTCGCTTGACATTTTTCCACTTTGGAAAACAGGCACGACAAGAAGAGGAAGACTCAGAGAAAATCATATTTGAACAACACTGTATTTCCAGTTCCCTCAGAAACGATAATAAGAGATATTTTTTCGAATGGATGAATAATTGAATTTGTTTTCCTCCCGCACGATAAAAGAATTTAATAAATTCTGGGTAGGACTTCGTCACAGCCTTTCCTTTTTATTCGTTGACGGCTGGTTTCCTAACACCCCCTGCCACACGCTTATTGACGCGGCTTCCTGCGTAGTATACATATGTAGAAGAGTAGGTACTGAGAAGAAGTAAAGGGGGGAAGCTTCGCCTAATATATTGTGCACGAAAGTCTGCTCGTAGTCTAGACCCTATGTGGGAGGTCAATGGAAAAAATTCGCAAAGTAACCGATCTACCACCACAAATGTTTTCACAGGAAAACTCCTGATTGGTTTCACGGGATCAAATCCAGGCCTCTAAGGTCTCCCCTGTCATCACACCACCAACCCTCACCTCACATTCCATACTACATCCCTTAAGTCTTCCCTTTCAAGATTTTGAAACGACATTCATTTGATATGTCTTTCAAAACTAAAGTTATGCTAGCATTTATTGAAAGAACGAAATTTGAGTTGCGGTTGGTTCGACATAGTTATAATTTCAGGCATTCGAGAGAAAAGAAAAGAAAATCACATTTTGTAACAAATGAAAATGACGAGTCATTATCATTAGTCAATGTTGACCTGTAATTGATTGAAACATGCTAATAATTGGTGGAAACTATTGTGCATCCTTGCATAGATGTGGAAGAAGTGTACTTGGTATTTTGTGACGTGTCCTAGATCAATGAATTTATATCAGTATCAAGAATTTCTTTTTCTTACAGATATCCTTATAGATTGCCTCCTATTCCCTTAGGCAGCAGAGATAAGAGGTCTTAAGCATTTTCACGCCTAATTTGGGGGAAAGGAACCCTACTCATGTGTATGATAACAAGGAATTTAGTTTTAGCCACGATGAGAAATACGAGAACAGGCCGGGTCGTTGTGCGCAAGTCAGTCGTAGTAAGCTAAAATCATGCATTGGGCAATTATAAATAAACGGCTCTTAAGACACTTATTTGACTTTTTGAAATTGAAATTGATTTTGAAATTGAAAAAATTATCACGAAGTGAAAGGAGAGCCTGGACTGCCCAACAGTGAACCAAGCACTAGAGACCCACGCCGCTAAGTATTTCGCTGCAGCCCTTAGAAGGCAAAATGTCACAATAGGGTCGATTACTCAGACAAGGAACCGCAATTCATTATTAGAATTCGGTTGATGAAGTGGGAAGATTACTTACGAGGAAAAATGATTTTCTTCACTCAGCCATTCTCTGTTTAAAATGAAAAGATACGAGAAGGTACCCCCACATATCATGAGTTGGTGATGCCATTACATCTCTGATAAATCAGAACCGATCAGAGAGGGAAAGCATTTCTAACTAGAGAACCGTCTAGTTGCTCTCTTATAATGAAAGCCTAACCTTGCGAGACTAATAATTGTTGTATTTATTTTGTAAGCAGTTATATTTTAATTGTACGCACAGTGGTGAATCTATGGGGGGGGGGGGGCTAAGGGGACCATAGCCCCCCCCCCTTGGGTGTCCAATTCACTTTAGATAAAATAGTTATTTTATTCGGACCCCCACTACTGCTGGTCGGCTAACCCCCACTTAGCCTCCCCCCTTTTCCCTATTCTGGATCCGCCACTGCTGATCCGCATCTTACTATATTTCTACTGTTTTCATTCATGTAATGAAAGTGTTATCGTCGGAAGAAATAATTAAAATAAGCGGCAATTAACTTCGCTTGTTACGCGAGAGATGCTTGGGAGTATCTAGGGGCGGTGACTCGCTCCGCATTAATTTGTGACGGTATTAAATTTTCTGCCAAAGTCTCGACACCTTCGATTTTTCACCGAGAATTGCTCGATAAGTGGACGACGGGTTGTAAACGGAAAAATTTGTCCGTGCCATTATCAAAATCGACGATAAAAGAAAGTCCTAAACTGGTCTATTGTGTCAAAAACAAGTGTGAGCTCAAATAAAGACGTATCACTCGAGCTGAGAAATAGATCGAATTAAGAATGGTGCATAGGAGGCAAAGGGGACAAGTAAGCTGGGCAAATCGCAGTGCGCAAGTCATTAAAATTAACCTATAATGATGATTATTCATGGTTATAGGTAAACCTATTTATCTGAATGAAGCTGAACAAAACTGTAAATCCTCGCAATGGATTAACATGACGACTATTAACTTATCACTGTGAAGCTGAAACATACGTTTCATTCGTTGATGATTGAAACATAATTCTAAAAAGGTTTCTTGAATGTTCTCGTGATACATGACCCTACCTAATGCCACCTCATTGCATAAAATTTTTTAGTATATTTTGGATATTTTTTCCTGGGAGTCTCCCTCACGGAGGAACAAAGCAGACAGAGGAATCTATGTCGAGAAAAAGTTTACAATGCCCGTGAATCACCAAATGAATGGTCACTACGTCGTTAAATAGTTCTACTTTGCGAGTGCATTGAGACAATGTGAAGTAAAAGCAAAATGTAAATGAAGCAAAGGCTAAAGGAAGCGAATGAACAACCAAGGATATATAAAATTAAAATGAACGAAAATTTGACTGACTTACCATATCTTAATCAGCACACCTCTCCCATGTGATCTTGTAAGGATTTCCCGCAAAATCTGATTTCACTTCACGCAATCGACAGCGACAACGGATTTGAATTGCTGTAAAGAAAGAAAAATAACAAATTAAATTTCGCCTCGACTTAGTGCTCGATTCAAACGATTACTATCCTTTGTAAACCTCTAGCCACACCATAAATATTATCACTAGAAAGAATTAAAATATGCGAGAATGTCTGAGTGAGCCATATTGATACATTTTTCAAGTAGAAATAAACGAAATTAAAGAAATTTATTGGAATTCGATCCCTACCGACTGAGAATTTAAAAAAAATTCGTGCCTAATAGTGAACCAAGCGCTACTAGTAGTCACCAGTAGTCACCCATGTATTTCGTGGCAGTGTTTAGGAGGCAAAATGCCACAGTAGGGTAGATTTTTAAGACCCGAACCGCAATTCATTATACGTATTCGGTAAATGGAAGTGGGGACATTGTATTAGTTAAGAGGAAAGTCCGAAGATTATTAAGTTACGAGGAATAATAATCTTCATAACTAAGCCATTCTCAGTTTAAAATGAAAAACATGCGAAGCTAACGCCCACATTTCACAATTTGATGACGTCATTACATCTCCGGTAAATTTAACCGTTCAGATGGAACCAATGATACAGGGAAAGAATTTCTAACTTCTTGTGGTCTAATTTCTAATTCTTATTTCCAACTCCCTCAGAATTATGGCCCAACCTTAGTTTCAAAGAAGCGTTCCACATTATGTATAAATGTATTCATTTCCTAGACCAATCCGTGGAATAAGTGGCAGCAAGGTGGAATATACCAATTAAGATTGACAAAATATATGATGTCACAGATTCTGATTAACATCACTACATAGTTATGGAATATACGAATACTTTGATTAACAATTTTTGACGCAACCAATATAATACACCGGTGAAAACTTGAAAAGACAACGTCAGTACCAACTGATTATGACGGTTTATAGCAATGCATAGTCCCGAGAATCGCCGATTCAAAAGCTTACATTGAAACCCCGGTCTAAAAATTTCTGGAGCACTTCCTACGACCTTGGTTCACGCTTGCCGAGAAATAGTGAATTTAAAATTTGAGAGGCGAGAGAAATTCACCACACACAAAAATAGATATTTCATACGTTGCAAGTATTTTGCAAGTCCCAAATCATGACCAAACGAGAACGGTTCAGGTAAACGAACGATGGAAACTTTCCTCCGAAAAATATATTCACGACCATCATATCGATAACGATTACATTACGTAGCCTCAAACATCGAATAATATATGAGAATTACTCTTGATAAGCTTGAAGACTATATGGGGTCACTGGTTCTCAGCACTTCGTTGAACACGATTTTCCGCAAAATTAATTTACTTCACGGGTTCCATAGTCAGTCGCTACAACAATTATTTCACATGCCTTAAGTCGAAATCACACACAATCAACAGTGAAGAAAACTTACAAAATCCAAGTTGTTAACTTTTTTGGGAACACTCCCGTACTCACCTCTAAACTCAATGCAAGTTGCCGCCAGACTGATGAAAGATTTTCAGGAGAAGCATTGTGGGCTAGGGCGGATCGCAAAAGTCGATTTTTTTCAAATCCATCTGGCCCAATGAAAAAAAGTTGTGGGACCGATCAAAAATAAGGCCTGAAAAATTTGAGACCTGTACGTGAACCCCTGACCCTCGCTCAAATGCAATTTAGGGGGGGAGGGTCAAAATTCGAAAAATACAATATTTTATGGCCATTCCCTATAGATTTTGCCGAGTTACTGTCCTTCTAGGGCAAAAATTTCGTGAATTTTGACGTATCTGCCACCGTTTAGCCACAAAATGCCTAATTTGAGTCCGCGTCCGCGAAGAAAATATTCCAACGCCCACGCAGCGTCGCGGATACCAGTGCCGCAGGCCGATCCCTTCCCCTCCACGCTCGCTTCTCCCCCTCCCACGCCTCTAATAAAGCAAAATTCATCCCGCGTATGCTGCTAGGAGGTCGTTTATCTTTGATAATATAAATCAGAAGATGGTAGAAGGTAAAAAGCGATGCGTAGTGAGACGACTTGTCCCTTATTTGGCGCCTCGTCGGCGTTAAACAAATCGATGTTACCAACTTGTAGAGAAGTTATGAAATAATTTTAGACCTGCGCACGCAGGAAAGGAGACTATGGTCTTGAAGACACCTCTCGAGTAGCTATGAAGGTTTGGGAACTTAGGTTATGCATTTCTATTCCGGTATTGTCCGACAGCTGTGAATAAATTGATGAATAAGGGTGAAGGCCGCCGGTGTACCCTCCCCGCTCTCCTCTCGAACGCCCCAGATGCAACAAAATTCACACCAAGTGCGTCTTTCTTCGTTAGTCTTACTAATATTTGGTGTATCAGCATCGTCCAGTGAAGAACAATCACGAAGGAATTACTCAATTACCTGCTTTCCAGTCTGTATTTCTTATGTTAGTGTCATTCCTCGTCTTTTGCTGCTGTCAACAAAGTTTTGGTAAATTCTTACACGAATCTCTCGTCCCTATGTATAATAAAAGGAATATTGAAATTTAAATTTGAACTTTCATCAATAGATTTTTAAATTCCACAGCGCTAAGCTCAGATATAGCCGAAGGAACCGGAGTCTCTCTCCAATATATCATCAGCCTTTATGTCGATATTAAAATCCAGCAATTAAAAAAATCTCGGATTGGTCGCGAAACGCATCCTTGCAGAAACGCAAATTGGGTCCCTAGATTACCCTCCCAACGTTCATGTCGCAAATCCAAGTCAACATAGTGCAATTAGCAAAAAGACCACTGTAAGGGATGAAATACGATTTGATGCTTTCCCGGCGAATGATGTGGGTAAACTCTTTTCGGGGTTCAACAAAATGTATCCCTTAGGATGAGTCCCCAGTCGGAGCTTGAAATGTTGGCCATTATGGAAAAATTAACCCGGTGGGAATCCCGAGAAGAGTTTACCCACACTGCAAGGGATGTTGGAATTATGCTTATAGCAAAGGGATGATGCCTCCTTTTTGGGCGGTATTCGCTTGGTACCATCATAATCAAATCCTTTTTAATTCTGTGTATCTAATTTTCACTCTGAAAGGAATCGATAATCGCAGATTTTATAACTTTTGCTAATCCTCCGACGGGGGAGGCAAACCTCCAAAAGTGGGACCCTGTTTCTTCAACTAACACCACACATTCCCCTCTAAACTTGTATTGATAAGTCATCTTGCCTTTTTTCATCAGGCAAGAGTATAGTCTTTCATTCCAATGAAATGGAACCCTTTGATGACGCCCCTCTTTTCTTATTTACAGGATTTAGCATCTTTTTCTGTATACGTAAGTAATTCTGGTACACTAGCTTTGTATCTTACGAAGTTATGACTTTTGCGTTAGCTAAAGTTGCGGGAACGAGCATTGCTGTTGCTTAGTTCTTGCATATACCTCTATCACAGTTGGCAGACGCATTTTCCCCGAAGAAGTTCCAATTTGAGGTTATAGTCCTTAATGTTTATTTCATGAGGAAAGTAGAGATACAAATCGGCTAATTTCTCGCCAGTTTAATTTTCTTCGGATGAATTGATGAAGAAAATTTTTGATACTATTTTCCCGTACAAGAATTGACGATGTCGACTCAACACTCTCCTTTGATTCCCTTTTTTCCTCAGTTGCCGAGTTTCTTTAGGGTTCAATCCAGCAGCCATCATCTTTCTTTTCGTCAGATTGTCTCTCAAAATACCTCTCATTGGGGGAACCTTATGCTCCTCCATGCACTTACACGCAAAAATATCGCACAATTTAAAATGTTCCTTTAAAATTGTTTGAGTCTTATACTTCAATAAAACCCACTTTTGGCCTATTACGATTTTCCGTAAGTTTTAGTACTTCCTGTGGTACCGCTAAATCCATTTAGTCACATTCATAATGGAAGAGAAGCGCGTCACCATAGTTCGCACACCTTCATAGCCACTCGAGAGGCGTCTTCATAGACCGTAGTCTCCTTTCCTGCGTGCGCAGGTCTAAAATTATTTCATAACTTCTCTACAAGTTGGTAACATCGATTTGTTTAACGCCGACGAGGCGCCAAATAAGGGACAAGTCGTCTCACTACGCATCGCTTTTTACCTTCTACCATCTTCTGATTTATATTATCAAAGATAAACGACCTCCTAGCAGCATACGCGGGATGAATTTTGCTGTGTTAGAGGCGTGGGAGGGGGAGAAGCGAGCGTGGAGGGGAAGGGATCGGCCTGCGGCACTGGTATCCGCGACGCTGCGTGGGCGTTGGAATATTTTCTTCGCGGACGCGGACTCAAATTAGGCATTTTGTGGCTAAACGGTGGCAGATACGTCAAAATTCACGAAATTTTTGCCCTAGAAGGGCAGAAACTCGGCAAAATCTATAGGGAATGGCCATAAAATATTGTATTTTTCGAATTTTGACCCTCCCCCCCTAAATTGCATTTGAGCGAGGGTCAGGGGTTCACGTACAGGTCTCAAATTTTTCAGGCCTTATTTTTGATCGGTCCCACAACTTTTTTTCATTGGGCAAGATGGATTTGAAAAAAATCGATTTTTGCGATCCGCCCTATTGTGGGCCTCTTCGAGTGTCACGTGACAACTAGCCACCACTAGAAACAGTTCCGATAAATTAAAAAAAACAGTAAAAAGCAAGCTACAGCATAACATAAATAACTTATAAAATATTAAAATCTATTAATTTTAATATTTGATGTTGCTTATTAATTTAATAATACGTTTAGGTGCGATTAGAAAATTGATTCGTTACGCGGAAGAATGAATTTAATTTTAAGTCTTCGCGGAATAACTTTAGCGGAAAACAGTATCCTTCCGCGAGGGTCTCGATGCAATTTTTCCAACCTTTTTTCGCGCCTTCTAGAAAAATCATCCCATTGTGGGAGGGGGAAAATCTGCTTCAAAGGTCATTCAAAGACGTCATCCGCAAGATTATCATCATTTCACGAAAGTATTGCATTATTCCATTGCCTATCGTAACAGCCTGCTCCGCGACGTAAAATTGGGCAGTAGTCATGGCTGTTTAATGTCGAGCCTGCCTTAATTCGACGGCCTCAGTAACTGCCCTACCCCGCCTCCTATCAGGTCTTTCCCCCCTCTAGTTAACTCGTCACAAACCTTGGTGCCATTTCAAGCAACTTATTTCTTGATTAGACAGCTGATATACAAACCAACCCTCTTCGTCAAGATCGCCTTCTTTCTCAGCAGTTACGAAGTTAGTGTAAGAAGACAGTGCGAAGGAGACTACGAAAGAAACATAATAACTCTTCGGATGGCCATTTACGTGAGTACGAGAAGGTTTTACTGGCGGTAGAACAATTCATAGGACAAACTTACTTTGAAAAAGTCATGCGATCTATTTTACGATAATGTTCGTAATTATTTTACTGGTTGTATTTGTAGGGTGGGAAGAATCGAAAAAAAAGTAATAGGCATTTGTAAAATCTCGCTATTTGAGGTGTGATTTTTTCGTCAAAATAGCAGTGCAATTAAAGGACGTAAAAATCGGTCGCTAACTGATCTCCATGACAGTGTTGAAAGCATTAAAATTATTATTTAAATGAGATAATTTGCCGCACTTTTAAGTGGGTGGTTGAGTTGTACGTTAAGATTCAATCGGATTGCTGTTTTTGTGTTGCTTATCACTTTCCATATATTTACGGTTTCGGTAGTTCCACATAGTACATTAAGAACTTAATGGTAAAGATCAACTCATCCGCATTTGCATGTATTTTCGTAATGTTTTTTCAATGAAATAATGGTAATAGCTTAAGGGCATTGGCGTGGTAGCGGTGGGAAAGTCAGGGAGTTCTCAATTCCTCTTCCTATCGAAATTCAGGAGAGAATGATCATATGCGAAATCCCTCATAATGAACCCCTCCTACCCGGAAATTTTATGTGTATGGCTGGAGCAGTCGTTGTACATCGTTGTTTAGGGGGTTCATTAACTTCCATACCGCGACTTGGTGGTGTGCAATACCTGTTAGTGATATTACGTATGAAGCCTGATATACGCTGACGAGTGACTTTGTGGTTTTCATAAATTATTTTAAAACATTGTTCAATGATCTGGTCATGCGAAAATTTTCATTGGTAAGCCACCTAAAAGCAATTGCAATATTTTCAATTTTCCCAGAAATTTCATGGGTGGTTCTATCCCCACTATGTTACGACTGCGGCCTAGATTTGAATAACGGTAAAGGTAATATAGTAACTCTCTCACGCATGGCTCACACCAATGCGATGCCTCTTCAAGTGTTTATTCAAGTGTCGAATTACTCTATTTTCTATGCCAATTCACATAACATTCCACAAATCATTCAAAATTCTCTGTCCATCTTGATGATTATTTTCTGCCATTTGCGTGAATATTTTCGAGACCGCAACAATTTCAACAAGTTGGGCTAAACGATGAAATTTATAGTGCCTGAGAAGTATTTTTTCTGCTGCTGCTTTCCTGTTGAGCTGCAGCGATGTCTTTTTCTCTCTGGGTTTCCGTCCGGGTTAGGCTCCCCAATTTCTGCCGACGTTTCGATGGACGCGTCTCACTAACAGTATGTCGGAAGTCCGAGAAAAATTCATGGCATATCAATTGCTATTCCCGTAAATACTGGGGGGCGGAAATGTTTCTCTAGGGCATGAAATTAACTGCAGGGGAATGGTGTGGCCAATTTTCTTCAATAAAAACCTTCAGTTTGTATTTATGCAGTAGTTAGTAGGAAATAAGTTACATTTATAAATGTAACTTATTTCCTACTAACTTTCATCTGTTGAGGCGTTAGACCTATTTACCACTCACAATAAATCTCCAGCTATTTTCCACACGTTGATATGACCGGTTAGATCCAACTTCGCATTACCTCTTTTTGGGGTGAATCAGGTAGACTCAACTGGATCTGAACCTCTCTGCTCGAGTAAAGTGCCCATATACCAATACATACCATTCTACCTCCTAACCTTTAAGATCCCACCTCTTGTCCTTGCTTCGGCCTGCACTAACCAACCAGGACAAGAAATGAACTTCTCGGCCTAAACTAGGATCTTATCTTCGAATAACTCCTATATTTTAAGCTTTGGTTTTTCTTTTGTCTCTAGACAGGTTTGTTTTCCTTGCCTAACTTTTGCAAAGCAGCTATCGGTCTTCTACAACTCCTTACACACCTCTTAGAACTCATTTTCAGTGACGTCGCCTTGCCACAGCTCCGTTGCTTATCAGTTGCCAGCCCTAGTTAACAGCTTCGATTTATTATGCGAAAAAAATGTGCTCATACAAAAACTATCACGTAGTGCCCAACATCAGCGCTGATATTCAGTTTTAGTTTTTAAGAGGACGCATACCTCGAGCTCAGTCGGTCTTTTTTGTGACGGATTACTAGCTTAAAACTCATGTACCAACTTGGAATTTTCAGGGTGCATAAAAGAGATCTGCAAGCCAGCTGAGATGGGGAAACATCAGGCTGAGACCCTGCAAGGAGCCAAATCCGTGGATGCAGTCAGCAGGAAAAGAACGAGAGCTGAAGCATTGAAGGATTCAGTGAGGCATACTGATAAGTACCTACCTGAGACAGTGGTGAATTTGTGTAAAACGTGCAATTTTAAGCATAAAAAAGGAGAATGTCGAGCATTTGGTAAAATTTTCAATAATTGTGGAAAGCAAAATCATTTTGCAATTGCATGTAAATTTAGAAAATTGTATAATAATACTAAAGTAAAATCAGTTGACTTATCTGCCCCAGACGTAATTGTTGAACACGATCTTAATGATTTTGTAATTGAAAGTGTTGTGAACAGTTTAAGAATGAAAGATGATTCGAATGTCTGGTCTGAGACTATTAATGTTAATGGTGTAAACGTCAAATTTAACCTAGATATCGGTGCTCAAGTGAATGTTTTGCCTCACAGAATACTGACACATTGTAAAAGTGATAATTTGATGAAGGTGGAATTGAAACCCACGTCATAAATATTAGAATCATTTGATGGTCATAAAGTGAAGCCACTTGGAGTGGCAAGTCAAAACACTACGCAGAGGAATTTTCAAATGTTCTGGATTTCTGGATTCCGGATTTGAGGTCCTCAACTGTAATATGTTCATCAAGAATCGCTCTTTTTACTGAAAAGGATGAAAATTAACAGTAAAATCTACCTTTTTATCTAAATGAATTAATGAACCAGAGCTTAACAACATCACTAACTCATGAAAAATAAGTGGTAAATTTTGCATTTTTTCACTTAAAAGTTATGAGAAAATGACTGAATGAGAAATACCTTTTTTGTCATGACTTATCTTTTCCATCCACGAACAGAATTGCCTGGTAGAATTGTAATGTTGGGTCTGACTGAAGGACCCCATAGGAAATGAACATGAGCTCTCGAACAGGAGCTGATTTTTTTCCCTTACCTTACACTCAATAGATGTTGGATGAAGAACATAATATTAGAATACCACTACATTTCCGGGTCCGACAGAAACGACAAATTGAGAGAGATATGAGAGAGAGATAGAGAAAAAATTGATTACTTCGGACTTGAACCCTCGCAAAATTTTCATTAAGTTACAGCGCACAGTATAGACCCACTCGGCTACGGAGCCATGTATTGTTCAAATTTCCCTCCCACTGGTGCAATAGAAAATACCGAAACTCGATTTCAAAACTGTGGCGAAAGTGGCGCCGCACCATTTGTTGCAATACTTTTGAATCCGACTGTACTTATTCACCAAATGTCATTGGTCCAACGGAAAAGCTATTGAAGTTATGCCAATTTACGTATTTGCTGTAATAATCAAATCGATTTTTCGATCTTACTGACATCTGTACTGTAAAATCCGCAATGCTATTGGTTTAACTTTCAGTCTATGGGTATCTACTATATAATACCTGGTCAACTATGCCCATGGATATAAAATCCTATATGTTATAGCAGTTCGATATATTTGAAGAAAAAGCATATTCGATATATATCGCACGTTAGACTACGTACAAAAAAATTTTCTGTTGGGCATTCTGAAGAATACCAAGATGTGCACATTCGCCAAATTTCATTGGTCCAACGGGTATACTTTTCAAGTTATACCAATTTGTGTATTTGCTATAATAACTGAATCAATTTTTCGATCATACTGACATCTGTACTGTAAAATCCGCTATGCTATTGGTTTAAAATCCAGTCTATGGGTATCTACTATTTAATCCCTAGTCAACCATGTCCTTGGATGTAAAATCCTACATGTTATAGCAATTCGATATATTTTAAGAAATAGTTGATTCGATATATATCGAACGTGAGACTGTATACAAAACATATTACCATTGACCATTGTGAGGAATACCAAGATGTTCCCGTTCACCAAGTTTCATTGGTCCAACGTATACACTAATCAAGTTATGCCAATTTGCGTATGTATTTGCTATACTAATCGAATCGTACTTTCGACTATACTGACATCTGTACTGTAAAATCCGCAATCCTATTGTATCCCTTCCATTCTATGGTCACTCTGTTATCCCTGCCTTCTCTACTATCCCAGCTTTCAAAATTTAGCCTATGTTCTTATATTGGTGACCTTGATAGACGCGATGCGAGTATTTCTTACGGGGGCCTATTACAAAAAGATTTAAATTCATATTGATATGTCTGCATTAGGAAACATTACTCATCTAAATAATTTATGTGTACGCATAATTCATTCCTTCCCTTACGTATTGTTAAAATTTTTATCCCCGTAACTATGTAAATAGGTCTGAAAAATGGCTCCATCGAATGCAACCTTGTATCGATCATAACTTCGACTCTAATCAATCGACCCGCTTGATTTAACTTTTGTCGGATGAATGACATTATCAGTTGCATTGTGTAAGACTTTCATGTTCAAAACTTGATTAACAAAAAGTTATTAGCGATTAAAGCGTATCCAAGGAGATTGGTATCGATATAACTCGCACATGAATCGATCGAGCGGAATTATCACCATTAAAAAAGTTGACTATTGTAATGATGCTATTGCCCTGAAAATTTCATTCATCTAGCTGAAATGATTTCTAAGATATTTAAGGTTGTATGCTCCACAAAAAATGGCGACAATGATTTTTCGCGAGCAGGATATTTTTCGGAATTTAAATATGAATTATCCAAGAGGGATACGGAGAAAGTAATCTGAAACGTTAGGGTTCAAAGAACCCTAAACGGTTTTTCTAGAAGATTCCAAATTTTCACATGGCACATGTCTCAAGGCCAAAATCCGAGTTTGAAAATTCGCCCATCACGACAATGTAAAATCGAAATCGTTTATTCCTCGGAATGGTTTCGACACATGAAAATTACAAGATAGCCAAAAAATCAACCAAAAATCCTGCACCTTATATTTCAAGGAATTTGTCCTACGATTATTGCAAGTTGGTCAAAAAAATTCCTAAACTTTTTCCATAAGAAAAGCATAGAAAACGTTCAAAAAATTATAAAAAATACTAAATATGAATTCGTCGCTATGACAACCGTACCAAAAAATCGACCAAAAAATCTACTTTACGTCCATTGAATATCATGTTCCTCAAACTTGATAAAGTACAAAATAAGAGCGAAAATGTTTTAGTTCCATAAGGCTCCCATGTTATTTCAAGTCGATATATCTCGAAAACAAATCGACTTTTTCAAGTTTTCAGAATTTTTGTCCCGATGAATTTTTTTTACTTTTACGTTCATTAAGCCAAATACCCACGCCTATCATAGTTTGGGCTGCGAAATTGTATCAATGAGTCAGTCAGTCAATCGATTTGCCATCTTATATTAGCTTAAAGTCGAAAATCGCGTTGGTTAGAACACTTACAACTCGAGAACGGCTGCACCGATCTTAGTGATATTGGGCTCTTTGGGTTCGTCTCAGCGCCGGATAACATATAGACTATTAAAAATTGGAAAAATTCTCAAAAAAAATTCATCTTTATCTTTGAGATATGTTTTTAGGAGTTGATTGTTAAGACGGTCAAAAAAATAAGATTTATTTTGTTTGTGATTTATTTTGTTTTTACTAATGTATTGACTGATCTTTTTGACAATATTTAAAAAAATTCAATGATCAAACATGTTAAATATATTAAAGTAATATTAAAATAATTTAATTAGAGGTAAGATCAGCTCAAATTGAGTTGCCAACAAAAACATAACTACCGTGTGTGTAAACAAATCTCCAAGCAATTGTTGATTATCAGTAATCTTGCAGTAGTCACAGTAGATTTCATAGTAGAAAACGTAATTCAATTGACTGACATCATCGATTACTGCACCGTGATGTCAGTTTATTTCGGAACGGTTTGGCAGTACTGCCAGTTAATTTCGGAACGCACCCTAGATTACCGGTCAGTTTTTTTGCTGCGTATTATAATGCCTCGACGCAGAAGATCTCATCTTTCCCAGCAAACCCTTACTGCAATGAGGCTCCGAAACATTATGAATGAATCCATCGCCGAAGAAAGAGAAAACGCACGCGAAGAAAGTCGCGTTATTAAGACCGGCTTCGATCTTTTCAAACAGAAGAGGAGCGAGAGGAGACCCGTGAAACGGCCCGGATGGCAATGAGAAATTGTCGAGCTCAACGTAGAGACCAACAGCGACATAATCTTCGGCAAGTTGCTTCGAGTGTTGATTTGAATCGAGCAGCGTTTCTTTACGATTGCACAATTGATTATCCTTTCGTTCGCATTGGTCAAATGGACGTTGCTTGCGAGCATTGTGGTGCTTTAAAGTTCGCTGGAGAAACGCATGGATTGTGCTGCCTTAATGGCAAAGTTAAACTCCCATTATTGACTTCGCCACCTGAGCCATTACGTTCATTGCTTTCCGGTGAAACACCATAATCACGGAGTTTTCCTGCGAACACCTAAAAATACAATGGCTGTTTTCAAATGACTTCATTTGGGGCTAACATTATCCAAGAACCAGGATTTGATCCGATATTCAAGGTAACTTAACCCATTATTCCCCAGACTGTGTGTAGCGGTTTTAACTTTAGTTTTTTCGTATTTTCTAGTTTATTTTGGCCTAATTAAGATATATATTCAATAAAATAAATTATTATCAACATATTAAATGATTTTCATAATGTTGCGTTTACGCAACGCTGGGAAAACTCCGGTAAAAATATTCAAAAAGGTTTTTAAAACTTAGGTTTTATATTTTATTTTTTACCGTGATTTGCATACTCAACATCTTCGCCGGGAGTTATCAGTATTCCTTTGATAAAATGCTTTATTCTGTCTTGACGAACATGCTGGGGTTTGTCCTTTGTCCGAGGGCGTCCCGCATATGCGCTCCGATTTTTATGCCAAACTTCATCAGTCTTTATTTTGGAAACTTCTTTCTGCTACAGTAAAATTCTTACGATCTCAGACCGGAAGTCTCTAGGGAATGGCTTTACCCGCGACTAATTTGTAAAATCGTTACGCAATCACCATTGCTCTATCTAGCTCATTTATGAATAGAGTCCACAACCATTGCCCCTAATCTGGATAAGGTAACATGCTACAGAGTTATATATGATTTTACACTTTCCCGGCGAACAACTTTAGAAAAATCTTCTCAGGATACCGCGCGGGTTAGATTATTTAAGAGCGCCGACGTTTCGGGTACCGACTCGCTACCCATTCTCACGGCTACTGAAAAAAATGCTACAGAGTTATCGTTTACCCCTACCATTCCCTAAATGTAATCGTTGATGACATTTGATTGCGGAATCAGATCACTCTTATTCAGCCTCCATTTGTACCTTTTCGTCCTTACTATGGGTTCAATATTCTCGTAAGTTGAAGCAAAGGCGTCTACAGAATTATTATACTATCGCACTAATAGAATATTTTTTGACTTGCCCAAGAAACAGTCAAAATCCTCAAGGTTTTTTGTCCAATCCCTCGGAGACTTGAGTGTGGAGTGTCCGGTTTCATTTTCTTTATCTGTTCCCATGGCAAAAACACCATTGCTACTTTGAGTGGCTATTAGACAAACTGGTGAAGAAATTATCAAAATGCACGGCATGGTGTTTCGGATATTTATAAAAATTCAAAAAGTTTAGAGCAATCCTTTCTCCAAGTGGTATTGAACTATCTCTTCCTGGCTCGGCGCCTCCATATGGCAAAAACTGATGGAGATAGTCTGTAGATGGGGCTAGGCACTACAATTTACAACCAAGTCTAATTTTTTCCCACGGATGAACATTTAAGCTGCGTGTCGCCCGAAATATGGAACCATTTGCTAATCAATGCACAATTTATTTTGAATAATTCCAAAGTGAATAAAATTTTGGTTTAGACTTTTGGGAAAAGGCCTGACTTTTGAAAATGTTTCCCTTTTGTCTAGTTGTCAAACATCGGAGAGGCGTAGATATTTTTTAATCTTATCAAACCTATCCTACGTCATACAAAGTCTCAGAATTGGAACATACATATCCTCTTTCTTTTGTCCAGTACATATTAGTGCGTGGTAATGTATTGTACTCCGACAATATTAGGATCCCAATGATTTTTATTAGATCTGCCATACTTGGAGTATACATTTGCTTATTTTTATCCTCAGCGTACTTATTAGAATAGTTCGAAACTAATTGAAGTAATCCTTTAGTGAGAAATAAGCGAAAGATCTCAATCTCAGCGCGTTTAAATTAATTTCAAAAGTCCCAGAAATGCCTGAAGGTAGCGGAATACCGCTCTCATTTATGACTATCTCCCCATCGCCGGTATTTCTTCGACGGTGAGGTCACGAACTTCAGAGGAGAGTATCAACGGTATCAACGCATCGACCTCATCACTTTCTGCGCTAAGTTATTCCACTGCATCCAGTATTTTTCGGCCGTGGTACACCTCCTGAAAACACCCAGATGTGAAATACTAACATAATGTAATTTTTATTGCAGTTCCCAAGTCTAGAAAACATTATAAACGACAAATTACTAAAGGTTTCGCGGTCCATGTTTGTAGATTTATGGTTTTTTGGGAATATCCCGCGTCAGGTTATTAAAATGGCCGACGTTTTTTCTCATAGGAGAAGAAACGTCGGCCATTTTAATAACCTGACGCGGGATATTCCCTAAAAAACCATAAATTTACAATATAAACGACCTCTCTTGTAAATTATTATTCACTACACTTCCTCCAAAGTAAACTTCTGAGGCGTAGAAATAAGGCATAAATTTTTCCTCACTTTTTCAGCGGGATGAAACCCCTGGATCAAGTTTCTTACAACAAGCCGAGAAAATAATATTGCAGTATTATCGATATAATTACCAAAAGAGAGATAAAAAGGAATTTTGTAGGACTATTTCACTGATATCAACCCATTTGAAGCTAATTTCTTAGCCTTACACCACCTAAGCGCTAAAACAAAAGATAGCATGTAGGGGACTCCTGTCGTATAGCTCCGTATAGTATTTCGTATAGCTCCTGTGGGATTTGGTCTTTCGGCCCGGGCACAGCGTCATGACCGTGACCAAGATCCATCCAAGAGGGTGTCTACCAAGTGCCCTGCTCATGTGGGAAATCATATGCAGGAGAGACGTGTCGAGGGATGGCCACAAGGATGAAGGGACACGCCCGAGCCATGAGACAGAAGCAGTTCAACTTGTCGGCCATCGCAGAACACGCATGGAGTGAGCCGGGACATACCATTGAGTTCGACAAGGCAAGAATACTGGTAAAGGAGAGCCGTTACTACCCACGGCAAATAAGAGAAGCCCTGGAGATATACAAAACGAAGAACTTCAATAGAGACCACGGCTACCCAATCGACAAGACATGGAAGAAGGTCCTGGCCAATCAGCGCCCAGGGGCCTGCCTATATAACTCGGCGGAAAATTAAGCTTCTCCACTTCGACCTGAAGACGGGAGCAGGATGGCTCTCGAAACCGTCGTCACCCAAAACCGACGAACGCGGCTGGAGCGCCCGGAAACCCATACGCACCAATAGTTAATGGTGTTTTTATGGCTATGGAGATATTTTAATTTTTTTTAAATCAGCATTACAAGCTATTAGGAAAAATATTTGGAAATGAAATCCTGTAACTGAGGTGACATGTTCCGACCAGAAAATTCATGAAGCATATCCATAAACTATCACAGCAATTTCAAGAGGCATTAACGTGGTTTATCACTGATATTCTCTCCAAAATTGAAATTATAAAAAGTTATCACAATATTTACTCTTAAAAATATTAAGAAAGTCCACAGGCATAAGCAAAATTGCAGCAGTTGTAGCTACAACTCAAAAGAATGAATACTAATGTCCTCATAGTAGTACACCAACTTCTATGCACACTTTTTTTCCTTCAATCATAAATGCTAAATGCAAGACATATAATTGTATGATCATCTTTAGAAGACCATGAAAAAGTGCTGATAAATTCTAAGGAACATTACAAACCTGTTGGATGAATGTGATTTTACCAGTCATCATGAGTATTTTTTAAATATGTTTGACTTTTCTTTTAAGGAAGATGAAAACAGAATGCACAACAATTCGGCATGGTGTTTGAAAATACCTCTCAACATTACTATAACTTACACAGAAAATCAATCATTCAATAGTAATTGCTATTTTATTCTGAAGAGAATAAGTTCCATGCATCCATGGCATTGGTATATTACACTAAATTAAAAGTGAAATGCTGATTTAAGGACCTCTAACATTTGTGATAGTTTCATCAATGGATAGTATGAAACAAGGTTACTTTCTAATTATGTAATGATCATTTTTTTATTAAGCACAGGAGCTATAGAAATCAAATGAATTCCAATTAGCTGAAAATCACTAAATACACCTTCAGCACTCTGTCCTCACAGGTTCTCTAACAACAGAATTATTGTAGCTGCTCCGTCAAACACTTATGAATTTATTACTATTGAAGATACTTCACATAAGTATATGATTGCCTGGATCTTAGCACTTGCCACTGCCCAAATAAAATACTTTATTATTGTGTAGCTGAGGCAATTACTGTTAGGACTAAATATTGTCACATTTCATGCCAATTGTAACGTGTTTTTCAGGTTAATCACTCTTTCATTATTTTATTATTCTCCATACTCTGCTATTGTAAACTTTATCGGTCAAAAAAGAATTTGAGACAACCCAAATTTAAATAATAAAGGAAGTTTTCCGTGTGTGTCCTCAATGCTTCTATCAAAGTTAAGTAATCCCTCAATTACACACAGCTATCACAAAATTCTGCTCCAGGAACATTCTAAAATACACTTTTTCAAGTTTACTCGAGATGACCCGGATAATTAATGTTCAATGTTCGTAAAATAAACGACAACTTTCATACCACAAAGTTTACACTCTGACTGAATTTGCCCTCCTTCATAGTAAAACTTACAGTCGATAAAGTGAACATAAAACACTGCGACTATCTCAAGGATATGTAATATCAATACAAATAGAAGATGAGTGATATCATAATCTTTAAAATCTAAAAATGATGGAATGCTAGCTAAATACTGCAACCTTGCCTTGCCCATACCTGATAACTGACGAAGTACAATAAAAAAATAACTCAATTCCACAGGATGAATTTACAATTCAGGACACAGATTACCCCTGTTTAACTCAAATTAATGGAAATTACATCCCTTCACGGACGACAAAGACGACAAATAACAGGCGATGCTCGTTGATACGTTCTTGCACACGTCGATTATCTTTTTTTCATAGCGCAGCAGATTCAAGTGTAATATTGCAAGTTACAAGAATTTCTCACAGTATTTATTTCAAATTGTACGCCACACGCCTTCTATTATGACAAAACTCATTCAAAAGCAAAAAACTGCAATATAATGATAGTTAGAGATTTTATGAGCATGGTAAAAATCAGTTTCTCTTGCTAAATTCTACTCTTACCTCAGAAATCATCCAACCAGCTGATTAGTCGTCCGCCATTTTCAAGAGTTATGGAACTCATAACTATTTAACCCCGCTCATTCGGCCCGATAAGTTATGAAATGGTTTATGGGACTCATAAAGTTATTGAACGTTCCTGCAACGCAAATTGTTTGGTTGCTATGGCTTATGAGTCCCATAACTTTATTGAATACATATGTATCATTCCTGCAACCGGCCCTTAGACAAGTACCGCAGAAGCCAGAAAGCTTGCATAAAAATTGCCATTACAAATGCAATTTTTGGAAAATAAAATGGTGAATTTATATTTTCGGACCGCCAGTAAATGCGGTATAATCAGAAGACTATTCATATTAGTATTTTCATGAATATAAGGATACTTCGCACCTCAAACCAACCCAAAGAAAGGAATCAGCGTAATTCATGCGTATCTGGCAGCAAGCGATCCTGCGATGACGCATCCCTAACGCTTTATTACAGTAACTGCAATCGGATGCCCGAACAGAGTCGTTTTATGGCTGAACTTACGTTTTATGGCCTGCCAAACGTTGAAGAGTGGAAAGAGTCCTCTCTACATGGACCATCTGGAAATTTGGGCAATTTTCTCGGCTCTTTTATAGCGCATCTGTCAACTGGCAAGTTATAAAAAATTTACTCCACTAAATTCACGGATCCCTCATGTTTTACGGCGGGACGGGTCAAGTGACGGAGAGAACATTGAAGGGGCTCCTCGCGTCGTCAGTGGAAACACGGAAATTCAAACGCTTCCGAGGCGTGAAAAGACAGAAATAAAATGAGAATTGGGGAATCAATGGATCGGTCGCAGAGCAATGACCTCGTCTCATCCCTAACGTTTTCCAAATCTCGAAAAAGAGAAAATATTCAAATGAAGATTTACATTTTTTACAACTAAACATCCAAGAGTAACGGCACAGTACGTGTGAATGGTTATCTTCGTTATAGACCACACCATCAATCTTTAAATTGGTACAAACCAGAAGTGTGATGCGTCACAATCATAAATCAACAAAAATCCTATGGTTGGTTAGACGCAGCTCTCCATTCCTCGCTCCTATCCACTAGACTTTTCTTAGAGACGCATTTCTTCTCTTTTACATAATTTACAGCCTGTCCTGGGTGACTCATTCGGAGCCGTCCCTTGCCCTTCTTCCCTTTCACACGCCCTTCCATCATACGCAGTGAAAATTCAACGAGGACAGCGCACTCTAGACCAGAATGTTGGAAAGTGCGGCACGGTAAAATGTCGAAACCGTAGTAATGCATGTACAGGTTTTTGGGGTCCCTAATTACAAATTTAAACTCGGATTAAAAAAACTCAAAATTTTCGCGAATACTCCAAATCACTCCAAATGTTCAAGTTTTTTTGAGACAAAAGATCTTATTTTCAGCAAACTCGGCGACGGCGGCACGATAGGAACTAAAGACCGTTTTACACGGGACACGGAATTGCGCAGGTTTGAGCTGCATTAATTTCTAAAATGACGTGGAATTGCGCAAATGCATGAACGAACTTAGAACAGGGGCTATTCTGCCATCTCACGTCCACGCATTCTCACATGTGTTTCAGCAATTCACCGCTTTACACGACGCAATTTCGACTGCGCCTTCAAACACACGTCAGATTGTGCAGGTACGTGCCCCGTGTAAATCGGCCTTAATAATCAGTCCCGTCCACTTAAGTTAATATTAAGTTGAACTTGGCCACAGCACTCGCCGAGGATTGAGGGTAGGTACTTAGGTTCGACCTCAAGCGAGGCAAACGATCTTTCCTCAGTACAAATGTAGTATTCCGTAGAGGTATATCGCCGTCCGAATCACCCGGTCTATCGCTCCTGGTATTCGTTTGCTAACTTATGATATTTTATGCATAAACAGATGAAAAAAATGACGGAGTATTATTGTAATCTGCAGCTATACCCACGCACTTGTTTAATTATCTCAATTAAGACGTCACTTTATTATTGCTTCATAAATGTCCTCATTTGGGCCAAGGACCCTGTCCCTCCTTACATTCACCCTTGCACGGCATTAATAATTCACATCTTTCTCTTCGTTAATAGATTGACAGCATGTATTTATTTATTCCTGTACCACTTAAAATAGCACCATTGGCCTTTAATATCTGGGTTTTTTACTTAATTTACATGAACATAGGCATATGGCAGAGGTGCGCGAAAGCCAGAAATGCATGGTGCGATAGCGAATTCCTCTCCGTGGCACTTGCAGGATTTTTTCTTAAGTGTGCGAGCGTCTCAGCCGTTATTAGACCTCGGGACCCTTTGGTCTGTACCTAACCCATCGCACCACCCACTAGGCCAACGCACTTCTCATGGAGGATCATACGTCCGATATTCGCGATGCTAAAACTTCATTTGCGATATTCGCGAGAAGATCAATCAATGAGACATAAATCATTATCAGTCAGAATTTTGGCAAGGGACGAGCAATCGTTCCCCGCCTTATGGCCACTGAAGTTCCAAAGCGGGCTCTGCTCCGCCCTTAATTTAGCCCTCTGGCTGTGCCACGGCCTTCCAAGATCAATAGCGCCGAAGATCGGGGCCGGCCAACCAAAAGGGATCGTCTCCACGAAGGAAGGAAGGAAGACTTCTTCGACAACGGCGAACATTGCAGCGGAGGACAGACGCACATGCCCAGAATAGCTGACGCCCCCAACGGCCTCGCTTGCTCTCTTCCCGTATCTGACATCACCCGCGGATATCAATGTCATTTAATATCCCGGCCCGGATATCTATTATCCAGCCCCATCGTGTGTACATTTCACGGATGACGTCACAAAAGGGAGGAGAGACGACGCCTGTGAGGAACAATGCCGGTCACGTGGTCCGCAAACGACGAAACAAAAGAAGGGTGGGAGGGCGTGATCAAATTCCCTATTTTGGGCGACGGGACACCTCAAGCCGAGAAAGGCAAACACACGGGAATAGAGAGCAGTGAGAGCAGATCGGCTGAGAGAATCGCGGCAAGAGAGCCGCCGCCATAACACGAGAGCGGCATCCATTGGGCCGGCGCGGCGCGGCGTTCACGACGCCATAGTTGTCGGTGGCGGCCAGGCGGTCCAGAATACTTCATAATACTAATTGGCCTAATTTCACAAACAACTTGGTATTTCTACACTATAAGGCTTGTCATAAGGGTCAAGTTATTCAACACAGTGGCATATGGCAAGCATAACATTTATATTACATCCTATATTCAAGCAGCAATACAAATTCAACAGCAAAAACGGGATACTAAAATTTTTATAGAACTTAAATACAAAAATAGGGGAATTTGATGTAATTTATTAATGTCAGGTTAGTTGAAGGTGTTACCAGTTCACAGCTACGCTAATTCACCATTTTACCTGACAGGTACCTTCCTAGTATACCTAAAGAAATCTAAGAGGCCTATTACGAACGGCTCACCGCATGCGGTGAGATACCGCCCCGAAGCGCGTTTACCGCCCCTGAGCGATTACGAGTGGCCACCGGTCGGTATCATACCACGGCTTAGGGGTCGGTATGATACCACGGCCAGCTACCCCGGTGGTGAGATACCGACCCCCTAATGGCGGACGTCTGTTTACATTTTTCGGGTCGAGCTGGCGTTTTTAAAACAAAATATCCGACGATAGAAACTCGGAAGCTATCATATTTTGTGTTATTTACAATATTAATGTCTGAGTAAGCGTATAAAATATAAAACTGGAGCCGACTGGAGCAGTTGAACAAAAAATTTATAATACCCATACAACAACGTTTTAGCCGTCTGAGCCACGGCCGTAGGAGATGGATACGTTGATTGTAAGTTGACCCTCTTTCATTTATTTAATTGGAACAATTTGGATGTTTTTTAATGTCCGCTATGTTTTTATATGCAAAAACTTCTTCCATTTCTTGATAGGTGCCGGAAAATTCGTCGTTAAGGACTGCCTGCGCTCGTATTGTATGGTGAATACAGCTGTTGCTCGCCGCTTGGAGATTTCTACGAACATCTTTTGTGGCAAAATATTATTTTTTCAATGTGACAACTTCTTGTATTGCAAGGTGAATACTACTTTTGCTCGCTGCTTGGAGATTTCTACGAACATCTTCTGTGCCAAAGTAGTGTTATTTTCAACGTTATAACTGCTTGAATTGTGAGTTGAATCAGAGTTGAATGTAACTTTTTCTCGCTGCTTGGAGATTTCTACGAACATCTTTTGTTTCAAAATAGTGTTATTTTCAATTTGACAACTACCGTTAATCACAGTGCCAGTGGTTGTAATGCACAAAGTTTGACGAGGTTGACAAACATCTGCCAAGAGCTGTAGTTATCACTGTTCCATTGTGGTTGGTTTTTAAACAGTGGTTTACGCTGTCGAGAAGTGTCTCATAGTAATGTAAAGATTTTCAGTGGCGTTTATACCTTCGTCATTCACCGCAGAGATAACATTTCACGATCAAGCTATCAAGTTCAAAGCCGTGTGTGAAATTTGTTTATACTAGTATATCAATTTCGTACCAAGGAGTTGTAGTGAGAAAAGTCACCTGTGCCACTTGCGTAGGATAATGTGAGGCTTAAAATCAGTGATTAAATAGTTGTTTTCATCATAGCGAGCTCTTGATTGTAATGTTTACGTGATGAATATAAGAATGGTAGTGACTTCCAGTTTTTGATGATCGTATTTGCCTATTTACCATTATTTATAATGGTGTGAGCTTGTATCGATTGTGGATTTTACCTGAAATATTGAAATAAGTTGTAGCCTGTGTGTGTGATTGCCGCGGAACCGATTCGCGATCTCACATGTTTATTGTGGGCAGACTGTTTTGCTGTGGTTGTGTACCCGTGATTAAACCAAAGAAATGGTGAAACTCTGTCACATTATATTGAAATAAAATTTTATTGTAACCAGAAGTGAATATCTTGTGTTTTTTTTAATTCTCCATTGCTTTTCATAGATAACAGCCAAAAAGTTATTTTTCATTATTTTCAAAAGTGCCTTTCTTGTTCTCTGAATTTGCAATAGGTTTCCAAACCCCGTTATTAACACGAAATGAATGCAGAGCAACAGCCCACACAGTACACTCAAAATTTATACCGTATAAAAGTTGCATAAATAGATATGTATAATATGCAAATAATATTCCGTCGATTATGCACATAATGTGCGAATAATATGCACATACCCAGACGGCACAGGAAGTTTTCGTACCTGAATACGAGGGTGGACCATCAAGATACAAAAATCGCGCTTAGGAAGTTACTAAAAAGGTTTTGTTTCTTTATTTCCTTTAATGACGAAAAAAGATGCAAGAGGACTGGCAAATTCATATGCATCGATAAAATTGTATCTCATCGATAAAACTGTATTCGGTCTGGGACTATTTTCTTTCGCGGGTGGTGCCATCTGGTGCCATCGTGCCATATCCTCCTAGAAAGATCACATGCCTTCACAAGCCGTTGGAGATGGCATGGCTTACGTCACGTCCCACCACATTTCAGGGATTTTTGTGGTTAAGTTTGTGAAAAATAGAGTGTCTGGCAATGGTGAAGTTTCCCTTATTCTTAAATTTCATTCACTGGGCTTCAGAAACGTGTTTGTGAGATATTTTTGTTAAAAATGCCTTTCGTGTGTGTATTGTCGGGATGTAATGGGAACTCCGGGACATGTTTCAACTTTTTAGCTCTCCAAAAGATCCTGAGTTGAAGAAGAAGTGCATTTGGGCGATAAGAAGAAAACATTTCACCCCTACGAAAAACTGTGAGGTATGTACTCTTTCTCGCTGTAATTATTTAGATGTAATTTTAAGTCAGAAGTGTCTTCGGGATGTTGATGCATCAACATCCCGAACTATTCAGTACTGAAGTACTATAGTACTATTCAGTACTAAAAATGGTGATTCAAAATATTGTAGCAGCATTTCTTTTCAAAATTCTTGCATTTTAGTTGTCTTTTTGTATTAATTCATTCGGTAAACGTGTGGTTAAAGGAGAAACTAGGAATAATCTGCCAAGTTTATAGGATCGAATATTGCTTCTTAGCTTGCCCTATGGTGTATTACACGTCGGCTTTCATCATTTCAAATTATCTTATGCTATAGTTTAAAACAATAAAAATATCAGGCATACAAATATTTACTATATTTACGAGCCTAGTAATTTGATTTCTCATGCAGAAATACCAAAAATTGGAAATGATTTGACCTAATAAGTTACATGGTATTTTATTATTTATTAATTTTAGGTGTGTGAGCTTCACAACGCACCTTGTGATATCAGATAATAATCTGTGGCCTTGGACGAGAAGACGAGGAGAAAATTCTTGCTGAATTGAAGGTGCCCAGATTCGAGGAAGGTACCATTGCTTCACTGTTACCTGTCGCCAAGAAGACAGACATTGTGGCAGAAGTGACATATTTGTGGATGTGGATTTGATTTGTGCAAGTTGATGCTGTGATAGTGGACGTTCATCGGAGAAAGTATTGAAGATAGTTTTTATGCATCGACCAGTCCTCTTTTAAATAATTTTCTATTCGAAAGAGAATAAGAGTAATTGTTTCGCTAAATTAGATGTGGGATAGAAGAGAAAATTGGAAATATTATTGTGGTTGACAATAGAAAATACATAATATATGTATTGTATTTCTGTGGGTTTTTTCTTTCCTGCCTCGTTAAAATTTCTTGTGGTGGTGACTTCATGCAAAGCAAGTATAAAATCGGAGGTGTGATCTAAGAGATAACATGTTTTATTTTACAAGTGTTTATGCTGGTGATTTGGCAGGACTTTCATATTTTTAATAGGTTGATACATTTACTGCAGTGACCTAGAGACTTTTACTCATCCCAAATAATTTTTCAAATACTTGAGCGCCTGATATGGGTAAGTTTAGTAGCTGAGACTGAACTATACGTTAATTTTTGCTTGCATTTTGATGAATTCGATCGTACTAATAGCAGATGTGTCAGCAATCCTGTTTCATCGGCAATTTTTATTTAAAAATTTTATTTCGTCAGGCTTTAGGGTAAGCATTTTAATGCTCGTGGGCTATGTGATGTCTTATTTAGTGTCAAAATTAATAAGAATTTACTCTTATTAACATCTCAAGGTTTCCAAGTAAGTACGAGCCACTTAACAGTGCTAGATGCGTGAATTAGCCTTGAGAATCTCATTTTTCGCAGTTATTTAAGTGGCCGAATAAGTTTTGTAAGTTCTCAATAGGTAAATAATACTGTATCATGAATTCTAAATACCATGATATAGTATTATTTACCTGTTGAGAACTTACAATTCATAATGATTCGTATTAAGGTTCTCGCTACGGTCGGTAGCTATCGATTGTGTTGCATTCGACACATTTTTCGATCGTGCGGGTTACTATATATATCTAATTTTCGACCTAATCGATTGAGATTAGACTGAGTGCTGTGTTCCTGCGCGCTTCGTATCCTATCGTACGTACTTCGTAGCGGACATTCACATGCTGCGTACGCGCTTTGTCAACAGGCCGCGAATGGAAATTATCCATTGACGAAAAGCGACGGAGCGGCACAGTATCCCCATAGTCAATGGATACTATGTACATACGAATTAGATACGGAGGGTTCTGTGCCGTCTGGGTAATATTTAAATATTATGCCGCCGTAAACTATTAATATAATATTGAAATAATATGTATATTATTACATTGTTAGTAACATTTCATCGTTCGTTATGATTCATATAAGAATCATAAATCAGCGGCCACCCAGCAAACTCAAAAATCCTATTCAGTATAAAAGTTGCATAAATGGATACGCATAAAATGCAAATAATATTCCGTCGATTATGCACATAATATGCGAATAATATGCACATTATATTTAAATATTATGCCGTCGTAAACTGTGATTGTATCCGTAAAAATCGATGATCATACATCCTCTGTATAAAAAAATGTGAAAAATTATGTTTTAATATATCATTAACAATTTTATATCGTTCGATGAATACTTCACAATCATTATTATTATTTTTTTTATTTTCCACACCGGCATACTCCGGTCTCGCGAGGTAGGCAGCTTGGTAGCCATATTGCCGTTGCGTCACGTTGCATTGTTGTTAGCATTGTTAGCAGTTGTTAGTCATTGTTAGTTGTTGCCGTAGCCTTATTGCCGTAGTTGGGTGAATTGAACGTATATTGAAAAATCTAAGATTAATGAGGAAAAGATGGGTTTACGGAGCTATTTTATGTCACAGTACTATTCTGGTAACGCATATACGATAAGGAATAATAAACTTCATGGTATGAAGAACAGGACTTTATTTAAAATCAAAGTAAGTACACGTGAGTCGTTGTCGTTTGTCATAGGGTTTGCAAGCAAATCTGAAATTATTACGCTCGTAATTTTGAGTTATTCCCAGTTTTTAATTATTTTCTAATTACCTAAATGTATATATTATGACGGTACTTTTTCAGTCAGAGTCCCAGCTTGAATAGTGAAGGAAGGCTATTCCAAGGAAAGACGAAGTTTTGGCACTAAGGTACTGATCCAGGTTGTGAGCTGCATTTTCGCCCTGAAGATATCACATACTTGATCATATATGCATATAATTATTTTAATTTGTGATTATTAATGACAATATTATCTTTATTGTTTCGGAGTGCATTTTCAAGAACGGCTTGCTTACATCGTTTGCGTGATTGCGCGCCAGAACTCTATGACTAAAACAGAGATAATTATGCGATTAGAAGACCTTTTTGTGGCTTGGAATCACATTTTGGACCATTTATAATACATTCGTTAAGAAAAGACCGTAGATGTTCAACCATGCGGATGTCATGGAAGGAATCATCGCGAGTGTTGTGATTGTGCATTCGTGTGACTTACTTTGTGCTTTCTAATCGCAATTTCATGAGTAACGATTATGGAAGGGTGAATGTTTGTCTTTAGATGTAATTCACATGATATTTCAACAAAATTTGCGATGATATAGGACTCCTAACTGAATATTTGTAAATTTGTGATACAACGATGAAGGTAGGAGGATTGTGCCCTGTTTTAGTGCAATGTACCTATGCTGTCTCTAGATGAATGATTCATTAAATTTCTCCTCGTTTCCAGAAATCACTTTTTATTTATGTAATTTTCGAATAGATAAAGGTACGTAGATATGGTATATATGTGCATAATATGCAACTATATGGCAGCCCACATCGATGGTATAAAATGTGCATAATATGTACTTAAAAGGTGCATATAAATGGTATATATGGGTATAATATGTGCGTATATATAGCCACATCAATTGTATAAATCGTGCATTAAATGTACATAAAAGGAGCATATAAATGGTATAATATGCGCATATATTTTAGGCCACAACCATGGTATAAATTGTGCATAATATGTACATAAAAGGTGCATATAAGGGTATAATATGTGCATATTAATAGCCACATCAATGGTATAAATCGTGCATAATATGTACATAAAAGGAGCATATAAATGGTATAATGTCCTCATAAATTGCGATATATGCGCATAATATGCGGAATATATGCACTGATGGAATGGCATAATGTTTGCATATATACGGAATATATGAGGACATTATACCATTTATATGCTCTAAGTGAATAATATAAATGGTATAATATCCTCATATATTCCGTATATATGCAAACATTATACCATTCCATCAGTGCATATATTCCGCATATTATGCGCATATATCGCAATTTATGAGGACATTATACCATTTATATGCACATATTATGTACATATTATGCACCATTTATACCATTGTGGTGGCATAATATTCGCATAAAATTTGAATATTATGTGCATATTATTCACTTTGTGCTGTGTGGGAGATATTTTGTCATTTCACAGATGTTGAGTGTTATATTGTCTGTGATTAAGGGTCTCCAGCTAAGTATTCGTGGTGGATTTTCATATATTTTTTAAGAATCGACATTTCGGTCAAAGCTCTAATGGAATTGGTGGTTCACCTTGCCCGTTGGCCCTAAAAGTACTTATATCGTAATTTTTCGATGGTCTGCCATGCAATTTGTCATTACCTGCGTCTGCTCATACGTGATTTTTTGATGATATCTTCCGCAAGTCACTGCTAATTATTGTTTTATTCAACTTTTTATCCTATAAGTAAGAATTGAGGAGCAAAATTCGTTCATTTGTCAAACTTTTAAGGTGAATCAACGAAGAACACATCCTTATTAATCCATAAATACCACTGATTGTCTTTATCCACTGCCAACAACTCTTGCCGAAATATTCGTCTGCTAGGAACAGTTGCTGCGGTATTGGAACACCGCACGCCCTTGCCATTGGCTACACCATTTTCGGGCTGAAGGAGCTCAGAATTATTCATACAAACGTCACTTCCGCCGCATCGCTCCTTACCGACCCCCTGACACGTACTCTCCGCCCAGCGGTGACTTTCCGACCGTCCCATTCGTAATCGCAAGGGACGGTATGATACCGTATACCGAACGAAAACTCCGCCCGGCGGTAGCGTACCGCCCGCTCGTTCGTAATAGGCCCTTAAGAGGTTCATTGTTGCAAAACAAAATTGCGAGTAAAAAAATTCGAAACTGTGTCAGGCTATTTTCTTGATCTTGTCACCCGGAAAGTTCACCTTTTTTTTAATATTTGTTCAATTTATTCTCATGTCTTAAAGAAATTAAGCTTAATACTAATTAAATAAGCTTAATATAATATAAATTAATTGAATCAAGCACGATAGTAATGATTTCCTGAAAGACACATCCGATATGTACGATAAACAACTTTATTCAAAGTTTATAATAATGGATATTCGAACGGTGCTACTTAAGCAGGTGTGGATACGGTTAAAGGTTGCGGGTGAAGGTATCATTTTTCTTTTCCAACATAAATGCCTATCTGTACGGTGTCGGAAATGCATTTAAAGGTGAAATCAAAGAAGGTGACCTGCAACAGCCACTTTGGAATGAAAGATGCAATAAAATCCTGAGTTTCGATTGCGTGGTGCCTCTATTCCACTCCAGGTATTACACGTTCCACACAGTCTTAAAAGGTAATTAAAGTACGGAAAGTGCCCATTGTTCAACGATTTTCTGTGCCTGAAATTTGAAAATTTTCCAGTCTTTTTGTAAATTACTTATTTGATATACAAGACGGCCACACAGAATAAGAAATTCAGGCTATCAGCAGTGGCCAGGCATGCCTGAAGCGAATCTGGACACGAAATAAAATGTTGCGAAGCCAGAATCATCACCAAGGAAAGAAGATATTATCCCAGATTGATAATAGAGTCAATTGAAATCACAAAAACGCCAAGAAATATAGAAGGAAAGACGGATTCCATCTGACAAATGCTTGGAAGAGAGCGTAGCAGAAACTTTGAAGAGTGCGTTGCACAGCACAGCAGCGAGGGACGATGGTTTTGAAAAAGCGGTGGAAATGCCAACATTGGCTCTTCCAGCTGAAGACGCCCGGAGGAATCCCGGCGAAACGTTTGTAAACCTCTGACAACCAACGTGAAGAAAACCCGGAAGACGGAGATATCCACGAATCAATAACGTCACGGAAGACTATGTGACAACATAGAGTATGCATAGAAATATCCAGTCTTTATCTCAACCCTTATTTTTTTAACACGGAAACGAACTTAGGAGGTACCAGTTCCAAAGTAATAGTGATAGATAATATAGTAACAGGGAAGGATCCAGGATTTTTTATGGGGGCACAAGGGGCCTGACAGGTCCTCATGTATTTGTGATAAAAAACGAAGTACAACAACTACTCTATGATATATTTTTATTTTTATATAAAAGTTATTAATATTAAACTAAATGATTGAGGCTCCGTACTAAGCAACATAAAACGATCGTCATGGAAACCGTATTAAAATCTTATCTAATTAATCCTGGAGGGAAGACACGGGGGCACGTCCCATGGATGCAAACACGATAGTTCAACAGGTAACTAAGGACTTGCGATTGACAGAGCAATATTTTGATAGGGTACTCGAAAAATATTCGTGAGTCTTCATGGCACATCCCATGGTCCTTCCCACCTCATCCGAAGCCGCCATCTGATAATCGCTATCTCATCCCTCCAAATTGCCACCCATGTAGGATTTAATGTCTCCACTGTCCAATCCGAGAGGTTTAGGGTGTCCGCGATTACAAAGCCGCGTCGCCGTTAATTCGCGGCATCATCTTTGGCACGTCCGGGAGACATCGTGTCGCAACGCAATCGGCTGTACCTCACACGACCATTGGCCGAAGGAAGGGAGGCGTGAGAAAAATCCTTAAAGGCAGACGCGCCGAGTCGGGACCCAAATTCTTCGAGTTCCTCACGTGCTTGAAAGTGAAACGAAAAGGGTAGGCAATGGGAGAAATACGGCATGAATATGAATCGTCATAATACTACATTCTGGATCATTTTCAGCCAAAGAATATAGGCAAGATACAATTGAAGTCGTAATTTTGCCTTCACTTGTTTCATAGACCACTCAAAGGGAATTTTTTACCCATTTTTATCATAGAGAATTTTTATAGTGGATTAACGAGACTATTAGTCGATTAGAAACTGTCATCCCTGATTATATCTAGGATACTTATTGCATATTAATGCATCGCAGAAGGATATTCGGGGTTTCCACCGGGTCTGGTTCTCCATCACGGCCTATGTTCCGATAAACGAGTCGTCCCTCCTCATCAACGCATGTCAATTAATGCATTCATTTGCTTTGATCGTTAAACAAGCCATACGCTTCATCATTGATTAGTTAATTCATGGTTCTCACACTAACTGAAATAAAAAATTCACGGTTTTTTCCAGGTTTTCACGGTCTAGATGTCGTCAAATTCACGGTTTTAAGATAAACTATTTTAGGCAGATATATCGATCGCGTAACGATCATCGACCGCATGTTTACTAAAAATTTTACAAACGCGACAGACGCTGTGAATGCAAACGCAGCAATGGAAGTGCTTTGTCGTTGCTTACAAAATCATCTCCGGGTAAAGTTTGTGAGCGGGAAAATGGAGGGACCAGGGTGCCAGGAGAATTCAGAAGTGTCTGAATTTTCGACAGGGTTTTTGGTTACTATTATTCAGGCTTTGGTACAGGCTTAAGGTCAATGCGTAACCATGGCACACGGACCAACAACTGCGCTTAGAATATATTTTTGCAGATAAATGTGTGGACAGTGCCTGCGCATGACTGACCTTGAAACATGATCCACATTTTTGATTCTTCTTTTGCTCTTTCAATCGTATTTCTGAAATGAAGTTTGAGAAATTTTTAAGATCATATGACGAAATTCACGGCTTTTTCCAGGTATTTTCAAGGTAAAAGAAATTCACGGCTTATTCACGGTTTTAAGGTTTTCACGGTTGAGTGGGAACCCTGTTAATTGGAATTCCAGTGATCGACACGAAGCACGTATTTGTGTGTGAACGACGTTTCGATGAACGACTCGTTCATCGAAACGTCGGCCCTCATGGAGAACCTGACCCGGAGGATGTCATCAATGAACAGCACTACAAAAACAAATGTCCATGCTTTGCATAAAGGTAACTTCCACAAGCGGGACTCTAACCCGCGACCTTCAGATTAGGTCTTTACCCTCCATCGAGGCCGTCACATTGAAGTGACCTTTATCATGTAAAATAAGCACACTCTAACAATGAAATATTTTATGAAAGGGCAGCATCACATTTACGAAATAATTCAATAAGTAAATTCGTAATTAATGACACATCGAATAAAAATTGGCTGTGGAGTGATTATTCAATACGAGAGATTTTTGGAGGGCACTTATAACAGCGCTCCGTCGAATGAGTCATTCACACTGTGTGGTCCTCTCGGTCGGTGCCTTTCGTTACGAGCAGGCTAGGCCGACGCCGAGTTTCTACTCATTCTCTATTCCGCCATTACCCTTACGCACGGCGCAAATAACCTGAGCTGTCGGTCCACTCATCATAACAGTAAATGAATATCCAGGAGGTTTTTACACAAGTACGAGTATTCCGATAACTATTCACATAGAGCTACGCAATCGAAGAGTCATTTTGAAAATGCAGATACTCTTTTAATGTAGGAAGCCTAAGAGCTTCTATATAAGCACATTATTCACAGTCAAAACTTAGCTTGACAGTAAGCCATTAAAGGAAATAAAAAGTTAGACATCACTAGAATACATTAGCGCCACGACTCGAAATATTATGTTAATTTATTTCCGAGAACAAACAAAACTGTAAACGAGGAGAATTTCGCAAATGGCTACCAGTTAGTTAAGTCATTTCCAAGATTCTAAGAAAAGGACATTTTATATACATAAATTCCCGATTAAAAACTACAATGGAATTGTCTTGTAGACTGATATTTTGAAAACTTGATTAAAAAAGAGCTATTATCTCCAACGTTTACCATTCTCAGATCGGATGAGCCCCTTTCTCCCTGCATTCATTCCTTCTCACTCTTATCACATTCCTGACCTCTGAGCACATCTCAGGGTAACAGCTCGACTCGATTTACGACCTGGTTCGACTATCATAGCGGGATCTTATATAAGCACGTAATTACGGATTTAATATTTTATGAGCGACCCTTAGCATTCCCTCGGTCTTGGCAGGCGGATGGATGGTGCTCCTGCTCTTTTAGCTCTTTTGTCTCCGCGGGATTTTCCGTCGTAAATCTCAGGACATTTACACATGCAGTGATGCAGCATATACCGCGATAACTTTGTTTGGGACTCGTTTATATATTGGAAGTATAAATTATGAAACGGAATTGACATTGCTGCATTGTTGATTCATGGCGAAGGAGTCGAGATAAGCCTAGAAAGGCCTCATCCGAGACGGTAGAGATTACTCTGAGAAATAAACTGCGCCGGTAACTTGCTGCAAGTGAATTGTAATATAATTTGCCGGTGTAAATGTCTTTTATGGTCTGAGTTTATGAAGCCAATTACATTGACAATTTATATCACAGTTCATCGACAGCAAGTTATCACTTCAATATAAATGCCAGGGTAGACCTCCACTAGAAGCAAGTCAAACGTTTGTTTGTTTCCCTGCTTTGAAGTTGATGTTTTCTATCAAAGAAAGCGTAATAAATTACTTTCTGTATTCGTGCTAATAAAAAATGTGCTCTTCATCAGCAGCTCAATAATTCCTTGCTTGAAATCCGACAGTTCTCCTCACTTTCTCCACAGAGTAAAACTCACTCCACTCCACAGGAATCGTGCATCTTCCTTTAGCACGCGTCGACCCAAAGGACGCACCTTCATTCTATCTTTTTCTTCATTTATTGAATCAAATAAATACTCTGCAGCCTACATTACTGGAATAGTGGAAAGTATGTAATCCATAGAGAGGAAAAGAGACGAGGATTAGGAAATCCTGAGTTATTGGAGTATGGTGATGAAGCTAAGAGATATTTTAAATAGAAGATTGAAAGAGAAAGGGTCTTATTGTGCGAAAAATCCACAGAGGAAAAATCATTCGCCTTGACCGGGATTCGAACCCGGATCCCTCGATTTCCGGCCGAGTGCTTTAGCCAGTTAAGCTACCGAGGCGTCATTCTCCCCTGTGGAAATTGGTGGACTATACCGGACATTGTCCGGTATAGTCCACCAATTTCCACAGGGGAGAATGACGCCTCGGTAGCTTAACTGGCTAAAGCACTCGGCCGGAAATCGAGGGATCCGGGTTCGAATCCCGGTCAAGGCGAATGATTTTTCCTCTGTGGATTTTTCGCACTATTTGTGCATTGCGGGTGACTCCGTAAAAAGTTATCACCGTGGCTAGTCCCGGTATACTTTAATAGGTCTTATTGTGAACTGAAGAGGGAAGTTCAATGAGAGATGTGGGGTAAGAGGAAGAGAATCGTTAAATGCTTTAAGGAAACGTAGCTTAACTGACGGAATATTTTAATTACAAATGATTCGATTTATCAACATATCAAGAGAAAGTAATGTAAGGGGAAAAAATAGCTTATCATGAAAAAAATAATGTCCGACATTACAGAGCTTTTGATTAGATGACACTTCTGTGGAGAGCTAAGAAAAACCAATCACAGGGTTGCTAAGCGATGCATGTAAGAGAAAAGCGACACATTTTCGGGAAGAAGTAGATGGTTCCAGAGTCCTTTATTCTTGCCGACTTAGAACGCTAAATAAAACACTCCAAAGGACTATAGAAAAAAAAACTAATAATCAGCTACTTTATTTCCCGACGGTCAGTTACGCAACCCCAATCTAATACATTTGCATATACTTGCCACTCATTAGTAGAAAGTGCAGCCGAGTACAGTAGCTTATTCCTTATTGGGCGGGCAAAGGGTAATGTCAAGGTGTGGCACAGCGGTCAGTCTCGACACTTTAAAAGAAAATCCACGAGCATATTTTATTCGCTATCCCCGACGCGTTATATAATTATTTCCTCGGGACATTCCGGCTCCTAACGTTCCATAAAGACTCCCGATCGTCAATTACAATATGTCAAGTTTTCCAGTCACGCAAACCACTCGCTACCAGGTCTCCGAAACACTAGGTCCAAATAAATAACAATGTGGGCTCAAAAAACAGGGCAAATTATGTGAATATCCTTCTCTGACGGAGAAAAGGCAATTTATGGCTGGAGAGATTTCCCAACTGCTGGACACCTCCCCCTTTTAAAAGAGCGGCGAATGACACGGTCACCTTGCTTAGCGATGTTGTCCTGATATCTGAATTTTGTTAACCCACTTGAAAACGCCTCTCCTCATACAAATATTCAGAAAAAAACTACAGTAAAACTCACTTATAACAAATTTCAGGGGACCGTCTTTCTATTTTGTTATAAATGGGATTTCGGTACATCGAAGATAAAGGATTTTGCTGTATCCATAACTGTATTGCCGGCTAATATTCCGTAAATTGTCCTTATTTAAGCAAAAAATTCGTAAAAATAAACCAATGTCCCACACTTACCATCAAATGGTTGTATATAGAAGGATTTCAAGATTAACGGAAAACTATGTGGTGATGGCCACACGTGAGAAAAACTGATAATAAGGTAAGTAATGGTTAAGTAACGAAGATGGCTTTTATTTCTTTATAAACGAGGAAATAAATCCTCAAGAACAAAGAATAGTTCGTAATAGGTGGGAATTCGTATCATCCGAAGTCGTTTTTTGGCGATAATAGGAAAGCCAAATGGACCGTGAACTCACCTCTTTATAGGTGGGATTTCGATACGTGCATGATCGTGTTTTATTGTATTAACTCGAAAAAAGAACATTCTTTTGCAGGATAGAGGTTACCAGCTATTTCAAACGGGCGTTTATTCCAATCATCATTAGTAGTTGCTAACTCAAGGTAATAATAGCATTGACGACAATAGAAATAATGATTGCTATTCTCACTCTGACCAACTAATGTCAACGGTAGCAAGTCTTTAGAGATGAAAAAGAACAGAATGGACAGTGTTAGGAGGAGGAATTTACTTCAGATTAAAATTAAACCCTTTCAATTTTTCATCACTTTATTTGATAAATTACTGCAACCTGTTTCCCTGTTATTAAAACATTTTTGGATAATTCTTTCCAACTAAAAGTAAGGGATGATCAACTTGTGTCCTTTAAGTGTATAATAATAAATCATATAGGTTAATAAATATGTATAAGGGATAGCGAAGAAAATTCCAGGGAAAGAAATAACACTTGACGTTTTGTATATAGAGGTCTTAAGAGAGGAGTCATCTCAATAAAAGAGCTTTTCTTCCTTTGGAAACAATAATAAATGCTCGCAATATGAAATACATTCATAAATCTGAACCGGAAACGGGCAACAGCTAAAATCAGGAAACGCCACCGTGTGGTGATCGGTCTTATTCCTGGGTGGTACTCTCGTTCGGAATCGAAGCAATTTTACGGCAACTAAGTGCTCCTAGCATTACCACCTTGAAAGAGAGTAAATGAGCACTCGAAGGCGGGTGAATGGGTTTTCTGACTGAGGCTTAATGCAAGATTGATGACTCCCATGTTCAATGGTGTAAGCTAGATTAACGACCTTCCCGCCGCAATAACCTAACCGACCACTCAATGGCGATCAGGTGATGTCACGCGATGCCTTTATTATCCTCGAAGTATCAAGGTATTGTTACGGTATCCGCTATCACGGAACTTGTAAATCACGCCAAGAGCGATTTCATTTCTCCACGGGACGGTTCCACTTTTTTATGTGAGAAGGCGTTCGGATATGCTTGAAAGACACAGTGCAGAGGTAGGATAACCTTCTCAGACCTGAAAGTGTATTTTCCGCAGAAAATTTTCGTTTTCCTCATTTTTCTACAGAAATAGAACCGAAAAATATTAATCCACTTCAGAAATTGTTATGTTCAAAATGATTTTTACTATATTAAAATCTTTTAGAAAAAATCACTAAGCAATAATGAACGTATCAATTACAGTACGTAAACATAATGAGGTAATCACAAGAAGTGTTTTTTGCATGAAAGAATAAATTGCATAGTATTGATGTTACATAAGGTCATATTATTGAAATTAAGTAAAATAGTACCAATAAATGGTGCGCACCTCTCTTAACGCCACTCATTGTAGAATAACCCCAAAACTAGAAACTCTCGTGATGAACCACGCTTGGGTTTCATGAGAGAGATGGAAAACAGTTGAACATGTTCAAGCGAACAACGCGTAGAATACGATACCAGCGGCAATGATCACTTGGAGACATTCTTAGATCAGGGTATGATTTTTTTAAATCAGATGTATCATATATGATGCACTGGGTCTTAAGAGGATATAACTCCAAACAATGAACTCCAAAGAAGCAAGCGAATAGCACTGCGTATTTAATTACGATAACAGGGAGCAGGAGAAATTTGCGAATTACCACAGCCATTGTTTTTAAATCAATTTGTCGGCACTACAGCATGTCAATATGGATTTTAAATGCATTTAATGAATCTGTGATGACAATGTAGTCTTTACATGCCACCCATACAAATCGCTAGCAAACATACCTGTACACGACGCCACAGAGGGGAGGGAGGAAAAGAATAAGGGATAAGGTATCTCTTTTTCAGTTGTCAGTGGATAAGGCGCAGCTTTCCATTCTCCGCAGAAACATTAATGAGAAGTACTGTTTCCAAGAAGTTAATATAGAACGACCAAATTTACTCATCAGAAGCAAACTCCCCGTTAAAAATTGCAATGTAGGAATAACAAATAACTAAATGGAGCTATAAAGATACAAGGAAGGGAATACCAATGTAAAGGGAGATCTTGATAAACAGAAGAGAGTTATTGATAGAATTGCAGGTTAAAATTGAAAAGAATAGGCTGGAAAAGATTATAGCGTGGAACGTGGACGCTGATGAAGGAGCTGATTGCGTTAGAGATTAACATCTTGTACGAATTAATAATGACCTAATTTTAGAAAATTGAGAAAAATTAATTTTTAATATTTTTCAGCAAAATACCTAAAATGAGCAAAACAAATTATCTGGCGATTCTTTTGCCACGATGAAAACATCTTGCGACGCAAATGGACAGATTTTAGTTTTATTGCGTTAATATATTTACCTCCGAACACTATTATTGACTTCTTTCTCAAATTTATAGCACTGCAACCTTCCGAGGAAGCACTTCGCCTACTGAAGGAATGCTGAAAAGAGCTATTCCAGTGAATACAGTGCATTTATCCATGTTTTTTTCAGACGTAGTACAAACCTTAGTTTGGCGATCGTTTCGTCCATTGCATTAGCAGATGCCTCGTCCAATGGCGCCTCGGTGGCCGAGGGCAATTTGGCGGGTCGCACGTGCTCCATGACGTGCAGGTTGCTGGACGGCTCCCCGATGCTCAGGTTCCTCCGAGCGGGAGGCTCGAGCTCCACCGACTGCGGATGGTGCACCTCCGCAGGCGAGGCATCCGTCGTGTTCACCACGAGCAGTCCGATGCCCATCGGAGGAAAGAGTGTGGACACTGAAAGAGAGAAAGAGAAACACATCAGTGAATGCTCGGGGAGAGCTCGTCCTGAGCAAAGCCAAAGGTGCATGGAAATCACAGAGTTAGGGAAGAAATGGGGAAATCCAGATCCCTGGGCAATCTATCACTTTTTTGTTTAATTTATTCATTGCCACACCCCCGAGAACAACGCTATTTGGTAATGAAGAATCTGAGATTTTCCCGGTGAATAGCGTGGATGAAAGCTTCTCGGGTTTCCAACCGGGTCAGGGTCTGCATGGTGTAGGCCGACGTTGCTAAACACAATATTCGTAGCATTCACCTTCCTCCTGGCAAACTCCGGGATCAGTTAGTCCGAGCTAAGGACCCTATTGGTCTGAAGACAGCCGGCATTTACCGCATTCCATGCGAATGTGGTAAAGTGTGTATTGGAGAGACGGAGAGGACCATTGAGACGAGGGTGAAGGAGCATCGACGCCACCTCCGACTCGGACAGTTTGAAAAATCGGCCATTGCTGAACACTGTGTTCAGAAAAATCACAATATCCACTGGGAAGTAACTGCCCAACAGAATGAAACGACTTTAGCCCGCAGCCACCGAGGCCTGCATAAACTTCACATAAAGTCACTCATTTAGGGATTAAACCCAAGGGTTGGATCGGGAAGATGGGGGTAGAGCTCACCCCGGGAATATATTTAAGAATACACATTTTTTCGGTGTCCAACGTTCAAAAATGTTTCTCAAACAATGCATCAGGTTAGGCTTTCCATACCTGCCGAAGTTTCGGAAAATGACTAGATATCATCGCGTGATATCTCAGGACAGCAAAAATGGAAGAAATAGGTACGTGAAATATTTTTACAAGTAAAATATTTCTTTCGACATTTATATAAAAATTTAACCTACACCCATACGTTATCATAGGTGCAGAGGTCACCAAGTTTTTTAAGGGACTGTAATTATCCGCTGAGCTGAAAGCCACCAAATGCCTCCACCAGTTTCGGATGGTGAGTCGACCTCTAGATATAGAGCTAAACTGCGCTATTAGCGAGTTTACTCAAATAATAAGCATTCGTTGACAAAAATCGATGGCATTCAGAAGTGGTATGGGTCCATCCCAGGGTAAATTTGGCCATCTTAATGTTACAATAAACCTGTGAAAATTCCGTGACTTGGCAATGAGAGGGCACCAACAATAACGCCTCACATCACCCGGGGGTGAGGGCAGCAGCTCTTCTTCACATGAGTGGAGAAGACCACAGTGGTTAGTCCTAGGACACTAATTTCACTGTGGACGCGGTAACATTTACTTTAACGGCTGTAGTGCTGCGATGTGGAAGGTAATGGGAAACCGCCGCATAATTACCCCGGAGAGTCGCAGCCACTCCAATTTAAAAAAATCAGATATGTTATGACTGCCTTAGGTAATGGGTAATGTTGAGAATATTTTTTAATGTGCGCAGTTACGTAACTTTTAGTCCTAGCACTTGCCGCTAGAGAAGCTGTCTTCTGCGAAACTTGTTAGCGCACCTGCAAAGTTACCCCTTCGAGCTTTCGTTCGCTCTCTCTCGTTCTGTCCTCCGACTAGAGCACATCAACTCCTGCGACATTCCAGTCCGCTTGGCCTATTTTTCCTGTCGGATTAAATTTACTTTAAAGGAGCTCACATGCCTTTATCTTATACATTAAAACGAGAAGGTATTTCTCTGTCATTCCGTTTATGCTCCCTTATACTGCGCCAACAGTGCAATAAAAATAAGTTACAGACACAAATAATACAGATAAATTATACATCGCTTTTTTATGAGATTTTAGATTGTCTTTTTTCATTAACGGTAATTCAACTTTCAATCCCCGAATGAACTGTCGTCACTGATGTCTGAGTCCTCTTCTTCAACATCATCCAAAATCTAGCAGTCTTAAATCTTTAGCTAGGTCAGCTACTTTAGCTTGAGATACGGTATCTTCTAAGCTCAATGCCTTCTCTCCGTCTTCTCTTTGTTTGTCGTCACCTCGAGCCCCAAGTGTGTTTGGTCCGCCTCATTAGTCCTTAGCGTCCTAAGCGAAGGGGCCATGTGCTTCGCTCTGCATTTATTTTTTTTATTTTTTCTGGACAGTAATCAACGAATATATGATTCCATATATACAGTCAGCGTATAGCAGGACTCCTTCGAGATATTTTCTCGTCTCTTGAGGAGCCTTATAAACCACGAGCTTCAGTCCACTAGAGTCATTCATGCTATGTGGTGTTCTTTCAGGCAGTGTGTTGAAATTCTCATCGGGTGTACTTCAAGTGTGTGGTATTTTTTATAATTGGGGATCCTACGAAAAGGCAATAGTATTGAAAGGCAAAAAAGAGACTCGGAAGTCTGTTTGTGTGTTAGGTTATAGTAAATTCATTGGTGGGGTGAATTTCAAGGCAAAGACGTACGTCAACTTGCAGTTTTATTTTGGAATCGGTGAAGAAAGGCCGTGTTTGTTGCCCTAGTGACGTGTCGTGCTCTAGTGTAATTCTTAAATTCATCTTGCCTAGTGATTTCGTTCGACCTTTATTGAATTATCACTAATAATTACTATCTTTTCTCGGAGTTGGACGGAACTGTGATTCTTCAGCTTGAAAATGTTTAAGGTAAGTTGTACCAATTTCCATACCAAATATAGGTGTGTTTGCCTACTTCTTAAACAATGTGTTATATCACTTTTAGATTATCATCATGGCAATTATCATTTTGATTTGGTTTCAAGGGTGGTAATGGATTCATATCAAATAAATCGTTCTGTGTTGCATAATGAAATATTAGAAATAAAGTGTAAAACATCAGGCGAGAAAAAAATACTCTTACTGGATTTTTTGTCGCGGAGACTAAATGTCCAGAGCTATGAGGAAGCTGTTGATGGTCTCCGAGAATTTCTCAGGTTGGAATTTTGGCTATATTACGAAAAATTATGGAACAAATGTTACCGTAATAATAAACGATTTTTATTGCGATGTAAGGAATGGCTCGCGGAGCCAATAATTATCCTTGAAGCTGTCCGGCAATACTTTGCTGGTTCCTCAAAGGCAACAGGTATGTATTATATTTACGTATGTTTTGAACGTTTTTAGTAAATTTAATTTCTGAATATCTAAACTTATTCCATATGCAATGCATTCTATATACCACTCTATATCCTACTATTATTGCTTTGTTAGGTTCATTAGGGCGGCCCGAGAAAGACTTTACTTCTTCGTGTTACAGATCCAAGAGAAGAAAAGTTCAGAACATAAAAAGTACTTCTTCGGTAGCTGAGCTGGCATTAGCCATCACCCTTGGTTTAAGGGAGGAAGGAAATACTGCAGCCGCGGATTTCATAACGGAAGTTACTACAACAACTCCAACAAGAGCTAAGAAAGTTCTAAGTAAGTAGAGAAAAGTGATGAGGCGCAAAAACAAATGTCTCCATTATCTCTTTTCATCACCATTGGGCTGACCAAAAGTCAATATAATGCGTTAAAATTCTCCGCTCGCACTCACAAACATTTTTTGTACCCCAGCTACACACGGGTGTTGACAGCAAAAATAGCTGCATACCCACAAGATATACGCATAACAGAGAATGAGTGCGAAGTTAGCCTACAATCCTTGCTAAACCACACAGTATCGAGGATATTGGAGTGCGAATCAACTGTTCCTGCGTCCAGCAAGGTGAACTGCACGTTGATATGCAAATATGGATTTGATGGGAGTTCGGGCCATTCCCAATACAAACAGGGTTGGGTAAAGGCGGATACTTCGGATGAATATTTATTCATGAGCTCCGTGGTGTCACTTCGTTTGGTAAATGACGAAAATGGTATGAGTTTAAGGCGTTTTAAATTCCATATCTTGCTTATTAATGTTAAATAAGACTGTAATAAAATTGATAACTCTATTCCAACTCTGCTCTTTTAGATGAAATAATATGGAAAAATCCTCGCCCATCGTCAACAAGATTTTGCCGGCCTATCCGCCTCCGGTGGTTGAAGGAAACTACGGAAGTTGCTGTTGAGGAAAGCAAATATATACAAAGGCAGATTGACGGCCTGAAAAATTGGAGCAATAGAAATTACTCGGTCAACTTCAGCTTGTTGCTAACAGTGATAAATGGAAAGGTAAGAAAAATTCATGCTTATATCGTGATAGACTGGAATATTTTAAAGTTTATGGATTAAAATTAATGAATGACGATTATTTTAGGTATGCAATGCATTGACTGGCAACCCGAGTATGAGGTGCTACATCTGCGGAGCAACAGCTGCGGAGATGAATAATTTGATGGATTTAAGGAATCGACCTGTATATGTGACCAAATATTCCTTCGGAATATTGACCTTGCATTGCTATATCCGGTTTTTTGAATGTTTGCTACACATATCGTACAGGCTGGAGTTCAGAAAGTGGCAGGTAAGAAAGAATACAAACAAGCTTGAATATAGTTCAATGGTGAAAATGCCATTAAATTACGAGAAAAAAACTCTTTACAGGCTCGAGGTAATCTCAAAACGCTACTTACGAAGAGGAAAATAAGAATTCAGAAGGTTTTCAAGGAAAGGATGGGGATAATCGTTGATGTTCCCAGACCTGGATCTGGTAACACAAATGACGGTAATTCGGCCAGGCGCTTCTTCGATTCCCCAGAATTGGCCGCTGATTTGACAGGTAATTGAGTGAACGTGCTCTGTATTAGGAAAACATATGTAATAGCATAACTTCACGCATATGTTTGCATATAAAAATGGGAAAGTATAATGTGACATTAGCAGTAAATTAATTATCTTGTTTTAATTACAGGTATCAATGTTGATCCTTTCCCTTGGGCTACAACCTTGTCACGGTGGAAAGGCTTGTGCGTTCCTATGACCCTAAGAGCTGCACTGGCGGGATTAATTCGAAATTAGTCCCTGTAGGGCCACCCAAGCCAGAGAGGTCGAAGGGTAGGAGCCAGACGAAAGGTAGTCCACGTGATGGTGTCACGTGAAAAACACTGCTGGAATGGAAGTGGGAAACCCTACCAACTATCTATTCCCTGAAAACATGGAGTTTGATCAAACTAGCCCCGGATGGTCTAATCGCGAGACCCAGCCCTTAAGGGCGGGTGTCGTAGGTGGCAACGAGATTGGCAAGGTCCTCGGGGTCCGTATCATGCGAAATCCTTGCAGAAATATATCATCATCATCTTTTTCAGCATCAGCAGTAGCATCCCAGGAGCAGGACAAGAAGACTAAGTGGATGGGGAAGAAGAAGGCATCGATGAATATAGGGACATGGAATGTGAGGACTATGATGAGGGCGGGGAAGTTAGAAAATATCAAAAGGGAAATGGATAAAGGGAGGATAGATATCTTAGGATTATGCGAGGTGAGGTGGAGGGATGGCGAGGACTATTGGAGTGATGGGTATAGGGTTATATATAGTGGAGGGGAAGAAAGCCAGCGGGGGGTAGCTTTAGTACTAAACGGGAAGATGGGTAAGCGTGTGGTAGGTATAGACCAGGTAAGCGATAGGATTCTGGTGGTAGAAATTGAGGCGCGGCCCACCAACCTTGTGGTGGTCCAAGTTTACATGCCCACTAGCAATCATGGGGAGGAAGAAGTAGATGAGGTGTATGAACAGCTCGAGGAAATAATTAGAGACACACCGGGTAAGAAAAATCTGGTAGTAATGGGGGACTGGAACGCCTCAGTCGGGGAAGGCAGGGATGGAAACGAAATAGGAGATTTTGGTCTAGGAAAACGGAACGACAGGGGAGAGAAAGCAGCAGAATTTTGTAGGAGAAACAAATTATTCATCACAAACACGTGGTTCAATCATCATAAAGGGCGAAGGTACACGTGGAAAAGTCCAGGGGATGCGGGGAGATATCAAATAGACTACATTATGGTAAGACAGAGGTTTAGGAATAGTGTGAAAAACTCGCGCAGCTTCCCTGCAGCGGATGCGGATTCGGACCACAATCTAGTGCTCATGAAATGCAACGTAAGATTCAAAAGACTTATAAGAGTTAGGAAGACGAAGAAATGGAACGTAGAAGCCCAGAAAGGGAGCATGAGGAGAGAATATCATGAACTAGTGGACATTAGTATGCGGGACATTGACAACACCAAGACTGTTGAGGTAAGATGGGATAATATAAAAACGGGAATAGTCAAAGCGGCGGAGAAGTCAATTGGCTACGTGAACAGTAGAAGGATAAAGAAGCCGTGGATAACGGAGAAGATGATAAGGGAAATGGAGGAGAGGAGGAAGTGGAAGAACGTGGACACAGAACAGGGAAAAAGAATGTACAGGGAACTGAATAATCGATTACGACGTGAAACTAAGAGGGCAAGGGAGGCTTGGTGGAAAGGACAGTGCGAGGAAATGGAAAAGTTCCAGAAGGATGGAGAAGTAGACGCGTTGTACGCCAAAGTTAAGTTGCTGTTGGGCGGCAAAAGAGGACAAGGCATGTCTAAAATTAAGGCTAAAGATGGGAGGATGCTAACCGAGCGAGAAGAGGTAAAGAGTAGATGGAAGGAATACGTGGAGGACCTGTATGACGGAGCGAACAGACCAGAGAGATTGACTCTAGAGGAGGAAAGTGCAGTGGAGGATGATAATCTTGGACCGGAGATATTAGATTCAGAAATAGAGAGAGCACTTCGTGATATGAAGGCTAGGAAAGCAGTAGGCGTGGACAATATTCCGTGTGAGCTTCTGAAGAATCTAGGGAAGGAAGGTAAGAAAAGGTTTTTCGAACTAGTGCGCAGGATCTACGAGGAGGGATGTTGGCCGGAAGATTTCGTGAAGACGGTTTTAATTCCGCTTCCGAAAAAGAAGAAAGCTGTGGAATGCGGAGATTATAGGACTATCAGCCTAATATTGCATGCGGCGAAAGTGGTACTGAGGATATTGAACAGACGAATGGAGGCGAGGGCAAATGAGTATTTGGGCGAAGATCAATTTGGTTTCAGAAAAGGGAAGTCAACTAGAGATGCGATAGCAATAATGAGGTCCCTCGTCGAGAGGAACCTAGAATACGACCAGGACGTATATGCGTGTTTCGTAGATTTTGAGAAAGCGTTTGATAGGGTGAACTGGGCAAAGTTGATGGATATTCTGAAGAGAATAGGTGTAGATTAGAGGGATAGACGACTGATTCGTAATCTTTATATGGCCCAGACGGCGCAAGTGAGGGTAGCGGACGGAGAATCTGGGTGGGCAAGCATCGGCCGAGGTGTGAGGCAAGGCTGTCCTCTATCGCCGCTGCTCTTTAACGTGTACGCTGAGGAGATGGTAAGGGAAGCGTGGGATGAGTTAGAAGCTGGGATAAAAGTGGGAGGAATGATGTTCAAATCAGTGAGATTCGCGGATGACCAGGCGTTGACCAGCCAGTCAGCGAGGGGGCTTCAGGCTCTAGTGGATGCGTTATACGAACGTTGCGAGGAGTATGGGATGAGGATTAATCACAAGAAAACTAAGGTTATGCGGTTTTGTAAAGCATCTCGAGCGAGGAATGTGAGACTCAAGATAAAGGTGGGTGGTGAAAAACTTGAGCAGGTTGAACAATTCAACTATTTAGGCAGTACGTTAGAGGAAAACGGATACAGTAGTAAGGACATCAGGAAGAGAATAGCATTAGCAAAGGAGGCGTTCATGAACAGGAAGGAGCTTCTGAGAGGATCGTTGTGTAAGAGTTTAAAGAAAAGGTTAGTGAAGAGTTTGATTTGGAGCGTAGCTCTCTACGGTGCGGAAACGTGGACACTGAGGAAAGAAGACGAGAGAAGATTGGAGACATTCGAGATGTGGGTGTGGAGAAGAATGGAGAGGGTGAAATGGACGGAGAGGAAAAGGAACGACGAAGTGCTGGATATGGTTGGCGAGGAGAGGCAGCTTTTAGATGAGATACGCAGGAGACAGAAGGTATGGATGGAGTTAGTGCTTAGCGGTGAGGGGATGTTGAAAATGGTATTAGAGGGTAGAATGTTAGGTAAACGAGGGAGGGGAAGGAAAAGAATAGAATTTTTAGATAGATTGAAGGAGAGTAGGCCTTACAGTGAATTAAAGAAGGCAGTGCTGGAAGGAAAGGGAGATACTCCATGAAAACCTACCTTAATCGGTAGAATACTATAATAATAATAATAATGTTGATCTAATAAAAAACTTCCATCATTCTGAGGGCAGTATCAAGTGGCATAACACTAAATTATATAGCTTTCTCGGACTATTGCCAGAGAACTGCAGAGCTATATGTTTACCTGTATCCGTGGTATTATATGCCAACCACGGTGCATAAGGTACTGCTGCATGGAAGCGAAATTGCAAAAGAAGCGATTCTTTCCTTGGGGCAACTTTCAGAAGAGGCACTGGAAGCTCGGAATAAGAACACACGTACATTCCGCATGAGATTTCGTAGGAAGCACTCCAGAGAGGCCACAAACGACGACCTATTCAAAAGACTGCTGTTAACGTCTGATCCGTTTCTTTCCTCTACACTGACATCAACTCGGAGAAGACCAAAAGAAATGCCAAAAGATTTAAGATATCTGCTGATTTTGGATGATGTTGAAGAAGAGGACTCAGACATCAGTGACGACAGTTCATTCGGGGATTGAAAGTTGAATTACCGTTAATGAAAAAAGTAGAGATGGGTCGAATAGCAGATTTCTCGAATTCGATTATCGAATTCGAATATTAAATCATAGCTCGAATATTCGAATACCTCGAATTTCGAATACCTCGAATACTAAATGATGAATGCTGGAATGTTTGACTCGGTTGCCTATGCAGCAGGCAACACAAGATTTTGGGGAGTAATTTTGATTTCCTTAAAATGATTCGAACAGGAATTTAGCTGATTAATGAATAATTTAATTTTATGGAAACAATTGGGCATATAATTAATTCAACTAACATCGCTTTACCCCCACTCCTGCTGCCAAGTGCTAGCTGACAATCTGAGGCATTTTGCAAAATACAAGCTCTTTTCCACCGGATTTTCTTCAATTATTTTCAGTCCATCTTTGGGAGTTCTCACGAGATAAGAAGATGAATTGAAATTGCTATCAGGGAAAAACCAAATATTCTGAGAAAGTATCCTTTTGTCTGTGACTGTAACAATAAAGATTTATAGCACCACTCATAAATTGTAACTTGATATATGTTTTTGGAAAAAAATACCGCATCAACTTCCGAGAAGCTCTGCTGCTCATATCGAGTTTCGCCAGAATGCTAAGTCTCCGTCGTGTTTTGACATTTATTTCTTTGCGTAAAATGCTTAAATAAACTCAGAAATACGTCGTGTTTGGTCTTATTCTTTTTGAAATTACGCGCACATTACTAATATTTCAATTCAATAAAGGTGTAACATCAATTGACGAAAGTCATTCTTAGACACCCTTTGTGCTAATAGATGACTCATGCAGCGGTTGACCTCCACAGAAATGGGGAACTTCGAAGCTGGTAGGAAAAAAAAGGTCAGTGGGGGAGGAGAGGGAGGGCCCGAAACACGTTTCTATTGTTCTCGCGTATTTTTTCGAAGCTAAGGTCTTCGTAATATGATCCCTGCGCGAGCTGTGACCTTTTTTTATTTTGAAGAAGAGGAAAGCCTCAGAGGGGGGCTAGTGCTGAATGGAGAGGGATACCGGACCTTGGGAAATGCGCTAATGTAAGTATCCCACGGTACTCACACAGCAGTTGACCTCCAGAAATGGGGAACTTCGAAGCAGGTAGCCAGAAAAAGGTCAGTGGGTGAGAAAAGGGGGGAGGGCGTGAAACACGTTTTTATTGTTCTCGTAACTCGATATTTTTTTCGAAGCAGGGGTCTTCGTAATGCGATCCCTGCGCGAGCTGGGACCTTATGTTTGATTTCGGAGAAGAGGAAAGCGTCAGAGTGGTTGAGGCGAGTGCTGAATGGAGGGGGATAGAGGATCGTGGGAAATGCCCTAAGGTTGCTATCCCACGGCACTGAGTTTCTCCTGGTGGGGGGAATGGGGGATTTTCGGATTTTTTCACCCGACTATTTTCGGTTCCCCTCGTCGAACACTTTTCACCGCTAAAATCCACGAATTTGATGCAATTCGTCAACTTGCGTAAAACGGCGCTGCGAGCACTAAATGACTACAGTTCTCTACATTTTTCCGAGTCACTACCAACGACGTGCGTGCGACAGTGTATGACGCGAAATTCAAAGTATTCGAGGTATTCGAGGCGGTACTTTTCGCATAACTATTCGAAATCTCGAATATCGAATACTTTCTAGTATTCGAGGTATTCGAGTATTCGCGGATACTATTCGCACATCTCTAGAAAAAAGACAATCTAAAACCTCATTAAAAAAGTGATGTAAAAGATGAATTCCGAAGTACGTATTCTCTTTATATTCTTGTTTATAACTCCACATTAAATTAATTCGTAAGATTTAGAGCTAATGATTGGTAATCCGCTAATTCTACATTCTTTTATTATTGAAATATTCCACTACGAATTTAAAAAACAGTTTCCAAACTTCATTAACGCAAATGTTTGATTTCATAATGATTTTTGCATTTATCAAACGTGTTTCTTGTATGCTGCATAACGATGGATGAAAAGTTAAATTTGAGAAAATCAATTTAACTCTTTATTTACCATATTAATATAATATTTAATTATGAATTCAAGGATAAAAGTTATCTTTTCTTTCTCCCTCAAACATTCTCCTATTGTATGGTGACATCAAAAAGGAAAAACCCGTGTAGAAGGACCCTTTACATACCTTTGCCTTTAAAGGCCTTGCGTGGTCATTAAACGCCACTATCCGCGCGACCCTCCTCTGCGAGGGTTGAAAAGGGAGGGTAGCTAGTGGTAGGGACAAAGAATATAGGTCGTTGCCTTCCCCAGAAGCTGTTTACTTCTCTCTTTATTTCGCATGCCAACTGAATCTCTTAACAATACTTCAATATCCGAAGCATACTTCGTGAACGTAGAATGGTACGGACAAAAATCTAATCCTTACCATCTTCACTAGAGTAATGCGTTAACCGGTTAATCTATTGATCCATTATCTTGGTAATAGTGTTTAAAGTCAATGCTTACTATGTGTCATGCTTCAAATGGTGATTATTAAGAAGCAATTCTGAAAAAAAACTGATAAATCGCCCGCAGTTACCGAGCCTCTGAGTCCCGCGTGGCGTAGCTCTCACTTGACGCGCGATCGAAAAATCGCTCTCATTTTCGTGGTCGCAAACATTTTTCCAAGATTTCTTCGCAGTATTCTTAATAAATGTCTACTTCACACTGTGATGTAAATTTCCCGATTACCATATTTCGTAAACGGAAGATAATATCTACTATATTTGAAATTTCACGCGAAAAATGGGTACGCCATTTTGTGTTGTAAAACCATGTAAATGTAAACCAAAATCTTCAAAAATCATGAACAATATGGCCAAAGCATTTGCTCAAAGGAATTTAGTGTTTTTTATTCCATAAATATCATACAACTGCAACACCACCTGCATAAGTTCAAAGATTTTCGGAGAAAAGCGAGTTCGCCCGAGTTTTTGGAAATTGGTCATGTTTGAGCTGCTGCATCTCAACAACGGATCAAAATTATGAAAAATGGCATACAAGTCCATAAGTAACCATCATGTGTGAGTATTTGTGCCAAGTTTTAGGTCCCTATCTCAATAAAAGCCATTTGGGACTTTTGTCCGGCTTTTTCCGATTTCAGACCACTGTACGGCGCACAGTGGGCCAAAACCGAAAAAAACTGGCCAAAAGTCGAAAAATGAAGTTAGCGCAAATCAACCAAAAACAGTTGATATTTATTATTAAGCATTTACTCTTTAAGATAGGGTGCCATACAGAGCATAGAATGTGTTAATATAATTTTTACAGCTGGTCAAAGTAGAGCATGTCAGAGAGACTTTAGTGACCTGATTTTTTCCGTTGAAAATAGCTAAATTTGTGGCTTCATTACAGAGTCGTTGTTAAGAATATTGGTTTCAAAGTATTTTTATCCATAACATTGATCTTTATTAAATGAATGGAGAGAGTTTTTGTTTGATTTTACTTGCTAATTAATATTTTTATAATTTTTCAAAAACTGTGTTGATTTTCCATGAAATTTTATGTTTAACGGTAATTATCGTTTATATGTACATCAGGCTACACAGAGTTATTTATACTGTGAGATAGAAAAAAGCATGTAGAACAATTTACAGAATGCAGTTTTTGCGATAACTTGCGATCCTAATTTTAACAACCATATTTATGTGAATCCACCCCGGCCACTCGGACCACTGTGGCGGCCACGAAACGGCGGCGGGACTAAGCGAGGAAAGGATATGATATCCGTGCATAAAGACGACGGAATGCCTGTTCAATGACATAAGTCACTTGAATACATATTTTATGAATACTAATAACCTTGATTTTTGCATATTATACTATAAATGGCTAAATTCAACGTACATCTTGGCGCAGATAACAGTTTCTTGCTAAATTGGTGACTGGCAATTCTACGATTAGGAGGTAATTGGGAGGTTTCTCAGCAGAGTTATGGGCTAAAATCTTTGAAAAGATTTTTCCAGAATTTCGGATTTCCCTCAAGCATCATGAGCAGGCTGTGGTCGAGGGGTTTAGGGAAGGTCATGCACATGCAGCGGCAGGCGCCCGCGCCGGCTGGTTGAGGATTTGCGACCCTCCGTACTTACTGGCCCGGCAATGCTGGTTTTACAACCTTGCTGGTAATGACTCTTTTCTACTTCCCCTAATTCTATGGTAGCTATCCCAAGTTATGCTTTTTACACGTTTTCGCCTCTTGCCGACCCTTTCCGCCACTTGTTCCGACAAATGGAATTCTCAGTTAGTGTCCCTAGGGGTTTTCCGGTTGTTTTTGCCCACCACATGCATCAGTTGTCCTAGAGAGTGTCGAGTGAACATCCACTGTAAGTGACTGTGCTGTGTGATAACACTGGATTGATCTGTCAACGTTAGAAGCACTTCAAAGGAGGATATAGTTGTACCTGGGAAGCAAAGCCTCCTTGCACCCGCCTCCGTTTCGTTGTGACTACAATAAGTGTACTCCTCATCCATCGAAAACGATTTTACTCTCCATTGTGGTGAGAAGAGTGCTAATGGTAAGCAAAATGTTCATTTTTAAAATGGATTCCTCGTTAGAGTCCGCATTTTTTTTTTGCTACCCATGTATGACTGATGATAGTTGGGTTGTCGATGGAACTGATTACCTGATATTTTTTTATTTCATATAGTAGTGTTTGATACTAAATTTGATATAAACCATGGAGAGTAGAGAAGTGACGCGGTTACAGCTTCATGACAAAATTGTGGAGAGAAAAAAAGTACCACGGCACGTGAGATAAAAAATGTTGTGATAGATTTTTTGATTGAAAAATATCGATTGAATGCTAATTTAAAAGGTATTTTGACGAAGTGCCTACAAGCATACTTTTTCGCAAGATATTTTGAGAAATGGAAGAAGGCGCAGCGAAGGGAAAGCTACTTTAGAGCTAAAAATAGCAAATGGCTAGAGGAAGAAATCAAATTCCCTGAAGTAGTGTACAAATATCTTCCTGCTACCTACGGTGCGTTCATTAAAATGTTTAATAAATAGTTTTTTTTAGATAGAATCACTTTTCTATGTCACTAATTCGTATTTTTACAGATTCACCGCAGGACACCGTGTTTGGTAGACCTGCATTACACTTTGAAGTTTCTAGTGAAAGATCAAAACTAAGGAAAACGGAGCAGCTAAGAGCTGTTACATCAGTAAAGGAGTTATCATTCGCCGCGTCCATGAAATTCCGCGAGCGAGGAGAGGAATCAACTGCCGAAGAAATTAGAGAAGTGACAATGACGACTCCCACAAGAGCTACTAGAATTCTTTCCAAATGGAGGAAAAAGGACCATTCTCAGAGGGAAATGACACCAGAAACGGCACTTTCCCTTTTTATTTCAGTGAATATGGCAAAATTCCAGTACAACCTCATCCGGCATGTGTCAAAAAATCACGGGCATAAGTTGTTTCCCAGCTACAATCAGGTGTTTTCCGCAAAAAAATCAACTTATCCAAATGGAATACATATCAGCGAGGAAACGTGTGAGGTGGGCACATAAGAGTTACTTAACCATACGGCACAATGGATCATTGAATCCATGACAAATGATTCTATGGAACATATCGCCATTCCACATGAATGCACGTTGATCTGCAAGTACGGCTTCGACGGCAGTGCGGGGCATTCTCAATATAAGCAAAAATGGACGAGGGATGAACTGAATGATGAATATTTATTTGCAAGTTCATTGGTTCCTCTCCATTTGAAAAGCAATATTTCTGGTAAGAGAAATTATTTCTTTAAATAATGTAGTCTGCTCTATCGGATAAACCTCCTTCATGAAAGACTTTATTCCAGGAAATTTTTTGTGGTCCAATCCCTGCCCTTCATCGGTAAGATATTGCCGACCGATTCGTCTTCAGTGGGCTAATGAAAGTAAAAAGCTTTCAATTGAGGAAGAAAAGTATATAGAAAGGCAAATAAAGACGCTTAAGAATCTAGAGATTGAAAAATGTTCAGTAAAATTTTGTATGGTACTCACAATGATAGACGGAAAGGTTAGTACGAGTAATAGACCTCTATCATTGACATCATTTTGTTTTTCTCTTGTGGCCTGGTTTGAGTGTACTACAGGAGCTCATGATTATCTATTTTAGGTGTGCAATGCTCTTACTAATGCCAGTTCAATGAAGTGTTATATTTGTGGGGCAAGGATATCCGAAATGAACAATCTGGAGAACTTGAGGACTACAATCAGTACCTTAAGATTTTCATTTGGCTTATCCCCTCTCCATTGCTATATTCGGTGCTTGGAGTGTCTTTAACGCATATCCTATCGCTTGGACATAAAGCAGTGGAAAGTGAGTGTATTTTAAACCTACGTGAAGCTTTTATTGCTTGTAATACATTAGTAATGTGTCTGTCCGTGTATTTTAATTCTGATTTCATTTTGAAACTTCATATTTAAGGCAAAGGTTAGTGATGGGAGTAAACAGAAAATGCAGGCTAGGAGAGAAAGGATTCAGAGGTTATTTAAAAAAAATGGGCCTGATAATACATGTACCAAAACCAGGATACGGCACCACAAACGATGGTAACACAGCTAGACGCTTCTTTTCGAACCCAAAATTATCAGCAAAAATTACCGGTAAGAGAGTCTGACGACAGCTACAAAATTTGAAAATCTTCGGTGCTGAAATTAAGAGAGATGTTTTAGTCAATTAAATATTTTTCAGGACTACATGAACAACTGATTTCAAGGCTTTCAAATATTTTGAAAGCAATCTCAAGCTGTCGAGCACTCAAACACAGTGAGTTCAGAAAATACTGTCTAGCGACAGCAAAATTGTATGTGAAAAAATACCCTTGGTATTATATGCCGCCAACGGTGCACAAGCTTTAATTTCATGGTGCAGGTATATCCAAGGAAGCTATTCTACCCATCGGGCAGCTTTCAGAAGATGCCTTGGAATCGAGAAATAAAGATATTAGGAAATTCCGGCAACACAATACGCGGAAGATATCAAGAGAGGCGACTAATGAAGATTTATTTCGGAGGTTGCTGCTCACCTCTGATCCCTTGATATCTTCGATTTCATTTCGCAATAGTAAATTGAAGGAAGATTTAGATCCAGAAGTGAAAAAACTTATTGACAACGGGAATGATGAATATGAAGATGAGAGTGATGACGAGTCATCAGAGGATGAGTGACCACTTTTATTTTATGTATTAATTGATTAAAAATATTGATTCAAGTTTTTGACAATGAAATTATTGTCTAATATTTATTCAATATTCAAATTATAAATTATCATGGTCTCTGTCACTGGTTAAAATTTATGTTGCATTGCACTCAACTACTAATTATATGCGGTGCCTTTATGGTATGTACCCTTTCATGACGGTTTTACCCTTGAGCCTTCGCGCGGAGGCCGCGTGCAAACGGTAAGAAATCTAACGGTTCGCGCGCTCCCCAAGCCCTTTTCACTCGTCGGCTGCCCATTTGTGCACCCAAATTTGTTCTTTTACTTTGAAAACGTGCAAATATTTCCAGTAGAGAAATTTAGTTTTCCCGAAATAAGCCGCCTATGCGATTGGCTCGCTCATTTCTAGCCGAGTCAGTCTCCTTTCAGTATTCCTAGTCGAATTGCCGAATGACGTTCACAGAGTAGTTGCTCAGTTATGGATACAACGAAAGTGACTAGTCAAGATTTACATAATGTGGTCTTGGCAAATAGAGAGGGGACTATTCACAAAGTTTTAATACATGGAGCGGGAATTGTGAAACATTACATTCTTCCTATAGGACAGCTTTCCGAGGAGACATTGGGAGCCCGACACGAGGAAGTTAGAAGACCATAACATATCGGGAAAAACATACCAGAAAAGTTTGTTTTTGGACTCAAAATTTACCTTATGCACAACTATTTGACAGCTTCAACGGCAGAAAAATTCTGTTTTTCCCTTGATATTTCCATAGCAGAAGGTAGGCATGCCCCTGTAGAGTTTGCTTCCCGTATCACATTCGCCTATTTTAATTGTTATCGCCCTTCTAAACAATATTGTGGCCTAAATAATCCTAAATAAGTTGTATTTTTACAATACACAATTTGTAAAAAGTTTCGTTCATTTTCCAATTCTTTGGACTCTAGCGACTTTTGGCCAGCTTTTTTTGATTCTAGCCCACTGTGCGGAGTCTGTGATCCGTCGGCGGAGAAAGCAAGAGATGTCTGTGGAGCTGGAAGACAAGGCGTTGCACTCGGGGCCAAGATTTCCGGGAGAAAGGGTGGAGAAAAGGGAGAGGGGATTGGAAGGCACTCGACTTGTCGCCAGGGACGACCTTGAGGAGCGCACAATAGTAGCTGCCGCACACCCCCCCGAGTCCACCATAGGGAGCAGATGCTTCGCGCAACGAACTCCAGACCAAGGGTCATAAACACGCTGCCCGGTGGATAAATATTTGCGGCCCTTAGGAGTTAAAGAAAATATTATGTAGTCACACAGAATATAAAATGTATATCGACACACTCGTCAAAAATTAAAAAATGCCAAAAATCGACAAATTCATTGATTAAAATTTTTAACCAATAATTAATATTGCACGTTGAAATTGCACGTTTTTATTTATTTCAATGATGTTAATTGGATTAATATGGCCCTCCATACGCTGTGAAATCGATTTTTTACCCTTGAATTAAAAAAGGTTGACGATCACTGCCCTAGACGAAGATTACATGAGGCTTCATCCTGGGCGTTTGTGTTTCTTGGCCTCGCACTGCCCGTTATAAAAGCTTTAAGATGCCCACTGCCGGCGCCATGTAAAGCCGATTAGTTTTTAAGTTTAATTTTAGAACTATAAAACCTTTGGGAAATTCATCATCAGGTAATTAATTTTTATTCTTCCTAATTTTAAGAGTGCAATGCACACGCTCACTAGAAGACTTTCTTTCCTTTTCTCCTTCACTTACACTGGAAAGGTAAATACTGGTCCCTTACACGCTTGAAAAGTCATGTCCCGTATGTCGAGATTTATTCTCCAATGCAAATTAAAGACTAATTCTCCAATGCTAATTAAGTGCCAAGGGCACGCTCCAAAATGCTGAAAATGTGGTCTGAAGACGCACAAAGGCAGCAAGCTAAATGCAAGGGCCAAAAGCCCAGTCAATGAGGGAACGAACGAACGCATTAAAATATATAACGGGGAATGTTTACCATGAAAAATTCAATAAAATTTTGCATGGTAAACAATATTTGCATAATCATTAGGTGTATATATTGATATTACGACTTGCACTAGTCTCTTTCAGGGAAGAGGGATTATTATTATTATCTACCAGCTTCAAAAATAAACAAAAACAGTAGCAGTTTTTCTTCAAGAGCCTTAAATGCTCAGAATGGTAGGGTGAAATGGGTAAAGAGAACGCAACATACCCGCAAAACTGCTAGTATTTGGTGAGTTTTGACCTATCAATAGTTTGAAACTTGAATATCATGAGGCAATTTTCAGGAATGTATAACCAGTAACTGCCTGTTCTTAATATTTATCCTGAGTACGGAAATTTAACATCGAAAAAAATTTAGCAGCTTACGAGGAAGAAATTTTTCCATCGTTTCAACAGCGATCATACAGCGTCAAACCATATCAGGTATTTAATTACTGCAATTTTTTATTTTTATTTCCACGAACTAGGGTCGGTGCCAATTTGATTTTGTTGTAGGCACGTGACTCTTAAAATAGGAAATTACAGTTTCTCCACCTTAGTGCCTTTGAGGGAATAAATATCAGCTCATCATCAGTAAAAGCAAGGAAAATTGCCGCACAACCATGGAGACACAGTGATCATAATACCCACACGAAAATGTTATTAATTGTTTTAAAAAAAAGTCGGTAAGTTTTTAATGACACCCCAGATTAACCCTTTCGCTGCTATTCAATCTCCGGAAACCTTCTCCTCACATGCGGCGAAAATGTTAAAATGCGTTTCCTGGGCCCATGGAGCAGGTACTTCCAGGATGGGTGTGGTACACCGTCCGAAGGGTCACTAATCCGCGACCCTTTCCTCGACGAACTCACCCTCGCAGGACCGTCTCATCGGCCCTACAAGCGGGGGCCCTACCTCCCGAAAAGTGACCGCTCTGACTGCATTTTGAAAATCAACCAATCAATCCGATCATCACAATATGATTGTTTTCATCGCTCTCCTGCCAATCAAGCAATCAAGTACGTCTTTGAACCGTGTCTCTGCGATAAAAAATAACGATTTTGTTAACTTTGAAACAAAACGTGGCTGCGGACCACCGGAAAACGGCCATTATAACAAAGTTAACAAAATCGTTATTTTTCATCGCAGAAACACGGTTCAAAGACGTACTTGATTGCTTGATTGGCAGGAGAGCGATGAAAACAATCATATTGTGATGATCGGATTGATTGATTGATTTTCAAATTGCAGTCCGAGCGGTCACTTTTCTGGAGGTAGGGCCCCCGCTGGTAGGGCCGATGAGAAGGTCCTGCGAGGGTGAATTCGTCGAGGAAAGGGTCGAGGATTAGTGGGTCCCTTCGAAGTGCTTCGGTGAAAGTGCTGACCGCATGGCAGGGAGGAAGAAAAAGTACGTCCACCGCAGTCTACCGTGCGGACGTACTAGGTACGTCCACAGCAGTGAAAGGGTTAAAGCCTTGCCACTCCAGTAAAAACAAAACACACAAGAATAAGTTTTTCGGTGGCACCTCCAATTCGACGGAGTCCACTTGCTTAACAACGTGAAGACTACCGACCTCAGAGCATCCACCACGCGCCTCCTTGCCGAAAGCAATCTTGTCGTAAGTCTAGCAAGTTAAGTAAGCGAAACTGTGAGGAAGAAGGAAATGGGTCCAGTTCAAAGGCGACGCGTGACTGAAATGCGGAAAGATATCACGATTGCAATTGCCACGATGAGCTTATCGCGAAAGGAATGGAGATCGATCACCATGGTCAACTGATTACACGAATTTCGTTCTCTTTTTTATCATTTATCCGCCTTACCACCGAAAACCGCACTAATTTGGCTCTTAAAATCGGGGTTTTTGAATGAGTTGACAGTTAAACATGCACGAATATCCACGTCCTGTGTAAGAGCAACCCATGTCGGCGGTAGGCGAACCCGCGACCTCCTCTGTGACAGGCGAGGACTTCATCAAGGCCAGCAAATATTAAAATTTTAGAATTAATTTTTCTAATAAATAATTTCTCATCTAATATCATAAAAAATTACGTAAAAATAAGTAAGGTTAATAGAGGTGAACTTGTGCCCTATTCAACTGAAGAGTATGGTTTATCACATACCAAGAACTACATTGCGTTTCTTTCCGCAGACTACGAAAATCGGATTTGCTAGTTGATACACACTTATCATATTTTAGCCTTTGAACGCCCCAAAATTAAAAACAAATGCGATGCAACGCGATCTAGAAGAAGGAACAGATTTCCCTGAAAAGAATTCGTGAAATTCACTAGCCTTGCAGCTTATTGATCTGTGTTGAGTTCTACGCTCACCTATCGAAACTAACTTCCGTTTCGCAACAGTGCTGAGAGATATTTTATTGCCAAAATGCTCACATTTTAACTTATTCCGGCAGATCTTGCCATAAAAAATTCGCTATGAGCTGAAAAGGAATAAATGTTACCATTAATATAGTTTATGGAGAATATATCCCTCCAATCTGAGAAACCATGCAGTCATTTTAATCGTGCTGAGACCCTTACTAATTAGTGGTTTCCCTTTCCCTCAACCGTCACCCACTCCCACCCCCGCCTATGCTCACAAACGTGGGAAATTTTGTACTCGGTTAATGTCCTTTGTATCCTTTCCTCTCTCCCCTACCTCTTGATTACCCCCCACCCACTACTCTGGTTTATATATAGGAAGAATCTTCATTGTACTCATCGCCGGATGATGACGCAGTGCGTCGAAACCATGGTCGCGTGTTAATAAATATGTGGAAAAACAAAGTAAAAAATTTTTCATTCATCATGAGCAACTTCCATAAAGTAACGCCTCAGACTATCAACTTGATATAGAGGTTAACTGCGAGATGAGCAAGTTCTCTCGTCGAAAAAGCTGTCACGGACAAAAAGCGGCGGTGTTCTGAGTGGGTATTCGGCTACCTTTGGGTAAGGTAGACCATTTAAATGATACCGAAACCTGTTAAGATACCGTTACTTGGCGACTGGGAGCCGCCAACAATTATGCCTCTCATCACCCGGGGGAGAGGGCAGCAGCTCTTCTTCACATGTGCGAAGGTGGAGACCATACTGGTCGGTACAGCGACACACATTTCACTACGGGCGTGGTAACATTTACTTTAACGGCTATAGTACTGCCATGTGGAAGGCAAGGGGAAACCACCACATTATCATCCCGAGGAGTCGCAGCTACTCCAACTCAATTTATATAATGACACGATGGAATTCTCTCGGGTTAAATCGGAGGTAAACTAGTCCCCCATTCGGATCTCCGAGCGGGGACTACTCGAGAGGGTACATCGGTCAAAGGTGATAGAATAGTACGGATAGGAACATGGGACGTCAGATCACTTCGTACCTGCGGTAGGCTAGAGAACTAAAGGGTGGAGATGCGAAGAATGAACCTCAACGCATTAGGCATCAGCGAAATTTTGGAGTGGAAGCTACATAATGATACACGCATGATCACTAAATAGTAATGTTGGAGTAGGGATAATGCTTAGAAAAATTGCCGATGTGCGTGTTAAAAGCTACCTGCAGTTTAATGAAAGGATAGTAATGATGAAGATAGATACTAAACCCGTAGCTACTGTAGTCGTGCAGGTTTACAAGCCTATATCAGAATATGAACTAGTACTCCACTCTACTTATACAGCTACTCCACTCAATTTATATAATGACACGATGGTATTCTCTCGGGTTAAATATTCCGGAGGTAAACTAGTCCCCCATTCGGATCTCCGGGCGGAGACTACTCGAGAGGGTACATCGGTCAAACGAGATAGAAAGTTACGGATAGGAACATGGAACGTCAGATCACTTCGTACCTGCGGTAAGCTAGAGAACTTGAAGGTGGAGATGCGAAGAATGAACCTCGATGTATTAGGCATCAGCGAAATGAAATGGCCCCAGGAAGGAGACTTTTGGAGCGGAAGCTACAGAATTATACACACAGGATCGCTAAATGGTAATTCTAGAGTAGGCATAATGCTTAGAAAGAGTGCCGGGATGCGTGTTAAAAGCTACCTGCAGTTTAATGAAAGGATAGTAATGATGAAGATAGATACTAAACACGTAGCTACTGTAGTCGTGCAGGTTTACAAGCCTACATCAGAATATGAAGATGAAGAAGTATAAGATGTCTACCAAGATATAGCGGAAGTTAACAAGCGGGTAAGAGGGGGAGAAAATCTAATTATTTTAGGTGACAGGAACGCCGTCGTCGGCGAAGGTCAAGACCGAATAATAACTGGGAAATATGGGTTAGCTAACCGAAATGAAAGAGGAGAAAGGCTACTGGAATTCTTCACGGAGCACAGGCTAGTCGTTGCCAACACTTTATTCGAAAATCCGCTGCTAATAAATATTACGGTCTAGACGATTCTGTTACTCGTAACGCCGTAAGGTTATATTTTCCCACGCCATATCCGAAGAATTTCGAGACGTATTCATAAACGCGGCATTATAAACACCTTTCTTAATATAATATGCAGGGGAACAAAATAAAAAAATGCGAAAGCCTGCCCCGGTCTCCCCTACCTACTAAGCAGAGAGTTTAAACTAATTTTAACATTTTATGCAAAAAAACTCCATTTGCCAAAGAAATATGTGGTAAATTCACGATTTTTCAAATTTTCATTTTCTTTTATGACGGATAATAATTTTGTTCTTATATTTTGGGGGGCTCCGGACCCCCCGGACCTCCCCTGGCTACGCCACTGCCCCGCGTTACCTGATGTCTGCTCCGTGTGAATTCGTTTAGTGTAGTTTACGAAATCTCACCCGGGGAAATTCGGGGGAACTGTAACGTGTAAAATGGCTAAGAGTAAGAATGCTAATAGCAGCGTCGGAAAAAATAAAACTTCCAGGGCAGGGCATATTCCAATGGAATATGCCCTGGATCCAAATCAGACACATATGAATAAAATTTTGTATTATTGGCAACCACACTTTATTTATTTTTTAAAATTGTATTCCCAAACCACCGAATACAGCTCACCTAGGCCATGTTATATCAGGGTATTCGACAAATCTAACAATTAAACGTACACGAACAACCATGCCCTGAATAGGGGAAACTTACACACGCGGGACTCGAACGTAAGACCTTATGTTCGGCAGTCGTGGACAATACCCGGCCGCCACCGATGCCGGCACTTCAGGAGTCCATTTATTTTTCAATGAAAATGGCAATTGCACCGAGTATTATCACACTTATCTGTATCAAAAAATTTTTTCCTTAACTTTCTCTAACACCATTAATGATAAAATACTGCTCAGAGTATAGATCAAATGTATACGATGCAATAAGGCATTTATCTAACGTTTCAGTTTATTTAAAAATATCATCAGGGCTCAGAACTGTTCAATCACTTCGATTCCCAATTGGGGATACAGCAGCCCACTGAAAGGGCGTAGCGTCGACGTAGCCAACATAAGAAGAAACTAAATGCCGGGCACCGGCACACTTGATGGAAAATTCCTTCCTCGTAACACTTTTCTAACCACATTGTCTTGCGACGGTACACATTAATAATAAGAAAATACATAATATAACCAATCCAACTAATATAACCAGCTAATTTAGGAATATCAAGTTCCCGAAGGCGAGGAATTTTCTTAATTGCTAAATTCGAGCGTGAAAGCGTGTGATATGGCGTCAGTCGCACAGTTGATGCTTGTCTATTTTCACGCCGAGGTACGGTAAGACCTCTACAGGAGTTGAAACAAATTTGATTATGATTTTCTGCTGTTTAGGCTGATGCCCACGTCATCAACCAGGAATTTCACTATATCAAACACTAAGGTCCTTGGAGTATGCTGGTCGCAGGTGAAGACAATTAACCAGTCGTCTAAGTAAGGTACGAGGACAGTCTGGAACCAGGAATATACTTCGTGGCCACCGCTCGCGCCCACCGCTGCATGGTAGCAGGAGCAAGACAGTGGCCCATAGGAAGCCTTGTAAAACCGAAGTATTTATCATTGCACGCATTTCCATAAAACCGCCAGTGGCCTGCACGAACAGAGCGCTGGTAAAATGCGTCTTAGAGGTCGAGCTCGCAGACAAAGGCGTTTAACTGAATTATGCTGACCGCCTGGGTGGCGTATTTCAGGCGGGATTTTGGCCTATAATAAAATTCGGTCCATGGACTCAAGTCGTGAATTGAACGGCAACCACCAGAGGACTTAGGGATTAAATTCGCTTTAAACCCACACTTCGGTATTTCACGTATCAAAATTCTGCGGGACACCATTGATTCTAGAACTGAAATTAACTCTTCTGAGGGCGTTGATCTTAAGAAAACAAAGAGTATTTGTGGGTTTTGGGATGTTTGCACCGGACAATACCAAATCAAGCACTGATTCATCGCCATTTGGGTATATCTTCACCCTGGGTAAATTTCGAATTCAACACTCACCGCCAGCTGTTGTTACGGAGGGCGAGCCAGTAGCTCCTCCAGCGGAAGGGTGTCTGGTCCGTCGACAGGAGCTACGTATCCGAATCCGGGTCCCCGGAAACGGTGTCCTCCGGGGCGTCAACGTGATAAGGGTCCACGGGTGATCCACTGCGCTGAGTTGAGAATGAAGCAGTGTCCTCGTCGTCACTGTTGTATATGAGAAATCACGAATTAGAGACGGATTATATTTAGAGTTAGCATTTTTTAAGTCAGTGGTCGTAGGCCTGTTCTCATTCTACACAGATTGACTGTTACACAATAATGTTTCATAATTTCTTTGCTACCTTATTATGTTCCTAGATATATTTTTAAGCCATAACTATGTATACATGCTTAAAACGTGTACAAAATCAATTTCATATTCGTAATATAATATATTAAAATATCCCCCCTAATTACTGGACATAAGGAACAATTACTGTCTAATTTTCGCAAAAATTCCAAGTTCTCGGAAAAATATAAGTTTTCTTTATATTTCAATATTATGTACGGAATATGTGACGTCGAAAACTGTTATACTCCAAAATTCAAACAAATTACATGAAATTTAATAATTAACATCACCTTTGAAGCATTTGGCCCCAACGTGTGGTGGTCCTGTGGCACAACTTGGGATTCAGGGATGGGAAGGAGACCAGAGGAGTGGTCTCCGATATCAGCTCATGTTGTGTCAGAGGAATGCCGTGGCTGGACCTGGGGCCAGGGTCTGGAACTACGGTTGCAGCGCTGGCAGCGGCTAGATGTCTCTGACCATCCCCAGGGCCCTGGACTCAGTAATGGGATCAAGGGGGATAGGGAGCATGGAGGGTGGCTCTTCCGACGTAGGCGGCTGGACTCGCGTGTTGAGCAGGCTGGATGGAAAGGAGGACATGTGAGATCCCGATGGGGATGTCTTGGGGACAAAGGTCGGAGAAGGCGACTCTTTTCATGGTGAGCGAGAGCGGCTTCGTCAAATCCTGTGCTACCTTTATGACCCATGGTGGCTGAGAGTGTATTAGCCGCAAGTGCTGAAGACGCGAGCGTATGGTCAGTGTGAAATGACGTCCCCTCCCGTGCTAGCTTTCTGGACCATTGTGGCTGCGAGCGTATTACCCGCTAGTGGTAAAGACGCGAGCTTGCTGCGAGCGTATCAGCCGCTAGTGCTGAAGACGCGAGCGTGTGGTCAGTGTGAAATGACGTCCCCTCCCGTGCTATCTTTCTGGACCATTGTGGCTGCGAGCGTATTACCCGCTAGTGGTAAAGACGCGAGCTTGCTGCGAGCGTATCAGCCGCTAGTGCTGAAGACGCGAGCGTATGGTCAGTGAGAAATGACGTCCCCTCCCGTGCTAGCTTTCTGGACCATTGTGGCTGCGAGCGTATTACCCGCTAGTGGTAAAGACGCGAGCTTGCTGCGAGCGTATCAGCCGCTAGTGCTGAAGACGCGAGCGTATGGTCAGTGTGAAATGACGTCCCCTCCCGTGCTAGCTTTCTGGACCATTGTGGCTGCGAGCGTATTACCCGCTAGTGGTAAAGACGCGAGCTTGCTGCGAGCGTATCAGCCGCTAGTGCTGAAGACGCGAGCGTGTGGTCAGTGTGAAATGACGTCCCCTCCCGTGCTAGCTTTCTGGACCATTGTGGCTGCGAGCGTATTACCCGCTAGTGGTAAAGACGCGAGCTTGCTGCGAGCGTATCAGCCGCTAGTGCTGAAGACGCGAGCGTATGGTCAGTGTGAAATGACGTCCCCTCCCGTGCTAGCTTTCTGGACCATTGTGGCTGCGAGCGTATTACCCGCTAGTGGTAAAGACGCGAGCTTGCTGCGAGCGTATCAGCCGCTAGTGCTGAAGACGCGAGCGTGTGGTCAGTGTGAAATGACGTCCCCTCCCGTGCTAGCTTTCTGGACCATTGTGGCTGCGAGCGTATTACCCGCTAGTGGTAAAGACGCGAGCTTGCTGCGAGCGTATCAGCCGCTAGTGCTGAAGACGCGAGCGTATGATCAGTGTGAAATGACGTCCCCTCCCGTGCTAGCTTTCTGGACCATTGTGGCTGCGAGCGTATTACCCGCTAGTGATAAAGACGCGAGCTTGCTGCGAGCGTATCAGCCGCTAGTGCTGAAGACGCGAGCGTGTGGTCAGTGTGAAATGACGTCCCCTCCCGTGCTAGCTTTCTGGTCCATTGTGGCTGCGAGCGTATTACCCTTTAGTGGTAAAGACGCGAGCGTGCTGCGAGCGTATCAGCCGCTAGTGCTGAAGACGCGAGCGTGTGGTCAGTGTGAAATGACGTCCCCTCCCGTGCTAGCTTTCTGGACCATTGTGGCTGCGAGCGTATTACCCGCTAGTGGTAAAGACGCGAGCTTGCTGCGAGCGTATCAGCCGCTAGTGCTGAAGACGCGAGCGTATGATCAGTGTGAAATGACGTCCCCTCCCGTGCTAGCTTTCTGGACCATTGTGGCTGCGAGCGTATTACCCGCTAGTGGTAAAGACGCGAGCTTGCTGCGAGCGTATCAGCCGCTAGTGCTGAAGACGCGAGCGTATGGTCAGTGTGAAATGACGTCCCCTCCCGTGCTAGCTTTCTGGACCATTGTGGCTGCGAGCGTATTACCCGCTAGTGGTAAAGACGCGAGCTTGCTGCGAGCGTATCAGCCGCTAGTGCTGAAGACGCGAGCGTATGATCAGTGTGAAATGACGTCCCCTCCCGTGCTACTTTTCTAGACCATTGTGGCTGCGAGCGTATTACCCGCTAGTGGTAAAGACGCGAGCTTGCTGCGAGCGTATCAGCCGCTAGTGCTGAAGACGCGAGCGTATGGTCAGTGTGAAATGACGTCCCCTCCCGTGCTAGCTTTCTGGACCATTGTGGCTGCGAGCGTATTACCCGCTAGTGGTAAAGACGCGAGCTTGCTGCGAGCGTATCAGCCGCTAGTGCTGAAGACGCGAGCGTATGGTCAGTGTGAAATGACGTCCCCTCCCGTGCTACTTTTCTGGACCATTGTGGCTGCGAGCGTATTACCCGCTAGTGGTAAAGACGCGAGCTTGCTGCGAGCGTATCAGCCGCTAGTGCTGAAGACGCGAGCGTATGATCAGTGTGAAATGACGTCCCCTCCCGTGCTAGCTTTCTGGACCATTGTGGCTGCGAGCGTATTACCCGCTAGTGGTAAAGACGCGAGCTTGCTGCGAGCGTATCGGCCGCTAGTGCTGAAGACGCGAGCGTATGGTCAGTGTGAAATGACGTCCCCTCCCGTGCTAGCTTTCTGGACCATTGTGGCTGCGAGCGTATTACCCGCTAGTGGTAAAGACGCGAGCTTGCTGCGAGCGTATCAGCCGCTAGTGCTGAAGACGCGAGCGTATGGTCAGTGTGAAATGACGTCCCCTCCCGTGCTAGCTTTCTGGACCATTGTGGCTGCGAGCGTATTACCCGCTAGTGGTAAAGACGCGAGCTTGCTGCGAGCGTATTAGCCGCTAGTGCTGAAGACGCGAGCGTATGATCAGTGTGAAATGACGTCCCCTCCCGTGCTACTTTTCTAGACCATTGTGGCTGCGAGCGTATTACCCGCTAGTGGTAAAGACGCGAGCTTGCTGCGAGCGTATCAGCCGCTAGTGCTGAAGACGCGAGCGTGTGGTCAGTGTGAAATGACGTCCCCTCCCGTGCTAGCTTTCTGGACCATTGTGGCTGCGAGCGTATTACCCGCTAGTGGTAAAGACGCGAGCTTGCTGCGAGCGTATCAGCCGCTAGTGCTGAAGACGCGAGCGTATGGTCAGTGTGAAATGACGTCCCCTCCCGTGCTACTTTTCTGGACCATTGTGGCTGCGAGCGTATTACCCGCTAGTGGTAAAGACGCGAGCTTGCTGCGAGCGTATCAGCCGCTAGTGCTGAAGACGCGAGCGTATGGTCAGTGTGAAATGACGTCCCCTCCCGTGCTAGCTTTCTGGACCATTGTGGCTGCGAGCGTATTACCCGCTAGTGGTAAAGACGCGAGCTTGCTGCGAGCGTATCGGCCGCTAGTGCTGAAGACGCGAGCGTATGGTCAGTGTGAAATGACGTCCCCTCCCGTGCTAGCTTTCTGGACCATTGTGGCTGCGAGCGTATTACCCGCTAGTGGTAAAGACGCGAGCTTGCTGCGAGCGTATTAGCCGCTAGTGCTGAAGACGCGAGGGTATTGTCAGTGTGAAATTGCGTCCCCTCCCGTGCCAGCTCTCTGAACCATAGTGGCTGCGAGCGTATTACCCGCTAGTGCTAAACGAAGGGGAAGGATATTAGGATTTTTGGATAGAATGAAAGGTAGTTGGTCTTATTGTGCATGAAGAGGGATGCGCATGATGTACGGGGAGGATCCATGATTCCTTCTTAATCACTCCATGGAAACCTACATAAATCGGTAGAATATTTTAATAATAGTGAAAGTTAGTTAACACAGAATACAGTCTTCCGGCAGGATTTTTTACAGGTATCAAATATCATTTTCAGGCAGTGTTTACAAGTATCAATTCTTCTTTAAAACATTAACATACAAGTTCCTATTCTACCCACATGCAGCATAATAGTTTTGACTCTGTCTAAGACTTAGATATTTATGAGGTAGAACACGAGATTTGGTGATCTTTGGTTATGATTTGGTGTATTCTCAATTTAGATGCGTAAAGCACTGATAATACTTACCGCTCGCGGTCTAGAGGCAAATCTTTTTTTAGTACCCTCGTTGAAGATATCTTGATTGTAGTCACTATGAATATTTAGCCACCTGTATCAAGAGAAAATTATGATATAGTAATAATATTCACATTCTTGTTTCCGTTTTCTAAATTGCAGAATGCATATTGCGTACGTTAAATTAGCAAAAAGGCGAAAAAGATTGAAAAGGACAATAAAGTTTTTTCCTATATTTTTATTGCCTTAATGGAAAGATTCCTTTCCCTTGGGCTACAACCTTATCGCGGTGGGAAGGCTCCAAGAACCAAAAAATACCCTTATCCCCCTCACTTAGGGTATTTACTTGCTCTTCATCATCCGAGTCTTCGTCGGATCGATCAATATTTCTGATTACCTCCTCCTCCTCTAGAATATCCTCGAGAGGGCACGTTGGCGTATAAAGCGCGCCAATCTTCGAAAACCAAGGATTTCAGTATTGTGCGTACATTCTTGTCTGGAATGGCCTCGTGTATTCTTACAATGTAGTTTTGACTGTCGATAGTGCGAGTTTTCAAAGGTCTAGGTAATGAAGCTAATTTAAATATAGATCGGCAAGAGGAACTACGTCAACGTCAAGACGTACAAAGTATGCTGCGCGACCGTGTATATCATCCTTTGCTATTCTTGAATGGCCTCGCTTATTCTTACAATGTCATTTTTTCTGTCAAAAGCGCGAGTTTTTCAAGCAAAAAGTATTGCAGCAATTGTTTTTAGATTGGCAAGGAAACCCGACCCCCGGGGCGTATACATTACGCCGCACAACCAGCCTCGTATCAACAGTGTGCCTTTAAATTTTTATTACCTATAAATGCACGAGCTTGAACTAATTTCTACAAATAAAGATAAATTTCAACAAAAATCAAGTATTATCGTATAAATGCATACATCGTGGACAGAGTACGCCACGCTCCCGGTCGTGTAAAAATATCAGGCATGCCCGCTCGAGGGTTAAATGCCTTTAGTAAGAAATTGACAACATGGACGAAATACAATATAAAATAAAATTGTAATGTCACGATAAATTGAAAAGAAGTTAGATACTGTGCTCACTAGAATAAAGAGAACAGGGACGTAATGTAATATAAAATAAAACGGTAATGTCACGAATTGGTAATGGCAAATTGAAAAAAAGCTACAAATAGTGCTCACCATAATATGCCTTGAAGGAACGGAATAAAATGTAATTTTCGAAAACTATTCTCACCAACACGAAGGCACAAGTGGTACTATGGAACTGGCGTCGGAAGAGAATGAACACAATAAAACCCTATTGTAGGGGAAGGCGACGAAACGGAATCGTTACGGGACGCGAATGCGCGTCCATAGGCTTCCTGGCAAAACACTCCGGACGCGTATTCGCGTCCGCCGGCTTGATTGTGTTAAAAGACCAACGCCCGTTAAAATGACAGGTGAGGCGTTTCTATTTCACTTGTAATGGTAACGCGAGCTTTTTATCAAGAAATCACTGCATTGCTTTACGTCTTGCCATTTTGATGTTGCAATATGATGACTTTCTTAGACAAACGTAACTTCCTCCATGACTGTCAGCACGAATTCCAAAAGGTAGATCATGCGAACCACAGATAGCGTTCTTCCTTCGCGACGTTATAAAATCTGGCGACGTTTTTTTCTATATTTTAAGAAAGCTCTCGAGACTGTACCTCACATAAACTTTCATACAAATTACAGCCATTCGGATTAAACGAAACAGTTTTAAACTGGATAGGATACTTTCTCAGTGATCGTAAAAAGAAGTAGTTCTTGACGGTATTACCTCTGACGTTGTATATGTTACATTTGATGTTCCACGAGAAAGCGTAAAAGGGCCCCTGTTGTTCATTACATACATTAATGATCTCGTTCCCGTATTAGATTTAAAATACGTTTATTTGCTGACGACGCGGTCATTTATCGCGAAATTAGTGATCACTCTGACAATGAAATTCTATTATCTGACCTAAACTACGTTCAATTATGGAGCCCGGAGTGGGGATTGGAACTTAATATGAGCAAATGCATGGCGGTACATTTCTTCCGGAATTTTCCCAACTCTAACCATGTTTATGCAGTGGATGGTATTAAAATAAAGGCAACAGACGAAGTGAAATACCTGAGAGTTACGATAACCTCGAACCTCACATGGGGAACGCATAAAAAGAATATTTGCGGCATAGCCCTGAAGAAATTAGGATTCGTCAAGCGTATTGTGGGAATATTTTCGCATGAAAAAGCAAAAGAAAGTTGCGATTTCGTACTCGTCCGACTGCATCTTGAATATGCAGCGAGCGTATGGGATCAGAATGGATTGAATCAGGATGCAGAAAGACTTAATCCGCGAACTGAATAAAATACAAAGGAAGACTGTACGTATCGTCAAAAACTGTAAGGGGCGTACAGACAGTGTTACCCAAATTTTATGCGAATGAGGCTGGGAGCCGCTGGAGACTCGGAGGCTGCACGATAGCCTTAGATAGCTTGAACAATTGCGAATGGATATCTTTAAGGGCGACATGGGGAACATAATATTAGAGCCACACTATATTTCCAGGTGCGACAGAAGCGATAAATTAAGCGAAATGTTTTGCTGAACGGATAGATATGGTAATTCGAGTTTCCCCCGAACCATGAAGGACTTTAATAAACGCTAGTCCAAACTTCTTTAGAGTTCTTCATTTTTTGCAGCTGTAAAAAACTGGTGTCCTAACACCCCCTGCCACACGCCTTTTAGGCGGCTTAAGGGGTATTATGTAGATGTAGTTGCAGATGAAGTATTGCGGGTTCGAACAAAAATTACCATTGTATCACTGCATCCAGGTAACCATTACCCTGACCATTCCAGTGTTAAGAAATCTGTCACGGTCTCCGCCGCGATTTCTGTGCATGCCCACCAGCTGAGGGAAAATTTTAGTTACAGGGACTCTTCGCGATCCGACTTGCGTCCGAAAAAACAGGCTCTGGCGTCCCGCAGACCTCTGACCCCCTACTCCCCCTCCTCGCCTCCCCTCCCGGGAGCCCTCCCAACCCGGCGACGTGCGCAGTCTGAACAACCAAGGGGGCGACAGAACTGTAATATATCGTTTAGAAAACCTCTAGTTTTGATTTTCTGGAGCCCCAGTGGTCCAACGGCCTATCCAACATAGAGGCGCTGGTGTAGCCTGTTTTTCTGGGCAGTCTGCTGGGCAGTAATAAACTGGGGGCTGCCATATTGAATCTCGTTGTAAACAAAGGTGGTATTGAGGCTTATTGATAGATATTAGTGTTAACTGCAGACTTTTTATTGCTGACATTGTCCCTTACGATTTTGGAAGCTGCTTGAAGAAGGCTACGAGACTCAATGATCTTGACTATTGCTAAATTGCGTGGGTATGAAATGTATTTGGAGATGAAAATGTGAGTAATTCTGTTTCCTCCATTATTCCATTTTGATTTCAACCTGTGATTAGCTAACTTTTTCTCATGTTTTCAAAATTTCATGGTGTCTTGTATTCCTTATATTTCAATGTATTTTTCATTGTACTTGCAGTACTTGTAGTGTTCAAACTACTCATTTATCGCTACTGCTTCGCTTTGGTTTGTTTAACCTTACCATTTTGTTGGTTATGTATGTAATTTGCTATTTCAACTCTGTCCTTCCAACTGTTTAATTGTCATTAATTGAGCATTATTCATTAAGTGTTCTACGATATTTACATTTCTTAAAACTTTAATGTCTTTTATTTTGAAGTAAGAACCTATATACTACATTGTTGTAAAATATTCTTCGCTTTTCTCGTTTTCCACATTTGGAATGCTTTCTTTCGTATAAGTGATGGTTATTAACTTATAAGAACCTTTCATTTTAAGACTACTCTGCCAAGATATGTTGTATATCTTAATGGGTACTCATCATGAACAACTTTATACGAAATAATGTCCTTTCATAATTAAATAATTATCTTCCATGAAATGATATCCAAACTTGCATACTTATTTCTAGTGAAGTGTTGTTATGGTCTATGGTTTCAGAATTAGCATTATATTCCCTGTACCAGAGCTATTGCGAGATACATCTACCTCAAAGAAAATTGGGTCACCCTCATTGTCTATAACTATCGTGTGTTTACTTAAGTAATGGAATCTTACTCCTATTACGCAAAGACTGCTCATATCTTATTGCAACGTACTGCTGTCATTGATATTTGTTGCTTGTGAATCTCATGTGCTTGTAAAATTGTTAACTTCCACAGATTTCATCTATAGAATGCCATATTTAAATTGTTATTGTTGTATTTCTTTTACCAGTTATTGTATCAATAAATACCAACGTCCACTGAACTAAGTTTCCATGATCATTATTCTTACCAACCACCAGATCGTCAGTTGACCTTGTACATTAATCTTATATTATGGTTACTAGTTAAGTAACCTGGGGAAGTTCATCGGGATGATTTTCCTACATTCATTTCTTTTAAGTTTCTCGCAATTGCAGTAGCATTATTAAACCTGAACAGCATGCCCTATCGTGACGCGTAAAAAAAGTTTGAAACGCGCTGAGATGGGCATTCAAACTTCGCGGCAGCCTTGGACCACTGGCATAGATGGCACTGATGTATCAAAACCTATACACATTATCCTTAGGGGTTTGTCGCCCCCTTGGTTTGAACAGACACGCTCCGACGCAGTCCTCTCCGCCATGCCTCCCACTTCGCCCGCATCGGGTCCCATTTTAGTGCAGCCAGCTGTTTCTCTCTCGATGGCGTACATCGCCATATGGCTGCAGAGTGGATTTTGTCTTCCTCTCCCAAGTTTATGGGTGAAAGCAGCAGAATATTTATTTTGAAATGACAGGAGTTATATTTTTGTTTTGTTTTATTTTATCTTACAAAGTGTGGTAAGATGAAGAGTAAATGTTTTCGCGGAGTGTGACCTGAGTGAGCGTGTTTTAACTTTGAGGAAACTTCATGATTGGAGGCATAATTGTGAATTGGGGAAACTCCTTACTATTCCCAGAATGTTGGTGAATTTATATTAAATCCTGGTGAAAATAAAACTTGTATCTGTTATACTTCATCTCGTCATAAAAGGTGGTGACTTATCTTCCTTGGTGGTGCATCTAATGCATGCACCTGGCGCTCTATTAATAAAAATATAAATATAAATTGTCTACCTCTCAACCAAGGTTTTGGAGAACCGCCCCATCTCTACCTACGTTCACCAGGTCTGGGCTATGCCTAGGTAACATACAAGTTCAATTCAGTAACTCGCATAACTTGTCATTGTGGGATTTTGCGTCGCAAATACTCATCTATACGCATTTTAATTTAGAGTATTAAGCTATTTTATAGAATACTTTTAAGGGGACATCGCTTGAGTTAAACGAGCGATACGCCGCACAGTGGTCTGAGATGCCCTTTTCGGCGGACAAAAGTCGATTTTTCGATTGCGTTCAAACCATCCAAAAATGCTAAATATGTGAAGCTAAAACATCATTCCATTGTGAATAGATCTTTATATCTTCCTTTACTGCCCATTTTTCGAATTACAGGAGTGATTTTTAGCGAAAGTTGTTTGAGTGTAATTTCTCAAATTTTTGACGGCTTTTTAACTTGATAAATACCATAACCAATTGCCATTTTTTTGTTTTCTTTTGAGTTTATTTCAGCAAACTCACCTTTTTTATGATCCATAAACCTAATTATTAATGTTATGAAAGCGTCCGGGGTGTCAGGATAGCGCGCTATAATATCATATGCAAATATTTTTTTTAATTATGCACAGTTAGAGATATAAAAAAAACCACGCTCTACCACTGTGTTCTCATGTAATAGGATGCAAAGAAAATACTATCCTTGAAGCAATTTAGAAAGAATTATCTACCTTTAGTTGCCTTTTTTAAATTTATAAGCCGAAATGTGTTACAGAGACGCCTGGCTATCCTAACGCCATGGCGCGCTATCTCTCGGCAAATCGCTTTCGCTGATAAAATCCTCCGTTTTGAGTCTCTCTATCAGACGCAATTGGTTCATTTATTAGCATTATCAGCACCAATTTTATCCATGCCTAAACACTACATGATTCAGTGACCATATCAGGAACAATATAGCCCATTTGACACGGCTTAAACTAACAATTCGGCTGCCACTAGGCTTCTTCCAGTGTGCGACAACTCCAGCTATTGTTAAGATTCCTCTAATTGTTCAGTGAAAATTGAATACTTATTTTCTATGAACCAGTCTTCGGATATGGCACTCGTGAAGGAATATTTTTTTCAATTTACGAGAGAAGTGGGCCGAGAAGGACAGCGTTCGTTACAAGCATCTATATGAGTACATTTTAAGGTAGGTGAAAGTGATTTAATTCCGAGGTGCAACATACTAAGGTGATTCATTAACCCATAGTTGGCGTATCATATCATTTTTGTGTCTTATTCTAAGGCCACAAGGAAGGTCGAACGTGAAAGATGACAGGAAGCTAAGAATTCAAAACTGGCTGTTTTCTTTCATTACTCGGGCGACACTGAGATGGTAAAAGAGCCGTAGAACAATAAACGTGTTTTTGCAGAACAAAAATATGTGGGTTAATTCAGATATTGATTTTTTTGGCGGGAAAAAATCAAGCCCCATATAACGAGCTCGGAAACTTCTCAACCCTCTACCTCGGGTAAGTTCAATGTTATCGATGGCATATATCATAGCATTTACGTAAATGAGAGTATTACCTATCAAATGATTGATTTTATTTAAGTGTGTAGTCCATTCAGTCGTCCGTGTAAGAATTTTGAAACGTTGTGCGAGCGATCAAAGCGGAGGAGAACCACGGAATTGCTCGACACTTAGACCATATAAGAACTAGACCCGCCATTCCCCACCCCTACCCATATCTCGCCGTGTGGCCAACATCTCCCCTCCGCTCCCTTCCTTCCCCACCCACTTTTAAAGCGACGTGACGTCACGGTTGGGACGCTCATCGTCGTAGCGCATAGCTACGAATCGGGATTCACTGTATCACTGCGGTATTCTGACAATTTTCTTCGCGATTTTTCAATTAGAAGTACTAATATTTATTGCGTTATGTACAAGAAGTATTCTCTCAGCCATGGTTGGATTGGTGAACTTACAATTAATGAACAGTGGCATTTTTCGGCATTGGCAGCGACGAAAAAATATTGTGGCAGTAAAATGAAGACAAAGCCCTTTGTAAACTTCCGCAGATTTTTTTCTTATCTCGTTAGCGATCTAGCATCATTCGGAACATCGTTATAAAAACATGAAATCTTGCACAAAAATTGTAAACGGGTGGAATTTTATATAGGAAAAGGGTCATGGTGTAAAGAATTTGCCGGTCGTCCACGAAGTAACGCGGCAACGCCTTCGCATATAGTAATTTTTAAACGGTCAATTATGCGATGCAAATTGAACTGCGCGCTAGCGCTACTAAAAAGGGATGTCAACAAGTCAGAATTCATATTATTTAGGTAAGTAATTTAGTTATTTCATAAATGCATAATTTTTTACTTAGCAGACAGCTCTCGTGTTATTTATATTTTGTGATGGTGGAAAAAGGTCTAGCGCCGGCATTGCAAGTGACACCCACGATTTACATACGCTACAGAAAATTCTGGGAATAAATAATACCTATTAACATATTTATAATTAGAAAGAAAGAGAGGATTGGATTAAAATAATTTTAGAGATAAATTTGCTTTAAAAAAATCAATTATATATATTCATTGAATAACTTAATAAATAAATTCTTGTAATTTTGTACGTATGTATTTTTAAAAACTCTTTATGACATAATTTATTTTTTAGATTTTTGTCATAATGCGTAACAAAAGAGGATGCAAATTCAAAGATCATTTAAGAAGTGAATCACATTTCATTTAAAAAATCCAGGAGCGATTACTTTGTCTAATGTGTGAAATGTACGGGTAGTTTTCTATTTTTCACGGCAGTAGGAATGGTATTTCAAAGCACTTGGAGACGCAAGAGCATAAAAGATATTTAAATACTTCTGCATCTTCCTCCAAAATACAGAAATTTATAATAAAAACGAAGAAAAGAAACTTGCATCAGCAGAAGGATGTCTTTCCATGCCATTTTTCAGAGTCATTCCTTCAGATCTAAGGCCTGTACATTAGGGCGGATCGCAAAAATCGATTTTTTTCAAATCCATCTGGCCCAATGAAAAAAAGTTGTGGGACCGATCAAAAATAAGGCCTGAAAAATTTGAGACCTGTACGTGAACCCCTGACCCTCGCTCAAATGCAATTTAGGGGGGGAGGGTCAAAATTCGAAAAATATAATATTCAATGGTCATTCCCTATAGATTTTGCCGAGTTACTGCCCTTCTAGGACAAAAATTTCGTGCACTTTGACGTATCTGCCACCGTTTAGCCACACGAGTAAAAATTAGATACACAGAATTAAAAAGGATTTGATTGTGATGGAACCAAGCGAATACCGCCCAAAAAGGAGGCATCATCCCTTTGCTAAAAGCATAATTCCAACATCCCTTGCAGTGTGGGTAGAGTCTTCTCGGGATTCCCACCGGGTTAATTTTTCCATAATGGCCAACATTTCAAGCTCCGACTGGGGGCTCATCCTAAGGGATAAATTTTGTTGAACCCCGAAAAGAGTTTACCCATATCATTCGCCGGGAAAGCATCAAATCGTGTTTCATCCCTTACAGTGGTCTATTTGCTAATTGCACTATGTTGACTTGGATTTGCGACATAAACGTTGGGAGGGTAATCTAGGCACCCAATTTGCATTTCCTGCAAGGATGCGTTTGGCGACCAATCCGAGATTTTTTTTAATGCTGGATTTTAATATCGATGTAAAGGACTACCCGCTGATGATATATTGGAGAGAGACTCCGGTTCCTTCGGCTATATCTGAGCTTAGCGCTGTGGTGTTTAAAAATCTATTGATGAAAGCTCAAATTTTAATTTCAATATTCCTTTAATTATTCATACGGACGAGAGATTCGCGAAAGAATTTACCAAAACTTTGTTGACAGCAGCAAAAGACGAGGAATGACACTAACATAAGAAATACAGACTGGAAAGCAGGTAATTGAGTAATTCCTTCGTGATTGTTCCTCACTGGACGATGCTGATACATCAAATATTAGTAAGACTAACGAAGAAAGACGCACTTGGTGTGAATTTTGGTGCATCTGGGGCGTTCGAGAGGGTAGCGGGGAGGGTACGACGGTGGCCTTCACCCTTATTAATCCATTTAGTCACAGCTGTCGGACAATACCGGAATATAAGTGTATAACCTAAGTTCCCGAACCTTCATAGCCACTCGAGAGGCGTCTTCATACACCGTAGTCTCCTTTCCTGCGTGCGCAGATCTAAAAATATTTCATCAATTCTCTAAAAGTTGGTAACATCGATTTGTTTAACGCCGACGAGGCGCCAAATAAGGGACAAGTCGTCTCACTACGCATCGTTTTTTACCTTCTACCATCTTCTGATTTATATTATCAAAGATAAAATACCTCCTAGCAGCATGCGCGGGATGAATTTTGCTGCATTAGAGGCGTGGGAGGGGGAGAAGCGAGCGTGGAGGGGAAGGGATCGGCCTGCGGCTCTGGTATCCGCGACGCTGCGTGGGCGTTGGAATATTTTCTTCGCGGACGCGGACTCAAATTAGGCATTTTGTGGCTAAACGGTGGCAGATACGTCAAAGTGCACGAAATTTTTGTCCTAGAAGGGCAGTAACTCGGCAAAATCTATAGGGAATGACCATTGAATATTATATTTTTCGAATTTTGACCCTCCCCCCCTAAATTGCATTTGAGCGAGGGTCAGGGGTTCACGTACAGGTCTCAAATTTTTCAGGCCTTATTTTTGATCGGTCCCACAACTTTTTTTCATTGGGCCAGATGGATTTGAAAAAAATCGATTTTTGCGATCCGCCCTACTGTACATCACAAGTTATCAAAACGGTTTTGCTGCGCACATGATAAACAACGCCGTTCAAAAAGCTGCTGTTTTGTTGCCCGCAGGTGAGGAAAATATTTTCATTAAAATATATTTCTATTTCTACATTACACTGTGCGTCTTCAAATGCTGAAAGAATTTTGTGAAACTGCGGAAGTCGCATGTATAAGAAAATACTTGGTTACTGTAAAACGCGCTAGTTATCTCTTTCGTCAGCAGTAGATAGAATTTTTAAATTATACCACACCATGAATTCCTACTTTCTATATCAGGTTTAATGTCCTAGAATTGTAGAGGAGAGTTTTGAAAAAGAATCCTCAAATTTAGCTAGAGTTTAAAAACAATCAATCACCTTTTTTTAAAATGCTATTGAAGTTATTGAGGGTGATAAAATTTTGGTAATCGAAGTAGCGAATGAAGTTTAAAATATCTTAATCAAAAGTGGTCAGAAAGTCAAAGCGGTCGACTAAAATCTCTATGACTTTGACCCCCAATATGACTTTCGGAGGTCAAAGTAAATTGTTGTACGAAGAATGAACTGCGTAACCGACTTTGGCACCGTTCAAAACCTATGGTTTGACACGTTGGTTGTCATGATGGCCAGACATTTAACTCTATGACCTTTGACCCCCATTGAGACCTCGGTGGTCAAAAAATCAACAATACGGATCTATTAACTGAAAAATCGACTTTGGCACCCTTCAAAACATATGGTTCGAAACCTGTGTGTCACGATGGCCGGACGTTTACCTCTATGGCCTTTGACCTACGTATTAACTTTGGAGGTCAATTAGTGAATAATACGGGTATTTGGACAATACCAATGACTTGGGTGCCCTATAAAATCCATGGATCGACACCTTTGTTGGTATATGCTATTCTTTTTGCCACCCTTATGACCTTGACGGTGACCTTACTGGGTCAAAGGCTGAATTTTCGTAAATGAAAGTGTTTTTTTCGGGTTTCATGTGTCCGAAAACCCAAGAATTAACATTTTGGTCAATGAAATTCAGACATTTTTCAATATCGATTTTTTACATTAAAACCACATAAGGCAAATTAAAATTTTTGGTTTGGACCCACATTGTGAGGTCAAAAGGTCAAAATTGTAAAATTTTGCTTAAACTCAACAAAACTTAGGACCTTTCCCCGTATAAGTGTGCCAATTCTCATGAATATTGCTCGATGCAAAGTTACTAAAATTACGGGTTAAAAATGACACACGACCGTTGGGACAGTCTTAATATTCATTTTCTAGGAATGTCACCGTTAGGTTAACCTACTAGTAATAAGTAATATTTCTAAAAAAATTTTGCCTTTTTATGGACCCCTCCCTTCATCCTATATGAGATATCGTAGGATTTTACTCCTCGCCTTCTTTCTAATCTCACGTAGGATTTTTCAAAATTCGTATTTTCAGTGTAAATACGTTAATCTAGGCTTAATTGTTTTGGGCTCATAAATAAAACGATTTGTTTAATTATTTTTATTGAAGATTACCGAGATCGCAATAAACTGGTTTTTGCGGAAAAAATTACGTGATACATTCCAGAACCCCTACTTTTTACCTAGAGGGGGTGAAGCCATGGTCTAGGGGGAGGAAAGCCATGGTCTAGGGCGGGAAGCCATGATCTACGAGGGGGGGCAAGCCAAGTTGTGACATTTTAGCATGAAAAAGATGAATTAAACCAACATTATAAGAACATTATAACAGCGCTTTTTTAGTTTATGAGATTATTTCATTGAAAAAATAGTTTTATTTCAGTTACTTAACTTATAATAATACATATCATTTTTCGTTCATGGTTTGAGGAAAATTTGTTGAATACTTTCGTTTTAATTCAGTACTGATTTTGCTTAAACACTTTTGCGATTTTTGCTTCTAGGGGGACAGCTGCTCCCCCTGCCCTTCGCTGGGTACGGTCATGTTTACATATGACATTCTTAATCAATTTATTTAATACGATCGCTTCTCGCTTTATCTTGATTTACTTAGCTTTTTGCGCACAGTCAATGTTATTAAATGCCTTAGTTCATCGTAAAAATATATTTATTAAGTGAATAATCATTTTGCGTGCCCAATATCGTCACTTTTCAGCGACTTTGCAGCGGATGAGCGTTAAAATATCTCAAGCGCGCATACGGAATATCGTCTGCAGTCCCAACCGTGACGTCACGCTCCCTCATCCCACCCACTTCCACGCCGTGCGATGTTGGCCACAGCGTTCCGCCCGAATGGCAGGTCTACTTACTTAAATGGTCTAAGGCTCGACACTTAGACCATATAAGAACTAGACCCGCCATTCCCCACCCCTACCCATGTCTCGCCGTGTGGCCAACATCTCCCCTCGGCTCCCTTCCTTCCCCGCCCACTTTTAAAGCGGCGTGATGACACGGTTGGGACGCTCATCGTCGTAGCGCATTGCTACGAATCGGGATTCACTGTATCACTGCGGTATTCTGACAATTTTCTTCGCGATTTTTCAATTAGAAGTACTAATATTTATTGCGTTATGTATGAGAAGTATTCTCTCAGCCATGGTTGGATTGGTGGACTTACAATTAATGAACAGTGGCATTTTTCGGCATTGGCAGCGACGAAAAAATATTGTGGCAGTAAAATGAAGACAAAGCCCTTGGTAAACTTCCGCAGATTTTTTTCTTATCCCGTTAGCGATCTAGCATCATTCAGAACATCGTTATAAAAGCATGAAATATTACACAAAAGTTGTAAACGGGGGGAAATTTAGAAAGGAAAAGGTTCATGGTGTAAAGAATTTGCCGGTCGTCCACGAAGTAACGCGGCAACGCCTTCGCATAAAGTAATTTTTAAACGGTCAATTATGCGATGCAAATTGAACTGCGCGCTAGTGCTATTAAAAAGGGATGTCAACAAATCAGCATTCATATTATTTAGGTAAGTAATTTAGTTATTTCATAAATGCATAATTTTTTACTTAGCAGACAGCTCTCGTGTTATTTATATTTTGTGATGGTGGAAAAAAGTCCAGCGCCGGCTTTGCAAGTGACAACTACGATTTACGTACGCTACGGAAAATTCTGGGAACAAATAATGCCTATCAACATATTTATAATTAGAAAGAAAGAGAGGATTGAATTAAAATAATTTTAAAAATAAATTTGCTTTATAACAATCAATTATATTTAATATATTGAATAACTTATTAAATCTTTTCATCTAATGTTGTACGTGTGTACTTACACTGTACATACTTCAATTAAATTTTTTTAAACAATTTACGACATAATTTAATTTTTTATATTCTTGTCACCAGGGTTTGGGAGTCCTCCTTGGGGGAAACTCAGGAGGTATTCCTCCAAACTCCTTACCTCCGAAACTCTTGGGAGGAGAACTCTGTTCAGAGGAAATAAAAAAACTCTCAGAGCTTTTTTCTCCTCCAGCATATGTCAAGAGGTGAATGAAAAGGCTTTCCTCCGAAAAGAGTTTCCTCCCAAAAGAGCTAGAGCAATACAAAAAAGTATTTACGGCACATGTGGCAGAGCTCTGGACAGAGTGGAGACATGCGGTCAGTTCTTTCGCCGAAGCACTTCGAAGGGTCGCTAATCCGCGACCAGCTCACCCACGCAGGACCGTCTCCTCGACCCTACGAGCAGGCAGCCTACGTCCCGAAAAGTGACCTCTCCGACTGCAAGTTGAAAATCAATCACTCAACCCGATCATGAAAGAATGATTGTTTTCATCGCACTCCCGCTAATCATGCAATCAAGTACGTCTTTGAACCGTGTTTCATCGATGAAAAATAACGATTTTGTTAACTTTGCTAAAATGGCCATTTTTCCGGTTGTCCGCAGCCACGTCTCTAGAAGAGTTAACAAAATCGTTATTTTTCATCGTAGAAACACGGTTCAAAGACGTGCTTGATTGGCGGGAGTGCGATGAAAACAATTATTTTTTGATGATCAGATTGAGTGATTGAATTTGAAATCGCAGTCAGAGTGGTCACTTTTCCGGAGGTAGGCCCCCCGCTGGTAGGGTCGAAGAGACAGTCCTGCGTGGTTGAGCTCGTCCAGGATAGGGCCGTGGATTAGCGACCCTTCGGAGTGTGCACCACACCCATCCTGGAAGTACCTGCTCCATGGGCCCACGAAACGCATTTTAACATATTCGCCGCATGTGAGGAGAAGGTTTCCGGAGATTGAACAGCAGCGAAAGAGTTAACCTTTTCGCGCCGAGCTCTTTCGCGGGAAGTTGCTTTCGCCCTGTACGGAGTTTTTTTTCGGCTTGGGACTGACCAGGTACCCTTTCCTCGGCAACTGGGCAAATATAATCCTCGACCCTTTTCCCCGAAGGCAGCTAATCCCGGCGTACTTTTGCGGTCAGTTTATTATTGCCAGTGCAATTTTAATTTTTTAAATTGTTACTGTTGCATTAAATGTCAGTTCATCAATGTATTCCTTTCATTTTGCAATGCCTGTAGAACTTTTAAACGAAGTTCTACGGTTATTTTTAGGGTTTTCAGCAAAACGGCACTATATCATTGCCAAATGAGCTTTTCCGAGAAGAGTGAGGTTATCATCTTCCACGTACATATTTCAGTAGGACAATACTTACACCAATGAGAGTACTTACAATATGAGAGTAATTACCTGGGTAGAGCAGTTCTTATTCCTGCATTGGTATGGAATGCTTCTCACAACATGTGTCTACGTAAAACATTCCCTATTGGTACATTAAATTTACGAATTTTTAGGATATGCATTAATCAGTATTTATAGCAAAATTCGTTTATAATACCTTTGTATTTAAAGGTTGGTAAGAGGTTATTAAAAATAGCCGCTGTAATTTTGGCTCACGACAAAGAACTGAGATAATCAAATTTTATTACATTACGAGGGCTTTTTTTCATAGAAGTTAAATCGGATATTCTGTCGAATTTCACCGCAAATGTACACTTAGAATGTAATTAAAGAGTAACGTATATTTTTAGATGTAAATCATTACAATATCGCTCCTATAAACTTGCTAGTAAGTTATAAAAATAACAATTAAACATCTAACCTTAGCGTCTCCAAAAATTGTTCTACGTGATGATCAACTCCGTTAATATGAACGCTAGAATTCCGTTTAAAATTTGGAACCAATCAGCGGAACATACAGAATGTTATTCCTCGCATTGAATTTTAATAAATGCAACATGAACGTTTTTAGTTATTCCACCTTATAAACAAATAAGTGACCATAAGCACCTTCCTTGAGTGGGACACTAAGAGGCGGAATGGGCCGAGGTAATCCTCACACGGACAATAGGAAAGGGTCGGACCTCTCGCGCCGAGGGACCCTAATGACGGTTGGGACCCACTTGGCATTCTTGACCGCGAAACCGTGAAAACACGGCCTTTGGCCATTTGCTTCGAAAAATACAGGCCGTGAAATCACGCCCTGCGTAGGGAAGAGGTTAACTGTAGAAGTGATAGAAATGGCAAAACTTTGAATATAAAATGACTAGTAACTTTAACTATATTTGAAACATTTTTGGAGAGCACTTATAAATTATTCCGCGCAGTTTTTGGGCCATGCGGGATAGTTTTTGGAGAAATTTTTGGCATAGACACGCAGGGCTGTGAACAACTGCGAAATTCTCCGATGCCTAACACTAAAAACTACTAAAAATCAGAACCACTTATGACCTGTACTTTTCTCTTTTCTCTTCCTTACACTTTCTTCTTTCGCTCTCTGTACGTTAAGATTATCGGAAAGTGAAAAAAACATAATATGTCAGTTTTTTCGATGTAAAACAACATTTTCTTTCTTTGCATTGTATTAAAATTTATTCAAGAATGTTTGTGTGCATGAATAAAATATGAGCCGTTTTGCTTTTCTTTCGGAACTCTTTTATTTTTGCAAATAATTTGCTTTTATTGTAACCCAAATATATAATTAACCCAAAATATAGATTAAACTTGGTATTGTTCATGAATTTTAGAGGACCAATCAGTATGTAAATGAATATAGCACTTTTGGTAATCACTAAACATGTGACTGCTAATAATGAGTAATTGCTCCTTCACTTTCGCCAAAATATGGCATCATCTTCTCGTCAAAAGATAATTTATGAGAAATTGGATCAAACCGTAGAAATATTTGGTTGAGCTCGCAAAGTATGGACGTATCTTAGAAAACTTATCCCCCTGGTCCAAACTTTTGTTACCAGTCAGGCGTAAGAACATTTTAGGTTCAACAAAACGCTTCCGGAACATCGTTTGACGCACATTAGGAACACGTCCTTACTCCAGTAATATTTTATGCTAAGGTGTTATAACCACTAAACATCAGAACGGAAGAAATACCACGCTTTTGGAATCTTTTCTGAGAATTTCACGCACTATGATCACTGGCGATAGTGAACAACTTAGGCTGCAAATGTGAGTTCAGGTTCTTTGGAGGGAACGATTGTTCAACAGACAACCACAGATACAGTAAAAGCAGATGGAACGGAACATCGCCCCTTCTATATACCGTAATACCCAGAAAGCCCTTTACCTGAGTCAAAATACCAAGAAATATTTTTCTTGGTATCCCAATGCATTCATAGTCACTCATAGTTCTCAAAAAATTTCTTTCGAAATAACCTGCACCCTCATTTGGAGCCTTACCAGCTCATTATCGTCAGCAGCCAGTGGGCATGAATTTCTCAGAAAATAATGCGATAATGTGATCCCTCTGATCTCTCCATTCATTTTGCTCATTCGCCAACCCCTGCTGTGCACGGAGACCCATTGGTGCCGGGATATCCCCGCCCAGCCTAACTATGCATTTTACCCTCCCACTACCTTCCCTTTGAATCCTAGTCAACAACACCACGTAAATACGACTTTACGATCTATTTGCTAACCCTCACATACTCACTTGCTTTTAACATACTTGTCAACTGTGGTAAACAGATCGTTCTTAACTTAGAATGCCAGTATGTCTTGGAATTGCAGACGCCTACAGAAATCTGGACATTTTTCTGGAGAACTGTATAGCAAAGTTTTTATGCATCCTTTGTTTAGGTCACAGTAAATTTCCACTATAGCACAAGTAAACGCTGATTTAATCTTGCTCGATACGTGAAGTCAAAAATATCAAACAGTCACAACTCGGTAAAAACTCACCACCTGCCAAACATCCTAGTAAAGACCCTTCAACACTTATATAGATGTATATTTAGGACTAAAATACTGTACAATTGCCTGAAACTAAAGTTTCGCCATAAAAAGGTAACATATTCTTGATAAGCTTTTCATTTTTCAGTCCAAAAAGAAACGCTCTACACGACTACCGCCGCGGCGCGCCGTTTCCCTAGATTACCGGGGTCCTCCCAACGTTGCGTTAACGCAACACTTGCTTTATTGTTAAATAATTTGAGAACCACATAGTCAAATTCACCCAATCTGTTGCAATGGCCTAGAATACAAATGCATCATTGTATTTGCAGAGAGTTATAATCATCGAGTGTCTCAGATTTAACATAATATGTAAACTTTGAAGATAACCTAAAATAACAACTTACATATAAATGAAAAGGCCATTGTAAGAACAAAAGTTACAAAATTTCTTCCGTAAAAAAATTCATAGCATTTAAGAAAGCATTGAACTACCTATACTAAAAACATTAACTACTTATCAATAACAAATACGGAGAGAAAAAATCGCAAAGTTTGCGTTGCGTTCACGCAACGTTGGGAAGAAATGGGTTAAATTTACGATTTTTTAGGATATGCAATAATCAGTATTTATAGCGAAAATCGTTTGTAATATCTTTGTATTCAAAGGTTGGCAAGAGGTTATAAAAAATAGTCGCTGTAATTTTGGCTCACGACAAAGAACTGAGAGAATCATATTTTATTACATTACGAGGGCTTTTTCCTTAGAAGTTAAATCGGATATTCTATCGAATTTCACCGCAAATGTACACTTAGAATGTAGCTAACAGAGTAACGTATATTTTTAGATGTAAACCATTACAATATCGCTCCTATAAACTTGCCAGTAAGTTATAAAAATAACAATTAAACATCTAACCTTAGCGTCTCCAAAAATTGTTCTAGGTGATGATCAACTCCGTTAATATGAACGCTAGAATTCCGTTTAAAATTTGGAACCAATCAGCAGAACAAACAGAATGTAATTCCTCGCATTGATTTTCAATAAATGCAACATGAGCGTTTTTAGTTATTTTAACTCATACACAAATAAGTGACCATGAGCACCTTCGTTGAGTGGGACACTGAGAGCCGGAATGGGCCGAGGTAATCCCCACGCGGACAATAGGAAAGGATCGGACCTCTCACGCCGAGGGACCCTAATGGCGGTTGGGACCCACTTTTCATTTCCTCTCAGAGTCCTCACAGCATAGCTCTAACAAGAGGAGAACATTTGGTTACCTGAAATAATCCTCAAAATAGCTCTTCCTCCACGACAAAATGTCCTCTTCCTCGATCGGGAGGGAGTATTCTCGCTTCAGAAACGCGTGCGAGTTTTTCGTCTTTCTCCCTTCTCCTATTCTCCCCTCTCGGAGGAGGATCTCAGATTTCCTCTCGGAGTTCCTCCTTGAGGAGGTGAATGTATTGAGAGGAAATAAAAACTCCCAAACCCTGCTTGTCACAATACGTAAGAAAAGAGGATGCGGATTCAAAGATGATCTAAGAAGTGAATTTCATTTTAATAAAAAATCCAGAAGCGATTACCGACTCTGTGAAATGTGTGAAATGTAATGGATAATTTTCTATTTTTCACGGCAGTATGATATTTCGAAGCACTTGGAGACGCAAGAGCATAATAGATATTTAAATACTGCTGCATCTTCCTCCAAAATCCGGAATTTTTAGTAAAAACAATTTATGGAGACGAAGAAATAAACTAGCATTAGCAGTAGGATGTCTTTCCATGCTATTTTTCATAGTCATTCCTTCATATCTAACGCCTGTACATCACAAGTTATCAAATCGGTTTTGCAGCGCACATGATACATAACGCCGTTCAAACGGCTGCTGTTTTGTTGCCCGCAGATGTGGAAAATATTGTCATTAAAATATATTTTTATTTCTACATTACACTGTGCGTCTTCAAATGCTGAAATAACTTTGTGAAACTGCGGAAGTCGCATGTATAAGAAAATACTTGGTTACTGTAAAACGCACTAGTTACCTCTTTATTCGTCAGCTGTAGATAGAATTTTTAAATTATACCACTCTATGTATTCCTACTTTCTATATCAGGTTTAATGTCCTAAAATTGTAGAAGAGAGTTTTAAAAAAGATTCCTCAAATTTAGCTTGAGTTTAAAAACAATCAATCACCTCTTTTTCAAAATGCTATTAAAGTTATTGAAGGTGATAAAATTTTTGGTAATCGAAGTAGCGAATGAAGTTAAAAATATCTGAATCAAAAGCGGTCAGAAAGTAATTTTCTTCCATTAACCATCTGTAAGAGTTTAAGCGAGCTCGAAGTGGGTGCAATAAATCATGCAGATATCATGAATCACGTTAAAAATTTCTAAAGTAACTGCAAAGATTATTTAGAAGAGTGGACGCTATATTAAAATTATATTGAACATTTTCATTGGATTACATTAAAAGATGAACTTAATTGGAATGATGTTCTAAAATCATTCGATCATTGTGCATAAAATTTTCCATATAATAATATTTCCAAAAACGAACTTTTTAATGACATATCATTATTTAAAAAAATATATTGGTTAGAAAAGGGTAAAATCTTGGGCTTCTGCACAAATCGTGATAGAGTACAAATGGTTATTAATATTTAATCATTTGAAACAAGGCATATTCCATACAATATTGCCCTAAAATTAAGGAATATTCTTTGCCCTTACCACAAGCAATTGCTGCGACTGAACGCGTTTTTTCTACTGTAAATGAAGTGCGTGCATCAGAAAAGCAATTCAATGTGTGAAATATAACTAAACAAATTCGTGTGAAAATTTCACGACCTTTTCCGCAAAAGAAATGAAGAAAAAAATCACTCAAATATAAGAAATATGCCAAAGAAAAAATTATACTAGACTTAATTTTTCATGCATCATATTTGCTATTCTTTTTGCCACCCTTATGACCTTGACGGTGACCTTACTGGGTCAACGGTTGAATTTTCCTAGATGAAAGTGTTATTTTCGGGTTTCTCGGTTCCGAAAACCTAAGAATTGACATCTTGGTCAATGAAATGTAGACCTTTTTCTATCTCGATTTTTTTTACATTAAAACCACATAAGGCAAATTAAAATGTTTGGTTTGGACATTGTGAGGTCAAAAGGTCAAAATTGTAAAATTTCGCTTACACTCAACAAAACTTAGGACCTATCCCCATAAGTGTGCCAATTTTCATGAATATTGCTCGATGCAAAGTTACTAAAATTACAAGTCAAAAATGACACACGACCCTTGGGACAGTCTGTATATTCATTTTCTAGGAATGTCACCGTTAGGTTAATCTACTTGTAAATAAGTAATATTTCTGAAATAATTTTGCTTTTTATGGATCACTCCCTTCACCCTTTGTGAGATATCGTGCGATTTTGCTCCACGCCTTCTTTCTAATCTCACTAAAGATTATTCAAAATGCGTATTTTCAGGGTAAATGCGTTAATCTAGGCTTAATTGTGTTGGATTTATAAATAAAATGATTTCTTTAATTATCTTTATTAAAGATTACCGAGATCGCAATAAACTGGTTTTTGTGGAAAAAATTACGTGATACTTGCCAGACCCCTTCCTTTTAGGGGGGAAGCCATGGTCTAGGGGGAGGAAAGCCATGGTCTAGGGGGGAAGCCATGATCTAGGAGGGGGGGGCAAGCCAAGTTGTGACATTTTAGCATGGAAAAGATGAATGAAACCAACATTATAAGAACATTATAACAGCGCTTTTTTAGTTTATGAGATTATTTCATTGAAAAAATAGTTTTATTTCAGTTACTTAACTTATAATAATACATATCATTTTTCGTTCATGGTTTGAAGAAAATTTGTTGAATACTTTCGTTTCAATTGAGTACTGATTTTGCTTAAACACTTTTGCGATTTTTGCTTCCAGGGGGTCAGCTGCTCCCCCTGCCCCTCGCTGGGTACGCCCATGTTTACATATGACATTCTTAACCCTTTCACTGCTGTTCAACCTCCGGAAACCTTCTCCTCACATGCGGCGAAAATGTTAAAATGCGTTTCCTGGCCCATGGAGCAGGTACCTCCGGGATGGGTGTGGTACACCCTCCGAAGGGTCGCTAATCCGCGACCCTATCCTCGACGAACTCACCCTCGCAGGACCGTCTCATCGGCCCTACCAGCGGGGGCCCTACCTCCGGAAAAGTGACCGCTCTGACTAAAATTTGAAAATCAATCAATCGATCCGATCATCACAAAATGATTGTTTTCATCGCACTCCTGCCAATCAAGCAATCAAGTACGTCTTTGAACCGTGTTTCTGCGATGAAAAATAACGATTTTGTTAACTTTGCAACAAAACGTGGCTGCGGACCACTGGAAAACTGCCATTATATCAAAGTTAACAAAATCGGTATTTTTCATCGCAGAAACACGGTTCAAAGACGTACTTGATTGCTTGATTGGCAGGAGTGCGATGAAAACAATCATTTTGTAACGATCGGATTGATTGATTGATTTTCAAATTGCAGTCAGAGCGGTCACTTTCCCGGAGGTAGGGCCCCCGCTGGTAGGGCCGATGAGGCGGCCCTGCGTGGGTGAGTTCGTCGAGGAAAGGGTCGCGGATTAGTGGGTCCCTTCGAAGTGCTTCGGCGAAAGTGCTGACCGCATGGCAGGGAGGAAGAAAAAGTACGTCCACCGCAGTCTACCGTGCGGACGTACTAGGTACGTCCACAGCAGTGAAAGGGTTAATCAATTTATTTTACACGATCGCTTCTCGGTTTATCTTGATTTATTTAGCTTTTTGCGCAGAGTCAAGGCTATAAAATGCCTTAGTTCATCGTAAAAATATATTTATTAAGTGTATAATCATTTTACGTGCCCAATATCGTCACTTTTCAGCGACTTTGCAGCGTATGAGCGTTAAAATATCTCAAGCGCGCATACGGAATATCGTCTGCAGTCCCAACCGTGACGTCACGCTCCCTCATCCCACTCACTTCTCCGCCGTGCGATGTTGGCCACAGCGTTCCACCCGAATGGCAGGTCTACTTACTTAAATGGTCTAAGGCTCGACACAAAAACAACTGAAGAGCTGGTTTATGCGTCGAACGGAAGTCTTCGGGCAAACAAACAAAGCGATGCAGCTCATATGGTAGATGAGGCAATTCATATAAGCCCCAGTAGAGCCAGAAATATAAGGCAAGCTTGTTATATCCATAGATCTGACACCAAGGTACATAGTTCTTCCCTACAATGCAGACGAGGCATTAGGCTTAGTGATTGAGGCAAAGTTGACTAAACATCAGTATACTATGTCCATCAGGAAAGGGGCCAGATCTCTAATGGCAGCAAGTCTTTAACCTCCTTAAGAAGAAATTCTTTCTGTAAAAAAAACTGTGCTATCCTTTTGGTGCTACGACTGCTTTCATCCCCAAACGTAGACTCGGCACCCGCGTACAAAGACAGTGAAGAAACTAATGATGAGGAGTAATTGTTTTACTTCCTCATATCTATTTGCTTCCTATAATTATTGATTCATTAATTAATTATTCCACGAAATACTTTCATTAAAGATATCTCCCCCCAAAGCATAATGGTCATGTAATTATCTCTAAGTGAGAAAACATCCATTCATTCGTGTAAAACTGGATTTGGCGACTTATAAATGCGTAAGTGTTTTTCAGACCACCATTGCATCACACGTCGTTGTAGTATAATTATTCAGAAAAAAAGCGAATGCGTATTTATTTTTTGAGAAAGTCATTATACATGCATTAGAAGATATATTAAAGTTGTGTAACACCATCATATACCTCTACAAATGGGACAGTCGACTTTTGTCCGGAAAAAAGCGCTCCCCAGACCACTGTGCGCCGGGATAACAAACAAACCACGTCAGACTGAGCAGAGTCCTCTGGATGGCAGTTTTCTGCACTACTCCCTCATAGGGTCCCTCAACTTTGTAGTGTGTTATCAACAATCCAGAGAGCTCTGAGACTGAGAGGCACCGACTTAACTGGGAGCCTCTTAACTGAGTTCCAAAACTATCTTAAAAACGAACTTCGTCACTTAGCTGAATGAAACTCATTACTCTCACAGCACTATTCAAATTATACTTTGAACGGTTTGAGAAAGAAACTTTCAGTACAAATTTTTGATCGGAAGCAAAATCTTGGAAAAATTCTTTGGGTGAATCAGTAACAAACTTTTAAAAATGTTATCCAGCTCACATAAAAACACCTTGCCAAACTAATAATTTCCTGTATTTTCTGAGGCACCTGCAGCTCGATTCTGTAAATGTGATATCTGCGTTTATATGTCTGATAGTGCAAGCACATGCCACTATTCACGATTTATACTGGTGAAAATGTTTCTGGCGCGAATACGAGTTGATTATTAACAGTTTCTGTTAGAGGACGAGATGTTTACGTGTCTTAGTATTTCTATTGTGTCAACAGAAAAAAGTATCACGTTGGCCTTATTACTGAACGGCAGCAAGAATGCATGGAAGATATGGAATAGATGATTATTTTTTACCTTAACGTACTGAAGCATGCCCCGGCAAGCCATCTAAACGTCTAAGAATTAATCGTGGTGTGAGCTCAGTGACCATATTCATCGCCAATCCTCGAGATACGTGGGACAAACACTTCTTAAATGCTCTTCCCGCATCTCGAAGGGATTGTTGATATCGCGTTACTGCCGCCGAAGTATGTGCATCTGTTGCCTCCATCGACATCGATGCTCATGCAAAAGTAGCGGAGTTATGTGAAGAGCCTCCATTCTCCTTAATAAAAACAAATCGAAGGCTTGAACTTACGAAACCAATATTAAATACATCTGTTAGCATTCAATACCGTACAATACTTTTACAATTGGTTCTACTCCAAATTATTATGAACATTATAAGTTGTGAGTATTTGACTTGTACATTCTAGCAGATGCACAAATATAAGATAATTGTCAAACCCTCAGCGCAGGGTTTAACTTCTCACCAACTTCAATTGCAATAAAGGCCAACCAATTAAAATAGTAGGCGTATGTAAATTTAACTTAACGATTTTCTTTTATTTGTTTTTAATACATATTATACATGGGAAGTGACAATATAAAATAGCCACCATCGTAATGAATGAATAATGTGCTATTAATTATCAATCACAGCGAAAATTCATGAGGAAAAATTAGCCGCGACGAAGCTACCACAGGCTCTCTCGGGCGTGAATACTTTCACGGACGCGAAAGTGATAGTGATGTCACTAAAAAGTTTCCGATTCGCTCCAGCGTCAAAGCCGTGTATACATTGACGAAATCCGCTTGTGACGGTCATATCAAATTTACAGAATCGAGCTGCAGGTCTTTGAGAAAATAACTGTACATCACAATGAACTGTTTCAGAAACGATTCATGAATAAAATAAAAGAAAGAAAATAGTAATCCTAACAAACGAATTCTGCGCGGGCCGGCGACAGTATGTAGACAGAGCAGTGTAGCAATATCGTCAACAAAAGGGAAAGATCAAACTGTGATGTAACAGAAACCATTTCACATTACACGTAATAAAGAAAATAAACGTCCGCCAGTGTTTTAACAGAGAATGTACTCAATCAGCCATTAATTGACATGAATCACAAATAAATTATAATTAAAATGCATTAAAAGTTATAAAAAATTACTATAAGATTCTGGTATTCTACCGATGAAGTTAGGTTTCCATGGAGTGTTCAAGAAGTGATCTGGAAGCCTCCCTTTCCTTCCAGCACTGCCTTCCTTAATTCACTGTAACGCCTACTCTCTTTCAATCTATCTAAAAATCCTATTCTTTCCCTTCCCCTCCCTCGTTTACCCAACATTCTACCTTCTAACACCATTTTCAACATTCTCTCATACCTTCTGTCTCCTCCGTATGTAATCTAAAAGCTGCCTCTCCTCACCCACCATGTCCAGTACTTCGTCGTTCCTTTTCCTCTCCATCCATTTCACCCTCCCCATCCTTCTCAATTCCCACATCTCGAATGCCTCCAATCTTCTCTCGTCTTCTTTCCTCAGTGTCCACGTTACCGCACTGTAGAGAGCTACACTCAAAATCAAACTCTTAAATAACGATCCTGTCAGAAGCTCCTTCCTGTTCATCTGTTCATGAACGCCTCCTTTGCTAGTGCAATTCGCTTCCTGATGTCCTTGTAACTGTGTCCGTTTTCCTCTAATGTGCTGCCCAAATAGTTAAACTGTTCTACCTGTTCAAGTTTTTCCCCACCTACTTTTATCTTGAGTCTCACAACCATCGCTCGCGATACTTTAAATAACCGCATTACCTTCGTCTTCTTGTGATTAATCCTCATCCCATACTCCTCGCACCGCTCGTATAACGCACCCACTAGAGCCTGTAGTCCCCTCGCTGACTGGCTTATCAGCGCTTAATCATCCGCGAACCTTACCGATATATACATCATTCCTCCCACCTTCACTCCAGCTTCCAAATCGTCCCACGCTTCTCTTACCATCTCCTCAGCGTATACGTTAAAAAAAGCGGCAATACAGGACAGCCTTGCCTTACACCTCGGCCAATGCCTGCCCACCCATATTCTCCGTCCGCTACCCTCACTTGCGCAGTCTGGGCCAAATAAAGATTACGAATAAGTCGTAAAACGTATCATATGGCAACTAACTATGCGGACGATTTATTAATTTTGCCCCAAAGTAAAACTGAATTTTTTTATTTCCTGTTGACATTGTGTTGACGATGGGCGATGTGGTCGATTTGGTTAGACGCGGGAAAATGAGAGGAAATTCGGCACGCCCGACGCTATTTTCGAGATGTAGGTGAGGGACCATGGGGCAGGAAGATAAGATTTGAGGACGAGAGGGAAAGGACACGTAAGGAAGTATCATGATCGCCTCAATCCCTCGACTCGATACCTGCGCGACAAGCGAAGTGTCGTCCGTGGATGGGAAATCGATTTGGAGTCTTGTCTCTCGTGAAGGCAGCCTCCACATCCCTTTCCCTTCTATCGAACATGTCTTCCAAGAATGAATGCCGAAGAGGATGAAAGACGGACGTCTTATCCCAGGAATGCCAACCAACTCCTGCCCCACAGTCTCCTTCTCTGTATCCTGACAAAGTCCATCGAGTCAACCAACCCCGGGATATTGGAAAGAGTGCTAAATATGCTGATGTAGGCGCACAGTGACTACCGTCATTGAAAAGAAAGCAAAACTCCCGAGTTTTTAGGATCTCTATCGTCTTAAACCGGGCAGTCAATTTCAATTCAGCAAAAAGCATACGAAAGAGAATTTATTTCTACGTCGAATCATTTACTAAAAAAATCTTTGGCTCCATATTCTTTCCTGTACAATATTTTTTCTCAAAAAAAAGCACTCGTTTTTATGCGCAAAATCTAGTTGTTGGAATTTCACCGCTGGGTTTCCCCGTGGTTTCCGTTCCAATAACTTCTATTTTAGATATAATGAAGACAAATACGGTTTTGACAGTAAGTGTAAATCAAGTTGTTTACACCACTAAAATGGATGGACTTCATGCAAGCAACGCAAACATCTACTAACTTCTGAGCCAATGGGCCAATTGAATTTTCATTGGCACTGTTGTATGCCGCAATATTAATGTAATGCTAGTACTTATAATATTTACATTAAATATCACTATTAACTTCAATATATAGACATTCCACTTTACAACAAATCATTTACCGTTACAGCACGTAGGGAATGTAATAATCTTAAAGTTTCAATTAGAAACTCATCATCATTGGCATCCTTTAAGAGGAGGTTACACAAAGCACTTTTCACTTAAACAACTAGCTGGTAAATATACATGACACTGAGCAGCGCCTACGACAAAGTGATATGTAGTAGTTTTTCACAGGTTTTTCACGCCCCCCTTCTTGTGTGGGCGTATTCCTGCAGTGGATGTTTTCGCTGAAGGATACTACACCCTTATTTTTATGTTTTCCCACAAAAAATTTCACACGTACTTGTTAACCTTTTTTATCATTTCACCAACAGTGTATGTTGTACTGTAGGCTGCATCTTCCGGGTTTCACCGCGTCGTGGTTGTGTTGGTGACAACAGTTTCTCCTGCATTCCAGCAGGCGTCTTCAGGTCGAAGTGATTATGCCGTGTTTTGGCTGCCGTTATATAGGCACCCCAGTGGTGTAGGTTCGCCCTGATTGGTCGCCTTGCGGCCAATAGCGTGGGGGTATGGGGCGAAGAGTCTCTTCCATGTGCTGTGGAGTGCGTAGCTATCCTCTCGATTGAAATTATGAGGATGTTTGGATATTTTAATCGCCTCTCGGATGATCCTCGGAAAATATCGGGATTCTCTGGCGATAACTTTTGTTTCTTCCCAGTTGATGTCGTGTCCAGGTTCACTGAGAGTGTGCTCGGCCACAGCCGACAAATGGAATTGTTTGTTTTTCACCGCTCTTCTATGTTCTTGAATGCGGCACTTCACGGCTCTCCCGGTCTGTCCGATGTATGACATACCGCAACTGCATTCAATTTCATAAACTCCTTCGTAGGCGTGAGGAGAGATACGGTCCTTAGGAGTCGGAAGAAGTTCTCCAGTCTTCTTAACACAGTTGAAGCGTGTTGTTACGTCGAATTTTTTGAGGAGTCTCGCGATTTTTTCACTGGTGCCAGCCACATAGGGGATTGTCGCATAACCCGCTGCCTTGGGTTTCTCCGTTTTTGGACTTGGTGTCTTATTCTTGAGTTTTCTTTCCATCTTTGCGGTCCTTTTAAGGACCATGTCACTGTGATATCCATTGCTGGCCAGGGCCGTCACCAAATGTTGTTTTTCGGCGGGAATTGAGAGTTGGTCAGAGATGGAGTATGCTCTGTGCACTAATGTCGAGATTAGAGCTGCCTTCTGAGTAGGGTGGTGGTGTGAGGAGGCGTGCAGATATCGGTCCGTATGTGTCGCCTTACGGTAGACTCCATGGCCGAGTTTTCCATTGGGTTTCTTCGTCACCAGTACGTCAAGAAAGGGTAGGCAGCCGTCCTTTTCCACTTCCATGGTGAACTTGATTGAATCATGTTGGTTGTTGAGGTGTCGTAGAAAATTCTCCAATTCTTGCTCTCCATGTGGCCAGATGACAAATGTGTCGTCCACGTATCGGATCCAGAGGGTAGGTTTCTTTTTGTAAGAAGTCAGCACTAATTCTCAAATTCCTCCATAAACAGGTTGGCGATCACAGGGGACAATGGAGATCCCATAGCAGCGCCATCACTCTGTTCGTAGTAACGGTCATTCCATAAAAAGAATGAATTTAGAAGACAATGCTCCACAAGCCTGGGAAAATCTTTGGGTAATCCGTTATCGATGAGCTTTTCCACGATCTTGATGGAGTCGTTAATGGGTACGTTGGTAAAAAGAGACACGATGTCAAAGCTTACTAGCAGATCTCCATTCTTCACAGTAGTTTCCTGAAGTCGTTCAATGAAGTGCGTTGAATTCTTCACGAAGGACGACGAGTTTCCGGTGAAGGGTTGAAGTGCTTCAGCCAGGTATTGAGCCAAGAGGTAGGTGGGTGCGCCGATATTGCTGACGATAGGCCTGAGTGGAATGCCTTCTTTATGGACTTTAGGGAGTCCATAGAGTCTAGGTGGCTTGGACGCTGATGGCAGGAGTTTCCTTTGTACTTCTGCAGGTATGGAGGAAGTTTTGATGATACTCCTAGTAGATCGTTCTAATTTGGCTGTCGGATCGGATTTTAACTCTTTGTAGGTGGCACTACTCAGCAAAGTAGTGATCTTGTCATTATAGTCTGATCTCTTCATGATCACAGTAGCGTTGCCCTTGTCCGCGGGGATAATGAGGAGGTCCTCGTTATTCTTTAGCTCCTGTAATGCCTTCCTCTCCGCTGCTGTGGTGTTTGGTTTAGGTGGCCGTGTTTTCCTCAGGATCCGCGACACGTCCTCTCGAATCTCATCAGCAAAATTCTTGGGGAGACCGCGAATGGCAGCCTCTACTCCAGTCACGATCTTTTCCTTGGGAATTATGCTTGGAGCAATGGCAAAGTTTCTCTCCTCCTTGGCGTTTCTTCAAAGATGCCGTGATTCTGACACTCTGCCACCCTGTGTCACAGTGAAACATCATCTAAAGACACCAGCAGCAATGAGAATTCTTCGCCGAACCAGCGAAGCGATATTGAGAGAGAGAATCCACAACAACCGCCGCTCCATTCACCACTGTTCAGAAGAATTATACAGACTACACCTAGAATTGAGCTCCTCGCTGACAGCATCTGACTGGGATACTCTGGACCGAATTACGTCTGAATCATCCCGCAAGAAGTTTTCTTCAATCCAAGAGAAACAAATTAAGAAGTACTACAAACTCAAGAGCAGACAGCATCCCTTAGATGAGGTCCAAGGCCCTAAAAAGGACCATCGTACTATCGTGAACCTAACAGACGAACGGCTGAGCGATGCTGCAAAGTCAATTCTATCCAAGGGCTTGTCCCTGCCCTTTCTTTTTACTCAAAATCCTTACCTTAATCACAGTTTTCAGCATTTCAAGCTTGATATTCACTTCATCTACATCATTTATATTTAATTTATCTCCTGTAATAATTCCCTCACCTCACTTTCTACTTCCTTTTCCTCTGTCAATATTATCTATACATTCCTGTATACCTCTATTCTTATCCTCCTTCTGGGTCAGAAATACGAGTTCCATAGCAAATCTTACTCCATATATCTTAAAGAGACTCTATTTGCACTTTGGTGCTGTGATTTTCCCTTTAATTCTCCTCTTTTTATTTATTCCAAGGATTATCTCTGTCTCATCTGTCTTGCTCCGATCTGCATCACTAGAGATATATTTTAACATGCATAGCTGCAACGTATGTAATGAGAAACAGTCTATGAGAATGTTCATGTCACAAAGGCAAATTTCTTAATAGATTTATGAAAGTGGAGTGGATGTAAGGGAAATTGCTTTAATAATCACTTCATAAATAGAACATGGTACGATAAAATTATGTGAGGAAGTCATATTATTGCGTTTATGATAATGGAAGCACATACGTTAATTATAAGTGAGTGATGTCAGTGAGGTGCATTCAGAGATTACTTGGTACAGCATTCAAAAGGATTACCCCAGAAGTAGGTTGTAAAAAAATTACTTACAGTGACAGCATGTAACAACATAATTACATTGAAAACCCATATCCCAAAAAGACAGTTGCAATAAAGGAGTCATCATGATGGAATCCTTATGCTTTGCAATTGATACAAATAAATTCTTTAAATGCTCTATAAATAACTGTATCTTTGTACAGTGATGTATCCATGGGGGGGGGGGCTAAGGAGGGTATCCAATTTACTAACCTTGGGTATCCAATTTACACTAGATAGAATGGTGGTATATTTCCGGCCCCCACTACAGCTGGAATTTGAACCTCACCTAGCCCACCCCCTTGTCCCTATCCTGGATCCACTACTGTCTTTGTATAATTTAGTACTCTGCTAAATATTTAAAACATGTTCAATGAAAGCTTCATATTTAATGGGCTGAGAATAAAAGAAAATACCTATCTCATGTATAGTAAGGAATTCATAAACACCACTGAGAGTCGAAATTTCATGCTTTCATTCTGATTAGATATGTTTTTCAACAGATTCTTTACAAATTGAACCCAGCAACTTTATTATCTTTACACCCATTTCATTTCCTTAAATCTTAAATACAATACAAGCCTTGCTGTTGATTAGATATGAAGTTAGTTACATTAGCACTTAAAACTTATTCTCACACAAGGTTTGCAAAAATAGTATTTACATAAAGAATAGATCCCCCATCATAAGCTATGAGCCAAAAAGAGTTGCAATATTTTGTTACAGATGCATACTGTCATAACAACATGCAGCCTACTTGTAAAGTACGTAAGGTTTGCTGCAAACTGTACATTTATTTAATAATTGGATGGCAAGAGCCCTTGAAGTAACTGTGGTAGGGTTATGCACAAGTTATTCAAGCTTTATTCATTCTTCTCTAATTTAAATTTTCGACTGTGAAGCTATGTACATGATCAGTGATTTCTGAACATCCATTCAATTTTATGAAGGCAATGAATACATTTTCGATGGCATTATCATAAAGACTCACAGTCATCCCTATTACAGTATCAACTACACTATTGACAGCCAGTATCAAAATATGTTTCACTTTATACTTCAAAGGTAAGGGCTACTTGGTGTCATCCAATAGGTGTTGATCTCTCAAATGAAGAAATTTAAACTTAGTTGTGTCCCTTATTGAAAATTTATTTGCCAGAGATTATGGATTTCATGAAACGTATTGCTTCTCAACAGTATATAGTCATATATAAGATGTCGTCATAAATAAGATGAGATAATTTAAAGTTATGAAATATCTGCTGCTAGCTGACAATTATATGGCTCAATGCTTTTCGAGTCTGTTACACGAGTGGCACATGACTGAATTTACCTCCTTATTGTGAACATTTTAATAAAACTAAAAATGATTCTATAAAAACACAAAAATCATCAAAGGAATTACCATAAATTAATTGATCATAACAATGACATCATAGTGATAGAAGCCTGTTATCGTTTTAATGAACACTGATGAATTTTTCTATTAGACGGTGGTTGGTTATAAATTCTGTTATTTAAATTATGGCCATGGTGAGTACTTTGAAAACGGGAAAGGCTTTGATTATTCACAACTTGCAAGTTGTTCCTAATTCCGTAGGGAACGCAGAGATGATGATAAATTAGCTAGGGGGCATACTAACGCTAAGAAGATATATCTTACTGCAAAAGTATGATTAAAATTTATCGTCATTATGATTACATAGTAGCCTCAAAATGTTCCTAAAATCTCTGGTGGCCTACTAAATAGAAAACCATTTCGATTGGTTTCACAATACAAATGAGAATCTTCGTTCTCGTGTAATAAGCACAAACAAGGTTAATTTACCACTATTTCTTGCAAAGGGACTCGACCTTGATTCAATCCATTCACAAATAGTCATTTATTATCTCCGTGTAATTTATGGTTTACACGTATATCAGCACTCATACAATTAACGCTTGTACTTGCCAAATATTCACAATTCGAGGCGAGTATTTTTATTTTAACGACACACCGATGATTGACCATTAGATCGTCAATGATTAAAACCGAAAATATTGGCTCATCTTCGTTTTCAAAGCTAACCATCACTTCAAAACAAACGTAAACAATTCTTTCACCATACTCCAACTCGATTTTTTAAATTTTGACTTTCGTCTGTTTCACTTTTCGCGATCAATTGTTGGTATGAGAATTACAGTAGCTGTGCTTTCCTCTCGTTAAAGTTCCCATCAGCCAACCGGCGGTAGGATTTGCTTTATAAAACACAACCTCTCGTTAAACTCCACGTTACCGTAATCTTCACGTTAGTTAACGTGAGGTTTAAAAAGACATTATAAAACCGGCCCATAGTGTACGGAAAGGAGAGGGAAATCTTTCAAAAATGTATGCAACTACTTAAATAATGAACGAGGAATGAAGGAATTTTTTTCATTCATCAAGAGTTTTGAAGTTTTTTCAAGTACTTCGAAGAGGACTTTTTTATACCGAAAAAATAACTCTGTACAAGCCCATAAAAATAGCAGCACAAAAGAAGCGATGAGATAGTTATTGTCATGGCTGCAGGCGGATACAGGAGATAGGCGACGCGGATTTAAGAATGGCGCTAATTTCTTATCTTGACAGTGCCATAGAAAAAATGAACAATACAATAATTTCTCATTTAAATTTCATTGGCGTTGTACTTTAAATAGATCATTATAGCGTTAATCTTACTTGTCAATGAGAATATCGAGAGAATTAACAGTTGGGCGCAGACTAATCATTTGAATTTGAATGTAGGGACAACAAAGTCAATAATTATGGGAATTACAGAACAAGGCTGCACGATCCAGGTGAGGAAGGCTTCTGTCTTTACAGGAGAAATGCGTTTATCGGGTGTGAGTATTTCTTTAGCTTTGATGAGTCGATGTAGAGATCTTAAGAAACAAAGGCCTCGCATAATGGGTTTGAGGCGTACATCTAAGGTTCACTGAAACATTACACAGAGATTTTTTACAGTTTTCTTTTGTGGTAAATCGATACCTTCACTGCATAACCGCTAAACAAACAGCAACCGAATCAAATCCGCTCATATAGTACGTAGACCTTGTAATACTAGATGAGCGGATTTGATTCTGTGGGTGATTGTTGAGCTTTGGTGCCGTGGAGGTATTCATGTATACGCCCTCGGCTCACCGTGTTGTGGCAAATAAATAAAAGGGACTCGTGAATATAAGAGCAAGACATTCAAGGGGAGTAAAGAATCCTTCTGGACGGCAACAATGAAGAGGGTCGTGGGAAATAATATCTGGGGACGTACAAACGAGGGTAGGTGGCGTGAAGACCGCCATAATTTTTACGACCCTCGGGACTTGGGTCTAAGTGGGATTCCATTCAGAAACAACGGTCCAATAACGTCACTCCAACCGGAGTTTATCGTTTGAACTATCGCCCACTGTGTCTCCTCAGGGGCCCACACTTGGACCACAGTTTGTCAAAGCTTATCCGAAGCTACCCATTCGGATAGTGTAAAATCCCAAGATCAAAGCCTGATGGAGTGGAATTGTTCCATATTGAAATTAACACAATTTCCGCAATTATGAAATTTATTCCGACCTAGAATTCGTTGTTACTACCAGTGGCGCAGCAAGGGAGGGGGTTTTTGGGGGATAAATACCCCCCAGAACTCAGTGAAATTTTAAAATTTAATCCGTTTTAATTAATTCGATAAATATTACTTTAGGAATAGTGTAAGGATTGATAAAATGTCCCTCATAAAGCCGTAAAACTCACCATTTTGAACCAATTATCCTAAAACATTTCTTGCGGAAGGCGGCCGCACCTCCCGTATTCCATACCCCCAAGTATTAGTTGCTCCGTTCCCCCCCCCTATCCTTAATTCCTAGCTGCGCGCATGGTAAGTACATCATCTTCAAGATAAAAATGTTTTGTACCTTTCAACCATTTTGTACCTTGAAGATGATGTAGTAATATTGAAACCTTGGTTGGCATATATTTTACAATCGTGAAAAATTGCAAGTGTTTATTTAAACTATTCTGGTGGCTCAAGACAAATCAAACATCACCATTTCGGAGGTAAAAAGTAAACTGATAGTGAAACCGCTTTCTTCAGGCCATTTTCAAGAGCCAAGTTATCGTCGCGGCATTAAGAATGACCTGTTAACTAGTGTTCCTTATTGTGCGTGCGACATTCAATGTCCGCGATGTGCAATGATGCGAGATCCCTATCCCCTATCCTAAACAACCTTTGCGTTGATTCGCTGAGTTAATGAGCGAGGAAACGGAATAATACTGCATTTTTATGAATCCATAAATCGACCTCAAAATGAAAAAAAGAAGATATTTGGCAGTGAAGAATAGTCTCGCGTTTAAAAACGGGTAAGATTTCCCAAAAATCCTTCCAACTTTTCGATGAGCCTTCCATCGCACTCACGGATTCAGAGGTGCAATGCAATCCAATGAAAATCTATTCGATCAACGAAGCGTCGGAGGGAGATTTGGGAAATCTTACCAGAGAATTCTACACTTCGCCATTATTCGCAAGGAAAAAACCGGACATATCAGACATTCTTCTTAAGGGTGCGGTACAAATTATCCCAATGATTTTGCGGCGATCGTCATATAGCGATGTATTTATTCTAGGGATGGTCAGATCGGATACCGCGGATCCAAATATCCGCGGATATTGCCCTTCATCAGATACATCGGATCAAAAGTTGCGGAAGACATCGGATGTGGATCATAAAGATTTTAAATAATAGCTTTATTGAATGCATAAGGGTGGAAAGAGTTCCGATTCTATCTTCGAATGCGCCGTCCTACTCATGAACCGTTTTGTTTGAAAGCTCTTGCAGAGGTTGTCATTACACTTTTTTCTTAATATTCGTCTCAAACCGGCCAAATTTTGAGATACGTAATGTAAAAACGTAGCCATCGATATTGAGGATTAATATGCAACAATCGCCAGAGAGCGGTCTTTTTTAAAACCCGTTGATAAGGGAGCCGAGGGTAAGCACAGATAGAGCTTACCAGTGACGCACTACGTCTACATAATAACCTGCGAGCCACCTCTAGGGTGTGTGGAAGGGGGTGATCAATCTCTAGCATGCAGTATGCAAGAGGATTCCCAGATTCACACCACACGGTCATAAAAACGTTGCGCCTCGATCTAATTATGCATCCACATTCATGCAAAAGACAACATTTGCCGACCTCACATCAAGTCAAAATTTCTAAAAAGCTAAAAATGCGAAACATGCTGTTAGGAATACTGGGAAAATTAAAAGACATGCATTTAGTTATGCGTAGGTTAGTAGGGCCACCTTTATGCATTGGCTATATAGGCTCTCTACGATTTTTATCCGGGATTAGGGATTATTTCGGATAAACGCCGAGGACAAAACTCTAAAAAGTTCGTATCCATGCTTCTGGGTTTCACCACATGGATTTTCTTAGCGACGACAGTTTCTTTGTGACGACGGGTCGACCTGGAGACGCCGGTTTGAATACCGGAGAAACAGTCGTCGAATAGAAAATCCGTGGTGACACCCAGAAGCATGAGACACCATGTAGACAACGCCACGGAAAACTACGCATCAACTCTAAAAAGATATAACTCCGTGGGAGAGAGTTCATAAACGCCCGCAGGAGACGTGGCGTATCCGTGACGGTCAACGAAACCACATATCGCTCACCGCACGGAACGTCTCCAAGAATGCAGGCCGCGTCGGAATATACGCTACGCGCGCTGTGAATCTCGATCGAGCAGTCATTTGACGTCCACCGCTGCCGGTCACAAGCATGACGCGTCCGCCCATGACATCCGACCCCACTCCGAGTACGCCTGTTGACATTAGAGGACAGAGAAACCAAAAAGAGCGCTCAAGTGTCAAGTGGAAAATTGGGAAACGCGCAATTTCAGTTCCATAGTGATAAACGGGAATGGATACCAAATGAAGCATTTCCTACTTAATTAATAATAAATACCCAGAGTAGCCCCCCAATGCTGCCTGCTCCGTAGTCAGGTCTGGCTCATTGGGCATAGCCAGTATTGCAGCATTACAACCAAATGACATTGAGAACAGGTCCACAGAGCAGGGCGGTGCCACCCAAATGTCATCGAAGGACAATTTTTCCGTGCTTTGGTGTTTCACTACATTAATATGCAATGTATTTTCACTCACATCTGTCCCACGTTTTTTGTTTTTCCGTGTTTACGGCCACGACTCCATGAAATGTAAACGATTTTTCTCAAGCAGCTAGCTCTCACGGAGAGCTATATAGTTAGCTATTTTCAACGGTATTTATACAAAAAACATCTAAGCCGATGATAATTTTATTGCGAAAAAAATCATATTTTACGTCGATTTTTATTAAAAAAAACATACATATCGACATATTTTCACCTCGTAGCCACGAAAAATGAATTATTCTCATCGTTTGTACAGTTCTCAAGGTGAAACATGATTTGGCGACTTCTACCGAAAACCAGGGTACACCTCTAGGAAAGTCTTTTGAATTTCGCGGTTTTCCCATTACCTCGGTGTTAGGACCAACTTAGGTCCCCGGGTGGTTTTTTTCAGCATTTGTCATCAGATTAACATGAATTTAAAATGATGGTTTTCAAGAATACGTATCGCGAAATAAACGAATTCTCATAAACGGAAACCGATTTACCCGATAAGGCACCCATGCCTGACCGAAATAAGGCTCTCCTAACTCCCACGGCACTGCTAGAGAGCAACTTAAAAGAAAGAATGCGAAATATGTACAGATGGACACCACTGCAAACTTCATACCTATTCATTTCCACGATTGTACTTTAATTTACGTTGCACTGAAATAATAAAATTTTAAAATCGCAAAAATACATGAAAAGAAACGCTCTCGTCATACTTTATCAACTATGCGATTGGTGATTTTTCCGTTTCAATCCCCGTTTCATGCAAAAAAGTCAAAAATCGCTCGTTTCTCTTTAATTTCAGCAGTCTGTAAAGAGACGACCAACACAGTAATTCCATTTGAAGCGACAAATGCATAGTGGCATTGAAAAAAAGTAGCATATGAAATTAGAAAAGAAAGCGCATTGACAACAAAATGCCGTAGAAAGTCAAACTGAATAAAATGCGCTCTATTAAACAATCGAGATATTCTGGGCCACAAGTCCAAATTGGACGCAAGGAAAATTAAAATTCTAGTTACATCTTCACATGTACAGTGGCGGAAAAAATTAACGCAAAGCTCGTTGGCGTCTGAGAGCGGCCAGTTCAGGAACTACTTGTCTACCAAAATTTTGCCCTCGTAATGCTCTCATACAACCGGGAGTTTTAAAAGCAATATATCCCTTATACCGGGGAAATAATCATACCCGTCGCATTATCACAAGGCGCAAAAGATCCAGCTACGAATTCTTCGCCATATTCTCCGAAGTATGCTTCGCCCTCGACTCACCTACAATGGAATCCACTCTCGTCGGGACATAGTGGACACAGCCGACATATTGGGCATTGAGACTGCCCTAACACCCAATCGTTCGGGTGGTGTAGTGGGTAAAGGCTTCATGCTTCGAATCAGGGGTTCCACGGATCGAGCCCCAGTGACGGATGACTTGATGCTGCTCACAAACACACTGTAAATATTTTTCTGATCTTAAAACTTCGCAATATCTATCAATAGGTCCATAGGACGTTGCATGGCTATTGAATTCTTACGCGCTTATTTATTTGTTGAAATTCAACCACCATATTGCATAACCATTTGGGCAGTTGACTGTGGAGTGAATTTTGACTACCATTTCCGCGTCGTCCAGCACCGCTTCAAGGCCCCTAACCATTTGCTGCATGTGTGATGTGTCACGGCCTGCTACTCCTCCCCTTCAAGGGAAAACTCCTATAGAGTTCCTCAAAACAGAATGAAAGCACTTTTTTGAGCCACCTCCGAGAAATCAGTTGTTTGTTTTCAGTTCAGTATTGCAATGCTTTGCTCAATATTCTACGCCCAATAAGTTTCCCGAGGATTATATTGGAACAACTTGTAACGTACTGCAATTGAAAAGAAATGCGAAGCCGAATAGATTTAGGTAACGCAATATGTTATGGCCATTTTAAGGTTCAATAATTTCTTTCATGTAGTTATCCACAGAAATTGATTAATTTGGTCAGTAAACGATTTCTTTCATAGTGAAATGAGAGGAGTAAATAGAGCTTTTTGAACTTCATAATGTCTTTAAAACTTGATTTTTAATCTCAATGATGATCCATATGAACGCGTATTTGATTAACAACATCAACTAAAAATTAGATCTTTATTAAAATAGATGTATCTGAACTAAGCGTTATATGTTTTTAAATTTTATTAACTGACATAAAATGAGAATCAGAAAAGTATTATAATTTTCACTTATTGAAAAGTTATTTACGAAACTGGAGATAATACTGAAATTTGAATGGTTGGAAAGGAACATAAAGGAATTTAATTGTATTTAGTTAATAGAAGGGAATGAATTTTATCTAGAATTTGTTTCCGTGGTAATCGAATTATGATTAATATTTCCTTGCTACAAGTTGATACATTTCATGGACTGATATATTTTTCCTTGTGAATTTCTCGTTCAGGCATAATCAATCAATTGATTCTCGAATTTATTTCTTCTAAATCCAGTGAATATTACTTTTGTTCAAATCCGATCTTTGATGCTAGTTTTCTTTATCAATTCCTGCATAATTCCCCTCTTCTCTGAAACACAAATGCTTTACCTTGCAGTCATTTACCGGTCTACTCCGTTTTTGTGTCCGAATCCTTTTCCGCAAAATATTTAATGTCCACAATTAAACTCATTTACTTTTCTTTTGCTACGTAGACTGTTTCAGAAGTCCATCTTTGATGCACATTTCAATTATGCAACAATCATGGGAGTAAATCCTTCGTAAGAAAGTGAAAAGAAAACGCCTGCTGTATATGAGGTAAATTTTTTGTAATCATTATGTGGCTTATTGGAAATATATTTTTTGCTAAGACAATGGGAAAATTCGACCACACACTATAATTCACGGGATGGTCAAAAAAACTCTAAGGCTCCTCTTCAATGAATAGAGAATACTGGAAATTCGGCCATAAAATGAAGATGTAACAATGAATGGTAATTCATGTGATTACAAGAATAAAATTTCTTCATTGATAGGTGAAGGTAATGAAAAATCATTTTTATTTTTAAAAAGTTAGTTTGTAAATTAACATAAATGTCTTAGAACCGCCTTTCTGACGCGAAATTACCTCGAATAATTCATTGTGAGATTTACTCTATTCCTTAACCTATGTTGAGAGCTAAAAGTAATCACAAGTTCGAAGTAGGGAATAAATAAATAGCTGAAAACGGGGACAGTCCAATATTTCTATGATTTCGAAATAACATTAGTTCCATAATAATGATAAAATATTTTTTTATGTATGCGTAATGCTCATTTTGTTGAAAATTTTAAGGGTAAGTCTAACCTCTGTTAACTTAACCATTTGCTCAATGTTTCTGATGAAATACATGCGCAGACGCCAAAAATTACCCGATTGAGAACTACTGAGTTTGGGCGGCTTGATGTTCTTCCTTCGCTCAGCTCTGCAGAACTTCCGAGGAATTTTCCCTTGAAATGAGGGAGGAGTAGCAGGCCGTGACACATCACACATGCAGCAAATGGTTAGGGGCCTTGAAGCGGTGCTGGACGACGCGGAAATGGTAGTCAAAATTCACTCCACAGTCAACTGCCCAAATGGTTATGCAATATGGTGGTTGAATTTCAACAAATAAATAAGCGCGTAAGAATTCAATAGCCATGCAACGTCCTATGGACCTATTGATAGATATTGCGAAGTTTTAAGATCAGAAAAATATTTACAGTGTGTTTGTGAGCAGCATCAAGTCATCCGTCACTGGGGCTCGATCCGTGGAACCCCTGATTCGAAGCATGAAGCCTTTACCCACTACACCACCCGAACGATTGGGTGTTAGGGCAGTCTCAATGCCCAATATGTCGGCTGTGTCCACTATGTCCCGACGAGAGTGGATTCCATTGTAGGTGAGTCGAGGGCGAAGCATACTTCGGAGAATATGGCGAAGAATTCGTAGCTGGATCTTTTGCGCCTTGTGATAATGCGACGGGTATGATTATTTCCCCGGTATAAGGGATATATTGCTTTTAAAACTCCCGGTTGTATGAGAGCATTACGAGGGCAAAATTTTGGTAGACAAGTAGTTCCTGAACTGGCCGCTCTCAGACGCCAACGAGCTTTGCGTTAATTTTTTCCGCCACTGTACTAGAATATTTATGATTCACACGAATGATGCTTGGTACTGCATTTACATTGGTGAGTCTTCTACAGCAAGCGTTAGACAGGGTAGGCTATGCCAACTGAACTGTTCCTGATTGACTTTCATGAGTCATGATAAGTTTTGACCTTGCTTAATCATTTATAATACGAAGAAAACAATTGTTTTTGTACAAATATAGAGCATACAATAGAGCGAAAAGAAAATCGGTAATTAAGTGCAAGCCTTCTTACTGCTTTAATTTCCGTGACGGAGGTCCGCAATACCCTCACATTTCAAAGCACTGATTGCTTTTCATATTTTAGCAGATGAGATAAATTAGCGGTATGATAACTTTTTTGCGAATTTAATCTAAGTTTTCTACCAGTTAAGGTGGAGTGTTTTGCAGAAACCTGTCTTCCCCCTGTCTTCCCTCCCAACTTTGACTTTCTTCTTCCATTCGGGGTAAGACCCATTCATTTTTTCCATTTTCCAAGTTCCCATTCTGTCTCTCGCTTACCCCACAATCTCACCCCGAACACGGTTTTTAACTTCCCCTCTCCGTTCAGTATTCCCCTGCCATGAAACTTACGTTACAGCTATCATCATTTTACATTAAATTCGAGTGAACCTATCCGTTAATATTTCTTGTACAAATTCATTATTCATCTCTAAAGTATTATGTAATTACTGCGTACTGGACATTCAAACAATTCGAGAAGAGAGCTTGGTGATCCTAACCATCGTTCTGGCCATCTCTCAACAAGTGAGATGAATAACTTTCAACAAAAATACTTAGTATAGGAGTGGGTGAGAAGCCAAGGGGAACAAATGATTTCTTTTTTAAACAGAGTTATGTGCAGATATCACGCAAAGAAAACAAACGAGTTGAACTATATATTTAGTAGTGTATTTGATTTTCTACTCGATGCCAGCCCAGAATATACACTCACTCGAATCCCTTGGCATCCAAGTTTTAGTGCATTTCTTTTAAAAATTAACTTTACCAAACTTCGACAAGAAATAAATCACTTGTACCCCTTGGCTTCGCACCCCCTCATATAAAAATACTGTCAGCACATGGTTTCAGGGAAAATTATAACGGTTAATTTAAATCCATATGCATGGATTATTGAGAGTACGTACTTAAACAAGGCGGACTGTACAAATCCCGCTCCAGATGTACTTATTTTACCAAATCCGGTCCAATATTTGAGTAAATAATACGACCAATATAAAAAATAATAAAAAATAACCAATTGAAATTCTTTTGGCATCCGACCCCCAAGGTAATACCTTAGTAACAGTTTGTTACAAAAAATGTTGCTGATATACTATTTTTCAATCTCCTCTCTTTTTCTTTCACCAGTTTCATTTAAAAACAGCTCTCGAGAATGATGCGTAAGCATTGAAACCGGTCGTGTAAGATTAAAAAAGTGAGGAAAGTTACCACAGCCGCCTCAATTATTATTAGCCATGGAATTCTACACATTCAACTTGTCGACAGTCTGTCTGATTCGTTTAAAAACGTTGATCCAGAGAACGAGGTTATATCTTACAAAATTACAAATATCTACACTCAGTAAGAACTTTTAAAGCACTTCAAGAAACTAAATACAGACGAATAAATGGAATAACATGATTACTTAAACGACAAAATGAAAATAAATGTGACTTACCAGAGTAACGGATTTGACAGACTATACAAAATGTCCCGAACCACTTGGAGATGATGTATGTCGAAATGTAGGACTGCTTCAGGCCGGAGGGAGGGCTGGAAATTCAAAGACGAGACGAGATATATAAGGTTGTGACAGCACTTGGTGAATCAACTGCTTCATCATTTCAATCACTTGCACAGATCTCTGCAATTGGTGTTCATTTCGTCCATTGTCACTTTAAGGGATAAATTCCTAACTTTGCCTGCTAAGTCACTAATCGCAGCACAGGAGTATATGTCGTTAAACAAAAGCTTAAATCACGACGATTTTAGGCCAAAATCGCAGTTTTCTGTAGCTCTACTTAACTTTTTCACCGGCTCGTAAAAAATAAAATAAAGGTTCGCAGTCGCAGCTGGAGTGTCGTGGCTTCAAAAGACCCTGGCTGCAGTCCCCAGCGCCCTCCACTACAAGGCCCGCGACTTGCCGCAGTAGGTTAAAACACACGCCGGTAACATTAGCGAGGAAGAATGTTGAATGGCATTCCTTGCCTTACTAGGATGTCTTTGAAAACCACAATACTACCGAATTCCGTCTCACACGATTGTCTGCGAGACATAGAGAAGTTGGCACAACACCCAAAGACACAAATATTAATATGAGTCATTCACCACGGGAAATATTCTAACGCACATACTTCGAGATGACAGCTGTCATAAACTCTCCCCACTAAGTCGATATCAGTCCTATTTTTCCAGATCCACTCTTCATTCCAGTTTAGGGGAAAATGGGAAGCTTAGGTGCAAAGTGACGTAGTATGGAAGGAGACACTTTGACGAGACAGTAACACAGAGTAGTGGTTGTCTCGCAATATTTAGTGCACGAGGCGATAGATAAGAGTGACGGTCAGAAGAAAGGAGCTGGCAGTGCTGCATAGAGATGCCACGGTCACTGTTGGCCGACAACAATACGCGAAGCGGCGAAAACTCACAGTGCGGTAATCATAAAAAAAACCACGTCCCGGAGAAGTCAGATGGGAGGGAAAACACTCTACGTAGCAGAGTCACTGACTCGAGAGGATAAGTCAAAAATAATGCGGCAGCGGCAGAGGAATCGGTTTTCAAGCGGGCGCGTCCGACGTCCGGCCGGCGAGTGGCATCAGGTACTACGGCGGCGGAGGGTCGCTCGTCATCGGCGAATGCGTCTCCCTCGGCGGGGGATCGGGAGACACGTCCGAGTTCGACTTCAGAGGGTTGGTGGGAGGAGTGGAGTGAGTAGTAACGCGCGGCGGGAGCCGGTCGAGTGAACTGCCGAACTGCGAGGGAAATAGTGGTGAAGATAGGAGGGGGAGGGGAGTGGGTGAGGGGGTTGCGACTGTCTACTCCCGGCGATGCGCGGCGCGGTGCGGGGAAGCGGTTCCCGGCCGCATGAGGGCCCAGCGCTCCCGTGGGGACGCCGCGCCGTGGGGCCCTCAGCCGAGGCCCAAAAGCACGCCGGAAGACTGTCACGGTATCTAAAGATTTGATCCTTGGATTTTTCTTCCTCATAGAATAATCCTCCAAGGCCGTTAGAACATTAATTGCGTAAGCTTGGTTTCGCTGATGGTAGGACCCGGCCGCCTATGTGACGGTGCGGGATTCCTTGTCCCTTCCCTTCCTTCCCTATCCCCTCCCAGGAGGCGTCGTCGGGCTCCTATCGCGGCGGCTCCTCCTTCCTTGTTCCTTCTAGTACTTGCCCTCCTGCGGGAAGAGGAAAAAAGCCCGCGCTTACAGTCCCTGCCGCAGAAGTGCAACCCGCGAGCCCCCCCTGGGTGTCTCGTTTCCACTGTCACGTGATACGAGAGGATAGAGCGTCGTTGGAACGCAATGGGGGGCCAAGAAATCGAATCGCTAGTGTAATCGCATAAGGAGGATGGGCTGCGGTGAGCAAGTTACGCAATCAAGCATTTGCCGATCCTACGTGCTCCAACTTCGTTATGTCGCGGGCGCCAACAGTTTTATCTCATTACATGTAATTGCGCCCTGCGGGTCAATGATAGTAACCACTGGCTGCTCCATTGAAGCACAACTCAATGACAAGAAGAGAAGTGTTGTCAACACAAAAGCGGCACGGGGCATCGTGTTGTAGTAATAGGCGAACATGTAACACACATACGTCTACTGTTATAAGGTCCACATATGATTCCACTACCCTTGAGATATGATTCCGATCCAGTACCAAGACACAATACAATATAGTTTTCCATACTTGGTTTAATTCTCACGTATGATCTACATAAATGAGCAAAATTGCAAGCCGATCACTAACTGAGTCTGAAATCTGAAGATGTATACATTGCTGCAGAAATAAAACAAATATACTTTCATTACTGTTGATTCACTTGAGTGGAACAAATTTACAGCACAGATTGGTTTGTAAATATTTAAACGAGCACAAATCACCGAAAATCATAGACTCCAGAGCTTCATAATTATATTGTGGAATGAAATTTTTTTACCGGCTGAATTCTTTGGGTTATAATTTTGCTGAAATAGAGTCAGAGTCGTTTGAAACTGATTTAGAAATATTCCTAAAGTGCAGCCGTAGCTTACCGCAAGGTAAAATTGGGCTCATAAAAGTTATGAATAATGTATGTAATATTAAATAAGCGAAAGTAATTTTAAATTTTAAAATTTTCCATTTAAAAATATTTATGGCATACTCTAGGAATTGTATTTATTTTGGGATGTAAAATTGAAAAAAATACTACATGTTCAAACAAGGCTGCCTTTATGTGAACACATGTGTTACTGATCATTGGCACACATCCTTGTGTACAGATTCTTCCGAAAATATTCTTATTTCAGTCCTTTTGTCACACTTAACACGAAAAGATTTATATCATCTCATTTCTTAATTAATGTTTACATTTTAAGGATATCGAATGCGATGATAGAAACTGATGTATGACACTCAAGTTGGAAAGAGATTAAACTCAATTTCCCTAAAGAAAACCTAGGGTCGGGATAACTTAGAACTTGTGAAATACGCTTCTGATTAAACTCAAATTCTTAACATTCCTTTGCACGCTAAAATTAAATGTTTCCGTCCAATACGACCTGACTGTCATGGTTTAGATTGGCCGATAGTAGCATTAGGCGGGTTGGGAGGATCGGAATTCCAACTGCCAGCTGATCCACACCATGTGGCTACGGGGAAGGAATATTCGTCGGTAAAGAAAGATGGGAAGGGAAACAACGGAAGAGTGCGGCCAGCTAATAATGATTTTGCGGAGGCACATAATCTTGTGAAGAAGTTCGAAAGGGGGCCAAGCATAGATTTCAAACTTCGTTATACATTCAGATATCAAAACTTAACTGCCTTGTAGGAAGAAAAAAAACACTAAAATATGATTCGGAATGAAATTCTACAGTTTCATAGAACCTAAAATACTCCTTTTATTAAACAAAGGAACCTATAAATTAATAATTAAAAAATAAATCGTTCACTAATTGCATCCAGATGTCACACCGATGCAGAAAACCACCGGTTCATAAATGCCCTCGCCCGAGACCTTGACCTTCCTGACACAGCATCTGAATTACTTATCTTTCGGTAAAATTATAGGAATATATTAGAACATGGAACAGATATTGCTTTTTATCTTACAGGAGAAAATTATTTGCTTCCCTACTGTTCTCAAGAGTCTTCCACTCTGTGAGTTATGAAAGTGATGTGAGTGAGTGAGTGAGTGATGTTAAGAAAATCCCGAAGAAAATGAAATTTCCCGAGTGCATTTCCGATAATGGCAATCTATTCATTTACAGTTCTAAGCCGAGTTTGCAATGAGTCGTGATTAATACTGTCTACAAGTTTTCTCAGTTTTATTTTCACATCAACAAAAATGAAAGGAGAATACGTACCATTGCTGTGGCAGTGAAGAATTATCAAAAACATCGACGGATAACTTATGTGGATTCAAATTGCAAATCTTTCTCTTTCGACTACTAAGAGCCGTACAAAATGTCCTAATTTATGACGTGCTTGGGATAGCAAGGACAGAGATAGCCTCTGGTCGAGAAAAGAGTGGCATGAGAAATAAAGCATTTTGTGGTAGAGAAACCATACTAAGCAATTATCTGGTTAAACCGCAAAAAATAACTTTGCCTCCACTGCTCAAGAAAGAAGTCCTTTAGGAGCAGCTGTTGAAGGCTCTGAATAAATATGGGAAAATGCCACAAATTAGTTCTGAGAAACATAATACTGGGATTTTTGATGGCCCACAAATTTGACAGCTAGATAGAGTTCGTGAAGTTAATGAATGAGGCTGAGAAAAATGCTTGAAGATCGTCTGATGATACTGTACACAATTTTATGTTACAGAGGCAATTATTACATAAGGTTTGTACGCGTGATGATAAAAAATATTGGAAGCCTGACAGGCAATATGAGTATTAAGATTCACTATTAGCATAGCTTCATGAACTGCATTTTACAGAATTTTGCAAGTACGAGTGAAGAATAAAGTGATAAATTTAATTACGATATAAAAACTATGCAAGACTGCTACAAATGGCTATGAAGTACGCAAATGATGGCAGATTATTGTTCCAACCTTCCGAGATATAATTATGCCGAAGTCCTTCTTCAAAATATCGGGAACGAGGCTTCAGAAGTGGCTACTTACTCTTTTACAGGATGCTATTTTTTACAAGTGCAGTTGTAAATACGCGCTCCCGACATCTTAATGGAAAATGTATTTCTTCCATTCTACTGGAAAATATAAAAAATAATAAACTCATTGTAGATTTGTTTTGTATCTTATAGGCGCCCTTAACTCTGGTAACGTAAAACGCCGATTTTTTTGTCTCAAAAACTAAAGCTATCACGGAAAAACTAATTTTACATTTAGATTAAGGAGATCATTTATACAAAAAATAGACGTAAAAAAGTCCGGCACTAATCTCAGTTTACACGAGTGTTGTCTTTTACAAAAAACCTCTCTTTTCCAATTGTGGCTGCAACTGTGTTGCACTTAACAATAAGGTGGAACAATGTATTACTTGGTCAGACTGAATAAACTAACGTATGACTTACATTCCTCTGTGAATTTATTGATTCATCAATAGGGCCTTATCAGCTCTGTGAAGTTATTCATAAAATAATCACCTTCTCCTTTCAGTCGAGCAATCCTTTGTTCAATAGGGTGGTTTCCTATTATTTTTTATTGCCTAAATCGAAAGATTATTACTCCTGGAGTACGTATTTCACGCTTTCTATTTTTGCTATTAAATGAAAAGTGAAAATTTCCAAGCGCACGAAAACGCGACGGGTAAGTATGAATGCTGGGAAAAGCTCCACGCGACGTCGTTCTGCTTCTCGCTGCCGCAAGTGAGGTGACCTTGGGGCGAGGCTCTTGAGTGCTGATACGATGCAGGATGATAGCAGGTAGCTGAGTACCATGCTACCAGGTTACTGAGTACCATGCTAGCTGGTAGCGCTTGGCTTAACCCTTTCGCTGCTGTTCACTCTCCGAAAACCTACTCCTCACATGCGGCGAAAATGTTAAAATGCGTTTCGTGGGCCCATGGAGCAGGTACTTCCAGGATGGGTGTGTACACCCTCCGAAGGGTCGCTAATCCGCGACCCAATCCTCGACCAGCTCACCCACGCAGGACCGTCTGCGTGGGTGCGGACAACGGGAAAATGGCTATTTTAGCAAAGTTAACAAAATCGTTATTTTTCATTGCAGAAACACGGTTCAAAGACGTGATTGATTGCTTGATTGGCAGAAGTGCGATGAAAACAATCATTTTTTGATGATCGGATTAATCGATTGATTTTCAAATTGCAGTCAGAGCGGTCACTTTTCGGGAGGGAGGCCCCCCACTGGTAGGGTCGAGGAGACGGTTTTACGTGAGTGAGCTGGTCGAGGATTCCTGGTCCCGGATTAGCAACCCTTCGGAGTGCTTCGGCGAAAGTGCTGACCGCATGGCAGGGACGAAGGAAAAGTACGTCCACAGCAGTCTGCCGTGCGGACGTACTAGGTACGTCCAGAGCAGTGAAAGGGTTAAATAAGGATTATTAATATCTTATCAAACGAAGAAACTTTCCGACCAGCCAGTTTTTATAGGAGATTATTAAGACATGTTTTCCTGAGCTCTGTGCCTCATGCATGCATTGGTAACTCCAGACGACGTGAAACTCCTATCCTCTCGTGTAGAAATAAGGTCCCTGTGACGTCACATGGAGTGGCATCGCATGGGCGCCAATCTGGCCTTTTTCAAATGAGGATTAAATTGACCATTGCCATTTGTCTAAACCGGTATTTCTAAAACCAAATAATTTGTTTTTTATGAATACACTAATGGGGGGTAAGACCGCACGTCACCGGTTAAGGCTTAAGTTGATTCAGTACAACCAGTGCGAGGATGGTATTGATATGAAATAAATATGTATGGTTAGAAAAATGGAACTGTTCATGTATCCAACCTTTTTCCCTACGCGTTGGTACATTACGCCAAACAGACGATGTAATACGGTCAGAGGTGAGTTCTTCCGATGACAAGCATTTATTTTTTATCATCTGGAGACTAAGTTGTGAAAACACCATATTTGTGGAGAGTGGGAAAAATCATGAGTCGTTACGCCAACAGTTGCGCTCAAATTTTATGACAGAAGAACATCATTAGATTGCGTCAGTGGCTGAGTATTCATTAACACAGTAATTAGCAACGAAAAAACATTATTGGAGCAATGACAATCTTATATCAGTGTTTCACGGGCAATAAATTCAACATTCGGAAACGGTCATCGAAATAAACATTATACGGTTGATATGCTTATTGCTGTGCATTTTAATGAAATTGTGAAAAATGTACCTCATCAATTTCATGGCTCTGTCTTAAGAATAAATATTTCTGGAAATCCTTGTGAAATGTCAGTGAATAAAAATATTTAGCAATCTAACAGAAACAAACAATTATAAGGTATGATCCCTAATTCGCCAATTACGAGCACTAAAATATATTGATGATAAAAAATGACATAAAAGATGCGCACACTTGAGGTTTTCAGGGATTGATGCGAAAATACATTGCCAACTTTTTTTACACGACAACCGATCAATCAAACATGAACGAATATTAGCATTGGAAAGGCAGCGCAACAAGAGCAACAGCCAAGGTACGATGCAGAGTGTTAGAATGGCGTGAGGGATAGAATGTTCTAATACCAAGCGAATGAGATTGATACCCTAAACGATTCGCTATTTTGTTTATTTTATTCAAATCCACTGTGTCTCGAGTACAATCTACCGATTTGATCGATAGATTTTTCTTCCTTATAGGAAAATCTACTAAAATTGGTAGCATATTAATTGCGTATTGCTTGGTTTCGTTAGTGGTAGGACCTGCCCGCCTTTGTGACGGTGCAGGATTCCTCGTCCCTTCCTTCCCTCCCCGTCCTTTCCTTGGAGGCGTCGTCGGGCTCCTATCGCGGCGGCGCCTCCTTTTCTTGTTCCCTCTCGTCCTTCCCCTTCTGGGGGCAGAGGAAAAAAGCTAATCGCTTATAGTCCTCGCCTCAGGAGTGTATCCCGCGAACCCGGCCCAAGGGTTTAGTTACCATTGTGTCTCGAGTACAATCTAACGATTTGATCGTTGGATTATTCTTCCTCATAGAATAATCCCCCAAGGTCGTTAGAACATTAATAGCTTATGCTTGGTTTCGCTGATGGTAGGACCCGCCCGCCTTGTGACGGTGCGGGATTCCTCGTCCCCTCCCTTCCTTTCCTATCCCCTCCCAGGAGGCGTCGTCGGGCTCCTATCGCGGCGGCGCACAGTGGTCGGAAATCGAAAAACGCCGGACAAAAGTCCGAAATGGCTTTTTTGAGGTAGACAATTGAAATTTGGCGCAAATACGGGGAAATAGTTGCTGATTTTGAAATAGAAAGTCATTTTTATTAAGTCTCAGCCGTTATGGAGTTACGGAGGCTTAAACATGACGAAATTTCGAAAAACTTGCCATTTATCATTTTTCTTCGAAAATGTAAAAAGTTACGCAGATGGTAGAGCAGTGGATGGATTTTCATGAAATTTTAAACATGATCATCTGTCATTATAGTTTCTTGCCAGTACTTTGCATAAGTTTCAGACATTTTTGTTGATATTTGTGTGCTGTAATGTATCAAAATGGCGGAAGCTTTTTTCAAGCAAAATTTCACTTAAAGCAGTCATTATCTTTTTTATAAGAAATATGTATGTCGAGATATTTCGCAATAATACTAACAAAACATATTTAAACGTTTGTCTGCAAAAGGTTTGGGAAAAAGTTTGCGGCCCTGAGAGAAAATTCGAATTTTCGACCGCGCGTCGCGGTCCGGCTCCACGCGGCGGACCCCGGTAATATCGATTGCGTGTGATGGTTGAAGTTGCTTGCACCTAAATTCCTCAAATTTGCCTTTTTCAAGCAAAAAACACTTTTGTGGATTCCCTAAGGTTCTATATCGAAGATATTTTGAAAGCAGTATTGGTCATTAGGTCATAAAATGGCGGACATTTTGTTAGGCAAAAGTTAACATAAAGGAGTCATTATCTCTGGTTTTAGAAAAATGTATATCATGATTTTTTGTCAGGGTATTAAGTAAAAATAATTATAAAGTATTCTGCAAAAATCTGTGGAAAAAGTTTGCGACCCTGAGAAAAAATTCCAATTTTCGATCGCGTTTCGCGGCCCGGCTCGGCTCTGCGCGACCTCGAAACTCCGACTCCCCGCACCGACGAATTTCTGAAGACCTTAATCGGTCGCCGTTTCATCGCATTGATTAATAAATTAATAATTTAAGCCATGTATTAATTTACTGCATTTTAGATTGGAATTGGCCTTACTTTTCGGTTTATCATTGTTAATAGCAAATTGAATGCTACTGATTAACCCCTAAAATTCAATTTATCCAATCCATCAATCAGTTCTTTTATGTAATCTCTCTCTGCTTTCGCAACTTCTCTAGTCTCTTTTAGCCACTGAAGGCGAATAGGTCGGCAAAATCTCATAGAAGATGGCCGAGGATTCGCCCATAATATCTCACCTGGAATATTAAAAGTAGGTACTAAAAATTCCTGTAATGATTCCAATTAGATAAATTACAGATAAAATAGACACGTGAATCTCATTCCTGTATTGTCATCTAGTAACCTAAGTGGCACCAGGGAGCTCATAAATAAATACTCATCTGATGAGTCAGATAGTTCCCACAATTGCTTATATTGGGCATGGCCCGAACTGCCATCAAATCCATATTTGCACACTAGTGTGCAATCTACTTCATCATATGAGGTTTCAGCAGTTGAAACGTATGACAGAATTCGCGAAGCTGTGTGATTTAAGAGAGTTTGAAGACTCACTTCGCACATGTTTTCAGTTACCCTGATTCCTTCGGAGTATGCCATACTTTTCGCGTTTAGGACTCTATCGTAGCTTGGATAAAGCTTGTGTCTATACTTTTGAGCCGAGCGTCTCAGTGTATTGTACTGACTCTTCGTTAGCTCAGTTGTAATAACGAGAGACACAGCTTCTTCAGGGGTCATTTCCCTCTGGGGATTATCCCTTTTTCTCCATTTAGACAAAACTCTTCTCGCCCTACTAGGAGTGGTTGTCGTTACCTCGGAATGTAGTTCGGCGGCCGCAATATCTCCTTCCTCCCTTAAACTAAGAGAGGTTGCCAATGCGAGCTCCGCAGCAGAGGAAGACATTTTAATATTTTGGACCTTACGTCTTTTTGATCTCTCCGAGGAAACACTAGAATCTATTTCCGGCCTTCCCAGTGAACTTAGGAAGTAATTATTTAAAAGTAAATAACCCAAGAATAAAAATATTATGTTGTTCAATGAAAAAGGAAGGTTTTCACCGGATGGCACTTACTAGTCTCAGCAGAAGTGCTAGTCAAATACTGACGCACGGTGTCAGGAAAGTTCATCGACTCCATGAGCCATGCGTTATTTCGCTTTAAAAATGTATTTTTATTCCGAGAACTTCTATTCCACCTTTGCAAGTAGGGCAACAAAGAGCTTATTCTGACAAATTCACGAAGACTTCTAATAGCGTCATCAAATTGACCTAAATCAAATCTTCGCACAAGAAAATCCACCAAATATTCCATTTTTTCAGTAGGTGATTTGAACTTTATGCCCATCAATGTATTATGGAGATCAAGCCGCGAGATAAAATTGGAAGACATATCCAATCAGGACTGAAAAACTTGTCTAAGGTCTGAAAATTAATGTAATAGAATGAATCTACCCATTCCACAAATTGTTCAACAACGATAGGCTACATAACGCCAGAAAGTAGGGGCGAAAAATCGGTATTGAAGAAAGTTTGTAAAAAATAGTTCAAGGGACGTAAGAAAACTGGGACGAAAAAGCACGAATGACTAACACCAGGTAAAAACACATGGACAGATATCTTACCTCGAATAAGGTGTGGATTGCTGAGGAAAAAAACACTGATGTAAACCTTCGAAAAAAAACTCGGTAAGGATTCCTATCACTCACACTCAATATCGCGAGTAAAAAAATATTTTATCAGAAAAGATTTCTCCCAATTCACTTCACCACATCACTTCACCACAAATGCCAAGATAGAACTACTGCTCAACATGCATTTTCTATAGGATAGGGATGGTCCACCCAGGGAAAACCCATTATAACTGTTAAAGGGTGCGCGGTGTCATAAAAACTCCCTCAGGGACCGAGTCGCATGGTGCTGTGAAGGCGGAGGGATTTGGCGGCTTGCAGTTTGAAAATGCAAAGAGAGTGGAAAGGGAAAACAGCCAACCCCACACCCTTCCACAAAAGAGTGTATGAGGAACAAAACACCCTCATGTGCACTCAGGAATTGAAGGAGTTCATAATTACTCGGAAAATTCCGTGGAGTAACCGAAGAAAGGCATATTCATCACAGTTAGGCATCACAGTCTACAAACACATGCGCTGGATATAGTATCCCTCTATGATAATAAATATATGACATTTGGTTATCATTGACAGCATGGATGTCTTGAGTAAGACGAATACAGGACATTAAGGTCCTCAGAAATTCGTCGGTGCGGGGAGTCGGAGTTTCGAGGTCGCGCAGAGCCGAGCCGGGCCGCGAAACGCGATCGAAAATTGGAATTTTTTCTCAGGGTCGCAAACTTTTTCCACAGGTTTTTGCAGAATACTTTATAATTATTTTTACTTAATACCCTGACAAAAAATCATGATATACATTTTTCTAAAACCAGAGATAATGACTCCTTTATGTTAACTTTTGCCTAACAAAATGTCCGCCATTTTATGACCTAATGACCAATACTGCTTTCAAAATATCTTCGATATAGAACCTTAGGGAATCCACAAAAGTGTTTTTTGCTTGAAAAAGGCAAATTTGAGGAATTTAGGTGCAAACAACTTCAACCATCACACGCAATCGATATTACCGGGGTCCGCCGCGTGGAGCCGGACCGCGACGCGCGGTCGAAAATTCGAATTTTCTCTCAGGGCCGCAAACTTTTTCCCAAACCTTTTGCAGACAAACGTTTAAATATGTTTTGTTAGTATTATTGCGAAATATCTCGACATACATATTTCTTATAAAAAAGATAATGACTGCTTTAAGTGAAATTTTGCTTGAAAAAAGCTTCCGCCATTTTGATACATTACAGCACACAAATATCAACAAAAATGTCTGAAACTTATGCAAAGTACTGGCAAGAAACTATAATGACAGATGATCATGTTTAAAATTTCATGAAAATCCATCCACTGCTCTACCATCTGCGTCACTTTTTACATTTTCGAAGAAAAATGATAAATGGCAAGTTTTTCGAAATTTCGTCATGTTTAAGCCTCCGTAACTCCATAACGGCTGAGACTTAATAAAAATGACTTTCTATTTCAAAATCAGCAACTATTTCCCCGTATTTGCGCCAAATTTCAATTGTCTACCTCAAAAAAGCCATTTCGGACTTTTGTCCGGCGTTTTTCGATTTCCGACCACTGTGCGGCGCTTCCTTCCTTGTCCTTCCTGTCCTTCCCCTCCTGTGGGCAGAGGAAAAAAGCTAGCGCTTAGAATCCCTGCCTTAGGAGTGTAACCCGCGAGCCCGTCCTTGGTGTCTCGTTCCCACAGTATCTCTAGTACATCTAAGGATTTGATCGCTGGATCATTATACCTCATAGAACGGTCCTTCAAGGTCGTTAGAACATTAATGCTTATGCTTGGTTTCGCTATTAAGTGGGCCTTCTTCGCTTCTATAGCGTTGAAGTGTTTTCCCCGTCCCGTCCCTTCCGCACCTTTCCCTTCCCAGAGGCGTCGTCGGGCTCCTATCGCGGTGGCGCTTCTTTCCTTTTTCCTTACTCTCCAGCCCCTGCCCGGGTGATCGGGCGTAAAAGCCACTGGCTTGGTTCCTGGCCCTAAAATGGCCTGTCATCTGGCAGACGGAGGGATAACCAGGATTCGAATTCGATCTCCCGATCAGTATCAGCCAATCAAACCACCAAGCCATCCTCTCAAAGCGTTGGTACTTTTGGATGTCTTTCAGAAGCAGCAGAAGCCTGTCAGTTCCGAATTCAAATCCTGGTTAAGCTATATCTTTTTCAAGACGAACTTCATCCGTCGGTGAATTTAACTTTGCATCCGTGCGCGTGACTGCGTGCAAAGTCACTTCTTCCGTACAGGGGTTTGGAATTATTCGTTGCAGAATTGCGACAGAGTAAGGTTTATTTTGTCGGCAGTGGCTTGGTGAGCCCTGTTTCCGTCACAAGTGCTCTAGTGTAGAGTCGTGACGTCAACACCTTGATCGGTACTATTACTCATCCTGAAGTCCGCTGTCGAGAAGATGGCTTAAGCCAAATATTTTTTCATGGTGAAGTTCATCCTTGGTGAGTGTGTTCAGTTTTATACATCACCATATTAACGCTACAACAGCCATCAAGAATTGTTCTTAAAATATCACTTATCTACCATTTTTCACCTTAAGGAACGTTTCGAACACACGGAATACGTGATAATAAACTTCAATAAACTTGCACTAACGCGAAATCTAAACAAAAAGACATGGAGGACTGCAAATTTAGTCTTGTTCACTTGTATTTTCCATTACGCTCCGCTTCACATGGTTTTCATTTCGTTCAGCAATATCTGGTTCGCTTCTCTAAAGCTTTCCTCCTTAAAAGAAGTATTTAATGCTACCGCCTGCACTTCAAAATTTTACAGCTAAATATCTATACGGTCAAATGAGAATATAATTGGCATATTTAAACAATGTTAGGTCCACTCATCTGAAGTAATATGACTGTATCAACGAATCATTTTTTCATTAATTAGGGTGGTAGATAAATAAACTCGATTTCTTCGACTACTAGCAACTGCTCAAACATTCATTGAAATAAATTTGATTTCCATAGCCCTTTTCACACAATATATTCACCCTTCGAAAAAAAATTTTTGAATAACGATGTAATCGATAAAAATTTATTCACAAGAGACAGAATTGACAAATAAGGTGTTTCCTCCTGATAACATAGATTCCTACAAGTTGTGAACGCCGGAGTAGGACAATTTGACAAATGTGAAACATGTAGATTGACTAAAATATACCTACGTAGCTCGGTGATCCTGGGTTTGAAGTAATAACGTGAAGTATAGATATATTTCTTCATTAAATAGGTATTTCAAAAAAAATTCGCCTTTGAATCCCAACATATTATTAAAATGGAAATGCATGACAAGATACCAGGGGCTGGTGAGCAAAAATATTCCATTCAGAAAATTCCTACTGTTAGATATTTTAAAATAAGAGCATAATGGTATGCACTAACGGTAAGCCATGAAAGCTAGAAACTGTCTGATATGAATTCTATATTCATGATGAAGTTAATGCATCAGATATTTGGACATTTTAAAATTAACTTATCTGACTCGAAATCATCAATTTTCCCCTTAACTTTCTGAATATACACAGTTTATATAATACTTAGTTAAGTAACAGGTTTTGGTCGGGAGGTAAATGAAAGTAAAATATTTTTTAAGCAAACAATTCCAATTAGCTGAATTTTTCCCGTGTTATTCAGTGCAAACAAACGCGTAGGAGAAGTCTTAATTGGCGTATCCTTTATACGTCGGTATACATTTTTCAAAGGGGATGAAGTCTCCATTTACAACGTCCAGTCAAGTTGCTAATGTAAGGACCGAGAGCTTTTAAAAGGATAAAAGGAATAAAAAAATACTATTTCCCCAAATAGACTGCATTCTTCATTATTCATTACACGTGGGTCAACCCAAAAGGGCATGGTAAGATACCTCAAGGAAATAGAGGCAAAAAAGAAACAGTTTTTCCTGTAGTTCTTTTGCTTGATAGCTCCCAGCTGTTTACGGTTGCACAGTTTTAAAGAATGAAATCAACTCCTACACTCTTGTTCACTAGGATATGCAAGTGGAGCATTTAAATAGCATTCATTGTTCCTATTCACTGGTGACTGAACATATGGAGCGAAATACAAGTTGAATCATGTTAAATTACCACTTGTTGATCGTTTAGAAAACTACATTATTTTTCTAATTACACAGCACACGACTCATCGGGAGAAGAGCTCTTTCGAACTCATGAGGCCATTAACGATCCTGCATAATTCATATTAGTTGACGCTTACACGCTACATTTCGAACCATCAAGAATTAAATACTCCAGTAAATTAAATGCAAACTTGGAGGTTGCACGTGGTGGAAGGGCTCCATATTATGCATAAAACACACTTTGTTACTTCCACGATATATTTTTTTTTTATTTCGACCGATTTTGGCTGTTACGCTATTAAAAAGTACATAAAACATTTTCTGTACTTGGTAATGGTGTAACAGCCGAAACCGGTAAAAAAATAGATTAAAATAAATATACTGTGGAAGTAACAGTGTCTTTTATTTATAATAATAGCACTAAATATTGACGTTATATAAAGATACTTAAGTGCGCACTATACAAGGAATTGCTTTCATTATGTGGTACGGACATTTTTCAATCAACAAATTCTTTATTACCAGCATGGTAATGTAGGAGCGTGGTCGAGACATTGAAACCGATGATACTTCAATAACATTTCTTCGGTCAAACTGTGCTCAGAGGAAATTCTTCAGATTGCGACAAAACATACTGTAGCAAACAAATGTGGTTTCTGTCTTAAACATCACCATCATTTGCGACAATAACAATTACAAACAAACATTGTACAAGTACTGGTATCAGCACAAAAAAAAACGTTGGAATCATTTTTAAATCGGTAAACCGAATGAATTGCAAGAATTTCGGAACAGCAGTGGAATGAAATTAGTATTTAATTTCTAACCTTAGAAAACAAATGATAGACCAGAAAAATTACTGATCGCGGGAAACTGTGGTAACTACACCATCAACTTCGTTGAACGGAAGATAAGAAGATTTTAATGGAACAAATATGAGCGGAGTCAGAGGGGTATAACTGTGAATTCGATCGGATATGTAAAGAGCCCATTAACTACACATATGTTAAAAAGGAAAATATTTGCTGAACCCAATCCTTCTCCTAATCCAGAAATGGAGTTCCTAGACATCATAGAATGTTTGACATTAAATTTATAACAAAAAAATTAGATGTAAGGAATGTTAGCGTACTTTCTTACTTTTGAGAGATCACTTACAAAAACGAATGAGTACTATGGAGAAAATTTGAAAGGGGGTTTTAGTAATTCTAAATTACCAGCTATTTTTTCCATGAGAGATTTTTCTCCAACTTTAAAATTGTAAGAACATGAAACGATATTCCAAAAGTGGTGAAGGAAAATATAGTTACGATACGCTTACGTTAAAAAATATAATTTAATCACGAAATCTCAGTTATTTTATTCATCATCATTCAGTCTGATTCGTCGCGAAACAAATTTAATGCCTTTTATTCATACAGTATCTCCATAGCCTAAAAGAAACCGCCCAAATTAGGACAGTGGAATCGTTCCATCAGATTTGAATTCTCACTTCATTAAAAGAATTAGGTTTACGAAATGGAAAGATAGATTACAACCGAAAAACTATTATTTATAGCTCCGCTATTCTATCATAATGGGGTTAACTCATTGTCAAACCCAATTTCGCAATTCATGAAGATAATTTCATTAGAGGGCTGGGAAAGATATGTCATAACGGGAAAAAAAAGTCTTCCTCATCCATCAGCCATTTTATCATACAGTTCTTGGGGAATGATATCCTTGGGCCCGGGGAGGAAGTCTCTTATCTTGGTCACACAGTTGTATCTGGTGACCACGTCATGCTTTTTTAATATTCTGGCGATCCTCTCTGACGTTCCAGCAATGAAAGGGATAGTGTGAGGATAGCTTCCTTGACGACCAAGAACTGTATGAGGGGGTATACAAGGTGCCCTGCTCTTGCGGAAAATCCTACATAGGGGAAACTTGCCGCTCCATGCATGTGAGGATTAAAGAACATCAAAGGGCGACCAATAACAAGCAGTTTCAGCTCTCTGCCATCGCCGAACATGTATGGTCGGAACCTGGCCACGACACAAAATTTGAGGAGAAGAAACTTTTAGTTAAGGAGTGCCGCTACTTCCCTAGACAAATCAGGGAAGCGATAGAAATTCAAAAAACACCTTTGAATTTCAATAGAGAAGACGGATACTTCCTTCACAGCGCATGGAAAACAGTCATCAAAGAGACAGCCAATCACAGTGCAGCTCCCATCCAGCCTACAGTATATAAGCGAGGCAGAAACCAACAGCCGACACATTCGACCTGAAGACGCTGGCAGGACAGCCAGCGAAACTGTTGTCAATCAACCAACAACCTGACGCGGAAGAAAACCCTGGAGAAATGCAGAGATCAGACCATCGCCGCGGAAACCTACGCTCTAACATACCAACACATTATTCATACATCTGTTTTCTTCGCAAAGAATCAAATACGAAGACAAAATACGGCGACAAAGGGAATCGAGGCGGGATGGGAGTGGTCCGAGTAAACTCAAGCAAGCAATCCCATCCAGAATGATTAGTGATTAATCTATAAATAGGCGAGTCGCCATCAGAGGCGTCACCTCCGTTCTCCCTTCAAGGCGATTTCAATTCTCCGAGGAATGACATCGGATACGTTCTGAGAAAAGATTTATCGGTCTGCCTCCGAAATAGAAAAAGGCCAAATGCCATACATCCCTCTGCATTTTTCAGTTTAAAACCTTCCCCATGTATGCCCTTATCCATCTATCACTAAAAGAATTAAAGGACAGTTTGCTTTAAATAATAGGGTAGTTTCCTCCATCAAAGAAAACGAAAGGTATTGATTGCGATTCGTTACCCACCATGTCCATTAATGTATTCATAAAATCCACATTATTTGGTTTTAGAAATCCCAGTTTAGACGAATGATATCGGTCAATTTCATTCTCATTCAAAAAAGGCCAGATTGGCGCCCATGCGATGCCTTTCCACGTGACGTCACAGGGACTTAGTTTCTATACGAGTAGATAGGAGTTTTACATGGTCTGAGATAACCAATGCATGCATGAGGCACAGAGTTCAGGGAAACATCTCTTAATATTCACTCATTAAAAATACCCAAGTTCGGAAAGTTTCCTTCCTTTGATAGGGGAATAATGATCCTTATTTAAGCCAAGCGTTACCTGCTAGCAGGGTACTCAGCTACCTGCTAGAAGTCTGCATCGGAGCGAAGCACACACCCTCGCTCCAAGGTCACCTCACACGGCGGCAGAGGGAACCAGAATGACGTCACACGGGCTTTATCCCAGCATTCATACTAAGCCGTCACGTGTTCGCGCGCTTGAATATTTTTTCGGTTTATTTCATCGCGAAAAATAGATATTGCAATTTAAAAATCTAAATGCGTGAAATAAGTACTCCAGGAGTAATAGTCTTTTGATTAAGGCAATGAAAAAATAATAGAAACCACCCTATTACCAGATTGTTAATTACAAAAATCTGCGAGGAAGATTAACAAATCATAAACTGGGACTTAAAAAATGATGCTACCTAATTTTATGAAACTAAATTTAAGTTTTATGAGTCAATTCGGGGAGTATGAAAAAGATGCAGTAATCCGGTAATTTCGTAGTTAGTAAAGTTTAATGAAAAGAAAAAAGTTTTATTTTCAAATTACTTAAGACAACTGTTCTAGTTTCAAGTCAACAACTGTTCAATCTGTTCACGCAATCTGAAAGAGGAGTGGTAAACAAAACCTCATGCCACTAAAAAGGGTAGAACTCGAAGGCGTAATATTTTGCGTCATATCCTGTGCGCCGTGCGAAATTTTTATTCTTTCTTCTGCTCTGTTGATAATTTTGCGTCCTAATATTTTTGATGTTGTTAGAAAATGGACCACAATTGTAAAGCATATAGTTTTGCAAGCTTTCTAGAATGAAGAAGGATACTCACAAATAGATAAGGACCTGGGATTGCTAATAGTTATCGTTTTTACAAGTACAAAATGAAAATATTTCACAACTTTGGAGTAAACTAGACGGGCGTCTAATTTTCAACAGTATAATGGGGAGGAATTAATTCAAAATAACACTGCGGGTTATTCGATTTGATGAAGCGACAGAAATGAGGAAAAACAGAGGCAAAGATAAGTTTCAGACTATTAGAGAGATATTTGATGTGCGGAACTCCTATCTACTCGTATAGATACTAGGTCCCAGTGACGTCACGTAGATTGGAATCGCCTCAATCGCGGTTAATCGCCAATCTGGCCTTTTTCAAATGAGGTTAAAATTTACCGTTGCCATTCGTCTAAACTGGGATTTCTAAAACCAAATAATTTGTATATTATGAATACACTAATGGTGGATACCGATTCGCAATCAATGCCTTTCGTTTTCTTTGATGAAGGAAACTACCCTCTTCCCCTCATAGTTTGCTGACATGGTGCAGTTAATGAAAGCATATAATCAAACACACTAGGCGTGACTACGCGAAATAATCTTGTTTCATGGCGATTTTCTGTTCATTTTCAACAAACGTTTTTTCTACCGTACAACCAGTATCACCGCATAGCGCCACCATTAGGCTCCTAATTGATAATCACTAGATGCTCATGAGCTAGACTGAGAGACCGAATCACAACACATAAATAAAGAAGAAATAACGTTCCATAATTTTCAATCCAACCACGGATCCGCCTTCATGTTGAACTACGGTAGAAAAATTATATTTTGTACCATGCAATAATATAATTTTCATAATTAATAGTCACGGGCGTAACTTGTTGGAAATCCATAATCGCAGGAATAGAAGGATCAACAACTTTGCTGTTTCCATTAGGTGGAACATATCAAGGTGGATGATTTTACAGAGTTGATAATGTTACTCTGTGACCAAAGCATGGTCGGTCTCAATAAATTACTATGAGGAAATTGCAAAGTTGCTGATCTTTCTATTCCTGCAATATAATTTTTACTATTTTTACTGCTTGAGGAGATATCAATATACAGTTGCCGCTGTTGGAAAGCCAATTAAATGTTTAAAAAAGTAAAATATGCCATAAATATATCTGGCGTGAAGTGGTGAGGTAAAAATAAAATTAACGATCAATCAGAGAACCTTCTTCGTTTGGCTTGACTTATTTTAAAGGTTTCATGAGAGAAAAAAGCGACTCACCTATTCCTTCACCAGATCGATGCAATCATTGGGCCGACCTGAAATAAAATTACATTTAAAATTAGAAAATAAAATATAATAGCCCTCTTCTTGTAAACGTAAAATTATTGTTTTACGGAAGAGCCAATAACTAGAAATGAGGTATTTAGTTAAAAGATTGAAGTGTGTATGATAATTTTAATCCCATCACTCAGTGCTTTACGCCTATAACTTCATCATTTATCAAACTTCCCACTTCGTAAGAAAACAAAAAATAGCCTCTTTCAACCATGTACTCGGGCTACTGGTTGTCTGATCGCGTAGGTTACAGATGAAAACCCAGATTAAAGCTTCACTGGTTTAATTGCTTCATTTATACACATATCCCCCAAAACATCATAATAAGTCCTTCACATCGGGATAGTTGGCAACTTATAACAATGGACGATCACATACTCGTATGACGTGGAAAACTGGCAATTTACGCAGCCAAGATTCGGACCTTTGTCCTTAGATTTGACACGTGAGAATTTTACTCCAACGCCCCCGAGGTCGACAAAAAAAAATTGTTCAGATTGCAGGTCGTTCTTGGTTACTGAGAGTTGTGCAGCGTAACTTTCTTAAGCTTCAGGTTCCTTCAATTTATTACGTGTCGTAATGGACTTTCTGTACAAGTTGTATAGTTTTCTCTGTTTCCTAAGTTCCCTTCTCACGTCGTTGTTGTACCAGCGAGGTTCCTTATTATCACATTTCAATTTTTGCGTAATATGTTCGTTGATTCCTTGGCGCAGAATTTCTAAGAAGTGTTTCCATGTTACGTCTGTGCTTTGGTCCTTCGATGTAACTACAAATTTTTTGCAGGAGTCATTAAGAATCTCGCCAAATTTTGTTAAGTTGCATTTATCAAATAAATAAATATTGCGTCCAGGTTATACGGCTGACGCTACACCAATTTTTAACGTTGCAAATATCACTCTGTGATCGCTTATACCGTCAATAATATCGAGTTGTTTTATCAACTTAGGATGGCTTACTGCTATAAGGTCTAATATCTTATTTCGTCTCGTAGGCTTGTCAACTACTTGGGCGGGAGATTGATTTGCAAGTATGTTGAGTAATACCTCGCTGATTTCACTATTCCTTGAATTCGGTTTTACAGTGTAAGTATCCCAGTTTATGGATGGAAGATTAAAATCTCCCCCGATTACTATTACACTTTTACTATCTCCCTGAGTAAATGCGGATATTTGATTTTCTAGAAGGTACATAATATCGACTTCGGAGTTCGGCGGTCTATAAAAAGAGCAAATATGAAAACTCCTTTTGTTTCGTTGTTTAATTGTACACCATACGCTTTCTATTTCGTTGTCAATTATTTCGTGGGTGGCGCTGTGTAAATGTAATTTAACTGCTATAAAAACTCCGCTACCTGTTCTATTGCGTAGATCGCATCTGTAAATTTTATACTCTGGAGGAAAAACTTCGCTTTCGCTAATATTTTCCGTAAGCCAACTGTCTGTCCCCATGACCACGTCAGCGTCCTGAAAAATATGCTCGATTTCGGACCTATGTTTTTAGAACCGAAATGAACGTCATATGCGAGGAAACGGGAGAAGTCTATATTAAGCAGGCGAATAGGAGAGAAAAAGAATTTTAGGTGCAGGACATAAAAGCCAAGCTAAAAAATACGACATCAAAAAGAAGACATAAGGGATGTTCCAGGTATGTGTGGGTCTAATAATCTACCAGGAGCTTCACCCTGCAACAAATGCAATTCATCTAATGCAACAAAAATCCCGTGGATTTTAACTCAACAAATTATTATTTCAATAGGATAGAATATCTCCTAAGATTAAAATTCACAAGCATTCCCTGCTGGTTATTGTATTAATATTTTAACGGTGAAAACCTTGTAGGACTGGACGGAAACGAAAAATTATTCCGGGGAAAATAGGGAGAAAATCATTATGTTTTCTGCATTTCCCACAAGAAATGTACCACACGTAGGTCCCCTTAGCAACGCTTAGAATGAGGCAAATAAGATAAGCAGCCATAAATATATCACTTCTTGTCTTCGATAAAAATCTATGATACACCTACGAAGAGTAAAAAAATCACCCATAACCGCTACGAACGACCAAATGTGCGTGAAAACGAAACGTAATTACCCACAATTAATTCCATCGCCACTTAATTACGCCATTTGTACCTCAAGCTTCACCCGAGAACAAAGGCAACGACTTCATTAGATCATATCGCGGAGTTCTTGGAGGTCTAAGACAGATTGAAAGCGTAAGAGGATTGGCTCAATAAGAGGCTATTTCTCGGACAAGGCGACCTTATCTGTGCCGTTCAATAAGCCAAGAATATACGTCTACATGTTCCAGCAAAAGAAAGAGAGTTAAATCGTTTCATCACGATAAATCGCTCAAGCACACACATAACGCAATTGCTTTCTCTACCGTCCTTACAGCGGATGCTTAAAATACCCTATAGATTCTCATCGCAGGCATTGACCTATACAAACGGAAGATAAGAAAATAATCTGCGATGTAAATTTAGATTTTTCTGGAAGAAAGGGGAATGGGGTTTATTTCGCTGGCAGTGAGGTAAATGTGGAAGCCGTGATATTGAATAGGAATAAAAGGCAGAGTGTGGGTGGGAAGCAGCATATGGTGGGGTAAGTCGTAAGCGAAGGTATAATTAAAAAGACGACTGAATTGGATTGGATGTTTCTGATGAAATACATGCGCGGACGCCAAAAATTACCCGATTGAGAACTATTGAGTTTGGGCAGCTTGATGTTCTTCCTTCGCTCAGCTCTGCAGAACTTCCGAGGAATTTTCCCTTGAAATGAGGGAGGAGTAGCAAGCCGTGACACATTGCACATGCAGCAAATGGTTAGGGGCCTTGAAGCGGTGCTGGACGACGCGGAAATGGTAGTCAAAATTCACTCCACAGTCAACTGCCCAAATGGTTATGCAATATGGTGGTTGAATTTCAACAAATAAATAAGCGCGTAAGAATTCAATAGCCATGCAACGTCCTATGGACCTATTGATAGATATTGCGAAGTTTTAAGATCAGAAAAATATTTACAGTGTGTTTGTGAGCAGCATCAAGTCATCCGTCACTGGGGCTCGATCCGTGGAACCCCTGATTCGAAGCATGAAGCCTTTACCCACTACACCACCCGAACGATTGGGTGTTAGGGCAGTCTCAATGCCCAATATGTCGGCTGTGTCCACTATGTCCCGACGAGAGTGGATTCCATTGTAGGTGAGTCGAGGGCGAAGCATACTTCGGAGAATATGGCGAAGAATTCGTAGCTGGATCTTTTGCGCCTTGTGATAATGCGACGGGTATGATTATTTCCCCGGTATAAGGGATATATTGCTTTTAAAACTCCCGGTTGTATGAGAGCATTACGAGGGCAAAATTTTGGTAGACAAGTAGTTCCTGAACTGGCCGCTCTCAGACGCCAACGAGCTTTGCGTTAATTTTTTCCGCCACTGTACTAGAATATTTATGATTCACACGAATGATGCTTGGTACTGCATTTACATTGGTGAGTCTTCTACAGCAAGCGTTAGACAGGGTAGGCTATGCCAACTGAACTGTTCCTGATTGACTTTCATGAGTCATGATAAGTTTTGACCTTGCTTAATCATTTATAATACGAAGAAAACAATTGTTTTTGTACAAATATAGAGCATACAATAGAGCGAAAAGAAAATCGGTAATTAAGTGCAAGCCTTCTTACTGCTTTAATTTCCGTGACGGAGGTCCGCAATACCCTCACATTTCAAAGCACTGATTGCTTTTCATATTTTAGCAGATGAGATAAATTAGCGGTATGATAACTTTTTTGCGAATTTAATCTAAGTTTTCTACCAGTTAAGGTGGAGTGTTTTGCAGAAACCTGTCTTCCCCCTGTCTTCCCTCCCAACTTTGACTTTCTTCTTCCATTCGGGGTAAGACCCATTCATTTTTTCCATTTTCCAAGTTCCCATTCTGTCTCTCGCTTACCCCACAATCTCACCCCGAACACGGTTTTTAACTTCCCCTCTCCGTTCAGTATTCCCCTGCCATGAAACTTACGTTACAGCTATCATCATTTTACATTAAATTCGAGTGAACCTATCCGTTAATATTTCTTGTACAAATTCATTATTCATCTCTAAAGTATTATGTAATTACTGCGTACTGGACATTCAAACAATTCGAGAAGAGAGCTTGGTGATCCTAACCATCGTTCTGGCCATCTCTCAACAAGTGAGATGAATAACTTTCAACAAAAATACTTAGTATAGGAGTGGGTGAGAAGCCAAGGGGAACAAATGATTTCTTTTTTAAACAGAGTTATGTGCAGATATCACGCAAAGAAAACAAACGAGTTGAACTATATATTTAGTAGTGTATTTGATTTTCTACTCGATGCCAGCCCAGAATATACACTCACTCGAATCCCTTGGCATCCAAGTTTTAGTGCATTTCTTTTAAAAATTAACTTTACCAAACTTCGACAAGAAATAAATCACTTGTACCCCTTGGCTTCGCACCCCCTCATATAAAAATACTGTCAGCACATGGTTTCAGGGAAAATTATAACGGTTAATTTAAATCCATATGCATGGATTATTGAGAGTACGTACTTAAACAAGGCGGACTGTACAAATCCCGCTCCAGATGTACTTATTTTACCAAATCCGGTCCAATATTTGAGTAAATAATACGACCAATATAAAAAATAATAAAAAATAACCAATTGAAATTCTTTTGGCATCCGACCCCCAAGGTAATACCTTAGTAACAGTTTGTTACAAAAAATGTTGCTGATATACTATTTTTCAATCTCCTCTCTTTTTCTTTCACCAGTTTCATTTAAAAACAGCTCTCGAGAATGATGCGTAAGCATTGAAACCGGTCGTGTAAGATTAAAAAAGTGAGGAAAGTTACCACAGCCGCCTCAATTATTATTAGCCATGGAATTCTACACATTCAACTTGTCGACAGTCTGTCTGATTCGTTTAAAAACGTTGATCCAGAGAACGAGGTTATATCTTACAAAATTACAAATATCTACACTCAGTAAGAACTTTTAAAGCACTTCAAGAAACTAAATACAGACGAATAAATGGAATAACATGATTACTTAAACGACAAAATGAAAATAAATGTGACTTACCAGAGTAACGGATTTGACAGACTATACAAAATGTCCCGAACCACTTGGAGATGATGTATGTCGAAATGTAGGACTGCTTCAGGCCGGAGGGAGGGCTGGAAATTCAAAGACGAGACGAGATATATAAGGTTGTGACAGCACTTGGTGAATCAACTGCTTCATCATTTCAATCACTTGCACAGATCTCTGCAATTGGTGTTCATTTCGTCCATTGTCACTTTAAGGGATAAATTCCTAACTTTGCCTGCTAAGTCACTAATCGCAGCACAGGAGTATATGTCGTTAAACAAAAGCTTAAATCACGACGATTTTAGGCCAAAATCGCAGTTTTCTGTAGCTCTACTTAACTTTTTCACCGGCTCGTAAAAAATAAAATAAAGGTTCGCAGTCGCAGCTGGAGTGTCGTGGCTTCAAAAGACCCTGGCTGCAGTCCCCAGCGCCCTCCACTACAAGGCCCGCGACTTGCCGCAGTAGGTTAAAACACACGCCGGTAACATTAGCGAGGAAGAATGTTGAATGGCATTCCTTGCCTTACTAGGATGTCTTTGAAAACCACAATACTACCGAATTCCGTCTCACACGATTGTCTGCGAGACATAGAGAAGTTGGCACAACACCCAAAGACACAAATATTAATATGAGTCATTCACCACGGGAAATATTCTAACGCACATACTTCGAGATGACAGCTGTCATAAACTCTCCCCACTAAGTCGATATCAGTCCTATTTTTCCAGATCCACTCTTCATTCCAGTTTAGGGGAAAATGGGAAGCTTAGGTGCAAAGTGACGTAGTATGGAAGGAGACACTTTGACGAGACAGTAACACAGAGTAGTGGTTGTCTCGCAATATTTAGTGCACGAGGCGATAGATAAGAGTGACGGTCAGAAGAAAGGAGCTGGCAGTGCTGCATAGAGATGCCACGGTCACTGTTGGCCGACAACAATACGCGAAGCGGCGAAAACTCACAGTGCGGTAATCATAAAAAAAAACCACGTCCCGGAGAAGTCAGATGGGAGGGAAAACACTCTACGTAGCAGAGTCACTGACTCGAGAGGATAAGTCAAAAATAATGCGGCAGCGGCAGAGGAATCGGTTATCATGCGGGCGCGTCCAACGGCCGGCCGGCGAGTGGCTTCAGGTATTACGGCGGCGGAAGGTCGCTCGTCATCGCGAATGCATCTCCCTCGGCGGGGAATCGGGAGACACGTGTGAGTCCAACTTCAGAGGGTTGGGGAAGGGGGGGGGGGGGGGGGAGCGAGGGGTAACGCACGGCCGGAGCCGGTCGAGTGAACTGCCGAACGGCGAGAGAAATAGTGGTGATGATGGGAGAGAAAGGAGGTGAGGGGTTGCGATGTGAGGGGCGGGGGAGGAGGGGAAGAGAGGGGTGAAGGGCGGATAAGTGGGGAATGAGACGCAAACGCTTAAAAAATGCACCCCTAAGTAACTCGGCATATTCCCAGGCAGGAGACACGCGTTCACAGGAGAAGTCAAACCCACTTCACCCGTTATTTTTTGCAAAGAGTTCGCAAATTACACGTTTAAAACCTAATGCTTTCGTCTTTAAATTTTCCGGATACCTCGCTAATGTTGACCCAGGTCAGTTTAAATTTTACTCTTCATTTTCTCGTGCGTTAAGCAGGCATAAAAAACTGCATTCATAGACATAAAAATTTCAGTGTTGAAATAACCTAAGATATTTCTACAAGGAATGAGTGAAAGACATGTGTTTATGTAGGACCTGAGTCAGAAAAACTGTTCGGGATTCTCTTTAAGGCATTTCGGGAGAGGTGGATACTTTTTTTTTGAGAGATCAGATTCTATCAGTATCTTCTCATTTTGGGGAAGAAGGTTTCAGCCCCACACCCATTTGGTCTTCGGTCTCCAGGTCCGACAGAAGCGATAAATTGAGAGAGATCCTTTGCCCAACGGATGGAAATGGGAACGGATAGAAAATTAAATATGAGCAGCGGAGCTTCGATTAATTCAGTTTCGTGCTGAGAGTAAAGTTTCGTCCCGGGTCGAAACTAAACCCCTTGGTGATTTTAATTCCGTGCGGGAACGAGACTAAACTTAGGTCTCGTATATTCGTTCGAAACGAGACATTTCCGTTTCGTTTCACTTACTATCCTTGTTCAAAATATTTATTAACTGTCCGATATTTTTATAGTATTTTTTAGAGGAAGCAAAACTAGTATTAACCTGGGTCTTAAAGTTTAAAGTATACCGGGACTAGCCACGGTGATAACACGGCGGGAGTCACCCGCAATGCACAATCGTGCGAAAGACCCACAGAGAAAAAATCATCCCGGTCAAGGCGAATGATTTTTTCTCTGTGGATCTTTCGCACTGGGTCTTAAAGTTTGGGTAGAAAGAGGACAGAGGTCAAATGATAAAAGTGTAGGATGACGCATCCGCGGATGTTCACGATATTTCAAAATGTGTGCGAGCCATCTAACGGATGGGAAAAGAACGGAAAGGGATGAAAACGTATGACTAGTTCTGCTCATACATTTTCATCCTATGAAGTAGAAATGCTCTTACTTTGATAGTTCATTATGACCGAGTTAAATTCCTATGCCGGAATTATTGAGGAAGTTAGCATGTTATGAGGAAAATTTTCTCAGAATTATTCCCATTCTGCACTGATTGCATAACATTCTAACTCATGTGGCTTATGATGCCTTGATTAATAATTTAACCCATTTTTAACCATTCACCATTTGTAAGCGCGCTGGTCACCACAGAAAAGACGGCTCTTAACCTCAAATCAACCTTGATTTTCACTAGCTTTGAATGAATTGAATATCATCACACACAACCGAGCGGCTAGGAACAAATATTTACGGACGCAAGAGTCAAATTCATCTTTTACAAATCAATTTTTAGAAATAAAAATACTATGAGTAACTTCAACATAATATTTGAAAAATCTTCTAGGGATACCGCGCGAGTAAGATTATATGAGAGCGCCGAAGTTTCCGGATTGCAGTAGCTGCGAGAATGGGTAGCGAGTCGGTACCCGAAACGTCAGCGCTCTCATATAATCTTACCCGCGCGGTGTCCCGAGAAGATTTTTCAAAAGTTATTCGCCGGGAAAGCGTTAAATCGTATATTCAACGTAGTAGTTTCCAAAGCGATAACGGATCTTTGCAGGCGAGAGAATTCATGTCAAAGAATTGGGCAGGAGACGGTTATTTCGAAGTATAAATTGAGGGGAATAAAACACTCGTCAACCTCAGTAGAGGGACTCGAAAGTGAGACAATGATTAAAATATTGAGGGGGGAAGATGACGCGTTTGGTTTTGACGAGGAAAGAGTGATTGGAGGTGGGCCAGGGCGGGAGCCTGGGGTCAAATATTTTTCGGGCCATCCATTTGGGGGTGAAAGGGGTTGAGGGGGGGGTGGAAATGAGGGCCGTAATTGGGGGGGTAGGATGTATGGGTGTGGGGGAGGGTGGTCGAAACTGCCCGTTGGTGTGGTCTGAGGAGAACGCGGTTGTTTGCAGGGAGAGGCCGTTTGAAGTTTGACGCATTCACCCCAAGAAAAGTGAGCAAGGGGTCACCTGGTTCCTACGTCACAGTTTCTCCAATGATTGCATACCACAAGTTCCACCTTTGAAGAGTTTCGATGATACAGTGACAGACAGCTAATAGTAAAACATCAACCATAAAGTACTCCAATCTTCGAAATCAAAGGATTTCAACACTGTTTTTTCATTCAGGATTCAAAGGATATCATTCTGGTTTAGAACGACCACGTGTATTCTTATAATGTACTCTGACTGTTTATAGTACGATTCTAGCGATTAAGGTCTTCCTCATAGAATTATCCTTTAAAATCGCTGGCACAGAAATGGTTTCCTTGATTCGCTGACGGTAGGACCCGCCCGTATTTGCAGTGCGGGATTCCTCGTCCCATCCCTTCCTTCCCTATCCCGAATATTTTTACACGACCGGGCGCGTGGCGTACTTATTACATTACGGTCGGCTATAAAAAAAATTGGTTACCAGTAAAAGCGCAGGGAAATGATTATCTTACACTCTTAAAATTTCATTTTCAACTGAGCCGGTTGTAAAACGTAACCGTGGTGGTTGATAATAAATTTTCCTTGGGAAAAGTTGTTTGAGAAATAACTTCACGAAGTCTATCGATGAAGAAAGAAAAAAACGTTTACATTGCGCGTGACATAGTTTATTTTACCTGTGTTGACAAGTTATGACCCAAAATTTCACCAAATATTAAGCATTATGTGGTTGTCAATGTTTTGGTCAAAGTAGGCGTGGCTTATCCTACCCAAGCACCCCCATTTCGGCCATACTTCGCTCCACGCTCGAAACCAGTGGTCCCCCCTCCAGATATTTTAAACACCCTTGCTTAATGACCATATAGAGACTGTACTGCAATCAAAATACTTTTCCCTCTGAGAGAGCTTTTAATACAATCAAAATGAGATTTCCATTCGAAGTACAAAACATGAATTTACGAAAAGGTGTCTGCTGCGTGATAACGATAAATTATACTCAATTCTTCCGGGTATTCACCGACTTCTCACGAGTCGATTACATACTTACTTAATTAGAGATATAGCCCATTCACTCGCTCACGGTGAAATTTTATCGAATGAAGGAACCACTCACAAGACAAAAAGCAAAAAACGCTGGGCTTGCATACAAAATACCAAGAAGTAGAAGAGATACGGTTGCTCCTTCGTCGGGAGTCGGTGACGACATCAACCTACCTGCGAAAGGGTTTGCAAAATCCATAATTCCCCGTGAATGTTTCGAGAAGTATGCGATGAATCGAAAATTGTAAAAATGCGGGACTTTCAAAACCTGCGACCATCGGCAAAAACAAGAACTCGGTGAACAAGCCCAATCACTATTCACGGATAAAGTTTTTTATTCTTACAAATTATTAAAGTACCTAAATTATTTCTCTTCATCAAATACACTGGAAATTTTTAGATAAGCATAGCATTATTTTTAATGAGAGACGCTCGATTCTTCGCCAGCTGAAGATTCAAACACTACTAAGCAATTGGGGAATGAAACACTCAAATGGCCGTAACAGGGGTAATACCGGTTTCGGAATTCAAGATTTCCATCTCAACTCAACTGAGGTTTTAGGCTTCACTTCAACAAAGTTGGGTGATAAAAAAACAATAGACACCGCTGAAATATATAGCTAGAGAGGGAGGGTGAATGGTTGTGGAGTTGAGGGTGGAAGAGGAGAGGGGGGGAATAGTGGTTGGGCGTAAGGACGTAAGACGAGCCCCCTGTTACGGCCATTGGAGCATTTCTTTCCCTAGTTGACCTTGAGACCGTAGAGCTCCCCTTTTTATCTACTACAAAGCTCCTGTTGAATCACTTAAATGGCTTCTGTCGACAAAACCAGATCGCCACCTGAAATGAATCTCAGTTTTCTAAAATTTGCATCCAAATGTTGTCCAACGCAAATGACAAGTATATGCAATGCCATATTGTGCCAAGTACACCGCGTTCGCGGCGTTGTAATTGACCTTAAAACGTAGTGGAAAAAAATTCCCCTCAAGAAGGGATCGAACCACAGACTTCTGTCTTTCCAGGCCACTGCATACACCAATCCATGATTAATACATTACATCATATAATGTATTCTCCATGCACCAATCAGTGACGATGTGGTGGTTCCCAAAACGTGTTAGTATTAACTGATGACTTCAGCCTTAGCTGTGTGAAACCTTTCCATTAGTAATGGATAATGAAAGAAGAAACTTCGTGTCACACGTATAATGGGGAACATGCATGAAATTTGTTCATCATAGTAGTAAGTCTCACTGAATAGACAATTGTCTCACGAACTCAAATGTATAAGCCAAGACTATCCTAGTACTCCAAGCTCGCTTGCACGAGACAATTTTTCGTAATTGTAAATGACGTGTGTTTTCCTTCAAAAATTATGGAGAGTCGTTGCGGTTGTGGAAAAAAAGCCTTTTCTGCTTGTTCGTGGTGCCGCAAATCACTTTGCTTTGCATGGCTTGAGTACCATCCTGAAAATTCCAAATAAAGGATTCACTGGAGTGGTGAGGCAGTGTACTGGCCTTCCACATCCAAATCTTGGTAAAGAATTAAGGGGCATTCCTAAATTCAGTCCCTGCGTGTAATGTGGATTATTCTAGTTGTGCAGTACTCCGTCCGTCGGGTGGGACGTTAAGCCGTGGTCCCCTTGGCGCCTTTCGTTAAGAGCAGGCTAATTCCGACGCCGGGTTTCTATCCACCCTTCATCCTCAGTTCCTAATCCCAAGCTGATCCATTCCTGATTTAAATATTAAAAAAAACTCTTTTAAAAATATATTCCATAGTAGTAACGAAGATAAGAAAACGAACTTTAAAAATTTAAACGGTAAAATTCTGAACAATTAACACAAAAAAAGGTCCTTGAGTGAGCATCGAATTCGCTACTTCTCCTCCACAGTCGGATACCGTATCCCCTGGGCTGTCGCCCACTCGGTAAACATTGGTGTGCAAAACAGGTCATATTGCGTACTTTCATTTTTTACGATTTTTAATTGCTTTTTTCTCGGAATTTTACGAGAAGTGCGTAATATTAATGTTTTAATGTGCTAAAACTAAAGCTAGACCGAGCTGCCGGTAAAAATTTAAAGAATTTAGGATTCATTATGGGAATCTGTCCAAAGTTTAACAATATTCATGCGGTAAAGACAGAAGATATATCGCTTTGCTACGTTCCAAATTGGAATATATCAACTGGTCATATTATTACAATATCGACTCGAATCCGGCTTAAACGTGTCCAAAATAAATTTCTCAAATTAAATAATTACGATATAGGGATCTCACTGTCTGATTACAACACTTCATATCTTCAATCCGTTGTTAATATGAAAACTCTTGCACGACATACGATCATTCTACAACGCCTTATTCCTCTATACAATTATCAATGCCAATTTAGATTGTTCTTATCTCCTTTTTATCAACAGACGTCTGGAGCAGCGATGGGTTCCCCTCTCTCCCCAGCAATTGCAAATATATTCATGGAGCACATAGAAGATACAGCCATTCAGAACGCCCCCTACAAGCCGAAGATTTGGGTGAGATATATCGACGACACTTTTATCATTTGGACGCACGGCAAAGAAAAGCTTCAGGAATTTTTTACTTATTTGAACGGGATCAACAGCAACATAAAGTTTACAATGGAGGTGGAGGAAGGCGGAAAACTTCCATTCTTAGATGTCCTCGTGGAAAAGAAGAAGGACGGAACATTGGGGCATGCAGTGTATCGAAAACCTACAGCAACAAATCGGTACCTGCACGCCTTATCTCACCATCATCCAGCGCAAATAAATGGAGTGGTCAACACGTTAATTCACCGCTCCTACAAAATAAGCGACCAGAGCAACTTTGCCGAAGAGAGGAAGAAGCTAGAGGCCATTCTACGGGCAAATGGATTCGACGACAGAGTTATCTCTCGAACATTTAATAAAGTTATCAGAAAGAACAACGATATCAAAATCAACACCGCAGAAGCAGCGAACTCCTCTGTTAATGACCTCAGCGACCAGAAGAAAGCCTTCCTGCCATACATTAAGGGGACGACTGACAGAATAGGAAATATCCTACGCAAATTCCAGATAAGGACAATATTCTCGCCTCACGTACAGATAAAGCATCTATTGAAAACCGTCAAGGATAGAACTCCATTACAAGTCGAAGGGGTATACCGAATTCCTTGCCAGACCTGTGGGAAGAACTACATCGGCGAAACTGGCAGATCGGTTAAAACACGTCTAGAGGAGCACGAGAGAGCAATTCGACTGGGGCAGTCCACGAAGTCCGCAGTAGCCGAACACGCAGCGCTGGGCCACACAATCGACCTTAAGGAAGCAAAAATTGTGGCGAGAGTGAAAGGCTTTAAACAGAGACTCGTAAGAGAAGCAATAGAAATATCTAAAGAGGAGAAAAACAACTTTAACAGAGACACTGGCCTTAAAATCAGCCGTACTTGGCAACCCGTAATCGGCAAAAACAATCGACAACCTACTCCTCCAACCTCTCACTCCCCTCCCCCCACCACCTGACACGTATACCTATATATACCAATTTTAAATCCCACCTCTTCAGATTCCCTTGAGAAAGCGACCAGCATCGGTCGGGAAACGTTGGGGCCACCCAAAATCTGACGCGGCGACATAGCCCAAAAGTTTTAATTCAACATGACTTATCTCCTTTATTAGTAAATTTGAATGGATCCCGTCATAACTACACAAATCCTCACCTGCTCGTTTTTAATTACCATGGAGCAAAGTATGTCTTCAACTCCCAGCTATTAAGAATGATGATATATAACTAACTATAAGTAGTCATAACAGTCCGTGAAGCCTATAAGAATCTAGATTCTTCGGGAGAATACGTCAAAAAATTTAATAATATTCACGCATTAAAGACGGTACACATTGCTCTTAGTATTTAACAACAAAAGGCTAAGATTTCGTCTTAATTCGGCACATGTATTGATTTCTCCATGTCTTCGCCTAAATGTTATAAATATATGTGGCGAATTTTATCGTGAAACCCTGTATACATCGATTTCAATCGGTTAATATTTTGAGTATGTTTGTTATTTTACACCATCTGTGAAGTATAATGTAAGGGTAAATGGTTATGGGTTAACCTGTAAATAAAGAAATACATAAAACTGGTATAGTATAGAATATCCGATATCATTTGCTAAATAGAACAGCAGAAAAAACTTTCCCCACACGTCCTTCCATTACCTGCTCAATAATGTCTTCAATCGTTGTCATATATCTTAGATATATTAGAGTTAATTATGAAATATCAATTATTGTATCAAGATTGCAACGGCTCGAAAGAATCGTATATGCTTCGATCTTCATTTCCTAACTTTTTTCTTGGCACACTAGCGCTAACCATCGTAAGTTCGGCAGTGTTAGGTACTAAGGCCTACGATGGTAACTCTGCGCGTTTACACGACGTTTTGAGGTTACGATCGTACGGATCAACGTCACGACGATCGTTGTGTAAACGGGGCATAAGCTGACCTTGGGTCCTCTCCCTAACCTCTTTCCCATCCAAAAACAGTCGACACCGTCGACACCTCTGTCCGACGGGAAACGAAATCAGATCGGGCTGTGTGTGGGAGAGAGCTGTTGGGACAAAAGAAGCGTGGATAGGAGGGATTTTTTTATCGCCAGGCGAGCTGCGTCTTCCACGAATCCTTACCTCTTCTCTCTGCTTGGCTCTTCCCGTTACTACTGAAAACAATTTTACAACATGCAGCTGTGAATAACTGTTGAAAAAGTCTCATACAGTTCAAAGAATGTGGACCGAAGGCAAGAGAGAAAAAATTTTCATGGCACCGGGACCCCCAATTTGATGGTTACAAGTGAAAAATGAAGCATCCTTCATTATTGAAAACTCAAAATTATGTAATCTAACCTTAAATTAATCATCGCTTCCGCAAAAATATTCTCCATCAGTCCGAAAGAACAAATTCTTAAATTCTAAATGCTTCTCCATTCCGGGTCATATTCCTCCAGGGAATTTTGTTCTATATTGATAAACTAAACGAATACGCTATCAGTGAGAAAAATTCAGGGAAGTATCCACTCGACCTCCAAGGATTTTGATGACATTTTGGGAGGAGATACGCACAAATATCGAATGGACGTTCAGAGGATTTCAATATAAGACAAGGTCTCAGGCGTTATTATATGGAAATGCTTCATGTTAAATGAAATAAAACATAGTTATTTTATTTCATTTAACAGAGGATGTAATATTCAGCAATGTGAGACTCAATGAGTCCTTAGACGAAGTTCTGCAGCCTTCCGCAATACGGTACTGGCACAAAGGCAAATTTGAAAGATAATAACGTCTATAGTATTTTGTCGGAAGAGGTAAGCCACTTTGTGAAACTTATTGGGTTCCATTAACCCTTAGGTGCACGCTAAGCGCGGTTTTGCCGCATTTTTCAAAAATTCGAAATAGCGCGTTTATTGCGCATGGATCACTGGTGGTACATTTTGGTATTCTATTTCTGTGCTTTTCCCTCTAACAAGAACATATGTTTGCGTCAGTGTGACGACCAACTATTGCGTTAGAATCTTACAAAGTGAGAACGATGACAACTTCGGGTGATTTGCCGCTAGATGGCGTTCACACGATACTAAGGAAATTATGATTATCTGTCGCTACCGTGGAAACTTGGAAGCATAATTCTTTTTTCAATAATATGTGTAACGTTCACCCTGAAAACTCCACTGGGCTTGCCTTAACCGGCCGGTTCCACGGTGACTCACTCCCCCATTTCCCCGTTTTCCCTTCGCTGGGTGTGCGGAGTCATGGTTCAGGCAACCACCCCTCCCCTTCCCAAATAATCCTTCCCCTACCTACACACCCACCTCCCACCAAAACCCCCCTCCCCTCCTGGATAGGTCGGTGGGCTGGCCGGGAGAGCCCAGGTAACGATGCGTCAGCCAGGAGGCGAGTCTAGGTGAGAGAGGAGAGCGAATAGGCGTGTGTGAGGAGACGGGAGACAGAGAGAGAGAGAGAGTAGACAGGAGACCGGTCGACAGTGGTCGACTCAGAGAGTGTCCAGCCTACGCATAGAGATAGCGCCCGAAGGATATTAAGCCGTATCTCCCGACGCTCTTCGGTAAGTGGATCAGCCTCATTTTTGCAAGTGCACAGCATTGGGTGCAATCAACTGGTTTCTGGCCGGTTGCTAAGACATGGGTCGATCCTATCTCTTGTTCTCTCCAGGGCAAGTACTCTGGGGCTGTGGACACCACTCAGGTGATTTCCTGGATATACGTAGCTGAGATTCGGCTGCCTTTTGGCAGATATGAGCCGAGATCCAGCATTCTCCTGTCTCAGAGATCCGGCTGCCTTTTGGCAGATATGAGCCGAGATCCAGCATTCTCCTGTCTCGAATCTTCAAGTTTGGTACCAGAAGAAAAGACAATATTCTCATGGTATCTTGTATGTATGTTGCACTGTAATTTATTGGTATTTGTTTAAAAGGAAATCTTTATGTTTGTTAAATTCTGCAATAAATTAATTGCCATGTTAAGTGTGACAATTGTGTGAAGCCTCCCTTCAGTGCTGTCCATAGGAAGGCAACTCTGGTTGCCTGGCGCCCATAAAATTGAAATTCCTATGAGGTCAGCCCACGACTCAAGAGATCGGAGCCTGCCGAGAGCTGCCGGGTATTAGCTATGGTAGGCGGTCCCATCGGATCATAGGCCGAGGGAAGGCGTGACAAAATGGCGCCCAACGTGGGGCGACTTGCTTGACGGCAGTTTTAACTTTGATTCATTTTACTGGAGAGGCAAACTTAGTTTAAAGCATTTATTAGTGCCTTACAAGATCAAGGATTGTTTAATTGACTCATTATTACGTGTTTTATAATTTGTGTTGAACTGTTTAAGTGAAAATTGTGAAGTGCCTGCTCTTGATTTGTGCTTAGAGGCTTGAATAATGTTGTGATTTCAAGTTGTAGACACTTAAGATTTAATTTCAAATTTTCTGAGTTGATACAATCATTTATTGATTATTAAGTAGTGTATGTCAATGTATAGGTTAAGAAATATCTTGTGGAATTGATTCTAAAATTTGTTTAAATTTTCTTTCAAGTAACAGGGTATAAAATTAAGCCAGAAAGGCAGAGGTATTCAGTGGATGGACCAGACTGGAGAGTGCTCGATCTTCGCCTTGAACGATTTGGACTTCCGGGGAAAGAAAGGAAATTTTTCCAGCCGGAGGAGAGCACTCGAGATTGGTGAGACCCTATGTTTTCTGTGATTGGCCAGAATGGAGGTTAACCGTTTAACTAAGGATGAGCTGATCTACGAAGTCGGAGTGCGCGGGGGCTCGGCTGGTACAGATGAAGGAATAGATGTTTTAAGAGGGGCTCTCAGAGAATTATTGCGTAGTGACCAACCTATGGGTGGCTTTAAGGAGGAAGAAAGCGTTGAAATAGAGTCAGAACTTTTAGTAATTGAATCGAAACTCACTTTAGTACAATTGGCCATCCAGGATATTAAGAAGGGTGGGAAGGAAACCTCGCCCAGGAGAATTAAAACTCTGTTGTATCACTTAAATAACAGGATTAGTTATATCTTTCCCAGGTGTCAAGGGGGAGACAGAAAAAAGGGTAAAGAGATTTATCGCAGTTTAAAACAATTGAGTACATTGTTTAGTAACTTAGGAGAAGGAGTAGAGTACCAAAGTCCAGATATTTGTTCCATGTCCTCTTCTTCAGGACCAGAAGTAGAAAGACAAAGCTTGCAGGGTCATAGGAGACCTGAAGTTAATGTTGGAATAGATCAATATGAAAATTGTCAGGATGTTAATACATTTCATAGAGAGACTCGTGGGAATATGAGAACAGACCGGAATTATGAAGGTAGACCACAATTACATAAGTGGAACATTACATTTAGTGGTAGTCCCTCAGAAAGTGTAAATGCATTTATTGTCAGGATAGAGGAACTTGCAATAGCCCGTGGAGTGTCAGAAGCTGGATTGCTTCTTGGGGCAGTGGAATTATTTGAGGGGCAAGCTCTACTTTGGTTTCGGTCGGTGAGGAATGATATCTCTAGTTGGGAGGAACTCAAGGTTATGCTTCGCTCAGAGTTTCTTCCTTTGGACTTTGAGGAGAATTTACTCCAAGAAATTAGAAACAGGAAGCAAGGGATGACTGAGTCAGTGGGGACATTCATAGCCTGTATGTTAGGACTATATGATAGACTAAGTAAAGAAGTCGGAGAGGAAGAAAAGTTAAGTCAGATTAAAAGAAATTTAGCTCCCTATTATCTGGAAAAGTTAGCTTTGCAACCAGTGTTGTCCATTAAGCAATTGAAATCGATTGGCAAGGAACTAGATTTGAATAAATTCCGTATTGAACAATATGAGGCATCAAAAATGAACAAGGTTAGATCTTTAGAACCCGACTTGGCCTTTAATAAAACTTTCCAATTTAGGGCATCTCAAAAACCATTGGTGCAGTCTATAGGGATAAAAAGAGAGGGTATTAAATGTTGGAATTGTGACCAAAATGGGCATAGATTCTCAGAATGCAAATTATCCTCTAAAATATTTTGTCATCGCTGTGGGTACAAAAATTGAAATAACCAGAAATTGTCCAAATTGTAAAAGGGGTAATAGAACTGATAGAACTTATAAGCCACAGAGACAGGAAAACTAAGGAGAGAGTCCGACAAGGGGCACTCGTACTCTCTAAATTATTTAGTTCCCCCCTATGTGAATCTAGACTTGGTGAAGTTGGAAATGGAAAGAGATAGTAGGATTTATCTGCCAATTTCAGTTTATGGTCTGAAATTTTATGGATTGTTAGACTCAGGAGCCACTCATTCAGTTATTGGTAAATCAGGTTGGAAATCTTTGTCCAAAACTAAGCTGTCTCTTGAAAAACCCACATACTCTAGTATTCAAGTTGCAAATGGGAATAAATGTCATGTAAAAGGAATAGTGAGCTTACCTGTGGAAGTAGAGGATATTACCAGAATATGCGAGTTTTTAGTGGTACCAGATATCACTTATGATTTCATTCTTGGTGTTGATTTTTGGTGGATTATGGGCTTACAACCAAATTTATTAAAGGGTACTTGTAAACTGGAAACACCAATCAGTGTTAACTCTGTGGAGTCAGTAATCTCTAAGCGCAAGCTAAATGAAAATCAAAAGAGTCAATTAGAGAAATTGATGAGAGATTATCGAGAAACTATAGGTAGAAGGGGGATAGGTTGTACCAATTTAGTGGAACATGTAATTGATACAGGTGATTCGCCTCCAATTAAACGGCGTTATTACTCATATTCTCCAAAATTATTGGAAATATTGCATAAGGGCATAGAAGAACTATTAGACCAAGACATAGTAGAAGTTTCAAATAGTGCATGGGCATCTCCTGTGCTATTGATTAAGAAACCAGATGACTCCTATAGATGGGTTGTAGACCTAAGAGAGGTGAACAAAGTATCTAAACCAGATGCTTACCCTCTGCCAAAGGTAGAGGATATTCTTGTTCAGTTGCGAAACACTAGGTACTTGAGTTCATTGGATATAAAGTCCGCATTTTTTCAAATTCCCTTAGAAAAGAAAAGTCGAGAAAAGACTGCATTTGTAATTCCAGGGAAAGGCCTTTTTCAATTTAAAAGAATGCCTCAAGGTTTGAATACAAGTCCTGCTACTTGGCAACTTCTCATAGACAAGGTCATAGGGGAAGATTTAAAACCCTTTGTGTTTTGTTACTTAGATGACATAATAGTAGTGTCCAATTCATTTGAACACCATTTAGAACTCCTCTATAAGATACTCGATCGTTTAGATAAAGCTAACTTGACACTGAATTTAAATAAGTGTTGTTTTTGTAGAAATGAGTTAAAATATTTAGGTTACTTGGTAAACGAAAAGGGACTTCAAGTAGATCCAGATAAAGTTAAGGCAATAGCTGGATTTCTTCGCCCAACCAATGTCACTGAGCTTAAGAGGTTTATAGGGCTCGCTTCTTGGTATCGAAAATTTATTCAGAATTTCTCTAGCATCATGCAGCCTTTGAATGCTTTAACTTCCAAAAAGAATAAGTATGATTGGACAGAGGAATGTGAGCATTCTTTTAAAGTTATTAAGGAGAAATTAATATCCGCTCCTATTTTAACATGTCCTGATTTTTCAAAAGAATTTGAATTACATTGTGATGCTAGCAATCAAGGTCTAGGGGCAGTCTTGTACCAAGAAGATAAGATGATAACTTTTATTAGTAGGGGCACCTCTAAGGCAGAAAAGAAATATTGTACTACTGAACTTGAATGCTTAGCTGTATTGTGGGCTATTGAAAAGCTGAGAGGATATCTTGAGGGCTATGAGTTCACTGTGGTAACAGACCATGCTAGTTTAGTTTGGTTAAATAATTTAAAAGACCCCAGAGGGAGATTGGGTCGTTGGGCTGTCAGAATGCAGCAATACAGATTTAAGATTGTGCATAGAAAAGGGAAGGAACATACTGTTCCAGACGCTTTATCTAGAAACCCATTACCGAATGATGGGATAAGTTTAAACTTAATTACAGTCATGGGAGAGAGCCAAGATATTTGGTATGAGAGTCTGAGAAAAGGAATAATAGATAAACCTGAGTCATATCCAAAATTTAAGGTCCAAGATTATCAGATCTATAAATATATTGATCCAGGTTGGAACCAATCTCATCAGTGGGTTAGAATCATCCCTAAGGATTTGCGGAAAGAAGTAATGATAGAATGCCATGATGATCCGGCAGCAGGGCATTATGGGTGTCTGAAAACAGTTAGTAGACTAAGAAAATTATATTATTGGCCTAAGATGAAGGCAGATGTTGTCAAATATATTAAAAGTTGTGATATTTGTAATCAATACAAGGCTACTCAGAATGCACCATTGGGATTCATGGGAGATCAAAGACTTGTTACAAAACCTTTTCAGATAGTATCATCTGACATTATCGGGCCTTTGCCTAAGTCAATTAATGGATTCATGTATTTAGTAGTGACCTGTTGTATGTTTTCAAAATATGTGATAATGAAACCGATGAGAAAGGCAACCGCCGACAATGTTAGAAACCATTTAGAGGATGATGTGTTCTTGAAATTTGGGGCTCCCCATACTTTACTTTGTGACAATGGTGTGCAATATAAGAGTAATAAGGTTAAAGATTTATGTGAGAAATATGGTGTAAAAATTATGTATAATTTTTATTACCATCCCCAGAGCAATCCCACAGAACGAGTTAATAGGGTAATAAAAACCATGATAGCTGCATATGTTGGCAACAATCATCGCCATTGGGATAAAAATTTATCTAAAATTAATTATGCCATAAATTCTGCCGATCATGAGGTGACAGGATGTAGTCCTCATAAACTAGTATTTGGGGAAGAGATTTTCTTAAATGGGACATTAAGGAAATTACAAATTAATGGAAGAGAGATTCCAGATTTTCAAAATCGTAGAAAACATTTAGAACACCTAGAGAAGGTCAAGGAAATAAGGAAGGAAGTTGTTGAGCGATTACAGCAAGCTTATAAAAAGAATTCCCATTACTATAACCTGCGGAGGAGAGATGTGAATATAGAGCCCGGACAGAAAGTTTTAAGGAGAAACTTTGTACAATCCAATGCTGCTAATTACTTTTCTTCCAAATTAGCACCAAAATATTTAGGTCCTTATCTAGTCCACTCTAAAGTAGGAAATAAGGCTTACCTTCTCCAGGATGAACAGGGACTAACAGATGGTCCCTGGCATATAAAAGACTTAAAGCTGGTGTAATACAAAAATTTTTCCAGGGAAAAATTTTTTATTTAGGAAGGGGGGGAAGTGTAACGTTCACCCTGAAAACTCCACTGGGCTTGCCTTAACCGGCCGGTTCCACGGTGACTCACTCCCCCATTTCCCCGTTTTCCCTTCGCTGGGTGTGCGGAGTCATGGTTCAGGCAACCACCCCTCCCCTTCCCAAATAATCCTTCCCCTACCTACACACCCACCTCCCACCAAAACCCCCCTCCCCTCCTGGATAGGTCGGTGGGCTGGCCGGGAGAGCCCAGTTAACGATGCGTCAGCCAGGAGGCGAGTCTAGGTGAGAGAGGAGAGCGAATAGGCGTGTGTGAGGAGACGGGAGACAGAGAGAGAGAGAGAGTAGACAGGAGACCGGTCGACAGTGGTCGACTCAGAGAGTGTCCAGCCTACGCATAGAGATAGCGCCCGAAGGATATTAAGCCGTATCTCCCGACGCTCTTCGGTAAGTGGATCAGCCTCATTTTTGCAAGTGCACAGCATTGGGTGCAATCAACTGGTTTCTGGCCGGTTGCTAAGACATGGGTCGATCCTATCTCTTGTTCTCTCCAGGGCAAGTACTCTGGGGCTGTGGACACCACTCAGGTGATTTCCTGGATATACGTAGCTGAGATTCGGCTGCCTTTTGGCAGATATGAGCCGAGATCCAGCATTCTCCTGTCTCAGAGATCCGGCTGCCTTTTGGCAGATATGAGCCGAGATCCAGCATTCTCCTGTCTCGAATCTTCAAGTTTGGTACCAGAAGAAAAGACAATATTCTCATGGTATCTTGTATGTATGTTGCACTGTAATTTATTGGTATTTGTTTAAAAGGAAATCTTTATGTTTGTTAAATTCTGCAATAAATTAATTGCCATGTTAAGTGTGACAATTGTGTGAAGCCTCCCTTCAGTGCTGTCCATAGGAAGGCAACTCTGGTTGCCTGGCGCCCATAAAATTGAAATTCCTATGAGGTCAGCCCACGACTCAAGAGATCGGAGCCTGCCGAGAGCTGCCGGGTATTAGCTATGGTAGGCGGTCCCATCGGATCATAGGCCGAGGGAAGGCGTGACATATGTTAATATGTTGTTTCGTATTTATTATATTTTTTGTAAACATTTGCGGTATTATTTTGATGTTATTATTATTTATATAACATATCTCAACCTCAAACCACATGTCGTAATTTAAAAATTTCATCTTCATACTCAAATATGAATTACATTTGTGTAAAAATGCGTTATTTACACTTTACTAGTGACCGAAAAATAAGTTATGCACGTTATTTATAATGTATTATGCATTGGATTTTGAAAGCAAAGAGTCGGCACTTGGTGTATCTACCCGCGGGAAAAGAACATAATGCTGCAAAGGCATTATAAAAAGATTTAGGAATCGTAACCTCCTTATGGGCGTAAATTGTATTATGATTTTATTGAATTCTGAACAAATTGATTCGGTGGTGACTAATGTAGAGTATATGATATTCTGAGGTTAGAACGTATTTATTACCCTGATGAGTTCAAACGAGTGCTTCAAAAGCTTGATAATGAAGATGGGAGGGAAGGGCAGGTCCACCACAATATGGAGAATATTTCTCACATGAAAGTAAAGGGGAGGAAGAATTTTCTTGAAGACGCATTACATTTCAGCGATAGTTAGCAGTCTTATGATAATAATATTGTTAGCCACCCACATAATTTCAACGTCTATCTAGTTCAACGGAAACAGTTAAACGTTTTGGCTGAACTCTTAGATACAATTTGCTAACACCAAAACAAAAGCTAAAGACATTTTTCGTGTTTCACTAGGGCCAACATCATTTCCTAAGAATGCCGCAACTGAACCCGAATTGTTGCCGAAAATGATTTCACTGAACGTGATTGAAAAAAGTGTCGAGAATACCAAATTGTATATTGAAGGAAAACTGGTATCTCATGTGTACTCGAGAATCAGATATTGCATCAATACTGCCCGTGTAGAAATAATATCTTTATTTGGAATTAACACTCTCTCTGTAAATAAAAGTTGCTAGACAGATGCTAGAGAAGAGCCTGTAAAACAGATGGAACAGGCCCAATGATTTGCAGAAGAGCGTTCGGGTTAGCAACGGGAATACAGGAATTCGAATGGGAAAATAACAGCACAACATTACTATTCAAGCCTTGATTTAGATATATATTTGCTATAAAATGGTCTAACTTTCTTAGGTACCGTGGAAAAAAAACCTTAAATCCGCAGAGAGTTTCTACCCTGCAAAATTCTATAGGCTGGAACTTCATTTCTTGGTTTCCAGGATACCTGCACTTGTTTCGTACTTCACTAAACCAAACAAATGTGAAATTCTGCTTTCTATGTTGCACTGCAATGTGGACATCGATCTAGAAACTGCGAAACCTGAAATGATCCTGAGCTACAACTCAACCAAGGGAGGTGTCGATTCCGTGGACCAGAAGTGTGTAAATTACTCCCCTTCAAGACGAACACGAAGGTGGACTCTATCACAATTTCTCCGGTTATTTTATATGGCTACTCTTAGCAAACACGTGATTTTTGTAGCTAATAATATTGAAAAAATCCATCGAAGATCAAGAATGGAGTTCAAGGAATCTCTCGCGTTAAGCTCTGTAGATGACCGTTTGAAGTCCAGGGTAAAAAGGTAATCTTCCAGCAGACATAAAGGCTTTTCTAGCAATGAGACTTGGGAAAATTCCTGAAGTATCTGCTTCTACAGGTGAAACTCAATGTAGGGCGGGTGATTGTTTTAAACGTGGAAAATATAAAGTTTATAAAACAGCAAATATGCGAATGTTTTCGATTTATATGCAATAATCATTTAACCTGCGTCAAAAAATGCCATGAATGTCATTACAGAGACAGTGATGGTCAATAAGGTTGAAAAAATTAATTTTTTTATAAAGTTTGTTATTTTTATAATTTTAATAATTGCATTAACGATTTGGCATATCAATTTCCTTTTTTTGTGTGTTTTTTGACTTGATAGTGTCTAGATTATCGTGTGCAATTCCTTTAAAAAATTATTGTGAGTATTTATCAAGAAATTTTCATATAATTATGCCATACTTTTGTTTATAAATGAATGGAAAAAATATTTGAAGTGCTTTGATTTATTAAAAGTTACCCAAATACGTTAAAACACCCTCAAATTTGAATGTATATTTAGAAAAATCAAAAATGTAAAAGTGCGGCAAAAAAGCCGCTAGCGTGCACTGGCGCTATACTTGCAGGTGCATGCACCTAAGGGTTAATTGAGGCAATTAAATATTACCCGCTGATAAGTTGACGCAAAAGTGGAGACACATTTATGAAAGTAGGAATCTTTCGTTCGGAGTTTCTTATTTCAGGAATGAGGAGCATATAAAACGTAAACGTTGGCGCACAACAACATGCGAAAAGAATGACACAAAACAGTTCTCCATCTCAATCCGTTTGATTAACTCAAACATTCTCCTGCGAACAGATGTTTTTTATATACGCTGAAAATAGGGTATTTTCGGACAAATTCTAAAACAAACGATCACACACACTCTTACAAAATGTTTTTCCTCTATTAGAAGTTTTTTTTAACGTCTGAAAACATTTTACTAGTTTTCAAAAAAGTCCCTAACAATGGAGGAAATTGAGGGCTTTCCTTCGGGAAAATTATTTACAGATAATGGCCCCCTTTTCTCCAATGTATTCATAAGTGACCTACTCCCGAATTTGCAGTGAAATACGTTCAATCGCTGACGACGCTGTCACCTATTTCGAAATTTTACAATCGGATTAAAACAACGTTCATATGATTAGCTATAACTGGGGACTGGAACTTACTATGAGCGAATAATCAGAGGTACATGTCCTCCGCAGGACGTTGAACAAACTCCATTTATAAGCTGTCGTGGGTGTCAAAAATAAAGCCATGGATTGCGAAAAATACCTCGCAATACATCTTCATGATACCCTGCGAACCACCTATAGGGTGTTTGGCAGGGGGTGACCAATCACCAACATGCAGCATGCAAGAGGACCGCCACATGCACACCACACGGTCATAGAAATATTACGCACACTAGAAAAATATACATGCTTATTCATACCAAAAAATCTAATGGTTAGTAATTCCCAGAGCAAATACATGCAAAGTTAAAACTACGAAAAAAAACATGCAATGAGTGATCCTAGCGAGCGTTGCCATTAATCCTTTCAATTGAGACAACGTTGCTATCCTTAATAGTACGAGGGAAGAATGACATTTTAAATCTCTTTGTTTTGCAGTCTATTTATTTTATTTTTTTTCTCATGATCGCGTCTACTATAGTACGATGGTAAACGAAGGATATGATTCACGTCGTATGAGAAAATATCTTCTTCGAGTTTCCTAAGTAGGTTAAGCCTATGCTTACTCATCACAAATCTGGCCGCCCTGCGCTGTACTCGATTGATTTCACCTATTATTCCTACCTCGTAAGGGTCCCACACGCTAGCAGCATATTCCAAGTGAGGCCTCACCGGAGTCAGGTAGCTTATTTCTTTCACCTTTTTTGGGCATTTACCGAGAATTCTTTTAACAAATCCAAGTTAACGGTTACCTTTACCGCATACTTTACGTTTGTGCTAAACTCCTACCTACTCGTATTGAATAAAAACTGGGTCCTTGTGACGTCACGTGGAGTGGCATCGCATTGGTGCCAATCTGGCCTTTTTCAAATGACGATAAAATTGATTGCAATTCGTTACCCACCATGTATTCATATTATACAAATTAGATGTGTTCTAGGAATACCGGTTTAGACGAATGGCAATGGTCAATTTTTATCGTCATTTGAAAAAGGCCAGATTGGCACCAATGCGATGCCACTCCACGTGACGTCACAGGGACCCAGTTTTGATTCAATACGAGTAGGTAGGAGTTTCACATCGTAAAAGATTACCAATGCATGCATGAGGCACAGAGCTCAGGGAAACATCTCTTAATAATCATCCATTATAAATGATTAAGGTCTGAATGTTTTTTTTTCTTTTAATAAGGTATTAATTATCCTTATTTAAGATAAGCGCTACCAGCTAGCAGGGCACTCTGCTACCTGCTAGCATCCTGTGTCGCATCAGCGCTCAAAGCCTTGCCCCAAGGTCACCTCACCTGCGGCTGCGGGAACCATAACCACATACTATACGACGAATTCTCGAAGGAGACATCGATTCTTACGGCCGTTTTACACGGGGCACTGAATAATGTAGTTTTCTTCATAAAAGAAAACGAAAGGCATTGATTGCGATTCTTTACCCACCATTCCTGCATACATATTATACAAATTGTTTGGTTTCAGAATTCCCAGTTTAGACGAATGACTCATTTGAAAAAGTCCAGATTGGCGCCCATGTGATGCCACTCCACGAGACGTCACAGGGACCTAGTTTTTATACGAGTAGTCAGGATTTTTACAGTCTGGGGTTACCAATGCATGCATGATGCTCAGAGATCAGGGAAAAATCTCTTAATAAACACCTATTAAAATTGAATATGGTCGGAAATTTTTTTTTGTTTGATAGGGTGTTAATAATCCTTATTTAAGCCAAGCGCTACCTGCTGGCAGGGTACTCTACGCTACCGCCATGCTCGGCACAAGCAGCCTGCATTGTAGCAGCGTTCATAGCCTCGCACCTGCGGTAAGCTACAGAACTTGAAGGTGGAGATGCGAAGAATGAACCTCGATGTATTAGGCATTAGCGGAATGAAGTGGCCCCAGGAAGGAGACCTTAGGAGTGGAAGCTAAAGAACGATACACACAGGATCGCTAAATGATAATGCTGGAGTATGTATAATGCTTACATGGAGCGTCGGGATGCGTGATAAAAGCTACCTACAGTTTAATGAAAGGATAATAATGGTGAAAACCCGTAGCTACTGTAGTGGTACAGATTTAAATTCCTACGACAAATACTGAAGATGGAGAAGTAGAAGATGTCCACCAAATAATAGCGGAAGTTATCAAGAAGGTAAGAGGGGAAGCATATCTTATTATTTTAGGCGACTGAAACGCCGTCGTCGGCGAAGGTCAAGACGGAATAATAACTGGGAAATATGGGTTAGGTAACCGAAATTAAAGAGGAGAAAGGCTACTTGAATTCTGCACGGAGCACATGCTAGTGGTTGCCAACACTTCATTCAAAAATCCCCTGCGAAGAAAATACACGTGGAAGATGCCAGGAGACCTTGGAAGATTCCAAATCGACTGCATTCTAGTGAAACAAAGATTCAGGAACCAGGTAGAGGACTGCAAAAGTTATCCAGGGGTAGATATCGATAGTGATCATAACTTAGTTTTGATGAAATGCTACCTTAAATTTAAAAGTTGAAGAAAGCCGTGAGAAACATATGGCAGATTGAAAAATTGAGGGAGGTTCAGCATCAACTGGCTTTAAAAGTGGTTGTATAAAATAAAATAGGGGATGATACGACCAACAAACCAATGGAAGAGAGTTGGAAAATCATTACAAGTGGTCGGCAGGCAGCAGCTGAGGAAGTTCTTGGTAAAAGAAGAGTCGTTATGAAAAAACCATGGAACACGTAGGAAGTATTAGACCTCATTGAAAAAAGAAGAAATTACAAGGCTGCGAAAACAGAGGAAGGACAGAATCGTTACAAGAAAATAAGAAACGAAATATGTCGTAAAGCGCGGAAGGCTAGAGAAACGTGGATGAAAAGTATTTGTGAAGACGTGCAAAACAATCTTAAGCATAGAAAAGTAAAGGCCGCCAATAGGATAGTGAGGAACCACTTTAAGGAAAGGGGCGTAAGATGTAATACCCTTAGGGACAGAAACGGAGAAATAATGATTGAAAACGAAGAAAAGGGAGGATATGGAAGGAATATCTGGAATATTTGTACAAAGGAAGCAGCCACAGAACAAATGCTATCGAAAACGAGAGGGAAGTGGATGCCGATGACATGGGAGCACCAATTTTAAGATCCGAATTTGATGCGGCGGTAAGAGACCTCAGGATAAATAAAGCGTCTGGCATTGATGACATTCCTGCAGAAGTAATTAAATATTTAAGAGAGAAGACGTTGAACCAGCTATAACAAATCATTATTGAAATGTATACGACAGGTGAGATACCAAAGGATTTTGAGAGGAACATTATAATCCCTATTCCTAAGATGAAAAGAGCGGAGAAGTGCGAAGATTTTAGCAGCATTAGCCTTACTACACAGGCGTCAAAGATACTGCCAAGGATCATCTATAAAAGAATAGAACGAAAAGCGGAAGAGTTCTTGGATGAGGACCAGTTTGGATTCAGAAAAAACAAAGGCACAAGGGAAGCAATATTGGCCCTAAGACCCCATAGAGAAGAGAATTGAAAAGGACAAGCCAACGTTCGTTGCGTTTGTGGACTTAGAGAAAGCTTTTGACAGCGTGGATTGGAGCAAAATGCTTGGAATCCTAAAGGAAATTGGGGTTCTTTATAATGACAGAAGAATCATCCACAGTTTATACAAAAACCAAGTAGCCGTGATAAAATCAGGGCCCAGTTGTGAAGAGGCAAGAATAAGGAAAGGAGTGCGACAAGGCTGTTCATTGTCACCCGTAATTTTCAATATTTACATTGAGAAAGCCATTAATGGAATCAAAGAAAAGGCATTGGGAGTGAATATCCATGGAGAAAAAATTAGCATGCTAAGATTTGCCGATGACATAGCCGTTATAGCAGAAACAGAGACGGATTTGAAAAATATTCTGGTTAATATGGGTAGGGTAATGGGTAGATATCAACTGAAAATAAGCAAGAAGAAAACCAAGATCTTAGTATGCAGCAGAAGAGAAGAAGTCAAGACTAACATTAAAATAGGGAGGCAAAAACTGATAGAGGTGGATGAATTCTGTTATTTGGGAAGCAAGATTACTAGTGACGGTAGAAGTAAGAAAGAAATTGTCAGCAGAATAGCCCAGGCGAAGAAAGCATTCCACCAAAAGAGAGACCTGCTTACAGCAGGAAACTTAAGTATGGAAGTAAAGAAACAATTCATAAGAACCTATTATCTGGAGTATGCTCCTATACGGAAGTGAGGCATGGACAATGACCGCAGCGGAGGAAGAAAGGATAAACGCCTTCGAAATGTGGTGCGACAGAAGAATGATGAAAATCAAATGGATCGACCGAGTTAGTAACGAGGAAGTCCTGAGAAGAGTAGGAGAGAAGAGAAGCCTCATGAAAACCTTAATAAGAAGACGGAACAACCTTATAGGCCACATCTTGAGACATGATGGCATGATGAAGACAATCGTCGAAGGACAAGTGGAAGGCAAGAATGGAAAAGGAAGACCCCGAACAAAATATGTAGAACAAGTAAAGAGAGATGTGAAAGAGAAGATATACGTAGGTGTGCAATGATTACCTGATAGGAGAATAGAGTGGAGACCTGCGTCAAACCAACCCTAGGATTGTTGACCAATGATGCCGATGAACCTGCCTTAATTTACATGGCCAAAAAACTTTGCGGAAACCTTTATCTTCGAAAATGTGTAACAAAGTTACGTAAGGGTGACTTCTTCATCGAATTATAGCAAAAAAATCTTCAGAACGAATAATTTAAAGACACAAAATTAATGCAAGGGATAAACTTATACAAGGGTAAAAACTTTGGACATAACTTTCCTCCTTCCATTTTTGTGCCCAAATACTTTCATTTTCGAACTTTTCGAATTTTTTAACCCTTTATCATCGATAAAGGGTTAAAAAAAATTTTATGTATAAATGACTTATCCTCAGAAGTTTTAAAGGGTAGAGAAATAAATATTTTCTGTAAGCCAAGGAATAGATGCAATTTCGTAATCTTTAATTCTCGTTCGACAAATACGTCGTTCAATAAGTCCTTAGAACTTCTTAGAGAATGCACTCTACAGATAAAAAAATATTGTTTTTTTCAGAAAGCAGCACTTTTATAGTCAGCTGTTACTGTTTCAGCTGTATCCATGCGATAATTTTATTGTTGCTGCCGATTGTTGTGAACAGCTTTCGTTCGTTAAGAAAAATGGAGGAAAGCTAGTTTTGTGAGGTGATCAAACAGTTGTTTTAAAAGAGGTTGATGACAAAAAGGATTAAATTCTGAGTATTATAAAGTTCACGCCACATCTGCTCTTGTGCATGAAATTATTATACAAGAGGGTGCTTTGCTATTATTTTTTTCACTGCCTAAATCGAAGGATTTCTTCGGGAATACTTATTTCTTTCTTTTAAATACTTACATGACGTTATCTATTTTTCTCCATTTAAGGAAAAGTGAACATTTTCAAGTGTACGATAACGTGACGGCTAAGTATGAATGCTGGCAAAAGCCTGTGTGACGTCATTTTGGTTCCCGGCATCGCCATGTGAGGTGACCATGGGGCGAGGATATGTGCGCCGCTTTGATGCAGGCTGCTAGGAGGTGGAAGAGTACCCTGCTAGCACGTAGCGCTTGGATTAAATAAGTATTGTTAATACCCTATCAAACGAAGGAAACTTTCCGACCTTAGGCAGTTTTAATAGGGGCTTATTTAGAGATGTTTCCCTGAGCTCTGTGCCTCATGCATGCATTGGTAACCTCAGACGATGTAAAAATCCTATCTACTCGTATAGAAACTATGTCCCGTTTCTACGAAACGTGGAGTGGCATCGCATGGGCGTCAATCTAGCCTTTTTCAAATGAGGTTAAAAATTCACCATTAACAGTCGTCTAAACTGGGATTTCTAAAACAAAATAATTTGCATTTTATGAATACACTAATGCTGGGTAAAGAATCGCAATCAAGGTCTTCAGTTTTCATTGATGGAATGAAGCTACCCTATTAATAAAATTAATTACGTCACTCGCTACGACGTAGTTTTTCTTTTACCATTGTCATAACCTTGCATAGATATAATTTAGAATTCCTCCGTAGGCAAGTTTTGCGATTTCGTGAAAGTGAACGTATTTTTTAGTTGTTAAGGCTAGCTTTTTTTATTACCATGTGGTGTGCAAGAGGTGGTTATTTGCATCCTGCATATTGGTATTGATCACTCCCTGCCAAGCACCCTAGAGGTGGCTCGCAGGATTTAATGAGGATGAAAACAATTCCACTATTTACCACATGAAAATTAAATGCAATCAAATTAGTCATGCCTTCTTTGCGGCTGAATGGCTTTAATTGTCATTAAAATGTTTTGGCGAAAATAATTTATGGTATTTAATTACCACATAGTTTCCAAGTGATAAAACCTGTTACCCATTACCTGTTAAAAAATTTGGTCGGCAGTTTATCCTTTCACAATTTCTCGCATCCTTTGCGAATATAAAAATGTTTAAATTGGAAAGTTACCAGGATTAAATATGCAGAAATTAAAAAGGAATTGGGATAGGTTATATCCAAAAGTATTTATTCTGGAGAACTTTATCTCTTGCATAAAATCTTCGCCTTTCCATTTATTCATCGGAAGTTATTCTCAGACTGTCCTGTTTCGTACGTCATTCCAAAAGGACTCAATTCAATTATACAATTTTCATCCACACATTAATGTAAGTACATAGGTAATCTTCCTGTTTTACTGATAAAGAGAAATGATTATACAATTAATCCTAATCAACTCAAATTAAAGTAAATGGTGATACATATGTTAATATTATCGTCAAGGAAGTCATGTTTAGTTTATTTTAGAGCAAAATTGCGATTTTTCCGTTACAATATTTAGGGGAAACAAATACATTGATGTACACATCTATCGATTTTCAGACAAACCTTAGGGGGTAAAACCGAATAAAAACTGATTTTGGGGACAGAACGACCCCACAGGACATAATCAAATACTTGTGTTGAAACAGAGAAGGTAAAAAAAGCTGCTTCAGCGTTAAACTTGGACTTGTAAAAGTAATGCTTGATATTTTCTTCTATTTTTCTAACAAAAATGATTAAAAAATGGAAGTTCTGACACCCAAAAATTACCATCATTAAATAAGAAATGGTGGTAGGTAATGTTCCAAGTTTTCAACCCGGAAAAAATACATCCCTTGCATTATATATTTATTCTTTGAATCATTCGAACGTATTCTATTTTCTAAAGCTGATAATCTCATATTTTCTGCATCTTCTTTCAAAGTGACCCACTGTATATTTTTAAGCCTTCGATTGTGCGAAAAATCTACAGAGGAAAAATCATTCGCCTTGACCGGGATACGAACCCAGATCCCTCGATTTCCGGCCGAAAGCTTTAGCCAGTTAAGCTACCGAGGCGTCATTATTCCCTGTGGAAATTTGTGGACTATACCGCACATGGTGATTGATTATTCCACTGTGGATTTCTCGCACAATTTGTGCAATGCGGGTAACTCCGTAAAAGTTATCACCGTGGCTAGTCCCGGTATACTTCAATAAAATTAATCCTCCTTTTTATGTAAGGGACTTGAACGAATGGGATTGATTTCAATGGAAATTTAAGATATTTTATCCATAATGTTGACTTTAATAAAAACATAACACTGATCTACACATCCCATTAGGAAGGATATGGTGTCGCACACACTAATATTAACCGGGTATCAAGGAATTCACATTTCGTTGGTATTAAAGTAAATTTGAGACTTAGTCTGCTAATATGGTGATACTAAGGGAAAATAATGTTTTGATATGCCGTTAGTTTGACTTTATGACATAACTTCAACGGTATAATCTGAACACGAATGCATAAAAATGGACCAATGACCCTGTACGACTTGAAAAAAAGTTGTGAATCAATGTTAAAGATAAATGAAGCTCATCTATTAGTTGTTTTCCAAAGAAAATATATCTTCCCTTAAACAGTTGGAAGAAGAACTCACTTTGCATATATTTCCTACACTTTATAGACGATACAAAGTTGAAAAATGAAAGTTTTTGGAAGTGAAAAGTACCTTAAGTGAAAATAATGAAAGAAGAAACTTAGAGGAATTGATAACTCATGCTTACAAGTCCGCAATTCCGAAAGCAACGGGACAAGAAAAAAAGGTCAGGTGGTGGAACGAAGACCTTGACAGCGAGAGAAGAAGACTGCGAAAAAAATGGAAGCTGGTAGGAAACTTAAAAAATCAGGAGAAACTGCCATGGTCCGAAAACAAAAACTAGAATTCGCCACTCTACGGAACATTTACAATAAAATTATTAAAATAGCGAAAGAAAAATATGGATCGAGACAATCGACGATTGCAAAGATGATCCCTGGGACAGGGCTTATCAAATAATTGCATATAAACAAAAAGCTACCATACCAGCCACTCTAAGGTTGCCTTATGGTGAGTTTACAACAAGTCTCAAAGAAGAGGCTAACTTACTTCTTAATACACTACTACCCGACGATTGTATAACCTATGAAATGGATTTACACGGTGAAATCAGAGATAGAATTTAAAATTCAACGACGCCGACAGAAATAAATTATGCAACCGAAGCTGAACTGGATGCTGTCGTTCACAATCTTAAAAATAGAAAAGCGCCGGGACATGATGGAGTTAAATCGTAGATGGTATAAAGGGCTTATTCCAGAATAAAGAATAAGCTATTGAATAAAATAAACGAACTTCTAGAAACGAGCCTAATACCAAAGGAATGGAAAAGAGGAATAGTAAAAGTATTTCCAAAAACAGGGAAGGATCTTTGTAATCCCAAGCCGTATCAGCCAATAACTCTACTACCGGTCCTTGGTAATATCTCAGAAAAGATTATTTGTGACTGAATAACCTTACACTTGGAGGCAAATAATCTACTTAATAAACACCAATACGGTTTCGTAAAAGGCAAAGGCACTACAAACGCCTTAATAAATTTAAACCAAAAGATACTTGAATGGAAAGATAAATCCGTACTTGGATTATATCTGGACATTGCCGCTGCATTTGACAATGCATGGTGGCCCGGCATCTTATTAACACTCCCAACTTTCCCAACTACCTCTTCAACTAAAGTAAAGACTACTTCAAAGATAGAATTGTCTCCTTGGATATGGAAGGAGTAACAGCAATAAAAAGAGCAACTATGGGTTGCCCCCAGGGTTCAATACTTGGTCTTACCTAATGGAACATTTTGTTCAACAAGTTCCTTGAAATAGACTACGGGGAAAACACCTCCACGGCCGCATATGCGGACGATGGTATAATACTCATCACAGGAAATAGCCGAAAAGAACTTAAAACGCAAAATGGTGAAAACGCAATACGAAAACTATTAAAATGGGGCCAAGAAATGAAACTTACCTTCTCCGAAAATAAAACAACTATAATGCTTATGAAGGGAAAACTAAAGCGTAAACCAACCATCAGAATGAATAATCGCAATGTTAAATACCTCGTATAACTGCTTCTAAACTGCTAAAAAACCTATAACTGCTTCTCATGATTATAATCCTTATTCAAGCCAAGCACTACCTGCTAGCAGGGTCCTCAACGCTACCACCATGGTCGGTATCAAGCAGCCTGCATCGCAGCGGCATTAATAGCTTCGCCCCCAGTTGGCCTCACACAACATTAGCCAGACGTCACACGGCCTTTTCCCAGCATTCTTACATAGCCGTCGCGTTTTCGCGCGCTTGAAATTTTTCACTTTTCATTTAACCGCTAAAAATAGATGTCGTAATTTAAAAATCTAAAACCGTGAAATACGTACTCCAGGAGTAATAACCTTTCCATATAAGCAACAGGGTGGTTTCCTATTATTTTTTAATTGCTTAAATCGAAAGATTATTATACTCCTGGAGTATGTATTTCACTACGAATTTCACGCTCTTAGATTTTCGAATGACGACATCTATTTTTCGCGATTAAATGAAAATTGAAAATTTAAAAGGGCACGAAAACGCGGTGGCCAAGTAGGAATGATGGGAAAAGTCCGTGTGACGTATTTCTGGTTCCCGCTACCTTGAGGCGAGGCTTTGAGAGCTATGGGCGCCAATTTGGTCTTTCTCAAATGCGGTTAAAAATTCACCAGGAACATTCGTCTAAACTGGGATTTTTAAAACCAAATAATTTGCATATTATGAGTACATTAATGGTGGGTAACGAAACGCAATCAAAGGCTTTCGATTTCTTTGATAAAGGACACTACCCTATTAAATAGAAATAGGAAACCACCCTATAGACATCGCCGTTATAGAGTTCCCCCTCGGTTTCGATATGGCGTCCACCGAGCCGTTGTTTCAATCGGGAGACGAGGAAGTAGTCGCTAGGTGCAGGATAAAGACTGTACGGTGTGTGGTCAAACAGTTCCCAACGAAAATCTTAGATTTTCTTTTAAGTTTTGACAGCAGTCTGAGCTTGTGGCTGAATCCAATTGCAGAAAATAGAATCGAAGGCGACGCTGAAAGGTATACGGGTATCAACCCTGTTTCGCAAAGTCGAGAAAAAGTTGGAACCGATGTGTCAGCATCTACGAAGAGTACTTCAAAGGTGCCCCACGTTTGTTACACAAAAAACAAAAATTGAAGAACCCTTTCTTCAAAAACAAGAACCTTCCAACAGTTGAGAATAGAATCATAGAAGTAAGGAAACAGTTAATCAGATGATACTAATCGATGGCTACGTTCTAACAACACGAATCTCAAATTCGGCCGGTTTGCGGTAGGTATATTAAACGAAGTGAAATAACATTTTAAAAATTAAAATACAACAAAAAAACAACCCTTGGGTAGCAAATGAATGCTTGTTTTTCAGTTTTATGAACTTTTGGTTTTAAATTTGAGAGTACAATTAAATGAAATTAATTGCCTTTTTTGCTCTCCTAAAAAGTTGCCATTTTTGAGATACGTGTCGTTAAACTTAGCCATGGATATGGAGCATGTTTCTCAATGGAAGCGAGGCTAGGACGTTGACAGTAGGAGAGAAGTCAAGAGTGGAAGCATTCGAAATGTGGTGCTATACATAAGAATGATGGAGATAAAACAGATCGACCGTGGAGTAAGTAATGAGGAAGTGCTAAGAAGAATTGGGGAGAAAAAAGAAGTCTTTTAAAGAACCTTACGCAGAAGACGGGACAACTTAGTTGGCCACATTATGAGACATGATGGCCTGATGGAGATAATCGTAGAAGGACAGGTGGAAGGGAAGAAGGGCAAGGGACGGCCTTGAATAATTTACATAGGACAAGGCATGAATGAATAAGGTATGATGAAATGAATGAGGTGCATTGGTTACCAAGTTGTAAACGGTGAAATAGAAAAGAGATAGGGTAGAATGCCCTATTGTTGGCACTCCCCAGTTGTTGGCACTCTGTAATTAACTGTGTGATATTAAGAGATAGGGATGCATTGCATTTTTGATGCTTCTGTATTTAGAATCAAAGAAGTTTACTAAATATGTATTAGCGGTTCCGTCCACCTTACACCATTTGAGAAGTGACTGCGGACCATATAACCATGTGCTGCATTTTCTTTGGAGGAATTGGAGGTTTTCTTAGCGGAAAATTAAGAATGTTACTTCATTTGGATGCGTTTTTTATCAATATTAACCCATTAAATAGTATGAAACTTAGATATTTGTAATGATAGTAATACCTCAATGAGGGTGTTTTTTATTTAGAGCCTGTTATCGTAATTAAAATTGATTTTTATGGGGTGCCAATCACTGGTATGTAAATATTGTTAGTTTCCAGTGATTGGCACTGGGTGCCAAGTATTGGAAATTTCAGCAACTACATTTATATATTTATTTTGTTCGCCAAATGCATTGTACTGCTAGTATAAATGTGCATTTTATATTTTGACTCATAGAAATGAGCGTAACCAGTACTTGGCATGGGTGCCAATAACTAGAAAAATGGGTGCCAATAATTGGATATAGTCAAATTAATAACTTCAAAGAATTCCAAGCAAAACAATTGATGATTGATGATGCCAAGAATTCGAGAAAAATAATCGCGGAAATCCTTCTAAGGGCAATACTCCTGGAAATAAGTGGTATCATGGCTTCCTATACCCTGAAATTTCTTACCGTTCATTTGAAGGAGTAACTGATGCAAGTGCATGCGTGAGCGATATCCTATATATATCCGAGGCTGGTTTAAACCTATGGAGGACATTCTTAAAGAACAAAACAAGTATGATATCCTCTCTGATCTGAATAGCGTGTTAGTTGGCGAATAAACTAATTTCATGTCATGCCCTGAAAAGAACTAAGTGCTTGCCCCTCTGGATCAAAAAATGTATATGAAGTTACCCCCACCGTCACGTGAAGGCAACACTAACCGTCATAATTACCTTTTCATCCTCAGGAAATACATCTACATCTACGTAATACCCCGCAAGCCGCCTAAAAGGCGTGTGGCAGGGGGTGTTAGGACACCAGCCATTTACAGCTACAAAAAATACGTGTCCTCCGATGATCATCTACCTTCTACAGAGGATCCCTAATAAAATAGTCCAAAAGGTTCCTAAAAAATGGGGGATAGGGCGCAGTGGCAATGGGTGGATGAGGTCAAAGTGTTTTTTAAATTTATTGGGAATGTTTTTCATCTTTATCTTTTGGAAAATAAAATCCCATTACCAGTAGTGTTGTTTGTAGATGGCCACAAAACCCATCTGCTATACCACCGCAGTTCGCTATTCAAAGAATTTCAAATTATTCTAATTGCTCTGTACCAAAATGCCACAAAAATATTGCAACCCGCTGATGTGGCTGCCTTTAGGCCAATAAAGACTAAGTGGAAGGATGCCGTACTCGAATAGACCAAAAACCCTAACGCCGATAAAAAGAGGATTTTGTTCCCATTCTTTCAGCCATATTAAACAACATTGACTTATCTAGAATAGTTAAGAATGGTTTCAGGGCATTAGGTCTATATCCATGGAATGCCAACGCAATATATTATTCTAAGTGCCTAGGAAAGCGTTCATCCAAAGTCAGTGTGAATATCTCAGTTTGTAAGATGAATCCACTTCCATAAGATGATTTTTCTTTGATGGTTGGGGAAGAGCAAAGTGAAATTTTTTAAAGTATTCAACAAAATTTGGGAAAAGGAGAGGAATTCAGAGTTCTATATAGATTGTGGGAGCGCTATCAAATTACAATGCAAATTGATGGAGAATGAGGAAGAAGGAACGGGTGATAAAGTAATTGTACTTGTACATAACCAGCATAACACAGAAGATGGGACTACCGATAGATTTCTGTGGAGACTGAGGCGGCATTATCTGAAATTCCTGCTGAGCCACACATACACAGGTCAGACCTAACCGTGGGTCCATGCCACGATGAAGGACCATATAGTGTAACCTCAATGAATATCATTCTTTTTTGGCCCGAAACACGAAAAAGAAAGGAAAAAAGAAGTACCGAAAGGGTACCATTTGTACAAGACGTAAATCGACCCCAGAAAAATGGAAATAATGCCATGACAAGAAAAAAAGAATAAAATAAGAAACTCAAACAGAAAAGGAACTAAGAAAGGAGGAAAGGGAGGAGAAAAAACTGCAGAAGCAAGCAACAAAAAAGACTTTTAAAGAAAAGGCAATAAAATGACCATTCAAAATAGAGCCAAAGAGAATGTTAAAGGCAGCTAAACCATTGATATTAGGAAATGTGCAGGAATAGCTACCATCCCAAAGTATTTTTAGTACATCTTTACCACAAAAACAATAGGTGATTCAAAAGGAGTAAAAGAGTCCATCCAGCTGTGCGAAGGGTCCCAGGTTACCTAAGCGAGGTCCGACAGCCTTGCGAAGGTGTCAATTCGGGGGTGTGTGCTTGTGTCTGTGGTAGTCGCGTGGAAGTAATTCCCGTAAACTGTAACAGGAGGGCATTCTGGTGAAGTGTTTTTTCCTTATTCCTCTGACGAGTGGTGTCAAATTTTACGGCCATTTGAGAACCCCCTATTGAATCCTCTATTATAGAGGCCGTAGATCTCATTTCCCCCGTTAACCAACTATCATCTATCACAACAACAAGGTCAAAAGTCTTTCGCCATTGAATCTCATCGTTCACTGGCATTGGAAGAAAAGTCGTACTCACACCTGTCAGTGGAAGGAATTTACCAATGTAACTCCTCTGTGGGGCAAAAGAAGGTAGGAATTGAATGCAGCAATTGCAAGAAGTTGTATCACCTAAATTGTGTCCCAAAAACGCACCAAATGCATCTTCCAGATGATACTAACTTTAATCTATTTGTTTGTTATGAATGCTATGAGTTTTCAGAGGACAGCACTTCCCAAACTGATCTATAGATATTTTGAAGAGATAAAACAAATATTAATCTAAATACATAATAAACATGTAATGTTTTACTTTTTGAGTCCAAAAATAATTTGTTTTAAGCGTAAAATCATTAAAAAATAAAATTTTTAAGTTACAGCATTGGATTTTCACTTAAAGATATTTTACCACCTCTCACTGTTTTAATATACTTACAGGTAAGATAATGATCGATTCATTAGCTTAAAAAGGCTATATTTCTTTAATATATTATAACTTAAAAGAAAATGTGCTAAGCAGTGCGTGAAAATCTGGTGTGCCAATAACTGGAAAACAGTGTGTCAATAACTGGAATAAGGGTGCCAATAACTGGGATTATTGGACTTTTTAAACAATTATTTTTAGTAAATAGTTGTATGTAAAATATAATTCGCTCACATGGGGAAACTAAAGCAACATGTCTCTCAGATCTAAGGCAAGTTATAAATAAACTGAAGTTGTGATACAACGGTCACAAGAGTTAATTTTCTTCGTCAAGGTCCTTAAAGTGCCAATAACTGGGTAGTTTACCCTATGTCGCTATGAAAAGACTAGCGGATAGGAGAGAGAATAGAGAGCTACGTCACATAAATCTTAATATCGCTGACTTATGAATATGATGATTTTTTTTTAATTGGGTGGGGTTATTTTTGGGATACTCTTTAGGATATCGTGATACAGATGTAAATTGTATCCTCATTCTTTGTAAAGAAAATCAATTTCGTCGATTTCAAATGATAATAGAATATTGGTTAACATGGTGATTTTAATGGAAAAATATGGATAGTGAGATAGATAGAAAAATATTTACTGTTCAGGAAACATTTATTTTAGTAATATAAACTTTCAAAAACGACAAAATTTGACAAAATACCAAGAGTTATTAAGTAATTTAAAAATAATCTGGTATGTCCCCAAGCCAGTGCCAACCGCTCAAAAAACCGCGCCAGCAGTTAAGGTTAAATAAAGGATTTAATTAGGTTGATCTATTCCTTGCCTTCGACACTACAATAATAAAGATATTAAATTGCAATGGATTTTTGTCATGATATATACCTATTCCTTGATTTCCAGAGAATATTTCTCGTCTCTTTATAAGTTTGGTGCAGAAGTTATCTTCGATAAGAGGTAAGAAAGTTATTGCATAACTTTCTTATAACTTTCTTACCTCTTATCGAAGATAAAGATTTCCACAATGAAAGTGTTTTGGGCATAGAAATTGAGGAATGTTATGTAAAAAGTTTTTACCCTGGAATAACTTTATCCGTAGCAAAAGTTATTTGATTTCTTGCAACTATCACTTTTTACGAAATGAAATTTTTATTAGTATTTTACTCCTTACGTTGGAAGAAGATTAGTTAATTTCGATGTAACCGTTACTTTCTTTGTAATTTATAAGTCTTTTCTCAAGCTATCCTAGAGATAGACTATACCAGCAGGGCTATTCAGTACCTGTTTACGCGGTCGCGAAGACGAAAGATTTCGTGACGGGATCGCGAAAATCACATTGTTGCTATTCTGTAAGCCATTTCGAACATTCCGCCACGTAAGTTTCGTGCTTCAGTTTACGCGACGAGAGTTGTCAACGAAAACTCAGTTTCCGCCGCGTAAACAGCAGGCCGCGGTAGACGACGGGGCCACATGCTGTTAATATATGTCAAGTATTTGCTTGGGCATGTAAACAGCGGTGTTCATTGTAGTTGTGGACGTAATTTCATTTCGTGCAAGTAATATTTTTGCATATTTAACTGTTAATTTCATGAATTTTAAATTATTCTTGTCTTGTATATGCTTCTCATATTCTCTTTTCGGAATATATACCTATTGGAGTTGGAGGTGTTGTTATCTGTTATTGAGGAAATGTTTTATATTTTTCATATTTATCGTCATCGCCCGCTTAATTGCATATCTCAATGGTACTCTATTTATTTTCAACCGTTTATCAAAGTGAATACTTAAGTTGAAAATGTGTCGTCGCATCTTGTTTTTAAGCCGCGTTTACAAGACATTTTCCCGTCGTCTGTTTCACTATGAGTGTAGATGATGTATGAGCGTAGATATTTTAAATGCTTTGTTCTACTTTTCCCCGGGACGGTTACAAAGTTAGGAAGATATTTGTTGGTTAAGAGGAAACGTATGTGTTCCATTCATGAATTTGCTGCTGCGAGTCATCTTTGTGGCGTTAGTCAGTGCTTTCCCACTTCGGAATGCAGTGTTACTCTATGAATACTAGTGTATATGCAAAAGGAGTATGTAGCGGGATTCAAGAACTTAGGATAAAGTACAAATGCTACTTTTAATAACCACTAAGAAGGTAAACAACTCGTAGTATGATCACAAGATTATTTTGTTTCTTCTGGTTTGAAAGGGCTCATGTTCAACATCAATGCTAAAATAACGTGAATGAATACTGCGCTCTACAGTCTGCATATACAGTTGTATAAGACATTTTTGGATGATGAAGTTGGAGGGACATAACTAGCAGAAAGACAGCTCCTCTGCTGATCAATGTTTTTACTCAGGCTGGCGATGTGTAAATATTCACAATTATTGCCGTATAGTGGATGTATATTTTTTCTCTACGTTGTGATGGCTATTGTTTTAACTAATCAAATACAAGATATTGGCACTGAAAGGATATAACTGATAGGTGAATCGATTTTGTGTGTTTACATTAGGTCCTCTTCGCAAATGAAATGTGCAGCTGCTGTGGCTGGATCCATGTCTAAACTGTGGATAGGTAGATGCTTTTATGACAGATAGACATTTGTAGGCATGTTATTTATGTACATAGCATAGTGGGAACAACTTAAATTATTTTACCAAGTAGTCATCATTGAGTACACTACTGTTTTCAGCGTCATCTGTCTTGCGACAAAAGATGACTGTAAGTATTTCTTGGCATAAGAGATTTGTTTTGTTCAAAATGGTTAGTATATACACTGGGGACAAGTGTCGTTTTTGTGATATCTATCATAAAGGATGTTTCCTTTCGATTAAGCCTATGAGTCCATCGCATGACTACGATTATTATGGAAGAGAGAGCAAGAGTATTTATTCAATGGCCATTAGTGTGATGGTCCCTATTAACCCTTGAACGGCTAGCGTGCCCATATGGGCACAGCTGCAGTGGTCTAAATAATTTCGTATAAATTCCGACCCAAACATTATAGAGCATGCTGTTTTCTCCAAAAATGATTACAATGTATCACTTTATTCGGTTCGTGAGCTTACGGCCAGCATTTGTACCAGCAGTTGACTGTGGCATGATGGGTATTCTTACTCACTCTGTTCGAGGTGGAAAAAGAGGAAAAATGGCGAAGTGTCTTCAGTAAATGCGATTTTTTTCCTTTTTATTTTTTATATTCGGCTAAGTATTTAATCTTATCCTCATAATGAATGATGTCAACTTCGGTTTCTATTGCCAGTATTGTGATATCTTTCGTATGAAACAAGGAATTTGAATTTATTTTTGGGTGATTCCATATGGGCACGCTAGCCGGTAGCCGGGGGTGTCTTTTTTGGCTGGTGTCCTTCGCTACAAACGTCATTATTGGGTCTGTTATCAAATAATTTCGATGTAAAACGCTAATTTTTTGTCAATCTTTCATTTTTTCTTATATCACTCGATTTTAACGACTTCAATATTTTTTTCTGTATTTTTTTGTAATATTTCCATTAATTTTTAGTACAAAAATACATTTTATACTATTCAGCACTTTTATTCATGGTATTGCGTTATACTTTGCTCAACTATCCAGTATGAAGAATGATAGGGCTATTTTCTACCACTGGTATACATACCCAACAATCAAGTGCATGGTGGAAGGGTTAAGGATGAGAAAGCTAAAACATGATGAATCCATGATAAAATATTTTGGCAATCATGGCTACAAACAGTTCATACGGGGTGAAACTATAAGTTTCGGCTTTAAAATATAGTGCTTGAATGCTCCTCAAGATTACTTGGTGGACTTCAGCATATAGCAGGGACTGAGTGCTGAAGAAAAAAATAACTACCATAAATTCGTAGGTAAATGCTCTTCGTATTTGCTTATCATGTTTGACAATTTACTAGAGCAAGCGATAAATCTTTTCCATTTATTTTGACAAATGGTTTACTAGCTTTCCTCTTATAAATCAGTTAAAATCTCAAGGATGTGAGGCTACTGGAACAGTTGTGAGAAAAAGGATACTCAAAGGTCGAAAAAACAGCTAGCTAAGCGGCCCCGCTCCTCCCATGCTTTCGCACGGGAGAAAAAAGGGAATATTGTTGTTGTTAGATAGAATGAATTTTTCGGTAGTGACTGTCAAGTCACCTTGCCAATGTGTACACCCACTCACAAATGTCACGAGATTCCCGCGTGTTACCTCTAAAATGGTACAAGTTAGGCAGCCAGCAGTGGCAGAGCAGCTCTATATACAATATTTAGATAGGCGGAACTGATCTCACGGATCAAAATATCAACAGGTACAGGAATGCTATCAGAGGAAAAAATGGTGATGGTCCACATGAAGCTATTTCCTTGATGCTGTCATTGTAAATTCCTGGATCAATATGGAAAATTCTGGTTCAAATATACCGCAGTAAACCTTTAGGCGAGAGATTGCACAAGTGTTTTTGTAACGAAAATGTACCTTTTCCAGAGCTGGTGGTCGTATTTAATATTCCCTATCAAGTGCAACTAATCATAGCCAGTCTGATGACATAAGGTATGATGGCAGGGATAACCAATTTGTCCCGTTTCATAGACGCCGATGTTCTTATGAAGAATATTCTTCCCGCGCGCGCTCAGACTGTGCTACGTGCCCTGGTGTTTGCCTTCAATGAAATTCTAACTATAATACTCGGCAATTGAAAACCCAATATATAGTATTCAAAAACTCTACCAGCAATAAAGGACTAATTTTGTTAATAAACTCATCGATAACGTGATTTTTTATTCAATAACTGTTTTCAAATCTGTGTTATATACTGTTAAGATCTTTGGACAGCCAAAAAAATGTTTAAACCGAAAAAAATATAGTATAATGACTTGAAATTACTTCAAATTGCCAAATAAAAGAAGTACTATAGGTAAATGCGAAAATATATGGCGTATCACGCAGTAAAAATAAGAATTATGATGGTTCGAGCGATTCTTCTGCAGAATGCAGACCGGTGGCCGGAACGGCTAGCGTGCCCATATGGGCACACCCCCTCTAGCAAGAACGAATCAACAGAATTTTAAAATTAAGTGTTTTTCTGAATCCTTAGGAGGTAATCAATCAGTTTTTAACGGAAAAACATAATAAAACTCCGAAAAAAAAACTCCGCTGTTTAAGGGTTAAAGAATTGAGGCAAGTCAATCATCTTATTTGTATTGATTGTGGATAGTGGTGAGAGGATATTGTCTGAGAGCCAGATACCTGTTTGTGCCTGCTGCAGTACCATGATTGTATAAAGGAATTGACTCCCACATTCTAGCCACTCAGAACCCTAGCTAAGGGATTTATGCTTTTATGTGAAATGACTCATTGTAAATCTATGAAATAAGACAGCCAATTACTTCTTAATGTTCTATAGATATATATTGTTCCATATAACATTTTGAGACCATTTATTGTTTCGGTGATTACAATTTTAATGTTCTCATAAGGTGAGGTGAAGCTAACCTATTTTCATTTGAATGTGTATCGTTAATTTATGTAGCGATCGAATCTGATTGAAAATTATTGGTGTGAGAGCCCTAGAAATACTTAGGAGGAGGAGAGAGATGAAAGAGTCAGTCTTGTGTGAGGGAACTAATGACTGTATATGACCCTTTTGTATTAACATAAGAAGTATTTCAGGGAAAATATTGGATAAAGATTGAGCTTGAAAGCTAATAAATATTTTATGTCCCCACATGATTCCAGCTCAAAGAGCTCTTGTAGTACGAATGCATTTGAAGGTATATTACTAAACCACATCAACCACTATCCCTATGTAAGTTAGTGAAAATTGTACATGGAATACCTACCTAAATCTAGATATATTGTGCACTGCAATTTTATGGGCGTGGCAGCTACTGGTAGTGACAATAATTTGGGACTTGGCCATCCCTCTGTCAGCAGAGAAGTTGAAGAGGTTACAGAAGCATAGAATTCTCCTCCCATATTGACCAAAGATATATAATTCCCATCAATAGAAAATGGGCAGAGTAGAGTAATATAAAATTAAGCATGAATTGCTGCTGATGTAGATGCCCATGAATTTTTGGAACAAATTGTGATGAGCCCATTACTGTCTACATAGCATTTTCCAACAAATTTATACTGTTGGAGAATACTCAAACCAACATTGTAATTTATTTTAATAATTTATCATGGATTAGACCTTGACTCCGAAAATTATTCTCTTGAGTGTTTCTAAATCATCATTACCTTACATGCCAGTCCTTCTCAAATTAATTGGTGATAGTCGAGGTATTCCTACAAATAGGCCTAACACAGTTAATAGGTATTTATGCATTCACAATAAAGGATCCAGTTCCTTTCGTTAAATTTCCTGCATTATAATATGGCATGATGTAAGTAACCGATTAATGGAGATGTTGCTCTGGATGTTCATCAACTTTACCTAGGCTGTTTCCATTAGTATGGGATCAGAAATGTAGCATTGAAAAGAATTTGGTGATAATGCCACACTTCTATTCATATTAGAAACTTTTACCAAATTACAGCTCACCACCCCCTGTAATTTAATGATTCATATTCACTATATCATGAAACCCATTCTACATCCACAGCTTATGTCTCTTGTAACTACTCTCATTCCATATGCTATGAAAACCCACTCAGAAGCATATTAATAACATGCTTGTGAAACAGGCTCTTAAACAATTTGAAACGTGGTGGTAACTGATACCACCTCCAGAACAACGGTTGCATTTCGCTATTCTTTATAGTTACTAAATAATTACAGGTAAGCTCAAAGGAAATAAAGTAAGAGAGTATCATTTCTAAGTCATTCCTATTTTATTTAACAGTAATTTGCAAGCATCAATTTTTCCAGATTATCAGTTATGTCGATACATATATGGAATCAATCAGCCATGCATTGGGAAATGAAATGTACTTGGGAGAGTGGATATCAGTGTTCGTTGTTTGGTATAAATTTAGAAAAATAATCATCTGGTACATAATTTAGCATACATTTTATGATATTAATAATATATTGGAAGTAATGACCTTGATTTTTTTTAAAGTAAACTCCTTGCATCGAAAAGAAAGAATAATTTTATATCATATCTGTATCCTTGAGCACCGAATATATTAAAAACAGTGTAATGAATGATAGGTGGCTTAGGTAACCCACACCACCACTGGCCCCAGACTGGAATACTATGTGGCAGGCCAAGTAGGTACCCCTGAAACTTATTAAACTGAAGCCCATAAGCAAATTATGAAGTCTATTGAGAGGTGCATGGGGGTTCTTAACTCTAGGTTCATATAATTGCTGAGGCATTGAGTGCTGGAGTGTACACCAATAAAATCAGGATTGATAGTTAATTCTTGTGTTGTACTTCATAATATGTGTGTAGGGGCTGGTTTTCCCTTCCCAGACGAGGCTGATTATTATGGAGATTCCAGCTCTTGCAGAGTCCCTAATTCTTGGAAGAGGCATATTAAACAAGTCCAGAACTATTAGACAAGCGATTATTAACAGGTTACCTAATGCATTGGTAAATTACCAATTGATACACTACCATTGCTTTTGTTGGTGGTCAAACTACGGTTTTCCACCTTAAAATTAATCATGGGATCCCTCGTAGAAGGGATACCCTGTAGTTGCCACCAACCTCATCAGAATGGACTAAAATGAGAAAAGAAATATTACGAATGGGTCATGTTTCATCCATTATTTTTTCATGCATTTTTCTGTTACTTGCATAAGACATATAATTTCTTTCACTAGGTAGAAATTTCCCTTAACAATTATCTCTGCTTGGGTCTCTTAACCTTCTTGATTGTGAGGTACTTCAGGATAAAAGTATAACAGTCATCACTATAGCTCAGTTCATATCGATTGCCACCCATTCAGGCTGTGCTTCCTTTTTCTTAGGAACGGTAGTAAGAAAGTGATATTTTTAGGTGTGCTGATGACTTTAGATGCTGCAAATTTGCTACCTATATAATATTATAGCGTGATTGATTTTTAAGAAGATCCAAAATTATGAGGTAGAAACTCCTTCACTTGACTTTGTACATAATTTAAAAATTCCCAAGGTAACTCTTAAATTGAAACTACTACAAAATGAAGAAGATTTGAATTTATTCAATAAAAATATGAACTTAATGTCACTTCTATTCTAAAAAGTTAGGTGTACTTATATACGTTAGCGACAAATGTTGAGGTGCATTTCGTCAGTACCATAACTCTTAAATATTAATGCCAGGTTACAAATTGTGAACATTGAAGTCAGGGTTGCAACGTAATGATAGGCAGTCCGTTGTAAATAGATTCTTATTTTTATCTATTTTGAGGGGTTTTGTTCACCTTATTTTCCGTCTTCTTAGCACCCTGTTACCAGCTCTTATCCCGTAAAATTATCCTTTCTTATCTACAGTCTTCCAATAATTAAGTAATCTTAGGACATCGCTTGCGGTTGATAATAATTTTCAAAACATTTTACCACACTCATGAGGACCGTTTACATTACCATTTTCATTGCCTGTAACTAATTATCCGGCCAATTCTGCGATAAACGATATGACGAAACTGACTACTTCAATTCAAATACTTGTATTATCATGAAAATGGGTCCATCAAAGCAAAGGCATAACCAAATCTGGCATAAGCAAATGCATAATAACGCCAAATTCCTCTCATTTACAAGTTTTTATCCCAATTACTCACTGTAATCTTAGGTGTCTAATCGCATACATATTTCCAACGCACTCACCTTCAATATTAATATACACGTTGAGCTCTCACTTGTATTTAAAAGTGTACAACATACTTTTAATTAATCAACGTTATAATTCAATAGCATTGCACTTACCAGCTGAATCTCGCTCTATTTTTGTTTGTCGAGGACAATTGCATGCCGATTTTCTCTGATTGGCTCGCAGTGACGTATTGCAGGAAAACTTCGGGTATCTTCGACTTCCCCACTACCGCGGAGGGGAAGGCACGAAAATGTTTTCGTGAAGCCCACTGAATAGCAAATTACGCGTCTTCGAATGTTTACGCGGCGTAACCACGTAAACGGAATCTTTCGTCTTCGCGACCGCGTAAAGAGTTCCTGAATAGCCCTGCAGGTCCATTATGGTCCGTGACTGTAAGCGGAAAAAAACATCGAATATCTATTGATTATGTAGTCTTATTTCCCAATCTTATCTTACGATTGCTTCTACTTCAAAATCATTAGGTTCCATCTTAAAATAAAGGTAAAATTTTCGTACTAACTAATTGCAGGGAATAACAAATATAAATAATTTTGTCGCTGATTGTTAAGGAAATCATATTTATTTCATTTTAATGTAAATTACTGATTAAGGTCGTGACTTTATGTTAAACCAAAATATTAATATTAAGCTCTAGAGTTTTAAGACAATTCTAACTCGGTAAAAACAGAATACCATATCATTCAACATCCTATTGTGACTGTGTACGACGAACACATGAGGATTTATTGAAATATTAAGGATAACAATAAATCATCAGTTCCTTGGTTTTCAAAGAATATATCTCTTTCCTTTAAAAATCGGCGTAGAAGTTTGATTTGCATAATTTTAAACCCTTTATCCATGAGAAAAAGTTCGAAAATGAAAGTTTTTTGGGCATAAAAATTAAGGAAGTTTACGTCCAAAGTTTTTACCCTGGGATAAATTTATCCCTTGCATAAATTTTGCGCCTTTCAATTACTCCTTCATAAGTTTTTTTCCAATGATGATAAACTGCTCTTTTTAATATCTTCTTCCAAAGTGACCCAATGTTACTTTTTATCTTTCTCTCGACTTTTGTCCGGGACTCAAAAAGTTTTGTTTTGGGAAGAGAAAGAAGTTACAAGAGGAGTGGTTAGTCAATGATAAGTTCTTTTACACTTCTTTTACTTTCTTTATTACACACTTTTTTAAGGTCAAGGTTCATTGGAGTCTAAGTTCGGCCGAAAATTTGCGATCCATATGGGTGACTTTACTGTCGAAAAATATCCCTTAATGTCGCAATATTATTCCGAACGTTAAAAAATATGGAACAATATTTTATAGTTAACCAGGGTCAAGACCGTTGAAGATTCACTAAACGAATTTTTGCAAAAATATCTGTTGGTTAACTACAACAATTCCAAATATTGTAATTAATATATCACGGTAAATGGCATACATAGAAAAGTAATTAATATTCATGATATTAAATAATAAAGCTAATAAAAAAATTAATAATAGCTAGCCATTTTCTAATAAGGATAAAATTGACAATTACAATTTCTCTAAACTGGGATTTCTAAAACAAAATAGTTTGTATAATATGAATACACTAATGGTAGGTAACGAATCTCAATCAATGCCTTCCGTTTTATTTGATTAAGGAAACTATCCTATTGCTTTATTCCGTAATGACCAAAACTCAAGGACTTTAACGATTAACATTGCACACAAAAACTGTCCTCGGAAAGCTTTATTAGAATTTAATATTAAAGACATGACTCAGAATATTTTTTAAATTCACTTTTGTACACCACTGTCGTTGGCTCTGAAACTTAACCCATCAGCAATATACTCAGAGCATTTGAATTGAACAATCTTCCAAAGTCTCCTAAGGGGAGAGAAAAAAATTCATCAGATGATTCACATGAAATATGTTTCTCTATGGAAGCGAAGCTTGGACGTCGACAGCAGCACAGAGAAGTCAAGAGTGGAAGAATTCGAAATGTGTGCCACCGAACAATGATGAAGATAAAATGTATTGACAGAGTAAGTAATGAGAAACTAATGTTTGAAAGTTCGGCAGGATGTCGAACACAATAAGACTCAGGTCTAATTTAAAGACTAAGGCATGGAGCAAAATAGAGCAGGCTAGGAAAAATGTTACTTTAGGAAAAATATATGCTTCAAGAGGTGAAAGAGTTTTTTTTTACCTACGCATAGTAAACGTCTAATCAGTAGCATTACTATGGGGGGGATGAGGGGACGTATTCACCCCCCCCCCCCCAAAGCCACAGAGAAATCAAAAAATGATTTAAAAATCTTGTCCGATTTAGTATATAATAACAGCATCTGCTAAAATTTAAATTTTAAGTCCCGAAATGATGTAAATTGTATTTTCAGGCATGTTATTTTTCACAAATTTTCCTGAGACTCCTGAGGGGGTAGCCTCCACTCATCCCCCTCTTCCCCCCACCTCTAAAGTCCCGCCAAAGTCTATTCCTAGTTACGCCGCAGACAAGGAGACTTTGCCCAACTGATGTCTAGAACAGAGAAGCAACCTATTTTGTTTGAAAGTAGACACGTAGGTAAAAATACTGCTGAACGGTTTTGTTAATATACGACCGGGTCTGAGAGAAAAAAGCATTTAAAATTTTAAAAATACGGTCACGTTAAATTTAATTTAAATTTTCACCCATTGTTTTAAGGCCGATTGGGCCTAGTAGTACCGCATCGCATTTTCGTTTTGAAAAGCCAGGGTTCGAGCCAAACCAGCACTTAACTTAAGGATTTAAAACTTCCTGAATCGGTATTACTATTTTTCGTTGTTCCTAGGTATCAAATTCTTTTTGCGACCTATAAAAATCTTCCTAGACATTTTCTACTTCATTTTTTTGCAGTTGATCCGCAATTCATCTTATTAGAACAATGTTATTGTCACAACAATATCCTCGATACGTCGCACAGTGGGGCCAAATTCATAAAAGGTGGCCATAATTAGAAAAATAAAAGTTTGGGGTTATGATTTCTTTATACATGGTTGGGAAGACACTTATTTGAGCTGCTGAGAAATAAGTTCATGAAGCAGGTAAGTGCGCACCTCTTCGTAAAAATCACTTTCAAAGTGACATGTGCGATGCTGGGATACATCGCCTCCCTCTCGCTTCGAAATACCCTCATCTTCTAGACTCCTCCTCAGCTACCCAATTGGCTAAATTTAAAAAATAGAATCAACGCAGCAATGTGCAAAGATAAAAAATGTTGGTTTACCATAACATTGAAACAATATTAAAATTATTATTAACATAAATTAACATAACATTAACATTAGCGGAAGTTATCAAGCAGATAAGAGGGGAAGACAATCTTATTATTTTAGGTGACTGGAACGCTGTCATCGGCGAAGGTCAAGACGGAATAATAACTGGGAAATATGGGTTGGGTAACCGAAATGAAAGAGGAGAAAGGCTACTTGAATTCTGCACGGAGCACAGCCTAGTGTTTGCCAACACTTTATTCAAAAATCCCCTGCGAAGAAGATACACCTGGAAGATGCCAGGAGACCGTAGAGGATTCCAAATTGACTACATTCTAGTGAAACAAAGATTCAGGAACCAGGTAGAGGACTGCAAAAGCTATCCAGGGCAGATATCGATAGTGACCATAACCTAGTTATGATGAAATGCCACCTTAAATTTAAAAAGTTGAAGAAAGCCGTGAAAAACATATGGCAGGTTGAAAATTTGAGGGAGGTTCAGCATCAACTGGCTTTTTAATAGGCCGTAGAAAATAAATAGGGGAGGATCCGACAAACAAACCAATGGAAGAGATTTGGAAAACCATTAGAAGTGGTCTGCAGGCGGCAGCTGAGGAAGTTCTTGGTAAAAGAAGAGTCGTTATGAAAAAACCATGGATCACGCAGGAAGTATTAGATCTCACTGAAGAAAGAAGAAAATACAAGGCTGCGAAAACAGAGGAAGGACAGAATCGTTACAAGAGGATAAGGAACGAAATATGTCGTAAAGCGCGGAAGGCTAGAGAAACGTGGATGAAAAGCATTTGCGAAGACGTGCAAAAAAAAATCTTAAACATGGAAAAGTAGAGGCCGCTTATAGGATAGTGAGGAACCACTTTAAGGAAAGGGGCGTAAGATGTAATACCCTTATGGACAAAAACGGAGAACTATTGATGAAAAAGAAGAAAAAGGGAAGAGATGGAAGGAATATCTGGAAGATTTGTACAAAGGAAGTCGCCTCAGAACGAATGCTATCGAAAACGAGAGGGAAGTGGATGCCGATGACATGGGAGCCCCAATTTTAAGATCGGAATTTGATGCGGCTGTAAGAGACCTCAGGATAAATATAGCGTCTGGCATTGATGACATTCCTGCAGAAATAATCAAAAATTCAGGAGAGAAGACGTTGAGCCAGCTATACAAAATCATTAGTGAAATGTATACGACAGGTGAGATACCAAAGGATTTCGAGAGGAACATTATAATCCCTATTCCTAAGAAGAAACGAGCGGAGAAGTGCGAAGATTTTAGGACCATAAGCCTTACTACACATGCATCAAAGATACTGACAAGGATCATCTATAGAAGAATAGAACGAAAAGCAGAAGAGTACTTGGATGAGGACCAATTTGGATTCAGGAAAAACAAAGGCACAAGGGAAGCAATATTGGCCCTAAGACTGCTCATAGAAAAGAGAATGGAAAAGAACAAGCCAACATTCGTTGCGTTTGTGGACTTAGAGAAAGCATTTGATAACGTGGATTGGAGCACAATGCTTGGAATCCTAAAGGAAATTGGGGTTCTTTATAATGACAGAAGAATCATCCACAGTTTATACAAAAACCAAGTAGCCGTGATAAAATCAGGGCCTAGCTGTGAAGAAGCAAGAATTAAGAAAGGAGTGCGACAAGGCTGTATATTGTCACCCGTAATTTTCAACGTTTACATTGAAAAAGCCATTAATGAAATCAAAGAAAAGGCATTGGGAGTGAATATCCATGGAGAAAAAATAAGCATGCTAAGATTTGCCGATGACATAGCCGTTATAGCAGAAACAGAGACGGATTTGAAAAATATTCTGGTTAATATGGGTAGGGTAATGGGTAGATATCAACTGAAAATAAGCAAGAAGAAAACCAAGATCTTAGTATGCAGCAGAAGAGAAGAAGTCAAGACTAACATTAAAATAGGGAGGCAAAAACTGATAGAGGTGGATGAATTCTGTTATTTGGGAAGCAAGATTACTAGTGACGGTAGAAGTAAGAAAGAAATTGTCAGCAGAATAGCCCAGGCGAAGAAAGCATTCCACCAAAAGAGAGACCTGCTTACAGCGGGAAACTTATATATGGATGTAAAGAAACAATTTATAAGAACCTACAGCTGGAGTATGCTCCTATACGGAAGTGAGGCATGGACAATGACCGCAGCGGAGAAAGCAAGGATAGAGGCCTTTGAAATGTGGTGCTACAGAAGAATGATGAAAATCAAATGGATCGACCGAGTTAGTAACGAGGAAGTCCTAAGAAGAGTAGGAGAGAAGAGAAGCCTCATGAAAACCTTAATAAGATGACGGAACAACCTTATAGGCCACATCTTGAGACATGATGGCCTGATGAAGACAATCGTCGAAGGACAGGTGGAAGGCAAGAAGGGAAAAGGAAGACCTCGAACAAAATATATGGAACAAGTAAAGAGAGATGTGAAAGAGAAGAAATACGGAGGAGTGAAAAGATTAGCTGATAGGAGAACTGAGTGGAGAGCTGCGTCAAACCAATCCTAGGATTGTTGACCAGTGATGATGATGATTAACATAAATATTAACCAAAAAATTGCACAAATTTTATTCAAAAATAAAAATACGAACATCATTAAGTTATATAGAAGTGCTCTGTAGTGCTCTTATATAGTTATATTATTGTAGCCACAACTCTCGGCTATCAAAACAAAAAAAATTAACCGCCCCAACCCGCCCCTTCGTGAATTAATGAAGAAATACGTAAGTAACCTCCAACCGTATGGACGCCGAAGCGCGCAGCTCGTTGACACGTTGCATGCAAGAGGGAGCACTTAATTTATAATCGGCGTAACAAAATCAGTTCTTTTGCAATAAATTGCCGCAACAAAGACTCAAGACAAAGTATGTACAAAGTTAATGCTATAATATCTCGTCCAGTAAAGAATGATATGCCTAATGTAGTTGTACCACGTTGCATGCATGGATTCGTAATTTCGATTGCTGCTTGCAAGTGGCTTTCAGAATGTAAGTTAAAACCTGGCAGATCTGCAATACAAACGCCAAAAAATGGGTGGAGGAGCCGAAGAAGGAGAAGGACTTAAACAGGAGCTTAGTTTTAACCGGCCAAAGCAGGTGTATGGTATTAATAACGACGAGAAAAAACTCGAGAACTCTAAAATTTCCGCCAATATACCAAGCCTCAATTTGGAGCTTATCCAGACATTTAATACTGTTTAACAAGCTGTATTCTGGCTATAGAATAAATTATTATGTAATATAGATATCTGCGAAGTGTATTCTATCTAAACAGCACGGCTATTGTTGAATTATATCACTGGTTTTGCATGCCAACAATGTTTACCCTAAATACTGTTGCACGAAAGGAATGTCATTCAAAATTTATTGTTACCAATCGGAAAAATGTCAGAGGAAGCGCAGGAAGCGTACAACAAATTGTTGAGGAAATTCAGGGAAGATTTTACCCGAAAGAGCTCGAGGAAAAAAATGTAGTGGACTTGGTCGTGAGATTGATGTTACATTCCGACTCGATTATTTTATGTCAGATTGTGATGCGGTCCAAGTCATCGACAGTTTTATGTTCCGGAGCCATGAATATTTTGTATGAATCCTACCCGATAGAATCCGGATCTTCATCGGAATCGGTAGACAATTCTTTGGATAGAACGAAGTCTGATTGAAATTTGTGTTTACGTTTATAAGCCTGTGTGCGCAGCTCTTTTCATATTCAACGTAGAAAACCTACTATATAATAATGTGTGATGTAAATGTGTTTGTTAACTTGTTATATATTCTTAAAAAGACATTTAAGTTATTAGTTTTCATTTAATATTTAAAATAATAAGTGGGTTTATTCAATAATGCAGTTTTGGGCTTATATAATTATTCATGGGACGAATTAGAGACGGATTATATTTAGTGTTTGCATTTTTTTAAGTGAGTGGTCGCGGGCCTATTCATATTCTACGCAGACTGACTGTTATATAATAATGTTTTATAATTTCTTTGCTACCTTATTATGTTCCAGGATGTATTTTTAAGCCATAAGTATGCATACATGCTTATAAAGTGTACAAACAATAAGATACATGTAACAATATCCGAAATTAATTCGTTTAGAATGTTTGAAAATTAAAAATAGCCATAAAATGATATTCATTTAAAATAATTCGTAAAATTATTTATCGGTTGCATTTAAGCTTTGAAATGTATTTCATATAATTTTCAAAATCAGTTTCATATTCGTAACATAATATAATAAAAAATATTCCCCCTTTTTACTGGACATATGGAACAATTACTGTCTTATTTTAGCAAAAATTCCAATATTTTGGCAAAATATAAATTTTCTTTATAATTCAATATCTTATTCGGAATTAGCGACCTCGAAAACTGTTATATTCCAAATTTCAAGCAAATTACATGATATTTAATAATTATGACCAACTTTTAAGCATTTGGCCCCACTGTGACGCGTCGGCCAAATTGGAAAATTACACGAGCGCCGCCATAAGTGATTCGAGTCTCAAATAGACAGACGTTTCGGAAGACGATTTGTCTTCCATTTTCAAGGCGTGTTACTCAATGAAAGTCCCAATTTCACACAGAACCGAATCGACCGCTTAGCGAGCAAGACAAATTGATTCAAGCGTCGTCCGATTGGCTGAAGGTTTTTTGAAATTCTTTAAATTCCTGATAAATATAATAATTACATTACACTGAAGGCACAAATACGGGAGGTAGTTTTTACATCCGATATCATTATTTGTAAAGTAATGGGAATTTTCAGAGCATTAGGAAGTAAGAGTCTATTCTATCCGTTACTAATAATAAATATAATATGTTATTTAATTGCGATATCTCAAGCGATAATGCATGGTCTTTTCGCAAGGCAGGACAAGAAAACAGCTGACTGCGGAAAAACGAAAAGGGGCAAACATACCCCCCGTAAAAATATGTGAAATTCAGTTCTTCCATCGTCATGTCTAGCCTCAACTACCCTTTCCCCTAAAAAGAAAACCTCCATTTCCTCCATCCAGGGGAACACCTGTAGCATCCTCCCAGCTCTCTCCCGCAGCCCCACCGTGCGAAGAGTGAGTAGCCGCATTTTTAAACCTAGTGACTATAAATACCATAATCATGAGACATTGCTAGTATCTATTTAAGTATAGTTTGATTGCCCGTTTGCCTGTTTTATTGTACACACTATTTCTTTCTTGTTTCCTCCGTCGCTGGTTCATCGGCCATTTAAGTAGCAAAATTTCTTCACTAATTCAAGCCAATGTTTTCTTAGTTTAATGTTTGTCCCAGTCCGCTATTTTTATCATTATTTTTTCGATGAAATTAACCTCTTCGCTGCTATGTCGTCCAACCGAAGGTCCTCCCGAACAAGGCGCGCACTCCCCCCCCCGGCAAGCCACACACCTCAGCCCATCCCCCTCGCCGTTCCCCGCATAATATATCTGCCGTCGCCATCATCTTCCCTCCTCGCAGAATCGGGCGTGATTTCATTGGTGGGCTGAGCCCGAGGGGTCGTCGGGAGATTTTGTGGGGGAGAGAGGAAAGGAAATAGTGTAACGCGGCGAACGGAGCGCGATGGCCTCGACATCACGTTCTCCTGTTTAAGGAGACGATGAGAGGGGTTGGGGTGAGAGGTCCAAGGGGTGCACACAGTGGGCGGAATCCAGGATCTAGGCGGAAAAAAGTCCAAAAACCGACTTTACAGTTGGGACAATTTTTGCCGTTAGCCTTATCCTGGGATAGTTGGAGCACCCTTTTTCACCACTAAGGTCACAACCCTCGGCACATAGCGCCGCTATGGCCATTTAGAGGCACACTTTCTACGGAGACGCATTTCCGACCAGGCTCAGATGTGTTTTGACAGTGAAGTGAAGAGCTTGCCGTAAGGTGACCAGTGCACAAGGCATTTATATAGAATTTGGATTATCATTTTTTATGGTATATTTTACCGTTTTTCATGATATATAGTGTTACATTTATCATTTCAAATTTTTCACTTTTTTTTTAAATAAACATTGCAAAAATACTTGATTTTTTGTGATACCAAATGTTTGGTTTGATTTATAAAAAATGTTCTAGGGATGTCAAGCTCATTAAAGTAAAAATGTCAAGTGAATGTATTTAAAAATGAGGCCATAAAGGGATTTGGTGCGGAAAAGTACGAAAATATAGTTTTGGGTTTTTTTCAGGCGACATGGAGAGCGCTGTCGTGACGCACGGAGAGCTATGTAGCCTACTTCACGACAACATCGAGACATAAGATTCATTACCAGATTATTTAATGAAGAAATTTGAGTTGAGTGACAGTGTATAAGTGTAGATATTAGGAATTTTTTAAATAATTACGCCAGGCGTTTAAAAAAAAGTGGAAGAAAATATGAATATTTTCTTACAAAACATAACACGTGGCTTCAAAACCCATTGCTCCTGCCCAAATAAGTGACCGAAAAACGTCTCAGAATTAACTTTAGTGCCGAAGCTGAGTCATCAACCTCCAAGGGAAGACCCAGAAAAGTGTTCGAACACTGCACGAATAGAGCGAAACGGACTAGAGTGCAGCCGTTGATTAAGTTGCACGCAGAGGATGAAATCGTGTTCGCGGCCCAGTATACTCTCCATTCTTCTGGGAACCGAAACGCTGCAGCTATGGTGAGAGAAGTTACCCAAAATACTACGTAGGGCTAATACAATAAAGAAAGCCTACAAATCGCCCCCATAACCCACAATACCTAGGGAGGAGGCGCTAGCGCTTCTGATTGACACTGGATTGACAAAGGCGCAGTACACGAGAATCAGGACAGGAGCAAAGGACAGATTAAGCAACATTTACCCGTCTTATGATGTGTTAAAATTGTCAATTGCAGTTCTATCCTCCTAAGGTAACTTTAAAAGTAACAGAAAGGTGTGCAGAAATAAAATTACAAGCTCTTTTGGACCACACAATCGAACGCATTGCAATAGAGCAAAAGAATGTTCTCATGAAGTGCACTATTGAGAGAGAACTGCATTTAATATTGAAATGGGGGTGTGATGGTAGCAGTGGTCAAAGCGTATATAAACAGCGCTATCAAAGTTATGAGGATGTTCAGAATGATTCATCTGTGTTTGCCATCTCTATCGTACCTCTAGAATTATACGAAATGCAGGGACTAGGGAGGAATTAAACGATACTGTGGAAAAATCCACAACCGTCGTCCACTAAATTCTGCCGGCCAGTAAAAGTAATACATGATGCTTCCATAATAGAATCAGCCATTCTTCCTATTGGACAGTTGTCAGAAGAGGCACAGGAGCCAAGAGACAAGGATTTTTAAAAATTAGGAGTGGGCATTCTTGGAAGATTTTTCTTTCCGCAAATATTGAGGATGTCTTCATTAGGTTGCTAATTTCTTCAGATCCTCTGATTTCATCCAAACGTCAACAAAGTACAAAGAAAAGTAATGGCATTTCTGTTGAAGTTTTGTAATTATTACAAGAGCCATGTGAGTTCATACCAGGAGAAAGTGAGTTTGATGATAGCAGTGAAATCGAAACGTCAGACAGTGACAAATAATATGATAACATTATTGTGAATATTATCATTCTGCCGCAGAGAAAATTACATGCATAGCAAAATTTTGACTCGTATATTAATATTACCTGTATGACGGAATGAACAGTTTAACAGACTAACGAAGAAAGACGCACTTGGTGTGAATTTTGGTGCATCTGGGGCGTTCGGAGGGTACGCCGGCGGCCTTCAACCTTATTCATCCATTTAGTCACAGCTGTCGCACAATAACGGAATAGAAGTGCATAACCTAAGTTCCCAAACCTTCATAGCCACTCGAGAGGCGTCTTCATAGATCGTAGTCTCCTTTCCTGCGTGCGCAGATCTAAAAATATTTCATCACTTCTCTAAAAGTTGGTAACATCGATTTGTTTAACGCCGACGAGGCGCCAAATAAGGGACAAGTCGTCTCACTACGCATCGTTTTTTACCTTCTACCATCTTCTTATTTATATTATCAAAGATAAAAGACCTCCTAGCAGCATGCGCGGGATGAATTTTGCTGTATTAGAGGCGTGGGAGGGGGAGAAGCGAGCGTGGAGGGGAAGGGATCGGCCTGCGGCTCTGGTATCCGCGACGCTGCGTGGGCGTTGGAATATTTTCTTCGCGGACGCGGACTCAAATTAGGCATTTTGTGGCTAAACGGTAGCAGATACGTCAAAATGCACGAAATTTTGCCCTATAAGACCAGTAACTCGGTAAAATCTTTAGGGAATGACCATAAAATATTATATTTTTCGAATTTTGACCTTCCCCCCCTAAATTGCATTTGAGCGAGGGTCAGGGGTTCATGTACAGGTCTAAAATTTTTCAGGCCTTATTTTTGATCGGTCCCACAACTTTTTTTCATTGGGCCAGATGGATTTGAAAAAAATCGATTTTTGCGATCCGCCCTACTGCGCAAGTGAGGATAGCGGACGGAGAATCCGGGTGGGCAAGCATTGGCCGAGGTGTGAGGCAAGGCTGTCCTCTATCGCCACTGCTCTTTAACGTGTACGCTGAAGAGATGGTAAGGGAAGCGTGGGATGAGTTAGAAGCTGGGATAAAAGTGGGAGGAATGATTTTCAAATCAGTGAGATTCGCGGATGACCAAGCGTTGATCAGCCAGTCAGCGAGGGGGCTTCAGGCTCTAGTGGATGCGTTATACAAACGTTGCGAGGAGTATGGGATGAGGTTTAATCACAAGAAAACTAAGGTTATGCGGTTTTGTAAAGCATCACGAGCGAGGAATGTGAGACTCAAGATAAAGGTGGGTGGTGAAAAACTTGAGCAGGTTGAGCAATTCAACTATTTAGGCAGTACGTTAGAGGAAAACGGATACAGTAGTAAGGACATCAGGAAGAGAATAGCATTAGCGAAGGAGGCGTTCATGAACAGGAAGGAGCTTCTGAGAGGATCGTTGTGTAAGAGTTTAAAGAAAAGGCTGGTGAAGAGTTTGATTTGGAGTGTAGCTCTCTACGGTGCGGAAACGTGGACACTGAGGAAAGAAGACGAGAGAAGATTGGAGGCATTCGAGATGTGGGTATGGAGAAGAATGGAGAGGGTGAAATGGACGGAGAGGAAAAGGAACGACGAAGTGCTGGATATGGTTGGCGAGGAGAGGCAGCTTTTAGATGAGATACGCAGGAGACAGAAGGTATGGATGGAGTTAGTGCTTAGTGGTGAGGGGATGCTGAAAATGGTGTTGGAGGGTAGAATGTTAGCTAACGAGGGAGGGGAAGGAAAAGAATAGGTTTTTTAGATAGATTGAAAGAGAGTAGGCCTTACAGTGAATTAAAGAAGCCAGTGCTGGAAGGAAAGGGAGGCTCCCAGATCGCTTCTCGAATACTCCATGGAAACCTACCTTAATCGGTAGAATACTATAATATATATTAATATAAATTAAACTTTTAGCCACCTTTACCACTTGTTAAAAACTATTATTTTGCTCTTCTTCGCTTATAGTGAGTGAATTTTTTTAGCCTTGCTCTGCTCATATTTGTTTTTGTTTTTTCTTTGGGGAATGCTTTGAATACCTGATCGTATGCAATAAAAGCATTTACATCTCTTTTCTATATTTTACTCCTGCCTCAGTCGAATTCAACAAAATTTGGGCGGAATCGAATTTGTGGAGGCGGGTGATCACGGTAAGTTTCTTTGTTAGCCGCACGTAGGCTGTAGCATTTACTGCCATAAACTGCCTCCCCCCGCAAACAAAAGTGCCATTATTTTCTACGATTTGGAATATATATTTGGAGACGATCAAAATTCCTGGGCAAGTAAAAGGAAATACCATTATCGGATGTGCATGCAAGGTTGCCATTGTCAAACCGCTAGTTTAGGTCTAGTCCCTAACTACCGTTAAATGGTATTGAATGGCTAAAATTGAGTTTAAAGCGAATTTATATATGAAAATATTATTGGCTAATAATTTTCACTAAAAAATTAACAAAAACATGAAGATAGTTCATATTTTGCCCAAATTTAGAAAAAAATATTTTTTCCGCCTAGATTGGGTATTCCGCCCACTGAGGGGTGGGGTGAAAGTTATCGGCATTGCGGTTGCGCAGGTGAAGGCGGCGGCCGATGCGTGCCTGGCTGGGAATCGTCATTGCAGTTTTTGCTGCGGAAAACGCGATCGAGATGTTCTGACTAGTATGGGTGAGAAATCTGGTGGACATTTTTTTTATGAATGACTTGGATTAAAGCTAGAGTTTCCGGAATAATTATGTGCCAATCTATGATGTTTAACGCAGTGAAAGCACTTGTCTATTTCCGGACTTGAACCACTCTCAAGGGAAAAATGACATCATGTACCCAAACCTGGGTCGGTAGTATTAAAGAAGTGTTTAAATAGACAAGTGCTCTCGTTACTTTAAATTACATGAATTACCTGTTTTATTGAAGTAATTGTGAAACTGGTGTACGGTACAATCTTGATTCTAAAGTTAGCGCATTCGAGGTGGATTTTGCAAAAATGTCATTTTCTTCTCCTCCATGCCCGGAAAAAGTGGGATCCGTTTTATTAGGTATGCAAGTCGTGTTTCTCTCAGAAGATAAATAGTTTCAGAATCCAGCTAACATTTTCATTTATCTCTCATATGAATCATTCTTCTGTTCTAATCAATCCATTTGGAGTGACTATTTTCAACTTGCTCTGTTCCATGAGTGTAGGAATAAACAATTCACGCTCCATTTTGCTGAGCACCGACCGAGTGCGTTCGTGTTCCGATATAACTTCACTTTTTCCCCTTACTTACTTTAATTTGGTCCTTTTTCCTGGAAAATCTTTCCGAAAGTTAGCTAATGTCGCTATAAGACAATCGTCTGAGCATATATACGGCCACTTAATCCTTTCAGATGCTTAAGATTGCCCCAGAGAATGTCGGTTCTACTGCTCCCACAGTGTGCCTGAGGTTAGGATAGTCGAGAGAGTCCATTCCCGCGTGGTAATGACCGAGAAGGGGAGAGAAAAGAAAATTGGCCATTTCCCCTTCGTTTTTTCCTCCTCCTCCTTCAACACCTACTACTTCCTGTCCCCGAAGGAGTCTCGGTGCCGCCGACGCCTTCCAGCCGGAGGCGCCGCGGCCAGCGGAATGTCTCTGGTTATTTCACACCGACTTGCTTCCCGCCGCGAAAAAACTTCCGCCACGATATTATTCCCTCATTGGCACCCGAAGTGCGGATATATGCAAGTGCCCCCACGACGATGATGATGATGACGACGATGTGGTGGTGGACGGCGGACCGCATTGCCGTCGCTCCATCGGGAGGAAAGGGGGTGTCGTGTTCAAAGAATAATTCTGCAATTAATCTTAAAAAAAAGCGTGCCAACGGGGAGAGGACTAACCAAGCAGGGATAGGGTGGGAGAGAGCAAGGCATACCGGAATGGAGAAAGAAATACAACGAGGGAAATTGTATGTTGGTGGTGATCAATAAAGGATGAAGAGTCGCATCACACGTAAATTTAACTTGCTGCTGGGTAAATTGTACTTGTAATTATAAGCAACGGTCCTAAAACATTAATATGTGACTCCAGGTGGAGCAAACGATCCCGTTTTTTCAAGGTTGTGAAGGGAATGAACGTGTGGAAGGTGAAAGAGACTAAGGTGAACCAGAGAGCGAAGAAATAGGAAGAGGAAAACAGTAAGCCAGACTGGCTTTCCTCGGTGGCTCACTGGAGGAGGTGAGGCCGGGTAGGATCAAGAAGGGGATGGAAGATAAATATTTAATTGTTGGACGACTCACCCTTCCCATGAGACTAGAGGCCTCGTCCTTCCCACGCCCCTTCGCCCCCTCAAACCACCAAGCTCGCACACAAACCTTAGCGTTGGTCAGTGGAATACGGCTTGAGAGGCCACACTCATATCACTCGGGATTCTGGGGCGGTCACAATGGAAGAGGACGACTCATTCGAGTGGCATGTTAGACATGGACGGGGTGGGGGAAAGACCAGCTGAAAGAGAGCTAACGTGGCAGCTTTCAAGTCGAACGCATATGTTAAAATGAACATTTTTCCGAGAAAATAACTTAAGAGATGCATTAATATCGGTCATTGTAAAAAAATAAGATGTGCAGATTTAAAAAGCACAGCGGTTTTCCATTTCAATCACCAGCGTATGCACGTCGATTATGTTTTTTCCAATGGATTAGAAAAAATAAAAGCACAACCATAGCAGCAAATCACTAATATAACAAAAACAGTGCCATATCATTTCCGCCTGCTCCGCAAAATCTGGTATGAGAGCATGGATCGGCAGAATTCCAATTCTACATCAGAAATAGTTCATTGAACGCTTTAAAAATGATAGTTTAAAGGGTGGTGTAACACCCACCTGAATGGTTTCATTTGTTTTTATTCACTTCTCTAAATTCAGCTGCTTGTATTTTATGAGCATGGTTTTACAATCTCTAAAAATAGGTGGTGTGCCTTCCCTTATTTTCTTGTTTGAAGTACGACTTTAAAGAAAACTTAAATAGTTTAATCCATAATTTTCGTTTGCTTAATTTTTTTAACCGAGAATGTGTACGAGATGAATGAAGGAGGATGACTATGAAACGCAGGGCGGAGACGGGATACGGGTGTCCTTCCCTCCCGAGTCGAGAAGGAAAGTGAGCGTGCGTGGATGGGCGGGAGGGGAGGAGAGAGTAAAGAGGTAGAAGGGAATTAGAGGGAGCCAATATCTCCGAGGAAACGTCTGCACGGACGGTTAAAGCTCGGTTAGAGAAGGAAGGGAGGGCTGCGACGAGGGTTGTTGGGGGAGGGGGGAGGTTTTGATTCGAGGGAAAAGGGTTGGACGATGGAGGGGAAGAGGAGCACATTTATACGTAAAAAGAGGAGTGATGCAGCAAAGAAACACAATCGAAAAGGAAATCCGAGTGAGGAATTCTGATGGTTAATGGAACAAAAGAGGAAAGATTTCGAGGAGGGAATAAAACGGAGTAAACGTCACGGCGGTGGATATTGAAGGATACGTGCGGTCAAAAGCGATTGAGCGTGACCACCGCTTCGTATGGAAAGAAAGAGGGAAAGTAACTACACATCAACGAACTATGGACGGAACAACAACTTCGTGAAATTAGATAAGTGGAATGGGTATTCAATCAACTTTTGTAAACCTCACTGTTAAAATATTTATGAAAAACAACACTGGTTTTATAACCTAGTGAGTACGATAGCTTTCTCTGAGGCCAAGCAATAAATTCAACTCAATGGTACCTTGCTTGAACAAATTGACATCTCTCGCTATTTCTGAATTAGGACACATTGGAAAAAGTTTGTACCGAAAAATTTCCATGCTTGTAACAGTGTAATACACACAGACTGAATTACTAATATAAAAAGTTTAGAAAGCAAATATAACAGAAATCACCGTGAAAAAACATAAATTACTATTTAATCAGGAAGAATCCTCGAAATGTAGGTTTTAATTTAAATTAATAAAGGCAAAGGTTATTTCACCATCTTCTGATCGAGCCACTAATTTGCGAATGGAACAGTATGGCTTGTATGAGTATTTTCCACTAGCTTGCACCAAAAACCTGGGTGAAATGGCAATGCCTTTGAACCTATTCATGTCAAAAAGCCAGAATATAAATATCGAAAAATATTTTGAAGAATTAAAGTTTCTCATGAGGCTACTCAAATGGTGAAAGATTCCATCCCATCAATCCATCACCTCCGACAAATCGCTGGTATGTATAGCATTTCTGGGCTGGAAATAAAACGATGACAGGCAAGAGAAGTAAATACCAAAAGATATTGATACTCGACTACATGGGCCTATTTCTTTGGGATCATATTTCGAAGAGGGAGGGGTCACTAGAAAAATAGACCCGAACGGCGTTCTCTTAAAGTTCGCCATCGAACCTGAAGGTGTGTGTGGGGATGGGGAACCTGATTGTCTTTTTACAAGTTGATTGCGCCACAGATGAAAACCAAAGGATGCCCCGAAAAGCAGAGGGTCGCTGGAAAAGAACAAAGGAAAAGGTGAAGGGTGAAAAGAAGCAACGGAGGCGAGTGCCTCGGAAAGGGTTATGCGGGCGGGGGGAGGTCGGGTAGGGGGGAAAAAGAGAGAGAGAGAAAGAGAAGATGAGAAGGAAGGCAGACCAGAGGTCTGAGTAGCAGCGTGAAGAAAACCTCGAGAACCCGCTGAATTGAAAGTTGGAAGGGCTACGTCGCAAACAAAGGGGAGTAAGTTCGGTGACGGACATAAAGCCAAGCGCATGGAGTCCCACGCTAGAAAGCGCAAAGGACGACACACGATCGAAGAGTCCAAGCCACGAAACTCGGCATTTTATTCTCTCGTATAGCAACTCGTTTCAATGAGGACTATACCGGAAGTCTCAAACAGCAGCGAAGATGCCCATGCGCCTTATTGTCAACCACGCTTATCAAGGTGTGCTCACGGATGCCTATTTAACCAAGAATAACGACAGGTAACACGACAAGAAAGCATTGAAGAAAGTGTCACACAATTTCCAATGGATTGGGGAAAGTGAAGACCAATAGCATCCGCACTAATAGGGAGAAAAATATTGCAGATTAAGATTAGTAAAGAAAACAAGACTTAAATAATTGTCTCCTTCTGGAACTCAGAGATGTAAGTGGATTATCTATCCCAAGGAATTTATGAAAAAACAACAAGACTAAAACAGAAGCATTGCAATGCACAAAAATCCGAATTACACCTGACAATATTGACAAGAGGGAAATAAAGTTAGGACATTAATGGATATAATTCAAGAATAGGATTTATTTAAAAACCCTGAACGTGGATGAAGCGATAATAATAGACCAAAGATAGGAGGAGAGAAATTGAATTTGATAAAGAGAAGGCCAAGAAGTCGGTCTCTGCAAATAAAACGACCGGGCCCCGGCGGAATGCGGTGGATATTCAAACGAGGATGGGAGAGGGAACCAATAAGTGAGTGGCCAAACGGAAAAAAGAGAAAATTACTCAAAGAGAGATACAGGCAAAAATGTGATCCAGAAAAAAAATCTTTTGGCTCAAATGGCAAGAGAGGAAAGTGGCGATTAAGAAGCATTTGGGAGCTGGGGGGTCGAGGGGAAAGACGAATGAGAGGCTATAGCGGAGGAGAGTGAGAGATGAACCCCTATTACAAACCCTTCAGTATCTTCACCCTCTCCCCCCCTCCCCCAAAACACAGCAGAGAGAGGAGAGTATTATTACTGTGGGGAGGGAGGAGGAGAAGGAGGGTGGGGAAAGCAGAGAGGGAGAAATCCTGCGAGAAATCTACTGCGGGGTGTGGTTCAGTTACAGGGCAAGTGAAGCGAGTTCTAAGTAAAAATGTTATTTATCTATTCCATTAATTACCCGTGCACAGTGTTACTTCAAAAAATATACAGGGTAAAATAGGTTTACATCGATAACAATGCACATGATTACCTATAATCACCACCCGTATCCGTCCTCATATGGCCATTCTTTTCCCCAGTTCCGCATAAGGTGTGTTACGCTCCACCCACAAACCATAGAAAGAGGGTTATAATTGTATCTCATTATCCCACGACTGTGAAATAAAGCAAATGTTGGCCCAAGCAATGAGTAAAAATTGATTTGCTTGATGCCGGTGTAATGAAGAGGACATTATAGTTCGACAAAGTATTTTAATAAGCCGCATAATCAATTTCAAAACATATTATCAGAAAAAGTAGCTTCCATTCAGGAAAAAGACGGGAGAATGATAGCAAATCAGAAAGATTTTTTTCTTTGACGGGTAAAAGTAGATAATGGTAATACCTTCATTTAATAAAAGGTTACTACCAAATCCTGATCCGCAAAAGTCCAAGCTGGTCTATTTACAAGCCCGGGAGAATGGGATTTCAGGCCCTAGCTCTTCTGCAAACATCGCTTAAGACACAAATCTCGGTTCTCGGCGATCGATACTGGCAGTTGTTGACACTAAAATATATGAAATGAGGCCTCAATAACTTCCCTCCACGAAGGGGTAACACTCCTCATTCAATCGAGGTCACCCATTTATGCCAGATTAACTGATGTGATATGCAAAAGAAATCGGCAATGTGTGAATATCCCAGACAGTAATAACCACCTCACGGTCACTCGGTGCGCAAACCTACCACCCACCCACGGAGGAAATACTCATTTCTCACGGAGTAGGAAGACAATGGGGATCTGTTGACCAAAGTTATACCCCTTAAATCGATAGATATTGGCGCATCACATGGTTGCACACACAAACGTCAAACACAAAAACAAAGCCACTGCCAAATGACCCTCTCTCCCAGCTGAGCTTTACGCGCGTTCACCTGATCCTCCTTATCACATACCCCACTTTCGATTCTCGCCGCTCCCACCGAGACAATGGTTCGCAGGGCGGAGTGAAGGCAGCCGGCGGGAGATTGGCAGGGGAGGGTTATATTACTGTTCTCTCGGTTAGGGATTACGTCCGTCTGGGATGATCGATCATCGCTCACGCGGACCCCGTTGCCCAAGTATGGGGATAAAAAAAGATCTACCGAGAGAACTGCTGGCTTTGGAGTGAAAACTGTGAAATTCGTCCATTCTAGGCACGTCAAGGACTTTTAAGGCGACACAAAAGGGACAAGAGGTCCCGGCTGTCAGACCGATTTGCTCCCGGAAGTGCTAGATTGTACGCTAGTAATTCTTTCGGCAAGCGGTAAAAATACCGAAAAGGATAAATACCGTATATCAAAGCGTAGAAGACAGCGCCGAGGGCATTATATTTCTTCCTATTACGCAACCAAAGTGGCGTAATAATCCGTGGACTGAGCTATTCAAATCAAGCAAATATTATTTTCTTTCGTAAAAGTACTTATCAGGTGTTTAACCTCTTCAGTCCGGAGGTCCACATTTGAGGACCTCATTTCACTATTTTTTCTTCCGAGCATTGTGCTACAAAGTAACAATTTTGACGCGTGTTCCGCTTCGACCAACCTTTTTCCTCAATGTAATAGAGACCGGAGTGCCATTCAGCTCACCGTTTTCAAAGTACAACGTGTTCTCTCAGTCTTGTCCTGGTCAACGTGCAAAATGGCTTCATCTTCCGGACTTCGTCGTGGTAAGTGCTTATTATTCAGCAAAGTAATTCAGTCTTGGTGCTTATGATTTTTATAATTAAAAACTGAATCATGTTCAATAAATATTCACCGCTTATTTATAGTTTAAATTATTTTCACGATCATACCAGCTGTTTAAAGAATGGTCCTCATGTGTGGACCTCGGGTCTCAACTGAGATATCCTTAATTTTTGAAGTGGATTTGTTTCAGGTCGAAAGTTACAAACTGACAAAGACAAGAAAAAGCGATGAGATGGAATCTAATAGCATAAATAACAGTACCAGTGGGGAAGAAAATGGAGACGAAGACAATTTTTTAGGACATGAGGAAGTCCAAATTGAGATACCTTCATTACCTTCTGGGCGTAAGAGACCACTTTTATGGAAAAGAGCAAGGTGAGTGAGATTTTGAAATAACCACCGTGAAGATCTAAACACATTTTCACTTATTGGAGATGATTTTCAACTATTATTTACAGCAACAAATTTGTCCGTCAATTTTGAAATTTGAGAACAAGTCGCAGTTATGATATCAATGATATGCAATAATTTGGTTGGATTTCAATATCTGATAATTTTATATCGATTTTGATTAGATATTATTTTCACTTGGGGTGCGGTAATCCAAGTAACAATGGAACATTAATCTTCCTCTCCCTTTTACTCCTCCTTCATTTTCTTTGCTCCAATGTCCTCCTCTCCACCCTTACTTTGGTTACGGATTCATGACCTCTCCTTTGACAGACTTATTTTCCAATATTAATCCCAGGAGTTGTATTTGACAACTACTTTGTTTGTACAAAAACTGTTCTATGGGAATGATTGCCAGTTGAAATCAAATTTGATTAACGCTCCGGCTTCATTTTGAGTTATTAATTGAGTAATGGATGTACGAATTAACTAAATATGTTTTCCCTATATTCTCTCAACTTATTCCACCGATCAATACTCCTTCGCTTATTGCAAAATTTTCTTTATTCCCAGAATGCAAATGAAAGGGCCTCCCGGGGACGAAAGTCTTCTCACAGAACATGATGAAAAGAAAGGAGTATTTTCGTCTTTTCTGGAGTATTTGCCGTTAGAGTTTTGGGAAGATGCAGCAAAAAATACGTGTCTCTATTCTGTGCAGGAAAGAGAACTAAGATCTGTGAAGACTACCGCAGAGGAGTTGATGCATTTTGTTGGGATACATTTAATAATGGGGTGTCTTGGATATCCTCAGGTAAAAATGTATTGGCAGCGGGGCACCGAAGTTCCAGTGATATCTAATTGTATGTCAAGAGACCGGTTTTTTGAATTGAGACATTATTTGCATTTTGTGGACAGTCAAGGTGAGCACGACCACAATGATAGAATGTGGAAAGTGCGTCCATTTTTTGATTTTGTAAAAATTAAATGTGTAGCTTTACCCAGGCCAGCTCACATGTCATTGGATGAACAAATGGTACCATTTTCTGGCAGATGTTTGTTTCGACAGTATGTCCCTTCTAAACCGAATCCACTCGGATTGAAATGTTTTGTACTTGCAGCCTCAGATGGGTTGGTGTTGGATTTCCATATGTATACTGAAATGACTTGAAAGAAATGGGTCTGGGATCTTCCGTGGTAAAGCTACTTACCCAAAGTGTACCGCAAGATGGAAGGCACTGCGTTACACCGATAGATTTTTTACCAGCATTAAATCCATCAAATACCTCAGGAAAAATAATATCTTTCAAGTAGAAACAGTAATGAGGAACAGAATCGGACCAGTGATAAACAAGTGAAACTGAAAAAAAACTCAAAAGAGGAGAATGGGACGAATTAGTAGAGGAGATGGATAGCACTTGCCTCGTGAAGTGGAAAGATAATTAATGTGTTTTAATGCTGTCATCCTGTGCTGGTAGTCAACCACTCTCTACTTGAAAAAGGTGGAGTAAGGAGGAGAAGAAAAAGATTGAGGTACCCCAGCCATACGTTGTAAAAATTTACAATGAAAAAATGGGAGGTGTAGATTTATGCGATAGGTACATGTCGTACTATAGATGCAATGTGCGCACTAGAAAGTGGCCCGTGAGACTTTTCAACCATTTTGTTGATTTGGTGACTGTAAACTGTTGGATCATGAACCAAAGACACTACAAAAAGGAAGACACTCCAAAATAGGAAACAACATCGTTATTAGATTACAAAATGCATTTAGGAAGAGCACTGACCCTGTATGACAGAACTGAAGACACCCAGCGAAGTCGAGGACGACCACGATCACACTCGCCATCACCCAATGTGGAGGCTACCGGCGAAATAGAAGAGCCAATGGCTGAGCTACCGAGAAAGATTGTCTCGCATGCCATTCCAGACGTTCGGATGGACAATATTGGGCATATACCCACTTATATAGAAGCGAAAAATGCCTCCAAATGTAAAATGCCAGGCTGTACTTCTAAAACCAGGACGATGTGCAAAAAATGTCATTTGTATTTGTGTATAGTTAAAAATAATTGTTTTGAAAAATATCACAAAAAATAAATTGTTATCTAACGCCAGTTTAAAAAATAGTAATTATTTGAAAAACCCTCACAATGAACCATAAAGAAGTGACGCAAAAAATAAAATGGATGATTTTGCTTTGACCATTCTTTGTGTTATTAGAGCCCTGAGGTCCACAAATGAGGACCTACCATTATGCCGAAATAGGCTGGTGAAAAACATTTTTTTGTAAATTTGGTTTTCAGTACTCCTTGCATGGCCATATTTCAGTAAATAATATTTTTTTAGGCGATACTTTGATCTCAGGTCTGAAGAGGTTAAGCGCGCACTGCAAATACGATTGCACAGTTTTGACTAAAAATTAAATTAGCCTACATTTCCGAGAGCAGAGAGCTCAATACTTAAATCTTCATTCTTTTTCGCATTGCCATCAATATCCTTCTCTTATAAATCAGAGAATTATTTTACATTTCACAACTCTCTCCGACAGAGACCACATTCGGCCAACTATATACGGCTGTTCTACTTTCTTTGAGACTTCTACAATGAAGCGACTCGCACAGCAATTACTTCCTAACTTCACTATTATTCGACCAAAAAATACAGAACACTTTTTTTCATGACCTCTTGGAAATACCAACACGACGTTCTTGCAAGCGCGTGATGTACACCGTAACTTTGTAATATAATACTGAAGAAAACCTCATAAAAAATCAATATCATTCAAATCGAACAGGAAAGAAGATATAAAATAATTTTTAATATAATATTTTTAATCACGCAATTGTAACGGAATGTCCTCTAAGAATAGAGGTCAGTAAATGCTGAAAATATTTAAGGGCGAAAAAAAAATGTGAGACGGGATGTGCGGTCGTATTCAAGAAACTGCAGAAGACGGGGAGAGGAAATAGGAAGACACAAGGTCAATGGCGGTCAAGTGGAGAGGGGTGGGATGACGATAAAGTGAAAACATGAAGGGAAAAAAGCGCGCGGCGCTCGCATCAAACGCGAGAGGAGGGAAGAGATCGGAATTGAATCAAGTGATGCCGTCGCCGCCGCGGTAATACGAAACCGTAAAATTGCGGACTTTACGGATTAGTCCGGATGTACCCTAAATGTAAAACACTCGCTGAGGCGGCAGAGTCGTTTAGAAGGGTTCTACTTTATCTCTCCTCCCTCTCTTCCCACCTAAATACGCATATGATTCCCAAAATTAAAAAAGAGAAAAAGCGGAAAGAAATGTGGGCGGTAAAGATTCCGCCGAGGCGGGTGCAGACAGCGTGATTGGCGGCAATCCCTTCGACGCTCCCGGGAGAAAAGTGTTGATCCGGGGAAGGGAATGAGAGAGAGAAGGGTTGGAAGAAGATCATCATTTACCATAATCACTGTGGGCGGGGCTGCAACACAGGAACGCACTTATTCAGCGATATCGGAAAAAGGAAACACTGCATCGATTGAGTTCTCGAGATGGCTGCTTCCCTCCATGCGCCCCCACACTCTCCAGAGATTTCCTCCTTTTTATGCACATATCGTGGAGTACCAAGATAAAAATTTGAAACAATCAACAAAACGAAACATTTTTGCTCAATTTAATGCGTCAGTTCGTCATTTTACTCCGAAAAGTCGAAATAGGTTTCAAAGAGAGAGAAATAAAACAAAATCCAAATAAAAAACTTAAAAGTATAATGACTGGATTCCGGGAAATCCGTCAACGAATGACACGGCAGATTCTTGACGCTCAAGTGTCCTCCTCGTCGTCCATTCACCGAGCGCACCCCCTCCCTCCCCTCCGCTACCCACTCAAACTCCCGATAAGATGGCCGCCCGCGCATTCATCCTCGAAGAGCGAACATTTCTCAGCACCCCGTCGTCCTTCGCCTCCCTCACCCCCCTCCCAAACCCTGTTTTCGCGCTAACGGCTCGCGCATCCGCCTCCAGGGAAAGAGAAAGAGTGGCCCCATCCTCCGAATAAAAGCAAAAGAATCATTCTTGCCGTCATCTTGAGCCCTTTACCCAGCGTCCCCCCTTCGCTCCTCGCCTGCCAGCCGTATCCCCCTCCGACCACCACTCAGCACTAGAGGCAGCACCATCCACGAACCCAGCTTCCTTCAACGAGCCCAAAAAAACACATTCCTCTCGGAGTCGGAGGATCAGCTTAAGTTATAAAATTTGCGATTAACGATTCCTTTCCGAGTGAAAAGTATACACACAAAATTAAAAAGGATTTTATTATGATGGAACCAAGCGAATACCGCCCAAAAAGGAGGCATCATCCCTTTGATATAAGCATAATTCCAACATCCCTTGCTGTGTGAGTAAACTCTTCTCGGGATTCCCACCGGGTTAATTTTTCCATAATGGCCAACTTTTCAAGCTCCGACTCGTTACTCATCCTCAGGGATAAATTACGTTGAATCCCGAGAAGAGTTTACCCACATCATTCGCTAGGAAAGCACCAAATCGCATTTCATCCCTTACAGTGGTCTATTTGCTAATTGCACTACGTTGGATTAGATTTGCGACATGAACATTGGGAGGGTAATCTAGGGTGCGTTCCGAATCACGCATCATGCGCATCAAAGCATGACCTTGATGCAGCCGTTCCGAAATTGCATCAAGGCATTGATGCGCTGATGCTGATGCGTGATTCGGAACGGCTTGATGCGATATGAGCGGGAAGTATTCCGCCGTTCAAAATACCCGCAGGCACCAGTGCTGGAAGATAGTTCGGGTTAAGCGATAACACAATGATTGATATGCCGAAATTTAATATGCATAGTACATATGATGATGAAAAACGTTTATTGATGCGTATATTAATACTTTATTATGTTCATTACGGTCGTTCGCAAGTTCCAAGCCGTAACTTGCAACTCATTTTTACTTAAAATAGTGATAGACTGAGCGAATTGACGGGAATTCGTGCAGCTAACTCGAAAAACGGTCAATAAGGAAGCGTAGTGTATAGTATATCTCAGCCATCAGTGAGTTTTACGGGTTAAATTGTTTTGAAGAGACGATTTTTACGATCAATAGTACGTAGATTTAGCTGCTAGACATCAATTTATGGCTTTCCGATAAGATATACGACTTGAAAACAAATTTTTTCATAAAAACCGGGAACAAATACTTAAAAGCTCGGTAAAATTTTCACAAACGCTTTTTCATACTGCATATATAATGCTTAAAAATAAACTCCAAGACATTTCTATTTTAGTATTTTTGGTATTAAGGTAGGTTTGCATGGAGCATTCCAAAAGTCCCCCCTGCCCTCATGGACTTCCCTCCGGAATTAACAGCTTCACCCTTTTCATGCTATCTAAAAATCCTATCCTCTCCTTTGTTTACCCAACATTCTATTCTCTAATAGTGTTTTCAACGTCCACTCCCAGCTCAGTACTCGCCTAATCCATACCTCCTGTCTCCTTTGAATTCTATCCAGTGCCTCTCTTCACTCAACATGTCTCGCACTTTGACCTTCTTTCTTCTCTCAGTCCACTTCACTTTCTCCTTACCAACATCTCAAACACCTCCAGTCTCTCCCATCCTCCTCCCTAAGTGCCCATGTTCCCACACTGTAAAGTGCTATACTCCAAATCAAAATGTTAAAAATTTATCAACCGATGTACTGTCTGTAAGCAAGCTAGTTAAAAAGACACAGCTGTCTTGTTTAATGAATCTGGGTACGGCTTATTTGATGCCAGATCTTTGGAAGTAAAAGGAGTGATCTAGTCACTAGTTTTGAAGAAAATGGCATATGTTGTCAAGATTTGAAACAATTCAGAAAGTAAAGGTAATGCAACTTGTTACGTAGGATTGACTGTCAAAGTAGCAGAGGAATGTTTACTAAGTCTGTGGCACAAGAGTAGCAGACTTGTTACAGAGTAACATGCAGGTTATAATGTGGTTGTCAGTGGTGTGGATTGTCCCCCTAATAATAAATTTCAGCCTTGTGCAGCATATGTTGATGGCAAGTTAGCAAAGAAATGATTCGAGATAAGTGCTAGAATGGAAGCTGTATGTAATAAATTAAGGCTGACCCTCTCATAATTGTGTGGTCTGATGGTATTATAGGTGAAAATATATGTCTACTATTTATGTAAAATATATGCTCACCTTCACCGATTACTGCACAAGAAAGGTTTTTGTTTTCTTTATTAAAAGTAAGGAGTCTCATTTAGTCCTACAATGCTATACAATTTTTAAGACAAGCATGGAGAATGAGACAGGGAACAATATGAAATGCCTGCATACAGATTATGGGGGTGAATATATGGGTCAGGCATAACAGGGAAGGTTAAGGGCATGAGCGATAAAAGATTAAACTATAAAATCTTATAATATTCAAGCAGAAATGATTAGCTGAGCAAATAGAAAGCTAGGTACAAACTCTCTGGCACCAATTTACTAAAATATTATTGGGTTGAAGCTTGTTGAGCAGCTGTATATCTCAAAACAGTACCATCCAAAGCAGGAGGGAATGCATTACCTGAGGAGAGATGGTCTGAACGAAAATTTAATCGAAGACATCTAAAAGTATTTGGATGTATTTTCTATGCTTATGTGGCTAAAGAGCAATGAAAGATGCTGGATGCCAAATCCAAAGAGTATTGGCAATTGTGAGGAGTGGTATCTTTTGGCTGACCCTGATATATCGGGAAGATTCATCGTAGCATGTGATGTAGTATTCTTTGTAAATATGTTTAGGGACCTCAAACTCTTGGTAACTCTTTTATTCTACCTAGGCTCTTAGGGGGATAAGGGATAATTAGGTACTAGCCTCAACCTGACAGTGGAGAGAATGGCAGTGCTGAACTCACAAAGGTGCCCAAGTAGTGAGGAGAATATCAGAATATCAAGTAATGAAGACTCCATCCCTGAATCAAGTTGTGAGGATAATGACAAAGTTCCAACTAATGTAGACACTAGTTTTGAGAGTAATCAAGAAAATGAGTTAGTGTTTGGAAGCGAGGGAGGAGAAGCAGAAGAGATGTTTTCTTTAAAAAAATGGAGTGGCTCGAAAATTACCAGATCACATAATCTCCTTGTCATCTACTAACTTGACCTGCAATCAACCTTTGTCTCATAGAAGCAGGTATTAATGTAGCTCCTGGTGACCCAAAAACATTTCCTGATGTTCCATTTCTAGTTTTGATTGGTTGTCTTACGTATGCAATGATTTGTACAAGACCAGATCTTGTCTTTGCAGTGTCAAAGTTAAGAAGTTTATTGATGATTTAACAATGCAATACTGGGCATATGCAAAGAGTATATTAAGATATTTGAATTCAATTGAATCCCTTAAGGGAACTATAAAGTATCTTATTTCTTATTCTTAATCAAGAAAGTTTTTGGAGGGATACACAAATGCTGACTTTGCCATCGACAAAATAGATTGAGTGTCCTGTACTGGATATACGACAAGTTAGTTCATGGAGCAGTAGCTTGGGAAAACAAAAAGTAGTGCTGAGCAGTGGCTATGTATACAATAGAAGGCGAGTATGTTAGTTAGGCAGCTGGAGCAAAAAATGGTACTGTAATCTCCAGAGAATTATAAAAGAAATCATTGGAAAGAACTGCATTTAAAAACTTGGTACTGATGAGGTGCATGTATGCAATGATGACCAGTCTGCAGTAAAAAATACAAAGTGGAGATGGAAGGTCAAAGAACAGAGGTTAGACATCATTTTGTTAAAAACTCTGTTGCCAAAGGAAAAAATATTTTCTGATTACATGCCAAAATATACGGTAGCAAATTTGTTTTTAATTTTTATAATAATTAAAATTTAAATGTGCTCCCAAATGGGCTTAACAATGGTAAGCATTTGAACTGCATTAATGAATAGAATTTTGTAGCTGATGGAAGCAACTAGTTGAAGGGAGGTTGTTGTGCTTGTAACCTAATGGCAAAGTTAAGGAATAAATAGCTACATGTTAAAATAGTTCTTGGAGTGTAGGTCAATGTCTCATTTTTCAACATAGGTACATATTTAACTGTTCCGAGTCCATAAACAAGCCTAAATCACAATAAAATTAAGTACATTTTGTGGATTGGATAGTTGGGCACTGGCCATTTACGGAGTGGCATTCATCAAATAGAATTTAGCATTTCCTTCTGATCTTACAAAATTTTATATGGTGTAATTATGACTGAAAATTGAACGTAAACATTGAAAACCGGTAATCACTATATTTAGTTATGGCGATTTCCGATTTTCAATAATTTTGTTTACTTTCCAATGCTTGATGATGCAGCTTCTTAAGACAAATACCCAAGTTCAAGCGAGAACCATTTTGAAAACCCATTACTTTTGATATCATTGATAGAAGTGTGCCTTTAGTTGGATAGCATTTAGGAGGACACTGAAAATAAGTTGGCCGCGTCATCAATGCGTCGATTAAAGAGTATTTGGAGCCAATTTATAAACTAACTGCAGTACGTATTTATGCGGGCTTACCAAATCACACGCTATAAAAAAATAATTGCACTGAATACTCAATCAACTCGATGGGATTCTTCAAGCACACATCACTGTAAATCAAGCACACATCCATGATCCTAGCACAAATGCGTAAATAAATTAATTGATGATGTTAAATTTATCACGGCATCACTACCCTGAGTGTCCCTTTACTTGTGGTACCATAACGTGAACTAATCTCTTTAGCAGGGGAAAATAATTTTAGTACCTACCGAGCAAATTCACTTGCAATGAATGTATAGTTTCGCATATTAAATAGCTAATAAACGTTTGGCAAAATAGCAATAATTTGCAACATATATGCCTTCAAATGATAGACCAGTGAGATTCTGCAAAGCGTAAGCAATTCTAATATTCCGACGAACAAAGTCTTATATAGCTATTTTGAAGATACTATAATACTATAAACCACAGTCTCTGTGCTATAAACACTCCCTGATGTAGCTTTTCAACTAATCTTCTCACAATATAACGTTAAAGTGTCGAAAATTTCCACAAGTTAGGGTACAGAAGCAAAATTACGGTTAAAACTACCACGCCTGCATATCAATGTGTGAAATTATAGATCGTATTTTGCATTTTTTACCACCAATTAAATTAATAACGGTTGTAAACAAGTTAAATACACGCAGACTTCAACGCATCGGATATAGGTTTCACCATTTTCCATTTTATATGGACATATTATTTCAAAAACTAATAACTATAACTCCTTCAACTCTTTCCTATGATCGTAGAAGCACAATAGAGTCGTGTAAACACCCTATACAAACACAAAACAACAGTCACAATTTTAAAAGTTGCGCCCATTTTCGCCTTCGCATCAACTGCATCAAGAATTTCTGATGCGAGCCGATGCGAGTTGATGCTTCCGAAACCTCGAAATATGCTCGACGCAGGGCCGCATCGATGCGCATCAATGCTTAATTCGGAACGGCCTGATGCGCATCGATGCACATGATGCGTGATTCGGAACGCACCCCTAGGGACCCAATTTGCGTTGCTGCAAGGATGCGCTCGGCGACCAATCCGAGATTTTTTTAATTGCTGTATTTTAATATCGACTTCAAGGACTACCCGCTGATGATATATTAGGGAGACACTCCGGTTCCTTCGGCTATATCTGAGCTTAGTGCTGTGGAAATTAAAAATCTATTGATGAACGCTCAAATTTGAATTTAAATATTCCTTTTATTACACATGCGGACAAGAGATTCGCGAAAGAATTTACCAAAACTTTGTTGACAGCAGCGAAAGACGAGGAATGACGCTGACATAAGAAATACAGACTGGAAAGTAGATAATTGAGTAATTCTTTCGTGATTGTTCCTCACCGGACGATGCTAAAACATCAAATAGTAGTAAGACTAACGAAGAAAGACGCATTTGGTGTGCATTTTGGTGCTCCTGGGGAGTTTGAGAGGGGAGGGGGCAGGGGACGCCGGCGGCCTTCACCCAAAATCCATTTCGTCAAAGCTGTTGGACAATACCGGAATAGAAGTGCATATCCTAAGTTCCCACACCTTCATAGCCGCTCGAAAGGCGTCTTCATAGACCGTAGGCTTCTTTCCTGCGCTCGCAGATCTAAAAATATTTCATCAATTCTCTAAAAGCCGTTTTACACGGGACACGTACTTGCACAATCTGACATGCGTACGGAGGCGCAGTCGAAATTGCGTCGTGTAAAGCGGTGAATCGCCAGAACACATGCGACAATGCGTGGATGTGAGACGGCATAATAGCCCCTGTTCTAATTTAGGGGCATAACTTTTAATGCCGTTTTACACGGTACACGGAATTGCGCAGGTTAGAGCTGCATGAATTTGTAAAATGGCGTGGAATTGCGCGAATACATGAACGAAATAAGAACAGGGGCTATTTTGCCGTCTCGCATCCACGCATTCTCGCATGTGTTCTAGCAATTCACCGCTTTACACGACGCAATTTTGATTGCGCCTTCATACGTAAGTCAGACTGCGCAATTCCGTGTACCGTGTAAAACGGCCTTTTAAGGCCATCTCATCCACTCGCGCCGGTGGCAGTTTTTATCTCCTAGAAAACAGTGCGGATACATTTTCATTTTGCCTGATACATTCGCCTAGCTCCGGGGGATATTCAATGGGGAATTTTTCATTGAAGATAACTGCCTCCTTTTCTCTCCCTCGATATAAAATCTTTCCCTTCTCTCCTTCCACCCAAGCGCGTCGCGTCGACCTCCGCCGTAAGTCCCACTAAGTCTTCCAACCAAATGCCCCTCTTATTCTGCCCTAGCCCCGAGCACGAGAAAACGATAATTCATTCTGTAAGGCTACGTGGGTTTAATTTCGCCAATGCCTCCAAGGTTTCAATTTCATTTCAGTTCATCTGAATAAGGTGGAAAAATAGATGTTGCCGTACTAATTTAACTAATGACTTTTGTTACCATCGATTTGGAAGATCAGAGCTCTTAATTGACACGAACCAATCATGACAGTGACGATACAACAGCGCGTGGGTGCATGTAGCCTTATGACGGACAAATCTTCCAAATATATTCAGACATAACTTTATTTAAAAGTAGGAGACACCTGAGAGCAATATAAGTTTTATATCGAGGAGAGTGTCTTGAAATTTTCAATGATAGAAATGGGCGGAATGGCTGGAAATCAATTTCATATTTTTGCACTATTGTACTGTTAACACCTTCAAAATGGTAAAAACTTCACTTTCGTGGCCAAATCCATTTAGGTCCCACACACTTAATATAAATCCATACCACGAATGACAAATTAAAGCTGGAGATATAGACCAAACAATCCTTCAGAAGTGAAGTAGAGCAATAGGGAAGTGCACTAATTTTTTTTTATTGCTGAATTTGAAAGTTTAGCCTAAAGAAGAAACATTAGTATAGTCACTTTTATTTTCTGCATCTGGGGTATGCACTTTAAAACGTTTTGAAAGTCGGAAAATTTCATGTTGCGCTGAAACACAGTGCCTCCATCTTGATTGAGATGTGACGTCACAAGGCAGTAGTCACCAGTGGAGTATTGCTGTATTCCGTCGCCTTCTTTAGCGCGGCGAGAGTTTCCGGGAATCGGTGGAGTTTGCTTCCTAAAAATGTCGTCTAGTACCGAAAACATGAATTCAAAATAGAATTATAAATGATTTTTTGTTCCAAATTTCATCTCGACGTCGAAACAAAAGCCTGGAGAAGATATTCATTCTTGTGCCTTAAGCACAAGCTATACGGAATAAATGGTTCAAGGCTGCTCCTGACTCTTACCTATCGATTATATTCTGTTTTGAAGATCATTTGAAGGTATCGTAAGATCAAATTGATATTTATATTATAATAATTTAATTAATAGGTACCTCAGTCACATCAGAAAGTGTGTTGAGTCAAAATATAGCATCTTCCGCGTAGACCTACGTAATTTATAAACTGAAAGTAGTTTGGTTAAAGAATTATGGCGCGACTGTTTTTTTACACGACCGGGCAAAATGCGTACTTTGCCCATGATATGTGCATATATGATAACAAACGATTTTTGTTAAAGTTAATCTTTATTTGTTGAAATTAGTACATTTATAGGTGATACAGATATAAAGGTACACGGCAGGTCGCGCGGCGTAATTTGTACTCCACTGGTGACGGGTTCATCTTGCTGATCTAAAAAATTAGCTACAATACCTAGAACTTTGAAAACTCGCATTATAGGCAGTCAAAGTACATTGTAAGAATACACGATACCATTATAGCCCAGAATGTACGTACAATGTCGAAATCCTTGGTTTTCAAAGATTGACGTATTTTATACGCCAGCGCGCCCGGTTTCAGGGTTATCAACTTTTGTTTCATCCTATTTGTTAGTTGAAATTATATTTCAGAATGGTTCTTTTAGCACTTCTACTGAGGTAAACTGGTAGGTACTGAGTACAAGGTACTGAGGTATGTACTGAGTAAGTAAACTCCCTTTGGAGTAATGTGAATTACAAGTGTTCGAGATATATGGCATTTTATATTCGCTTTGTGTTCTTATTAATTATGCCTGTACGCATATTGTTGCTTGCCGCGAGCCTTTAATGGTATGTGCTCTTGCAAGAGTGGTTTTCATTTTTAATGTGGAAGTTGGTCAGTATAAGCATTATAATTAACATTTTAGCGCACACCAACCCTTGTAGTCATCGTGTCTCGGCGTTTGTAATGACACTGCTAAAATACCTAAACGCCATAATGACGATAAAAAAATTGTCTCATGTCAATGATTGCTGCAATTATAATTAATGATAAAGTAGACGCCGTATGATCACAATGAAGGCAACAAAAAATAATGCCATAACGTAGACTTGAACCACGGTCCTTCGAGTAACATCTTTACAGGTTATAGTGCACTCTACCACTACCCCAACCGACCCTTTGGGAATTGGAGGATATTTTAGATTTATATATATACCTTGTAAAAAGTAACGCAAGAAAATTAATTAATTACAGCCTAACTAACGCCATAATTGAAAAATATGCAGCAAGGTACGCGGTCTCCCCTTGTTAGCCTTAACGTCTCGCATTTCTATGGAGCGTTGAACCTGTCCTCCTTATTCAAAAATTCAGTAACCATAAATACATCAAAGTTTGGTATACCATTTATAAATCGTTGGAATTTTCCTTCTCCCAACCAAGATTATCTTTTCTTGAACCCATCCTGGACAGCGAACCATTGCAACGACCAGCTAGCTCGGAAATAAGGCTAACATCCCATGATTCTAGTTGCGAAGGGCGAACGTTCCGGCCGGCGTGAATACATACGCAACGAATAAGTCTTGCAGCAAACGTCTGAAATAGGTTTATTAGTTTGACTCGGTTCTTACAAAAAAAGTTTTGGCATGATAAACGGCATTGTGCCAAAATATACCCAGCGAAAAATAAATGCCATCATGCATTTATTAAAGATTCAATTGTGCTATTCGTACTACTCTTTCCAAACTTGAAGTTGACACGTAAATGAATATTAATATATTACGCAATGATGAAGTCATTTACTCAAAAGAGAAGCAGCCACATATATAATCTGAAGATATTTTATGACAGCAAAAAACGGATACCCTCAAATTCTGTAATTTTTCTATGCAATAATAGTGGTGGAACTAAACGGTGTAGAAGCTGCCTTCTGCTACTGCCTTGTGACGTCACCGCCAATATTCAACATGGACACCCGTTTTCGCGGCCTTTGAATTTTTCCATATTTCAGACGGTCATCTCGAATCAAGTATTCACTATTAGGATTTAAACTGTGGTTTTACGACATTATGTTATTCTGAACTCTAATTTAAAACATGTGTTTGGTGCATTTGAAACACTAGTGCACTTCCCTATTCCGAAGTACTGTGACCGAAATTACCAAGCTTTTACCCCCCCCTGTCATCTTACTTTCGCCAGTACATTTATTTACTAAACTTTTTCTTCCTCATTCCAGGCAAATCTTCCAAAGCTTTCCCTCTAAACATGGCTGGGTGGCAGCGTTTCCTCCACGCGTCCCCTTGAGACAATCCCTCTTCCGTCGCGGCGGAATCACAAACAAACACACAGGATAGAACACTCGGAATGAGTGTCTCTATGGATTCCAAAAGTTACCCTCAAAAGGATTCAGCAAACTTTATCCACCAATTAGCCCACTACCTCAAGCACTTCAACAAATATTGCACTTATCTTGAGACCCATCTCCCTAACTTACCCTGCCGAGGCAGTTTTGAGGACGTTGAAGATCTCCCTTGCTCTACGGGACTGACTGAAGAGCAGTGAGTGATAGGAGAAATCACTATCGTGGCATAAAATTCCCTGAATAAAAAATCAAAGAGAGCTAAGCCTAAGACCCGAAAAAGAATAGTTATCTTAAATCGGGTAACATGATTAAAACAAGGTTAGCGGGTAAAGATGGGTAAACGAGGGAGAAGAAGAAAGATAATAGAATTTTTAATAAAAAATAAAAGGGAAATACACGATATTGAAAGTTCGCCATGAAAAAATTTGACTTAGCCGGGATACGAACCCGGAACTCCCGTATTGCCATCCAGTTACCCCATGAAGCCATTTTCTCGGTGTTAGCTACGCGTGACTGCGTACAAAGTCACTTTTTCCTGCAGTGCTTTGAGAATAGAAGGGGTGTTAGGTCTTACTATGAATTGATGTGGGAAGTTCATGATTGAAGGTGGGACTGCCATTGTGCTTCTTAGATACTCCATGAAAACCTATCTTAATCGGTAGAACACTCAAATAATAATAATACTTTTATGACATGAGTGAAATAAACTATGATAATGCCATCAACTAGATTATAGCGTCTCACAATGGTAAAAGTACGTATGCGGTTCCCATTTGTTAGACATGTATTAATTTGGGGGTCCAGTACACATCAAACGCACCTGTAGTACTTTGTATCGACAAATAATGGTGCAAGAGGAAATTCTTTAAAAGTAAGATGTGATAATGCGCGCGTGAATTCACGTTGATCACTTTAATCAGAAGAACGGCACTCAGAAAAAAATCAAAACCCATTGCCATACTTCCTTGTTTTTAAGATTGAGAGCTCTAAACTACACGATTTTCTCATTCAAAACACACTGACTAAATGCAAAGAAGCTGTAAAAAAAAAGCCGGTGAAGGCCACCACGATTAAATGAAACACGAGGATTTATTTTAACGCGTTTTGTTCCATAAAGCCGCTGGAACCCAATTTGTTCGGCGCGGCCTGGCTTTCACGATTCCGGGGACTTCTCCCCCTTCCCCCACCCCCAATGACCTGCAGAAACCAGTTCGGACTTCAATTCAACCCCTCGCTCCCGTAACGGACACAAACCGAGGCGACCCTTGGCGTATGCACTTGACAAATGACTCGCGCTGACAATAATTACGGACGTGGCCATTACGACGTGCATGGTATCTCTTGCTCCCGCGATTACGACATCGAACCTAATGGAACACAGAGGGAGTTTTTAATATGATGGACAGGCTAGAATGCCGATCACAATCTAATGCTAATTTCCAGCCGGCTCGAAATAAACGGTAGACCAGTGATGGAAGCGCTATGAATATAGACAAATCGAAGATCGTGAGATCACAAATAATCTTCAATTGTTGTGAAAAACTTACGATCACCAGCAAACCCTTGTGATATTCAACCTAGGCTGTGGGCATAATTTCCCATCATTACTCACCCGAAAAGAAAAAAAAAACATTAGGTCCAAGGTTAAAAATGTTCAAAACACAGAATTTCATACCAAATTCGAATTATTAACGATGTTAACATATCAACCTAATAATTTAAATTGACAATACGTGCGTTGAAATAATAATTCAATGCCAAAAAATGTCTTTTAAAAATGACCTTATAATTCATAATTACGAATGCAACTGCAAGATAGCAGATTGAAAAAAGAGAATTGCATTACATACAATACTATGACTTGGCTATGAAGGATATTGAAGTGTATTAAGTTTCGCAGGTTCATAAAATGAAAAATATCGTAAATTATTTTCAAAAGGGAGATAAGGATAAAATGGAAATGAAAATATATGGAAATACGGCAACCAGGTTGAAGATGAAAGATTTAGTGCTTCACCGGCGTAATAACTAGGATTAATTCTCTCAGGTTTTTACCGGGGGATGCTACTATAATTTCCGAAGTCTTAAGGTCCAAACCTATCCTCGTCCTCTGGGTGCTTGTTACCCGATTTGCAAAACCAAGAGAAATACATTAAGTTTTACATTTTGATTAAAACATCAATGATTTCGTTCAAATCAGATTCTTTTCCTTACCTACTTGACAAACATATCCGTCTAGCATTTCGCTGTCCCCTCACAATGACACTCTCTTCCTCACCATCTCCGCCAACCACGCCGAGAACTTTCTCCGAGAATGGTGGGGGAGAGAGAGAGAGGAAGAGAATTGGAATGCCAAGGCAACTGGGGACGGAGGTTCCCAACTTCCCGTGAAGTCGAGGGGCGGGCGGGGGCAACGGACGAGGCAGTGGCTGTGGGGGCGGAGAGGCGGGGGAGAGGAGATCAACCAACCCCCAGGGCCGGCGCTGCACCTGGCTCCTCGCCATGCTAATGCTAATTGTACCTTTAATTTGGACGTTAACGTCATCACCAACAAATCGCCTTGCCATGTTATTCGCCCATTCAACCGTAACGGCCAATTTTTATGTTAACTGCGCCGAAGATTGGCCGGCAAAACCGGAACGCATAATAAGGTATTTAGAGGCAATGAAATTAGCCTTTACGAATATTAGGCCCAATTAAAAAAATATACGGCAGCAAGGCATTAATTATAGCACTGCTCGATAACTAACAAGTAGATGATGGTGCCATTCCTCGAATAAAGAGTCTGAAATAATACTATCAGATGAGAAATTCATCCTTAAAATCAGAATTGCACAGGCACTTGGTATGTCAAAATTATACGGACAAAAGGTTCAATTACTGAACACGTACTCGTACAATACACGTGGATTACTAATTCCTCCTTCGTTTTGCACTAAGATTTTCAAATGCTTACAGGTTTACATTGTAATAACATCACTAGAGATCTCTTTTTGTATATTTTATAATTGTACCTTTGATAATACATTCTATTTTGTTATTCTATTCTGCGATGAAGTTTGTTATTTTTATGGACAATATAGTTTAACAATCCGCTACATAATTTAATTATCCTAAAGCCTTTGCTTTGTTTCACTTACGGGCCTTACTTCCTTGTTTATTTTTCAAAATATTACTTGAATTTAGCATGATTTTCTTGCTTCTACTCCACCAGCCGAAATGTAAGCAAGTGTACGGCAGGGCATTTTGGTGGAAAAAACATACCCCGCTAAGTCCGTCAAAGCCTCCGCTCCGCGGTGTCATAAAACGACCATTTTCGCAGTAGGATCCTGGGGGTCAGAGAACGAAGAGTGAAGAAGGTATAAAGGTACCAGCTGGTGTCTTTATGGGAGGTCTTTTTGTATGAGTCCCAGGGAAACAACTCACTTTTTCGAGGTTTGAATGCTTTTAATAGAAGCATGGTCTTCGATCTTATCGAAAGAAAACTAAATGAACTTCAATGAAACGTGCGCTTACGTTGGCTGATAATTCTCCACTGTCTTCACCATAGACTAATTGAGAATCGATGTCTTGACGCAAAGCTTAAAAACGGTGAATACTGAGCGTTAAAACCCATAAGTACACTTTAAAAAATCTTACCGCGTCGCGCCTATTCCAACTCCAGACGCGCGGAGACAAACCCGGCCGCGTGATCGAAAAATCAATGTAATTTCCGGCGACGCAAACTTAATTCAAAGATAACAGCTTAAAAACCTCAAGAAATCTTCCAAGAATGCTCTCGTATAAGTTACTTTGCGTGACTTTGCCGAAAACCCATTTGAAACCCTACCTAAAAGTAATATTTTGTCTTAAAACAGTGTTCGCCATTTTGTAACAGCATGGTAAGAATTTATCGATGATATTCTTTAAGATTACGCAAAATTGAAGAAAAAACACCATGCCAACAGATTGTGCGGTTTTTTGTTCCGCAAGAATACAACTATAACTTCATCATCTACTTACTTTGGAAGATTTTCAGAGAAAATGGAACACTGGCGTTTTAATAGAAATTTGTTCATGTTTGAACCTCTGCATCTCCGTAACGGGTAAAAACTATGTCAAACGAAGTACATATCTATAAAGTTCAATTATGTTCTAGTATACATGCTAAGTTTAAAGTTTATAATTCCAAATAAGACATTTTGTAATTTTAACCGGCTTTTTCCGATTTCCGCCCACTGTGGCGATGGAAGGAAATATGAAACATAAAAATGAACGCTTCCTTCCCCGCAATCTTTTTCGCCCGATTCTAAACCCTTACTTTCTTGACCCTCTTTAAACAAATGTTGTTCCTAATCAACATCAATAATGTTTAAATTTCAGCTCTATTTAGGACATATCTAAACTAAATATTATTTTGTACTTACCGTGAACTCTAATGACTGACTCTAATTCAGCTGCCAAGATAATTATCATTGAGAGTAAAATTTTCAAGTTTTCAAAATGAAAAATCTTGAAATTTGATTTCTCCCAGAAACAGCTCTGGGTTAGAAAGCGTTAAGTTGATATCATCTCATCACCTTAAAAAAACCTAGCTTTTTAAACTTGAAGATCAGACTAAAAAAAGCTGAAATTTATACGATAAGGTCTCTAGTAATAGCTTTTGAGAAAGATATATCATGCAGCAGACAGCGTTAACGTTAGTCTCCACTGCAATTCGTCCTTTCGAACAAATTTCAAATAAAGAACATGATGTATTGGTTATTAATACCAGAAATTACTAATTATGGATACAGGCGGAGATGTCAATCACAGCGTTACTCTCTCTATCACTTCAAGCAATGGAGGTAGAGATAAAAACGATGCCCAGCTTACGGTTTCAGAGTCCAGAAATCATATATATTCATCCTTTTTTCAACTTTTGACTTACGAGAGGTAGAAATATGATGGAAGGCGAAAACGAAGCCTTCTCTGATTTAAACGCCTACGGAACATGCTCGAAAAGAATAGTCAATTTCTTAGCGCTTGACTTCTGTCTCCAATCCTTCGCATTAGAAAGGGCACCGGATTAAACCGGGTTCGTTCCCATAAATCTCTCTCCAATATTCATAGGCGATGAAATATAATCGGCTGTTTTCCCGGCGTAGGTGTTGGATGAAAAGTTCTCGGAGAAGGATTTTATTACCCGGTGGAAAGCCCGAGAACTATTCATCTATTCATAGGCGATGATTACGGCGAAAGTGAAATGAGGGATTAATAATTAATTTTCCTCAATCCCAACCGATTGCAATGAAGAAGCCATTTCTTATCCTATGAACTATGGAAAGCTCACAAATATGAGCATCTTGACTGCTGGCGGTCGAAAAACTGACTATAGAACATTGCCAATCAGGATTGTGTTGAAACAGACACAAATGAAGGGGTCTACGAACTCGGCGGAAACCATACCAAAGACCATCACAATAGCAATTCTCTTAGATTTACGCTGGTGAAAGGGCAACTTCAATTTAAGAAAAGTTCTTCAAAAGTTCTCTACTGACGGCGCACAGTGGTCCCAAATCGAAAAAAGCTGGCCAAAATTAATTACGCCGTTGTTATTATGTATATATTTGACCTAAAGGTCTATTCTTATTGTTTTTGACCCGCTTATTCTGAATTTATAACTATGTTTTATGTATTTGCAATAATTTTATTGCTATTTCACATTTTGTTTAAACAATTAATTTTTTTAACATTGGAATTTGAGATTATACTGGTGATAGCAAATTAAAATTATACATATCATAAAACTGAATTAGGTATTTAAAACATACATAAATGCATATAAAATGACTGCATTGTTTATTTTTGGACAAATTTTGAACAACTTATTTTGAATGAACCAAGAGAACATTTTCTACTTTCTCATATGTTTGATCGTATTTGATACGAAAAATAAGTTAATATTAATTGGAAATTTATATTATAAGTATATTATTAATATTATTGTACTGCATTAATTGTTTAAAAATTATAATATCTAATTCTAATTAAGTAGACAATTTTATAGTTCCTTGTAACGTGCCAATGGATTTGGAAGCAATTTTAAACGGGGTTCCGTATTTCACAAGTTTCAACGGAGGCATTATTACAATCATTAAAATGTTATAAAACAATATTTCATAACTCCTATAACTCAAGTTAAACGCCAAATTTATTGATACGCTTGCAATAAGCTCTTTACGAAGTGAGGCATCAATTTAACGAGCACATGATTTGGTACGAAAAATTAAATGAGATTTTCATTAATTTGGGCTTTTTTAATTATCAAAAAAATAAGTTAATATTTCTCCTTATCTTTCTCAGTCATTGTTACGAAAAAAATTTAAATACATTCATGATCACTATCCGACAAATCCTCATCACAGTCGTCATCCACTCAATTCTTCCAGGATTAATAAACTCTTTACCGCGACTGGTAATTGAAGTAATTTACTTCTGTGAGCCTTAGAAATACTTGATATCATTGCATCTGAAGTTAGGAGTAATCTTTTAAACAGGTCCTCATTCGTTGCTATCCAGGAAAATTTCCTTGCATGATGCTCCCTGAATCTTCTTATGTCCTTATTCCTCGCCTCCATTGCCTCCTCAGACAAGTGGACAATAGGAAGGGCAGCTTCTTTAGATGTCCGTCGGAGGAGCAAGTACTGATGTTTCGTGAAATTACCAGAAACGATCATGGAAAGGGCTTCTTCGTGGGAGATTTTACTTTGCCTCACATCCTTGGCTCTCCATTTTGATAACACTCGCCGCGCTCTTGAGAGAGTGGTTGTTGTCACCTCATTTATTATTTTCGCCACGAACTCATCACCTTTGCTTCGATAACTCATTATGCTCTACTGACGATGTGCTAGCTCTAAGATCCTCCGTTTTCCATCTCTAGGCCCTTTCACTGGACTTCTCAAATTGTTTAAATAAAGGCGGAGGAAATTTCAACTTCTCATTTAGGCAGTCAGCGAACTTTCTTCTAAAAAACCTGTCATTTCTTTTTCTTTCCTTCCAACGGCGAAGATAATTTGAGAGAAAAAACACTTCTCCGCAATTTTTTTAGGATAACTTTTGAATTAACGTCCTCATCTAACTCTATCCTGTTGCTCCAGCAATCCAATAAGTATTGGTTTTTAAACGATACGGACCCTTTTCCACTTTCAAGAAATTTTTCATGCATCTCAAGACGCGTGAAAATTTTCAGAGTTATCGAACTAAAACACTATGGGCACTCTTCTTTAACCCCACAAGTCTTCTTTAAAAAGTTCGAGGATACTCGAATTTTTCAAGACTCGATCTTCACGCTTGAGGAAACTAACTTTCACGTCTTTCGTTTGGCAAAATCTGAGTAAAACTGAGTTTTGGCGAGAAAATTTCGGGCAAGCGATGTCTAGAAGTAATTTGGGGGTTCCACAGTGTGAGGTTCGCGATGCTATTATCTATATTTTCTAGTAAATATCACATTTGAAAGGTGAAAAGGCTTACTCCGTTCATCCCCGGTGGCCAAAGTGCAATTCATAATAAGTGTATAGAGAGCGGTGGTTGTGTTTTCCCGATGGGCGCAATCAATAGCCTAGGCCTTTTCGGCCGTCGTTTGCCCTGCATGTGGTTGAGGGGGCCGCTAAGGAGGCGACAGAGGGACAATGTGCCGCGTGAGGGCGAAAACTAACCCGTCTAACGGAAGGAAAGGGTGGAGTAGCATTTGAGGGATTCTTTTTTGTTTTGAATGCATTCATGTTTTTGAGGATTACTATAAGTACAGCTGCGAACTTTCGTTCCATAAATATATCCTTCCGCTCGAGTCCTTAAGCAATTTTTATCAGAGCATGGGCACGCGTAAATAAAAGGTAAGGTCAAATGGAAACTATTAATGATAAAACGTTCTACGTATGACAAGAGATGTTTATTCATAGGGTAAATATTTTTTGTAGAAATAAAATATCCAACAATGTTGAATAACACCCATAAATACTGGATTTCCTCGAGCCCTACCACGCGCCAGCCAGGCCGCCGCCCGCGTCAGCGCATTGCATCATTATAGTTAAATCAATGCTGAGGTCGGAGTAGCAACTGGTAGCAAAAATTTTCTTCACTACTGCGTTGCATATACTTTTCCCTTTGTATTGGTGCAAAAGACACCGTGCATTCACGTGCCTTTCTAAACGATATTGTACATTTTATTTGAAAATTCGGGTAAAAAACACTAAAAGTTACAAAATATATATAAAATAGTAAACATAGTAAAATCCGAATAAAATTTATGTCCCACTATGTAATAATGTTTATGTTTGTAGTTAAAAATGTTTTTGGCCAAATATATCGCGCAAAGGTTGTCCTGCATGACGCTGAACTTCCTCAAAATCGACCGATTTCACGCAACTGTGATTTTTACGGTGAATGCTCCATGTTTGACGGATCACAGCAGCCGCTCTGATGAACAAAAATACTAACTTAGTAGTGTATTTTGTAGACCATATCCTGTAGAATCCGAAAATAAGGTTCAATCATTCCTTGAAAATTTTCGAAAAAACAACTTTTGGCCAGCTTTTTTCGATTTGGGACCACTGTGCGGCGTCAGATAGATGTGCCGTTTTACTTTACATATTTATAAATGGGCTTGTACGCTAAAATTTATTATTCGTCATTCTAAAGATAATTTTTTCTTAGTCCTGTTTTATTTTTTATGAAAATTTCAAAAATGTGGACACGCCAGTGAAATAAATGACTCCACGCACCGTAAACTTAGTCGCTTTGTCAACTTCATGAAGTTTGCAACTCAGCCTAGGGAATACTAATACGTCTACAGCATTCATCTTGCACAATAAGAGGTAGAAATTATTTTATTTTATTTTTATAACGTATGTTTTGTTGCCAATTTAAGAAAACGTTTAAACGTTATCTAGTCCTACAGTTACCCCGAAAGAAAAATAAAACTAAGAGAGACAATTTTTTATTTATTTGCAATTTTTCAATGAGCCATAATGAGCATATAGAAGTAACGATTGGAGTGGATGTTAATAAACTCTATCAACAGGGAAGCTCACTAATTAATTCATTTCCGAATTTGAAAGTTTAGCCTAAAAAAGAAACATAAGTATAGTCACTTTTATTTCCTGCATCTGGGGTATGCGATGCGTTTTGTAAGTCGGAAAAGACATATTCTTCTTTATTTTAAGACAAATCAAGGTTGATTACATTATTTTTGATACATTTTAAAATTAATATCAGTCTCGATTGTTTACATTCGCTCAGCGCCGAATAGCTGGTAACAGTTTTGAGGTATCGTTAAAACTTGCTAACGTTAATGCTACAGTTGCTCGATAACTGCAAATGTAAAAAATGACGGCTCACACTGCCTCAGAAATAGCATATAAATGTCCTTATCTTCTGGCTTTGATCTATAGCGAACCGGGAAGTGGTTTAAATTAAGCTCAAAGATAAAAAAGGCAAGACGAAACAAGCATGCAAGAGACTGACCTAATCAAAACGTGGGAAAAAAACAGAAACTGAAGAAGAATCGGGTGGACACAAGGAAAACGAAAGCCTTTAGTGTTGAATATCAAGCCAAGGGCCAACGACCAAGAGGTTAACAGACAGGAGGGTGCGAAAGGTCATGAAGCGGTGAGATTTCATTAAAAGCTATCGCCAAATGACTAAAGACAGACAGTACGCAATTTCACATTGCTTTAAGAAATTCAACTCGGCTCCATGGGCAAAATGGATAAAAGCAGCAACGTCGACATTGTAAAAATGATAGCAGCGGCACAAAGGTTGGTGAATTTACAAAATGCATTTTATGGCCTTTAACTTCGTCTCTGAGGCATCTGCTTCTTTTACCTATGCAACAGTTGCAGGTGAAATAGTGGAAAATTTATTGTTTAGAATGTGGAATAAATGAAAAATCATAAATCTAGTGACCATCAAACAAGGCTTGACGAAATAATAATACGGTAATGAGGATTGTGATATTGCTAGGGAACTGAAGATGACCATAATAATAATAAATTATGCTCTCACCGGTTTCCTGGCTGAAGTTTTCCAAGTATCTAATGGCTGGCCAACAACCAAAGCATCGTCCATGCACTCCAGCGGTATGCAGACTTCCGGCAAGAAGCACAATGCATTAACTCTCACGTGGATAAGTTAAGCACGTAGATAGCCGCAATATGGTTCACAGTGGAATCATCATCAAAGGATATAAGTAAATCCGAATTGCGATGCTGGTTGAAGGGTAACCTCGCTAAACCGAGTAACACTATCCGGAAACATTCACTATCCTGGTAATTTCACGTTTAAATTAAATTATAAGCGACACTACCACCAAAATAGTATCATGCTGCAACCAAATTAATGGCCGGGAACGAGAATACAAAATGTTGAACTTGAAAAGTAGCCCATCACTGCACGCGAACAAATGAACGGATAGAAGATCATAAGCGAGCATCTCTACATAGCGATACATGCAAAGCATTTTTTTCCACGCAAAAAAAGAAATATCCACAAAAAACAAGGTCCAGGTAAGTTGAAGGTATTCTTCTCAGGTTATCCATCGCGTCAGGATATCCGTGACCCACGTTTAGATACACGAGTCGAGCATCAAAAACTAAGAGCTAAGAAAAACCTGACCCGGAGGAGAACCAGAAGAGAATTCATCGGACGAGATCGTCGGGAAAGCTTTTCATCGTAGGTATATTTAAGTGAACACTATTTCCTTAACGGCTTTAAAAGTACTCGCTGTCCGTTCCACTATTCTCCCGTTGTTGAAGCGCAAAGAACACGTATCGCTTATTGTGAACCGTGCAAAATTTGGCACAAATAGCACGGCTGTGCACGAGATACCAAAGCACCGGATTGAAATTCCTACGGAGGCGATCGCGGTGGGTGAGTCGTGTCTCCGTGACAGCGAATCCAACACTGGCGGTCGGTGGAGTCGACTCCCGGGATACGCGTGGCCCATTGAACTCCAAGCCCCCCCCCCCAACGACCTGCAGCAGTAAACAAAACCAGCGAGAGCCGTGGGCTTCCGGCCTTCATGAATCCACAATGGAGGAGTGACGATGACTTCTTTGGGATCACTAGGTACTTGTCGGATTGCTCCGGATTTTGATAAGTTAGCTGGAACCCCCTCGATCAGCAGCCAAGCCATCTACAATTTAGACTACCACACTCAAGTGGCGTAGACATGAATTTCGTTGGGGGTTCCAAAACCAGGGGGGAATTTTTTGAAAAACAGGGTACCAAGAAATGGGTAAAATAATTTTTAGCGCCTTTCATAATCGAAAAAACCTCATTTGTTAAAGAAATATTTTGTAAATTCATGGTTTTTCAATATTTTGATTTCTTTTACGAAGGAAAATACTTTATTCAGGGGGGGTCCGAACACCCCCACCCCCGCCCCGGCTACGCTTCTGCCTCATTTCCCTCACTAAAACTACCTATCCTATTTTTTACGACATTCCTTCGAAAGAAATTAATATCCTTGTGTCTATTTCTTTATTTCATCTTTTTCTTATGAGCCTACACCGACAGTCAGTGTTTCACACCCAATGGGAACTCTGATAATTGAGGGTAGGGCTCAACCTGGAGTAAGCCAGAGGCGTGCGATTCTCTGTTATCCAGAGAAGGCAGTTTACTTCCTTAAGTCGCCTCTAACCGAGTGGATTTTCGTTTGGTTTGTCCAAAGGTTATATCAGGGATTTAAACTATCAGACAGTCTTCCGACAACAAAACGATCTGCCCGTAGTGTAAATACGCCAACCAAATCTTCTGCGTCAAATATTCCACATGATATTCCTGTATGACCAACATTATAAAAGAAATTAAAAGAAATTATTTTTGTACTCTTTAAACAACTCTTAAACCTTGAGAGATAGGCTAGTGCATAGTAAAGCTTTAAAATTGAAGTCATAATCTCAAAGTGAAAAAGTTTCCCCAGCACACGATGAGTGGAGCTAAATTTAATTTCGAGTCTTCCATTTTGCAAGAGTTGGCACAAAGACGCAATGAACGAGCCGTCATGTCAGGATAGTCAGACAGACGTCTGCTTCTGCGTTCGCCGTTTGTAATCTCTTGCAGAAATTAACGTGCAGGAATTAACTGTACGAAAGGTTTTCCTTTCCCGGAATCGGCAACAAGAGCCATCGCATGATCATTTAAAAGTCATTGAAGAGAAAGAGTTTGGCTCTGCGTGTGGCGTGCCTCTGATCCCATGGCTAGCACGGCACGCGAACGCATCCACGGAGGTCAAGGAGAGCTTGAAACGTGAATCCCTCTCTTCAGATTTTGGATTCAATACTATGAATTATCTTCTGACAGGCAAAGCTCTATATACCTTACAGTTATTTTGTAGTTCGAGTCATTTAAGCACTTTAAGAGCACTTCGAGTGCGTTGGAATTTGAATGAATAACACAACGCTGAATGAAATTTTAAATTGAGGAATGCAATGGAGGAGAAAAATTCCATCAAGGTCCTGAAAGAAGAGGATTTCCTTTTTCGGAAGATATGAACATAAAAATTAAATTCACGCAATTATCGCTGAGGCAATGTGGAAGATTACCATCACTCAAAGAATTAGGTGTACAACTACGTTTCTACCATTTTTACATTGCCTTCGAATTCAGCCGGGCGGCCAGAGAGGTCATAATATCCTTTCAGTAATTCGCATAGCAATCTCGAGCCTTTCTTTCAGCTACAGCACCCACTCCATACATAGAAAATATGTTTCAAAAAGCTTCTGTGGCCTTTTATTTTTGATTGAAATCAAAAAGAATGTGTCAAAAATGCTCATTTTTCTGAACTTGACAATCCATTTTATCGATTTGAAAAGTAAAGGAAATTTATCTTCAAAAATCTTAGCCTACATTCCGGGAAAATTTTTCCTTTTAAATTACTTAATATATTGAGCTAAAATTATTTAATGACACGCGGAATGTTACAATTAAAAAAAGGCGGGAATTCAGTTGACAAACTAATAGTAACCTTTCTTTTGTTTTTATCGCATTAAAATTTGGATAAAAGTACATATTTGCTTTCGCAAGCATATCTTGTTTTCGGAGGAGTATGTTTGAGTCCATTCATTTCGTATGTTTAAAGATGTCAGTGAATCTTATCCCGTGGAGTAGAACAGATTAATAACATCAAGATCTAGTCTTCTGCGGTAGGAAGGTATGTCACCGCAAAACCTGCAGATCCACGTTCTGATCCATGGCTTACAACTCTCAGCCAAATATTACTTTTCCGTCCTCGGCGGCGGCAGGGTGAAGTCCTAGCCTGCTAATTCGAAGGACAAGGGCTCGAGTCCCACCTTACCTCTATCCTGGACATTGGAGTTTGAAATCGTCTTAAAATCGTAGCTGTAATGACCATAAGTGCGCTTTTTCGCGGCTGTGAAAATATGTGAATCAATAAAATAATTGAAGTATGCAATTATTCCACTATTTTTTCTGGAATTTTGTATTTACCTATTACATCCCACCTTCCTTTAACATAACATGGTTCTCAGTTATATTAGGGAAACGCCGAAACGAATAAAAGAGGAGGAAACCACTTCGTCAGCCAAAACCTTATGTCGCAGATTATTCCCGGCTTTGAAGGCTAAAATTCTTAAAACGTGCATACAGGCAGTTGAATTTAATAGTGTATCATTATATTTTAACAATGATATCGATATTGGCGTAATAAGTTTATAACTAGTAGAGAAACTGTTTCTGAAGCATAATGAAGTAGTACTCGAAGGAAATGTACGTAAGGGAATACACGATAAAAGAACACGAACAGTATGTTCCACACTTTATAATGGGCCTCTGTACAAATTTCCAGAAAGTGCATTAAAAAGTTCTTTCCGTCATTGCTAGAAGCTTAAATACTTAATTTCTCCATTGTAACGTTAATTTTGGCGAAATAATAAAAAAAAATAGTAGATGATTTTGAACGATTGCGAAAACGGCAAGAACGGGGAATTATGGGAAATGACGTCACAAGTCATACCCAGTTGCTTTGGAGTAGTTCATTCTGTTGTTTTACTGGCTTTGCACTGTGCTTAATACGGTTAAAATCCAAGCTATGGCTACTGTGGCTCAAAACAAATGGTGTTTTGTACCCATGTGCAACAATACCACCAAAAACGCTCCGGATAAAGTATTTATTACTGTTCCAAAGGATAAAAAAAAACGAGAACGTTGGTTCAAACGTGCACGGCGAGATATGAATTTGTCTCCCTCTTCGGTTCTATTTTGCTGCGGTGACCATTTCAACGTAAGTATAGATGAAATAGTATTCGCTATTAAAAGTAAAACTGCCGATATTTATGCGATATACTACATACTTCGTAAATTTCAGAATGCTTATGTAGGTAGTTGATAGTGTATGCATCATGATTCTATTCCATCGCTAAATTTGTATCTGGTCTGTGATTTAATTCTATTTTTAATATTTTACCTTCAGCTGGAGGAGGATATAGAGAATTATAAATACTTTGAATTGATGGGGGGGACGCATTCGGCTTAAAAGAGATGTCGTTCCCCATATCTTTCACTGCCAAGAAAGCCAAAGATCTACGAATTCCACCAACAGTCCTCGGCCACTTGCAGCAAAATTGAAAAGGAAGCGAGATCTCCGCGATGCATTCGAGGCTTTCGATAGAGGAGTCGAAAATGAGGAGGCCGAATCTTGCGTTCATCACAACGAAAATCTCCCGATGCATTCGGAAGAGGTGACCGAAGCAGATCCTGGAGAGCCATTAAAGAATGATAAATGCATTCAGACGAGGCCAAGCTCATTTCGGAGCAAGGGTGTTAGCTGCTCTCTAAAAAGTAGCCAGGCGCATGTCGCTACGTCCCCAATAAAATTTATTACAACGAAAAATGCAATGACGTCGCCGATGCGGAAATGTGTTGCATCTATGATGGAAGAGTCCTCCGAAGAGGGTGAAAACGAAGAATTGGGAAGTGATTATAATCCGAGCTCTTGTGATGAGGAACACTTTAGTGACCACGAAAAAGAAAGTGAGCGTTATTTTGAACAAACAGACAAATTAATAATGAAGAACCCGAAGAAGTATCTCGGCCTGCCAAGTGATTGGATCCCCATTATGTCGTTGTTGGCGCAGAAAACTGGCTGCAATTTAAAATTTATAAAGCTAACGCTAATGAAAATTAAACTCAATGACTCCTTCGAAAGATTGGCTGACCAGTTTGGCATCTCAATGGGTTACTCCTGCCGAATGTTTCATACGTGTCTGCCCTTCTTAGTTCATTTTTTAAAAACCCTTATTTTCTGGCCTGAGGTTACCGATATAAAAAGAAATCTGCCTTTACCTTTTCGATGGAAGTACCACAATGTACAATCAATTATAGATTGTTTTGAGGTGGAAATTGAAAAACCATCGGACCCCATTAAGCAAGCCCTCACATGGTCAGAATACAAGAAATGTAATACCCTGAAATATTTAGTGTCTTCCACCCCTGATGGATTCATCAATTTCATTTCAAAAGGGTATGGGGGAAGGATGACAGATAAGAGTATCGTTGAAGAAAGTGGTTTTCTTGATTGCTTGAGACCTAGATCTTCAGTTATGGCAGATAGAGGATTCAAACATATTGATTTGATTTTAAGTGAGAAGGGATGCAGATTAGTTAGGCCTCCCTCTGTGAGCTCCTCAGTAAAACCAACAAAAGAAGAGGTTCTAGAATCTAAGTGCATTGCAAGTTTGAGAGTGCATATTGAAAGAGTGATTAGAAGAATTAGGGAGTTTGAATTTTTGAAGCCTCATTCTGTAATTCACCACAGTTTAATCGGTTGCACTGATGATGTGGTTGTTGTTGCTGCAGCTCTCATAAACTTACAATCACCTATTATAAAATAAAGGAAACATTACTGCAACATTGTTTTGATTTATTTGAACCACCAAGGCAGTTCTCATTTCAGGTCTTAAAATACTGAATTTCTGTTAGTTTTTGTATTTTGCTAATAAAGTTATGTAGAAGGTTGTGGGGTCATCTTTCGTCTAATGATGAGTTTGATCATTTAACTCTGTTATAATGTATAGCTTTCATTAAGACTGTTGTGCTACTTAAATCTGCTTCAAGGGCCAATAAGTATACAATATTTTCTGACAAGAGCACTGATTTCTTGGGTATTGTAGTTGACATATGCAGTATATTACCACAGTAATGTTTTGGTTTCAAAATTGGTGATTGGATTAAAGAATACTAGGATAATTTGATTTCAGCCTACATTTCCACATTAACAGAAATTGTAGGTCATTCATTGCAATAGCTTTGTGAACCCATTAGTTGAATCAGAATTCGGAATAACCCAATAAGTTATTGATTTTGGAAAGGATGTCCTTACGCTTTAATAATATTACTGAATAAAAGGATAGTATGTACCAACTTGTGCCTTTATTAATAAATCCTGTTATGATATCTAATGCTTTCAATGAAGCATTCTTATAGATGCCCTCTTCTTTGTTGGCTGTTCCTGCTGTTTCATGTAATCCAAGTTTAGTGAATTGTAAATAATTTTATGTAAAACTTCATCATAAAAAGATCTAAAACAACATTTGACAATGGAAGGAGGTAAAAGTACTCTGGGTATTCATGGTGTTTAAGGGGATTGTCAGTGCGGAGACCTCATTCTTGATCCTCTCCTATCTTTAGTCAATCAGTCTGTCAGAAGTTGTTTATACTGATGCTCTTAAGGTATCCAGGGTGGTTCCTGTGTACAAGAATAATAGAAAAAGAAACTTGAATTGCTATTGGCCAACATCCAATATTCCCCCGCTCGGTAAAGTTATGGAACGAGTATACTGTAAAAGCCTTGTTGGCTTCCTGTATAGTCAGAATCTGCTATCTGCATAACAATTTGGCTACAGAAAAGCTAGGTCTACTGAACAAGCCCTTTTTAACACTATTGAGCACATACTGCATCAGATGAATAAGAAATTTATAGAATTGTTTTATCTTTGTGAAGATTTTGATACAGTCAATTACTATTGACTACTCTCCAATGCCAGGCATTAGAGGTGTTGCATTTAATTGGCTGAAAGCATACCTAGATCACAGACAGATAGCCCATCAACAAGAAGGTAACATTTACTTGCTGAGAAATTTTTCTCTGTTCCAGGGCCTTTACTCTTTCCGCTTCCTTATAATGTGGAATAGGATAACGTTTTAGTTAGGCGATTCTGTCCAGATATTAAGGTCATAGCCCCAACTGAAATAAATCATAGTTTACTTTTATATTGAGATAACTTTTTCTTAATCAACTTCCCATCACCTTAATAAATTAAAGTTGCAATTATGCTAGCATTATTTTGAATTATTCAACTAGTTTTAATGTGTTTCATTCCCCATAATGTCATAGAAGAAAAGAGAGACATAGGTTTACTAATTTATTTTTCATGAATAAACTAAGGAGTTACAGATTTGAATAATCTGGGATAAACACTATTTTTCCAATATATCATTGCACCATCAATAATTTCATTCAGGAAATTTTGGTCTCTGCTCACCCATTTACATTCAACATATTTATTTTGTTCAAAAGATTCATTTGCTAAGCAAAAGAGTCCTTTCTGCATACCAGTTGCAAGCATTTGCAGCTGTATCTGGGCCATATATTTGGGTCGGATACTATCATTACATAAATAGCTTTTCTGCGTGGAATGCTTTGATGGGCACTTAATTTCTACAACAAATCCATCACCAAGGGCATCAGGTGATGCTCCCAAGGCAGGATATTCTTTCATAAGAAACAACCCACACCGAGACATTTTGCACTTGAGCTTACTTTCAACAACATTTAGTACACGATTTTCTAAGTAAAGCCCCCTTTTCATCGCCTCTGTCTCATGCCACTTGGTAGCACCTAAAATTAGCCTCAATATTGACCCCTCTGCTTTACATCGGCTGGCATCATATAGTCTGGAAGCAGTAATCCTCCCATATCGAAGCTCTTGCCAGAGGATATCCTTGGATTGATTCAATGTCTCATTTGCTGCTAGATCAATCAATTCATGTGACATTGCACTTTCAGCAAACCTTAAAAAATCGGTATATTCTCTCCCTCCATCTTTTGCAAAATTAAATACCAGTTTATGCATGGATAATTCCATCAAATCATTCCCCTCTGTTGTCATCTTTGACAGCTGACAAGATATGCTTTCCTTTGAGGCAATCTCTTGAACTGTCTTCAGAAAATCTTCATTTGAAGGCATTTTCAGGGCCTCAGCCTCTTTCTTGAAGTCCTCAGCTCTTATGTGGCAATGAGAGCTTTGGAGTCCTGCTAGTTTAGGCTTAGACCAATATGATGTAATTTCTGTGGGAGCTGGCTCCTCACTCCTCCTATGCATCCACATAAGGAATGCATAAGCATGCTTGCAACCTCCTAAAAATGGGAAAATTCAATATGTTTGTAAATTGGCAACAAAACAGCTTTTATTTAGCATTTAATGTATTCTCATCTGACCCATTTCTAAAACCAGTTATTCTATATTCCATTGAGAAGCAACCATATATAATTTTATTTGTATTAATAAAATTTTCTTTATTAATATTAATTCATTATCATAAAGCAAGACTGCAAGATGTCTAATGAAAACCATTCCCGATCATGTATATTACAAATGTGAGCTCTAAATGAAAAATTCATTTCATTGAAATTATTTTTCTAGCCATTGTTAATATGAAGATGCTTTCCAAATGCAGAGCCACTGAAAGCAATTTGCATTTCCCACCAGGTCACTTCTGTCATTCCTACCGACATTTTGTGACTTGAATCAAGATCCATCCTCATGGCTACAGATTTACATGCTAAAGGCTGCAGTAAGAGTAGTGTCTCTGTAGGATATGAAAATAGATTTAAATGGTATTATAAGAATTTTGAGACATAATATTTCTAAGCATCAGCACTCCCCAAAACCTTGATCTTATATTAATCTTTATTTTTATTCACCTAGGCGTATGCATTTACTTGGCTTGTGCACACCAGCATGTATTAGTAATAAGACACATGTAAGTAGAAAGACATTCAAGGGACTGTATTAGTGTAGTGAAGTTTGGCATGATATCTCACAGAGGTTATTTGAAGGATTTCTCTGGCATCAGTCCTAAAAGTTATTATATGATGCATAAATAGGGATACGTGCAGGTGAGCTTTACGTTTCATCTCCATGTACCAAGAGGGAGCTTGTTACCTTGAAATGCTTCGTTGAGTTATTTCATCGGTAGGAAATGGGATGCTGTAGCCAATCTATTTTTACTGCCAAATCATTACATGATTCAATAATTGATAATGGAATGCAAACAGTGCGAGAAGGGATAAAGTGCAGACCAAAGCAAGCAATGATCAAGGGAGTTTTAATGGGTGAGAGGATACTTTAAACTGTAATGAAGGGAAGGATGATGGGTTAGGAAGAAAGAAAATAGGGTGCATGGATAGGATGAAGACATGTGAATCTACCTGGACCTGGAGATTAAATGTAATGATAATGGTTTGCGCAAGAACATGATCTATTCTAATAGCTACACCAAGCAGTGTTGCTTTTGGCACAAGAAATTGTATAATCAGTCAATGTACCCCATGTCACTGTCATTTATGGTGTTAAGACAAACTTAATAAAGTAACCATTACCTCTCAACCCTTTTTCTTGAAATAATTATATCAATGATACTACCTGTAGCTATTGCCAAATTAGAACATTTTCTTAATTTACTTTTCCATTGGCTAACAGAAGTGTAATGATATGCTAACACATATTATTTGTCATACATGTGTATAATACAAACAAATATAACTACTTATTTGTTCACCAGCACACAAATTGTTAGTATAGAAATTGTTACATATGAATAACAAACAAGCACAACCTAAATGGCAGTATCTATGACTGTTTATAACTACAGGATTATAGAAAATTTACCCCTCAAACAGTCCAATCACATTTTTAGAAGCATTTGAACAGTCACATCAAAATATGTTATTATAAATTTTCATTCTGGTATTATATTCACAAAACTGTAAGCCCTAGAGGTGTTTCAGTTTATCACAAAATCTGGCTAAGCAGGTCAAGGATTTTTTTGCTCTCTTGTGAGCTCTATGTTAAATACCTGATTACCAGGATGTAAAACTTGCTAGAGGAATATATTGAAAATTGGCAACAGGAAAGTTCTTAATTGGCAATAAATTTAGTCCCATAGAACCCATTTCCCAACCCAAAAACTCATAAACCAGATAGATCATTTGTTTATAGAACCACTACTTGAAAAGTATAACTCTATTATATGAAATGCATACAGCATATATATGCAGGTTATTTCAATGTACAATTCAATTAAAAAGTGAAGTAAACTAATTCAGAAGAAATATATTTCTAACGTAGCTAATTCCAACTAAGGCTTACCAGTGGACGCAGGGCAATCCAGGCAGTTCAGCTCCTTAACTGTTTCCTCTTTTTCGTTCAAAACGAGGGAAACATTATACGATTTGCTTCGTATTTTATGCTCCGGGCAAACTCGAGCATTTACAATGCACTCCGATCCCACTCTCTTCACTTTAACGTAGCCGATTGCAGAATCGCCGTAGTTCTCTCGGGCCGTCCTAATGAGTGATTTTCAAGTAGGAAATTAATACTATTCCTTACAACATAATTAAACTAGCAATGAGTGCTATATTCCTTCACATTAAAATATTTATTGGTGAAACTTGGCCGTATGCAGTAAGATATTCATTTCGGGGGATGGAACTTACCTCTTCATTTTTGTACCTCTGACCTCATCGGCGTTGAAGCGATCATCTCTTCTTATAAATTCGTGAAGAGTAAAAATGTCCAAGGCGGGAAGATTGTTAGAATCAGCTTTAACGAATTCTTCCTGATCCATTATATAAATTTATTATCGTACACGACGAAGGACACAGTACAAAGCGTCTTACTCAATGAATCAGCAGCAATCAGCAGACAGTTCGAGTTCTGGCCATGCGGGATATGACTTCTGACGTCATCCGTCCTTCAGCCAATGAAATGTCGTTTCGCGGCGCATAAGTTTTTATGCTAGATTTCATACTTTATTTTTAATACAGTAATTTAATACTTCATTTTATTTGAAACTTTCAATGATTTTTATAATCTGCTGCTCATAAACTATCGCTTAAGCTAAATAATTTAACAATATTATTTTTAGTACAGAACCCCATTCCAAAACTCAACAACCGACCGTGGTTTGAACACATTGTGTCATTTCCAAGTACAAGTACAATGTGTTCAAACCACGGTCGGTTGTTGAGTTTTGACATTAAAAAGTGTGGAATATACTGTTAGTGTTCTTTTATCGACTTCCACCCAATCAAGCCAGAAAGATTTTATGCGTAGAGGACTACCATGAGAAAATAAATCCGGCAATGTAAGTAGGATTTGGGTAAAGAGAACTGTAAGGAAGTATTATGGGAGTGGCACGCTATTTGAGGAGATGGAGTGAACCAGTACTGGGATTGAAGTAGCGGTTACATCTATAGCATTGCTTCCCTTGCGAGAGACGCTAAGTAGTGCACTTGGTTTTGAAGTGAGTGGAGTTGAACTTAAGGGTTGGGTGTAGAAAAAAACGACCGATTAAAAAATTATTTGGATCGAAGGGATGAACACGAGATTAAATCCGCGAGATTAAATCTGCCGACGGCCAGAACACCAGACGATTATGGCAATGATCACGGCTTGAATTCACATTTTTCTGGCCTCGTTTTCAGTAGGTTAACGTCCTCGCCCGACAAAACAACGATCGCGGGTTCACATCCCATTTGAGCGCTAATTAAGCTTGAATTCGCCAAACTTTTCCATTAGTTAATTTAAACAATAGGTAGGTAAAGCATTCTAATTTCAACAGTCACAATGGCGTTACTATATGTGTTCATGTGTGGCGAGAGTGGGTGTGTCTCCGCCGCTGTGGGGGAAGGGAAGATGCGGCGGGCGGAATGCGAGGAATGTTCCGCCCCTCTTTCCCCACCCACGCCCTCCCCGTCCCGTCGACGACGCCAGCAGATCGATACGCAGGTGCGGTGCGCGTGGATCTGGGGAGTTCCACGCCCCGCGGTCGGTTGGAGGCAGCGGAGCGATCGCAGGTGGAACACGGCGCCTTTCCATGCGCAAGGCTCGTGCGACGCGAGACAAGGCTCCTGCGTGCGAGAGCCGATCTGACGAACATGCTTCAGCGGAGAGAAAGACAGTGTTTGCTTTCAAAACAAAAAATATCACGCCTGTCACTGCTGGCCCTAATAAAGAATTTGGAATCATTCTACCGGCGTTGCCTGATACGCCTATACATATTTATGTACTAAAAGTGGGAGAACTGCTCGGAGGTGGGAAATCCATCTCGCATGCAGCCCGATTATCTCATCTGCGTATTTGCATCTACTTAAAATCAAAAGATCTGGTAATTTCAATAAACAATAATTGGGTCGAGGCCAGGAGAATGGTCACCAAAACTGAAAAAAATTATTCTCAACAATGTCCCCCCGGAGGTAGGCGATGATGATTTGGTAGAGATATTACGTCAAGCGGTGAGAGTGGTTTCCCCTATTTATCATCTGACTCTGGGTATAAAAGATGAAGGCACATTAACTCATGGTAGAGGATGACTTACGTCGTCAAACGCGATGGTGTTATCCTTGCAGACTCATTCCAGGTCGAGATTGGAGATAACCCGTATCGCATATTCATCGAGTCTAATGATGAAAAATGTACCTTATGCAAGAGACGAGGCCACACCTCGACAGACTGCACTCGCTCCCTTTCCTCTTGGGAGATTTACTCCCTCAATCAACTCAACAAGATCGAGATCACGAGAGGATCTGCCCTGGACCGCAACTACCTCCTCCTCCTCCACCACCACCCCCTCCCATCCCAGCATCCTCTGCACTGATTTCGATGCCTCTGCCTAACCCTAATACTGAGCATCAACCCCTTTCCTCTTCACAGCCCATCCAAGCAACAACGATGGATGATACAAAAGGGTAGTTTCCTATTATTTTTTATTGCCTAAATCGAAAGATTATTACTCCTGGAGTATGTATTTCACGCTTTTAGATTTTTAAATGACGATATCTATTTTTCGCGATTAAATGAAAAGTGAAAATGTTCAAGCGCGCGAAAACGCGACGGGTAAGTATGAATGCCGGGAAATCTTTCCGTGTGACGTCTTTCTGGTTCCCGCAGCCACCCTGTGAGGTGACCTTGAGGCGATTCTTAGCGCTGATACGACGCAGGCTGCTAGCGGGTAGCCGAGTACCCTGCTGGCTGGTAGCGCTTGGCTTAAATAAGGATTATTAATACCTAATCAAACGAAGAAAACTTTCTTTTTTCTTTCGTTTTCTTTGATGAAGGAAACTACCCTATCCCACCGCTTAACCCATCGCAAAAACCTTGACTTCTTACGACCTTATCCCCGACTCCCTCAATGAATCATTAGATGGTGACTCTGAGATTCAATCCCTTACCTTTGACATATTACACACCAACAATGACGACATCTATGATAATATTATAGCCGGGCCATCGACACTGGATAGGCAAGGCAACAGTGGCGCCGACTCCATAGGGCCTGAGGGGGCCAGAGCCCCCTCAAAAATTCGTTATGGGTTTGAGAAAAAATGTGTCAGGTTTGTCGACTTTCCCCGGAGTGTCCAGATATCGAGATTCGAGTTATCAGGGTTCTGATGTTCATCATATGACTCTTCTTAAATTCTTAAAAACTCAATACTTAAAAAATTTACCAAGGCAAGATCCCTGATTTGGGCCCCCCAATATGTTTTGCAAGTTGGCACCCCTGCAAGGCAAACGAAAGATCTCCGAAGATGAGCACCACCACTACACAGCTCAGTCACCAGAAAGAAAGAGGGGGACAAAACTTAGATCTTCCGATTTGGACGGGTTACGCCAAACCGATGACTTTCATGCTGAAAAGCCAGATTGTAGCTCGATACCCTTCGCAGTGCTAAAATCCTACTCATAAGATGTTAGATGGACCCACATAGAAAGGCGAAAGAGCTTCTAATAGATTTGCATCAGCTCATTGAAACCCTTTGTGAGTTACATGACAGAAAAGGTTTTAAAATACGGGCTCTGGGAATCAGGTTACAGAGGCTGATGAATGCCCTCCACAAACGGAGAACACTCTTCTGACAAAGACTGATTTTAAATATTTTGTAAATAATTATTTTAAGTTCTTCCTCTTTCGTCAAAGTGTTGAGCATTTTCTACACGTGTTTTATGGCGAGATTGCCGTCTGACATTTTGAGAATAAGGCTGCATGGGCTTGTGATCTCTTATACAATTATCACAATCATCAGCGAAGGGTTTTATACAATTAACTTTATTATTAATTGCGTTTTTAGCGTCATCTCACGCATATCGTATTGAAGAATTTGGATTTTTAAATCATTTATAGATTATTTTATTGGTTAGCTTATAATAAATTTATTTATTTATTTATAGTTATGAGTGATGTACGGGTGATGACAATAAATGCTTGATCGGTACGTAGCGAGTTGAAATGGGCTCAGATGTCCTTGTTTCTCAGGCGATACGAACCTGAAATCGCTTTTACTCGGGAAACAAATACTGACTCACCTACTATGCGATCCCTACCAATGCATGATTTTTATTTCACCACTCCACACGTTCCACATGGAGGGACCGCTATAGCAGTGAATAAGAGTGTTCGTGTCTTCTCTGTGCCACGTCAGATAATCACACCGGGCTATGCATTAGCACTTTAAGAGTTTCAACTAATTACCCTGACCGACAAAATTTCCTTGTTATCAACATATATGGCCTTCAAATACAGGATAATGCAGTTGAATTAATGCATTTAGTTAACTTGTACATTAAAAACACCATTTCAACTCAGGGAATTCAAAACAAATAGGTAATTGTTGGTGGTGATTTCAATTGCACTCTTGTTCCCGGAGCTGACAGACGAATGGAGTTGAAAGATACCCAAGGTATGCAGACGTTTTAAGACATCTTGTTAATCAACATCGTCTCGTTGATGTTTGGAGACGCTTGGGATCCAATTATCCTGGCTACATCCACCTGAAGCGCATAGGAATAGCCACTGCTTCGCGTTTGGAGCGCTTTTATATCTCCGAGAGAAAATTGAGCGTGTCCGATTGGTTGAAACATTGCCTTCATTTTATACTCATTACGCCATCATGATGTGGCTGGCTGTATCACACGCCACTCGTAAGTCACCTTACTGGCGTTTTGACAACACACTTTTTGAAAATGAAGAATATTGGAAACACGTAAAACTATTACTTTCACCCTTGCCAACATTGCGATCTTGTTGTGGACCTATTTCTTTTTGGGAGGTGATAAAGTCCGAAATTAAAGAACATGCGATTATTTATAGAAGCCGTATCAAGATGAATGCTCAACATGATGAGGGCTACTATGCACGAGAGGGCAAAGCTCTGGTGGCCACGGTGGGCTGGGAAGGCATCTTGGCAAATGATGCACCAGCTACCGCTCACTTGTCACAGTGGGCATCAAAGTAAATACCGAAAACCATTACCAGACTTAAAATTTGCGGGAGGTGGGAGAGTGATCCTTCAAAACTTGCGTCTGAGGCTCGCCGACATTTTGCAGATGCTTTTACTCCACCAACACCTTCAAACTGTGAGTAAAAATAAATCCTCGGTTAGATGGCCTGAATCCTGAATTTTACCTCAGATTTAGGGATGTTTTGAAAAAGCCCTTCCTAAAAATGGCTCATACCAGCCTTGAAAGAGGAACGCTCCCTCAAACATCATCTCCACCGGCAATACCGCTAATGACAAAAACGGATGTGGTGGAGACAGTTGACTCGGTTAGACATTTATCAATTACTAACGCTGACTACAAAATTTTAGCTAAGGGCCTATCAAATGGACAATCGAAATTTATACCTTCTGTGGTGCCTGAGGAGAAATCCTATTGTATTCCCGGAAGAACAATATATGACTCTAATGCATGCACTCGAGATCGTATTAATCTTCATTAAAATGGCCAAGAACCTTTGGCTCTTATATCCTTAGATCAAAAGAAGGCCTTTGACAATGTAAGCCATTCCTTTTTATTTGCAGTTTTGAACAAAATGGGTTTTGGTGCGATGGTTAGTGGTAGTTTTGTGGGGCCAAGATATGGTCAGGTACGATGGTCGAAAGGGCGACCCTTTTTCGAACCCTTTCTCGGAGTCTCAGGGATAATCCGGGTGCTCGGGAGACGAGCGTCACAGTATGAGGTAACCGCTGTCGATATGACCTTTCGTAGTACATTTTTTACTTTACTAAAGCCAGTACTTGGAGGTAAACAATTACACCTATCATACTCATTGCCGTTGGGCGATTAAATGCGTCCTTTGATCGAGGTTCTACGATGAGAAATAAGGACTTTACGAAAAGTGATCAAATTTACGCCCATTGCGTCCGCTGAATTGGCAACGCCGAAATTTTGTGAGTGGATGAGGGAACGCGAAAAGCTCCTTTTTCTCCCCCCACCCCAATTTTTAGCTTGTCCACGTGTTTCAGGAATTCTGGTGACGAGGTTCCTCAAAGGTGTTTGGCAGGGTGTGCGCTTTCGCTGACCTTCAGTACTTCATTTATTCTTCTACATCTGCATAACTCCATGCGAGTAGCCTCTCGGGTATTTGGCAGGGGGTGACCACTAGGGTGGTGCGAAAAAACTCAAGTTACAAATTCAGTGTCGTAATAGTGCGGAAAAGTTGCGATACGTTAGTACAAGAAAAATAAAAAAAGAATTATTAAAATCGGACGTCATATTCCGATCCCGCAAAGCACCTGAAAAATGACAAAAATGAAAAAAATTGTTTTTTTTTTTGTTGTAAAAAAAATTAAATAAACTTTATATTTTTAACGCTATAGCTAAAAATGATTACAAATAGGGTAGATTATTAGTAATATATACATATAAATGGCTTTAAACAATTATATCTGATCGCGCAAGATCATTAAAAATGTATAAAAATTGCAAATTAGCCGATTTTTCAGAGTTATGTAATAATTACTTATGACAAATTTTAGTGAAGTTTTAGTTAATCCAGTAGATCGAAAAGAGACAATATAGCTGACCACTAGACTTGAAAGGCAAAATTGTGCTTTAAAAAGGCAGCATTTTAACCCTGTTGAAATCGAGAGTGAAGATGTTGAGGTTTTAAATGACGCCACGCAAAATTTAACAATCAAGGAGCAATTTGATACTTTGAAGATTAAATGTCTAGTACATCCAAGAAAAATTTGTCACCCCGGCAAATGAGGGTAAAATTACTAACTACAGCTTTGCATTGTGATTGTGACCGTGCAGCTGCTGTTATAGAATCAAGTGCACTTGAAGACATTGGTGTTATAACTGAAGGAGATACTTCAAGTTCATCGAATGATGTGATATTAGAAGGGAAAGGAGAAATACTATAAGCGATTTACAGTAAATCAAGAGGGGTAAAATTACAAACTACAGCTTTGCATTGTAATTGCAAATTGATTTAGGTGAACTACACGGGTAATACTTGGAGGGAAGGATAGACGATACCCTAGTATTAGAAATTATTGATTCGAAGGAGTACCGCTGGACAGTTAAAGAGGAACACCATTCCCAAATAAAAGAACCGTTCTCTGTGTATCTAAGTCATGTTTATCCAAGCTCCGGGTCTGCTAAAGACATTTGGCCTTCATATTATCTCATTTCTCTGATCAAGGAGTATCGTTGAAGTACTTAGATTTAGTTTTCTGTGATGGCACAACACCAACATTGGATAGAAAGGTGGCACTATGAGAGAGATCGAAGAACACATTGGACATCCGCTGCAGTGGGCAGTTTGTTTACTTCATTTCATTGAATTACTTTTCCGCCATCTTTTTCAGTATTTGGATGGTGAATTAACTGGCCAAAAATATTTAAGTGGGAATTCTAAAACTGAATGATTATGGAAAGCTTCCAATACTGCATTTCCAAACAATTGAATATGAAATTCTACAAGTGGATGGATAAATTTTGAGCAAGGGCCAAAGATACCTTATAAACATAAGTCAAGCAATTATTTGTGGTGGCTTTCCAAATGACTTAGCAAACCGTGATCCAGGACCATTTTCACATGCTAGATGGCTTACCTATCCAAATCGAGTTCTCCGACTTTATGTAAGTACCGAAAACCCCTCAGATGCTTTTAAAGACGTAGTTACTTTTATTTTAAATCTTACATGCCTGTTCGTGTGTACAGAGCAATAGAAACCTCTTGATTCTTGACTTAAGATTAAAATAGTTTTCCCGGTTATTGAACGGAACTCTTACTTTGCTCACCCAGAGAACGTATTGATGGCGATGTTTTTTTTATTATAGAAGGCACATTAGAGAGCAAGGGCTAAAAAGAGTATTAACTGAAAATATAGAATTGATTGACCGGAATATAGTAAAACTATCTACTCCACCTCTTCTTCGGAGAATGACCAATGAAGAAATAGCTTCCTTCATTGAATCAGGCGATAAAACAGATTGGGATATTAAATCTTCCCATGTCACACGCAAGCAGTGGAGCCGTGAGTGAAATCGGTAACAGAGGCATCCCTTAAGCTTTGTGGTTATCTATCCAGAGATGGATTTATTCGGGCTATATTCAAATCAAGGTCCATTATGTCAGACTTCACCACCAAATCGTAGTATAAAGTAGCGTTCAAAAACTAAAAGCTAAAAGTAGGACAAAAAATGTAAATATTGTAAGTAGCACTAACCCTCATTGGTTGGATTGAGGGAAGGGAAAGGGTTGAACCCGAAGTAAGGCCACCTCCCCCCGGAGAGTTCTGGGATGTTTAAATATTATTAAATCATATCATAAAGGAAGAGCTGCATAATCAAACATGTATATTAGACTAAAATATTACCTCAAGTAAGTATTACACAACACTGAAAAATCGGCTAATTTGCAATTTTTATACATTTTTAATGATTTTTCGCGATCGGATATAATTGTTTAAAGCCATGAATATGTATTTATTACTAATAACCTATACTATTTTTAATCATTTTTAGCTATAGCGTTAAAAAATATAACGTTTATTTAATTTTTTGTACAAACGAAAAAATTTTTTTTTTCATTTTTGTCATATTTCCAGGTGCTTTGCGGGATCGGAAGATGACGTCCGATTTTAATAATTCTTTTTTTATTTTACTTGTACTAACGTATCGCAACTTTTCCGCGCTATTAGGACACTGAATTTGCAACTTGACTTTTTTCGCACCACCCTAGTGACCACCCACCAGCATGCAGCATGTAAAAGAATCTTCACTAGCGCGCTCTCCAATGGAGCAATGGATAAATGAAAGCATCCAATCTGCATCATTTTTATATGTGCACATTCATTCGTAGTAAAAGTAGATTTATATCATTGACGCTATTATCGAGGCTCTTCTATGGCCTAGGGAGACAACAGAATGAAGCCAATATCTACTGCTACATATTACTCTGCAGGCGTACTACAGAGGTGTTTGGCAGGGGGTGATCAATCACACGCATCCAGTAAGCAAGAGGCTACCTTCTGGCTACTTTCGTCGGAAAATAAACTGCCCTTGGATTAACATATTAGGTTTAATCTAGTTTCCAGTCAAGGGTCAGACAGAGATTCCTCTCGAGTTGTTCTAAGAACCTGGCAGGTTCTTAGAACAAATCGTGGTTAGTTACACTAAGAACCTGGCAGCTCTTCTCTCTACGCGTTATAATTCCTATGCTTAAAGCCTATTGTATAAGGATGACAACATTGGTAGTTATTCATCCCCCACTGCCAAACAGCCTAGTGGTGGCTCGCAGGGTACCAATGACATTAAGATGTATTCCGAATGGGATCTAACTAAGCGCATAAGTGGCTTATTTCTCTCACTTAGTCGTCACACTCTCCTAGTATCCCTTTAAAAAACCCAATATACGATTATCTTGACCTGCCATTTCCCGAATATGTTTACTCCACTATAGATTATTATTGAGTCTAACTCCTTATGTCATCTTTTGAAGGGGTACAGATAATACAATAACTGTTTGAAATTGATTCATGTCGCAATACTTTAACATGAAGAGTATTTTTATTCCCCAAATATATGCCTAATTTTATTAAAATATTCAATTTGCAACACAATGTATCCCACTACCTATTATAAGCTAATACGGCAAAAAACATAGTCGTAACTGTTCATCTCAAATACCGCGGTCCAAATGATGATAGAATAATATTTATTGCGTTAGAAAGAATCAAAGCGGCTTGCACAGCGATTAAATAAAAATATAAAAGCTAAGCTCTTCATCGCAGAAACGTCTACGACATGAGTTTGTGTGTGTAATTTTTTCAACTGCATAATGCTTATGTATTTAATATTATGTTAGGGCATCAGTTTTTTCCAACTTCACGCCTAAAAGGAATGAAATGACACACGGGTGCATAGTCACTGTAATACCTAAAAGCAATATTAACTTATTCGATAAATGCCACTTCATTAAATTTGGCGAGATGCCGAACGACTCCTACACAAAAATTCGTAGCTTAAACAGAGGACAGAAGTTGAGATGTATGATGGGAACACTTCTCAGAAGTTCTGCGCCAAGGAATTAACGACTATTTTCCGCAAAAACTGAAATGTGATAATATATAACCTCGCTGGTAAACAACGATGTAAGGAAGAACCTTAGGAAACAGAGAAAACTGTACAACTTGTACAAAAAGTCCATCGCACTAGATAAAATATCGAAGGAACTGGAAGCATAGGAAATTTATGATGCACAACGCTCAATTACCAAGAAATTAATGCAAAACGTACTGAGAAATTTCAAGAAAAATGTACTCGGCGAATTACTCCACGAAAACCCGAAATATTTTTGGCCATATGCGAGAGGGCTTCAGGGAAAATCTTCAACGGTAGATTCCTTATTTGATAAAGATGGTAGCCTTGACACCAAAAATATCGACGAAGCTAACACGTTAAATTCCCACTTCGAATGTGAATTCACTACGGACGTTACTATACAGACGTAACGAACGATTAGACATCCCATTCACTGAGGAACCGATGAGAGAAATCTCTCTTAAACGCGATGAGCAGCTACAATCAATAAAGAATAGTTAACCTCCAGGTCCGGAAAGTATACCCGCGTATGTCCTCAAGGTGTTGTCACCACAGATCGCACCGTTCTCAGAGAAAATACCCAAGAAGCCACTGTCTGAATGAAAGTTACCGCTAGACTGGAAAATTTTTAGCGTTACACCGATATTCAAAAAGAGAAACGGAGATGACCCAGACAACCATTGAAAACATACATTTGATTTGACTATGTACAAAATTAGAAAAGATGGTTCGATAACTGTACTCAAGGTAGGCATGGGAACTAATTTGCATTGGCCTTAGAGCAGGATGCTCGATTAATTAATATTCCGAGAGAGGATGCGAGTGGAATGCCTTTGTTCCAATCGATGGAATCAAAATGTTTCATTAAAAGAGGTTTCCTGCCCCGCTATTGGATTCCCGAGTCCTTCCCCCTCCATTCCCCACGCTCCCCGTGTCTCCGCCAGACCAATTTGCCATAGAATACGTAAAAAAAAGGGGAGTAGAGGTGGCGAAGGAAAAAATACAGCGAGGGAATGAGATAAAAGACGCATCGTACTTCCTCTTTACTCTAAAAAGTTCGAGGAAGTAAGTTGAGCAGCAGGAATGAATACGGGTGACGCGGGGTGAATACATTCGAAGTCATCTAAGTTCCGCTACCCCGAAGCGTTGAGGGAGCTTCCGGTGGACGTAAGGGTAAAAAAAAAGAACTTTAATAACGCCTTTAGCTACCGTTGATTTACCAGTCTCCCGTAAGTCACGGAGAAGTAACATACACCAACGCTACCGAAACGGATAAGTAACCAAGAATGTATATTGGAGCTTCAGGAACGCTTGAAGGTTATTTCAGGTTTATACGAATATATATGCATCTGAAAATTATGCCGATTTAAAAGAATATTATTCACGCAAAACACGATGCATATGAACTCACTTTATTCATAAATTGACATTATGTAACCAGGTCTTTTACCGAGTTTAAACTTCCCTCGTCGACTTATAGAATGAAGCTTCTACGGGACGGACTGGGGCCTCCTATCCATGGTAACCCAAGAGAATATGGGCTTCCAAGAAACAAATAACGAAAGGTGAACACCATTCTAGCGTTAACACTGTACTTGGTGGTAAATACGGTTCATTTCAAGCCTACCGCAAGAACGGCGGTGAAATTCACACAAATTGCCGTGATTATGAAGAAACTACGTGCGACACTACAGTTTTAAGCTACGTGGTAAAATTTTCAAATTTGAGATAAAGAAAATGTTGGAAATGGTCTAATGTATGTTCCATTATAAATTCAAGATATTTTAAGATTCAAAATTTAGATTCAAGATATATTAAGTCCTAAGCGAGTCATATGTCACAAACAAATACCAAAACCATCGGAAGATTATCATCCCCTTAAAATCTATGAAACCGTACCGCCATTATTTCCGAGGTGATGAGCGCCCAGGGAGAACAGGACAGAGTCTAAAGACGTGTACTCCTGAGCAGATGCACAAGGATAGAGTGAGCGACGCGAGTAGAGCGACGACTCCGGGCGGGGCAATTTCTTACCAATCTATGCAAATTGTCTTCGGCAGATGCCCCGACCCGCCCCACGGTATCTCCTTTCCTCTCCTGCTCCACACATTACCCGTAAAGCCTTAGCTATCCGCGACTATCTTTCCCACTATTCTCCTCACTCGAGTGCACGAATGCCATCACCCTAATACCACCTTTCCACGGGGGCAGAAGGTAGCCTGGTTCAAGCGATGAATACCACCCCACCCCTCCCCCGATTTCCATTTCAATTTCCCCAATCGTTACGTTTTGGCTGTTCCCAATTTAAAAAAAATTCTCCTTTTTTTCCTTAAGCCTTCGGAATTTTCGTTCGGCCCATTCATTTATACCCCCACCTCCTTCCTCCTCATACCCCCAAACCCACCACCCCCAATGCTATATCCTCTCCTTACTCAACGTCATTCAATTCTTCTCTTTATCTTGTCTCCTTGTTCCCATCCCAATAGATATCTACACACTCATTCCATCCTCACACACCCCATAGCTCTCCCTTGCAATTCACTTTTCCATTTTTAACTTCAGTTCAGGTAAGTCCCGGCCCCTTGACCTCTGACCACACACTTGTCCACCCTTCCCAATACCCATGGCGACCAAAGGAAATTGTTCCTCCTCTTGGAGCATATTAGAAGAGTGAACTCACGCAAAAATACTGCGTATAAGGTTACAAGAATCACCCAAGATGATATTAAAATCCTCAATAAATGATAAGGAAGCACAGAATGGTACTTACGAAAAAATATCTAAAACGTAGGATCTATAATGGATACTAGATTGATTTAATAAATTTATTTTATACAGAATATCTATTTGACTAAAACAAGGCATACAAATTCATTATTTAATTATTTTCGTGAGTAAGGGAAAAAATTTGAGATACAACTGATCGTGAGCCTATCATTGAGAAATTACGGATCTTAATTTATCGATAGAAAAACAAAAACATGCCATTTTAAATACTTTATAATTCACAATCAGCGAGGAAGATTACCAGCTTGAGGGGAAAAATAGAATAAAGAACCCTAGGACACGGGGCACAAACAATTGGAATAGGTGGAGATTGAGGACATGGTTCCCCCAGCGACACCCCTTAAGGCCGTATCACACTAGCGACTGCGGCCGGCGCTGCGGCTGCGACCGCGACTGCGACTGGCCCGTCGACCAATCGGAGCGAGGCAGTCGACGCTGCGACTGCGACTCCGAAGAATAGCCGACCGGCTATTCTTCTGAGTCGCAGTCGCAGTCGCAGCCAATCAGAGAGCTCCATTTCAATCTCGCGCGCTTGCGGCAGACGTGTTTGTTTGTTTTGGTTACCGTAGCGAGGGAAGTTCAAGAAGGTTATAAGATAACGCTGAGATAATTTCGGATTTTTAAAGTGAAGATGGAAGCCCAGTATATTGGATATTGCACCCGAGTACACAGGTGAATGAAAATGAAGTACGTTTTAACATATTTTAGGAACATTTTCAACAATTGCTGCTCTCTATCTATTCTTTGGGCTTTCGTAAACAAACAAGCCACAAGCAGAAACGTTCATACGTGCTCATGCGCGATCGTGGCGTCGGCCGCAATGTGTGATGGGGTGTAGTCGCAGCCGCAGCCGCAGTCGCGGTCGCAGCGGCGGTCGCAGTCGCTAGTGTGATACGGCCTTTACACAACGCGCCAACCAACAGAGGCGGCTGCCCAGCTGACCCCTTCCCCACGTCGGAAGATAATCTTACCACTAACACACGCGCACTGGTCCACCCAAACCCCTTGAACCCCCTTTCAATTCTTTCGGGAGTATCGATTTTGGTTTTGACGCTGTCCGATTTCGCCCCTTGGCCTCCGCTCCTCCTCCATCAGCAGCAATCCCATTAGCCCCTTCCGGTCCAATCTCCAGAGCACAGGCCACATTCGACTACACCGCCTCTGCCGTCCTCCCCCGCCGCCCAATTCAACTCCCCCACCGACCACTCCCCACTACAGCGGCCCCTCCTCATAGCTCCATTAAGCGAGGCACAAAGGGCAATGAGAAGCCAGGTGCAAGGAAAACTCCGGCGAGGCACCCAGTGGCCTCCATCAACCATAGAAGCTGGTCGCTCAAGACAGGTAAATGTGATTCACTGGCGGCGGAGAGTGTGACGCAGTGCTTCTAACACGGCAGGGAGTAAAAGAAAATGTTCTGAGTAACTGGCTAATGTAAAATGTTTACTGCAGCCGTAGTTTTCGAGACTTAGCGAACTTTAATAAAAGCTACATAGTGTGCATTCTAGATGACGCCGTTCAGTGGTAAAATAGAGTGACGGAGCATGAAGAACTCACCTGTCAATCAGATATGTTGGTAAATATTTAAAATACTGTAAATAATTCTGCCCTTCTGATAATTAGACAAACGGCGTACTCCAAGCAGAAACACCGCGATAAATGAGTTTTAACATTTGCTGCAAAGTAGTTAGTAGGAAGAAAAAATATTTTCAAGCCTTGATATAGCCTTTCAAGCCTTGATATATGATATAGATTTCAAGCAAAGATAAGATAAATAAAACAAAACGCGTAATTTACAAAAGAGAATCCTTAAATTCCTTTACTATGCCTAATAGAAATAAGTTGAATAAAATAATGACATTTCCAGTACGGAATTGGTAAGCAGGCTAAATTCTCAATCGAGACCACGGAAGTCTCAAACTTAACAATACCGCACTTAGTACATGACGAATAACTAAGGCGTATTCAATGTGTCCGAGGATATTGAGAACATAGTTTCATTATTTGCACCAACGAAAAAATGCTATAAACAATTCCCAACGACGCAGACGATGAACGAAGCAGAGTCGAGAGAGAACTCATAGTAAAATATATGCCAGTATTCAAGCGTATGTGAACGACAAATCAACCACGAACCGTGGAAATATAAATTATAGCTTGGAGATTTGTATTCGATTACACGCGCCGAGCGCTACAATATCTCTTGACCATATCCTCCATTTACACTTATCCGAGTCATTTCCACTCCGTGCACCCGATGGATTCACTCGCGGACGAAGCTTACAATTAGCGAAATTCCAAGTCAGAGCCAGTGAGGCGCAACGAGGATCCACTGCCTTGCGGGGATGGGCGCACGAGCGAATAAAAAATATGCACGTTACGATTCCGTTTTACGCACCAAAAACTCAGTTTTCCTTCAAATTAATTTTTCATCGTATAAAAAAATTTATTCCACAAGTATTCAAGCATTCCTGCACGTCACTTTATACATCTGCTCTCGATACAGGAATAGAATCAAGGCTCATATTCTAAATGTTATTCTACTCGATGGAACAGAATATTCAGAGGGAAATATATTTCTGAAAGCCACAGGATTTTTTATTCCTCAGTGTAAAATAAGAGTGATACAACAAGATAGGCCCGGGAACAACTACGCGGGCCCCATAAATGCACGGCGTATTTAAAAAACCGGCACAAATTGGAAAAAAACAAAAGAAGGAAAACGCCGATATCGTTGATTCATTCGTAAGAAACATATATCTGGCAAGAAATCAAGTCTATGGCACGAACTATATAAATTGCGAAGGTAAAGACCTTACCAAACCGATAGAAGGCTGCTAAATCAAGCCCAAGGTGAATGAGCAATGCGTAATTTGGCCACGAACTTTATTCTGTAGCGCAATATAACACAGTATTCTTGATTACAGGTAAAGATAGGAAAACGAGGAAGATATGAAACAGTTAAAAGGTAGAGACAACTACGCAGAATTAGAAATCTACCGAAATACCATCGGTATGGAATCCAAAGATAAACAGAGAGACTTTAAAATCTCAATAATTTTCCTGAGAAATTCGATATCAAAAGTCGGCATCGAAAAATGGAATCCATGGTTATCGATCAACGGCAGTCGTCTACTGGCGATGGAATATAATAGAAATGTTTGCAATGAATTTTCCACCATTGATACTCTCTACAGTGTACATTCAGTCGGTAAGAAGAATTGAACTATCATGGACTTAATAAGCTATGAGACCCCTGAATTGGTCATCGCATAGTTAAACCGTCGGAAATCAATCAATAAATGAAATCGTAGGACTACTATATATTTGACAATAGATACTGTGGCATTTTTTAAGTGTTGCCCCCCCCCAAAAATTTCTGGTACCCCTCCCCCCCCCAGAAATTCCTCGAACTTCCTCCGAACTTATCCGCAGAACTTCTCCCGCCAAGAACTTTTCGCGCTAAGGTTTTTTCGCGCAAAGGATTTTTTGCGCAAAGGGTCCCTGTAGCAAAGTGCCCTGTCTCGCAAAATCCTGTCTCTGGAAAATCCTGTCTCTGGAAAATCCTGTCTCTGGAAACAGTCTCTGAAACAGCCTCCGAAACAGCCTCCGAACCAGCCTCCGAACCAGCCTACCTGCAATGCAAGACTTATATAGGACTACTGCGGAGAAATACTTCTCCTTGGCAAGCAAGGGGAAATCGGTGCTAAGGCCTTAGTATTGCACTTGGAGTGAGAAGTTTTACCATTGTCCTATCACAAACTCTCTCTCCCTCCAACACCTCACCCCAGTATCTCCTTCCCCTCCATGTGTTCCAATGAACGATTCCTCTGATGTCTCCAACCCAGAAGTTGAGGGGAAAATTCTGGGTGCTGGCTGTTGTCTCAAAACCAGGGAATGGTGTTTTGTGGAGCGGCCGTTTCTGCAGGGGCAGTGACGCATCAGTGGGCGGTTGTTGAATTCGCCTGGCTACCCCTCCACTCCCTGGAAGAAGCCCTCCCCTCAAATGCTGTCTCGCCTTGCATAGGCAAGCCCTCTCTTCTGCTCGTGGTCTGCTCGGAGTCACATGTCTCGTGAGGCATGGCAAATTTTGTGAAATATTCTGCTGGTATTTTAGCTGGTAATGTTTCCTCTGGGATCATGAATTACTATCATTGTTTTCTGTAATACTTCTGATTTTTGAATACTCTACTTTGAATAGATATCGTACGGTAATAACTCGTAAATTATTTTTGGCTACCTTTTTCTTGTGAGCTGTTTTTCTTGTTTGTGGAGTCTTTCCCTGATTCCAGCATGGGACCGACGGTTGGAGTATTTCCCTTGTCTGGACTTACGTGAAAAATCAAGCAGATTTTCGACGTAACGTCACATTTTGGTAGCAGAGTTGAGGTTCGATTTCCTGTCCTTTCGTCGAGGTCTCCCGAGTGCTGGACAATGGTGACATTTCTCCACTATTTCTCCACTTTTTGCAGTTTCTGGTTGTTTCTCCTCTTAAAAGTGAGTTATTTTATGTTCCATTAAGTGCTTTTTGGTTCGTGTGGGATTACGTGACTAGTGTTGCCGACTTTTCCTCGTGGTCATATGCCATTTGACATTAATGTTCGTAATGCTCGTAATGTTCTTGATAGTTTGGATAGCAGCTAGTTATTCTCGCACCCCTCTTTTCCTATTGGATTCTTCCAGTAATGAGAGATAGTTTTATTTCTCGCTTTTTCTCTCTCTTTTTCTCGTTGTCGTCACTTCACTTTTCAAAATGCCTGGAGGTACTGAAAACCCGTACGAAAAAACTTATTTAACCACGGGCGAGGATCGTAAGGCCAGGGGTACGGCTAATGTGTCCGTAGGAAGTGAAGTTTCTAATAATGAACGGGAATCTTCTTTAGAAGTTGTTCCACCTCGCCCAACGCACGAGGAAAGCTGTGATGTTCACGTCTCTCACGAAATGTCTGCTTCTCAGACATTGCCAGTTTCTGAAGGGTTAGTGATTGTCAAACAATTACTCAGTGATTTTCCGCCATTTGAAGTGTCAAACAGTGAGAATTGGTTTAATTTCATGTTAAAAGTTAATGAAATCGTTTCTTTGTCCTTGGTTCCTCTGTCAACGTTATTGTACCTTGTAGTATCTAAACTACCTGCCAGCTCTCGTCATTTTTGGTTGTCTATGTTAAACTTGAATCTCGCATGGTCTCAAATCACAGAAAAAGTTTGGGCTAGAATTGTTAGTGACAGAGAGTTTGATCGTTTGATCACTACGAAAGTTAAAAGATTTCAGTTCCCTCGCGAAACGCCCCACGATTTCGTGTGTTCTGTGCGTAATGCCACTCAGGTGCTGGGTTTGCAGTATTCCGAGTCTTCTATTGTGCGACTCATTATTCAAGGGTTAAATCCTTTAACAAAATCTGCAATTATGTTCTCAAATCAGCCTAACACATTTGTAGAATTGGACTCTGTTATCACGCAGGCTTCTAAACATTTAATGGACTGTGCTGAATATTCCAACACTTTCCATCGTATCTCTAGGAATCCGTCTTCTGTTGCCTCTTCCAGTGCGCCTAGGGAAGTTTCTTTTCCTATTAATTGTTCTTACTGTCATAAACCTGGCCACAAAGTGAACGAGTGTCGCAAAAGACGACGATTTACTCAGCCTGCCGTGAGTTTGATGAGTGTCCGTGACAAGTGTTCGACTCGATTGCCAATATTATCTATTAATCTTCATTCTATGCCATGCCAGGCTCTAATTGACACTGGGTGTTCAGTTTCACTGTGTGATGAAGATTTCTTTGCTTCTCTGAAATGTTGCCGGAGAAAAATTATTCGTCAAAGTGTTGACGTCGATTTAATCACGGTGTCGGGGCAGCCTTTTCATATTAATTCCTCTGTCTCACTCAAGGTTCAAATAGGCAAGTTTTCTTGGAACCACGTGTTTTATCTAGCTAAAATCCCGTTTCCCGAGTTACTGGGTGTGGATTTCATTTGTAATTCAAAGATGATTATTCGTCCGGCGAACGTCAGTTTTGAAATTGCCCCGAATTCTCTTTTTTCCTTTACGGACAATTGCGAAGCGTTTAAATCGGCGCCAGTTAGTAACTCGTCCGAATCACATGTTCTGTCGTCCACTGAAATCACGTTGTGTGATAAGTTGAAGGGTTTATTGTCAAAGTATCCTGATGTGATTTCTCAAGAATTGGGGGTCACATCTGTTATGACCTACGAAATTGAACTGCTAGATTCTACTCCGATTCGATCCCATCCTTATTCATTGTCACCTCCAAAGGCAAATTTAATGAAGAAGCACATCCAATCTTTACTTGATAAGAAAGTGATTGAGGTTTCCAATTCAAACTGGTGTTCGCCAGCTTTTCTAGTGCCTAAAAAGGATGGATCTGAAAGATTAGTGGTTGATTACCGTAAGTTGAACAAAGTTGTTAAATCGGACGGTTATCCTACACCTTCTGTTGAACATGCATTCCAATATCTTGCTGATGCAAAATATTTTACTGTTCTTGATCTCAATTCTGCCTTTCATCAAATACCATTATCTGAGAATTCTAAGAAATTAACTGCTTTTGTGACGCCGTTCGGAGTGTACCAGTATAATAGATTGCCATTTGGTTTTGTAAATTCTCCTCAAATATTCACTCGTCTCATTAATGAAGTATTGGGCGATTTGAAATATTCATGTGTCTATCCATATATTGATGACTTGTGTATCTATTCCAAGTCTGCTGAAGACCATGTATCTCATGTTAATGCTGTCCTCAACAAACTACGCAGTGCCGGTTTGACGGTGTGCGAGGACAAGGTTAAGCTTGGTGTGGAATCACTCACTTTTCTGGGCCATCTCATCACAAATGGAACCTTGCAAGTTGATCCTGAGAGAGTGAGACCAATTGAACAATTCCCAGTTCCCAGAAATGTGAAGGAAGTGGCCAGATTCATTGGACTTTGTGGGTTTTACTGCAAGTTTATTCCAAGGTATTCTGAAATTTCTATGCCACTGAATCGCTTGAAACGTAAAAATGTTCCTTTTCAATGGACAGCCGTTGAAAATGAGGCTTTCTGCCAGTTGAAGAAAGCTCTCACCAATCCACCAGTGTTATCTTTCCCTCGATTTGACGAGGAATTTCATTTATTTGTCGATGCCAGTAATTTTGCGGTTGGTGCCGTTTTGAATCACAAAGTAAATGGTGATTTTGTCCCTGTGGCTTTCGCTAGTAAGGCACTCTTGGAACATGAACGTAAATTTTCTTCTTATGAATTGGAGTGTCACGCAATTCATTTTGGAATTCAAAAATTCAGTGTTTACTTACAAGTAAAACCATTTCACTTGTACACTGATAATGGTGCCTTGACATGGCTTTTCTCTCATCCTAAGCAGTTGGGCAAATTAGGCAGGATGGTTCTTAAATTATCCTCTTATAAATTCATTGTGCATCATGTTCGAGGATCAGCTAATTCTGTCGCAGATTGTCTTTCTCGCATTGAGCCATTCTCATCTACAAATAGTCAATCAGATGTGGAATCTAACACTCATAAGGAGTCAGCTGTTCCTTATTCTTGTGTGTTACATAAATTGCCTTTGTCATTTGTCGACATTCGAAAACACCAAGAAACTGATCTCGTTCTAAAGGATATTTTCAATCAGATTAATAATAATTCCTTGAACGACAAAAACTATTTTCTGAAGGGACAGCTATTATGTTATGGGAATTCTAAAATTAAGCGAGGAAGAGCTGTTTTGCCTACGGTCTTGAGGCCTATGATTTTTCAATATTTTCACTGCTCTAGTATGTCTGCTCACTTGGGCATGGCTAAAACTTATGATAAGATTAGCAGACACTTTTGGTGGAAGGACATGAAAAAAGAGGTTTATGACTTGGTCAGAAAATGCCATGTGTCAAACTTGTAAACCCAGAAATGCTCCACCTCCTGGCATGCTATCGTCGCACAATCCTTCTGATGTTTGGGAAAGACTTTATATTGACTTTGTGGGTCCTTTACCTCTGACTAAAGGTGGACACCAATATGTACTTTCTCTTATTGATGGATTTTCTAAGTTTTGTTTTCTTGAGCCAGTTCGCAAGGCTACGGCCGGTTCGGTTGTTTCAATACTCACTCAAAGAGTGTTTCCAAAATTCGGTTTTCCAAAATATTTGGTTTCTGATAATGCACAAGTTTTCAAATCTCATGCCGTTAAGGAGATGTGTTTGCAACTGGGGGTTAAGCAAATTTTTGTTTCTCCATACTATCCCTGTTCTAATCAGGTAGAGAGATTGCATAGAAATCTAAAATCTGCACTTGCTATTTTGTGCAATAATGCTCACCATATGTGGGACTCTATGCTTGCTGACTTAAATTTTGCCTTGAACACTGCCTCTCATGAGAGCAGTGGTTATTCTCCTGCCAAAATAATTTTCGGCAGAGAACTTAAGCATCCTTTAATTAATCAGTGGGACATTCCAAAATCTTTATTCGAGAATGATCTCAGCGATAATGACAGACAAGCATGCCTGAATCATGTTATTGCTAATTTAAAAAAGGCCAGAAACAGGTATAAAGAATCCTATAATAAATCTCACTCCCAAATCACTTTCTGTGTGGGAGATCTTGTTCTCTGCAAAAACCATCCTGTCAGTTCTAAAGGTGAACAGAAAATGGCAAAACTGGAACCTCTGTGGAAAGGACCTTTCGTCCTTAAAAAGTATCTCTCTCCTGTAACAGTTATTCTGGAAGTTTCTCCTGGGAAAGAGAAAATTTGTCATGTTTCTCATTTAAAGGCATATCATGGTGGCATTGCTAATTCCAGTAATTAAAAGGAGAGAAATATCATTGATTTTTTTTTTATTCTTTTTTTTTCAATGAATGCTAATGTTTGCTCTCTCAAATACTATTTGATGCTTGATTTCGGTGTTGTATTTCTATTGATTCCTAATAATATTGTTTTGATTAATGAATAATAAGTCTATTTCTATGCTTGTAATTGAAATTGTTCTGAAATATTGTATTGTACTTGCTTATTCTCATCTGCTTAATTCACTCATGTAATTTAGTGTTGGTCTACTGTGATTGTGAGATGGGGTAAGGTGGAGGAATTATGGGTGCTTGGAGGGAGAGGACGGGAGAATAACTTGGGGATATATCCCCGAGATGGCTCGTTTCCAGATAAGCTGTGGAGGTGGCCCCAGTTATTAAGATTCAATTGTGTTTTGTGTCACCTTTCCTCCACCAAGACTTTATGGACATTCTCACAATTCTGGACAGTGATAAGTGTCGTGATTTTGCAGTGTTCAATATTCTATCGATGGCTGAGTGATTGAATTGATCAGCTGATCTTAAGACTGCCTACTGTGTTTTAGTGTGGCTTTGGCGTTGAGTTGCGACCTTCATCGCCCGACAAGTATGAACTTTCATCTTGTCGCAACCAGCATGTAGCTCTCATTTCTATTGTTAATTGAAGAGTGAAATTTAGAGTGATTTCTTTTGTTGATGCAATATGCAGTTCTCATTTTGTTAGCATCGCCTATGATTCTTTTTTGACTTGTTTAATTAATACTGAGAGATATATATACACATCTTGATTAAATTTAGTCAGTACTTGTTCAATAGCTGACATGAATACCATATGCCTTATAAATTGTTAATAATTATTGGAAAATCGAGGAATTTAGTGCAATCTATTGTCATTTACTTAATCTTGTTGAATTTTGGAGGATTCTTTATTGATAATTAATTATGGACTGATAATATTTACAAACATGGAGGGTTTAAAGGGAGAAATACTAATGCCAATGTATATTAATTAAGTGAGACACATATTATGCTGAATATTTTTGCTGGTATTTTGATAACTAATAATTATTTAGTGAATAACCGTATTTTTGAATAAACTTGTACTTAATGATTATATAATATGGGGTATATATTTTGTTGGTCGACCCTAACTTTCTCTTGGGTTGCAATATGAATTTTGGGTAGAAGTTAAAACCCATTTTTGTGAATCGTTGTTTTTTTGATAAGGTGGTTGAACCCAACTAATGGGACAACCCAGGGTTTCCCATGAACCCAACTGCTTCACCAACCCAATCTTGCCCATTTCCTAAGTGGTTGGTTATTGTATTGCTTTACTTGGTTTAAAAAAAAAAAAACCCACAAAATATCTCTGATGAGAGAAGGAACATTTGAGTTTGGTAAAGATATCCTGGTGTTATACCAATAAAAATCTTCCCAGTTCCTTCTAGTTGCTGATGGTAATTATTTGTAATTTTGATTCACTGTTCACCGAAACAAGCATCACTTTATGACATATTGATTATTAATTTTATTTTCTTGCTATGTAATACTAAATAATTTACTCTATATCTATCAGCAATATTTCTTGTCTCACTCTTGTAATTATGCCATGTTACTCACTTATGAATTCTGTTGAATTCCAAACATCACTCTTGAAATTATTTTTTTTCTGAGTGATAAAAATGTATTTTCTTCTCAAAATTATTTTTGAGTGATATTTCTTGAAAACTGTTACCTCAATCAATAAACTTTTCAATATTCAGTTCAATTCTAACCACTGAATAATGGTTTTTTGTAAATTCCATGGGGGGTTAAACAGTGGGGGTTCATCCAGTGAAAACCAGTGGACCTGTGATGCCTCGATAAGTTTTCTAGGCATTAATCAGTTCTTGGTGGACGTGTCTTGGTCCCCAAGTTCAAGCAATTTTTGTGGTCATTTTCCCACAGAGGATGTGGCATTTTTTAAGTGTTGCCCCCCCCCAAAAATTTCTGGTACCCCTCCCCCCCCAGAAATTCCTCGAACTTCCTCCGAACTTATCCGCAGAACTTCTCCCGCCAAGAACTTTTCGCGCTAAGGTTTTTTCGCGCAAAGGATTTTTTGCGCAAAGGGTCCCTGTAGCAAAGTGCCCTGTCTCGCAAAATCCTGTCTCTGGAAAATCCTGTCTCTGGAAAATCCTGTCTCTGGAAACAGTCTCTGAAACAGCCTCCGAAACAGCCTCCGAACCAGCCTCCGAACCAGCCTACCTGCAATGCAAGACTTATATAGGACTACTGCGGAGAAATACTTCTCCTTGGCAAGCAAGGGGAAATCGGTGCTAAGGCCTTAGTATTGCACTTGGAGTGAGAAGTTTTACCATTGTCCTATCACAAACTCTCTCTCCCTCCAACACCTCACCCCAGTATCTCCTTCCCCTCCATGTGTTCCAATGAACGATTCCTCTGATGTCTCCAACCCAGAAGTTGAGGGGAAAATTCTGGGTGCTGGCTGTTGTCTCAAAACCAGGGAATGGTGTTTTGTGGAGCGGCCGTTTCTGCAGGGGCAGTGACGCATCAGTGGGCGGTTGTTGAATTCGCCTGGCTACCCCTCCACTCCCTGGAAGAAGCCCTCCCCTCAAATGCTGTCTCGCCTTGCATAGGCAAGCCCTCTCTTCTGCTCGTGGTCTGCTCGGAGTCACATGTCTCGTGAGGCATGGCAAATTTTGTGAAATATTCTGCTGGTATTTTAGCTGGTAATGTTTCCTCTGGGATCATGAATTACTATCATTGTTTTCTGTAATACTTCTGATTTTTGAATACTCTACTTTGAATAGATATCGTACGGTAATAACTCGTAAATTATTTTTGGCTACCTTTTTCTTGTGAGCTGTTTTTCTTGTTTGTGGAGTCTTTCCCTGATTCCAGCATGGGACCGACGGTTGGAGTATTTCCCTTGTCTGGACTTACGTGAAAAATCAAGCAGATTTTCGACGTAACGTCACAATACAATGCTGAACGTCGCGCCGAATGTAAGAATACGATCGCCGTTCAGCTAGAGGATGTCGCTATCGAATACTTACATCGATCGAAACGTATCTCACTCCCGACGACGGAAGGACCTTCGAGACAGGGGCAGGGGGAAGGCGAAAGAAGCCATGAGGTGTCCGTAGGCAGAAGGCCTCCGCAACGGTCAAAATAAGTCGATATCAAACCGTATTAGCCGGATTCCTACTCGACCGCTTTCAATGAGGTTTCTTGTAGGAAATTGCCGAAAAAAATAACATCGGCGTAAGGGAGGGATGAAAATAGGGGGGGAAGAGACGAAGTAAGAGGACAGGGGATAAAAATTATCCTTTTTTCGGGAGATGAGGATAACACGTGCATAGATATGGGGTGGGGATGGGAACCGTTTGAAATGAGAGCGCGAATTGGAGGGGAGAGAGAAGAGGTGAAATTTGCAGGACGATATGTGTGGCGTGGGGCGGGGGGGAGTGGAAGGGGGAACACTGACGAGGGGAGAGGGAGGACACACAAGAGAGGATTCGGAAGTTATTTCGCGGAGCAGAAGGAATATATTTTCATTTGGCTGGCTCGAAAATCGAGTTTAAAATAAAATAAAAAAACGATGGAAAAAGGCAATTCATTTATTCTTTGCTCAGTGTTGAATTATGTTACTTAGTGAACGAGCTTCTCTTTCATTATAAAAATTAATTATAAGTACTACTCATTCTCCGACCCAGCCGCGGCCCCGCTCTTACCTTCCTCCTCCACTACGCCCAATATATATATTTCCTCTTCCAGCCACTAGCTTTTCTCCACCACTTCCTTCCCCCAACCTTACGCCACACATAGAGACACCACAGCACGCAATAAAGTACTCACCTCGTCAAGAAACCTGCTCGCGAAAAGTAAAGCCAAAGACACAAACTTTCAAGATACGGTCATATCGGTGTCCAATGCGTACCTTCAAGTTTCGAATGAAATAAGGTAGTGATTTTTTCATACTGTTTTACTGCCCTTCACCGATATCGACGCAACACCGTTATTTTCAAGAGATAAGATATTTATCATAGCTTCGAAAAGGCAACTTTATGATAACCTCGAAAGGTTATCTTAACTTTTGAAAACATTTCACTCCAAACAATTGAAGTATTCCAAAAAGTAAGCCTGTCCACAATTAAAATTATACGTATCCACAGCTCGTCATTCCTCCCGATGGTAGCTAGTGATTACAACACATGCGTCAAAATATATAAAAACAATATTCATTAACTTATTAAAGTTTAATTTTCGCAGAAACTTGGACCAATTATATACATTTTTCAGCTAGAGCTTCGATACCTCTTCAATTTTACAGCTGACATAGAAGTCAGAGCAACGAAGAACTAAACTGAGACGGTAACCATGTTGCGATAAATGGATTCTTGTAATGGAGGAAATCTCAGCGGTTTTCAGCCATTTTTCTAGGCCCTTACCAAGGGTACGCCGATGTAAGGCAAGGAAAAACCGATAACAGGGAATTGAGAAAGAAAAAAATATTACATGTTCCTTTTTAAATCAAAAGTTGTGATTTCACCAAAGGTAACTACGGATAGGAAAAACGAAGAGGTCAAAACATACATAGGGAAGAATTCTTCGCCTATTATTGGCGTAAGGTAATTAGACAATCAATATTTCGAATGTTGGACCTGCAATCTTAATTGAGGGTGGTGAGAAGCCGATAGGTACAAGTGATTTCTTATTGTAAAGTCATTTCTTATCATAATCAGAGTTAGGTACAAATATTAGGTAAAGAAAACAAGCGTGATCTACTAGATTTTTAATATGTAGTGATTTTGAGTTTTCACTCTATGTCAGCACAGAACAGAGACTCACTAACATCTGACTACCAAGATTTGTCCATTTATTTTATCAATTTCTGTACCTAATTCTGCTCGGAAAGAAAATGACTTGGCTTCTCACCCCATCAATTGAGACTGACAGCAACAATAAAAAAGGAATCATACTGGAACTAAGAAAATTGAGCTTCCAGAATACATTTCGACTACGTAGGAGACCATGAAACATACACAAAAAGATCCCTACAGAGATAAATCCTCAGATCTTCACATGGAAACAAATTATTGTTAACGCTCCAATGGTCTACTAACTATGCAACACATCCTTCCTTGACGGCCCGTCGCCACTTTCATCTGACCCTAACAACAACTTTAGTTCTATCATCGCAACCGCAAACCCCGCCTTATTTCGACACAACACTTGGACGATCAACTGGATTCTCGACCGCCCAATTCCGTCAGCTAGGGAAAATTGTGGCATACGAGCTGATGGCACGGCTGGCACGCACCACCGAAGCTGAACCAGCCCAGAGCGGTACAGACCATCTGCCGGTTAGTTTAGTGGACGCGCAAGGCCTGGGGCCCGAATCAAACGCACGGCCGGACTCCGGCAGCGGCACACATTTCTTTCCCCCTCTCTTTTTTTCATTTAATTTTACCACCGAACCTTTGTTGAGCGACAGATCGGTCCTTTTATTTCTGTTTTTATTTAACGATCCCGAAATGGCTGGGGTTAATCCGGCACCCGAGTCCGCTGTGAATTTCAATTGCTTTCAATTAAGTCACACGAGCAGAAAAGGATTTGTCACGTTTGCGATGAACTTATACAGAACTGCAAGCGGGCCGGAGCACGCTCCGTGCATCCGAATAAATTTTTATGAACCTCATAAGTTTTCAAAAGACTCCATCCGATAGAATTAACTTTATAAATACATGCGGCAGAGCAATGCTGAAATTTTGAACGCAACACAATGATGATGAGCTGACTTTCCGCAAAGTCTGTGCGAAATAATTGACCTTGATTTCGACGAATTACCATCCTAAAGATGGATATTTTTATTGCATCAAAGTTATACATATAAATTTCGTTCCGTTATTGTCATCCAGCGCATTAAAAATTTAAAAAACACGCGGCGAATTGGAGGAAATAATGATATTTTTTGCCTCTTCCTTTAGCCGCTCATCTTCGGTCGTAGGTTTCTCTTATAAGTATTGGGAAACTATGGGGAAACCTAATTTTATAATGAATTCAGGAGGCTTGCAGTTACGGAAAATATAAAAAAGGAGTTGGAAAAGCAATGTGCGCGTAACTATTTAAAACGCAACCTCAAGCAGACGAGAAAAAATGGTAGTCAAGGAGAAGATGGGTAGTACTTCGCGGGAATGCAAGTATTACCCACAACGGCTAGCCTGGCTACTTCTAAAGAATACCAAGATTGCCCAAACCTCTGCCAACTGTCTCGGAGCAACATACCTACTTCACCAAGTGTTTCCCGTTGGACCTGTCGACGACAAAGACGCAACATCTCACGGATATCATCCATCAGGGAACACGAACGGATGGGACAAGCATTACAAATAGCAGAATGACTACTATTTATAACATATCCGAGGAGATTCAGAGATGAAAAAAAAATCGCGAAATTAAATTCATCACGAACGCTATGGAGGGATCTGAATTACATGTTATACATTCGCGCGAATCTATGGCCACTGTTAAACCATCAGGAGGGTGAGGAATGGAGAGAGAGAGAGATGAAGGTGGCATTACGGAGGACTCGTTAATGAGCCAAAGGGGTGGCAATGTGTGCGCTGGGCGGGATTAGGGGCATGCAGTGGTGGTGGTGGTGGCGATATAGTAAGCGTAGGGGAGGGGTGGTGAAATAGAGCCGAGGGAGGGGGTATTAAGTTGGTACACGCAAACGCACATGCCGCAGCACACGCCGCCGTTGGAGAGAAGGATGCAGGGAGCACACGGTGGCATTCGGTGGTTTCTCAATGGTGGTGGTCTCAATGTCAGGCGAGTGATTTAGTAGACACAAAAATGACCACGAAATTTGAGAAAAAAGTCGAGATCAGCCATCAGCTACCATACCTGATGATAGCATAAGATGCAGAAACCCGAGTTGTACTATTGAAAATAAAGTGTGGAATAGAACAAAGTATTTTTATTTTATTTTCAGATCAAACTTTCTCCTCGAACTGACAGTTGAATAGCAAATTTTTCTAACCTCATGCATAGTTCCCTTGTGTCCTTACCATACATTCAGAGTTAAATATTTTTTTTAACTTTAGTCAATATTCTGCAAAAGTGTGGAGGAGGGACTAGAAGGGTAGGGCGTGAGACGTGAGAGCAAAAAGGGAAGGAGTTGGAAGAGGCTATCTCCGACGACAGAGGCGAATGGAAATGAAGCACAAATGAATGCGATGAGTGAAAAAATGTGAGGGAGAGGAATGGAATGGCGAGAAATGAAAGAATATCAATTTTCGGGGAGCGGGAAAGACGCGAAATCGGCAGAACACACGTTGGAACCATCACCTTCTAACACACGTGCGACTCGACGGCCGATCCAAGGTGACTTCGCAGAAGAGGCCCAATTCCATCCCATACAAGGACTATTTCTGTCGCCAGTTCGGTCTACTTTTAATCGGCTAGCAAAACTTTACGGAGCGCGGTGATGAGAGCAATGCGACCCAATTTTTCTACATTTTCCAGAAAAATTTTTGTAATTGCGGGATATAGCCTTAAAGTGTTATTAATTTTATAAATAACATCATCATGAGAGTAAATTTCGGTTGACACGATATGCCTTATTTCCCCGTGAAACTCGGATCAATTTGTGAGTCAGCGACGCCAGTGGCGATTTCTGCATAACCATTTGAATGTGCTAAGGGCGACAACACATTATCAGGCCGACTTGAGGATCCTCCATAGTAATATTCGCGGGCCGATCTCTTAGCGCCTGCTCCCTCGTGGAAAAACGTATCAAACGTAATGTTTTTACACAGGGCGGATATGCCTTTTCACGGGAGGAATTGTGCACGAGTCGCCTTCCGCTGCTGTCACGGAGTGAGGGACGCGGGTGGTGAGAGAGTGGGGGGGGGGAGGAGGGGAAACACCTCAGCCAATGAGGATATTGCTCGTTTCGCGAATCTACTGCGGCCACGCCTCGTCTCATTGGCGCACTCTAGATGGGATGGAATCAAAAGAAACCCAAGCGATCATACAACAGCATCCTTCATCCGAGTCCTCCGAGCGTTGACGACAGAATACTGATGAATCCTCAATAGGCATTCTATCTGCTTCTATTACGTCAAGGACTTATCGTTTCCCATTTCCGTGCTCGGTTTTAAAGCATTTATCTTTCGTTTTACTTCAGACATTATGTGCTACTTTGGTTACACATGCACTACTTTAGTTATACTAATATGCAATAGAAACCACGCGGAAAAATAAGCTATCGAATGTTTAACACTTGGTGAAATAATAAGTTACTAAGCATTTCAAACACAATTAGAGATCAGCTAGAAAAGAACTCCACTCCAAAATTAATTTTTAGAATAATAATCTTAACACCACCTGAACTTAATACAAACACGTACAAAATCACATCATTTTCAGCCATTCTCATTAAGAATAATTTAGATTGACATCTATCGCTAAGTTCAACAAAAAAACGTTCTCCTCGGTCTCATATTTGATTTGGTAGATTTCTTAATGCCATGATTATTTCCCATAACATACGTTCACATTGTTTTCCGACCATACTTAAACTTCGAGACGTATCAGAACTCTGCAAGGAAATATGACAGAAAAGACTGAGCCCTGGCCCTGAACTCTTAAGAAGCTGGCGGCATCATCAAGAGAACTTAATATTTGTTCCATTACTCTGGAAGAATCGGGAAAATAAGTAGTTTCCTGCACTCTGATTTTAAGAATAAGCCGTGATTTATTACAACTCGAGACGAATGGGCATCGAGAACTTCTGTGGCCACGTCCCACCGATGCAAAATTACTCATGGAAGCCCTTCTTCGAAGGAATCAGCGCCCCACCGACTCTGTGACATTTCTCCGCCCGCCCATCTGCCAATCCGCGCGCCGCGGAAGGGACGGTGACTTCGTGCTCGTGGGGCGTGCAAACCCGTGCTTTATTGCAAAGATTACTTCGCACAAGGGGAGGTGGGAGGATGTTGCTAGCGGTGGAGACAGAGGGAAAGAAGACCTGCGGTGGAAGGGGCCGAAGCAAGGAACTTGTGGAGGGCACGCGGTCGTAAGGCAATTGTTTCGCTGTTCCTTGAGTCGCGAATTAAGGGAGGTTGGGGCAAGGAAAAAAGATTACGGGAAGGCGGAGGATTACAATGAGGAATTGAAGCTATTAAGAATAAGATTCTAAACAGGCGTCACGTAAATAATTTGGTTACAAAAATTAGTAGACATTTTTTTCGCAAGCCGTATAAGGCTCCTTCCTCGTCGCAAAGCCATGAAATGTATATATAAAACGATGAAAATACTTATGATTACTTCTAAGTCAACACAAAGTGACGCGTTGCTTTCGTATATAATTGAATTCTATAATGCTTCTAGTCTTTAAGTGGTAAGCCAGGTAGCACTAAAAATTAGAAAGTCCTAGAACAGAACCGTTTGACGAATTCATGCCAGTTAACCATGAACTAGCAGGTACGTACACTGCAGGAATCTAATTATGAAAAGTCATCATGATTTCACCACCACTAGTTTTTGAGTGGTGGAACAGTGATCCCATATCAGATTATAAACACCCTCCATAACGGAGTACTCACGGCAGGTAATTCAGCCAGATCTTTGAATTACGGATATCCGGATTTAATAGATTTTCTACCCCTAACCTGCCTCAAATCTAAAAAAAATACATAAGTACTACTCTATTTCAACAATTACGAAATACTCCTCCGTACTGAAGTCGACATCAACAGCTATACCTACACCTCTTTCCAAATGCAACCAGTCTTTTACTACTCCCCGCGGTAGTGCATGAGGTTATGTGGGCAAGCCACAAAAAAAAAAGACATGACAAGAGACAAGGAGAAGAAGCACCTGACAAAGCGACCGGCACGTGGTTGTGTCGGGAGGAAAGGAACACCTCCGAGGCAAAGAGAGCGAGGCAATAAACAATTCACGGGGCAGAAAAATGCGTCTCCGCGACGCTCCGACCGCGACGGATTCCAGGTACGGCGGCTCCGGAATGGCTTTATCAAATGCGCGCGCCGGGGCGAAGGGATCAAGTTACCCTTTTCGCACTCTGGCCGCATTCCTCATCGCATCGCGGGGTCAATTGGAGGGGGAAGGAAGAGAGGAGGGTATAACGCCGCCCGCCACGAAACCTATGAAATGCCATCTCAAAGGCGAGGCTCACTGAAACAATTACGCGAGCGAAAAAAAAAATTGATGTGATGCCACCGCCGGCAGACAACTCGGTTTGCCGTCATCGCATCAGGTGAATGCATATTCAGATGAGCGGCTAATGCATTCCGCGCCACATTTAATGACTATATATAAGTTGCCTCTTGACCTGAAAGCGTTTTATGACGTAATTAGCAATTTTATAACGTGTTTACTTTCGCGACTCTGTGCGCGCTCGCCTGCGGAGCAGATATTTGACCCAGAATTGGGGATTACGCGTCAACTCATTGTGACGAGGAAGAAAATAGAGTCACACACCTATTAAGGGGATGAATTAAGCCAATTAACAAAATCACTTCTATGACAAGGCCGATCATCAGCCCGGAGTTGATTTGAAAAATTTACGACAACAAAATTTCATAGACTTAGTTACAAAGGGTGATTTTCTGACAAAATTGGCATGGAGTCCTGTTTGTTGATGAAAAGCTAGGTCCGCTGCATTAGGCACAGGAACAAAGAAAAATGAGACTGTAAGCATGATGACTAAGTCTATGAAATTTTGTTGTCGTAAATTTTTCAAATCAACTCCGGGCTCATGATCGGCCTTGTCAAACGTATATAACGTGTATAATATATAAATAACATTTATTAATTCATTCATTTGTTTTCCTTTTTACTTTTCGGGGGAATCCTTGCACGGCTGGAAGGACAGGCGCGGCTGAAATTATGTCTCCCGTCCCCTCCTTGATGTATCCATAACGAAAAAGGGGGTGACGAAGACCGAGACCTGCAGGGCTATTCAGTAACTGTTTACGCGGTCGCGAAGACGAAAGATTTCGTGACGGGATCGCGAAAATCACATTGTTGCTATTCTGTAAGCCATTTCGAACATTCCGCCGCGTAAGTTTCGTGCTTCAGTTTACGCGACGAGAGTTGTCAACGAAAACTCAGTTTCCGCCGCGTAAACAGCAGACCGCGGTAGACGACGGGGCCACATGCTGTTAATATATGTCATGTATTTGCTTTTCCATGTAAACAGCGGTGTTCATTGTAGTTGTGGACGTAATTTCATATCGTGCAAGTAATATTTTTGCATATTTAAGTGTTAATTTCGTGAATTTTAAATTATTCTTGTCTTGTATATGCTTCTCATATTCTCTTTTCGGAATACATACCTATTGGAGTTGGAGGTGTTGTTATCTGTCATTGAGGAAATGTTTAATATTTTTCATATTTATCGTTATAGCCCGCTTAATTGCACATCTCAATAGTGCTCTATTTATTTTCAACCGTTTATCAAAGTGAATACCTGAGTTGAAAATGTGTCGTCGCATCTTGTTTTTATGCCGTGTTTACAAGACATTTTCCCGTCGTCCGTTTCCCTCTGAGTGTAGATGATGTATGAGCGTAGATATTTTAAATTCTTTGTTCTACTTTTCCCCGGGACGGTTACAAAAGTAGGAAGATATTTGCTGGTTAAGAGGAAACGTCTGTGTTCCATTCATGAATTTGCTGCTGCGAGTCACCTTTGTGGTTTTAGTCAGTGCTTTCCCACTTCGGAATGCAGTGTTACTCTATGAATACTAGTGTATATGCAAAAGGAGTATGTAGCGGGATTCAAGAACTTAGGATAAAGTACAAATGCTACTTTTAATATCCACTGAGAAGGTAAACAACTCGTAGTATGATCATAATATTATTTTATTTCTTCTGGTTTGAAAGGGCTCATGTTCAACATCAATGCTAAAATAACATGAATGAATACTGCGCTCTACAGTCTGTATATACGGTTGTATAATATTTTTTGGATGATCAAGTTGGAGGGACATAACTAGCGGAAAGACAGCTCCTCTGCTGATCAATATTTTTACTCAGGCTGGCGATGTATAAATATTCACAATTATTGCCGTATAGTGGATGTATATTTTTTTCTACGTTGTGATGGCTATTGTTTTAACTAATCAAATACAAGATATTGACACTGAAAGGATATAACTTATAGGTGAATCGATATTGTGTGTTTATGTTAGCTCCTTTTCGCAAATGAAATGTGCAGCAGCTGTGGCTAGAGGTTACCATGTCTAAACTGTGGATAGGTAGATGCTTGTATGACAGATAGACGTTTGTAGGCATGTTATTTATGTACATAGCATAGTGGGTACAACTTAAATTATTTTATCAAGTAGTCATTATTGAGTATACTACTGTTTTCAGTGTAATCTGTCTTGCAACAAAAGATGACTGTAAGTATTTCTTGACATAAGAGATTTGTTTTGTTCAAAATGGTTAGTATATACATTGGGGACATATGTCGTTTTTGTGATATCTATCATACAGGATGTTTCCTTTCTATTATGCCTATGATTCCATGGCATGACAATGATTATTATGGAAGGGAGAGCGAGAGTATTTATTCAATGGCCATTAGTGTGATGGTCCCTATTAAAGAATTGAGGCAAGTCAATCATCTTATTTGTATTGATTGCGGATAGTGGTGAGAGGATATTGTCTGAGAGACAGATACCCATTTGTGCCTGCTGCAGTATCATGATGGTATAAAGGAATTGACTCCCACATTCTAGCCACTGAGAACCATAGATGAGGGATTTATGCTTTTATGTGAAATGACTCATAGTAAACCAATGAAATAAGACAGCCAATTACTTCATAATGTGCTACAGATATGTTTTGTTCCATATAACATTTTGAGACCATTTATTGTTTCTGAGATTACAATTTTAATGTTCTCATAAGGTCAGGTGAGGCTAACCTATTTTCATTTGCATGTGTATCGTTAATTTATTTAATGATGGAATCTGATTGAAAATTAATGGTGTGAGAGCCCTAGAAATACTTAGGAGGAGGAGAGAGATGAAAGAGACAAGTCTTGTGTGAGGGAACTAATGGATGTATATGACCCTTTTGTATTAACATAAGAGGTATTTCAGGGAAAATATTGGATAAAGATTTAGCTTGGAGACTAATAAATATTTTATATCCCCCACATGATTCCAGCTCAAAGAGCTCTTGTAGTACCAATGAATTTGTAGGTATAGTACTAAACCACATCAACCACTATCCCTATAATAAGTTAGTGAAAATTGTACATGGAATACCTACCTAAATCTAGATATTTTGTGCACTGCATTTTTATGGGCATGACAGTTACTGGTAGTGACAATAATTTGGGACTTAGCCATCCCTCTGTCAGCAGAGAAGTTGAGGGGGTTACAGAAGCATAGAATTCTCCTCCCATATTGACCAAAGATATATAAGTCCCATCAATAGAAAATGAACTGATTGTGAGTAGAGAATTATAAAATTAAGCGTGAATTGCCCATGAATTTTTGTAACAAATTGTGATGAGCCCATTGCTGTTTACATAGGATTTTCCAACAAATTTATACTGTTATAGGATAATCAAACCAACATTATAATTTATTTTAATAATTTGCCATGGATTAGACGTTGATTCTGAAAATTATTCACTTGAGTGTTTTTAAATCATCATTACCTTATATGCCAGTCCTTTTCAAATTAATTGGTGATAATTGAGGTATTCCTACAAATAGGCCTAACACAGTTAATAGGTATTTATGCATTCACAATAAAGGATCCAGTTCCTTTCGTTAAATTTCCTGTATTATAACATGGCATGGTGTAAGTAACCGATTAATGGAGATGTTGCTCCAGATGTTCATGAACTTTACCTAGATTGTTTCCATTAGTATGGGATCAGAATCGTAGCATTCCAAAAAATTTGGTGATAATGCCACTCTTCTATTCATATTACAAACTTTTACCAATTTACAGCTCCCTACCCCCTTTAATTAAATTATTCATATTCGCTATATCATGAAACCCATTCTACATCCACAGCTTATGTCTCTTGTAACTACTCTCATCCCATATGCTATGTAAATCCACTCAGAAGCATATTAATAACATGCTTGTGAGCACAAGCTCTTAATCAATTTGAAATGTGATGGTAACTGATACCACCTCCAGAACTATGGTTGAATTTCGTTATTCTTTATAGTTACTAAATAATTACAGGTAAGCTCAAAGGAAATAAAGTAAGAGAGTATCATTTCTAAGTCATTCCTATTTTATTTAACAGTAATTTGCAAGCATAATTTTTTCCAGATTATCAGTTATGTCGATTCATATATGGAATCAATCAGTCATGCATGGGGAAATGAAAGGTACTTGGGAGAGTGGATATCAATGTTCGTTGTTTGGAATAAATTTGGGAAAATAATCATCTGGTACATAATTTAGCATACATTTTATGATATTAATAATACGTAGGAAGAAATGACCTTAATTTTTTTAAAGTAAGCTCCTTGCATTGAAAAGAAAGAATAATTTTTTTATCATATCTGTATGCTTAAGCACCGAATATATTAAAAACGGTGTAATGAATGATAGGAGGCTTAGGTTACCCACACCACCTCTGGCCCCAGACTGGAATACTATATGGCAGGACAAGTACCCCTGAAACTTAATAAACTGAAACCCATGTGCGGGTTATGAAGTCTATTGAGAGGTGCATGGGGTTTCTTAACTCTAGGTTCAGATTATTGCTGAGACATTGAGTGCTGGAGTGTACACCAATAAAATCAGGATTGATAGTCAATTCTTTTGTTGTACTTCATAATATGTGTGTAGGGGCTGGTTTTCCCTTCCCAGACGAGGCTGATTATTATGGAGATGCCAGCTCTTGCAGAGTCCCTAATTAATGGAAGAGGCATATTAAACAAGGCCAGAACTATTAGACAAGCCATTATTAACATGTTACCTAATGCATTGGTAAATTACCAATTGATACACTACCATTGCTTTTGTTGGTGGTCAAACTACGGTTTTCCACCTTAAAATTAATCATGGGATCCCTCGTAGAAGGGATACCCTGTAGTTGCCACCAACCTCATCAAAATCGTCTAAAATGATAAAAGAAATATTACCAATAGGTCATATTTCATCCATTATTTTTTCATGCATTTTTCTGTTCCTTGAATAAGACATATAATTTCATCTACCAGGTAGAACCTTCCCTTACCAATTATCACTGTTTGGGTCTATAACTTTCTTGATTGTGAGGTATTTCAGGGTAAAAGTAGAACAGTCATCACTATAGCTAAGTTTATATCAATTGCCACCCATTCAGGGAGTACTTTCTTTTTCTTAGGAACCGCAGTAAAAAGTGATATTTTTAGGTGTGCTGATGACTTTAGATGCTGCAAATTTGCTACCTATTTGATATTATAGCGTGATTGATTTTTAAACATCCAAAATTATGAGGTAGAAACTCCTTCACTTGACTTTATACTTAAGTTAAAAATTCCCAAGGTATCTTTTACATTGAAACTACTTCAAAATAAATAAGATTTGGATTTATTCAATAAAAATATGAACTTAATGTCAATTCTATTCTAAAAAGTTAGGTGTACTTATATACGTTAGCGAAAAATGTTGAGGTGCATTTCATCAGTACCATAACTCTTAAATGTTAATGCAAGGATACAAATTGTGAACATTGAAGTCAGGGCTGCAACGTAATGATAGGCAGTCCAGTGTAAATAGATTCTGATTTTTATCTATTTTGAGGGGTTTAGTTCTTCACCTTATTTTCCGTCTTCTTAGCACCCTGTTACCAGCTCTTATCCCGTTAAGTTATCCTTTCTTATCTACAGTCTTCCAATAATTAAGCACACTATTCTTAGGACATCGCTGGCGATTGACAATAATTTTCAAAACATTTTACCACACTTCTGAGTTTACACTGTTTACATGACTATTTTCATTGCCTATAGCTAACTATTTAGCCAATTCTGCGAGAAACGATATGACAAAACTGACTACTTCATTTCAAATACTTGCATTATCATTAAAAGAGGTCTCTGGCATAAGCAAATGCATAATAACGCGAAATTCCTCTCATTTACAAGTTTTTTTTATCCCAATTACTCACTGTAATCTTTGGTATCTAATCGCATACATATTTCCTACGTACTCACCTTCAACATTAATATACACGTTGAGCTCTCACTTATATTTAAAAGTGTACAACATACTTCTCACTGATCAACGTTATAATTCATAATAGCCTTGCACTTACCAGCCGAATCTCGCTCTATTTTTGTTTGTCTAGAACAATTGCATGCCGATTTTCTCTGATTGGCTCGCAGTGACGTATTGCAGGAAAACTTGGGGTATCTTCGACTTCCCCCACTTCCGCGGAGGGGAAGGCACGAAAACGTTTTCGTGGAGCCTACTGAATAGCAAATTACGCGTCTTCGAATGTTTACGCGGCGTAACCACGTAAACGGAATCTTTCGTCTTCGCGACCGCGTAAAGAGTTACTGAATAGCCCTGCTGGGCTGGAGTGGGGTTGGTCAAACGAAATGCGAGTCCCGACGAATATCGACACGGGATTTACATTTCGAAGGGGGAAGTCCCGTACAAAGTGGTCGCCTGGTGACAACGGCGGCGGTGAAAGCAGCGTGAAAGATAGGCATTGATTTACAGGAACAGTAGATTTGCTAGGAGGAGGGGATGGGGTGGGGGGTCTGCGACGAAAAAAAAAATGCATAGCCAAACTCGAAAATGACGTCGGCAAGGGAATGTCCCGTTCCCGAAAACGAGTGTTTTCCCTGGACATCCATCCTTGCACGTCATTTTGACGCGAACAAATGGAGTTTGAAATACGATTCTGAGGGAGGAAAGCAAAGAAAAAGTTGGTGCAGCGTTACGAACCAAACAGCGAGAACACACTAAAGTAGGGGCAAAAATTGCCAAAAAAAACTCTGTCTATAAAACATGTTATCGTTTTATTGAGAAAGTAACGCCTTATTTTCACTGACTTATAGCCTTTCCTTCATAATTTTAGATATCTCCCTGTGTATTTTCCCCTAAGTCCTTCACAAACTCTTAAAGAAATAATTAATGTAATAGTCTCTCCGTTGTTTTCGAGAATAAAAATGGGGCAAGGTTCCATTTTCGGCTCTGTTCGTATGCTCTGCAATGATAAAGAGCCTCACCTCTTCTTCTTTGCTATCGAATTGTTATTTAATTCACCATGTCTTTAGTTATTCTACATGTAAATTCAATTTATACTTCCTCAATAGCCACATAAGAAAATTCTCTCAAGAGAAAATACTTAAGTAGGGTATTCAGGGCACTTAGAAGCCCCGAATTTAATGCAATATCGATCGTGATAATACAACTTAAACAAGGGCCGTTGTGAGATTCTTCCTTTTTAGGAAATTTCCGAATTATCCGATGACCAATGTTAACTGGTTTCGCGAGGCAAAGCTTCTTGGCTACAAAACGGAACGGAGGAAAAACCAACTTTAAGAAACACGATTTATAATTGTATTCACCCGTCGAAGGATCATTTTATCCCAGACAGTTGAAGTGTAAGACCAGTGTTTTTTCTAGTAATAGGTGATTTTAAATAAACGTTTGATGGATATAAATAAAAAATACCGGCGATGAGAACCGAAATATTTCGCATATACTCTCCACTTCTAATATTATTTTAGTACAAAAAGACAGTACAAAAATAAATATAGCAAGTAAATTTAAACAAAGGGAGGAGTAAATGAGTTTGGAGGGAAAAGCGGGAGAAAAAAAGATACTAAATCACCTACCGTCATCAAAGTTACGTAGGTGTCGCGCCGAAAAAAGTATTTTAACCCCGAGGAAAATATTCATTAAAACATTTTCGCCAGTTTCCTCGTTTTTCAGGCGGAGTGTCGACTCCCTTTTTAACAGAAAAAAGGCCGGATTTTTTTATATTATTTTCCTTCGAAAGTCCCTGCCCTTAATGCCAACCCAATCCAGAGCCAAAGGTGGCGCCTGTACACCTCCCCCACAACCTATCTCTTACTTCCCCAACTTCCTCCGACTCCGTCGCTCCCGGATATATTACATCCTTTCATCACCTGACCTGAAACGCTGCCAAGGTATGGGAGCAAACGAGAGAAAAATACGAAGCAAGAAATAGATAAATATCCCCGATAATATTGCAAAAGTTCATTCGCGTCCCTCCGCCAGTCGCTACGTACATTAATTCTAAATCACCTACCACTGCACACACGTTCAAGGCATGTATCCGTGCCCAAATAGGGAAGGCAATAAAATCGATTCCGAAAACTTTTTCGTACGTTTCAAAACATAAATCATGAGATACAAGGTTGGAGACAGGGTCCCACAAATGCTCTCTTTCCTATTTCATTCTTCCAGGGACAAAACGACTACGAGGAGATTAGTGGGACAGCAGGAAATTAACTTAAAACGCGCGATTTTATCATATTAGCAATATATACTTCAACATATGAGGGATAATTTTACTGGTACACCTTCAATAAATACCACTAAACGACAAAATATTAGGAAAAGATGACAAAACCTTCAATTTATATTTGCTTGGAATTTTAATAAAAAATAGCAACACTCCACTAAGGTGAAAATAAAATACAATACAGTCTTTCCAGAAGGAAAAATAACAATATAAGTAATTATTGGACTAATTCTATCTCACATTATTAAGGTTTCTTTTCAAGACGTTTTCCACGATAAAATAAAAAAGAATTGTTTCGGAGCGTTATTTAGAAAATTAAAGATAGTATGTTTCAAAACAGGATAAAGAGTATAGCCAAACTTATGAGAAATGAATGGAAATAATATGCAAGATATATCACCAAGATAATCGACCAAATGTTTTCGTCATTTTCAACATGCAACAGTAGCATTTATTTGCCAATTATAAAATAATATTTCACTGACCGCCTTACCTACCAAATATTCATTAAAGGAATTTCATCCTAACGCCCGTTAATGAAATTCGAGGGCCAAAAAAAAATTAAAAATAAAAATCTCTCGCAATATAAAACAAAACAGACTGAAATGAGTACTGAAGTTCTCTCAAACTTTCTCTTTAAAATAAAACCATCAGTAGGTATAATATTCTTCTCGCTGATAAAGGTACAAGATAAAGAAGACCTTGCAAGAGGCACAGAAAACCGCAACGTATTGAAGACACTCCATACGATCTCAGCGCTAGCAGTACGGCGGAGACAATACCAATATACGTGGTGTGATTGTCGAGTGATAACTTTTGCTGCCCGGCTTATTCGCGAAACGCGATCGCTAAGTGGAAAGGCAATGTGTGTGACCACATGTCGACTCGCCGTTAACTGAAAGCTTCCTTTTCCGTCTGCTTGCAAAAATTTAATATAATATAATAAATTTATTTCAACCATAATTTTAGACAATTACAAAGTATTACAGGTATTTGATTGGAATATAGGTGCCCCATTGGTAAAAAGAACCGAATTGGGGTCACCAAGTCCGAGCCACCTTCTCAAAAATAGAGTTCAGTTGCACAGGAGAATCCCATTTGCTGTTTTCATCGATATGAATACCCATACATTTTATATGGCTTACTGTTTCAATCGACAAACCAAAGTGGGAAAGTAATTGATTGATTGGGTGATTGACACAAATTAGTAGCAAAAACTGTGATATTTGTGGGTATATGGAATATTGGACGTAAAAGTAAAAAAATATTCATCGGGAGGAAAAATCTGAAAAGTTGAAAAATTCGATTAGTTTTCGAGATATATCGACTTGGATTAACATGGCAGCCTTATGGGACTACGACTTTTTCGCTTTAATTTCGTACTTTTAAACGTCCTAGGATTATGATATTCAATGGACATGGTTAAGATTTTTTGGTTGATTTTTTGGTGTGGTTGTCATAGCGACGAATTGATATTTACTATTTTTTATTACTGTTTGAATGCTCTCAATGCTTTTCTTATGGGAAAACTTTAGGAATTTTTTTGACCAACTTGCAATAATCGCACGATAAATTCCTTTGCCAAAAAGGTAGAAAATTCTTTGGTTAATTTTTTGGCTATCTTGGAATTTTCGTACGTCGAAACGATTCCGAGGAATAAACGATTTCGATTTTACATTGTCGTGATGGGCGAATTTTCAAACACGGATTTCAGCCTTGAGACATGTGCCATATGAAAATTTGGAATCTTCTAGAAAAACCGTAGAGGGTACTTTGTACCCTCACGTTTACGGTTACTTTCGCCGTAACCCTCTTGGTTAATTCATAATTAAATTCCGAAAAATATCCTGCACGCGAAAAATCATTGTCGCCATTTTTTTGTGAAGCATACAATCATGAATATCATAGCAACCGTTCCAGCTAGATGAATGAAATTTTTAGGGTAATACTTTTATCAAAATTGTCAACTTTTGCAATGATGACCATTTCGCTCGATCGATTCATGTGCGAGTTATAAGGATACCAATCTCCTTGGTTACGCTTAAATCGCTAATAACTTTTTTCAAAATCAAGTTACGAATATGAAAGTCATATATAATACTACTGTTAATGTCATTTCTCCGACAAAAGTTAAATCAAGCGGATCGAGCGATTAGAGTCGAAGTTATGATCGATAAAAGGTTGCATTCGATTGAGCCATTTTTCAGACCTATTTACATAGTTACGGGGATAAAAATTATAACATTATGTAAGGGAAGAAATGAATTATGCGTACACATAAATTATTTAGATGAGTATTGTTTCCTAACGAAGATATATCAATATGAATTTATATCTTTTTGCAATAGGCCCCCGTAAGAAATACACGCATCGCGTCTATCTACGTCATCAATATAAGAACATAGGCTAAATTTTGAAAGCGGGGATAGTAGAGAAGGCAGGGATAACGGAGTGACCATAGAATGGAAGGGATATCAATAGGATTGCGAATTTATCAATACAGGTGTCAGTATAGTCGAAAGTACGATTCGATTAGTATAGCAAATACGCAAATTGCCATAACTTGATTAGTGTATACGTTGGACCAATGAAATTTAGTGGATGGGTACATCTTGGTATTCCTCACAATGCGCAATGGAAATATGTTTTGTACATAGTCTCATCTCGATATATATTGAATCTACTTTTTTTTAATATATCGAATAGCTATAACATATAGGATTTTACATCTAAGGACATAGTTGACCAGGAATTTTAAAGAAGATACCCATAGACTGGATGTTAAACCAATAGCGTTGCGGATTTTACAGTACAGATGTCAGTATGATCGAAAAATCGATACGATTCTTATAGCAAATACATAAATTGTAAAAACTCGATTAGTAAATACGTTGGACCAATGAAATTTGATGAATGGTTACATCTTGGTATTCTTCACAATGCCCAATGGAAATATGTTTTGTATTTGGTCTCACGTTCGATATATATCGAATATGATTTTTCTTCATATATATCGATTTGCTATAACACGTAGGATTTACAACCACGGGCATTGCTGACCAGGATTTATATAGAAGATACTCATAGACTGGAATATGAACCAAAAGCATTGCGGATTTTACAGTACAGATGGCACTATTATCGAAAGATCGATTCGATTAAAATAGCAAATACGCAAATTGGACTAACTTAAATAGTATATCCGTTGGACCAATGAAATTTGGTGAATGGGTACATCTTGGTATTCCTCACAATTCCCAAAGGAAATATGTTTTGTATGTAGTCTCACGTTCGATATATATCGAATATGATTTTTCTTCATATATATCGAATTGCTGTAACATATTGGATTTCACATCCAAGGGCATAGTTGACCAGGAATTATGTAGTAGATGACCATAGACCGGGAATAAAATCAATATCGTTGCGGATTTTACTGTACAGATGTTAGTATAATCGAAAGGTCCATTCGATAATTATAGCAAATACGCAAATTGGCAAAACTTTATTACTATATAAGTTGGACCAATGAAATTTTGTGAATGGGTTCATCGTGCCATTCCTAACAATGCCCAATAGAAATATGTTTTGTATGCAGCCTCACATTCGATATATATCGAATCTTCGTTTTCACTAATTAATATCGAATTCCTATCACATTTAGAATTCTACATCGACGAGCATTGTTGACCAGGAATTATATAGTAGATGACCAATGACTGGAATTAAAATCTATAGCATTGCCGATTTTACAGTACTGATGTCAGTATGATCGAAAAATTGAATCGATTATTGTAGCAAACACGAAAATTGGCATAACTTGATTAGTATACCTGTTAGGCGGATAAAATTTTGTGAATGAGTGCATCTTTGTATTCCTCACAATGAACAATGGAAATATGTTTTGTATGTAGTCTCACATTCGATATATATCGAACTGCGTTTTCACAAATTATATCGAATTGCTATTACATTTAGAATTGTACATCTACGGGCTTTGTCGGCCAGGAATTATAGTGTAGATGACCAATGACTGGAATTAAATCTATAGCATTGCGGGTATAGATTTGTTGGCAATTATTGGGGACAATAATTGAATGGAAAGAAATCAATAGTATATGTCTGTAGTAGATGTCTGTTTAGTTGAAATACCGTTACCATTATCAAGGCCATTTTGCAAATTGTAATATCTTGAAAACTATTTCTTTAAAACTAATGAAATTTGGGGAATGGTTACATTTTAGTATTTTTCATATTGCATGATGGATATATATTTTGTGAGTGGTATATCTTTATATATTTATCTAACGAATCTGCGTTTCATTTTCAATATTCGCCTATCACAACGCTTATGGACTTTAAGAGTTGAATCATAACCACCAAATCGCCACTATCTTGAAATCTCAGTTCAATTATTTCTCAATGCTATACTTAACCTATCCATAGAATGAATTATCCGTCAAATGAAATCCTATTGAACATTCAAAATGTTTTATGATTGAACAATCAAGATCCTTTCCCATTCAAAAAAACGGCGGGAAAATTTGTGAATATTTGAAAGACTTATGGACACAATACTCGACAACACCTGACACAACAATGTTCCCACCCCCCTAATAACCCGCTTGAAGAATTCAAGCACCCATCCACTCGTTACCACAAGACAAATAATTAACATCAATGCAGTTTGTACATCTATAATATATCTAACTGCCAGATTCATCAGTTGTATAGAAGAATGAAGGCGCTGTGTCAACAGCAAAACACAGATTTGCTTCACTGAAGCTGGAGATATTCAAACAAAAAAAAATCCAGTTATAATAACCATGTCATCATACATACATTTATCTTATAGAACGCATAATTATGTACATAAAATATACAATACACCTTTTACTGTCAACTTTTTAAGCCACCTTTCTTAGTAGAAACTCAACTTCCTCACACCTCATAAGCCATTTTTTAATAGCGGATGCAAATCCCCATCTTTTTTCCGAGTTCACTACATTACTCGGCAACATACTAAACAATTTAGGCCCTAAGTAATTGTATGACTGTCGATAAATTTCAGTCTTCGGCCTAGGTATGTGGAAGTTTCTCCAAGATCTGATCTCATAAGTTTGTGGTCTGGTCTTTTCACCACTACGGTTAAAGAAAACTCTAAGGACTTTGTAAATGAATAAATGCCTTAGTGGGAGGATATCTAATTTTTTGAAAAGAGGTAATGAGTGGCTTTGCCTATACGATCGCGTTATAACCCTGATAACCCTTTTTTGCGCCACTATCAATGGTTTAATATTGATAAAATAGGCTCCACCCCAGCAGGCTATTCTGTATTGCAATCTTGAATTAACGAGAGCATAATATACCATTTTTAATACCGATTCAGGGCATTTGTATCTGAGGAAGTAGAATTTTCTTACAATGGAAATCATTTCTGATTTTAATTTATTTATGTGGGACTTCCATTTACAATTTTGGTCAAAGTAAGTATATGCCTAAATATTTTATGTGACTAACCTGTTCGATCAAAATACATTTATCACAGAAAGTGACATTATCTTTTATACAATTTGCACATTAATAGTATAGTTTACTTTTGTTCGAGAGAGATTTAATCAGGCTAAACATAACATATTTCGTTTTTTCACTCAACAACATATAATTAGCCAAAAACCACATATTGAGTGTTAAAAGATCACTTTGTATGAGTTCATATAGATCATCAACAGTATTAGCAGCATAACTTAGTGCAGTGTCATCTGCGAATGACGTTAATTGACCTTTAAACCTGCCAGCACATAAATTGTTTACATATATTAAAAACAGTATGGGTCCCAACAAAGAACCCTGTGGCACACCACAGGTGAGTCGAATCTTTTCACTGTAGCAATTTTGGAGACGCACACATTGATCTCGATCACAAAGATAACTTTGAAACCAATCATATGCGGTTCCACGTATACCCGCTTCCCACAATCGTTTCATTAGTATGTTGTGATTAATGGAGTCGAAGGCTTCGGTAATGTCTACAAATAAGCCAGCAACTCTACAGTTCTTACTCAGTCCGTCGTTCAGCTCTGAACAGAATTTTAATAATGCATCCTCTGTACTCTTACCACTCATAAATCCAAATTGGTTTTTATTGAAAAAACTATGCTGATTTAGAAATTTAAGAAGTCTGACTTTAACAACTTCTTCTATTATTTTAGCAAATACAGATAATAGGGATGTTGGTCTGTAATTATTTACGTTCATTTTATCACCTTTTTTAAAAATTGGTATCACTATTGCAGTTTTTAACTGTTTAGGAAATATTCCAGTATACATACTTAGGTTAGCAATATGGTCAAGGACCTCCGAAATATTTGTATTTACTGCTTTAATAACATACGCAGAAATATTATCAACACCTGTAGATTTTTTAGACTTTAGTTTCTTAATAATGCTGCTTATTTCTTTCGCATCAGTAGGAACAAAAAACAGTGAGTCAGTTAAATTGTAGGTTGGGAATATTTCTTTGTATTTATTCGTATTACATTCAAAATAATTGTTCTGGGTCAATGCTTGAATTACTTTACCATAATGTGAACTAAATTCGTTTACAATTTCCTGGCACTCAGTGATAACGGTACCATCCCTGGCTCTAATTTTTACACAATTCTCATTTCCTTGCTTTCCTCCCGTGAGTGAATCTAAAATCCGCCATTGAGCAGCTGTATTATTGACGTTACTATCAAAAAGGTCCCTGTAATACTTCTCTTTGCACTTTTTAATATCATATTCTAACCCTTGTTTGTACGATACGTAGTACCTATTTAGCTTTTCATTTTCAGGGTGATTCTTCATTTTTTTATACAGGAAATTACGCCTAGAAATTCTGCCGCACAAAGCGTAAGTCATCCACGGCTTTTTTATCTCTCCCGATCTGTTACTGCCTAAGACGTATTCAGCTTTTTCAACGCAGCATTTTAAATAATTTATAAATATATCGTAGGCTTCATTGACATTTTGCTGTGAATAAACATCATTCCAGTCGCATCTTCGCAAACTATTATTTAGATGGTTGAAGTTTATCCGGCAATGGCTTCGATGACCTCGTTCGTAAATGTTAATGGGTACATTAATATTTAAAGTACATGATACAGCATGATGGTCTGTTAAACCCCAATCGCCCGCTCTTCCCTCATACTTATAGTTATCTCTACTTCTGCAAAAAATATGATCTATACATGTACTACCCATTTTACTAATTCTAGTTGGGACTCGAATAAGCTGGTCCAGTCCATGACTAGCCATAAGGGCTAGATATTCAAAGGAAATATCGCTGGGTTGTAATATACATAAATTAATATCACCAATTACAATTAAATTCCTCTCTCGAGAGATGGTTAGTACATTCTCCAATTCACTCAAAAAATGTTCAACATGGTTAAAATGAAGTCTATATACACCAATAATGCTTATCCGAGAAGAATCATTTATCACTACTGATATTTAAACCATATCAGCAGTTTTTAATTCACCCAGATCAATAGAAGAACACTCATAAGTGTCTGCTACATATACAATAACTCCTCCAGCCCTGTAGTTGTTATTACACACATCAAAACTTCGATAGCCAGTTATTTGATACATAGATACTTCAGTGTCATTGACCCAAATTTCTGTCAAAACTATTACAGCGGGTTTTATATCGATATTAACTAGATGAAATACAAATTTATCAATATTAGCTCTGAAACTTCTTATATTTTGGTGCAAGACCAAGAACTTGCCACCATTAAATCCACTATTATTAACAGGACTTTGCATTTTTGAGCTTACTTATTAGCTTATTAATTATTTTTTATTAATTATGTATTACTTATTCCTTATTAATTATAGCTTTCTGATGTCATCCATGCATAAAACCAGTTTCGCAGGATGTTTTTCTGCCTTTCTCAGATATATTTTACCTACACGTATCCACAAGAAGCCGTAATTTTTTGTCTTCTTTGCCTCCCTCGCTGCACTGAAGAGTCTTCTCCGGCCGGGGCAAAGTGACTCATTGATGTATATCGGTGAGTCTGTCGGTGGAGTTCCTTCCAGAGTTAGATGTCTGGTGGAGAAGTTCCTCTTGACTCTCCGCTTAAGAAGTATGTCCTCTTTAGTGCGTCGAGAAACAAACTTCACGTGAATTCCTCCTGGTTTGTCATTAGACATAGACTTATACCTATAGCAAAAATCAATGGCTTCGTCTTTTATCTCCACTCCTAGCTCAGCTCCAATTTTACACGCGACTTGGGTTAGGTTTTCATGATCACTACAGGGGACACAATGTATTTCCACGCTATTTTCTAGAGCACGTTGTTCTATGCCCGCAGAGCTGAGCCCGTCCGTGACCCTAATCTTGTGGCAATAGGTTACTGGTCTCCGAGGCACTTTTATCCCCGCGTACAGCCAAATTTAATAGCCACTCGTTGCTCCAGCCGTATGGTGGTGCGGTGACTGAATTTTACCATGCAGATTGCGGTGAGTACCGAGGAAATATATCAATACGCGACGCAATGAATCCTGGTATTTCCTCAGCTCTTAAAATGCTGACTTAAAATTTGAATACATTACGGCTGTCACCTTGGCCTTCACGAAGAAATAAAGAAATTTCGATTCCGCGAGGAAGAATACATCATTTGGCTAAAATTCCTTACAAAGCGCTTGTACAATTCTAGTGACGAAGAACAAGAAAATACGATGAACACCAAGGCAATGAAGCAAAGCGCTTCAATAGGAAAATATATGTTACAAAGGCTGAACATTTCGATCGAGCTGTCACGAAAGTAATCTAACTTATGCGACTTTATAGAGTAGAATTAAATGGTGGCTTTCACTGTAGCGGTAATAAAAAATTCTCAAAAGGTTAAATTCCGAAAGAGATTTAAATACAGGCAGACGCTGGATGAGGTACTGGTGAGGGTATGCCGACCTCAACGATGGAAGAATGTTAGATAACAATGGAAAAGAAGAAGGCAAGCTTTTACAATGGTAATATAGACAAACCTTGATAAGACTGAATAAGAATTGATAAGATATAATACAATGTATAATACTCCCAAAAAGAGAGATAGAGTAATTCTAAACTATGTCTTTAAACCCAAATATCACGAAATAATTGAAATTTGAACGAGTAAACGCATTCATGAACAGAGATGAACACGAAAATAAGAGTTTAAGAGCAAACAAAACCCTTACAACTCAAATAAAAACCTACCACTCCAATACACTTAAAAGCAGGATATAATCCTAAAAATCCAAAATTGCGCCAAGTTATCTGCATACCACTTGATTTATATCCGCAAGAAATCGTGGCATTCAAAGATTAAAAATTTGAAATCAAATGACAAATAACTTCGGCTGGCATTTTTATTGAGAAAGACATTTTTTTTCAGAACCAACGGCTGAAACATAAAGTTGATTACTGAGCAAAAAACTGAAATGCGGAGTTCCGCGTGGGCGAGGATATATTTTCAACTTTTACCACGAACATATCTCAAGAGGTATGGGGAAGAGATGGGCGGAGAGATGAACGGAAGGTTGGACTAAAACAAAAGTGGAAATGACAGAGAGAGAGAGGAATAAACAAAAAAGAAGGTTAAAGAGCATGAGAGAATGGAAAATACGAGATGAACGTATGTGTATATATATATATATATATTACTTATGAAAGACACCACAGGTGATATGAATATAAATAAATGCCATGATAGGCCACAAAAAACACAGACACAAATAAAAGAGGACTCACACGTTAGTTTCTTTCAAATTTTCGACCTCTTAGGGTCTTCGATATATACATCCCGCTATCATTTTGCCTTCCTTACACTCTGCAACGTTTTGGCGTCCACCAGAAATAGTTATATATATTGCTATATTATCGTGTATGTTGAACAACCGAGTGATTTCCTACCTCGTGTACTATTTTGTTTTACGAAAATTATATATTTGCAGGAGATAAACGTGCATCTTGAATCCATACAGACAGGTTACATTTTGGCATCATTTCATATCCAATCATTATGGCGTCCGGAGTATATTTTTTACATTTGATCATCATTTTGAAATCCATTTTGTATATTTACCACCACCGCGGTACCTTTTTGGCTTCCTGCGCTGTTGCCAAATATGTCTATCTTAGAAACCTCGCTCTTGTCTGTTAATTTCGCCTTTATACTTATATTTTTGCATGCGAAGAGCAAGAATTCACAATGTTGATATAATATAACGTAGAAGAGCTCACATAATAAACACAAAATTACTTAAAATTCCAGTTCAAGATTTCTGAGTTTTCCATTGCCGCCATTTTGACGTCCACTTCCTACGAGGGGAAGGGAGCGAGGGAGCATCTGCGTTCCCTAGTTCACTTACCCTTCGTTCCCTTGCGCCCTCAACCGATTGGATCCACCCTTGCTGTCGTCACATCCGTAAGTTGACGATCGAAAAGTGCACGAAGGGTGAATAATTGCGAATTGGAAAACGGCCATAGACCTTCTGGTACGGAAATATCAAGGGAAAAATAGAATTTTAGCTAATAATGTAGCTGTTTTCAGACAACAAGCTGAGAAAACCGTATCATTTACTTTAAGTCCACTCGATACGGCCCTCAAAATTACAGAAAAGGGGGGTAATTAGGTCCTCAGAAATTCCTGAAAAGGGATTTTACGTAAGTCTGTGTTAGTATTGTGGATTACTAATTATTGACCAACTCAACAATAATTCCATTTGAACGATTGAATAAGGAAATCTGAGGAAATTGCGAGAGGAACCCCAGATAATGAGTGAAGAGTGAATACGTGAGGCTAAAATGAGTGCAGTGTCGATTGAACGTCAATTTAAATGGAATTATTATATAAATGAGTGTACTTATGCAAAGTTCTTTCAAAAGATTCCATGATTTCTCACGATAATTTAAGGCTAGATCAATTTCTCCAGATGTTGTCCCCCCTTCTGTCAGATTATCCTTCAGCAATGCTACGTTAGTCTCCAGAGGTTTTCCCTTCCTTTCCTTCTTTGTTTTGTTGCAACCTCTTTCCCATTCTCTGACCATTTCATACCTCTCTCTTGGATGGAAATTATATAGTGGAAGTGTTTCGTCATTTCCCCTCTAGGAAAGTAATGGAGTCAAATCTTCGGTTTTGGAATGCTTGGAGGAGTATTTTTAATAAGGAATAGTTTTAAATTCGGATTTGTTCGTTTTCACTTGGTCTCCGATATATTATTACCTGTGTTCATACTGTGTGTTGAATATCAATTTTTGGAAAGTCATCGGTGTAAGTGAAAGCTATTACGAAAGAAAATTTTGATAGCATCCTTCTGACAGGTCGTACGATTATACCCCGAGAAAAATAATGGCTTCACCATCTTGAACGATACGTATTCGCTAGCATAGAGGCTAGAAAAAACTCCATCTCCCATTTACAAGGTTCAAGTGTATATCAAAAAAGGTATGTTGCGGCTCGTTGATGTCCCGTTCTTATATTAATCCATTGGAGTCGCGAGGAAGTACCTCCTATAAAACGGCCTTAAATATCATATTACATTTAAATGAAAGCAAATTTCACAAATCGCTCATTTTGCTGGCTGATTCCAATAATTTCATGTGCACGGATAGCTATTCCAATGGGTACGTTAGTTGGCATATCAGCGTCGACGGCATTTTACCACGTTTGCTCCTTTCGTAAAGATGGACTTTATCGTATCCTGGGCGTTGGGAAATATCCCAGACGTATCCAAAGAACGTTTTTGTGGCGACAATATTTAAAGCGATTCTATTCACGTGTAAATGATGATTCTGATTCTATCTTATGAAAGTGCTTTCGTATTTTAGCGTGGTGCCTTTGATTTTGTTTTGCGATATTGCCTTCATGGTTATCCATTCAGTAGGACGAGTTAAAATAATTCTTTTATATGAGAAAACAACTTTTTATTCATATTCCGCTATAGATAGAGTGAATTAACGCCTTTCATAAGCTGTATTTTACTCATTTTATTTACTTTTTACTGGCTCCAGCTGTAATTTGCTACTCCTATAGGGGTCTTGCTAGTAATTATTTAATACTTTCGACAGTATCCAGCGCTTTTTAAAATTACTCTTTTATTACATTAAACGACTTTTTGACTTTACTACGTATTTTCCTAAAAATTAATTTGCCACATGTATCGTTTTATATCAATGGTTATATCAGATATAACCATTTAAGAAGGCAGGAAGCAGACGGCCTCCTATTTAAGAAAAAAAGAAAGTAACGAAACGCCAAAAATGTTATGCATTGTTCAGGATATAAGGTGCTTCGGGGTAACTGGGCATGGGTTGATTATTTGCGTAATTATGGTAATTTTAAGTTTATCAGGTTGGCTCACCTACTTGTTCTTTTGATCCTTGAAAAAAATGCCTTACCTCATTTGCAGCTATTTTGTGATTTTGGGCTGCTGTGGAATTTTAGTGTGGAGATTTTTCATAGCAACAACCTGTTGTCTCTGTTAGATTTTCTGGATTTCTTTTTAATGTTGTGTGTAATTCCAAACTATTAACAACTTTAGGATAAACGTGAAGGTTGATTCTGTTCACGAATACGTTGTTCTCACCCTTATACTTTCTGTGGGTTTTGTAATAGGGGTGTTCCAGTTACCTCAAAAGTTTTTAATTGCTGGAGTAACTGGTGCTTCATGGACCAAGTTACTTCAATAGTTAATATGAATGAAAATGACATGGAGATACTTATTATATAAATTAACCTCACTAATCAATAGCTTAAATATTCCTTCGACGTAATCTTTTTGCTCAACTGTAGATAATGGCGGTAAGTACAAGGAAAACTCAGGAGGGCGCTGAACTAACCTACTCGATTGAAGGTCTTGAAAATTCTTTAAACGATGTAAAATCGGGAACAAAACTACTCGTGGGCAGCCTTGTTTTACCGAATTCCTAGGAGTACTGTACAACGACATGTCTCTGGAACCCTGGGAAATGAGACACATCTCAACGCCCAAGTAAGGGTGATGGGTTTTGACTTCCTATTTCTCTGCTGCTGAGGAAAAGGAATTTGTCAATGCAATAAACGTTATGAAAAAAATGGCTTTGGACGTCATTAGCAAAAATATTGAACAAATCGCGTTCACCTTATATATTGGCGAAAATCGTTGAGAAAGGAGAGGGAAAAGGGGTACAGATCATCAACTGCTTGTAAGAGCATTTGTTTCGGTAAGGAAGTGGCTGAGTGATATTTTTAAAATTTGTGCAAAACAGATTATTGTGTTGCAGTGACTTTTAAACCTTACCTGCGAAGGAAACGAAAATAACCTTCATTACACCCATGCCTCGTATAGCGCAAGGGATGCGTTCCTTGGGGTCTTTGCGCTGTACGAAATTGCGTTATATGAGAGCGTTTTAACAATGGGAGGATGGGGATGCGTTCCTGGTGGCATACGCGTTGGGTATTGAATTTCCTCTAAACCATATATATTCCTATTAACAGACTTAGAAAACCTTTTTCATAAAAACATTTATAATTTAAAATAGCTTTTAAGATAGTAGGCATGCATTCAAAGACTTTTGTTCGGGTAAAAAAAATCCGTACGAGCTTTAGAAATTCCCTCCTGTTGTTCGGATGGGCTAACCTCTGCTATCTCATGGGTTCATAACACATTGCCGGCAGTTGACAAATTTTCAAACCAACCTAGAAACAATTAATGCCTCATCAAGTCCCCTTTTTCGCTCATCCAAATACCAGGCTATTGCTAAGTTGAATACCATTTCATTGCTCGCGGAGTTTGTGAATGTAAAATCAGAGCTGGCTTTAATTTGAAGTCCCATTAGGCATTAGCAGCAACGTGAAATTGTCTTTAAATGCCTTGAAATCTGACCCAGTTGTCCTTCCCTGAAAATGAATGAACGAGATTGCATTTTTTCCGAAACAATGTCGTCTCGTCAGCACTAAAAACTAATTGAGGAAGAAAGAAGCCACTTTCAATCACAGCTTGGAGTTAATCAGAAAATGTTGCGGCGACTCCGCAATCAACACTCGCAGATTCACCTGATATCGCCGCACTGAAACTACCTACTTGCCGCGTAAAACACTGAAACCAGCCGGAGTTTTCACTAAATGTCTCGGAGCGATTACCAACCTTGCCTCTTCGTACTAATTCAAAATGAACTTTCCATATGTACTGAGCGCTTGGTTAAAGTGGGTGGGGCTGAGGTCACTGATGTTTTAACTTCGTCTTTTTTCAGAATAAGGCATCGGGAGTTTAACCTTCCGCGCAATATCGCTTTGACGCTCTCCATTTTCAAAGCAATTTACCTCTTTCAATTTATCTTCTAGGTTTATGGTTTTCCTTGATATCTTCTCGATTTTTCTACCCGAATTCCAATTTTTTTTGCCATTGTTCTCTTGGTTTTTACTCCATATGGCTCTATCAAAATCACCTTCTACTGCTGCACTGTATTCCTGAGACGCAGAGAGCCTACGACTGCTGGAAGGGAATGAAGCCATTGTGTTTGAGACTCACTAGTGGACCCCTCTATGTTTTGATGCTATTCATACGGAACGAGGGCACCGCTCCATTTCTCCCCCGTGAATACCGATGACCTTGAAGGCTTGAGCTTAGAACCTATACCTGGAAGTCAATCGCCCGATAACCTATGACGGAAAAAATTACGTCTCAATCCGTATTTCTCTCTAAAAACTCATTTCCACTAGCTCTTCGCTTAATTGATGATCTAAGTAAATTAACTATTGTTATTCTGCTAAGGTGACGAGATAAATTAGTTCGGTAGGCCGGCTAGGATTACAAAAGATGCATTTTAAATGCCATCGAAACTTCAATCGTAGAACCTGGTCAATAAGAATTTTTGAAACTGGAACTATTAGCAGGATTAAAGTGACAATTTTACCCTATTTTCCCCCAGTTCAACCTATTGTTTAACTTATCCCTTTATCTTATTTTGTATGAATATTTCAACAATGATTGTAATTAAAATCATGAGGTGTTAAAAATACATTATTTTTAAGTTTGGTGATAATACCTGATGGTGAATAGTGAGGTCTACTTGATATTATTTGCGTATGTTTCTTATGAATGTTGCAACTGACATTCTGCGGGAAAATGAAATAAATGAATCAAATTTGCCGTACGTGCGTAATAAAATTATTCTTTCCGAATTTTTCAGGCCCATGTAGAATTATACCTTTGGAATCATAAACCAATTAAAAACTAATTTAAGTTCCATCTTCGAGAGTACTTTCATTATTACGAGTGAAATGTTGCTAATTTGCTCTTTTTGTACACGACAAATTCATTAAATTCGCCAATAAATTGAATCCGCTATTAGTGAGATTAATAGTACCTTTGGGGTACCATGTTCTAGAAAAAACCAGCTTGATTTTCCAAATAATCCATTTTCTAATAATAAAATAAGATGCATCATCAAATGCGGATGAGATCCTCAGGGAATGAGGCTCTTATTTTTCAAAATATATTTCTATTTCCAGCTGAATAAATTTCGTTCTCTTATGTATATGATGCGTTAGTCTTGGCCAAAGGGTTGCGGAGCCGTGGGAAGAAATGTTTAACTATTCCAAAGAATGAGTTAGTAAAAGGACTAAGAACCAATGCCTCACGAAGAAAGCACTTCGGTTCACAGCCACCCCGGAATTACTTTGGCTTGTAGATCTACTACCACTGTAACAATGACAAAAGCGAATGTTTGTAATTCTCGTCAATTATTTTATATCGAAATACAAATGCTAACAGAGAAAATCTGACGTTAGTGACGAGATCATTATTCCTACAGAACAAGTATCCGGAGCAAAAATAACAGCGGGACAAGTTTCTATGATTAATGGATTGTAATTTCAAGTTTCGTGGGTTTTTCTACGTACGTTAAGGAACCAACAGCTCTTACAAGTGGTTACGTTGGAGCATAATTCCAGAATATTTGACAAAAATCGTCGAACACCCAAACCTGTAGAGTGGTAGATAAAACTGTAGATGCGCCATATGGAATTGCTACATAATCTGACCATGTTACTGACGCTGACATATAAATAAAATGAATCACTAATGTTTTTTAAGATCTACGTGTTAAATTTGTTCTCGTATCTCATTAATTTTTAAATTAATATTCACCCAATTTGCTTCTCACTCAAAACACATGAGTATTATGCGTAGGTACTTGTACAAAATGGACATGAATTACCCAATAAACCTCAAAACCATTGCATAAAATAAAATAAATATTTTGTACCAGTTTCGGGGAACCCCTTCCACGCACCCACATTTTCCCCTACGTCCTCCCGCTCTGCCCCCTTCCATCGAAATAAAAATAGATTTGAGATCCCGAGTCACTCCTCCTCTGCCACCTTCCCTCGCTTTTTGGCTTTTTTTCTATCGTCCTGCTTTCCTTTCGTCTGGGAAGCGCTCATATTTCACGTTCCCACGAATATAGCGTTTGTTTTTCGACGCATATGACTCACGGAAACCTCGAGCTCTCGAGTCTCTCCTCTACTGCCCCCTCCCTCTGCTCTTAGGCCTTCTTTTATTTTTCAATCGTCCTGCCTTCCCTTAGTCTGCGAACCGCTCATATTTCACGTTCCCACGAATATAGCGTTGCTTTTTCGATGCATACGACATACGGGAACCTCAAAATCATGAGTCACTCCTCCCCTGCCCACTTCCTTTGCTCTTTGACTTTCATTTATTTTTTCAAGCTTCCTGCCTTCCCTTCGTCTGAGAATCGCTCTTATTTTTCGTTCCCACGACTGCAGCGTTTGTTTTTCGATTCATACGACATGCGGGGACCTTCAGATCGTGAGTCTCTCCTTCCCTGCCTCCTCCCTCAGCCATTAGGCCTTCTTTTTTTTTATTGTAATCAAGAAAATATGCGAGTGGTTATATGATTAAGAACATAGGTATCCAATCATATTCTCAGGGGATAGTAAAATCAGTCGCGTTCGTTATTTCTCTTGATTTTCAGCGCAAAATATTAATACTGAAAAGACGGCTTTCCTCATACACTAATCTTTATTTATTTTACTCAAAACCCCCCAAAGAATTATTTAGGTGCCAATTAAAATACCGTGATAGCAGTAATGTTGTTATTGAAGTTACCACAGCGCAAGTCCTTTTAACTGACTTTGGACCAAGTAAAAACTGGAGCGGTAGCGCGGGATGACGCGCACTCGGCTTACGCGCAGTCAGCCGAGGGATCAGAACTCCTCGAAGAGGCTTGGGCAAGAGAAATTCATAGCAGAACCAGGCAGAGCGGTGTTGCCAAGCAGTGGACGCCACTTGCTGCTTAGACTGTACGGAGATATTCGGGGGCACGGAATTCACCGCGTTCAGCGCCGCTCGGCCCGGAATTATACCGAACTAATAATATATGAAATTTGCACATATTGCTAACAAATTGGCGTCCATACTAATTTTCGGAAATAGGGTCTACATGATGTAATTAGTCAATTCCAGCTGTTTTTACACGTTTGTAATCCGGCGTCCGGTATACGGCCGCCAAATTACACTCGGACGCCAGATTGAATGCAACTTGCTCATTAACGGGTGCCAAAATGATAGCGGGATTTATATATATATATATATATATACATCCCGCTATCATTTTGCCTTCCTTACACTCTGCAACGTTTTGGCGTCCACCAGAAATAGTTATATATATTGCTATATTATCGTGTATGTTGAACAACCGAGTGATTTCCTACCTCGTGTACTATTTTGTTTTACGAAAATTATATATTTGCAGGAGATAAACGTGCATCTTGAATCCATACAGACAGGTTACAATTTGGCATCATTTCATATCCAATCATTATGGCGTCCGGAGTATATTTTTTACATTTGATCATCATTTTGAAATCCATTTTGTATATTTACCACCACCGCGGTACCTTTTTGGCTTCCTGCGCTGTTGCCAAATATGTCTATCTTAGAAACCTCGCTCTTGCCTGTTATTTTTGTAGTATATAGCTGTTATTGCATCAAATGGGTGAATTAATTCCAATTAACAATTAACTACCGTTAACTAAACGTAATATCACTGTAAAAAAAGATTATAGTCATCATAGGAGTGAACTTTGTGAAACTAGGATTCTAAAAGTTAGCCAAAATTAGGCATTAAATGAGTTAATTAAACTCCATTTAGGAAGAAGCATATCTAAACCCTTGGTTTTTATAAAGCCGAGGACACGACGCACAGTGGGCTAAAATCGAAAAAAGCTGGCCAAAAATCGGCAGTCTTAAGTATTATAAAATTAAGGAAGGTTTTTGTCAACGGTGTGTTGTAAAGATGCAATCAAGCTTATATTGGATGATATATGCCACAATCTTGCTTAGGATGACAATATCAATTAAAAATAGGCAAAAGTGATGCGGGAAGCAAACTCGCCAGGGGCACCTTCTGGTACGGAAATATCAAGGGAAAAATAGAATTTTAGCTAATAATGTAGCTGTTTTCAGACAACAAGCTGAGAAAACCGTATCATTTACTTTAAGTACACTCGATACGGCCCTCAAAATTACAGAAAAGGGGGGTAATTAGGTCCTCAGAAATTCCTGAAAAGGGATTTTACGTAAGTCTGTGTTAGTATTGTGGATTACTAATTATTGACCAACTCAACAATAATTCCATTTGAACGATTGAATAAGGAAATCTGAGGAAATTGCGAGAGGAACCCCAGATAATGAGTGATGAGTGAATACGTGAGGCTAAAATGAGTGCATTGTCGATTGAACGTCAATTTAAATGAAATTATGATTTAAATGAGTGTACTTATGCAAAGTTTTTTCAAAAGATTCCATGATTTCTCACGATAATTTAAGGCTAGATCAATTTCTCCAGATGTTGTCCCCCCTTCTGTCAGATTATCCTTCAGCAATGCTACGTTAGTCTCCAGAGGTTTTCCCTTCCTTTCCTTCTTTGTTTTGTTGCAACCTCTTTCCCATTCTCTGACCATTTCATACCTCTCTCTTGGATGGAAATTATATAGTGGAAGTGTTTCGTCATTTCCCCTCTAGGAAAGTAATGGAGTCAAATCTTCGGTTTTGGAGGAGTATTTTTAATAAGGAATAGTTTTAAATTCGGATTTGTACGTTTTCACTTGGCCTCCGATATATTATTACATGTGTTCATACTGAGTGTTGAATATCAATTTTTGGAAAGTCATCGGTGTAAGTGAAAGCTATTACGAAAGAAAATTTTGATAGCATCCTTCTGACAGGTCGTACGATTATACCCCGAGAAAAATAATGGCTTCACCATCTTGAACGATACGTATTCGCTAGCATAGAGGCTAGAAAAAACTCCATCTCCCATTTACAAGGTTCAAGTGTATATCAAAAAAGATATGTTGCGGCTCGTTGATGTCCCGTTCTTATATTAATCCATTGGAGTCGCGAGGAAGTACCTCCTATAAAACGGCCTTAAATATCATATTACATTTAAATGAAAGCAAATTTCACAAATCGCTCATTTTGCTGGCGGATTCCAATAATTTCATGTGCACGGAAAGCTATTCCAATGGGTACGTTCGTTGGCATATCAGCGTCGACGGCATTTTACCACGTTTGCTCCTTTCGTAAAGATGGACTTTATCGTATCCTGGGCGTTGGGAAATGTCCCAGACGTACCCAAAGAACGTTTTTGTGGCGACAATATTTAAAGCGATTCTATTCACGTGTAAATGATGATTCTGATTCTATCTTATGAAAGTGCTTTCGTATTTTAGCGTGGTGCCTTTGATTTTGTTTTGCGATATTGCCTTCATGGTTATCCATTCAGTAGGACGAGTTAAAATAATTCTTTTATATGAGAAAACAACTTTTTATTCATATTCCGCTATAGATAGAGTGAATTAACGCCTTTCATAAGCTGTATTTTACTCATTTTATTTACTTTTTACTGGCTCCAGCTGTAATTTGCTACTCCTATAGGGGTCTTGCTAGTAATTATTTAATACTTTCGACAGTATCCAGCGCTTTTTAAAATTACTCTTTTATTACATTAAACGACTTTTTGACTTTACTACGTATTTTCCTAAAAATTAATTTGCCACATGTATCGTTTTATATCAATGGTTATATCAGATATAACCATTTAAGAAGGCAGGAAGCAGACGGCCTCCTATTTAAGAAAAAAAGAAAGTAACGAAACGCCAAAAATGTTATGCATTGTTCAGGATATAAGGTGCTTCGGGGTAACTGGGCATGGGTTGATTATTTGCGTAATTATGGTAATTTTAAGTTTATCAGGTTGGCTCACCTACTTGTTCTTTTGATCCTTGAAAAAAATGCCTTACCTCATTTGCAGCTATTTTGTGATTTTGGGCTGCTGTGGAATTTTAGTGTGGAGATTTTTCATAGCAACAACCTGTTGTCTCTGTTAGATTTTCTGGATTTCTTTTTAATGTTGTGTGTAATTCCAAACTATTAACAACTTTAGGATAAACGTGAAGGTTGATTCTGTTCACGAATACGTTGTTCTCACCCTTATACTTTCTGTGGGTTTTGTAATAGGGGTGTTCCAGTTACCTCAAAAGTTTTTAATTGCTGGAGTAACTGGTGCTTCATGGACCAAGTTACTTCAATAGTTAATATGAATGAAAATGACATGGAGATACTTATTATATAAATTAACCTCACTAATCAATAGCTTAAATATTCCTTCGACGTAATCTTTTTGCTCAACTGTAGATAATGGCGGTAAGTACAAGGAAAACTCAGGAGGGCGCTGAACTAACCTACTCGATTGAAGGTCTTGAAAATTCTTTAAACGATGTAAAATCGGGAACAAAACTACTCGTGGGCAGCCTTGTTTTACCGAATTCCTAGGAGTACTGTACAACGACATGTCTCTGGAACCCTGGGAAATGACACACATCTCAACGCCCAAGTAAGGGTGATGGGTTTTGACTTCCTATTTCTCTGCTGCTGAGGAAAAGGAATTTGTCAATGCAATAAACGTTATGAAAAAAATGGCTTTGGACGTCATTAGCAAAAATATTGAACAAATCGCGTTCACCTAATATATTGGCGAAAATCGTTGAGAAAGGAGAGGGAAAAGGGGTACAGATCATCAACTGCTTGTAAGAGCATTTCTTTCGGTAAGGAAGTGGCTGAGTGATATTTTTAAAATTTGTGCAAAACAGATTATTGTGTTGCAGTGACTTTTAAACCTTACCTGCGAAGGAAACGAAAATAACCTTCATTACACCCATGCCTCGTACAGCGCAAGGGATGCGTTCCTTGGGGTCTTTGCGCTGTACGAAATTGCGTTATATGAGAGCGTTTTAACAATGGGAGGATGGGGATGCGTTCCTGGTGGCATACGCGTTGGGTATTGAATTTCCTCTAAACCATATATATTCCTATTAACAGACTTAGAAAAACTTTTTCATAAAAACATTTATAATTTAAAATAGCTTTTAAGATAGTAGGCATGCATTCAAAGACTTTTGTTCGGGTAAAAAAAATCCGTACGAGCTTTAGAAATTCCCTCCTGTTGTTCGGGTGGGCTAACCTCTGCTATCTCATGGGTTCATAACACATTGCCGGCAGTTGACAAATTTTCAAACCAACCTAGAAACAATTAATGCTTCATCAAGGCCCCTTTTTCGCTCATCCAAATACCAGGCTATTGCTAAGTTGAATACCATTTCATTGCTCGCGGAGTTTGTGAATGTAAAATCAGAGCTGGCTTTAATTTGAAGTCCCATTAGGCATTAGCAGCAACGTGAAATTGTCTTTAAATGCCTTGAAATCTGACCTAGTTGTCCTTCCCTGAAAATGAATGAACGAGATTGCATTTTTTTCCGAAACAATATCGTCTCGTCAGCACTAAAAACTAATTGAGGAAGAAAGAAGCCACTTTCAATCACAGCTTGGAGTTAATCAGAAAATGTTGCGGCGACTCCGCAATCAACACTCGCAGATTCACCTGATATCGCCGCACTGAAAATACCTACTTGCCGCATAAAACACTGAAACCAGCCGGAGTTTTCACTAAATGTCTCGGAGCGATTACCAACCTTGCCTTTTCGTACTAATTCAAAATGAACTTTCCATATGTACTGAGCGCTTGGTTAAAGTGGGTGGGGCTGAGGTCACTGATGTTTTAACTTCGTCTTTTTTCAGAATAAGGCATCGGGAGTTTAACCTTCCGCGCAATATCGCTTTGACGCTCTCCATTTTCAAAGCAATTTACCTCTTTCAATTTATTTTCTAGTTTTATGGTTTTCCTTGATATCTTCTTGATTTTTCTGCCCGAATTCTAACTTTTTTGCCATTGTTCTCTTGGTTTTTACTCCGTAAGGCTCTATCAAAATCACCTTCTACTGCTGCACTGTATTCCTGAGACGCAGAGAGCCTACGACTGCTGGAAGGGAATGAAGCCATTGTGTTTGAGACTCACTAGCGGACCCCTCTATGTTTTGATGCTATTCATACGGAACGAGGGCACCGCTCCATTTCTCCCCCGTGAATACCGATGACCTTGAAGGCTTGAGCTTAGAACCTATACCTGGAAGTCAATCGCCCGATAACCTATGACGGAAAAAATTACGTCTCAATCCGTATTTCTTTTTAAAAACTCATTTCCACTAGCTCTTCGCTTAATTGATGATCTAAGTAAATTAACTATTGTTATTCTGCTAAGGTGACGAGATAAATTAGTTCGGTAGGCCGGCTAGGATTACAAAAGATGCATTTTAAATGCCATCGAAACTTTAATCGTAGAACCTGGTCAATAAGAATTTTTGAAACTGGAACTATTAGCAGGATTAAAGTGACAATTTTACCCTATTTTCCCCCAGTTCAACCTATTGTTTAACTTATCCCTTTATCTTATTTTGTATGAATATTTCAACAATGATTGTAATTAAAATCATGAGGTGTTAAAAATACATTATTTTTAAGTTTGGTGATAATACCTGATGGTGAATAGTGAGGTCTACTTGATATTATTTGCGTATGTTTCTTATGAATGTTGCAACTGACATTCTGCGGGAAAATGAAATAAATGAATCAAATTTGCCGTACGTGCGTAATAAAATTATTCTTTCCGAATTTTTCAGGCCCATGTAGAATTATACCTTTGGAATCTTAAACCAATTAAAAACTAATTTAAGTTCCATCTTCGAGAGTACTTTCATTATTACGAGTGAAATGTTGCTAATTTGCTCTTTTTGTACACGACAAATTCATTAAATTCGCCAATAAATTGAATCCGCTATTAGTGAGATTAATAGTACCTTTGGGGTACCATGTTCTAGAAAAAACCAGCTTGATTTTCCAAATAATCCATTTTCTAATAATAAAATAAGATGCATCATCAAATGCGGATGAGATCCTCAGGGAATGAGGCTCTTATTTTTCAAAATATATTTCTATTTCCAGCTGAATAAATTTCGTTCTCTTATGTATATGATGCGTTAGTCTTGGCCAAAGGGTTGCGGAGCCGTGGGAAGAAATGTTTAACTATTCCAAAGAATGAGTTAGTAAAACGACTAAGAACCAATGCCTCACGAAGAAAGCACTTCGGTTCACAGCCACCCCGGAATTACTTTGGCTTGTAGATCTACTACCATTGTAACAATGACAAAAGCGAATGTTTGTAATTCTCGCCAATTATTTTATATCGAAATACAAATGCTAACAGAGAAAATCTGACGTTAGTGACGAGATCATTATTCCTACAGAACAAGTATCCGGAGCAAAAATAACAGCGGGACAAGTTTCTATGATTAATGGATTGTAATTTCAAGTCTCGTGGGTTTTTCTACGTACGTTAAGGAACCAACAGCTCTTACAAGTGGTTACGTTGGAGCATAATTCCAGAATATTTGACAAAAATCGTCGAACACCCAAACCTGTAGAGTGGTAGATAAAACTGTAGATGCGCCATATGGAATTGCTACATAATCTGACCATGTTACTGACGCTGACATATAAATAAAATGAATCACTAATGTTTTTTAAGATCTACGTGTTAAATTTGTTCTCGTATCTCATTAATTTTTAAATTGATATTCACCCAATTTGCTTCTCACTCAAAACACATGAGTATTATGCGTAGGTACTTGTACAAAATGGACATGAATTACCCAATAAACCTCAAAACCATTGCATAAAATAAAATAAATATTTTGTACCAGTTTCGGGGAACCCCTTCCACGCACCCACATTTTCCCCTACGTCCTCCCGCTCTGCCCCCTTCCATCGAAATAAAAATAGATTTGAGATCCCGAGTCACTCCTCCTCTGCAACCTTCCCTCGCTTTTTGGCTTTATTTTTTTTTCTATCGTCCTGCTTTCCTTTCGTCTGGGAAGCGCTCATATTTCACGTTCCCACGAATATAGCGTTTGTTTTTCGACGCATATGACTCACGGAAACCTCGAGCTCTCGAGTCTCTCCTCTACTGCCCCCTCCCTCTGCTCTTAGGCCTTCTTTTATTTTTCAATCGTCCTGCCTTCCCTTAGTCTGCGAACCGCTCATATTTCACGTTCCCACGAATATAGCGTTGCTTTTTCGATGCATACGACATACGGGAACCTCAAAATCATGAGTCACTCCTCCACTGCCCCCTTCCTTTGCTCTTTGACTTTCATTTATTTTTTCAAGCTTCCTGCCTTCCCTTCGTCTGAGAATCGCTCTTATTTTTCGTTCCCACGACTGCAGCGTTTGTTTTTCGATTCATACGACATGCGGGGACCTTCAGATCGTGAGTCTCTCCTTCCCTGCCTCCTCCCTCAGCCATTAGGCCTTCTTTTTTTTTATTGTAATCAAGAAAATATGCGAGTGGTTATATGATTAAGAACATAGGTATCCAATCATATTCTCAGGGGATAGTAAAATCAGTCGCGTTCGTTATTTCTCTTGATTTTCAGCGCAAAATATTAATACTGAAAAGACGGCTTTCCTCATACACTAATCTTTATTTATTTTACTTAAATCCCCCTAAAGAATTATTTAGGTGCCAATTAAAATACCGTGATAGCAGTAATGTTGTTATTGAAGTTACCACAGCGCAAGTCCTTTTAACTGACTTTGGACCAAGTAAAAACTGGAGCGGTAGCGCGGGATGACGCGCACTCGGCTTACGCGCAGTCAGCCGAGGGATCAGAACTCCTCGAAGAGGCTTGGGCAAGAGAAATTCATAGCAGAACCAGGCAGAGCGGTGTTGCCAAGCAGTGGACGCCACTTGCTGCTTAGACTGTACGGAGATATTCGGGGGCACGGTATTCACCGCGGTCAGCGCCGCTCGGCCCGGAATTATACCGAACTAATAATATATGAAATTTGCACATATTGCTAACAAATTGGCGTCCATACTAATTTTCGGAAATAGGGTCTACATGATGTAATTAGTCAATTCCAGCTGTTTTTACACGTTTGTAATCCGGCGTCCGGTATACGGCCGCCAAATTACACTCGGACGCCAGATTGAATGCAACTTGCTCATTAACGGGTGCCAAAATGATAGCGGGATTTATATATATATATATATATAGGAAAGTACACGAGAAAAAGAGAGAGAGAGAGGGAAGTTCCATTGGAGGAGATAGAGTAGGAGGAGGATTGGAGCAGAAGTGATTGGTAAGAAACTTAAAAAATTCAACCGAATGCGTTTATGCGGCTGGAAAATAATTCGTCATCACTTCCGGAGCGTCCCATTGGCGGAGGGAGATGTTGGGTAGGGGGAGGGTACCAACGTAAGCCTGGCCGATATCGTAAGTGACGTAGAATCCGCGTCAAGTCTCCCGATCCGCTCGGAAAGGGAGACTGAAACACCCCCTGCTCCTGCGTCGTATCAGCGCTAAAAGCCTCGCCCCAATGTCACCTCACTTGCGGCAGCGGGAACCAAAACGACGTCACACGCGGTTTTCCCAGCATTCATACTTAGCCGTCGGGTTTTCGCGCACTTGAAAATTTTTCACTTTTCATTTATTTGCGAAAAATAGTTATCGTCATACGAAAATCTAAGACCGTGAAATGCGCACTCCAGGAGTAATAATCTTTCGATTGAGGCAATAAAAAAATAATAGGAAACCACCCTATTGGCAAAGGAAAATTTAGTAAAAGATACGGAGCTGTAAGCTTACCTTTCCTGGAGCACTAATAGGCGTGGCTATTAGCGAACAAGTTCCACCTTAGAAAAAGACAATTTCGAGATTGCTCCATAAATTTCGTTCGCAAAGCTTTCTTCTAACATCACCAGCAGAATGTAAATAACTCAAATCTGACCTGACGACGAAGGAGGGAGTCTAACCTCCACACTGTGCAGCATAAAAAAAACCCTCTCGAGAAGCGCTAGAGGAGGAAAATTGAGCATAGAATGTCCCCGCACACATGACGAAACGTTAGTGCTCTTAAGGAGGGTGAGAATAGTATCCGATGCAGAAACAAACGAACTGCAGCAGGGCGAGAGCGTCCACCGATGAATCGGCCGATAAAAAGGCCGAGGTGTGCGTGTGTGTGTGGGGAGGGAGGGAGAGAGGGAGAGAGAGGGGCGAGGTCACGGGTTGCACGCCTATCGTACGTCACGGCCCCACTCTCCCTCTCTTTCTCCCCCTCCCACCCTCCCAAGGCACGGCCTCGCCACGGGGGAACGCTCAAACACGCATCGAATCGGCACATCACCCGAGCCAAGCTTCCTCGGACAAATATTTCAAAAGAGGATCCTCTAAAATGTGTTGTCGCCCACCGCGCATTTAAATCTGTTTACAAAAGTCGCCACCCGCGTAGCTGACGGACAAATTGATCCGAATTTCACGGGGAAATAAGGTGAAATTAGGGGTTTCAACCGAAATTTACATTCATGATGATGTGCTTTATCAAATTAACATCTCGTCAATGCAGTGGCGTAAGTAGGAATATGCTTTGGGAGGAGGGAAGGGATGACCTTGGTGGCCACCCTTTTTTTATTTCTCTAAGACTTTGCGGGGGGGGGGGGGATCCCTCATCCCCCCCATAGTTACGCCACTGCGTCAATGATATTCCTAGATTCAATTAAAATATTTGGCAGCAAAATATTGAAAAAAGAGGATGGAATCGTACTCGTCACCGCACAAGCAGACATTTTTGGGAACTGACGAAAATGCGACCGAAGCATAGAAAAAAAACCCTCTGTGGAATGGAGTCGGGCTTCCTCTCTACAGTCCCCTTGCCCGAAACCATCACCTGAGCGATGCTTTTTCACCCCGGGGTAAACATTTACACGGGTGATTCTCAGCCACTATGCACGGGACAAAACTTGAAATGGCGAAACCCGAGATCGCGAGATGGGATTGACTGACTCACTTCAACGATTAGCGTAAGTTTTCTTATAGTTACTTTCCATTCGAAATTTTATTTCCATAAAATTTAATGCTCTCGGCGGAAAATTATCAGGGTTTGAATGGATTCTATTTATTTTAAGTTTAATTATAATTATAATTAAGTAATTTATCATATATATAAACTATTCATCTGCAACATTTTTCCATCACCCATAATTTTCCAGTTTTCAAGAACACTGAAGGTGTTGAAATGCTCTGCTATTGGCACCTCTAGCGCTCTTGCATAAATGCACTCTGACATCCCTACACCCACGAACACAGAAGCCAAATCATAGCATTTTCCTTCTCCAATGAGTCCAGGATTGAATGAAAAACCAATTACAGCTCGAAATAAACTCATCGCATAAACTCAAACCTGGTATCGACGGTATCGCCAATTAGCTGTCTCTACTGCCGCAGAAAGCTCGAGTTAGAGGAGCTGATGATCGCATGAGTTTTGAGCTTTTCATTTTCATCTTGACCGCAAGCGAAGACGCTAGTGCTGCCTGCGAGTCGTTTCCACTCTAGTGTGAACGAAACAGGGGGAGGGTGATGGCGGCCTTTCGCGACGCATGTGCCTGAGTTCACATTTGGCCTGCATGCTGATTGTCTCAATTGAGCCCACCATGTGACGTCACCAACCTTTTGGATTATTATACAGCGCTAAGACATATATCCTCAAAATACCCTTCAAAGCGTCCGTGCGATTAAATGATTGGAAAGTTTTTTCAATATTTCACAGGCTCAAATCAGCACTCCTGTGTACACTCAAAAGAGGATTTTCTTGAACATGAACCTATTTTATGCACAAACGAAAGGTTAAAATCGCACGATAAACAATTTAATGCAGACAGGGGAAAGAAATCCATCAGAGTCTAAAAGCATATGGTCCCATAATCCGGATACACTTCAATTCCGTATATCCTTACCGCTCTAAAACCTCATATTTACGCACAAATGCGGGCATATACAGCCTGTGTCAGGAAAGAAACTCAAAAAAAGGGTTGCAATGAAGAACAATGAACCATGCGATTATAGCGCTAACGGAGGGAGGATAGAACTCGTGATGACTCAAACAAAATACTGGCTAAAGCCTCTGATACCTATGCTTTCAAAACGTTGAGGGTGTCATCAAACTGATTTTTCACGTTATAACGATGCCTGGTAAACGATCCGGTACAACTTAACAACGTAATCAGAAGAGATCGTGTAAAAAAACGCAGCGGGAGAATAAAAAAAACGAATCAACTTGGAGTGGTATAGCAGCGATGGCGCTACGAGGGTGCCATTTCTGCAGCGGTCGAATCACCTATGAGAGAGAGCCATCGATAGAAAAGAAACATTAATTGGCGCTGGTCACGCCTCGGAGGAGTGGGATGCAAGTTAATCCAATTTCAAACGACTGCGGTAGGGAGGATGGGAGGAGGGCTCGTATCTGTCGTTAACGCCCGCATATACGGTCGAGAGCAGGTTTGGGTCCCAAAGGGAAAGAAGAGCTACCTCTAATGAAAAAAAACCTCGTACTACCCGATCGGGCGACATTATCCAGGCTATCTGTAAATGAGATTTACCCTCCCCCCACACACAAGCTGCGATTCTATCGAGATGATTCATTCCCGAAGCTCACGCAAGTAATGTGATACAGGGAGATGAAATCGATTTTCCCGCAGCATTCGGGATAAAGCGATAGCGGGGATAGGTATGCGGGAAAGAGCGACCGCTATCGGAATGGCTAGATGAATCTCCGTGTTTCAGAGATCGGGTCTCGCTCTCGCGGGCGATAAAAATCTCCGTGAGTGCCGCGGCACTCCGAGAGTTACACACACACGTCGCTTGGTATAAAATGATGCCAATCGCGGACACTCCACTTTGCAATCAATGGTGCGCGTCATAACATAAAATCTGACAGTGAATCACCTCTTTATGAGTGTTCGCTCACTATGAACTTCATTCGTCAGGAAGGATACATTGGGTGAGATTGCAAATGATACACTGGAAGACAAAATTACAGTATCAATCGAAAATTAATACAAGGATGAACAGTCACGAGCAATGAATGTTTCTTCCCTCGAGAAGAAAATATACGCTGCGATACTGCAAACGTCTCACGATGAGAGCACACTCACCATAAAATAATTTTTCTTTTAAAATATAATTCAGGAGGAATTTTTATGTGCCTTCAGCCACATACGTTTTGGCCTGAAATACGTTACAACCAGTAATGCCCAATATTTGGAGGCGCCACGCTAATTATTCAAACTGGGAACCCGCATCACAGACCACTTGTCTCTGCAGTCATTTGAAAAATAAACTGCGTCCCAATTCATACGGACAAAATGTCTCCAAAAATATTCCTTGGACGAGTAGTAATTAAGTTTCAGAGAGAGATCAACTGGACCCTATATCGGAAAAAACGTATATTTCATCAGCCTATTTCCACATGCAATTTAATTGACCAAGAGGGAGAATTTCTTCCCAAGACCGAGGAAGGAAAATACACACCGGAATGACCTGACATTACTTGCACCCCCTGACGCTGTCTGGGCGACGTAAAATTCTGAACGACCGCTTTCTAAATTATCACAACCAGCGACAACTGTGTTATCTCAGGTACCGGAAAACGTTTCGAGCCGCAAGAGACCGCTAGTGGCAGTTTTAAACTTCAAGAGGAAAGTAGAGCACTCGGTATGAAAAAAATTTAAAAAACGAAGGATTAAAAATTAAATTAGGGAAATCTTATGAAAAAAACTTTAAATTGAGAAGATATAAGATATGCAATCGCCTCAGACAATTCGAAGAAACTAGTTAACTCAATGGGTGCTTTTTAAGATCTCCAAACGCTTGTTTCCTCGCTCTGCTCAGACCATTAGCCAGAGCTAACATGAGGTGGCAATGAAGGGCACGAGAACCCGGTTTTTCAAGAGGGGAATCCACGAACGCACCTTCCGGTAATTATTCAACTGCATTTCGTCTTCAGCACTGATTATGACCGAGCCGACAATATTGCGACCTAGACGACGATTAAAGGTGAAAAATTACCCCCTTAACAGACATTATACTGGGGAATAGCGTACACACAGTGAAGGTAGAACTACATCTTTTAGCATTTTTTAGCATAAACATTAGAATCAACTGAGTTTCTCTCAAAGTGAGTTTAATCTAGGCCGGGTGACTATAGATTTCTCAAGGAATACAATCGCACAAATAAGTTGATGCTTAGTCAAATATAGAGAGATACATAGAATTTCAATGGAAATTGAATAATAGATTGAGAAAAAGTACATATCACTCGATATGATTTGCATCGGCAAAATAAAAATTAAAATAGATGGAACTAAAAGAGAGTATGAAGAGTAGTAAGGGGAGTTCAAATTAATCGCTTAACGAGTAACTACTAATTACCTCTCCTTTATGGAAAACTTGACTTCTTTTAAACGAAGAGCGTCCTTTCGACTACTATACCCATCCATCGGTCTCTTATAAAAATAAAATATCCGTGGTGTAGGCTAGAAATATTCAGCGAGCTGAATGTAAATTTAATCAACATCTTTACATTTACATATTAGTCAAACTGCTTGCAATTTAAGAAAACCTCTGCTGAGAGTAACACGATTAAATGATTTGTGAATTTATTGCAACTTTACCGACCTAACCTAATGGATATCCAACAATGGCAGTCGACTGTAAAAAACAAGCAATCTGTCACTCGGACTTTAAAGTACTCAATACGACCATGCGTGCCTTGCACGGAATTCTATCGATATTGATACATCTATAAAAGAAATCGGTAAAATGGCACGGGGGGTGGGGGAGGGGAGACAAAAAAAGGGAGGTGAGGTTAGAGAAACAACACATGACGAACGCACCTCGATCTCCAATCCGACGCCCGGCCCCTCCTCCACTGACACGCCCTTCGCACTCCCCTCCCCCCCCCCCCCCAAGCGTTCCATCCGCGATTGACCTCGAGCTGCTGCCCCCCACGCAAGCGGCCGTCGACGCCCCCCCCCCCCACCCTCCACATCTTTCTCTGCCGCTCCATTTTTCCGTGGTAGAGACGAGAGTAGAATAGTAAGCATCGAGTTCCATCCGAGTGACGTCCTACAAATATAGTAATATATCTTCCGAGGGATACTTGACTTGAACAACCTTGCATACATTCACTACACACCAAACTCATTTCGCTGACTCGTGAAAGATGGAGAATATTCATCAGAAAGGAATGGTTTAAACAATTTGAAGAATTAAAATGGAAAATATGCAGTGCATTTTAAATAAATGCAATAATTTCGCATCCCTTGACTCACAACAAAGGTATAGCTCGTTTCATGAATTTTACTGCATCTATCGAGTACTCACATCATAGACATATCAAACAAAAAAGGCAACTCTATGGGTCCTCCCTAGGTGGCAAAAGCATTTGTAGACCATTCATTCCAATCATAGGCGCAAACAGGGGGATTTTGGGGTTGCAACCCCTCTTCCCTGAAACCTGGCTGAAACCTTCAATGCCCACTAATGCCTTTGACATCCCAGGATATAGCCTTTATCGCAATGATCGTGTTAATAAAGGCGGCGGAGGCGTAGGAGTGTTCGTGAGAAATGATCTGAAATGCAAGGTAATTTGCAAAAGTGATCCTATTTATGCTAAAAGACCAGAATATATTTTCTTAGAAGTTAAAATTAATACAACTAAAATTCTTATTGGTTCAGTCTATAGACCACCAAAAACTGGGCATTTATCAGATTTGGATAATGTATTATCAAATTACACAACCGTATTCGAACATATAATACTGACAGGTGACTTCAATTCTATTTTTAATGCAAACTCCCGTGATAAAAATTATCTCCAAGCAATTTTCTATGGCTACAATCTTAAAATACTACCATTAAATGCAACTAATACGACGAAAACTTCTTCAACTTGGATTGATTTGGCAGTAACTGCAAATAAAGAAAAAATTCTCACTCACGGTCAGTTTCCTGTCCCTGGTATCTCTTCCGATGATCTAATATTTCTTGCTTACTCTATTAAAATGCCGAAAGCAAAGCAGACTATAATTCCTCACCGCAACTTAAAAGAGATAAATAACGATGATTTGCTTAGTGCAGCATGTACACTACCATGGTCCTCTATTGAATTCGTTGAAAAGGTTGAGGACAAAGTTGAAATTTTAAATAATCTTCTAACGTATCTTTTGGATAAATTTGCCCCGGAGAAATTGGTACGTATCTCTAAACCAAATGCACCTTGGTTGAATGCGGAAATTAAACAATCAATGTCAGCCCGAGGCTTAGCCTTTAGAATTTTTAAGAGAACAAATGATATCAATGCATTCAACATGTACAAATGTCTCAGAAATAAAACGAAGCAGCTAGTAACGAATGCAAAAATTAAATTTTTTCAAACTGCTACTAAATCTAAAAATTCACCAACCATTCTCTGGAAGCAACTTAACTCAATCGGCATAGGTAAAAGCAAGAACATTCCCAGCCCAACGAATGTATCCCTTGATAGATTAAATCAAACATTTTCACAGCCACCAAATGAAATTCCAAATGAGGACAAGGAGCGAGTCATACAAACATACTCCATCAAATCAGCCGCGACACATAACCATACTAAGAAGCTTACTTGGAAACCTGTGACTCAAATGCAAGTACACTCTGCGTTTAAGTGCATCAAGTCTAAAGCTCAAGGCTCAGATGGTATTCCCCTTGAATTCATTAAATCATTACTCCCATTAATTCTACAATACCTCACCAACATTTTCAACTCGTCACTATCACAAGATCATTTTCCCATTCAATGGAAATCTGCCCTAATTAAACCCATACCAAAAAAAGGAAACACTCAAGATCAATTAACTTTTCGCCCAATTTCTTTTCTTTCAATCATTTCTAAGGCTCTAGAAAAACTTGTTCACGAACAAATCACTACCTTTCTTAAGCAAAATAAAATACTCAATGATTATCAATCTGGCTTTCGGCACGGACATAGTACCACCACTGCTTTAGTTAAAATAACGGATGATATGCGACGCTCCATGGACAAGAAAGAGATCACAGCACTCGTACTGCTAGACTTTAGTAAAGCCTTTGACTCGTTAGACAAAGACATTCTTGCAACTAAAATCCATTGCATGGGTTTTTCTCCTTCTGTTGTTAAATGGATTACTTCTTATCTCTCTGATCGGAAACAGAAAGTAATCGCTAATAATTTGGAATCCTCTTGGATCCACCTTACTAGAGGAGCCCCACAAGGCTCCATCCTCGGTCCACTTCTATTCTCACTTTACATCAATGATTGCTCATCAGGACTAAATTGCAAGTATCACCTCTATGCAGACGATCTACAAATCTATTTGCATTCCACAGTCAATAATTTAAGTAAATGAAAGGTCGTAGCACTTTTCCACAAGAATTTTTAATTCGTACAACGCGTTTCAGCTCACTGAGCCATCATCTGGTACAAGACGCTTGAACACATGTGAAGATCCCTTTTATACCCTTGAGAGAGGAGAGTATTGGAGAAGGAGAGGATTTGACATCTTTGAGGATGGGGGTGGGGTGGGAGCGGGTGTACAGAGTATAGACAATGGGGAAAGATACAACTACGGGATGTGGAGAACCCACGTTGGAGGGAGGATTCTGGTCATAACTGTAAAATGACGACACGTGCGGAAGACCATAGCAAAACAGGAGGAGGGGGTGTTGAGAAGAGTGAAAAAAAGGGGGGCTTAGCGAGAAGTGACGTTTCATCTCCATTAACACCTTCTTCAGACCTTACATTATTGTAATTTTAAACCTGAAATTCTACATTTAGAAAGTAAGGGTACAAGACTGGATGTTTTTGAGCAATTTGAAATTGTACAAAGTGATTTGAATACGCTTATGAATGAGCAAGTGTTTTTCACCCACTCCCCTCTCCTAAAGATACCCTTCACCAAAACAAATGGTGAAATTCTTTCCTCACCCACGCCTTAAGTGCCCCAACATCCACGGGGTGTTTCCCGTCCGCCCATCCTCTCTACGCATTTGACCATTTTCTATTGCTGGCAATTTCCTCCCTTGAACCCCCGCTAACTTTCACTCCTTCTCAGCTAACCCAAAGGGACTCCTCACCCCGCCTTTTTTCCTGCGTCGCTACTTACTCCTCTCACTTTCAAAAGACACGCGGCCTCTTTTTACCCTAAGCCCCCCTTTTTTTCACTCTTCTCAACACCCCCTCCTCCTGTTTTGCTATGGTCTTCCGCACGTGTCGTCATTTTACAGTTATGACCAGAATCCTCCCTCCAACGTGGGTTCTCCACATCCCGTAGTTGTATCTTTCCCCATTGTCTATACTCTGTACACCCGCTCCCACCCCACCCCCATCCTCAAAGATGTCAAATCCTCTCCTTCTCCAATACTCTCCTCTCTCAAGGGTATAAAAGGGATCTTCACATGTGTTCAAGCGTCTTGTACCAGATGATGGCTCAGTGAGCTGAAACGCGTTGTACGAATTAAAAATTCTTGTGGAAAAGTGCTACGACCTTTCATTTACTTAAATATGTCTAACTTCCACCAATTGAAGCCTGAATCTGTTGAACTTAGTCAATAATTTAAGCAATAGCTTGATGTCTATCAATGATGACTTAGCATACCTCCAAGAATGGTGCAATAATAACTTCCTATGCATAAATCCTAATAAATCTCAAGCAATACTAATTGGTTACCCAAGAATTTTAGCGAGTGCGCAGAGGGATAAACTGCCAAATTTACGTATCGCCGATTCCCCAATTTCTTTTTGCGATGAAGTCAGAAACTTAGGATTAATTATTGATCAAAATCTCTCTTGGGCATCACATGTAAATAAAATCACTAAATCTGTTAATCAATCACTTTATCCCCTATTAAAATTTAAATATGTCATCCCTACATCTCTTAAAGCGCAATTAGTATCTAATTTAATATTACCTTTATTTGACCATTATGACATTGCCTACCAGGACCTTTCTCAAGAACTTAGTCTTAAGCTTCAACGTTCCATGAACAGATGCATTAGATTCATATTTAACTTACAATTATCGGACCATATAACCGATTATATTAATAAACTGTCATGGCTGAAACTTGACTCTCGACGCCGGCTGCATACTCTTTCTCTCCTATATCAAATTCTAAACACAAAAACACCTCCTTACCTATCATGCGAATTCAGGAGTCTTGACACTGTCCATATGACTAACACAAGAGGGAATCACAATCTTTTTATACCTCATCACCGAACTGTCATTTACAACAAATCATTTACCGTTACTGCATGTAGGGAATGGAATAATCTTAACCTTTCAATTAGGAACTCATCATCATTGGCATCTTTTAAGAGGAGGCTACACAAAGCACTTTTCACCTCACAACAAGTAGGTATACATGACACTGAGCAGCACCTGCGACAAAGTGATATGCATCACTGAATGTTTGTATATATATACATGTTATATTTTATATCTTAATTGCTTGTGTAATATTTGTGTATCCTATGTATCTCATGAACTATGTTGTATTTTGCATGTAACATGACATTAGCTTTCACTCAGTAGGTTTTCGCAGGTTTTTCACGCCCCCCTTCTTGTGTGGGCGTTTTCCTGCAGTGGGTTTTTTCGCTGAAGGATATTACACCCCTATCCTCATTTTTTTCCCACCAACTTAAATCTTTTTTACACAAAAATTTCACATATAGTTGTTTATATTTTTTGACATTTCACAAACAGTGTATATTGTATATTCTTGGTACTGTAAACGTTTGTCTAATATTTTATAATATGCTTGCATTGACGTTATCGAGGGGTTAGGTGGAAGAGGGGACTTCCCAGTCTCAACCTCGCCCGAATAAAGGCATTTTATTATTATTATTATTATTCCCCACCTCCAAATTCACAAAATAGCAAAAAAAACATAGAAAAAGTTTTAGAACACCTTAGAACCATATTTTAAGATGTACTATCGTTTTCCAAAGTATGTAGACACCCACGAGCCCCACTTAACTGATGTTGTAGGGTCGGTAAAAACTTGGAAGGTTGGCACATGAGGTAGCCTGCACCTCTCGTCAGTACGCCGACAAGAGCCGACGAGGACGGACGCGGGGGCGATCGGGATAGCGAGGCAGGAGTCAAACTACAGGTGCAATAGCCCAAGCGAAAAGTAGCGAATGTAGCAGGAAAAGGTAATGTGGAGCGCGCCGAGCGGGTCGGAATGTTGGTGTTCCCGGAAAGGGGAATGACGGAGAGGAGAGCGGAGAGGTCGGGTTGGGTAGCGAGAGAGAAGCAGCACATTGATGGGCGAACGATTACTTAATTGGGAACGAGTATGGAAAACTGAATGACTAACAATGCCGGGTTGAGGGTTCAATGAGGAATTTTTTAAAAGAAAAGTTACAGAAAAATGCGGACCTTCCAGTAGGTTAAATAGGTAGGTATTATATGTAGGATATGAAGTAAAGATACTGTGCACTTTTTCTTAAAATATCTATTTTAAAATGAGTCAACGTCTTTCAATGCACTTCAGCATGAATCCTGATGATTCTGTAGCACAGCGAAACCTACAAACTAATTTTTAATGATTTATGTGGAAAAGTTAAAAGTATATTTACTGCACGTCCTACAATGGACTTCCACAAAGTTCCAGCCTCAACCATTCATTCCATGAATATTTTTTGCCAGTTGGCGTTGGGTTAATATCTCAATTTCCAAAAAGGGCCATGGTTAAATTTTTATAGAATTCAATGTGGTCAATCTTAAAATTAGATATACTTCAGCTAAACTTGTGATGATGATGAAATGACACCATGAGGAATTTACCTGACAGGCAGTCATTCCATTCCTTCCTCGAATATTTCACGCATAATGGAAACACGTTGAGGGATACTTAATAAAACGCTTTACCGAAATGAGCTCCATTATAATTGAAGCTACAATAGATACTTAAGTTCTTCGAGACCTCACCGTTATTTGAGGATGATAGCCTCCAGTTTCATGAGGAGGTATTCGATGGTGAATATACATGCATTTAAGACCATCTGGGCAAAATATAATTTAACTCCCTCTATTTTCTGAAGGTGATTTACTTGATCATGACCCATTCATACGTTGGCAAAATCAATAAGAGCTATAGATTTCGACGAAAAATGAGGTATTCTGTAGCAAAAAAAAAACAATAATATTCACGCGCTGTCCTCATCACAAAAACATGTGGATTTCTTTTCAAACAACTAACATAAATCAACCACCTTTTTTACTCAATTCAGCCAAGTAGTGCTCGAGCGCTACAGATAAAATTACTCTCAGTACAAGAGATTTCGACTTATCTTGAGATACCACCCAAGATGATTATTGGATCACCTAGAGTTACAGAGCAAGAGAAAAAGATAACGCAGAGAAAATTATTTAAGGATTAGTGGCAACAGAACCGTTGCTCCAATAGGGAAGAACGTAAGTTGAATAAAACATGATTTTGTGGATAATGGCGCTCCCAATTTATTGGAGCAGAGGATAATCGATTAGTGGAGAGACTAGTGGAGATCAATCATCGAGAAGAGAGCTGAAAGAGGTGGAAAGGTTATAAATGGACACTCATTTTCAACGAGTTCGCGGAACAAGTCCAAAATTTGGATAAAACAGGTAGTCCGGCAGTTCCACGAGTTTTCTCCACTTGAAAGGGTCCACCAACATTTAATACCACGGTCACCTGTTATTTTCCACCGCATGGAGCTTGCTAGGACATTCAACGCCAGTCATTTGTGTGAACCACTCTCGATCCTCAAGTAAATACGGTACGGAGGTCATAGAATTTATTAGAACTTAGAAGGAAGCATACTTTTAAGTTACAACATATATTTGAAGTGTCAACTCACTACCTCTTAAAACTATCAAAATCGCTTTTTTAGTCATAGGGGTCTCCTGAAAGCTATGGAACCTGCCATAAGGAAATTTAATGAATGAGCAAACAATGAAATAGGATAAAAGGTAAGATGTTATAAGTTTATTCTCTACTGCCTAAAAGGCTTCATCTTCTACCTAATAGGAACTTCATCACAATACAATAAATAACGGCATAAGATGACAATAGATGTGAACTTCCGGAGTAATAATCGAGAAAAAGCGGGAAATAATTTCACTTGCAATAAAACCACGCAACTAAGGCGACATAAAATAAACGTTTCTAGAAATTAAAAATATTAATTTAGCTCGAAATTTCGTAAATTAACGGGCAGTTGAAAATTTTACCCATCAAAATCTACGTATAACGCACTCTGTAATTTTTATTTAAATTCGCATTTCTTTAAGCTGCTATCGTACTCCATTTGTTGCGACCCTTTCATTAGATTCGGACGTTACTCAATCACCCGGCCCAAATGGGAATTTCCCAACTCCAAAAACGTCCGCAGAGTCAACTTCAGATCCGTCATCCATGAAGAACCCCAAAAAGAGAAGAAACTCACCGGAATAGCATCAAGTGGGCCAAACGACGGGGCTGACAGTGTCCAACTACCTCTTCAACTATCTCTTCCCCGTCGTTTCGACTGCAATCTTCCATCTGTTGGTCTAGGAGGAAAATCACAGTAATGACAGCACGAGAAAACCACTCGTCCCGCGATACTCCGTCCGCTCAGGCTAGTGGGGGGTCCTTGTCGCTGAATCACACAGCAACACTAGAAACACTTAGTAGTGGTGCTCTCCTGCCACGTGGCACAGTAGCCTCTAACACTTCCGCGCCCAACACGGGGACCCAACGAAAAAAAAGAACCACGCCGCGAGAACAAAAATAACAACAATACGTCGGCGCGTGACGTTCGCGGACGCCGAATGCTTGCTCTTGCTGGAAGCCGCCGGCACAGACTGAGGCGCTAGTGGGAGTGCGAAGCCGTCCCCGGTGAGTTCCTCCCCTTCCATACGCAGTCAAAGCCACCTCCTCCGAGAACCTCTTGGTCCGCCCTCCACTCCCGCGCTTATCCGCCCCCCACCGCCCTTCCCCTCCGAGTCCTCCGCCTACCACCCTCTACCTCCCTGCCACCAGCATAACCCCGCAGCGCAAAACCTTCCCCTCTCCGCCGTTTGCCCAACTTTACGTGCTTCCATATCCCCTCAACCTCCATATTCCTTTACCTCGGGTGTAGCAGATATGCATGGTTCCTTACGGGAAATTCGTCGAAGGACACTCAATATTTTCCCTACTGACAGCCGGGAAAAGCCGTTCCCACCTATGAGCGAAAATTATTTGTTGAATATAAAACCGGAAAATGCATTTTTTGGATGAAATAGATGATTAATCACGGTGCGGCAAATTAAAAATACGACTCACGTCAAGCAACTTTGCGACGACTGCAACTAATTTTCGGCTGTAGGCTGAAAATAACTGATGAATTCGTGTGGAACACATAGTATATAACTTCTGATATTCACAGTAAATTTTTTAAACCAAATTCAATTATAAGAGTAAATAAAAAAAGGATAAATGGACGAGAGAAGATAGGGAGGATACTGAATGCTACGATAATTATCACGTTTAGCTATTGCTTGCATTGCAAGATTTTATTAAGCTAATCAACATCATCACTGGTCAACAATCCTTGGATTGGTTTGACGCAGCTATCCACTCAGTTTTCCTATCAGCTGATCATTTCACACCTACGTATTTCTTCTCTTTCACATCTCTCTTTACTTGTTCCATATATTTTGTTCGAGGTCTTCCTTATCCATTCTTGCCTTCCACTTGTCCTTCGACGATTGTCTTCATCAGGCCATCATGTCTCAAGATGTGGCCTATAAGGTTGTTCCGTCTTCTTATTAAGGTTTTCATGAGGCTTCTCTTCTCTCCTACTCTTCTTAGGACTTCCTCGTTACTAAAGAGCGTTCCACATTTAGTTCACAGTACGGGCCTTATGGATAACAGTGTTGCCAAGCTTCCGCTCCGCCGGCAAATATTCTGATAGTGTATCTACATCTACATAATACCCTGCGAGCCACCTCTAGGGTGATTGGCAGGGGGTGATCAATCGCCAGCATGCAGCATGCAATTGGACTCCCACATGCACACCAACATTACAAAAAAGTCACCCATACTAACAAATTATCCTACTATATGCAGTTTGAAATAATAATAAATTTGAGAAACATGCATTAAGTTTTAAATAGGTTAGTTGGCTACACCACAAGTCATGCAATCTATTTATGAGTTCTATCTCTGCCGTTATAATCTCTTATTGTTCGTGGAAAAAATGACATTCTGAATCTATCTGTTCTACAATCTATCTCACTTATTTTATTCATATGATCTGATCTTCCGTAGTATGTTGGCGTCCGCAAGATATGGTCAACTTCCTCAGAAAAGACACTGCTTTTGAATTTATCTAAAAGGTTTAGTCTATATTTCAATCTACGGTCCGACAGAGATACCCATCCGAGTTTATATAAGAGGTCAGTTACACTAACAAGACTATCGTAACGACCTTTCACATACCTGGCAGCTCTTCTTTGCACGCGTTCTAACTCTGTTATTAAGCCTTTTTCATGAGGGTCCCAAACACTGGCAGCGTATTCCAAATGTGGTCTAACGAGGGAAAAGTAGCTAATTTCTCTCACATTGTCGCCGCTCTTTCCCAATATTCCTTTAACAAAACCCATTTTACGATTAGCTAGACCGGTTATCTCTCGAATATGTTTATTCCACGATAGATCATTATTGAGTTGAACTCTAAGATATTTCTTGGATTTAACAGTCTCTAATTGGGTACCCCGAATTATATAGCTACGTTGTAGGGAGTTATTCTTCTTCCAGAAATTCATTACGACGCACTTTTTCAAATTAAATTCTAACTTCCATGCATCGCACCACTGTGTACTACTGTGTACTACTTCGCCAATGTCGTTCATGTTTGATGCTCATTCTTGTTAGCAAAATGACCAATTCTTTGGCATATTTTCGCGATGCAGAGTGAATTAGGCCTCAGAGGAAATGTAACCTACTGTCAACCATACTTCTGGTACTAATACAATTTCAGTTGAACCAAAGAATTATGACACTTATTGCGATTTAGGCGACCTACGAAGCCCATGCTTATATCGAAGAGTAGCATCGAAATGGAATAGAGAAGTTGCTAAAACTGTTCTATATGTATTCTAAATTATTATTGTACCCGCAAATAAATATCCCCGGAGTGCAGAAGAAGAAAATAGAGTGAAAAGCTGACGTCAATGTGAGGTTTTGATTGAGAACCAGTCATTGGTCAAAATGATCCATAGCCGTCGATCCTGGTATAGCATCTATTACAAGACTTACCATTAGGAATTATGATATTTTCTTTCCACACTAGTATCGTATGAGTAAGTTCACACAAATTTACTTATGAGTAAGTTCACTAAATTTCTCAGGAATAGGATAGAAAAGGATGAGTTAAATTTGATATTAAACATGGCATACCGTTCAAAAAGAGCCATTCCATTCCCCTCAATTAAATTATCTCATCCCCATGACGTAGCCCTGTTTTCATTAATCCCTCCCTCTTCTGTGGCTTCAAGTGCACATGGCCAAGTCAATACAATGTTGCTGCTGATTTACATCTCATATAAAAATCTTTTCTAAAGGCCATACATAAAGGCCATTTAAGGCATTGTCCTTCCTCCAGTTGTCGCATCGCGTTTGACCTTTATCACTAGCCCTTGACGTCTTACACCGTAGCCTGTAATCGGGCACGAATAATTATAATTTCAGCAAAAGGATCCGTATAAATGACGAGCACCTAAAATTCTTGCAACAGGAAAGACGATTCAAACGCGTCCGATGAATGGCGAGTCGATACTCAGAAAATCAATGAATGAAAAAATATTGTTATACGTTACTAAACGGTGTGAAGCGATACTTTCTTCGACTGCGGACGCGATGATACAAGTATTACGATAAAATGGCTATCTAATGATAAGGATTTAGCGTAGGAGGTGGTTGCATGATATGGAAGAAGACCTGACTGAAATAGGAGTGATGAGATGGTGAGATTACCATGCTGTCGAGAGGAACCCCTGAAGAGAAGTGACCGAAGTGGCACAGACTCTTTCAGGGCTGTTATGCCAGTGGGTAAGGTAAGTTTAGGTATATTAAAGGAAATCGTTTGTCACCGAGCAATAAAAGATTTGAACGTACTCTGGATGGTACTCAATAGTAACATTTCCAAAACGTACCTTCATTGCCTTTATTTGTAAGCGGATGGTCTCCTAACGCCCCCCGCTAAATGCCTATAAAACCGGCTCAATATAGGGTATTTGGTATATATACATTTAAACTGACTTTATTACCCAAAGGGTTGTGGGTAAAGGGTTTATCTATATCCATGGTTATATTTAAATCCCGAATTCGCGAAGTTATCCCACGATATTCACCCCATTATCAGTAATTTGAAACTCTATGTCCACACAGTCGATGACCGATGGCCACCATGCCGGTAAGCACGATCCCCCTCCCCCACTCTCCTAAACTTGTCAACCGGGACTCAACGTCACAATGGGAGCGTAAACGCGAGGTGGGAGGCGCCACGCGAAGATTATTAGCAGAGACATCCGTTCCATTTTGCCGCACGGCCTCATTAGAGCAAGGTTAGGCGCTTCCATTTCGATCCATCCGACCACTCGCCGTCGGGAATATGATACGCGAGCGCCAAAACAAACATGAGCCAACGAACGATACACACGACATGAAGGAGGGCGGCAACTGCCACGCCCATTTCCACCTGGATGAGGACATGGTGCGGGGAAACAGGAGGGTGGCTCGATAGGGGGGGTGCACATTAATTAATTCAGCCGTTTTTAGGGCGGGGAGGGGGGGAAGAGGATCGTAAGAATCTTATGTGGGGGATAATGGTCGCGGCGAATGACATACCTTTTTTTATAAATGGTAATATTGCGAGAAACAGTTAAGCATATTATTAAACTCGATCTTCACAACTTGACACCAGAATACGTTCTCAATACTGTTAAATACTAGTCGTAACTAATTTAAACAAAAATAATTATAGAAAAAACCCATCATTGATTAACGCATTAATACTTAAAATGCACATTTTGAGCAAACTTCACAACTTCCATACCATCTTAGTATTTGCCGCGGGAATTACACATGGAAAGTGACACAAGAATGCGAGAGAGACAAAATAATTGCGCGGGATTTACTAAGTTTATTGCAACTATTTAACCATGAACTCGACTTTCCACAAAGATGATTCGCGAACCATTGCAGAGGGACTACTATTAGAGAATTTCACTCCACTAGACGCAATAATGGCAACATTTTCCAGCAAAAGCAAAAAAAGATACAAAAATGGAATGAGAATAAGCAATCACAAAAAAATTGAAACCTTCAGTTTGAAATGATGGAAGACAAAATAAACAACATACCATGCCTTATGACCTCAAACATAATGATTCCTAGAGACCAGACATAAATCAGTATTACTTAAGATGTGAAAGATAAAAATATGAACCGATCGATATTACCTGTGATGCACATTGATATCGAATTTGGAACAAACGAATAAGCGCTTTTGTTTCCCTTGAGTGAAACTCGCCTCTTTGAGAAAAACATCGAAGTTTAAGAGACACATTTCGCGAGACTTGTAGGACACAAAAATAGGCTAATTTCCTATTATTATTATTATTTAAAAAATCACACATGTCACTATGCGAGCTACCAATTCATACTGAAAATAAGTTTCCACAAAAACACAAAGCAAACGTACCTTCGTCTTGCACTAAAAAATGCATCATCTCAACTAAAACGGATTCTCGAGACTCCTTTTTTTGTCTCCGAGCATTACTTACTTCCCGATAGGATTTTCGGCGCTCCTGTGAATGAATTCCGGGAGCGGCAGACACAATGACACGACAAAAAATCAATCAGACACATAAAAGAAAATTCCAAGAGCCTCATAGCATTCGTTCACCACCATGCACAAAATAGCATTCCTCCATATTTCTTATCAATAGGCTCTTTCTATAATTATTATTATTTTTTAATCGTATTAATGTATTAAGTCGATTATGTTAATTATTTTTTATTGTGATAGTTACAAAAATAAAGACAACCCGCACTTTTCTTATCTTCGGAATCCATCGCCTATTTCTCGAGTCACTCGCGACGAAATATTGACGGAGTTATCCTTCTTACGAGGATAAGTTGATGACTTTACCGACACTGCATCTCATCTACCTTATTTCCACTTCGTAGTTAGTTAGTAGTTTGTCGTTGTTCACAATTTCTTAAGCGTTTCTTCTCTTCAATGAGCGGTTCTCTATGAAGATATTAATTAACAGAAACTACTAACGAAACCCAAATAATGAGAGGTAGGCGGAAAAAAAATTCGTTTATCATTTTAAAATTACGGGAGAATGGATCAGTAGAGAATGTATTTTTTTCGTTACTTTGCATAATTATTTTTGCATTTGCATAATTATTTTCATGAATCACAATTTCGTGTCGTAGTGAAAAAACGGACCATAGCGACTACTTTCCATGCCACTGAGCATGACACGAATTAGACGCATTTCGCCGTCAAAGCACAGTTAAAGACTCAAGACTCATGAATAACCTTTCTTAATAGGCGCGAGGTCGTAATCTGCCATCATATCCGCGTAGTGGCGGGCGCGAGGCGTATCGTGTATTGTCAACGACGAGTGATGGGGGGCGCTAAGTGAAGTTTCTCATCATTCCATTCTCACCGTTGGGCAATAGAAGGGAGCCTCAATGAATTATGGTCCATAAAGCGACACGTCCGGAGAGCTGTAAGTAGCCACGGATGAAGGCGATGTACCTGGATGAGGCTAAGTTATGTACGGCGACAAAAGCACGTGCCTCCTCGATGGCGCTTTGAAGATCGTTCAAAACAGAACCCATGTGTGAATATTACAATAAATTTCAAACATATTTTAAAAACCAATTTTTTTATTCGAACTAAAAAGAAGAAAATAAACCAACCTTGCCTTGGCCCAAGGTCCCACTTTGAAAGATGGTGGATAAAAGGCTATTTATACAAATAAGACATGGGGATTCACTTTGCACTAGTCGTTGGAGCGATATAAATTCAACATAATATATTTCAGATTTTGATTGAACACTTAAAGAGAAAGAATATTATTTAAGACGTTGAATCAATGTGCACCACGTTCTCGGTTTCGAACAGTTTTATATCCGTACAATTCAAACATGGGACCTTGAGTCAAGGGAGATTTATTTTCCTATTTGCAGGTCAAACAAAAAAAAAGGTTTTGAGATTGATTTTTAATATACCTACTGTAATATTATCCCTATAATGTCATTTTATTAAATAGAGGTCCATGACGGCATCACAGTGCAAAATATATAATCTTAACTCCATTGAAGATGGGTAAAGACAATTTGTAAAAAAAAAAACCTTTGAAAATATACGTAAACTTCACCAACCCTGCCGGGATTGTTACCTGGATTCGTCTCTTCCGTAAACATACGCGATATCTGCTGCGCAAGAGGGCAACTTCTTCCATAACGTAGAATTAAATCGTTAAAACTTATTCTGCAGCTGAGACAAATGCTAACAGTGGAAAAAGGTGGCTCATACTGCCTGTGCAGACCCAGAAATAGTTTAAGAATGCATTGTCATTTGGTGGTGATCTGTACTGAAAACATAACACATCATCAATTGTAACAAGTAACAAGTGGATTCAATCTGGGTTGCAAAATTTCGTTCGAAAGGACAAAAAAAGGCTAGATAGTCATTTTATAAATACGAAGTATAAAGGCATAGATTGTGCCAACTTTTCTTCAGGAAGTAATCCCTCACTCACGACCTGTCGTCTTTTTTGGAGACGGATTGCTCTCTTGAGACCTACGCCATCATTTCCAAATTTTTGCAGCACGAAGAGGGCTTCAACTGCTGAGGTAGTGACTAAAATTCAGAGTAAGGGCAGAAGACAAAATGAAGCTCACCGTCCAGTATTTCATGAATTGAATTAAGGACGTAGTCTTTTAAAAAGTCTTTTTTCCTAAAATATACCTCATCATCAACATCATTAGTCAACAATCCTAGGATTGGTTTGACGCAGCTCTCCATTTCTCTCTCCTATCCGCTAGCCTTTTCATAGCTACATATTTCTTCTCTTTTACATCCTTTATAACTTGTCCTATGTAACTCATTCGGGGCCGTCCCTTGCCCTTTTTCCCGAACCGCCATGCTGTGAGTTCGCGCACAAGCGGGTATCCAAGGAGTAAGGCGTGAGATATTCTGGGGATGAAATAACATTAAACAATTCCTCGTGCCATGCTCTACTCGCCGCAGACATTCCTCGTCGGTCGAGTGAAATAGTTCCCCAAGGCCGAACTCCTTAGTGAGCGCGCGCGTAAATTGTCTAGCTTCGTTTTAGTATTTTACCGTGCGATTGTGGTCACTGTCATGAGAGAAATCTTTTGCAAACCTGTCTGACATACACGCAGAAATTCGTTCTGCGGCGCAGACCTCTTGCAAAACCAAGTCAACGAGGATGCCCTAAAATATGTCTTTCACATAAAGTAAATGCGATTGAAAACGAGGAAAGTGCTGCAGACGACGAGCAGACCCCTACGCGATATTTCATTCAAAAATGACACACGAGAATTGCGAGGCCGAAGTAATTAGAGAGTTCTTCTTTACTGCATACTTATACGGCAATGAAACGGTGGGGGTTGTCTGGGTGACCTCACAATGGGAGGTCGATAGAGGCATGAGTCAGGTGTCGCGAGTGAAATGGATGGCGTGAGGGATATCAGCCACTCCATAAAGCAGTGGGGTGAACATCCCGCGCACGAAATCCTCTACGCCTTTGAGGGAATGGACACTGTAGACAACGACCTGCAGAAAATATTTATCAAGAATCTTCTTAAAAGACGCCGAGGTATCCGACCATTGAGGAAGTAAGGAGAACAGCGAAGAGCAATGGAGCCGACGACGTGAAAGCGAGCGCGCCCGTGCTCTTCGGACGTGACGCAAAAGAAAAGTAGAAATGTGGAAGGACCTCCCAAGAAAAACGACGGAAGAACCCCGACGAAGACGTAAACAACGCAACGTTGAGCAGCCGAAAGGAGCAGGCTCCAAGGACAGAATAGCCGAAACACCACCCCCAAGGAATACGAGAAAGACTGGAGAAGAATAAAATTCGCTGACGAAGCAAATCAAGGGCTTGAGAACATGCATGTCTCCAGCTCAACAAGTTTTTTTTCGCGATGGATTATCAGTCTAAAACTTTATCTATCATTCTGAAACTACTGACATTTTCAGAGACATGACCAAAGTCAACATTTTCAGGTACCTCAAAATGGAAGATTTCCTTAGGTCGTTTCTCAGATGCGTAAAAGTTTCTAAACTGAGATGTGCGAAAATGTTGAAAAAGATTGATTGTGCATTGATACCACGAGAGTAGGCATGCCTCCCTATCGATCACCCATTTTGTTAATGAATGATTGCTGACTTTAAACTTAGGCTAATATCTAAAAATTTTCGGAGCATATAAAGTGAACCCTTTTCACATTTTTGTGCATCACAAATTTGTAAATTGTGCTCCTGAATTTTTTCAAAATAAATTATAGTAAGCCCAAGGTTCTTGCCCTTACTACAAATGTCTCATTCTATGTATCGCTGTAAACGGCGTCAAGTAGACTCCAAAACTCCACCAATTTAGCGAATGATCACATTTTTATGTTGTCACAGTATAGGCCCATTACAACTACCCCATAAAAAGCCATTTTCATTGACGCATTATTGAAAAAAATGAGTATGCACGACGTGAGAACCAACCAATCAACCACTGGTATATAATAGGGTGGTTTCCTATTATTTTTTTATTGCTTTAATCGAAAGATTATTACTCCTGGAGTACGTATTTCACGCTTTTAGATTTTTAAATGACAACATCTATTTTTCGCGATTAAATGAAAAGTGAAAATTTTCAAGCGCGCGAAAACGCGACGCTCAAGTATGAATGCCGGGAAATATCTCCGTACGTCGTATTTCTGGTTCCCCCTCCCACCCGGTGTGGTGACCTTGAGGCGAGACTTAGCGCTGATACGTCGCAGGATGCTAGCGGATAGCCGAGTACCTTGCTGGATGGTAGCGCTTGGCTTAAAAAAGGTTTATTAATACCTTATCAAACGAGGAAAACTTTCCGACCTTAGCCAGTTTCAATAAGTGTTTATTAAGACATGTTTCCCTGAGCTCTGTGCCTCATGCATGCATTGGTAACCTCAGACGATGTATAACTCCTATCCTCTCGTGTAGAAACTAGGTCCCTGTGACGTCATGCGGAGTGGAATCGTATGGGCGCCAATCTGGCCTTTTTCAAATGAGGATAAAATTTGACCCTTGCCATTCGTCTAAACCGGTATTTCAAAAACCAAACAATTTGTGTATTATGAATACACTAATGGTGGGTAACGAATCGCAATCAATGCCTTTGGTTTTCTTTGATGAACGAAACTACCCTATTCAATGTGCGATAAATTTTCTCGAGAATAATTCTCTGCCTTATATAGTTTCAATTCACATTACGTCTCTTCAGAACGCATTTCCTACGTCAGAAAAAGGGAACGAATGAGTACGGAATAGCAAAGGTTAATCGGCGCCGGAAAGAAAAACTAACCTCCCAAGGAAGGCACGCCACAGTGCGCCAGAAGGATCGCTGTTGAAGGATAACTTTTGATCCCTTTCACATGAATGCACGCGGAATGTATCTCGGATAAGTGAGTATATAAGAAAGCAACCGCGAAAGAAAAAAAAGAGTTATTTTACACGCCATGACAAATTAAGGCCACTTTATAGTAAAAAAAATTGAAAAATATGCCGTAGAGAACGAGTTCATTAGCGTGTGGTTAAGTTGATTTTGAAATAGCGGGAATGTTTCGGAACGAGCAGTGTCTGAGTCCTATCAGTATCCCACGCTCATACTATTTAGTGTTTTGTTAACTTAAACAGTGAATCAAGGTAAAAGACATCTCTGAAGACAAATCGCATGTAGATAATATGAAGAGGAACATTAAACTCCGACAAAGTCATTTCAACAGTTTGTGCAGCAGTTTGCCATTAGCACTTCAGAAGAATGATAAATTGCGACCAGTCCGCGATAATCCAGATTTCCAACGGACCAGAGATAATAAAATAATTTTTCGTGAAGTTCTTCGTTTAATTTTTTGCCATTTTTTCTGTAAACTATCTTTAGGCCAAACTGTGGTGGTTGTCGCGTCATAATTGTATTTTTTTTAATAACCCACCGCCAAACCAGAATTCGACTTTCTTGAGGAGTCTTCGTCAGTGACGTAACTAGGAATATGATTAGGGGGAACGCGGGGACCTTGGGGCGACCCCCCCACCCAGGGAACGGGGGCAGGGGTCACCTCACTTCAAACATTTTGAGTCAACGGTCGGTATTCAGTGACTAGTTTCATTGTCATGATGTTAATAAATGATCTTTGACTTTAAGCATACCTATGCAGTTATTATAAGTCAAAACTATTTTAAATAATTGTTTTTATTTCTCTGAGGCTTTTGGGGGGATCGATCCTTCTAATCCCCCCATAGTTATACGTCACTGTTCTTTGTCAGGTTGAGAGTCAGGTTGATAAGAAAAAACTCGAGAGATACGACGACGAAAAATTCGCGAGCACCTGTAACCGAAGCACTGAACGCCGCTACGGTTTTTCGGGCCACTGCGCAGATATCTATACAACAACCATCTGAAGGAGGAGAAGCAGGGCGCTCTCTAATGGCTCCGTTAATGCCCGCTAGTCGGCGAAGACTCACTGCATTCAGAGAGAGAGAGGCGCACTGTGGCCCGTGTTGCCCTTTGGGGCATGTTCCCTTCACTGCAGAGAGGTAAGCGGCGAGTGGCCACGCGTTCGTTTGGATTCGGTGGGCGGTTGAAGCGGGCAGCACGAAGGCGGAGCCGAGTGCTCGAAAGGAAGTTCATTGCATCGCCGTCGTAACGGAATCACCGATGACCGCATCCAAAGGAATAGCCATCGCATGTTGACCGACCGGAGTCCAATTCCCACAAGCGATTTATATGGAAAAGGAGATAATTGCCAAGAGAGGGCCCCGCAGTGGCGTAGCCAGGGGAGGGGGGGTCCGGACCCCCCCCCCCCGAAATATAAAAGCACAATTATTTTCCATAATAAAAGGAAAGGATACTTCCCGAACAATTATTGAAAAATCATGAATTTACAAAGTATTCTATTAACAAATGATGTTTTTCGATTGTGAAAAGTGTTAAAATTAGTTTAAAACCCATTAATTACTAATAAGTATCCTGTTTTTAAAAAAATTTTCCCCCTGGTTTTGGACCCCCCCCGGAACGAAATTCCTGGCTACATCACAGCCACACCGCATTCTGTCAGATTGAAACTTGTTTAATTAATGGACGAAGGCAAAAAGCATTGTGGATATTACAACCATTTCATCTGCCCACCCTAATGAATTCGTAGTCATATGGTCGGAGTATTGTAATATATTTTTACTGCAATTGATTCGAGCGAACATTTTGTTGCAGAATATTTAGCAATTCCTCGTCTTTATTAATATTTTTCTGGGACAATTAGATACTGCACAGCATAACTGGTAATGATAAAATCTATCTGTGGTCATATTTGAAAACCAATTAATAACCTGGGGGCCGTGGCAGAGTTAATTAAGTTTATTGGACCATTAAAAATGGTAAACGAAAAGAATTTTGCACATTTCAAACATATTTGCATGCCTTCTCTCCGATCAAATTCAAGGGGGCTGAAAATGACGTCTATTTATGAAAAGTAATTGAAGAATATACAAAACTGTGTGAAATGTACAAATTTTGTTTCATAAGCCATTATTTATGTTCCTATAAACTTGATTGACTTTGCCGATGCGCTCAGGAGAGGGTTTGTCTTATCCATATGTTTCAAAAAGAGTACCTAATTGTTTCCAAGAGAAAAAGCACTTAAAATGTACGAATTGGAGAGAATGCTTCTTATGGATATTACATGTTGATTAATACCCATGATTTTACACTGAAGTCCCTTGAAATTGCGATCACTGTCTCATCAGAATTACAAGAGGTAACTTTTGCAAATCCATTTAAACGCCCGACGGGTAACAAGGTATAGTAATTAAATAATGCTTCACTAGAATAAGAGAATTATGATGATAAAGTAACAATGTACTAGGTAAAATAATAATATATCAATTAAGAAGCTGGTATCTAACCCTCGAGCGGGCGCGCCTGATATTTTTACACGATCGGGCACGTGGCGCACTTTGTCCACGATACATGCATTTATATGATAACACTCGATTTTTGTTGAAATTTATCTTTATTTGTAGAAATTAGTCCAAGCTTGAACATTTATAGGTTATGCAGTTATAAAAGTATCCAGGCGGTACTTGGCTGGTCGCGCGGCGTAATTTGTAAACCACGGGTGTCGGGTTCCTCTTGCCGATCTAAAAAAATTGCCACAGTACCTCATGCTTTAAAAAATCACACTATAGACATTGAAAATATGACAATGTAAGAATACACGAGGCCATTCAAGAAAAGCGAAGCACGAGGTACACGCCCGGTCGCGCGCCTTACTTTGTAAGCCACCGGCGTTCCACGTGCCGATCTAAAAATAAATTAGCTACAATACTTTGAGCTTTGAAAACACGCACAATAGATATTCGAAGTACATTTTAAGAATACATGAGGCAATTGTGGACAAGAATGTGCGTTAAATGTCAAAATCCTAGGGTTTCGAAGACTGGCGTACTTTATACGCCAGCGCGCCCGCTCGAGGGGTAAAGCAAATATAGGTAACCTCGGGCAAAATAAAACAGTGTTGCTCCAAACTTGACGCATTGTTATGGATTACTCGAATAGTTTCCTGCTAGAGACAACCAGCTGAGAATGTCTGATAGATCGAGACAATGATAATAATTCTAGAATTGTCTTATTATGTTCAGAAGTAATATTCTTGATATAATTTTCCCTCACCACTTGACAGAGCCGCTACTATCGCAGCAGAGGGGAAGTGCTAGACGTGGGTGAGGAGGCTTGAAACATGATCAAGAGATGAAACAATGCGGAGGACCAAACGTGGTTCACAGCCACTAATGAGGTAGCTCAAAACAGAATGTTAGGATTATATGGTCATGCATTGCTCTTTCTGTAGTATAAGAGAGGATACAGTAGAATGGACATTCATGAAATGAATTGCAATGTGATAGGAGACAGTCATGAACATGAAGGAGATGATGAGACGATCATTACGAGTAAATTTTTAGATAAGGCTCTCGAGTTTCATTTAGAGTGAAGCACTTAACGACGCGAAAAACATGGATGTTGAGAAAGAGGACGAGAAAAGACTAGAAGTGATGAAGAAGCAGGAGCATTTTCTACAAATTTTAAATTTTAAACTTTTTAAATATTTAAAATTAAAAATAAGATTTTAAAAAATTTAAATTTAAAATTGTGGAAATTGCTCCCGCTACTTCGTTGTGTACCGTTTCCACTCCATCTCGCCTGAAACCTCAGAATATAGACTATGAGAGTTTGAAATGCGTGATTGGATGAGAACTGGGGAGTGGACGAAGAGGTGGAGGTACGACGAAGTGCTGAAAATGGTGGGTGAGAAGAGGCAGCTTCTAAATGAGAGACGGAGGAGACATAAGGTATGTATAGTACTGTATGTAGTAGGTAAGTACTGAGCAGGGAGGGGATGCTAAAAACAGTGCAATAGGGTAGAATGCTTTGTAAACGAGGGAGAGGAAGGTGGAGACTAGAATTTTTGGATAGGATGAAAGGGAATAGGTATCATTGTTAACTGAACAGGGATCTCAATGATGGGAATGGTGACGCCCGGAAAAATTAGCGAACGCTCTATGCAAACATACTTTAATCGGAATAAAACCATTATAAAAATTATTCGTTCAAAACTCCGCTATCAACTTAAAACTTTTACTGCTTAGAGATAACACCGTTTTCAAAATTTGCTTGCAATTTAAATGCAAAAAACATTAACTGAGGCAATGTGGAGACAAGATTTTTCAGTTTGAGATAGAAAAAAACAGCATGCTATACTGCCTAAGAATATATAGTTACCGCATTTAATTTAAAAATGAAAAAAAAAACTCGAAATACACGTCTAAATTATTCTGTGAAAATTCAGAATTCACAAGCACCTAAAAGACGTATATTTGATATAACTCTCCGAGCGTAAGGCTAAGGTGGTGATCTTCCTCAGAAGGAATCGTCACTCCGTCTCAGTCGGTCTTTTTCGGTGACTGATCACCAACGACAAGCTTACGCTATCACCTTGAAAGTTTCGCAAGTCGACTCGCGTGCGGCGAATCGGCTTTGAGGGACTTTGATCCCGGGGCTCTACGCTGATTCAGTGCATTGAATGTAGTTCTTTCATCAAATAGATTCAATAAGTGAAAATTTTCAATTTTATTCACCGCCGTATGCCCTAAGCAACATTTGGCGTTTAAGTTTTAAATTAAATAATTTGGAAAGTATGAATGATATTAATCAGACAAATGTTAGAGGAATACTCAGAGGACGCAAAAGGCAGTTATTCAGGATGAACGGGGAAAGAAATTAAAGAATGTCGTATGACGAATAAGACTTGGTAGAGGCAAAAAATTCATCGCTGAACAGCTATCGACCACAACATTTGGACATATTTTTATATTTTACAACTATACAATTTCCGAAATATAGATGATTTTTATCAGGGAAATATTACAGGAATACTAAGTAGTTGATGGTTTGAGGCGTTACTGAGTGGAACTTACTCACGTTGAAAAAAAAATTTAAACTTGGTTTTTCCACAGAATATTAGAACATATTCTGTGGAAAAACAAAGTTTAAATTTTTTTATTCTTCATACTAAGTAGTCCCAAAAGGCATTTAATCTTGCGTAGAAGGGTAAAAGAAATTAATTGTCGAATGGTGACTCAGAATGAGGAGAGGCAATCGATAAATCGCTGGACAGCTAGGTATCGATCACAAAATTGGAAAGGAAAACTCAACTGACACCGCGCAGGGCTATCGTTTCACCCGACTGATGCAACAACGACGACGGCCTCTTCATTTCCAATCCGAGAGATGCGGATTGCAGCGCCAATTATCGAGTGGGATATTGCACAGATTCCCCTGGAAGCCGCGAGCTAATCCCCATCTCCTAATTGCCACGATGCTGCCGCTTCGGCTGCTTCTGCTTTTTTACGGACCGACGTAATCTCTTCCTGCTCGTCGGCCATTGTCCACCCATCGCGCTTGAATGCTTTTCCTGATTCCAGTAATCCAACAATGCACCGCGCTCCAAGCGCAATGGTGGGGGCAACGAGCAAGAGGTTAACAGACAGGAGGGTGCGTAAGGTCATGAAGCGGTGAGATCTCATTAAAAGCTATCGCCAAATGACTAAAGACCGACTGTAATCAATTTCACATTGCTTTAAGAAATTCAACTCGGCTCCATGGATGGGAAAACGGATAAAATGGGCAACGTCGACATTGTAAAAATGATAGCAGCGGCACAAAGATTCGTGAAACGAGATCAATTTATAAAACGCATTTTATGGCCTTCAACTTCGTCTCTGAAGCGTCTGCTTCTTTCGCCGATGCAACAGTTGCAGGTGAAATAGTGGAAAATTTATTCTTTAAAATGTGGAATAAATGAAAAATCATAAATCTAGTGACCAACAAACAAGATTTGACGAAATAAAAATACGGTAATGAGGCATGTGATATTGCTAGGGAACTGAAGATGACCATAATAATAATAATAAATTATGCTCTCACCGGTTTCCTGGCTGAAGTTTTCCAAGTGTCTAATGGCTGGTCAACAATTACAGCATCGTCCATGCACTCCAGCGGTATGCAGACTTCCGGCAAGAAGCAAAATGCATTAACTCTCACGTGGATAAGTTAAGCACGTAGACAGCCGCAATATGGTTCACAGTGGAATCACCATCAAAGGATATAAGTAAATCCGAATTGCGATGCTGGTTGAAGGGTAACCTCGCTAAACCGAGTAACACTATCCGGAAACATTCACTGGCCTGGTAATTTCACGTTTAATTTAAATTATAAGCAACACTACCACCAAAATAGTATCATACTGCAACTAAATCAATGGCCGACAACGAAAATACAAAATGTTGAACTTGAAAAGTAGCCCATTACTGCACGCGAACAGATACAAGATCTTAAGCGAGCATATCTGCATAGCGACACATGGAAAGCATTTTGTTCCACGCAAAAAATAAATATCCACAAAAAACAATGTCCAGGTTAGTTGCAGGTATTCTTCTCAGGTTCTCCATCGCGTCACAATATCCGTGACCCACGTTTAGATACACGAGGCGAGCACTGAAAGCTAAGAGGTAAGAAAAACCTGACCCGGAGGAGAACCAGAAGAGAATTCATGGGACGAGATCGTCGGGGAAGCTTTTTATCTTACATCTAAGTGAATACTATTTTATTAACGGCTTTAAAAGTAAACGCTGTCCGTTCCACTATTCTCCCGTTGTTGGACCGCAAAGAACTCGTATCGCTTATTGTGAACCGTGCAAAACTTGGCACAAATAGTACGGCTGTGCACGAGATACCAAAGCACCGGATTGAAATTGCTACGGAGGCGACCGCGGTGCGAGAGTCTTGTCTCCGTGACAGCGAATCCAATACTGGCGGTCGGTGGAGTAAACTCCCGGGAAACGCGTGGCCCATTGAACTCCAAGGCCCTCCCCCCCAAACGACCTGCAGCATAAACAAAACCAGCGGGAGCCGTGGGCTTCCTGGCTTCACGAGTCCACAATGGAGGAGTGACGATGACTCCCTTGGGTTTGATTAGGTAGTTGTCGGAGGGCTCCGGATTTTGAAAAGTTAGCTGGAACCCCCTCGATCAGCAGCCAAGCCATCTACCCTTTAGACTACCACACTCAAGTGGCGTAGACATGAATTTCGTTGGGGGTTCCAAAACCAGGGGGGAATTGTTTGAAAAACAGGGTACCAAGAAATGGGTTTTAAACTAATTTTATCACCTTTCATCAACGAAAAACTTCATCTGTTAAAGAAATATTTTGTAAATTCATGATTTTTCAATAATTTGTTTTCTTTTGAGAAAGAAAATAACTTTATTTCAGGGGGGATCCAAACCACCCCCCCCCCCCCCCCCCCCGCCTACGCTACTGCCTCATTTCCCTCAATAATACTACCTATCCTATTATTTTACGACATTCATCGGAAAGAAATTAATTTCCTTGGGTCTATTTATTATTTCATCCTTTTTTTAATGAGCCAACACCCACAGTGAAATGGTTCACTCCACTTGTGAATTCTGATATCTGATAGTTGAGGATAGGGCTCAACCTGGAGTAAGCCTGAGGCGTGCGATTCTATGGTATCCAGAGAAGGCAGTTTACTTCTTTAAGTCGCTTCTAACCGAGAGGATTTTCGTTTGATTTGTCCAAAGATTATATCATGGATTTAAACTATCAGACATTCTTCCGACAACAAAACGATCTGCCCGTAGTGTAAATACGCCAACCAAATCTTCTGCGTCAAATATTCCACATGATATTCCTGTATGACCAACATTATAAAAGAAATTAAAAGAAATTATTTTTGTACTCTTTAAACAACTCTTAAACCTTTAGAGATAGGTAAGTGCGTAGTAAAGCTTTTAAATTGAAGTCATAATCTCAAAATGAAAAAGTTTCACCAGCACACGATGAGTGGAGCTAAATTTAATTTCGAGTCTTCCATTTTGCAAGAGTTGGCACAAAGACGCAATGAACCAGCCGCCATGTCAGGAAAGTTAGACAGACGTCTGCTTCTACGTTCGCCGTTTGTAATCTCTTGCAGCAATTAACGGGCAGGAATTAACGGCACGAAAAGTTTTCCTTTCCCAGAATCTGCAACATGAGCCATCGCATGTTCATTCAAAAGTCATTGAAGAGACAGAGTTTGTCTCTGCGTGTGGCGTGCCTCTGATCCCATGGCTAGCACGGCACGCGAACGCATCAAACCTCTCAAAATTTAAATCGATAAACAAAAGCCATTAGCGCAGGAAAACTCAGGTGTCATTCAAGCGATATGGCACTCGCATTGAATTTACAATTTTATCTTGTTAGTGATGGAAAATAAATTCGATTATAGCGTGAAATAAAAAAACCCAACATTTTTATCATGATGACCTCGCAAAAAATATAAGCATTTGGGTCTACGAATTGCCGTGTATCCATCTATATATTTAAAAATTTGAAGGCAGCAGTGCAAATTTGAAGTAGATAGAAGGTAAAAACGAGTGTTAAAAATAAAGAATGATTAACATAGATTAAATATAGTCAAAATGAGCTTCCAATGGAAACAATATTTAGTAATCACTCATTCCATCAACTCGCGTTGGAAATAATACGATACGATAGCTGTAGCAATCAAAATGAGATTGCATTTTAAATGTAAATAGTACCACATAGGGAAGAATTCATAATTAATGATCTTTGTCAATGTATTCCGATAAGTACTTCTATATTATTGCCCCATTAATTATGCAGTAAAAACAATGTCTTTTTCTTTCACGCAACTTATAAAAACTTTCTTCCCGCAAATTAAATTAGGTCTAGCGTAATTATTTCTTCCCTAGGAATACTCAAATGTTTATGTTAGGTTGCCATGCTCCAATAGATGAGTGAACATGAGGAAGTGGCGAAGCCTGGTAACTTCTCTCAAGAAAGTTGGACAGCGTAGTAGGACAAAGTAAAACCGTTCCACCGTTTGCAAAAAAATACTTGGATACAAGTGGGATAGGCATGGCTGCACACAAATTTGAGATACAGATGTGGAGAATAACGGAGAATATAACGCAGGAACGGAGAGGAAAATGTGGAAATACTATCATACCAATAAAAAAATCGGAAAGTACTGACAACGGCTATTGGCATGACTGGTTAGGAGTCTGACATAAGCGCTGATAATGTGAGCGAGTACATCTGTGAAAAAGGGAAGAATACGACAGATAACACAAATACATTCAATAAATATAAATTAATGATTACTAAAATTACGAAATGCCATGAATGCCAAAACCAAATGCCATGTTCATTGGATGGCCTCGTCCATATTGACTTTCGATAAGAATTATTTGCGACTGTGTTGCCATATCAATGAAGTATAGCATATGAGAAACCGCGATATTTTCTCAATTATTTTTATAAACAGGAGTGTCATGGTCTCCACTAAAAAAGATGTTTCTAGTCGTTGCATAAATTTGCTTTAGAAGGAAGGCATAAACTACGACAAACAATTTTCAGATATTTTCACCACCGAGCGGGCAGGACCCTAAAATTCAATTCCAAGAGGATTCCAATGGCACAAACCTAAGGCACAAACAAACACAAACTAAGAACCACCTATAAAAATATTATCTTCCCATTAATGCCCAGACGTATCTTTAGATACGTCACACTTTAAAAACTCCTAAATACTCTTTTGTTTGTTGTTTATTTATATTTTATTAATATGCAATTTCTTTACGTAATATGACAGAAGAAAATCTTCTAATGGTGTACAAGTGATTTAGATTATTTAAGCCTATATTTGCAATTCTTATGCTTACTTACATATGGCTGGTCATGAACTACTCAGAAACCGCTACGATACGGCCATGTGAAAATTAAATTTTCATATAAAGCATTGAGTTTATGAATCCAGATTTTACCTGTTTTATTTTAAATGTATAAGGAATATTGGCTTTTTAAAGACATTCATTTTTCTTTCAAGCTCATGACAATACTAACCAGTAAAGTTTTGACGTATTTAAAGATACGTCTGAGCACTTGTGGCACTAAATATTCCAGTTTTGACTTATAGGTATGTGTTCATTCTGTTTATTGATTAAATAAATAAATAAATAATTATTTTATAAACCTAATTATGTGATGCATCGAAGACAATTTTATATTTCTGCAATTTCATAATGCATAGCATTTAACAATTAGGTAAATACAGCAAAAACAGGAATTTTCTCATAAATGTGGTGTATCCTCTTTTCAATTGCGATAAAGTACCTTGGTTGTGATGAAGTAATTCGAAGCATGAAATGAATTGGTATTGGATTTCCGGAAGCGCAAATACTCGCGATATCAAGTTGCCTATCCTGGCACAGTAGCGGATATGGAAAAAATTCAAGGGGGGCACAAAAGATATCTTGAGCTACCTTTGCATGTATCTTAATGAAAAATAATCAAGTCACATGCAAAGTTTAGGAAATTTCTATGTGAAATGATTATACACACATTCACGCCGGCCTCGGTGGCGGCGGGGTAACGCTCTCGCTCGCCAAACAAGAGGTCGCGGGTTCGAGCCTGGGTAGGTTTCCCCGGTCCAGGACATGGTCGTTTGTGTACGTTTACTAGTTACACTTGTTGAACACCCCGGTGTAAAATGGCCAATATGAGCTGTATCCGGTGGTTTGAGAATAAAATTTAGAAAAATAAAATATACAAGGCAATGCCATCTTATGATATGAAAGAGTTACAATTGTAGTTCTGCAATGTTAGGTAATACGGGAGGCCACGTAAGAGAAAAGAGACCGCGCTCGCCCCCTTCGCCCCCCATATGCATCCGCCAGTGTCTTGGCATTATTTGTATCCTGTATGCCCGACGGTGGAATAGATTGATTACTTCGTTTCTCGTTAAACTTTCTGCTGGCAATGATATCCAGATTGCAAACCGGAAATCAGTGTAGGAAATAAGTAACTTTGGTGAACATTGGCAATGAAACTATGTACTACGCTACGTCACCCAAAACTTTGTACATACTTTGTATTCAAGTTTTAGCCTCCGAAGGACAAACCTGACATTAGGAGGAACTGACGCTTTAAAAACTTCTCAACCGCCTCTTTAGTAAATAATTTTTTGTTACTTTTGTTGCACACTCCTTGCTATATATGCTTCCCATTTACCGCTGAGAAGAGAAGACGTACCTTAGTAACGGAGCAGAGGTGAAACAAATCTGAAATACTTTTACCATCAACGCTGTCAGCAGAAAAATTCAAGACCAATTTTCTGAACAATTGTAAAAAATGTTAGTACGTTATTCGTACGTACAAATCGAAGAGATTTTTCAAGTGTTTGGAATATTGCTACTCTCAGTTTATCACCGTCTACCTAATAGATGGCTTTATCGGAGGTCATCTCCAGACTATACCATCGAAATAGTTTCTAAGTCAATGCAAAGGGACAGGTTTGAAGAAATTTAAAGGTTTCTGCATCTGGCAGATAATTATTATAATGGGAAGAGTGATGGCAAAGATAGGCTATATAATGCTCAACCTTTGTTTGAGATTTGAAACTTGACTTTCAAAATTGTAAGCGCTGGATGATACTGTTTGGTGGATGAATCAATCAACCCCTACTATGGTAGATATGGCTCCGAGTAATGTATTACAGAGAAACGAGTAAGAGATGGGTTAAAATTATGGTTTATTTCGGAATATAGTCAACCTTTATCATGCTGTGGCCAACCTTCAGAGAACAGATCTTAGTCAAGGAGGATATGTGGTTTTAGGACTCGTTGATGAGTGTGAATTACCACCAGTTACAAACATATTTGTTGGCAATTCGTTCACATCAGAAAAGCGGCTCAGAAATGTTAACTGGAAGGAGCTTGTGTGGCACTGGAACATTTCATGAAAATAGAATCAATAGTGTATATAACCTTCCTGAAAAAGCTGCATTTCAAAAATCAAAGGGGGACCGCTCTAGTTTAATCGAATAGTTTATAACAATGATAAATACAGAGATACCATGATTACTAATAGCATACATAATAAAATGAAAACTCCTGTTTGTTATCCTGTTTCCGAAAAGAAAAAATGGATGTATCAGTTGTACAGGGATGGATACTAGGGTGGTGCGAAAAAACTCAAGTTACAAATTTCGTGTCATAATAGTGCGGAAAAGTTGCGATACGTTAGTACAAGAAAAACAAAAAAAGAATTATTAAAATCGGACGTCATCTTCCGATCCCGCAAAGCACCTGAAAAAATGACAAAAATGAAAGAAATTCTTTTTTTTTCGTTGTAAAAAAATGGAATAAAATTAATATCTTTTAACGCAACAGCAAAAAATGGTTACAAATATCATAGTTTATTATTAATATATGCATATTTATGGTTTTAAACTGTTATTACCGATCACACCAGATCATTAAAAATGTATAAATTTTGCAATTTTGCCGGTTTTTCAGAGTTTTGTAATAATTACTTGAGGATAATTTTTGCGAAGTTTTAAATAGTCCTTCAGATCAAAATGACAATAAAACTGGCCACTAGAATTGAAAGGCAAAATTGCACCTTAAAAAGGCAGCATGTTAACCCTATTGAAACCGAAAGTGAAGATGTTGAGGTTTTAAATGACGCAACGCAAAGTTCAACAATCAAGGAGAAATTTGTTGACCAGGAAGATCACATGCCTAGTACACCCTAAAAAATATAAATCACCATGGCAAATTGGGGTAAATTTATAAACTACAGCTTTTCATTGTGACCTCACCGTACAGCTGCTGCAATAGCATCAAGGGTATTTGTAGACAATGGTGTTATAACTGAATAATATACTTTTAAGTTCATTGACTGATGTAGAATTAGAAGGGAAAAGAGAAATATTATTAGCGATATACTTAGAAAATCCATCTTGATCTAGGTGAAGTACACGGGCTATACTTTGAGGGAAGGATATACAATACCATAGTAATAGAAATGATTGAATTGAAAGAGTACTGCCGGACAGTTAAAGCGGATCACCAGTCTCTAATAAAAGAACCGGATTTTGTGTATTTGAGTCATGTTTCTCCAAGCTCCGGGTCTGCTAAAGATATAGTGGTCTCCATATTATCTTATCTCTCTGATCAAGGAGTATCATTAGAGCACTTAGGGTTAGTATGCTGTGATGGCACGAACATCAACATTAGATGGAAAGGTGCACTATTAGAGAGCTCGTAGGAAACATTGGACCTTCACTGCAGTGGGCAGTTGGTTTACTTCATTTCATTGAATTACTTTTGTTATATTTTTCAGTATTTAGATGGTGAAACAAGTGGCCAAAAATCATTTAGTGGGCCAATTGGACTAATCTGAATGGTAATGGAAAGCTTCCAATTCTGCATTTCCAAGCAATTCAATGTGAAATTCTACAAGTTGATAGATAAATTTTGAGCAAGGACAAAAGATACCTTATTGACATTAGACAAGCAATCACAAGTGCTGAATTTCCAAATGACTTACCAAACCAGAGCAATGGAAACCTCTCGATACATACCTGAATATTAAAAGAAAGTAGTTTTCCCTGTTATTGAATGGAACTCTAAATTTGACCACGCAGAGAACGTATTGATGGCGATGGTTTTTGATTACAGAAGGCACATTAGAGAGCTAGGGCTAAAAAGAGTATTTAAGGCCAAAGAGACTTAACTAAAAGCAAACCTATCGTAAACTTCATTACTCCTGCCATGAACTTCGAAATAAATGACTGAATAGAATTGATTGCCTGGAATAGGTGCTTTCCATTCATTGACACAAGTCGACTTGGGTCGCGGTTTTCGTGTTCCATTCTGTGTGTCGCCGACTGTTGTGACACAAGTCAACAAACGGTAACGCACAGGAATAGGAGAGTTATAAACAGTTTCCGTGAGTCGACACAAGTCGACTCGTGAGTCACATGAATGGAAAGCACCCAATGTAGTCAAACTATCTACTCCACTTCTTCTTATGAGAATAATTGCTAATGAAGAAATAGCTTCCTTCATTGAATCTGGTGATAAACAAGATTGGGATATTTTAACTTCCTACATCACAGGCAAGCAATGGAGCCGTGTGTGAAATTGGTAACAGAGGCATCCCTTAAGCTTTGTGGCTATCGATCCAGAGATGGATTTATTAGGGCTATATTCAAATCAAGGTCCATTATGCCCGACTTCACCACAAAATCGCAGTACAAAGTAGTTTTCACAAGCTAAAATTTAAAAGAAGGACAAAAAAATTTAATATTATAAATAGCAGTAACCCTCATTAGTTGGATGGATGGAGGGTGTGGGTAGAACTCAAAGTGCAGCACCTCTCCGCGGTGAGTTCTGGATTGTTCAAATATAATTAAATCATATATAAACAAAGGAAGAGCTGCATAATCAAACATGTATTTTAGCCTAAAATATTACCTTAAGTGATTATTACACAACTCTGAAAAACCGGCAAAATTGCAAAATTTATACATTTTTAATGATCTGGTGCGATCGGTAATAAGAGTTTAAAACCATAAATATGCATATATTAATAATAACCTAAGCTATTTGTAACCATTTTTTGCTGTGGCGTTAAAAGATATTAATTTTATTTCATTTTTTTACAACGAAAAAAAAACATTTTTTTTCATTCTCGTCATTTTTTCAAGTGCTTTGCGGGATCGGAAGATGACGTCCGATTTTAATAATTCTTTTTTTGTTTTTCTTGTACTAACGTATCGCTACTTTTCCGCGCTATTACGACACGAAATTGGGAACTTGAGTTTTTCGCACCAACCTAATGGATACGGTATAAAAAAGTGGGATACAGGGTCACGCTGCTGTAAAATGTCAAAATCAAATTTAAATTGTTCATGTAAAAATGCTATAATAATACTCAACATTATATTATTACTATTAAATTACTGATGAAGGCATGAGTAATTAATTATATATCAAAAACGCGCATCAACACCGTTAAATGATTATGTACATTTTTGACCCCGTAAGTGCCCAGATGTATCTTAAGATACGTATAGGATTAAGTACTATGCAAATGTAAGGGATTTTTAAAACATTTTTTTCCGCATCAGATATGATGTCTAATCATAATTTATGCAAAAAAAGTAAAATGTTTTCAAAAAAATCTTCTGGGCATTAATGGGTTAATGAGGCGTTTTCAAAATTCCTTTCCTTAAACTCACACATTGCTCAGGTGCACCGGTCGGAGAGTCGAAATGGGAACTGAGCCTGCAAGAGAGTGTAACCTGAGCTGAACGATGGGGGGATCGCTCGTACGGAGCCGAAGTCACAATTCATTCCAATAATACGGTACATGGTAAGGATAAATAAATTAAGACGTATTATAACCTTCGCCATTCAGCCATTCCTTTTTAAGTTTACTACAATAACAAAAATCGGAACTTCTAATGCATTTTCGACGACATTAGAGTTCTGGTTCATTGATTCGCATAGAAAAAACTGTTCAACGAGGGATTTTAGAGATGTTGAGGGAGTGGTAACCTGAAGAGTTTCGTCCACTAGAGCCATTAGCGTCAATTTCAGGAATTTTTAATAGTGAGTGCATATCCAGAGGGAATCTTAAGAAAAATATTAGCTAAATCACATAGACATTATAAATAAGGAATTGAATTACATGCATTACGAACGAGATAATTAGTTTTTTTTGTATTTTGTAATGTTTACCCGAGGATGACTACTCCTTTAATTATAATGACTTCGTATTCTATTCACTTGAGGCCAATGATTTTTTGAACTCTAACACAGATTGTGAGAATAATGACTATTTACCTCCAAGTTCTGAACACTCCGCCTTCTCTCGCATTTTCAATTTAAAATCAGAATGTTTACGTTAATAACATTCATAGTCAAGAGGTAGTTTTTATGAATTCCGCCTGAAGGCGCTGCTAAAGTAGCTTTTGTAGGTCATCTCTCTCTAACAACGGCTCATCACTGTGGTAACGAATCTTCCTCATGAGGGTAAACGACATCGAGCCACGAGAGTTCGGTTCACGCGGCCGATGATTTACATATATGCGAACCGCTATGCAAAAGTTAGTTACGTCATCAACTGATCGGCAAAAGGGCAGTGGCAGTTAGTATTTCGCCAGAAATAGCTTTTAAGAAGACGACGGATCGAAAAATAGATAAATAGAAGTCTTCTCATGTTTCGCACTCTATCAATCACAGCGGGCAATTTTAAAAATATGTGAAAGAGCCAATTCTTAGAAAAGAGCGACCCTTTTCACGGAGGCCGATTCCTTTTATTGGCCGAAAAAAACACCCGTCCACAGGGAGGTCACAGCCCTTTCAACATCACAAGGCACTGACGGGATTGATGGCTAATTAGCGCTTAATTAATTTCTGGAAATCATTTCCACTCAATGCGTCAAAATGCCTGCGTTTTCTCTCGATTCCCACCGTTGATTTATCAAATAGCTGACTCTTCGCCATTCAGTTGCTCTTATTCCCTCTCCCCCATCTTCGCGAGATCTCTGTTTGCATTATATAGGTCGACGATTTCTAGGAAAGGGGTTTGCCTCTGCCGTCCTCGTGATTGATGAAGTTTTTAAGGAGAATTTATATTTTTTTCCTCTAATACTACTCCGCGCCTTCCAATTTCTTCCGAGCTGTCTTCCGGCGATCAAAAAGCGTGCAACACATTACGGCCGACGTAATAGTCCCAGTTGATTAATGTCCTTCATGGGTTCCAGAGGTGAAAGCGAGAAGCGGACGAAAGTTAGTCACTATACACAAAAAGGGGCTATACACAAAAAATAATAAACATTTCCTGCCTATTTGTTCTCGTTTGAAGAAAATGTACCACCGGAAGATAAGAACCCAAGTCTGAGATGTACACGGACACAATAAGCTTCCTTTCTGGAACTCATCCCGTAAGTACTTATCATACTTCACAAATTATGGTAACTTGAATCCCCTTTTCAGCCGGACTTCAAAAATAGCTAAATACTTCATCGTCCTCCTCAAAGTACCGAATTTCAGTTAACTAGCGCGCATAATTACTTATCTCAATTATCACAACACCCTTCGGCTACCAACAGATTTCTCAGGGCTTTCCAGTATTCCTTTTTTAAAACGTCCAGCCGCTATGACTTGGAAAAATAGGTGTAATTCAACACATTGGAATTTATTATCTTCATGCGTAACTCTGATTTGAAAACGAAATCCATACCATGAATTCAATAAATGGCTTGAAAAACAAGAGTTAATGCGAATGCATTTGTTCTGAGTTTGACCACTACCACCTCGATCAAAAAATTCACACATTAACCCAATGATACCTGCTTTTTTATCTTGTTTCTCGTCGTTTGGATGAGCGGACAAGGAGGAAAATGTATTATGCCTCAGAGTAGGGACATAATAATGTCCTCAAAGTAAAAGTAGAGGCCGACGTAGTCTCTCTAACTAGAATGTAAGTATGGGAATATCTAGGACGAAATGAAAAGAAATAGCATGCAAGCAAGCGCTTTATTTCCATATCTCATTGTCCTACAAATGTTGGGGTTATAATGATGGCCTCAGCCTTTTGGCTACTACCTACGAAAACTATCTTCGCAGCTTGCCAATCAGACCTATCACTTGATCTCGGATTTTGCCCCTTTCAACCTTTCTCCCATGCGCAGTACCTACCCTTAAATCGTTCATGTATATGCATATATTTGCCCTGAGGATCATGCTGAGAGAAGAGAAGAATTCGGGACGGCTAGGAATCGTTAAGAGGGGTCATCAGCCTCCCTTGATCTCCCGAATGGTTCGTCAAATTACGACGGGATGTATATAAAAGAGTTGAGAAGGAGGAAAACGGAAAAACGTCTAAAAAGAGAGTTGGCTGTATAACTTAATAACTCGTATACTTTAATAACTTTATAAGTCGTAAATTAATTGAAATACTCAAAATACCCATCCTCCCCACGACCCCAATGCCGACCCGAGGGTAAAAGGAAGCGCGTGAATAAAAAAAGCAAGTCAAGTATGGTCTCTCTAGGTGGGGAAGTAGAGAGGACAACGGGGTTTTTGCGACAAGTTGAACCTTTTTAAAAATCGCAACCCGCCTTGCTTTCACCTGCGTGAGCACCACTGACTGGTGTCGGCGAGGATTTCGAGGAGCCGGAGGGTGCCGGAAAATCCTTTGAAAGCCACCGATACGGGAGCGGGAAAAATTGCACGCGCCCAAGAGGGGTGGGGCAAGTGGCGCTTTATGCCGCACCCGGCTATGTGTGACCCGTCGCACAGTGGTCCCAAATCGAAAACAGCTGGCCAAAATTAATTACGCCGTTGTTATTATGTATATATTTGACCTAAAGGTCTATTCTTATTGTTTTTGACCCGCTTATTCTGAATTTATAACTATTTTTTATGTATTTGCAATAATTTTATTGATATTTCACATTTTGTTTAAACAATTAATTTTTTTAACATTGGAATTTGAGATTATACTGGTGATAGTAAATTAAAATTATACATATCATAAAACTGAATTAGTTATTTAAAACATACATAAATGCATATAAAATGACTGCATTGTTTATTTTTGGACAAATTTTGAACAACTTATTTTGAATGAACCAAGAGAATATTTTCTACTTTCTCATATGTTTGATCGTATTTGATACGAAAAATAAGTTAATATTAATTGGAAATTTATATTATAAGTATATTATTAATATTATTGAACTGCAATAATTGTTTAAAAATTATAATATCTAATTCAAATTAAGTAGACAATTTTATAGTTCCTTGTAACGTGCCAATGGATTTGGAAGCAATTTTAAACGGGGTTCCGTATTTCACAAGTTTCAACGGAGGCATTATTACAATCATTGAAATGTTATAAACAATATTTCATAACTCCTATAACTCAAGTTAAACGCCAAATTTATTGATACGCTTGCAATAAGCTCTTTACGAAGAGAGGCATCAATTTAACGAGCACATGATTTGGTACGAAAAATTAAATGAGATTTTCCATTAATTTGGGCTTTTTTAATTATCAAAAAAAATAAGTTAACATTTCTCCTTATCTTTCTCAGTCATTGTTACGAAAAAAATTTAAATACATTCATGATCACTATCCGACAAATCCTCATCACAGTCGTCATCCACTCAATTCTTCCAGGATTAATAAACTCTTCTGGTACACCTCGACTGGTAATTGAAGTAATTTCCTTCTTTGAGCCATAGAAATACTTGATATCATTGCATCTGAAGTTAGGAGTAATCTTTTAAACAGGTCTTCATTCGTTGCTATCCAGGAAAATTTCCTTGCATGGTGCTCCCTGAATCTTCTTATGTCCTTATTCCTCGCCTCCATTGCCTCCTCGGACAAGTGGACAATAGGAAGGGCAGCTTCTTTAGATGTCCGTCTTATTGAGGAGCAAGTACTGATGTTTCGTGAAATTGCCAGAAACGATCATGGAAAGGGCTTCTTCGTGGGAGATTTTACTTTGCCTCACATCCTTGGCTCTCCAATTTGATAACACTCGCCGCGCTCTTGAGAGAGTGGTTGTTGTCACCTCATTTATTATTTTCGCCACGAACTCATCACCTTTGCTTCGATAACTCATGGATGCTCTACTGGCGATGTGCTAGCTCTAAGATCCTCCGTTTTCCTTCTCTAGGCCCTTTCACTGGACTTCTCAAATTGTTTAAATAAAGGCGGAGGAAATTTCAACTTCTCATTTAGGCAGTCAGCGAACTTTCTTCTAAAAAACCTGTCATTTCTTTTTCTTTCCTTCCACCGGCGAAGATAATTTGAGAGAAAAAACACTTCTCCGCAATTTTTTTAGGATAACTTTTGAATTAACGTCCTCATCTAACTCTAACTTGTTGCTCCAGCAATCCAATAAGTATTGGTTTTTAAACGATACGGACCCTTTTCCACTTTCAAGAAATTTTTCATGCATCTCAAGGCGCGTGAAAATTTTCAGAGTTATCGAACTAAAATACTATGGGCACTCTTCTTCAACCCCACAAGTCTTCTTTAAAAAGTTCGAGGATACTCGACTTTATCAAGACTCGATCTTCAGGCTTGAGGAAACTAACTTTCACGTCTTTCGTTTGGCAAAATCTGAGTAAAACTGAGTTTTGGCGAGAAATTTTCGGGCAAGCGATGTCTAGAAGTAATTTGTGGGTTCCACAGTGTGAGGTTCTCGATGCTATTATCTCCATTTTCGAGGAAATATCACATTTGAAAGGTGAAAAGGCTTACTCCGCTCATCCCCGGTGGCCAAAGTGCAATTCATAACAAGTGTACAGAGAGCGGTGGTTGTGTTTTCCCGATGGGCGCAATCAATAGCCTAGGCCTTTTCGGCCGTCGTTTGCCCTGCATGCGGTTGAGGAGGCCGCTAAGGAGGCGACAGAGGGACAATGTGCCGCGTGAGGGCGAAAACTAACCCGTCTAACGGAAGGAAAGGGTGGAGTAGCATTTGAGGGATTCTTTTTTGTTTTGAATGCATTCATGTTTTACTTACTATACTATAAGCACATCTGCGAACTTTCGTTCCATAAATATATCCTTCCGCTCGAGTCCTTAAGCAATTTTTATGAGAGCATGGGCACGCGTAAATAAAAGGTAAGGTGAAATGGAAACTATTAATGATAAAACGTTCTACGTATGACAAGAGATGTTTATTCATAGGGTAAATATTTTTTGTAGAAATAAAATATCCAACAATGTTGAATAACACCCATAAATACTGGATTTCCTCGAGCCCTACCACGCGCCAGCCAGGCCGCCGCCCGCGTCAGCGCATTACATCATTATAGTTAAATCAATGCTGAGGTCGGAGTAGCAACTAGTAGCAAAAATTTTGTTCACTACTGCGTTGAATATACTTTTCCCTTTGTATTGGTGCAAAAGACACCGTGCATTCACTTGCCTTTCTATACGATATTGTACATTTTATTTGAAAATTCGGGTAAAAAACACTAAAAGTTACAAAATATATATAAAATAGTAAACATAGTAAAATCCGAATAAAATTTATGTCTCACTTTGTAATAATGTTTATATTTGTAGTTAAAAATGTTTTGGCCAAATATATCGCGTAAAGGTTGTCCTGCATGACGCTGAACTTCCTCAAAATCGACCGATTTCACGCACCTGTGATTTTTACGGTGAATGCTCCATGTTTGACGGATCACTGCAGCCGCTCTGATGAACAAAAATACTAACTTAGTAGTGTATTTTGTAGACCATATCCTGTAGAATCCGAAAATAAGGTTCAATCATTCCTTGAAAAATTTCGAAAAAACGACTTTTGGCCAGCTTTTTTCGATTTGGGACCACTGTGCGTCGCCCTTGGGCGCAGTTCAGTGCAGCATGAATCATCAGTCACCCTGCTAAAGTACGTATTGAGATAATTTCAGGTTTTTTCCACGTTTTACTTCCTTACATATGCTGGTGAAGAATGTTGTTTTTCGAACATTTGCAAACAAAAGAGTCCATCAAACATATTAGTATCGCTAGTAATTTAAAAAAATACAAATATTTATTCGTTGAGAAAAAAATTCGAAAATGTGCATGTGGAAAAATTAAGCATAAGTGCAAAAATTTAGAGTGAAAAAATTTGCGACACAAATTCGCTCGTATTACGCGTTCCAATGCACGCACACATCGTGCAGAGAAAAGGGAAAGCAATGGGATATTGCCCGAAAGCAAATAACTAATTTATGACATGTTAAAAGCTGTCATCGTAAACTTAAAAATACTTTTGCGCCATTCCAGCACGAAAGGCCCTGGAAAATTGAATAAATAGCGTCATTTAACTTTAATGAATGTAATTTTGAGAGGACTGAAGCTGCTATGAGTCTCCTAAATTCCATGTGTGTTGCATTCAGCGTGCAATACTAGCACTATACGCACACAGATATCATTGTCTTGTGGTCGGACTATTACCACCGAATACCCTAAGAAAAAACAAAGCGCCCCCTTATCGGTTGGAGTTATGTGTGTTTGCTTATCCACAGCCGCGCCCACATACTGTCCACACGCGCGTAATTTTCCCGCTAAGGCGGCGTCTCGCGGCGTGGGCCACTCGGCGCCCCTGGTCCTCTCTCTAACCTGGCTGCCCCAAAGGACGCCCCGAAATAACAAGCCATTTCCCCACTCTTCTCCGGGTCATGGGGGGCAAGCAAAGGTGTCGAAATGAATGATTTACAAATTAGAAGCAAGTGCATAAGTTCGCTTCTACGGAGATAGAAAATAAAACTAGCCTACCTGTGGAAAGCGAACTCAGATAAATGGTAGTTTGGAATTCAAAACAAAAACGAAACGACTTTGCAATTCTACCATACCCGAAATTTGCATCTGAACGCCAGAACATTCTTTAAATTCAGGAAACTATTTCCTTCATTGATTTTTCAACTCCTTTCTTATAAGGAGGTAATCCTCCATTCTTTACTTTACTTATAAAATTATTTGCCAAAGCCTTTCCTTTCCATTCATTTCTATGGGCCATTAGTTACAAACCGAACCTTACTGTTTTTACCGCAAAAATTTCTCCCTCTTTAATAACTACCGAATATACCTATAGCGGCTAAAAGATCCCTTTAATATTCTTCTCTGTATCTCTTTCATTCTTACTTTCCGTCGATAGCCAGTGGACCACAACTGTCACACTCTCAGATGTTGTTCCTCCATTTCCCCTCGGCTTTCAATATCACTCAACCACTCTTTAGGCTTCTTTAGTCGTTATCACTTTTTACCGAGAAGACATATCTTCAAACAAGCCACTATGTGGATCCATGGTAAATATACCTTCTTTGAAAATATGATTGAAAAGAATCCAAGAAAAACGTTAGTAGAAAATTCTCTCTGGAATAAAGGAATGGTGGAAAAGTATTTGATTCGTCAGAACTAAGAGGCTTCCATCATTATGAAACAGGTATTTTATTATTTGTATCACAACCTGTAAACATTAACAACCGTTAATTAAATCTGGTAATTTATTTCACAAAATATATTTTTTAAACTTTCAAAAAATTTGTAAATGAAAGAGTAAGTCGCTTCAAATTTCGTTCCGGAAAATAACTGTGGCTGCGTAATGGATTCAAAAGACAGACTCAACAACATGAAAGCGATAAAGATGAATTACCAAAGTTATTGTGCTATAATTTGATATTTTTTTTAAAAGTTTTATGGTTTAAGTTTAGATAAGTTAAAAAAAATTTAATAAGTATAATTTAAAGTATTGTTTCCACAGCACATATAGCTCAATGAAAACCTATCCTTTCTTAACACTATATACGCTACTCGTAGAACTTTAACTACAAAAACAGAAGCAAATAATGCCAATAAAAACATGTACTTTTTCCATAATTTAGAGAGCCTCTGCCAACATTAATTCATAAAAAATATTACAGTTTTAAATCCTATGTACATAGTGTATGTAAAATACATCAATTACATGCTGTAAAAAGTGCAGAAAACTATGCAAGTAATTGGTTATCGGCAGCTATCACATAAGAGAATAAAAATATTTCAAGTCTCATGTAAACATCTCTGAATGCAAACGTAGTATTATATCATGAATCTTATAATCAGATTGCAATGTACAACGTCGAATAGAAATTAGGTTGTTTTTATGCACCAAATATTAAACCAGAATTTCAGACAGTTCCTCTCTGGCTAAAAAGGACCCCTATCATCCGGGCGGAATCCAAGCGCGCCTCTCCAATGGAACGGATTCCAATATTATTATTATGGTATTCTACCGATTAAGGTAGGTTTCCATGGAGAACTGATGAAGTGATCTGGGAGCCTCCCTTTCCTTCCAGAACTGACTTCTTTAATTCACTGTAAGGCCTACTCTCTTTCAATCTATCTAAAAATCCATTTCTTTTTCTTCCCCTCCCTCGTTTCCCTAGCATTCTACCCTCTAACACCTTTTTCAACATCCCCTCCCCGATAAGCACTAACTCCATCCATACTTTCTGTCTCCCCCGTATCTCATCTAAAAGCTGTCTCTCCTCGCCAACCATATCCAGCACTTCGTCGTTCCTTTTCCTCTCCGTCCATTTCACCCTCTCCATTCTTCTCCATACCCACATCTCGAATGCCTCTAATCTTATCTCGTCTTCTTTCCTCAGTGTCCACGTCTCCGCAACGTAGAGAGCTACACTCCAAATCAAATTCTTCGCTAACCTTTTCTTTAAACTCTTATATAACGATCCTCTCAGAAGCTCCTTCCTGTTCATGAACGCCTCCTTTGCTAATGCAATTCTCTTCCTGATGTCCTTACTACTGTATCCGTTTTCCTCTAACGTACTGCCTAAATAGTTGAATTGCTTAACCTGCCCAAGTTTTTCACCACCCACCTTTATCTTGAGTCTCACATTCCTCGCTCGTGATGCTTTACAAAACCGCATAACCTTAAATACCGCCGGATAAAATCAAAGCATCCCTAGGAGCCATTAATTAGACACGCTTGCATAAAATTTATTGCCAAATATCACCTCAACGGGTGTGCGATAAGTAAATAAGCGGGAAACATCTTCGCAAAAACACGCATTATTCATATCAACTTGACATAATTATTCCACCGAATTTCCACGAAACTCTAGAGCTCATTATTCATTTTCAGTATGTTTGCACTTCATTAATCTCTTTTTTGTTTAGGTACCGCATTCCCGAATGAGACCTTGAACAAGCTATTACTCATCCATGAACCCTCCGAATTTACAGGGAACACCAGGGTAAACAGGGCCAGTTCCTAGCCATTCAAGCGACTTGATTATTCGTTCGTCGAAACTTGAAAAACATTCTGCTATAAATGAATATAGTTAAGTCTATTTTCATTCTTTTATATTGATCATCAGAATGTGAAATGTGTAAAGCATAAATTGATGTAATTGTGTGAATAAATATACAGTAGAAATACGCTGATAACAAAGGTGCAGTAAAAATGAATTTCTAATGTTCTAGAAAAAGTTCTAATGACCTAAAATCCAATTAGCCAGCCAATTAACCTAAAATCATACTAGAAATCATGAAATATCGTAAATCAAAAACATTGTAAATCTCGAGCTAACATCTTCATAAATAATATCCCCTAGTGAATTTTAAGGGTCACAAAATGTGAAGCAATTCCTTCCCGGCGAGTTAGTTTGCGTTCAGTATTCTAAACCTAAACCGGGGCCGTTCTAGCGCGTATGCCAACTGTGCGTATGTTCTTTATACCCAATGTACTCGATAGACACAGCGTAGATGCGATGCAAAAGCCAATTAGATTACGGAGACGCCAAATTTTGAAATTGACAGATCCATTAGGCCTAACGATCCCTGGCGTCTACCAGGTTTCCTGCGAATGTGGCCAAATCTACGCAGGAGAGGACGTTACCAACCGGCCCCAAGGACTATGGGAGGCATTTTAGGCTAGGGCAGCCCAATAAGACTGCACTGACTGCATACCATCAATAGGGACTAAAAGATAAGTCGGAATCAATCTGCCCTTCCAACAACTTCTGTTACAAGCTTTTTTTGGAAGACATTGAGATCATACGCAATAGTTTACATTGAGACACGGGGAATACACTTAGCATTGCGTGGAATTCCACTTTATAGAAAATAAAAAATGGTATAACTCCTGCTTTTGATCCGAAATACCCAGATCTTTCCGGCCGATCAGGTTTAACCTTCTTTGTAGCAGACGTATATCGTTACGTACCAACGTCTTATGCTCAATCAAATTTGTCAATTCACCCTGATAACGATGGATGACTCGTTCGATGAAACGTTGGAGATACGCAGCTGATTAAACGGGTGGAAATCCCGAGAAGTCTCCAAACATTTACAATCACATAGTTCATCTGAAGTGTAATCCTCTTTTTCACGCGCGACGGAGGATCACTTTGACTGAATAGATGCACTCACACGCTAGTATGCAAATATGCACATTTGTGCACGGGTTGTTATTTGTCTTTCTCTCTCATTTATTGGTGGCTGGTAGAGTATAATGCTTGTATATATCGCAGTTTAATGCTATGATTAAATGAAATCTAAATAAAAATCAATTAACCTTCTTTCCCTCGAAGGAATACTATTTGACACGAATTTGCTACGACAGACAGAATGACGTCCTCAAGGTTAAGCTTTTTCGCAACCCCCGATTAACATCCTCGAAGTTCGAGTTAATGCAGGGGAAAGGAGCTGGACCCTCTCAATCCTTGATGTGTGAAACATTAAGGGAAACAAGTTGATGCGTAGTTTTCCGCGGCGTTGTCTAGATGATGTCTCCATGTTCCTGGGTTTCACCGCGTAGATTTTCTTTGTGAGGACAGTTTCGCCGGTATTCCAACCGGCGCGGCGTCTTCAGGTCGAAAACCTGTCGTCACAAAGAAAATCCACGCGGTGAAACCCAGGAACATGGAGACATTATTAAGGGAAACATACTTGATGTGTGGATCCAGCTCCTGTGTTCAAACACCTGCGGCTAACAACTCTGGGGTGAGCTCTACCCTAACATATACAAATTTACTTTCGGGCTGAATCACTGACAATGAGTGTATTATATAGAGGATTTTCAGATAGAATCAGCAATAATTCATGAGGCGGTAGGGGAGACAATCGTGAGAATTATTTGTCCGTAAACAAGGGACAGCAACTCCTTAGTTACTTACCCATGGCAACGCAAAAAATGTTTGGATGCACTTCGCAGTTACCATGGAAACCCTGGCTACGGCCACCCAAATTTTTTTATATGCACTTTGCAGCTACCATGGAAACCCTGGATTTTTATGGGCATTAAATAATTAAGGTTGGACGAAAATGTGCATTGTAATTGTCTGAAGCTATTAATCTCAAAATGGGTGAGGTGAGACTGTGCAATATTCTTGTTGATACAAATGGAACGAAACCCTTAGGGCGGGCTCGCGGGTTACACTCCTACTCCTGCCGTGTAGGGCAGGGTCTATAAGCGCGAGCTTTTTACCTCTGCACCCAGAAGGGGGAGGACAGAAAGGAAAAAGGATTGGAGGCATCGCCGCGATGAGAGCCCGACGATACCTCCAGGGAAAGGACGGGGGAGGAAGGGAGGGGACGAGGAGTCCCGCACCGTCACAAAGGCGGACGGGCCCTACTATTAGCGAAACCAAGCATACGCAATTAATATTCTACCAATCCTAGTAGATTTTCCTACGAGGAAGAAAAATCTATCGATCGAATCGGTAGATAGTCTTGTTGATACACTCTCCAAAATTTCGATCAATTATGCTCAAAGATTGTTTCAGACAATTACAATCGCAATTTTTCGCCCAAACTGAATTATGAAATGCCCTAAAAAATCCAGTGTATAAAATAATGCTGAAAAGGCTGAATACCCAAGAAAAACAGTTTCCATGGATACTGAAAAGTGTATCCAAAGAAATGTTTGCGTTGCCATGGCTCAGTAACTAAGGAATTGCGACCCAATATTTATAAACAAAAAATGTTCGAGAATCTCTCCCCTATCACCATCGGAAGCATCGCACATTCCTCCAGAAAAAAAAACCTGTCTTACTGAGTGCCGGGGACCATCCCTTACCAAAATTTATATGCGGCTTCAGAGTGATGTGATTGTTTTTTTAACAATGCAGTGTTACATATTCCAATGCGAGTGTTAGGGCCCAATCAGTGCACAATGGCTTGATAGATTATAAATCAATACGAGCCAGCGGACGAATCAATCAGGCCGAGTCTCTTCCAAGTCGGGCGAGCTCTCTTCGCTTCTCCCATTCTACCTGCCGCGCCTCGCCTCTTTCTCACCGAATCCTTTCTCTTTCACACACACACCCCTTGAGTCCTCACCCAATGACAGAGTCCCAATCGTTCCAATCCAAAGCATCTGTCTCAACCCGTGTTCCCGGAAATGACGGAACTTCCCGTACTGCCAAACCCCACCTCCCATCCCCCAAATGCCTACTTTTCCTTTCTCATAAGACGAAACCTCTCCCCCAACCATAGCAACACCTCAGAAAATTCTGCTTTCTCCGACAAAGGGAGGATAAAAGAAATGCAAGCGGGAAAGGTTTGTTGATATAACTGCGAGAAGGGTACACTTATTGGTTATTACTTTCACAATCCGTACTGTTCAGCGATCTTTTAAGTAAATTTATTTATCGATGTTCTTATTTATATTATTTATCTTCATCGCCCCGAAAACAGCGCATTTAAGGCCTATACAGCGTGGAATTGTAGCAAATAACAACCGATGACGATCATAAACAAAAACAGTGTTCGATCTGCCCAGGCCGGATTCGTACTCGAAAACTTCGCTGTCAGCCTAGTACTTCTCCCAACGCCAAAGAGACCGACGAGAGGCCGAAACACTTAACCCTAGAACGACGGGCTGGGTCCAATGGACCCAGTTGGTAGTTTTGAAAGTTTATAATTATGTCAAAAATGCACGAAACTGATTTTTACGCCGTGACTTTTCCTAAATATATGTCCACTAAAACATAGCAAGAAATAACGAGAATGGGCTCATTACATTTTATAGTACACTACAAAGTTACATAGTGGACGGACTGGGTCCATTGGACCCAGTCGACTATTTTCAATGCTATGGGTGATTCATTTCAACTTATCAGCAATTTTCTTATTTACTTTATATTTTTGGGAGATTCAATGTTTATGGTGATGTAAACAAAGTCGTAGGCGATAGTTATTACCAATAAGTGGGCATTTTTTATGGATTGGCTTGAGGCCTTTCATATGCTCTTCCAATGTCACATTTAGAGTGACACAGTCAGAAACATGTATCTACATCGTTTCGTAATGGGTAGTTTTTGTAACTTTCTCTGGTTTGACGCACACACAGTGTGCATTATCAACATTCAGTCCCATAATCTGTTAGTTTTATATGTGAGACCGTTCATCTAGCGTCTGCGGTGCTTTCGTGGTGGACAGTCAGAAGTTACGCTCGCAAGCTGGAGTGGTCTCGCTGCCTGCCGACATTTGCTGTTATTCCAACTATCTAACTGAAGACATTGAAGAACTTGAATTCTATCATTACATTTTGATACCATGCATGGTAGGTACAAAACTTTATGGATTGTATAAAAGACTATATTCCTTCATTCTAATGTACTTCTTCAGTATTTACCTCATTTACCAAATCGTTTACTCCTCAGATGGATTAGTTAGATGACAACTACTTTGATATACAACAATGTCATTATTCCTATCTTTACCGGATGCTTGGTGGTACCAAATTTTGTGTAGTGAGGTATTGATGTGACTGAATTCATAGAGTGACTATTGATATACTGTGTAGTTGAGGGGCTAAGAAGTCGGCGTCGCCATTTGGATATTACAGTCAAAATAGCTATCAAGATATTTTTGAGGTAGTAACAAAAAAGGATTGTTTATAATTATTGTAAGAATTAGCTGTTCTAGCGAAATTATTGAACTCTTTGAATTGCTTGATGATATCAGAAATATAATACGAGACAGTGCTTTGCTAATTTTTACCTGAATTTACAACTAAGGAGTAGCACGAACAATGTTATCTTCCATTTATATCTAAGTGAAGTTTGGAATGAAAAATTGATAAATTTCATTGTCACTTTATTCACAGGCTTGCTAATAGTGACACACATTTGGAGTGCAATTATCTAAAGATTGCAGAACGACGTGTTTAGCTTCTAAATATACAACGCTAACAGGAGGAGGGTAGCAGGGAATCCGGTGGAGATGAAGCCTAAAATGTTGAATAAGGATGAAGAAGAACTGAACCTTGGCCGATTCTTCTTCATCTTTCTGAGAACATGATAGAAATACGAAAATGGGGAATTCCTATTGGGAGTAATTTTTATTTCGCGCAATCTGAAAGAGGAGTGGTAAAAAAAACCTCATGCCACTAAAAAGGGTAGAATGCGAAGGCGTAATATTTTGCGTCATATCCCGTGCGCCGTGCGGAATTTTTATTGTCTTATGCTCTTTTGCTAATTTTGCGTCCTAACATCTTTGATGTTGATAGAAAATGGACCACCATTGAAAGGTTTAGTTTTTCAAGCTTTGTAGAATGAAGAAGATGACTGAAATAAATAAGGTTCTGGCAATGCTAATATATATCATTTTTACAAGTAAAAAATCAAAATTTTTCAGAACTTTGGAGTAAACTAGACGGGCAGCCAATATGCAACAGTATTATGGAGTCAAAAGTAATACTGCGGGTTATTTGATTTGATAGTGCGACAGAAATGAGGGAAAGCAGAGGCAAAGACAAATTGCAGACTATTAGAGAGATATTTGATGGGCGGAATGAATATTTGAAATATGCATTCGTGCCAGGATCCTGCATGACAGTTGACGAACAGTTATTGATGTTCCGTGGGCGCTGTAACTTTAGAGAGTTTGTATCATCAATACCAGGAAAGTATGTAATTAAAATTTTGGCTGCAAGTCATAGTAGTGATTCATACAAGTGGAATGTCTAAGTATACACAGGTAGAGAATCTCATAAAAGTCGAGAGGTCAATCAAGGGAAAAGATTAGTTACTGGTATGGTTGAGGGACTAATCAGCCAGAAACATAAGTAAGTCACCCACTACTTTCCAAAGATTTAGCGATTGTAGAGATCATAAGGTAAAATAAACGAGGGATTCCACCCGAGCTCACGACTGTAAGTGCCATACAGGCTACAGGATTTCCTAACAAAGTGGTATCTCATGGAATCTAAGAGAAAATCAACTATCGAAAGAATTTACATGGTGAAAAAGAAAATGTGATACACTCCTTGACAACCTTAGCAACCTAGGAAAATAAGTATCGTAAGTGCAACTACAAAAGGGATAGAAAGACACGAACATCCTCTTCACAATGTGCACAAATAATATGCCAAGATCATTCAGAAATTTTATGCAATCAGTGCCTGTAGTAGCATAACAGTTTTTAATAACTTTTGTAAATTCATCATACTTTTGTTTCATTAAATTTGTTACATATCTAATTTATCATTGACAAAAAATCCACTTTGTAATTTGTGTTAATGTTATTGTGCTAATGAACATTCATAAAAATGGGAAAGGTGGAGTGATATTTCTGGTAGAAGGAATAATATTATGCTTCGCTGCAGTAATAGCCTCAAACAAAATAATTTAACAATAATAAAGACAAAGAATATGTTGAGGAAGTAAATAAGATGGAAAACATCACTTAACTCAGTCTAAATTCATCATAAACTGGTAATATTGTGGAAAAAATGTTTCAGGGTCCATTGGACCCAGTCAGGCTACTACGCGATAATTTTTTTTCAGTCTTCCTAGGGTTAAGATGAGTACTAGGTATAAGTGCACAGAAGTACTCAGCTTAGACCCACGTCCGAGTTTAAAAGTAATAATAATAATAGTCAGTAATAATTGTTTATTACTCCAAAAAATAAAAGCACAGAATAGAATTAATTACATAAATGGAGTAACTTTAGTTAGCCATTAAGGACAACCTGTTTTTTCGCTAATAAAATATCTAACAATTATTCAATCTCCGCATCTAGAGACTTTCTTATAGTAACGATGATTTTTTATTATATTAATTTATATCATTATTATATTATAATACAATACAAAGCTGTGTTATAATTCTATAAAAATCTGTACACCAGCGATAAAAAAATCAACATTACTCTTAGGAATTCTCCAACACCAGAGACGAAAATGCTGGAAAATATTCAAAAGGTGTTGCGGGTCTACCTAAAATGACAAATAGGCATTCTTATCTTTTTTTAGGCTAGAGGACTTCTTGGTATGATGGTCATTAGTCATGCTTTGGTTATGAATATTTCAAAAGTAACGATATCAGTAAATCATGATAATTCAACAGTTGCAACTGAATCCTAATTACTGAAACGTAGCTCACTAAAAATGCATTTGTTCGTTCAGCCAATTGAAGTTTACAAAAGAGTTTTGCCTGTTGAGAAGCACGGTTCGTATACTACAGTATAATGTGCAACTCATGGAAAACATTGTACCAAAGTTATCTAATCGGGATGTATTTTCTTGCATATTTACCCTACTGAAATTGATGCAATGCCATTTAATATATATCTTTACAATAGCTCTCAACACAGTTAATTTCATTCATATTTAAATGTGTAATTTAAACAATACTTAGCAAAGGTTTAAGAGAAGACAGAACTAAGCAGAAGAATAATTCAAATTAACGCGAAAGTGAACGAAAATCAAATCGTCCGAGCGAGTTCAGAAATTTATATCACGAATTCCACAACTTTCACGGTCCACTACAGCCCAATGAAATAATGCAATCTCAAACATCTATTCCACAATGTATTTTACTTACTCTATCAATGCTAAATACATGTATTTGGGATGTTCTGAGCCCTTCATTGCCAAATTTAAATTATCGTTAAATTGCAACCACCTCATCTCCCTTACGGGTGTCGGCCTCATTTTTTTATAGCCAAAGTTCTTATCTCTTTGCCTTCCTCGGAGAAGTTCTCCTTTATTTTTTCCCATTCATTGCATTTTCCAATTCCTGTGTCTGATTACATTGCCAATTCACAGTGTTCTTTTCATGCGCATTTTTCTCCACACATGAAAACGTTAGAGCAGGTGGTTGAGTGACATATTTCGATGCAATTACTGTATAATTCTCAGACAAACGAAAACCTGCAGATTCACTGGCGCTGTAACGCCGTCATATTTGTGTTTATTTACTTGATGTTATTGATAAAATTGTTGCTATATTTGTGTTTATTTACTTGATGTTATTGATAAAATGGTTGCTACGGGGATGTTGGTGGTAGTGGTTGTTGACTGTAAAAAGAGATTGTGTGGCGTTAAAAAGATATATGAAATAAAAGAGTGATATTAGCAAAGGTGGCGTTACAGACTTTTAATTGGTGGCCCATGGGGGGATACGACGTAACTGGTGTTTCTGCGACTCGGCATTAGAAGTCTTCTGAAGAAAAAACCGGAACGGTGGAAGGAGATATACTTCGGCTGCAGAGAAGGAAAACCGGAACGGTGGAAGGAGATATACTTCGGCTGCAGGGAAGGAAAAACCGGAACGGTGGAAGGAGATGTACTTCGGCTGCAGGGATTTAAAAAAAATATAAAAAAGAAGAGTCAAGACTGAAGTAACCACGCAGAATTTCAGAGGTAAGTGCCTGGGTTGGCTGCGTGTTTTATCTCAGTGACGAAAAAAAATTTTTTTTCGGGCGTAGTGCTAGTCAGATCTTGAAATATTACGATGAGCTATTTAGCTCGATATTTAAAGAAAGATTTGTTGTTGTTGGCGGAAGAGTTGGGAGAAACAGTTCCCGAAGATGCAAAGATTTTTTCGATAAAAAAATTGATAACTAATAGCTGCAATTATGAAGAAGAATTCTGTAAAGAATGGCTTCAATTTCGAGAAAGATTGCGCAAAGAAGAAATTGAAGAGCGGGAACGGTTACGAAAAGAAGAAATTGAAGAGCGGGAACGGTTACGAAAAGAAGAAATTGAAGAAAGAAGACGAAGGGAGGAGACGCAGTTTGAGTTAGAAAGGCTAAAAATTCAAAATAATGGACTACGCGATGGTGTGTCAGATCAAAACATGTCAGTTAGACCAAAGTTTAAATTATCAGATGTCATGCCATGCTTTGACTCCAAGGAAAATGACATTAGTCTGTATTTGGTCACTTTCGAAAGGCAGGCAAAAAGGGCGCAAGTTCCCGTAGAGGACTGGGTTGTGCATCTCATAGGGCTTATGCCGCGTGACATTGCGGAATTAATTGCCAAGGAACCAGAAGAAGCAGCGAACAATTTTGCTTACGTAAAAACACTGTTGCTGGAGAGGTTCAAGTTAAGTTCAGAAAAATTTAGACAACTATTTTTCAACAATTTGAAGACAGCTGAAACATCGTGGAAGGAATTTACGTATAAGTTGAGGAATTATTGGAATGGTTGGATTTCTGGTTTGGGAATAAAGACATTCGAGCAACTTAGTGATTTAATGGTGACGGAACAAATAAAAAGGAAGGTTCCAGCAGAAGTGAGAGACCATTTCCTTGATGAATGGTCTTCGTTTAAAGACGCTGATATTTTGGCAAAGAAGCTGGATGATTATGCTAACGTACGTGAATTATTCAGCAGGAAGACAATTATAGAAGATCAGAAAGAAAAGTTTAAGTATAGTGAGAACCGCTGGTTTCCCCGACAGAAAGATAATTGGAATAGAGAAGATAACCCACCGAATATCAAAGAATACTCCAAAGAAATTGAAAATGCTTTTGAACAAAGAGCTCTTCGTAAGTGTTATATCTGTCGGTCGACTGATCACCTAAAAGCTGAATGCCCTAAGCTAAGGCCCCCCACGCAGAGAACGAAAGAGGTGGTGGGATGCGTAATGACATTCGGAAGTGATGAGTTAATGAAAGATTTTATATCTGAAGGTTTGGTAAATGGATACAAAATGCCGATTTTACGAGATACTGGCTCGTCAATAGACATAATATCTCAAGATTTTGTAGCCCCGGAAATGCTGACTGGCGAGACAATATGTGTAATGACTCCTTTTTCCCAGAACCCTATTACACTTCCCCTGGCGGAAGTCGAACTAGTAGGTAAATTTGGACGCGTGTTTGGGAAGGCAGCTGTAGTCAGACGCGAGCTGGATCGCGGCATATATTTGCTGGGAAACCAAACGGCAAAGCTTGTAGAAGAGGCAAGGAAGCGAATGCCAGAGCCAGAGTGGGTGTGTGCGGTTCAGACCAGAGCAATGAAAAGACATGAAGAAAAGGAGGTCATATCATCCTACAAACAAAACTATGAAAAATTCACAGGCATGGATGAAAATGATCTGCCATCACAAAAACTGGATGAGGAATTGCAACAGTTAGCAGAAGCAAAGGCTGATGAAATTATATTGGTACAGGAGGAAAAGTTAAGTCAGCTTGAACAATTCATGGAAAGTTGGAAAAAAACAGTAGAGAATGAAAGATTATCAATGAATTACCGTATGGAACACCGAGAAATGGTAGGACATCAAATTAGAGAATCTTGTCAAATGGCAGTAGAAAACATAAGCAAAGAGTGGATAGAAATTAAAGAAGCATATAAGAAAATCCAAATGCACCAATGTAAACTACATGAGCTCGAAAATAACATAGCAAAAGCAAAGATGGTACTAGAGCAGAAAGAAATTCTTCATAAAGAAGATTTGACAAAGATAGAAAATGAGAAGCGCACTGCTGAGGCGGAGTGGAAACATATAACTCTTGAAAAAGAAAAAATTAAAACTGAGAGAGCCTCAATGGAAAAGGACAAAGAAAAGCTAAAAGAAAAGATAAAATGTATTGAAATGCAAAGGAAAGAGTTGGAAAACAGAAGAGAAATATTCAAGGAAGAGATAAGAGTTGGAGAGGAGATACAGAAGAAGGTAGACGAAAAACGCACCTCAGGAATCATAGAAGAGCAAAGGAACTTGGAGAAAAAGCGGGAAATGTTGATGATTGAACATCATGATTTGTATAAAGCCAGGCAAATATGCGATGCACATCGAGCTATTTTAGAGTGGGAAAGAATGTGCATTGCCAGGGAGAAAGATGAGGTTCAGGATGAATGGATGCAGTTAGAGAAGGAGAAAATGGCTCTGGGAATCATTAAGGCAACTAATGATGAGAAGATGATGATGCTTGAAACTGCATGGAAGAAAATAAAAGAAAAAGAATATGAAATGGACATTCAATTCAAAGGATTGGAAGAAGAAAGAAAATGTATAAGCGATGAACGTATTTCCCTTCAGAGTGAGAGGATCCATCTCGATGAGTTGAAAACAACTGTACTAACAAGAGTAAGTGAAATTAACACTGAAATCAGTCAAGTTGAGGAACAAAAGAAAGAACTCTTATCCATGACATCTGTTATAGGTAGGAAAAAATCAGAACTTGAAGAGGAGAGGGAGGCTCTTAAGCTAGAAAAAAGGGAATGCATGAAGATATCAGAAAGAACTGGGGAATCAGATACATCATGGCAAGATTACAGGTTGAAACACTGTGAAATGGTTAAGAATATTAAGAACAGAATTCTTGCACTAGTTGATGAGGTTAGCTGCATGGAAGAAAGATCTTTAGATGGAGCAACCCAGAATATACATAACTACAAATTGCACCACCAAAACTTTGATCTCACAAAAAAATCAGAACTAGGAATTAATGCAGCGAAACTGGATGAAGATCATGATACCCAAATAATAAAGCACCTAGTGAAAGCTGTGAAAAGCATGGAAAAAGACACGAGTAAAATGAAATCTAAAATAAAAAGGAGGCGCCAGCTTAAGAAACAAGTAATCACCTTAAAACAACAAGTGAAGAGAATGCGAGGACAGTTATCCAATCTGCAAGAAAATTTGAAGGAGAAAAGTGAAATAAATTTTAATGCTATTGACCTGATGAACAAATTTATGCATCCCTATCAAGAAAGCCTAATCGCTAGAATAGATAACGGAAAGTGTGATGAATGTGGGGCGATCACCAGCATTAAAAATATAATGAAAACAAGAGCTGGTAAAATGGCAGGTGACTGGTAAAGCACAAGTTTTCTCCAAACAAACTATTGCCATCAGTGTTTCAATGTTATAGAAAATCAAAATACTGATAGCTTAAGTAAATCTATTCAGAGAAACGTCACTGAGGTAGAGACGGTGTCGGGCTTGGGCACTTGCCATTCAGATTAAATTAAACAGAACTTATTTGAAATAAGTTCGTTCTTAAGGGGGAAGAAGGCTGTAACGCCGTCATATTTGTGTTTATTTACTTGATGTTATTGATTAAATTGTTGCTATATTTGTGTTTATTTACTTGATGTTATTGATAAAATGGTTGCTACGGGGATGTTGGTGGTAGTGGTTGTTGACTGTAAAAAGAGATTGTGTGGCGTTAAAAAGATATATGAAATAAAAGAGTGATATTAGCAAAGGTGGCGTTACAGCGCATGATGTCAATACATTTCTGTCACTTTACAGCCGCGTCGAGATGCCAATTGTTGCCAAATAATGCAACGCGGACACGAGCAGCTCGAGCAACAGTGGGTATCCTGACCGCGCTGCAAACACGACAGAAATAAATCGATAAACCGAATGTAGTTCAAGAATTATTCAGCAATGAAGTTGGTATCACTGGAGAAAAATGAACGCAAATACGTGACTGTATCCATAAATTTAGCGCTTTACTAACTTTTACTTACAGTTACCACAAAGTGCTCACTAAAAGACGCAAACTCAGATACGCAGGGAATTTCTTGTGAATCACACTCACCTGGAAAAAGAAAGAGAGAATGTTAGTAACTCAAATACTCGCAGGTAGATAAAAAATATATATTATCGATTCTTAAATTACTTTTAAATACCATGTTCATTGCACAGAGCCTGATGGCAATCCTTCCTCACGTATATGTTTTTAGGGAAACCATATCCTGAATAACGTGAATAATTGTAGTCCTGAGAAGAATCGTGTTGGTGTGGTGGCTATAGAGTTGGCTTCTCATCCCATGGGCTCGGGTTCAATTTTCAGACACTGCCTGATCTCTGCTTTAATGTTTTGTGGAAAATATTTCAAGCGCAACGCTCCGTCTGTCGGATGAGAAGTTATCCCGCATTACTACGAGGCATTACTGCAACGTACGAAAATACATGCTTTCTGGCATCAACGCAGACTGATTACTCAGGAATTTACCGCAACCCGGGAAAGAATGGAAGTAAATTAATAAATTTACAGAAAGAAAATCTCCGCTTTATGAAGCCACACTGAATTATGCTACGGGTAGAAAGTAATTATAAAGGAATACATAAACCCCCAATTAGCTAACATATTCGACCGTAATGTCTCTATGACGGAAATATGATATAATTAGAGTGTTAAATGTCACATAATAAACTGGGCATCGGTCTTAAGATTCGATTTCCAAGTGGTTAAGGCATTTTAGTCATAGTTCTTATATGTTTTTGAGTGTTTGACATTCACGCAAGAACTTTGGAAATCAAAGGAAATTAAAAAATAATAATAAACTTGGAGGGAATATTTTTTCACAAAATCACTTTCGAGGGAATAGACGGCTCGAACCACGGAAGTAAAAAAGGGACTGTTAACTCCAACAGTATTTTGTCAGATGGAAATTAATCGGAGAAGAGAAGGATAAAAAAACCGTTTTTTCAAGGCTTATAGATGGCGATTGTCGAAGAAATTGGTGTTTTGCAGTACGCAGATATTAAGACGCCACGGAATGTCGATGAAAGCCGCTATCTGTTCACTCTTAGCGCAGAACCTTACCTTCAAAGTTCCAACTTCACCATTTAACCAGCTCCGGATGGTCACTACCAATTCCAGGAAAACTTGAAAGGAACAAGGAAAAAATAACAAGTTTCCCTCATAGCTCCCACTTGCTTATGGCTGCTCCTAACCACAACACCTCACTCACACCCCTCACTGCGAAGCAAGTCGACTGAGCCCACGCCATTATTCCTTCATTTTTCCCTCCTTCAGTCTTTAATATTTTTCTCCTTTTTTGCATTTTCCTGGTGGAAGATGTAAAAATCTCTCCCAGCTTGGTTTTTTTACCACCAATACTTATATGAGCGCTTCTTCCAGCCTCTTTTAATCCCCCCCCCCCCACTAGTTCCCTCTCCCTCCAACATTCATGCACTGCTGTTCTATATCTATAACACGCGAGCCTCTTCACCCGCCCAGCTCCACAACCTGCCTACCTAGCTCCTTAAGGAGGAGCTTGTTCCACTTTCCCAGCGTAGCTTCGGATCCGTTACCTCGGGTAGTGCAATACGAAATGAATAGATTGAATAAAGCAGCGGGAGAGTAAGGGAAGCCAGACCGAGGCTCCTCCTTTTGTGGCTGATTATATTAAAATAACTTATCCCTTCCGCCGAACACAATAAAGATAACATACAAGCAGAAGCGAGCAACATGGAAAGTGGAATGAATGAATGTGGATTCTTTCGACGCGAAGGAGGGATGGCTACAATTGTACACGAGACCACAGCATACTGAAAAGACAGGAGAATGCATCAATTTAAAGATTGCTTCGCTGCATCGCTGCAGTCCGTGTATGAAGGCTGATGCTTCCTCCTTATATCGCGTATCCTTCCTTATTTTACATCTCACATAATTATTCATTACATCCTCGGTCTTCGCGAGTGATCATTCTACGCCTTCCCTTTACTTCTGTTGCTGCTTTCAAGATGACTATGTGCAGCAGAACGCTGTAACAATGCCCTCTTTCTCTCATGCCTCACATGATTAAAAAAATAATTTTAATTCATTCTTTCCCATGACTTTTTAGAATCATCGCCTCGCCACCCTCATTCTCCACAAAATTTGAAAATTATGCTAATTTATTCCAACAGAAAATCTGTGTTTTGATTTGAGCTCTTCAATTCCTTAAGTACAAAGGCAACGTCATAGGAAAAAAATTAGTTTTATGCGTTCCCTTCCCCAACAATAGTTGTTTTATGTCAGTTAAGCAAAGCAAAAGTAAATAAATTGACTATAATTAAAAATTAAATGAAGATGATGTTTGAAATCAATGGGCGGCACCCATAAACCTGGGTGCAGCCCAAATAGGGAATCAGAAAACCTGTTTTATGAAATGTCTTGTGGTGTTGCTTTGCAGTACGAAAGGAGGTGATCCACGTGGGAATATAATGTGCCCTCATACGGACAGAATAAATACATAAAAGACTACATACGATAAAATGCAACCAACCATGTTGACAAACTAAAAGAAGGGGAAAAACAATAGGAATACTTAAAATGATAGGACTGGGAGCTCATAAAATATTACACGAGGTAAAAGTTACACTATTTAAAAAGGGCCTATAATATGTTTTCCAATTTATTTAATTAACTATCATGACATTGACATTATAACTATCATTGACATTATAACCACAACTTTAAACCAAACATTAAAAAAAAACTTGGTCAAACCGTAAATTACTGTTAAAACGAAGTAAAATCTGATGCTTTCCCGGCGAATATGTTCAAAAAAGGCTATTCGGGCTAAACAACTGTACTGTTAAAACTCTTTGTTGAGCATTACTGCCGACATTCATGTTGTAACTGCTCTTAATTTGCTAATTCTTTGTTTAAAGCTCTCCAATTCCATAAGGACAAAGGCACGTAAATTAGATTCCTATACATTCCTGCAAAGGAATTAGATTCCTGCATTCTCTTGTCCTTCTTAGCTTTGGATGGTAGTCTAAATTTTATGTGTAGGTAATACTATTACTATGATCGAGTGAGAATAGTTGCACAATGAATGAATAGTAAATTTAATGTGAAATGCAGGGAGGGGTCATTTCAGTCAGGGACGTAAAATAAGGCTTTTATCGTGCGCTGAGTTTCACGAATCGTTGCCTTTGACCGATCGCATCCCAAAGCGATTCACACTACGCCTTAATGGGATTAAACATCGTTAATTTTCCCCAAGAAATTGCACTAAAACAAGAAGAAGCTCATTGTCAGTGCCATGAGACAGTAGCTGCGTTGCACATTTCCCAAAATTCGCTACCCCCTCCCATCCAGCTACCCCCTTCTCTCATCCCCACATCCCCTCTTCAAAACCACCCACTAGACCACAGACGCACCAGATCGTTGCTCGCGCGGGTTTCATATTACGAAGACCGAAAATAATTAGCTACGAAAGAAAATATAATGTTACACCAGAATAGTGGTGAAGCGTTTCACCCCTCCCCCTTTTCTCGCCCACCGACCTTTTTCAGTCTACAGGCTTCGAAACCCTGTTTCAGGTGGCCAACTGCTACATGAGTCTTATTGGACCCATAATTATCAAAAATAACTTTCAGCAAATGATATTGAGCCTTTATTGGATTGAAATATTAGTGTCATTCATGTAATTCGAAAAAAGAATGTGACCAGTCGATTCACTCGCGACACTGTTAAATAACGTTAATTAAAGGAAATGGCTTACCTCATGAAAAATCATAAATTGAAGCAGAATGTGGAAGTGGAAGGGAAAAAACTCGGAGCTACGCAGTTCGCTGAAGTCGAGCAAAAGTTTCAAGTTACCAGAGCACTATTTGAAGTGGTATCTTTAGAAGAGTCTCTCTATCCCCATTTCTGGAGGCCAACTGCTACATGAGACACCTATTGGCCCCATAGGCGTCAAACTTAACTTTCGGCAACTGGTTTAGTGCCTTTATTGGATCGAAATATTAGTAATATGCATGTATTTAAAGAGAATGAGACCAAGCACGATGCATTCCTGACATTATTAATTCCTTCCCTTGTCACCAGTAGAAATTTTCACGTTGCTCGACTTTCTCCTCCCCGATACACGCAATATGCATGTACGTTATGCAACGAATAAGGAAAAATTGCGACACGAAAATAAATGTTCCCTGTTAGACATTCTCAATGAAGTTCAAAAGATGAAAACGCAAAATTTTCCGCCCAGTTTTCATGTAATTGGGAACGCATTTAGAGCTGTGGTTGATTTACTAATTCAGAGGAGAACAGCCTCTTGATGGAAGGAAGTGCTCAAAAGAGAGCAATGAACCAAACAATACCTACGCACAAGGCTGAGAAGCGGTGACCCTATAGGAATGATTTTGTGACATAATCAACTAATCTTCGAAATGCGTGGGGCTGTTGCTGAATTTGCTCAAGAAGTAGATGTCGCGATGGTCCGGAAAAAGGAAAATACTGGAAAATTCATTTTCTAAGGTTCTATAAAAATCGATATTGTGGGGTTATGGTGTTCTATTATATTTGCTAATTAGCAGTAGTGTCTCTTAGCAGCTGATCGATAGGTCCTAGGTTCAAATGGCAGGTGAATCCCTCGTTCGCCCAAAATAAATGTTCAAAGTTACCCCCGCAAAGGAACCAGTCACCCCACCCTGAATGTGTAAATTTCACACACCTTCAGTTCAGGGTCAGCTCCACCCTCACCAATCCAAAACATCCTTACGGTTGAACCACAGAGTGGGTAAGCAATTAAAATCGAGATTAAAATAAAGTTTGTTTGAGGGCTTCCACGTTATTGCGTAGTGATTGAAATGACCCTCTTCGTGCCAATCTTTCAAATCGTCCACCGCACACGAAATTGTTTCTCCCGCCGCTTGTCCCCAGCAAACTAGTCGCAATTTCCCGCAGCGGACTCCTCAGCAACGGAGCGAATGCACGAGCATAAAATGTTTAAAAGCCGTGCGCGGAGTGGAGTGGCTCTACTCGAAACGAATGGTGAAGAGGCTGCTAAGCTGCCAGCCACCGCTGCTCTCGTGTGCTCGTAGAAACAAATATACGGCCGCACATATATCCGGGAGGCCTCGTCGACGGCTTACGACGAGGGATTTAGTCATTAACCTGCGGCGGAAGTACCTTCCTACTCCTCGAGGCTCAAAGGTCATCGGTCAAACAGAGTCGCGGCGGCGCGGGCGCCCGGACGAGGGCACGTGTCCGCTTGTGTTTTGCGGTCGCCAAATAGGGCCATCTCTTGGGGTCAAGACAGACAGTGAACAAAATATCGACGATAAAAAAATCCATGTCATGAATGGGCCATTAAACGTTACACAGTCCAGCTCGAGGGAAGTCGCTTTAATCGGACCTGTAAGCTCAAGTATGCTTAGCCAAGAGGATTTTGGAATTTTCCATCCGTGTTTAAGGGATATTCCTCCCATATTAACAATAAATAAAACAATCACCGTACGAGCTCTGTTAATTGCCAAATCTCCGTCCAATGAGTCTACACTGAGAAAGCCCAAGTCCTTTCCGTTGATGTCTGTTGCCACTCTAAAATATTTCAATTGGTTTAGAAAAATGTCCTCAGCGCGGCGTTGACTACACAGCGATCACTTCACTCCCGTATTAACGTAAATTAGTCCCATGGAGTATAACAAGAAGGCGGAACAACCTTATTGGCCACATCTTGAGACATGATGGCCTGATGAAGACAATCGTCCTCTGGAGAAACCATGGACAAATCACACCTGGTCACTTCAAAGCACCTCCACATAAAATCTTGTTGGAAGGACTCGTAAAAAGAAGAAAACTTAGGGGAATGACCATAGAATTCCACGTTCAATGTTTTGAGTATCTTGGTGTAACATTCTGTATTTAAGAGTTTTCTAAATAAAAATTATTGTTTCCATTGTTTTATTGAGGTTTCCGCTGGATGTAACTCCGTTGGCAAAGTTGCCCCAGATCCAGAGAATCTTTGCCAACTATATTTTCAATTTTTCTAACGTATAAACTTTTACTTAAGTTGTCATTTTTTCACAAATTTTGAAAGTAGAGACCAAGAGTAATGGCTTAAAATGGTTTTAAATTATTTCCATACATGAACTTACAAGAATGTGGTTGAAAAAGAAAAATAAGTGGCAAAATGTTCCCGGTTTACGGTAGCTTAATTCACTGAATGACATCAATTAGCTAAATGCAATGAATAATCTACTTTATGTTCCCGATTGAATAGTTCACCCACAGAGTAATTATATATATGTTATATTATGTGTACAGAGAGCAATGCAAGAATTCAAATGGCTAAATTTTTCATTATAGCAAAGAACAAGCCGTAAAGAATGATCGTAGGCTTTCCCGGCGTATTGAATTGTGGAAGGCTACACGGGATATCCACCGGGTCAGGTTCTCCAACTCCATCTCGGCCGACGTTTCGATGGGCGAGTTGTCCATCGTCTTCAGGGCATGTAGATAAGGAGGACGATTTTCAAGATTCGACATGCCCTGAAGACGATGGACAACTCGCCCATCGAAATGTCGGCCGAGATGGAGTTGGAGAACCTGACCCGGTGGAAATCCCGTGTAGCCTTCCACATCAAGCCGTAACGTTGCCCTGAATTACGTTTCAGAAAAAATTAATAATCTATGTTCTCCCACATTGCCTTTAAAATAGTACCCTCCTAATACTAAACTAAAATCATTACTATTAGGTGAAGGCACACATCTCGCATTTTAGAACGAAGGCATGAGTCAAAAGAGCGTGGGAAATCAATAAAGCTGATCAAAAGGATATATAGGAAAGGATATATACAGCTAAATCTACAGAATAGCTCTAATTAGTTCAAAATATTTAACATTGTCTTTCCGGAGTACCTGAGGAATGAGCCACCATAACTAGCGGCAGTGTACTCCCCGCAATTCAGAGAGAAAGCATCAGCCAACTCATCCGTGGATCTGCGCACTATTAAAGGAAGAAAAAAATCTACTGAATCGTATGAATTACTTTATTACACCAAATCTTCACTTTCTTGGTAATCCAAATTATTATTTCCTAACAGAGTTCATTATCGAAGCATTAATTACCCTTTTTTATTAATTCATGAGCATTGAGAATGATGAATAAATCCAAATGTACTAATATTTGAATGAATAGGTAATGTTTACATCTCTTAAGGGTGGAGAACGCGGCTCTATGTCGATAAATAGCATTTCTGTGAAAATTTTAAGAGTAATGTGTCTTCCCACAGCAAGTTTGAAGTGTCAAGGGTCGAGCATAAGTTAAAATTAAGTCTTCATTAAAAGTAAAAAAAATAGCAAAGTAGAACGGCATCAGTCAACATAGCTTGAGAAATTAACATAGTATACAAAATTAGATGGCTAACTACACTGAATCATTTTTATACTTTGTATTCTAATAATTAATGAGTGCAGGTGCTATATTTTGTCCGCTAACGAGCTCAGGTTTAAAGTTATATAGACCAGCATATTATGTTCGCGGAGCATAATGGATAGCCTCAATTGTCAAAAAAAAGTTTACGAAGAACAAGCAGTGCTTTAAAAAAATCCATTGAAATGTAAATGCAGTTTGTTCTACCGAAGGAGGTAAACATCACGAACTTCGAAATTTATGTCAAGCGTACCATTATACCAAGTCAGTAATTTCTATAAAACACCTATGCCAAACAGATGTCACCTAAATTTACATGATTATTCTAGTTAGTTCCTATGTTGATGATATTAGAATAAAGGCTGAATTTCATCGTAGCATTCAAACACTGAAAATTCTTGATGTCACATGGCGTAGGCACTACAAAGTGGTTGGCAAGGAAATGAGCATAACATATACATACTAGGGGATGAAATTCGCTAAAAATATTTTGACACATGCCACATACCTAACTACTTCAGTGCCTACCACTCAAGAAGGATTACAACATGGTATTGAGAAGTTTCTTTAATATTTGGTTTATATTGCTACATTAATGAGGTTACCGACGGCAAGTTGATTTTTTATGATTCAATAAACACTCAAATAACACCAACATCACAACAAACATTTTGTTATTTGCTGTTAAACAAAGTTACTTACCAAACAGTATGTAGTACGACATGTGACGTCAAGAACTAAGTATTGACCTTTGAATGCTACTAGCATTTTAATTTCTTAAATTCATCATTAGTTCTGAAATCATCAACTAGGGAGTAGTAACAACAAACGCAAGGATATTTGTGATGAGGCATGAAGAGAAATTAGCATTGGAATGACGCAAATATTTTTCATATTTTTAATTTTGTGGACGAAAAAGTGGCGAAAATGCAACGGAAAAGAAAAAAAAACTGTGAGAGAAACCCACGTAATCGCTTTAGCTCAGAGTGACTTTCATGAAATAAAATGTATTAATTGCAATCGAATCAAAACTTACCAGCGATGCCACACCGCTTAGTTTCGCCTACGACTACGACATCTCATTAAAATCAGTTCATTGATAAAAAATTCACCTAGAAGGTCATTACTACGGGAGAAAGTTTAACTCATCGTATTGGAATGTTCAGGAAAATAAATTTCAATCCACGATTGATAACATATTCTGAAACACTTAGCTAGAAAAATATTACCTTGACTTTTTTATTTGATGCAGTTAGAGATTACCACGACTTGCAGTAATGTTACTTTGAATAGAATTGAAATCTTATCAACACGTAATCACGGAAAAAAGGGTACCATTCTCACTCGAACGGGGTCCAATTTCTCTCCAAATAGGCACATAAGTGACACGTGCTAGTAATTTATAAATCGAAATTAATTTCTTCGTCGGGTGAAAACAATCGAGAAGAGGGTTAAATAGCACCCGATTGAGACATTTGAAAATCTGAGCTAGAAGGCTACGGCTATATTTAAAAAACAGGTATTTAACATTACAATGCGTTTTTGAAAAATGTAATGAGTTGAGCTATAAATGCACACGTGGCCTGATTGAATGAATGGTCGAGACAAGACTTTAAGAATCAGTGTTTTCAAAATACACAAAACACGAGAGGCCCAGAAAAAAACCAATGAATGAAAACGAACTGCGACGCTACCTTGAGATAAGTAACCGAATCTGTTAAGTTTGCTTCTTGCACCCGCGCAATATTGACAACATTAAAAAGAATATTATAGTATTCAGTGGTCTTCGGTGATTGCGAAGCAAGTAATAATTACTAATGGAGTCAATTGTTTTCTTTTACGCAAAGAAAATATTTATTTGAAGTGAACAGTATTATTTTAAAATTTATGAATGCGGAAATTTAATACGTTGTTTTATGGCGCAGAAAACAGTCGTGTAAAATGCGATGACTACTATTATATAAGAAGGATAAATGAGAAGACCAGTCCTGGCAGATTACGCTTGCTCACTTTTTATTCCTCCGTCTCTGACTAGAGTAAGGCTTCTATGCTCATTTTATTCGGGGGAATTATTACTGACATTAAGGACCAGTCCCTCAGCACTTAAAAAATTAACCCATACTTAATGGTCCAAACGGTAAATTAGGTGATTTAATTTTACATTTCAAGTTTGCTTCTATTTTCGTAATATTTTAAAATTAACCCTTGAACGGCTAGCGTGCCCATATGGGCACAGCTGCAGTGGTCTAAATAATTTCGTATAAATTCCGACCCAAACATTATAGAGCATGCTGTTTTCTCCAAAAATGATTACAATGTATCACTTTATTCGGTTCGTGAGCTTACGGCCAGCATTTGTACCAGCAGTTGACTGTGGCATGATGGGTATTCTTACTCACTCTGTTCCAGGTGGAAAAAGAGGAAAAATGGCGAAGTGTCTTCAGTAAATGCGATTTTTTTCCTTTTTATTTTTTATACTCGGCTAAGTATTTAATCTTATCCTCAAAATGAATGTTGTCAACTTCGGTTTCTTTTTCCGGAATCGTGTTATCTTTTGTATGAGACAAGGAATTTGAATTTATTTTTGAGTGAGCCCATATGGGCACGCTAGCCGGTAGCCAGGGGTGTCTTTTTTGGGGGGTGTCCTTCGCTACAAACGTCGTTATTGGGTCTGTTATCAAATAATGTCGATGTAAAACGCTAATTTTTTGTCAATCTTTCTTTTTTTTCTTATGTAACTCGATTTTAACAACTTCAGTATTTTTTGCTGTATATTTTTGTGTAATATTTCCATTAATTTTTAGTACAAAAATGCATTTTATACTATTCAACACTTTTATTCATGGTGCTTGCGTTATAATTTGCTCATCTACCTAGTATGAAGAATGATAGGGCTATTTTCTACCAGTGGTATACATACCCAACAATCTAGGGCATGGTGGAAGGGCAAAGGATGTTTGATAAATACAATGATAAAGCTCATGGGGAAGCGCTTTGTATATAAAACTTTGAAACAATAAAAAGGAGATTGAACCTTGATCACATCGACCACATTGAACACGTTATCAACTTTTCCAACTAAGTCCAATCCCTGGTTGTAAGTCGCAAGGAGACAATCAAGGCGAAAGTTAACAAGCAACCATTGAGCCGCCCCGCTGCTCCCATGCTTTCCCAAGGGAGAAAAAAGGGAATATTGTTGTTGTTAGATATAATGACTATTCGGTAGTGACTGTCAAGTCACCTTGCCAATGTGTACACCCACTCACAAAGGTCACGAGATTCCCAAGTGTTACCTCAAAAATGGTACAAGTTAGGCAGCCAGCAGTGGCCTCTAGCTACAATATTTAGATGGGCGGAACTGATCTCACGCATCAAAATATCAACAGGTACAGGAATGTTATCAGAGGAAAAAATGGTGATGGTCCGCATGAAGCTATCTCCTTGATGCTGTCATTGTAAATGCCTGGATCTGTACGGAAAGTTATGGTTCAAATATACCGCAGTAAGCCTTTAGGCGAGAGATTGCACAAGTAATTGCAAGAGCATTTTTGTAACGAAGATGTACCTTTCCCAGACCTGTCGGTTGTATTTAACATTCCCTATCAAGTGCAACCAATCATAGAAAGTCTGATGACATAACCCAGCAAAGAAAAACTGATTTCCATTAGATTTGACACTGATATCCAACAGGTTTGACACACTGATTTCCTTCTCCTTTGAATCTGTTTTGAAAATTGAAACAGCTGGAAATCAGTAGGAAGACAGTTGGAAATCAGTTGTGAAGGTCCAATATGGCGGCTGTTTTCCTACTCATTTCCATGAATGTGGTTTTACTCTGGTTTCCACCGTTCAACAGATTTGAATCCGGTTTCCCCCAATTTAGCTATTTCGAATCTGTTTTCCACCGTCATACCGATCTGAATCTCGATTCTCACCTCCTATGACCTGCTGATGCACGAGTTATTTCCGCCAATTCCAAGTTTCGCAGAGCTGCACTCAACCAACGTTTCTAACTTCACATACTACATCTCTATCATCAACCTGGATGTAGACTCGGCAGAAAAAAGTTTACAAAATACAGCCTAACAAAATGAACTTCATGTAAGTCTCCTACCACAATGAAATAACACAGGCTCTATTAACGTATTTATTAAGTATGCACAAACCCCATTGCAAGTACATATTCAATTGAAAATACATTGTCATCTAATTTGGTAAATTTCTGAGGCTGAATACACTTAAAATCTCAATGTCATGCATGAGAAATAATTTAGGGAAACACAGAATTTACAGATGAAATCTCATTTGAAGGAGAGTTTGACAAACTAGTAGTGCTTTTCCACACTGTTTATCAGTTCTAACAATCTTGAACACTCATCGAAAGGCACAAGGTTTGCCAAGAGTAAAAGAACAATCATTGCACCAGAACAACAACTTACATCAGATTTCACAATCTTGAATTATCGAAGAACACAAATTTTTCCGTGATTAACAGAAAAACCACAACACTAGAAAATATTTCAGATGCCTTTATGAAAGAAAGACTTCTTTACATGCCTTATGAAAATAATTCTGATTCAGTATTAAGCCAACCACATCTGTGTGTTTCACTACAGAAACTTGCCATACTGTTTATACATGAACACGGTCGTTTCACTTAGCACAAACACACCTGCAAGATACACAATACTCTGAAAATCCTGGTAGGTTCTCGTCGGCGACGTAACGCGCGTACATATTATACATATTGCATACAAAAATATTAGCAATCGCTCAAAAACTGTAAACAAAAGATAAATTATTCAATGAAAACACAAAAGATCCAAATCACATCAAGAATTTCACTGTCGCTTAAAACCTGAAGAGATGCACGAATGGCTAAAATCAACGCTGCGGGAATTTAGCACTGGTTAAATAATACTGATATGATTATTTTTTTCTCCACACCCTATAACTTTAGCACAAAACAGACAACCACAAGCACGTAAACATTCAAAACGAAATCGGGTGTCAGCGTTGCTACTTTGTCTTGCTATCTTTCGTAGTTAGGTGGCAGCACTATACCGGCTATATTTTTTTAAATGCGAAGTGAGGTTTTTACGTGCTTTCATTCCCAAGTTATGTACCGTTTTGCATATTGGTGGTAGTGAGTTCCAACAGGTGAAATGATGAGCAATACAAAGTGCGGATGATGTACATTAAATTTTTTCATCACCCGTGCATTTTTGCAAGACGGCAAAGTACATGTTTCCTCCTTTATGTCATTATTTTATTTCTGACCATGATTTTGAATTAAATATACTCATTGGAACCTCAGAAAAAGTAATTTTCCAATCAACGCAGTAGTAAAGCCTGTGTGAGATGGGTTTCTACAAGACACTCATATCAGGAGAATTTCAAATTCATTCCACAATTCAACTCTGTTGGAAAGCACTTGTGGAAAACACTTTCAAGCCAATAAATAAGGAAAAGAGTTTCAAATGACATTCAAGTCAGTGTCAATACAGTCCATGTGGAAGACGGCTGGAAACCAGTTACAATGGAAATGAGATTCAAATCACTTCCTTCCATTTCCTGTCCGCTGGAAACCAGTGGAAATCAGTGTCAAGACAGAGTCAAATCAGATTTTAACGATTCAGATCAGATTCAAATGAGGTTCAAAACGGTTGGAAATCAGTTTTTCTTTCCTGGGAAGGTATGATGGCAGTGATAACCAATTTGTCCCGTTTCATAAACGCCGCTGTTCTTATGAAGAATATTCTTCTTGCGCGCGCTCAGAATATGCTAAGTGCACGGGTCTTCGTCTTCAATGAAATTCTATCATACTCGGCAATTGAAAATCCAATTTATAGCACTCAAAGACTCTACCAGCAATATAGGACTAATTTTGATAATAAACTCATTGATAACGTGTTTTTTTCATTCAATAACTGTTTTCAAGTCTGAGTTTTATACTGTTAAGTTCTTTGGACAGCCAAAAAAAAAAATGTTTAAACCGAAAAAATGCAGTATAATGATTTGAAATCACTTCAAATTTCCAAATATAAGAGGTATTATAGGTAAATGCAACAATGTATGGCGTATTACGCAATAAAAATAGGAACTATGATGGTTCGAGCGATTTTTCGACAGAATGCAGACCGGTGGCCGGAGCGGCTAGCGTGCCCATATGGGCACACCCCCTCTAGCAAGAACGACTCAACAGAATTTTTTAAAATATTGTGTTTATGTGAATGCTTGGGCAGTAATTAAGCAGTTCTAAACGGAAAAACAAAATAAAACTCCGAAAAAAAACTCCGCTGTTAAAGGGTTAAATTCCCCGCCCCGAAAACAGCGTATCTACGGCCTTTACAGCGGGGGAACCAGTGACCCTCGCTTTCAAAAGACCCTTTGACGCCTGTCGTCAACGATGAATGATTTAAAATTAGAATATCTAGAAATATACTCTATATGCAGGACATAAAGCAGAGAGATTAACATTAGGGTACTGATAGTGGTAAACGTACCTCACTCTGCTCAAATATCGAAATAAAATTCAATTTCCATTATCAAGAGATTAGAAGTTGCTCCCCATATGAAATATAATGCGAGCTACAAGGAGTACATATCGGAACTTAATGCTGCCTAACGTCCAAGGATACAACATCCACCGTTCAGTACGAGAATGGTCATGCAATGGGACAAAAAGTTTTACTCCTTTTAGGAGAAGGAAATAAAAGAATATAATAAAATACAAGGAAAAGCCAGGGAAACCTCAAGGTCATGAGAAAGGTACGTAAGACGCTCATTGAAAGAGTTCTCGTTCTGTATATTGGTTTGAAACAGCTCTCATCCATTGTGATGGTTTGACGCGGAGTGCCAGTTGACAGAGGAAGAACCACGACCGACCACGCCAGCAAAACAACTGCCCCTATTGACTCTGGGAGCCAAGGTTTGGGTGATAAACCGTCGGAAGCATGGAACGGCATTCTATGAGTCTCCCCTGTCCTATCTAATTGAGAGTGGTAGCAAAGGCATCAGGAGGAATCGGTTGGCGCTGACCTTAGCATAACGCCAGCCGATTACTATCGTTTTTGATAGCATGTCGGAACCAGCAAGTCCCACTTATCTGATGAGGCCAGCTCGGTGAAAAATTGACGGTAGGCACATGACGCAACCTGGATCCTTTACTACCGAACGCGAATGAGCTACGACGAAGCTGGCGTCAAATTCCTGGAGCAAAGGCACAATCAGATTCATGATTAGCGGACGGAATTCCCTGAGGAAACTCGCGTCCACGCACACGTTGGGCCGTCGGAGTGTTTTTTTTCATACACCGTGGCGAGTTTTTTCCTCTATTTAGACTTAAACTTGGACTCGACGTTTCTGTAATGCATAGACGTGGCTTCGTAGCCGAGTAGGGCTATTATATGCGCGGTAATTGCAGTGAAGTTCTGGGAGGGTTTGTGCCGAAAGTAATTATACTTTTTTCCATTTTTTAAAAGAGGCATTCTTAATATAAAAAAGTAGATACAGTTGACACAAGGAAAATGTATGCTGGTTTTATTTTAAATACTATTTTTTTTTAAATAATGACATCATTGAAAACAGTAGTGCATCGGAAGTTTACGTGTGAATCAATGTTCACAATCCTCGAGACCACATCCAAGAGTGACAACGCAAAAGAGACTGCGTTAATCAACATGAGATGCAGGTGAATCGTGCATCCCTCAAGGAAATATATTTGTTTTTTTTAGTCCTGTTTACCTTTTTGTGTCTTGTTTGAAATTCTTCAGGAGGTTCGCGCGGAGGCCAAGTTAACTGCCACGCCGGAAAAGCAGTGACACACAGGCAAGGACGCGGATTAGGCGATGAGCAACTTTGATCGGTTATAAAAATGCCACGTCTTAATGCAATGAGAGTAGCTTTTGCAACGAACACCAAATAAATAAAGTCGCATAGGCTTGTCGCGAGAGAACCAAAAACAGTCGCTGCAAATTATTTCGAGGCAAACCACATCCATGATAACAGCAAGAATTCTCATACTTCAACGGAGGTAAGAAGATGTCGTCATTCAGTACTAGTCCGTATTTTTATTCATGCCTTCGACCTTTATTTCAAAGCTTTGATGCCCGCCGAGTCCAGCTATTCACAAAACTTAAGCCTACAATATTCGTCCATTGGGTCTCGAATGAATGGTCGACCACTAAATCACCTTGGGTAAGGCCCACGTAAGAAGATAAATAAAAAGGTCAGCTGCGATACAAGCGGTTATACCTACTCGTGTGACAACACTGATTTGTTCTCTAATCCATATTTACTAGTGAGATCGAACTGCAATAACAATCAAGACCTATTCCTCAATGGCAAAGCTAAGGATTAGAATGAATCAATTGATGACAATTTCAAAAAAGTTATTAATGAAATTTAAAGCTAAAGTTTAAGTTCACCAAAATATTCTGATCTTAGGGTCGTATATACTTCAGTTTTCTCTTACTTCTTGCAAATAAATATTCCTGTTTCCGTCAGTATCCTACGATTACTATAAAAATAAAACCCATACTGGTCGTGGCAAATTTTTGAAGCCTTAATTTCTCATTTATTTAAAATAAAATGCTTAAGGGTACTTATCATAGCTATTCACGAAAAATTAACATGACGTTGAACTGAAGAATGATCTTTTGAGAACTACTTAATGTCTCATTAACACAAAGTCACGGAAAGTCACGTTTAAAGCACGATGCTGGAGGTCGTGACAGTGAATCTATTCGAGTGTCATTATTGCTGTGCATACCATCATAGAGAAGGAGGATTATATCGAGGGGGAGTGCGAACCCTAATTACGAAGGCACCCTTAGCAGGAGATGATTAGAAGGGCAGAGGCAAGCAGGTCGAGAAATGAAGAAAGAGGAGGATGGGAGGAGTAAGAACATCTTCAGACGATGGATATATGTACTATTCTCGTGAGGGAGAAATGGAGAATGATTCGGAATTCTTGGGAAATAGTGAGGAAATGGAGACACGCTTTTGAAAGAATAAAAATTGGACCACTTCCTAATCGATACGTCATCCATTCGTCCATCTCATTTCTACAGAATCAAATATCCACACGAGTAAGTACACAAGGCAGCAGTAAATCACGTAAAAAAGATCATATACACATTCAAATTCCACGAAACTCCGCACGGAATTCAGGCCACAGATAAATTTCGAGCTAATCTTTTCATGTGTTTTTCAGTACCTTCAAAAGCGTATTTTAGAAAACACAAGAATAATGTAAAATATTTTCCGAAGGTATAGATCGAATGTGGTACGTATGGTTGAAATAATTAAATATAGTAACATAGGGTTTTGGATCAGATAACATAAAATATAATAATGAGAGAGAAAGGTAGCTGGACTGATGGATTTAGAACCACATTTTTCCATGATTGATAAGAGACTACGACGGCAGTGCGAGGAGTAAGAAACCGGTTGGATGAATTTTAGAGTAGCCAGTTAAGTGATGCATTCCTTTATGCATGTTTCTGAATTTTCCCAGTACATCTAACAGGAAATTTTGCTTTTTCTAACTTAATTGGTAAATAGTCTTTACAAGTAGTTGGTCATATCCAGAATGTATTTTTTTCACTATCGATAGGAGACTATAAGGGCAGCGATAGGATTTGATAGTCGGTTAGCTGACGTGTAGTCGAGCCTATTGACAAATGTATTCTTCAATGCATGTTTTTGAAATTCCCTAATGCTTCAAGCAGCATTTTTTCCAGGTTCTAGCTTTATAGGCAGATATACCTAAGGAGTAGTTGAAAAGATTGGCCTTTGCATGAGTGTGGAAGTATAGTTTTAGAATGCGAGATATTTTTATGGCGTGTGGCGCACGCGTAGAAATCCTCTTGCATGCTGGTGATTGATCACCCTTGCCAAACACCCTTTAGGAGGCTCGCAGGGTATTACGCAGATTTAGACATGGATTACAATTGGAAGCGCTGGCTATGTTAGCCTCGCTCAATTCTCAATTCGAGTCCAGCAGTATTTCATACATAAAATGTACCTACTCGGGGTACCCAATTGGAGACTGCTGAATACGTGAAATATCTTGGAGTTAGACTCAACAATGATCTTTCGTGGAATAAACATATTCGAGAAATAACCGGTCAAGCTAATCGTAAAATGGGTTTTGTTGAAAGAATACTAGGAAAGTGCGACGACAAAGTGAGAGAAATTAGCTACTATTCCCTCGTTAGACGACATTTGGAATACGCTGCCAGTGTTTGGGACCCTCATGAAAAAGGCTTAATAACAGAGTTAGAACGCGTGCAGAGAAGAGCTGCCAGGTATGTGAAAGGCCGTTACGATAATCTTGTTAGTGTAACTGTTCTCTTAGATAAACTCGGATGGGAATCTCTGTCGGACCGTAGATTGAAAAATAGACTAGACCTTTTAGATAAATTCAATAGCAGTGTTTTTTCTAACGAAGTTAACCATATCTTACGGATGCCAACATACTACTAAAGACCATATAAATAAAATAAGAGAGATAGATCGCAGAACAGACCGATTCCGAATGTAATTTTTTCCACGATCAAAAAGAGATTATAACGGCAGCGATAGAACTCGAAAATAGATTGCATGACTTGTAATGTAGACTACTAGCCTATGTAAGAATTAATGCATAATTCAATTATTATTTCTAACAGCATAAGCAGTATAATTTGCTACCATACGGGACGTTTTTTGGACGGTGTGGTGTGCATGTGGGAGTCCAAATGCATCCTGCATGCTGGTGATTGATCACCCCCTGCCAAACACCCTTGAAGTGGCTCGCAGGGTATAATGCAGATTTACTACGTAATTCATATTCTAAAATATCATTGTATGTGATTGAATTAGTAAATCAGGATGGTATAAGTTATAAAATATACGTATTTAATATACGTAGTTATAAAATATATTCAAGCGTAATGGCCAAAGGTTAAGACCGACTTCTATTCGCTATGGACGTCGGGGTAAATTCTTGTCGCGCCACACATCTTCATACGGGCCGTGAAGTAAAAATGTTCACCACGACGAGCGAAGAGGAGGATGTTGGGAAGGCATTAACGCCACGTCACGTCAAGTGCCCTCGACTTCTTTCACTTAAAAGGGGAATACACGACCTTCGCATCGCCGATCGAGCTCAAATTTTGCGATTCGGTAGTTTATGGGTACAAATGTAATATGCCGAAGCGAGACGACGCACTTCTCGTAAAATTCCAAGAAAAAAGCAATTAAAAATCGTAAAAAATGAAGGTACGCTATATAAGCTGTTTTGAACACCTTCGTTAAACAATAGGGCGACAGCCGTGTGTGCGGACGTGTGTGCGGATCGCTCCGTTGAATTCATTTTCGGCCGAGTTTACCGAAGGCGATAGTTTTCCTGCCCGGCGTTTGCCTCGGCATTCGCCCGGGCTCGAGCTCGGGAAGAACCGATTGTGTTCTGTTTTTTATTCTCGCGATCGCGAAGCGCTGAAAAGCGCTAAGTTTTCGAAGTGAAAAGCATCTGTACGAGCGCGGAAACGCGAACGACAACTTATCACGATGCCGAAGGAAAGAATTAATACTATTAAGATGAACTTTAACGCGACAACGGACATCACCAGTTACGAGGTGATGACGTTCATGTCCGAAGAGTTACAGCTACAGGAGGAAGACCTCATAGGTCTTCAATTCGGCCCATTCAGGAGGACAGCCTCCCTGAAAGTCCGAAGTGAGGAGATTTTGCAGAGGATCCTGATGGACAACCCGGGAGAGCTGCCCTTCCCCTCGAAGAGGCAGAAAAGAGGAGTGGCAACGATGGAGCCTGCAGCCAAGAGTGCAGCGTATGTTCGGGTATGCATGCTCCCCTTTGAAGTTACAGAGCGCGAGGTGTGTGAGGTGATGAAGGATTACGGGAAAATCTTATCGTACTTAGAGGCGAAATGGGGGGGGAACATAAGTTTAAATTAAGAAACGGCAATCGAACCGTTAAGATGATAGTGGAAAAAAATATTCCCAGCTACCTCAACATAGCAGGTGAGCGGGCGATTATCCACTACGAAGGGCAGATAATTACCTGTTCCAGGTGCGGGGGTACAGATCACCTTAGGGTTAACTGTCCCAACCTAATTACTCCGATAAAACGGGGATATAGTGAAGCAGTAAAAGCGATAACAGAACAGGATTTAATGGACATAGAGGGGAGTCACGCGCAGTTAAAGGAATTAGGGGAAAAGGAAGGTGACGACCTAGAGACGAATGACTCAGTAGTGGCTGAAACTGGGTCAAGGGAGGGGAGGACTGGTGAAGAAAGTGGAAATAAGGGAGGGAGTGAAGGAAGAAAGAAGAATAGACGAGGTGTGCGCGGTGCGAGGGAAGGAAGGGAAAGGTCGTCCACGGGCAACAGTGAATCAGCTGAGAGCTCAGACGATGAACGTGTGCGGGATAGTGAAAATGCCCAATCTGTGAAAAAATTCAAAGCGGAGAATAAGCAAATAATACTCAAATCGAACAACAGTGAAAAGCAGGTCCCTGTAAACCGCGTGGCAGATAAACAAAGTGAGGGGAAGGAGTTAATAGTGTTGAGTGAAGCGGAAGAAAGGCCCAAAAAAATAGAATGGGGGTTGAGTGAGGGAAACAACAAGGGAATGGATGCGGAAGTCCTTGCTGGGCCGCCCGCAGCCGATGACCCGGCGGATAAGCCAAGGATGGTCGATTTCAGTCAAGGAGAGCGACCCGAAAGTATGAGTGAGGAAATAGGGGAGGAAAGTAAAAGCGAGGACGATCGGGGTAAGGTAACGGGAACAAAGAAGAGGGCTAGGCGGAAGGGGAGGGACAATGCTTCTACGTCTTTTACGAAAGAATATTTTAGGAAAGACTACAGCGCAGAAGTCACGGGAGTGAAGAAAACGGCACTACTAAATTAAAAAAAACTTAAAAATGACATGTAAAATAGCAACTCTAAATGTATGCGGAATAACCTCGAAAAGAAAAATCGAACAAGTCTTTCTATGTTTTCAACAAAACAATATCGATGTCCTATTGTTACAAGAGGTGATACCATCAGAATATTGGTTGAGAAAGGACATTAAGGTGCTAATAAACTCGCAAGGTAAACGCGGCACAGGCCTTATGTTTAAAAAAAATCTGTGTTTAAAAAATGATTTTTATAGCCCTGATGGCCGCATTCTAATAGCTGACTTTTACATGTTTAAGATTATAAATGTGTATGCCCCATCTGGGAGTAAACTGGCGGCAGAAAGGAGAGTATTCTATAATGAAATATTATGTCATTATATGTATCATTTTCAGGAAAAGTGTATATTAGGTGGTGACTTCAATGCTATAGTAGATGTTAAAGATAGCCTGAACAACCTGGATAGAGTTATCTACCCAGTGAATACGGACTTGAAAAAATTGTTAACTGTCTTCGATGCTCTAGATGTAAATGACCTAGTTTTAGAGGAATATAGAGTCAAGTATACACTAATAACTAACAACTACGCGACGAGAATAGATCGTTTTTACATAAAAAATAAATCAAACATCAAAATAACAGGTCAAGAGTCATTCCCTGTCGCATATAGTGATCACAATATTTTAATATTGTCCTTGAACAGTAATGATAGAACGAACAACATAAAGGGGAAACATAAAGCTAGAGTCAATGTTAATCTTTTTAGCAATGAGGAAATAGGGCTTGAATTTAAGCAAAAATGGACTGAGTGGAGGAATAGATATAAAAATTTCAATCCCGAAAATAAATGGGAAGTATTAAAAATTAAGGCAAAGGAATATTTCATAGCCAAGGAAAAAAAGATATTATGGGATTTAAATACAAAGATAAAATTCTATTGGGAGGCATTAAAGGATATTCTGATGTCCTCCACTGACACAGGCGAAATATTCAAAATAAAACAAAAGATCCAAAATCTAGAAAAAGAGAAAACGGATTTTAAGACATTCAAAAATTGTAACGACTATGTGGAAGGGGAATTGTCTTCGCTTTTCCACCTGGTAATTGGGAAAAAGAAAGCAACGGAAACCAAGATAGAATGTATCGAAAGCGAAGATGGAAATCGGGTATTGACAGAGGGGAATGAAATAAAACAGTTTATTTGCAAATACTTTAAAGAAAATCTGGAACCGGCACAGACGGTCAATCAAGGGAACTTTACAACTAAATTGCAATTAACAGAGGAAGGAAAAGAAAAAGTAAGTGAAAACTTTGGGTTTGAGGAAATGAGTAGAGCAATCAGGGAACTAAAGAAAGGAAAGGCTGCGGGAAACGATGATCTGGGTTCAGAATTTTACTTAAGCTTCAGCGATTTGATTTCTCCGGAGTTGTTTGATTGTTTTTTGTTTTGTTTGTCACATGGGAAGCTTACAAATTCGCAAAGGGAGGGAAAAGTTATCCTCATTCCCAAAATTGCAGTGTCAAAACAAATAACGGACTACCGTCCAATAACTATTCTAAACACGGACTATAAAATTTTCGCGAAAATTATAAAGAATAAACTAATGAATGTGGCCGAAGAGATAATACACCCATTGCAGTATGCAATTAGTAAGAAAGGAAAGAATATAAACACGGCTACTAGGGTAATAAGAGATATAATAGCTGCAAAAGACAGTCTAAGTGTGCCAAACTTACAACTCTTGGCAGTGGACTTTGAGAAGGCTTTCGACAAAGTCAACCTTTGTTTTTTAAACTCAGTAATGGAGAAGATGGGATTCCCCAAAAGGACAATAGATGTAATAAACACTTTATATAATGACCCATATGTAAAAATAGAATTGTGTAAAAATGAGTACACCGAATGGATACCATTGGGTAAGTCCTTAAGACAGGGATGTCCCCTCTCAATGATTCTTTTCTGTATACAACTGAACCCCCTCCTAGATATGGTAGAGGACAGGAATGTTGGACTAGAAATGGACTCCGTTAAGATCCCATGCATAGCTTATGCGGATGATGTGACGATCATCCTAAAAGACGAAAAAGAACACAATCTGGTCCACAGTATTCTTACATCGTTCTCCGACATCAGCGGCATGTCTGTTAATAGGAAAAAAACCTGCTATCTGAACTTAATCAGTAAAGATAACTTTAAAACGGATTTGTGGGAAAACAAGGAATCAGTAAGAATAATGGGGATTCAGTGGGAAAGAAATATAGTTAGATCTGTGGAAAACAATTGGGAGAAATTGAAAAATACGATGGTGGGAGCATGTATGAAATCGCATGAGCGAAAATTGAACCTAATCCAAAGAGTACTCATTTTGAACAATTGTATTTTAAGTAACATGTGGTATGTGGGCCACGTACTGCCACCACCAAACCACCTTGCTGCAAAAATTGTCAGATCCTCAAATATTTTCATATGGAAAAGTTATGTTTTTAAACTGGCCAGACATCAGACGATACTTAAATGGGGACAAGGTGGTATAGGTCACACCGATTTCTACAGCAAGGCAGCAGCCTTATTTTACAATGGTATGTTTAAGACTTTAGAAGTTGCAAGTCCTTGGGAAAAAGCCTTAACAAAAATGGCAATTAACAATCTAGGGAATACACCGATTTTTAAAAGTTATATTAAAGATGCCGTGAGTTTTCTCGAGAAGACAGAAGTGGAAAAATTAAAGAATGTTAAATCCATATATACCGTCCTAGTGGAAAGAGTTGTTAATACAAAATCGTTGAGCCTACATCCCACCAAAGGTACTTTAAACTGTAAAAGAGTGTGGAAAAATATTAAAAATGTAAACATCAGTGTGAATAACAAATTACTAATTTTTAATGTGGTTAATAATTTATGTACAACAAAGGAAAAGCTAAAGAAAATCGGTATAGTCACCTCAGATCTTTGTGAATGTTGTAAGATCACTGAAAATTTACAACACAAATTTTTCACTTGTGTAAAAATAAGAAATAAATGGTGTAATGTCAAAACTATGTTTAGGAAGCTAAATACTTTTGGAGAAAAAGATATAGGTGATCTAAATATTTTATGCTTGGACTACACCCTTTTTTCCAAGCTTTAAGATGGACGCTATGGGCCTAATATCGGCGTCCTTTATAAATCAGATTTTAAAAAACGAAGATACCTTTGACAAAAGCTTTGAGAATATGGATTTAAACCAATTAGGCCAGGAGGCAAGAAATCTTCTTAAAGGGTTTTCATTTTCCTAAAGTGTATTTTAAACACAAATGACTTCCTCTGTAACCTAACAATAAAAAAAGGAAAACACTTATTGTAACATTGTAATATAGTGTATAATACAATTGTAAAAACTTTTCTGTTGCATATCTACAGGCATTATAAACATGGGTGTGTGGAAGTATTTCATGTATATATATATATATATATATTTTTTAGGTTTATTTGGTTGTATATCGGGATGTATGTGCATAGAAAGTGATCGCTAATGAAAAGATGATCTAATAATCAAAGGTACCTTGTACCAAGTGAATTCAAGTGCAAATCATACGTCCACGGTGGCCTGGTGGATAGAAGCCAGACCAGTGTGAAGGAGAGTAGTGTGGTGTGGATCGGGCGTTCGATTCCCCAGGCCCCCAAATCGCCGGAACAAAGTAAGAGCTTGTGAAAGTCTCCAGCAGTCGGTATTTTTTACAGAATGTAACCATGTGTGTTATGTACCAGTTTTGATTTGCATTGTATTTTCTTACTGACAATAAATATGATTTTATAAAAAAAAAAAAACAGCCCAGTGGATACAGTGTCCGACTTTAGAGGTGAAGGTAGCGAGATTGATACTCGCTCAGGGAACATTTTTTGTTTTAATTTTTAAGAATTTTATTGTTTAAATTTTTTAAGTTCGTTTTCTTATATTCGTTGCTACTATGGAATATATTTTTAAAAGAGTTTTTTTTTATATTTAAATCAGGAATGGATCAGCTTGGGATTAGGAACTGAGGATGAAGGGTGGATAGAAACCCGGCGTCGGCATTAGCCTGCTCTTAACGAAAGACGCCAAGGGGACCACGGCTTAACGTCCCATCCGACGGACGGTGTACTGCACAACTAGTGTAATCCACATTACATGCAGGAATTGAATTTAGGAATGCCCCTTAATTCTTTTCCGAGATTTGGGTGTGGAAGGCCAGTACACTGCCTCACCACTCCAATTAATCCTTTATTTGCAATTTTCAGGATGGAACTCATCATAAAGACATGCAAAGCAAAGTGATTTGCAGCACCACGAACAAGCCGAAAAGGCGTTTTTCCACAACTGCAACGATTGTCTATAATTTTTGAAGGAAAACACACCACAAAACCACCCACTTTACGGTTCATAAAATGCCAGATTGTGTCTTGATGACGGACGGAGGTGGACTCATACCACAGAAACGTTTTCAGTCGTAAACTCATTAAACCGATGTGAACCCCGAGGAAGTTTCATTGACACGATGCAGAAAAAATGAAAAAGATGAAAAATCATACGTCGCATTTACTCTGCTACCCATCTAATCATATCATTATCTGATAACGATTTCTATCGTAGAAATTTGATGCAATAAATTTTATGATAAACCTTGCAATCTCCTACAGTATCCTTATTATTTGATCATACCGTAAAGCGGCGGAGTGCGTCAGCCAAATAAAAAGAATAGGATTGTGTTCTGCAGATCATCATGCCTCGTGATTCAACCGATCATATTCTCCCGCCTCCTACTTTGGGTTTTTAGAAGACTTCTCTCGTTCTCGTTGCTGCATTACCGCCTTAAAAACCACGAAAATCGTTGATCAGTTTCAAATGGAGCGACTTTCTGATTCCACGCCAAAGATATGCAGAGTGCAAACTTCTTTCAGGACTAAACAAAAAAACACACATCCATCAAAATTGAGAGGCTATAAGGTTTATATTGGTGAACAATATCCAATTTAACTAACTATTTATGAGTAAAAATTTAGCAAAGTGTTTATCAAGAAGCTCATAGTCTTTATTATATTTAAATGGTATTTATCTATTTTTTCTGTCTGCTTTACTTCTCGAGTTCAGTGAAGCTCACTGTTCATCATGTGCTAACTCAAATCAATCAACAGGTATTTATTTCGTTCAATGGTATTAGGCTCAACTACGTGACAGATTTTATTCGAAAATGAAAAGGAGACTTCGTTGACTTCCACTGTTTTATTTCGTCCGTACGGCCTGTTTCAAACCATAGAGGTCATTATCAAGTACCTTGATAGGGTACTTGATAATGACCACTATGGTTCGAAACATCTCGTTCGGACGAAATAAATCAGTGGATGTCAACGCAGTCTCCTTTTCATTTTAGGTATTTATTTGTTCACTGTGCTTAGAGAACATTTCAGAAGAAAGGAGAAGGAGTGGACGTTCAGACTTCGTCGTGTTGTAGGACTATTTCCGAATGATAAGGTGCTGCTTCGCACTCATCCGACCGCCCCTTCGATATGCAGCGAACGTATGGGATCCGGAGTAGAGACACCTAATCCGTGAACTTAAAAAATTACGAAGGCAAGCTGCGTGATACATCCAAATATACTTCAGACGTAAAGAAAGTACTTCACAGCTGTTAAATGAATTATGCTGGGAGCCACTGGGGACTCGGGAGGCTTCGCGATTGGCTTAGATTGCTTGAGAAATTGACAATAGATATCTTTCATTGCGACACATATAAAATCATGATAGATCCCCACTACTTCCACGTCCGAGGGAACCGATTAACTGAGAGAGATATTTTACCGAAGGGGTTTGGGAATTCGCTTTTCCCCAAAATAATAGTGAACTTAAACAAATGCTAGAACGAAGCTTCATTAGGGGGGATCTATTAATTATGTTACATGATCCGGGCGATTTTTGGGCCCGCCTCCCCCCTTCATGAGATATCGTGAGATTTGGCAAGTCCCTCCCTCTTATAATAATAATAATATTTATTGACGGATATTAATAACCCATTTCAATCGTTACAAACATATTTAATATGAGAAATATAAGAAAAAACTTGAAAGTAATTTCACAGAAATATCATACAACATACAATGAAAAGTGATCTCAAAGACATTAATGAAGAGAATAATTACAATTACATTCAGCATATTAAAAATAAATAAATTTCACTCGAGAAACTGAAAACAATTATAATTACACCAAAGTACATTACTCACGTCACTCACTTATCTCACGTTAGAATTTTCAAAATGCGTATTTTCATTTGTAAATACGTTAATCTATGTTCTTCACCGTGTTGGATTTATTAAAAAATTAATTGTTTTTATTTAAGATTAGTTAAGGTCTGTATTGAAGTCTAGAGTCATATTTTAAACTGCTTCTTGTGGAAAAAATTAGGGAATAATTGCCGACACTCCCCCTACCTCACGTGGGATCCGTCATGTATTCTTCAAATACGATGTTCGTATAATTAATCAAATTTAATTTTAGTAAAAGTTTTGGATGAATTTTAATCTTACCAATCATAATGGTTTCAAACACAGTTGAGAATTTGTAGGCGTTAAAATTTTAAAACTATTCTTGATTCCATCACCTGAAACATTTTGTAACTTAATTCCTGGCTCGCCCTTGCCTTGTTATCCTTCAACGGCAAAAACTCTGTGAGGCAAGTGAGGAAATAATTCACAGGATTTTGATACACTTAGAGGAAAATTTGAAAAAAAAGCTGGTCATCACAAATTTTTGAGCAACAATCCTTTCTCTTTAATGGCTACGATATGAAAAACATGTGTTAATGACCGCTGAAGTTGTAATGAGGACCGCATACGATTCATTTTAAAAACATTCTGAGAACTCTTGGTAGTGTGCGCGGCACATATCGGGATATTCTCTTGAAATAACCTGTAAAATCGTGATAATATTTCTGGAATGAATATCTAATGCATCAGCACTCCGAAATTGATTGAAACCTACAATTACTTCCAATTTATTAGAAATTTTCGCGTGATCATATTCTACTGCTCTCAAATAACTTAAATGATGCAATTTTATAAGTTTTTAAATTTATGATTGCATGCTCACACACTCGTAACCACTCCATGAAAATTCCACTAATATTAAGCCAATTTGAATTATAACTGAAATAATTTTGACCTTTGGAAAACATCAGTGATATCGACCCTCAATATTTCTTACATTTAATACACTTAATAGCGTTGGCTAATAACGAAAAGTCAATTAGTCGAATAAACCTTGAGTAAATGGAATAATACTTATAGATAATTAATCATGGTAGTTTCATTTTTTCTCGATAAAAACTTTTTTTTTAACTATTTAGCATTATCGTCAGCTGTTAATAATGGTTTTTACTTCAAGCATTTACAACAATTGCATTGATAATAAAAATACATTGTACTGGAAAAGCATGGAGATTTGAACAATATTCCTGTAGACGTCCTCAACAATATAATAATTTTTATATCAACCAACATATTAACTGTTGCGAGAAAAATTCACTTGATTCAACTTAACACGTTTAATATGCCGCTATTTAAATATTTCTACTTTCAATGAACCACTTCAAACGAGAGCACGACTACAGTAAGTTATCCAGCTAAAAAGCAATTTAGATTTCATCATTCCGTTGAGTTGAGAAATAGGAATTCATTCAATACCATCCACATTCAAGTTGAATTGAGTAGAACTTATGTTGCAAAGAAATCTGTATTTCCTCACTGCCCCGCAAGTCATCTCAACAGGAGTGTGACGGAAGACGTGAGCAAAAAAATGAGATGCGCGTGTTAGGTTCCATCCAGCATTTATTGAAGTCCATTTTGCTGATAAATAATGCCTATACCTATCCGTTGGGCAATATATCACTTAATAAGTCATTTAAGTGGGAAATAGAAGCATAGGAAAATTCTAAAATGATTGTAGGATTTCTTTTCAGGGACTCCACCGAGTCTGGTTAACAATGCTCGACGCCTTGATGCTCGACTCGCACATACTTACGGTGGAGAACCCGATCAGAATTCTCATTATCAGTGGACCGCGAAAGCCTACGATCATATCTCTAAAAAGATTATACTCTCCGTGTCGCTCATAGAATTGTTATTCTCTCTAGGGTGGTTTCCTATTATTTTTTATTGCCAAAATCGAAAGATTATTATTCCTGGAGTACGCATTTCATGCCCTTAGATTTATGAATTAAGATATCTATTTTTCGCGACTAAACGAAAAGTGAAAATTTTCAAGTGCGCGAAAACCAGACGGCTAAGTAGGAATGATGGAAAAGTCCGTGTGACGTATTTCTGGTTCCCAATGCCGCCCTGTGAGGTGACCTGGAGGAGAGGCTTGAGCGCTGATACGACGCAGGCTGCTAGCAGGTAGCAGAATACCCAGCTAGCAGGTAGCAGAGTACCCAGCTAGCAGGTAGCGCTTGGCTTAAATAAGCATTATTAATACCCTATCAAAAGGCCGTTTTACACGGTACACGGAATTGCGCAATCTGACGTACGTACGTAGGCGCAATCAAAATTGCGTCGTGTAAAGGCCGTTTTATAGGGTACACGAAATTGCGCAGGTTAGAGCTGCATTAATTTCTAAGATGGCGTAGAATTGCGCGAATGCATGAACGAAATTAGAAAAGGGGCTATTTTTCCGTCTCGCATCCACGCATTCTCGCATTATTATTATAGTATTCTACCGATTAAGGTAGGTTTCCATGGAGTACGCAAGAAGTGATCTGGGAGCCTCCCTTTCCTTCCAGCACTGCCTTCTTTAACTCACAGTAAGGCCTACTCTCTTTCAATCTATCTAAAAATCCTATTCTTTTCCTTCCCCTCCCTCGTTTCCCTAACATTCTGCCCTCTAACCATTCTCGCATGTCTTCTAGCAATTCACCGCTTTACAATGACAATTGCCAGCGAGAAGAAGCACCTGACATCAGCCTTACTAAGAAATGGATACAGCGCCAAGATGGTCCTGAAAAGGGCCGAGAAGGAAGAAAACAGAGGACAAGTGCCCGCGACGCCTGACCCAGAAGATGCCACCAGGCCGGATCCGAAGGCTTATGTCACCATCCCCTTCATCGCAGGGACGTCTGAGAAAATCGCGAGAGTATTGAGGAAGCATGATGTAGTGACCAGGTTCAACTGCGTCACTAAGATAGCTGACATTCTACCCGCGCCCAAGGACAGAATTTCACCACTACTCTCCGAAGGCGTGTACCAAGTGCCATGCTTTTGCGGTAAATGGTACATTGGTGAAACATGCAGAGCGCTGAACACCCGTATGAGCGAACACCGAAGAGCGACCAGAAACAAACAGTTCAAAGCCTCTGCCATCGCGGAGCACGCCTGGAGTGAATCCGGACATTCAATTTTATTTGACGACGCCAAAATAATTGCGAGAGAAGACAAGTACTTCCCGAGAATAATAAGAGAGAACATTGAGATAGTCAAAAGACCAGCGAACTTTAACAGGGAGGGTGGCTATCCTTTGCACAGCGCGTGGAAAAGGTATATTCGACGCAAATACGAGGACGTTCCCTGATTGATCGAAAGAAATCCACCGCATTGGCGCCAAAAATCGACTATATAAGAGACGACTAAAAGCTTCACTTAGTGATGGGCAAAGTCGATCATTTTAGTGATTCAATCATTTTGATTCGAGTCACATAAATGATTCAATCAATTAATTCAATCATTATGATCGAAAAGACTCAAATGAATCAAGATCGAAAAGACTCAAAGGAATCAAGATCGAAAAGACTCAAAGGAGTCATGATTGAAAAGACTCAAAAGGAATCATGATCGAAAAGACTCAAAAGGAATCAAGATCGAAAAGACTCAATCAATGGATGTAATAAATCACTTTGAATAATCGAATAAATACTGCCTCATCTGCGAAGAGCATTGGTAACGCTGATTGCTATCCATATTATCATTTCATATACTATTTTAATTGTGAATCCCTAGATGAGTAAATTAGATTGAAAAAATGAAGGAAGCAGTGTCATGAAAATATTTGGGAAGGCGAAACTGCCACAGTTTCTTAACACTAATAAAATAATTTCTAACTGTAGTTGATCAAAATATAACACAAAATACACCACACAATGCATGAATCTGATCTGCAGGATAATTTTATGAACGGCACAATAAAATATAACCAGCTTTAACTTCTACTTCTTAACGTTCTCCTACAGGAGTCATCTTAATATTTTCCTTTTACGTGTATTGGTGTTAATAATACTGATAACTGCTGGAAAACATTTAAGAAAAAGATTACACAAGTATTCAGTTCTTCATAACATAGTATTTAATTTTCTCACAACTATTTCTGCCCTGAGGAAAAGAGATCAAGCATCGATCGTTCCAAATTTTGAAACAAACCGGAAACCGAGATGATTGATATGAAACCGGAAGTCGGAGTGATTGATGATCGACTTGTTTAACGAAATGAATCACGAGTCATTTGATTCACCTAGTGATTCAATCTTATTGATCGAATCGTTCATGATCGACCCATCACTAGCTTCACTTCATCCTTCACCTGAGGACGCTGGCAGGAGAGCTGGCGAAACTGTTGTGGTTCTTCGACAACGGACGCGGATGCAGCCCGAAAGAATGCTGAACTCAAGTAATCACCGCGGATACCTGCGTACGAATATTATGCATTTTTCAGGATATAAGGAGCTTCTAGGTAACTGGGGCATGGGTAGATTATTTGCGTATTCATGCTAATTTTTAGTTATCCGGTTGGCACACCTACTTGTTCTTTTGATCCTTGAAAAAATTCCTTACCTCATTTGCAGCTATTTTGTGATTTTTGGGTGCTGTGGAATTTTAGTGTGGAGATTTTTCATAGCATATTCCTATTAATAGCCTTAGAAAACCTTTTTCATAGAAACATTTATAATTTAAAATAGCTTTAAAGATAGTAGGCATGCATTCAAAGACTTTTGTTCACGTAAAAAAAATTCGTACGAGCTTTAGGAATTCCTTCCTGTGTTCGGGTGGGCTAACCTCTGCAATCTCAGGGGTTCATAACGCATTGCCGGCAGTTGACCAATTTTTAAACCAACCTAGAAACAATTGCTGCCTCATCTAGGCCCCTTTTTCGCTCATCAAAATACCAGGCTATTGCTAATTTGAATACCATTTCATTGCTCGCGGAGTTTGTGAATGTAAAATTAGAGCTGGCTTTAATTTGAAGTCCCATTAGTCATTAGCAACTACGTGAAATAGTCTTTAAATGCCTTGAAATCTGACACAGTTTTCCTTCCCTGAAAATGAATGAACGAGATTGCATTCTTTTCCGAAACAATATCGTCTCGTCAGCACTAAAAACTAGTTGAGGAAGAAAGGAGCCACTTTTAATCACAGCTTGGAGTTCATCAGAAAATGTTGCGGCGACTCCGCAATCAACACTTGCAGATTCACCTGATATCGCCGCACTGAAAATACCTGCTTGCCGTGTAAAACCCTGAAACCAACCGGAGTTTTCACTAAATGTCTCGGAGAAATTACCAACCTTGCCTTTTCGTACTAATTCAAAATGAACTTTCCGTATGTGCTGAACGCTTGGTTAAAGTGGGTGCGGCTGAGGTCACTAATGTTTTAACTTCGTCTTTATTCAGAATAAGACATCGCGAGTTTAACCTTCCGCGCAATATCGCTTTCACGCTCTCCATTTTCAAAGCAATTTACCTCTTTCAATTTATCTTCTAGGTTTATGGTTTTCCTTGATATCTTCTTGATTTTTCCACCCGAATTCCATTTTTTTCCATTGCTCTCTTGGTTTTTAGTCTGTATGGCTCTATCAAAATCACCTTCTATATCTGCACTGTATTCCTGAGACGCAGAGGGCCTACGACCGCTGGAAGGGAATGAAGCCATTGCGTTTGAGACTCACTAGCGGACCCCTCTATGTTTTTATACTATTCACACGGAACGAGGGCACCGCTCCATTTCTCCCCCGTGAATACCGATGACCTTGAAGGCTTTAGCGTAGACCCTCTACCTGGGAGTCAATCGCCCGATAACCTATGACGGAAAAAATTGCGTTTCAAACCGTATTACTTTCTAAAAACTCATTTCCACTAGCTTCACGCTTAATTGATGATCTAAATTAACTATTGTCATTCTGTTAAGGAGACGAGATAAATTAGTTCGGTAGGCCGGCTAGGAGTACAAAAGAAAAATTTTAAATGCCATCGAAACTTCAATCGTAGAACATGGTCAATAAGAATTTTTGAAACTAGAACCAGTAGCAGGATTAAAGTGACAATTTTATCCTATTTTCCCCCAGTTCAATCTACTGTTTAACTTATCCATTTATCTTATATTGTATGAATTTTTCAACATTGATTATAATTAAAATCACGATGTGTTAAAAAATACATTATTTTTAAGTTTGGTGATAATACCTGATGGTGAATAGTGAGGTCTAATTGATAGTATTTGCTTATGTTTCCTATGAATGTTACAACTGAAATTCTGTGGGAAAATGAAATAAATGAATCAAATTTGCCGTACGTGCGTAGTAAAATTATCCTTTCCGATTTTTTCAGGCCTATGTTGAAGTACACCTTTGGAATCTTAAACCAATTAAAAACTAATTCAAGTTCCATCTTCGAGAGTACTTTCATTGTTACGAGTGAAATGTTGCTAATTTGTTCTTTTTGTATACGACAAATTCATTAAATTCGACCATGAATTGAATCCGCTATACGTGAGATTAATAGAACCTTTGGGGTACCATGCTCTAGAAAAAACCAGCTTCATTTTCCAAATAATCCATTTTCTTATAATAAAATAAGACGCATCATCAAATGCGGATGAGATCCTCAGGGAATGAGGCTCTTATTTTTCAAAATATATTTCTATTTCCAGCTGAATAAATTTCGTTCTCTTATGTATATGATGCGTTAGCCTTGGCCAAAGGGTTGCGGAGCCGTGGGAAGAAATGTTTAACTATTCCAAAGAATAAGTTAGTAAAAGGACTAAGAACCAATGCCTCACGAAGAAAGCACTTCGGTTCACAGCCACCCCGGAATTCCTTTGGCTTGTAGATCTACTACCATTGTTACAATGAGAAAAGCGAATGCTTGTAATTCTCGCCAATTATTTTATATCGAAATACAAATGCTAAGAGAAAAAATATGACGTTAGTGACGAGATCAGAGAGAGAGAGAGAGACGAGATCACATCATCATCAGACTACAGACCAAGTATCAGGAGCAAAAATAACAGTGGTACAAGTTTCTATGATTAATGGATTGTAAGTTCAAGTTTCGTGTTTTTTTCTACGTAAGTTAAGGAACAAACAGCTCTTACAAGTGGTTACGTTGGAGCATAATTCCAGAATATCTGACGAAAATCGTCTAACACCCAAACCTGTAGAGTGGTAGATAAAACTGTAGATGCGCCGTATGGAATTTCTACATAATCAGACCATGTTACTGACGCTGACATATAAATAAAATGAATCACTAATGTTTTTTTTAAGATCGACGTGTTAAATGTGATCTCGTATCTCATTAATTTTTAAATTGATATTCACCCAATTTGCTTTTCACTCAAAACACGTGAGTATTATGCGTAGGTACTTGTACAAAATGGACATGAATTACCCAATAAACCTCAAAACCATTGCATAAAATAAAATAAATATTTTGTACCAATCTAGGGGAACCCCTTCCACGCACCCACATTTTTTCCCACGTCCTCCCGCTCTGCCCCCTTCCAACGAAGTAAAAATAGATTTAAGATCCCGAGTCACTCCTCCTCTGCCACCTTCCCTCTCTTTTTGGTTTTATTGTTTTATTCAATCGTCCTGCCTTCTTTTCGTCTGGGAAGCGCTCATATTTCACGTTCCCACGAATATAGCGTTTGTTTTTCGACGCATATGACCTACGGAAACCTCGGGCTCTTGAGTCTCTCCTCTACTGCCCCATCCCTCTGCTCTTTGACTTTCATTTATTTTTTCAATCGTCCTGCCTTCCCTTAGTCTGCGAACCGCTCATATTTCACGCTCCCACGAATATAGCGTTGCTTTTTCAATGCATACGACATACGGGAACCTCAAAATCATGAGTCACTCCTCCCCTGCCCCTTCCTTTGCTCTTTGACTTTCATTTATTTTTTCAAGCTTCCTGCCTCCCTTTCGTCTGAGAATCGCTCTTATTTTGCGTTCCCACGAATATAGCGTCAGCTTTTCGATTCATGAGACATGCGGGGACCTTCAGATCTTAAGTCTCTCCTTCCCTTCCTCCTCCCTCTGCTATTAGGCCTTCTTTTATTTTATTGTAATCAAGATAATATGCGAGTGGTTATATGATTAAGAACATAGGTATCCAATTATACTTTTGGGGGATAGTAAAATCAGTCGAATTCATTATTTCCCTTTATTTTTTGCGCAATATATTAATACTGAAAGGACGGTTTTCCTGATACACTAATCCTTATTTATTTTACTCAAATCCCCCAAAATAATTATTTTTGTGCCAATTAAAATACCGTGATAGCAGTAATGTTGTTATTGAAGTTACCAGAGCGCAAGCCCTTTTAACTGACTTTGGACTAAGTAAAAACTGGAGCGGTAGCGCGGGATGACGCGCACTCGGCTGCCGCGCAGTCCGCCGAGGGATCAAAACTCCTCGAAGGCGCTTGGGCAAGATAAATTCATAGCAGAACCAGGCAGAGCGGTGTTGCCAAGCAGTGGACGCCACTTGCTGCTAAGACTGTACGGAGATATTCGGGGGCACGGTATTCACCGCGGTCAGCGCCGCTCTGCCCGGAATTATGCCGAACTAATAATGTACGAAATTTGCACATATTGCTAAATAATTGGCGTCCATACTAATTTTCGGAAATAGTGTCTACATGATGTAATTAGTCGATTCCAGCGATTTTTACACGTTTGTAATCCGGCGTCCGGTATACGGCCACCAAATTACACTCGGACGCCAGATTGAATGCAACTTGCTCATTAACGGGTGCCAAAATTTTTAACATTCTAAAAACACATCACCAGTTTTTACTCGTTGGGACGTAAGTCCCCAACAATGGAGGAAAATGAGGATTACACCTCGGGAAAATCATTGATAGATGACATTTCAGCCACTCGGAGGAAGTATTTCCGGAAAGGCTCGTCAACAGGTCGGTTGCAGTTCGAAGTTTAGACTTAAAACTTTATGCTGCATTATCTCTGCATTCTCTTCGGGTTTTCACCGCGTCCGTTGCCTTTTGGCGAGAACAGTTTCGACAGAAGCCAACGGACGCGGTGGAAACCCGAAGAGAATGCAGAGATAATCTGATCAACGCCGCGAAAATCTTCGAACCTACTTTATGTTGCATGATTGAAACAAATCCTGTATTAGTGTTGAAAATCAGTATTTAAATGAATAACTTGTTATCAAAGGCAAAAAAATAGGTTTTGGACTGTTAAATTGTGTACGAAAAGCAATCAATATCTACTACACATAGAATCAAATATTTTACAACAATTAATGAATGGATAACTCAAGATTCTCACTCGATAACATATTTTAGCCTACGGATTAGGATTCCCCATGAGGCCTACGAAGCAAATTTTGTTTTCAGTTTCGATTCACAAAACTGCATACATAATAGGAGGTTTAATTCCGAAAAAGGGGAGGGCGGATAGTTTTGAATTGCCATATTTTTCTAGTGCTGCAACAACTTACAATCGGAATATGCTAAAAATACTCCATTTGATAATGCTATATAAATGCTAACCGAGTAAAATGTATCTTTGGATATTTCGTTTTTCGGCCCCTGGGAGAAGGGAATCATTCATATGATGAGGCAAGAATTTAAGCTTTGAGTGAACCCGGGCCCTATTGCAGCCGCTATTTGCTTTACTTTTAAGAACCTCAACTGAATGCTTACGCTAAAAACAAAACTTTCCTAAAACGACAATGCGTCTTGTTATTGACGAGACGACGATTACCACAACTATGATCAGAATACGGTCTCAAGGAAAGGCAAAAGCATACATTAGATGATCCCCGGCCCCTTACGTAAGACCCGAAGTAGAAACCTGGTACAGCCGAAAGAAACCTTTTCATTTTCGACGTGGAAACAGAATGGGCCATTACTCATCCCGCAATCAAGCAAACTAATCAAGGTCACCGACCACCTCTATTCCCAAAAATGCTACTGCTGATGCATACCTCTTTGTGTTCGTTTACAGCTGCGCGCTCATTCGCGCGCGCTCAAGAATTCATTAACAAATACTTTTAAGCTTTAGTTACCAACTGTGGTGAAGAGGCTATGACCGTTAGCGCAAGGCAAGCAGTGCATTGTTTTTCAGTGTAGAGATCCAATCTCGCATTCCTATTTTATTGTAATATTCCGGCTCTTGGTGTTGTTAATAACATTTACACCCCACCAAAAAGAGGTATTTCCGAACTGAAGTTCTGAAGCACACTACGCGAAATGTATTTCATTTGATACATTGATTTGATACATTTCATTTGATCGTTCAACGAAGCGATGAACATCGATAAGATTTATATTGTCTCTTGAAGCGAAAAAATCTTCCCTCACGGAAAATCTCTTTCTCGTCAAAACAACAGCTCACCTCGCCAACCTATCTGATGGCAATACGATCTCCTTGGGAGGCGGGAGCTTTCAACGTAAACCCAGGCCAGTAAGGAAAGCCTGACGAGGTGCGTTCATTAAAAACTCATAACTCCCCATGTAATCGAGACGAAGTTACAATTCTTTCACCAAAAATAAATTTATAGTTTTGTCCAAATTTCATACTCAGCATATATGGACCTATATCGTAAGATACGAAAGTTAGCAGGCGATTGATTTTTACCCTGCAAAATTCCAGAGTTTTCGACCGAAAGATATATAAACACACATAACAACGTTGAAACTGAGTTATGAACAAATTACAGTTTACCAATACGGCAAAAAATGTGCTATAAACATTTCCTGCAAGTTTCAACTTTATACTAAGAACAGTCTGCCGGAAAATGGATTAGGAATATAAACTCGGAAACTCGGAAAAAAACTAGTCGAAATTCGAGAAAATATTTTGATAACAATTGTTATAAACAAAATCGAATAATTAATGTCTTCACTAAACGTAGCAACCCTTTCTGCTTCAGAATATGTTTTTAGACATGTGGAACGAGCTAATTAAAAAAATTGCCAAAATTGTTCATAGCCATCTGGTTAATTGTTCTAGAACTACACCAAAAACGTATACGATTTTTGTACGTGTGGTGAGCTCTCTATATATACTTACTCTATGCTTCTATCTACTCGTATAGAAGCTGGGTCCCTATGACGTCACTTGGAGTGGCATCGCATGGCCGCCAATCTGGAATTTTTCAAATGCGGTTGAAATTGAACATTGCCATTCGTCTAAACAGGTATTTCTAAACCCAAACAATTTGTATTTTATTAATACACTAATGGTGGGTAAGTAATCGCCATCATTGCATTTCCTTTTCTTTGATGAAGGAAACTACCCTAAAGCTCCATCAATCCACGGCTACCATCTCGTCTTCGAGTCTCCAGCGGCTTGGCTACCTCGAGAAAAACCGCAGCTATTTTCATACCACAAGAGCATAGATTCCATGATGACAGATACTCGACTGTGGAATGTCGATGTCATTCGTCAATGTGCATGGGCGAGCAAAGGCACACGGGTCAGCAACCGCAAGAGGGGAAAACCCTCGCCACGTGTGTTTGTGCCTGTTTATTCCTTTTGACGGTCCCTCACCCCCCCGCAGCGCTCCCCTTGTATCTCTCTCCCTGCCCTCCCATTCCATTCGGCAGACATCCTCTCTGTAACCACCCGAGGAGAGAACTCGACCAGTATACACTCGGCTTCCTCATCCATTTCATCTCCCTACCCTCCTATCTCGGCAGCTTCATCTCCGACTCCTCCCCCTCCCTATTTCACTTGCTTCACTCCCGACGCTTACCAACAATGGGCTGCGCGACTACCACTAGTACAGTGGTTCCCAAAGTGGGCGCTATCGCCCCTTCGGGGGCGTTGCTGTAGTCTATGGGGGCGAAAAGTGCCAAGGGGGCGGCGGAGGGTCCTGACAATGTGACAAATTTGAAGGTTCCGTAACCTTCCTTTTGTCTTCTTTTACAAGCCTCGTTTCGAAAGTTTACATTGTTTCCTTTATCTGGAAGTAATTTAAATAATGTGTCTTCTTACATTTTAAAGTAAGAACAATTGAAAAATTTCCCAAGCCTTTCTTGCACCATGGAAACGTTTGAAGGGGTGTAGTCTCATGTGTTCTATCGTTGGTACAACTTCACGTCACAGACAACTTCGGCAGTAAAGTTCAGTGCGTATAAAGCGGCTGTGAATGCAGAGAGGAATCAGGTCATCTGATAACTAGATTCGGTAGTTTTACACCAAGTATTTACCAGAGTAATCTTTTTCCAAATAAGTCGGTTCCAGCGATATTATCGAGGCTATTTTGGCAAGTGATTTTTCATTATTCAGATGATACCGTTATAGCACTATTATATAAAATATTGTATAATTTTATGATGGCGAAGTATATTCCAAAAATAAACGGCTAGTATATTGCTTACGTTTTTCATGAAATGGTTAATAAATTATACAACACGAGGACCTTTTCTCTCATACTTCGTATTTATAACATTAAATTTCCCATTTGCTGGATGGACATCAATAAATTCCCGGTTTTCTGGTCTAATTCACCAGATCGCGATTTTACTGATATTGTGCATTTCCTTGTAGCATAGCTTTTTCAAACAATAGGTAACATTCACAATAATTCTTTGAATGAAAAGAACACATTGGAAATAATTCAAGACATCGAACTCGTCGACAAAAGGAATACTGCCTTGATCAGCTTAGGATGAAGTAAAGCCACTAAAGAATATAAATTCGAAGTACGAGCGCCTACGGCGCACAGTGGTCCCAAATCGAAAAAAGCTGGCCAAAAGTCATTTTTTCGACTTTTTACGAGGAAGCTTTGAATTATGTATTCGGATTCTACAGGCTATAGCCTATTATATTTCGTACCTGATAGGCCTATGTGATTATTATGTTGATCTGTGTAACCCGTCAAACATGGGCATGTTCAGCCTAAAACGCCCGAGGCATAGAAATACTCGACTTTAGGGTAATTCAACTTAATAAATGACTATTTTAATTTCATAGGATTCATCTGTCAATTTTAATACGGTAATTTTGCATATTTGTTCACAATATTATAGTATTTTTTGTTCGTTTCAGAATTTATTATAACAATATTTCATTATTTATAATGTTAGCTATTTTGGGGCCTATTTTTAGTCAAATGTGTCGATATAGTTTTGTGCCCCTCCGTGCCCCTCGAAGATTCCTATGCTGAATCCTTAGGAAGAATATGTACAACAAGATGGAGAAAGAAAATCTTGCCTATACTTGCCTATCCGACATATAGAGGGTTTTAAGTTGAGCGGTGCACCACTCCGCTGAGGGCGGCTGGCCGGCGGGAGACTGTGGCATTGTCGCTCAAATATTCCTGTATCGGTGGTCAAACTTGCATGGTGTATACTTAGCATAATTCTACATCATGTACGATTACATTAATCAAGTGCTTCACGCCTATCGTATACACACTTCTCGTTTGTGCACTCACCTTCAAATATTCATGAAACCAATGAGGGCCGGTTTTCATGCTCTTAATGAGAAACATTATGAGTGATCAAAACCGACTACTTAAGTCCTTATGCGAGAACCTTATAGTAACCACAAGATGCTTTTCTCTGCAAAACTTTCCTCATATTTTATAGAGAAGAGATCCCTTACATGCTGTACAGCGTTGTCAGCACGTTATTCCGAAATAAGGTATTGGAGCTAAGAGAAATAAATGCTCCCTAATGCCAAGATTTGTTCACAGAATCATTTCAACAGCCCATAGACGTAGATAGGATTGAATTCGGGGGGAAAAATTCGTCTAAACCCACCAATGGAGCGTGAATCTTGCAAGTGAATTTTTTTAATAATAATGGAATGAGGATGACGGCCTCCCTCACCATAGCCATTGCATGGATGTGGTGAATATTTCCCACTCAGTTTTACTCAATGTTTTTCTTAGTGAAAAAGTGCTGTGCTCCGAACTATGTTAACACGGCTAACTCGAGAAACCTCTCCTTTCCAGATAATTAAAGCACTTGCTTTGGCGATGTTTTGCATTCAAATTTCAGGATACGTCGGAAATTCAGAGGCAAGTCTATATAAGCTTGTATATCTTTTATTCAATGTCAACTCATAATTTCCGGTTTATTATTGGATAAAAAAAGACAACTTTTAGAAATCACATTCATCGTTTCAGCCGTAAATACTCCTGTTAAATTTGAGTTATGGGTGCCGCAAATGCTTTCGTACCTTGCGGTGTACAATAAAAATACAGAGAGAAAAGAATATTAATAAGCGAAGAAGAAGGAATATGTCGTGGAATATTTGAAAACAAGATTTCGACTGAATGAAATCAAGCATGCAAAAAATATTCTGACGCGATTTGTGCGAAGAATGTTTTCTCGAAATACCTGAGAAAGTGGAATCAAAGCTCGAGGACAGATGAGCATTTCAAAGAGATGTTCAAAAGCTGGTTGCAGAAGAAAATGAAATTCCCTCCAGAAGCATATCAATATCTCCCTCTCGCATCTATTGAGTGCAAATGATTACAGTGTATGCACAGTCGGTGAATATATGCAGTGTATAAAAATAATCACTCATTAATCTCAATCATCATATTTTTAAAAGTGAAGTTTCAGACAAGATGAAATTAAGTGTAAATATTAAATTGTAATCAATAAGTAAGAAATTTTGGACCCGTTTCCATAATTTTGAAGAATCTACGAATAAATGCTTTATGTGTATGAAATGTAATTATTAATGTGATTAGTAATTTTCCTGGCAGGTATCGATGAAAGACTTATTCATAGGCTTTCAGTGATATTAAAATCTCTGTCCTGCGGCTATGAGATAAATAATGAAGCCTTCAGCCAGTATTGCATTGAAATAGCTGAGCTGTGCATCGATTATGGTTGGTATTATATCCTGCTCATGGTACATAAAGTGCTGATACATGGAACAGCAATTTCCAAAGAATCCTTTCTTACAATTGAAGTTTAAATGGAGGAAGCATTGGAGGCCAGGAACATAGACATGAGGAAATTCCGAAAGCATTGTACAAGAAAATACCCAATAATGTTAAATTATGAAGATGTCTTTCGAAGACTCCTTTAAATATCTGAATCATACATTTTAATTACATCAGGAGTCACAAAAAAACGAGGTCAGTCTATCAGGTGAGGTGAAAATTAGCTAACTTTAAGTGATTCGCAGAGCGACAATGAGTCCGATGGGGTGACATCGGACGACGATTAACTTAAAAAAAATTTCTTTGTGATACATGAAAGCGATTTTATTGCAATTCGAACATTATTTTCCTCAATGTTTTTTATATCAGTCATTTTATTTCAACTTATGTGACTTATCAAATATATGGGAGCCAAAAATGAGTGAGTGTATTTTTTTCCGATTTTGGTATCTCACCAACTACGCTGATGGTCGCGGGTTCGAATCTCACCAATTTCATGTCGTAAATTCTATAATGGGTTTCGACAACAATTTATACATCTTTTACCTTAAAATTATACTAATTTAAACTCTCCATGAACACCAAGTTATCGCCAATCGCAATGACATCTATATCGAGATTTTCTAAAAATTGTTTAAATAATAACAGCTCAAATAATGATAAAATGAAGAGACATCGTAAAAATAATGCCAAAATCAGATTCAGACGATCAAAATCAGTAAGAGACATCCACTTTTGTTGCTGTTTTAGCTAAAATTACGACGTTATTAATTTTGGCCAACTTTTTTCGATTTGGGACCACTGTGCGGCGTTAATTAGCCATTATAACAGAATTCTTACAGCAAATCCAATTTCTAAAAACCGAAGTGATACGATAAAAATGAATCTCCCTTACAATACTTCAGTTCAATGGCGAATAGATGAAATGGCTGAAAATGTGGAAGATATATCTACATCTGCATCTAATTAATACCCTGCGAGCCACCTATAGGGTGTTTGGCAGGGGGTGATCAATCACCAGCATGAAGCATGCATTTGGACTCCCACATGCAACCACACGGTCCAAAAAGCGTCACGTATACTAACAAATTATACTACTACATGATGTTGGAAATAATAATAAAATTGAGAAACATGCATTAAGTTTTACATAGGTTAGTTGGCTACACTACAAGCCATCTAATCTATTTACGAGTTTCCTCGCCGCCGTTATAATCTCTTATTGATCGTGGAAAAAATGACATTAGGAATCTGTCTGCTCTACAATCTATCTCTCTTATTTTATTTATATGATCTGATCCTCCGTAGTATGTTGGCGTCCGTAAGATATGGTTAACTTCGTCAGAAAAGACACTGCTCTTGAACTTATCTTAAAGGTTTAGCAAACTTTTCAATCTACGGTCCGACAGAGATTCCCATCCGAGTTTACCTAAGAGGTCAGTTACACTTACAAGACTATCGTAACGACCTTTCACATACCTGGCAGCTCCTCTTTGCACGCGTTCTAACTCTGTTATTAAGCCTTTTTCGTGAGGGCCCAACACTGGCAGCGTATTCCAAATGTGGTCTAACGAGGGAAAAGAAGCTAATTTCTCTCACTTTGTCGTCGCACTATCCTAATATTCTTTTAACAAAACCAAAATATATTGTGCACCATACTGAGAACATAAGAATTGGCATCACAGTTGGACGAGTACACTTTGTCAGGTAATGAAACTTCTGGCTTATGTACGCTTTATTAAAGATGAAAATCCATCTCAGGAGTTGTTGTTTGTAAGGCAATTAGAATCTTCCCACGATATTTTAGTCTCTGGAGAAGACAATATTCCAGTTGACGCGATTTTTCTTGATGTCAAAAAGGCATTTGATAAAGTACCCCACGGAAAGTTAATAATAAAATTGAAATCTTATGGTCTAGATGAAGATGTGATTTCCTGGATAAGAGAACTTTTGAGCGACCGTGTCCAAAGAGTAGTATTAGACGGTGCAGTCTCCAATGAGGTTAGAGTCACTTCTGACATTCCTCAGGGTAGTGTCATAGGCCCACTCCTATTCCATCTTTACATAAACGACATTGGCGAAGTAGTACACAGAAAGTTACGATTATTTGCAGACGACGCTGTAGTTTACAGAGAAATCCGTTCCAGCTAAGATATAGATGAACTAACGAATGACCTTGCTGCCATCCAAGCTTGGTGCGATGCTTGGCAGTTAGAATTTAACTAGAAAAAATGCGTCGTAATGAATTTCTGGAAGAAGAATTACTTCCTACAACGTAGCTAAATAATTCGGGGTACCCAATTAGAGACTGTTGAATCCGTGAAATATCCAGGAGTTAGACTCAATAAATATCGGGGAATAAACATATTTGAGAAATAACTGGTCAAGGTATTCGTAAAATGGGTTTTGTTGAAAGAATATTAGGAAAGTGCGACGACAAAGTGAGAGAAATTAGCTACTTTTCCCTCGTTAGACCACATTTAGAATACGCTGCCAGTGTTTGGGACCCTCATGAAAAAGGCATAATAACTGAGTTAGAACGCGGACAAAGAAGTGCTGCCAGGTATGTGAAAGGTCGTTACGATAGTCTTGTTAGTGCAACTGACCTCTTAGATAAACTCGGATGGGAATCTCTTCCGGACGTAGATTGAAAAATGGACTAAACCTTTTAGATAAATTCAAGAGCAGTGTCTTTTCTGACGAAGTTAACCATATCTTACGGACTCCAACATACTACGGAAGATCAGATTATGTAAATAATATAAGAGAGATATTTTGTAGAACAGGCAGATTCAGAATGTCTTTTTTTCCACGATCAATAAGATATTATAACGGCAGCGATAGAACTCATTAATAGATTATATGAGTTGTAGTGTACCCTACTAATATATGTAAAAATGTATGCATATTTCTTAATTTTATTATTATTTCTAACAGCATAAAATATTATAATTTGTTAGTATAAGGAATGTTTTTGTACGGTGTGGTGTGCATGTGGGAGTCCAATTGCATGCTGCATGTTGGTGATTGATCACCCCCTGCCAAACACCCTAGAGGTGGCTCGCAGGGTATTATGTAGATGTAGGCTGAAATTTAAAAAAATATAAACCTATATTTCTCTTCGTTTAATAATTCTCTGAGCGATAGCATCATAAAGGTTTTTAATTTACAAATTAAAAATGGAAATGAGAAATTTATTTGAATCTTTCAGATCTTTTCGGGGAATTTCTGGTTCTAACGCCACATGGAATAATGTTTTCTATTACGTGACTCCCGTGGTTTGACAGGTAAAAACTTGATTAAAAGCAAGATAAACAGCATCGTACCCAATTCTCCTTTTACGACGAAAGTGCGCAAAATGGTAATATCGCAAGACGACTTCGCGCTCGCGTTCGGGGAAGCTAAGAATTTCGTTTCTATAAAATATGAATCGTGCCGTAAGCGAAGCCTGGTGCACGTTGGACCAAACTATGAAGCAATTTTGTTGGTAAATAGCATTAGATTATGAGGGAATCATTCAATAGCCACTGCTATTTCCACTTAGTTACGTCATGACTTGTGGAAGGGTTGGAGCCAAAGCGGTGATCATGAATATTTTTACTATGTGTGTATTTTTTTCGTGCACAAAAAATGGAAGGTATCTTTTTAAGATATGAAATTCAAAGATTTACGAACGAATGAAAATTATATTCTCTTTAACTATTCAATGCCTTACTTTAGGAAAGATATACGCAAAAAAATCTGATTCGACGGAAGAAACTGAAAACTATCATTGGAATCAACCCTGAAAATCAATGTAAGATAATAATTATTAGAAACAAAAGTTACACTTCCATCGTATCCTTGTAAAATGAATTACGGTCGTAATGTGTTCATGGCTGAATCGTACAAGAAACACCGACCACCCCAAGACTCTTCCAGGCTTGCATTTAGACACGCGACGTGAAGATTTGGTCTTTCCTTTGCCTTCGTCTCTTGTATCGAGTTGCGTGTTAAAAAAAATGCCCTAAGACGATAGAGGAAGGTGTGAAGGGAGGGGGGAGGCAAGCCACAGCAGAGTGCGTGAGAGGGAGTACAGAGACGGAAAGAGAGGGAGCCGTTGCCAAGAGAACAACGGCAACAGGGCAAGAATATTCCCCTTGAAAATTGACTAACATTGTAAGACCGTGCTGCGGGTCGAAGGCCCTATCGAGGTTGTTATACAATTATCGATTTCGGGGTTTTCTTCATTGTTAATATGATAGATGCGCAATGAAGGTTATTAAAATAATTATTCAGTTTTTGCCGTCTTTGATGCGGGAATGTGGGAAGAAAATCAGTTTCTTTTTCAGTCTCGACGAGACTGACAATATTTAAATTAAATTAGAGGTTTACGAGATTTCTGATGAATTCACTTCCCTCACTCATTTGTCCTATAATGACCTGTCAAAGCTGAAGACTATAGGCTAGGCAGTGAACTCACAATTGGCTACGCCGACTTGGTATGTAAACGCAGCTTTTTACAGGTGCACAGAACTGCTGTACGCAGTATCAATGAAATGTATTTAACAACAGCTTAAAATATAGGGGAAGTAATTTTTCACCTCAGGACTAGAAGTATCGCGGAAGAGTACACATCGGTATAATGATTTAAAAATTCAGCGAGAGATACAAATGACTCATGGAAGAGCAGGGGAAGCAGCTGACAAATGAGGGCAAGGGAGCGAATAAAGTTCGCGTGTGAACCATTATAGCTATGGACCTGTGACCTCTGAGTAATAGTGGACGTTAAAAAAGGCAAGGGACGGCCCCGAATGAGCTAAGCGGGCCAATTTATCATGGATCCTCGTCATCGCCATTGTTAAAAAATCCTAAGATCACCTGGACGCAGCTCCCCATTCCTCTCTTCCACCCTATAGCCTTTTCATAGCGATGTATTTCTTCCGCATCCATGATAAAAACAAAAATAGTAATTTCCACACTATTTAATTTAACACTCAACGGCTGACCACGGTTTCAACAAATTGTGTCGTTTTGAAGGGAAATTGTCACCTTGAAAATGACACCAAGTGTTGAAACCATGGTCTGTCTTTTAGTGTTCCGTTAAATAGTGTGGAAAGTACCATTTGTGTTTCTATCATGGATATAGCAAACGTCCACAAAATCGAGCCTGCGTATTTACTTTATACGCATTTCTTCTGTTTTACATACTCTATAACCTCTTCTATGTAACTTACTCGGAGTCGTCTCTTGCCAACCTTTCCTTTCACTCGTCCTTCTACGATTGTTTTCATCGGTCCATCGCGGCTCTTAAAGAGGTCAACTAAGTATTCCCGTCCACTCTTTACCTAAGGTTTTTTTTTAAAGAATGTCACAGAGAAAAAACACGTACACGAGAAGGCTAATAGGGAGTGGATAGGGGCCAGCTGCGTCAAACCCTTGATAGGATCAGTACGGAGTCTTTCGCGGTTATTCAATGACCGAATTCTCATTCATTCTGTGGGGACAAAATGAAGTAACGTGAACAAGCTCTGAAGAACGTACGGTCATCCCTAGGCTTGCTGACTGATGGTGATAAATATGGTGCTGACGTCAATGCAGAGAGCGATTGAGAAACAAGTAGTAGGGTAGAATAACATGGGTGCACGAAAGGGATGATAATATTTTTACTCCCTTTAGCGGCCAGGTCGCAGAACACTCACAGTGTAAGAGATTCATCACACATAATGAAACCTAAAGATGGCATGAATCTGCGCTTACAGTTATTTGAAGCCTGTCAATAGGGTGGTTTCCTATGGCAAAGAAAACGAAAGGCATTGCTTGCGATTCGTTACCCACCATTAGTGTATTCATAAAATACAAATTATTTATTTGGTTTTAGGAATCCCAGTTTAGACGCATGTTAATGGTCAATTTTAACCTCATTTGAAAAAGGCCAGATTGGCGCCCATTCAATGCCAGTCCACGAGACGTCACATGTACCAAAATTCTATACGAGTAGATAGGAGTTTTTTCATAGTCTGAGATTACAAAATCATGCATGAGGCACAGAGCTCATGGAAACATCTCTTAATAATCACCTTTTAAAATTGACTATGTCGGAAAGTTTCCTTCATTTGATAGGATATTAACTCCTTATTTAAGGCAAGCGCTACCTGCTTGCAGCCTCCATTGTAGCGGCGCTCATAGCCTCAAAATAAGGTGGCCTCACACGGCGGCAGCCGGAACCAGAATGACGTCACACGGGCTTTTCCCAGCATTTATACTTGGACGTGGCGTTTTCTCGCGCTTGAAAATTTTCACTTTTCATTAAATCGCGAAAAATAGACATTGTGATTTAAAAATCTAAAAGCGTGAAATGAGTACTCTAGGAGTAATAATCATTCTACTGAAGCAATATAAAAATAAAAGGAAACCAACCTATTGGGCATAGAACATATAACACTAAACTCTCAAAGGTGATAGCGCAGACCGTCATGGAGACAAACCATCAAAGGTCAGTGGTTAAAATGTAAAAATAAGAGATATTGGCGCGAAAAAAGTTCTAAGTCACAAAAAAAACGAAGTGGAAATTAAATTTTTTGCCCAGACCTGCAAGCCGTAATACAGAAACACCAGCGCGTAAATAATTTTTCACATCACACCAGGTTAACATATTTCAAAGATGTGGTGAAAAGGAGGAGTGGATACTAACGCGAATAGCAAAGAATTAGCGAAAAAATATCAGCCTATTTTCATTCTTACATAGCCATTTCAAGGTGAAACGTAGCCGTCATACTATCTTAGAGAAGCATACAAATATAGGCTTTTCGGAGATATCTGTCGTGGAATACACATATTCGGGAAGTAACAGGTCAAGCCAATCGTAAATTGGGTTCTGTTAAAGGAATACTAGGAAAGTGCGACGACAAAGAGAGAGAAATTATCTACTTTTCCCTTGTTAGACCATATTTGGAATACGCTGCCAGTGTTTGGGACCCTCATGAAATAGGCTTAAAAAAGAATGAGAGTGCGTGCAAAGAAGAGCTGCCAGGTACGTGAAAAATCGTTACGATAGCCTTGTTTTTGTAATTTACCTGTTAGACAAACTCGGATGGGAATCTCAGTCAGACGGTAGATTGAAAAATAGACCAAACCTTTTAGATAAATACATGAGCAGTGTCTTCTCTGACAAAGTTAACAATATCTTACGAACGCCAACATACTACGGTAGATCAGATCATGTATATAAAATAAGAGAGATTATTATTATTATGAAGGTATTCTACCGATTACGGTAGGTTTCAGACTAGCAAAAACATACTCAGAATGTCTTTATTCCACGATCAAAAAGAGATTATAACGGCAGCGTTAGAACTCACAAATAGATTACACGATTTTGTAGAGTAACCTACTAAATTATGCATACTTTAATGCATGTTTCGGAATTTTATTATTATTTCTAACAGCATAGGGTAGTATAATTTTTAAGTATGCGTAACGTTTACTGGATCGTGTGGTGTGTATGTGGGAATACAATTGCATGCGGGAATATTGATCACCCTCTGCCAAACACCCTAGAGTTGGCTCGCAGGCATTATGTAGATGTATATGTCATTTCTGATTATTTCCACTAGCTACGAATGTAGTGACAGCCAGGGGTGGTCTGGGGTGATTGGGGGCCCTCGGCTGACGCTCATGATGGAGCTCCTCTCAGCGAAGGATTCACCCGCCCCCCCTCCCTCCAGAATTTTTTAGAATTTGCATGCCCGGTAATGGATATTAACGCAATTCTGGCTCTAAAAACAAGATAAAATATTCTAAGAAAAATATAATGAAAAGTAGGAACTTCACAGCTAAATATAAAATTCAATTATGTTTAATGGTTTTATTATCTATTTACTGAATTAGCTCATTTAAAATGCCCTGAAATTTAAGAACCTTTAAAATAACCTTTTCGAATAACTCTTTTAAAGATCGAAACTAAAAATGTAAAATATTACGAAAAACATTAATACAACCAAATTATACACACTTAAGGAAAGAAATAAAAAATAAGCCGTTATGGTCAACTGTACACAATTGAAATTCTTTAAATATTGCTAATATTTGACGCTAAGCCGAACTTGAACTCAACAGTCTACCCGAAAACCTCCTTCGAGAGGCAGATGAGCTGGGATTTTAAATTTTAACACGGAGAACGCATACGTCAAATAAACAGAAGCAACGCGCCCGCAGAAAAGCCAGAAAAATAGTTCAGGTGACCGGGGAGGAGCGGGGCAGTATGCAGATGTAGATGACCACCATAAAACATTTACTAACAAAACGGCATACTACATGTGCACGGTGGTGTCTTTATTTATCAAATAATTTGCCAAAACAACCGCTTTGTGAGTCTTAAAAACCCCAAATAAGCAGGGGAGAATTCCCCAGACCCCCGGTCCCCCGCCCTTTGCTCCAAAGTTTAATACACGTTTTGCATCAGGCGTATCACTGTAGAAATAGTAGATAGTTTCTTTCCTACGTTTGCGTTCGGCGCTAAACGTTTATTGAAAATAGAAAAAAACACACAAAAAATTAAAATACGCGTACAAAACGAACTAAGAAAACAAACGCAATGATGGAGATAAGAAAGAACCGCACAAAAAGTTCACTCGAAGCGCGTCACAAGACGGTATTCTTTAAACTGTTAACATGAAAATACGAATATTCAAACGTACCTGAATCTGCACTTAAACTCTCATTTTGTAGTACACCGATACAGGAACCACTGTTCTTGTTCAGCCAAGCATTGAAGTTTTTTGAGTTATTATTATGAAAAAAGTTTTTTTTTTCTTCTCATTTCTTTTCTGCGCACCGCTTCTGTATACACGTTAAATATTAACACTTCAAAGAGGATGAAACTCTCTCACTAACCAAACCAGCATTCACTGAACTACTAAGGTGCACTACGGATTTCGCGATCTATATGAGGAAAATAGAGAATATATGTGTGCGCGCGCAGCTTCCCCCCTCCAACCACGCTTCCTTCCCAAGTTTCAGTCCTGTGAGAACTACCTGGCGCTGATTCCCACGGTACTCTCTGTCAAAAAACAACACACAAGAGAGATGCGTAATTATACTGCGACATTGTAATCTGATATTTTTCTCGATGAATTAATTGGGTTCTTCGCTACTCAGAAACACCTGCGGGGATATCTGGTTTCGCTACAGGAATGGAGGCTTTGGGAAGTGCAGACAAGACTCGTTGCTATGAGATTGCGGGGAGCAATGGATTTGGGATTTGGGGTAGGTGGCGGTGCGTCGCCACACCAGGAGAAGTGAGAGAGGGAGGGGATTGAGGAGGGGCGGGGAGGGAGGAGGGGAGGGGTTTGTAAAGGCCTGGTTACACGATGCATTAACCCTGTCTAAATGTATGAACGCGAGAATGAACGGAAAAATTCACCGTGTAAAAACCCCAAAATGTACAAATGCATGAACGCGTGAACGGAAAATAGAACCTGTTCTAATTTCGTTCATGCATTCGCACAAGTTGATAACAGAGCCACCTGGTGGGAAACAAAGGAAACGACACAATCAGTAGTCATCTGCAGGGCTATTCAGTATGATTCAGTAACTCTTTTCGCGTATTTGTACTGTATCGTACGTACTTGAATCCTACCACAAACTCACCATTTGCATCTACACTAATATTCACACAGAATATCCCTGTATGTATGCCGGACATACCAAGATTATGTCTATGGTAACTCATTGGTAGTATTATGCCGGAACAAAACAATCGATGAGGTTATAACAGAGTTTTCAACACGACATTTGTGAAATACAACGGCTATCATACGACTAATAGAACACATTTAAACATAATTTATATCAAACGAATAAACGACAATTCTACCTTTTATACGTCCGGGGTGGGAATGCACTGGACCACCACAAAAAGACGACTTACATTAGCAAATTCATAAATCGACCAGATCTCTAAACCAACATCTTTTCCATCAACAAGAAATATCTTCTTAACTTTATAACCGTCCCGGGCAAAAGTAGAACAAAGTATTAAAAATATCTATTCTCATACACCATCTACACTCAGTGAAACAGATGACAGAAAAATATCTTGTAAACACGGCTTAAAAACAAGATGCGTCTACAAATTTTCAGCCTAAGCATTAACTTTGATAACGGTTTGAAATAAATAGAGTACTATTGAGATATAGCATTAAGCGAGCGATAACGATAAATATTAAATATAAATAAATATTACTGGCACGAAATGAAACAACTTCGGCAACTACAATGAACACCACTGTTTACACGGCAGCGCAAATATATTACCAGTATGTGAAGTTTCCTGGTCCTACAGGAAACAACGAAAAGAGAATTATTTTCTGGTAGGTATCGTCTGATTCCTACCTAATGATACTGTTTACACATTTAAATTTTACGCACTGTAAAGGGAATAAACAAAAAGTAAACGCCTCGCGATACGAGAAAATGTGTGAAAACTTGTGCGAACGCGCGTACCGTGTAACCGCTCATTCATGCTTCTTGTTCACGCAAACGTCCATGAATTCAGACATGCAAACAGACACGCATTCATACATTAACCCGTACGGGTTAATGCACCGTGTAACCAGGCCTTAAGATATTTCTTTTATTTTATAGATGGCTATGATGATGATGACATTAAGGTATAGGAGGCGGTGGAGGGGAGGGGGAGACGGTATCAGCTGAGAGAGGGGAGAGAGGGATGATGGACGGCCCAGGTTCCTCGAAAGAATAAAAAAAAACTTGAAAAGCGAGCGAGCGCTGAAGTGAAACCAGTTTGTGCCGCTCCAAGGTACCGCTATACACGGCGAATGATTTCGGCGAATCTTCTGCGCAGAAATCATGCGCACTGGTGCGACTATCTATAGTGTATCTTGATTCTAACGATTTTTCCAACCGCTTCTGACCACATTACTTGTTTTGGGAGCCGCAGACGACGGAATGCTTCGTTTACATATGCGCTTCGATATGCTTTTTTATTACTTTTACTTTCCGTGGGGTATGACGTACTAATTAATGAGAAGAATTAGAACGGTACGAAGTGATAGCGGAAAAGCACTTTATTAAATCATGCGTTTTGTGATCCCATAACGAAGTACATAATAAGTTGTTTTCGCTGCAGAGCAACGATGATATGCTTCAAGATAGAGCGCTGTTGAACATGATCATAAGGAAACTTACTCTTCAAATGGCTACCCGAGGTCTTTTCCCTTCCGATTCAGTAAATAATAAAGTACATAAAATAATAGGGTAGCTTCCTTCATGAAAGAAAACGAAAGGCATTGATTGCGATTCGTTACCCACCATTAGTGTATTCATAATACACAAATTATTTGGTTTTTGAAATATAGGTTTGGACGAATGGCAAGGGTCAATTTTATCCTAATTTAAAAAAGGCCAGATTGGCGCCCATACGATGCCACTCCACGTGATGTCACAGGGACCTAGTTTCTACACGAGAGGAGAGGAGTTATACATCGTCTGAGGTTCATCTACATCTACATAATACCCCGTAAGCCGCCTAAAAGGCGTGTGGCAGGGGGTGTTAGGACACCAGCCGTTTACAGCTTAAAAAAAAAAAAAAAAATTAAGTGCTCAAACGAAGTTGGGACTAGCGTTTATTAAAGTCCTTTATGGTTCGGGGGAAAAACGAATTCGCATATCTATCCGTTCGGCAAAACTTCTCTTTTAATTTATCACTTCTATCGGACCTGGAAATATAGTGTGGCTCTAATATTATGTTCTCTGTGTCGCTCTTAAAGATATCCATTCTCAATTGTTCAAGCAATCTAAGCCTAGCGCGCAGCCTCCGAGTCTCCAACGGCTCCCAGCCTAATTCGCTTAACATCTGGGTAACACTGTCTGTACGCCCGTAGCAGTTTTTGACGAAACACGCAGCCTTCCTTTGAATTTTATTCAGTTCGCGGATTAAGTCATTCTGCACCGGATCCCATATGCTCGCAGCATATTCAAGGTGCGGTCGGACGAGAGCCAAATAGCACCTTTCCTTTACTTTCTCATCCGAAAATCTTCCCACAATACGCTTGACGAATCCTAATTTCTTCAGGGCTGTGCCGCAAATATACTTTATATGTGTTCCCCACGTGAGGTTCGAGGTTATCGTAACTCCCAGGTACTTCACTTCGTCTGTTGCCTTTACATTAATGCCATCCACTGCATAAAAATGGTTAGAGTTGGACGAATTCCGCATGAAATGTACCGCCATGCATTTGCTTAGATTAAGTTTGAGTCCCCACTCTTGGCTCCACAAATGAACGTTGTTTAAGTCAGATGATAGAATTTCATAGTCAGAGTGATCACTAATTTCGCGATAGATGACAGCGTCGTCAGCAAATAAACGTATTTTACTGCTGATGCGGGAGCAGAGATCATGAATGTATATACTAGTATATACTACTACTATTAATGTATAGGTTACCAATGCATGCATGAGGCACAGAGCTCAGGGAAACATGTCTTAATAATCACCTATTAAAACTGGCTAAGGTCGGAAAGTTTTCTTCGTTTGATAAGGTATTAATAAACCTTTTTAAGCAAAGCGCAACCAGCCAGCAAGGTACTCAGCTACCCGCTAGCATCCTGCGTCCTATCAGCGCTCGGAGCCTCGATCAATGTCACCTCACAAGGCGGGAGGGGGAACCAGAAATGTTTCGCACGGACTTTTCCCCATTATTCCTACTTACGCGTCGCGTTTTCGCGCGCTTGAAAATTTTCACCTTTCATTTAATCGCGAAAAATAAATATCGTCATTTAAAAATCTAAAAGCGTTAAATACGTACTCTAGGAGTAATAATATTTCGATTTAGGCAATAAAAAAAATAATGGGAAACCACCCTATTGGGGGGAAAAACTTCAAAGGAAAACAAGTTGCTTGGCTCGTTTTGAAAATCGGTTTTAGAGGAGTTAAAAAAATTGAAAAAACGCCATTAATACTCCGTTTGTCGATCGATCCTCTATCAGACGCGATAAGTTGATTGAAATAGCGTGGTTTCCTATCATTTTTTATTGCCTCGAAAATCGAAGGATTATTACTCCTGGAGTACGTTTTTCACGATTTTAGATTTTTAAATGACGATATCTATTTTTGCGATTCAATGAAAAGTGAAAATTTTAAAGCGCGGGAAAACGCGACGGGTAGGTATGAATGCCGGTAAAACTCCCGTGTGACGACTTTCTGGTTTCCGCTGCCGCAATTGAGGTGACCTTGGGGCGAGGCTCTGAGCGCTGATACGACGCACGAGGCTTGCAGGTAGCAGAGTACTATGCTGGCTGGTAGCGCTTGGCTTGAATAAGGATTATTAATACGTAATCAAACGAAGAACACTTTCCGACCTTAGCCAGTTATGATAGGTGATTATTAAGACATGTTTCCCTGAGGTCTGTGCCTCACGCATGCACTGTATGATGCATAAGTCCTATCTACTCGTATAGAAACTAGGTCCCTGTGACATCACGTGGAGTGGCATCGTATGGGCGCCAATCTGGCCTTTTTTAAATTAGGATAAAATTGACCCTTGCCATTCGTCCAAACCTATATTTCAAAAACCAAATAATTTGTGTATTATGAATACACTAATGGTGGGTAACGAATCGCAATCAATGCCTTTCGTTTTCATTGATGAAGGAAACTACCCTATTCTTAGATGAGTTGATGATGTTTCCTATCCACTAATCCTCGCCCCCAGGATGAACCTCACTCAACTGGTCCATTGTAGTCAGCTCTAGTGAGTGGGTTTTCCTTTCCTTCAAGAGTATTCTTTCCTGAATGAGTTCAAGGGCTCCGACGACGTCACAAATTCAAGAAAACTTGGCTGAAATTAACGCGTTTATTTATTTTGAAATCGTCAGAAAAATGTCATTCTTTATTACGCTGGGAAAGATGAAATGATGAGGAGAGTGATGGAATGGGGGGGATGTGTTTCGAGTGCTCCTGTCTTCCCGCTTCTCCTCGGCCGTGCGCATCGCCCAATTGTGGCTAGCAGCTCACGTCATTCCAGGCAGCGATTCTTCTTCTCAATCTGCTGATTTTCCTGAATGAGCTAAAAAATCAGAGCTTTAAAGATGACTCCAACTTGAGAAAATCAGAGCTCTCATAATTTCGTCGGCTAATGGATCACTGCTTTAGTACTCCATGCAAACCTACCCTAATCGGTAGAATACTCTAGTAATAATAATAAATGAAGGGTATTTATGTACTTTCCGGGCACCCGTCTTTTTGCGACTTTTTTTCGTCCAATACATTCATAACAGTGTCCTGATTACGAAAATGATAATTTTTTGTGGCGGAAAAGCCGGCAAATTACCTAAAAAGCGAAAAAATTGGGTCACAAAAATTCCATAAAAAGTGGTGATTTGGGTACTCAAAATGTTTGTAATATTATGGCAAACACAGTCATGCAAATATTTTAAATCAAATGTAAAATAAGCTCTTTATTACGAATGACAAGCTGGAACTACTTTCTGGTACAGCACCGCGCGCAGCGATTCCTCGCGTACACCGTGAAATGCAAATATGCCGAGGTGGGTTTGGGTTGGGTCAGGGCAAGGTTTTCACATAGAAATCACCGTATTTCGGACTTGTGTGTAGATTCTTGACATTTCGACCCGTCCAAATAATTTCGCTAATGCCACCATTAATCCGTCTGTCGGAGTCAGTCTACACATAAATAAGAAAGAAGCCGCGCCGTAGGCGTATTCCGCCGTGCGCTACCCAACCCACCCCCATGGTCCGTTGACCGCACACCGTGATTTAGCCAGGAATCGCTACGCGCGGTGCAGTATCAGAAAGTAGTTCCAGTTTGTAATGCGTGATAATGAGCTTATTTTACATTTGATTTTAAAAAATATTTGCATGACTGTGTTTGCCATAATATTGCAAACATTTTGAGTACCCAAATGACCACTTTTCGTGGAATTTTTGTGACCCGATTCTTTTGTCACGTGATCACAAACCCCTAAACACTTCTATATAGAGGTTTCACAAATCTTGGATATTAGGTACTAACTAGGTTGGAAGGCGTGATCGTAAATATTTTCTTCCATTCTTCACGCGAAACAGAATGAGATTCATTCGAGAAGGAGTGCGCATACCCGCCTTTGGAACAGCTAATTACGATTACGGCTACTAGCTCAAAATTAACGAATTTATCTTGGAATATCCAGGATGCACAAAGTAGAGAGCAATTTTCAGGTATCAAATTTTAATATTTTTACCCTTAGTTCTTTTCCCATGGGTATTTTTCATGATTGAGATACGGGGAAATATAAAGAGGGTCACCCTACTTCTGAAATTTTTTCTAAGTAATAACATAGTTATACGCGATAGATCTATCGCCAATAGAACCTGAAAATAATTTCCAATGCCCTAATTGAAAAGTTGTGCATTTATTTTTCTCAGACTAAAATGTTGTATTATTCTAAAAGAGCCAAATATTGGAGATCCTCTTCTTTGAGTACTTAATATATTTCAAAATGATAACAGTCGATATCGAAACACGCGTTCTTTGTACAAAATAATGATACTTGCTGCGTAACAAAGCATTGTATTTTAGATCATGGCTACAAATATTTCTTTTACAGGAAAAGAAATGAAGAAAAACATTGATAACCGACCATGATAATAAGCGATACGTGGCTGTTTGCTCTATTCTATTGTTTCCATTGTAGACTTGCATAAGTGGTTATGTTCCGATTGCAATTTTATTTTCAATAAATTTAGTAATCAAACTTGAAAAAATACCACGGTTTATTTTTTAAACCGTTCGAGGCAGCGAGATTTTACGTTTTTAAGACTTAAAAAAATGAAAATAAGGTTTTCTTGGGCTCACTACCGGGTTTAATTCGCTAGTGCTGCTGTCGTTTCGCTGCGATACCCGAGCGTTTGTAAAATTAAATACATTACTAAAATACTTAATTTCTGAAATGATAAGTTCAAAAAAGATAACATACCCACCGATAGTAAAAATGGTATTAAGCAGCTTATTAGTCACTGAATATAATTTTATGCCTCATATAAACCATATTAAGTAATTTTACACATAGTCATTAATTGTCTTGTTATTCAAGAGTGAAAGGAGTCTAAAAATCTGCAAGCACTGCAATAATTTGGGTAACACAGGAAATTTCCCTCGTCACCAAGTGATCTATCACTAACCACTGCTTTCGATACAGTGCATCAGTGCCTAAAATTTAATCCGATAAACACCGCATACATTGGTCACAAATAATATGCAGCAGGGTGTTTAAACACAAAACTGTAAGGATAGCCCTGAAGGTGTTTCTCCTGGGAGATAAAAAACATTCTCAAACTGATAAAAAAATATCCCCGAGATTATCCCCATGCATTCCATAAAACAAGGATAATTATTTTTCAAGCATTTCACGAGTTATAAATTGGCAGTGGAATTTAAAAGAGGAGAAATTTTGACATCGCCAAGACCAGCAGCATTTTGTGAAGTGCGTACCAATTAGCAGAGTGGACATCATCCAAATAACATGACCTTATAAGTGCATATTTCACCAAGAAAGTTTTAAAGATAGGCTGATACACATTCTCGGAAGAAAGTCGTGGGAAAAAAACACTTTGGCACGGGAATCGATTGAATTAATTGAAAAGTACACATGTCACGCTGCCGCAAGTATTTACTAGATGAGTGCAGCCAAATAGTATTATTCCTCACAGCTACTTTTGGCAGCCAAAATTACATTTTTCATTAAAAATAGGACCTAAAACACGAAAACAAGTTTCCAATATTTCTACAGGTTCAGTGACCAAGCATATACCTACATAATGCTTTCAAAAACATATGAAGACATCAACAAAAAACTCAAATTTTGATCATGTTTAATACTGCACGTAATGGCTTCAACTAGCAGCTACACATAATCCACATCACCCTGAAGTTGAATTAAAATAGAAATTAGCAAGCTTTCTCGACGAAATACCTTGTCCGGAGATGAAGAATGACGTGAACAGGAGACAGGATATCGCCGATGCAGCCACCGAGGTCGGGGGACTCAGAGCGGCGGCCATCCCCAACGTGGTCCGCCGGGATCTCGTCCTGAACCCAAAATTTCTCTGAAAAAATTTCGGGGGGGGGGGGGTTATGGCCCCCCAAAAATTTTTTTTTTAGACTCAGCTACATTCAAGCACTGTCATAGTTAGGAGGTCCGGCCCCCCTCTGGAGGACCGTAGTACCGTTAGAAAATCTGGGGGGCGGGACCCCCTTAGCTCTCTGTTATAATTTTAGTTATGCTAAAGCATGTCTGCGACATCGGAGTAGCTAGGGAGTCTCAGGGGACCCAGCCGCCTATACAAATTCGGGGGGGGGGGGGTGTCCCGCCCCCCCATATTTTCTAGCGGGACTACGGTCTTACAGGGGGGGCCGGACCTCCTAACTATGACAGTGCTTGAATGTAACTGATTGTGAGTCATAAACGAAAACTTTAGGGGGGCCACAACCCCCCCGCCCCCCGAAATTTTATGAGGGACTACGACCCCTTCTGTGGGTCCAGGACGCCTCCAGATACAGCCGTGCTTGAAAGTAACAAAATCTTCATAAAAAATTAGGGGGGTCATCATACACCCCCAGAATTATTATGGCGGCCGGGTCCCCTGAGACTCCCTAGCTACTACGATGTCGCAGACATGCTTTAACATAACTAAATTTATAACAGAGATCTAAGGGGGTCCAACCCCCCAGATTTTCTAACGAGACTACGGTCCTCCCGGGGGTGACAGAACCCCCTAACCATGACTGTGCTTGAATATAAATAAGGTTAATAAAAGCTAGGGGGTCCATAATACCCCCCCCCCCCCCGAATGTTATGGGGAACTACGACCCTTTCGATCCTGATTGTAGAAACAGCCAAGAGGGTACCGGCTCCCCCCCGAATTTTCAATATTCATATTTGTGTTATTGAATTTGGTCACATGGCAGGCATGCTTTCGCAAACTAATATAATATTTCATGTACTTCATATCCATTTAACTTCCGCAACAGCTACTCCAACGCCTTGCTTATTTTCCTCACGTTATTTTGCAATAACCGGAGAATAACCAAATACTCGTTACAGTTTTTACTAGTTGAGATGCATTGAAAAAACCTATAGGTACCTACATAACCGCCATACTATAGTAACCTGCCATAACCGCCTGCCATTAGTTATGCCAACGAGTACTCGTCGCTCAGGTTTTAACCGGCCACTAGGTTTTTCCATTGATAAAAACCTTCCCACAGCGATAGGTTTTCCCAACGAGTACTCCCTCATCCGGTTATTTCTCTCCCGCCTGCCATCGGTTATGCCAACGAGTACTCGTCGCTTAGGTTTTAATCGGCCACTAGGTTTTTCTATTGCATCAAAAATAACCGGTTTTAATGTTCTCTGTGGCCGGTAGAGGCGCAGGAAAACCTCAGCCAGTGGCAGCCGTGTAGCAGTGGCAAAAGTGCTGGTAGTTCCAACGGTTCGCGAGAGAGTGCGGGAATCAGGAGTCAAATTATTTTTCGGTTATGCCAAAAATAATTTAATTGTCAGGTAAATGGCAGAAAAACAACCGGTTTTTAATAGGCTTATCAAAGAAAAAACAAGGAAGACTCTACGCTAAACTTCAGCACGAAGAAAGAAGACGAAATTAAAAAATGCGGTAGGTTTTTTAAGAATCGAAGATATGCAACACGCAATGCTTTAGGTTATTTAACCTGAATAAAACCGGTTTTTTTCATCCGGTAATAATACTCAGGTACTGATATCACTCAAAATAACCGGTTAACCTAACACCGGTTTTTTTCTCATAACCGCCCATCCCTACGGCGAACACGACCCAACTAAACACAACTTCGTCTCTGGCCAGGGAATCTCTCCGGAGGGGTGGCGAATAAAGGGGGGGGGGGCAAAGGGAGCGGAAGCGAATAGGGTGGGGGCAAAGGGAGGGGCAAAGGGAGGGGCGGGGAAACGGTACACACGCCAACGAGGAGGGACTGAGGTTGGCGGGTGTGGTGAGGGGGGGAGGAAGAAGGGGCGATTTCGAACAAAACCCACCTTCTCTCCACCACCATGTCGCTCATGAATGAGTCTTTCACGATGAACGATTCATCTGAACGGAGAGAGTGAATGTAGTCGCAGATTGCAATAGGCTTGTTCACCATTAGCATCCCATTGTCTTTTGTTGATAAGAGTGAAAAATAAGGATCTGTCTTTATTAAATTTTTTAATGGGACCCTTATTTCTTTATCTATTCGCCTTGAAATATTTTGGCAGGTGAATTAATGACGCCGCGAACTCACATCCTCGCCCATGCGAATATCTGCATTTACTCACAGAGACAGTAATAGTGTAATAGTAATCGGGGGCGATTTTAATCTTCCATCCATAAACTGGGATACTTACACCGTAAAAACGAATTCAAGGAATAGAGAAATCAGCGAGGTATTACTTACATACTTGCAAATCACTCTCTAGCACAAGTAGTTGACAAACCTACGAGAGGAAATAAGATATTAGACCTTTTAGCAGTAAGCCATCCTATGTTGATAAAACAATTCGATATTATTGACGGTATAAGCGATCATCGAGTAATCTTTGCAACGTTAAACATTGATGTAGTGTCAGCCGTAAAACCTAAACGCAAAATTTACTTATTTGATAAATGCAACTTCACTAAATTTGGCGAGATGCTTAATGACTACTACAAAAAATTCGTAGTTACATCAAAGGACCAAAGCACAGATGCGACATGGAAACTCTTCCTAGAAATTCTGCGCCATCTGGTGAATCGAAAAGACAAGTTGACGCACTGTTTCTAGATTTTAAGAAAGCGTTCGACACTGTACCTCACAAAAAACTTTTATACAAATTACAGTCATGCGGATTAAACTAGACAGTTGTAAACTGGATCCGCGACTTTCTCAGAGATCGTAAACAAAAAGTAGTTCTCGACGGTATTAGCTCTGATGTTGTAAAAGTTACATCAGGTGTTCCACAAGGAAGCGTAATCGGCCCCCTGTTGTTCATTATATACATTAATGATCTCTGCTCCCGCATTAGCAGTAAAATACATTTATTTGCTGACGACGGTGTCATCTATCGCGAAATTAGTGATCAATCTGACTATGAAATTCTATCATCTGACTTAAACAACGTTCATTTGTGGAGCCAAGAGTGGGGACTCAAACTTTATCTGAGCAAATGCATGGCGGTACATTTCTTGCGGAATTCGTCCATCTCTAACCACGTTTATGCAGTGGATGGCATTAATGTAAAGGCAACAGACGAAGTGAAGTACCTGGGAGTTACGATAACCTCGAACCTCACGTGGGGAACACATATAAAGTATATTTGCGGCACAGCCCTGAAGAAATTAGGATTCGTCAAGCGTATTGTGGGAAGATTTTCGGATGAGAAAGTAAAGGAAAGGTGCTATTTCGCTCTCGTCCGACCGCACCTGGAATATGCAGCGAGCATATGGGATCCGGTGCAGATAGACTTAATCCGCGAACTGAATAAAATTCAAAGGAAGGCTGCGTGTTTCGTCAAAAACTGCTACGGGCGTACAGACAGTGTTACCCAGATGTTAAGCGAGTTAGGCTGGGAGCCGTTGGAGACTCGGAGGCTGCGCGCTAGGCTTAGATTGCTTGAACAATTGAGAATGGATATCTTTAAGAGCGACACAGTGAACATAATATTGGAGCCACCCTATATTTCCAGGTTCGATAGAAGTGATAAATTAAGAGAGATGTTTTGCCGAACGGATAGATATGCGAATTCGTTTTTCCCCTGAACCATAAAGGACTTTAATAAACGCTAGTCCCAACTTCGTTTGAGCACTTAATTTTTTTTTTAGCTGTGAACGGCTGGTGTCCTAACACCCCCTGCCACACGCCTTTTAGGCGGCTTGCGGGGTATTATGCAGATGTAGATGTAGATGCGTGTCACGTGGTTCCAAACTGTTCCCTCTCCAGTGAGCGATTCTCTCTTTACCCGATCAAAAATAAATGAACCGAGTCCGAGAAATCAAAAATTCATCAAAATGAACGCTTTATGGCGGATTGACCTGTCTCGCTGGCATCCGAAACTCACTGTTCCCATAGTATATAAATACCATGCCACACGTTGACTCAACGACGAGAAACCTTGGAGCGTTCGGCACAAAATCTGCATCTGTCATGTGCTAGTATACCAAGTGCCCGATCACACAAATTCCTCGGCGTCTATCTGGACAATAAGCGAACTTTCCTCCCCCACTTGAAATACAGTTCCAAATAAGCCATCAAAGCACGGTAAGCTGTTTATTCACTTTGTTCCCCTTCCTCCCCGCACTCCCCTTGAATCCGACTGTATATTGCAATAGTTCGTTTTCACTTCTCTACGGCTGCGAAATTTTCGCAAATAACAAATCCATCGGAAACAAATTAGAATCCTTCCAAAATAAATCCATTCGCCTTCTCCTTAACCTCTCCCGACTCACCAAAATGAAAGACGCACGCTGCGCTCACGGTGTTCCGTGCAATAATGAATTCATCAATAAACTTGTGAAAAGTCCAGGCTCAGGGGAACAAACAACAATTTGCTTACAGACATTTGGAATTATGATTCTACTATCCCAACAACATACAGACTGCCTCAACAAGCTACTCTTCTATGAGTCTTTCCTATGTCTTTCCTTCTCTTAGATTTAAGTATTTCAATGTCTTTTACTTTTTGCCAATTGTCCACAAAAAAAAGAGAGAAAAAAACAAAACCCAATAAAAAAATTATAAAATATGAATAAAGTTATTGCTTTCAATATGAATAAAAACAGAGATAAGAAATGCCATAAACAACAAAAAAAGATATTAAAAAAAACTAAAAAAAAATAAAAATAAAAAATAAAACATATAAAAAAATGGAAATATAAGCAATAACAACAAATAAAAAAAATGGAAATATAAGCAATAACAACAAATAAAAAAGAGAGACTATCATGCAAACGTGGACAAAATTTTGATCTTTTTTCTTCATCATCAACATCAGTCAACAATCCTAAGATTGGTTTAACGCAGCTCTCCATTTCTCTCTCCTAACCACTAATCTCTTCATAGCTACATATTTATTCTCTTTTAAATCCTTTATAACCTGCCCTATATAACTCATTCGGGGCCGTCCCTTGCCCTTTTTCCCTTCCACTTGTCCTTCAACGATTGTCTTCATCATACCATCGTGCCTCAAAATGTGGCCAACTAAGTTGTCCCTTCTTCTGCTTAATGTTTCTAGGAGGCTTCTCTTTTCTCCTACTCTCCTTAGCACTTCATGGTTACTCACACGGTCAATCCATTTTATCTACATCATTCTTCGGTAGCACCACATTTAGAATGCTTCCACTCTTGACTTCTCTGCTGCTGTCAACGTCCAAGCCTCGCTTCCATAGAGAAACATACTCCATAGGTAGCATCTGATGAATTGTTTCCTTACTTATATGCTGGTATTTTCAGCTGTAAGAAGATTCTTCTTTTTGTAGGAAGCCCTCTTCGCCTGCGCTATTCTACTGTGTATTTCTTTCTTGCTCCGTCCATCGCTGGTAATTCGGTTTCCCAGGTAAGAGAACTCGTTCACCTCTTCAAGCTTATGCTGTCCTAGGTTGATGTTTGTTTTAGCCTCCTCTCTTTTACTGTAAACTAATAGCTTAGTCTTCTTTTTGTTGATTTTCAGCTGATATCTGGCCATTACTGAGGAAGGACAGGCTTGCTACAAGAGAATAATCAACGAGATTTGCCGCCAAGCGAGGAAAGCCAGAGAATCGTGGATGAGAAACATATGTGAGGACGTACAAGATAACCTCGTAAAAGAGAAAGTGGAAGCGGCCTATAGAATAGTGAGGAACCATTTCAAGGAACGAACACACAAAATGTAATACCATAAGGGATAGGAATGGAAGCTTTCTGCTTGATTTCGTTGATGGCTTTCTCTATGTAAACATTAAAAATTAAGGGGAAAAGCGCACAACCTTGTCTCACCCCTTTTCTTATTCTTGCTTCTGCACCGTTTGGTCCACATTTGATCACAGCTACTTGGTTTTTATACAAACTATGAATAATTCTACGACCATTGTAGAGTACGCCGATTTCTTTCAGAATTCTAAGCATTGAATTCCATTCCACGTTATCAAATGCCCTCTCTAAATCGACAAATGCTATGAAAGTCGGTTTGTTTTTCTCCATTCTCTTCTCTATGATCATCCTAAGAGCCAAAATTGCTTCCCTTGTGCCCCTGCTTTTCCTAAATCCGAATTGGTCCTCATCCAGGAATTCTTCTGCTCTTCGTTCAATTCTCCTGTAAATTATTCTTGTCAGAATCTTCGACGCATGTGTCGTCAGGCTTATGGTCCTAAATTCTTCGCAATTCTCAGCTCTCTTCTTTTTGGGTATGGGATGATGATGTTCTTCTCGAAGTCACTAGGTAAATCTCTTGTTGAGTACATATCGCAGATAGTTTTATACAGTTGAGTTAAGACCTTTTCTCCTGCATTTTTATTAACTCTGCTTGAATGTCATCTATTCCTGGGGCCTTATTCTTTCGCAGGTCTCTTACTGCATCGTCAAATTCCGATCTTAAGATGCTTGCTCCAATGTCATCCTTTTCAACTTCGCTTTCCTCTTCGAGAACTTTTGAGCTAAGTTTGCTCCCGTTGTATAATTTCTCCAGGTATTCCTTCCATCTCTCGGCTTTGTCTTCGTTTTCAATTAGAATGTTTCCATTCCTGTCCCTTATGCTATTACATTTTGTGTTTCGTTCCTTGAAATGGTTCCTCACTATTCTATAGGCCGCTTCCACTTTCCCTTTTACGAGGTTATTTTGTACGTCCTCACATATGTTCCTCATCCACGCTTCTCTGGCTTTCCTCGCATGGCGGCAAATCTCGTTCCTTATTCTCTTGTAGCAAGCCTGTCCTTCCTCAGTATTCGTATTCTTATACTTTCTCCTTTCTTCAATGAGGTCTAGGATTTCATCCGTGATACATGGCTTTTTCTTAACACATTTTCTTATCCCTAGAACTTCTCTAGTGGCCTCCTGAAATCCACTTCTTAAGGTAGTCCAGTTATTCTCAACTGAGTTTTCAGACTGATCTAGTCCTATCTTGCGCTCCACTACTTCTTGAAAGGCCTGTTGATTTTTTGGCTTCTTAAGTTTCTCTAATTGCCAGGTGTTCTTTGCTGATTTCTTCAATTTCTTGAATTTCAGATGGTATTTCATCATCACTAGATTATGATTACTGTCAATATCTGCCCCCGGGTAGCTTTTACAGGCCTTTGTGTGGTTTCTAAACCTCTGCTTCACTAAAATATAGTCTAGTTGAAATCTTCTTTTGTCTCCTGGCATTTTCCATGTGTATCTTCTTCGCACGTGATTCTTAACCGTTTACAGTCCAGTGTTCCCATTTGGGAACAGATTTTTAAAAATTCATAAAAATTATATTTCATATCTCTGATTAATTTTATAGCTTAGGTTATATTAATTAAGTATGGAAGTATTTTTTAAAGTTAATTGCATGACTTGTTCATACATTTGTCGATAATAATACATTTTTAAAGTTGGTTATTTTCATTACCTCTGAAGTGAGTATGCGGTTCATCCAATATTTTTCTCTACACTGCCTCTCAAGTAACAAATACTCATTTATTAAAAAGATCAATATACATTACATTGTTAAACTCAGTTTTTTGGTCAAGTTTGTATTTATTTTCCAAGCAATAACAAAATTTTGAGGTGTGTTCCCATTTGGGAACATTGGACTTTCGGCATATCTAAGTCATTTGCTGTTTTTTGCCTCCGATGAGTTATCCCTAAACTCTTGTTGTTTTATTTTTTTCGTCCAATACAAAGGAGTTTTGAAACATTATCCCTTCTTTGGCCTAATTATATCTGAATCCGCCGCCTCAGACTGCTTGCAGCTATGTAAACACATTGTAGTTTCTTGTTGGACATTGTGGTATGAAATATACCCGGTCAACTCATTCTATCGAATCTCTATTTAGTCATTCTGAGAGTCGGTTTTTTGATCACTATCTTTGAAGAACATACTTTTTTTTAGAAACTTCGTTAAAATGAGCTCATAGGAGTTTCTTAGTTTGGAAGAAGTAGTCGAATATTTTGACGTTCTAAGTGACGATGAACTGTCGGAATACGAGTTGTGCCAGCTTCCTCCTGAAGAAGACCCCCGTTTGACGGATGAAGAAGATGTCAATGAAAATGATCTAGTGGAAATAATTCCGGCTGACAAATTAGCGAAAATTAGCCTCACTCTACCAAACAGAGATGATGATGGAGAGAAAGAGAAAGACAGTGTAATTAGAAGGAAAGGAGTAAAACAGAAAAGAAGTATTTTGGGAGAAGGTCAGTAAAATAAATTGTCCTCTTACTTTGTTTCGGAGTTATGTTCTTTTTAAAATTACAATTCAGCATCTTTTAAGAATTCAAAACTTTTAATTTTTCAACTTATATATTTCTAAGCCATGACGTAATTCATTGATTGTATAATTCACAAGCAATGTTTGGAAAAACAGAATCAATTTGAAAAAGAAATTCCGTCAGAACCAATGCGGGGGCTAGATAATCATTTGGAGGAACTGGTTGCCATGGAGCCGATTGAAATCTTCTTTTAGTATTTACCACAGCAGTACCTGAATCATGTTGCAAACATGTCCTCTCTTTATGCTCAACAAAAAGGCTCATCTCTTGATGTTACGTGGGGAGAGATTGGTCAGTTCTTCGGAATACTTTTGTTTAGTGGATACCACACGGTCCCCCAAGAAAATTTGTATTGGTGTTCTGAAGAGAATATATCGAATCATATCATTCCATCAGTGATGATCAGGAATCGTTTCAAATAAATAAAAAGATACTTTCACTTGCCTCAAAATAACATGTTGCAAAAGGGTGACAAATTGGGAAAAATATCTCCTTTGTATAGAGAGTTGGGAAAAACGTCGTGCAATTTGGAATCTCCCATAAGGAACTAAGCCTTGACGAATCTATGGTGCCATACTACGACCATCACTCGAGCAAAATGCCTAAGGAAAACCAATTCGTTTTGGGTACAAAATCTAGATGCTATGTTCATCATCAGGATATCCCTATGCGATGCAAATATACGCTGGGAAAGAAAAAAATTCTACTGGACCGCTGGGAGGCAGGGTAGTATGCAATCTTTTGGCTGTTGTAGAGCACCCTAAGCAAATTGAGTTATACTTCAATAATTTCTTTTCATCCCACTCACTGCTAGTAGAACTGGCAGATAGAAGCATGAAGGCAACAAGTACAATTAGCGAAGGTAGGATAGCCAAATACCCGCTAAAACCATCAAAAGTGAAAAATTTCACCGAGGGGATTTTTTTATTTATTTATTTATTTATTTATTTGCAATAAACCCAAAAACAGTACATGAGACCTTTTACATTGGATTTTAAACAAATGGATAAATAAGAAAGTGGAACAAGAAACAACGACAAAAAAAAAACTTGATTAAATACTCTCAGAGATACATAATACTCCACTTCTATGAACGCCTCATCCGCTCATATGCTATTTGGGAAGGGTGGACAAAGAAAGAGGGAATTAAAGAGGAAGTTTCCTGATGGCGGTCGTAAATGATGACATTGATGATGTTATGTCAACAGAAGGAGCTTTGATGGAATTGTAGGTAAGAGGTAGCCGGTAGGTAAGGGATCTCTGGGTCACTGATAAACGGTGGAGAGGTAGATGGAAAAGAGATGAGTTCCGTGTTTTACGGGAAGGGACACGGAGGGAGAACATTGAAAGAATGTCGTTAGACTTGAAGTGGCCACTCATGATTCGGTGGAAAAACCTGAGGTCACTTAGAGTACGTCTTCGCCCTAAGGGCACTATGTCAAGTTGAGAGAGGAGATCATCAGCAGTGAGATTACGGAGGGAAGGGTTACGGTTTTTCACGATGTTTACGAAGAAATTAACAGGTCTATTAAGAATTTTGAGATTTGAGGGACAGGCTGAAGACCATATGGGCGAACAATAATCAATAAGTGGAAGAACACATCCGGAAAAGACAGATTTCAGAGCTAAAGGACTCCGTATTTCTGTAAATCTGTACAAAAGTCCAACTAGAGCCATCGCTTTGGTAGATATGTGCTTAAGGTGAGGGGTGAAGGTAAGCTTTGAGTCAAAATGGACTCCCAAATCACTGAGGCATGTAACTTTCGGAATTGGTTGGCCAGAGAAACTATAGGATGAATTTAAAGGATTAGCACGTAGAGAGAAGGTCATGGTTTTGGACTTCAGGGGATTTACCTTTAGCTTCCAGATGGAACTCCAATTTGAAATGGAAGCGAGGGCATCCTGTAGGATTGAACTGTCGGCGTGGCTGTTAACTCTTCTGAAAACCTTGCAGTCATCAGCGTATAGAAGAATTCCACAGTCACGCAACGAGATGGATTGTGTTATATCATCGATGTAAAGGGTGAATAAAAGTGGGCCAAGCACACTGCCTTGGGGGACACCGGAGGTTACTCTGAGGGATGTAGAGGAGACACCGTCAAGAATTACTCTTTGTGTTCTATTGGATAGGAAGTCAACGAGAAGATGAAGAAAGGTGCCGTTAATATTGAAGCGGTTACTTAGCTTGTGTGATAGGAGGTGATGGTCTACGGTATCAAACGCTTTTGAAAAATCAATATAGCAGACATCAAGTTGGGAGGATTGCTCAAACGCTTCATTGATATGGCTGCTAATGACTGTGAGATTGCTGAGGCATGATCCACCTGGAAGGAAACCGTGCTGGTTAGGAGATAAATAGGGAAGAGTGAATGAAAGGAGGCGGTCATGGATGATTCTTTCGAAGATAATAGATAGGACAGGTAAGATGGAGATTGGTCGATAATTATCTATAGAAATTTTGCATTTTGATTTTAATATCGGAGTGACATTGGCCATTTTCCACTGGAGAGGGAATACACCACCTGAAAATGCTTTGTTGAATATCATAGAAATGGGAGCATGTAAGGTGTTGGCTGTGCGTTTGAGGAATAGCGACCCGATGCCATCATGGCCAGTAGCTTTGTTGGCGGGTAAGGAAGAAAGAAGACTGAGGACTTCATTCGGTGAAGTGGAAATGGTTGACAATGAATGGGAACAAATAGGAGAGGTGGATGGAAAATTTTGGCGGGGAGACGGCTGAGTGAAGTTGTCGGCGAAAAAGTTATTGAAGGCGAGCGATCGTTCATCACCGAAAAATGTCCGTGATCCTAAACGTAAGGTATTGGGAATCCTGGTTGACTTTCTCCTGCAGTTAATTAGAGTCCAAATTCTTTTAGGGTTTGTTTTTATGTCATCGGTGATTGCTTCGACGTGACTGGCGTAATCACGATGAAGAAGTGTCCTGGCATTCTTTCGTATTTTGGAGAAAACTGCGTAAGTATAAGGGCTCGGGTGGGATTTCCAAAGTCTCCAAGCTGCTTCCTTGTTGCGGAGGGTGATGGTAGTTTCCTCGGACATCCATATGGGTCTTTTCTTGGAGATTTTGCGGGAAGGGACAAAATCATTGATGGCACCGTGGAGGAAGTCATACAAAAGGTCTAGAGAATCCTCCACTGACCCGCACTCTAGGAGGTTCCAGGGCAGAAGGGAAAGTACGCGGTTTATGGCATCCCAATTAGCTTTGTTCCAAGCGTGAACAGTTCTGGGGGGAATTGGGGGTCTGGTTGTACAGCACGGGGCAGGGGAGAGTTCGAACTCAAAGGATTCATGGTCGGATAGGAAAATGTTTCTACCAGTGGATACACTATGCAAACGATGAGAGGCAAGAGCAAGGTCCAACGTTGCCAAGTTTCTTGTTGGATTTAAATTGCACTGCAGCATGCCTAAACCCTTTACGAAGTGGTCAAGGAAAAATTCATCCAGCGCGCCATTTGGGACACCATCGTCAACAGTCCTCCAGCCTATGGATAAATTAAAATCACCAACTAATATCACATTAGGGCTGAGGGCACGGACTCTGAGTACAGATTGAAAGCACTTTTCAATAACACTGATGTCACTGTTGGGTGGGCGATAAAAGCAACCCACAAACCACTTTCTCCCCGCAGCGGAGATACTGTCAGGGGACACACCCGCGCGCACTTCGGTCCATATAATCTCGCAGTTATTTTCGAGATCACATCTACGCTTAGAGGAAAAAGAGGAATCTACAGCTATTAGCACACCACCTCCTCTAGCACTTCGGTCACGCCGATAAATGTTGTGCGTCTTTGAAAAACCAAGTTCACAATCCTCTACTGCGTTGTTCAGCCAAGTTTCGGACAGTGCAATAATACTGAATTTAGAGAGTTCACTTAAATTTGTAGCAGTGAACGATATTTTGTTCTTTAAACTCCTCACATTCTGGTAGTAAACCTTAGGATTGGGGCCAGGGTTAGGATGCACATCACCTGCGAGCAATAGGATGACGAGGATGAGATTGCTGACCGGGCAGCGTCGCTGGCCCTTCCGGGAGGCATCCTTCGAAGTTCCCGGCAAACTTAACTGCCCGGTGGAGAGACAGCAGGAAGAGAAGGCCGGTATGGAAAAGTTCCGAAAACTGAAGGTAATGCTCGACTGAGGATGAATACATTTCGTCCACTGCTTGTTGTCAACAATCTCCGCATCTGGTGACAATCGGATAATTCTCACACAAGGTATAACCACTAATAACACAGCAACGAGCACAGCGGCGAAAACGCGTGCGCGCACACTATCCGCCATCTTGTGTTTCTCTCGATTTTGATTTCATATGTGATGGAGTGGTATTTTTCTGTCGATGGAATGATAATTCAGTGGTTACATTAGGGTCCAACTGCTTCACTAATGAGCCATTGGGTTCTGTAAAGAGATTTTCTAGGAAGGAAGGGAAAAGGATAGAAATTACACAACCGCAGTTGATAAAAAAAATATAATTTGAGAATGGGGGGAGTTGATGTATTGGACAAACTTCTGAGTAGCTACCGACCAAAACTTCGAAGCAAGAAATGGTGGTGGAATCTTTTTTCAAAAGCTTTGAATATGAGTGTCGCCAGTGCATGGCTTTTGCACCGGGAAATCCACGGAAAAGGGTCGAAAACACACTTGGAGTTTCTCCGCGACGTAGCGACTAGTCTCATGCGACTACGCCCAAAAATAATTTCTCATCCTGGACCTAAGACGCACTCTTCAGTGAAACGAAGAAAAACTGGGGGGCACATTCTAAATAAATCTTCACAGGGAAGATGCGTAGTCTCCAAAAAAAAAACACTCGCCTCCAATGCACCGAATGTGAAAAAAAGATGCATCTTCACTGTTTTTCAATGTATCATGAGTAATCGATAAATGCAATTTATACACTGTATAATGAGAATGATGTCATTATAACGTGTAATTTTTACCACATTTATGATATTTTCGAAAAATATACATTCTCAAAAAAAAAGTAAAACCTTGAAATTTTATTCACTGGAGTGTCCAATGTTCCCATTTGGGAACATGCTTAAAATCGCATTTAAAAATTTTTGTTCGGGTTTTCTTTCATAAAATCTCTTAATTAGCTGTAGAATAAATAGAATATGCAATAAAAATAATAAAAATCAGTTGGTAAGTTAGTTCGGTCTTTAAAGGGTTAAATGGAGTGTTCGCAACCACTAATTTGTGTTCTGTGCAGAACTCTAACAGCCTTTCTCCTCTTCCATTTCTATTTCCTAATCCATATTTTCCGGTTATTCTTCAATCCTGGCCTTCGCCGACGACAGCGTTCCAATCACCTAAAACAATTAGGTTTTCTTCACCCCTTACCTTTTTGATTACTTCCTTTATATCATCGTAGACGTCTTCAACTTCTTCATCCACGTAGTCTATCGTGGGCATGTAGACTTGTACCACTACGGTATCTACTGGCTTACTCTCTATCTTCACCATAACTATCCTTCATTGTACTGTAGGAGGCTTTTCACACGCATTCCGGCGCTCTTTCTGAGCATTATCCCAACCCCAGCATTACCGTTCAGGGATCCTGTGTGTATAATCCTATAGCTTCCACTCCAAAAGTCTCCCTCCTCAGGCCATTTCATTTCGCTGATTCCTAGCACGTCGATATTCAATCTTTCCATTTCCACTTTAAGGTTTTCTAGCTTACCGCAAGTCCTGAGTGATCTCACGTTCCATGTACCTATCCTCGTAACTTTATCACAATTGACCGATATACCCTCTCGGGTAGTTCCCGCCCGGAGATCCGAATCCTACAACCGTTTAAGTAAATGTTACCACGCCTGAAGTGCAATGAGTGTCGCTGTACTGACCATCGTGATCTCCACCTTCACTCATATGAAGAAGAGCTGCTGCCCTCTCCTCCGGGTGATGTGAGGCATAATTGTTGGCGGCCTCTCATCGCCAAGTCACGGTATCTTCACAGGTTTAGTGTATCATTTAGATGGCCTATCTCACCCAGGGATATACCCATACCACCTCGGATAACCGCCGCTTTTTGTCCACGACTCATTCGCGACTCGGGCTCCCATTGGCTTGACGTCACTGTAGACCCAACTTTCAGCGCCATTTCAAATTCTAGCCTTTCCGCGGGCGTAACTGCTTACCGCAGCGAGTTCTTGAAGTTACCCTCTATCGAACACTACAAGCCGAATTTAAATTGAATGCCGATTTATGAAAATAATGATGTTTAGATTAAAAAAAAGATAAATCTGTGTATTCAGATGCTTTCATTTCCTGATGAAGTGATGAAATGGGAAGGTGTGCGAGTTAATTCCGTGTCCACACTTCCTTCCAGTAACTCTCAAAACACTGTTTTCCTTGCTACTTCTGCAATATAATTTAAACCTAGATTAATATGACTGGGAAGAGAATGCGCCAAAAACGAATTAGTTGCTTCAAAATATTACAGTTCCGCCACTTTTTAAGTAGTAATTGTGCTCGTTTTCTTTCCTCGCCGGGCTTTGATAATATATAAAATAAAGAAAATTATGCAAGAGGACATTGAAATCCTTTACTTCAATGGGAAGAAAAAAATAAGCATATAGAATGAAAAGAGTGGTAAATTTACCGTTATTACCAATTTCAAATCATTCGAAATAGGAATTCAAAGTGATCACACGTTAAGCAAAAAATCATACATATGAAACGGAATTAACTTCAATATTATGCTGAGAGATATAAGGATTCCCCGCTAAAATAATTTCTAGAAATGGAAAATGAACCACCAACAATTGCCGTTATCAAAACAGCACCATAGTTGCCCGCTTTAGTGGAGAACAGCCTTCGAATCAGAGGACTCTTCTCTATCTTACATCCCACAGAAAGTTTCCACTGTAACCTTTGGTCAAAAATTCTAAAAGAAAAATGTTTCATGGCACCAAAAAGCACTGCAGGAAACAAATTCGATAATTTTCAGTGACAATTGCTGAAACAAAAACTTAGACTAATGCATATCAGCTATTTGGTCGATCATGAGTCTGTTGTAGAAATTTAGCTCCACCGTCAAGGTTCATTTTGAAGAGGGTATAAATAATAAGACTCAAGAATTTATGTAAAAGGATTTACTGAACAATTTTTAAAATCTTTTTAGTGGTACCACCAAAGTTGATCTTCCTTGTTGCATTTTTTTGTTCAAACATTTTATTCTTGTGAAGACCCTCTGCTTGGCGTAACATTTAATAATTGCTTTGACCAAGTTGGAGAGAGAGCTCAGAACATTGGTAATTTGTCGAACTAGTCCTAATAAGAGGGTGGAGTCTACTTCATTACAGTTTGCAAGTAAATATAAACGCGAAAGAGTACATAAAAATATTATATGGTTTGACTCAATCAATATTTATAAGTTTATAAAGGCTATTCTTAACCAATTTACTAGTTCGAGAGAAAATATTATGATTTAAATTAACGTAATTTTCTTTTATGTGAACTACGACTTAACACTTGATTCCTGATAAATATTTTTATACACGCTACAACTTTTCTGTCCCTAAATTAATAAACAATTTTGCGCATCCGTGGCCTCGAAAATATCTCAATAGCTCTCAAAGTCATACGAAAGGACTCAAATTTACAGAATTAGTACTAGAAATTTGTTTACCTGAAATCTTACCATTGGCACACGATGCACAGTGGGCTACAATCGAAAAAAGCTGGCCAAAACCTCAAAATCGATTTTTTTGAGCTAGGAAGTTGAAACTTCGCATACACATTCTCAAATAAATTGTGCATAACTACCCTGATTATTTTGGTCCTGTTTTTTCACTTTAACAATATATGTGAGGTCAAAGTTGAGCAAATTTAGCGAAAAACGACCACCCTCGATTTTTTCTAAAAATTGCCGAATTTATCCTCGTGCAGTGGTTTTATAAATTCTTTTATCGACAAAAATGTTATACCATCTTAATTGACACTTCTTATTCTTTCATTTGAAAGGTTTTTAAAGATTTTGTTTCATCAATTACCATAGATACATAACAAAATGGCGGAGCCTGTTTTCAACCCATTTTTTTACATAAACGTAGAAAAAAAGTAGACATTGTCACCGGCTTACACTAAGTAACTTATATCATGTCGTTATTTGAAGCTTCTACATTGTGAATCTAAAGTCAAACCTTGCACCAATTTGCAACCCCGAATTTTAAATCGTTTTTTCGAACGCACGGATGACTCCGGTTCTGGCCGGCGGCGGCGGAGAGCACGGCGACGCGGCAAGCGGGTGGATGCAATATGGTCTCATTCACTTTTATGTGTGGATAACAGATATATTATTGACAGAAAATAATCACCAGAAAGTAAAATTTATAAATATTGCTACGAATGACTCTCATTATGCAATCGTTGGGCACTGCAAGAGGTGCACTGAAAGGTTTCTTTCTTTGAGTGCATTCCATGGAGAATGGACTTAAATCGCGTGCTTAAACTGGGGAAACGGACTCTTTTACTAACTAATAAACTTTTAAAAAATAATAGTTAATATATTCCTTAAACGTGATGGAAAATGGCTCAATACAGTACTTGATTTTGCCGAATTTTGCCAAATCAAGTACTGTCTTGGTGCTTGAAGAGTTCATTATTCTTATTTAGTTTATATTCTTGATTTAAAGCAATTAATAACTATTCCTTATGCAGCACAATTCACATGTTGCTCTAGTTTAGCCAGTGCAGATGGACGTCAATTCATGTTTTCAGGGTTGTATCGAAAGAACGAATAGGAGGAAAACGAGTGCAAAAGGAAGATACAGTGACCATCCTCGGAGGCAAGAAGAACTCTTGCCAAGTGGATAAAATGCAACCCCGAATATTATGTTATGTCAGATTAAGAGGCCCTCTCAATAAGTAATTGTGTCCATGCAGCTCACCAAATTTCGGTGCAAGAATCTTCGAAAATCTGAAATGCCAGGGATATAATATTAACCCCAGCGATGAGATAGTGACGCGAGCATATGATTTCACTTACCCGAGTGAAATTATTGTAGCAGAGGTTATATAAGAAGTTTCCAAAAATGGTTCTGTTCTCTTACTGCGACTCGAATCTTAACGTGCATTTCCACAGATCCTAGTTTCGGGTCGCATATAAAGTGCACTTTAATTTGCAAACACGGCTTTGATAGCAGTGAGGACATGCGAAATATAATTGCACGTGGGAACGAGGGCCTATGTCTCATGAATTATTGCTCGTGATCACCTTTGTGCCTTCTTGTTTAGGTAAAAAATGCTGTTCGTTAGGCGAAGCATGAAACAGGCACGAGTATTCAAAAGTCATCACAATTATTCTAGATTTCCTCTCCAAATAATTTAATTTTCTCTCTCTCTCTCACTGACGCTTTTAATACAATTATGGTATGCCACCAACCGTGCATAAGGTCTTCATTCAAGGAGCTGACATTGCAACAGAGTCCATTCTTAATTGCGACAACTGACAGGGGAAGCAATATAGGCACGATATAAGGACGTGAGAAAGTTCCGCGAACGGTTGACTAGAAAAATGGCACGAGAGGCCACAAATAGGGATTTATTTCGAAGACAACTCCTAATGTCATAACTGATAATGACAAAAATTATGCCAATTAAACTGGAGGAAACGCACAGCTTACCGAACAATGCAATGGATCTGTTTTTGAAAAAGGAAAACAATGCTTTAGCTCAGACAGTGAAAGTGATAAAAACTCGTCAGATAGTGAATGAAAAACAGTAACCTTTTATTGCTGACAGTGCTAATTGCAGAATGTTAGTTGGGAAAAGCGTAAATTGTGTTGCTTTTGTTTCTGTTATGTTTGTATGGTAAAATATTCCTGAAAAATAACCATTTTGTCAGCAGCGCAGTTCATTAAGAATAATGACGTTGATATATAGGTAAGAGATTTAAATCAATACTTTATATTGAGCATAAGACATAGATTAAAATGAACTGTTATTCTTAGAAAGAATACATTATTCGATGAGAGTAATATGTCTTCCGAAGCTTATGAAGCTAAAAGGAGTTCAAACCAAAAACAAGTTCGAAGGACTCGGCACTACAACAATACTATAAAACGACCGTTGTCCGAAGGCCTTTAAATATGTATGACAGGTTAGGAAGTGGAGGCCATGGATCATCGAGGGCTCTTGCCTAGAAAAAGAGCTTGTTAGTTAATAAAAGAGTCCGTTTCCCCACTTTAAGAACGCGATTTAAGTCCATTCTCCATGGAATGCACTCAAAGAAAGAAACCTTCCAGTGCACCTCTTGCAGTGCCCAGCGATTGCATAATGAGAGTCATTCGTAGCAATATTTATAAATTTTACTTTCTGGTGATTATTTTCTGTCAATAATATATCTGTTATCCACACATAAAAGTGAATGAGACCATATTGCATCCACCCGCTTGCCGCGTCGCCGTACTCTCCGCCGCCGCCGGCCAGAACCGGAGTCATCCGTGCGTTCGAAAAAACGATTTAAAATTCGGGGTTGCAAATTGGTGCAAGGTTTGACTTTAGATTCACAATGTAGAAGCTTCAAATAACGACATGATATAAGTTACTTAGTGTAAGCCGGTGACAATGTCTACTTTTTTTCTACGTTTATGTAAAAAAAATGGGTTGAAAACAGGCTCCGCCATTTTGTTATGTATCTATGGTTATTGATGAAACAAAATCTTTAAAAACCTTTCAAATGAAAGAATAAGAAGTGTCAATTAAGATGGTATAACATTTTTGTCGATAAAAGAATTTATAAAACCACTGCACGAGGATAAATTCGGCAATTTTCAGAAAAAATCGAGGGTGGTCGTTTTTCGCTAAATTTGCTCAACTTTGACCTCACATATATTGTTAAAGTGAAAACACAGGACCAAAATAATCAGGGTAGTTATGCACAATTTATTTGAGAATGTGTATGCGAAGTTTCAACTTCCTAGCTCAAAAAAATCGATTTTGAGGTTTTGGCCAGCTTTTTTCGATTCTAGCCCACTGTGAGACTCATAGCCTACGAGGTAAACGATGAATTTGCAAAATAGTCCCTGCCTGACTGAAAGCGCAAAATATTAAGTTCGATTTGTATTCAAAAGGAAGAATTCCTGATTTTCCAATGCAATAGGGGCATCTAAGTTCTTGATTACGAAATCTTTAGCATATCCACTTTGTCTGACTGATTCACTTTCACCACTTTTTTCACATGTGTGGGGGGCAAGACACGGTCAATTATTCGCTTAGTTAATATATACAATAAAATGATTTTTCAATTTAAGCATTCGCCTGTGATATGAGACATTACGCCCAGCTTTCTTCGTTTTCGACAATCTGTTGGAGCACGTTGCCACAGTACAACGTGAGCCTGGCATATCCGACGATTAAAGGCGCTCTTCACCCACAAAAAGTTCGTATTATGAGTAGTGGATCACAAAGACGATTTCCAGTGAAATTGCAGGAAATGTGTTCAGATTCGCGTTAAACACAAGGCGGCGCAAGGTCTCAGGAACTTATTATCTCTCAATTTCTAGCGTGCAAACAATGAAATGGCTAGGATCAGCTGGGATACAGGGTCTACAGTGACGTAACGGGACTTTGCTGGCGCATGCGCAGTTACGAATGAGGCAACCTTACAGTCTAAGAACCTTGGACCCATACCACCTCGGATAACCGCCGCTTTTTGTCCACGACTGCTTATTCGACAAGTAAACTTGCTTATATCGCAGCTAACCTCTATAATTAGAGGTTGACCCACCATCCGCAACCCGGTGGACGCACTCGGTGGCTTAAAGCTCAGCCGCGAGCGTTTAGGAATACTGTCTGAAAAAAATTGCGCAGAGAAACCTGCATAGTTTTCCTGAGAATAAGTCAGTTTTGAAACTAACGGAATAATTCAGTTCAACGAAACATATCTGAATTCTTCATCCCAATCCATAAACTACCTTTATGGCTTCTCTGACGAACTTTTCTTCTTCTCTTAGTGCCGACCACCTTAAAATCTTCAATCCAGAAAGAATAAGTATTCCAATGGTTACGGATCGTTGGATATACACCAACGATCCAATATATTCCAATATAGTAATATATAATTCCAATAGTATTATATTCCAATGGATACGGATCATACACGATGCTTTCCCATCATCCCACATAATTTCCTCGTCATCCTGCCCATCAAACACTGTTGCTTCACAGTGTGTAAGACCAATAAATACTGTCTGAGGATAGTAATTATAATTCCTTAAATACACCCGCGGAATTATACTCGTTCTTATACACTGCAACGTAGTTCTGGCAACAGAGATATCGCACTTATCAAAATTATTAGCACAATTATATGTATATGCAGCATATGTTCAACGCCCATTCACGAGATGGCAAACCGGAAAAACTCTCCCTCTCTCACACACGCACAAACACAGGAATTTCCGGCCCATAATGCATCATTTCTGCCCCGTGTCTGACATCCTGCTCCCCTCGTCTTAGCGTGGACCTTCTTTACATCTTCCCTCCGGAGGGAGCGAGCGGCATAAGAAATCCCACCCTCACCCCGCATCGCATCGCATCGCATTTGTGGTAACTGTGTGAGCAGTCAATATCACGACCTTCAGCTAAAGCTGTGTGTTCAGCTAATACGGTGTTCGGCATGTTTTTTGTGTTCGGCGGTTCTGTATTTAGATGGTCATTTAGTGTTTTATTGCGTGGGTTGTGTAAGGGCTCTTCTAGATCGGTGGTACTTAAAGTGTGGGTTGTCTTGGTATGTCCTGATTGGTGTGAGAAGTTCGTTTTGTGTTCTATGTAGGGAGTCTTCGAAGGCTGTGGCAATGTCGAGTAGGAAGTCAGGTATAGTTTTGATTTGTAAGTTGTTGTGAATGTAAGTGTTGCGGACGAACCATGGTGCGCCTGTGATTGTTCTCAGAGCCCGGTTCTGAAGGACTTCGAGCCTGTTTAGGTGGGTCTTGGCGATGGAGCCCCAGGCGGGGTATCCGTAGGTAATGATCGGTCTGATCATGGCTTTGTAGAGGATTTTCTTCGTTTCCTCGCCCTGTAATGGAATACCCATTAAAGCCAAGAGTCTCCCCAGCGGTGAAGCACCCCCAAACCCATTCCACCGGCAGCCGTCGCGAAACACGTGCGCCCCGCCCCACCGCCATCTTCCCGCGAAACGAAGAACCTTAGCATGCGAGCCGACGGGAACTGGGAATTTTATGAATCCGCGGAGCGGAAGAATTCGGAATGTGACACTAAGGAGGAGACTAAAACGTTCTAAGCTCCAACAAGTCCGCGGAGTGAAAATATTGTAAACTTTTCGAAAGAGTTTTAATTGAAATTTAATTTGTTGCATGGAGTAATAAAACTTATTAACATTAAATTTATAATTAATTCGATATCAGAGAGGGATTCCATGTCAGACAGAATGAAAGCACGTGTTGGAGAAGTACTTGGAGAGAGCATTTCTAATTTCTCCCAGCCCTTTTCATTCGCCCAATTACCGCCCCAAACCTTTGTCCGCATTCAAGTTCACACGTATTTTTTTATTTGCCATGCTAACTACACTTTTAAAAAGCAGTGATTGAAGGTAAAAGAAGGTATAATTTTTCGGAAATAGACTACTCCAGTTCCAAAATCGTCCACTGAGCAATGCTGTGTGCTTTGAAGGGAATGTACTCATGCCTGCATTATACGGATCTACGACAAAAGAAGAAGAAATTCAATAGCTCCTCAATCAGTTATCGGCATTTTAACGATAGCTTGCTTTTAAATTTCTTTTATTGATATTTTTCACATACTTCAACTGACATTCAGTCTTGTTACGCGATTTCTACCAAGAAAATTTCCCATACGTGGAAAATTTAATGATTGCTCGCGTCGAAAGTGTAGGAGATTGGTTAAAGAGCAGAACCATAACATCCACGGCACTAGCACCTTCGCACACTTCCCACACTCCCCATTCTCTCGCTCTCAATCCATCCAGATAACACAACGCAAATTTAACCTCACAACAACACCCGTTTCACCCCATTTTCAATCCATTTTCAGGGCATTGATCCAATAACCCACCTACCATATGGCCTGCACTCAGGTTAACATGGATTTTTATATTTTACCATATAAACACGTTTGCTAAAATTAAACTCTACGTATTGATGAAAGAATAAAAGAAAACATTTGCCGATGCCCTCATCTTCTTTACTTGGAGAATGCTCTGAAAAACAGAGGAAGAGTTGGGCGTAGACGGTTAAAATCGGACTGGAAGTAGGTTGAAAGGATTATTTCAGGAGAGTGGATCTGTCGATAGTTAGATGTTAATTATTCCCTCTCCTGCGCACACCCCTCTATGGCGAACCAACAACTTCCATGGAAATAATTATCCTTGTCAAGTCCCGATTCATGTGATTCGCTTTTTGTATTTATCTCGCATTTGCCGTACTTCCGTCCATCATTTCAGCAGACATGAATGCATTCTATTTATTCGGAGCTAGGTCGTTTCTCGTTAGAATTATGAATCAATAAACAACAAGTGACTCCGCAGGTCCCAAAGTAGTATACATAAATGCATAATCCTTTTACGATAGGTGAAAATGGATGAATGAACTGCTGCTGAATGCAATTAATCCTAAGTAATCTTAAGTCTCAACCTAACATAGTATTTTCATTACTGCACATAACAGAAAGAAGTTCATAAAAGATCTAAGCCAGTATCTTTTTTATGATTTTTCACTGATATTAAGTGAACTAATTATATCAGCGGTATTTCGAAACAATGCTACCCTTCAGCGTTAGAATACCACGTTGAAAAGTTATAAGGCAGGCACGGAGTTTATCCGGACAACTTTTCCAATATTAAAATAACAGGTGTAATGGCGAATATCGCAATAATATACGCAATAATAACTTTGCCCTTTTAAACTCACTTATGTATTTCAAATCGATTTCTCCTGAAAGATAATACGAACCTTATTGACCAAAATAATCAAATAGTATCTTGTTAATTCATCATGTTCTTTTCGCTCGCGGTAAAATTAAATTCCGATGGGAACTGGCAGGATGTTGGCAACCTGTGTAAATAGTAAGCAACATTTTTTTAATCATATATAGTCAGCAACAATTGACAACCTGTGTAAGCAAGTAAACTGAGTAGAGCCCATCCTCTTTAAACTCAGAAATACCGCATTACCATCTACTCAAATCTATATTATATCGAAGCCCCCCCTTTTCCCTCGACTCCAAAAAAATAAATTCCCTACTACAACTAGTTACGTTCACTTTTCCCCGTTTTTACTTCTCCCCGTCCATTCAACCTCTTGTTTCTGTCTTCGATACAGTCATTCCCTCATTGTATCCGCAACGGTACGGAACGTGCATGAACTTAAGGTGTACGATACGTCTTCATTCTATTCACTGGTTTATGTGGAACTGCTCACGACTTCGTAATTAATGACCTTGCACGATTTCCGTTACTATTATAAGGGATACTTACAGAAATTTCACCAAGTAAAGGAGTTAAAATTCAGAATGTCACTAAATACGTTGTTGGTACGTTATTATATTTCCTTAGGAAAATAATTAATTCCAGGATCTCTCAAGGTATTCTAGAATTGCGTTCTGGAGAGCGTCAAAAAACCTGAGCTAAATTTATGCTGTAATACCTAAGATTCATTAAGAGTGCTTAAATTTGATCACCAACGTGAAAAAAATCATTTTTGGTAGATATAAGATTAAATACTGTTTGTTTCTTGAAATATATCCGGAAAAATAAATGCATACGTAATTCAATAATTTGGAGTATTATGATAGATCATATCCATGAAGGAAAAAAACCCGACTTTTCCCCAACTTTATATCAAATACTTTTTGGGAGTTATATTAGGGTTTGAATGCATCAAATGCCATAAAAACGTCCAAAATTGGATTTTACCTACGCAGAGAAAGATTAACTACAATTAAAAAAGCAACCAGACCGGCATTCTAGATCAAATTACTGTCATCCCTTTCCCAATTCTCGGTTTGTACAAAGTATTCGGGATGAGCTCTAGCCTCTCTTTTCCCCTGCGAAGGCTTAAGTCACCTCCATTCAACCCCACAGAAGGCTCCAATCTGCACCCTCCCCAGAACAGGGATGGGCCAATTTCCCGTCTTATCGCCCTGGGATATGAAATCCTTATTCAGACTCTCCCATCATCCCAAATCCAGCACTTCTCATTAAAGACACGCCTTTCCTCCCACACGGATATCGGGCCTCCACATTCACTTTTATCACCAGCACTTTTGCCCTATCCTGCTACACAGTACTAGCTTACTTAATGTACCTACCCACTCATTTGAACAGTGTATGGACAAGGACCTAAGATAGGCATAAAAGAAAACTGTGGCACATAATTGTATGCAAACTAGTGTACCACTAAATCTTAAAGATCCAAACTACTTTGTCTACGGCATTATAACTATGAATCACCCTATTCAAAGTGGTCAGCACCTGAAACGGTTTATATCAGTGGTTAAAACTTTCTGAAATTGGTAAATAACGTCAATACTATAATAACAATTTAACCATTACTTAATATGAATATTGCCATATTTTTTTTAAAAGATGGTAGAAAGCTGCTTTTTTAATATGAATATACATGAAAAAATGGGCATCTACTTCTTCCTTCCTCGGAGGGGGTTGGACTGATCGAATGGGAACAATGTACATTAATTCAGTAAGTTTTGGGGTTACACTTGCGAGAAATACCTAAGGTATGTTAATACATTAAAACATCTTCGAGAAAAAATTTCTTTTATGCCACTTATTTTGGCATATTAACATGCAGTTTTTAATATTTTACTCTTATTATATTAATTAAACACAATAATAAATCCCGATTTTTTAGTCAAGTTTTTGGTTGCCGCATAATTATTAATTTGAATAACTAATTACCTCAAGGCCGATATTTCGGCTCATAGCACTTTTCGGCTGAGAATCAAAAGCCGATACATCGGCCCGCGGCACTAAGAGGATTAAATCACTAAAAAGTTTATAATATTTCGATAATAATGAAGATTGCCTTATCCAGTTTTACTCAAATAATGTAGCATGAAAATGACGTCACTACGAATTATTGGCATTATAAAACCAACAATGTGTTAAAACCATAGATTTATCATTCAAGGAATCAAAGAATGTACCAACTTACCCGCCCCTACAGTAAATTCTGGCTGAACACATGACGATTACGGATGTGTCCAACGACCTTCAACCGCCTCGCCTTTCCCAGCTTCACACAATTTCTCCTTCGCCCCTTTCACACGGCACATTCGTTCGAAACTCAATTTTCCTCGACACCGAGGAAAACCGCGTATGACCAAATGCCCACACACACCCCTTACTCCGGCTGATACGCAATTTCCACCCCACTCCCTGTTCCTCCTTTTTATCCCACAACTAAACTGCTCCGTGCTTGCATTCTACTTCAGTGAACTACGAGAAACTTACAGATTTTTGTTGCATTAAATGTAAGGTAATAAAAAAATGAAAATATATCCTATATTTATTGTTATTATGCAAACCCATTATAGAGCATTAATTTGCGGCGAAACACGACAGACAATAAGTAAAATTAGGGCAGGTCCTTTTGGTGAATGGTTTGGCGAATAATATTATGTCCGTCTCAATTAAAAATAATACAGAAAGGGAAGTATGCAAACAGCGGGAGGAACAACTTCCTCCGATAGGAAATAATTTCAATGAAAGCCATACCCATTTGTGACAAATTCTGATAATTTTAGAGATTCTACTCGTATCTATTGCACATCCTCGATTTGACTATTTCTTCGTGATCTTCAGTTGAAAAATTGTTATTATATTGAAGACATTTAAATAAAATACAAAGGACGTAGTGATAGCGAATCATCTATATCACTCTTCAAGTCTTCCCTAAAATGAAGTGTATCATAGAATCCACAGAGTCAAAGTAAACTTTAACCTTTAGCAGTACTAGAACCACATTCCGTATAAAGCAAAGCCAGTATCGTTTTCATCAATCTTAAACTCATAGTCACATTAACTGTGACATAGGTTTTAACTCAGAGTGGATGATTCTGGAATCTTTTTGAATAGAAAGTAGTTGAAAATTACAGATGGTAGTAAACTTTTATTTCGTAAGTGATTTATAGATGGCTGAAATTTTAACTAGGGCTCAATGATTCAGAATAATTGAAATGATATAAGGATAAATGCTCATATGACATAGTTTAGGTATAATTTCGAATATCCATAAAAATATTTTCTAGGGATTGACAATTTTTCAGCTGAAGAGGACAAAATAAATCGCCAACGCGCTTCCGAAAGAATCAAAACGTACCACAAGAGTTGGCTAATAACAACCAAATCTAACAAGGGGAGACCACGAAACTTGCTCCTCCTTTTGCAATGCCGTATTTTTTATGGCCTTCGGAATGGTGAACACATCCCTGAACTAGTAGTGGTTCCGTTGAATGGGCCTTAGTTTGGCTGTAATTAATTAATTTTCATGCGGTACTTTTCACAATCCGCTTATAGTTTCATAATGTCGCACTACTTGGCGGGCGGGTCAGTTGGGGTAGTGGTTAGCGTTTACGGCTACCTCTCAGGGGACCAGGGTTCGGGGCTCCGTGATGGCTGAATATTTTGTTGTCTTCATTGTGATCATACGGCGTCCACTTTTTCATTAATTTTAATTGCGACAAACATAGACATGAGACTTTTTTTTTATCATCATAATGGCGTTTAGGTATTTAAGCAGTGTCATTTCAAACACGGAGATACGACGACTACACTAGCAAGGGTTGGTGTGCGCCAAAATGTTAATTTTTTCATTGCTTATACTGAAGATGGCTCTTGGAACAAACGGCGGGGGTTTATAAGCATCTTCAGAGTAGTAACACCCAGGGACGCCGACTTGCAAAAAATATTGGGGGGGCCTAAACCGGGGACTTGCCCCGGGAAATTTTCTAAGCAGTGATTTTTAAGTTTTTTAAGCATTTTAGAAGAGTCTTATGATCAACATTAGAACCCTTATAACTCGAATCTCGATATCTGGACACTCCGGGGAAAATTGACAAGCCTGGCACATTTTTTCCTCACACCCATAACGGATTTTTGAGGGGGCTCGGGACCCCTCATGCCCCATGGAGTCGGCGCCTATGGTAACACCTAAGTGTTATCACAGAGTGCAAGGCATGTGGAGTTACAACAATAACGAAAAGGTTTACAGGGTAGGTAGTGAGAAACATTATTGACAGCGATTGAATTTTCTATTTTCGGCATTACAAATACAGCATTTTAGGTACAAATTCAAGTAGGTGCACCTGTCTCCTTTAAAATTTAAGGTACTTAAAGAATTCTTACTCATTTATATGTCCTCCAATGTTCTTTAACCAACATTCAGCAATGTATTTGATGCTGCGTAACTGAGTAAATCGCATGCAAGGTTTTTCATTATATGACAGACATGACGATTATATTACAACGACAATAATATTTCCAACGATAGTTAGCCCTGATAAATAACATTTCATTATTTCCAGAACTAACTAAAATATTAATTTAAAAATATTACTAGGAAGTTATCTTTTCGCTTAAGAGATAATTGCGCAATTAATAGAGCGGGAAAATTAACAAAAAATCACAAAGGAAAACAAAAAATTTAATGCGGAGCAAAATAAAATATCTGAGGCGAGATCAATGCTGGACTTACAAAGCAGATAAATAAACCAAATGCGATAACAATCAAAAGTACCTATCAAATGCATGAAAGAGCTTTGGGTTACATACGTAAGAGAAAACAGGAGTAGCGCATACTGGGAGGGTAATTAAAATGCTCATTATACGTCTATTACAAAGAGTTGATGAGAGTTCGGATAATGTCACGAGCAAGGAAATGGTAGGTAATAAAATTCCTTTTAGCGCACGAAATGACTAGACAACACACAGAGGTTTTCATCAAATCGTACCTCACCACAAATCTCCAATTTTCTTCCCTTTTAAAACTTCGAAAACTTCTTTTCAATATTAACCACCGCGGAAACTCATTTCTCGTCATACACACTCCCAAAAGCTAATTTATTTCATTTCTTTCTACGCTCCAGGGAGCCAAGTCGTTAGTAGTATACCTGGCACTTGGGAACATGAGTGGGATGGGAAGTTCATTGACCTCTACGTCATTGGGTCTTTGGAACGAGGAGGTGGGGGAAGGTCATTGACCGCTTGTGGGGTGGGGGAAGGAGTGGGGGGAGACAAGGAGGCCCTTACGTCGTTTGAAAACGAGGGGGGTGAGGAGAAGGGGGAGGGGTTGAGACTGTTTGTCGCCATAGCCTATACCTCACCTGTGCTAAGTGGCCAAAGTTTGTTGTCCTAGGGCCCCCGCCTCCCCTTGTTCTATGGAACCGAGAGGGTGTTTTAAGTGGTTTTGGAGCCGGGGGGTGGTTGGGAGGAATTTGTTGTCCTCCCTGTAACTTACCGCTTTTTTCAGGCACCGCCCGGACCTTACCCACTCGTTGGCATGTCACCTCTCAGGGTCCAGACTCCTTGTCGCCATAGTTTTGCGGGACGGGAAGCCCCTCACGCCTTTCCAGGTGTTATTAGGCAGACGGTCGTTATTTTCCCGTTGGAGGAGTATGGGAAAAGTGGCGAAGGGCGGATGGGGGTTGGGTGTGATGGAAGGTAAACAAAACACGGAAAAGCAGAGAGTTCTGTCAACAGAGCTTTTAAATATTTATTACCAGAGGTTGCATGCGGGGTTTTTCTAAATAGTATAGTGGAAAGAAAGCCATGGTACATTTGATCATTTTATTTAAAAGGTTCACGAATATGATGAAATAAAAATAAAATAAATGTATGTATCACATTTCCCATTCATTAATGAGAGCATGAGGAGCACACAGCGACATAATCAGTGATGAAATAATTTCCTTCGAGAGTTGATAAGATTGCACGAATTTCCCTCGAAAGGGCTTCCGCGTTTAAGGAATTTGGTGGATTTCCAATCTCTGACACGTTGATTTTCACAATGTCAGCGTATTCACAAAAAGATCTCTCGTGCTTGCTATCGCTCTCACTGTGATATGAACTGAAAACAGCATCAACGTATTCGCTTACAAGTCCTAGAGTGAACGAAGACCAAGCGTTCCGTTCCTCCCATCGTATTCTAACGCAGTCAGCATAGCCCAACAGTCCATCCCAAGAGGATTTCGCCAAGTAAACACTAGTTAGTTCATTAATGTCTTTCTGGTCCTCCAAGATGTTGGATTTTGTGCCGTATATGCATTTAAATTTTAAAACACAATTCCCTATTGGAATACTATGCGGCACCGTATCACTATGAAAATATGAATTTATCAGTTTCTCACTTTTCATTAACTCACACCTGCCCAAATAGTCCAACACGACAGAGCAGCGTCTAACTTTGCTCAGCGCTATGAAGGGGGATGCACTTGTTTTTCAAGTCAATGCCGATTGTCACTCGCTTTGTATCACTGTAATTCACTTTATAACCACATTCAAGTATCCCAAGGTGTTGAGGTTTTCGAGTCAGCGGCAGCGAGGGCTCACACGTGGTTTGTTCCTCCTCTTCAATCTCCGGCAGGATGGAAGGTTCGTAGGACGGACGTGTGTACCGACGGCTATGGGGTGGCTGAGGCGAGTACGATCGCGAACCCCTACGATGGGGCGATCCTCTCACCCCACCTCTCTCCAGGGCATCCGGAAGAAACCTCTAGGCGTGTCCAGGGCCGTGGGATGACTGGTGACTGTCCTTTCGATGCCGGGCTCTTTCTGCTCTCCCTTGGTAGGGGCATAGACGGAGGGAAAGAGGAGAGCGGTGTGGGGTGAGCCGAGGAGGGGCTGACGGGATAACGGGATAGAGGCTAGATGGTGGAAAACCAACACGGCGACTGCGCGAATTTGTCATGGAGCACGTTTTGTACGGTCGAGTTTGAGCCGTACCTAAAAGGTGTTTGATTCCGCACCGCCAATGTTTTAATTCATAATGGGGGAAAGGTGTGTATTCAATGCTCAGTAGCGACAATCTAATTCTTCCTATCGAGAAGCGATTATAATTAATGCATTGTTATTTTCTGCTATATTTTTACGAAAATCTTCGAGACGATAATGGTTATCGTAAAAAATCTGTATTACTCTAGTGCGTCAGAAAATTGTGAAATGGGGAAATATAGATTACAAGAATAGTGAATTATTAAAATGAATCAATCAGGGCATAATTCACCGTCGTTAAACACGCGCACACACACACACACACACACACACACACGCAAGGAAGCTCCTTATTCCACGGGTCCCACGTGAAACATAGATCAGCGATTAAAAAAGAATTTACTGGGGGGTAGGACGTGCCAACACTTCGGAAACTGTCCACGCCGGAAGTAGTTAAAAGGTGGGCTGTATCCGCTGGGGGTCCAGCGCTTCAAACTGGACTCCGAACACCTTCCTTCTGACTTCCCCTTCTCCGCAGGGCCGTAGGTGAAGGTTAGGTGACGACGTATCCCTCAACGTATTAAATAATAGGGCAGCGTTGGCGGCCTCCGCAGCCCCGAAGCGAATATAACCCCACACCTCTTCTACGTCGGGGGTTTGGTGTAGATGGACCTCCATCAGCTCGCCGGCCACTTGGAGGTCCCAGAGCCAGGAGCTTATCCCGATTGCGGGATGGAGTCCGTCCACACGTATCCAGCTACTTCGCAGCATGGTGGGTAAGGCGTAAGCTGCACAGGCACCACTTCACACAGGCCAAATGAACACCTCTCTTAAAACCGAGTCCTCATATATGGAACCCTTTTGGATATTCCAGAACTTCCGAGAGAGCAGGTACACTTAAAAGGGGAATGGAGTTGTGTTGTCACCTAATTTCGTCGTTATTTCCACAGCATTTAAGGGTATAACCCTAAGTTCCCGACTCTTGACGTATTGACTACTCAGGCACTTAAAGCATCAGTGATGTCGGAGACTTGGCATGTCATAGATAATTACAGAGGCGCCAGGACGCCGCTTCCATAACAACGTTCTCGTCTACTCCCTCAGCGACCGGTATGTGGACCTTCCCAATATGTTTTTTCGGGACAACACGTCCCAAAACCTCTCGCCCCTCCCCAACCATCCCCATCCCTAGACTATTTTACTTGGGCTCTACAATACTATCCCGCCGCAATAGCTCCAGTATGGCTATGAGTGCGATGTGTAACGTGTATTCACAAATTAGGAATACGATAAACTTATTATGACCCCCAGAAATTCTGTTTATGAAGCGGTAACGGGCAAGGACGTATATGACTAATGTTACTCAGCACGCCAGTGATTCCTATTAATAGCTAGTAGTTTAATCTGATTGGTAGCATGTTCGAGCCACTATTTCTCGATTATTTTCTAGTATGACCCTATGTCGATGTCCAAAGTGCGGGGTCTGTCCGACAAGCGAGCGCGATTCTGAATAAGGCTAGATGAGCGCAACATGCAAGGTGTGAAAGCACCCCGTGCTACATACCAAGGTGGCGTTTGCACGATACCTCGTATATGTAGCCGTTTGAATGACTTCTGACATATATTACGCGGTTATCGTAAATCACCAGTTTAGTAACTATAATTTAGAGAGCTTTGCCTTCGTGAAAATTTTGTGTTCTCGTGCCATGGCTCGGAGTTAATAGAAATTTATGAAGTTCGAGATAATGAAAATTCTTGATTTTAAGAGGGAAGTCATGCTTAAAGGACTTCGAACATTTTCGTGCTCATCAATGAAATTTGTTTTTAACTACATTTGAGAAATATCTCAATTTTAGCGGAAATGTCGCGCTTTTCCAGGCGACGCTTCCGTTCCGAGCGAAATATTCCAGCCGTGCATTATTAAAATTCACGATTTATTACACGAAGAACTTTCAAGTAACTTCAAACATATTACGCACTCGTAATTGAAAATCTGGTGAGTAGATATGTTTTAGAGAGTTCTACCTGCGGTATAAATTTCCTGTGTTGCTGCTGTGCAGTGGCTGAGCGTTAGAGAAAGGTTTGAAGAATGAGATTCCGAAAACTAGCTGAAGGATGCTTCAATATCTTGTCATATATTACGCTGTCATCAAGAGAATTTACGTGCACTTAAATGTAGAGATATAACTCCGGTGGGAATAGTGTTTTCCCCCGCGGGGGAAGTAAACCAGGTGAAATTCTTGAAGAGCGAAATTATCGAAATAATTGATTTCGGCGGAAACGACGTTTTAATACCTTATTTCATATTAAGAGGTCATCAATGAAATTTATCGTTTAAAATCAACTTAGCGAGTTTTTACTTCGGTGGAATTATACGTGCTTGTCCGTGCGAAGGATAATTGCTAAGCGTTATTTTTCGAACGGTAGTTTATTGAAATCACTATCGGTCTCCTCGGGAGTAGTTCTCTTACATATTCAAACGCAGTATGTGCTCAACAATGAAAACTAATGCGTAATTATAGCTTACAGAGATCTTGCTACGGTGAAAATTCCGTATTTCCATACATAGGTTCCATGAATGGAAAAAATCTAGAATTTCGAGATTATTTAAACGTACGTTTTCCAGAGGGAAGGATGCTTGAACGCCTTATAATGTGTATAAATAGTCCCTTTCTTAATTTGGTGTGTAACTCTAATTTAGAGAGTTCTGACATCAGTGTTGCTCTAGTGGGTTTCAGCGTAAAGGTTCGACGTTCGGTGTCATCATTCGTTTTAAGCTTCATAATAATTCTCTTTATATAATGAATAACTTCTAACGTATACATGGACTCACTCGTAAAATCTGGCGCGTAATAAAAATTCAGAGTTCTTATTTCGGTGAAAAATCTTGCATGCCAGCGGGGTGGTTCTGTACAAAATATGTTCGAAGTGTGGGATAATTAAATGTCTTCATTACACAGGAAGAATGTTAGATTAGATTAGCTTTTAGCATATACCGTCGCCATAAATGATTTTTTTTTTTCGCGCAGTCATAATCTAGCCATTTTAACCTCGGTAGAAATTTCGTGTTCATCGCGCAAACGCTTTATGCCAGGTAAAAATTGCGAGGAGGGAGATCGTAAAAATTCGTGAATTCTACGAACGAAGCGTTTGAAAAAAACACTTCTAACGTGTTTTGTGCACATCAATGAACACTAAAGCGTAATAATATTTTAGATGAAGCTATATATAGCGTTGGTGTACTTTCATTGTCATCTCCGACGATTTTTTATTATTTAATATGTTAGTTAGATTTTTTCGATTGTCCCTCGAAATTACAAGGATTTTTCGCTTTCAAAGGGAAAGAATGTTAGATTAACTTCTAGCATATAAAGTTTTCATAAACGATATTTTTCGTGCAATCGTGATACAGAATGTTTTAAATTAGGTAGAAAAATTTCGCGTTTATCGCGCAAGCGTTTTATGCCAAACAAAATTTGTGGTGAGTGTTGGGAGGAGGAGTGTTACAACTCACGAATTGTATGATTGAAGCGTTTGAAAAATTTCTAGCATATTTCGTGCACATTGGTGAATAATTACTGTGTAATAATATTTTGGAGGGAATTGCAATTTAATATTGGCGTAATTTTCTTGCCAATGTGTGTGTGTGTGTGTGTGTGTGTGTGTTAGATAGCTTTTTTTTTCTACGTTGCGCGGGATTACAATAGATTTTCCACTTTCAGAGGGAAGAATATTAGATTAACTTTTAACATATTAAGTGGCAATATACGCTATTTTCCGTGCAATTGTAATCTAGACTGTTGTAACTTTAGGTAGAAAATTTTTGTGTTAGTCGAGCAAACACTTAGTGCCAAACAAAATTTGTGAGGGGTTAGATTGCTACAGTTCTTGAATTTTATGAGTGAAGCGTTTGAAAAATTTCTAACATGTTTCATGCACAGCCGTAAAAACTGCTGTGTGTAGTAATAATCTTGAGTGAATTATATTTTATCGATGGTGTAATTTGATTGCCATCTCTTACGACTTTTATGTGTTAGCTAGATTTTTTTTATTTGTTGTGTGTGTGTGATTACAAGATTTTTTTTTTTTTACTTTCAGGGGGAGGAATATTAGATAAACTGCTAGCTTATTACATGACCCTGAATGCTTTTTGTACAAATGTAATCTAGACCGTTTTTAATTAACTGGGGTAAAAATTTCGTATCTATCGAGCAATAATTTCAAAGTCGTGAAGAGGTTTTTTCTTTTCTATTTGTAATAGGGCTTTATTTTACGAGTCGTATATGACTAATGTTACTCAACACGTCAATGATTCCTATTACTAGCTAGTAGTTAAATCTGATTCGTAGCATGTTCGGGCCACTATTTCTCTAATATTTAATATACGATATTTTTCGTGCAGTCGTAATCTAAACTGTTGTAACCCTAGGTAGAAAATTTTTGTGTTAGTCGAGCAAACACCTAGTGCCAACCAAAATTTGTGAGGAGTTAGATTGCTACAGTTCTTGAATTTTATGAGTGAAGCGTTTGAAAACTTTCTAGCATGTTTCATGCATAACCGTAAAAACTGCTGTGTAGTACTAATCTAGAGTGAATTATACTTTATCGATGGTGTAATTTGATTGCCATCTCTTGCGATTTTTATGTGCCAGTTAGACTTTTTTTTAAATTTGTTGTGTGTGATTACAAGATTTTTCATTTTTACTTTCAAGGGGAGGAATATTAGATAAACTGCTAGCTCAGTATGACTGTTTTTAATTAACTGGGGTAAAAATTCCGTGTCTATCGAGCAAAGGTGTATGCCAAGCAAACTTTGTGAGGAGTGATAGCGTAAAAATTCTCGAATTCTAATTTTAAAGCGTTTAAAAATTTTCAACACGCTGTGCTCGCCTCATTGATGAATACCGAGCTATAATATTTTATAGGGTATTGTGTATTATATTCTAACGGTGGTGGAAATTTCTAACGATCTATAACGCTTTTTGCTCTTTTTTCGTGGAGTTTTTTTTTTTTCATTGAACGCTAAGATTATTAAAAAAAATCCGAAAGTTTTACTGGAAGAAAGCTGGAAATTATCCTAACACATCATAGGTTACAGACGCGCGAATAAGATATAGACGATTAAATACCGTGGGCTCGGTATCTCCACCTCTGAACCAAGGGGAACATTCAGAAACGCGGATATTGAAGGGGGAATATCTAAATCTCCATGTGAAATTTGAACGTAGGACCGTGCCTCCAACAGCCAGGAGCTCTTCCTAGAATAAAACAATAGTGGGAAGAGCTGTTGGCTGATGAAGGCCGGTCCTATGGTCAAATTTCACTTGGGGATTTAGATATTCCCCCCTCAATATCCACGATTCTGAATGTTCCCCTGGGTTCAGAGGTGGAGATACCGAGCCCACGGTATTTAATCGTCTATATCTTATTCGCGCGTCTGTAACCTATGATGTGTTAGGATAATTTCCAGCTTTCTTCCAGTAAAACTTTCGGATTTTTTTTTAATAATCTTAGCGTTCAATGAAAAAAAAAAACTCCACGAAAAAAGAGCGAAAAGCGTTATAGATCGTTAGAAATTTCCACCACCGTTAGAATATAATACACAATACCCTATAAAATATTATAGCTCGGTATTCATCAATGAGGCGAGCACAGCGTGTTGAAAATTTTTAAACGCTTTAAAATTAGAATTCGAGAATTTTTACGCTATCACTCCTCACAAAGTTTGCTTGGCATACACCTTTGCTCGATAGACACGGAATTTTTACCCCAGTTAATTAAAAACAGTCATACTGAGCTAGCAGTTTATCTAATATTCCTCCCCTTGAAAGTAAAAATGAAAAATCTTGTAATCACACACAACAAATTTAAAAAAAAGTCTAACTGGCACATAAAAATCGCAAGAGATGGCAATCAAATTACACCATCGATAAAGTATAATTCACTCTAGATTAGTACTACACAGCAGTTTTTACGGTTATGCATGAAACATGCTAGAAAGTTTTCAAACGCTTCACTCATAAAATTCAAGAACTGTAGCAATCTAACTCCTCACAAATTTTGGTTGGCACTAGGTGTTTGCTCGACTAACACAAAAATTTTCTACCTAGGGTTACAACAGTTTAGATTACGACTGCACGAAAAATATCGTATATTAAATATTAGAGAAATAGTGGCCCGAACATGCTACGAATCAGATTTAACTACTAGCTAGTAATAGGAATCATTGACGTGTTGAGTAACATTAGTCATATACGACTCGTAAAATAAAGCCCTATTACAAATAGAAAAGAAAAAACCTCTTCACGACTTTGAAATTATTGCTCGATAGATACGAAATTTTTACCCCAGTTAATTAAAAACGGTCTAGATTACATTTGTACAAAAAGCATTCAGGGTCATGTAATAAGCTAGCAGTTTATCTAATATTCCTCCCCCTGAAAGTAAAAAAAAAAAAATCTTGTAATCACACACACACAACAAATAAAAAAAATCTAGCTAACACATAAAAGTCGTAAGAGATGGCAATCAAATTACACCATCGATAAAATATAATTCACTCAAGATTATTACTACACACAGCAGTTTTTACGGCTGTGCATGAAACATGTTAGAAATTTTTCAAACGCTTCACTCATAAAATTCAAGAACTGTAGCAATCTAACCCCTCACAAATTTTGTTTGGCACTAAGTGTTTGCTCGACTAACACAAAAATTTTCTACCTAAAGTTACAACAGTCTAGATTACAATTGCACGGAAAATAGCGTATATTGCCACTTAATATGTTAAAAGTTAATCTAATATTCTTCCCTCTGAAAGTGGAAAATCTATTGTAATCCCGCGCAACGTAGAAAAAAAAAGCTATCTAACACACACACACACACACACACACACACACACACATTGGCAAGAAAATTACGCCAATATTAAATTGCAATTCCCTCCAAAATATTATTACACAGTAATTATTCACCAATGTGCACGAAATATGCTAGAAATTTTTCAAACGCTTCAATCATACAATTCGTGAGTTGTAACACTCCTCCTCCCAACACTCACCACAAATTTTGTTTGGCATAAAACGCTTGCGCGATAAACGCGAAATTTTTCTACCTAATTTAAAACATTCTGTATCACGATTGCACGAAAAATATCGTTTATGAAAACTTTATATGCTAGAAGTTAATCTAACATTCTTTCCCTTTGAAAGCGAAAAATCCTTGTAATTTCGAGGGACAATCGAAAAAATCTAACTAACATATTAAATAATAAAAAATCGTCGGAGATGACAATGAAAGTACACCAACGCTATATATAGCTTCATCTAAAATATTATTACGCTTTAGTGTTCATTGATGTGCACAAAACACGTTAGAAGTGTTTTTTTCAAACGCTTCGTTCGTAGAATTCACGAATTTTTACGATCTCCCTCCTCGCAATTTTTACCTGGCATAAAGCGTTTGCGCGATGAACACGAAATTTCTACCGAGGTTAAAATGGCTAGATTATGACTGCGCGAAAAAAAAAAATCATTTATGGCGACGGTATATGCTAAAAGCTAATCTAATCTAACATTCTTCCTGTGTAATGAAGACATTTAATTATCCCACACTTCGAACATATTTTGTACAGAACCACCCCGCTGGCATGCAAGATTTTTCACCGAAATAAGAACTCTGAATTTTTATTACGCGCCAGATTTTACGAGTGATTCCATGTATACGTTAGAAGTTATTCATTATATAAAGAGAATTATTATGAAGCTTAAAACGAATGATGACACCGAACGTCGAACCTTTACGCTGAAACCCACTAGAGCAACACTGATGTCAGAACTCTCTAAATTAGAGTTACACACCAAATTAAGAAAGGGACTATTTATACACATTATAAGGCGTTCAAGCATCCTTCCCTCTGGAAAACGTACGTTTAAATAATCTCGAAATTCTAGATTTTTTCCATTCATGGAACCTATGTATGGAAATACGGAATTTTCACCGTAGCAAGATCTCTGTAAGCTATAATTACGCATTAGTTTTCATTGTTGAGCACATACTGCGTTTGAATATGTAAGAGAACTACTCCCGAGGAGACCGATAGTGATTTCAATAAACTACCGTTCGAAAAATAACGCTTAGCAATTATCCTTCGCACGGACAAGCACGTATAATTCCACCGAAGTAAAAACTCGCTAAGTTGATTTTAAACGATAAATTTCATTGATGACCTCTTAATATGAAATAAGGTATTAAAACGTCGTTTCCGCCGAAATCAATTATTTCGATAATTTCGCTCTTCAAGAATTTCACCTGGTTTACTTCCCCCGCGGGGGAAAACACTATTCCCACCGGAGTTATATCTCTACATTTAAGTGCACGTAAATTCTCTTGATGACAGCGTAATATATGACAAGATATTGAAGCATCCTTCAGCTAGTTTTCGGAATCTCATTCTTCAAACCTTTCTCTAACGCTCAGCCACTGCACAGCAGCAACACAGGAAATTTATACCGCAGGTAGAACTCTCTAAAACATATCTACTCACCAGATTTTCAATTACGAGTGCGTAATATGTTTGAAGTTACTTGAACGTTCTTCGTGTAATAAATCGTGAATTTTAATAATGCACGGCTGGAATATTTCGCTCGGAACGGAAGCGTCGCCTGGAAAAGCGCGACATTTCCGCTAAAATTGAGATATTTCTCAAATGTAGTTAAAAACAAATTTCATTGATGAGCACGAAAATGTTCGAAGTCCTTTAAGCATGACTTCCCTCTTAAAATCAAGAATTTTCATTATCTCGAACTTCATAAATTTCTATTAACTCCGAGCCATGGCACGAGAACACAAAATTTTCACGAAGGCAAAGCTCTCTAAATTATAGTTACTAAACTGGTGATTTACGATAACCGCGTAATATATGTCAGAAGTCATTCAAACGGCTACATATACGAGGTATCGTGCAAACGCCACCTTGGTATGTAGCACGGGGTGCTTTCACACCTTGCATGTTGCGCTCATCTAGCCTTATTCAGAATCGCGCTCGCTTGTCGGACAGACCCCGCACTTTGGACATCGACATAGGGTCATACTAGAAAATAATCGAGAAATAGTGGCTCGAACATGCTACCAATCAGATTAAACTACTAGCTATTAATAGGAATCACTGGCGTGCTGAGTAACATTAGTCATATACGTCCTTGCCCGTTACCGCTTCATAAACAGAATTTCTGGGGGTCATAATAAGTTTATCGTATTCCTAATTTGTGAATACACGTTACACATCGCACTCATAGCCATACTGGAGCTATTGCGGCGGGATAGTATTGTAGAGCCCAAGTAAAATAGTCTAGGGATGGGGATGGTTGGGGAGGGGCGAGAGGTTTTGGGACGTGTTGTCCCGAAAAAACATATTGGGAAGGTCCACATACCGGTCGCTGAGGGAGTAGACGAGAACGTTGTTATGGAAGCGGCGTCCTGGCGCCTCTGTAATTATCTATGACATGCCAAGTCTCCGACATCACTGATGCTTTAAGTGCCTGAGTAGTCAATACGTCAAGAGTCGGGAACTTAGGGTTATACCCTTAAATGCTGTGGAAATAACGACGAAATTAGGTGACAACACAACTCCATTCCCCTTTTAAGTGTACCTGCTCTCTCGGAAGTTCTGGAATATCCAAAAGGGTTCCATATATGAGGACTCGGTTTTAAGAGAGGTGTTCATTTGGCCTGTGTGAAGTGGTGCCTGTGCAGCTTACGCCTTACCCACCATGCTGCGAAGTAGCTGGATACGTGTGGACGGACTCCATCCCGCAATCGGGATAAGCTCCTGGCTCTGGGACCTCCAAGTGGCCGGCGAGCTGATGGAGGTCCATCTACACCAAACCCCCGACGTAGAAGAGGTGTGGGGTTATATTCGCTTCGGGGCTGCGGAGGCCGCCAACGCTGCCCTATTATTTAATACGTTGAGGGATACGTCGTCACCTAACCTTCACCTACGGCCCTGCGGAGAAGGGGAAGTCAGAAGGAAGGTGTTCGGAGTCCAGTTTGAAGCGCTGGACCCCCAGCGGATACAGCCCACCTTTTAACTACTTCCGGCGTGGACAGTTTCCGAAGTGTTGGCACGTCCTACCCCCCAGTAAATTCTTTTTTAATCGCTGATCTATGTTTCACGTGGGACCCGTGGAATAAGGAGCTTCCTTGCGTGTGTGTGTGTGTGTGTGTGTGTGTGTGTGTGTGTGTGTGCGCGCGTGTTTAACGACGGTGAATTATGCCCTGATTGATTCATTTTAATAATTCACTATTCTTGTAATCTATATTTCCCCATTTCACAATTTTCTGACGCACTAGAGTAATACAGATTTTTTACGATAACCATTATCGTCTCGAAGATTTTCGTAAAAATATAGCAGAAAATAACAATGCATTAATTATAATCGCTTCTCGATAGGAAGAATTAGATTGTCGCTACTGAGCATTGAATACACACCTTTCCCCCATTATGAATTAAAACATTGGCGGTGCGGAATCAAACACCTTTTAGGTACGGCTCAAACTCGACCGTACAAAACGTGCTCCATGACAAATTCGCGCAGTCGCCGTGTTGGTTTTCCACCATCTAGCCTCTATCCCGTTATCCCGTCAGCCCCTCCTCGGCTCACCCCACACCGCTCTCCTCTTTCCCTCCGTCTATGCCCCTACCAAGGGAGAGCAGAAAGAGCCCGGCATCGAAAGGACAGTCACCAGTCATCCCACGGCCCTGGACACGCCTAGAGGTTTCTTCCGGATGCCCTGGAGAGAGGTGGGGTGAGAGGATCGCCCCATCGTAGGGGTTCGCGATCGTACTCGCCTCAGCCACCCCATAGCCGTCGGTACACACGTCCGTCCTACGAACCTTCCATCCTGCCGGAGATTGAAGAGGAGGAACAAACCACGTGTGAGCCCTCGCTGCCGCTGACTCGAAAACCTCAACACCTTGGGATACTTGAATGTGGTTATAAAGTGAATTACAGTGATACAAAGCGAGTGACAATCGGCATTGACTTGAAAAACAAGTGCATCCCCCTTCATAGCGCTGAGCAAAGTTAGACGCTGCTCTGTCGTGTTGGACTATTTGGGCAGGTGTGAGTTAATGAAAAGTGAGAAACTGATAAATTCATATTTTCATAGTGATACGGTGCCGCATAGTATTCCAATAGGGAATTGTGTTTTAAAATTTAAATGCATATACGGCACAAAATCCAACATCTTGGAGGACCAGAAAGACATTAATGAACTAACTAGTGTTTACTTGGCGAAATCCTCTTGGGATGGACTGTTGGGCTATGCTGACTGCGTTAGAATACGATGGGAGGAACGGAACGCTTGGTCTTCGTTCACTCTAGGACTTGTAAGCGAATACGTTGATGCTGTTTTCAGTTCATATCACAGTGAGAGCGATAGCAAGCACGAGAGATCTTTTTGTGAATACGCTGACATTGTGAAAATCAACGTGTCAGAGATTGGAAATCCACCAAATTCCTTAAACGCGGAAGCCCTTTCGAGGGAAATTCGTGCAATCTTATCAACTCTCGAAGGAAATTATTTCATCACTGATTATGTCGCTGTGTGCTCCTCATGCTCTCATTAATGAATGGGAAATGTGATACATACATTTATTTTATTTTTATTTCATCATATTCGTGAACCTTTTAAATAAAATGATCAAATGTACCATGGCTTTCTTTCCACTATACTATTTAGAAAAACCCCGCATGCAACCTCTGGTAATAAATATTTAAAAGCTCTGTTGACAGAACTCTCTGCTTTTCCGTGTTTTGTTTACCTTCCATCACACCCAACCCCCATCCGCCCTTCGCCACTTTTCCCATACTCCTCCAACGGGAAAATAACGACCGTCTGCCTAATAGCACCTGCAAACGCGTGAGGGGCTTCCCGTCCCACAAAATTATGACGCCAAGGAGTCTGGACCCTGAGAGGTGACATGCCAACGAGTGGGTAAGGTCCGGGCGGTGCCTGAAAAAAGCGGTAAGTTACAGGGAGGACAACAAATTCCTCCCAACCACCCCCCGGCTCCAAAACCACTTAAAACACCCTCTCGGTTCCATAGAACAAGGGGAGGCGGGGGCCCTAGGACAACAAACTTTGGCCACTTAGCACAGGTGAGGTATAGGCTATGGCGACAAACAGTCTCAACCCCTCCCCCTTCTCCTCACCCCCCTCGTTTTCAAACGACGTAAGGGCCTCCTTGTCTCCCCCCACTCCTTCCCCCACCCCACAAGCGGTCAATGACCTTCCCCCACCTCCTCGTTCCAAAGACCCAATGACGTAGAGGTCAATGAACTTCCCATCCCACTCATGTTCCCAAGTGCCAGGTATACTACTGTCGTTATCAATATTTCCTTTCTTTCGAGATGCTTTGCAAAGCTCATCCAGCCAAGCAGAATATTCGGTGGAGAATATTCAGTGATCAGACCCCCCTTATCTCTATTTCACTTGCAATTCACTCCTGCTCTCATTCCATTCAACTTCCCATCCACTTCCGACACGCCAATCCTTAGCGTATCGCAAGAAATCGTTGGCCTAAAAACATCTTTTGACGATACTTTTCGAAGAAAATGATTCAATATAAGATACATTGACATCAGCAACGATGCATTGCCATATTCGTTGAAGCATCTTACGATTGGTTTGAAAAAACATTCCACTCAAGGTGATCGTATTGTTGTGGTGTCTTGGAGAGTTGACCTCCCACCTCGAGGGTTCAGGTTCAAATTCAGGATGGCAGATATTATTCAGAGTTTGCCGATGCCTACTACAATGATTTTAAGTTCAGCACACTGTTGCCAGACCGTGGACGTTAGGCCGTGATCCTCCATTGCTATGGATAATTTGAAACCAACACCTTTCCCGCAATTGGTTTAATGCATCTAATGTGAATACTTTCTTTACTGTTACATTTTCCTTCGATTCCTTGTCTTCATCAGACTATCTGATTTATTGTCTCTGTATTTTGTTGATGGAATATTAAAAATTTCCGTTTTATTTTTTTGTTATTATAGAAGTATTTACTATTTTCTTCAACATTACTTTGAAACCGCGAATACTCGATGACTTGCTTCCTCGATGTATTTTATGAACTTATCACTACAGTGATAAGAATGATTACGATACTGGCTATTACAATATAAACGTTATAATCCGATAAGAAGACCTAATACATCTATCTAAGATCATTACTGCGGAAAAATTAATTGCAAAGGATTACATTTACAATAGAACTCAAGCTGTCTCTTCTCCTCACTTTTGAAAGCATCATCAATAATATCTCGGATACAAATGGAAAGTTTGGATCATATATGAAGTTCATAGTCAATGCATTACGACGGACTTATTTTAATGCGGAATGCATTTTGACGTCGTTCTATTAAGAACTATTTACAATATACATTCCGCGCCAGGATGAGTTCCCGCTCTCCTGTGTGATTCCCGCTTGGAGGATTAAAAACTTATGGAGAATTTCATTCGTGATAGATTATTGTCCAAAATTGTCCCGAAATAAAGATTATCATTGAAATAAACCTATAATTATTTACGGATTTAAATAAAAATCTATAATCATTTACGGGTCTACAATCATTTACGGATATGCTTTCTGGATCGAAAAATCGTCAGAAAAATATAAACGTTTGGACGTTTACCTCGCACCTCCCATTATTTTCGTGAACCACGTGTAATGTCATACGCTATCTAAGCCCCTATCCTGAAACTTACCGCTTCTAACTGCCTCTTCTCCCTCCACCACTAACAAAATAGTCCACCTCTGGTTGAATTAATCATTGCCCATCATACATTCCCGACCCGCTTCTGCCCTTGATTCAAAGTTCGATGACTCACATTCATCATTCTCGTGTCGCGCTACATTCAGTCATCCGTTAAACTCCTCCCTGCGGTGAAGAAGAGGGGACACAACAAGTTTACTGTCTCCTACTGTAACTCTTTCCACCACACATCTCTTTGTCCCCATATCCCTAGTCGCTTCCTCCTCAATGTCTCCCAATTTCTTAACTATGTCAACGTATCATTGACAGCTCACCAGACAAGGTCTTTTGTGCCGAAACTGAAATGGCTCAGTTCACGACCGTGCGATTGAAATAATACCTACAAGTCTGATGGACTGACAACGTTTACAGCTTTTGCTTTCGCGATGCTTATTTCATTCTGAAATTATATTTCCTCCAAATTTTGATATCCACGTACAAGAATATTAATCGAGATTTTTTAATGATACTAATAACATAATCTACTCATTGGCGAACTTTTTATATTCCCCATTGTAATACGGAAGTTGGGGGTTCATAGTTTGCCTCGGATTTAGGACATCATACACGACCTTTTTTTATATTTCCTTTGAGGTTTGTAACTAATTGCGTTTTAAATAATTCAAACATATGTACTATCATTTATGAAAGTTTTGTGGGCATACTTTCCATTCACTGATTCAATAAATGGAGAGTTCACATCACCGATAGTCAATCACGACGGTATGCGACGGCGTTCGAATACCTGACGTCAAAAAGTGTATTAGTGCCTTAGAAGAAAGAAGAATGCAATGGAAGAGGCAAAAACTGGTGTGCACGCTCAAAGCGATCCGAATTCAAACTCTTGCGATTGCAGACCCAACACACGGCTCTCCCTCCGTAGATTCTCACTCTCTCGCCATTGTCTCCATGGCACTGCGCTGGCACTGGCAAAGCCTCTTGCGCCATTGACATTCGTGAAAATTTGAGAGAGGGAGAGAAAAAAAGAGCTGGATATTAGAAAAGCTTCGCTTATGCCACGTTTCAGTTACGCGATCATAGTCAATGGAATCTAGACGCTAGTTGCATTTTGTGTTGGAAATTGTAGTCGGCGCTGCTGGTGGCTACAATTGTAAACAGGAGTTGACGAGAGTTATGTACTAAGTTATTTTTTTCTATTTCTACTTGTAATAAAGTGATGCTTTCAGCCAAAAATTAATGTATAATCGTCAGGCATAAGAAGTAAGACAACTGGGTGAAATATACGTTTAAGGAGACCCATCACACCCGCTCGATAGATTTCTGTCTTTTTTCACTGCGTACGCTCCTATGAAAATCATGCTAAACCATTGAAATTTTTAAGGTGCCAAAACTATCCACGTAAAAATTACTTAATCTTTGGAAAACAAAACATTCATTCGAGAAAATATTGGGGTGAACATTATAATGATAAATACGGTAGCCTGGAGAAACAACATGAAGAGATGAAGGTTATTTAGCCTTAACGTTGAAGAGGGATGGGGTGTAGTGGCATTTAAAATTATTTCTGAATTTCAGAACAATAAGCCCGCCATCATCCGGGCGAAACGTCAGATGAACTCTTCGCGGAATAGCCCTCTTGCGTGCAAGAAGAAAAAGAACCAGGGTTCGGGTGCGAAGTTTTTTGAGCATGACACGGGCGTCTGGCATCCCGAAATGAGAATAGGGTAGTTTCCTTCATCAAAGAAACCGAAAGGCATTGATTGCGATTTGTTACCCACCATTAGTGTATTCATAATGTACAAATTATTTCGTTTTAGAAATACCGCTTCAGACAAATGGCACTGGTCCATTTTTATCCTCATTTGAAAAGGGCCAGATTAGCGCCCATGCGATGCCACTCCACGTGACGTCACAGGGACCTAGTTTCTATAGGAGAAGATAGGAGTTATACATCGTCTGAGGTTACCAATGCATGCATGAGACACAGAGCTCAGGGAAACATGTCTTAATAATCACCTATTAAAACTGGCTAAGGTCGGAAAGTTTTCTTCGTTTGATAAGGTATTCATCATCACTGGTCAACAATCCTAGGATTGGTTTGACGCAGCTCTCCACTCAGTTCTCCTATCAGCTAATCTTTTCACTCCTACGTATTTCTTCTCTTTCACATCTCTCTTTACTTGTTCCATATATTTTGTTCGAGGTCTTCCTTTTCCATTCTTGCCTTCCACCTGTCCTTCGACGATTGTCTTCATCACGCCATCATGTCTCAAGATTTGGCCTATTAGGTTGTTCCGTCTTCTTATTAAGGTTTTCATGAGGCTTCTCTTCTCTCCTACCCTTCTTAGGACTACCTCGTTACTAACTCGGTAGATCCATTTGATTTTCATCATTCTTCTGTAGCACCACATTTCAAAGGCCTCTATCCTTGCTTTCTCCGCTGCGGTCATTGTCCATGCCTCACTTCCGTATAGGAGCATACTCCAGATGTAGGTTCTTATAAATTGTTTCTTTACATCCATATTTAAGTTTCCCGCTGTAAGCAGGTCTCTCTTTTGGTGGAATGCTCTCTTCGCCTGGGCTATTCTGCTGATAATTTCGTTCTTGCTTCTCCCGTCACTAGTTATCTTGCTTCCCAAATAACAGAATTCATCCACTTGTATCAGTTTTTGCCTCCCTATTTTAATGTTGGTCTTGACTTCTTCTCTTCTGCTGCATACTAAGATCTTGGTTCTCTTCGTGCTTATTTTCAGTTGATATCTACTCATTACCCTACCCATATTAACCAGAATATTTTTCAAATCCTTCTCTGTTTCTGCTATAACGGCTATGTCATCGGCAAATCTTAGCATGCTTATTTTTTCTCCATGGATATTCACTCCCAATGCCTTTTCTTTGATTTCCTTAATGGCTTTTTCAATGTAAACGTTGAAAATTACGGGTGACAATGTACAGCCTTGTCGCACTCCTTTCTTAATTCTTGCTTCTTCACAGCTGGGCCCTGATTTTATCACGGCTATTTGGTTTTTATATAAACTGTGGATGATTCTTCTGTCATTATAAAGAACCCCAATTTCCTTTAGGATTCCAAGCATTGTGCTCCAATCCACGTTATCAAATGCTTTCTCTAAGTCCACAAACGCAACGAATGTTGGCTTGTTCTTTTCCATTCTCTTTTCTATGAGCAGTCTTAGGGCCAATATTGCTTCCCTTGTGCCTTTGCTTTTCCTGAATCCAAATTGGTCCTCATCCAAGTACTCTTCTGCTTTTCGTTCTATTCTTCTATAGATGATCCTTGTCAGTATCTTTGATGCATGTGTAGTAAGGCTTATGGTCCTAAAATCTTCGCACTTTTCCGCTCGTGATAAGGTATTAATAAACCTTTTTTAAGCCAAGCGCTACCAGACAGCAAGGTACTCAGCTACCCTCTAGCATCCTGCGTCCTATCAGCGCTCAGAGCCTCGATCAAGGTCACCTCACAAGGCGGGAGGGGAACCAGAAATACGTCACACGGAGAGATTTCCTTACCCGTCGCGTTTTCGCGCGCTTGAAATTTTTCACTTTTCATTTAATCGCGAAAAATAGATATCGTCATTTAAAAATCTAAAAGCGTGAAATACGTACTCCAGGAGTAATAATCTTCCGATATAGGCAATAAAAAAATAATAGGAAACCACCCTATTTCTCCCCACGGCCACTCACTCACCTTCCTTATCGCTCTCTCTCTCTGTGACCCACTCCGAACACCCTAGAGCTGCGACCCGCATGAGTAAATCGTTCACGACGAACGACTCATTTCGATGAACTGAATGGACTATGTCTCGTTATTCGTCTGATACTCCTAAGAGTTATAAACAAGAATGCTGAGTTCTTAGAAACCGAATACTCATTTGTATATTTTATATGAGATTTGTACGACCTTGGAGATTTCTGGACTGAATGATGCAAACCGCATGAATCGAATCGTTGGAATGAAGTTGGCCTACCCTCCTTCTGTACGTCTTCAACCCCTCCCCCATCCACACCACTTCTCATCCCCCCCCCGCTCAAGTGCCGCATTTATCTCTTTCAGAGCTTCCTCCATATGGGGGTGAGGTTTCGGGAGATGAGGGCACTTCTTTCTGAGCGAGCGAGAATCGTAGCGAGGCGAGAGTTATGTGGGACGACTCGTTGCGAGGCGATAAAGCTCCAAGGGTGGATGTCAAGAAGAGCTTGCACGTTTGGTGATTTTTGAAGCTGACGCAGTGAGAAGGGCATGCATTCCTGTGCTTTTTCGACGCATCGATCCGAAATACCTTCAGTTATAATTTAACGCAAAAGATGGTTTGGTTAGGTGAGGGTAGAGCTCGACAATAGCATATACCTTTGGGCCACCTCACACATCGACCGGGACTTGAACAGGCTGAATTAAACTAGTGAAAATTTTAAATATTAAAAAATTAAAATTAAAATGGGAGTTTGATATAATTGAGTATACCAAAAATATAAGCAAAGTAGCGTTTTATGCAACCAAAAGTTATTTCCGAATTTTAGTAAAGATATTCTCATCACACTAACAGAAGCAGATAGCTTCATGCCTGTGATAGATCCCAATAAAGGTTGGCCAGGTATTTCGGTGAAGACGCAAATCAGAACTCAAGAAAATGTCTCTTATTTACTTAATCATGTCTTCTTCTTTCATCATTTATTTTACGCTCCAACCCATACTTTAGGCGCCTTTAAGGTGATGCCTAACTCTACCTCGACAGGTGGATTTTGGCCATTTATTCGTCTCACAACTTGATTCCAACTCCCATAAGCTATTTGAATTTGCCAGATTATATGGAACAGACATTTTTTACACTTTGCGTGCTATGGGCGTGATATTACGTCCTGCTAATGTTTCTGGAGATTGCCATGGACGTAATGTTACGTCTTTCTATTTTATCGACGTTGTTTGCGTGAAGCTGTAATATTTCGCCCATATTACTTTTCCATTTTACTGCTTAGTGGTACTGTTATTTCAAAAATCAACTGCTCGATGGAAAAAGAGTTATTTCAATGTCTTGAGGACGAAAAGTCCTCCGTACCTTCCGGTACCCTTTACTCAGCCTACTTTGTGTGAAAATTCTTTGGAGGAAAGAACCGTTCGTTGAGGGTGCAGTGACCCTTTTTGTCATCCGGGATATTGAATGATTTGCTTGGAACAATGCTTTTGTATGATTTCCATGGTTTAAATAATTCAAATTGAGCGTATTAAAAAAATTATGCATTTTATGGCGGTAAATCATTTGTTGCAACTTTTTATTTTTCAAAATCAGTAGGTTTTCATTATTAAAATATGTATTTAAAAGTTAGCAATAAATGTCATTCAGCTCATTCATAAAGAAGAGCGAAGTCCATTTTTATTAAAATACACATCGATATAAACATATTATTGATGCTACATATTTCCCCTTCTACAAAATGTGAAAATCTCACACATTAGAAAATACCGTGGTAAAATTTTATAACTTAAGAAACAATCATGGTGATCAAAATCAGTTGCGTGTGCCATGAAAATTTCAAGATGAGAGCAAAAGTTTACAATAAATGTGCAATAAGTCAAGAAAAAAGACCGTCGGAGCAGAATTGATGTCTCCTCGTGCCAGTGTAAACTCGAAAAACGTTTTCGAAAATTATTAATTTAGTCGTCAGTGGAGCAAACGATCGAATCGAAGCACGTAGACTCGAACCCAAAAATACTCCATCCCCCACTGCAGCACGTGCGGCCTGAATTTTAGATCAGTCCACCGGCACCCTCGTGCGGCAAAATTCGGAGAGTGGGCTGCCGCACCCAATGAAATATAAGCCGGTGCGCGGCGCGGAGCATGTGCAGGAAATTTCAGCGTGCCGAGGATTACCCGTGTTGGTTGCGATAAGACGGCGAGGAGTAACAGAGAGGAAGAGACATAGAGAGGGACGGGAGTGCTGTGTGTGTGTGTGTGTGTGTGTGTGTGCGGTTCGGCCGAGGAGTTCGATGTTAAACTCGGCCTAATTCGCACAGAGAGAGAGAGGGAGATAGAGGCATAATTCTGCAGCGTAAGTGCAGCGGAAGAGAAGTGGAGTGGGTTTGTGTTCCGTCGGATAAGACGACCGGTTAAGGCAACCAACTACCTTTCACGGAAATCTCGACGCTCTAAAAGTAATAACCACGATTGTTTGCCTGCTTTTGTACGAAAATTCATGGCAACGTAGCATTTACACACATGATTGATTAGCGATAGATTAGCATTAGCGACCATAGCGATAGATTAGAATTAGAAAAGGACCTCGTTGCCGTAAATGACTGGTGCAGTACTTGGGAGTTAGAATTAAATCTTGAAAAGTGCATGGTGATGAATTTTTGGGAAAAGGATATTTATTTATTTATTTATGTCACACCAAAAACAGCACTAAGGCCTTTACATTGGGCTTATAAACAAAATGAATTATATAAATATAATAATGAACATGTAAAAAATTAATATCACAAGTAACAATCATTTTCAGCTTATACAACAGATACAAAAGGTCAGTGTCAGAAAGATAAGACTTTTCACTTGGTTATTAAAATTAGAGCGGGAGGCGAAGATGTCAAGAGAGGAAGAAGTATTGGAGACTGAATTGAAAATAGAAGGTAGGCGGGAAAAGAGGGATCGTTGAGATATTGCCAGACGGAAGTTGGGCTGGTGTAGAAGTTCAGTATTGCGGGTTTTGCGAGCAGGAATGCGTAGTGATAAGAAGGATAGGAGATCACTGGATCTGAAGGACCCATTTAAGATGCGGTAAAGAAATTTGATGTCTAATGTCAATCTGCGGTGGTTGGGGTGTAATAATCCAAGTGAAAGAAGTATTTCGACACGTGAAGAGAATCTGAGGTGAGGTATGCGGTGTCGAACTATTGCTAAGAAGAAATTGAGTGGACGGTTGATTAATTTTAGTGTGGTGGGAGAAGCAGTTGACCAAATGGGGGAGCAATATTCAAGGATGGGTTGCACACATCCAATGAAGACGGATTTTAAGGCACTCGGTTCGGATATCTCGCTCAGACGATATAGGGCCCCAACCACTGCCATAGCCTTGTTAACAACGATTTTTATATGTTCGTAAAAGGTTAACTTTTGGTCAAAAGTGACACCTAAATCGGAGGGGGAGAAGACAGAGGGAATGGGTTGATTATTTAGTGTATAAGTGGAGGTGATAGTGCTCTTCTTCGGCGAGAAAGACATCGCAGTAGATTTTCCAGGATTCACACACAACTGCCATTTATTGCACCATTTCTCTAGCGATTGAAGAGCAGTTTGTAAAACCAGGGAATCAGCCGCGGTGTTAACCCTTTTAAATATTATACAATCGTCGGCATAGAGGAGAACACCACAACTAGAGGGAAGAATGTCATCAAAAATGTCGTCAACGTAAAGAGCAAACAGAAGTGGGCCTAATACACTGCCTTGAGGCACGCCAGAAGAAACGGGTAAGTAATTCGACGAAAAACCTTCTATTAGAACTCTTTGGCTGCGGGAACTCAGGAAATTAGAGATTAAACATAAGAGAGTGCCATGGATAATAAAACGCGACTGGAGTTTGTGGATGAGGAGGGTATGATTAACAGAATCAAAAGCTTTAGAAAAGTCAATGTAACAGACATCCAGCTGGGACCTGTTTTCGAAAGCAGAAATTATATGATGGTGCAGTATAGAGAGATTGGTCAGGCAGGACCCCCCAGGAAGAAAGCCATGCTGCGAAGGCGATATGTAAGGGAGAGTGAAATGAAGTATGCGGTTATGGATAATGCGTTCAAAGATAATAGATAAAATTGGTAATATTGAAATGGGTCGATAGTTCTCAACTATGTCCCTAGGGCCAGATTTCAAAATGGGGGTTACATTTGATTTTTTCCATTGAGTAGGAAAAATTCCAGATGAAAAGAAATATATCTTCAGGAAGAAATATATCTTCAGGAAGGAGCTACACCGCTGACGGGATTCCACTACCAAATACCGAATTCGTTAAATACTTGGGGGTCGCCATTGCCCGGGATCTTTGGTGGGGTAAGCACATACGTGAAGTATGCGGGAAAGCTAACCGTAAACTTGGATTTGTAAAAAGAATTCTCGGTAAATGCCCAAAAAAGGTGAAAGAAATAAGCTACCTGACTCTAGTGAGGCCTCACTTGGAATATGCTGCTAGCGTGTGAGACCCTTACGAGGTGGGACCAGGGATGTGATCCGATACGAAAAAGCACTTTAAAGCACGAAATTTCAATAGTTTCGGACCGCTGCCACTTTAAGGCACTAAACCGAAAAGGCACGAAACCGAAAAGGCACTAAACCGAAATTGCACGAAACCTCCTCAAGCCCTTAATGGCACTTTACGGAAAAAAGTGCCGATCCGAAAAGGCACCATAGTTTCGTGCCATATAGTGCAATATAGTTTCGGATCTTACATCTCACTCACTCAAAGGCGGAGAGGGGCTGGAGAGGGAGAACATTTATCTATAAAAATTTTAGGAAAGAGAAGGAAAGGTCATTGGCCACTCAAATGAGGTGGCAATCTGGGGAATTCGGGAGAAAAAGGGACGGGGCGGGAGAACGTCCGTTTTCGGGACACTATTGAGGGATTATACGGCATATGCTGGGGTTGTCCACTCATGAAGAAAGGTTCAAGAAGTTGTTATAGAAGGTTTGGCATTTTTGGCATTTTTTTGCATTTTGAATTGTTTGAGAAGGTTTGGGCATCGGGTGAAGACATAGTTAAAGAGGTAATTGAAGTGGTCAGGGTTCTGTGGCGTCTGGGGATAATGAGACAGAATATATTAGGGGTTAAAGGAGAGACGAGAAGCGCAAGGGAAGGATAAAATAAGGTGGAAGGGGGTTGGGGTTGGGGTTTCCAACGCGAGAAGTGAGCGGCTACAGATGGGAGAAGACGAAAAATAAACCAAGAATGAGAATTGATGTTGGACACTGTTACGGAAGGTAATGGTCTGGGGAAATATTATATTTATTTGAGAATGGAATGCTGAGAAGACGTGGATGGTTTTCAAAAAGTTGACCATTTAATAAATTAATTTCATGAGACTGTACAATGCAATATTCCTCTAGAACGTCCAATCTTTTTTTTCCTTTCTATCTAGATGAATTACCTCTAATGCTTATTGTGGATATCATTTTCTGCATTTTCTAAGGCAGGGATAAAAAAAAGTGCGATCTTTTCGGGGATTCCTTCATTTTTGTATTGGCATATATGAAAAATTAAATAAAAATTAACCGCTTTTCTCTAGAATTACACCAAACATACATGTGATTTCGGCCCCAAAATAGAAATATCACTTAATAGCTGCAGTTATTCGTTCATTATCGTCGAATGTAAACAATGTCCATTATTTCATTTATGATTGAAAGGCTGCATCACATCAAATGCTTAAGCTCATTTCGAAATTTTTCAATGATGAGAGACAAAACTCAAAATATGCGTACAAATTTAGCAGATTGTGCACTTCGCATCGTGCATCATCTACATCTACATAATACCCAGCGAGCCACCACTAGGGTGTTTGGCAGGGAATGACAAATCACAAGCATACAGCATGCAAGAGGACCGCCACACTCTTGTGCCTTTGTTTTTTCTGAATCCAAATTGGTCCTCATCCAAGTACTCTTCTGCTTTTCGTTCTATTCTTCTATGGATGATCCTTGTCAGTATCTTTGATGCATGTGTAGTAAGGCTTATGGTCCTAAAATCTTCGCAGTTCTCCGCTCTTTTCTTCTTAGGTATAGGGATTATAATGTTCCTCTCAAAGTCCTCTGGTATCTCACCTGTCGAATACATTTCACTAATGATTTTGTATAGCTGGTTCAACGTCTTCTCTCCTGAATTTTTAATTGGTTCTGCAGGAATGTCATCAATGCCAGACGCTTTACTTAGCTTTCAAACTTTTCAAACTTAGTCAAACTTTTTTTTACTTTTTAAAAGAGACATCCTGAAAATCAGCATAAGCTATGCAGATGACTCAAGAAAGATTTCGTACTAAATTTTTTTAACGACTAAAGTTATTAAAATGATGACTTTATCTACCTTAACACATATCTAGACCAATTCATTTACGGAGAAGAAATAATTGGGGAGGGGGTGAGAGTACTTGCATCTTCGAGTCTTTTCGGCTAATTACTGTCAAATATGCGTGTAATTCCGACATTCCACAGTAACTTACATTCTCAAAAAATAATAAGATGCACTCGTATTTGAAATCTATTTGATGACCCTAGATTTAAAAAAATAATTGTAATCTGATCGACAGTAATATTTTTTAAATTTCTTGTTCTTGGTCACAAAAAATGTGGAAAATGACGTGATTAAAAGCGCCAACGCTTTCCTTTCAGTGGGTGAGCGAACCACAATTAGTGTAAGGACCAAGTGGAAATAAATTGGTTTACTTCATTTAACCTTTGGCAACTTAAGAAAAACACCAAAGTCGGTTCACTCACCCCACCTAAATACATCACAGCAAACTCTGGGGTGAGTGCGATTAATAAGTTTGAAAATATGGGTGATAACTTACGTTCATAAGTGTAAAATTATTAATAGTATTTCATCATTATTTTAATACATAAACATCTACATACTACCTTGCAAGCCGCCTCAATAGGTGTTTGGCGGAGGTGTTAGGACTCCTGCCGTTCACACAAAAAGAAATGCTCTTACAAAATTACCCTGATAATTTAATAAGATCCTTAGTTGTGCGAGTGAAAAACGAATTCCCATACCTACCCGTTCGACAAAATATCTCACGTATACATGGTATCGGATCTGGAAACGTAGTGAGGCCCTAATATGATGTTCTCCGCGTCGCTCATAATTATATCCATTCTCCATTGCTCAAGTAATCTAAGCAAGCCTAGCGCGTAGCCTCCGAGTCTCTTGTGGCTCCCAACCAAATTTGTTTAACATCTGTGTAACGCTTTCTGTACGCCCGTAGCAGTATTTGAGTGCGAAATAACGCCTATCTTTTACTTTCTCATCCGACAATTTTCTCACATTGCGCTTGAGTAATTCTAACTACTTCAGAACTTTATCTTTACTTAATCTGTCGCTTTTATGTTGAAACTATCCAATGCACATACATGGGGATAGTCATACGACCTTCGCAAGAAATGTAGCGCCATGGATATTTATGTATATAATGAACGAATCATGTCTAGTCCGGTAATAATGAATATAAATGACCTTTTGAGTAAGTTTTACAGTTTTCTCTGTTTCTTAGGGACCCTCCTAACATCCTTGTTGTACCACTGAAGTTTTTTTTATATCAATTACAGTTTTTACGGATTATATTAGTTGACGTAGAATTTCAAAGAAGCATTTGCATAATGCGTCGGTGATATTATTATCTTCTTTAGCTACGAAATCCGTGTACGATTTATCAAACTTCTTGCCAAATTTAATGAAGTTGTAAGTATGAAATAAATAAACATTTCGTTTTGGTTTTACAAATGAGTCCGATTTTTAAGGTAGCAAAAATCACTCTGTGGTCACTTAAACCGTCAATAACATTGTTTTGTTTTATCAGCTTATGGTGGCTTAATCCTAAAGAGACTAATATTTTATTTCCTCTTATACACTTGTCTAGTAGTAGTGTGAGTGAATTTCTTGTGCGTTGTAACATCATGCTAATTTATTTACCTATTATTTGAATTCGATTTGCAGGGTAAGAATCCCAATTTACGGATGGGAGATTAAAATTTCCCCTAATAATTATTACACCTTAGCTGCCTCTCAAAATAAACGAAGATATTTGATTATCTAATTGGTAAATAATATCAATTTCGGAGTTTGGAGGTCTATAAGAAGGGCTAATATGTAATATGCTTTATGCTTGATGTTTGCGCTCTTGTTTTTGATGCTACGACAATTAACTACGGCAATTTTGATGTCATATTTTGTAGATTGACTTTCGGTATATTCTTTTCCACGCTTGTAGTCTAAGTGGGCGAATTACGCTGGAAATCCTTATTGCATTGATTTAATTGTTTTCCTGGATACGCGTTTTGGAATTTTCGTTTTTTCAGCATTACCGCCATTAGTTAATTTGACTGTAAAAGTTTCGTAAAGCGGATTGCTTCGGAGGCTACTTTTAGTTACGTAAATCCAGTCGTTTACAAAAAAAATCAGTGATACCTTTTTCTTGAGTCATCTGCATAGATTATGTTGATGTTCAGAATGTCTCTTTTAAAAAGTAAAAAAAAGTTTGACTTCGGATTCGAATACTTCCAGAACTTGACCGAAATTATCGCGCACAATATAGACCTACTCGGCCACGGAGCGACATATTGGTGAGAGGTAAACGGTTAGTCCGAATTTGAATCTAAGTATAGGAAAAACCTCACCACGGAGCCCGAAAGAAAACACTCCCACGGCATAAGGTTAGCGTAGAAGTGAGTTACCTCAGTGATTCCGTCGTCTAATCTTATTTCCAATTGGACTTATGCTCCTGGAGTTTGACTCCAGCTTCGGTGGCTAGGTCGCGTCCACCTCCGTCCTCGTCGGCTCTTGGTGGCATACGAGAGAGGGATGCAGGTCGCTTTTTGTGCCAACCTCACAAGTATTCACCGACACGGCTCCATCAGTTAAGTGGGACTCCTGGGTGTCTACATACTTTTGAAAACGATAGTACGTCATTCACCAAACAGGCCTTCTCATCACCCACGCAGCGAGCGGGAGCGATACGACAAGTGAAGAAAAAGAGCCAAGGAAATGAGCGTATAAGATAAAGCCAAGCGTTGATGTCGTCGCATTGTAGGAGTTACTCTAGGTAAGTAAGAGGCCCTGTAGTCTTCCACCCTTATTTACGGTACAAAGAAGGGTTTCAAAATTTCCAACTACCGTTATTATACCGCAAAAGTAAAAAGATATCCACATACTCAGACTGGATGCAGTAGAAAATACTCAATAGTAAAATGTAGTAAAAATAAAAAAAATGAAATCCTATCAAGATTTCAAGCGTGTCATTAATTGAATAGCAATCCCTACTTAAGAACTTGGAGCGACATGTCGTTATTTTGCCCACAAAAGAAGGCTTTAGCCTAAATCTCCGAATGTAGCTGAAACACGTCCCTATCTCTCAATATCGCCTACAGTTACGCTTGCCTCTTTCATTCAAGATCGTCGTCGAGTATGCCCGCTCCTCAATCGAATAGTCCCAAATTTGGTTGGCAACCTGTCCATATTGTTACGAGAGCAATATAAGGAGCTAATGTAAAATAGCGCAATGTATTTTTTGCACTCTCAATTAAAGCCTGGGGATAAATCTTCGTTTTCAAGTGAAAATGACATCCGATTCAGAGAGCTTTTGGACCTTCAAATTAATAGCTCATGTAGTCATTCAATGTTTGTGGCAACAAAGATGACGCGATGGAAACGGACCGGTCCCAAAGGAATCGGCTTTTAACTGATCCAATGCTCGCGCACCTTAGGAAGTTTGCAAGGCAAGATAAAGAAATGTGACGCGTATTTCGCAAGGTGTGGCAGTAACGAACAGTAGAAAAACCCCTTATTTATCAGAAATATCATAGCATAAATTATTCTATGACCGTCAGGTATAATCCGTAATTGTCATAATGATATAATCGTAAAAAAAATTGCGAGTGCATTATTCGAATGATGTTTAAAGAAAAAAAATTCCACTCGTCGTGAGCTCTCAAATTTTACTTAGGATCTTCAGCAAGGCATAACAAATGAATGTAATGGACATTAGATAGACCACAATATTTTTGGTTTTCAGAGCTAATCAACAAAACATCCAAGAATTTTTAAGGCTATATTTTCTCATCGTGAAGGCAGGAATCAACTCTGGAGTTGTTAAAGATCTATTTATATATAATCTTAGCCCTTGAATCAATAATAACGCCTAAAACATATCTCAGCATTATCCACTCAAAGTGTTGAATGAATTCGAACAGCAGTTACTTGTGATATCTGAGGGGAAGCACCAGACAAGATCATGGAACAAAGATTGCATTCACCAGCCCTTCGCTTGAAATAAATGTTAGCATGGAACAAAGAGCAGACCGATTAATTTCCTCTAAAAGCCTCAGCGTGCATTGAACGATGACAAGATTATGCGTGGGAGCAAAACATATTTTACTCGATATTAAAAACCATCATGGCTAAATTAGCAAATGTCTCCACACCATGCAATTATTACTGTCACTAGAGCAGCTATCAGTCTGCCAGAACTTCTTTTTACGGCGAGGCGTCGTCATTAAAGCCCTTCGTAAGGCTAAATGCATTTTAGATCTCGTAAAAAACTCATGCCTTGTGTTACACATTACCCGGGAGTAATTTTGGAGAAAAAAATCAAAGAAATGTGTAGGGAGCGTGAAAGTATGAATAAAATCTTCGCACGAGTGCTCCGCTAATGCAAGATGTACAATTTAATGGAAACGGAACCCTTAATCAAGAAAGGAGATGCCTTGATTGTCCAGCTCTTTAGCGAACGTAGTCCTACGATATGCTGAAATCAACTGAATTGCCATCTCGAGATCCTGGTTTCTTTTATTGTTTAATTCAAACAGACAGCGTGTTCTTCACTGAATCTTGAAGTTTGATCGTTTATTCCATAAAAAAACTTTTTGATTCATTTGAAAATGGATACTACTCTACCTGTGAATTAAATTCCTTGTAAAACGTTCCCAATTCTTTAATCTTACGAGTGTTTCCAATTTTAAAATTTTCTCTATGTGATACTTTGCTCTAAAATATCCCTCAGCTCATCATGCTTTAATTCAATCAAATGTTATCAAATACTTTATTAGTAAATTTACTTATTTCTTGCCTACACCATGCTACCAACAAAAGTCATGCACAAGCATCAAGTGGCAATCAATTTCTTCAAACCACGGGTTAATGCTCTACGTCGTTGACAGAAAAATTGAAAACCTGGGGAGTTGAAAGCATAGTTTTGCGCTTGAAGTAGTTTGAAGCTTGGCGCGATTGTAAAATAATCACATACTGTAAGGAAACAGGTTTATTATCGCAAACGAAATTTTACCTTAACACGAAAATAAGTAAATAGGAATGCAAAATACGAGATGGCAACTCAGAGCAAATATTTTAGACAGCTGAAAAAATGTTTCAAATGTTAAAGAAATAAATTCTAGCGCTAAAAATAGTTATAAATTAGAGGGATGCTGAAATACACATGATCACACTGGATAGCATTAAAGCAGATGATTCGACGGAGCGGATATCAGTTGCTAAAGGAATGTCAAATAAATGAAGGTATCATTTTTGTAATGTAAAATGGTCGTGAAAAAACCATTAGAAAATAGGAAAAGTATTGGGGGTTGGGAGTGGAGAATCGCTCGGTGCCATTATGAGGAAATCTGGTTTCATTCATTAATTTTATTATGAAATGAATAATTGCGTGAATATTTTTCATTATTTCAACGAATGAAGTACCTTTATTAGCGTGGTCCAACTTTGATAGCTTGTACTAAAAAAACAAAACTCAGCTAATGTCATATGCGCATGTTTGCCATACATGCCCAAAGTTTCTAGGAAGATTATTATGGAGGCTTCCGCGGTGATTAAATTGATGATTAGTTTCCGGGTTAATACCGCGTCGACTCATTTTTATCAACAAAAATTATTCGACGCGGCATTAACCCGGAAACTAATCAAGAATTTCTAGGAAGATCTTTGTAATTCGAGGTGGCATTGGGAAAGAAACTCCCCCTTCCCCTTGTCTCTTAGTTCGTGGAATTCGCTGTCCTGTGGCTTACACTGGGTTCATTCTCCACCCTAACTCACTGAAACCATCTTTTGGCTCGAATCACTAAAGAGAGTAAATTTACCTCGCAAATCTCCTTCGATCGGCATGAAGAAATTTTAAATGGACAGCCTGAAATTTGCTCGAATCTGAGTGATAAATCCTTGAAGACTTCATTATCATTGGGGAGGCTTCAGTTCTTCACGGACAATTTTCAGTTATGTCCTCAATGAGGGCGCGTTTTCATCGGTTTTTCAAAAATGCCCGCAGGGCGGCGATGAATGCTGATCGATCCATTTATTCTCAATATTTGAACTTCTCCTCGCGAGGAATTGGGTTAAAAAGTAACGAATTCAACGGATCGCATTATCACGAACACTAATTCCGGCTAGCAGCCCCGAATACTACTTGCATTATTTCTTCGGCTTAAATTCGGATAGCTCTGCCGCCCAATGAAAAGGCCGCTGTCTCCGCCGTGAGTCCGCTGTCTCATTCGTCACGGAGGGAGGTGGTTGGAAAGGTCGCCATTAGAGGGGGGTGGGAGTTTGCTCGTGTGGTCGCTGAGAGCACGGCCGTGTGTTGTCGTCACGCGAGGGGTCGGACAGGTGGGGAGTGCAGTGGACGTGGGGGCGTGAAGAATGCATGGGCGTGATTGTCGTTGCGGTCGGAGACGCGCACGCACGGGGGAAAAAGGTCGCTTGTCCGAAAAAAATCGTGTCGCGTGATAGCGATGGATCAAAAAGAATCAAAACCTAATGCAAAAGACTGCGGAAGTGATTTTTTAACCATTAGAGTATTTATATATTATACCTAAAAGTTTCTTCTTTAATGCAGTGTTTACCTAAGGTTTTTGGTTAACTATTGCTATAAACCTTCCAATGATACAATTATGTTCAAAATACTTATTTTTTGTAGTTACATTGAAGGCAGTGGCGTAACTATGGGGGTATAACGGGAGAGACCCCCCCGGAGCCTCAGAGAAATAAAAAATATTTAAAACTATTGTCTAGTTTTGACGCATAATAACTGCATCTGCTTAGGGGTGTATTATACCTCCGCGAAAAACGGCTTTGCAGACTTAGGTTTGCTCGCCATTTGCTCGCTTATTATGAACTCTGGAGAGAACATGCTTTGGATATGGTTAGCTGCTATGATTATGGTTATGAAGCTAAGATTATTGTTCTCGGCAAGCGAATAAAAGTTATTTGAAAAGCATTTGTTAATTAGTTATTGGCGCTCAAAAAAACATTAAACGCCTGTTTTCTCGATGTAGTTCTACCATATAGAAAACGCGATTTGAATTTTTTTTCGGTAGATGAGAACATTCATCCTTCTCGGAAATAAGATACGTTTCATGAATGTCATCTTTGTAATAACGACGCTCTAGCTCAAATTCCCGAGAGTGTTTTCTCAACGTCAAGCGCTTACGATTTTTCTTCCATGGCGCTGCTGTGTGATCCCCCACTCTCGGTGAAAGATCTTCCCACCCCACAACAGTTTCCCTCACTACCTCCCCTCCAACGTCTCTTGAGTCCCCTCCGTGTTTTTTTCCCCACTATGCTTTCGTCGAAATAAGAAGACCTTCTGACCAAAGGTCGGTCCCCAGCAGGTCAACAGTTTTTTTCGTTATTATCCGAAGCCCTGAGTTCTTTTGTTGCGAGCGGCATGATTGAAATGGGGCTAGTGCGAGTTTTCAAGTTTTCTGTTCTTACGCATGGAAAGTGAAAGGAAATATAAGAGGAAGCATATCTTTTGTGGGAAGGCGGAAAAAAAGTACTTGGAATAATGGTGAATATATAAATCCTTTTGAAGTGTGCTTCATTAATAATAGTTTGTATATCTTTAGACACGTATTTTCATCCACGTAAAATCTGTAAAAACGTGATACAGCTAACAAATAGACTATCAAATTATTTTAACTATTTAGTAATTCCAAACCTGCAACAAAAGATATTATGTACACTGTAGAAGGAGAAACTGCTTTTAAGTAAGTACCTCTCGATAATGTATTGGCTATGACTATAATATATTTAGTTTTTGTAACCAAGCATTGAAAATAATATTAATATTGAGAATATACTGCACACTATCAGTTAGGTTATAGGTTACACCATTGCCTTTTAAGTTCTTGCTGACGATAACCAAGAATAAATATTAATAAGTAATATAATGTGTATATATCTTCATTTCGTGTCTAAATATTTTCAAAAGTAACCGTTATGTCATCAAAACGCGACATGAAAAGTATCACGTTGGTTTATTTGTCTCGCATTTACGACATATATGTTTCTCGATAATTTGCAACCGAGGGAGAAAACTACGATAAGTTATTTTCTTATAAAAATATTCTTATTATTAAAATTACTATGATTAATTATTACGTGAGTCACCCTAAAGAATGAATTTAAATTTGAACCACCGTACCACTAAGCAAGGGTTGATGTTAAGTCGATGTAATATAGCGATGACGTCTAGATGACCAAATTTAATCTTTAACTATCTCCCATTTGCGTAAATATGCTTGTTGTACGCAAAAAATAGATACACGAGATCGAATAAACCTGCGAACCAGTTCTACAAGTATAAGACAAGAATTTTACTTATGTAGCATCAGTGACGAGAAAACAAACGATACACACGGATCAAACTCGAATGTGGGATATTTATTTCGCTCGAGTGAAGTTATGAAAACTAACTTAGCGTTATATCTCTCACTAACAACCTGTTTCACGCGCTGCTTACACTCTTCTTCAATGAATGGTTCTCACTACAGGTCGTAATTAACCGAAACTCTGATGATGAATGCAACTTTTCTCGGAAGTGGGCGGCAACTTCCGCGATTTTTCAATTCTAATTTTTGTGAGAATGACTGAACGAGGTAGTTAGTTTATTTTACCCATCCATCGACAGAATTATGCGAGACTTCATGTAAAATACTAGTGCGAAGGATCATGTAGACTCATTATATTTAACTGTTGATATTCTTCGGCATAATAATACGCCTAGAAATTTATGACAACTTAATGTAATTTCATGAAAATTTCTTTTAGTTTAGAATGATACTAACATCACCGCAGCGCGGTTGTGGTCATTGGGAAGAAACTAAAATTTCTCAGGAACATCACCCGATCAATTTTCCTCTACCCCTCACTACACTGTATGACCCTCCCGTGATGGCACCCTGCACTGAAGTTACGTCTTGTACTTGGTATGTTTCCCATTTTTTTATTAATTTCGAAAGGAATTTTATATTTTATAGTCCACTCTCACTTAACATGAATGAGAATACTATATATACCAAGACCGTTATTTGCCACGAGAAAAAACATTTCGCTTATGCTAGCCGCGATTCAAACCCAGATCCTCCCGATTTCCTGTCAGTTACATTACCAAGTAATTTTCTTTTTCTAGGTGAATCTTAGACACAAGTAAAAACATATTCAAGGAAAAAGGTTACTTCGTGGTATAAGTGGTAGCATATTTGACCGGCCATCGGGGATATGCGGGTTCGAATCCCAGGTTAGTCAAATGATTTTTTCATGTCGATTATCATGCTTATTTAACTATGTACAAGTGTATTAAATTATGCACTCGTGCGCGTGACTGGGCATGAAGTTGCTTGTTCGATGCAGTACTTTGTATGAGTGAGAGCACAAAACCTTTTGCATGCGACGCTAGAATATCCTCTTTCACAAATAACTCTAACCTCTGTACGGTAGATAATAATTAGTTGCCGTTCCATGCTTAACAAACATTATTTGGTAGAATGATTAATGATTTTCAAACGCTCTTCATAAAAACATACACTTAATTCAACTTACAAATAAAATCGAATATTCAAACGCGATGGAGCGGAATTTTTCTATATTGAAAGAAACATTTGCAAATTTCCACGATTATAAGAAAAGTTATAGTGACCTAGATTTCAATGCTATAACAAAATCTTCAACGCACAAATGGTGTGTAATTCATTCAATGTATCTTCTTGCGACTAAGCTATGTCTGATTACGAACTAATGGATTCAACTTTGCCAACATTTGTCCCGCTTTAATTTCGTAGGGGATAAATTATTTCTAATACCCTTACTAAATTACCTTGAACAACTGCGAGAAATCTTCCTCCTTCAGTTAATTATGTAAAAGATAAGGAGCATACGATCGAAATTCAGGGAAAAGGTTCCGCCCTTAATAAAAGGAAAATTATGGTAAAGCTAGAGACTAAGCCGGTAGATACCGTAGGGGTACAGGTTTACATACCTAAGACGGACTACTAGGATGAAGAAGTAAACGGCGTCTACGAAGATATCATATCTAATCAAACATGTTAGAGGTGAAGAAAGCCTTATAATTTTAGGTGATTGGAATCCAGGAGATGGCTTTGGGTGTCAATATAAAAAGAGAAAAATTAGTATTCAACTATTTGCTGACGGCATAGCAGTCATAGCCGAGACAGAGGAGAATTTTAAGAAGAATTTGAAAAATATAGAAAGGAATATTGCCAGATATCATATGAAAATCAACAAAAGGAAGACTTAGATATTAGTATGCTGTAATGTAGAGGCTAATACAAACATTAAGCTAAGAAATCAAAAGCTGGAAGACGTGAATGCATTTTCTTACTTGGGAAGCCGAATTACCAACGATGGACGAAGCAACAAAGAAATAGTCAGTAGAATAGCGCTGACGAAGAGGGCTTACTACAGAAAGATGAATCGCCTTACATCTGAGAATACGAGCATAGAAGCAAGGAAAAAATTCATCATTTGCTACATATGGAGTATGATTCTTTAAGGAAGTGAGGTTTGGATGTTGATAGCAGCAGAGAAGTCAAAGAGTGGAAGCATTCGAATTGTGGCGCTACCGAAGAATGATGAAGATAAAATGGATTGACCGTTTGAGTAACAAGGAAGTGCTAAGGAGAGTGGGAGAAAAGAGAAGCCTCCTAAAAACCTTGAGCAGAAGACTTGACAACATACTTGTACACATTATGAGACCTGATGGCCTGATGAACACAATCATAGATGGACAGGTGGAAGGGAAGAAGGGCAATAGGACGTTCCCGAATGAGTTACATTGGACTGGTTATAAAGGATGCAAAAGGGAAGAAACATGTCGCTATGAAGAGGCTAGCGGATAGGAGAGAAGAATGGAGAGCTGCGTCAAACCAATCTTAGGATTGTTGACTAATTATTATGATTTCATACCTACAACCCCTTGGTAGCTAGAAGAGCAGAAATATTCAGAAGCATACTTGTCTAACAACTTGTACTATTGCCCAAACGTAGCAGGATGAATTTTGTCAACACACTGGCATTAATATCTGCTATTTGAGTAAGACAGGGATTCTTCTGTAGGATAATATTGGATGTAATTTTTTTAATTGAAACTACATTTTGGTAGAATTACAATTAAAATTCTCTTTCATTTCACAGGCCTGTATTGTCGGCTTTCGAGCTCAAAAGGTCTTGTTTATTGAAGTGAGGAACAGATAATGCAGTATTTGTGCGAGAAGTAGAGATACAAAATCGGAGGTGAAAGAGCTATGCTACAAAACTTGGAGCAAATCCTCGACAGCAATGGAAGCTGATATACTAGTCGAAGGGTTCAAAACAGGTATAAAGATGCGCGAATTAAAATATCATTGGATAATTGGTATGATAATATAAGGCACGGAATAATTCAGGGCTATTGTTCTGGAAGATACTATAATACTGTCATTTCATTCGTAGGTGTTGGCGACAGCAGCGTTACGAAGAAATTGATTGAAGTACTGCCCTAAGGTATCAACTGCCCAGTAGTTAGACTGCATTAATCCTTTATTGTGCAACTACTGCAAGAGATGGAGGGAAATCGCAAAGAAATCAAACATAATACGGGAAGGTTATCAGTCGCTGCGTCAGAAAAGGGAGACAATACCACGGAAAGGGACACATTTTCGTTCTTCGGCCGATACTGTAATAATTTGAGGGAATAAGTTCAACAGATTCAGGCTTCAATTGTTGGAAGTTAGACATATTTAAGTAAATGAAAGGTCGTAGCACTTTTCCACAAGACTTTTTTATTCGTACAACGCGTTTCGGCTCACTGAGCCATCATCTGGTACAAGACGCTTGAACACATGTGAAGATCCCTTTTATACCCTTGAGAGAGGAGAGTATTGGAGAAGGAGAGGATTTGACCTCTTTGCGGTTGGGGGGGGGTGGGAACGGGTGTACAGAGTATAGACAATGGGGAAAGATACAACTACGGGATGTGGAGAACCCACGTTGGAGGGAGGGTTCTGGTCATAACTGTAAAATGACGACACGTGCGGAAGACCATAGCAAAACAGGAGGAGGGGGTGTTGAGAAGAGTGAAAAAAAGGGGGGGCTTAGGGTAAAAAGAGGCCGCGTGTCTTTTGAAAGTGAGAGGAGTAAGTAGCGACGCAGGAAAAAAAGGCGGGGTGAGGAGTCCCTTTGGGTTAACTGAGAAGGAGTGAAAGTTAGCGGGGGTACAAGGGGGTGGAAATTGCCAGCAATAGAAAATGGTCAAATGCGTAGAGAGGATGGGCGGACGGGAAACACCCCGTGGATGTTGGGGCACTTAAGGCGTGGGTGAGGAAAGAATTTCACCATTTGTTTTGGTGAAGGGTATCTTTAGGAGAGGGGAGTGGGTGAAAAACACTTGCTCATTCATAAGCGTATTCAAATCACTTTGTACAATTTCGAATTGCTCAAAAACATCCAGTCTTGTACCCTTACTTTCTAAATGTAGAATTTCAGGTTTAAAATTACAATAATGTAAGGTGTGATTGCATAGATTGGTGAATTTACCGTTAAGTGCTGTGAATTTCAACAGTGAACTTTCTAATATCAAGTCAATTGCAGTTTCAAACGGCTATAGTGTAAACATCATTACCAAAATGCTTCAAAGAAAGTTAAAAACGCGAGCTATTTCACAGCTTTGCTCCCTTCCCCTCATCACTGAGAAATCCAAAAAATGGTGCCGGCTATTGTTTGTAGGGGATCTTTTAAATAGGCTTGCTCGCAAATTCTCCAAAAATAAATTCAATGTCTCTTTTTATAACCCCCACACTCTTGGTAAAGTTTTGTGCCGCAACAAAGACAAAATAGATTCAATCAATCAATCTGGCATTTACAAGGTTAATTGTGAGTCATGCAACATGTGTTACATCGGTCAAACAGGCAGAAGTTTCATTACCAGAATGAAAGAACATAGAAGGTGCTGGAAAAATGGAGATGAAACGTCACTTCTCGCTAAACACCTTCTTCAGACCTTACATTATTGTAATTTTAAACCTGAAATTCTACATTTAGAAAGTAAGGGTACAAGACTGGATGTTTTTGAGCAATTCGAAATTGTACAAAGTGATTTGAATACGCTTATGAATGAGCAAGTGTTTTTCACCCACTCCCCTCTCCTAAAGATACCCTTCACCAAAACAAATGGTGAAATTCTTTCCTCACCCACGCCTTAAGTGCCCCAACATCCACGGGGTGTTTCCCGTCCGCCCATCCTCTCTACGCATTTGACCATTTTCTATTGCTGGCAATTTCCACCCCCTTGTACCCCCGCTAACTTTCACTCCTTCTCAGCTAACCCAAAGGGACTCCTCACCCCGCCTTTTTTTCCTGCGTCGCTACTTACTCCTCTCACTTTCAAAAGACACGCGGCCTCTTTTTACCCTAAGCCCCCCCTTTTTTTCACTCTTCTCAACACCCCCTCCTCCTGTTTTGCTATGGTCTTCCGCACGTGTCGTCATTTTACAGTTATGACCAGAACCCTCCCTCCAACGTGGGTTCTCCACATCCCGTAGTTGTATCTTTCCCCATTGTCTATACTCTGTACACCCGTTCCCACCCCCCCCCCATCCTCAAAGAGGTCAAATCCTCTCCTTCTCCAATACTCTCCTCTCTCAAGGGTATAAAAGGGATCTTCACATGTGTTCAAGCGTCTTGTACCAGATGATGGCTCAGTGAGCCGAAACGCGTTGTACGAATAAAAAAGTCTTGTGGAAAAGTGCTACGACCTTTCATTTACTTAAATTTGAGGGAAGCTGATTATTTGAATCCACACCCCCTTGATAGTATTGTAAAATGATATAATGTCAGGAAGCATATTGTTACCACTTGAGGCAGCAATACTTGCGTCATGGATAATGGCAGAAATAAGTACTACATGGATTTTATTGAAACGTAGGTATTACAACGCGGAAGTGTCGGGAGTAAAGCCAAAAAGGGAAGGATGTAAGACAAGGGCGTACCCAGGGTCATAACTAGGGGGGGGGGGGGGCGAGCCAAGTTGTGACATTTTAGCATGGAAAAGGTGAATGAAATAAATATTTTAAGAAAATTACAACAGCGCTAGAAAAAATATTTTTATTTTAGTAACATATCTTATACCTACTAATGCATATGATTTTTCGTGGATTTAAAGAAAATTTGTTGAATACTTTCGACACAATTCAATTGATTTTGCTTAAATACTTTTGAGATTTTTGCTTCTGGAGAGGGGGGGCAGCAGCCCCCCCTTCCCCTCGCCCATGCTGTAAGGTTCTATTTTTCTTGGGGGAAATTCAGGAGGAACGTCTGCTTTGTTCTTACTCATCGTCCTTACTATAGCCAATCTTTTTTTTTGATAAAGTGCTACTGTTAAAGGCATGCTGGTACACCAATTGTCTCTGGCAATATTTCTGCATTCAATGTGCTCAGCTAAGCGTTTGAAAATTTCATGAGGTGAATTGGATTCTTTGAAAGGGCATCTGGCTACGTGCCCAGATAAATTTCAATTTTTAGGTAAAATTTCCTAGCATCCACCGCAGCAATGACTTCAATACCATATTTCTTTGGCTTTTGGATAGATACTGCGTCTAAGGACATCGGCCTCGAAATGGTATATGTTGCTCAAGGATCGTAATGTATTTCTCCGATGGTGTATTTGCAAATTCAAATTTGTAGGATATTTTATAAATGAACTCAGTAACTATGGCTTACTAGTCACTTTTCTTACTTTCTAGTCTAGTCTATGACTTTTTAGGTCATAAAAATAATGCACCGTAGAAAAAAATCCGACAGCTCAATGTAAGGGAAAAATTTGATAGACTTCTTAGCTCCAAATCTCCCCAATATCAACATGCGAAATTTTATACGCACCTTAGAGAAAAAGGAGACTAATAAGAGCCAGTAAATTATCTTCGTTCAACTACCTAGTATCACGATCTCTTGCATAATTTCCACAAACAGAATTGAAGTAGAGATTTGTGATTTTCACAATTATATCTAATAATTGGCGAAATGCCTCTTTTTGAAAGAGGCAAAAATATTGTATTCAGCAGGCGCCCTCCATTTCGGCCCTGTCCTCTCCATCACCGCATCGGAGGAGAGATGTCACACCACTTCATGGCCGTCACATTTATTGCTCGGAATTCGCGCATCCTTCAGAATAACAGGGGAACTAGGCCTTATTGCCAATTGAGTGGGAGGGTGGGGATGACATGCTTGGTTCATTAACAAAATGTTGACTTTATGAGTATTATACCTGTAAAAATTATAGTTAAGTGAAGAAATAGGAAAATAAACTTAAGCCAGAAATAAAAAATGGTCGTGAAAAACCATTAGAAAAAAGGGAAAAGTATTGGGGGTTGGTAGTGAAGAATCTCTCGTTGCCATTATGAGGAATTCTGGTTTCATCCATTAATTTTATTATGAAATGTATAATTGCGTGAATATTTTTCATTATTTCAACGAATAAATTACCTTTATTAGAGTGGTCCAACAAAGCGCCAACTTTGATAGCTTTTACTTAAAAAACAAACTCAGCTAATGTCATATGCGCATGTTTGCCATACATGCCAGAAGTTTCGAGGAAGATTATTATGGAGGCTTTCGCGGTGATTAAATTGATGATTAATTTTCGGGTTAATACCGCTTCGACTCATTTTGTTCGCCAAAAATTACTTGACGCCGTATTAACCCGGAAACTAATCGAAAATTTCTAGGAAGATCTTTGTAATTCGAGGTGGCATTGGGATAGAAACTGCCCCTTCCCCTTCTCCCTTAGTTCGTGGACTTCGCTGGCCCGTGGCTTACACTAGGTTGATACTCCAACTCATTGAAACCATCTTTTGGCTCGAATCACTAAAGAGAGTAAATTTACCTTGCAAATCTCCTTCGATCGGCATGAAGAAATTTTAAATGGACAGCCTGAAATTTGCTTGATTCTGAGTGCTAAATCCTTGAAGACTTCGTATCACTGGGGAGGCTTCACTACTTCACGGAGAAGTTTCATTAATGTCCTCAATGAGGGCGCGTTTTCATCGGTATTTCAAAAATGTCCGCAGGGCGGCGATGAATGCTGATCGATCCATTTATTCTCAATATTTGAATTCCTCAATGTGACATTTTAAACGCCTTTTTTGTTAGTTGTTCAAAATTTGCATCCCACCCTAAATCTTTCATTGAATACGCCCCTAAGTATTTACATCGGTCGCTTTTTGGGATAACCGTCCCTGAATATAAATATTCTCTCCTATTTCATTTAGTTTCTGTTAAAAGTTATAAATTCACACTTTTTTACATTTATATCCATTCCATTTTTGGCACCCAAACTGTCATTTTATTTACGTCATTTTGAAGCACTTCTCGATCGCTCTTCCTTTCTATTTTCCTGTACATAATGCAGTCATCTGCGAAAAGCCTAATATGGGAGTTAATGCTATTTGGGAGGTCATTTATAGAAATTAAGAATAAAAACGGTCCAAGGACACTGCCTTGTGGGACACCCGACGTTACTTGTGCTTCTTCGGAGCACATTTCACCCACTTAAACCTCTTGCGTTCGACCCTTCAGGAAATTTTCAACCCAAAAATAAAGTCTACTGTCTGTTTGAGGTGATGATTTTCTCATTTTTTCTAAAAGCATATCGTGCTCTACTTTGCCAAATGCTTTTGACTGGTCGACAATTATTGCATCCACTTCTATCCCTTCATCCATGGAGTCCGCAAGTTCTTGGCAAAACCCAGTAGTTGCGTTTCACCGGAGTGCCCTTTTCTATACCCTTGTTGAAAATTGAACAACCAGTCTGTGCTCTCCCATAGTTCCCAAAGATAATCAGCAATTATCTTTTCTATTAATTTGCACACTGTTAATATCAAACTAACCGGTCTGTTGTTTTCGACCAATCCCTTATCTCCTCCTTTAAAGATGGGTGTCATGTTTTTTCCAATCCTTGGGTAGGACTTTGTTATTTATCTTAGCATTGAATGAATGTTTCACATATTTGAAATTTCACTGCCTCCCATTTTGAGTAGATCTATTGATACGCCATCTGGCCCAACTGATTTATTCTTCCTCATTTTACTAATTTTTTTATAGATCTCAGAATTCGAGGTTTTAATGCATTTTACATTTGCATTACAAGTCAAGCTAATCGTAAAATGGGTTTTGTTAAAAGAATATTAGGAAAGTGCGACGACAAAGTGAGAGAAATTATGTACTTCTCCCTCGTTAGACCACACTTGGAATACGCTGCCAGTGTTTGGGACCCTCATTAAATAGGCTTAAAAAAGAATTAGAACGCGTGCAAAGAAGAGCTGCCAGGTACGTGAAAGGTCGTTATGATAGCCTTGTTATTGTAATATACCTGTTAGATAAACTCGGATGGGAATCTCTGTCAGACAGTAGATTGAAAAATAGACCTAACCTTTTAAATAAATTCATGAGCAGTGCCTTCTGTGACAAAGTTAACAATATCTGACGAACGCCAACATACTACGGAAGATCAGATCATGTACATAAAATAAGAGAGATAGACTGTAGCACAAACATACTCAGAATGTCATTTTTTCCACGATCAAAAAGGGATTGTAACGGCAGAAATAGAACTCGTAAATAGATTGCATGACTTGTAGTGTAGCCTACTAACCTACTTCCTTTAATTGCCCTTCGCACTTTCCTCCTGGCCTTCCTCAGCAGAATGTTTATTCTTTCCAAGAAGTTTCGCTCTAAAATCCCCCATCGGCTAATATTTTATGACTAGTTAGGATTTTTGAATTCTCTCGCGTGGCGTTGATTCCTGAGGAGTTTATTTTAGAGCCACATACATTTATTTCCATGCCCTAGCCTCGACACCACTAGAGAATTCGCTCCTCTCGTGATGTCTCGCGGGGGTTAAGATCTCTGGGAATATACCCCAGATCATCACTTTAGACATCGCACGCCTCTCTCTGCCCTAATCCCTGACCACATCCCCTCCCCATGAACAAAAATAAGTAGAAACACTGAAATATCAATGATAATATAAACAGTAGACGTGAACCCTGAAGAAACCCACTGGAGACAGCCTAAAGGCTGGGGCTAGTGACTCATAAATAAACAGAAATTCCGGCGAGGCGAGGCGAGGCGGGGGTTAAGAAACCCTCCCCCCCTTACCCCCCCCCCCAATCCCTTCGTCTTCGTAACGGTTTCCCTCCGTTATTATATCCGCCGAAGGGTGTAGTGCCCCCCCTACTACCCCCCCTTGGTCCACCCCATCTCGGTGCGGTCGGGCGCCAGAAAGCCGCTCTGCACGCCTCTTCACTTACCGGAAGCAGGCATTCCCCCTCCAACACTCGTGCGCAGAGGACGCCCAGCACACACCCGCAAACATGAATATTGGCAAAGAGGAATCTTCAGTCGGCCCACGAATATTTCAAAAGAGGATCCCCGAGTCGGACTCTGAATGAATACGCTGTCACCACCCACAATGCATTTGCATGGGTTTGCGAAAGTCGCCACTCGCGTCGCTGACGGGCAAATTGATACGAGTTTCACGGGGAAATGAAGTACAATTAGGCGTATTAACTGAAATTTATATAATGGTGTGATCTATCAAATTTATAACTTTTCATAGGTTTTTTTTCTCTCTCTATGACGAACATTATGATGTAAAATATTGGAAAAAAGTGGATCGCATTGCACTCATCACCGCGTCGCGGACATTTTTGAAAACCGATCAAAATGCGACCGAAGTGGCCACAGGAATCAGCCTTCTTACTGGATGGAATTGGGCCCCTCTATGTAGCAGTCTCCTTGTTCCAGCTTCTACATTTGCTGTCTTCCGCAGCGCATTCAAATGGGCTTTAAACTCCAATTCTCCCTCGTGGCGCTGACGGTGGCGTGATACTCTTTTCACGGGGAAATTTACCATAGTAATTTTAATTGAGAATATTAACCAAAACTGGATTCAAGATGATATGATTATCTTGAATTAATATTATGATGAATTATTAACCATCAGGATTCAAGATGATACACACATGTCGCATTTTGATTGCGCGTGGTGGTAAAGACTTTAACTGTCGACGCACCCGTGGCCCTAAACCTACTACTGCGATCATCATTCCAAAGCCACAATGCGAGACACTACCTTTAGATTCCCGAACAATGACATGAAGAAAATGTGCATTGAATAAAATCAGGTAGCCGTACCAATGAGTGGTCCTGACTTGAGATGATTCTCTATTCGGTCTTCACATTGGATCAAGTGTCGCTCGCCTCCTCCCAAAGGGACACTGGCTTCACTCGCATCGCCTTTAATCACGTCCGCTCGAGGGCTCTCGCCACCCGTGCACCCCTTCCAAGGGGAGGGGGGGAAGAGGGTGGGGGGGTGGGGCAGTAGGGGTGGAGGTGTGTGCATCCGATCCATTGCAATGCGCGCCATAAAGGACCACTGTTGTAATCGTCATCTCTAGTCGACTATCCTAAGGGCCGTATTTCAGGTCGCAACGCAAGCCTTGATCCCGACTAAAACTCGTTTTGAGTCGCGCAGATCAAAGATATCCACCGTAATATACTCACGTTTTCAAAATGTTCAATATCTCCACAAACACTACTTCCGCAAGTGATATTATACTCTAATAATGCTAGTGTTTCAAGTGCGGAATACCATGAATGAAATAATATTGGTAGGCAAATGCATTATTTTATAATTTATTACAAATAAAGGTAACTCAAGTGTGTTGAAAGAGGTTAGTTTCTAAAATACGAACTCTTCAGAAGTCAAACTCAACTTTGTTTGTTTGAGATGCGAACCGCTGAGGCAGAGTGAGGACTTCACATTGAGTCAGGATGTGGATTGCGGCCCTTGGCTTGCTCCGACCCACATCTCCCTCAATTCTCCCGTCAGCCAACATCTCCACTTGCATCTCCCACCATCTAATCTTTTCACACCCACATATTCCTTCTCTTTCAAATCCCTCTTCACCTGCTCCGTATATTCCATGTTTTGCATTCCTTTTTCGTTCTGGCCATTTCCTTATCCCTCCACGATTGTCTTCATCAGGCCGTCATGTCTCAAGACGTGGCCAATTGGGTTTTTTCGTCTTCATATCCGGGTTTAAACTAGGCTTCTCTTTTCTCCAATTGTTCATGGAACTTTCTAGTCACCCACTCGATCGATCCGTTTCATCTTCATGATTGTTCTGCAGCTCCACATTTCGCTAGCCTCCATCCTCTATCTCTCCGCTGATGTCATTATCCTTGCCTCGCCTACGTAAAGAAGTAAATGTGAGTTTCGAAAGGTAGACGTTTCCTCACGTCTACTCCCGCTGCATGTAGATTTATATTTTGGTGGAATGCCATCTTCGTCTGTGCTATTCTACTGAATATTTCTTTCTTGCTCCTTCCGTAGTTAATTTTTCTGCTCCTCAAGTAACTGAGTTTAACCTGATTCTCAGTGCGTGCGTCGTTTTTAAGAATTTGTCATCATCCTCATATCGAGTCACATTGTCTAAGTAAACTGATGTTGGCCAGCATCCTTCGACTGAAGTCAACCAATAGTTTGATTCCGATCAATTAATTAATTAAATGCGGTATAAGCGATTACTCGTCTGCAGGAGCGTTTTCTTTCGCCGAGTATGTGCTTCGTGCTGTCGAATTCAAAGGTGCAAGTGCCAAAATCGGTTCACTGTATAATCCCTAGTGTGTATGATTACAATGTCACCGTTGCTCCCTTCATGTTGGGGCGATGTTGTCTTTCATTGGCTATATTCGCACGCACACGTTTCCCAAAAGTCTCTCAAAATATCAGTGGAGGAAGTGGGTGAGAGACGACCGAGGGAGCGGTGAGCGTATTCCCCAAATCCTCCCCTGAGAGGCGGCGGCACCCGGCGCGACAGTGCGGCCCGCATTCAAATGAGCCGCTCCAGCCTTCCCTCCTTCCTTGTGTGCATCGAGGGAGATTTGGAAAAGCGTGAAGCGTGAATTGAAACTCGCGGGGCAAGGATTTGGCGGAGGACGCGAGGATTTTCGAGGGGGGGGTTTCACCCCTCCCAATGGGGGTGGGGGGTTAAAACCCCTTTGAGGGGAGGGCTTATGGGGGCCCTCCTTTCACTTCTCACCCCCCCCCTTCGACAACCCAGTCCCTCCAACACATCGCACTACGAGGCCAAACATCAATGCATGAAGGACAACAGAAATTCGATTTTTCGCTTAAACTTGTGCAGGTCACATTGACACAAATACTCAACATATTGATCAAGAGAATACTCTACAAAATCAAGTAGGTTTCGTACAACTCTTGATTTGCATAATAAGTTTCACCTATCAAAGATAAATAATTACAATACATAATGACCTGATTTCGCTCATAAGCACAATAGATACACTTAAACACAATTTCGAATGCCACAATACGACTCAAAAACATATGGAATGAATGATTTTGATTATTTAGGTGCAAAATATAATTTTGATTCAAATTATTGAACTTATTACAAACATGCTTAAAATTATAACCAATAATTTGCTGTACCAACCGGAAACCAAACTAAAATACTATGTCCTTTGTCGTCAATGTAAGTTCAATTTAGGTGTTCGAGCGTTGTTGTTGGGGAGGTTGGCCGTGTGCAGGGGGCGTGGTGCGTGATTGATGCGTGCGCCCTCTCCTTCTCCTTCTTCTTCTTGTGTGTGCGTGCCTCCCACCCCTTTCCCTCCATCGAGATATAGGGGCGGTTGGGCGTGCGGGTGGGTGTTATTTCGGCCCAATCTTTTCACACGCCTCCCGCCCCTCTCTCCCACATTCAAATCGGGGAGGACGAGGAGGTGGGCATGCGCAGCGGATATTACCACGCCCCCTCCCTCCCCCTCTCCACCGCCCCCTCCCTCCGAATCGGAATTCCCCCCACCCCCACACGAGATACGTCCCTCCCCTCCGTCCTGCCGAGACGACCGCCGTCTGTGCACCCAATAAATCGCCACCCACTAACTCTCTTCGTGTCATCATTACATGCTTTTGCATGGAATCATACACTTACCGATTATCCTAACGGTTTAATTGCCCTCCTCCGGTTTTGAAGAAATGGTGGCATTTACAATGTAGTCGTTCACTAACATAACAAATGAGGAATCGTTTTAAGATTTCGGTTGATGGAAAAAAGTCTTTTATCCGCCGATTCTTTCATACTTTAGTTAGGAAGAAAGCGCAAAATTTGCCGTACATTATTCATGAGTTGGTGATGTCACTTCAGTTTCAGCTCACCAATTCCTTAAGAGAGAACTTCACTCAACGAGTGTAAGCAACAACGAACTTAAGCAAGTCAAGAGCGGGGACGAGGCGTTTCTGAGACTCGGTTACCCGCTGGGAAAGAGTGGGTCACGTAATCAAATCATTTGCAAATGGGTTGACGTCGATTTTTCATTGCGATTAGCCTTAGAAGACGGATCTAAGTTTGGAATAATGAAAGGGATTCATTATTTTTCGCTCAAAATATTCTGCAACTATCCTGAGTAAATCTCTCTTCAATACGTATACGAACAGAGATAACTGGATACTATTAATATGTATTTTTCATTGCTTGACAAAGGCAATCGTTAGCCATTATGTCGATGAGATCTTTAACATACCCTTTGTATGATTCGGAAGCTTCGGATTACAACGGACTTGACAATTCGTTTGATACATAAGCGTCAAAATCGATGGATCATTAGGACAGACGTTTCGATCAAGAGGCTTCTGCTGGCTTCCCTTGAATGCACTATCGCACTCTGCAGAAGCTTCAACAGGCGAGAAAAGCTGAAGAAAGTGACGAGGGAAATGGAGCAAAGTGAGGGCAGCTGATGTTGAAATTAAAAGATCTGTCTATGAGAGGGGATGTGAAAGGGAAAATGTATGAACTGCACTTCATCTAGCCTCTCCTATCGTCCATTCAAAGAGGAATGTGGGCATCTTCCACTCTGTAATCGCTATGTCGTGAGAACAGATTCAACATGCCAGTGACATTGCATGGCGCACTTATCTCTCACATATATCTCATATGCATTTTATCTCCAAATATATACTATAAACAGCATTGGTTATACGTGTACAAAAATCTCTCGGGTACCCTGTAATTCCAGCGAACATTAATGGTACAAAAATATAACAAATAACTCACATTAAAGAAAAGCTAGCTGGAGAAAAAGGGATTGAATGTGGTAAAAATAGTTTAAATATATATTCTATAGTTTGATTTAAATTTTAAAATAAGTTTTCCAGAAATTAATAAACGAAAAAGGGTTAAAAGCGGAGAACGCTCTTTCTAAAGAGAGATGATGAGTATGAATTGGTACTACATATGGGGCACACAGGGTGAGGCAGGAGGGGGCAGCTGTCCCCCCTTCCCTAGAAGCAAAAGTAAATGTGGTCGAAAACGAAAATTTTGAACAAATTTTATTTAAATCCAATAAAGGTACTATCAGTATAAAACATGTAATTAAAATAAAAATATTTTATTTCTTTTGGCAAACAGTTTTTAAAACTAATAAAGCGCTGTTAAAATTTTCTAGAAATGTTAGTTTCCTTAACCTTTTCTAAGTATCAGCTTGAACGACCAAGGCTTGACCCCCTCTTCTTTTAATCCTGGGTACGCCCTTGAATTGATATCTACAATTTCGAAGCAACGCTGGATAATAGGCATTACTGATCAAATTCTGTGAAACATTGACGCATTACCTAAGCAAGCAAAGACCTAACTTAGACGTGAAATAACCCAAACATAAGTGCACAGCCATCGCTACATAATCATCAAAATAAGTTACACTGGAACCTATGACAGATGTATACATAAAATTTAAGACTTTTTCTTTCGAAAGAGGGTTTAATTCCATTTGTGCCAAGGGATACGGTATGCTGTGTGTCATTGATTCAACGGACTTTCCTGTCCGTCGTATTCAAGCAAACACTCAATTTGATAACAATTCCCCCACTCCATGTCACCCCAGGATATCATTAAAAGGCAGTTTACGTACTACAGAGACCGTCACCGCATTCGTTCAAATAGTTACAGCAGCAAAATGCGCGATTTAAGTACCAAACATTGGAAAAGTTTTTACCATTTTCTAAAACATTATGACAATTTTTACTGGGCGACACCATACTTGTGTCAACATTTGATGACCATTTACATAAGCCTCTAAAAAGGCCTCTTTACATAAGCCTCTTTTGTTTTATTCACGGTCCAACTTCACTGGCACTTAACATGCAAAACCAACCTCTCATATATATTCCATTCAGGGACACAAACCAGAATGTATTCCGATGGAAATGTAGAAAAATGCTAGACTGTTTTATCAAATTACACAAATACATTACCTGTAATTTTAATAAATAGTTATTACTACTTTCCCCGTGTAATACTGTATTCGTGACCAAGGCAGAGGTGGTTTATTTCATCCTCAAGGAAAAATTATTGCTTTGAAATCAATGAGAACCATCTACGAGTAAACAGCTGAATGAGACGTAACGATTTCTACCAAAGAAGAGCTGTTTCAATAGCTTTTTGAAGTAGAAATTTTAGTAAATATAAATCAGTCTGCTTCCTTTTTCTATCACAAAGAGTTTTCAACGCAATAAGCAATAAAAATCTAGGAGTTGTGCGTTTGAACGTTTTCACCAGAAGATTGGGTGTTACCAGATAAAAAATTAATATTCAATCAGCTTATTATTCACAATTTAGTTTTCAGTTAACTGTAGAAAAACACGATATCTCCAAAGTAGAAATATAATTTTATAAAAACTAACTTAGAAGTTATTAGTCACAGCTCTAATAAAATGGACATTTCTATACACCATCACCCATTATTCAAATGATTACAATTTTGCAATTAAAATTGAAAAAATTAACATTCCTTCGTCTTGAAAATCCGCGAATGATAAATGCAGGTTTCCCAAAAACATATTAGTTTTTGCACGGAACTTATCAAAATATTTTATCCCAATTAGGCAAATTATATTCATAAATACAGCCTTTAAAAACTTAAGGTTTAGGTACTTCCCACTTTCCATCAACATTGGCCCCTGATATGCATTGCAAACCACTCTCACATTCATTTATGTCCTTAATTTATTTATATCAACGTACAACTCATGCTAGCGTTAATTTATCTAATTATGTGATCACCTTACAAAGTGATAGAGGTGATTATAATTGGTCGAATAATAAATTAATGCTGCCTCGGATTCCTGACTTCATGATCCATCGCCAAGCGAAGGACATAATTGGTGACTACATCAGCTGATAATGGATAACAATTCAGCAATCGTAAACATCCACCGCGAAAGGACTAAATCAACTCGCGGTTTGAAGTTATGGATAAGGGCCGACCTTAACCTCCACACTAAGCCGATGGGATTCGGTCAACGAGGCCTAACCAAAGAGGAAGAAAGGGAAGAAGGGTTTGATGCCAATGGGAACGGATGGCAAGTCATCCGGGTGCAAAAGGAAATGAGGAGTAATGAAGACTGTCAGGGAAGAAATATCTTGGCTTCGCCTTTCACTGGATACGTTCAAAACTAAAGCGACGCCAAAGCCTTGAGCGGAACATCTCAAGATTGTGGGTGGGATGGGCTAGACACAGCGCTGCCCTCTCTATAAAAAAGAAGGAGGGGGTGGAAACTGAGCGACAGACCCTCACCCCCCCAATACCACATACCATTCATCCCTCAATGGAATCCCCTCCCACCTTCTACCACTTCCCCGTTTACCCATTCCAACCTTCCATTCTCGTTCGAATATAAAATCCGTCCATGGGATGAAAAGGACGAAATTTTCGGGGGGGGGGAGGGGGAGGAGGAGGGTGATCGCATCTTCTCTTGGGAGGACCCCTTTTTCGTCGAATCCGAGAAAAAAAGCGATGGGGAGTGAGAGGGAGATGAAAGGGTCGAATCCTCAACATCCATGATGAGAGATCTGAAGGAGGGCGAAAATAATAATAATAAAAATATCTCGGGCGGTAAACAAGATCGGAGAGTGTGCGATACGAACGAAAGAAGCGCCACAACTGAGGTCACGCCAGAAATTTGAACCGATGGACGGAAATATGAAACATAAGAATGAACGCTTCGTTCCCCGCGATCTTTTACGCCCAATTCTAAACCCTTACTTTCCAAACCCTTTATAACCCAATGTTGCTTCTAATCAACATCAAAAATGCTTTAAATTTCAGCTCTATTTTGGAGATATTTACACTAAATATTATTTTGTAGTGTGAATTTTAATGACGACATATTTAGCTGCCAGGATAATTACCATTGAGTGTAAAATTTTCAAGTTTTCAAAATAAAAAATCTTGAAATTTGATTTCTCCCAGAAACAACCCTGGGTTAGAAAGGGTTAACTTGATATCGTCACATCACCTTACAGCTTTTTAAACTTGAAGATCAGGCTAAAAAAAGCTGAAAATAATACGATAAGGTCTCTAGTAATAGCTTTTGAGAAAGATAAATCATGCAGCAGACAGCTTTACCGTAAGTCTCCACCGCAATTCGTCCTTTAGAAAAAATTATAAATAAAGAACATGATGTATTGGTTATTAATTACAGACATTACTAATTATGGATACAGGTGGATATGTCAATAGCAGCGTTAACCTCCCTATCACTTCAAACAATGGAGGTAGAAATAAAAATGATGCCCAGCTTACGGTTCCGGAGTCTAGAAATCACGTATATTCATCCTTATTTCAACTTTTGACTTATGAGAGGTAGAAATATGAGGGAAGGTGAAAACGAAGCCTTTTCTAATTTAAACGCCTACGTAAACTCTTCTCAATAGTAGAGTCGTTTCTTACTTAAACGCCTACGGAACATGCTCGAAAAGAATAGTCAATTTCTTAACGCTTGACATCTGTCTCCAATCCTTCGCATTAGAAAGGGCACCGGATTAAACCGGGTTCGTTCCGAAAAATCTCTCTCCAATATTCATAAGCGATGATTACGACGAAAGTAAAATGAGGGCTTAAGAGGGGAGCTGTTAAGTAGCATTATCGCGATGAAACATGAAGCGAGGGGAGAAGGAGTGAAGGTGATTGTCCAATGTTGATTGAAAAGAGGCTTCACTCCGAGGAAAAGGTAGACAAAAAGGCGGGCAGAAGGAAAAGGGATCCGGTTGTTGAAAGGGTTCTTGAGAAATTCCAGAGGAAAGCCGGAAAATATAGTTATTTGAGTTTTCGAAGGTTAGTGGGATGCGAGCCACACCTCACAAACAGTCGGCAGTGATGGTGAGTTCTGGCGGTGGCAGAATAGGGTGGTTTCCTATTATTTTTATTGCCTAAATCGAAAGTTTATTACTACAGGAGTACGCATTTCACGCTTATAGAATTTTAAATTACGATATCTATTTTTCACGATAAAATGAAAAGTGAACATTTTCAAGCGCGCGACAACGCAGCGGCTAAGTATGAATTCTGGGAAAACCCCGTGTGACGTCGTTCTGGTTCCCGCTGCCGCAAGTGAGGTGACCTTGGGGCGAGGGTATTTGCACTGCTGCGATGCAGGCTGCTAGCAGGTAGTGCTTGGCTTAAATAAGGATTATTAATACCTTATCAAACGAAGGAAACTTTCCGACCATAGGCAGTTATAATTATGGCGGTGATTATTAAGAGATGTTTCCCTGAAGTCTGTGCCTCATGCATGTATTGGTAATCTCAGACGATGTAAAACTCATATCCTCTCGTATAGAAACTATGTCCCTGTGACGTCACGTGGAGTGGCATCACATGGGCGCCAATCTGGCCTATTTCAAATGAGGATAAAATTGACCATTGCCATTCGTCTAAACTGCGATTTCTAAAACCAAATAATTTGTATATTATGAATACACTAATGGTGGGTAACGAATCAATCGCAATCAATGCCTTTCGTTTTCTTTGATGAAGGAACCTACCGTACTGTTGAGCTGGATAATATTCCATATGGGCATGGTATTCCTGTTTTAGATCAAAATATGTTAATGTGCATTTATTCCACAAAAAAACGATAATTTTCTACTCTCACCCAATTCCGCCCACCGTTGTCATAAGGCGCTACATGCTACCAATCTGAGCAGATCTTGAAGAGAACCCGCACCCCTTCGTTCGAATTATCACAATTGTGTTGTTAAAGCTTGTAAGAGAATAACTTAATCCACTTATTATTTTACTTTTAAGGCCCATCAAAATAAGCCCACTAAGGGAAAAAGTGGGATATGTGCAAAATGGAAATTCAATATGTACCCCTATTGTGCCTGTAAATTACATGCAAGTATTGTAAAAGTAAACAGGTTATGGCATGGTATAGATTATTTTAGCTTTCCTTCATCCAAAAATATGCTTGCTTTGGAGATTCATCCTTTCTATCAAGGTCACTCATAGAAAATGAGCTATTGAGAAATTGAACAGCATTAGACCTCGTTACCTCTCAGTATAGCTAGATGGCTACAAGCCAGTCTGGAGAGAAAAGTTTAACTATCGCCAAAATATTTCATAGAATTACTGGAGACAACCACAGGATCAACATGCCTAAATATCTTCGCAATCGAAAGCAGAAAGTATTCTGTGTAGTAATAGTAATACAACATAATACCTTTTATATTAACCATCTAATGATGTGCAACTGATCGCGTATGTGAAGGGTCCATTGGACCCAGCTTGCCCGGTTACGTTAGGAAAAGTTTAAATTTACCATAAACAAAAAAGAAATATTTATTTTTATTTAAAAATATTTTTTTCTTATTCCATTTGTCCGTATGAACAAAGTCACAGAAGTTCACAGCACTGGGATATTTTGTTCTCATGTTATAACCTGAAATAAAGGCTGTAGGGCCCGTTGGACCCTCCTTGCCCGGATAAGGGTTAATAAAGTTTCAAATTTTAACACTTACTAGTGAGAGGAAAATAAAGGGTAGGGTATAAATAAGGGTATACATAAGGTTATAAAAGTGTATTGGCCTATTTACACGATACATTAACACGTACAAGTTAATGTTTGGTTGCGTGAATGATTTTTATGGACTGGAACGGAACATGCATGAATCAAATTAGAAAAGGTTCTATTTTCCGTTCATACATTCACGCAAGTTGAGTGGAATTTAAATGTTACACGGGACATTTTCGTGTTCGTTTTCGCGTTCATACATTTAGACATTAACTTGTACGGGTTAATGTACCGTTTAAAAAGGCCTTAAGAAATGGAGTTGGCCCCAAATGCTCTCACATGAAATTTGAATTTCTAAACTCTTTTATGTCATTCTAACGCAACAATCATGAAGATCATACCTCTGTCACCGTATTATCATTCGCTCTTAGCCGAGATTCGTTACAGATTCGAGAATGCTTAGTACGATTGAGGGGAAAAAATAATTTCCACGCTCTTTCCAATTTATTATTTTTAAGACTGCAATCAAGCACGATTGATTAAAAAGGCGTACTCCCCACAATCACATCACAAGCACCTATCTTGATACCCTTCTTACTACGTCATACTACCCTACGAAATTGACCTTATCGAAAACTCGCCATGGAGGATCCATTAAAAAGCTGCAGATATTATTTTGTTGCCAAACACTTACATGTGAGTCGGTAAGTCAATTACGTATATTTTGGGAGCCTAAGGTTATATTTTCACGCAATCAACTTCACAATAATACAAATAATACTTAACAACGAGACTAAAATATTACACGACTAGAGAAGAAGCCTAATTTTCGACGAAAGCGATGGCAGTACCTCCAATTTGTAGGAAAACGTTTTTGACCCATTGTGCTAATCAAAAAGCAGTACTAATTAATATTTTAACATTTCAACCTGAATAAAAAAAGTAAAATTTGATAGTTTATTTAAAGTGAGGCCTCGACGAGTAAATTTCTCCAATTTCGAGTGCAATGAAAACACAAATATCGGCAAATGCATTTAGGATTGCGCGCTGTGCCAAATGCATACTCCCGTCGATGGAAGCGGAATAGATTTCCAGGGTAGAGCTCTTGGCTTTCAATGAATTCCAGGAGCAATTCCATGCCTATTTCTGACTTTCATGGGGTAAACTCAAGAGTCAGAAATAACGAAATTTAATCTGAAACGTAATTTCTATCTCCGTTCCCTCAAAGAAAAGTATTTCTCTGGCAGGCGTCTGGCGGCTTATATTATTGCTTTTTTCGTAACAGGAAAACAATTTTGGCTTAGCAACCCGCTCTTAATTTTCGTAACGATAGTTACAAACCTGGACCCTTACTCCCTTGTTGTCTAGGTATGGCGGCAAAAGAGGGCATTCAATGAACACTTTATGTCTTCGGGCATTACTTAGGCTATAATACCAAGAAATAAACATTAGCAACACAGTAATTGCGCCTATAGCGTGAAGGTGTATCCTGCATGGAACGCCTCACACGCATAGAGCTTTGGGCTATAATATTTGCTTGAACTTGTGATTGGCGCGAGCTCACACCAAAGATTTTCACACCAATTTGCGCGTCGAAAAAGAGCCTAATTACGGATTTCTATGAAATTAGATAAATACAGGTAAGTCTAATCATGCGACTTTTAATATTCTATGTTACTGCGTAGGTTTCCGCGGTGTCGAGATTCCAAAATCTCCATTGTTCCGGTACTATCGCGTCTGGTTTTCCATTGTAGTCTTCGACCTGAAGACGCTAGCAGCAGCGCTGGATAAACTGTTGTCATTAACAAACGACCAGACGCGGTAGCACTGGAAGAATGGAGATTTTAATATGCTAATATAAGCACAACGCCCAAGAACAGACACGAATGCTTTCAACTGAAAGCCCACACTTCTTGAATGCCTATTACAAATTGTATAGTCCCATATTTATCCTATCCCTGGAATTTACGCCCATACGCCCATACGGGATAAAACACACTACGGCTTATATTCCAATTACTGCACAATACCTGATTTCGGCTGGAAAACCGTTTCCCAACCTATCTCGTGCACAAGCTTGAGAACCCTAATTTTGCGATTAAAACCTTCAAAAATGAAGCTAGATCCATTTACTCCGCTCCATACATTCCTTTCGACATCCTATCTAGATTTTTTCCTCTTACGTAGCTTGTGCCGCAGCGACAAAGCCTGAAAGTAAATTCCATTGTAGTCGGTCCTCGATGGCAACCATTTCAGTAGACGGTCTACGGATCTCGCCAAAATAAAAACAACCATGGGCAAGAGAGAGAAAAAAAGCGAGTGGTAGTAAGGGATCAAATGGAGGTGTGGACGCGTCGAACGACTCCGAGGCGGACAAAGAGATGGTCCAATGGAGCAGGCTTACCAAGGATTTTTCTCTGCAAAGTGCAAGTGTATAGAGGTTTTGAAGTTCCTCCCTTACTTACAGCTGGTAAGGAACAAAGATGAAAGTGAACAGCGAACATCGATGCGAGATAGAGCGAGGTATCGCATGCCCAGAGAGCGGAGTGGGCACCTGAAAGAAAAAAAGTGTCGTCCCTGTCGGAGAGGGAATTTCACTTTTGGCTTCGGCCACCAGCGGGAGCGAAAATTCAAACCGCAAGCACGGGAGGTAGAGAGGACATTTTCTCCAGAAGCCAGCGAAAAGCAGTCGTTGGAAATATCTCCCCGAGTCATACATTTTTACTGCGTCGCGAAACAGAGTCGGCTGCTCGGTGAATGGAGTTAAGTTCAACGAGCGGGAGTCGACAAAGGGAGACGAAAACTCCGTCAGCCGCGAGAAAGAGAAGCCACATAAAGATGGGAATAAAATAAGGGGTTAATCCCACTCTTTCCATTCAAATCGGTTGAAGAGTGGAGAGAACTCGTGGACCAGGTGACTGTGGCGGAAATTTTCAGCAAAGGCAAAGAACGAGCGTTTTTTTTCCCTCACCACCCCTTAGTGGGGGGGAACGAATTGAAAATACCCACGAACGCAAATAGATGTGAAGAGAGACACTCTCATTCTTGGAGCGATTCTCAAAAGAGTCTCCTGGCCATTGCGGGAACGAAGTCAAATTGATTATGCCAACTTTTTCAGATGGTTTGGAAAAGTAAGAATTCTATGTTTACGTTCCCACGCAATCGGAAAGCAAAACGGCTGGCAGCGCAAGAGTGGTTCGTTATCATGAAGAATCTTGGATGGCAATTTTATAAACCTATAGGAGAAGCCGGTTGCGGTACCATTTTCAGATATGCTTGCGCGCCGAACATGCTGTCTTCAGTGACCAAATTTCAGTAATAAATTATATTATATATTACCATTCAACAATAGTTCAGTGACCAAATTTCAGTAATAAATTATTACCCCAAATCTAAGCTAAACCCTCTCTCCTAATACGCATTACAATTTTTTGAAGTATTGAGGGAAAGAAAAGATCTATTCCTTCCGTGCGGATTTTGCTAATCTTAGCGACCATAGTTTTCACATTCTACGTCATCTTCAGATCCCAAAACACATGCCGATATAGATTTGATTCACGTAATTTTTCCTTTCACATCATTGATAAATTTTGATTTATCCATGAAATCTTACAATTTGCGTTACAATATGCCATTCAACTCACTGAAGGCGATGACTAGTTAGCCATCAAACGCCAGTTATGCCAAACCATCTCAATTGGTTGTGTAAAACTTCACCCAGACCGTAAGTCAGGAAAGCGTTAAGTCTTACGTGTGTTACGATTTTTAATACCTATTAATAGCCCGCATAAAAGCATGTGATTCTAGAATTTTTATAAAAATGTGAATTACTGTCTCTTTCCTACTATCTAACGACTTTTCGACTATCTCGATTAATTATCAGGGTAGTGCAATTCCCACCCAAGCGGAATACGAACCTGCGACCGAGTCACTTGTTATATGATATCAAGATAAGACTACCATGCTGCTATCGGGTCCAGCATTGTTTCGACCATGAATATTACAAAAGAGGAATCATAAGCCGGCCTATAGATGTCCTTTCACCGACCGCACATTCAAATGGCTTTTGCGAAAGTCGCCACTCGCGTCCCTGCCGGGCAAAGCGATTCGAATTTCATGCGGAAATGAGTTACACTTAGTGGTGTAAACAGAAATTGACAGCCGTGATGATGTTATATATCAAATTTATCACTCTAAATGCTATTCAGCGCAATTGCAGATACTTTACTGCAAAATATATGAAACTGGGTGGAATGAAAAACACTCATCGCCGAGCTGCGTGAAATACATTCCTCATTCATAATATATTGCGTTCTTTAATGTGTAAACATAGATTATTCGTGAGCGGCGATACCATAGGGTGAAATTACACATGATTTCATATACCAAAATTTGATTTTGAAACATATATATCCCATAGCTTTTGTCATCCCCTTAACCTCTTTTATGGTGTTCTAAATCCTAAAACCCTGAAATTCCACAGTAAAAGACAAAACTCCTCTCACACACCAACTCAAAGAACCTACCTACTGAAAATATCTACCGCAAAAAAATTGAAGAAACTGGCAATGTGTTTGAGCAAGAAAATATGCTGCTTCGGTGAAATCGAAGAATCATGAAATTTTTTACGGAGTACACAAAATTCAGCACAACAGATTTGAAAATTGAAAAATATTACGTTTTTAATGGTTTGCATTCACAGATTCGTAAAATAAATGGTACTTTCGTAAAATAAAATAAGCGGTACTTTCAAAATAATCATGAAACTGAAATTTCACCTGTAACTCATTATTTTTGGGGCTTTATAGTTTTGATGAACGAGGTTTCATGGCTTTTGATTCATCCATTGGGTTGACCAAACGATTTTATGCCCCCATAACATATTATGGAAATGTATCATTAGATATGATACTATGAATTCTATTACGCCAAAATTATAAAATGAGAGTCTCAAAATTCATGAGTAACTGGTGAATTTTTTATTTATTTATAACACACAGATTAAAGCATTCGTAAATCATACCTAATATACTACGTTCCTAAATCGCTATACATCAATTATTCGTGAGTGCTAATAACCTAGAGTGGAATTATACATGAGCTCAGAAAACAATGAAGCTGAAGAAATTTAAACATTGACATCCCTAATTGTTTGTCACCGGCTTCATCTCTTTTATGGTGTTTTCAAGTCTAAAATCTACAACTTACCCAGAAAGCGACCAACATTTACTCACTAGTAAACCCACCAGAAAACCTCGTATCAAATCAGAAGCTGGCGATGAGTTTGGTCAAGGAAACGGGTCAAATGAAAATGGGTGCTTCGGTGAAAACGACAAATCGTTCGATTCTTCGGGCTACAATCAATCGAGCGCAATGGGTTTGAAAACTGTAAAAACACGCATTTCACTCACGTAACTCGCCTTTTCTTTAAACGTTCACATAGCGATCTTTTCAAAAGCTCCTTCCTCTTTGATATTTCTAATTCTCTTCCTGATGTATCGTATCGTAAAAATGTCTCATTGTCAGTATCAGCGAAAGGTCCTTGAACACCAGCCTAATGGGTCGGCATACGGGGCAGTACACCGCCTGCATGGATGCTAACGCAGGCTTAGAGCACAAAAGCACTAAAACAAATGATTAACCAGTAAAAGTTGCTCCTTGAAACTAAAAGTAAAAGAAGAGCACTAAATATTTCTTTAATGAAAACAATATAAATTTGTGAAGAAAAGAGCCTCCATAAAATAAACCCTCCGAAACAGCTCTCCAATTCGATGAAATGTTCTTTCCTGCTTTAGAGATTAGGGGATCGGAATGGTCTTTCTAAGGTAGTTATGGAACTATTTCCGCGAAATATTAAGTTCTTTATGATAACGTTAAACATGGTTGAATGGTAAGGGTCTTTTCATTTTGTATCACTATCTTTGGATCACTATGTTTGGATTAACGTTTATATTGTATTACTTGTATATGTGTATTTATATATAATTGTATCCAGTGGCGCCGACTCCATGGCGCTTGAGGGGGCCCGATCCCCCTCAAAAATTCGTTATGGGTGAGAGGAAAAAATGTGTCAGGCTTGCCGATTTCCTCCGGACTGTCCATATATTATTATTATTATAGTATTCTACCGATTCGATATTCGAATTATTAGGGCTCTAATTTTTATCATATGACTCTTCCATAATGCTTGCAAAACTTAAAACTCACTACTTATAAAATTTCCGTGGGCATGATCTCCGGTTTGCCCCCCCCCCAATATTCTTTTTAAGTCGGCATCCCTGATTGTATCTACGTTACCACCCGACCGAATCGTCGACTTGAAACTGTACTTTCAAAATAATAATAATAATAAATTGAAAATGAAAATATTGTAAAGAGCACTACGAAATCAATTATTAAAAAATTCTATTCATTTCTCAATGTTCAATTTTTAAGCTTCCGTTAACATAAAGAACACACTATTCACGCGATACTCACAGTACGGCAAATGCGTGTCAAAACTTATTGTATTGTCAACTGGCTGGTTTTTGTGAATATAGTTAAAGGGGACAGCTTCTGTGATTGCCAGCGGCGCTACAAGTGCTGAGAAAGAGGTTTCGGGTGCGCCGACAACTTAGTTCATGAGCCTCGCTCACAGCCTAAACACTGACCTAAACACTGACCATGGACCAATGGTCAGTGACCATTATATCCTTGATGTAATTAAGATCATATGAAAAAATAGAGCAATCAGGCATTCAAAATATTATTTCTTACATTTTATTTACTAAGCCATTGAGCTTTAAAAGCAGTATGACATGGCGAATAATACCCGATATTACCCGACAGGAAGGTTTTATTCAATAGCAAAAAGTGATTTAAGTAATGGATATTAAACCAAAAAGCCTAGGGAGGGGTAATAGCGATAAACGTTAAGGTTTTGTTGATGTATTTTTATAACTGTACGCACGATCCTTAACGTAGAACATATCATTTAACTTGAAGCACCATGGAAACATAATTTATTTAGGATTAGTCTTCATTGGGGAGTGTGGTAGCCGAGTGGATTGAGCATTTGGGTGCTATCGAGGGGTCCCGGGTTCAAACCTCAAGTGAAACCTTCGGACACCCCCAAACAACTGATGCCCTGATAGTACGAAATTCTCTCTCATTCAGCCCAGTAGAGGGTGAGTTCTACCCTCATATAACCAAACCATTCACCAACAATCAACGAATCGATCTAAAAAATTTCAATCGTCACACCATGGCCGGAGTTTAGGGGGGTCAAGGAGGTGCCTGAACCCCGAAACTTAATTTGTCCACGGTAATTTGTCCGGAAAAAGGATATTAAACCTAAATATTCAAGTACCATGAAAACAAAAACATCAAAAGCTTAAATAAATTTTAGTTTAAGAGAGTACTTAAACTGCTGTTCTGAGGAGGGTCCTGGAGTTTCTCCCGTTTCACTGGAGGGCATTCCGTAGCCCATGAACCCCCGGCAGGATTGCTGGCCCCCCTTACATAAAACTCTACAAACTCCGCCCATGATGTGAATTTCGCACGACTTCGGTCTAGTCAGGGGTGAGCTCTACCCTCACATAACCACACCAACATTCGGGTTCAATAACTGAGTGAGTGAGTTTGAAAACTCCATTGAATTTGAATGTGTAATAAAGCTGCCACAAAAATGCGTCAAGCGTTCACCATTCCCCATACAAGGCAAAGAATCGATCTAAGAATTACAACTCTGCGCAACACTCCGCTGAAATATCACTTTTTTGTAATAAACTCAAGTTTCTAGCCGAATTTGCTGTCTACTCAGAGTATCTCATTTATTTATTTGTTGGATACCAAAAATAAAGATAGAGTCAGGAGGTATATTCTGCATAAGGGCTAAGGGAGGTTTCGAGGACTTGGCGCTTGTTCGAGGGCGATGGGGTGTAATCCAAAATGGGTTGTCAACAATTCAATATGGTGGAGTTAAAAGAATTTGAAAAACGAGTCCGCAATGATTACAAAGTGGTCAAAAATGGGGTTTACTTTAAGTCTTTTCCGATGTTTTTATTGCCAATGAAGAATGGGGCACGTAGGAATTTTCACTCACCGTGTTTACACCTGGCAGCACGTGTCTAAGGTTTTGACCCGTGGTTGAATAGTGCCGCGGTCTTCCACACGCGGCCAACGAGAACACAACCGTTCAGGAGGGCAACAACAACACAGTGGAAGCAGCCGGGAAAAACACACTCTCCCTCCTCGGGATCACCACTCACACGTTCGAAGCGAACACCAGCGCAATTGATCGCCGACTGTGGCTGCAGCTGCAGGAGGGAGACGGGACGGCGGGATGATATAGTGGAGGAGGAAGGGGTGGAGTGGAGGGGTAGGGGCGAGGACGCAGCCCTCCAGGAAGGGGAAACGAGCGGAAGACTTGCTGCCATGTTGTCATGGGAAAGAGCCCCTGAGAAATTAAACCCATTCATTGTGTTAATCAGTAAGTTGTCGCAGTGGTACCTGACAAAAAAGTTACAAATCCGTGTAACATATTTCATGAAACATTGTGTTTTAAAACAAAAATTCGTGTGATAGAAATGAGATCTACATTTGAAAATCATGCGAGAATTAAATGTGTGGGTATGTTTTCACGTACCGAAATTTTTAGAATTCAAGCACTCCCCGCTCAATATATTCCAATCTCCCTGGGCTAGAAATGCCTCAAACCCAAGGTGAAGCATTTAAACCTCAAACATAAAATCCTCATCGCTGAGGTGGACCAGGGAATGCATTAGGCCCCCCATACAATGAATGTGTAAAATTCACACCCCCCTGGCTTATTCATCAGGGCTGAGCTCTACAATCACCTATCGTAACTAACCTTGTGGTTGTACTATTGAATGAGTGTATGACTAGGATAGGGTGACAATGGGATGAGATGGGAGCGAGGCCACGGAATATGTTCACCGTGGTATGAGAACGGCACCACGCCAAGGAAAGGGCTATGACCAGAGAGAGATGTTCGCAGAAGAAATGTTCAGACCGATCGATGCTCAGACCGTTCAGGAATGGATTTGAGAGATTATATACGATAAAACTACCGATTGTATATTTTTCCTTTCACCAAAAATTCTATATTATTTTGTGCACAACAACACTAGTAATTTCAAAAAATATTAATAGACCTATGCCTAGACCCTTACGTAGACATACACACAAAGTAACGCTGACCATAAATAATTCATCAGCTAGCCGCCTGCTTCGATCGTGAACAATATCCTCGGCCATCAGGATCGCCGACCCTAATCACTCCAAGGCGCTCGTTCACGAGGCAAAAAACTATCATTACATCAACCAACCTCTTCTCGTTTCCCTTCACATCTCCCGACTGGATGAAGACAATCACTATCTCCACTCCGCCAAAGCATGGACGAAATGACGACCGCTTACTATGCTTTCCCTTTCAATCTCCAGACACAAAGAGCACATTTGAAAGAAAATAAATTCCCCAAGGCCGTACTCTTTGCTGGAAAAAGGTGGGGGGCGGGAAGTTGCAGGGCTGACAGTGGGGTAATGCACGAAAATTAAGCTAAAACGGAGAAACTGAGTGTATTTGAGACAATCGCGGAAATTTGTTCCTCAAAACAAATCTGAGAGGTGAGTGAGTGAGCTGCGAGATTGTTTTGTTTCATAGTGTTTTAGCTTAATTTTCGCGTATTGCCCCACTGTCAGCCCTGCAACTTCCCACCCCCCACCGAACGAAAATTAAGAGTACGGCCTTGGGGAATTTATTTTCCGTCGGCTATTCAACGGCCGTAGATCGTTCAATCACCAATACAAAGAGCAAGTAATTATTTTAAAATCGGTACGAATGCAAACGAGCCCGCGTAATGAACACAAGATCTCAATTTCTGCATCAAATGGTTAAATAGCTCGAAATCAACTGGAAAGATGTTGGATGAATGAAATATCTCCAGGATGTTTGGCAGGGGGAGGCCAATCACCAAAATGCTTTAATTTTCACGGAAGATAGAGAGAGGGATTATCCCATTTTAATGCTGGCAAAATCGTGTTCCAATTTGTTTCCATCGAATCCTTGTTCACTCAGTTTCATCTGAAAGCCTCGTTTCAACTGCAAGAGAACAATAATTCCCTCTCTAATAATCTCTTCGAAGACTTTACCATTGACTTTGGAATCCAATGCCCATTTAGATTCTTCATTTCAATTACAAGTGACTTGACATTGATATGTTAAGTTTAAACAGAGGATAAGCCTACATTCTGCTCAATCGCCAAAAAGAGTTACAGTTCTTGATCAGATAACATTCCCATACTCCTGACCACCTGAGTTGACCAAACTTTTCATTATACACCTGGAACATTCTTTCGGTTTCTACAAAACCAATGATCAATTATATGATTAAATATGTTATTATATGGGCATTACTAATTCCTATTGTTGCAACTCTTTTCGTAAGGTCTGAGAATGAACTTCAGCATTGCACCTTATTCTTTTTGAACGATTTTTACAGGTGACTTTCACTTCGTCAAACAACGTAGGTACGCATTGATATATTTTTCGTATCGATTCATTTGAATTTAGTGCCGTGATATTTTAGAGGCTACCATCTTCAGGTCCAGCAGATTGGACAGGGCCAAATTCATCGTGCACTTGGACATATTCAAACGATTAATTAACCACATCAATCCGATTAATTAATATCTACATCTACATAATAACCCGCAAGCCGCATAAAAGCCGTAAGGGAGGGGTAGGGTGTTGCTTATCCCCCCCCCCCTCCCGGAGGGGGTTTTAGGACACTAGCCGTTTACAAATAAAAGCATAAACACACCTTGGTAATACCTGCCCTTTCAACGGCATAAACAGCCAAAAACTACATAAAGAATCCAAAAACTAGTGATTTGGACGCATTGAATGGAACAATCTATATAGACGAACACAATTGAACCAAATATATCGCGAGCTTCAGAGGTATTCGGCGCGAACCCACACGGTTACCGTATTGCTATTATTCTGCAGACTCGTGATATTTGGCGATTCATTTTCATCCAAAGTTTACTTTAATATCTTCACATCACTCTCATTCATAGGAACGTTCATATGTTTAACCCTATATTCACTTTTAATTCTTTTTTCTGCCAGCGTCAGTTTTAAATCATCAACAACATGACAAATAACTGAGGTAGAGCAGGAAGTTGACATGGCTATGGGTCAAGATGTGGCGTCTTAATCAAGAAACTCTCGACCTGAGCAACATGTCACTTCATTATTATAATCCGTTCACATTTTCACTTGCTCTTGTCTCTTTTGAATTCCGTGAATAATGTTCATTTTGAGATGCACGCATTTAACTATTGAGATAAAAAATACACGCCGGGTAACAGCAATATTACAACAAATGTTTCAGGACAGTAGAATCACGACGTCGTTTTCCCGCGATAGTTGCTCACCTATTCGCTTAAATTAAATTTGACGATTTTAAAATGAGAATCACTAATCAAATTCAACAGGAACATAACGTTTCTCGCTATCTCATTAACATTCCTGTGGACGATATCATCACTAAAGAATTTCAGTATCATATGCACAACAATGTGAAAAAGAACCTTTTGCAAAAACTGCAATGATTACATGCCATTATAGTATTCGTAAATGAGAATTAAACAGACTAAAGAAAGGTAAACTTTAAACAAAATGCGCCCCAGATATTAACTGTTTGAACACCCTTCCCCTTACCTCTCCTTTCCGGGAGGATATACAACAATTACATAGACGCTTATTAAATCTACAGGAATGCTTAAATGATACTTGGGTACCGCGGACGGCATTCTTATATTAACAGAATATTTCTCGATTGTTGTCACAGAATCAAAAGTTAAAAATATGCGTGGTTTCGACACGTAGCGTGTGGGAAACCACGTTTTCTTCCAAGCAGCAACCTCAGGAAATTATAGGGATACATTTTTACTATGAAATAATAGAATAAACACAAAAATATTTCAATTTTATGGCATTACACAGGATCCCAGTATTTGATTAAAATCTAGTTTTCTCTTCTTGACTATATCATCTAGTCTTAAAGCTCAACGGAATGAAATGAAACTTTCCAGCTAATATATATCCCTTAGAACCTGCAACTGCAACTTCTGAGGTGTTATGGGTCATGATTTCTCATTAGCTAAGAAATTACGCTGATTTGGTGAAATTCTTTCCTCACCCACGCCTTAGTGACCCCAACATCCACGGGGTGTTTCCCGTCCGCCCACCCTCTCTCCGTATTGTGTTTGACCGTTTTCTTTCGCTGGCAATTTCCTCCCTTGTACCGCTTGTACCCCCGCTAACTTTCACTCCGTCTCTGCCAACCCAAAGGGACCCCCCACCTCCGCCTCTTTGCCGGCGTCGCTGCTTACTCCTCTCACTTTCCAAGGACATGCGGCGTCTTTCTACCCTAACCCCCCCTTTTTTCACTCTTCTCAACAACCCCTCCTCCCGTTTTGCTATGGTTCTTCCCCACGTGCCGTCACTTAACAGTTATGACAGGAACCTACCTTCCTTCCAACGTGGGTTCCCCACATCCCGTAGTCTTTATCTTTTCCCACCGTCTCTACTCTGTACGCCAGTTCCCACCCCCCCTCCTCAAAGATGTCAAATACTCTCCTACCCAACTCCTTTCTCAAGGGTATGAAAGGGATCTTCACATATTTTGAAGTGTCTTGTTCCAGATGATTGCTCATTGTCAGTGAGCCGAAATGCGTTGAAAATTCTTGAGGAAAAGTGCTTTAATCTTATATTTATTTAAATATGTCTACCTTCCACCAATTACAGGCTGAAACTGTTGAAATTAATCAGTGATTAAATAAATTCCAATTGCAGCCCAAATGTAGTTTAAATACAAACGCTAAATAAGGCTGACTTACATTCAGGGATATGCGAACTAACCTTTTCAAGAGAAATGTATTTCTCTTATATAAGTAAAGTATATTTATTAAAAGTATATAAGATTTTTATGATTAATGTCGCATAGGTTATGGTATTATTTACTGGTTATAATTTGTTCCCAGCTCTTCACGGGGATCCACTTGGGGCCGGGACCCCCAGCGGCGCGAAGTCTGTGGGGCCTTTATCGCCGCCACTGACTGCTCTGTTTTTCGACCCGAAGGCTGATAGGGAAAGTTAATAGTGGAGCTCATCCCTGACTAGCAACAGTGAGAATTTCACACATTCACGTCAGAGGCCGCCGAATATTTCCCGAAGCTACCCTACACCAAGAAAATCATAGTTGGACATGGCCAAAGCCGACGCCCGAGATTAGAACCACGAAATATTCGGTCAGCAGCCAATATCCAACCCTTAGCTAACATCCTGTCCTAACACCATTTAACAATGAGAAACACATTTTGGCTCGCCTCCATGCAACTACTCAATTAAGCCAGGAATCCACATCTTGTACCACGGCGCGAATTCATCCAGTTATTTGCTTTTTAAGATATGTTTAACACTGAAAGAGGGAATATATATGTAAGAATAGAGGAACCCCAAACGGTCAGTGCAAGAGGCGCGGGCGAAAATTGTTTCCGCAGTCCCTTACTCCCATTGTTCCACTTCGAGGTGGCGGAGTTTAATTCCGCTCACCAGTTCCGTCCATCGGGATTTGAAGCTTCGTTCTGCGCGAGGAGAGTGAGCCGTTCCTCGGGAGCGTAAATTACGAGTCTATTGCGCAGATGGGAGTCCTAACCGGGGAAGAGCGTGGCCGTGAGGAGAGGTAAAGAATCCATTGCACTTTCGGGGAACCAACTGGCGGGAGTGTCTCCTAACTAGTCAAAGGAGCGGTAATAAATGACACACAGATCCTCTATATTATTTCTACAGTATAGATACCTTCTTCCCAACTTATACGCAACCAAACTGCAAATGAGGTGCCAAAAAGCACAGAATTTATCAGAGAACATGCGACGGCATGACTTACTTCCTAAATGCTGCTATTCTTTCCTAAAATTGGTTTATAGAAATAAAAAATCGATTCCGGCAAGATTGTCCTCATCCCAAGAATACAGCCGTCGGATCCCACCATGCCTTTTAATTTGACTCGCAGACAATTTCCCATTAAGGTTTCCTATGCGATGACTATTAGCAAGGCTCAGGGTCAGACTTTGCAAAGAGCTGGCTTATTCCTGCCTGGCCCTGTATTCAATCATGGCCAAATTTATGTAGCATTCTCTAGGGTAAGATCTTTTCTAAATATTTTTGTAAATATAAAGGAAAACGCTAAAGAAGTATTAACAGAGGATAGTGTAATTACTTCAAATGTTTTGTTTTAAGAAGTCCACTGGCCTCAATCTGTACATGAACATTCCAATTAAATTTGTACCTAAGACTTTGCCTTTATTTCTACATTTTAAAATTAGAAACGCGCCTATCCCTCAGTGGTCCTGCATTGAAAAGAGCGGGGGAAGGCCGCTGTGAGCGGGCGCATCACGCTCGTATATACTTAAATAGTGCAGGAGCAATAACAAAACTAATATATGCAAAGTGGTACCATCGGCACACACGGTTTTATGATCCGAATCATGGCTACTTAATTTAGAACAAATGTATCGCAGATATTATTAATTAATATCAATAAATGAAGATTTTAAAAAATTCTGGAAACGTATTGGCTTCATGGGATGAACTATGAATTAGAATGGGGATTAAATTTACGGGAAATGCTATTGTTACTTTGGTTGCAAGCAAAAAATTGGCGATGTGACTTTGTGGAAATACATTTCATTACGAATAAGGCTCGAGCTTTGCACATGTCATTTGTAGTACAATGCATAAGTGTTTAATATTAGCGGCGTTGGTATATTTGAACCAATTAGTCATTTTCATAAACATTACTCTATCAATGTTAGTTCCTCTTGATTCTAAAAAATGATTTTAGTATGATTTTCTGCCAATAGTTTCTCTGACAAATAGATGTGTAAGTTGTATGTTTCTTTAACCCTCTCATAAATGTATTTTTATGTTTCGCTTGTAATTTCCATGCCTCCGTAACTTAACCAACGTTTACTATAATGAATGTCATTAAAAACCTCTGCAAGGATTATTTAATGTTTATTAAATTCCTTTTCATCTTCGTCTTCAAACTAATTAGAAAATATTACATTCAAATTCATGCGGGAGTTACCGGGTCGCCATCTGGATTGTTCTTCTGAAAATGCGTTTTAGACCTATATGATTGATTAAAAAAGCCAATCTTTAATCTCTAGGTTCAATTTTCATTACATTGCACCCATTTAAAATATCAAAAATGGTCATTCTTGCGAGCTTTAGGGAAACATTCAGTTAGGAAATGCCCATAATTCGAGCAAGAATAATAATTTTGAAAATTCCAATATTTTGTAGTGATTGCTTATCGTTTTCTCTATAGTTCACTAAATATCGTAGAGTATTAAGTTTAAAGTTGACTATGCATGCCTCTGCATTGGCCAAGTTCACGTAACAAGGAAAAAGGGTAAGATGCCAGATGAGAAGAAAGCATTCTATTTCCTTAGGAAAGGTTTAGAGGGAAGAGGGGACCATTATGTGTGGAAAGGGGAATAGCAAAAGAATGGTCAGAGAGGGAGAGAGAGACTTCCGTCGTTTCCTTTCATTGCCGACGCAGCGTCCGCGCGGTGCTGCCCGCTGGCGGCGGATGGGTTGTACGGGCAAGTGAAGGAAGGGGGCATGGTGTGATGCATTGGCCTGGTAGGACCAGCCCTGCCGCCGCCGCGGTCTTCAGGCGCAGTTCTGTCGCATGACAACGCCTTATGACGCCATCAATATCTCATGGGTCGCGGTAGATGGGATGAGGGCGAATTTCGGGTGGAGAAGATTCAAATGAACGCGGCTGCTGTTGCTCCACTAAATCGTTCTCCTATGCGAACATGAATGTGTTGTATTAATATATTCTAAGAAAAAATCATATTACTATACATAATGCCGCGACAGGGGTTTTACGTCCATACCCAGTTGATTTTTAATCCGAAAAATGTGCTTACAGTTAGTACTACCGCATGACGAGTCTGGCGGAAAATCTGGGCGGATTCCAGACCGCCAAAATCATGATTTAAGAGTATTTCTTCTGCGTAACATTATTTTGCAAGGCCGATCGAAATGTGCTTCACCTTACTCTGATCTGAATGCAAAAATGCTCCGTTAAAAGTCTAGCTTAGAAGCTTGACAGTTTCCATTCCGCCAAAATCATGACAAATATTAAAGTCGCACATTTTAGGAACAATTTATTCCATCCTCTCAGGGGCCTTTCTTATTACATAAAGAATGTGCTTAGTACCCAACAAGTAGTCTATCCTAAAATTATAATAGTTTAGAGAGGGTAAAAATCACGATTAATGATGTTATTATACATACAGTGTGCAATTCCGTGCAGTGAGTTTTTCAGAGTTTATTTTATTTATTTCTTGGATTTGACCCACTGATGTTTATCCGAGATACTTACATTCAAAGCTTTACAGCATGACAAGCATATACTAAAAGCAGAGACCATTTCCAGTCACTCAATGTCTCGATTAAGGTACACATTTTAGGCATAATGCCATGCCAAAGGGTTTTCAGATCACCTACCTTTATAACTAAAAAATATGGCGAGCTGGTACTTAATGACAAGTCTAATCTAAAATATGGACGATGCCACTCTATCAAAATTACGATTAATGAAAAAATGTCCATATATGTTTGAAACTTTGCATAAAACTAGCCTTCATAGAAAAAATAAAATTCATAACCATCAGATTTCATTTTGGTTGAAGTTTCATAGCTTGATTTAAATGTATTGCACTGCAGATAAGATAAAGCAATAAATATAGGCATTGCGCGAGGAAAACATGATTATCAGCTAAAATGAAATTGAGATCCAACGGAAGAGACGAAAAAATATTTAAAAATATGCATATCGGTATGAAATGAAAAATGAAAGCCCTCAGCGACATTAGCACGACATTATAATCGGTAAAATTAGAAGAATCATAAATTGACAAATCGGTCTGATATGATATTCCTATACAAATTTTTTGGAAAGATTAATGATTTATTTGATGAAACTATGAATCAGAGTTTAACCTATTTCTCACTAACGCTCACGTGGCTCTATCTAATTTATCGAAATTGTGCGAAAAATCCGGAAAGAAAAAAAGAATTTGCCTTGACCAGAATTCGAACCCAGATACCCCAATATCCATGCGAATGCCTGTGGAAGTTCCCTGTGCAAACTTGACGCCTTAGTAGCTTAACATGCTAAGGCAATCTACCGGAAATCGGCGGGATCCAGGTTCGAATTCTGGTCAAGGCGAATGATATTTTCTGTGGATTATTTGCACTATTTTTGAATTGCGGGTAAGCCCTTTAGGTTATCACCGTGGCTAGTTCTGGTATACTTAAATTATTCGAAGTTCTTTGAAAAATTATAATATCCCGAGTAAATGCGCCAATTATTTTCCCATTTGTTAAGTACGTATCCTCTTCCCAAATTTTGGTTCGAGTACGTCACATTTGATTCTTGTCGTGCACGTACCCATGTCGTGAACACCGGTTATTTACGTGCTCGGATTCTTAAAAAAAGCAAAGCCGGGTAATTTAAAGTGTAAAAATTAATGATCATATCTGTATCATATCTGTAAGTGTAATATTACATTTGTCTTTGCCATCACGACAGAAAATGAATTACGGAAGGTTTCCCGCTCTCATCCATATTCTTGTCATCTTCTTTCAAGAAACTCCCTCCCTCTCTCTCTACCTCTCCAGCTTAAAAATCCGTGAAGATGGAATGGAACAACTGAAACCGAGGAAAATCTCGAAACCGATTACAAGGGCTAACACAGTGTTGTGAAATTTTAATATGTATTGAAAGGGACTGATAATGACGCGGCAGAATCTCCTGGAAGAATTAAAAACTAAATCGTTGGTTGGATGCTTATTGCACATAAGTACTTCAAAAAAGGCTGAGAGCCAAATTGTAGCAATACCAATAGGTACGCATTTTATAATTTTTTTCCAATTCAAGTTGGAGAATTAAAATGGTGCTTCCGAAACACTTGGATGTTTCTCTGGTTTGGAGCCGAGTGGAAGACATAAACCAGAGGCTTCGTCATTTCTGCACGGACATTTGAGCCTCCTTCGTGGACCTTAGGCCGGCAATCCGATCGTGTCGGATCCCTCTGAACCGTTCGGGAGTCCATTACACGGCCGAGTCGGCTAGTCGTGTAGCGAGTAGCATATTTGAGCACTGTAGGTCATTTTTAGAGTAGAGAGTAGGGCAGATTGTAGATATAATAGTGGGTTGAAAAATAAAAGGGTAAATTCAAAACTTTTCACAGACAAAACTTCTTCCAGAAATGAGAACAGAGTAGTAGAAAGGAAAATCAGCGTTTCAGAATCAGCATTACCGATTTACATTAATACAAGTATTACATTTAAGCACGAGAAGCGTCAGTCGAGCAATACTTTCAAAGGCAGTCAAGGCTCCAGTCATTTTGATAGTGAGACAATAACTCATCCATTTCCATTTATCAGCGGCATAGAGCCTGTGAATAGTCTATTCGACAAAAGCAAATCAGAATTATTCCCGAATCGCAATAATACTACTTCCGAAGTTTTAATCGTGGCTGTGGTTAATTGCCGTAGTTTAAGAAATAAGATTCCCGAATACCACCATTTAATTCATAGTACGAAGTGTAACGTCATTTTAGGAACAGAAAGTTGGCCAACAGATGATGATTCAGACAATGAGATCTTCCCAAAATCGTACACTGCTATTCGGAAAGATAGAATCAATCGAGTTGGGGGCGGAGTTTTTATAGCTGTAAAGAATTAAATCGTCAGCGGAGCGATAACCGTAACTGAGACCAGCGTTGAATCTGTGTGGTGTTTAATTAAATGTCCAAAATTCAAAACTATTTTATTATGTTCGTATTACAGACCACCTAACTCAGATACAACGTCAATGTTGGATTTTCAAAATCAAATAAACAGCGTAGCATCCAAGTATCCTGAAAGAAACTAGGTGGAGATAGTAGATGGAGAGGATAATGTAGGTGGAGATTTCAACGTACATTCTATAGATTGGGAGACTTTTAGCTTCATCCCTGGTGGGAGGGATAAAGTGATCTGCGAGGCTTTATTACACACTTTCACATCTAATTCCTTGTTTCAAATAGCATCCGCGCCAAACGGAGGAGAAAGCATTCTGGAATTATTAGCGACAAATATACCACATCAGGTAATAAACGTTGGCACTGTCGAAGGAATAAGTGACCATTGGGTAGTAACTGCAAAGTTTTCTCTAAATACAGCTGTAAACTTAAAAAAGAGCGCAAAGTTTTCGTTTTTAAAAGAGCTGATTTTGATGGGTTTAAGAGTCATCTGAAAAATGCTTTCCCCGAGTTTCAAGGATCAGTACTAAAGTTAAATGTAGAGATTAATAGAAATATATTGAAATCGCTCAGTCCAAATAAATCACCTGGTCCAGACGAAATCCCTTCTCGCGTATAAAGAGAACTAGCCTCAGAAATTTAACCCTACTTGCAGTTAATATTCAGTAAATCCATCAAATAACACGAAGTACCTAATGACTAGAAAATCGCTAATGTAACGCCAATATTTAAAATTGGAGACAAGGAAGAGCCATCTAATTACAAGCCGATATCTTTAACGTCCATCTCATGCAAAGTCCTTCAACACATCATAGTCAGCTCGGTAATGAAACACCTACTCGCGAAAAACTTATTAATGGTAACTCAACATGGATTCAGGAAAAGCAGATCGTGCGAAACTCAGTTAGCGCTTTTCGCCCACGATATTTTAGTCTCCGGGGAAGACAACATTCAAGTAGACGCGATTTTTCTTGATTTCAAAAAGGCATTTGATAAAGTACCGCACGGAAAGTTAATAATAAAACTGAAATCTTACGGTCTAGACCAGGGGTCTCCAATTAACTAGGCCACGAGGGCCAAATTCCAAGTTCCGTGTCGTCCCGCGGGCCGGATAGGAAATTTGCCGATGATTGAAGTATTCGATACTAACGTCTACTGAAGAATCAGGTGGAGTATTTCTTATTAACGAACAGTTGAAGGCAACTTCGACGTGCAGTACAGCGCTGCATGCTTCTAGCGGCGTCTCACAGAGTTAAACGAGCGAGAATTGCGCGCTACTTGAAACGAGTGCGCGGGCCGGATGAAAGCCCTCCGCGGGCCGGATCCGGCTCGGGGGCCGTAGTTTGGAGACCCCTAGTCTAGACGAAGATGTCATTTCCTGGATAAGAGAATTTTTGAGCGACCGCGTCCAAAGAGTAGCATTAGACGGTGCAGTCTCCACGAGGTTAGAGTCACTTCTGGCGTTCGTCGGGGTAGTGTCATAGGCCCACTCCTATTCCTTCTTTATATATACGACATTGGCGAATTAGTACACAGTAAGTTACGATTATTTGCAGACGACGCTGTAGTTTACAGAGAAATCCGTTCCAGCAAAGATATAGATGAACTAACGAATGACCTTGCTGCTATCCAAGCTTGGTGCGATGCTTGGCAGTTAGAATTAAATTTGGAAAAATGCGTCGTAATGAATTTCTGGAAGAAGAATAACTCCCTACAGCGTAACTATATCATTCGGGGCACCCAGTTAAAGGTAGTTGAATCCGTGAAATATCTAGGGGTTAGACTCAATAATGATCTATCGTGGAATAAATATATTCGAGAAATAACCGGTCAAGCTAATCGTAAATTGGGTTTTGTTAAAAGAATATTAGGAAAGTGCGACGACAAAGTGAGAGAAATTAGCTACTTTTCCCTCGTTAGACCACATTTGGAATACGCTGCCAGTGTTTTGGACCCTCATGAAAAAGGCTTAATAACAGAGCTAGAACACGTGCAAAGAAGAGCTGCCAGGTATGTGAAAGGTGGTTACGATAGTCTTGTTAGTGTAATTGACCTCTTAAATAAACTCGGATGGGAATCTCTGTTGGACCGTAGATTGAAAAATAGACTAAACCTTTTAGATAAATTCAAGAGCAGTGTCTTGTCTGACGAAGTTAACCGTATCTTACGAACGCCAACATACTACGGAAGATCAGATCATATAAATAAAATAAGAGAGATATATTGTAGAACAGACAGATTCCGAATATCGTTTTTTCCACGATCAATAAGAGATTATAACGGCAGCAATAGAACTCGTAAATAGATTGCATGACTTGTAGTGTAGCCTACTAACCTATGCAAAATTTATGCATGCTTCTTAATTCAATTATCATTTCTAACAGCATATAGTTGTATAGTTTGTTAGTATACGGTACGTTTTTTGGACGGTGTGGTGTGCATGTGGGAGTCCAAATGCATGCTGCATGCTGGTGATAGATCACCCCCTGCCAAACACCCTAGAGGTGGCTCGCAGGGTATTATGTAGATGTAGATGAATTGCTTTAAAAATGTGTAGATAAGTACTCTCCTTCATCCTCCGGACGTGATAGTCCAGGAGATTTGTGCTAGTGGATCTTCGCATTTATATTTTTGCCATATATATTTTTGACACTTCTTACTGTTTTACTTGGGATGAACGAGTATAAACTACTTCATTTCTTCATACTGGTTTAAATGTCCCATTATATCCCTTGCCCCTTTATGGAATGGAGTTAATAATAAATAATTTCATGCGAAGGATTCAATGAATGCAACAATAACAGAAGTGTAACCCACAAAATCTAGGAATATCAACTCAGAACTAAATTTAATCATCATCTCCATTATATTGTTCGTTATTGTATTATTATAAGCCAATAGAAGCAATAGGTTAATCAATATTCAAAGTATGTAGATTGCAAAGAATGCATCATTTATCAAAGGTAAAATTTTCATCTTTATCTAAAATTAACAATTATTCGTTAGGACGCCAAAATTTCATTCATAATCTGGTCCTTAATTGGATATTTTTACGTTGGAGTCCCTCGAATAGTTCACTTGCATGCATAATTGAGCTGTACAGATGCATAATATTTCAAAAGTAGAATCTAGTCCATGATGTCGTCGTATTTTCTCGAGTTTGAATGAGACTTTTATGATAAAGGTTATCAAAAATTCCTGAATTTGTAAAGCTATCCCATGAATCCGAGTCCGCGAGAGAGTAACGGGATGAATCCAAGGTTGAAATATAACAATGAGGGATACTACATGAAAGTAACATCCTGCCGATAAAGGGCCGGTGCATAGACTACATTACAAATTTACTACATTTTTAACTCATTGAGAGCTCGGTCGAGCGTGTGTTGCGACATTGTATCGGAGTTGCGTCCTCTTAATATTCCAAAAGTATGCTGCAAACACTACTCAATCACTCTGCCTGAATCAAGGAATGTTATGCTGTGGTGCAAGCCGAAATCGCCAGCTTGACGAGTTTTACATTGGAGTAGTAGTCGACTTCGTGGTAATCCCTGCCGCATTCTCGTTAGAAGAGCATCGCATCGAGTCCAAATGCATGCTGCATGCTGGTGATTGATCACCCCTGCCAAACACTCTAGAGGTGGCTCGCAGGGTATTATGTAGATGTAGATATGTAGATTTTTGAGTATTGCATGCTGTATTTAGAAGAAAAGCCAACACCTGCCATACCTCAGAGCAACAATATGCAAGAAATGTCCAGGTTCATCGAGTCAAAATGCTGTGACCAAGATTGAAACCCCTCGTTTAGTATTGATATGGAATAATTAGGAGAAATTCGGACGTGAAAGTGCTCAAGAAAAAATAAACTTTATACCATTCCATAGTGATTCCACTACCGAAATGATTTCATCACTTCCCTCCTAGTTCCTCCAGAAAAACGCACCTAATTATTTTGAAAGCGTTACCTCGCGCCTCCCTTCCTTCGCCTCCCAATGATGGTCCGGTGTGGATTAGAATAGGTTGGGTAGAGGAACACCACGATAATTGCTTAATGCATGCTGCATGTAGGTGAAGAGCCAACACCTGCCATGAATGTGAGCAAAAATATGCAAGAGCGCTCAAGGTGCGCGGTAACTAAATACCGAGACTAACCTTGAAGTTATTCAGCATTGTCATGAAGTTATGAAGAGAACTCCGGCCAGCACTGTGTGAAAGTGTACCTAAACAAAAAATAAAAGTTTTAATATTCCATAACGATTTGTTAGATTTAACTACCTAAATGGATTCAAAACTTCCGTCCTGCCTTGTTATCCCTTGATTTCAGAAGTTATCAGAATGATACCATTTTTAAAAAATCGTGCTCACATTAGCCATAATCTGCCATGTCAATCGCTAGCCTCCGAATTTTCCACGCTTAGGAAGCATTAAGAGGGAGGGAGAAGACATCCCATGTCACACGCAAGCAGTGGAGCCGTGAGTGAAATTGGTTACAGAGGCATCCCTTAAGCTTTGTGGTTATCGATCCAGAGATGGATTTATTAGGGCTATATTCAAATCAAGGTCCATTATGTCAGACTTCACCACCAAATCGTAGAACAAAGTAGCATTCAAAAACAAAAAGTTAAAAGTAGGACAAAAATGTAAATATTGTAATTGGCACTAACCCTCATTGGTTGGATTGAGGGTAGGGTGTGGGTGGAACCCGAAGTAAGGCCACCTCCCCACGGCGAGTTCTGGGATGCTTAAATATTTTTAAATCATATCTTAACAAAGGAAGAGCTGCATAATGAAACATTTATTTCAGACTAAAATATTACCTCAAATAATAAAATAGCCCCTGTTCTAATTTCGTTCATGCATTCACGCAATTCCACGCCATTTTAGAAATTAATGCAGCTCTAACCTGCGCTATTCCGTGTGCCGTGTAAAACGGCCTTAAGAAATGCGTCTCATCCATGGTACAAAACGAGAATTTCTATTATTACGGAAAATAAAGCGATTGAAAAGCTAGAAAAATTACGCAAAGAATGGATGAACGTGCGACGAAATAAAAAGAAAGCGCGAAATACAGTGGATATGAAGAGAAGAGAATATTTCGTAACAAAACTTGATGATTTGTTTGACATTGCAAGGAGCGGTACCATTAAGTTTTTGACGCACGAGGAGGAAAGTGCAATTAATCTCTCGGATAACTGTGCTTGGGCTGAAGAAGTAAAGTTCTTTTCCCTAGGTCACCTTGCACATCGAGGATTTTGAAATAGGGTGTACGAAGGCAACCCGGGACTCATGCATCAGCAGCCACGTACCATCCTATCAAGCTCCTCACTCTTATTTTCTCCGAAATTTCTCTCGAAACACTCGGTAGAGCGCATCTATTTCGCCCGTGGATACTTGACGAACTGTTATGAGAGAAAAGGGCCAGGTGGACGGTGTGGCGCAAATGGAAAGAAAGAGATTGGGGATAAACGGGCGAGTGTGTAAAAAAACCGAGCGATAATAAAAGACATACAACGGATATCTCTCGACCAGTTGACGCGTGGCGCGCAGGGAAGGGTTTTTGGAGAGGAGCAGGATGTTTAGGAGATAGGCACACGAGACGGACGACCGCGATAAATTCAAATTCAACTGAGATAATGTCGGCAATACTCCACGGGAAACAAGCCCAGCGTCCACCGCTCACCTCCTAAAATACACCTCATAAGGTCCACTTTCGATATCCTTCCTCACGCACTAATTTTCCACGAGCCACGACGAGCACATGCTTTACTCATAAAACTATCACATATCACCAAAATTATCAATCCCTTTTAATTGCTTTCACGTCTTTTGTTTTTGTTGATTACGGCCACACCAGATATTTTTTCGCTCACCAACTGGGCCGACGTCAGCGCTGTCATATGATGCGATGCTTACTTCCAACCAATACAAATTTCATGCCATATTCATTCGACCATCCATTTATCATGGGAAAGAATGCGCTTTAAATCACTCCGGCAAGGATCCGCCCACGTGATTATCAGGGTGAAGTATTCTCATGCTACGGTGAAGCCTGTAAATCCTCTTACCTAGAGAGTGTAATGCAGACCTTGAGATTGTATAAAACCCAGTCAAAATAGTCTAGAAGCCACCTGTTATAGAATTTTGTAGATTTAAAAAATTTTAGCCGTTTATCTCACCCAAATTACGCATGAAAAAATTGGATTAAATTTTAACTTCATGAAATGAATTTATAAAAACTGAGTTGGTTCGCTAATACGTTTTGTGGGACTTAAAGTCCAATCAATAAACCAGGAATTCGATTCAAACATTCTTTGTTACAGAGAACTCAATTGAATTCTCCTTCTATGAGTATCTAATGTGCTAAGACATTCGTTTTAATTTAATAATGACAAACATTAATGGGGTGATATGCGAGTTTAGACTTTAGACGGTGATTTAATTTTCAAATTAGACAATTTTCAAATTATGAATATAGCAGCCTCCGTAGTAAAAGTGTCGATAGAGAGGATTTCAATAGCTTGCGAGGATACCTTAGGAGTTCAATTACCATAGCTGTCGCCCTGTCCCACGTCGATAGTTAATTTTCACCCCTCCTTCATTTCCGGCAAAACCTCGCGACGGTCCCATTGCAAGTCATTAAAACAAACATCGCCCCAGCATTTGAATCAACCAGCGTGCGTATTTTGACGCCGAAGTACGCAGGTAAATAACCGCTTCAACCTGTGGAATTTCGCCTTTTTCGCGTTTCGCAATAAATCGCCCAAAAGTGAGCTACTTTGCTACTTTGTTTTTTTTCGCGTGTGTTACGTCCCCAATCCTCCGACCCCTTCCACCCTTGTTCCACCGCTCCCATTCCGCTCGCCAATTTATTCCTTTGTTCACGGTCCTTCGCGTCGCTCTCCCGCCCACCGGCTGCTGCCATCCGTGGAGGAGACCAGATCTCTTGAATCCATCATGACGGGTGACGGCAAGAAAATGGAACGGCTCGTGGGAAAAGGGAGAGAGGACGTTGCCGAGGTGGCGCTGCTTGCGCCGGCGGAAGCGCCACCCCCCAACCGGGAGTCAGAGAGGTTCTACGTGCGATACATATTCAGGCATCGACGTTTCGTTTGTACGGCATTACTGCATTTATTGCGATTAATCGACTACAACATGGCCGGGCACGTAGATGAGAGAAGGTGTTAAACGAATTAAATAGCTAATAAATAAAATACAAAGGAACGCTGAGCGATTCATCAAAAACTTCTACGGACGAACAGAAAGCCTAAAAAAATGTTTAGCGAATTTGGCTGGGGCATGTTAGGGACTCGGAGGCTGCGCGCTAGGCTTAGTTTACTTGAGAAAATTGATAGATATCTTTAAGAATGACACCAAAAACATCGTGATAGGACTCCACTGTTTCCAGGTCCGACAGAAATAATAACTTAAGAGAGATATGTTCTCGAACAACAAGGATAGATATGGGATTTCATATTCTTCTCCTTAACATAAAAGACTTTAATAAATTCAAAGCACAACTTTTCCTTTGGAGTATTTTTGATTTTATCTGTGAACGGCTGGTGTCCTAACACGCCTATTTAGCCAGCTTGAGGAGAAGTATGTACATAAAGTGTAGTCAAGAAGGGGGTGTATAATAATGCTTCCACAGTGACTTAAAAATTATTGTCTCTCACGTGAAATAAGAATTTGGTAGCTAATACATTTGGAAAAATAGCTTGAAATGCCCAAATCCGTACGCTTGGACAAAAATCTTTTCATAGAAAAAGTAAAAAAACACACTCATACCACACCAGCAAAACCTGATGACAGCTGAACATCCATCCGCATTGCGGTGGATCTCCTCAAGGAACTGGAATTTTTGTTAAGTATTCTGGTTCAGAATTAGACACTTAATATAAAGAAAAATATATATGAAAATAAAAAAAATCTTTTTCGAAGTAAAATTCTGCTTTAGCTATATTCCTTCTAAAACGCCTAGTTAGTGATAAGTAAGCACAATTGTCTCCTTAAATTTTTCCTCCTGATAAAAAATTGCTATTATAACTTTGAAGCTATGACATTTGGTAGTTCGAAATCTTCAATTAACATGCATAAAAGCATAATGTGATAGGACTGGGGGTATTCAGCCCCCGCTAATTTTTTCTCTTGTAGTGACTGCTCGCCGTACATACAGCTCGGAGACATCTAGTCCTGGGTCATTTATCCTTATCCCGGTTTTGTTTTCACTATATAAAATTATGGACTGAGATCAGGGTCTCAAGTCCAGAAGTTTATCAAAAAGGATAATAATCACTAACAATGCAAATATCCTTGTAGATTTTCTTTTTAAATGAAGGGGATTTAAAAAAATTAACCCCTTTGGAGACCAAACCAAAATACCTCTGGCCAATTTGGCAAAAATTAATAATAACTATGCTTCGTATAAAATTGATGGTTCGCGAGTTCGCAAAATCGCGACATGAGAGATTCAAAAAAAACATTTTCATATTTCGCAGAGTATTTATGGAAAACTCTTCCGGTTTCGACGTATTACGGTCATCATGAAGAGATAACTTTGTGTTCTGTCATCTTTTGATAATGATCTGGTGCCTGCTGCGCGAACAGGCATAACTTTTTAAAAAATGTGAAGCCGCGAAAATTGACCGATCAAGATTTGGAGTGATATAGTCTGTTACAAGAAAACACACCCCATAGCAACAACCGAATGCCTGAATCTAGGAAGTGCTCGGACCAAAGCTCCATTCTCTGCACTCGAGAGCCAAATTTGGAGAACAATCATTAGCATATTAAAGAAAGCATGAACGGGAAAGAGTGGAAAATGACATCTGGTCTAGCCCAGGACGTCACCAAAGCCAGAAGTGAACACAGAAAATTGACTTCTCAATTTATGCTCTTCACAGCGGGAATGCAATGGGCCTTCATCTAAGCCCGTGGCCTCCACTTATGCCTTTCATCCCGCTACCCACGCTCGTCGTCAATGAGGACAATAAAGGATAGACAGATGCCGATCGCAAAGCTGTTGCAATTTGTATTGAACTCTAGGGTATGTGATTCCAGTCGTTACATATTTATCAAACGTAATCGTTTATATTCTCCGAAAGACAAATAGTTGATGGAACATCACCAGCACAAAACAAGGGATTTGCCATGGAAACTAACCAGTGCCAATATCAGACTTCTTCGGATTGGAATATCTCTGAGTAAGGGGGAAATGTCAAACCATGAAAGTACTCCGTACTTTTTTGCGTGTTCTGGGGATACCCACGTATTACTGCTAAAAAACCACAAGAATGCTCCAACGGAGAGTAGCCATTAATTAATAAATCATTTTAAACATTAAGGTGAGCATGCTAATAAAATATACCCTGGCCTATATTGACGCAAATTAGCAGTAAATGTTGGAAATAAAACTGGTAAAATTCGTGAAATGAGAGAGAATTGTACATTTTCGATGTCTTCTGAATCATTCAATCGAATAATTTGATATTCCCAAACCTGATGATCACACAAAAAATATAAAGAAGGATTTATGCAAATTAAAATATATATATATTTCAGAATGTGGTATCCAGTTGCAACAGAATTTAGTCGAAATCACACAATATTTCTTATAGTTCTCGGCAAGCATAAACAACTCATCAAGTTGCTAAAATTATTGATGATGTTATTATAAGTGATGACTATGTGATTACAATCATGTACCTTCTAACTGTGAATGAAAATTTTTTTAGATACCGACGTGTAACTTTCAAATATTTTTAAGCACAATTTTAACATAGAGTAAGTATATTCTAGAGGGCTCACGGCATAGGGGGGAATCGTATCGACAGTTTTAATTCACAAAAAGCGGGAAGATGGCACGACAGTAGCTAGCCAGAGGCGAGAGAGTTCGCTTCAAGGTCAACTCGCCTATCCCCTTCCCTTCCCGCTCCCCCTCTTCCTGACTCAGTCCCCCGAGCCCCAAGCATCGAAGGAAGGGAACAAGATGTTTATATCGGCCTGATAGAGCATAGGAGGACAGGCGGCGCACAATGGCCCAGATCGCGAAAAAGTTGGACAAAAATCAGATTTTCGTTGGATGTCTTTGAAAATTGCTCTTTTCACGTTTTTTGGCATGCTATTTTCATTTCTATAGTTATTTTCACGAAAAAAATATTATTTTAGGCGATACGTGGAACTTTAACTTATTAACTGGCCAATTGTATCGCTGACTGCATAGACGAACCCAAATCATGATAAAACATGAAAATAAATGATAATTAGTTATAAAGTATGAGTTAAAGATCTTTGAAATTAGTCAATAAACAAAAAAGGCTAAAAGTAGGGTTTTTGGGTTCATTGACTTACGTTAAAGAGGTGCGATTTCCAGATTTCGAGAGGTTCTTCTTTATGGACTAAAAGTAATTTTTAAATAAATGTCAAAATAGTATTTAAGTGACTCTTTCATTCTCATATAAGCATGGTTAATGATTTATAACTTTAAGAATTATGTATTATAATTATTCATCATCAGATTCTTCTCAATCCCACCCAACCCTCTCCTCTTCGCATTCGCTCGCAGAATTTTGACTCATGCAAGACCAAGAGATCACGAACCTCCTGCGAAAGATCTTTAAGGCCCCGACATTTGTTCAGTCAGTTCCTCATGTGCTAATAAAAGGGTCCGATGTCAGGATCAGTCACCGGAAAATATTCTCATTCGTATGAATTCGAGATATTTTTCTCGCGTAATGCTCGCGGTATTTTCTAATATCTTTATGGCGAGATTCCTGGGCTTCCTCTGACAGTTCTCCATTAGGAACACGGAGAAAAAAACTTTGTATGTGTTACCTTCCCTATGCTGTTGCAGCAAAATTCGTTTGTCAGCATAGTGACAGCAAAACTCACGGCAGCCTGAGCAAATGGCGTTTGTTGCCTCTGCTCCGCCAAGCAAGCAAAAGTCATTTGCTGACCGCTCGACTGCATTTTCTCCGTGTACAAATGCGATTTGCTCCGCCAGACGTCAGACTAGCTGAGGTAGCCGAGGCATCTGCTATTTCGGCGTTCAGTTGTTAGTCCAACCTAGCGGTTTGCTGGGCCGGCGGAAGTAATTGTAGCGTTGGCATGCCTTATTTTAGCAAATTATCGGTGCTGATGACAAAATGTAGACTGAACACGTAATGGGGTTTAAGATCAAAATAACAACAAGGTCATTTGGTCTGAGAATCAAACATTTAATGGCATCAAACATAAGGAAATACATATCAAGATGTGCGAAATAGTAACTAGTTACATCCGTAACTGAGAAAAGCATAATTGACAAGCAAAACAAGTACATTACAATAGTAGATACAATCCTTAAGAGTGGTATCTCCATGCTAGTCACAAATGCATCATATTTACAGTTAAATTGCATTGAAAAGGATACATATATTTACATTTATATGGCATATCTCAGCACTACATATTTTTCCCCATTTGCCATAGTGAATGCATAGAGTGGTAGAGGGTCCAATAGCTGATTCATGCCAATGCAAACCCACTCACTAGAGTGAATCACCTCATACCCTAGAACATGCTCATTCAAGCCTAAGTTCTTTAGCTCTACACAAATGAAATTTGGCATGTCATCTATTAAGATGAACCTAATCTCTGCAAATGTTGGACACAAATCTTTAGCACCAGTGACAAGAACCATACCTGGTTTATATTTAGTACCCTTATACTCAATCCAACTTGGACTTAGCACCTTTCTGTCCCTTAGACTTGCTGGGAGTGTATGATACCATTCAACAAGACCGTTTACTTCTAGCATATCGCAGGGACCATGAAGCGGTTTTGGTAATATGCCTTCATTGGCTGCAAGTCTATAGCACATACTCAACTGGTGCTTGACAGCCAAGGTATGGCTAATATTCCTCCGGGACATATTAACAGAAGCAGCTCTAGTTGAGTCCCGGTGTTTAGCTTCAAAACGAATGCATGATAAATTGCCAACAGGTCCACTTTCTTCGAAAATGAGAGGGTAATGCGTAAGAAGGTGGTGCTTCGGTTTGAGTGTGTCTCCTGTCAACCTTAAATACAGAGCATGATGTTCCTCAATTAAAACCCTTAGCAAACCAACAATATCTTTTGGAACTCTCTTAGCAACCAAAATTTCAATGATTTGCCTGAGGACTACATATAACTCCCAATAAGGGTTATTTTCCGACACTAAATCCCCAATAATAACCCCAAGCAATCTCACAAAACAAAGCATTTCTGAGGATGTCATTGCTAACTTGTTTCCCTTTTTCAAAGAGTGACGAGAAATGAGGGGTGGTTTATTTGAGCTGTCTATCGGTCCATAATCAAATAGTTTCAGCCGTATATTGAGAGTTTCTAAATCAAGATCTTTACTTGGTCCATCAACTATTCCACGCAATATATGAATCATATCATAAGAGCAAATTCCCTCACGCATATCATGCATTTCATCAACAAAGAAATTTGATGTGATGTGAAATGATTGCACATAATGCCAAACACAATCCTCTTTCACTCCAGTCTTACTACAATCATTCAGCTTAACATCATCATCATACTCTTTTTGGCTTCTGAGCATATGCGGAAGGTCAGTAGTCTGCTTTTCACTTTGAGACTTACTCAACTTACAAAGACGACAAAAATAATTAGCATTGAACGATTCAACCATCCCAAGAACTGAATTTAGCCCTAAATTATCACCCAATACTAATCCCAGAACAAAGTACACATGCTTAAACTCATCAACATTACTTATTTCAATTCCATTAGTCTCTAAATAAAGTAACTCATCAAGTAGAGGTTGAAATGCCTGCTTGTTACCATAATGAGACCTACTCCAACTGTCAAAGAGTAGAACCAAAAAGTGATTTCTTAATAGGGACTGGCATTCTTGTGGCAAACATGGAATAGTAGCATATACAGCACCCAACTTGCCTGAATGAGGTCCTAATGGGTTGTTAACCTCAAAATCATCAAAGTATATAAACAGGGGAATAACAATATCATTTTCAGCATACTGCACTATTTTTTTAGCCCAAAGTTTGCCCTGAATAAAATTCTGCAGTGATGAGGAATCTGATTTTAAGGATTTCATATACTTGAGGGTATCATTGAGTGCATTTGGCAATTCAAAAAACTTTTTTAGAGTCTTTCTCAGGGGAACAAACTGACCAGTAACCTCCACATTTTCACCTCTACCTCCAGTCTTTGAGGCTTTACTGCAGAAAGTGTGGCCTATTAAATATGATTCTGGTGGAATATAATTACCAGTGTTTTTAAAGTGCTTCAGGCGGTGATGTTCTGTACTCAAATGTTTAAATGGAGATTCCAAAGCTTGAAACATTTTCAGCACTTCTTCTGTTTCTCCCTCATCGCAGTTAGATAGCCTTAATGAATTAGTCACTTTAGTTCTTAAAAGCTCCAAGAAACCCCCACCAAGAAAGGTTTCCACATCCTCGATTATAGTTTGGATGTGATTCCTTGGTAAGCAAGGATTACTGTACAGTTTGGATACAAATGCATCAGCACAAAAAAAGAGAGAATTTATGAAATCCTGAGAAAAGGTTTTAGTTTGAGGAGCAGTATCATGAGAGGCATTATTGCTGAGATTTGGCATGTCTTCATAATCACCATCATCCTGGTCTACAACAAGTCCATTATGAATTTGGTCACCTATTTCTGTTGGCTCAAGAAGAAATTTATGTACCTTTTGTAGATGTTTCCGAAAGGAGTTTCGGGAGTGGAATACTCTAAAACAGCCATTCTCTGCACATCTATAATGGTCAGCAATGGGATGAGCAAACGTGTAGTGAGCAAACAGACCACGAATAGTGGATATTTCTGCCCCACACTTATCACATACAGGCATTATGAATTAGAGAAAAAGACCTAGTCACTAGCAGAAAATAAAATCTTAATGAAAAATATGTACACAAATAAATATAATAAGGGAATTTAATCCCTTGCTGCACTAAAATCTTGCAGCAGAGTCTCTACAAAGCTGAAGTGAGGCTCAAATTTTCGATCACGAGGTATATCGTACACTGCCCTTTGAATGAACTGCCAAATTTGGCTGGCTTCAGGAGGGTACTGAGCATTCAAGGCATGAAATGCCTTGAATGTGATATCCACTGCCTTTAGTGGAGTTTCCACCTCGAAGTATTTGGGGCCAATGATGGCGAATGCCTGGTGTATCTCTCTCCACGAAGGTCCCACCACAGCTGCTAGAGGTTGAAGCTGGCAGCCAAAATTCAGTAGGCGATCCTTTCTCAGCTCAAGCTGTGTTTCCAGGTCCCCAATAACCTGAGGGTTGAGAAAATTTGTAAGATTTCTGTTAAAAGTTACTATCTGAACTGTATTATCATAATAAATGTCATCAACCAATTAGATAAAAAATTGAAATATAAGATTTATTCGGTGAATATAGTGTGAATATTGATTCCTTACTTTTACGTGTAAAACAAAAGCTTCCTGAGCCTCGAGCTTTGATGGCCTCCACTCTCGCACTGATTTAGTTTGCTTCCGGGCATTTACAGTGGGAAAAATCTTGCTCATATGCAAGAGAGCTAGAGCTGTTCTTTCATCTGAAAATGAAGAAGATTCTTCTACATGAAAATAGAATAAAACATAATCTGTCCTAGTGTTATGCAAGTCAGGTGCTAATTTACAATTAATACTTTTCTGCTACTCACCAGGTGAAATTGCTTCATCAAGTGCCTTCCTCAACTCTCCTTTAAGGCAGACCCTTTCCAGGACAAAATTACTAAGCCTTGGCCATAGAGCATATAAGCTCATGGAGCTATTGGGGAATTAGGAGGTGAAGTCAATCTCCAACTGCAATAGTTTTGATAGCAAATCAATAACTCACCAACTACACTATTCATAAAATACAAGTTTAGCTCAAAAATTTGATGAAATATATGGATTACTTACCAGCATATAGCCTCTATCTAAGCGTAACGCAGGATACCCTTTCATATACTCATGGACTGATTTCCCATCTCTTTGGAGGCAGCGACGTCTAATTTGATGGGTTTTTTCCCAATATTCCTGAACTTTAACCCAGGGCTCAGCATTATTTTTCAGCCATTGGAGGGAGTCATCATCATCTTGGCTATCATCCACCTCAGATTCTGTAAAGGAATGAAACTATTAGTACATGGAAAATATATTTCTGTACACTGTACGATGACTGCCTCAAAATATTATTTAAAAATTAAAGTAACAATAATGGAGCCTTGGTGTGGGTCCAAGTATTGGTTGACAATTATTAAAAATTGGAGTACTTGAATTAAAAGCAATCAATCACTGCATAACTCTCCAACTGGCATAATTTATTAATATACCTCTCCACACCCTCATTCATCCGTCAGTTTAAATGATGTGCTCCTTGCCCTGAACTGAGATTTGTAAATGCTAATAATATATATATATGTATGTATAATGGCTATTTTATCTAAGTTACTAAGTAAAGGAAATTTAAAATAACTCTAACAGCTATTACTAACATTTAGATTTCTTAAATTACCCTTCAAAATGACAAGTTATTCCTAACACTAAGATATAAAACATTACCTTCATTACCTTGACTGAAACTTTCATGTGCTCTTTTTTCACCCCTTTTCCGCCCTGGTATAAGGCCAAGCTTAGAATGGCAGCGGCGGGTATTATACCATTTAGAGTATAATTTCCCTTTACCAGTCTCGCACACTCCTCTTGAGTCGATCGATATCCAGCAACCCTGAAAATGTTTTTCATTCCTTAAGTAATTTTACAGTAGCATTAAAAAATTCTTCGAATTACTATCTCACTGAAATGACAACACCATGCTGAGAGGAACAGCTTCAAGGAAATTACCCCTTACAAAGAGAATGGAGATGTTAAAGAGCACTAATAGAAGGAAAATGGGAAATATTAAAGAAAATCTTTGCATAAGCAAGGGCTGAAGATGGCAAAGTTATAATAATAATTATATTAATATAAAATAATTATATTCTTGAGAGTGAAAATATTTGGTAGGAAATGGAGGAGAGTCATGAGACAAATATTGAATACCAAGAGGGGAGGGGAGATAGACAATCTGAAGAATTCAATGGGGTAACAACATAGACTTATATATTTTCACTTTATAATGGCTTATCAGTTATAGGGGTTGACTGTAATTGATTGTATAACCACCATAATTTTCTATATATGTACATATATGTTTACAAAAAACTAATGAAAATGTACATATATATTGTTTAGTTTCATAAAGCTACAAGGAAATGAAACATTTAAAATAATTAATCTGTTGAATGGTTTGAGTGCAAAATCACAAGATAGACATTAACTCTCTTTTTAAAGTAAAGCACAACATTTAAGGAATGTAACCAAGTAGACTTGTAACTCTGAAATCCTTGCCATCCATATTGAAGAGGCTTGACTGCAATAACTTCAAATTAATTAATTAGGTTACATGTCTTGTCCAGTTAGCTCTGCAGATCACCAGCTTGTACTCACCTTGCTTTCAGTGGGGAACAGTTCCCCTATCCTATTTGCCAAATAGGTCAGTCTATCAGCCGAGAGTCTGTAAAGTAAGCAAAGGTACACTAATAACACACAAGCGCAAATCCCCAACTTACTAACAGTCAAGAATTGGCATGATTTTAAGGCAATACTATTCATAGAAGTTAATCAGCTTCAAACCGTACACACCATTAACATTGAAGACTTTAAAAACCTGTGAAGGGTTTAGGGTGCATAAAAATAAAACCTAAATTGGGGAGTACCTTCTATCAAGATCATCTCTGAGCTCATGAGCAATGATACGCCCAGCCAACAGATCTCTTGCCCTTTTGTCTAGGTGTCCCAGACTCTTGTATGTCCCTAGGACAATTTTGCCCTCACTGGTAGAAAGCAGAACTTTTTCAAGGTCCTATGGAAAGTGATACAAACTTGTATAACCAAATAAAACTATTACCTTGCCAATTATAGTAAATACGATTTGCATTAAATAATGTAATAACTATCAAAAATCTAGCCACTGCACAATGGTTTGTGAAACTCACCAATTCTTCCTCAAAATATAATTTGTTGTGCACAGACACCTCAACAGGTTTAGAAAAATCTCTGCCAATCACAATAATCTCTGCCCTAGGTTCTGTAGAGAAAAATTCGAAGTCATTTCTAGCAATTCATGACAAAACGGTTTTGAAACATACCATGAACTTCAAAATGTAATTGTAAACATTCAAATGGGCGACACAAATGGATTAAATCATATCTACAGGACATCTGAAACACAATGGGATCTATTTTGCAAATGTTTATAAGATGGAATTTGATATCTATACTTAGCAGATGAGCATTCATGTACAGAAGTTGCCATTTACTGAATAATAATATTACAATGATGTTTGTAGATATATAATTTTAGCGTATTGGTTGCAATCACTGGCAAAATGCGTTAAAATAATTTAACTGAAAGTCATAGTCATTAAAGGAATATTGAAATTCACTACAAGCTAAAAAAAAATTATTCATTTGATAACTTTACCACTACATGAAATTTGGCCGTTGTCAGGAATTTGGTTTGACACATCGTTTGAGGTGCCTTCTACAATGTTTGTACTTATAGGGTCTGATATCTGTGGGGTACTCTCAGGAAAAGGGTCGATTATCTCTGATATTAGCGCAGTACTCTCCTGAAAGCAAGCATATAAGCGTTGAAATTGGCAAATTTAGGCTGATTTACTATAAAACAGAATCAAATTCCAAGTTTGAAGAGTACCAAAATACAAACCGTTTCTTTCTTTCCCTCGCTCCTCATTTTCATTCGGAACCTGAACCTATCCCCAACTAAAGGCATCAAGAGCTCCAAAGTCCGTTCGTCTATGAACTCGAGTAAGTCCTCGGTAATGCACTGCTCTAAATAAACCCATGACAAAATTCCATTAGCTATTACACGATATAAATGGCGGCCCGCACTCATCTTCACACACTGGTATTTTTTCATGAGTTTTTAAGTGAACTAAAACAAGGCTGAAGATAACTTCTGATTAAGAGAATGACGTTTACTGCCAATATTACAATTCCAAACAAGCCTCGAAAAGTACAATTGAATACTAATATTAAAGCACGCACTGAGGAAACCTAATAATACAACAAATTTAATTACTTTGTTACCTTGAAAAGTCTTTACGGCTTCCTCGCTAAGCCCCCATCTCCTTAGCTTCTCCTCAAGACTCATAATTAAAACTCCGGATGCTTGAAATAAACACAATTTCAATGATGCTATTAATTGTATATCGTCACACTAAACACTTTTGTACGAACACGTTGGCTTTAGCGATCCAAAAATTGTTATTAAATAAAGTATTCTTATTGTTCTATCCTACGGTGTACTGCAGATGAAAATAAAATGCAAAAAAATGTTCTAATCTTAAATACACCACGATATTTCGAAGTAATGAAAAGTATAGCCAAAAGCATTTATGGTGGAAGTTGAAATCTATGGTGAATCTACGAAAACTGATTTAGGTGCTTCCTTCTTTTTTTACTGGCTCACCAAACGGAAGATAATATTTAAGGAAATATAAAAATATAGAACAAATACTTACCGTAGGCAATGATTTTTGAAGATTCTTGCAGCTCTACTCGGCGAACACGTGAGGCGAAGGCTTCTGCAATGGGAAAGAGCACTCCAGAGCACTTCCGTTAATCACCGGAATCGCGGGCGCAAGGCATCATGGTTTGCTAATAGATGACTACGATGATTTTGCAGACGGACCACTTACACATAAAAATACGCATCTCACTGAGAGATAAATTCGCAGTAATGAAAAAAGGCTACATTTATGGAAAAGGGTAGAAATGCACTTCCCCTTGTCGATTACCGCAAATCTATTTGCTTGCCTTACAAATGCATTTCTAAGAGTTACAAATTCAAGGTTACAAATAGCATTTGCAACCGTTGCAGACGAGTTTTTTCTGTGAAACTAAAGTTTCTTCTATATTTAATGATGGATTTGTCTCCACAACAAATATTGAGGCAGCAATCACGCATTTGTACGAAGAACAAATAAATTTCTTTCCGTGAAGAAGAGCCAACTCGATAACATCTGCACCATGTAGAAATACTTCGTGCTCCAAGGGTGGCATGTAAAACCATCCATAATGTCTCACAAAATTATCCGCTGTATCTAAGCAGAACTTCTTAAATTTTACCGGATCAATCAAAAATCCGCAAGACAGAGATCTCAAACTAGTTGAGAATTGAAAGATTAACTCTTCTTCTACTCCTGCAAATTAATTGACTTCAAGCAGCTTCGTTTTCCTAATTTTGGAGCGCGTAGTAACATCAGTGAATTGGTTACTTGGCCTACCCCCTTGTATATCGGAAGTACCTGTTAAAAAATAAGACTACTAGAACAATATCCCAGGGGACCCCATGTCACCATTAAAATACTAGGAAAATACGAACCCGAGGTGCTTGGAAGGTTGCGAAATACATCAGGGAAATCAACAATTTTGTCCAACCATTTGCCATTCCTCTAAAAAACAAAAGAGATTGATCGTGAACTAGCTCACCATCTTCTCTCGTCGGAATAAAGCAATTTCATGTTCAAAAAATTAATAAGCTCAAGTTTTGCCTTTCATCTCCGTGTAATCTGAAACAACCCCCTAGATATGCATTCAAATTCCTTTTTCGAGCAACTATGGTTTTCTCTTTTTTCTCCAGCATTTTTCCGTGCAGTTCTCGCCGCGTCCATGAAATTTTTGACAGTCAACAATAATTAAACAGATTTGTTAAAAGCTACACAACAGTCTTCTTCCTACAAAGTTTAAATATAAAATAGAAGGGAAAATATGAAAAATAGTGCTGTGCCTCGTCTCAGACCAATTTAAAAAAAAAACGGAAACTAGAAACGGAAATAAATGAAACATAGTATGCCTACTCGTATGTGGTTGTTAGGAACTAATAAATCACTGAATCACATTTCTTTAGTTATCACAACACTATAACTTCTGTGTGAGATCACTGTTAAACACAAAAACTGTGGCCAAAATAGGACTTCTCCATTAGTAATGGGTATGTGTTCACATCGACAGAAAAGGAGAAACTGAAGGGTAACAAAATGTTTTGACCGCTATTTGGACGGGGTTAAAAAGAAGAGCCATGAAAATGTGGCTATTCCCCCAGATAACTTGTAGGGGTAGGGTTGGACCCGTAAAGAGAATGTGAAATGTTTAGATTTTGTGCGAAAATGCAATGCCATGAAATAGCGGCGGACCTACAATACAACCCGTCCAAAAGGAGGCGGGTGGAGGGTGAAGACCTCATCTATTAACAAGTGTAGCTTCAATTGCAAGTCAGACCACCTCTAGGAAATTAACTCAAGTTGGGTGGTGCTCCAAGTTAAGATAACATAAGGTCCCGACTAAGAACCACTTCCCACGTCCCTAAGGTCCGGCATGTGTTCGGGTGACGGGTCTCTTGCCACTTCGGATTGAAAGAAAGGGAAGCCGGTAGTAGATTTTCCCATTAGCAGTGCATGTAGCCTATCGTATTTACTTCAATATATCACCAAAACGCAATTGAAGTCGTTCTGAGAAGCGATCGAATACAATACAATTAACGCTAAAGACCTGAAAAGGAGGAAACCGGTTGGATTTTTAATGCATACTGTGTGGAATACAACAAAGTTTATTTTTGTGTCCATAATATATATTTTATTAATTAAAATGCTCATTTGCAAACTTTGTTGTATTCCACACAGTATGCATTAAAAACCCAACCGGTTTCCTTCTTTTCAGGTCATTAGCGTTATCGTAAACCTCTAGATAAATACCTGAAAATATCGAAACCGGTTGAGTTTTTTCATTAATACTGTATTGAATACTAAATGGCTTAGTTTTGAATTTATAATGTCACCATACCGCGAAGTGAGTTCACAAAACATTATTTCAAATGTATATATACGTTCGTGATCGTCTATTTCATCGACTGGTGTGGTCCTAAAAGTAAAAATGAGCAAAAATTGGTCTCGATAGGCGATGGAAACTCTCAGCCAGGAAATCCGTAATAATGAGTTGATCTTTAATAAGAAGGAAGCTATCTTTAGAATCGCAATACTAGGAGGGGAGTTTTGGAAATAATAAAAGATTTACTTAAGGTATCGAGACCGAATTCTACAGGTTATCTTTGTGGCGGGCATGCAATCCGAGCGAGCGAGCAGCTGGAGAAATGACCAATATGAAATGACGATTATACCTGTGAAACACTACAGCTGCCCGTTTCTATCACTATTATTTTAGGATAAGGGCCTTATTTTAGCAACTGCTAGATTAGGAGAGGAAAAATGTGATTTAAATGCACGTTTACGGCACTAATCATAACATCTTCTCAACCACAATATCCATCTAATTATTAATAATATATTCACCACGGGAATAAACTGCGTCACGTTTGTATCCTGCCGTTTCATTATGCCCCCAAACTTGCTGATAAAGGACATGCAAATATCCTCACTTATCGTCAATTATTATCGATAATATACGGGAACATCGGCGACCAACTCCTTCTCCATCATGTTTAGCATGCTTATTCCAACCATTCATACCCCCTTTTCCAGCCAAGGCCAAGCTCAGCATTTCTTCTGTTTTCTTTTTTTCGCCTCTTCAATATTCAAGAGGCCTGTTCAGACAATTTCGCTTGCTAAAAAAGACAGAATCCTTAACTTCTATAAGCTTCCAAATTTGTTTACATAAATATCGTCTTTTTCCTTTTCGTCCAAATGATATGCATCGTGGGACACCCCCGTCCAGTTGCATCAAAATATTTGCACCGTTTGACCGTGGGACACCGGCTTAACCTATGTGGCCTCTGTTTCAGCGCTAGGCGATGCTTTTTGTCAAGGGCCCTGTGAATTGTTGGTTTCATCCTATTGGATGAAAATTTAGAACCTGCCCTATCCATTTGGACAAAACGGTGTTTTGTACAAATGATAGTACCAAAAGCCAGTTGGATGAAATTTTGATGGTGGGACAGGGTGCGCGTTAGTTGCATTAAATTTTGATGCAAATTTGACCGTGGGATATCGCACAGTGGGCGGAAATCGGAAAAAGCCGGACAAAATTACAAAATGACTTTTTTTGAGTTATAAACTTAAAACTTCGCAGGTATACTCAAAACTGATTGAAATTTAAGGATATGCAATTCATTTGACAAAGATCCTACCCGATTCTGAGATACACAGGCTTAAACGTGAGCAACGTTCCATGAAAACGCCCGTCTTCAATTTTCTCTGAAAATCTTCCAAAGTATGTAGAGGGTGAAGTTTAGGTGGATTCTTGCGGAATAAAAAACCACATAATCTATTGGCATGGTGTTCTTTCTTTAATCTGCGCACGTCGGGAGTTGGATTAGCCGCGACGTGGTAATGTTATTGAAACTGTATGGGTTTTAACGCACAGCATTCACCGTTTTTATGTTTTTATTCAAGACACCGATTCTCAAATGGTCTGTGGTGAAGACAGTGGAAGTATTTTAGCCGAGGTGAGTGCACGTTTCATTGCAGTTCATTTCGTTTTCACTGGATACGATCGAAGACTATGCTTCTTTTAAAAGCGTTCAAACTTCGAAAAAGTGACTTGTTTTCCCGGGAATCATACAAAAGACCCACCAGAAAGATACCAGCTGAGACTGTTATACCTTCTGTACTCTCCGATCCCTCACCCCCAGGGTTTTACTGCGAAAACGGACGTTTTATGACACCGCAGAGCTGTGCCTAAGACAATCTTAACGGGGTATGTCGACGGGAACATCTAATAAGAATATTTGTATAAATTTGTACTATTTCAAATTTCTCTAAAACATCAAGCCTTGTGCCATTACTGAAGGGGTGAAGAAAATTATGGTTGAAAATGACAAGAATGAAAAGTCTGTACCAAATGTTTGGCGAGAAGTGATGTTTCATCCCAATTTCCTGCACTTTCTATGTTCTTTCATTCTGATAATAAAACTTCTGCCTGTTTGACCAATGAAACTCAAGTTGCATGATTCACAATTAACTTTGTAAATGCCGGATTGATGGATGGGTTCTATTTTGTCTTTGTCACGACACAGAACTTCACCGAGAGTGCAAGGGTTGTAGAAAGAAACATAGAATTTATTTTTGGGGAATTTGTTTGCAAGCCTGTTGGAAAGGTCTCCCACAAAAAATGACCGGCACCAATTTTTAGAATTCTCTGTGATGGCGGAAGGGAGCTAAGCTGAGAAATAGCTCGCGTTTTCATCTTTCTCTGAAGGATTTTAGTTTAAGTATTTAAGCTGTAGCCATTTGAAATTGCAATTGATTTCATTGTGGAAAGTTCACAATTGAAATTGACTGCATTTAAAGGTAGATTGACCTATCTATGTAACATTAAATTGAATGTAACATTTTGCGATGCATGAGATCTTATTACGGATTAGCACACTGTTCTTTTTTTCTGCTTTGGAAATAATCAAATCTCCTTCGTTTATCTTCTAATTGATTGATCAAAATCAACTTGTTTGTGATTAATTTTCATACGGTGAGATTTACTTGGATTAGCAAAAGTAATATAATTATATATATCGCACAATTTTGTTTTCCTACATTCTCGCGCCGGAGGGCTACTTTCACGTCGACTCCGTCGAAATTTTTTTTACATCAGATGGAAGTCTTTTAACCTTTTAAAAACACATCACTAGTTTTTACTCGTCAGGACATGAGTCCCCAACAATGGAGGAAAATGAGGATTACACCTCGGGAAAATCATTGCTAGGTGACATTTTAAGCCACTCAGAGGAAGTATCTCCGGAAAGGCTCGTCAATAGGTCTGTTACAGTTCGAAGTTTGGACTTAAAACTTTATGTTGCATGATCTCTGCCTTCTCTTCGGGTTTCCACCGCGTCCGTTGTCTTTTGGCGAGAACAGTTTCGACAAAAGCCAACGGACGCGGTGGAAACCCGAAGAGAATGCAGAGATAATCTGATCAACGCCGCGAAAATCTTCGAACCTACTTTATGTTGCAAGATTATAATAAATCCTGTATTAGTGTTGAAAATCTGTATTTAAATGAATAACTCGTCATCAAAGACAAAAAAATAGGTTTTGGTTTGTTAAATTGTGTACGAAAAGCAATCAATATCTAATATACATAGAATCAAATGTTTTATAACAATTAATGAATGGACAACTCAAGATTCTAACGCGATAACATATTTTAGCCTACGGATTAGGATTCCCCATGAGGCCTACGAAGCAAATTTTGCTTGCAGTTTCGATTCACAAAACTGCATAATAAGAGGTTTAATTCCGAAAAAGGGGAGGGCGTATAATTTTGAATCGCCATATTTTTCTAGTGCCGCAACAACTTACAATCGGAATATGCCAAAAATACTCCATTCGATATTCCTGTATAAATGCTCACCGCGTAAAATGTATCTTTGGATATTTAGTTTTTCGGCCCCTGGGAGAAGGGATTCATTCATATAATGAGGCAAGAATTTAAGCAATGAGTGAACCCGGGCTCAATTGCAGCCGCTATTTGTTTTACTTTTAAGAACCTCAACTAAATGCTAACGCTTAAAATAAAACTTTCCTCAAACGACAATGCGTCTTGTTATTGACGAGACGACGATTATCACAACTATGATCAGAATAAGGTCTCAAGGAAAGACAAAAACATGCATTAGATGATCCTCTGCCTCATACGTAAGACCCGAAGTAGAAAAATGGTAGAGCCGAAAGAAACCTTTCCATTTTCGACGTGGTAACAGAATGGGCCATTACTCATCCCGCTATCGAGCAAACAAATCAAGGTCACCGACCACCCCTATTCCCAAAAATGGTACTGCTGATCCATACCTCTTTGTGTTCGTTTGAAGCTGCGCGCTTAAGAATTCATTACCAAATACTTTTAAGCTTTAGCTACCAACTGTGGTGAAGAGGCTATGACCGTTAGCGAAAGGCAAACAGTGCATTGTTTTTCAGTGTAGGGATCCTATCTCGCATTCCTATTTTATTGTAATATTCCGGCACTTGGTGTTGTAAATAACATTTACACTTCACCAAAGTGAGGTATTTCATAACTGAAGTTCTGAAGCACACCACTCGAAATGTATTTCATTCTATATGTTGGTTGTTCAATGAAGCGATGAACATCAATAAGATTTATAAGTCTCTTGAAGGGAAAAAATCTTCCCTCACGAAAATCTCTTCCTCGTCAAAACAACAGCTCACCTCGCCAACCTATCTGATGGCAAAACGATATCCTTGGGAGGCGGAAGCTTTCAGCGTGGACCCCGGCCAGAAAGGAAAGCCTGACGAGGTGCGTTCATTAAAAATTCATAACTCCCCTTGTAATCGAGATAAAGTTACAATTCTTTCACCAAAAATAAATTTATAGTTTTGTTAAAATTTCATACGCAGCATATATGGACCTATATCGTAAGATACGAAAGTTAGCAGGCGATTGATTTTTACCCTGCAAAATTCCATATTTTTCGTCCGAAAGATATATAAACACACATAACAACGTTGAAACTGAGTTATGAACAAATTAAAGTTTACCAGTATGGAAAAAAATGTACTATAAACATTTCCTGCAAGTTTCAACTTTATACTAAGAACAGTCTGCCGGAAAATGGATTAGGAATATAAACTCGGAAAAGTCAAGTAACTAGCCGAAATTCGATAAAATATTTTTTATAACAATTGTTATAAACAAAATCGAATAATTAATGTCTCCACATAATGTAGCAACCCTTTCTGCTTCAGAATATATTTTTAGACTTAAGGAACGAGCAAATTAAAAAAATTGCCAAAACTCTTCTAGTGACATCTGGTTAATCGCTCTAGAACTACACCAAAAACGTATACGATTTTTGTACGTGTGGTGAGCTCTCTATATATACTTACTCTATGATTTTAACTATTGAATCTCTATTGCTGAATGTCAGTTTTTACTCACAGATTTTACGCACTTCATAGCTGAGAGAATTCTCAACCACGGAGGAAGGCTCACACTGGCAATGGCTCACTTACCTGGAAAAAGAATAAACGTATAATTATTGCTACATAAAATTGAAATATACCACTTCCAAATACTATTCATTCCAATCTAATGCAGCATTTACAAAAGTGTTACTCAATATTAGCAAATGAAAACTTTGAGTAGTTATGAATGAATAATGCATACGTTGAAGAATTATTTAGCAAGAATGCATTCATGATTGCATGAGGAATATTGCTTATATAAATTCCACCTTATGCTTATTGCTATAAATAATTTTGAGTGCAAACGTTTTATATCAAAATAATCAATTATAAGTCATCAAACCACAAACAGACATAAGATGTAACAATAGATATTAATGAAAAGTACAAATTAACTAAGTTTTCATAATGTAATATCATAAAGACCAGAAAATACGGGTGGTACAGCCTGACGTAGCAGCGCCGATTTTATTATTCGGCACGTGAGAATAAAAGGTTTCCAAAACATTATTTCAAACCGTAACGTATAACCTGAAGATTACCAATCGGAATAATATTACATGCCCCAACATCAGAATATCTACTGCAGCATATTTTTTCTCCTAAAAGTGCTCATTAAAACCCTTTTGAGCCCGTACACTACGCTCTGTCGCAGCAGATGATTAGCTAAGTCCTCTCTCGTGATCTACACTGCAGTATGGACCTTCAAAGGAATCAATCTCAAAAGTCCTCGTGGATGAATTGAGGAAAGAAAACGAGCAACACGGTGTTGCACAGATGCTATTTCTTTCGATCCATGGAGCGCCTTCCGTAATGCCACGGCAGATATAGGAACTTTGATCAAGCCAACCTCGCGGGATAAACGGAAAAGTTGGGACAAGGAAAGGAAAAAAAATTGGCCGAAGCAAATGAGAGCGGCGAAAGGCGAAAATAAAAACAAAGGAACGAAAAATGGAAAAGAAGACCAAAACCCCATCCCCACCACCACTGCTGCTGCGGCCGTGCTACCGTCGTTTGTTTTTTTTCGCGCAGGGGGCACACACACGCAAGAAGAGGGTAGGTAGGTACGTACATATTTCAGAGGCGCATTTCAATCGTGGTGTCGGACAAGGGACGCCGAAGCGGGCCGTTATTGTTCCGTTGGAAGGAGGGAGGGGATAAGAAAAGGACGCGTAAAAAACGACCGAACGGCAAAGAAATCCCGAACGTTCGGATAAAAACCCAACGTCCTTCATTCGCCCGAACCTTCCCTCATTCCTTCCTTATGCATCTCTCCTCTTCCTGCGAGCCGACATGGGCCGCTCTCTCCCCCTCTCTACGCGAACCCTGTCATTGATATGTTTTCCTTCTCTCTCTTCCAAACACCCGATCCTGCATGGAACAAGGGTCCCCCCTTCCCTTGAATGCTGAGAAGGCAGAGATGACCTATTGCATTAGGAACCGATATCGATGAGGATCGTCAATTGGATTCACAGCCCAATTTGGCATTTTCATCCCTCAAACGAATCCATAATAAATCAACAAATCCAGATATGAAAGCTTCAAATGCCATGAATGCAAAATTTAAGAAAGAGAAAATTTGATGAAAGACAATCCCTCAGGCGTCGCTTAATGGAAAAAAAATTCTAATTGAATTGGATAATACGATGAGTATTCGGCAGATGCTTATTCAATATCAGACGCGTATTAAGAACTTCCACCAACATATTGAAACCGCGGTAAGAACTGAATGAAAGTCTATAAATTATAGAATAATTAAAAAATTCAGAGTGTGCATTTGGTCTTAAAATGGTTAGACGCCTCAAGAAAAGAAGAGGAGACCTATTATCTCCAAAACAATCCTCCCAAAACCGAAGAATTCATGCATGCATGTAGACACTCATTGTAATAAAATAATTATTATAAGAAATCCAGAAATTAATGAAACATAAAGAATTATAAATGATTCCTAATTCATTACATTTGGAAGTTCGTTAAAATGTTGACTGATAAATAGTCAGGACCACCTGTACAAGGGCATGCAATGCAGGGCCTAAAATTCCAGCCTGTACATTTAAGCCTTTCACAATTGACAGGCTGGTATATGGGCGTTACTTAGAACATGATCAAATCACTGACCCCCAGTCCTGCAGTGGGCATAATGTGATCGAGCTAAATTTACACAAATTTTTAAAATACGCTAAAAGAAACAACTAGCCTTCCATCTCCCTTTCCTCACGGTTTAAAGGAGTAAATGTTCCTATCATTAATCTCCAAAGCTATGACCCATTTAGTATATTTTCTCAATTCCTGGTGGTAATTATATGTGTATCAGGAACTAAATACGGTTGTTCATGCCTCATCATGAATACAAAACTTTACAAGATTTCGCGCTTATTTTACTGAATAGACCGTATCATACTACGATAAAAGAATAAATCATTAAAACTTGAATAGATTTATTTTTACACTACGCGAGCAACAACGTAACATTGTCATCAACAAACGTGTAACAGATTTCCAAGAACCAACGTAGAAAGGATATCTCTACTGAAGTTCTAGCTGCCTTCGTATGTTCCCCTTCATCTACATCTACATAATACCCCGCAAACCGCCTAAAAGGCGTGTGGCAGGGGGAGTTAGGACACCAGCCGTTTACAGCTTAAAGAAAATAAATAAACGAAGTGCTCTAACGAGGTTGGAACAAGCGTTTATTAAAGTCCTTTATGGTCCGGGGGAAAAACGAATTCGCATATCTATCCGTTCGGCAAAAAATCTCTCTTAATTTATCGCTTCTATCGGACCTGGAAATATAGTGTGGCTCTAATATTATGTTCGCTGTGTCGCTTTCAAAGATATCCATTCTCAATTGTTCAAGCAATCTAAGCCTAGCGCGCAGCCTCCGAGTCTCCAATGGCTCCCAACCTAATTCGCTTAACATCTGGGTAACACTGTCTGTACGCCCGTAGCAGTTTTTGACGAAACACGCAGCCTTCCTTTGTATTTTATTTAGTTCGCGGATTAAGTCTTTCTGCACGGGATCCCATACGCTCGCTGCGTATTCAAGGTGCGGTCGGACGAGAGTGAAATAGCACCTTTCTTTAACTTTCTCATCCGAAAATCTTCCCACAATACGCTTGACGAACCCTAATTTCTTCAGGGCTATACCGCAAATATTCTTTATATGTGTTCCCCACGTGAGGTTCGAGGTTATCGTTACTCCCAGGTACTTCACTTCGTCTGTTGCCTTTACATTAATGCCATCCACTGCATAAACGTGGTTAGAGATGGACGAATTCCGCAAGAAATGTACCGCCATGCATTTGCTCAGATAAAGTTTGAGTCCCCACTCTTGGCTCCACAAATGAACGTTGTTTAAGTCAGATGATAGAATTTCATAGTCAGAATGATCACTAATTTCGCGATAGATGACACCGTCGTCAGCAAATAAACGTATTTTACTGCTATTGCGGGAGCAGAGATCATTAATGTATATAATGAACAACAGGGGGCCGATTACGCTTCCTTGTGGAACACCTGATGTAACTTTTACAACATCAGAGCTAATACCGTCGAGAACTACTTTTTGTTTACGATCTCTGAGAAAGTCGCGGATCCAGTTTACAACTGTCTCGTTTAATCCGCATGACTGTAATTTGTATAAAAGTTTTTTGTGAGGTAGTGTGTCGAACGCTTTCTTAAAATCTGGAAATAGTGCGTCAACTTGTCTTTTTGATTCACCAGATTTTAAAACGTCGTGAAGAAAGAGCGCGAGCTGAGTTTCGCATGATCTACCTTTTCGGAATCCGTGCTGACAGTCATGGAGGAAGTTACGTCTGTCCAAGAAAGTCATGATATTGCTAACGATGATATGCTCAAGTATCTTGCCAATAATCGAAGTTAATGAAATCGGACGGTAGTTGCCTGGGTCATGTCTGTTTCCCTTTTTGAATATGGGTGTAACGCTTGCAATTTTCCAGTCTAGCGGTAACTTCCCTTCGGATAGTGACTTCTTGAATATGACCTCTAAGTAAGGTGCGATCTGTGGAGCTAACTCCTTGAGGTCACGCGCGGGTATTCCCTCCGGACCCGGGGATTTACTATTCTAAATCGATTGCAGTTGTTTAGTTATCCCATCACGTTGGATAGATATTTCTTCCATCGATTCCTCAGTGCATGGGATGTCTAAATGAAATTGAGAATCGTCAGTAGCGTATACACTTTCGAAGTGGGAAAGCCCTCTTTAACTGTAGGTGCGTAATACATTTTATCGGACGTGAGGTATAAGCGGAGATCTTTCATTTATTTAATGCCTTTGTTTTGGGGAAAAGAGGATTGATATCTGCAAAGAAAATAATTTTTTCATCACCCAACCCCTTTTTTCCCCCCCTTTAATCCCCTTTGCCCTCTATAACTTTTCCTGCCACAGCTGTCCTCTTTTCTCGTTCCTCTCCGATGGTACTTTTTTCCTCTTCTGTCCCTTTCCCCACGGACAGTTCACCCTACCCTTTGATTTCCATTTTTTATCGCCAAACAAGTCACACGGAGCCTGGAGAAAGCTCCTGAAATCAACCCACATACATCTTGCCAATAAATCCAACTTCATGCACATACATCTTGCCAACATCGTGCTCCTGAAAATACCCATTATTAATGACGATTGAGTGATGAAAAAATTATTTTCTTTGCAGATATCAAACCTCTTTTACCCAAAACAAAGGCATTAAATAAATGAAAGATCTCCGCTTATACCTCACGTCCGATAAAATGTATTACGCACCTATTATTCCAACACGGTCATGAATGTACGCTTCTTAATTCGAGTTTTTCTTATTAATATCAGCGGAAAACCAAGTGTTGCACTGAGTGCCACGCGTGCCCGCTAGTGTCAGAGAATATGGCGCGCCTGCTGGAGGGTTAAATTTTACGTCGTTAAAAACTACGGACAGCTAAAGTGCAAACAAAAAACACTTCAATCGGTGGACAGCCTATACATTACCACTAGAGATTTTAAAATGGATGGGATCTGGCGGAGACCAGGGGAAGATTGCAAAGGGCTATTGATTGTTGTTGATCGATCTATCGATGGACATGTTCATAATACATTATATAAAGTATTATCATTCCCCCACCACCCATTCTATCCATACTCCTTCTACTATCATGAACTTGCTTATCCTCTATTGCTGTGCTAATTCATTTTCCGTATCATTCACTGCCAGGGGTGTCATGGAGCCGGACCGCCGCGGCGTCTGGCAAAGCATCTGGTCAAAGGAATATTGTGTTTTTTATGCCATAAAAATCTTACAACTGCAACACCACCTGCTTATGTTCAAAGATTTTCGGAGACAAATGAGACCTCGCGCGTTTTTCAAAAATTGGTCATGTTTGAGCTGCTGCATCTCAGCAACGGATTAAATGTATGTAAAATAGCATACAAATCCATAGTTAGCCATCATTTATGAGTATTTATGCTACGTTTTAAGTCTCTGTCTCACAACAAGCCATTTTGGACTCAAGTCCGGCTTTTTCCGATTTCAGACCACTATGCGCCGTTCCGGCACAGCTTAACAAAAGACATATTAGTCAAATAAATGGAGAGCTGCGTTAAACCAATCTCAGGATTGTTGACTAAAGCGGATGATGAACACTTTATCATTAATTTCTTTACCCTATAATTTCTCATGTTCACATTTGCAGCCAAAACGAAAATGTTTGTAATAAAATGTAAATAATTACTTGTAATAAAAGAACACACAAGAGTAAAATTTCTCTCAAAAAAAATTAAGAGAAGTGCGTTCCGGCACTGCTAATTTTTCCATGACGTCACTGTTCATTCATCTCAGCGTCACCATTCTCCTGTACACTCATATTGCAAAGGCCACCAACCTATTTCTATGTCCAACCCTTATTGCTCAGGTTTTCGGCTTAGCTTCAGAATCCGAGTCAGTATTTTCGCTACACAAACAAAAATATTATCTCATCAACTCCTTCCTGCCAGTAAACACCTCTTTTGCTGACGGATATCCTTTTCTGAAATCACAAGCTACTGCGACAGTTTTGCTTTAGCACACTCCTATTGAGAAAATTGATTCATAATGATTGTCTGTTTATGTACACATGAAATAAAATACGAACCTCTACTTCAGACAAATTTTCTGGAAAAAAAATTTTCACTCCACATCGCCAAACTCGCTCACAAAAATTATCATAAGCCACAGACGGAGACAATGAACCCACCGTCTCCTCAGTCATGGTGGGGTTATGTCACGTGACTACGGGGTTCCCAGTCTTGTCCACAAGCGCAGAGGCCAATGATCGCTCTTTCTTATCCTCTGCCCGGCTAGATCGAGAGTGGCGAAATTGGGGGACAGGAAAGAGGCGATAAGGTTGGTTTGGGAAGGGGTGGGGGCAGAGGAAACGTCATCAACCTGGCGCCAATCGTTCCAAAACGCGAACGTGGTAGCTTTATCTGGCCGTGGAAAATCTTTATCGCTCCCCTTGGATCTTATTTTGGATAGGACTGAAATATGCTGGACAATCCGACCCACACATACCCCAGCCCGACTAACGTAGACCCTCTAGCGTAGACCCCCTTCCATTCCTCCCCCCCGCCCCCCTGCATGCACTAGCACACTCCATTAGAAGTAGCGGCTGCAGAGTTCGGCAGTTCGCAAAAGGGAAGCGACCGACCGAAAGAGAGCAGGTCAAACGAAAATGGCTGCTTCAGTGAAATCGACTAAACGTGAACTTTTTTTACGGGTTATACACAATCGACCACAATGGATATGAAATTTGAAAGAAATTATATTTTCAATGGTTTATCTTGACATATTCGTAAAAAATAGGCAATGATATACGCCGAAGAGCGGTACTTAAAAAAATAATTATGATACAGAACTTAAAACTATTTTGTGCTCACGTAACATACAATGAAAATAGATAAATCAGAAGCCACGAATTCTAGTACACCACAACTGTAAAATGAGAGCCCCAAAACTCATCAATAACGAGTGAATTTTTTTATTTCTTTATGATACATAGATTAATACATTCCTCAGTCATAATATATTTCGTTCTTTAATGTGTAAACATCGATTATTCGTGAGTGTCGATACCATAGGGTGAAATTACACATGATTTCATATACCAAAATTTGATTTTGAAACATATATATCCCAAAGTTTTTGTCATCCCCTTAACCTCTTTTATGGTGTTCTAAATCCTTAAACCCTAAAATTCCACAGTAAAAGTTAAAACTCCTCTCACATACCAACTCAAAGAACCTACTGAAAATATCTACCGCAAAAAAATGGAAGAAACTGGCAATGTGTTTGGTCAAGAAAATATGCTGCTTCGGTGAAATCGAAGAATCATGAAATATTTTATGGGTTACACAAAATTCAGCACAACAGATTTGAAAATTGAAATAAAATACGTTTTTAATGGTTTGCATTTACAGATTCGTAAAATAAATGGTACTTTCGTAAAATAAAATAAGCGGTACTTTCAAAATAATCATGAAACAGAAATTTCACCTGTAACTCATTATTTTTGGGGCTTTATAGTTTTGATGAACGAAATTTCATGGCTTTTGATTCATCCATTGGGTTGACCAAACGATTTTATGCCCCCATAACATATAATGGAAATGTATCATTATCATTATATCTCATTTTATCAATTTTTAAAGTAAAGTGTTCCAAAAAAGAATTTTCAAGTGTATATTCAGAAGTATGCGTGTTAATAAAATGTTTTATCAAGGATTTTTGACCGGCTGTTTTCCTCCTGTTAAATATTATATTTCCTCCCATAACTTTTTGGGGTTATTTATGATGTCTCTGAATTTCTTAAAGTAGTATGATGACTTGGCTTTTCTAATTTCATTATAAGTGAGATTTCTATATTGGGTATACTTTTTTCCTATGCGAAATATTTGAGGGCAGCTTTTGAAAGCGTCATATAATTTACCTCTAACTCTAATCATATTATAAAGCCTGTTTGACATCCACAATTTTTTAAATCTAACATTCGGTTTAGCTGAAACAGAAGTAGCCTATAAATAAGAATTATTAAAATAACCATTTATCAAAACAAGCTGCTTGCTTAATAGGCTCCCTCTCAGCTAGAATAGTGTCAATATTTTTCTATAATAACAAAGAATTTTTTATATTACCATCAATAATTGTTCTATGGGGATACCCAAACTGAAGATTTAAGAGGGGGTCAGGATAATTGTCATGTTTAAGGTTTATAGACACACCTGTGACATAATGGTCAGCCAACCTTGATTGGACAATGAAACCATTCACTAACTTTGTGTTACCTCTGAAAAGTATATGGTCTATTGAAGATTTTGTTAGTAATTCTCCCTCAAGCTCTTCTCTGATTTTTCCTTAAATCACATTAATGAAACCCAGATAACTCAGAGTATCTTTATGTTCAGAGACGATATTACTTTTCCCTTCATAATCAATATTTATGTCACCTAATATAACAACTTTGTTATGAGCGGTCATAAAAGAGAAATTAAGGGCTTCTTCTAATTCATGTATAAAGTCTGTTGCCTTTAAATTCGGAGGTTGGTAAATGCCCATGACATTGGCCGAGGTGTGAGGCAAGGCTGTCCTCTATCGCCGCTGCTCTTTAACGTGTACGCTGAAGAGATGGTAAGGGAAGCGTGGGATGAGTTAGAAGCTGGGATAAAAGTGGGAGGAATGATGTTCCAATCAGTGAGATTCGCGGATGATCAGGCGCTGATTAGCCAGTCAGCAAGGGGGCTTCAGGCTCTAGTAGATGCGTTATACGAGCGTTGCGAGGATTATGGGATGAGGATTAATCACAAGAAAACTAAGGTTATGCGGTTTTGTAAAGCACCACGAGCGAGGAATGTGAGACTTAATATGAAGGTGGGGGGTGAAAAACTTGAGCAGGTTGAGCAATTCAACTATTTAGGCAGTACGTTAGAGGAAAACGGATACAGTAGTAAGGACATCAGGAAGAGAATAGCATTAGCGAAGGAGGCGTTCATGAGCAGGAAGGAGCTTCTAAGAGGATCGTTATGTAAGAGTTTAAAGAAAAGGTTACTGAAGAGTTTGATCTGGAGTGTAGCTCTCTACGGTGCGGAAACGTGGACACTGAGGAAAGAAGACGAGAGAAGATTGGAGGCATTCGAGATGTGGGTATGGAGAAGAATGGAGAGGGTGAAATGGACGGAGAGGAAAAGGAACGACGAAGTGCTGGATATGGTTGGCGAGGAGAGGCAGCTTTTAGATGAGATACGCAGGAGACAGATGGTATGGATGGAGTTAGTGCTTAGCGGGGAGGGGATGTTGAAAATGGTGTTAGAGGGTAGAATGTTAGGTAAACGAGGGAGGGGAAGGAAAAGAATAGGATTTTTAGATATATTGAAAGAGAGTAGGCCTTACTGTGAGTTAAAGAAGGCAGTGCTGGAAGGTAAGGGAGGCTCCCAGATCACTTCTTGCGTACTCCATGGAATACTACATATCAATGTTAGACACATGTAATACACCCATTACAAACTCAAAAATACTAAGTTATGATTCATTTGAGAAAAACCTAATGAATCTTTTATAAAAATAACAACTCCTCCTCCTCTTCTATTTTAAGAAAAGGAAATTTTCCACGAAAAGCACATAGGTCCGGCCGCAACGAGATAATAGCCGTGATAGTTCTGATAGCCGTGGTAATCAGTGCGTTAAAAACTACATACTGCTGCCCTGAACCGTCCCAAGAGGTTGGGTTGATGACATACCAACGGGTGAGGGTGGTTTAAGGCGGGTGGGGATGGTTTAAGATGGGAGGGGGATGGTTTAGGGCGGGAGGGGGTGATATGGAGGGGTGGGGGCGGTAGGGGTGGGGGTGGGTGCCCCAAAGAGTCCCACGAGGGTTGGGTTGGGTCACACCCATGGCTAGGGGGTGGGGTTACGTCATCTGGGTAAAGGTGCCCCAAAGGGTCCATATTAGTAGTGATAGGTCAACGGATAATATGATCCTTCGAAAAACAAGAATAATGAAAGAATTAAAATGATGGGAAAAATTGTACCAATTTCAGTATTTGCAGCTAGCATTCGAATTTTGATGCCAAAAAAACGTGGAAATCTTCTTGCCGCGGCTCCAGATGTGGCATTTCCCCGAATGGCCCGCTGAAACAATGAAATTAATCCCTCTTCCACGATCCGACCCCACCACGTAGGTAAATATTTTCATTTCCCTCGGGAATCACACCAAAGAAATCATGGAACCCCATCGGATGGAGGAATCCCTTGTTCGCTCTTTGATCGCCTTAACTCGACAGTGCACACAAGGGGAGTCGGGGTGCGAGGCCGCTTTGGCGGTCGAAGAGGAAATAAAGAGAAGGACGGCGCGCGCGTGCATGGCGGTGCATCGAGCGGTGGAAGCGAGAGAGAGAGCGAGCCTGTGGTCGCGGCGTCTCCCTCGCGAGAAGTGAGTGAGACAAAGTGCCCACGGGGGCGTGAGGAGCAGGTTCGCGCCCCTGAGGCCTCGGAAGTGCGCGCCTCTGAGCTGCTGCTCTCTCAAATTGCATTTCGAACCCGATTTCGCCCCGCTGAATGCCCCGGGGGCGGGCCAAGGGTCTAAAGGGATGAAAAGGCAGGGCTCCGGCAGGAGGGCCGAGTGGAAAGACGGAGGAATGGTTGGGGAGGGAGGCTCACCACTGCCTTTGCCACTGCAGTTCCGGGAAGCACAATGTGCGCTTTGTGGCCGCCGAAATGGTGGTATCTAGCCCACAACGGCGCGTGATTAGAACGAGTGTCCTCGTGTGATTGTGATTGCCTGCATGACTGGGTCTATTCAGTTGGCTCTTATATATCGGTTTAAATACTTAAACTTCTAGCCGATGCGCTTAGATACATGCGATCTCTGCAATCCTTCCCTACCCAAAATCTGTGTTATTCACACTCACCCTAGTGGCTAAATCCGAGGCAAACTCTACCTTCACCTATTCAAACAACCTTCATTTTGATGTACTAAGCATGTCATTGAGTGAATGACCACCCGGAATGGGTTCATTTTGGCTTAGAAAACCCAGAAAGTTATGAAAGTATTGAAGAGAGCGGAGAGTCGGTCAACGAATTCGAGCCACGTCCCGGCCACTCCGGACCACGCTCCTTCCCTCTGCACCTCGTCCACTCCCTGGCCGGGTGCGGCTCCCGCTCCCCTTCACGCTCCGCCCTCCACACCCACCCACCTCTTTTCATCTTCATATTTGCGCGCTCAATGGGACGACGGACGGCTTGGGACCAGGAATCTCTCGCGGCTCGAATAATACAACCGCTCGCTCGCTATATATATAGGAACGATCCAAATCCTCTTCCGACCTCACGCATGAGTTTCCGGGGCTCCCCCTCCCTCTCCACCCTACGTCGTTTCCACCTCTCGATTTCCACCCCCGCCCCTCACACACATTAAGCTTGCCCACCCTTGAAAACACGTTCGCCGCGTCCCGCAGGAGAATGCATACAATGCACGGCTTCATTTCTCTCTCGTGAGGGAGTGAACATTTTTATGGAGCACGGTCACGGTGCGCCGTCAAAATCGTACTCTTGCACTTTTAGCACTTTAAATTGGGAGAAGACTCGAACAAAGCATACGAGTTTCTCCGTGAATACTCTGTTGCAATGCAATGTTTGCAGCTCAAACGACAGCCCAGCTGAACTTTGACCCAAATTAGTGCGGAGTCAATTGCTTTCGTTCAATCTCGGAGTCTTCTCTCTGCGCAGAAATTGGTTGGATATAATTATTTGAAACAGCCAAAATTAATCATTGGTTAAAAGAATACTTGGTTATGCTTAAGATAGTTTAAAAATATGTAGTAAGCATTTGCTATATCCAAGAAATTGAATAGGTACCGACAGCAGATGCCATGTAAACTTTTTCTGATGTCCAAGAACATTTTTGACATGCATATCGATAAGACGCGATAAGAAGAGAAAAAAATAAAGGAAGACAGAGAGAACAATTGATCGTGGGCACATCTGACAAGAGTCTCACCGCCGCCTCCACGCAACATCCTCAATTGGAGAGCTGCCGAACGGAATTTCCACCTTCATTTTTCGATGATTTCTCCGTACTCCACATCCACATACCCATAGGCGTTCTTCTTGCCATCTCAACTGCCACCCTTCCTTCATATGTACAACTCATACAAGGGTAATGCTAAAGGCCAGAAACCATATTCCACCCCGCGGTACAGAACATTTACAGTATGAAGACTTCGCAAAGATTCGAATAAGAACCATGATTTGAGCAGTTTCATCAGTGAGTAAAATGAAGCATCATTACAACTCAATTTTACATTGAGTAACCCCCGAATGCTATATTCCTGTGTTATCAGGTCCTATTTTACCAAGTGTACAGCATTTCAATAACCCTAAAACTCTTACAATCAATATAATTCGTTCGTATGAATAATGGAAGTTCTCCAGGTGGGGCAAATTCAACATACCGGTCAGTCCGGCAGCCTTATCTTTTGAGCCTAAAAACTGTCCTCCTCTACGGATCTCCCATTCCCTCCCTTCCCTTCCACCCTCTTCTCCTAGGAGACACGCCTTCTGCACAGAGCCCATCATCGGTGGCTGCGACCGGAATTCCGCCGACGCTGTCGCCGCTGCCCCCGGGAGGGACAGGGCTGCTTGCCCCTCGATTGTCGTGACCGTGCGGGCGGAAGACGGATAGACGACCCCTCGGGACGCTCGAACTTCGGGTGTTGCTTATGCCTTCAGTGCCTTGAATGGGCCAGTTTGACTTACTCTCACCATCCGCAAAATCTTACCGAGACATTCTTCTTTGTTCCTAGATTCTACCTATCCGCCCTCCCCAACTCCCGGTGCCAGAACACAGTCGAAGCAAGGAAGAAACGAAAATCGGAATTTACGTCTGAAAGAGTATTCTAACAGTTGCCTCAAAAATAACATTCTTTCAAAATAACATTTCACCTTTAACACATTATTACCAAACACGATCAATGCATATTGTTCTACATATTAGTATTTTAGACACACTGATAGGCGCATTCATTATTCCTAAACATTTTCTTGGGATATATATTATCCTACAGATTTATACACGTCTCATCATACGAGAAATAAAAATACTTATGTGCGCCAAATTATTACGTTTAATTCGTTATGATATTTATTCCAGTCGTTACTAACATTTCCCTAAGAAAATATTTAAATAATGCTTCGTGTATTCGAGGTATCAGTAAGTAATTAACACATTTCTTCGTGTTCATCGAAAGTTGGAATGTCTAAATAGTTGTCATAAATATATTTTGGATAGATAAAAAACCTTCGGAAACAATTATTACATAACTTGTTTGCCTCTTTCTTACCATTTTAAGGCACATTTAGTACATGTTTTATCTTTTACCCTTTCACTGAGAGGTCAAACTAAGTCTTTCCCACTTTTTGTTTCTTTTTTCAGCTAGAATCAGTCGTAATTGGCGCCTGGTGCTATCATGCATGTCAATGTCCTCTACATTATCATGTATAAGTGTTTTCGCAACAATAATAGAACTTACATTCACATAATGAATACCTTGTGGCAGTCTTACGGGTGAACAAATACTGATCATTATCCTACAAACAAAAAACTACGCATGCATAGTTTTCATCCGATAAAAATATACCGTGTCGGGTACCTGATGACTATTTCTGCGTAATTAATAAAAACAATATGTATTAGCTACCAAATATAAAGCTTGTGATTTAGCGATTTACGGTGCGGAAACTTAGACGAAGACGAAAGATGGATAAGGAAAGAATGAAGGCATCCGAGATGTGAGTATAAAAAACAACGGAAAAGGTGAGATCCACGGAGAGGAAAAGAAATGAAGAAGTGCTATCCATAGAGGAGAGATTTGAGGAACGGGGGGAGGAGAAGGATAAAGGTAAGGATATGGATAGAATGAAAGGGCTCTAATGCGAATGGGCGTTACTGTTAATTTAAGTGGTAAGTTCAAGTTCAAGCGCAGGCGGAGTGATTCGTGAATTCTTTCATGTATTCCAGCATTATCAAGATACCTTTCATAATAATCAAATATACTCCCTTTTTCATTTCAGAAGGGCAGGTAAATTTTGTTTTTTCATGACCACCGTAAATGGTTGACTCACAATCATAATGCCACGCTGATATTGCTCGCACTATTTTCTTAAAAAACACCGAACAATACTAATGCACGAGTATTCCACAGAAAGAAAAGGACAACATTTCCTGCGACGCATTGCGGCCAGAAAGCTTGCCATTTTTCTCAATGTCCATAAATATCTCGCTACTTCTTTCACTGAAAAATTATATTTATCTTCAAAGCGATTTTAAGGCAATCCGATTGCTCATCTGAAAAAAATATAATTCAATAATTATCTTCTTTCATAAAACAATTCTTTTGCCGGTGGTTTTTCTAGGTAAAAAATTACAATACTTCTTCTTTTATATTAACAGGATGGGAATAAGTTACGGTATTTAAAATGTAGGCACCACTTGTACTCCGAATAAACTTAAACTTGGGGAGTAACTGATATTTCACTAGTAAACATTGAAAAATGTCTGAAAATCCTTCGCCTTCGACACGGGTGAACGCGAGCATGTTAGTAGCCGTGACGCAAACGACAATAGTAAATTGGCGTAACATATTTTCGTATTTTATCAAGACCATGTTGAGAAAAATATATTGGACTATTATGCTCGAAATGTTGTGAAAATTTTATTTCTACTATATGTGCTGCATAAATTCACCAAACGATACGGATGTCCTTCTCACTTCCTCTCACGATGTGTTAATCGCCAGAAAAATCCTTAAATTCTTCTCCACTTTCTTCGATGGTGGAATTGTTTGACTGTGGGGGGGAGGGTATGTAGGGGGTAGGGTCCACCGGGACCTTCCTACCTTTGAAATCGTGCTTGGCGAGGGTTAAAGTAGTGAACTTGCACCATTTGCACAACCCGATCAAATCAAATCGGTCCCAAGGGGACAAGGAACGCGTAAGCAATACGCGAAGGTCGACTTCGGAGAATAACAGAGACGGCTGCGCCAGGTATGTGGACCGACTTTTGAAAGTGACTGTACATTCTACCCCGCAAGCAGCCTAAAAGGCGGGTGGTAGCATAGATCACTTTACTCTTCAGCGGTATCTATACTTATTTCATCTAGCCCCACATAACCAGTACATATATACGTATCACCATAAAGACCTACAGAATTTTATTATATTTTCATATTACTTCCAGAAAATAAAGTAAAATTTCTATCCACGCTCGGTTGGGTACGCTAAAAGCCACATTTAGAAATACCATATTTGTAAATTTAGACGATAATGACTACACTTCCTTTCTCGAAGCATAACACTCAAAAGAAAACGAAAATTAGATGAATTAAACGCATAATGCTGGATCAAGGTACCTATAGTGTGGGGGAAGAGTGGATCACCACGATACCTTGTAACTTATCTCTATCATGGCTGTCTGCCGCGATGTTCAGCCAGCCACTGAAGCGAAGACGGCGAGCACGGGAGGCGTGCATATTGAGACGCGCTCGACGGAGAGCAGTTGACGATGAGAAGGGGAGTGAGTGAGTAATTGTGAGGACGCGGAGAGCATCCGAGAGGCGAGAGGGGGGGGGGGGCGGGGGGCGATGATACGGCAGTCTTGATACAGCGGAGAGTAGCGCGTGCGGTGGAGCTCACCGTTCAGAGGGGGGAGGAAGGGGGAGGGGGACAGGGGGAGGGGAGGCATAGCGTTGGACTCACAGGGTTGGCTTAGCAGTTCATCGGAGTGGCGTTAGGGGGGGGGGGGCATCACATCACTCGGGACAGACTGACTGCACTCGCCTCTTTATCCCACCAACCATCAATCCATGCATACATGCGTGCATTTACACATCCAGGCAAGCACGGGGTCCTTTTGAGTCTCCTCCCACCCTCCCCACCTCCTGTCCCGCCGCCAATTGCGTGTAGAAGCCCAATGACGCCATCCGCCCAATCAATAATGGATGGAGAGAAAAGAGTGGGAGGAGGGAGAGAGGGATAGAGGGAGGGAAGGAAGGAAAGAAGGCGAAGGGGAGAGGAGAGAGGAATTCGCAACGCACCAAATTATCATCGTGTTTCCCTCTCCCTCTTTTGCGGGGCAGTTTCGGGTCACCGTGAAATTATTCAGACTCCCTGAGGGAATAAATCCACGACTTGAATTAGCAATTGAAGGTAGGAAGTGCATTTTTACTTTATGAGCCCACAGTTAAACTAGAAAGAAAGACACTTTACACTACTTTTACTATCCCAATGACCATGCTCTCAACGAGTTCTCGTCGCTCCGTCATTGAAATTTTCCACAGCAAGGAACCGTTCCATTTCCTAGTTATCACAGATTCGCTTTATTTTCAAGCGAAAAAGAGATACAATTTTGACTCTCCCGGAACTTCTGGAGATTTCCCTTTGAATGGAATCAATTCAGGGGTTAATAAGTCAGACCTTTTTTTGGTGGTGTTACAGTAAAAGTTGAGTTTGGCTAAAACAGCGTTGTACAATATTCATCGACCTCATCAACAGAAAGGACACTAAGATTCCAGTTTTTTGTTTGAACATAATCGCGACTTAAATACTGCCTGGTAAGGAGGAAAACATGGGCTGAAGGAGAGAGAACCATCTACACAGATGAGAAACATTCTTATGAAAATGTCTTCCGACTCGGAGGCTCGGTATACGTGAGGCCCTCATTTTGCATGATGCGTCGTAGGGTCTGTGAATGAAATCAATGAATAATAATAATAATAATGACAATGATAATATAATAATAGTAAGTAATAGTTCTATAATGATCATAGGTTCCCCCAATTACGATCATTTTTGTAAAATTGGACTTAACTTACTTACTTCTGTTTCTTGAGGATCGATAAGAACTACTTGTCATTTGCACCAAACAATTCCATCACTACAATGGCCATTCTATTTTCTAAATTTTCCCAATATTTATAAATATCCCACTTTTCGACTGGGCCATTCAAGTTTCTCTTTCCCATTGTTATCCGTAGCATTTTTTTGTTCCTCCTCATACTTAATGGATTGGCCCCAATGTTTACCTCATTCTGCACAAAATTTAGCCAATCTTATCCTAAACTCAAATGGGATTAAAAATCCGTTAGTAACCCTTGGGATTTTTCGCATGCTGGTTTGCTTCAGCACACTCTACTTCTGTTATCCTCCGTGACATTATAGTTCCGTCTAATTAAACTTGCAAGTTTTTTCAAACATTTCACAGGATTAAATTTCTTTCCTGGAGAAGAGTACTCAGAGCAAATTGTGGAGCATCGTAGTGACATGAGGACAGAGGAGATGATTTTTGCTCCATGAAGTTTCTGCGCTTGCGAATGACTCCGCGATGCTTCAGCGCTGTCTCACACTTGGGCTTTTTCCATTAAAGTTAATATCTATAGATATTATAATTACTTTCCTTGGTTTGAACCGAAGACGTTACAGCAAAATTACATTACCATCAACTAATTAGCTAAAAACCTCTGTGCGACATCTCAGTATACAAATAGAACATCAAATATGCTTAATGCATACAAATTATCAGATAAAATTCGAGGAATCCAGCGACATGGAGTGAAATTGATTCATAATGAAACACCGACTTGCAATTTTCCACGAAAATTAAATTTTATTTTTGTGGAAAATTGCAAGTCAGTGTTTCATTATAAATTATCAGATGTTTGTGCGTCGCTACCTCCATAAAAAATTAAGAGGAAGTAACTCGATCTCGGACAAAATGAACGTTTTCTAAAACCTCAGAAAAATAAACAATGGACGAGGGCATAATTTTGCTGTTGACAACTCTATACATAAAAGAGATTTGTTTTCTTGGGTTAATTAATCAGGAGAAGAAAAAAGTTTCCACGACGGGAAGCTGTGCGAGTAAGGTGAGGGGGGGTGAAGGGAGGGGGTGTTATGTGCGCGAAGCGACGAGCGTGGATGACGACGACGCGGCCCTCTTCCCTGACACGCTTGTTAATAAATGCCGCGAGAGGTGAATAAAACATGAGCGATAAGGATGAAATTGCTTTTTAAAGCGCTTCCTTTTTTTCTCTCCCACACCTCGCCATATTGTCATTACTTGCTCAATTCGGGAGAAGAGATAAGGTGCACGGCAGAAGTTTCCCAATCACCCCCTGCCCCGTTCGCATGATCTCGGTCGGTAACGACCAACCAGCATTCACACCACCGCGGTGACTCAGTGCTGCCCTCGAGCGCCCAAATTTTAAAACTCGTCTGAATATAAATGTCCACTGGAAAAATTATTCTATTACCAATAACTCCACTCACCCGTTTTGAAAATCATCTTCACTACGCTGAAGCTTATTCCCGATTCATAATCGCTCTCAACGTCTCAAAATGATCACATTGTTCTCATCCGCATACTTCATTTCCAGTTTTGGCGAGCAACGCGAACGCAGGTAAGAACTTAAGATAACCAACGCACGTGTTCAGACGGACGACGCGCGGTACGGACCAAGGTCGCGAGTGAGCTTATGTGAACGGGGTGTCATGCTTTATTTTAGTTTTTCACACCGCAGCGCGCTTCTTTCAATATGGGCTCCATCGGCTATTTCATTTCATTGCCAATTAGAATTATAGAGTTCGAAAAAAAGTGAACCTGGATTTTTTGTTTCCCTATTCTTCGATTAGTTTTCGAGATATTCGCCACGAAAATTCGATGCCTAAAACCCTTCCAAAATAAGTTTGCAACGCGATGAACTCTGAAAGCGAGATGGTCGCCACTTCACAAACCCTCGGCCTTGAGCACAGACCTCCGGAGGTTCGTTGTTGTTATTCTATTTTGGGGCGTTCTCAAATAAATTAGACAGACGGAAGGGGAGAATATGCTAGTTGAGGACGTTCGTGTGTTTTTACAACTATTTTCATAAACATTATTTTTTCATTCTATCTAAACAAATTACGAAGTCATTCAATATAAAAAATTATTAAATTGCACACAAAAATCATAACACTCTAAACAAGCTTCTATACACAAAAAGAAAATCAGAGACCCCTAAAAATCTGAGAGGACGAATATTCAAACGTACCTGAATCTATATACTCTCATTGTGTAGTAAACCGATACAGGAACCACTGTTCTTGTTCAGCCAAGCACTGAAGTTTTTGAGACATTATTAAGATAAAAGAGTTTTTTCTTCTTCTCATTTATTTTCTGCGCACCGCTTCTGCATACACGTTTACTATTAACACTTCATGGAGGATGAAACTCACTCACTAACCAAACCAGCATTCACTGAACTAGTAAGGTTTTTAGGAGAGATGACCTACGTATTTCGCTAGTTTCAAAATCACAAGCTAGATATGCATTCTAAAATTTATGATAAAACCTTTCAATAAGGAATTTAAAAGGTATTAAACAACATACCCATTATGAGCAGCTACCACCACTATCCTTTAATTGAACACAAGCTGATAACTTTGATTGCTAACACAAAATATTCACAAATTCACAATTTCATAACGAGCATCAGAATTTCGGTGCACTTCAATGGAATTTGAACCGATTGGAGAATGAAACGTGTGGCGCCAATTCCACGGGGCTTGAGGGGGGCCGAACTCCCTCAAAAATTCGTATTGCTTGTGAAGAAAAAATGTGTCAGGCTTGTCGATTTTCCCCGGAGTGTCTAAATATCAAGATTCGAGTTGTCAGGGTTCTAATGTTGATCCTATGGCCCTTCTAAAATGCTTAATAAACTTAAGTCACTACTTATAATATTTGCCGGGGAAGATCCCCGGTTTGGGCCCCCCAATATTTTTTGCAAGTCGGCGTCCCTGAATGAAACTAACAGCAATAAGTATTCAGAGGGGTCGCGGACAATACGCAGCATTTCAGCAGGTTAAACATTCTGAAAATATCACGTGTTGCTACGACTGCATTACATTCGCGTTCATCAACGGTTGCTACTTTATATTTAAGCATATTTTTTTAAGAGGACGGAATAAAATAAGCGATTGAAACTAAACTCCCTAATCTCTGGATGAAAGTAAGAAAATGCAAATTAGTGATATGAAAGGGTGAAATATCAGCATGTAATGGGAACAATAATAATTTTTATTTATCGATCAAGGATCGTATATTACTGTGAGCCACAGAACAGAGACATTGAACACGCATAGGAAGATAAATGATTCATAACAATGTATCGAAAGAACGATAATATATGCAGAATAAAATATCAATCATAAGACAAACGCTTGAGGAAGCACAAACAAACACTAAGTTCATGCGAGGATATCGTTTGCAAAAATGGGCATGAAAATTCCGTAAATATTCACATAAAACAAGTATTTTCCTTACCTTTCCACAGCTTTCGGAAAGCGAAACAACCTCCAATCCGAAATATGGGTATCACACCCGGAAACACAGCATTAGTACCTCATGTTCAAAATCACACACACGCGGATTACAATGACGTCTGACTTGCTGCTATAACAGTCGAAATGTGTGCAGTCACCGGCGTGGGCAGGTAGGACCACATGAGTTCCACGAAAACCCTCGCCTACTTCCTCCTCCCTCGCCGTCACCTCCCCTACCGCTTGTAGTAATACTCCCAGATGGCGTGAGTGTCCAAGCTACCCGGAAGCCCCAGCCAAGGCCGTTTATCAGGCCCGGGGGAAGAGGTACCACCGACCGCCACTCCGCCTATAGTTGGAGTACGCTATAACTCAAATATATTTTTTCAATTTTAATGATGAAGTGCTTTCAGATATTCGTATTTTTATTTTTATTGATATTTTTGACATTATTACATAACGCAAAGTAATATTTTCATTCGAACATGTGTTTATGTTTTGAATCGTTTCAACGGACATTGCGCACCGTTCCATTCCGTCCATCAGCTGTGTTGTTGTTGTCGTCATATTCGTTGTGGGCCGTGTTCTTTTTTGCTTTTAACGCAGAAAAGGTTTGTTAATTGACAATTTTCTGGAAGTGTAGTGACATTTAACGCCTCAAAATGCAAGATAAATGTGCAGTTAGGGGTTGTCAATCGAAAGATTGCAAGTTTTTTCGATTTCCGCGAACTGTTTCCAGGTGAGTGTTTTCTTCATTCAGTCATATATATAATTATTTGATATAATCTGTTAAGTTTTCAAGCCATATTAGCTAATAATGTAATTCTTTCTTCAAGGAATTTTGATTTTCATTCAATAATCATTCCAATGTGTCTATTAACTTGATGGGGTTGTTGGAAATGCTGGTGGTGAACGTTGTTGATGCAACGTTTTCAAGATACCCTCGTTATTTTTCACCAATTGTCATTCATATGTGTCCGACATTCGTTCTGCAAGATTGGTGAAATGTTTCAGAGTGTAACTTGTTAACATGATCATTGCATCAGCAATTTCCACGTACCGTTTTAATTGCATGTAGCAACTGAACACAATTATTTTATCTATAAAAGGAGGAGAGGCAGAGTGATAACTTGTTGAGCCATCGGTGGAGATGCATGGAAGTATTTCCATTAATATACGCTGTAGTATAAGAACTTGTTCATGTGATTTGTGGACCTCCTGTATTATATGAAGATTTGATTCGCTGGGTGATTGTTGACCTATTTTTGCAGTGGAGGTATTCATATCTCAGGGCCTGTGTTTCCGGTCCCAAGCCCGGGAAAAGGAGGAGGGTTTCTGTTGTTACTTAATTAGTGTCCATTTATAAAGTGATTCTTATTTTCCATCAGTCATTCTTCGTATAGTAAATTTTGGGAGTGTAAATAGAATTTTAGCTTAGAAATAACTGAACAGATGTGAAATAATCCTTAGATATAGGATTAGAGTGTTTTCCACTGAAAATTTTACAAATGAGTAGTTGCTGTTTGACAAATGTAGTTGCAGTTAATTGGTTCTTATGACACATTAGGATGGTATGAATGAAATATATAAATTTCAATTCATACCATCATTTATGAAGATATATGATGGTATGAATTGAAATTATATTGCTCATAAATGACTACTCAATAGCTGGGCATTTAAATATTTTCATTATTGCCATCAATCATTTTCATTTTCAGCAAGCTCTTTGATGCATTCTGGCTACCTCTAGATGGCATGAAAGAGATATGAGGATGATCAATCTGTTGCTGTTGAAACAAAGGTATGTTACTACAAAGGGACTGAACCATATATGTACATTAACTTTTAGATCTGAAACAATTGTCATCATTGCCACCAATTAAAATATATCCATTGTATTACTTGCAGCAAGCCGGTTGATGTATTCCAGTTACCTCTGATGGCATGCCGTATCTATGGTCTAGGAATCTACTGTTTTGCTAAAGGTAAGTAAGTCAAGAGGAAATGTAATAATTTTCTAAATCCCTCCATTCCTTCCACACTTTTCTGATCGAATGTTGAGGCTCACATTTTAAAAAGTATCTATCGATTAGTTAGAGAATTCATTGATGGATTTTTAGCATCAAGTCTTGGAAGTATATTGACCAAGGCCTGAAATGAAGTCACCATGTATTTTTGCATGTATATTCCACTTCATACAAAATTTTGTCCAGAATGATTATCAACTATTATATGAATGTGGATTCTCAAACTCTTTGTCATTCTCTTGTAATATTGCATGCAATTTTCATAAATTTTTGACAAGTTTGATGCATTAAACCAAACTTATTGATGACTTCAGCTATTCTATGAATACAAGTATTCTGCCATTACTTGTTACTTCATGAATACAGTAACATATTCATTGTTGTAAGCAGCTGAGAAATCAATTCACAACTACATTTGGTCCTCTGTTATTTTTAATTCTGACACTCTGCCTTCAGATCTTCTGATCAAACTATTTCATATGTTTAAATTTTTGATTCAGTTTAGTATGACCTCTGTTATGTCCTCTGTTATTTTTAATTCTGACACTCTGCCTTCAGATCTTCTGATCAAACTGTTTCATATGTTTAAATTTTTGATTCAGTTTAGTATTACAATTTCATGAAGTCAGAAGTATTTCATAAGGATATTTCCTCAAAGAGTGTGCCAACAATTTGATGAACCATTCTATCATTCAGTTCTTCCTGTTTCATTTTCATTAAGTGGACACCAAATGAGTAATGCCTTTACACTAACGCCTTTTAGGTTATGATACACTAATGACTAATATCCCTGAAAAAAATTAACTCCACCATGGTGGGTAAAGGAAGGGTAGTAGCCTTCATGGTGGGTAGTTACCCTTGCACAACCCACGCCCTACCTACCATTAAGGGTAAGGGAGGGATAGAAAAATCCTTCGTCTACCCTTCCTTGGAACTCCTTCCCTTACCATCTGTGTAACCTTCCTCTAGCCATCATTAAGGGTAAGGTAGCCACCATTAAGGGTAGAAAAATCCTTTGTTTACCCTTCCTTGGGACTTAGCATTTATAACTGAGGAAAACATATCCTGAAAGTGTCTCCTCAGCTACTTTCACCTGCTAAAGAGTATTGAGTTCTGCACAAGAACGTAAGCAGTCTTTGAAAGCAAAGATAGACGGGCTACACAACTAATCTTTAAAACTCCCTTAAGGAAAACAATAATATACATATTCAGTGGCATAGTCAGCCCCTATGAAAAAATTGTATAAACCTGTTTGACAATTTTATACATTACCATGGCAATGTATAAGAATGTATAAAAATTTGAAAGAGGTTTATACAATTTTTTCATAGGGGAGGGGTGGGGTCCCGGGGGATTTGGACCCTCCGCCGCCCGAAATATAAAAACAATCATTTTCCTTCATAAAAGAAAACAAAATATTGAAAAATAATGAATTTAAAAAATATGTACTTCTTTAACTATCGAAGTTTTTCGATTATGAAAAGTGTTTGAATTAGTTGAAAACCCTTTATTTAGTATCCTGTTTTTCAAAACTTTCCCCACCTGGTTTTGGACCCCCCCTCCCCCCAAACGAAATTCCTGGCTATGCCACTGTACACAATAGTTTCTATAATTGTGTGAAAAAAAGCTCATTTAGAAGTTCTTTCATTAACATTTTTAGGATGTAACATATTTGTGTGGCTGACAATGGGACATCGCTAGAGTGATGTTCGGTACTTGAATGCCGATCTTATTTTCTGAAACGAAATAGGTAGAAAAAAGTCACAGCTTTCTTCCACATAGGCCTGGGTGCGAATCTCATCTTAAGATTTTGTAGTATAAGTTCCGTTGAGAAGCAATATCTGACAAGTACCTCGATAGCTGAGGTTGTTAAGGCACTTGTTCATTATCCTCCAATATGTAGGTTCTGGATTCAAGACCATGTAAAGGCTAATTTTTTTTCTGTCTTATAACTTTAGAAATCACTGTTACAACTCATCCCCATTCGTTTAATTTAGTTTTTATATTAGTCCTACCCTTCCTGTACCCTTTATTGAGGCTGGTCCAACCCTTCCCGTACACTCCAGGAAGGAGAGGGCCTACCCACCAATGTTCTAAAATACCCTTCGTCTACCCTTGCTGAAGGGTATACGAAGGGTACACCTATCCTTCCCTTACCCTCATTGGAGGGTACACCTCACCACAATGGAGAAGTTTATTTTTATCAGGGATCTGTTAAGCATATGGTGACATAATTTATCTCAACAAAAAATATTTATACACTCAGTTTTCCTTTGAATGACAGCGATTGAATTTTTCATTCTAAGAGTTAGTCGCATTCGGCCTAGTCTTTAAGGTGACAGATGAGTTATCTTCAGCTCCTTTGTATTAACTCCTGAGTGTGTGTTAGCAAATATTCATATTTACAGTATCTCCTGATGTTTTTTTAATTTTTAACAAATCACCTGCTTTTTAAATTTTTACTACAAATGTATTAGGAACAACCTATAAATTTCATGACAACCTTAAATTGATTTTTCTGTATTCCTACAAAATCATTCCAAAAAGGTGGGAGTAGGGCTCCCAAGACATCATGTTAGGTCCTAATGATGAAGTGAGGCCCAATTAAATTGTTCCAATTGTTCCTAAACCAAAAACATGATAGTGTAAAGGCATTACTAAGTTGGTGACCAATGTGTTATTTTAGAAAAAGTTTGGTTCTCCCTTCTCCTAGGATTTTAATATTACTTTTACCTTAGAGAGAATGGTGGTGATTGCCATGTCTCATTCGTGTCCTTCATTTCTTTCAGGTTATTTGGTTGAATTAGCAATCAGGGATCATCATTGTGGAAAAAGTGAAGAACAGCTATAATTTCTGGCAAGACTAGAGGAAAATTGATATTTTTCATATTTTTGTACTTTTTTCATTATTTATCATGAATTGTGTTACTGTGTAGCTGCACATTATTGAGTTAATTAAATTTTTGAGTTGACAATATTGTATTATTTGAATTTTTTAAAGCAGCGCATGCTATTTTCAACTTTGCCTACAATTGCCTTTAGAGTTATTCCATTGCTTTAGGGGTATTTTTATCGATAATATGATTTATCATCATCTTTTGTAATGATTGATGAATGAATGCTCATTAAATTCTCAAGTTCTCAGTAAAGTGACAAATAATTCTCAACAAGCTGCTTTAGCTGCTTAATAACGATGAAGTGGTTTTGCTATGGATATTTTGGCCTATAAGAATTCAAATTACCTCCAGTTTATTTAATTGTTGGTAATTTGAATTGTTATAGGCTGAAATATCCATGCAAAAAAATTAAATCGAAAACTTAAACAGAATTGGGAAGAAGCCCGGTTTGAATTTCCCGGTGACAACTAACGCCATCTATACTTGGAGTAGGTACTAGATCGGCCAGGCCATAAATATATTACACAGTTGGCACCTCTTGCCCCAGCCTTCCTAAAGGCTGTCTAAGGTGCACAACGGATAACACAATCTATATGACGAAAATAGAGAAAATTTGTGTGCGCGCGCAGCTTCCCCCTCCAACAACGCTTCCTTCCCAACTTCCAGTCCTGAGAGAACTACTTGGCACTGATTCCCACGGTACCCTATGTGAAAAAAACAAACAAGAGAGGTGCGTAATTATACTCCGACATTGTAATATGATATTTTTTCCCGACGAACGAATTGGGTTCTCGACTACTCAGGAACACCTGCGGGGATATCTGGTTTCGCTACGGAAATGGAGGCTTTGGGAAGAGCCGACTAGACTCCTTGCTTTGAGATTGTGGGGAGCAATGGATTTGGGCTTTTGGGTCGGTCGCGGTGCGTCGCGGTGCGTCGCCACAACAGGGAAAGTGAGCGAGGGAGGAGAGTGAGTAGAGGGGAGGGGGGGAAGGCGGAGGAGGGGAGGGGGAGACGGTATCAGCGGAGAGAAGGCAGGGAGGGATGATGGACGGCCGAGGTTCCTCCAAAGAATAAAAAAAACTTGAAAAGCAAGCGAGGGCTGACGCAAATGATGATTCGAAAGATCATCCCTACACGGTGAATGATCATTCGAATGATCATTCGCAAGAAATTCATACGCCGGTACCGCTATACACGGTGAATGATTTCAGCGAATTTTCTGCGCAGAAATGATGCGCACTGGTGCGACTATCGATAGTGTATCTCGATTCTAATGATAATTCCGACCGTTTCTGACAACGACCAAATTTGTTTTGGAAGTTGCAGACGACGGAATGCTTTGTTTACATGTGCGCTTCAATATAATTTTGTATTGCTTTTACTTTCCGTGGTGTATGACGTTCTAAGTAATGAGAGGAATTATAACGGTAGACATTGATAGCGGAAAACCACTTTATTAAGGGCGCGTTTCGTAATTCACTGGCAGTACTGCTACTGCTGCTGCAAAACGGAACGGAAAACAGTATTGCCACTGTAAGCAAATTAGTGATTTTGGAACGGTCAACAGTAGCTGCTGTTGATAATTTCGCGGGAAATAGTGGACATAGCAACCCCTTTGAAAGAGATTAATTCTAGATATAATTGGGATTTTATGGATTTCAAAATACGGGTTTAATACAGATTTAATACTTTCTGTGTTTGTAGGGAATGAATCGTGCAAATACCATTTTCAAAATAAATTGAATATATATACGTAGTAAGCATGAAAGTTCGAAATTGATCGATTGCAGCCTAAATAAATATTTTTAAAAACATCCATTGCAATTGAGGATAGACATGTAAAACTTTCAAAATTAAAAGTACTTCAATCTCAGGTTGACAAATGCCTTCAAACAGTGCGTAAACATAATCAAGAACAATTTACAAGGCACCAATACAGGAATTAATTAGGTGTACCTCTATATTCATGTTTGAAGAAAATTTAAACGTAATACACGCTATACACTTCACATATTCGTACTTCAAGCAATGGCACAAAACAATTAGGTCAGTATCCTGAAGCTTAAGCAGACGATAACATACGTACAGTTAATATGGTAGAATAATGTAGTATAGAGAGACGAATTTCCAACGTGTAATTAAAATTGCTTTTGCCATTACTTATGTTATTATTACGCTCACACATTAAACGGTACGGTGGAACAAGAAAGTATACGTAGATATTGCATTGCATTGATAAAAGAAATCAACAAAGTTTATGCATGCATTTATGTAACACACGATACCGATACATACATTGAGAACGTAATTTTAATAATGATACTTTCTTGCATTGAAGTTTTCAGGAATTTCTTGTACCACTGGAATTTACGAGACACTATCGGTAAATCACACGAAGTTAGCAAAACAAATATTTCATATAGGTAAGTAATCAAATCACTCATTCGCGCACAACTTGCCATTATCAATATCAACAATATATATTTATAATTTAAAATTGGAGTTCTTATTCTCAGTTTACGTGAATATATTATGAATTATGTACGCCATACTTCATTTACTTGCGTACCATATGTTATTAAGCAAAGCGGTTGCTGTGTTCCAAATACAGGTGAACATCGCCTTTCGTCTGCTTACTGCCGCAACTGCTGCTCTCGGCTTGCAGCAGCCACAGTAGAGTTCACAGTAGGGAACGTCATCAAATGACTGACGTCATCGGTTACTGTACCGTACTGCCAGTTGATTTTGGAACGGTTTGGCAGCACTGTCAGTACTGCCAGTGAATTTCGGAATGCGTCCTAAATCGTGCGTTTTGTGATACCGTAACGAAGTACATAATAAGTTGTTTTCGCCGCAGAGCAACGATGATATGCTTCAAGATAGTACACTCTTGAACATGATCATGAGGAAACTTACGCTTCAAATGGCTACCCGAGGTCTTTTCCCTTCCAATTCAGTAAATTATTAAATACGTGAAAAAATAATTGTGGGCAAAACTGCACGTTGTTTCTCGCTCAGAAAAATCCTACCTTATGGAGACGAGTCCCGTTTTGATGCAGCAGCGCCCAGCTCTAATAAAAAAATACACAGTAAGCTTAAAGCAAAAGCTCCATTAGGGTGAAGGCCGGTCGACAAGGAGTTTTTATGTTTGGGGTCCCTTCGGGTACACAGCCTTCACAATGCAGTCGAGCAAAGGTCATCTCTGCGCGAGAGAAGAAAGGTAACGGGAAGATGAAAAAATGAAGGGACCTGCTCTATTTTCCAAGGAGTGCGCTTCAGCATCCTCATACTTTCTACTATGAAGTTGGCTCTGTGTTATCTCATTCTTTGCTACTCCCCCATTACCGTAAAACTACGAATGCTCTCAAGATATCTTGTGCGAAATTTGCGAAATTGCAATTGCGCGAAATTACAATTAAAGGCTATATGAGTAAGTACCTCAATTATTCACCACAGAGAAATCACTATATTTTAAATATCGATACTAGGGAAGAATGTGGACTGTGACATTCATGGACTAGTTTATGGGGCTTGCTCCTTGACTTATAATTTGGAGTCTAGCCCCAAACTTAAGCGTTCAAATCTTTAATAATGTTTAATAATTGTAAATTAAACAAAATATAGACGTAATCGAAGAGAAAAACGACGTTTTTATTCATTAAATATCAGAAATGTTATTTCCGTATTACCCTATTTAGAAGAATGATGTTAAGAAACTTTTTTACTGCGGTTAACGCGTTTCGGCTCACTGATCCATCATCTGGTACAAGACATCGTTAATTCAACCTAAGATTTTAGGTTGAACTAACGATTGTATAGTTAAAATGGAGGGAAATTTTTATATATTAGGATTACATGAAAATTATCTGGGATAAAAATAGTATCACCGGGCGAAAAAAGATCCAAATAGATCTTAAATCAAAGACTAGTCTAAAATTCTTTGCAGTTAATTTTTCATATATATTTCCTCATGATTACCTATAACCCCTCAGCTCTCGAAAAATAATTTTACAAGGAAAAGAAATGAGATAACCTTACAGACACGCCACAACACCATTTCGTACTCCACGAGTTGGCGTTACTACGAACCTGCAAAGAAATAGAAAATATTTTATAATAAAGAAAACAGGAAATTACATTCTATACCCAAACCTGAAAATTATCGGCCATAATTCGGGACAAAATTAGTGGCTTTAATTATCATAAATTCTTGAGTTCACATTCAGAAAAATCATCGCTGGTCATTTAAATAAAGTATTATATTCAAAATTACAATAGATTCTACTGCTTGAAATGAGTTTGAATTATAAAATGACCCAAGTGATTCAATGAAAATCATTTGGTGAAATTAGAAGATTTTATTTATATCAACCATCCAAAAAGTTCACTAAATCACCTCTCAAAACGTACCATTTATTAAAGACTATAAAATAAAATGCCGCTATAACTATAAGAAATTAACTTTATTACAAAATACGTAGGCTTTCCTGAAGAATTATATTTGTAAAATTTCTCCCTTCGTCACCAGGGTAGACACCAAGAGTCTATGGGTCTTAGAACTTCAGAAGTCTTGATCCTGACTCAAAATCGACTTGACTAACTTTAGTATAAAGAGATCTCAATTGAGCCCTGAAGTTCATTCCGACTTCTCTACAGCGGAGAAGTTGAGTCTAAGCTGTTGAGTGGCCAATTTCCAAGATGTCCGCCGCCGTCGCCTTAAGTTTTTAAAATGAAATATCTCTCGTAAAACAATTTCACGAGTGATATTGTGCTCCATTAATGTGAGTTATTGATCAGCGGGATGCCATGAGTGACAATAGATTAGGTTATTTCATATTATTTAAAATGTTGCTGAACTCTAAAAAAAATTAAAATTTTTAACTGAACTCCACCATAATTACACTAGAACAAGTTATCTGGACGGAAGTGAATTTCTAAAATACAAGATTTTCCCTGCTTTGATTGAACACAGCTTTTAAGACGTCCGGTAGGTAATTGATCATGAAATCGGAAATACTGACACTATTTTTGAAAATTGAATATCCAGGGACACAGGCATTTAGTACAAAACCTCAGAATGGAGGGCTCAGAAATAAAAATATGCACCATATTCCGTGGGCGCGCCCACCTCCATAATAGAACAAGAGGGAGAATATTTATTCCAGCCCACCTTAATCAAACAGATTTCAAAAATTAATTTCTCAAATATCACGTATACTACTAAAGCACACTCTGTTTTGACATTATAGCCGTACTATGCTGAGGAAGTATCTCGCTTTAGATATTCACACTGAGAAGGAAGACTGTGATTATGACATTTACGAAATTGAAATGAATTTAATATGAAAGGATAGATTCAATTTTCCCCCTATATTGCAAGATGCGAATGTAACAGAAATGGCTGAAGGTGAGGATATCGTGTGGCGGGGGAAAATAGTACGTGAGAAAGGGAAAAAAGGAATATTACAGTAGATTTTATTAATATTTATGACGCTGTTATAATGGCATCCTAAAATGGCAAAATGGGCTCTGGGAGTTAAAGTCATCTTTGGGATGGAGAAACAAGACGGGAGCCCCCCTGCTGAAAACCCTCCTCTCCCCTAGCTATATGCGTACATGCGTGAACATCCCCGCCACTTCTACTAGAATACTGCCATAATTTTATGGCTCCCACGAAAGAATGGCCCCAGGAATGGGTGAGCCATATTAATATTCGCTACAACATCTAGTAGAAGGAAGGGCTCGCGACCAGAACAAATCATTAGACCAGTTAATGGAAAAAAAATCAAGCAAAACGACTTGAACATTCATTCGAGTGCTATGGTTACAAAAAAAAATACTAGCGGGGACTATCTCATAGCTTCCGTCAGGACACTATCACTTGGACATTCCTGACGAAACAGCGGCCTGTGGCTGTGGTAAACGTAGATTAGCGGTTGAAGGGGAGGGATGGGTAAAAAGAGGGATGAATTCATACGGCCACATTATATAAATAAGATTATATGACCCAAGTTCATAAATGGAGCAATCTTTTTAAAATTCCGGCCTCGATTGCCTGCCTGCTATAAAAGGATAAGCAATTTATCGCTCCAATTTCCCTCCACGACCCCTGAACTCTTTCTCGGGCAATCGAGCATCTTCCCTTCCCACAATTCCTGGCTCGTAAACACCACCAGAGCTTCCCATAACATTCAGAGCACGCGCCCCGCATTTTACAACAAAAGGCACGCCAGGGAGCGACCAGGCACGGCCTTGGAGCACGCGCGTCTTGAGAACCAGTATGTTAGGCTGCGCACGGAGATCGGTAGAGAGGTTCCTCACGGAGGTAATGTTGCTCACAAATTTAGAGGTACTCACAATTCGCGTGGGTTAAAAAAAATATTGGACGTGTTGAAGCAATAAACTCATCACGCAAAAACTGCAACTTGCAACATGCAACTTTTACAAGCACACTATGATAACCAAAAGCAACAAGTGATACCGATCTCATTGCTTCCGTCAGAAAAATGTCACTGCCTGACTGTAGTCAACTATTACGCTAGACCAGCGGTTCCCAAACTTTTTCTTTCTGCGACCCATTTTAGCCCATACATTTTAGCCGCGACCCCCTAAAAATGGTTGTCTAAGTTTAAGTACATAGTTCACTTTATTATTCGCACATCTCGCGACCCCTTTCCGAACGGCCCGCGACCCCCAGTTTGGGAACCGCTGCGCTAGACAAACACAAGTAAACATCTACTGTGAAGAGATCAAGAATCGATAGGTAACGTTCTCGATCCTGATCCGATTTTGGCGAAGTTGGAAGAATCGAAGGCTCTGCATCGCGAGCGGGACAAGTTGATTTCATAAAAAAAGCACAGAGTATAGCAACCGCTCGCATTTTTCAACATATAAATTATTACGTATCAATGGCAAGTAAAAATTTAACTTATTTTCTCAGCATGGATATGAACATAAGCCATAGCCATTTATTTATTTTTCTCCTCCCGCCATCAAAAAGCGAAGAGACACTCAAGAACACTTCTGTTCACAGAATAACGGCGAGATAACGCTCTTGACTCTCTAATATCATTGCAGCGTGCCTCGACGAGCACACCAACGACATAATGACTGCTATGTGATCATGGCGCAGCGCAACATTATATATGGCTAACACGGTAGCACCAGCGTTTGGCTTCACATGTGACTACACCGGCTACACTGGTTAACTTGTGGTAACACATGATAAACAAAATGATTCAGAAATTAACCAAGAAAATTTTTGGCTCAGGACGAGAAGTTCAGTGTAAGAAAAAATAAATAGTTTCTTCGCATATATATTCGAGAATTTAAAGGAACTAAAACATAACAAAATGGTGTATTCATCATCATAATTAGTCAGCAATCCCAAGATTGCTTTGACGCAGCTCTCCATTCCTCTCTCCTATCCGCTAGCCGTATCATAGCGACGTATTTCTTCTCTTCAACATTCTTTATAACTCATTGTCCTATGTAACTCATTCGGGGCCGTCCCTTGCCCTTCTTCCCTTCCACCTGTGTCCTTCAACGATTGTCTTCATCAGACCATCATGCCTCAAAATGTGGCCCACTAAGCTGTCCCGTCCTCTGCTTAAGTTTTTTAGGAGGTTTCTCTCGCTCTTCTTAGCACTTCTTCGTTACCTACACGGTCAATCCATTTTATCTTCATCATTCTTCGGTAGCACCACATTTCGAATGCTTCCACTCTTTGACTTCTCTGCTGCTGTCAAGCCTCGCTTCCATAGAGAAACATACTCCATATCTAGCACCTGATGAATTGTTTCCTTACTTATATGCGGGTACAGTCAGCTGTAAGAGGATTCTTCTTTTCGCAGAAAGCCCTCTTGGCCTATGCTATTCTACTACATATTTATTTTTATCGTTAGTAATAATAATAATAATACGTCTTTCTTTGGCGAGATTGGGACTAGGAAGTGCCATCATCCACCTAACCCCTCGTCAAACATGAAATATATGCAGTTAAATACATCGTCAAGTTGCTCATGAAATTACATGCAGAGAAATAACATAAAAATAAATAGAAGTTCCATTTCCAATCAACAAATAAAATTATAAGTTAACAAAGTTACTATTGACCAAGTGTAAAAAGATGTTAGTGAACGTGGGAAAAACCTGAGGATATTGACTGTCGTCCTTATTAGAAAAAAAACCCACGGCAGGGAAACGCCCACACAAGAAGGGGGCTTCCCAGGTGAGGGTTTATTACTTCGATGAAAATATTTCAGCCAAGCACCGAATAGCAAAAGAACCAAGAGAACGCAGTCTCTCGTCAATCGTCGCGGGGATGTCAAAAAAATGGCCGGCGCACTTCTATGGTCGCCTAAATAAAACCTTTAAGACTTACGCATGATACTTGGAGCGCAGAGAGAGAAACTATTTGCCATAACTGAGTCCGGTATTTACATAAAAGGATAGGAGAGAAGGATATTGCCTCTGCATCTGTATTGATGAGCATCGCAGCATTCAATCAACTGGTGCCGTAATCATTCTAGGAAGCATGGAAGGAATCTCTGTGCAACACTAGGAGTGTAACACTCGCATGCACTAACATTCCAGTCGAATACGCAATCTCATCTGCATAAATCTACTCAAGGACAAAACGCATGAACAGGCACGTTTGCCGTGCCTCCATGGGAGTGAATACTCAAATGGGTGAGAAGTTGGGAAAAATAACAACTTCACGGGAAATGCACTTAATATTTAACTTTGCCGGCCCCTGTGGCGGCGGTATGAGGTCCTCGATTGCAAACCCGAAGGTCGCGGATTCGTGACCCGCCTAAGATAAGTTGCCTCTACCCAGGGCATGCGAATTTGTACTCATAGAGTTGAAACTTTGGGACCCTCTAAGTAAAGACCACCACGAGCTATTTTCGGGGTATATGGAAATAAAAAAAGGAAACATTAATTAACATACAGAATGGTAGACTTCTCTCAACAATCATGCATATGACTTTCTTTGATATAAATGGCCTCTTTCAGGCAATAGCAATACAAAAGGACGCATTTCATGCTAAATAAACGTACTCTCATCCATTATATCCATCAAAGGAATGGAGTAATTGGATAAAAGGACAATTTTCACACAAATATTCACCGTGAAGGAAAACAACTAAGAAATAATCTTACCCGCGCGGTATCCCGAGAAGATTTTTCAAAAGTTGTTCGCCGGGAAAGTGTAAAATCATATATAACTAAGAAATATGTTAAAAGAAAGCGGCGAGTTACGTTCTGAATAAACACAAAGAGAGGAACGAAAGCATAACGGAGATTATGGCAGTTTTAGGATTGGAGAGTCTACAGAGCGGGTGGAAAAGAAGTATAATTGGGGGGTCTTATGGAGGAACAATTAAGAATGATAGAGTATGGGGAGGCTTCGAAAAGAACCGGAAGTGCCGCCCTCCATCGGGAAAAAATTACCGAACGTACATTCAAAGTAAAACGCAGATGCTCTAGAATTAATTTTTTTTAAATTTCCATTCCTCAACAGGTTAATTATTGAATGGAATCACTCACTTGGAGATTTGCCAAAACCATAACCTCGCATTACTCATTCATTTAAAAAAACAAGACTAATTCATTCAGGGCCATTTATGAGCACCATTTATCAATTAATATCGGATGTATTAAACATTTTGTACGCTATTGTTTCATGCTTGGTCCCATGTTTATGTATAATGATGCATAATTTTGCTTCCTACGTTCTTCGTTTCATAAAATATAAACAACTAAGCGTACTTGAGTAACTTTACTGTGTCATCTGACCATTGTCAATTCACACTCACTATGAGTAAGTAAATAAATGTTACTCATTCACTACTGTGAAGCAAAATAAGGTTTACTGTACGCAGTACGAAAAATAAATATTATCAAGAATACAGAAAGTATAAGTTAAAAATTAAATGAAAATACGGCTTGCTTGCATTTCTTCACGTTTAATCAGCACTAGTCACTTCTCTTCAGCGTAAGGCAAATCTAGGGTTTATACAATGACTTACGGAAGCAATCTATGCAGTATGATCAGGGCGAGTGGGCGAGAGTCCCAAGTGGAATCTTGGGCCCAGCGAGGGCCCGGGCCCTGTATCTGTACGGCGATTTGGAGCTGGCCGTCCATGCAACCGAGTATATTGCGAAGGGTTAATCGATAAATTCAAAAGATTAGATCCTGAGTTGTGTTACTCTTCGTCGCCATTACATTTGAGAATTTTCCACGGGACAGGCGTTGACAGGCTGTCAGATCTCAACCTCTCAAGCGCGATGGACATTTAATTTTATCCCATCTTAGAGACCGGATGATATTTAAATGGTTTCACCTTTTGGACATGCTCTCATTTAATATTTTTTCATGATATTCAATCAGTAGTCTGAGTAAAATAGTGCTTTACTGTATTTTCATTTTTCCTGATTACATGCTAATTAGTTTTAATTTAAAATGTAACGTCTGACGGAGAAAGAGTTTTAGATAGGTACAGAAGTTCAGGAAGCGTTTTGTGTACGCATGATGACGTTGAGGTCGACAGGACCGTGGGGATATTACCTCCAGGATATTGGATTTTCTTGAACTGGAGTGTACCAGCATGGTCGATTAAATAAGTACGGAATTTCAGCTTGGACTAGAGATTGAAGAGTAAATATCGATGGACATTTGTTTTTTGGGAGAGCGTAACCAACAATTTAATTCTGGAATACAAAACAGTGAAATAAAATTGACATAGGAGTCCATTTGCTTTTTGCGTTGTTTTCTGACCCTCGTGCTCCACACGGACGCTCCAGAGAAGGAGAGGGGATGGCGGAGGGGGGGAGGGAGGGGTAATGGAGGGGAGGGACATCGCGGGCACGTCGTTTCATTTTTTATTCACGCCGGCGAACGCGATAACTCGCTTTCCGAAGTCACCCCGTCAGGGAGACAATTTCAACGCTCCTTCTCGACCCTTTTTCACGTTTATGATTCCCGCGCGAAATACATTTGCAGCCAAAAAGTCGGATAAAACCTCGCATCGCATCGCATTTTTGGTCAACTAATAGTTAATTTCTCGATATTCAGCATCAGCTGGTAATCGGCGTGTTGGTTGTTATTGTATTATGGCTTTTTTGTGTTTGGTGGTTAATTATTCAATTTTGTTCAGCGGTTTGGGTGTGTAATGGCTCTTTTGGGTCTGTTGTATTTAAAGTGTGGGTTTTCTTCGTAGTTCCAAATTGGTGTGAGTAGCGTGTTGTTTGTTCTTTACCTCACTTCGGTATATGCTATTTATTCGCTGGGAATCGCACGTGCACTGGCTGGTGGTCCGAATGTTACGCATTGGACAGTGGAGTGGGAGAATGTTTTTTTATTAGTGGAACGGGTGTAGAGCAGAGTGTGACAAATAGATGGCTCTGTCGTCCATTCCATGTCAAAACTAAGTTCATCTGAAAATGCAATTGCAACAATCAACCGTGTGAAAGCACATTGGGGAGACAATTTTTCATCGTATTTTTTCTCGTTTTAAACCCATTCTGAATCCTGAAAGGTCGGAAACCAGTTCATTTCATATTTATCCTCAAAGAGCGATCAGTAAGTTTAAGGGCAGACGCATACTAGCATGCCGAACACGGTGATTACAAAATTGAAGTACTCACCATCATAATGTTCTCAGGCGATTGACACCAGTTTTTCGTCTTGTCGCACTCGCAGTTTTCTGAGCGTATTGACCCTTGCATCCAGTGATTTTCGGTCCGGGACAGGGTCTGACTATAAGGGTGCTCGCATAGTGAAGAGGTAAGAGGTGGAGGTGGAGATAGAGGTAGAGGTGGAGATGGAGGTGGAGGTAGAGGTAGTATCGCATAGTAAAGAGGTTTGCGCACGCAGCTTTCCTACAGCCTCGAACACAAGCCAGTCTTCCACTGTGTGGCATCCAGTGTACAAGTTATTTGGTTAGTAGTAACATTTTTTCAATGTTTAGCGATAGCAGTGATGACAGCGACGAAATGTCGTCAGCATGTAAGTGGTGGCTGATTGGTACTTCTAGTAATCGCGAATTCAGTGCTCATCCAATTAATCAAGTGCGACAAGATCTGGGAGAATATCACCATCTGTTTTCCCACCTCCACCTCTTACCTCTTCACTATGCGAGCACCCTAAGGGGTAGAGGTAGAGGTAGAGGTCGCGGTACCTCGAGGTAACACAAATACATTGTGTGTTATGGGCGCGCGCATAGTGAGCAGGTCGAGGTAGAGGTGTACCTCGCGGTTCACCAGGAGGTAGCGCGGGACCGCTTTCAAGACAAACGACTTTGTCTTTTCGAGCGGTGTACCGCGAGGTTCATCGGGAGGCTTCTCCGTGATTGGTGCGTTCCATGCCCCCCCTACCACTCTACCCCTCCCCAACCGCTACCCTATTCCACTGGGCGCTACTCCGACACAGTACGCGACGACGTATGCCTACGGTTCTGTATTTTAAAAACGTTTTATAGTGTTGGTTAGTTTTTCTTAATAACTGTGAACGACAGTAGTAGTGAAATGAAGGAGGAAATAATTATCGCAGTGCAAAGTCGTCCAGCTCTGTGGGACAAAAGAAACAAACACCACCACAACCGTCACGTGTTGGACAAAGAATGGAAGGCTGTAGCAGCCGCATTGAACTGTACAGGTATGTCTAGACTAAATTATACAGGGTGTCCAGCTCTGGCTGTCCGAAACTGTACGGGGTCATTTGTAAGCAAAAAATAAACAAATAAGACAATACAACATGAGATTTGTCTTAAAAAATAAGCCCTTTAAACTTTTCAACAGTCGAAGCTGGAGACCTAATATATTAGCAAATTTCCTGGGACGAGGGTATTTTAAACTATAATATATATGGTAATGTAACTATTTTATAATCCTTATATTATCTATTTTAAAGTACCGTATAAGGAAAAGGCCTGAGTCTATAACATAATAAATATTTAGACAGTGGCACTTCATTTTCATGCAAACACTTGAATGTACTGTAACAAATGTACAAAAAGAATTATTGTAATAGGTTAATATAAACAAATCAATACAAAAAGTTAGGGTCCAAGATAATTATTTTTGTTAAAAAACAATTTTTACTTTCAATCTCCTTCAGTTTTTATACATTATTCACAAAGTATGCCTTAAAGCAATTTCTGACTTCTTTCGCACGGTTTGAAGCGGAATTTCTGGATCTCCCCAAAGGTTGTAGATTGGCTTCGGCAGGGACAGGCGGGATGTCGGACACACTTGGACCCCAGCCATCTTTATCAATTATGATATTGTGAAGAATGCACGCAGCCTTTATTTGTTGGTCTGCACTCTCCGGGGATGTTTCAATACACCCACTTAAAATCCGCCATTTAGCATATAAAATGCCAAACGCACATTCAATTGTCTTTCTCGCACTAGACAGCCGGGTGTTGTACACATCCTCAGCTTCACCTACTGTTTTTTGTGAGAACGGCTTCATCAAATATTCCCGCAAAGGATACGCCTCATCCGCAATAAAAACATGGGGCACCTTAACATCACTTCGGGGCAAACATTTTTCACCTGGAACGTTTAGTTCCTTCCGTTCCAACAACTTGCCCAAATCCGATGCCTTGAAAGTGCCCCCATCACTTTGCTTGCCATAACCACCTACATCAACAAATAGAAATTTGTAGTGGTCATCTGCCACTCCTTGCAGAACGATCGAAAATGTTTTTTTGTAATTGAAGTACATGGACCCAGAAAGCGCTGGACATTTTATTTTGCAGTGTTTCCCATCGATGGCACCAATGCAGTTTGGAAATTTCCAAACTTCTTCAAACCTCCTAGCCACAGTTTCAAAATCTGAAATTGTCGGAATGGGCATATGCTTTGGTTGAAAGGTGCCCCATAGTAGTTTGCATACATTCCTCACAATTTTTCCCACTGTATTATCCCCCATCCGGAATGAAAACCCAAGAGTCATATAACTGCTTCCAGTTGCCAAGTACCTGCAATAGAACAACTCAATACAGTATATTTACATCAACACAATCAAAACGTAATAAACCCGTTATTATAAATATCCTATTGTCGATAGACTAATCAATAAACTATTGATATGTTTTGGTAATATGTGTATACTTTCACAGGGTGTCAATTGTGTCGCGGAACACCTCAAGATCTCCGAAATCATTGAAGATGCGGTAATAAAACTTAAGACATTACTAGATAGAAATATAATTTAATAAACTTTTCTTCATGATAAACCCTATGTCGGCTTACGATGAGGCAGCAGAAGATTTATTTATTTATTAAAAATTAATTAATAATTTCTGTTACTGTGTATTCCTTATGGAAGAATAGCTTACAGGTTTTTCTTATGTGTACAAGTTGTCACCTATATTCAATTCTTCAATTTGCCATGCTTTTTATTTTGTATTTCAGATAAAGATGTGAAGCTAATCTGGAAAAATCTGCGAGATGAATTCCGGAAGCAATATAGCAAAACTCCTAGATCTGGAGATGCAGCTCCAGACTCAACATCATCGTGGAAATTTTTTGATTCTATGCTTTTCCTCCGGGACCAATTCGTTCCGAGGAAGTCAACAGGGAACCTGACTGATTTGTCCAACGACACTAACTTTGATGAAGGGCAACTGAACGACGATTTCGTTGAGGAGCAGGTGGATAGCCTTTCCGTGATGGATAACGAAGAAGGGGATCGTGAACTTACACAAATTGACATTCCGAGCACACCTAATCAAAGTGGAAGCAACAATTCGTCGCCTACACCTACACTTACATCAAAGAGAACCACGGAGGAGTACACCAGAACAGGGTACAAAAAACGATTAACAAATCAGGCAAAAATTGGCCAGGAATTAGTAAACATCGAGAAAGAAAAACTAAAATTAAAATTGAACAAAGTGGATGAAGTTAACAAGAATGACGAAGATGTGGGTTTTTTTAACTCTCTACTACCACATGTAAAAACGTTGGACCCAAGAAAAAAAATGATGTTCAGGATGAAAGTTCAAGAATTATTATTCGACATGGCTTATTCACCGGAACAGGAACCATCGTACAAGAACCGTCCCTCAAACCCTGCCATGAGTCACCGGTATGAGTACTACCCTCACACTGAAACCAGTTCATTTGCCCACACTTCCTCTCATACACCGACTCCGCTAACATCACCAGATATTGAGGAACAACGCAATGTCCAGAAATTTACTAACATGTAACAAAGTATTTTCAAATAACAAGGTTATCCTTAATTGTATAATGTAATTTCATTTATTACTTTCCGACTATCCTTAGTGTAAACTATTAAATGGTTATTTCTTCACCTTGAACTAAAAATTGTATTACTTAGCACCGAACAAGTATTTAACTGTTTGAAATCAACAATAAATTCATGACTTGATTATTATATATAATATACTTTTATACTGAATGATTAATTACTAATCTTACCTTATTGTTACCACAATCTGTTCTTCAGAGCAGATAGGGTTAATATGGAGGTTACAGTATTTTCTGCAATTATCCAGCTTTGGTGACACATTGGCGCAAATGTATGAAAACGTTTCAGGTGACATCCTCATGTACTCCTGGAATTTGTCAGGGTATTCTTTTATTTGGGAAAACAGATGGTGATATTCTCCCAGATCTTGTCGCACTTGATTAATTGGATGAGCACTGAATTCGCGATTACTAGAAGTACCAATCAGCCACCACTTACATGCTGACGACATTTCGTCGCTGTCATCACTGCTATCGCTAAACATTTAAAAAATGTTACTACTAACCAAATAACTTGTACACTGGATGCCACACAGTGGAAGACTGGCTTGTGTTCGAGGCTGTAGGAAAGCTGCGTGCGCAAACCTCTTTACTATGCGATACTACCTCTACCTCCACCTCCATCTCCACCTCTACCTCTATCTCCACCTCCACCTCTTACCTCTTCACTATGCGAGCACCCTTAAAGGGACTAAATTGAAGCGATTACAAATATCCCGTCGAAAAATAGGCCTCAATAGCAAACACGCGCTCCTCATTACGAGCTCCTTGTATTCAAACACAAGATGGCGACGGACCTTTATTGGAACAATACTATATTATCACGCCTCAGGAACGAGATCACCAACAAACTCGACATTAACCGACGAAATGGCGCACAGTTAAACAAATAAGGAATCATGTTTCAATTTTATTTTCGATCCCATCTATGAATTAGCGTAAACGCTTGCGTAATTCACGAAAAACGTAAAATAAAGTCGCACATAGAGGGAGAAACTCACCCCGCCCTCACCCCCTATGAGTGAGGCACTTAAGTGGGTTGTTCTTGAGACTCGGCTCGCCATTTTTACGAATTATTAAATTGAGGGATGAAAGAAAAGAATATCAAAGAAAATTGACCCCATCCTAAAACACCCCAAGGCTTCGTGAGATGAAATGAAAATTCTTACAATAATCATGAAATGCAATGGATTATCTCGAGGCTCGTTCGAGAATTAAAGGGAGTCTGAGAGGAGGAGGGGGTGGAAGAGGGTTAGGAAAGGGGGTGGGCGCGAGAAGTATGGGTCGGAGGTGAGTGAGGGGAATTCTCTGATTAGAGGGCAACTATCTTCTAACGTACTGTAACAAGAGTTTTTATGTTGTGTTTTTCTACTTCGTATTATCATGCCCCACGTCGTGGATAAACATTAACACGAAAAACTATTGATTATTTTACCTGAGAAGAAACTACGATTGCGATATCTTTTCTTAACTTATATTTTTATTCCTTCGCCCCGGCTTGCTCGTCGGAAAAGATTGCAATTTACTTGACAAAATGAAATATTCCAATTTACAGACAATTAAAATATTCAAAATAATTCATATACCCTTAGGTCATGACCAACTGTATATACTAATTTAGACAGCAATTTGGTATATGAATGATTATTCCTTCTTTTAACTATATCGTCTAATTATTTGCCACACTTCACCACTTAAACTTTCCACAAAATCCCATTACTTGATACAAAAGGATACCAGTCAAAAACTTAATTCTTTGCCAATTAAAACCTCTTGCCTCATGGCTTTTCGCATCGTATATGAAAATAAAAGTTTATAGTAACAACACAGTTGTTCGACGACACAGGTTGGTTTGTCCCTCTGTGGTCTGGAAAATCCTATAAGCCTGCGTGGTGTTCGTCCTTGGCGAGCCCTCAGCTTGGTCCCGTCCTGTTGTAAAATCTCCCGTTCCCCTCCTTAATTCCAGCTCCTTTATCAATTCTCCTTTTCTACGTGGGCCATGTCTCGCACGATACCACACAATGGAACTTCCCTCTACCAAAAAAAAACTCGCGTGCTCTCTCTTTGCACTCCGACAGTTTGATCTACAATTCCCTTTGTTGCCAACGCCTCCACTCCTTAGGTCTATTGTTTATTCTCTAATTTCACTTTATGGTGGATCTCTTATTGTTATTTTAAACCATTAGGTGGTAAGAGAAAAAATGGCGAGGCCAGCGTTACATTACAGTGTGTTGAGATGGTATCGCCTTCGAAGGCTACCCACAGCCGCGGGTAGACGGAAGCAGAGAAAAATCATAAAAAAGGAGAATTGTGCGCCAGTACAAAGGAGGGGTGAGGGAGGAATCCTTCCACTTGCACGGACATGAGACACACGGGAATGAGAAAAGGGGAGGGATTCCCTTAGAACACTTGTTGCTAGTGTCGATAATTCATTCGTTGTAAGTGTTACCCTTTCATCACCGAGAGTCGGAATATAGTAGTGAAGGAATTTATTGAGAAGGGCTGTGAAGGAAGGAGGTGAAGCCAGTATGACTTCAGGAAGTGCAAAGAGAGGAAAAGAAACGAAAATAACGGAACGACTAACTTACATACCACCGATTTGGAGAGGCAAATACTTCCGGCCAAGTTGCTAGACGACCTCTCACGATGATCACTCCGCCTGGAACGACCCCTCGTCCGACGCGTCCCCTTGGCAGGACGACTCATCGCCCGCACAAGTCTGCGACAGCGGCGACCTCCCCTGTCGCCCAGCTAATTAACCCCTTGCGCCGTAATGGCGAGACTAGCTCGTCATGAACTTTCGACGCCAAATCGCGCGACGACGAGTGTATCTCGTCTTCGGATTTTCATAATTTTAGCACTATTTAGAGGAACAATACACTTATTTTGAAAGCTTAAAAATGATAAAACATGCTTAGTAAACATAAATAATTCATATTTCATGAAACATAATGCATTGAAAGGATTAAAATGATTTTATTCGAGTAGCGATAGCTGTGTTCTCCACGCTTAGTAATCACATTTTATTTCACGGTTGTACGTTGATTAAAAGTTACAAAATATCATTTTATCACCTTCCATTTAAAAGAGAACAATAGGAAAAAATACATAGCTAATATAAGCACGGTATTCGGAAAATTAATCGAAGGCCGTAAAAAAAAACCTATTCAGCGGATGCACGTGACCCGTCACAGTGTGTCGAAGACTAAAATTTTTGCCCCTCTGACGAAATAAAAGAAGATGCGGTAACTTTGTGATTCCACATGCATTTATTTATAGATTCATTTGCTTCCATCGCCCCGAAAACAGCACTGTTTTTCCTTAAAATCGGAGGGTTTTCAACAATTAAAATAGGACAATCACAAACAACCACGCCCTAGTTAGGAGTAACCTCTCCAGGCGGGCCTCGAACCCGCGACCTTCAGTGTGGCAGGCGAAGACCGCACCCCGCCGCCATCGAGGCCGGCAAAATTACTCAAATTACCTGGGTTACGAAGAGGAATTCCATCACAATAAGAAACAAAGTATACCAGTGCGTCTTATCGGAATACGTGTAATTGATAAAAGCTTACTACTTCAAATTCGAGATCCTCTGAATAAATTGACATGCAATTGGAGGGTCATTGCTTTTTACTCAATGCGATTATCAAAATTTACGAATTCAATTCTGGGACAAACGGAAAGTAGCAAATGTTCCTGCCAATTTCAGCATCCATAGTTGCAATGTAATAAGGGAAGGGATGAAAGGGAAGGGCTTTCGCAATTAATGGCCCCAACAGGTTTTGCTGCCATGCGTGAAATTAGTACCAGGGCTTCACCCATCGCCTGATTCGATCTGCGTGCAAAAGCGTCCGCGGCTAATAACGTGATGACCCTGCGGATAAAGCTTTGTGCTACTGACCGAATGGGCTGAGGCACCCATTCCGTACGAAACATTTGGACAACAACAAATAAATTATTCCGAGAGCGAGATGGCTCAGGAAAAAGAAACTTGACCCCCTATCCTTAATAATTCAACTTCGCACGCGTGCAGCTTATTGTTAGATGGCATTTACCCTCACATATCCCTTCCAATTTGCAAAATCAGCAACATTTCTGAATTGACAACTGTGATAGTGACTGATGAGTAAAATATGAAATAATTCTTCTCTGGCGAATCAATTACGTTAATTCTTCTCGAGATTTCGACCGTTTTAATTCGTTTTGTATTACCAACGTTTCAATTTACGACTCGCTCATCGTCATCAGGGTTCTCAATTCTAGCCATTAGCTACAGCTCAGATGGATAATTAATAATCCAGTCATTCTTAAAGGTAGTAACATCAAACCAAATGATCCGTCAAAAAATGTGCATTTTCCTCTTTCATACAGACAATCTGAACTAATTGCCATTTTATGCTGCAAAATGAAATTTTCTTCATAATACTGCCACTTTAGTTATGATTAGGAATAAGAAATAGTTATCTTTTAAACAACAAGTATTTAAGTCTTATTTTTCCCAGATATTACGCTTAGTTAGAAGGTGTTAACAACAGCAAAACCTTCCGTATTCTTGTCAAGTCAAAACTCGTTATTGCTTATGGCGACCATTTATTGCATTTAAAGTTAGTGGGTTATCCTTCGATTGGTCTCATAGGCAGAAGGCGTAAAGCGGATATGAATTGTGACTTTATCTCTCCCTTCTCATTTTGAAAAATCGCAGAGAATCCCGCATACCTTCCCCTCAAAGAAGGACGCCACAGGGGCATGGTTCCAAGTCCAATTCGACCGACGAAGAAGTGCAATCTAATTTATTCTTCGGAGTACGGGCCTCTGAAAAATCCTCCGAAAATTTTTTACCTTCAACCTAGTCCAGACAGATTCAGCTAAGAGTTTGAGGGTGGAATGGACTTCACTATTAAAATATAGCAAACGCCCTAAAAATCGACACATGTTTTCGGATGATTTGCTCCTTTTATTATCAACACCTCTTATTGTACTATACACAAAGTTCTTATTAAGTACAAATTTATTATTTGTACGTCTTTGAAAACATTTTTTGCATCTTAAATATCCGTTGTAATATTGATGAACATTTACTAGCTTTATCGATCTCGTATCCATAACACATGTTAATGATGGAAAAGTGTTCCATTTGCCTCTAATTCCAGCTCCGAAAATCCTAAAAAAAATAGAAGTTAAATAGCTATTTTGCGAAAAAACAGTTTTATCGAGCTGTATTATGCTAGCTCTGTAATAGTCCTGATGCACAACTGAAATGACAAATTAAAAAAAAACAGAGGAAACTAACTTTTAGTTCAACAAACTCCCAAAAGGATTGTGACAAAATGAATTTTATTTGTTCACCCATTATAAGCCAACGTTGCTTCTAAGTAACATCAAAAATATACATATTATCAGCTCTATTCAGGAAAGATTTCAACTGCGTGTTACTTTGTGCTGTAAAAATCAATGGCGAAATATGTAACTGCCACAATAACCCTTTCGCGCCGGACCTTCGTTGAGGGAAATTCTTCCTCAATACGAGTCTCTTGAAAGTTTTCTTTACTCCTCTGTACGAAGCCTTTCCGCGTCGACTAAAGGCAGTGGGTCCCTCCCGAAACATTTTTGGACCCAACTCGGTGGGGCGCCGATCCTTTTCCTCGGCCTCTGTCCCAGACCCTAGAGGGATTAAAAGCCCCTTCCTGGGAAGAGTCCGCGGTCAACTAGCTAAAATATTAACGCAGAATATATGCAAATACTTGTTGTTCGTATCGATTTTTTTTATTAAAAATGAATTTCGTGTTTTTTTCTGAGCGTGCAGAAATTTTAAACGAAGTTCTAACGTTTATATAGACGGATCTAGTATATTTACTAGTTGTTCTATAACTCTGTTGATATTAACGTTAGAATTTCATTTGAAATTTCCATGTGGTCAGCAAAAAATGATGAATTCATTTCTAGCATTCGATTTCAAAAGTAAGCAACAAATATAGTTTTGGAAAACACACTGCAAATAACAGTAGTTGACCGCGTGGAGAGGATAGGAAAGGGTCGACCTGAGCGGCCGAAGAAGGGACTGGGCTCGCGCTAAGTCGGATCACGAGGGGCGACCGCGTCCGTGGGTCTATTGTGTCCGCCACGGTCACTTTTTTCGACCTGTGCCGCACAGGCATTCGTTGGTTAGGGTAAGAACATTCAGGACGCACTGGTGTGGCATTCGTAGTTGAGGAAAAAAAATCCTCGCCGCACAGGTGCGGGATTCGGCGCGAAAGGGATAATTGTGATTGAGTAGAAAATGTTCACATTTTTATAATGAAAAGCATTGAAATTTAATATCTCTCAGAAGCAACAATGGGTTAGAAAGGGTTAATTCTTCTATCCACGTCGTTACCAATTATTACCCATAAAATCTCTTTTAAGAAACTAGAGGAATTCTTTAAAACAAATCAAGACGGAGAAATACTTTGAAAGAGAAAGGAAAAATACATTGAAGGTAAATGAAAGCAAACATATTGTGCGAATATCATAAGAAAGAACCACTCGCTTCGGAGTCAAAGGACAGAGACGGGTAGGAGAGGAAGGACTGTCCGACTCAAAAACATCTTCTCGTGGGAATATGGACCGGAGGAGGGGAAGCGGTGGAACCCAAGGGAGAGACAGCTCTTCTCATGTCCGGAAGAAATCCACTCGTGAAGAAATTCGAAACGACGATCCGACGCTATGTGAAAGAACGGGCAGACGGGGAGAGAGGGAGAAACAAGAGATAAAATCAAAGAGGGAATGCTCACTCGAGTCGTCGTTGTTTGAGTGACCTATGGAGTGGTGGTGGATATGATCGGAGGTACGGGAACAGAGGATGTGCCCAGGGGAAATTAGTGCTCGGAGCCGCCAGACTTGACAGAGCAGACCTTGGTGTGGCTAATAGAAGTGCTTTCAAAGGCTTTCCACGATAATGAAACAATTACGCAGTGCTACTCTAAAAGTTTCTTCAAAGAATTTCCTCTCGATTCGGGTGAGGTAATTAGTAATAGCGTTGAAAATTAAGCATGGTCAAATGTGAAATTATTCGGTCACGTAATAGCAACATAATAACTCGACAATGAAAAGGAAAAGACAGGCTTTTCAAAGGTTTTTGAACAAAAAATTAGATTTAGTGTGTTTTCAAATTTCCGCGACAATCTTTGAATAACCTTCTTTCGAATTACGTCATTCATTCTCCCTAAAGTGGTGAACCAGATTCTTCAGATTTGTATAGAAATAATGCATTAACACAAAGGTTATTCGTGAATTACGCAACAAATAGCATTATAAATTCGTGGATGATTACTCGGGAATTCCACCGGGTCAGATTCTCCAATGCGTGTCGAATCTTGGAAATGGTCCGCCTTATATACACGGATGACGGCGGCGACAAACGGGGCAAGAGTTACGTGACACCGCCGTCATCTGTATGCAAGGAAGTCATTTCCCAAGATTCCCTGACATGCCCTGATCAAGATGAACAACTCGTACAACGTCGGCTGAGATGGAGAGCCTGACCCGGTAGAATGCCCGAGTAACCTTCCTCGATTCTACACTCCGGGAAAGCCAGCGATCATTCTTCAGCATCATAAACCATTGTTAATTCATAATAATTTAGAATAGGGTAGGAAGCGCTGCTTCATTTTGATGACTCTAAGATAGTTCACAATGAACCGATATCACAGAACAGACTCTGAAAGAAATTGTTGTCACTCTACGCAATAGGAAATAAATTGATCAAAGCGGTGAAATCAGTTGACAAAGGAGTATGGCATAGAGTACCGTAGCATACCGTAGCACGTTATATTTTATTGCTTACTTATATAAGTTTTGTGTAATGATAATTTTACTCTTTATTGCTGTTTATAATCCTACATTTTATAAATGCTTAATCATATTTCCATTTTTAATTTTTTATAATGACTACAGGTACAAAATTTTTGCATTGCTTCTCATTGCCATCTAGTTAACATAATTATGTTTGGTCGCGAAATTCCTATTATTTCACTACAATTAATCATAGAGCAAATGAGAAGGATTTAAGGCATTATTTTTATTCAATATATAAGCGAATTGCACTAGCAAAGGAGGCTTTCATGAACAGGAAGGAGCTTCTTAGAGGATCGTTATGTAAGAGTTTAAAGAAAAGGTTAGTGAAGAGTTTGATTTGGAGTGTAGCTCTCTATGGTGCCGAAACATGGACACTGAGGAAAGAAGACGAGAGAAGATTGGAGGCATTCGAGATGTGGGTATGGAGAAGAATGGAGAGGGTGAAATGGACGGAGAGGATAAGGAACGACGAAGTGCTGGATATGGTGGGTGAGGAGAGGCAGCTTTTGGATGAGATACGGAGGAGACAGAAGGTATGGATGGAGCGAGTACTTAGCGGGGAGGGGATGTTGAAAATGGTGTTAGAGGGTAGAATGTTAGGGAAACGAGGGAGGGGAAGGAAAAGAGTAGGATTTTTGGATAGATTGAAGGGGAGTAGGCCTTATAGTGAATTGAAGAAGGCGGTAATGGAAGGAAAGGAAGGCTCCCAGATCACTTCTTTAGTACTCCATGCAAACCTACCTTAATCGGTAGAATACATTAATAATAATTAGAATTACTTTTATGTTTTCTTAGCCCTATTTACGTTTTTGTGCAATATCTGAACGAAAATATGGTATGTGTATGCTATACTTAATGAAGAATATATTTCACCATATATCTTGTGATCCCCATAATTTAATATTTTTCTTGTTTAGGAAAAGTAATCGTGATAGGCTAATCTTTTTTTCTCTAAAAGATCAAATAAAAATCCATAGATAAATCAATTTATGACCAAATAATAAAAACCTTTTCTGGCACAATTCTCTAGGCAATTAAAAGTAAAAATATAACATCGAAGTATAACTATAAAATTAAAAAATGGGAGCATACAGCAATAAGAAGGGAGAGGAGAAAAATCATATAAAATTTTACAGATAATTTTATTAATAACAAAGCATCAAAATTAATTTAATTTATTTACAATTTCTGCGAATTCGTTCGACAACTGTAGTTTCATTCATGTTTACGCTCGCACAACGCTTCCTGATTTTTTAGTACATGGTAAGTTTCGGGGCACTAATGAAGAGAACTGCCTGAAGGCGATTGATGAGGGTTTGCTCAAGATTTGGGAAAGACAAGTGGAGAGAGAGAAAAATGCGCGAAGAAGTGCAGGACATGGGGAGAGAGGAGAGGAAATTAGCAGATGAGATACGCAGGAGTCGGTAGGCTTGGATGGATTGAACGAGTGTTGATTGGGGAGGGAGTGATGAAAACAGTGTTACAAGGGTAAACGAGGGTGAGGATGGGGGAGCCATATTTACGTTGAGACGCATTGCTGGGGATTCTGTCCACCGTGTGTTAACTTCATACGGTATCGTCTATCGTCTATTAACGACTACCATGCCTGCCGATTCTCAGACTTTAATTCTATTCCTGCGGAGTCTCGTTTGCTAGCCACTTTGTGTTAGGTGCATTCTTCATCCTCGAATGAATAGACCTTTTGATACATTATGGTGGCTAGTGTAAGATAAGAGGACGAAAGTAGAGCAGGTTAAGTATAAAGAAGAGATTATGAGTTTATTAACTTACAAATAAGGATAGAAAAAATTCTGAAGCGAATACTTGGCGGTGAAAGGATGTCGAAAAACGTTTTAGGGAGAAGAATGTTCGGTAAACGAAGAAGAAAAAGAAAAGATTTTTAGATAAGTGAAAGGGAGTAGACTTTACGCTGAAGAAGAGAGATCACAATGCCGACTCACTCGAGGAAATCAAAGGAGAATGATGATTTGAACCATTATTTTATTCTCCTGCACGTTGCCATGAAAAGTGATTCCACATCAAAAATAAGTGTAGTCTTATATACTTAATGGCTTCCATTTCCATATACTAGTTTTATATTTGCGAAATGTTACTTTTGAAATGATTTAAATGGAAAAACACCAAACAAAGGCCTCAAATGGGAAACCAGTTTCATTCATGTCATATCAGAACCCCGCTATATTTTCAATTCCATTAGAAGCGATACATTAAATTTTCCGAGCCGATAGGTATGGGAATTCGTTTTTCCCCTAACAATAAAGGACTTGGAAACAATAAATGCTAGGTGGAAATTCGTTACAGAATTTCCTTCATATTTTTTACCGTCTGATATCCTAACACCTCCCGCCACTCGCCCATTGAGGCGGATTTCAGGGTATTGTGTGCATGTAGATGTACAGACTTCATGTAAATCAGGTGGGCAATTATAATTACGTGTATGTAGGTGTGCGGTGACGCCAAAAACAATGTTTTTTGAGTCAACACTGCAACCCGTCCTCAAGATTTAGGATGATGTAAGGAAGGATAAAATTGGCGAAGTCATCACGCGGATTGTAGTTGATAAGAATGATCAAATAAAGTTTTTCATAAAAAAATTATCATTTCTACTGTTTACATTTATAATGCTGTGTAATGTGATAAGCTACTGTCTTGGTGGGTAGGCCCTCATCCTCTGCTGGTAATGACTTAAAAAAAAGAAAGTTGAAACAATAAACAGAGAAAATTTGAAAATGAAAGAAAAAATAATAAAGTGAAGGCACAACAATAACAAAACTGATCAAGAAAATATTTTAAAACTCAAAAAAGTTGTATTAACCGCAAAAACCGAGAAAAAATAAAAATAATGCTTTGAATTTACTGTTTTTTTTAATCCATTCTGACTCCTTCCGATGCCATTTGTTGGTTAGGCATAGTTCTTATATTCAGTATGCATTGCTTGCGCTCTAAAGTAGGTCAATTTTCTCGTTCCCTCACATTGGAAAGGTAGCACTGTTCCATTTACACTTGCTTTTACATGAGAGTAATTTGGTGGCAAATAGATGCATTCATGAAGAAAGATCTGAGGTTTTCCCGGCGTATGATGCTGTTGAAGTTTATTCGGGATTGCCACCGGATAAGGTTCTCCATCTCTGCCGACGTTTCGATGGCCGAGTCGTCCATCGTCATCAGGGCTTGATGACGATGACGATGGACGACTCGGCCATCGAAACGTCGGCAGAGATGGAGAACCTTATCCGGTGGCAATCCCGAATAAACTTCAACAGATGCATTCATCTTACACTACTATTGGTAAGTTAGTTAACGATGCTACACAAGCCTATCTTTGAACGCTCACGCGAGTGACTGCATTAAATTTCCATCGTCGCAAAAAGACATATGAATAATATTCCGCAAGGGATGCAGGTGAATTTTCTATGCTGGAGCCAATAAGGTGGTTTCCTATTATTTTTTTATTGCATAAATAGTAAGATTATTACTCCTGGAGTTCGCATTTCACGATTTCAGATTTCTAAATGACGATATCTATTTTTCGCGACTAAATGGAAAGAGACAATTTTCAAGCGCGCGAAAATGCGACGGCTAAGTGTAAATGCTGGGAAAACCCTGTGTGACGTCATTCTGGTTCCCGCTGTCGCCGTGTGAGGTGAGCTTGGGGCGAGGGTATGTGCGCTACTGCGATGCCGGCTGCTAGCAGGTAGCGCTTGGCTTAAATAAGGATTATCAGGGTTCCCACTCTACCTGAATAATGAAATTCACGGCTTTTTCTAGGTTTTCACGGTTATTTTTCACGTTTTCATGGTTTTTTTAGGTTTTCACGGTCACAATTTCGCTAAATTCACGGTCCGTTAATAAGCCAACAGTAAGAAAATCACTGGCCGTATATCAACAGAAAATTAACGTACGCGGCAAACGCTGTGAATGTTAACGCCGCAATGAAAAGTGATATCTGTTATGACGTGAACTGTCGTTTGCAAAATTCAGGGCCGGCTAAAGGACCAGCCCAACCGCGCTCCTGCCTGGACGCCAAATACCTTTCGGACCTCCTTCCGTCCGGACACCCGAGGTCCTTTTTTAATTCCTCGCCGAGAGATTGTTTTTTGCGCACGTTGTTATTACTGTACAGTAACCGAATTTCCCCACCCCAATCATTCTTATTTAACGGAAAATATTTTATTTAAATTGTTTATAGAATATAATAAATTGATTCTCTCTTATTTAACGGGAAATATTTTAAGAAAATTGTCTAAAGAACATAATAAATCGAAAAATAATTTCATACACCGTATTAGCACAATTCTAAGACGAACACGATTCTAAGACTACCCTCCTTTTTTGGAACTCCACTAGGGGAAATTTTTTTCTTCCTAATAGCGATACGATTATAAAATGAATGCGGAAAAACGATCAATGCTTTATTTTTTGCTAGGTTGCCTATGTCCCAGGAAACGCAGGATTTTGGCGAGTAATTAAGATATTCATTAAAGGTTTCAAACAATATTTTTAGATAATAACAGGAATAGTAGTACTTTATCAAGACATATAGGTCATATTGTTGATTCGACCCATATCCCTTTCAAAATTCTGAAGGAAAACGCCACCTCACTAAAAAAATGTTTGCTGTCCACTCGGCATTTACACTGCTATTATGGATTTCAGTCTGATGTAAAAATTCTTATCCATCAAACACCATTTCCAGTACACGTATTCACGAAAGCAATGTGCATGTTGTGCCAAAAACAACCGCATTCGCCGGCACAGTGACTGGTTGTGAGATGGATGACGAACGCCAAAAATAGTCTATTACTTGAATTGTTCCTGTCTATTGAATATATTTTTAATATAATTGAGGTTGTGTGTAAAGCGTGAACAATGTTGCCTTAACCGTCAGTGGCACGCTCATCTGGATCTTCGCCTTCATATCTCTACTTGTTTTCTCCAACTCTACCCCCACCCCTACCGTCATATGCTAGCGGACAACCCAAGGCGCTCTGCAATATTCACGCGCATCTAGCCCGGATTCTTTTCTTCGTGTTCAATTATTTTCAGTCCATCTCTTTAAGTTCTCAATAGTTTCTTCGGAGGGGCCGAGGTCCGAAGACGAGTAAAATTAAATTAGTGAAAATGAAACCTGACTTTATTAAACCCACATGGAAAACACTCGGTGGTTCGAAGTCCAGCCACCCTGGAAAGTAGGGAACCACTCGTACGAGGTGAAGTTCGGAACTGATGCTATCGCGTACGGGGGTACGCAGAGCATACTGCAGAGGGCGAAGCGTGACCATATGACTGCGCCATCAAATTTTTTACCCTAAAGATACCCATTCTTTTCTATCGTAGCGCCAGATGAGCAGATGTATTCGGATTGTTAGTAGAGAGAAACAAAAACCCTGAGAAGATATTCCTTCGTCAGTAACTCTGACAAGTGAGACTTATAGTATAGCTCGTAAATTTATAACTGATAACAACCTGATATCATGTTTCCGGGACAAAATGCCAAATTAACTGCCGAGAAGCTCAGCTACGACGATATCGCGTTTCGCCAAAAATCACCATCGTATTTTTCCATCTATTTCCTTGCTTAAAATACGTCGCGTTTGGTCTCTTTTTTTTTAATTGCGTGCAAATTACTAACATTTCAATCTAATAAAAGCATAATAGCAATTACTGAATATCATTGTTAGATACCTTTTGGGCTAATACGTGACTCATGCAGCAGTTGACCTCCAGGAAATAGGAACTTTGAAGGAGTTATAGAGCGTTCCACATTTAGTTGACAGTATGGGCTCTTATGGGGAATCGTTTCCCATGTTAATTTCCATAAGGCCAGGAGCGCGGTGTTGTCAATAACAGCACGAAAATTAATGTTGCGTAATGCACTGATAAAAAAATTGCATTCTTATGTAGAAAGAGATGCTGCATACATTGGTGCCAATAGTTTTTCGATAAAAATTATGACTAAAGCTATAAAAAACATTTCCTTAAATTTCCGTCATAAACGTGTATTTTTTACTTTATCTTCTTCTCGCAATTTCTGCCTAACCGTTGTCTGTATTGAATTGAATCTTCAACAGAAAATTCTTCACACTATTTTCTCTTTGAAGGTCTTCACCAATTGTACAAATATTGAGTTAAAATGTTGTTATGCCGACGTAACACCCTTTAGGACAAGAAAATTTTGATTTTTGCAAGGTGAAAAGTAGTCGCTTACTAACTTACGTTTCTTACGTCGTAGGTCCCTATATGCTGCATACCAAATGTGATGAAAATTACAAAGTTATTTTTGGTGAAAAAATAATTAACTTAAATCAATTCTGAAGCGAGTTACAAGGTTTTGATCTTAAGAAAAAATATTACGGCGCCGCTGGGCCGGGCTTCTTGCTTTTCCTTGCGCGCAGAGGGAAAATTCTCGGGCGGGAAAGGAGTTTTTTGTCAATGCATACTATGAAATGTATTAATCTATTCGTTTGATATCCCAAACAGAGAATACTCATACGTCGTAACAGCAGTGTTTTTATCGGAATACATTGATACACGAAAGTAAGCAAGCGACTTGGAAATAAGACGCTTTCGCCTTGGGTGTTTCGGTCCCATCGCGGAAACCAAGAAAGAGAATATCTCATAATCTGTGGGATACACTACCACATCCAGTGCACGCCTTTTAAAAAAGGGGGCTTGGGTTTTTTCTGAGTTCCTTTCATAGGGTACCATAAAACCTGCACCAGAATCGACCCAAGCCGAAGGGGCCGTGGGAAGAATTTACGAAGGCGTTCAGTTTGTCGTTGCATTTTTTGGAGTGAACAAGTGTTGTGTGGTCTGCTGAATTTAAGAATTGTGAAGTGTGTTTTACACTTATCTCTGCTGTAACACACCCAATCAATATGTCAGATACAAAGAAGAGGAGAAAAGGTGAGAAGCTTATAAGCCGCGAAAGACAGTTGGTGCTCAGTCTTATCGTACTCCAGGAAATCTCTCAGCATTTGTGAGGCCTGCCGAGAAACTTCGAAGGCTACTGGATGCTCGGAGTCTACTGTTTACAGAGTGAGAAAGGAAAGCTCCCGTGGTCCATTGGTAACTCCTTCAAAAACTAAAGAAATTAGACAGCCTTACAAAAATTCGAGAGCAGTGATTTTCGACGATTTTGTCCGATCGGGAATTAGAAGGAAGGTACATGAATCCTTCGTGAAAATATTCCTCCGACTTTAAAATCCATCTTAAACTCGGTATATATGGATAGTATTCTCCCAGATTACAAAAGGACAACACTATCTCGTCTTCTTTTGGACATCGGCTTCGTGTACGAACGCAGGGGGAAAAGAATCATCCTCATCGAAAGGGATGATATTATTCGTTGGTGGCACAATTAATTATTATTTAAGGCAGCTATAAAAATATCGTCGCGAACGCAGGACGAGTGTATTCACATGCGAAAGTTGGAATAATGTTGGACAAATAGTGAACATTAGTTTGCGAAACAAACAATTAGAAAATCCGCGTCAAGCTTTCCTTGCTGGACTAAATACTGGGCTTGGCCCCCACTTCCCGAGGAGGATGATTTGCAATTATACACGCAGGAACGGAAAATGGGTTCATAAAAGGAGCATCGCATGTGTTTCTGTACAAAAAGAACTCAATGGATGAGTATGAAGAAGCGGGTGGCGAGTGTTACCAGAGATGGTTTGAGCACTCACTTCTTGCAAACTTACCCGAAGGATCAATTATAGTGGTAGATAATGCCTCTTATTACTCAAGGAAATTGGAATCCTTGCCTACTACAAGGTGGAGGAAAGAGAATATTAAGGAAATTAGCTTTGAAGATGTCAGCTTGAAAAGAGATATTTAATTTACAATAAACCAAAATTTTGAAAAATTAAAGATTGATGATGTCTTATACAACATCGCCTTTCATGTAATACTAGCCAGAGCCAAAAAATATTGCATAATAAGGAAGGAATATAAATTTTGTCTCATTCAGGAGTGGCAATAATTTTAATTATCCTTCAATTTATTGTTATTTTTTACATAACAGATTATTCATTATTCAGCTTGTGCATTGAATAAGTACGTACATGAAATAACAAAAGACTTTTCCTTTTATATTGGAGCAAAGGTACTTTAGTTACGGTAAAAAATTCCTTAATTTACGTCGTCTTTCGTGCGATCCCTAACTCCTTTTTGAACTAAACCATTTTGGCGCTCTATTATGTGTGGTTGCATACGCTGTTAGGATGCCTGCCGGCGGAGCGGAAGCTTGGCAACACTGTTATCCATAAGGCCCGTACTGTCAACTAAATGTGGAACGCTCTATAGGCTGAAAAAGGTCAGTGGGCGAGAAGAGGGGGGAGCGCGAAACACGTTTCTATTGTTCTCGTGTAACTCGATATTTTTTTCGAAGCTAAGGTCTTCGTAATACAATCCCTGCGCGAGCTGGGGCCTTATTTTACTTTGAAGAAGAGGAAAGCTTCAGAAGGGAAGAGGCGAATGCTGAATGGAAGGGGATAACGAATATTGGGAAATGCGCTAATGTTACTTTCCCACGGCACTGAGCTTCTCCCAATGGTAGTTCCATCTCTTGGGGAAGATTCCAACTATGGGCTATTCGTTATTAGTCATAAATGACACATTGTATTTATTTCGTCTCCTTCTCGTCTAACGATGGATGCGGGAAAATTAATCGTCGGAACCGCGATCTTCAAACGATCAATGCGAGAAACGATACTTCGGGGAACGATAGATGCGGGAAAAAATTACATTGTCTATAAGGAACTTTATTTGGGACCAGAAACGGCGAACGATCAATGCGGGAACGATAGATTGAGGTTCCACCGTATAACTTTTCTTTTGAAAGCGGCAGTGTAAGGACTTCTTTTCTCTGCTATCGTAATACTCTGAAACCAAAACTGAATCGATCACTCTAATCAGAGGCAAATCATGTTCCCTTCATACTGTTGCTCTGGGAAAAATGGAACGACTTTGTAGCAGTTTATATCGCGACGGCATTGAGGCTTTAACGTAACAATCCTAGGCGGATATAGGGAGGGGCACGGGGGCACATACCCCCCAGACACTTAAAAAATATGCAAGATTTTGAATATGGTCACATTATCATTGCGCTCGTTTTGTATCATGAGGTATCCTTGTGCCCCCCCCCCCAGAACAAAATCCTGGATACGGCTTTGCTTGTGCTCCCCACTCCCCAGAAAGAAACCCTGGATCCGCCTCTGGTTAAAATTTAGGTAAATTGTAATCAATCACACAAAAATTTTGTAAGTTGATCAAGCTCTAACTTGAATGGAGCCGAACCCAGGGTAAAGCAGGCGATCTCGCGGACACGGCAGAAGTGCACCCGGCGATTGATTGGCACGCACGCTTTACCTGCTGCCTAAAATGGCAATAGTTTTTCACTTTAATACAAAATTAAATAAGCTAAATTACTGTTCAGGTATTTTTGACGTCGAGTTTTCGTTGTATGGCTATATATATATTAGGTGACAACCTCAGGTATCCATAATTTTTTCCGACGAAAATTATGCAACCCAATTGACGTCGAGAATTTTGCATTCGATTGTAAGACGAACCCTCTTTTCTGCAGGAGTTAGGAGGAAAAAAAAACCTTGTCTTCGATAGGTGCAAATAAGTACATTATAATTCACATGGTTTGAAATACATAAATAAAGACATAATAAATACCTGCTGAAACATGTTATTTTCACATTCACTTTACTTTATCACCCGTCAAATATTTCCACACAAACTTTCCGATTGCGACGTAAAACTGGCAAGTCCCAGGTCGACGCATGCGAAAATCGTGTAATGCAGTATTGCCATAAGCGGAAATCTTCTCTCGTTTTCAGGCCGCAACGCGCGAGAATTAGTAACGTCGCGCCGAAAGCTCGCTGTCGCCCGGTTCAAACGTAATGAGCGTAGTGTCCACAGCGCATAGCAAGTTGTCCAGGTTAGCGGTCTTCCAATCACAGGTTTGAGGGTGTTGAATAAACGTTCAAATTTTTCGACACAAATGCCATCTAGATTTAGTTTCGAAAGTGGTCGCTGCAGCCATTGGGACGCCTAATTGGGTGGAAGGGGGACTAACAAGCAGTGACCGAGGGAGGGGAAACCAAGACAGTCGAGGAAAATAAACAAGCTGATGAGAATTGGTGTCATATTTCAGGTGGGGGGAGAGAAAAGGCCTGCGCTGGGAAAATATTTTTTTTTCTTCAGGCAACATTCGTTCCCACGCTTTTCTGACACATGCGACGATGCTCGCTACAATGAATAGAAGTGCCCTCGCTACCAACGAAGTTGAAAATTTCTGGGAAGGTATTATTATCAAGATTGAGAGATTTTTAAGGTTTTAGGACGAAATTCACGGCTTTTTCCAGGTTTTTTCACGGTAGACGAAATTCACGGCTAATTCACGGTTTTAAGGTTTTCACGGTTGAGTGGGAACCCTGATTATTATTCCCCTATTTAAAGAAGGAAACTTTCCGAACTTAGGTCATTTCAATGGGTGATTATTAAGACATGTTTCCCTGAGCTCTGACCCTCATATATGCATTGGTTATGTCAGACTATGTAAAACTCCTATCTACTCATACAGAATCTAGGCTCCTGTGACGTCAATAGGAGTGGAATCGCATGTGCGCCAATATGGCCTTTCTCAAATGAGGTTAAAAATGACCATTTCCATTCGTCTAAACTGGGATTTCTAAAACCAAATAATATGTCTATTATGAATACACTAATTGTGGGTAAGGAATCGCAATCAATGCATTTCGTTTTCTTTGATGAAGTAAACTACCCTATTGTGGGGCAGCTTTATTTATTGGAAAACTTGTTTGACCGATGTCACGTGGCATGGGATGATGGGGAGAATTCATAGGGTGGTGGGATGGAGAGAGGGGTGGTGTGGTGAGGGTGGGATAATTGCTTCGGAGGGAGAGGGTGAAGAGGAAAAAGCCCTTTCACTCGACGGAGGACAGATGAGGGCGGGTGGCAGGGGGTGCAACTCAGGGGGTGCGCTGTCCTGGTATTTCAACCATGACGTAAACAGAGGGGGTGAGTTGGAAACGACTCGGGATTATAACGCCATAATTGCACCACAAAAAGGCTTGTTTAAAAATAATCATGGCCTCATTCCAGGATGGAAAAAAAGCCACCGACGTAATATTATTAACAATGAGCGCCATAAAAAAGTTGAAGTTGCTCAGTTTTCATCCCCATTCTTAATTAAGCTCAAGACAGGCCAGGAGAGCGTGGAGGGTGGGTGGGGGGGAGGATTAGGGGAGGGGGTTGATTTCATTGGAGGGAATGTAGGTGTGGGCAAAAATGGCGGCTGTGAAAAAGAGTTGCCTTCGTGTCTCGTCAACAACACTGAAGTCGAGAAAATCCCCCGCACAGGGAAGAATACATCATTTAACCAGCAACGTGACACAGAGATTAGAAGAAGACGAGGGCGGCTTAGTCCTCGTAAAAAAAGACATCGCGACATCTTATCGTTCAAAGCAGAGGCGACGGCTGATTCATTCGTAAGTAAAATACCATGTCGACCAGTGAGGACGAGGTGTGTTGAGAAAATTGTGGGAGTTTTAGTTTTTTCTTCCTACATTTACTTATCAATGCTGTCGCCCTCAAAATATTCCCCATTAGATATTATGCACTTGTGCCAGCTCCTCTTGCTTATACAATCATACATACTCAATTTCGAGGTATGTACACTTTAGCTCTGTAAAATTTCCTTGTCATCTATGCTTATAATATGACAACCCTTAAAGGTTCTCTTTACTTTTAGAAGCAGAAAAAGTCACATGGAGCCATGTCTGGTAAGTCGGAGTTGTGAACATGGAGTCTGATGAATCGTTTACATTATTTTTCTTTACCAAAAATTCACAAACAAGCAATGAAGTGTGACCTGAAAATCGTCGAGCTCATGAAAATACGTCTATTCTCTGAGGCAGCCACAGACAAAGTAAACAATGAATACAGCTGATAGTTTATAATACTTCTGAGGCATGAAAACCAGCATAAGGAAAAACATTTATAATCGTACTCTCCAAACTTGTGAACAATTTAGCGCTTTTAATATCTACCGCCTGCCGCTTGTATTTTCGTTGTACTTCCGATCCCTGCCATAGGACTATCGAATTTTCTTACATTAGCTACATATATGTGTCAGCATGTTAATAACCCTACTTTTAGCCTATTCGCATTTTCCGTAAGTTTTAGTACTTCCTGTGGTACCGCTAAATCCATTTAGTCACACACATCATGGAAGGGAAGCGTCACCATAGTTCCACACCTTCATACTCACTCGATAGGCTTCTTCATAGACCGTAGTCTCCTTTCCTGTGTGCGCAGGTATAAAAATATATCATCACTTCTCTAAAAGTTGGTAACATCGATTTATTTAACGCCGACGAGGCGCCAAATAAGGGACAAGTCGTCTCACTACGCATCGTTTTTTACCTTCTACCATCTTCTGATTTATATTATCAAAGAATCAAAGATAAACGACCTCCTAGCAGCATGCGCGGGATGAATTTTGCTGTGTCAGAGGCGTGGGAGGGGGAGAAGCGAGCGTGGAGGGGAAGGGATCGGCCTGCGGCTCTGCAGGGTTATTCCACTAATCGTATGGCCGGGCCATAAGTCGAAATCGACCATAACTACGGCCTCGCGACATACGCATGGCTTCGAGCGATTCTACTCTGAGCGAAAGGCCATAAGTCGGGCGGTAGCTATGGCCTAAAGGCCGTAATATTATGGCCTGCCTAGGAGGCGGTCATAACACGGGCCATACGAAATAACATTGCTCGCCTAAGGTGTTATAAAAGAAACTTACGAAGTGTCATCGATTACATAGCGATTGTTTCAAGAAATATATGAATATTGTGGGTGAGCACATACGGATTCAACGGGCATTGGCTAGATATATTTAAAAAAGACGTCGTTTTCATAAGGAGGATACGGGATACGTGTAGGTAATCCGTTCGCATACGATGATGATATTTTCTCTGATAGTCTCATATTGATGTTTTAACTTTATACAGCTACCGAAACATAAGCCTCTGATAATAAAATTAATGAAACTTAAAGTTTCAATTTCATCTTTAAATTTCGTGTATTGGCTAGATTTATAAGGCTTTTGGGGGCAAATGATTGCAGCCATTAGACAATAGTTACACCATTGGAAGGAGAGGAAGGGGGTTAGAACTACAATAGGATGTCATGTTCTAACTCTATCCATTACATGCACAATTCACGAATATTATAATACTGCACGGTACAAATTTCTTCTGCTTCTTCTCGCCGGTGATTTGCGTTCTTCACTTGTTTTAAAGATCTTCAGCGTCTGCCGCTAGATTAGTGTTTAAAGAAAATCCAAATTTATCCTTTAATAAGAGTCCATTTCGGTTAAGGAACATATAATTAATTTTTTATTCACGTTGGAACAAACTTCCTTCTCAAAAAAATGACTGGTGTATAAAAAAGTGAACCAAACTTATAGTACCAATTATAATTCTCATACTCGCCTGCAGAAAGGGCGTTAAGACTTTTGGCCGGGCCATACGATATGGCCCCTCGAGAGTGGAATCGGTTTAGGCCGTAATTTCGGGTCAGACCATAAGAAACTTACGGCCGGCCATACGTATGGCCCCGTTTAGTAGAATAGCCCTGCTGGTATCCGCGACGCTGCGTGGGCGTTGGAATATTTTCTTCGCGGACGCAGACTCAAATTAGGCATTTTGTGGCTAAACGGTGGCAGATACGTCAAAATGCACGAAATACTTGCCCCAAAGGACAGTAACTCGGCAAAATCTATAGGGAATGACCATAAAATATTATATTTTCGAATTTTGATCCTCCCCCCCCCTAAATTGCATTTGAGCGAGGGTCAGGGGTTCACGTACAGGTCTCAAATTTTTCAGGCCTTATTTTTGATCGGTCCCACAACTTTTTTTCATTGGGCCAGATGGATTTGAAAAAAATCGATTTTTGCGATCCGCCCTATTGTGTATGCCTCTCTACAGACCAAACATCGAGCCATAATCTCACTAAAATTTAAGGTGGAATGAAAAAGCACGAATTTGTTAACGAAATTCCAACTTGAGATAATACAGTCCATAAAATTCGTACTCACAGAAATTTTGTATCACCTGAAGGGACCAAGAGCCAAGGTACCACCTTCTTACATGGCTTACCTGGAACGAGAAAGAAAGAACGATTTAGAAAATAATCTATATTCATCTTCATAGCCCAAAATATATGCTTAGAAGTTAGTTCTACCTTGAATTTCTGTTTTCAATTTTAACTTACAAATTTTGAAATCAATAAAAGGCATCACAATTAATGTGAGTTGCTTTAAATACTTCGAGGGAAAAATTTGCCTCAACAGGACTCCCTTCACTAATTTTTAAATGCATGGAAATTGCTATGAAGTAACAAGAAATCACAGAGAAATTATTAAGAAATACCAAATATAGAGAGAGAGGCATTAATCATGGTGAATGGAATTTTCATAAAATGTTAACGAATTCATAACGCCGGGTATAAATTACCGTCCATCATACAACTTCGGTATCATCAATGAAGACATAATTTCAACGTATGCGCAACAAAGAAGTCAAAATGAACGAAATTCATTACCTCACGCAGTGTTCACGAAATAGCCTTGTTGTCGTACAGGATGTCGTATAAAGTCGCCTTGGTTATCATCAAATACGGGCTGGACAATAAGTGAAATATATACATATTTTGAATGAAGGAAGAAATCCTTCCTTTCCTTCCTCTTGTATCCTTTTTTTCTTCTTAATTTGGAACGATGCTCTGTTATAATTCCAGTTTTAAAAGGATTTAAGACTAAACATTTCTCGGGTTACAACGCGTGCATTATTGCCGTAGACAACAGCTTCCGGCGAAAGCAACATCCTCTTTGTGTCTTTAGGACGAGGGTCCTCAGAGAGAGGCGGCATTGCGTTTGCCGCAGATCGAGGTAAGTATATCATTGTTCTCAGCTGTTTGGGAGTAATTGTAGATGTTGCCTGTCAATTGTGATACGAATGGAAGCATTTATTCATATCAGTGAGAAGGGAGAAGTGTTTGCACTGGCGATGTTTTGTACCCATCGATGGGAGGGTGTGTTTTACAAAGCAAGCAAGTCCCTTCCCACCTTCCCATATTTCCCCAACCACCTCCCACACCCATTATCAACCCCCGCAAGAGACGAATGACGCGTCATGCTCATTCGTGTGACGTTTACATTTCCTGCCAGCGCATCTCTGTTTCAGGGGGAAGGGGAGGAAACACACTCTCCATGAATGTTTATTTCGGGGCACACTCACATCTCAAAATTGCTTCTCCGTACGCAATAGTAATCCCATTCCGAAAAAAATGAAGAGAACCGTAGAAAGCGACGTCAAGGGAGGCATATGGCGGTGGGAACGAGTGAATATTGAGGGAGTGTTGCTACGGAGAGCGACTCTTTTCGGGAAAATAAAAGGGTAAGGGATGAATAAAGCAGTTATTTTTTACGCCGCACTCTAGAATGATGTAAAAATATCTGACCAAAAATGATTTTTTTACTATTTTGCGTTTCTATGAGAAATATATTAAATTGAAAGAAAATAATGCCCCTATAATGCAAAAGTATGCCTTGTTTTCAATAATCAATTATCTGTCAAAAAAGGCGCATTTCATTTTTTCGGCAAAATTTCATTTAATCCATGCTTGGATGTCTAAGCTATAAGAGTTGCCTTCACTCAATGGCAGAGCCGAAGGCGCGGACGTAGAAGCTGTACAGGTGAGCCAATATCACCTTAACCTGTCAGATAGCCAAATTATAAAAACTAATGACTCGCGCATATGTTCTGCTGTTGTCTGTAGTGTTGTATGCGATAAAATGAAACTTAAAAACTAAATGGTTCATGGGATTTTGAATACAAACAGATGGGAACATTGATTATTATTCTTTTAAATTCAATTATTTATTGATAACTATTGTTTATTATTATTATGCTTTTCATTTTGAATTTTGAGAGTTTTTCTCTTAACAATTAAGTATGTTTTATTCTTTTTTGTGACAAATTTGCAGCAGCGAATTTAACCTTTAAACAATGAAATGCAGATAAAATATCCATAGACCTGTGATTTGAAGGAGGTAGAGACAGAGGAATGACTCATAGGCGATTAATTAGGTGAGACAGTATGTATGTAGTTGGGATACTTGAGTTGCAGTCCCATATGTCTGTAAGTAGTTAATTACCTGTGCCCTTCAGCCTGGACTTGGAGTTATTTATTAGGTGAGAAATTAATTCGTTAATAGAGAAATTTTTCGTATTTTTACCTATAAGAATATGGAAGATGCAATTTGTGACAGGTCCTGATAGGGGACTATTTGACCTACCGAATATTTTATTCGAGAGAATTTAACCTCCACATCGCAGTACTACAGCCGTAAGGTCACCACGCACATAGCGTCATATATGTCGCCGTACCGACCTAGATGGTTTCCACCTCCAAATATTAGAAATAGAGCTGCTGCCAAGGGGGCGACAGAACTGCGATATATCGTATAGAAAACCTCTTTTGTCTTGATTTTTCCGGAGCCCCAGTGGTCCAACGGCCTACTCAACATAGAGGCGCTGGCGTAGCCTGTTTTTCTGTGCAGTCTGCTGGGCAGTAATAAACTGGGGGCTGCCATATTGAATCTCGTTGTAAACAAAGGTGATATTGAGGCTTATTGATAAGTAGTTATTATTGTTAACTGCAGACTTTTTTATTGCTTACAGTGTCCCTTACGATTTTGGAATGTGCTCGATGAAGGATACGAGTCTCATAAATGAAAAAACGACTTCGTTTTCTTCCACTAATTTATTTTCACGGTACGACATGTTTCGACCTTGAGCGGTCATTTACGAGTACAAAGATTTGTTAAAAGTCGGGTAAATTTATACCAGGAAGGGACTTGGGAAGGTTAGAGGGGGAAGAGGGTGTTAGGAGGGGGAGTAATGGGTGGCGGTTATTGTGAGGGATGGGAAAACCACTGCGAGGACCCTCCCTCACAATATCCGCCCATTCCCATCCCTCACAATAACCGCCACCCATTACTCCCCCTCCTAACACCCTCTTCCCCCTCCAACCTCCCCAAGTCCCTTCCTGGTATTAATTTACCCGACTTTTAACAAATCTTTGTACTCGTAAATGACCGCTCAAGGCCGAAACATGTCGTACCGTGAAAATAAATTAGTGGAAGAAAACGAAGTCGTTTTTTCATTTGTGAACTTTAACTTCCACAAAGTTGAGCCTGATACCATTGAACGTATACGAGTCTCAATGATCTTGGTTATAGCTAAATTGCATGGGTATGAAATGCATTTGGTGATGAAACTGTGAGTAATTCTGTTTCCTTCATTATTCCATTTTGATTTCAACCTGTGATTAGCTAACCTTTCCTCATGTTTTCAAATTTTCATGGTGTCTTGTATTCCTTATATTTCAAAATGTTTTTCATTGTACTTGCAGTTTTTCTAGTGTTCAAACTACTCATTAATCGCTACCGCTATGCTTTGGTTTGTTTAATGCTAATCATTTTGTTGGTTGTGTGAGTAATTTGCTATTTCAACTCTGTCCTTTCGACTGTTTTGTTGTCATCAATTGAGCATAATTCATTAAGTGTTCTACGATGTTTACATTTCTTAAAACTTTAATCTCTTTCATTATGAAGTAAGAACTTAATTTCCACTACATTGGTATAAAAATATTCTTCACTTTTCTCGTTATCTACTTTTGGGATACTTTCTTTCGTGTAAGTGAAGGATATTAACTTCTAAGAACCTTTCATTTTAAGACTCCTCTGCCAAGATATGTTGTATATCTGAATGGGTACTCATCATGAACAACTTCCTACGAAATAATGTCCTCTTTTCATAATTAAATAATTATTATCCATGAAATGGTATCCAAACTTGCATGCTTATTTCTAGTGAGGTGTTGTTATGGTCTATGGTTTCAGGATTAGCATTATTTTCCCTGTACCAGAGATATTGCAAGATACATCAACGTCAAGGAAAATTGGGTCACTCTCTTTGTCTATAACTGTGGAGTGTTTACTTAAGTAATGGAATCTTTCTCCTATTACGCAAAGGCTGCTCATCTCTCATTGCAATGTACTGCTGTCATTGATATTTGTTGCTTGTGCATCTCATGTGCTTGTAGAATTGATAACTTCCACAGATTTCATCTCTAGTATGTCATATTTAAATTGTTATTGTTGTATTTCTTTTACTAGTTATTGTATCAATAAACACAAATGTCCACTGAAGTGAGTTTCCGAGATCATTATTCTTACCAACCACCAAATCGTCAGTTGACTTTGTTCATTAATGTTGTATTATGGTTACTAGTTTAGTAACCTGGGGAAGTTCATCGGGAAAATTTTCCTACGTTCATTGCTTTTAAGTTTCTCGCAATTGCAGTAGCATTATTAAGCCTGAATAGCACGCCCTATCGTGACGCGTAAAAAAAGTTTGAAACACGCGCCGAGATGTGCATTCAAACTTCGCGGCAGCATTGGACCACTGGCATCGATGGCACTGATGTATCAAAACCTATACGCATTATCCTTATGGGTATGTCGCCCCCTTGCTGCTGCTATCTACTCCGGGACAGGTGAGGCATAATGGTTGGCGGCCTCCAGTCACGCCATCTTCAAAAGTTTCGGCGTCATTGAAATAGCCTACATTACGCAAGGATACCCCAATATGCCCTGACAGCGCCGTTGCTTTTTCCACGGCTGTTAATTGGGCGTTCGACCTTGCTTACCTCGCATCTAAACTCTATATCTAGGGGTACACACGGCATCCGCAACCCGGTGGACGCACTCGGTGACTAAGCTAAGCCGAGAGAAACACATTTTCATTCATCAACAAAAAGAGACCGGTTGAGAAGAAGTTAAGCTTTCTATTAAGGAAATTTAATGTTAGTTAATCCTACGCAGCTTCAAGAAATAGAGTTGAGGAAGGAATCTTTGATAGGTTTTAACTTTTACTCCAAACTGTTCAAGGTTATGATGACGAGTAAGGTATCGAAATAACAATCTTATAAATTTCATGGAATGATGCCTACCTTAAAATTGGCAATTTTTCTAAGACGGTATTCATTTAAGTTAATTAGTAATAATACCTAGCAAATGTATCTTTTAAATTCTGTTGCAAAAATTAAAATTCATGTCGAAAGTTCAAGCACGCTACTTAGAGAGTAGATGTCGAGCAGGTATGCCGGGAAATTCTCGACGAATGCAAAATATTACTATACTAGTTATGTTTTTCTTAAAATTTCCTTTATGAGTAATCATTCGATCGAAACCGATCCATTATCATTATCTCTGAAAACTAGAATGGTTTGCATTGAAAATTCAATATTACATTACTATAATTATAATACCAATATTAGGCTGTATTGATATCAAATATCGGGACATTTATGCCGGAGCAGACAAAAACATTAAACCCAATGCAAAAATAATACCCGATTAAAATTCGGCTCACATTTTTATTGGGCTCCGTATATATTTTCGGATGACACGTTGTGATACTTTATAAGGAGGCGATTTTTACCCTAGATACATCGTCGGAAGGTGATTTTTTATCCGGCGCGCTGTTTAAATCAGTTGATGCACACTGATATTATATCGGGAGGCGAATTTACCGAATCGGACCGATAAAAATATCGTGACTGAATAATATCGGATAATCATATAGGCCAACAGTCAACATCGGATTCGGAATACATCATAATATAATGATGTTTAACAATGCATCGCCATATCTCCAAGGCGAACTGAAACCCCATTCACCAACACGACCCCTTCTCCAGGTTACTCGAATTACGCGAAACTGACTTCCTCGCATCCGCGACTGAGCGTTTATGTATTGCTCTCTCGTCGCTCTGTGTCAACAATCAAACTTAAGAGGGAGAGTGTGAGAGTACATACTCAAACTAATCAACACTTGAGACACTCCCCGTTGTCTCCTTTTGCGATCCCCTTCTCTGCAAGCTTCTTATCTCCTCACTGATGCCTTTCGAACTCGCCATACTGGGAACACTGATTCCAAGGATCATACACCACGAGTTAGAGCAAATTTCAGAGAGTGAAAGCAAACATCTTGAGCTACAAATATGAGATAGAGGAAATTAAGCCGGAAAATATAATGGTAGATACTTCCTGAAATTCATAAACATCCAGAAGATCGCCATAAAAGAGAGAAAAAGATGGCTAGGTTAACGCATATTTCATTTAAGTCATAAAAATAGATGTAAATGAGTCTCTTTCAATGCTAGAGAAAGAGCTTCTTCATTTCGTTTCCATTATCCAACACATCAGGCAAAGCAATTACATTTGAAGGCCCAAGCCCTGAGAATAATGCTTTATAAATTATTATTTACCGATTTAGCTGGCGGAGAGGGCAATCTCCTATAAATACCAACAATATAACGAATATAATGCTAAACTAATGCGAAGTTTGATAGTCCTAGCCCGACCTAGGGTGGTTATTTGGTTAACACTGCCGCCACTGAACTACTTCAGCATCGGTGACAGACCAGCGCTTTTCTCCAAACAACGTTTCCTGCAAAAATTAGGAAATTTATGTAACTATTCCCTAAAGAGTCCTAATGTTAACTTCAAATTTCCAGCGAAAATAGAATTTTACACATTTCCTATTATTTTTATTGCCCAAATCGAAAGACTCTTACTCCTGGAGTACGTATTTCACGCTTTTAGATTTTTAGATGACGACATCTATTATTCGCGATTAAATGAAAAGTGAAAATTTTCAATCGCGCGAAAACACGACGGCTAAGTAAGAATGCTTTGAGAACCCCGTGTGACATCATTCTGGTTCCCGCTGCCGCCATGTGAGGAGACCTTTGGGTGAGGCTCTGAGTGCTTTTACGACGCAGGATGCTAGCAGGTAGCAGAGTACCATGCTAGCTGGTAGCGCTTGCCTTAAATAAGGATTATTTATACCTTATCAAGCGAAGAAAACTTTCCGACCTTAGCCAGTTTTAACAGGTGATTATTAAGACATGTTTCCCTGAGCTCTGTGCCTCATACATGCATTGGTAACCTCAGACGATGTGAAACTCCTATCCTCTCGTGTAGAAACTAGGTCCCTGTGACGTCACGTGGAGTAGCATCGCTTGGGCGCCAATCTAGCATTTTTCAAATGCGGTTAAAATTGACCATTGCCATTCGTCTAAACTGGGATTTCTAAAACAAATAATTTGTACATCATGAATACACTAATGGTGGGTAACGCATCGTAATCAATGACTTTCGTTTTCTTTGATGAAGGAAACAACCCTATAGCTTACAAACTTGCACATAAATGGGAGTCAATAATGACTCGAAGACTACGAGTGATGCATAGTGCACATACATGTTTCTAGATCCGAAGGAAACGATGAGTTAAGAGAGATATCATGCCAAACAGATAGGTGTACGAAATAGTTCTTTTCCGGACGGAAGAGGACTAGCGGTTAATAAATGCTAGGTGGGACTCAATACTAATTCACCCCATTGTTCACCTTCAGGTCAATTTTTTTTATAATTGACTTCGTAACATTTCTCGCTGCACACCTAATGAGCCGGTTTTGCGAAGTTTAATATAGACGCCTATGGTCAAAAGTGATATTAGTCGTCATGGAAACTGGTATGGCGTTCTAACCGCAGCATTTCAATCAATCAAACAAAGCGACTGTATAGAGAACGCTACATAATGTGCCAAATAAGGTTGCCACTTGGGGTTTAATATAAACGGATTTCAAACCGGTCCGCATCGCGGCGATGATGTTAAAACGATCCTATTAGTCATATTCTATAATAATTAAAATCAAGAAAAATAGAATTTAACATTTTACGAATTTGATCGATCACACCATCACGAACATGAATTCCGGTTAAAAGTCCTAATTATAGCTTACTCTGCATGGAATTTGGATCGCTTTGTCCGTCAGCGCCGCGGGTGGTAACATAGGTGTACCTACCTACTTAAATTAGTGGTGGGTGGATACATCTTCAGAGTCCGATTGGAGAATCCTCCATTAAAATATTCCTGCAACCGAACTTCAGTCGATGCTCTATTTTCGCCCGTTGAGGAATGCCAAGGCAAGGAGGGCGGAGTGGGGCAACGCGAATGACGCAACGCAACGTCAAAGAGAGAGGGGGGGTGGAAGTTGCAGCGAGCGTGGAGATGAGCGCATTGGTTGTTTGTACAAGGCGCACGGGACACGAAGCGTCGCGACACCAAAGCAGCCGAAGTCTCCTGCCTCGCCTCACCCAGCCAAGGAAAATACGCGAGGAGGAACAGCGAGGGATTAGTTGAATGCGTGGTTGTGCAGTGGAGGGAGAGGGGATGTTTTCTTAGGCCATGTCTCGTGGTACGTGGGGCGCGAGGTGGGTCCAGAAAGATGTGAGATGGATGTGATATGATGATTAGCTTCAGGAAGGAAAGGAAAGGGGAACTATGGACCGATGTGTATTATTTCTAATGATATTTATAATAATAAAAAATATAACAACAACAGTAGCAACAATTATATTTAAGTTGTCCTTATATGTTTCCTAGTCCTCCCTTATATTTAAATTGGTGTATGTGCACATGCATCAAAGTCATTGGAGGTCATTCTGAATTTCCGAATCCGTACACAAATTTGGATGATTACATATAATTAGCTAAAAAAGAGCGAGGGTTTTTGAAATTTCAATAAGTGACAGCTTACGGCACGCGAGTAATAGTTAAATTAAAAGGCTAGCTTCCACGCAAGTTGCTCGTTTACATTGGGTCATCGATACAGCCTCGGGCGATGAATAACTCACTGAAGTATTCATTTTACGATCACACAGCTCACCGAATGTGGTCATTTTTATTTGGAAATCGCGAATAGCCCATCCGTGATAATGACAAAGCCAACCAGCCTGAATAAGATCTCGCAACCTCTAGTTCAGTAAGCACGGACTATGCCCCTCAGCTTTGAGGACCAGAAATGGACCACGAAAAATAGATTAATTATATCAACGACAAATACTAGAATCCCCTCCAGACTCATTCCTTACTTAAGAGTGTTCAAGATAAATTTTTTTACTATCTCCTTTTTTTGGCCAATATCAGGAAAACTTTCTTCATTCTATCGTGCTTAGACTTAACAACACAATTTCTATTTACTCCATGGAAAATTCGCGTGGACAGTGAACGGAGGAGAGACAGAATAGCGACGGGATAACTGAATGCGTAATTTGGGAGTGGAAGGAAAGTGGGTGTGTTATTTCAGGCCATGTTTCGTGGACTGAGGGGTGCTGGAGATTCTTCGCCGAACGAGAACAGCAGGAAGGACAAGGATATAGCCTGAATGCTACATGAGAAGCTTCGAGAGTAGGATGTCTGCCTTGCTCCTCATTTGCGTCTATTTCGTACAACCAACATCATGGATAGGCATGCATGGATAGTGGATGGATAGCTTCTGCAGCATTTCACTAGGTTACTAAAACCTGATTTCTCTAAAACTGAATCAGCATTTTGTCTTCTCAAGTCCCTCCAAGGCGTATCTTCTACTCTTGTGACATCGGAAAAGAGTATTGGCAACTACAAGTTGAAGTCTCAGCCATAATTGGTTCACACAAGTCGCCATTCGCGTCGGTGGCAGCAGAAATATCCGAACTTCACGAGAAAATAAGCTGGACTCTTAACCGAAATTTATATTTTAAATGATGTCATTTAAAAAAAATCATAAATTGATACTGCTGTTCCTCGCGAGTGGAGATTCTTGTCACAATTCGAAACAAATGGATCGCTTTGTGCTCAACGCCGCGCTGCGGACATTTTATAAAACTGATCACAAAGCGAGCGTAGTGGCTGTATAAATCAAACTTCAAGTGGACGGTTATATTAATAACAGTTTTTACATTTATTTTGGAATGTGGATGATAAGAAATCAACTGAACGGTTACATTGATAGCAGTTGTTAAATTGATTATGGGATAAGGATGATAAGAGAAGGTGAAGTTTATTCGGGATTGCCACCGGATAAGGTTCTCCATCTCTGCCGACGATTCGATGGCCGAGTCGTCCATCGTCATCAGGGCTCGGCCATCGAAACGTCGGCAGAGATGGAGAACCTTATCCGGTGGCAATCCCGAATAAACTTCACCAACATCATACGCCGGGAAAACCTCAGATCTTTCTTCATGGTAAGAGAAGGTTTTTATTCAAAATGACGAGTGCCCTCGAAAGTTTTATAAAAGTTTTTGAAATAGTACGCAGAAGCTATTGGGAAGGGCATTTGCCAGAGGATTGCGCGAAAAAAGTTCTAATTCCACGGATGAACAAGCAGAAATGTAAAGAATGTGGAGACGATAGGACAATAAGCATAATATTGCACGCGGAAAAAGTGCTACTGATGATTTTTAAACAGACGAATGGAGGCGAGGGCAAACAAGTATTTGGGCGAATATTTTGGTTTCAGAAAAAGATGAGGAGAAACTAGGGTTATAGTGTCCGGAGAGTGCATATACTATTCTGCTAATATTTCAATGATATGATAGTGAAAAATTAGGAATAAATGCACCGCGCAGAACACATATCGACGCTGCATTAATTCTAGAAACTCGATTAAAAAGGGACGGAGTAATCAAGGTTCTAAGTGAAGCGATGGGGCCTCCTCTATCATGTAGTTAATCCCCTTGTCCACGAAATTTCGAAGCGATGCGTGGCTTTTCCGCCGAATGTTCACGGCACATGGCGAAGAGGGGGGCGTTCCCCCCCTGATTGAATGCCCAGTTCGCTCAGAGGGGAGACACGCGTGTCCGCATTAGCCGAGCGTGAGGGAGAACGCGAGAGACTCGAACGCCACACACGGCGAAAAAAAGAACATGCGCTAATGAGGCAGCGGACCACCGGGGGGGGGGGCGAGATCCCTCCCCTGTCGAGACGCGCCCTCTATCAGCAGTCGCGAGGAAAGCGGGTGAAGGAGGGAAAACGATCAATTAGCGACCGCGGGTGTCTGTCTGACTGCGACAAGTGAATGGAAGGGGAGGGAGGCCACCCAAGAAGACCTCAATCCCCCTCTGCAGTTAGAGCACAGACAGACACAGTCAGATTGGGAGAGATTAGGGGAAGGAAGAATTAGCGCTTTAGATTTAAAGGGAGACCGTCGCGCCCTGAACAGTTCACTTCAAAGACAAAAGAAAATTGTCATTCAAAGGTTGGTAGGTGAAACTCAATGAACAGAAATCGCTCTAATCGTTAGTGAGAATGTATTCCATATGAAATACAATGCTGGGTCAAAAATATTTATCAGAAAATAAAGGCCTAACCGTTCCTCTATTTCATTAATGCATGTTAGCTTTATAGTGCGGAAACAAAGACGCTTAACGAGGGAATAATAGGCAGGTTTGAGATGTGGGTGTGAAGAAGAATTTAGAAGGTGAATTGGAGGAAGAGGAACGACGAAGAGCTGGACATGGTGGGTGAGGAGAGACAGCTTCTAGATGAGATAGGGAGGCGATAGAAAGAGGGTGTGGATGGAGCGAGTGCTGAGCGGAGAGGGGATGTTGAAGAGCGATTTAGAGGAGGAGGAAGAGAATAGCACATATAGATAGAATGAAAGGGAGTAGGCCTTACTGTGGATTGAAGAGGGAAATCTAAATTGAAAGGGGAGACAGGTTGGGCTAACTCGCAAAGCGCTCCATATAAATCCACCTTGACCGGTAAAATTCTTCAAAGATAAGAGTATATATTCTTATGGACGACGGCTTTCGTGAGAGACATGCGCCTTGTTTTTTGAGGTGGTATAAGTGAATAATAATTTATGAAAAAGTTTTTGTAGATAACGCGTATTATTTAAAGGAAAAACGACATCGTGTTTTATAGCGTGTTTAGGCACCATCCGTTGACAAATAAAAAGGAGATGCTCCAACGAAATTCCACCTTGCTTTAATTTCAGTCCTTCACAGCTCGGGAAAAACGAATTCCCTAACCTATGCGTTCGGCAAAACATTTCTCTCATTTCATCGTACATGTTCGACCTGACAATGGAGTGAGAGTCTAATATCGTGTTCTCCCTGTCGGTCCGAAAGATATCTATTCTCATTTCCTTTAGCAAAGGAAGCCCATCGCGCAGCCTTGAATTTTATAGCGGCCCCAGCGTAATTCTAATAGCTTATGTGTAACGCTATCTGTACGCCCGAAGCAGTTTTTGACGAGTCGCGCGGCTTTCCATAATATTTAATTAAGATCACGGATCTAGTCTCTCTGCGCCGGATTCCATTCGCTCGCTGCATGCTTCAACGTGTGGACAAACGAGTGCGTAATATACCCCTCTTCTTTCACTTTTCCGTCCGAAAATCTTTCCGCAACACGCTTGACGAATCATGCGTAGAGATACGTGAAAATCGTACTTTCATTTTTATTTTATCGCACTTCTTATCCGCGCCCACTTGCAGTTCGCAAGCCCCAGCCAATTAGCAGCTGGCCAGTCGCTTACATGCTTTAAGCGGCGAGTGTCGGCGGAGCATGCGCACAAACTGTACGAATTTTACCGTCGATAAGGTTAATTTGCGTAAAAATATCATAAAATTCCAGTAATCGCATCTATGCCGCATTTGTTTGCGCACATCGCATCTGTATCGCATTTATCGCATTTGCGATTTTCACGCATCTCTAATCATGGGTTTCTTTATGTTCCCTCAGAAAAGAGAGTAAAGAAAATGTTCCGTACGTATTTTTACGTGCTCCCCAACAAAGGTGAAGGGGAAAAAATAAGGAAATCTTCATGAAATGATCGGGGAGGAATCAGAAATCGCGGGTTGCCGAGGAATGCTGAGTGAGGCCTCTAAGTGAATGTAATGTAGAGTGTAGCTGGGGCGGGGTAAGAGGGGAGGGAAGCGGTCGAGAGGGGGGATGCATGAGGTAACGGGAGGGGAGGCCTCACATGAATACTAACCCCACTCCCCCTCTTTCGGTGACGTGAAAGCGCGCAGACAAGCAAGGCAGACAGCTGGGGACCAAAGAAAGGCGACGAAGGCAGAATTAGCGCATACGAAATTCTAGTGAGGAGGCTATCACGCAAACCGCTATACGTCAGAGGCTCCTCAAACGATGACGAAAAGGGTGGACCAAAATGTGTGACTTGATGAGCTTAAGGGGACGCCCCCTCGACCGACGGCATCTTTAATTTTTTGGTGACGTAATCCTCATTGAACACTCGCATCTTGAACTTTTCAAGGTATAGTAAGATAACGTTAGGAAAAAGTATCCATTTTGCTGACGGGCCCCGTCTGATAAGCTTGAGAGACTCATTTGATTGAACTCCATGCTATCAGGGAATAGATGGTAAGGTTTCTTACTCCCATTCCATTAGTGTTTATTACTAGAGCGCGGAAAAAAAGTCTTTCGACTTTTTGTAAAAGTGGGACTTTTGTGGTTTTAAATACAAATCTTCACCAATCTCATAAAATAAAACCGTTTTTAATGACTTAATTAGAGACTTTTTGGGACGTTTTTGCTGTGGCGGGACTTTTTCGATTATAAGCGACTTTTCTGGGACTTTTAATGGAAAATACCTGCCTTAGTTAATATTTGGCTGTTGTGATCACACTTGTTCAACTTTGTGTCGGACAAATCTTGTTTTTTTTATGCGGTGAATACACGGAGTAGATATTTACCCTAAAATGTAAGCTACTAACAATTGCTAATGCGGAATTTTATTAATATCTTCGGAAACTGCAATGAATTCTTTCGATTACTCCACCGTTCATGAAGAAAAAGTGCAGTGCTTCGACTCGAAGGTGGTTTGGATATATGAGGGCTCACCACGTACTTATCCAATTGCATGTTAAATTCACATAGTTTCTTTCCCTGGGCCACCTCACCCTTTTTTTGCTAAGGGTGTCCAAAGACTTCACAAAGGGACATTATGAACCAACTTATTTGAACCCGAGTGGTCTGCTGACAAGGGGACCCCGCTACACCTTATGCTAGCACTCTGCTTTTTTGCAGGAGATTAGAGGAAAAAAGATACAAATATATGAAAGGTTATCTAGAATTTCCGACGAAGTGACTGTCTCACGTTGAGTGTAGATGGTTACGAAATGAGCCTACATTGTAGAGAGGCAAACAATTCGCTCTTGGCACTCGGTCGAAGAGGAAAAATGAAGGCTCAACAAGGACTGGTGAATGCATACACATTGCATGAACACAATTCTATATATTCGAGTAAGCCGCGTAAGTTTCAGTCATTTTCTGTGGTCCCCAAGCGTCGCAAGACCATCGTCCGCTCGTTTGTGCAGCTCAGCCCAAGAAAATTTACAAGGTGAAAGGACAGGCGTCTTCAGAAGCCAAGCTGACTGCGTATGCTTCACTATGCAAGTACCTGCAAGTACTGAGCAACAGTATTTACTGCAATGCTTGTGAAAAAACCGTGAGTATCAATACAACTTTTGTATCTGACGACTTTAATAATTATAATTATTATCTTAAGAATTTTTTGGCATTCCCGAATAAGTCAAAATTGTGAGATAAACCTTTAACTGTACATTTTGTGTGTTTTTAATTAGGTGTAATTCTTTATAAAAATACAAAGACCTTTTTTGAGCTATGCTGAATAATTAACTTTAAAAGTAATTCTTATGATAATTTATCTTTCTCATTATTTTTCAAGATATCATCGGACAAAAAGTCACATGAGAAACAGCATATTGACAGCTTATTGCATCTATCTCAAGTGAAATTAAAGGAGACCGTGAGCTTACAGAGTTCACGACAGAGCCAGCTATCATTTGCAGCCACCGGCGATGAGTTTGCTTTGGACTTGTGCGAGATATTTTTGGCATTGAACATTCCTACTCACAAATCAAAACACCCTCTATTCACATCGTTTATGGGTAAATATTTAAGAAGGACATTGCAGGCTCTTCACAGAGTATGCGAAGAAATTCGCAGAAGATTTCCCACTGCAAATAAGCGGGTATCTACCATTAAGAAGGTAGGTACTTGCCGTTAATAAAACTAAAAATAAATTTTCCAATATATTATACTGCAGAACTAATATTTAATATTTTCCTAGGTATTTTTGAAAGCACCATCGCGCATGGAAATATACAAAACATTTTTCTGTGATCTGCCATTGCCTCCGGATCCAGTCCTCACAAAATTTGGAACATGGCCGGAAGCTTGCGTGTTCAATGCACAACATTTCGAGAAAATTAAGAATGTAAGTAATTATTTGCAGATATGATTTTAACTGATGAATCAATTTCATTATATGAAATAGAATTCCTGCAATTTTGCAAAGTTAAAAATAACTATAACTGCACGTTCTAAATTAAAGAGGAAAACTGTATTTTAATTTTTTACTTCAGGTTATACAGAATATTGACCCTGAAGACGATGCAGAATATATAGAAAATGCTCGAGAACTCTTAGAAGATAGCACACTCCCACTGGAAATTATATGCATTTCAGCATCCTTCGGGTTTTTGGTAGAAAAAATAAAAAAATTTTGAATCTTCCATCCTGAGCCTCAGTGATTCGGTGTGACAATAATGGATGTGAAGAAGAAACTTGAATGTGTAAAGTGCAAACAAGCCGTAAGTGTTAATGGCAAATCGTGCAAAGTTTTGGATAAAAACGAAGGCTTCAAGTTAATGACTGGTAGGTATAGCTCAGATTCTCAACAGAGAGGTCAAGGGGCAGACATCTAATGTTTTACAAAAACTCACCTTAAGTGAAGTGGCTACGCTGCGATATGCTCCTATTACAACATGTGAAGTTGAGCGATCGTTTTCGACGTATAAACTTATTTTCACCGAACGTCGCACAACATTTACCATGGAAAACATAGAAAAATACCTTATCTGTCACTACTTAAATAATGTTTTGGCAATACAACTCAAAGTGAATGAAAATACGTTTTTTTCCTTTATTTTATATCATGCAATTATTAAATAAATTCTGTTATACATAGCCTGTAATTTGACTTTTAATTTCCCTATTTTAAAATAAAGATAGATATTGATCAGCTAAAATAATTACAGGGGTCAACTATATTCTTAAACAGTTGCTGATCATCAAAGAAAGCGTAATTCAGAATTTAAAAAAATATTTTGTAAATTATGGTGATCTCCTGTCTTAAAAGTCCATAAAATAACACGCAAACCCACGAATCCGCCTCTCTACCCTCTTTTCTCCATCAATTAAGTTAAATTCAGTCACTTTCTCTTGGAAAAAACTCAGACTTTTAAAGAGACTTTTTTCTAAAATATTGACGACTTTTTAGGCGACTTTTTTCGAAAAATTGGAGACTTTTTTTCCGCACTCTATTTATTACGTAACACCATCACGTGGAACTCCCTTCGTCTAGCTCTTACCCTTCGACCCATCTGGCATGGGTAGCCCTACCGGAAATAATTCAGAATTATAATTTAGAAATATTTAGAATCATTTAGAAATAAAAACTAAACTGGCATATTATTTTATGGACCCTTTTACTCAAGAAGGAAGATGACTCAACACACTTTCTGATGAGACTGAGGTACCTATTAAGTAAATTATTATAATGTATATATCAATTTGGTCTTACAATACCTTCAAATGATCTTCAAAACTGAATATCATCGATAGGTAAGAGTCAGGAGCAGCCTTGAACCATTTATTCCGTATGCCTTGTGCATAAGGCACGGGAATGAATATCTTCTCCTGGCTTTTGTTTCGACGTCGAGATGAAATTTGGAACAAAAATCATTTATTGTTCTATTTTGAAATCATGTTTTCCGTACTAGCCGACATTTTTAGGAAGCAAACTCCACAGATTCCCGGAAACTCTCGCCGCGCTAGAGGCGACGGAATACAGCGATACTCCACTGGTGACTACTGTCTTGTGACGTCACATCTCAATCAAGATGGAAGCACTTTGTTTCAGCGCAACATGAAATTTTCCGACTTTCAAAACGTTTTAAAGTGCATACCCCAGATGCAGGAAATAAAAGTGCCTATACTAATGTTTCTTTTTTAGGCTAAACTTTCAAATTCAGCAATAAAAAAAATTAGTGCACTTCCCTATTGACAGTAAGGCCTATTCCCATTCTTTCTATTTATAAAAAAAACTTTTCTCCTCCGCTCACCCAGCATCTCTCAATCGTGGTACCCTTCCCACCCCGTATTGGACCCAACCAAACCCTGTCTCCTCATCTCCAAGGTAGGTTTACAGACAAACGCACCATTCCCACAATTCCTGATACTCCTCACAGAATTTGAACGGTAGCTTTTCACGCGATCACATCCTTCCACTCTGCGAATTCCAAGCCTCCTTCCATCCCATCCAAATATTTCATTCTCTTTATCTCCTACATGGCCAGAGACCTTCCTTCTGAAGTTAGAACTAATGCTTTCCCGGCGAATATGGTCAAAAAAGGGCTTCCATTCGGGTTATCTCTTTCACCATGCCGCCACGACGCGACGCTTCGGAACCCGAGTCGCGTTCCATCAGACGAGGTAAGCCCTGATGATGGATCGCGACTCGGGTTCCGAAACGTCGCCGACGAAACCGACGCGTCGGTCGAATGGAGACTGATAACCCGGCTAGAGGCCCGAATAGCCTTTTTTTTACCTCCTACTGTTAGTTATTCCGGCATACCCTCCATCCAACCTCCACGCCCTCGACAGTTTGGTATTGTATTTGGAGGAGACGACCGACAGCTTAGGTCATTTGGGCCATGAGGGATGGGTAGGTAAGGAAGGGTGGAGAGAAACCCGGCGTCGGCATCAGCCTACTCTTAAAGAAAGGCACCAAGGGGACCACGGCTTTACGACCCATCCGACGGACGGAGTGTTGCGCTTTACCCTCTTCATCTTTTTTCCAAATGTTTCCTTTCCTTTCCCATCACTTCCAGTACCTTTGTAATTGCCACCTTCCCGCTCACGTTTTGTCTCCAAAACTCAACCTAACACCTCCATCTTCCCCAATCGAAAGCGAAACATTTCCAATTAAACGGTAGGACTCGTGAAAATGTTCATTTCGCGAAAATAAAAGTACATGTAAACGTAGCAGGAGTGATTCTCCGGAAATCCTTTACCGTGGGAGCGTTTGGAATAATTTCAAAATAGCTTTTTCACAACGGTCTGCATTAAGATATTGCAATTATTTATATTCATCAGCCCGCGAACAGCACTAATTGGCCTTCATGTCGGAGGGCTAGAATGAATAACGGCGGACGGCCGAAAATTTCCACGTCCTGGTAATAGGGAACCTACCACGGTGGGACACGAGCCAGAACTTATCGTCATTTTGACAGACGAGGACAGTACCCTGCCGCCTATGTAGAAAAAACAACGTTTCAATTATTTTAAAAGCTCCAGCGTCAGAATTTTCACGCCAGTGGTTGGTTTTAAACTGCAAGTTTCCGTTTATTTTTTTAATCTCTTATTCGGCAATCTTGTAATTTATGTTTTGTAGCTATACTTTAAACTTCTCTTTTATACCCTTTGTTAACATGTAACATTTTCACTATAAATTGACATAAATGCTGTATGTGATCAACTTACATAAATAAATACCTTTCTAAAGGACAAATGAAATAATATTGACATAAAATGGCGGAGAAGAGTCTCTTCACGCTTGAATAATTTCTTCATAGAATGAACAACGCAAAAACATCCAGGGGGAGAGGACGCCGCCGTCATATCAATAAAATATAATTCTCCCACATCAAGCTTAAATCCATTAGCGCTTATCGATCGAATGACAGAGCGCTTGCTCGGTTTAACTCGCCCAACTAGGGCTTCCTTTTTCATTCCGTAAATAGCCGCAAGGTGAAAAGGTGGCACTTAATTAAATTTACTTAGAGGCTTATGGCCAGATAGAATTCATACTTGTTATTGTTGGTCTTGTTATTCTACTAGGTATTGTTGGAATGTTTCCATTTTTATTCCAGTTGGCCTGGAATCGCAAAATCTCTATCCTACTAGTAATGAACAATAAGAGACTAAATTAAATGAAACCTCGGGAGTTGTAAAGTAGGGTATCGACAGGGATAGAGAAGAAAATGTCGTTAGTACGTACAGACATGTAAAGCTCTGGCGAACGTTACATATGGTTGATATCCAGTGTGTTCAAGGCAAGTTCCATACAGCACAAATATAATCAATACTTACTAATCGTATAAGGCCAGAAAAACTATATCCTTTACAGAAATGCCAACACTGGAGCTCGACTATTGAAACGCCAGCGATGAAAACTGCACCAATACAAATGTTATAGCCAAAAGGCCCTCAGTAAATTCCCAGATAAACTATTTCATACATACGCAGTTATTTCCATATTAACCGAGGGAACAGATTTGTTATTGAGTTGCAATAAACAAAGCTGTCATCTCACCACAACAGTACCTATCGACTCCCTTGAAATGAGGAGGGGCAAATAATTCATGCATCATTCTAGCCTGAGTAGACTCGTAACGAATAAAATGTAAGTCGTGCGTCACAAGTAATGTTTTGACAACTTATTGCAAAGAAATCACATGCATATTTAAAAACAAGCAGGGAAACAAATATCTTATTGAATTCAAGGAATTAAAACGATTCAAACGAAAAAATTACACCTTAAATACGAATTGATCTTTTCTCATCGCCATTCCGCGAATAATACATTCAGATACAAGAAGCAGGATGCGGTAAGCAACGCCAGCGGCGAGGGCGAAAGGATATCCCCGCGGACCCGCACCGGTGACGTCCGCTGGGATTACAAACGGATGCTTAAAATATACATAGTTCTTTCTAAAGCTTCCACATTCTTCTATCGACAGCCTACTTGGAAACCGCACTTACCGATCAAATAAAAGCAAAGTCTACATTGACCTGCTACTAAATAACTCTATACTCACCTGCCACACTTTCCTTCATACACATACTACTTAACTTCCGTATCCAACAATCAAATAAATGAGTAATCTATAACGGCATGTTTCATTATGAAAAAGACAAATAAATACCCGCCATTTTGATAAGCCTTGCCATTTGGCGTATGATGATTGCCATTAACACGGAAAATGGACAAACTATGATGGAAAAACTAAACGAAACGATCGAAATTAATTTAATTCGTTCAATCCAGAAAAAGGTAATAATAGGAATCGTATTCCATGCTTGCATCACTGATTTATTTGCCTTAAACCAGGGTTTATATTGTAATGGTACTTACTCAGCGCTTTAAATTTTCCTTGCGAACAAATCTTGAAAGCAATATTTTGTTTCAAATAACTTTTCTCAGTACTATACTTTTTGTCGGCCACGGTGGCGGCGGGGTTAAGTACTTGCCTGCCAGATCGAATGTCGCGGGTTCGAGTTCCGCCTTGGTAGATTGCCCCTACCCATGGAATGAACCCAGTGTGTGTAAATCGTCGTTTCATTTTATTTCCGCCGATGGAAAAGGCCTTGAATGAGCTGTTTTCGGGGCGATGAAAATAAATAAATATACCAATATCTCTTTTCCACTCTGAACATAAAATTTAAGAACATTCGACATTCCTCTGCTGATGACAAGAAAAATGAAAAAAACCTATTTCGTCATTCAATTGCCAAATTGGTCAATAATGATGCCATTAATGTTGGTTTACAGAGCACCAATATCTTTATTCAAATATTTTTTTAACGTTTAAAGTTAATCTTACTAACTCTTTGAGTTAACAAAACGAATACGGAAGTAACAAAACGCAAGGTACAATCACAATAGTTCACTAATTGTAAGTCAATTTTTTGGGCATTTCAGCTATAAAATATCAAGGAAAAAAACCACAACATAAGTGATCCAAGGACACTTTTCTTTGATCATGCATATTCGGCAACTGAGCATCCAGTGACTCGTACAACAAATTAAAGGTTCAATACAGTGGCGTAACTATGGGGGGCAATGAGGACATAGATCCCCCACCCCCCAAAAGCCTCAGTGAAATAAAAAAAAATAATTGAATACATTTTCCAGTTATGACACGTAATAAATGCATCTGCTTAAAGGAAATCTTTAGCGCCAAAATTATGTAAAATTTCATTTACAGGCATGTCATTTCTCAAAAATTTGCCGTTACCCCATCCTCACCCCACCTCCCGTCGCTAATACTGGCCATCCCATCCCCCCCCCTTCAAGGGCCCTTGTTACGCCACTGGTACAAAATTTGCATAAATTAAAAAATTTATCCATAATTAAGATGCTTACTTGGATAAATCATCATTCAACAAAGAAAACAGCTGATGATGGGTTAAACACTCTGAAAAACTGAAAAATTAATCGCCAAGTCCCTTATAAAACATCGTTATTTTAATACTGCTTAAATACAGAATTATGCACTAAATTAATATACACTACAGTACGAGATTGCTACATAACACGATAATGGCAATTCCAAGAGTATATCTCCTCGGAAGGATGGGAAGACAGGAAAGGGTGTTCCGCAAAACCCTCCACGCTACCTTCGCCGAGAGAACACCTTAAATAATAATCTCCCATTTGTCATCTCCGCAATTTTATTGACCGACTCTCGCCACCCAGCTAAATATGCAGATGGCCTTGTCTGTCTCCGCACGCATCTCAACTCACTCTCTCTCTCTCTCTTTCTCTCCCTCTCCTCATTGCGCATGCGCAATAGGTCTGGTTCAAAAACCGGCGAGCCAAGTGGCGCAAGCAGAAGAGGGAGGAGAAGAGGGAGCGTGCGACCACGCCCCCCGGGGGCGGCGTCGCACGGTGGTCCGGATCGCGAAAAGTTAGATAAAAATCAGATTTTCGTTGGATGTCTTTAAAAGTTGCTCCCTACAGGTTTTTTGGCAAGCTATTTTCATTTCTGCTGTTATTTTTACGAAAAAACTATTATTTTATGCGATATCGTGGAACTTAAACTTATCAACTGGCTAATTGTAGATAGATAAACGATTATCATGATAAATTTATGTAAAAAAATGATAATTAGTTTCATAGAATGAGTTAATGATCTTTCAAATTAGTCAATAAACAAAGAAACGGCTAATAGTAGGATTTTTGGGTGCATTGACTTACGTTAAAGAGGTGCGATTTCCAGGTTTCGTGAGATTCTTCTCTATTGACTAAAAAGTAATTATTAAATAAGTGTCAAAATAGTATTTAAGTGACTCTTTTATTCTCATAAAATCATGGTTAATTCCTCATAAATTTACAATAATGTATTTTAGTTGTTGAGCATCAGATTCTTCTGAATCCCACCCATCCTCCTCTTCGCATTCACTCGAAGAATTTTGCGACTCTTGCAAGACCAAGAGATCACGTACCTCCTGCGGAAGATCTTTAAGACCCCGGCATTTGTTTAGTTCAGTTCCTAATGTGCTAATAAAAGGATCCGATGTTAGGATCAGTCTCCGGAAAATATCCTCATTAGTGTGAAGTCGAGATATTTTTCTCATGTTATGCTCTTGATATATTCTAATGTCTTTACTACGAGATTCCTGGGCTTTCTCCGACAGATCTTCAATAGGAAGAAGAGCCGACTTAATGGCATCTGCACCATGTATTAACACTCTGTGCACTGTGGGTGGCATGTAAAACCAACCATAATGTCTCACAATATTCTCCGCTGTATCCATACAGAACTTATTAAATTTTACTGGATAAATCAAAACTCCGCAAGACAAAGACATTAAAACTGTTGAGAATTGAAAGATTAACTCTTCCTCTACTCCTGAAAATTAATTAACTATGTCATTTCATCTGAAAAGTGCTGCATAAAGCAGTAATAAAAAGATGTTTTATTGCAACAATGAAAAGAAAGCAATCAAAAACATTGATCCTCACCAGTTATTTCAGCCGATAGGCGAGAATGTTTGAAGAAAGGCTATGTTTCCATCACTGAATATACCATATTTTGGCTTCGGGGCATCAACTAAAAGGCCCATTCTCTTTTTTAATTCGTAGGTACCGATTAAAAAATAATAATACTAGAACAATATCCCAGGGGACCCCATATCACCATTAGAATACAAGGAAAATACGAACCAGAGGTGCTTTGAAGGTTGCGAAATTCAACATCAAGGAAATCAACAATTTTGTCCAACCAAGTGCAATAAGGTGGTTTCCTATTATTTTTTTATTACCTAAATCGAAAGATTATTACTCCTGGAGTACGTATTTCACGCTTTAAGATTTTTAAATGACGATATCTATTTTTCGCGATTAAATGAAAAGTGACAAATTTCAAAAAGTAGGAAAGTCCGTGCGACGCATTTCTGGTTCCCCCTCCCGCCTTGTGAGATGACCCTGATCGAGGCTCTGAGCGCTGATAGGACGCAGGATGCTAGGGAGTCCAAATGCATGCTGCATGCTGGTGATTGATCACCCCCTGCCAAACACCCTAGAGGTGGCTCGCAGGGTATTGAGTAAATGTAGATGATGCTAGAGGGTAGCTGAGTACTTTGCTGGCTGGTAGCGCTTGTCTTAAAAAAGTTTATTAATACCTTATCAAACGAAGAAAACTTTCCGACCTTAGCCAGTTTTAATAGGTGATTATTAAGACATGTTTCCCTGAGCTCTGTGCCTCATGCATGCATTGGTAACCTCAGACGATGTATACCTCCTATCCTCTCGTGTAGAATCTAGGTCCCTGTGACGTCACGTGGAGTGGAATCGCATGGGCGCCAATCTGGCCTTTTTCAAATGAGGATAAAAGTTGACCCTTGCCATTCGTCTAAACCGGTATTTCAAAAACCAAATAATTTGTGTATTATGAATACACTAATAGTGGGTAACGAATCGCAATCAATGCCTTTCGTTTTCTTTGATGCAGGAAACTACCCTATTCCTCTTCAAAAAAGAAGAGTTTGATCGCGAACTAGCTCGCCATCTTCTCTCGTAGGAATAAAAAAATTTCATGTTTAAAAAATTATTAAGCTCAAGTTTTGCCTCCTCATCTCCGTGTATTCTGAAACAACTCTCTAGATATGCATTCAAATTCCTTTTTCGAGAATCCATGGTTTTCTCATTTTTCTCCAGCATTTTTTCGTGCAGTTTACGCCGCGTAAATGCCCATGACATTGCGAGATGCCCATGCGAGATCACTGTAAATCACAATAACTGTAGCCAAAATAGTACTTCGCAATTAGTGATGGGTATGTGTTCACATCGACAGAAAAGTTGAAACTGAAGGGGACCAAAATGTTACGACCGGAATTTGGATGGGCTTTAAAAGAGGAGTAATATTTACCCATGGAAATTTGGGTATTCCCCTGGATAACCTGTTGGGGTAGGGTTGGAATCCGTAAAGAAAATGTGAAATGTTTGGATTTTGAGCGAAAATGCATACTAGCGGCATGCGGCTAGCGGCGGACCTGCAATAAAATCCGTCCAAAAGGAAGCGGGTGAAGGGTAAAGACCTCATCTATTAACACGTGCAGCTTCACTTGCAAGCCAGACAGCCCCTAGAAAAGCAATAAACTCAAGTTGGGTGGAGCGTCATGTGGCAAAATAGCAAAATGACAAAAGATGGCAAAATGTCCCGACTAAAGACCCCTTCCCACTTCCCTGAGGTCCCACACGTGTTCGGGTAACGGGTCTCTTGCCCCTCCGGATTGAAAGAAAGAGAAGGCGGTTGTGGGTTTCCCTGGTAGCAGTGCATGTAGCCTGTCGTATTTACTTCAAAATATGTATTACCAAATGCTATTGAAGTCGTTCTGAGAAGCGATCGACGAAAATATTTTATCTCCTCTCCCAGCGTCCCAACTTAACCTAATTCAAATTGTTCCGAAATTATTCTACTCGTCCACACCAGGGATGTGATCCGATACGAAAAAGCACTTTAAAGCACGAAATTTCAATAGTTTCGGACCGCTGCCACTTTAAGGCACTAAACCGAAAAGGCACGAAACCGAAGAGGCACTAAACCGAAATTGCACGAAATGCGATGGCACGAAACCTCCTCAAGCCCGAAATGGCACTTTACGGAAAAAAGTGCCGATCCGAAAAGGCACCATAGTTTCGTGCCATATAGTGCAATATAGTTTCGGATCTTACATCTCACTCACTCAAAGGCGGAGAGGGGCTGGAGAGGAAGAACATTTGCCTATAAAAATTTTAGGAAAGACGGAATGGAGGGAAAGAGATGGAAAGGTCATTGGCCACTCAAATGAGGTGGCAATCTGGGGAATTCCCCGCGGGAGAAAAAGGGAAGGGGCGGGAGAACGTCCGTTTTCGGGACTCTATTGAGGGATTATACGGCATATGCTGGGGTTGTCCACTCATAAAGAAAGGTTCAAGGAGTTGTTTTAGAAGGTTTGGCATTTTTGGCATTTTTTTGCATTTTGCATTGTTTGAGAAGGTTTGGGCATCGGGTGAAGACATAGTTAAAGAGGTAATTGAAGTGGTCAGGGTTCTGTGGCGTCTGGGGATAATGAGACGGAATATCCAAGGGGTTAAAGGAGAGACGAGAAGCGCAAGGGAAGGATAAAATAAGGTGGAAGGGGGTTGGGGTTTCCAACGCGAGAAGTGAGTGGCTACAGATAGGAGAAGGCGAAAAATAAACCAAGTATGAGAATTGAAATTGGACAATTTTACGGAAGGTAACGGTCTGGGGACGTAGTATCTTTATTTGAGAATGGAATGCTGAGAAGACGTGGATGGTTTTCAAAAAGTTGACCATTTAATAAATTAATTTCATGAGACTGTACAATGCAATATTCCTCTAGAACGTCCAATCTTTTTTTTCTTTCTCTCCAAATGAATTACCTCTAATGCAAACTCTGAATAGTATTTCAGCATCCATGTGACTTTGCACTGCACTCCTTTGCAAATTCACATGTATGCTACGAGTTTATCAGGTATTTTGCAGGGAGAAATGAATCATTTTGTGATTGCCAGCAGCTGTTATACCTACTCTAATTATTTTATTCAGGTGGCGACCTTTCTTCTTACCTGTCCTAAGTAGATCATAAATTTGAGCATTTCACTTAGTAAACACCCCATCGGAGAAGGTGGGAATATGTCTGTATTTTTGTACAGTAAATTTCCGAGAGTTGTTCTCGGAGTTGAAATGCATTGTATGGTAAATAAATACTGTGGAAATTGCAAACAGTTTTATTGTTGTAGACAAGTTGCCAACAAATTGATGACGAAAAATAACTCTTCTCTTTCACCCTTTCTTGAAGAAAGTATCCCGTTCTTGATGTCATCTTTCATAATAGTTACATCAAAAAATTACTATGCAAAAAGTTATTCTTTTGCTTTCCCAGTTAAATATTATGAGGTGACGAAAACTTAAACTGGGATGCTGTTGTGTCGTACGAAAGCGGATCGTGAACTATCAAAAAGCGTGATGTCATTATTGTTGACACCTTTTATGAAAGTTCTTCTAACTGTTTGACAGAGCACTAATTAACAGTTTTCATAATGAAAAATTAATCCTGATATTACAGTGCCTTAGTGACATAGTGAGCGCTCATAGAAAATTAGCTTGGAAATCGGGTAAATTAACGGGAAAAAATTAACGTTAATGGATTCTATCTGCGTAAAAAGCATTTTTTATTTTCTTTAAATAAAAAAAAATTAATGGACTGAATCGTCTCACACGGTAGTAGACATCCATGGTTGAAATATAGCATGTATATTATAAAATAAGATTAAATTATATTGATATTTATTATAATAATGTTTTCAGAACAAATTAAAATTTGGGATTATTTGTTAACACTTTCGCGCCGGAGCCCCATGGAGGTTCCGGCATTATGAGTTCCTTGAAAATCTTTTGTACTCCTCTGTAACGAGCACTCTCGCGTCGAAGGAAAGCAAAGCTTCGCAACTGCCCTAAGACAGGGACGCAACTCAGCGGGACGCCGCGCCGATCCTTCTCCTCTGCCCCAGTCCCAGACCCTCGAAGGATTAAAAGACTGCTTCACAGTGCTAGTCCATGGTCAATTGACTGAAATAGTCGTGTTTTATAGAATCATGTATTTGCTGTTCCCATCGATTATTTAATGTAAGATGAATTCCCTGGGTTTTTCTGAGCGTGAAGAAATTTTAAGCGAAGTTCTAACGATCATATTGACGGATTTAGAATATTTCTATTCCATATCGGATGATTTGCAACTGAAATGAACTCCGTTGAAATTAACGCTAGAACTCCGATTGAAATTTCCATGTGATGAGCGAAAAATGAAGAATTCATTTCTAACTTCAGAAATATAAGGTAAGCTACGAATATATTTTTGGAACATACAACGCAAATAGCAGTGCATGACCGCGCAGAGGGGATAGAAAAGGGTCGTTCAGTTCGAGGATGGGCCTGGGCTAGAAGGACATCCACTAAGCTGGTCTTTTGTGTCCGCATCGGTCCCTTTCTTAAACCCCGCGCGGCACATACACGCGGTCTGGCACTTTAACCACTTTTTCGGATAATTTCGTGCCACCCGGCACGAAACTATACGAGGCGGAAAATAAAGTGTATGGGATCCTAAAATTTTAAAAGTGAAAAGTTTCGTGCCAGCCTGGTCCGAAATGAATCGGATCGTTTAGTGCCCGGTCCGAAAAGGCACGAAATCGTTTCGTGCCTTTTCGGACCGGGCACTAAACGTAAAGTTTCGTACCGGATCACATCCCTGCATCTACCTTGCTGGACTTCGGGTTTCGTCCTTCTCGCCCGTGACTTCATCATTTGAAGGGGTTTCCGCCTCATTTTTTGTGGATTTCTCCGGCCAATGGCTGCATCCGGGCTCAGCATTTGCATCCCTGGAGTGAATAATTAAATATTATGAGTTTAATGGAAAATAATAGAAATGGAAACGTCTAAGTAATATATTTCAAATGTGTTGCAAACAAGATGTTCGACCAAGTCCGAGCAATCCTTTACAAAATCAAGAAGCGGAAGTTGGAATCCAGTGGAAAAATTGCATTCAAAAGCAATGTAATGATCACGTGGAATGAACAACCAAGTTTTCAGTATAGAAAGAGAGAGAACAAAGAACTAAAACTTCGCTTAAATAAGTAAGAAAATGCTTTGCAAAATATAAATGCCATCTACCTTGCAGGACTTTGAGTTTCGTCCTTCTCGCCTGTGGCTTCATCATTCGAAGGGGTTTCCGCCACATCTTGATTGAATTTCTCCTGCAAATGATTGCATCCGGGCTCAGCATATGCATCCCTAGCGTGAATTATTAAATATAGTGAGTTTTTAACAAAATGCTGGAAAATATGAGTTACGAAGATGAAATATACATTTGTGACGATGGCACAAACAAGGCACGAGAAAGTAGAAAATTTATTCACCTTACCTTTCTTTTTCGGTATTTTTTTTGCCCGTTGAGTCTGCTTTCGATGCTTGAAACTCCTTTTCAAGCTCTTCTGTAACAAATTTAAAAATATAAAATATATGTGCCTCGCCGATTAAATCGTTTAAACAGCGCGCTTAGAATCCGTGTTGAGATTTGACATTTCATCGTACGCAATGTACATATCAGAAGAACACATAACACTGGATACGTACCTTGCTTCGATGTTTTCCTCCGAGTAAGATTCTGCACATTGTAGACTCTTTTCTTTTTCACGTATCCTCTACGATATCTTGTTTTTCTGTAATGCTTCTTACATTCCTCCATATTACCGTCCTTCCCACACGCTGGAGATCACGGGCACGAACACTGTTCCTCGATAGCTCTCACCGAAAAACTAAAAGCGACCCGCCTCTGAAAAAGTGTTCCAGTGATTCCGCCGACTGTTGCACACGGCCCCCTTGGCTTGAGAAACAAAATACAAAGCTAATAATGTTTGCGAAGGCTGGTGAAAGGCTGACGTTCAGTGGGCGCAGACGATACTTGATACCTGGGGAGAGAGGTTTTCCCCCACCTCCCAGCCTTCGGGCGCTCTGTCTTGGGAGGCGAGAGAATAAGGTGGACTGGGGAGTGGAGGGGAAAGACACGGGAGATAAAGGCTAGTCAAGATTCTTATCGAGCGTAGAACGAAAAATGCCGTGCATGGCCTCATGATTATTGAATTTGTAGCTTTTCGTCAGTAACTGAGTACATGATGGTACTTTCTTATGGTATTATTATTATAGTATTCTACCGATTAAGGTAGGTTTCCATGGAGTACGCAAGAAGTGATATGGGAGCCTCCCTTTCCTTCCAGCACTGCCTTCTTTAACTCACAGTAAGGCCTACTCTCTTTCAATCTATCTAGAAACCATATTCTTTTCCTTCCCCTCCCTCGTTTCCCTAACATTCTACCCTCTAACACCATTTTCAACATCCCCTCACCGCTAAGCACTAACTCCATCCATATCTTCTGTCTCCTCCGTATCTCTTCTAAAAGCTGTCTCTCCTCGCCAACCATATCCAGCACTTCGTCATTCCTTTTCCTCTCCGTCCATTTCACCCTCTCCATTCTTCTCCATACCCACATCTCGAATGCCTCCAATCTTCTCTCGTCTTCCTTCCTCAGTGTCCACGTTTCCGCACCGTAGAGAGCTACACTCCAGATCAAACTCTTCACTAACCTTTTCTTTAAACTCTTACATAACGATCCTCTTAGAAGCTCCTTCCTGTTCATGAACGCCTCCTTCGCTAATGCAATTCTCTTCCTGATGTCCTTACTACTGTATCCGTTTTCCTCTAACTTACTGCCTAAATACTTGAATTGTTCAACCTGCTCAAGTTTTTCATCACCCACCTTTATCTTGAGTCTCACATTCCTCGCTCGTGATGCTTTACAAAACCGCATAACCTTAGTTTTCTTGTGATTAATCCTCATCCCATACTCCACGCAGCGCTCGTATAACGCATCCACTAGAGCCTGAAGCCCCCTCGCTGACTGGCTAATCAGCGCCTGATCATCCGCGAATCTCACTGATTTGAACATCATTCCTCCCACTTTTATTCCAGCTTCTAACTCATCCCACGCTTCCCTTACCATCTCCTCAGCGTACACGTTAAAGAGCAGCGGCGATAGAGGACAGCCTTGCCTCACACCTCGGCCAATGCTTGCCCACCCAGATTCTCCGTCCGCTACCCTCACCTGTGCAGTCTGGGCCATATACAGATTACGAATCAGTCGTCTATCCCTCCAATCTACACCTATTCTCTTCAGAATATCCATCAACTTTACCCAGTTCACCCTATCAAACGCTTTCTCAAAAACCACGAAACACGCATATACGTCCTGGTCATATTCTACGTTCCTCTCGACGAGGGACCTCATTATTGCTATTGCATTACAAGTTGACTTCCCTTTTCTGAAACCAAACTGATCTTCGCCCAAATATTCGTTTGCCCTCGCCTCCATTCGTCTGTTCAATATCCTCAGCACCACTTTCGCCGCATGCGATATTAAGCTGATAGTCCTATAATCTCCGCATTCCACAGCTTTCTTCTTTTTCGGAAGCGGAATTAAAACAGTCTTCACGAAATCTTCCGGCCAATATCCCTCCTCATAGATGCGCACTAGTTCGAAAACCTTTTCTTGCCTTCCCTCCCTAGATTCTTCAGAAGCTCACACGGGATATTGTCCACGCCTACTGCTTTCCTAGCCTTCATATCACGAAGTGCTCTCTCTATTTCCGAATCTAATATCTCCGGCCCAAGATTATCCTCCTCTAGAGTCAGTCTCTCTGGTCTGTTTATTCCGTCATACAGGTCCTCCACGTATTCCTTCCATCTACTCTGTACCTCTTCTCGCTCAGTTAGCATCCTTCCATCATTAGCCTTAATTTTAGACATGGCTTGTCCTCTTTTACCGCCCGATAGCGACTTAACTTTGGCGTACAACGCGCCTACTTCTCCATCCTTCTGGAACTTTTTCATTTCCTCACACTGTCTTTTCCACCAAGCCTCCCTTGCCCTCTTAGTTTCACGTCGTAATCGATTATTCAATTCCCTATACATTCTTTTGCCCTGTTCTGTGTCCACGTTCTTCCACTTCCTCCTCTCCTCCATTTCATTAACCATTGCCTCCGTTATCCACGGCTTCTTTATCCTTCTACTGTCAACGTAACCAATTGACTTCTCCGCCGCTTTGACTATTCCCGTTTTTATATTATCCCATCTTTCCTCTACCGTCTTGGTACTTTCAATCTCCCGTATACTAGTGTCCACTAGTTCCTGATATTCTCTCCTCATACTTCCCTTCAGTGCTTCTACATTCCATTTCCTCACCCTCCTGCCTTTCATGAGCCTTTTGAATCTTAAATTGCATTTCATAAGTACTAAATTGTGGTATGAATCCGCATCTGCTGCTGGGAAGCTGCGCGAGTTTTTCACACTATTCCTAAACCTCTGTCTTACCATAATGTAGTCTATTTGATATCTCCCCACATCCCCTGGACTTTTCCATGTGTACCTTCGCCCTTTATGATGTTTGAACCACGTGTTTGTGATGAATAACTTGTTTCTCTTGCAAAATTCTGCTACTTTCTCGCCCCTGTCGTTTCGAATTCCTAATCCAAATTCTCCTATTTCGTTTCCATCCCTACCTTCCCCGACTGACGCGTTCCAGTCCCCCATCACTACCAGATTTTTCTTACCCGGTGTGTCTCTAATTATTTCCTCGAGCTGTTCATACACCTCATCTACTTCTTCCTCCCTATGATTGCTAGTGGGCATGTAAACTTGGACCACCACAAGGTTGGCGGGCCGCGCCTCAATTTCTACCACCAGAATCCTATCGCTTACCTGGTCCATACCTACCACACGCTTACCCATCTTCCCGTTTAATACTAATGCTACCCCTCGCTGGCTTTCTTCCCCTCCACTATATATAACCCTATACCCATCACTCCAATAGTCCCCCCCATCCCTCCACCTCACCTCGCATAATCCTAAGATGTCTATCCTCCCTTTATCCATTTCTCTTTTGATATTTTCTAATTTCCCCGCCCTCATCATAGTCCTCACATTCCACGTCCCTACATTTACAGCCGACTTCTTCTTCTCCATCTTCTTGGTCTTCATTTCTTCTTTCTTCATTGCTGCTGCTGCTTATGGTGATGATGATAAGTCTCTGCAAGGATTTCGCATGTTGACGACCCCGAGGACCTTGCCGACCTCGCTGCCGTGCCCGACACCCGCCCTTTGCGGACGGGTCCCGGGCGATGAGATTCCGAGGCTCATTTGGTTGTACTCCATGTGTTCAGGGAAGAGATAGTTGGTAGCGTTTCCCACTTCCATTCCAACAGTGTTTTTTACGTGACACCATCACGTGGACTACCTTTCGTCTGGCTCCTACCCTTCGACCTATCTGGCATGGGTGGCCCTACCGGGAATAATTTAGAATTAATCCCGCCAGTGCAGCTCTAGGGGTCATAGGAACGCGCAAGCCTTTCCACCGCGACAAGGTTGTAGCCCAAGGGAAAGGTCTTATGGTATATAAAGGGTAATAGATTGAATTTGTCGAACAAAAAAACCTAATCGGTTCATGAGATGCCAAGATATCTGTTCAAAAAACCCTAATATTGATCAAGTTTAACATTTAATTGATACAATTGTAAGCCATGTACAAAATATTCGTTAGACAGAAGCACAGGTTCACCTTTTTCAAATATTTTATCAAAAATCGGCGGTATAGTCTGTTTTTCTGTTTGGATGAAGACAATAACAGATAGCCTCTGCAGGGGTGTATTCAGGCGGCGCGACCAACCCCCTTCCATTTCCCCTTCCACCCCCCACCTCCGCACCCAAGCCCAGAAGCGTACTTCCACTGTCACCTTTCTAACAAGCTCCACGTTTCTCCTCTCAATCACTTTCTCATCTGCGTCCAACTTCACGGCTAACCACTCCCCGACTTGCTCCATTTCCAGAGAAAAGAACTTCCCCAATATCCCGCACACACGTCTACCCCTCCTCCCTACGATTTCCACCGTCCACGGGCGGCGGCTCATCTCATCCTTTCGTGGGAAGCCCTTTCACCTGCTCCTGCGGCCATTGTGAGCCAAGAGGCAGGAGATGCCATCACAGGGACAAACCGTCAGATCAGCAACTCTGGCTTAATCTTGATGAGACAAGTCCAACGTCAGCTCTAATAAAATGAACCTGGACATGCGAGGAGGACCTAGGCGACAGACATGGTAGCCTTTTTAAGAACTTGCGTATTTCACAATTATACTGTACCAATACTGTATTTTCATCTATTTACGAGCCCGCTTTTAGGAAGGTAGCTAAGGATATGGTAATTCATGATGCCTTAAAAATAACAATGGTGGGTGAGGATACTCTGGTGTACCTTAAAGGATATTTACTACAAAATTTGGAATGGAAAATTTATTTCTCTAACTTAATCATTCAATATTCTCTGCTATAAATATAAACATTCCTATTCAAACCAAAATTTAATTACATAAACCAAGTTAATACTTTTTATGCACAAAGCGTTTACGGCTACGGTAATTTCCTATGGTGGTACATTAAACTGTAGATGTAAATTCCTCGTCAGCGTAGGTTGGTCTGGCCCAGCCTTCACATCCAATTCACAACCATTTCATCACTTTAAAGATTTTTAAACAGGCCTTACATAAAAGATAGGTTGGTAGAAATGATTTTGTTTTTATTATTTGTGATGGCGATAACGTTTTAATTTTGTTTACGTTCATTTTTCTGTTTCTTTCTGCTTTACATTGCAATGTTATCCGTAAGCCGGTGCATCAAAGACAATGATTCAACAGCGTATTATCATGGATATTAAAGCTGTTAGGAGATGTTTGTGTATTTCGACACATAAAAACCTTAATTAGAGGTATTCCTGAGGTATAATCATTAGCGATCATGTTGAATGACGTGATAAAAGTCGTCATACTAGACTCAATCCATGCTAAGGATATCACCCAGCACGTTAAAATCATCTCCACATCGATGTAAAAAGCCTACAAATAAAGTTTTCTTGCGCATCTGCACTAGATATGGATAAGGAGTAACTACGTAATTTTGTCAGATGATAAAATTACGACTGAGTTGGTTGAATTGACTTTAATTAAGTCACCAGTCCAAAAATTGTCTTATTTTTTAAGACCTGTTAAATTACTAACGTGTTATTACGCGACTTTCCACTACATCTCCAGATGGTGGTCAAAAAATGTTTTAAAGGTGATAGTCACATTCAAAGTTTTCCATATGCTATTCAACCGTTTCTATATAATAATGTATAATTAATAAAAATAATTGTTTTCGTAAAGTTAGGGCAAAAGATCTGCATACATTCATTTCCTATTGATTGCAATAAAATACCAGTTAAATGGATTTTTCATGGTGATAAATATGAAAAGAGGCTTTCCCTAATACTAATAACAATATTTAATGGATCGAAGTTCCGTGATGGAGTAGTTAAATATAAATATAACAGACGTCTCCATTCCCTCGCAACTAATTTGTGGATGAAAAAAATAAAGTAACGTCAAAAATCAGGAATTGTCCTCATCCTGAGAACGGAGTTATTATTGAAGCCTTGCTTAAGGGTTATTTTAATTGGACAATGAGCGGGTTCCTTCTGCCAGCAGATCATTCATCAACTTAATTAAGCCCAAAATAGAGAGAAGGAACCAAAGCTCGACCTCGAACGGGGAAGAGCAGATCGAAGATTGGAGACGGGAGGATGAGGAGAGGGGTTACGGAAGGGTTTTAAATGTCGCACGAGAGCAAGGGAAGCAGAAATGGCGACTAATGGCGGAAAAAAAGGGATCGAGTAATAATAATAGGGAGCAGAGAAGAGATTAGACGAAATTGCTCCAGACACGGGGGAGACATTAAGGGAGAGCCTCACGACAGGCGACTTCCAAGGCGCTTCAGGATAGTGGGGGGGGTTTAGGGATAAGGGGGAGGGGGCGGGACCAAGTGGAGATTATTCGTTGAGGGAGAGAGAGAGAGAGAGAGAGAGAGCTGAGATTGCGGGGGGGGGGGGAAATCGAAGAGGGAGGGCGGATGGGGTGGGGATGTGTGCCAGGGGCATTGCGTCAAAATTCTGAATTTTCATGGGACGTTATTGAGTCGCCTCTCAAACTGCAAGATGGTGTCCTGCTGATTCCAAAGAACTGTGTTTAACCCAGTTAGTTAACTACCAAGAGAAAAGACGAATGATGAAGAAAGACTTTTCTTAAATACGCGAAGGAAACTGAAGGGAGATGGGAAATTAAGGGGTGGTGGTCGCGTCCGAGAATTCGCAGACCAAGAACACCGAATCAAACTACTTATTTGTAATTATTTTACTTTCACAAATACTGCTGTTCATCAGAAATCTGTGCAATACACATATTGTATCGTTCAAATCCTTATAAAAATTTGAATGAGTAGAATTTGAATGCTGCGAATGATAGAGTTGCCGCCGAGTGAGAAGATCTAAGACTTACAGTCTTCCTCCTCTCAGTTCTTTCGCTAACTTTGTCAATTTTTTTTCCGGGCGTCCACCAGATTATAATGGGATCAAAATGAGTCTATTGAGATAATGCAACAACTCAGGTCTCTTATTAATCGCATATACTTACCCGAAGAATTATTTTTTCGTCAGATATTACATTAAAAATTCATTTCTCTCCGCAAAGGATTTACATCCGGATTTGACAACTTTTTTATGAAGGAGTAGACGAGTTACCTCGAGACCAGACATTTTTATAATTGCTTTAAATTTGTTGTTCAATTCAACACTGGTTCCATTTCAGGCGAACGAGTTACCAATAACAAGTAACATACATGAAAATTAAAGAAAGGGTCAATTCTAGAGGCGTTAATGGTAATAAAAAAGGGACATTGCTTATAGCACGAGGCAAATATAAATAACTACAAATGAAAATCTCTTACCAGTTTGGATGATAGATTCCTGGTGAATGAGTGATTGACACCGCCAATGCAGTTAAAGCAGAAAACCGATGAGATTCCCCGGAGTTCTCAATATCCAAAGCGCGTGTATCCGAGTGCATCCAAAATCACCACAGCAAAACTAACCTCTGTCACTGTATATTCAAAACTATATTCATATATGCATTTCTTTCTAGAAACGGTATTTCCGAAAAAGGTAAAAGGGACCGCACACGAGCAACGTGGGGTCATAAAAAGACCCTTTTCGCGACTACCGCATAGGGTGGACGGGCAAATACCAACTAGCTGCGGGCTGGTCGGCTGGTTGTAAAATCTATTTTGTCCTTGAGGTTAGAAGCAGGGATGTGATCCGATACGAAAAAGCACTTTAAAGCACGAAATTTCAATAGTTTCGGACCGCTGCCACTTTAAGGCACTAAACCGAAAAGGCACGAAACCGAAGAGGCACTAAACCGAAATTGCACGAAATGCGATGGCACGAAACCTCCTCAAGCCCGAAATGGCACTTTACGGAAAAAAGTGCCGATCCGAAAAGGCACCATAGTTTCGTGCCATATAGTGCAATATAGTTTCGGATCTTACATCTCACTCACTCAAAGGCGGAGAGGGGCTGGAGAGGAAGAACATTTGCCTATAAAAATTTTAGGAAAGACGGAATGGAGGGAAAGAGATGGAAAGGTCATTGGCCACTCAAATGAGGTGGCAATCTGGGGAATTCCCCGCGGGAGAAAAAGGGAAGGGGCGGGAGAACGTCCGTTTTCGGGACTCTATTGAGGGATTATACGGCATATGCTGGGGTTGTCCACTCATAAAGAAAGGTTCAAGGAGTTGTTTTAGAAGGTTTGGCATTTTTGGCATTTTTTTGCATTTTGCATTGTTTGAGAAGGTTTGGGCATCGGGTGAAGACATAGTTAAAGAGGTAATTGAAGTGGTCAGGGTTCTGTGGCGTCTGGGGATAATGAGACGGAATATCCAAGGGGTTAAAGGAGAGACGAGAAGCGCAAGGGAAGGATAAAATAAGGTGGAAGGGGGTTGGGGTTTCCAACGCGAGAAGTGAGTGGCTACAGATAGGAGAAGGCGAAAAATAAACCAAGTATGAGAATTGAAATTGGACAATTTTACGGAAGGTAACGGTCTGGGGACGTAGTATCTTTATTTGAGAATGGAATGCTGAGAAGACGTGGATGGTTTTCAAAAAGTTGACCATTTAATAAATTAATTTCATGAGACTGTACAATGCAATATTCCTCTAGAACGTCCAATCTTTTTTTTCTTTCTCTCCAAATGAATTACCTCTAATGCAAACTCTGAATAGTATTTCAGCATCCATGTGACTTTGCACTGCACTCCTTTGCAAATTCACATGTATGCTACGAGTTTATCAGGTATTTTGCAGGGAGAAATGAATCATTTTGTGATTGCCAGCAGCTGTTATACCTACTCTAATTATTTTATTCAGGTGGCGACCTTTCTTCTTACCTGTCCTAAGTAGATCATAAATTTGAGCATTTCACTTAGTAAACACCCCATCGGAGAAGGTGGGAATATGTCTGTATTTTTGTACAGTAAATTTCCGAGAGTTGTTCTCGGAGTTGAAATGCATTGTATGGTAAATAAATACTGTGGAAATTGCAAACAGTTTTATTGTTGTAGACAAGTTGCCAACAAATTGATGACGAAAAATAACTCTTCTCTTTCACCCTTTCTTGAAGAAAGTATCCCGTTCTTGATGTCATCTTTCATAATAGTTACATCAAAAAATTACTATGCAAAAAGTTATTCTTTTGCTTTCCCAGTTAAATATTATGAGGTGACGAAAACTTAAACTGGGATGCTGTTGTGTCGTACGAAAGCGGATCGTGAACTATCAAAAAGCGTGATGTCATTATTGTTGACACCTTTTATGAAAGTTCTTCTAACTGTTTGACAGAGCACTAATTAACAGTTTTCATAATGAAAAATTAATCCTGATATTACAGTGCCTTAGTGACATAGTGAGCGCTCATAGAAAATTAGCTTGGAAATCGGGTAAATTAACGGGAAAAAATTAACGTTAATGGATTCTATCTGCGTAAAAAGCATTTTTTATTTTCTTTAAATAAAAAAAAATTAATGGACTGAATCGTCTCACACGGTAGTAGACATCCATGGTTGAAATATAGCATGTATATTATAAAATAAGATTAAATTATATTGATATTTATTATAATAATGTTTTCAGAACAAATTAAAATTTGGGATTATTTGTTAACACTTTCGCGCCGGAGCCCCATGGAGGTTCCGGCATTATGAGTTCCTTGAAAATCTTTTGTACTCCTCTGTAACGAGCACTCTCGCGTCGAAGGAAAGCAAAGCTTCGCAACTGCCCTAAGACAGGGACGCAACTCAGCGGGACGCCGCGCCGATCCTTCTCCTCTGCCCCAGTCCCAGACCCTCGAAGGATTAAAAGACTGCTTCACAGTGCTAGTCCATGGTCAATTGACTGAAATAGTCGTGTTTTATAGAATCATGTATTTGCTGTTCCCATCGATTATTTAATGTAAGATGAATTCCCTGGGTTTTTCTGAGCGTGAAGAAATTTTAAGCGAAGTTCTAACGATCATATTGACGGATTTAGAATATTTCTATTCCATATCGGATGATTTGCAACTGAAATGAACTCCGTTGAAATTAACGCTAGAACTCCGATTGAAATTTCCATGTGATGAGCGAAAAATGAAGAATTCATTTCTAACTTCAGAAATATAAGGTAAGCTACGAATATATTTTTGGAACATACAACGCAAATAGCAGTGCATGACCGCGCAGAGGGGATAGAAAAGGGTCGTTCAGTTCGAGGATGGGCCTGGGCTAGAAGGACATCCACTAAGCTGGTCTTTTGTGTCCGCATCGGTCCCTTTCTTAAACCCCGCGCGGCACATACACGCGGTCTGGCACTTTAACCACTTTTTCGGATAATTTCGTGCCACCCGGCACGAAACTATACGAGGCGGAAAATAAAGTGTATGGGATCCTAAAATTTTAAAAGTGAAAAGTTTCGTGCCAGCCTGGTCCGAAATGAATCGGATCGTTTAGTGCCCGGTCCGAAAAGGCACGAAATCGTTTCGTGCCTTTTCGGACCGGGCACTAAACGTAAAGTTTCGTACCGGATCACATCCCTGGTCCACACACAGGTAAAGTTTGGAGGATTACAAAGTATAAAATAGGTTTTAAAAATTCTCAAATTCTTATTTTTGTGATTCTGACCCATGAAGCATTGGGAGACGCAATTTACCATGTGCCTACTCTGCGCTGATGCTAGCGTGTCGAAGCTCACGTCTACTGCGGCTAGGAACATAAATCGCTGTTATTCGCTGACTCGCACAGATTTGCAGCTGATTTCTTTACTAATATAATTATAATACTGTATTTTATTGTCACAGTTAGGCACGTATAATTGAAAATTAGACGCGCCGGAAGGAAAATGAGCCACAAAACATCCTTATAAAATACAATCAATACAACCACCTAAAAATCACACTCAAGTAATTAGTTCAGGCTTATATTCGTCGGAGTGTGCGGTATTCATAATTAAAATAACTTTATTTCAGTCCATAAAAATTCCATAGAATCACCTAATACGGTTAAAAGGTGAAACGAATATGACGAATGCGGGTTTTTAGTTGATTATCACGTCCCTTTCATGCTCTTAGGATACATCTGCCACGAGTACAGGTCAGTGGGTCTAGAACAAATAGTCATTATATAAAGCATGCGGCCAGTTGACCATTTGAAATTGTTCTAAAAAAATTAAGTTTATCACCCATTTCATTAAAATGAAAAATTTCAAAATCAAAATCACTAAAATATTTAAAATTAAAGACATTTTCAACGAACTAATAACTACCTCCTCCGCCCACATAAAAGTTTCTGTGCTCTTTGCTTTCGTATTTAAATTTTCTTCCCGTTAGACCAATATACACCACACTACCATCATTGCAAAAAATACTTTGTACTCGCAATTTTTATCCTCATCCACATTCTGTGATTATAATAAATTTTTTTGGACAAAAACCAAGTAAATTTAATACGATATCCTAACGCCACGTCGATGGGAAAGCCATTTAGATGCTCGTAGTAATTTACGGTTTTCAAATGAAACCTCAAGAGCCACACAATCAGTCACTCCGCCTCCTAGACGACGAATATCTTTTCGATAGAAGGGTGGAATTTACATTCCCGCCTGGGCCCATGTACATCCGAAATTACCTCCCCAAGATTCCTCGGAAATTTTTGGACCAGCACAGTTCCCACTCCCCATGCGACGCAGTTCTTAATCATAATAATATACTTACTCTACGCCAGGATGTACGGTATAAGCACTAAAACTTTCAATAAGATAGCGCAAGAATTATGCGACCAATACGCCACGATAATGCAAACACGACCAGTTGAAGGGGAGGGAAACGTCTTCTAAACAAAATCCGGCTTGCTGATTAACACCACTCGAGGAAGTGGACCAGTTCTCGCTGTCAAAGGATATTTCATTTCTGAGGACGAATGTTCGCGCACGTGCTTAAGACACGAATGCACTCGCAGCTAATCTGGCGCCTATGAGCGCTCTGACAGCGCACTCTTTGGCCGGGCTCCAATATCTCTCCCGCAAGAAATGAGAAGACGGTGAACGCACGTGATCAGCAATTTAAAGCGAGGCGTCTCGAGGAGCGCCCAACTAACTTCACGGTCACCTACCCAAAGGGAGCCAGCCACTGCCCCACATTCGCCCGACAAATGAAAACTTTTCCAAAACCCTCTTGTTTGACGGTCAATTATTTCCTCGATGAAATATGCAGGCTTCTCCCCATGCCAGGAGAGTTTCTCCCACGCCTTCCGAAGTGCCATATCAAAACAGCGAGCATTTTGGAGAATATTTGACGATGCATTCAGCATTGGCGGCCTCGGATCCAGCCAACTTATTTCCTAGCCTTTTCCGCAGAACGAGGGTTCGAGCCCCAAGAGGGAAACATTTTTATACTTTGGGTATAGGCATTCATTGGCAAGGCTCAAATATACTGTTTTCGGATGCAGGTAGACATTGAAAATTAATTAAGGGAAAAAGTTTCAATTACGTCGATATAGAGATAAGAAAAGAAAATTTAGCACACAAAAAAATGGCTTTTTTTCGAAATATAACAAACAGAACATTAGCAACCGGAGCACGTCAAACCAATAGTTTCATCCTCTATAATTGTACTCGCGAGGGATAGGTGCTAATAACGAGATGCAATTAAATATATTTTCAAATCGTATTACATATTTGCTATTTGGTCGGTCTGAGAAGGACGCTAATTTGACAGTCACACCTTTATCATAAGGTAGATCCGCATAGATTCATACTTCTACATTTTCCGTGGTAACGAAGGTCCAAAGACAATCAGTACTGCAACATTTAGTACAAGCATTTAAGAATAAACAGAGGCCTTAAAATTCTATTGCCAATCATTGATAAAATATGTCAATTTATTCTATTAAAAACAATCATTGAAACAAAAAAATAACAAAAGTTTTAAGTCACTATTTGTTTCTATAAATTGCCAGACCAATTTCGTGAAATGAGTTGATTTTAATAGCGTCTATTGCGGCACTATGAATAGGCAATTACAGTTTAGTGAACGCATTCACGTGTTATGCATATGTTCCTTTTTTAGATCATTCAAACCAAATTCCGCCAAGCCTTGGACAAAATTGACTCTTGTGGTAAACAATATCAAGAAAATTTGGAAAAGCGTCTTAATTTCATTATAAAATGAAAAATACATAGATGAATAGATTACAATAAACTATTTTCCTAAAAGCTTTTAATAGATTTTCTTTTTTCTCTTATCTTAACCTTCTTTAATTAATAATCAAAAATCCCTGTAAACAACAAATAGATATTTTTTGACCATTGACCAAAGTTATGAAGAAATCAGTAAGAAATACAGAGCAAAACTTGTCCTCATCTTAATGCTATTATGAGATAAGACACAAAAATCCGTGAATGAATGATCATGCGAGTAAGTCAGGGTCACCGACATAAAAAAGTGAACTTCATGACGACGCCTATGATCTTCCCGTAGAGTAAATGATATTTTCAAGTCGATTGGAATACTCGACGAAGCCAAAGTCTCCAAAGCCGTCCCTGCAAAGGAGTATGTACAGCCAAGCGCGTTATTGGATTAGGAGGGAGTTTTTCCATTCACCCCTTCAATTCAAGAGCGAATGTAATGGAGGAGAAAGCGACCCGAACGAAGCTCGTTTCGGAACACAGTAAAGCCTTTAGCGGCACCGAGTAAGATAGGGCGGCAAACCGTTTGCAAATTTCTATCTCGTTACACTTTCTAAGCATCCAATCCCTTCTAAAAACATATCCATTCCACACCAACCAACTTGGAACCCAAACTTTTTTAACACGCGCTAAAGAATATGTCACTGTAGCAACATGTCGATCAACTCAAATGTGTCACATATTAGGCAATCACATAGTTACTATTGACAAGTTGGTAGCAATGTGTTGGTAATCCACCATGAAAATTTTTCGTACAATTTAAGTGAAAGCAATCCGTTTCATTTAAGTACATAAAATAATTTTGTTACAATAAAATACCTTTCATTCACCTTAGTTCTATTAAAATAAAAACGGAAAAGAGTAGTCATCTGTACCTATCGTTCTCTTTCATAGGTAATCGGAAGAGCAGAAAGTACTTACATTGAGGACGAATCGTTTTCAACTATTTTTTCCCATACAGTCATTGGTCCGTCTTTGTGGGACTTGCTTTTTTGCCACTGGTAGATGTCCTTTGAATCCTCATCAGCCAATTAGTGACGAGTAAAAAAGGGAGGATAAAATTTTAGTGCAAATTCCAATGCACGCTCTCCTTATTTATTAAAAACTGAACTCCATAATATCGGGTGTTCACAACCGAATTTCTACGAAAATATAGCAAATACTGGAAAATTTCTTTGAATACTCCCCCATGCAAGCAGAGAATTTTAATTCAAACATTAAATTAATGTCGTTAAACAAAGGAATGCATGTTAAAATATTCATGATTAAAAAAGATAAGACTCTCAGCTCAACCTCTTCCTTTTCAGTGAAACATAACTTAGGAAGCAGTTGCAGAAAAATATTTATCCAAACAAAAACGGAGCAAAATATCGAAGATTGAAGAATTTCGTATGATGTTAGAAAAATGTCATTCTTTTACCTTTTCATCTTTACACTACCCCGCCTCAATACGCATATTGCGGGAGGTGCTAGGAGACGAGCCATTAGCCAGTTAATGTAACAGCAAATCAAGTCGTAGTTAAGGTGATTAGACTGACTTCTAACTTTTGCTCAAGTGTTTCTTTTATTTTTCCACGGGAAAACGAATTCCAATAATATACCTTAGGGAAAGTGTTGAGGGAAATGAATGAGCCTTTTCATATTACGATGTACCAATTTCGTATGCGTAGATAAAAAAATCTTACTTTTAACAAACTAGTAGTAAGTGGAAATATAACTCAAAGTAGATCGATGCTAGGAGAAAATAGTTCACGTAGGGCTCGAGAAGGAGAGTTCTACTATCTAGTCGTGCTAGCTCACCAATGACCAGGTAACGATCAGAGTAATTACGATCTGAAATGGCCACGAGGGTGGCTTGGTCGCCTTGACTCCACATGCAGATGTTCACGAAAGCGATGGCGAATGGGGGGCGGTGGATGAGAAATCCTCGAAATGGTCACCGCTGAGGGCGATGAGATAGACAACGAATGAGCCCACGAGGCGGAAGGAGTGAGCAGGACTTGAAAAAACAGTAAAAATTGAAAAAATGTTGCGTTAAAGGCAATGGTAATCGGTGCTCAGTCATTTATACAGATTAAAGATAAATAAAAAAAGTCACGGGTTGTACTTTGAGTTGGTGAACTCAACGACCGAATGAAAAATACATGAAGAAGACTCGAAAAGGGGTGAAAGGAATCCAAGCGACAAAAACATAAACTTCTTGCAGAAGCAGCTAGACGAAGTGAAAAAATAACGGGACTAAATCACAAAGAAAATAGAGAAAAATTTCATTGCAGGATTGATCAACTTCAATAATGCTCTCATATTTAGGCGATAATGAGAAAACCTTCGACTACGGTTCACGAAAAAGTATAAACATAGTAATTGATATAGGGCTTCATTGCAAAGCATACATTTCTACATTAAAGGACCTTACAATGAGTCCGGTTATTAGAGCTGTCTCGTTTAAATGTCTCCTTGAATTACTAGGGAGTGCAATTTTTATGACCGGGGAGTTATTTTTCCGTTATTTGCCCTTAGGACAACCGGTTACTCAGGTAGATTCACGCTTAACGCCGCAGGGGAAAATTACGTTGACCTTCAAAAGTATTCATATAGCTCAACCGTTCAAATTTTGAATTTAGGGTTGAACTAACAGCTATACAATTCACCGATTCTTTGGCTAATATCCAATGAACGCGCAAAAAAGGAAATTACTTGAAGAGACTGTTTTTTATGTCAAGAAATCCATGCAAAAACAAAAATGTCCTCAAACTCGCATGGCGATACATTTCTAATTCAGAAAACTTATGCCCTGATTAATTTATATCTAGCGAGATTAGCATTCATATCTAAACTTCTCGTTTTTCATCTTCCTGTGCACACATTCTTACGGCTGACGACAGAGTTTAAATGCAAATCCAAAATTGAAATAAAACAGTTTACCACCGGTAGCAGGATATCACAGATCGAATGAAAATATTTCTCAACCCCTGGTCGTGACCAACCTTGACTAGTCATACAGATTCTTTAAATATTCCAAATTAAACTAAAAAACCATTCACATTAAAACACCAAATCCGCTACTACAGCGCCTCAGAACTAGAATCCAAATTTACGCTGACCGATTCTCAAAACGAGGTGTAATATGTGGCTACCAATTTAATAGAAGCTGAACCGTATTTTCAACCTCGACAGACGTGCAAAAATTAACGTGGATTATTATCTATACTTGGTAAAAATTTAAATATACTCAATATAAGACATCCATTAAACCGGCCATGGAAATTCCACTGATTATATTTTCTAACTTACCATTCTACAACAAAAAGTTGTGTTATTATCACTGCATGTTATATTAATTATCCATAAACGCAGTCTCTTCAAAAGAGTTACTAGCAATCCCCGCCAATGTACACAATTCAACTTCATATCAAAGCATCAGCCGTTACCAGCATTAATGCGTGAAGCAAACGGGGACCATTAAGACCCCGACCTTGAAGTGATAAGGACATAAAGAACAGAAGAACATATGCAATGTGAAAATAACCCTGTAACAACGCTCGTAGGATTTTTGAGCACTGTAGGTATTTTTTAGACTAGAGGGTAGGTCATCTAGCGGGACTATCAATGATTTAATTAAACGTAGCCTCCGAGGAAATCCGCAATGCGACAGATACAAGAAAGTAAGCTTAGAATCGGTCATGACGGAAAATAGCGTTATTATTCCCAAAACGCGTGCTCCAGAGAAAGAAAAGATGTCAAACATTATTAATACTGCCAATAAAATTCAATCGCTGAGTATACAAAAGCTTGGAAAAGAACCAACCGAAACTCTAACTACAAAATATGACATTAACCTTGTTGTAGATAATTGCCGTAGCGTAAAAAACAAGCGCGCCGACATCGAGCATATTTTTCAGAACGCAGACGTGGTCATGGGAACAGAGAGTTGGCTTACGGAAGATAGAAGCGATAGCGAAGTTTTTTCCTCCACAGTATAAAATTTACAGATGCGATCGACGCAATAGAACAGGTGGCGGAGTTTTTATAGCAGTTGAATCACATTTACACAGTGCCGCCCACGAAATAATTGACAACGAAATAGAAAGCGTACGGTGTACAATTAAACAACGAAACAAAAGGAGTATTCACGTTTGCTCCTTTTATAGACCGCCGAACTCCGAAGTCGATAATATGTACCTTCTAGAAAATCAAATATCCGAATTTACTCAGAGAGACAGTAAAAGTGTAATAGTAATCGGGGGGGATTTTAATCTTCCATCCATAAACTGGGATACTTATACTTTAAAACCGAATTCAAGGAATAGAGAAATCAGCGAAGTATTACTCAGCATGCTTGCAAATCAATCTCTTGCCCAAGTAGTTGACAAGCCTACGAGAGGAAATAAGATATTATTGACGGTATAAGCGATCACAGAGTAATTTTTGCAACGTTAAAAATTGATGTAGTGTCAGCCGTAAAACCGAAACGCAATATTTATTTATTTGATAAATGCAACTTCATAAAATTTGGCGAGATGCTTAATGACTCCTACAAAAAATTCGTAGTTACATCAAAGGACCAAAGCACAGACGTAACATGGAAAAACTTCTTAGAAATTCTGCGCCAAGCAATAAACGAACATGTTCCGAAAAAACTGAAATGTGATAATAAGGAACCTCGCTGGTACAACAACGACGACAGAAGGGAACTTAGGAAACAGAGAAAACTATACAACTTGTACAGAAAGTTCATTACGACACGTAATAAATTGAAGGAACTTGAAGCTAAAGAAAGTTACGCTGCACAACGCTCAATAACCAAGAAATCAATGCGCACTGCAATGCGAAAGTTTAAGAAAAGAGTACTTGGAGAATTACTTGAAGAGAATCCGAAATCATTTTGGTCGTACGCGAGAGAGCTTCAGGGAAAACATTCAACCGTAGATTCGTTATTTGATAAAGATGGTAAACTTGTCACCGAAAACATGGACAAAGCTAACTCTTTAAATTCCCACTTCGAAAGTGTATACACTACTGACGATACTCAATTCAATTTAGACATCCCACATACTGACGAAACGATGGAAGAAATATCTATACAACGTGATGGGATAACTAAACAACTACAATCCATTAAGAATAGTAAATCTCCGGGTCCGGAGGGAATACCCGCGCGTGTCCTCAAGGAGTTGGCTCCAAAGATCTCACCTTACTTAGAGATCATATTCAATTAGTCACTCTCCGAAGGGAAGTTACCGCTAGACTGGAAAATTGCAAGCGTTACGCCCATATTCAAAAAGAGAAACAGACATGACCCAGGCAACTACCGTTCGATTTCAATAACATCGATTATTGGCAAGATAGTTGAGCATATCATCCTTAGCAATATCATGACTTTCTTGGACAGACGTAACTTCCTCCATGACTGTCAGCACGGATTCCGATAAGGTAGATCATGCGAAACACAGCTCGCGCTCTTTCTTCACGACGTTTTAAAATCTGGTGAATCGAAAAGACAAGTTGACGCACTATTTCTAGATTTTAAGAAAGCTTTCGACACTGTACTTCACAACAAACTTTTATACAAATTACACTCATGCGGATTAAACGAGACAGTTGTAAACTGGATACGCGACTTTCTCAGAGATCGTAAACAAAAGGTAGTTCTTGACGGAATTAGCTCTGAGGTTGTAAAAGTTACATCAGGTGTTCCACAAGGAAGCGTAATCGGCCCCCTGTTGTTCATTATATACATTTATGATCTCTGCTCCCGCATTAGCAGTAAAATACGTTTATTTGCTGACGACGCTGTCATCTATCGCGAAATTTGTGATCACTCTGACTATGAAATTCTATCATCTGACCTGAACAACGTTCATTTGTGGAGCCAAGAGTGGGGACTCAAACTTAATCTGAGCAAATGCATGGCGTTACATTTCTTGCGAAATTCGTCCAACTCAAACCATGTTTATGCAGTGGATGGTATTAACATAAAGGAAACAGACGAAGTGAAATACCTGGGAGTTACGATAACCTCGAACCTCACGTGGGGTACACATATAAAGCATATTTGCGGCATAGCCCTGAAGAAATTAGGATTCGTCAAGCGTATTGTGGGAAGATTTTCGGTTGAGAATGTGAAAGGTGCTATTTCGCTCTCGTCCGACCGCACCTTGAATATGCAGCGAGCGTATGGGATCCCGTGCAGAAAAACTTAATCCGCGAACTGAATAAAATTCAAAGGAAGGCTGCGCGTTTCGTCAAAAACTGCTACGGACGTACAGACAGCGTTACCCAGATGTTAAGCGAATTAGGCTGGGAGCCATTGAAGACTCGGAGGCTGCGCGCTAGGCTTAGATTGCTTGAACAATTGAGAATGATATCTTTGAGACCGACACAGAGAACATAATATTAGAGCCACACCATATTTCCAGGTACGATAGAAGCGATAAATTAAGAGAGGTGTTTTGCCGAAAGGATAGATATAGGAATTCGTTTTTCCCCCGAACCATAAAGGACTTTAATAAACGCTAGTACCAACCTCGTTAGAGTACTTCATTTATTTATTTTTTTAGCTGGAAACGGCTGGTGTCCTAACACCCCCTGCCACACGCCTTTTAGGCGGCTTGCGGGGTATCATATAGATGTAGATAATTAAAGGTTAACAAACAGGGGCCTCCAGAATATATTACTCTGCCCCACGAATATTACATCCCTCGACTATTTAACACTTAATCTAAAGAGAGTTATAATGAAGATAATGCTATTTAGATTATTGAATCTTTCCATTATTGATTTGAATACGTACCACTGATATGGAACGGAAACCGACTACTGCTCCCAAGTATCAATAGTCAATAAAAATACGCGTTCATTAGCACGAGTAGAAATGCCGCATCAACTACACAACCGCGCTGAGTCACTTGATTTCGTCACATACCACATTTAAAAATATGAAAATGCGGAAATTTAGATAAAAAGTACGTCATAAAATTACTCGTTCCAAAGTTAATTTGTCAGACTGTATGCGCACACTGCAGAGTACGAGTCCTGTCGTCATTATTTAATTCCAAGATAAATTTATGAAAAATACAAAGGTAATATCTATACGCAAAAAAGATACATGGTTAAATTTTTAAAGAATTCAATGTGCACAATCTTAAAATTAGAAATACTTTATCTAAGCTTGTGATGGTGATGAAATGGCTACATGATGAATTTACCTGAATTTAGAAGTTAAACCCTGGAGTATTCGCGCCCCTAGGCGCAACGGGCGATCGGGAACTGTCTGGCGGGAGGGAAGCCTCCGTGAGCAGGAGTCTTCTATCTTACGGAGGATTCACACGCAGGGGTTACATAGATATGGTTTATGCCGTTCTTGACGTCTTCGAGAGCTTGAATTTCACCAAACACAAAGAGGTGTCACAGGAATAAGGCTGAGTCACAAAGCGGCCACGCTTAGGTTCAAAGAGGCGAGGGACAGTCACAACAAGATAAGGCCGACATCAAGTACCTTATTAATCCGTCGCCGACATCAAACAAACCTGACAGCAAAAACTGCCCGTGTTTACCCCAACGATATCGAAATGGCACGAAAGATCTATTTGTTCCTATCTCACTTCCACGAAGAAAAATGTCTAATAGGAAGTTCGCACACCATTAGTTTCCTATCTCTTCCCCGTCGTTTAGACTGCAATCTTCCAACAGTGGGTCCAGGAGGAAAATCACAGTTAATGACAGCACGAGAACACCACTCCGATACTCCGTCCGCTCAGGCTAGTGGGGGGTCTTAGTCAATGAATCACACAACAACACTCGAAACACATCGTGGTGGTGCTCTTCTCCCAATCGGCACAGTAGCCGGTAACACTTCCGTGTCCGACACGGGGACCGAACGAAAAAAAAAGAACCACGCCGCGAAAACAAAAACATCAACAACACCACGGCACCTGACGAACAAGCAAGTCCGCGGACGTCGCTTGCTCTTACTCGCGGCCGCCGGCACAGACTGAGGCACTATCTCCCCTTCCCTGATCCCTCCGCAGTCAAAGCCACCTCCTCCGAGAATCTCTTCCTCCGCCCTCCCCTCCCGTGCTTATCCGCCCCCCTCCGCCGCCCTTCCCCACCGAGTGCTCCGCCTACCTCCCTATACCCCTCCCGGCCACCTGCGTAACCACGCGGCGAAAAACCCACCCCTCCCCGCCCTTTGCCCCCCCCTCACGTGCTTCCCCGTCCCCTCAACCAGCCAACTCGTTCCCGCCCCCCGCGCTACCCGCCCTATACCCTCATCCCCTACGGTCCCCACCGCTGGCGTTTACCCTTGTTGAATAGGCAAGAAAAAGTACCGGTATTTTTGTGACGAGTTTTAAAAAGCAATAATAGTACTGTCTCGGTAGTACCCGCGAAAAAATACCGGTATGCCGGTACTTTCAGAATTGATAAAATATGTAAATAAGTTGAGATTTAACGTTTGATTTACCCTAATTGTCCGGTATTTCGGCAAATTAGCTTAGCATACAGGAAGAATTCACCGAAAAAATCATTAATTGGATTTTTTACGAAAATTTGTCGGAAAAATACATGGAGGCTAGATCTGTAATAGAGAGAAGGGTGATAGCGATGAAGTATTTAATGGTGATGATTTTGGTGCATACCATTAAATTTGGTGTTTTCCTTGCGTGCATGAGGTGTGACGTTCTCTCGGGAACTCTATCAGATGACTTGTTTTCCTAGAGCCACCGGTTTTTTTCGGACTCGAGACCAACATTAGAAACGTCTTCTGCCAAAAACTTATGTTGAAAAGTCTTCTTATTCACAGAGCTTACGTTTGCAGCCTGAGATTACCTAGAAAAAGCTCCTCTAGTATTAAGACATTTAATTTTATGACTTTACACTACAAGAATCGGTGTTAGTTATGGCTAAAATACTGCGATCGAATAAAATTTGACGTGTAGGTCGCTGTTCCATTTTTGTCAAGGAAGAAATACATGAGTGGACTTCCATAACTTTGACTTTTCTTGCCTTATTTGAGTAAATAAATATCGTCTATATCAATAATTATAACATTTGTGTCGAACTCAGTTTTTGTAGAAGTACCGTTAAATCATAAGAAAACAAGAAATAAACTAAGGAAGAAGTGTTAATAATTAAGAGGCAAAATTAATTTGGCCTTCTTTTGGTGGTTCACTTGACTGGTTGTATGTACAAAAACGAGAAACGGATGAACATTGCTAATATATTAAAAAAGTTGATAACCAGTGTAAACAAGCTTAAGCTTGATAGAAATGCCTATATCATTAGAACATCGCTATTCTTCAGTCTCTTCCTACGTTGACCAATTGTATTATTGCTTACATTATCTGTTGAAATTAAAATAAATAGATGGTATTATTTTTAGTGCGCTTAAATACAAGCTTGATATATTATCCACACTCAATTGTTTAAGTAGCTGGGTAGGTAGTTGATTGGTAACACACAAGTTTGCAGCGCCGTCGAAGCACCGCTATTTCTAGTACCGGTACTCCGGTGGTACCGCTAAAAAAATACTGGCCAGTACTACCGAAATAGAAAAAAAATAGTACTCGGTACTACCGAATACCGCTATTTTTTGCCCATGCCTATTGTTGAAGTCGTTTGCTTTTACCATAAGTCTTCTTGAGAGGGCGTTATCTACCCCTCCCACGATAGGAAAGTGAAGGCGGGGGGCGTGGCACTTTACCCCGTCCGCCACATTCCTGTTTAGCAGAAATACATGGTTCCCTAGGGGAAATCCATAAAAGGATACTCAATATTTTCCCTACTGACAGCCGGAAAAAGCCCTTCACACCAATGAGCGAAGATTATTTGTTGAATATGAAACCGGAAAAATGTATATTTTGGATTAAATATACGATTCAACCACGGTGCGGCAAATTTAAAATATGACGAACGACAAGTCACTAGCGACAATTGCAACTATTAATCGGCTGTAGGCTGAAAAATAACTAATGAGTTCATGTGAAACACAAAGTATATAAAATAAGACCCCCGGAGGTCAAAAAACCAACTATACGGATCTATGAACTGCCTAACCGACTTTGGCACCCTTCAAAACCTATGGTTTGACACGTTGGTTGTCATGAAGGCCCGACGTTTAACTCTATGACCTTTGACCCCCATTGTGACCCTCGGAGGTCAAAAAACTAACAATACTGATTTATGAACTGCCTAACCAACTTTGGGACCCTTCAAAACCCATGGTTTGACACGTTAGTTGCCATGATGGCCCGACGTTGAACGCTATACCCTTTGACCCCCATTGTGACCCTCGTAGGTCAATTAGTGAATAATACGGGTATTTGGACAATACCAATGACTTGGGCACCCTATAAAACCCATGGATCGACACCTTTGTCGGTATGCTATTCTTTTTGCCACCCTTGTGACCTTGACAGTGACCTTACTGGGTCAACGGTTGAATTTTCGTAAATAAAATTGTTATTTTCGGGTTTCTCGGGTCCGAAACCATAAGAAATGACACCTTGGTCAATGAAATTCAGACATTTTTCTATCTCGATTTTTTTAACATTGAAACCCCATAAGGCAAATTCAAATTTTTTGTTTGGACCCAAATTGTGAGGTCAAAAGGTCAAAATTTTAAAATTTTGCTTACGCTCAACAAAACTTAGGACCTTTTCCCATAAGTGTGCCAATTTTCATGAACATAGCTTTACGGAAAGTTACTAAAATTACAGGTCAAAAATGACACACGACACTTGGGACAGTCTGTACATAATACCCTGCAAGCCGCCTAAAAGGCATGTGGCAGGGGGTGTTAGGATACCAGCCGTTAAACAGCTAAAAAAATGAAGTGCTCTAACGAAGTTGGGACTAGCGCTTATTGAAGTCGTTTATGGTTCGGAGGAAAATCGAATTCGCATATCTTTCCGTTCGGCAAAATATCTCTTAATTTCTGGCTTCTATCGGACCTGGAAATATAGTGTGGCTCCAATATTATGTTCTCTGTGTCGCTCTTAAAGATATTCTCAATTGTTCAAGCAGTCTAAGCCTAGCGCGCAGCCTCCGAGTCTCCAGTGGCTCCCAGCCTAATTCCCATCTGGGTAACATTGTCAGTGCGCCCGTAGCAGTATTTTTGACGAACCGCGCAGCCTTCCTTCGTATTTTATTCAGTTCGCGGATTAAGTCTTTCTGCACCGGATCCCAAATGATATCGCTGCATATTCAAGGTGCGGTCATTGAAACAATAGCTACCACACACAGTATTTCGGCCAACCAGAATTCACGTCCGCTAACAGCGGTCGTAACGCCACGATTTGCGCTTTCATTGAATCGCGGTTGTATCTACGGTAAGTGACTGATTAGGAGATGGTAAAAGGGACGGTGGGAATGAGAATGACACTGATTCGGAATATCATGGGTCGAGTAATAACTTTTTTAGTTGCTTAGAATCTACCGCCGGAGTTATTACCCTGAGATACTGAAAATGTGATCAAGTAATTTAGGATAAAAAACTATTGACACTTATGCCGCAGTATCGTAGCCAGGGGGAGGTCGGGACCCCTCCTCCTCGAAATCAGGGGTGCAGACTTTGAAAAAATATTTGGGGGGGCCCAAACCAGGGATTATGCCCCGGGAAATTAGAACCCTGATAACTTTAATCTCGATATCTGTACACTCCGGGGAAAATCGACAAGCCTGACACTGTTTTTCCTCACACCCATAAGGAATTTTAGAGGGGGCTTCGGCCCCCTCACACCACATGGAGTGCAGGGGCCACTGCTCGAAATGTAATACAACGAAATAATACTTTGCATCAAACAAAAAAATTATTGATCATGAATTTACAAAAAAATTCTTTACCTGAAGTATTTAGATAATAAAAAGTGTTAAGAGTAGTTTATATCTCTCTACTGAGTACCCCGTTTTTCAAAAATTGCCCCCCTCCCTAATTTTGGACCCCCCCCCTCCACCTGAACAAAATTTCTGGCTGCCCCACTGCTCTGCCAATCACGTTATGAACAGGCATCCTTAAAAAATTAGGGGAAAACTCAACGAAATCTTTTTTTCCGAAGCTGTGCAGAGACTTCTTTTTATCGGCTGAGGCAATTTCGCAGCTACGATGAATGCCTCGGCCAAACTTTGGTTCAGTCAAATCTCGCGGTAACCGCTATCAGCCACTTGAAATAGTGGAGCAGCTACGATGTCAGCGGAATACTCTTTTCAAGAACTTCTCCCGGCCAACGGAAAGATCCCACGAGCTAATTCACGCCATCAAGTTGCTCCCAGTAATCTCATCGCACTAATACTATAATTCTTTCTTCGACTGGGGTCTGAAAATGTAAAAAAAGATAACGTAAGCACACAAAATGAAAAATAGAAGAAAAAATTGCCTCAGTATTTAAAAAATTACTACGAATCAAAAAAATTAAATTAAAAAATGGCTTGCAACTCATTAATCATCAACATAATGTTCAAATACTTACCCAAATGCGGCACCTTTTTGGCCACACCGTAACGAAGGCACGTCTCGTGAAAAAGCGAAAGATTTAAATCCGGAACTCAAATTATATAACTTATCATTAACATCGTTAAATGAACTATGCAAGCCAGCTACACGAACGATGCGGCATCGTCAATGCACTGCGACTGAATATAGTTTCAATGAATGAGCGAAATCACGGCTGTGAAAGAAAGCGAACCGAAGTCGGCCAGTACAGTGCAGATAGTAGGAGCTCCCGACTGAAGACCTATATTGTCAGTGGGACTCGCATTGAAGAACGCCGGCCAAATGACAGGCGTCACGCTGAGCAGCTCAATTTACGCTGAGGTTCAGTGGCGATAGGGGAGGGTTGGGAGGGTAAGGGGGGATGGCCACCACCCCTACCCCGCCTCCTCCCCCTTCCCTGATTCGCAGTGCAGCGATCGCCAGGAACAGTCCCTCCCGGGCGACGTCAATGCCACCTTCCGCCGTCAGATTGCGCCCCAACGCGGGAGATTACAACGACCGACTCGCGAGTAAAATAGGAGATATTGCTCTACGGAACGAAGAGTGGATCCAGGATTTTGTTCAGGGGGGATTTGGGGCACAAGGATACCTCGTAATACAAAACGATCCCAATGATAATGGGACCGCATTAAAAATTTCGCATATTTTTAAAGGGTCCGGGGGGGAGGCACATCCCCCCGTACTCCCCCCCCTTTAGATCCACCTATGTATCTACATATACATAATACCCTGCAAGCCGCCTAAAGGGCGTGTGATGGAGGTGTTAGGACACCAGCCGTATACAGCTAAAAAAATGAAGTGCTGTAACGAAGTTGGGACTAGCCCTTATTGAAGTCGTTTATGGTTCGGAGGAAAAACGAATTCGCATATCTATCCATTCGGGAAAACAACTCTCTTAATTAATCGCTTCTATCGGACCTGGAACTATAGTGTGGCTATAATATTATGTTCTCTGTGTCGCTCTTAAAGATATTATCAATTGCTCAAGCAATCTAAGCCTAGCGCGCAGCCTCCGGGTCTCCAGCGGCTCTCAGCCTGATTCGCTTAACATCTGAAAAACGCTGTCTGTACGCCCGTAGCAGTTTTTGTCGAATTGCGTTGATATCCTTTGTATTTCATTCAGCTCGCGGATTAAGTCTTTCTGCACCGGATCCCATACGTTCGCTGCATATTCAAGGTGCGGTCGGATGAGAGCAAAATAACACCTTTCTTTTACTTTCTCATCCGAAAATCTTTCCACAATACGCTTGACGAATCCTAATTTCTTCAGGTCTATGCCGCAATTATTCTTTACATGTGTTCCCCACGTGAGGTTCGAGGTTATCGTAACTCCCAGGTACTTCACTTCGTCTGTTGCCTTTATGTTAATACCATCCATTGCATAAACATGGTTAGAGTTGGGCGAATTCCGCAAGAAATGTACAGATCCATGGTCGAACCAATTTCAACGCAGACTCCGCTTTCATTCATAGCCCTGATGAGAGTTCTATATGAAGTGAAACGTTGGCTACAACTTTTTTGCATCATATACATTTGACCTATACTCCAAGAGTTATTTTACCATTAATTAATCGAGGTCAAGAAAAGAAGAAAAAAGTAAGAATCCATTATTTTGTTCTGGGGGAGCACAAGGATACCTCGTAATACAAAACGAACGCAATGATAATGGGACCGTATTGAAAATCTCGCATATTTTTAAAGGGTCTCGGGGGGGTACATATGACCCCTTAGATCCGCCTATGTACAGAACCATGGTCAAACCAATATTAACGGAGACTGCGCCCGTTCGACTAATGGCTGCGAAATCACACTAGCAGAAAAGACAATCTAATGAAAAGTCCCTCATTAGAAAGTTGATGGTTGCAACGCCATGGTTAATATGAAATAAAGATATACGTAAACAGTTCTGAGGGAGAGGTCCGTGGGGTCCGGACCCCCCGAAATAAAAAAAACCTATTTCGTTCCTTAATAAAAGGAAACATAATATTGAAAAATCATGAAACGACAAAATATTTCTTGTAAAAATGAAGAGTCATCGTTTATGAAAGTGTTACAACTAGTATAAAACCCTACACTTAGTACCTACCATGTTTTTCAAAGAATGTCCACTCTGGTTTTGGACCCCCTCCAAACGAAAACCTGGCTACCCTACTACTCGTAAAGAACTCCAAACCATTCCAATACTTAAGGAAATGAAAGGAAATTTCCTTGTCTTCAAAGAAATCTTTTAGATCAAGAACCGTCAGAAATTGCCACCCTCCGAACCTCACAATTCGACTTACTATTCAACTTTATCCCCTCCCTTTAACTATCCAGAAGCGTTACCGTTTCTTCATTGCGATCGACTAAACTGAATTGACCCTTATCGATATTAACCGCAGACGGCCTTTACCCTCGACTGGTTAAAAGGGTAAACATAAGTGATGTTCCGGCGTGGAGTGGCTGGACACGCTATATATGCTTCAAAATTCGATTAAAGCGGAAAAGACACCCTAAACCTTCTTTCAACAATTATCTTCGAATTCAAACCATTTCTTTCGGGTGAAAATTTCAGAATTATAGACGATTACTACTGTCTGTAAAAAAAAAAGGCAACATACCCGAGTCTGAGGAGCTCTAGCGTCCAAACGAAGCAATCAATTTCAATGCAACAAAAATCATACGAAAGAGAAATTATTTCTACGTTGTGTCATTTACTTTTAAAAACTTTTGGCTCAATAGTGTTTACCGTACTTAATTTTTCGTCAAAAAAGTACCCGATTGTTGCGCGTAAAATCCAGTTGTACAAATTTAAGCGCTTGGCATTCCCGTAGTTTTTGATTCTATGACTTTCAATTTTAATATAAAGAAGCCATATCTATTGTTAGCAGTTCACCGAATACAAATTGTTTTTACCACTAAAGTTAACGGAGTTGTCGTAAACAACGCAAACCTCTGCTAACTTCGAAACCAGTGGGTCAATTGAAAATTGATTGGTACTGCTGTCTTCAGTAGAATGTTAGAAATGCAAGTACATAGAGAATGTATATAAAATATCAATAATAACGTCAATATCACTTATTATTTATCTAGATGTTTCAATACGCGCACCGGCAGCTCCGTCGCGTCGTGGGAGGGGGAGGCGAAAAGAGACGCGTGGTTGCTACGGACTCGCCAGACGGCGCACTTCCTTTAAATGATCGGCTCGCGATTCCTTTAAATGACCGACTCACGCGATGAAAGTATCGTTGTTGCACCCTTCATGTAAACCTAAGGTCAGGTTGGGCTGAGCTTTCATCAAAATGCTTTTCTGCGACGTAAATTATAAGCCATAATAGCATAAATTTTCTCGTATGGTAAAAAACTACTTGAATCAATTGCCATCAGCATTTCCCATGTGGGATTTGGAAACGTAGGACACTCATTCCTCAAATAGAAACCGTGGTCCTAAAATTGCTTTAGGACACTAGTTTATTTGATGTGGGGGAGGGGGGGTGGATGAATGGGGGCCTCGGCTGGGGTTCATGCGGGGGCACCCCGAGATAAAAATTTTGGAAATTACATCCCACGAAATGGATTTTGACGCTTTTTTTGCTCTAATAAGCAGTGGCGGCTTGCCTATTAAAGGACTCTCGGACGCCGCCCCACCCAAAGATTCGAAAAAGGAAAAAAAAAATTAAATACCCATTCAATTACAATTATACATCTAATTAACCAAAGTGTTTTTTCAATCGCACATATCGAAAATGTAGGAAAATCACTCAAAAATAGTGCGGTAAGTTTTAATTTGTAGTCGTGGGGCGCTGGCCAGAACGTCCCAATCCATATTAACATGCAGTCATATGAAGAGTGGTAGTGTTGGGGGCTGCTGGTGCTATGACGCGTCTAAGCTTGTGCCTTGTGGAAGTCTTGGGACGCCGCCCGACAACGCGGAGAACGACGTATCAGTGAGTTGTGATCGCCGCGCCGGCCGTATAATCTTGGCGTTGCAGTGTTGCAGAATACCTTGTTTTGGTGACCAGTTGACTTATTATGTGTAATTTGTTTTATCGATTGAGTGATTGGTATGTAAATAGGCCTAGTTTTAGTTGAGTTAATCGAGTTAGTGATTGTTAATGCTATAGTGTTAGTGATTGCTTGGTGTATTAAAGAGTCATAATGGTCTCGTCCCTTTCCGACGATGTGAATTTTATTGTTAGTAATGGTATTATGGAACTGCAATATAGGATTGAGCTCAAGAATTTAGGCCCCCCTAGGTCTATAGTAAAAGAAATTCAACAACAAAAAGTCTCCAAAGCACGAAAGTTTCGTTCGAAAATTTTAAAATAATTTGTACAACTATGCGCTCATTGGTTGTGTGGGTGCGTGGTCAATCATTCTTTTTTTTCTATCCTTTTTTGTAATGAGAGTTACAGACCGTGCATGGGCGGTGGATGGTGTCTCGGATTTAAAACATTTGAATGATTAGTAAGTCAGAAAACATAAATTGAGTGAAAAACATGATAATGCTTATTGTTGAGTATGCCGTGTTAGGCAAAGTTGACATTAGTCCAATTAGATAGTGCGTGCAGATTAAGAATTGAAAAACTAAATGAAGAAGTCTAAAAATGCCTAAAAACCTTTACGTACTAAGTAAATTGATAGATGTCAATAGTATATTTAAGCCTTAGAGTATCTAATAGTATATTTTAATCTTCTATATTATTTCTACTGTATAGATACATTTTTCTCAACTTATACGCAACCAAACTCTACAAATGAAGTACCAAAATGCACAGAATTTATGAGAGAACAAGCGACGGCATATCTTAATTCCTAAATATTGCTATTGTTTCCTAAAATTCGTTTTTAAATAATAAAAAAAACAAAAACCGGTAAGTATTCCTGACGTTAACGGCGCACAAACTGATACTTTTGTTCATTTGCGACAATATCTCGTATTCCTAAAATAACTTTTATCAACATGCGGCTGATTCCACATTCAAGTCTCCTGATGATACGAAAGTGTGTGTCATCATGTGCGTTTAACAGAGGATAGTGTAATTACTTCCAATGTTGTGTTTAAAGAGGTCCTCTGACCTGGGAGCGGGTGAATCACGCTCGTCAAGTTTTATTTGGATAACTAGGTATTTTTGTTGAAAAAAAACGGAACATATGGCATCAAATTTAAGACCTAGATTGCCTTAAAAACTAACTAAAGATACACAAATTATATAAAAATTTTGACCCCTCGATGGAGTGTGCCCCCCCCCCCCAAGCATTTGACTCACGAGCCGCCACTTCTAATAAGAGGATAAAAGTTTTTTGAAATATCCATTTCGTCAGAAACAAAAGACTGTAAAATTGAAACACATATTAAATTGTATTTTTTTTCTTTTCGTTGTTTATAAAATCATGGTGGTGAGGCCGGTTTCCATCCTGAGACTCTGGATTTCCCCGGTTTTGCTTGGATGGCGAGCTTTCACGGTACGGAGGTGTGGTGGTGGAGATTGCAAAGGTTTTCGTTGCGAAGGGAAAGTAAAATTTCATTAAAAATTTTAGGTTTTCCCGGCGTATAGATTGATGAACAGTTTCTCAGGATTCAAAACCTCGGGAGTGTACAGCGTCCCGTGTGAGTGCGGTCACGTTTACATTGGGGACACTGGCCGCACAATCGAAAAACGTCTGACGGAGCATGAAATATGCATACGCCCGTGTTATCCGCTAAAGTCGGCGGTAGCGGCACTCACTTTCGCGTGCCAACTCTTGGCAAGCAGAATGCGTGGCGCGGCGCCGACGCTTCCCGCCCGCCCGCGCCGCGGAGACCTGCACCCAAGAAGCGGTTGGATGTCTCCTTTCTTTCCGCTGCTGCCAACACCCGCTCCTGCACCGCCCGCTGGAACAGCGGAATCAATCAAGATTCCGCTGACAAAGCGTGAAAAGAAGCAGCGCTTGCAAGCCGCCGCTCCCTCTAAAACTTCCGGCTTCTTTGTCTTCTCTGTCCATCCACGATTCCATGGAGGCCATGAGTACAATTGCTGCCAATCTTCAGGCAACTCTACAACTCCTGGCGTCCACCATGGCGCAATTACCTGATATCATTCAGTACATCAACAATGGCCAATAAATTACAACGAAAGCAACTCACAGTCGTCTCGTGGAACGCGGGCGGCACCGTGGCGCGGAAAACTGCAGAGCTCATCGCATTTTTGGCTCGGCAAAAATGCAATGTGGCCCTCATTCAAGAGACACAGCTGAAGCCGACAAGCCGCTGGACTATTCCCAAAAGTGCTCTGCGATGATCGCAATACCGGCGCCAACGGCGGCGGAACGGCGATCATCGTCGCGGATCACATCAATGCACAGAGATTCTCTTTAGATACTTTGCCATCATCGATCGAGACAACTGCCATCGCCCTGGAGATGGAAGACGGCCCGCTGCGACTCATCAGCGTTTACTGTCCGCCGCGTAATACCTTGCGTGCGGAGGACATAAATGCGTTGTTTACATCTGACGAGCCGACGATCGCAGCGGGCGATTACAACACCAAACACCCCGCTTGGCACTCCAGAGTCGAGAATCAGAAAGGACGCCACCTTTTGAAGATCATCACGCAGCGAGGGATTACCGTCAGCGGGCCGCGGACGCCGTCTCGTTACAACACGCAAGGGGAAGGCGATGTGCTCGATATCGCATTGCACAATCTCCCGTCGGCGTTGTCTGTGAAATCTATACACGCGCTGGACAGCGACCACGTACCGGTTCTATTCCATCTAAACCGGCGCCCAGTCGCGCTGCTTCAACGTATCATCAAAGATTACCGAAATGCCGATTGGGAGATATATCGTACCGAGGTGACGACGGGTATGGAGCACCGCCTGCCACTCACCCCTCTCATCACACCGGAGGACATCGACCGGCAAGTGGCTACGCTGACGGAAATCGTCACGGAGGCGATCGAGAAATCGGTGCCGACCAAAACAGCTCGAAGCTGGAATTATCTCGCTCTTCCTTTCCACATTCGATGTCTTATCCGGACCAAAAACTATCTTCGTCGCACATTCCATCGGCAGAGACATCCAGAGGCAACGCAGATAAGGCCCGGATGAACGACGCGAGACATCGAGTGCGCGATGCCATCAAAGACTTCAGGTAATCATCACGGGATTCAAAGATCAGCTCTCTGGATCTCGCCGACGCGACGGCTCACTTTGGCGCATGGCGAAAGCTTTGCGCGATACATCGGCGGAATGAGCACCACTTTGAACGGAAATCGGCCCGATCTACTCGCATCAATCATAGGCGGACGCAATGGCTGAGTATCTGGAGAGAATCTTCTCCCCCCTTCCACCAAAGGCTGGCATTCTATGCCCACTGCAACAACCTGTCTCTTTCCGCACGCTTAGCAGAGAGAAATGGGGGCTTTACGGACAACCAGCGGCAGAGGAGGTGGAGGATTCGGGGGGGGGGGAACCGGAGCTCCCCGCCCCCACTCAGGCAGCGGCGGAGCCGGCGGCAGAGGAGGAGGGGGAGGTTATAAGCCACCGAAGCTCCCCCTTCCCTTCCCAGCCGGCTGCGGGCGGCCTACCGGCCGTTCACCCACTGCAGACAACGACAACAGCACAACGCCACGCACGCCCTAGCCTTTGCCCAGCCCCCTCCAACTCCCGGCCGCTAGGTGGCCCTAAAGCTTCCGTGCGAGGGAATCGCCGATAGATGGTGCTAGTGGGTGTTTGCGCGTCCAGCATTACGAAATTGCATTGAACCAAACACAATACTTGATCGCTGGAACAACGAATTTAAAATGCCTTCAACTGAATTGAACACTAAGAAGCAATTTAATAGCCTTTTAATTTCATTGACAGCCAGTTAGAAAGTCCATGTACAAAAAACATTGCCTTTAGAAGAAATTGAAAATGAGATGTTGTCGTCTGCTAGCAGTCGTATTTTATTAGCTCTACTTCGTAAAAAAGAAGTTATTTGCGTCCTGATCATCATATATTTATCGCTAACGGCATACTGCCTGACATATAATTATCAAGGTATCGGTCCCCCCAAAAAAATTGGCGATACAGACAATCGAGTCGGCGTTTCCTCCTCCAAGGAACTCCAGCGCAATTATGCTGAATGGGGAAATAAGTTTTGGCTGCAGAAATCTCCTTTAAACTCTCATTAGGTCACCTTAAACAGGCAATCCTAAACTGGTAGCTACGAGGATACGGTTATCTCCGATTCAGAAATTACAAGATCCGCAATGAGAAAAACTGGCCCAAAATTAATTACTGAAAGCTTCACATAACGACTCATATTAAGATTAGATTAAGACTTAATGGTTACTCTGAAATGGAAAATGTACGTTTGAGAACCCTAATTAAGGCTTTGGGCACAACAAAAACACCTTGCTAAATTCTTAACCCAAGAAAGTCACAGAAATACACATCACAAGATCAACCGAAACAGCAACCAATGTAAAGGAAAAGGGGACGTCTGGGAACGGTAGTTGAAGGAAGTGATTGTTGTTAAATTTAAAATGCATTTATTCATGAAAGCACAAGCACTATCATTAAAACTGTACAGGCGAGCTTAAAGGATAAGGGCAAAGGTTGGAAGTGTGAAAAATGTAAATAAATCTCGAAGTTCATGAAGATTTGAGGGTTTTCCACGGTTGTGGCAGTATCACTTCCACCAAAAGATCTGGAGATGAATGACCGCCTAGAAATAGAAATTTTTCAAAATTAGGCAAAATTTAAAAAAATTAGTTGCAATCCTAGGTCGTATCAGTTATAAATGTGGAATGACAGTACTTTTACCACGAAAAATCTCCACAGTTAGCTAATAATGGCGTTACACGAGGTTATGTCTCACCAAAAATGTGAGGCTTTGAGGCACGAGAAAAATATCATAATGAAAGGGTGGGGCCAAATTTTCGATTGCAAATATCAAGAGAAAAGTTCATCCTTTCAATTCTTAATATTACCAACATTTACTCTATTCTCATGACTTCCTTTTTTATTACAGATAGTAACCCCTGCCCCTTTTCAGCAAAACATATCCTGACCACATTACTGTTGTTGCACTTTGTTTACAACTACAACAATTTCTAAACTGCAATGGCAGCAAATCCACAGAAGTAAAAAAAATATGAAATTAATTATATTTCAACATCCGTAGGCGGATCACCGTTAGTCCGTGTATATTATTGTACGCTAAACAACATCAATACTTGCATAAAATGAGCATGGATGCAAGCATAACTATCGCTAGGGCGCCATAAATCTTATCCCACCAGATAACAGAAGCTACCATTATAATTTCACTGTCATTAAGTCCTAAAACTAGAGTAGGATGCACATTAACACTTTCACCATGATCATAAAAACATAAATTCACTGCACAACTGTATCTAATAGGAATGAAATAATACAAGTTTTCAATTCGTGGTGGAGCGATATGTTTCCTCCTCTTTCTGTACTGACACAAAATTCTTCACTAAATATCTAAAGCCATCAATTAATTGCAAAGCGAGCTACGAAACCACCGAGGTTTTACAATTGCAATTAAGTACAATAACACAATTAGTAAAAACTGATGGAACTATGCCTCCACGGCAACATGGCATGATATTATTTCGGTATTATGTGAAAAACATGAACCATTGATTTCCCGCGAAGATAAAAATAAAAATTTCCGTAAATAAATATCGGATGCTTTGCCATATCCTCTTTAAATACAAGAGAAAGGGCATGCATGGAAGAGTAAACAAAGCCGCCATTGCAGATACTGCAGTATTTCCGCTATCTATTTGCACCGCTAATTTATTCTTAGCGAATAACACATATTTTCAACTAAAAAACGAGGTCACTGAGATCTAAAACCACGAAAAAATTACCAAATTAACGTTAATAGAGCCATAAAACTAACATCGGTAACCCACCGCATTTTGAGTACTTACCACTGCTTTGAAAAAACTTTTATTTTCAGCTCAGCATTCCTTCCTGGTTTTCCTGTATCTTGTAGAATTATTAGACACATATCAAAAGCGCGATGCACGAACCATCTTCAAATTTAATAGCTTTTTAGCAATATAACACATCTTCCAAGTGATGAGCTTCGCTGGTTCACCATTGAAATGAATGTAACAGCAACGCGGTACTGGGCGCGCGACAGGCTCGCAGCGCCACTCTGTAACGAACTAAAAAAATTGAATAACGTGGGAGGATTTTGGGACCAGCCAACCAACGACATAGCAGCCGAGTTGGAGGGGGCTGCCTTTGCCTGTACTCGACCGGGTCTCCGATCACCTCCCACAATCCTCCCTTTCCCCCCTCAGCTATGAACCACTCACAACATCGGCCACGCGACCAGTGGCGCCGACTCCATGGGGCCTTAGGGGGCCGGATCCCCCTCAAAAATTCATTATGGGTGTGAGAAAAAAATTGTCAGGCTTGTCGATTTTCCCCGGATTGTCCAGATATCGAGATTCGAGTTATCAGGGTTCTAACGTTGATCACGTGATTCTTTTTAAATGCTTAAAAAACTTAAAATTCACTACTTATAAAATTTCCCGGGGCAAGATCCCCGGTTTGTTCCCCCCCCCCAATGTTTTTTGTAATTCGGCGTCCCTGCACGCGACTCCCATGCACTTGCATGCGTGGAAGACCACAGGCAGAGAATATAGAAGCGGCGACGACCAATGCACTTGGTTCTCGCCGGTTAACTCATCCCGCCTCCCACCACTCTCCCACGCGCCCCCCAAAGCAGAGGACAACGTCATGTGCACGCGTGGGAAGCCAAGGACTTCGAAGCGGCTAAAAATTCCAATGCGGCGAACAATACCGACTGTTCTCGCCGCTATGCACAACCTGCGATACACCCGGCGACTAGCATCCCATCTACGAAGAGGAAGAGGCGAGTTCGAGACGGAGGAGAGAAAGCGCCCGATATTTTGGTATCCCATCTTCTCCAAGCGGTGAAAAACACCAAGGCAAAGAAAGCACCACGACCTGACGGCATCACCGGCGCCGCCATCCGAGCCATGCCGCGCTCAACGGCATTCATTCTGCTGGGCATAATGAACGCGTGCGTCTCTATTGCAATCTTCCCATCTCAATGGAAGCGCGCACGCGTCATTTTCATAGTTAAGCCTGGTAAATCGCCCAGCCGCTTGGAGAATTATCGGCCGATTTCTCTCCTCAATTCGCTGGGGAAATTATTCGAGATCGTCCCATTACAGCACCTTCGCAGGATGAGCTGGATCTTCTCCCGGACTACCAATCCGGCTTCCGGAGCGAGCATTCAACAACTCATGAAGTCGCACGTCTGCTGAACTATGTCGTTGAGGGCTTCCACTGTAATCCACATACAGCTGGAGGCTTCTTCGACATCAGCAAAGCTTTCGATAAAGTGTGGCATGAAGGCTTGCTCTGGAAGCTGATGTGCTTCGGTTTTCCACGTTGGTGTCTTCGCATCATCGCGGCCTGGCTCCGGGAAAGAAGCTTCTCCGTGGCATGGGGTCCGGCGACATCGATGCAGCGGCGAATAACAGCAGGCGTCCCGCAGGGATCCGTTCTTTCGCCGCTGCCATTCAGCATCCTCACGGCTTACTTTCCGAGCAACTTCGGCCCGAACGTGATGGCGGCACTGCCCGCCAGATCGTCACAGCAGTAGTGATGGGCAAAGTCGACCATTTTAGTGATTCAATCATTTTGACTCGAGTCACATAAATGATTCAATCAATTGATTCAATGATTATGATCGAAAAGACTCAAAGGAATCAAGATCGAAAAGCAGTGGCGCCGACTCCATGGGGCCTGAGGGGGCCCGAGCCCCCCCAAAAATTCGTTACAGATGTGAGGATCAGGGTTCTAATGTTGATCTTATGACTCTTCTAAAATGCATAAAAAACTTAAAATTCACTACTTATAAAATTTACCGGGGCCAGGTCCCCAGTTTGGGCCCCCCAATATTTTTCGTAAGTCGGCACCCCTGTTGAAAAGGCTCAATCAATGGATGTAATAAATCACTTTGAATAATCGAATAAATACAGCCTCATCTGCGAAGAGCATTGGTAACGCTTATTGCTATCCATATTATCATTTCATATACTATTTTGATTGTGGATTCCTAGATGAGTTAACTAGATTGCAAAAATTAAGGAAGTAGTGTCATGAAAATATTTGGGAAGACAAAACTGCCACAGTTTCTTAACACTGATAGAATAATTTCAAACTATATATCTCAAAATATAACACAAAATACACCACACACTATGCATGAATCTGATGTGCAGGATAATTTTATGAACGGCACAATAAAATGTTAACAGCTGCAACATCTACCTCTTAACGTTCTCCTGCAAAAGTCACCTTAATATTTTCCTTTTCGTGTATTGGTGTTATTAATACTGATTAACTCTGGAAAACATATAAGAAAAATACTACACAAGTATTCAGTTTTTTATATCGTAGTATAAAATTTTCTCACAACTATTTCTGCCCTGTCGAAGAGAGATCAAGCATCGATCTTTCCAAATTTTGAAATAAACCGGAAACCGGGATGATTTATATGAAACCGGAAGTCGGAATGTTTGATGATTGATGATCGTTTAACGAAATTAATCATGAGTCATTTGATTCACCTAGTGATTCAATCTTTATGATTGAATCGTTCATGATCGACCATCACTACACAGCAGTGCAAAGCTGTCGAATACCTACAACGTGCCACTGACGATCTGCTGGAGTGGTGCGAGCGTTGGCGCATGGCAGTGAACGAGACAAAGACGCAGGCGATCGTCTTCTCTATAGCTCGGAAAGAGCCCGGCGAACTTCTCGTCGGCGCTTCGGAAGTGTTATGGAAAGACATCGTGGAATATCTGGGCGTTTTTCTAGATCGACGCCTCACCATGCTGCCACACGCTAGCCGCAAAGCAGCCATCATGCTCTCAAGAAGGAACCAGATTGCTTCAATGCTAATCGTTAAAAGGGTTTTGTTAAAAGAATATTGGGAAAGTGCGACGACAAAGTGAGAGAAATTAGCTACTTCTCCCTCGTTTGACCACATTTAGGCCCGTATCCAGAAACCTCACTACTGCTAGATACGTCATCAGATGATGACGTAGCCGCTGTAGCGGCAGAGCACCGCTACGCTCACCGCTGCAAAAGTCTAGTGAGGTCCATGGCATGCTACTCGCTACAAGTAATATGGCCGCCGGGATTCGTCTGCTTATCGTCTCGCATTTATTATTAATAATTATTGATGTTTAAAGGGCTATAAGCTCATGATAATTATTTATTATTACTTAAAAAGATAGTAAGAATGCTTCAATAACCATATTTTATCCTAATGAGTAAATATTTTACCTAATTTAACTACCAATAAATACTGTCAACAATACCGTGATGAAACCTCTTAGGATTCACCGTTTTATTTGCAATTAACTTCTAAACGGGCCCTGTCATGCCTTGAAAACCATTTATAATTAAATACAAATAAATTAGGGACACAAGAATGTCTCGCCTTGATGCTTTTGAAATACTTTTTTACGAAAAATAACCATTGTCAACGCAACTATGCTGAAACCTCGTCGACTTTGCCATTCTAATAGCTATTAACTTTGGTATAGACCGTGGCTTTCCTTGAAAACCATTAATATTATATATATATATATAAGTGCCCAAATAAAGTTGCAATCACCAGCTTTGTGTCTCTGATATCCAAAATTTGCGTAAAATACTCAAAGCGACAAAGTCGTCTTCCAGTCAGCTACGTCCATTCTCAGTTACTGCTAGTTTGAATAATTTCAGTTCCGAGCCATTGAAAACCATGTTCAATTACGTGAAAACTTACCTATAATGATTTATGCCGTCACAAAAATGATGAGTTAAAGTTTAAGGGAAGGGTCGATGGAAATGGCATATTGCTTCTCAGTCCGTTTACAATAGCACATGATATTCATCTCATAATGAATGTCACGTAAATCTTCGGACGTTGCAATACAATACATGTATCTATTATATTACCTCAAAGTCTAAAATATCCAACTATACCAATGCAATCGACAGTTGTACGAGTATATTTGTCAACCACAATGACGAATTGCGCAAGTGACACCAAGGATTATTCAGCAATAAATACCACCACAAGAATTACTGAGTTCACAAACTTGTATTTATTAACGTCGTAAAACTCACTTTCAATTCAACAAATAAAATGATCACACTTTACAAGAACACTTGTCCAAAAAAAAAGTACTCACGAAGAAAATCAACATCAACACGACACGTACTGTTACTTCACAAATCTAATTAACACAAATTGCAAATAAAATTGTCCAGGAAATGTTCACACGAAGAAAATCGGGAGCGAATACACTAACTGTAACTTCACAAATCAAATTACACATACATTGCGGACACAAGAAGTCGGTAATTAGAGCGAAACATCGGCAGCGACGACCCGTACAACTTAATAACGGCACTATTTTTAAAAAATGCTCACTTTCCTTTCATTTCGCATTGTCAAAAATAATTGTAACAGATGAAACATTTTATTTAAAAAATCATCAATAAAGTCAGCACCGAAACTAGGGTGTCCTGAACAAAACTTGATGAGGTTACTCTTTTCCGCCCAGATTGGTGCATTTTCGGGGTGCGGGGTCTGGGGCATCGGCCGGCTTTCCCCGGCGGCAGAGCCGCCGAGGCCAGCCGGCAATCACCGGCGATCGACACTAGTCGAGACACTTGGTACACGTCGCGAGATTTCTGAACACGAAGATTTATCAGCATGTACCAGCTGGTTCTCAATGATAACTTTGCCGATTTAAAGGGACACTTTTCACATAATGAACGGAACCAGATTCACAGAAGAAACTTGAAGAACCAAGAAAATCCCATGGAACCGAGAATAAATTCCGTGTGAGATACCGCATCTCCAAAGACATCTTATTTCCACGAACACCACTAAAAAAGAGAAATTATATCAATAATTTCCATTCAGATTTTAAGAACAAGACAAAAGATTCTCCGCTGAAATTTCACAAATCACGGCCTAATAATGTGCTTACCTTCGTTACGCCATCGTGCCGATTAAAATTCAACCTCCACCTTCTTCCATGCCATAGCCTTTAAAGAAAGACTCACAGCATTAGTTTTCTTGCACTCCAATACAACTTTCCTATCAATAATTAGTTTTAAAATCAAACTCTTCTTCTACGCCGAGATTCTTCTTCCAACCCGTTTCCATTTTGCTTACAAACAAAGTCGCGTTGCGATATTCGTTATTCAATTGTCGCCCTTAGTTCCTCTCAAAGCCCGCATAGTAGGGACTCAAAATGTCGCTAAATTCGTCTACGTCATCAATCCAGCCCAAAATAAATGTGGCAACACTGCCCCCACCCATTTGGAGCGTTTTGGAGTAGTGAGGTTTCTGGATACAGCATTCAGCGGTGCGCGCCGCTACAAGCTGAAGCATGGTTTCTGGATACGGCCCTAATAATACGCTGCCAGTGTTTGGGATCCGCATGAAAAAGGCTTAGTAACTGAGTTAGAACGCGTGCAAAGAAGAGCTGCCAGGCACGTGAGAGGTCGTTACGATAGTCTTGTTAGTGTAACTGACCTATTAGATAAACTCGGATGGGAATCTCTGTCGGACCGTAGATTGAAAAATAGACTAAACCTTTTAGATAAATTCAAGAGCAGTGTCTTTTCTGACGAAGTTGACCATATCTTACGGACGCCAACATACTACGGAAGATGAGATCATATAAATAAAATAAGAGAGATAGATTGTAGAACAGACAGATTCCGAATGTCATTTTTTCCACAATCAATAAGAGATTATAACGGCAGCGATAGACCTCATAAATAGATTGCATGACTTGTGGTGTAGCCAACTAACCTATGTAAAACTTAATGCATATTTCTTGATTTTATTATTATTTGTAACAGCATATAGTAGTATAATTTGTTAGTATGCGTGACGTTTTGTGGACCGTGTGGTGTTCATGTTGGAGTCCAATTGCATGCTGCATGCTGGTGTTTGATCACCCCCTGCCAAACACCCTAGAGGTGGCTCGCAGGGTATTATGTAGATGTAGAATGCTCGGAAATGTCAGCCTGCCGCTACATCGCCGGATCATGCTGCACAGGACCATTCTTCGACTGATCATAGAATATGCCGCCCCAGCGTGTATCGGACTCGCCTCCAAGACTGCTCAGCGCATACTCTGTGTTGCCGATCGCAAGAGTCTTCGAACAGCACTACGCCTAGGTGTCATGACACACAATGACGCCCTATGGCCTGTCTCGAAGTTGCCGCCGCTGGAAGATGTCTTCCAGTCCCGCGCGCAGGATTTCTACGAGAAATTCACAACACTCATCCACGGCGAAATTCGGCATTTTGCTGACTTTCACGTCATGCCGTGGGATCGATTTCGACGTCCGCGCGCGGGGACTGGACGACGAGAAGACCAGCCGCCACCGCCGTCGTAGCGGCGGTGACTTCGACTCACGAGAGCACCGCTCAAGCCTGCTCCGCCAATGCGTGCGTGATGGCCCAAAGTCGGAGCCCGTGCATGATTTTTCACGAAATTGCTGTTCGAAGACTCAACGACTGTGCGCTGAGCAGTCGAAAAGGATGGCCAAGATGCTGGCCATCTGTTCACGTTCGGCAGCATTGCTTGGACCTTGGTCTTTCGACGGACTTCAAAAATACAAAGGTTTTGTGCCGCACTAATAACTATTGGGTTAGAATTGTAAAGGAGGCAATTGCAATTAGCCTTGAGGAGAAGAGCTTAGACAAAGGTAAAGGCTTCCTACTGAGCAGTGCCTGGAATGCCATAATTAATCTTTACATCCGCACACAACAGTAACCGTAACCAGGGATATGAATGAATAAATAAGTACCGTAAGAAAGTACTATTAAGAGTAAACCCCTGAAGACGATGGCAGACTCAGACATTGAAACGTTGGGAGAATTGACCCAATACCACACCCAAATAAATGGGAATCCCGAGAAATTTTTTATCAATTAAAATGTCATTGTTGCTCAAAGTGCAAAACCAATTTAGATGCGTCGACCAGGTGGGGGCGATAAATGAATCTCATCATGTTCACAGCACTAAATTAGTGCCATGAGGCGTCTCCCTATCCGAATGTATACGAGACGATGGTATTAACATTATTGTGTCTAACGAAGTCAAATGTCTAGGATTCGGGATAAATTTACCGATCTGATAAGATGAAGCAGCTTATAATTTATCGCTACATCCTATCCAAGGCTATGAAGTGCGCCATAGTAATGTTTTTAAATAAATTATATATTTTCATTCCACCGAGAGGGATTTTACTGCGTCAAGTTCAGCGGTGACTCGAATGAGTGTTTTCTGACTTATGGTGCCGCTAATTGTGCTATTTACGCGCAAAAGTTTATTCGGGAACGGAAACAAATATAGTCAGCCATGAACACGTGCCCCATTTGTACCAACTTCGTACCTTCCGAAGAGAGGACCTAATGCACAAGTCTCCAGACGAGCACTTGAGATTTTGGCTGCGCATGTAATCCGTCGAAAACGCCTCTCTTTCTTGTGGAAAAAGGTTGGTGGATAGGGTGGTTTTATATTATTTTTTAATTGCCTAAATCGAAAGATTATTACTCCTGGAGTATGCATTTCACCCTTTTAGATTTTTAAATGACGATATCTATTTTTCGCGACCAAATGAAAAGTTAAAATTTTCAAGCACACGAAAACGCGACGGGTAAGTATGCATGCTGGAAAAACTCCGTGAGACGTCGTTCTAGTTCCCGCTGCCTCAAGTGAGGTGACCTCGGGGCGAGCCTTTGAGCGCTGATGCGACGCAGGATGCTAGCTGGTAGCGCTTGGCTTAAATAAGTATTATTTATGCCCTATCAAGAATAGAAAACTTTCCGACCTCAGGTAAATTTAATAGGTGATTATTACGACATGTTTCCCTGAGCTCTGTGCCTCATGCATGCATTGGTAATCTCAGTCGATGTAAAACTCCTATCCACTCGATTAGAAACTAGGTCCCTGTGACGTCACGTGGAGTGGAATCGCATGGGCGCCAATCTGACCTTTTTCAAAAGAGGTTAAAATTGACCATTGCCATTCGTCTGAACTGGAATTTCTAAAACCAAATGAATTGTATATTATGAATACACTAATGGTGGGTAACGAATCGCAATCAATGCCTTTTGTTATCTTTGATGAAGGAATCTACCCTATTTACAAAATTCAATGCAAACTTTTCCGCCATCGTCTCTGAAACCATTGCTTAAATATATGCACTCTATTCAGAACGCACGGCTGCTAAAGCCGATTTTAACTTCAAGTTTGTATTTCAAAAGAATGAGAGTTTTAAATACGGGAACCGATGGAAAAAGAGACATCGGATTGACCGTGTGAATCAGAATAAGATGGGCCAATGAGCGATCTTATATTTGGTCCCTGGAAATTAGGGTGATCCTTTAGTTTTTCAAGTTTTTAAATTTCTTTTTAAACCCTAGAGTTTTTCCATTTGGCTAGAAGATAATTTGTGAAAAAAATGGACATTTTGGTTGCAGCGTAAGTTTCGATATTTTGGTATTTAAAGGCTTCCGTGTCTCTATCGTCGGATGTTTTTCTTTGAAAACGCCTGGTCGACCCGAAAAAGGTAAACAAACGTCCATCATTAAGGGGTAGGAGTCACAGAGGCAGTGTGTGTCACTCCGATCCCCTTATATAGCCGTGGTGTGTCTCCGACCGGAGGCCTCTCTTTACAGATCGGGGGCGGCGAACGAACGCGCTTTCGGACGGTAGGACACCGTATCTATCGGAGTCTCATCGCAGGCTGTGAGCCGTTCGTAATAGGCCCAATAGGCCAATGTTAAGCGTAATCATTCGTAACAATGATGATTAATAATGTGATGAAATACGTCGCACTAAATCCAATTAATACCAAGAATCTCACCCAGGAAGTTATAGTAAAATTAATTCAATGAAAAAAAAACATGCAAATGAAGCATTCTTGCGCAACTGTAGTAGATATTGTTATTGAGTGCCTACGAATTCTATGGTGTGCATCAAGTATTCCTCTTAAGCTTACGAAGGGAAACTGCAGTCACGCCTTATTCATTTCTAACAACTTAGGTTGGGTAGGTATTTTGAATAATAATATACGTTCCTGTTCCCGTACATTTCTATTGAAACAATCGATTCGAAGCATTATTGCGGTTGTTAAAGTCTATTACTGCCACGCGGGGTCCAATGTTCAATAGTTCATAAAGGCATATTTTTTATCTCCACTCTTTTGAATTTCCCTAATGAGAACTTACCATAAACACCAACATTTTTTAAAGATTTTCAATCAGAACAATTTTCTTCTGGGTGGAAAATCTTTCGCGTGCTTGCTTAGCGCCGGTTTCATTATCCATTTGATCTTGGTTCAGTTTTTATCAGACTGCTACAACCATTTTGATAGTATTTATCAAACTGAATTTAGGAAAGTGATTGTGTTATCGTTACAAAAATGTTCAATGTTCCATATGAAACTAAAAGTTCGATGAATTTCATCAGAAACTGTTTTTTTAACTACACATTTATTTCAGTGTGGTACATATTTTGGGTGTTTTTCGGGCATACCTGACCATAATGTCACTCTCGGATTTTTCTATAGTTCTTATGTATTTTACAACGACACGTTAGACGTATTTATAGCATCACCTAAAATTTCTTTCATTTCCGTCAGTTGGTTTCCGGGACATCGTACCGGGAGTAAACAAACGCCTATCGCCCCACACGCGCCCTATCGCGACAAAGCTCCAATGTACTACTGTCTGTAAAAAAAAGCAACATACGCGAGTTTGAGGAGCTCTAGCGTTTAAACGAAGCAATCAATTTCAATGCAACAAAAATCATACGAAAGAGAATTTATTTATACTTTGTATCATGTACTTTAAAAAATCTTCGGCTGAATAGCATTACCTATACTTAATTTTTTCTCAAAACAGTACCCGTTTTTTGCGCGTAAAATCAAGTTGACCAACTTTGAGTGCTTGGCATTCCCGTAGTTTTCGTTTCTTTAACTTGCAATTTTGATATAAAGAAACCACATCTATTATTAGCAGTTTGCCGAAAACAAATTTTTTATACCACAAAAATTAACGGAGTTGTTATAAACAAACCTCACAAACGCAAACCTCTGCCAACTTCGAAACCAGTATGTTCGTGCCGCGACTCGCGTTTTGTGTTTCTTTTTTTTTAAGGACAATGAAGGACCGACATAATGGAAGGCCATCGCAAGAGCTATAACACTGTGTACGGAAAAGCGACCAAGTAATGAGCGCTTAGGCAATAAATTTCGTTTTTCTAATGATATTTACAGACATTGTTGATTAATATTGCACATGTGATCGCGATGACTATTTGGTACCCAAATATTTTCTATTTTCACCCCTACATTTACCTGTATATAACTCAACAAATGGAACTCCATTATTAAAAATCTCTCAAATTTATGTTTCTTATAATATCCAATTCACCCAGTATACAGGTACGACATTTCAAACCAATTTTTCTAAAGTTATATATATGTATTCTCCGGCAAGGGCGCAGCTAAGAATTAAGGCTAGGGGGGTTTAGGGTGTTGAATTGATACCAAGGGGGTCTGGGAGGTTTGAAATGCCCGCTAAGGCAAGCAGGAGGTATGGGGGGGCACTCCCCCAGAAATATTTTGAGGTAAATGATTCAAACTGGTGAGTTTAATGGCTATCTGCGGGAGAGTTTTAATCCACTTCACTATTCTATAATTAATTACGTAGAGTAAGTACTTACTCTATAGTAATATTATTCAATTAAGTAAAATGGATTAAAATTATAAATTCTGAGCTCTAAGTGATAAAAAATTATTATTTCGGTAATCCGTAGACGTAGTCTTCGCGCAACTGAACAAGCTTCGGCAGTTAGTCCGGAAAAATAAAAAATCTGGTTCCACTATCTTACTTCGTTTTTTTTTAATTCTCCACCATTAGTAACAGTCAACTCTCAACAAAGTAAGTCAACAAACCCTTGACTACCACAGTACATAGTAATCTTTCCGTTGATAAAAACGGCATTGCCCACGAAGATACGAAATTACGTATTTCGTAGAAATCTTAACACTAAGGGGAGGTTTATCCCCCAAAAACTTCCTCATCGCTGCCCCACTATTCCACAGAATTTTTAATATTTATTGGTTTTAATTCCATTGCACAAGGCCAATTTTACGATTTTTAACCAGAGTCATATTTTACTTATATTTATTTTTTTACTTATTTAATAATGTTATTAATTCCAAAAATCTATTACATCTACAATGCCCGCGGTTGCCTGGTGATACTGCTGCAATTTTTGCACGGATGATTGAGTAATTCAATTGGCTGTCCTCATGGCTCGAATCCATCAGCTGCAAAGTGAACTGAAATTGGCCCAATGTGCTAAATACCTCATTTGATGTGTGCCAATAACAGATTCAAGTGACTGATACTCTGTAAAATATCCGTGTCACAGGTGAAGAAGGGGCCGGATTTACTCTGGGTCAGGTAAAATCAATCCTAAAGTCATGTCAAGTCTATAAATATTTTGCGACTTTTATGATGATAGATTATAATTTCAGATCACCTTCAACAAGGTTGTCGATATAACCTCAGTATTTTTTCGCTTACCTCCAAACTTCTGTCCATAACTATGTGTACTCCAGGCCATAGTACTTACATTTATTGATTGCAAGGACAACTCCCTCGTTCACACTAAATTAAATATTATGCCAACATTCACACAAAAAATATGCACAAACTCACGCAATATCATTCACACCTAATAATAGCGTCTCATTACTTCTAAACAACACTAATGGTACTAAATTAAATAGCCTCATTCATACTTGATTATTTAATCTCAGGCACAAAATAAAAACAATTAACTTTTTCCAGTTAATTTCCACACACCCTCAACCATACTTAACTACATACTCACATTACAATAAATTAAGTGCACTCATTCAATTTAATAAATATATAATATCATCTCACCAACTTGCATTCACACTTTAATATAAACTCTCATTCATACTAAACAACAGTCTTAATAGCACTAAATTACAAGCTCGCACTCACACTAAAAAATATATATACTCTGAATTCAGTAAGAGACGCACACTCATTCACGCTTAATGTAATCTCATTCACACTAATTAATAACACTTCATCGCACTGAATTACACACACTAAAAGTATATAATACCATCTCAATTATACTTACATTCAGTGGTTAATAATTAATCACAGGATTCTAATTTATACATAGCAACACTCAACATAAATTAAGTGCTCCAATCAGTACTAACAAATACAATGTCATCTTCCTAATTTTCATGCATCCAAATTCTCACTACATCATTAATATTCATTGCACACGCTTAAGAAAAACCTTACATTAATTTAGGTTAACGTAGAAAATAAAAAAATTGAGATTTTATTTCTCACAGAAACGCAAATAAACTTAGTTAACATTAAAAGAAATACAGTGACATATACAAGGTCTAAAAATTAAACAATGAATAAAATTTTCCGTATATAATTATAAAATATAATATACTATAATTCACAACTATTATTTCTCACTCTAGCAAATGAAACTGGCAGGTTTTTAATCTCATGCACGAATGTTAACATTTTATTGAATATATAAACACCCAAACACGGACAGAAAAAAATACGATATTTTCCGCAGAGCAGATATAAAAAATAGGTAATTTAAAAGTGTTATCTCCCTAGTCAGACATGCAGTAAAACAAATTTTGAAATTATATTTTGGCGCAACATTAAATTATATTGATAAAAACAAAGAAGGCAGAGACACTGAATAATACCAAGTACAATGGTTTTTGTCGACGAACATAAGTAGTTAAATTAGGCAATTTAAAATTATTTATTACTGAAATAAACACTTAGATTAAATAGATAATTACCGAAGTGAAATATGGCTGTTTGATTACTTTTTCTCGAATACATTATGATGCAAATAAAAACATAAAATACATGTACGCATTGTTTAGACTGTAAGGCTTACATAATAGTAAGGCTTACATAGGTAGTTTCAATTTTTTCCGCAGAGCGAACGAAGTTAAGATACATTTGAAGTGAAATTTTTATAAATCATGAAATTTTATTGAAAATAAAAAAGTTTACACTTTCAAAAAAATGGATTGCACATTGAATTGATATACATTAAATTACATTCTAATTTTACAATATGAATTAAAAAATATTAATGAAATGGAATATAATGGATAGTTTAAAAAACTGAAACACTTACAACTGTGAACAATATAAATGAATTCGTACACATTCCGATACATAAGTCACCAACTGCATTAGCCAGCGGAAAGCCATGTAGGAAGCATCTAGTTCACCGGGTTTTACATTTTGAAACCATCAATGTAGCTTGCAAGAAATCAAAGAAGTCGGCTAGTTCTGTGAATGAAAAATTAGCAGGAAAAACTGCCGAGAAAAATTTCGAAAGTTTGTTTGAAATCACCATGGAAACCTCGTTGAATCATGGCTGTCCGCTGTTACACCCCCTCTCCACGTTGAGGACGCAGTTGGATTTGAGGGGGACATGCACTACTCTACCATCTACTATCTACGCTACCCAAGTTCTACGATAAAAAAAACAAGCAATACTTCAGCCATCTCACAAAATGGCTTCCTCCAATGAAAACTAGATTGCACTTTCATTCACACCAAATAACATACATTCACTCCAAATATATTAAACCTTCATTCACACATAACGTAACACAAGGTCATTCGCAATATAAACAACATACCATCATTCACACATACATCGATAATAACGCTTCATTATAATAAACAATTACTTCTCATTCACACTCAATAACGCACTCTCGCTCAAACTAAAATTACGTACTAATAATCGCACTCATTCACACTTAACATCATACCATCATTCACACGAATAAAATACCTCATTCAGACTACATTATATATATACCCTTATACTCTCGAAAAAACACACCTCATTCACACATAATAAGATCCGTCATTCACACGAAATAGTATACTTAACACACATCATATAACATTCCACATTCACACAAATTAACATACATCATTCACACGAAAAAGCATTCCTAATACGCATAATATAATAATCCACATTCACACAAAATAACATACTTCATTCACACGAAATAATATACCCTCATTCACACGATATAGCATACACCATTCACATCATATAACATACCTCATTCACACGATATAGCATACACCATTCACATCATATAACATACCTCATTCACGCGAAAGACATACTTCATTCACACAAGAAAACATAGCTCATTTACACGAAATAGCATACGTCATTCACACGAAATAGCATACCTAATACACATCATATAATATTCATCATTCACACTAATTAACAAGCCTTATTCACTACAAATAGCATACCTCATTCATACGAAACAAAACATACCTCATTCACACGAAATAATACGCTTCACACAAAGTAACAACGCCATTCACAATTAATAGCACACATTCATTCACCATTAAGCACGTTCTCTATCGCACACTGACTCAATTACTCTCATATACAGACATATATACTAAATACCATTCTCACACACAAACTAAATCCCATTCACTCATTAAAACACAAATTAAATCAAATTATTCAAAAAATACATGAGGCATATACAATCGAAATATGCAAAAAATACGAAAAAAAATAATCTAAATCTTCAGACTTCGGATCGCCGCCATTCTTCATCTCTTGAGTCTTAAAATGGGTCATATGTTCCTATCATGTCTTAAATTCTTCACTCTTCAGTTCTTCAATTCTCAATCTACACAATTTGTTTCCTTCTTCATAATTGCTGAGTTCCTGAGTCAATTCCATTGGTCAATGTAGAGGCATTCCACGTTTATTTAATCCCTAAATCTCCTTCTTCAAAGTCCATCATTGCAAGCTGCCTCTCTCTGTCCCTGTTGATAAAACAAATTATCCAATATACTCATCCATGAGATAGAAAGGTCACCTTGTACGGCACAAAGGTTATTATTCTTGATATGACCAAGTAGAAAAAAATAAGAAAGGATACGATTGAAAATAAAAATGGATTCGACTTCCTAGATTAAGCTTTATAAATAGTGGAATAGTATATTAAAAATTAGAAAAAAAATATTCAGTGTCGTTGCTGAATATTAGATCCCAGCCAAAAGCTTATACCCAGATAGCAATGCAAGCTGGAATCAAGCTTGATTCAAGCTTGACTGATCAAGGCTGCAAGCTTGCAGCAACCTGGAAAAAACAAGCCTGTTCGCTTGATTCAAGCTTGAATCAAGCTAACTAGTCTCCACCAGTCAAGGTTGTTGCAAGCTTGAAAAAACAAGCCTGAATCAAGGGTATGACACCTTGCCCATTAACATGCCAATTAATTAATTTATTAAATTCTACTTACACTAGAAAGTTAGTTCTTGAAAAGGAAAAATAAAATTTACAGGAAACATCAGGCCATTTAAAAAATCCCAGTAAAATATAGAAGTTCTCGTATTCAATTAAATCAACATATAAACTTATAAGATGAATTTAAAAAATCCCAGTAAAATATAGAAGTTCTCGTATTCAATTAAATCAACATATAAACTTATAAGATGAATAAACACCTAATAACACATCCCAGTCCCAATAACTAGTGTATTGTGGTTATTAACAGCTGAAAGCAATACAAGACTAGACAAAAGCTATCACCTTTTATAGGCTGAGTTGATACAGGGGCACTAATTTTAAAATTTCAAGAGTACATATTTGGCATAAAAGATTATTTATGACTAAAAAATTGATACTTCCTCCCCTCAATTCCAGAAAATATATTCGTAAATCTAACTAATTGTCATGCCTGGCTAAGGTACAATGGATGAAAAACATTGCCAAATTAAGGAGGAGAACCTAATGGCAGATATTTTAAGACCAAAATTCCAAATACTTATGTATACCAGGGCACTAATGCAGGAATAAAATTCAATCTTTAAGGCATGGATCACTTTATTTTTAATACAAAAAAATACAAAAGTCTCTTCATTCAGAGCTCACTCTGGACTTGGTGCAGGCTTGCCTTCCTTCATTTCCTAAAAAAAACAATGGATAATGAAAATAAATATTACTAGCACAAACTGGTCAGACCTTAATTTATTTAAATACAAATAGGTATATAGGAGTCATGAGAGTCCCAAACACATCCTCTAATGCCATAGCCTACAGTTGTGGGTCAAATGAAGAGCAAGAAGATTCATGAATCTGATGAAAGAGAGATGGGACTGTTCCACAAATTCATTGTACAGTGCCATCTCTCTTTCTAATAAGGATGTCGTTCCGCTACACCTTGCCTGACTCTTTACTTTATTACTTTTATTCATGAATCCATTTTCTCATCACTAGCAGTAGTGCATAACAACAAAATCATACGATACCTTCGTGTGCTACGGTGCTTTGCTTGCTGCAACCAGAGGCTGATGCTGTCTTTTATTAAATCATCAGTGCTGTCCTTGAAGCCTTTTTTTACTGCTACTATATGAAAGAAAAATGAGAAATTACACACACTGATTCATATAAATATCTCATACATGCTGACTATGATAATAATAAATAAACACTTACAGTGAACCATATTGCATAAAGGACTTGATTTAAATGTCCTTTTCTTGAGGCATTCATTCTCCTTTGATAATAACCTGCCAGTGTAGGAAAACTGCGATGCCAAGTCATCATCCATCACCCTTCTCATAACATTGTTCACAGCACTACGTGCATCCTTCCCTCCAACTGAAACAAGGACCTTTAGCTAAAAGAAAAAAATAATACTTTCATTTAGCATAAAATATAATAGACAATAATCATGTATTAAAATTGCACAATTGTATTACATTTAACATACCATAATGACAAAACTGAAAATATCTATGCAATTTATCTCATTAACAATAAATGTGACATCATCACTTTTAAAAATTTTATTGGTACTTATTTTTTATAACATGCTTCTGTTGTCTTTTCACTCACAAATTTCCTGGAAAAGTTCTCATCAGTAAGTTTTTCCTCCAGAGAATCATACCCCTCCATAGATTTCATTGGCAGCGTGCCAATGAGTGTTAGATCACAGGTATTCTGCTCCTGATGGCATGCCTGGTTTGCCAGAACCTGTGACATTTTTTTGCTAATTGAGGACAGCTCCTCCACCACACTGGCCAAGGTGGCCTGAAGTTGCCCAATAATCATCCTGTCACTGGCTACAGAAAGTTTTAACCGTTAGAAAAGTTGAGGAATCACCCATTTCATAATATGATAAAATGTTTTGTCACTGATAACATCAAAATGATCAAAATTAAACCTAACATGTTAACATACCCGAAAAAGATGAATGTGAGCTGGTAGATGTTGACTGTTCTTGCATGGCCTCCCAACCAGTAACCCTCATTTTTTTTCTCCCCTCAGAGTATGGAAAATCTGCTACTGAAATACTCTCCTCTGAGGGTTCTGTCCTCTGAAGAGAGAAGGTCTCAATTGATGGATACGCCGGGATAAAATTTTCCTTCCTCACGTGTCTTTTCTGTTTCGGTGCTCTGTGGGCGTCTTCTTCGTCACTTTCTTCACCAGGTAGTGTAAGCACTCTCTCTCTTCGTTTTCTTCCCTGACTAACTTCCTCATCACTCGATAAGTTAGATGTGTCCTCTGCTAGACGTAGTTTACTCCTAGCCTCAGTATAGTTTTCTGCAAGAATGAATGTACAGGCCATTTTATCACGATGACATAAGGAAACAGAAAATTAGATAATTCATAAATAAGAAAAGTATACCACTCTTACCAAATTCTCGGAGTATTCTAATTGGGTAGGAATTCCAATTGTACCCTGGTTCTGCCCTCATTTTTATCAACTTATCTCTCTTCTCGTCTGTCGATACATTTGGATATAAGCAGTTCTGCCTATCTTTTTTTATCCAATTCAATGGGACTATTCCCAACGCATCGTCTTCTTCTGTAAATTTAACAATTGCAAATTCCATTTAAATTGGATTTTCCTGGAAAAAAGTAGAACAAAATGTATCCTTGTTAATAATCACATTTCAAAATATCAAAATGCATTTACAAAACTATACAACACGTAAAAATACCTTGAGATGCACTAGAGGCAGGGCAACATGACCAGAGCCATTCTTTAATGGCAATAACACCAACTTCTCTAAAATTTCAGTAACTGATACCATTTGGACATCTGATAGGTCACAGACCTTATATATACCCAATGAGGAGCTTGGGCAAAAAGGATGAGTATAAAAATCAGTCAGAGTCTTAAATTGCTTGCATACAATTGCCATTGAACTCAAAATTGAGGAATAGACAATATTCAAAATGAGAACTATTCCCCCATTTTTTAAACTGCAACAATTATTGGGGGACGAAGTTGTTAACTTGAATGTTCTGAACTGCATGCCTTTATACTGTCTTGATTGGTCACAACCTTGACTCAAAGGGCCTGAGGTATGGGGAAAAATAAAAACTGGGAAGTTGTCTTCAATATTTGAGTCTGAACAGTTGTTAAACCACACATTCGACCTTTGCATTTCCAATATTCTCTTAATTACTTGCTGAAAAGGCCTGTCGCTCTTCCTCACCAGTCTCTTCATAGTGTGAAGAAACTTTTCAAATTGAAAAGCACTACAATTGTCCAAGGGGCCAAATGTAGACACATCATCAGCCAGATGTAGTAACCCATGGAAGTTGTGCGTGATGAACTCCTGGCCATATATATTTTTAAAAGTCTTGACAAAATGTTCAAGTAGTTCTCTTGCGTAGTTCTGATGCTGGAAACAATGCTTATGGCTCAACAGTATGGTGAGAGCTATATTCAGACTAATAAAATTATTATACAGATCCTCAAAATCGGGTAGTAATACATCCTGCAGAACAATTGGCCCTGTATACAGCAAAAGTTGTCTAAACTCAGTTCCTTTCCATCTTTTCACTTCATTAAGTCCTCGTGGTCGTCTGGCAAACTCACTTGGAATGAAAGACTTCATTTCAAGGATATTATTTGAAATATCATTAATGAGCCTCTGCTGCAATTTCAAAGGTACTGGGGCAAACATCCATATAAACACAATTGTTCTTGTTACTCCTAGGCAAACTAAATGCAGGTAATCTAGCGGAAAAGATTTTATGAAATCTATTCCTGGAATAGCAGTAAGAGCGGAATCTTTCACATGAAAATTTTTATCAGTTTTCTGCAAAAATCCCTCATTAGTTCGAGGAGTTACGGTAAAATTTGGGAAGGTCATTCTGTTTTTATACAGAACTCCTTCCTGAGTACATCTGGTGCATGAACTGTACCCTGTATGTCCTTTAATTCCTAAAATGAAGGACTTGGCAGGAGCATCACAGCAAAACCCTTTCAGAACTACTGATACCTTTTTGCCATTGAGAATAATTCCGTCTTGAAGTAGCAGTGAAACATCTTTGATAAAATCTTTTAGATAATCATGGCAGTCAATAGGTTTTTTTTTGCCATAATAAACTCCAACAGGAAAAACCTTTGATTTCAATGATTTAACATTTAACACTGATGCCAAAATAGGCCATAATTCTCCTGCGCTGCTCTTAAATAACGGAAGCCCATCAATACCAATGAGTAAATCGATGGATGCAACGGACTCTCTTACTTTCGACCACATTCTCTGTAAGCCACTTTTAAAACCAAAATGGTAATAAGATCCAGGGTCAACAGGACGCGAAGGCACAGAAACTGGGGTTTTTAATAGAGTTCTACCATCTACTGGCAGCGACTGAAAACAGTCATGTTGTTTAAGGATGCAAAGCAGAGCTGAAAGTGCCACTGTGGTGACTTGGAACTTGATGGTCCAATCTCTTAAATTAGCAACTAAAGTATCTTTCTCAAAATTCATTTTCCACATATCATCTTCCGAATCAGATGACGATAATGGATGCACATTATCTTCTACAGGGTAATGGCCAATGTTGATGTTAACACCAGTGTCAGTCTCTGCACCTGAGGAGTCAGAATCAAGGTGTCCCTGACTACAGCCTTGATCTGGTTCACTGACAGTGAGACTCGAATCGCACAAATATGTGGCATTATTACTACGGTTCTCCTGATCCTGAGTTGGGTACATCTTTCTGAGCCTCTTCAATTTTAAATGCCGCTTCAATTCCACGAAAGATTTTCGACAAGACATCTCTGCTACCCTAAAGAAAATATGCAATGGACTCAATATACCATTCCCATATACTTAGGAATCAAAAACCTTAAATTTAACATTAATATGAATGGGATCCATTGTTTAGTAATACTTTTTACTACCTCATCATATCCTAATATCTAAATTATATTTGCAAAATTTTGCATGCATGCATCATTTAAGACAATCGTGAGTCCTTTCATGTGCCATCCCCACATAAGTGGACTAATATCATTATTGCATCCGTGTATATTATTATTTAATGTGACATTCACTCTGACACTTGGCAAGATATTACACAAAGGTAAATAAATTGTCTTTCAAAAATTTATTTACCTTTTGTTTATTACCCAACTTTTGAAATTGATGCAAGAATCTTTCCCAGACTTTAAAAATTCATCAAAATATGAGTTAAGGAGTGTTCATGGGAGCCATTTCTGCACAACAAGCAGTAGAAATCCAATAAATGTATTTTAAGTAAATGTAAAAAAGAAAGCTTTAACCCAAGGACCAAATTACAAAAGTGAGAAAATCCCTCAGATGACTAAGATCATACCATGCTAACATGAAAAGCAAATATAAACATAATCACAAATGAATATAACGTGATCTTTGAAAATTATAAAACATCAAAGTCCGCTGCCAGGGCTACCCTTCGAAATGCCTTCAAGGATTCGAGGCGAAAAGGAGTCGGTGAGAAGTAAAAGGTTAATCCAAAAAGTATTGCATTGATTAAAGCCATCCCCATCAATTTACGTAACACAAAATATCTTAAAATGATGTAATTTTCCACAATTAGAGCCATATCCGGGACGATTTAGAACTATCAAATCAGAGTTCAACTTCAAAAGCAAGTCTGTGCAGCTATATCTATTTATTCTTAAATCAGACAATGTAGCCCTAAAGTGAGCTCCGTGACGGCACTTTACGGTAACGCGACGCTTCTGCCATTTTTTCATTCTGAAGTGACGTCCATGAAGCTGAGATAGCAGACTTTATCCCACTAAATACACACTTCAGCCTAAGTACCGTTTACAAATTCGACCATTTACTTTTACACCAATTCAACATCATTATCTCCACACCTTCAACTTCACATCGACCCTGAAAACTTTACGGGAAATCAGATTTATCATGAAGTGTATTTTCATCAGTAATAGTATCCTATAGAAAATTATTGGCCCAACTACTATTCGTTCCTTCCGGCCAAAAACTTACTGCCGGATTGGATTAGATCCGGAGAAAATATAAACATTCCCTTTCGTTAACAAAGTATCGCTATTGGTAATTAAAAGATGTGAGAGGGTGTTACAAAAGCAGCAATTGAGAGTGATAGAAGGCAGAAAACATTCTTTCGCACAAACACTCGCGGACGTGTTTACACGCACACAACGGACTTAGACAAATTGGAGTAACTTCCATAACACTTTAAAATAAATACAAACGTAAAATACGCATTACATGTAGTTAACGCGATGCTCAGGCAAACAAGACCACTGATGATTTAAAACCTCAATGGAAAAGAGGATAAATTCTCTGAGCCACGGAAATGTAAATTTGCAATAACAAACGTATTAAAGAAATACTCTTACCTCAGAGAAGCCCAGGAAGGATGGATCACCTCGATGAACAGAAAAATCTTGAGCCTCCCGTTTGCAATTAAGATGCAGCGCCCGCTCACCAACCACGTGGTCGCACCGGTTTCCCACAGATTTCACGGTTAATTAAACCGTGGATGACTTAAATGGATGACTTGTATGAATGAAAATAGTAAATATGAATGATGAATTAAAGGATCGAATGGATTTGTCGGTACAGGACAAAACACGAGTGGTGATGATGCGACAAAAAAGAAGTGGCGATGATGTGAAAAATGAATGAGAATTTCGTAATGAACAGGATGATAGGGAATATGATATGATGGATGAAGCTCTTAAAAGAACTGTTTGGTTGTTTAAATAACCACAAAATCTTCGGAAAACCGCAAGACGTTTCACTCGGCGCAAGTACACAAGGCAACGAGGCTAAAGAGAATGACCGATTGGTTGGGGTTTCCACGTCGAGTCGCACGAGTTATATCGTTACGTGATTGTTTCCCAGCGTTCAATTTCTGTTGTGCGAGGCTATGACGTAAATAATTCGGAATTATTCAGAATTTTAAATTGATCAACACCAGCATTCTAGTTCCAATTGATGATTTATTCGTTTATAAAACATTAGGAACATATATATGTCGTCCTAAGAAAATATACACCTGTATAATATATGCCGCATGATGATTCGTTTCATGATTATAACCAGATTTAGCTGGGAGAATTCTGCTAGCATTAAGGTAGACGACTCAATTGAATCATCTATATTAAAGTTTGCATCATGCTAAGATTACTGCTGACCTCTGCATATATACAGTACTAAATTTTGCTTCATATTTTTTTGTACATGATAAGGGTCAAAGGAGTCGGCCCAAATTTACACAGCAAGTACCTACTCGTGTAAAAATGGGCGAATTCTCGACTTATTCCATTACACCAAATTTCGACGAAGTATACACGATTAAAATTCTCCCCGTGCTGTATGGGCTGCACCTCGGGCAGCTGCATCACCATATGAGTTGTGAGTGAGTGAGCTTTCTGACCAGAAAATATTTCAACCTTGACATCACAAGGGAAAATCAAGTTCGGCAGCTTGACATAGGCTTGAAAAATTCAACCTTAACATGACAAGGGAAAATCAAGTTTGGTAGCTTGACATAGGCTGGACTCAGGCTTGAAAAATTCAACCTTGACATGGCAAGGAAAAATCAAGCTTGACATAAGCTAACATGCTATGTGGGTATTATCTAAAAATATTAATTTATCATCTTTGAAAACACAATTTAAACGAAGACAAGCTTAAAAAAGGATAACGAAAATTAATTGAAAATGAACTATAGTTTTTATGTAATGGGGCTTACAGGATATCTGTTAAGAAACGTAAAAAATAAATATCTCCAGGAATAAATGAAAATGCATGGTACCATTGGACGGGGAAATTCAGCGATGATATTAGATTCGCCAAGCCTTTAGGGTCCATGTGGTGAATTAGCAAATGATATTGACGTATGCAAGGATTAACTGACATTTTTAAAGCTTGAAAAAATAAATAATTTGCACTTGTCTAAGTACTTAACCACAAAAATTGGAGCGTACCTATTTGAAAAATTAATATTCACCGTTACACATCGGAAAATGTATAGAAATCAATACATTCTGACGATGAAAGTACAGAAAATTCAAATTAAATGAAAAAAGACGTATAAATAAAAGGAATGTGAGTTTACTGTTACTTTCAAATTTTACCTGTATTCTCGTGAATGGCGTAAGGGTCAATTTAATCAAATCGGATTTTGTGCACGAAAAATCGTTTCTTCCTTATGACACATGGCGTAAATCATCATTTTTGGTTCAAACCATAGTGTAAGTATATAATTACTCTATGTTCAAACTGATATGAAAAATATGGCTTTCTTGAAAATGAATATTAATTTCACTGTCCAGCCACAGTGCAATTATTAATATTATTCGTTAAAAATCTCTGGAAATCCGTTATCAATGTAATGCATATTCATTTAGATTTTGTCAAAAATTGCATGGTGAGATAGGTATTATAAAATATTTTCCTCCCCAATATTTTATGAAATAATATTAATTTTTATACGTCATTTAGAGTTTCTTGGTACATAGTTATGTACCCTTCATGTGATTTAAAAAAAATTTACATAGTCATACTAATTTTTAATGCATCAAATTATGTCCATTAAGTGCACCATTAAAGAATTTGACGCCAAATGAAGCCAGAATGAAATTTCTTTTCAACCACAACAAAAAATCTATTAATGGGCACCTTAAAATATCGATTCCGAAAAAAATAGACTTTTCGGCTCAGCTCTCCGTGGAAATCGATTCTCCAGATCAAATTACAATCACGAATACATTTTTCGTCATTTTACTTTCGCAGAGGTGGAAATAATACTCTCATGACTGAACGAGAATTGAGAAAAATTGAGCCGTTTAATGAAAATTCGTACTACTCATCGTTCAATGCTCATTTTCAGCAGTAATTGACTCAGCTGACAGAGTTAATACCAAACTTATGTTGGGCTGAATTTCGGATATCCGCCCTAGGTGAATGAAAAATACTGGTGTTAACGGTAAGCGTAAGGGATACTACAGAAGAGTTGAAGAAATCGGAAGAATGATTCAAATTCTTTTACTATTATTGTAATTTCATTCTAATACTCCTTTCAATGCACTCTATAAAAACGGAAAAAAATGAGGAAGTTATTAGGTCTCCGAATAAAAAACACACCATTGCCTGAAGCTATTTACGTGTCGCTACCAAGGCCCAATCAAAGCAGATCAATTGCGATGTACCACAACGAACAAGTCAAAGAAAAATAATATTACTGAATTTAACGATAATAAAATTATCCTCTCTCTTTTTTTTAGAGTTATTCACATCGCACACTTTTAAAATAATCAACGGACACAGAAAAAATGTAACTGAATGATTTTCTTACCTTTTGGCGTGATGTCACTGCATTATCACATTCCGGATTAGCGCCATTTTTTCCGACAGCGCACTGCCATAATCCTCTGCGATGACTTGCAGCTGATGAGAGAGAAACGGGAATTGAATTTACTTCCGTGGACTCACATTAACTCCATATAAATGTAATTATAATGAATGGGACGCGAGAATTGACTTTCTATTCAGCCATGCGCTAATTGTAATTGCCTATAAAGTGCATATATTACCTCTTCACGAAAATTTTAAAAGGCGATTCCTTTCGACAGAGAGGAACGAGAAGAAAAATCTAATTTTTAAAAGAATATTGAGGGTTTTGTTCAGAGTGGTTAACCAAATTTTAGAATGTATGGTGATTTCTAACCTGAAGATAACTTACATTCATGTTTCAATGCTTTAAAGTAAAGTCTCTGCAAAATTAATTTTGAATTATTTCCATTGAATCTATAATTCAGCAACAGAATAAGTGTTATATACGCATAGAGAGGTATTCAAACGTATTCACAAAAAAGGTATATTCCGAAAAAAAAAACTTTTGGAAATGTTTTCGGAAAGATTCGAACTCAATCATAAGGAATTGAAATAAATCACCAATATGAATCAATCATCGGACAGATAAATGCAGCGATTGCATATTAAAAAGGCTTCAAAATAATAAAAAATAAAACTGATTAGACGCAGTGATCATAACGTTTCCGCGTGCTACGAGGCAAAAAGATCTTTAAACAAAAGGAATGCACTTATATGTATTATTAAGCTCAGAGAATATAAGATGTATTTAACAGACACAGAAAAGACAAAAAATGAAGTAGCTATTCTAAATAATATAATGTGCATCAATAATTTGAAAAATATAAACTCAATCGGATGCAGTAAATTTAATAATAAAAGCTTAACAAAACGTACTGAACAATCCATTCCATTTTAAATCCATTTTAAATTCATTATCAAACTGAGGTTCTAAACTTATTATGTTCATAGGAGACATTGTAACATCTACTCGTCCACAAAACATAATTACATAAACCTAACGATGCGATGAAATATAAAAACCAAAACAGCATCCAAGACATCAATGGCGAAATATATTTAAAAATTTATTCTTACCGATTTCCATGTAAGGAATATCCTGGCTGATTTTTCTTCAGTTCCTGCTTCAGTAAACTGATTATCTCATTCTTCAGATGTCTTCATATCTTCGGCCACTGGAATATCTTCAGCCTAAGGAGAAAGCGGGTTAGTGCATACAAGGAAAATAAATCACCCTTCCCCCGAGGAATCGCATACACCCCAATGCAATGCACGGGAAGTCATCGTGACACAAGGAGGAAATTACCACTTTTCCATCCAAGTGACACAGTTTCATCCCCGTACACTGCAATGGTTTACAGCGCATGCGAACCCTCGGTTCGACACAAAAAAAAACTAAAATTAACGCCAGCTAAAAATCCTAGCCTTACTCGACGCAATGATTCATAGCCATAATGGCCCAAAAGCTAACCTAGTTTTGAAGCTGGGGTCCTCTTCACGTGAAGTTCTGATGACCTAGACCCTGGGGAGAGAGGGAGAGAATACATACAAGGAAAATAAATGACCCTTCCCCCGAGGAATCGCATACGCCCCAATGCAATGCACGGGAAGTCACCGTGACACAAGGAGGAAATTACCACTTTTCCATACAAGCGACACAGTTCCATCCCCGTACACTGAAATGGTTTACAGCGCATGACAAACCTCGGTTCGACACAAAAAAAACTAAAATTAACGCAAGCTAAAAATCCTAGCCACACTCGACGCAATGATTCATAGCCATAATGGCCCAAAAGCTAACCTAGTTTTGAAGCTGGGGTCCTCTTCACGTGAAGTTCTGATGACCTAGACCCTGGGGAGAGAGGGAGAGAATACATACAAGGAAAATAAATGACCCTTCCCCCGAGGAATCGCATACGCCCCAAAGCAATGCACGGGAAGTCACCGTGACACAAGGAGGAAATTACCACTTTTCCATACAAGTGACACGGTTTCATCCCCGTGTAATGCAATGGTTTACAGCGCATGCAATACCTCGGTTCGACACAAAAAAAACTAAAATTAACGCAAGCTAAAAATCCTAGCCTTATTCGACGCAAAGATCACGGCCCTAAAGGCCCAAAAGCTAATCTTATTCACTTGCTTTCTTCTTAATGTGGTCCTCTTCTCTTGTTGTCTTCTTTCTTCTCCTCCCAAATTTGGAGGACACACGAATCGCACTCGTATCTTTTCGCCGTTCATTCGATCAAAACGCAATTTTCGCTCAAGCGCGCAACGCATCGTATAAAACGCAACGTTCACACGCATATCGGGTCGCTAGTTTTCTTCGAGGTCTCATTGCTGTCTTTTCTCTACAACATCTTCCTGTAACAGAGCTGGTTAGTGCACATGAACATGAAGTACAAGTATGCAAGTCACCCAAAAAATGCATCACAAAACAAAAAAATCATAATAACCCACTAAAAATTAATAAACACGGTACCTTTTTGCATGCCAACTTAAATTTTGTATTTTTGGCTTTTTCCGTCTACACTTTTCTACCTTTTGGTATTTTTGGCGCCTTTTGTAAATGTGATTTTTTTCACCATGGTCTTGTGCGAATTTTCTGTTCGCGAGAATTCTCATCCTAAAGACTCATTTATTTTATGAGTCCATAACCATATAATAACGTCATCGGATCCGATTTTACCAATAGATTAATGCAACTCATACCCTATCACACCAGTTCGTCCCTCTTATTACAAATATCAAAGAGAGGCCATATTGAAACCTTCATACTTTGATATGTACCTCATCCTGTAATGGAGCTGGTTAGTGCACATTTATATAAAATACACATTCGATGTCACCCAAAAAATACATTACAAAACAAAGAAACCATAACCACACGCAAAAACATGCTTAACTTTTATGTACCTTTATGCCTGCCTACTTAGGTTTTGTATTTTAGGCCTATTTTTTGCCAATTTTGATACCTTTTGTATTTATGGCGCCTTTTTAATATTTCACTCTTTTCACCATGTGTGAACTTTCCGTCCACGAGAATTCTCATAATAAGACCCATTCACTATATGGGCCTATAACCATATAATAACCTCATCGGATCCGATTTTTTACCAAGAGCTGAATTCAACTCATACCTCATAATACCAAGTCGTCCCTCTTGATTTACACTCATCAAAGAGAGAGACTTCATTTTACCATCATACCGCGGTACATATAACAGTGCTAATTAGCTTTTCTTCCGATGAACTCTGTTGGGAAAGACACAGTATATTAACAGCATGAAAGAGAAATCACTGAATTGTATTAAAAACCTCAGCTATAAAAGGCCTTCTGCTCATCACTGAAAACCATCCACTTGATAGGAGATCCATCAGCAGCAAACACGACTTCCGTAGTCATAGAAACACCTTGTATCTTATTCCTTGTGTCAGTTTCCTTAATACTTAAGATAACCACACGAAATCTTTACTCCTGGTAAACGGCTGTCTTTGTCAACCCTGAAATAAATAAAAATGATATTGTAATTTTGAAGTTTATTTGTAAACTATCCGTAAATATCAATATTAATCAACACATTTAAGTTATATGCCAAATGTTTATTGCCATTTCATGCTAGTTAGTTACATATCAATTTCTTTTCAATATTTTTGATATGTGTTCTCGTAATTTTAATTAGGTAACAAAACAGATTGCTGTAATCCATCAAACGATGGAAAAAGTCAGCACCACGCGTTCAAAGTCCCCTTGGATAAATATTTCATCTGTTGGCTGGTTACCATTCAATTCTTAACAAAACTTGTAATGAATTGCGGTAGTAATAGATTAATTGCACAAATTTTAACAATTGTTGTGTAAGGTTTCTTAGGGAATATAGAAGTTAATACTATGATTTGTAAAAAATAATATTACCGTAAGTATTTAAAGAGGGTTTAAAATTCGGGTTTGCGAGTTGGTGCAAGATTTTACTTTAGATTCACAATGTAGAAGCTTCATAGATCGACGTGGTATAAGTAACTTGGCGGAAGTCGGCGGAAGTATCTACTTTATCTCTACGTTTGTGTAAAAAATTGGCTGAAAAAATGCTCCATCATTTTGTTATAAATCCATGGATATTGATGAAACAAAATCTTTCCAAACCCTCCAAACGGAAAATAAAGGAGTTTAAATTAAGATGGTATAACATTTTTGTCTATAATAATATTAATTAAAAACCACTGCATGAGAATAAATTAAGCTCTTTCAGAAAAAAATCGAGAGTGGTCGTTTTTCGGTAAATTTGTTCAACTTTTGCCTCAATGAAATTGTTAAAGTGAAGGAACAAGGAAGAAATAATCTTGAAGGTTATGCATAATATATTGGAGAATATATATGCGAAGTTTCTACTTCGTAGCTCAAAAAAATCGATTTTGAGGTTTTGGCCAGCTTTTTTTCGATTCTAGCTCACTGTGCTTCTGGGCCATTTAAATTACATCACGTAGAATACACCCGTATGTCTCTCTTTAATCACCGTGAGCTAAGAGAGTTTTCATAAAGAAATTAACGAAAGCAAATTATAATAGTCGAATCGTAATTCATCTTCCCATTGCAAAAAATTATTAATTCTAATCATCATTCCATTTTCAATGCGTTGGTGATACGTAATAATTGAAAAATAAAAAGCATACTTTCTTGTATGCTATGTACTAGCAATGAATACAATTTTTTTCACTGCGGTTGTAGAAGGTTTCTCAGGTAAAATTAAGGCTATTTCTATGGTCTATAAAACCATAAAATTACTGTAATTATTTCATCAAATTCTATAAGGTTTGTTGCAGAAGATGTTTCCGGAGAAATTTATCATTTGTGGAGCCCAGAGTGGGGTCTCGAACTTAATATGAGCAAATGCATGCCGATGCATTTATCGCCGAGTTTGTCCAACTTTAACCATGTTTATGGGGTGGATGTTGTGCACAGAAGGGCAACAGTCGAAGGTAAGTACGTAGGAGTTAAGATAATCTCGATCTTCTCGTGGAGAACACATAGGAGGAATATTTGCGGCATAGCCCTGAAGTAATTAGCATCCGTCAAGCGTATTGTGCGGAGATTTTCGGATGAGAAAATAAAAGAAAGGTGCTATTTCGCACTCGTCCGACCACACCTAGACACCTATGCAGCGATATCAAATGTTATCCTGTGCAGATATACTTAATCCGCGAACTGCATAAACTATAAGGCTGCGCGGTTCGTCAAAAAAATTGTTACGGGCGTACAGACAGCGTTACTCAGCTGTTAAGCGAACTAGGCTGGGAGCCGCTGGAGACTCGGAGGCCGCGCGCTAGGCTCAGATTGCTTGAACAATAGGGTGGTTTCCTATTATTTTTTATTGCGTGAATCGAAAGATTATTACTCCTGGAGTACACATTTCACACTTTTAGATTTTTAAATGACGACATCTATTTTTCGCGATTAAATGAAAAGTGAAAATTTTCAAGCGCGCGAAAACGCGACGGCTAAGTGTGAATGCTGCCAAAACTCCGTGTGACGTCGTTCTGGTTCCCGCTTGCGTAATTGAGGTGACCTTGGGGCGACGGTTTAGCGCTGACACGACCCAGGATGCTAATAGGTAGCAGAGTACACTGCTAGCTGGTAGCGCTTGGCTTAAATAAGATTATTAATACCTTATCAAACGAAGGAAACTTTCCGACCTTAGCCAGTTTTAATTGGTGATTATTAAGACATGTTTCCCTGAGCTCTGTACCTCATGCATGCATTGGTAATCTCAGACGACGTGAAACTCCTATCCACTCGTATAGAAACTAGGTCCCTGTGACGCAATCCTGTGGATTTTCCGCATCAATTCATAACTTTTGATGAAATATGGATTTATCACTACACTTCAAAGACAAAATAACAGGTAAAACAATTGAGTTTTGAAGATGAACGGGCTCCAAAGCAGGCGACGATGCAGAAATGGGCAAGTCAATTCATGGCGACGATATTTTGGAATTTGTGCTGAATTATCTTCATCGATGAATGGGATGAGGGAAAAACATTAACAGGAAAGTATTATGCATCGTTTTTGGAACAGTTTGTGGGATAAATCAAGAACAGCGCCCTCATTTGAAGCAGAAAAATGTCTTCCTTCAACGCAGAGTTGCACAACTGTTCAGAGTCAATAGCCAGAATTAGAGAATTTAAGTTTCAAGTATTACACAATTCACCGTATTCACCAGATCTGACCTCTGGTGATATTAATAGTTTTACAACTTGAAGAAATGACTTTGCTGACAAAAGTTTGCGTATAAAGAGGAGATCATCCCTAAAAACCAATGACTATTTTGAAGAGATCTCTAAATTATTCTTTTTGAACGGCTTAAAATGCCTGGAAAAATGTTTACAAACCTTTTTGTGGGTGAAATTAAGAAGGCTATAATGAAAAATGAGGCAATATAATTTGTTTTTATACCTTTTTCTAAAGATTTATTGAACGACCCTTGTAACTGCCTAGAGAATGCTGACTTTTCGGAGAAAGAGAATGAGTTGTGGTTGTGATATTCCAGGATTCGCAAGAGTGAAAAGAGAAGAAGGGAAGCATTGGAAGAGATAAGGAAAGTGAGAAAGCGACGATACTGAAGTTGAATAGAACAACAATTTGACAGTCAAAGGATACCACCAACATTCTAGAGACCATAACGAATTCAACGAATAACAGCGGGCGGACATATTCCGTAACAACCTTCGTTCTTGAAGGAAGGCCTCATTTGAAATTCCCACATCTCTAAGGGCTTGTTTACACGGAACAGTGACCCTAACGAGTTAATGTATGAATGAATGAACGCGAGAATGAACACGAAAATGCATCGTATGTATAACCACACAACTTGTGTGAATGCATTAACGGAAAATTGAGCCTCTTCTAGTTTGGATTATTCATTCGGGGAAGTTCGTTTTAATCAGACGAAGTGAAACATATCCTTTGTTTACCGCGTTACTATGGTAGATGCGACCACGAGAAGAAAATATAGGAAATTGACTGAAAAACAGAGAGATTTAAAATAGCACGCTTTCCTCGTACTATTAATGATAGCAACGGTGTCTCGATCAATAAAATTAATTGCGTAAATCGCTAGGACGACTCATTTAATACTTATCCATTTTTATACCCTTGAATGGATATGTTACGTGAATAAATAGCCGTTGATTTGGTTTTCCCTTTGCGTGACGGCGGACTTGCATTTTGTTTTGATGCGTAATATTTTTATGACCGTGTGGTGGGCATGTGGAGATGTCTTGTATGCTGGATATTTGCGATTGGTCCAATAATCAATAACAAAAACTAATTGGGCTTGGATCGCGTGGATATTCCGTCTCAACCTTGGTAAACGACAGACGGCTTCTCTTGAATGTCTTCATATCATTCCTCAGAAAGATTTACCGTCAGAAGGGAAATCTTTCGATTTTACCACGGAGCGATGATGGCGGTACGGATTTTGCAGAGATACTTTATTTTCCACAATAGTACACAGCGTATAAGGCCGCCAGGGTAGGTGATAATGAGGAAGTGTTATGATAAGTTGGAAATAAGAGAGGTCTTTCAAAAACGTTAAGGAGAATACGGGATAATGTTATTTGCCACACCATCTACATCTGAATCTACGTACTACCCCGCAAGCCAACTAAAAAACGTGTGGCAGGGGGTGTTAGTACACCAGCCATTTGCACATAAAAAGGAAACTTTCTAACGAAAGTACGACTGGCATTTATTAAAGCCCCTTATGGTTCGGAGGAAAAACGAATTCCCATTTCTATCCTTTCGGCAAAATATCTCTCCTAATTTATCGCTTCTATCGGACCTGGAAATATGGTGTGGCTCTAATAATTATTATGTTCTCCGTGTCGCTCTTAAATATATATCCATTCTCACTAGCTCAAGCAATGTAAGCCTAGCGCGCAGCCTCCGAGCCTCCAGCGGCTTACAGCCGAATTCGATTAAGATCTGGGTAACGTTGCCTGTACGTCCGTAGCGATTTTTGACTAACCGCAAAGCCTCTCTTTGTATTTTATTCAGTTCGCGGATTAAGTCTTTCTGCAATAAATCCCATACGATATCGCTGCATATTCTAGGTGCGGTCGGACGAGTGCGAAATAGCACCTTTCTTTTACTTCCTTCTCCGAAAATCTTCCCACAATATGCTTGACGAATCCTGATTTCTTCAGAGCTCTGCATATGAATCCTGAGGGATGATGGCCTGATGAAGAGAATCGTCGAAGGACAAGTGGATGGAAAGACATGAAAATGAAGGCCCCGAATAAGTTACTTAAGACAAGTAATTAAGAGAAAGTAAAAGAGAATAAATACGTAAATATGAAGTGAAATACTAGACTATTAAACGCAGTTGAGAATTGAGTCATCCTAATGCTTGGGTCCCTAATGATTTTTCACAACGATACTCATTATATAAATGTTCATTGGTGATATTATTATTATGATCCCTGAGGTATTGAGAATATTTCTTCATCCTTCCGTATTCTATGAGAGAAATGTTTAAGAATAAATCAGAAACCACTCTGATAACATCTCGCTTCGGGGACTGTTCTATTTTATATCCAATTCTACGTTCAAATATCTGTCAAAAATCATTTCTCGTTACGACGACGTCTAAATTTTGGGATTCTATCCCTGAGGACTTAAAACAGAAAGGTTCCAATCATGCTTCCAAATATGAATTATTAATTAATTATAAATTATATTAACACATTGCTCTAATCAAAGCAGTGCTACATTAAACTCTACTTAACAAAACACAGCCTACAGATCTCATGCATGTGGCTAAATTATAATTATTGTCTCTTTTTTATGTCATAATAATTTATTTATCATACTGTCATATCGTCATTACTTCTACGGGCTCTTACGAGAGTTCTTCATTAAAAATAAGATATTTAAATAACAATGCCTACTTTGTTCAATGCGATGTGCACTCTAATGTCGCTAAACCCCTAATGTCTGTTTATTTATATCAAACGTAATATATCGCATAGCAACAAAGCAAAAGGACCGATATAATATACAAAAGCCTATAAAGCTACAAAATAACTAAACCAAAACAATTAAAAATGTAATTAGCATGCCACACTTGTGTCTGACTGTTCATGAATGTACCTAATGAGCTTTTTTAGCCTATCATTGTAAATAGAGTTTTGCTTCAAGGGTGAAGGCCGGAGCATAAATAAGATATTCTATAATATTATATTCTATGCTCAAAGGGACTCATTGCTATCATCTGTCTAAAGACTGCTTTTCGTCTTCGAAACCTTTCAGAGTCGATAGATCGAAGGAGTTGGTTTGGACTAGGAGTGAATTTGCACGAAAGAAAAGAGAAAGTGCGAAGCATCGAAAGATGTGAGCAGAGCGAGAAAGATGTGAAATGAAAGTGGAATGGAACGCCTATTTTACTAATAAATACATCGACAACACCTGTATTGCACCGACTATAACACGAATTAAGCTTGGAGCGGGTAGCACATTCCGTCTCAACCTTAGGTGGCATTGACTGCATTTGAACTTCCTTCATCTCGTTTTAATATAAATAAATAGCGTCCGAAAGGAAACCAATTTTCCCACACAGCCGTGTTAGCGGTGGAACGAATTTTTGCGGGATACGTTTTTTCCTCAATAGTCCATAGCCTATAATAAGGCCGTCGCTGAGATCGAAGTATAGCAATCGCTAAAGGAGATGATATTCCAAAGAAGATATAATTTATATCCTCAACTAGAGGATTAACTGGTCTATATTAATGTGACTAATGTATGTAGGAACCCTATTACAAGGTTCTGCAGTAAAAAAAACGAGAAAAATAAAAAGGAAATAGTCTGCAAAACAGTAAGACAGTTCACAAACGGCACGTGAAGAGTTGTTTTGGAAGAAAATTGTAGAATATATATTATACTCGTATCAACCATTGGAAATCAATCGCTGTTCTCCACTCTTTCTGACTCCATTATATTTACTCGCAAAGATAAGGTAAGTGAATATTCCATTTCATTAAAATACATTTCACAGTATATGGACGTTTTTCAAAAACGCATTTAACGAATGTCAATTTTCATAAATTCCACGCATGAGCCTTAAAAATGTTGGGAAAGATTGAGTACTTCGTAAAAATTCAAAGGTAAAAAAGCGGTCAAAAAAGGGACTTAGTCTCAAACAGTGTGCGTATATAATCAAGTATTCTATTCCTTATATCGCCTCCAATTTATAAAGTGAACATGAAACTATTGATTCTTGATTGTCATTGAAGTTAACCGATCGTTCGTCATACTACTGTGAATATTAAACTGTGCATACATTAGTCATATCGTGGTGATAATATATCGTCGTGAACATACTTTCGTACTATTATTGCGACCGGTCAGCTGTCGTAAGATTTCCATTGGCTGTAATCTTATTAATTACCTGTAGAAGTGCTTGGTAATGGATATTTCACACTTGTAAAACGTTATTTTCGTATCGTAAACTAGTTACACGGCGGAACTGTGGTGATTGGCAACAATTTTTCCTAGGGAAAAGATATTCGAGGCATATTTTCACAAAGCCTTCGCATAGTGATAGAAAAAAGGTTTGCTGTGTTCGTTTGCGATAATTTATTTTAACGCAACAACGATCATGACCTAATATTTCGCCAAATAATTTTTTAAAAATGAAGCTATAAATTTACAGGTTTTTGATATTTTTCGGAGTCACGGGCTTTTCCGGAGATCCGGACGATCATCCTATTTTTCATTGAGCGGTCGCTCAACTGTTAACAAATCATCAGTACCTATCTAAAGGCTCCCGAGAAGAATCTTGTTGGTAAGTTATGCTTATACTTCTCCCCCAAAGTGAATAAGCAATTCTTATACGTAAAACATATTGCTTCGCGGTCATCATTTTCCTTTCCTAATCCGTGTCGTGCCGAATTTTCCACTAATATCCAATTATAAAAATTAGGATGGAATTGCAAGGAATGAGTTCATATTGCAACATAAAAGTGAATGTACTACGTAAAAGTGCTCCATGTTGTAACACCAATAATCACGTAATTGAAACTAGGCTTCCGTGTGAAAAATGGAAAAAACATCCGACGCTTCCGAATTGCAGAAAAATATTTCCACGCAGAAAAATAAAACTGTCATCGGAAATCATGGAAATAATGAAGAACTCCAGGATTTTGTAAAACGAAAGGTGGAAACAAATGATGAAAAAAATTTGCCCCTTCCAAGAATTGAATATACGACCACCGGGCAGGACTCGAATACGGTAAACACGGAGCCACCGCTCTTAGTTAGTGAAATGTCATTGCTAAGGGAATATAATAGACCTTTAAATGTTTAACTTTGTCTTTTGTTTAAACTATTAATTATATAACCGCATGATGGGGGATGATTCGAGAACAGCTCTCGAAGGACTACAGCACTACAAAGTTTTATCGAAATCTGAGACCCACTTTTTTGACAATACCCTTGTAATAGGGCTATTTACTTAAATATTGTTTCATAAAATGTATAGACAGTGCTAACCCGCTATTAGGAGTTGACCACTTATGCTTCTGTACCCAAGTTAGTAACTAGCGTCAATGACACAACAACGATGCAACTTATTAAGGGTTGTTACTTTTGAGAAAGAATAAATTTAGAGCCTTAAACTTGCTAGTTCTTACTCATTTCGACCCTTGATAATTAAAGAATAGGTTTCGCGAAGTAGCGGACGAATAAAGCCCGTGGAATATTTGCTACCATTAGTTGATAAATTCCCTCCGTTTTCCAATACCCCGTTAAAATTAACTCTGAGAATATTCCCATATAAATTTAGTAAATGCAAAAAAAATCATTGTGTTCTATATGCAGAGGACATGCCGCGGCTGAAATGGCATGATCAATTGAGAATAGGATATCTTTTAGAAATGTTCACATTAGAATCCCTCTGCGCTTCCACGTCCAACAGAAATGATAAATTAAGAGATATATTTAGCCGAACGGATAGATGTGGGAATTCGTTTTACGCCGATAACCGTAAAGGACAAATGAAATTATAAATAAATAAAAATGCTATATAACTCAAGTAAATGGCAAAAAAACATAGCGTTCCAGTTGTAGTGGCAATACCTAGGCTTAGATTGCTTGAATATTTGAGAATGGATGTCTTTAAGAACGAAACGGAGAACATAATATTAGAGCCACACTATATTTCCAAGTCCGATAGAAGCGATAAATTAAGAGAGATATTTTGCCGAACAGATAAGTGTGGGAATTCGTTTTTCCGAAAACAATAAATGATAAATCTATATATATAAAAGAAAGTCGAAAATCGTGTTAGTTAGAACACTTATAACTGGAGAACGGCTGCACCGATTTTAATGATATTAGGCTCTTTGGATTCGTCTCAGCCCCGGATAACATATAGGATATTAAAAAAAAGCATAGTTTTGCAAGAAAAATTCATCTCTTTCTTAGCGATATGTTCTTAGGAGTTTGTAACGCAACAACAATTGATAAGTCGGTCAAAACTACAAATTAAATTATATGTTTTGTTTTTACCAATTTAATAACTGAACTTCGTGACAATATATTATTTTAATTGCTAGATATACTCAAAATATTGAAATAGTATTTAAAAATTTAATTCTAGCTAATTGTAAGCCCAGCTCGAGTTGACTCTTCACTACCGTGTTTGTAAACAAATCTCCAAGCAATTGTTGACAAACGGTAATGTCCGTATACCTGTCGAGAAATCGAGATGTTTGATTTAACTTCCTCGAATATTTGCAAATTAGTTTCATCGGAAGGTGAGTTCATCAACTAAGTGTTCCAGAATATGATTGATCACCACAAAAATCAGAAATGATTGATTGAGCGAACAATTTTGACGGCCTAGAACGAAGATGTGGATGACCTAAACGAGGTAAATAAAGATCTAATAGTTGGTACTCTGCATGAATTCAAATCTTTTAAGTGTGTAACAAACGAAGACGAAATCACCAACTGTCTATCTGAATATTTTAAGTCCTTGGGCGATTTACAGCTATATGTAGGCTCTGTGTTCATTATATTTCGAAACCTAAACCAACCAAAACTATCCAACAGAACGCGTTTGGTGATTTAAAAAAATTGATAATGAATGTGATTCACGCGACTTTACTCAAAGAAAAATCCAAAGATGACGAAGTTCTCATTCCGAAGATTCCATGATCTCAACTTATATGCCCTTTTGAGCTTAAACGTATTCAGTTTCCAATTCGTGTTGCATTCGTGATAACGATAATAAATCGCATGGTCAGTCTTTCAGTTTTTGTGATGTTTGTGCTCATATGCTAATGAAAACCCATGCTTTTCTCATGGTCAATTCAACGTGATATGTTTACGAGTCGGTAAACCATCTGCTGTATTTCTTCCCTCGCTTAAAGGGTGCAGCTAGGCGCTGCTAATACTACGGGTGTGTTGGATATAGAAAACTCGCGAAGGTAAGCGAGAGGTGTGGGGGCCCTCCCCCAGACATTTTTTAAGATAAATGGTTCAAACTAGTGGGTTTTGCGGCTATGTGAATAGTAAAATATTTTTTGTTTGTCACTCAGCCGTTCCCCTAATATTAGTAACAAAAGTTTTTATCAAAAAATTCTCTGAGCTCTCGGGGGGGATTTAGCCACCAAAAACCTTTTGCTATATTTATTTAACTTCATCCGCTTTATCTTGCGCCTGATAGCGAAACACAAACTGTTGTTTATCAGAAGGTGCTTGATGCAAGACATTAAACCCGAATGTGTAGGGCACACCGTGGTGCGTTCACGCATGCAACACGCTTACGCAGTGCATTTTTTCAAAACAGAGATACTATAACTGGCGCGAGTAAAGTCATTTGATACGAACGCTGCTTCATAGGGGCTTTTCTTACACGATTTTGAGCATCAGTCAAGCGTCGGTCGAGCGTTGTGTTAAACTGCCCCGTGAAAGGGCCAAGTTTACGCAACAGACTTGGACCTAAAAACATTTTTTTACGGTTAATAATACAAATAGCCAAAAACTGAATGCGTATAATTTTTATTTAATTAATTGTTTTATAAAACCACAATGCCCAAAATTTCTTAAGCTAAAACGTAAGAAAATACATTGAAAAAAAATCCGCGTAAACGTGCTCCGATCCACCCTATGTTGATTCAATAAAGAAAATGTCTTTCTGACAAGCAATTTTGATACTCATTTACGTAGTTTTATTGAATTTGTATCCTTATTTTATTATAATAAATTAAATATGATTAAAAACGATACAGCCGCTCTTGATTCATAAATGGTGTAACTAAACTGTAAGTTCATTTATTCTTAGGCGGTACGAAGTTCGCCGGGTCAGCTAGTAAACAATAAATGCAAGGCGTAAATTCGTCGGAGCGATTCCTTGTTACATGTTACCTGCTGCTGTCATAACAGCCCATGCCACAAACCTAGAGAGGCGGCATGCGGGGTAGAATGTAGATGTAGATATTGCTGCTATCTAAGCGTGGTGAGATGAATGGCTGTTAGAATTAAATTTGAAAAAATACGTAGGATTGAATTTCTGGAAAAAGAATAACTCCCCACAACATAGCTATATCATTCGGGGTACCCAATTAAAGACAATTGAATCCGTGAAATATCTAGGAGTTAGATTCAATTATAATCTATCGTGGAATAAACATATTCAGGAAATAACAGGTCAAGCTAATCGTTAATTGGGTTTTGTTATTACGATATTAGGAAAGTGCGACGACAAAGTGCGAGAAATTAGCTACTTCTCCCTTGTTAGAACCCATTTAGAATACGCTGCCAGTGTTTGGGACCCTCATGAAAAAGGCTTAATAACAGAGTTAGATCGCGTGCAAGGAAGAGCTGCCAGGTATGTGAAAGGTCGTTACGATATTCTTGTTAGTGTAACCGACCTCTTAGATTAACTCGGATGGGAATCACTGTCGGACCGTAGATTGAAAAGTAGACTAAACCAATTACGTAAGTTTGAGGGCAATGTTTATTCCGATGAAGGTAGCCATATCTTACGGACGCCAACACACCACGGAAGTTCAGATAATATAAATAAAATAAGAGAGACAGACCGGACAAAAGACAATAGGGTGGTTTCCTATTATTTTTTATTGCCTAAATCGAAAGATTATTATCAGATAAGTATTCCGCGTCGAAGGCGGTAAATCTGATTCTTGCAGCACTTGGTGCGACTTAGACTGACACTTAAGTGTGACTTCGCAAGATGCAGATAGACTGACGACACGCTGAAAACGAAATATTGTACGCATGATCTTCGGCTTGGCCTGTAGGTGTAGGTTGATTTGGATTCTCAACTTTTTCCGAAATACTCAAGATTATGTTCGAGTTATGCAAAAAAATCAATTCAAACTTGAATGTTAAGAACAAAACTTTGTTTGAAGCGCCTCTATCGACAAACCTGAAACCTGAAATATCGTATCGAGGGATTTGATCGTTCAGCGCAATGTGGAATAATATGTTCGTATATCCAATATAATCAGAAAACAACTCACTTGGGCAACTGACGAATTTAAAGAGTAGAGGAAGAAATGTCTGGAGCTTTCCTGGCGAATTTTCTGGATTAAGTTCTTTCGGGCTTTCATTCGGGTGAGGTAATTCACCTGGTCCAGCGATTAGAGGACCATTACATTCTCCTTCCTCACGGAATGATTCGTGAATACCCCAATTCATCATCAAAAGGGTGGTCTCCTATTATTATTAGTCGAATTGCCTAAATCGAAAGATTATTACTACTGGAGTACGTATTTCACGCTTCTAGATTTTTAAATGACGATATCTATTTTTCGCAATTACATGAAAAATGAAAATTTTCATGCGCGCGAAAACATGACGGCTATGTATGAATGCTTTGAAAAGTTCGTGTGACGTATTTCTGAGTCCCGCTGCCGCTGTGTGAGGCCACCTTGTTGCGAGGCTATGCGCGCCGCTGCGATTCAGGTTGCAGAGTACCCTGCTAGCTGGTAGCGCTTGGCTTAAATAAGGAATAATGATGCCCTATCAAACGAAGGAGACTCTGACCATATGCAATTATAATAAGTGATAATAATTATAATAATAGGTGATTATTGAGAGAAGTTTCCCAGAGCTCTGTGCCTCATGCATCCATTGGTAATCTCAGACGATGTAAAACTCCTATCTACTCATGTAGAAACTAGGCCCCTGTGACGTCACGTGGAGTGGCATCGCATGGGCACCAATCTGGCCTTTTTCAAATGAGGATAAAAATTGACCATTGCCATTCGGCTAAACTGGGATTTCTAAAACCAAATAATTTGTATATTATGAATACACTAATGGTGGGTAACGAATCACAATCGACGCCTTTATTTCGTTTTCTTTGATGAAGGAAACTACCCCATTGTCAAACCAAGGAATGCAGCCCTCATCCTAGCCTTGATCAGAAACGCTCACATACAGAACCCCCCCCCCCCCCCAGACGCTAATAAAATAGACATGATTTTTAATGCAGTTATCATTTTGTCCGTGTTTTATTTTGTGCATTACGTATTCTCAGTACACAATGTTAATAACTTTCATATTAAAATTAAGAGAATATTTCCTTTCCCCTCGGCAATGCATTTGACAAAAAAGGTGGACAACAAAGGCATATTATGAATACACTAATGGTGGGTAAGGAATCGCAATCAATGCCTTTCGTTTTCTTTGATGAAGGAAACTTCGCTATTGTGAAACCAAGGAATGCAGCACTCATCCTAGCCGTAATTAGAAAAGCTCATATACAGAACCCCCTCCCCCAGACGCTTATAAAATAGACAAGAATTTTAATGCGGTTATCATTTTGTTTTTTTTGCACATTACATAGCCTCAGTACACAATGTTAATAACTTTCATATTAAAATTAAGAGAATATTTCGTTTTCCCTCGGCAATGCATTCGACAAAAAAGGACGGACGGCGAAGAGACACGCAATTTCTTCAAATTAAAAAAAATACTATTTAGAAAATCACGTTAAGGTATGTTTTGAATATATCGTTCAAAATTTCTTGTTACTTTGGTGGGCCTGAAAAAGGCACAAAGGATACGAGAATCAAGCAAAGGGAAAGTAGTACTATTATATCAGCATTAGTGTGGATTCTAGGAAGAAATTCCTGAATATTTTTGCGTGGACAAATGGATGTGATAATGTACGCTAAGGGAAAGCGAAATGACGAAATTCAAAGTGACAGAAATGTGGTTATGGAAGAGGGTCACAAGAACAAGGTGGGCCGGTAGATAAGTAATTGAGAAAATTCCACACGATGTCCAATATGGAAGAAAACGAATATAAAAAGATGAAAATGAGAAAGTATTTGATTTTACGCAATCACCGTCTGAAATAGTGGAGGACACAAATATTGACAGAACCGTCTTCATGAAAATATCAACAGAACAGAGGTATCCATGGGCCACTAAACAAACAAAAATATCTAAACAAATTAGTAAAGATCACTTGTATATGATAAATATGGGAGTATATACACATGTCCCCAAAGAAAGCAATAATCATCTATCACTTAATGCGAAAACAAATCTTAATGTAGAATATTAAAGAAGAATAAGTTCGTAGAAAAAGACAAATGACAAGGTGGTCCGACAGATAAGTAATTGAGCGAACACCACATGATGTCCAATATGGAAAAGAATCAATGGGAAAAGTTCAAAGTGGGAGAGAATTTAAGTTTACGCAATCACCGTCTGAACAAGTGGACACAAATATTGACAGAACCGTTTTCATTACGATAGTTACCAAACACATGCGTCTATGGAACACAAAACAAAATAATATCAAAACAAAGAAATAAAGAGCACTCATGTAAATAAATATAGGAGTATGTTCACAAATCCCAAAAGAAAGCAAAATTCATCTGTCACTTAATACGAAAACAAATCTACGAAATTGCTTTTTTTAATAACTTCAATCTAGTTTTGAAGATTCAATAAAGAGTCATAACAGCCTTCAAAATCCAACTGTGAAACATTACGCACAGTCGCTTTCAAAAGTCGGTCCCCACGGACAGTGCGAGCAACCTTGTCCTCCGCTGAGCTACAACTTCAGGTACTGCCTACGTCATCTGTGCCTTGAAAGGGCCAGTTTGACTTAGTCTCCTCACCGTCCGCGAAAGTCATACCGAGGCATTCGTCAGTACCTATTACTAAATTCTTCGCAACTTCCCCAGCTCCCGGTGCCAGAGCACAAGGCGACGCATACGTTCTCAGTCAGGCGATTCTCACCCTGATAATATTCTTATATAGATGATCTGAGTGATCTAGCTTCTATTAAAAAATACCGAGACGTATTAACGCCACAACGCAAATACAAGGAAGAAACGAAAATCGGAATTGACACCTGAATGAGTATTCTAAAATGACTGTCTAGATTATACCTTTAACATCCCATTGCCAAACACCACCAAAGCATATTGCTCTATATTTTAGACACTCTGTTAGGCGTATTCATTATTTCTGAGAATTATCTTGGGATATGTACCATCCTGCAGTTTTCTAAGTGTCTCATTACACGATAAATCAAAAATACTACTGTGCGATAAATTATGGTGTTAACTTCGGTATTATATTTGTATCTGTTACTAATAATATTTCCCTAAGAATATAATGGGATGTAGCGCCTTACTGTGGGGAAGCTTAGACGACGACGAAAGATGGACAAGAAAAGAATGAAGGCTTCCGAGATGCGAGTATAAAAAAGAACGGAAACGGTGAGATGGACGGAGAGTAAATGAAACGAAGAAGTGATATCCATAGAGGAGGGATTTGAGGTACGGGGTAAGGATGAAAGTACGGATAAGGTTAGATTGAAAGGGAGCAATGCGAATGTTCGTTACTGTTAATTAAAGTGGAAATTTCAATTTGGGAGGGGCGCAAGCGATGTGATTCGTAAAATCTTCATTGTAATCCAACATTCCAAGGATACGTTAAATAATACTCAAATACACTTCCTTTTCCATTTCAGGAGGGCAAGTCAACTCCGCTTTTTCCATGACCATCATTAATGGTTGACTGGCAGTCATAATGACGCGCTAAATTTGCTTGCATTTTTTTTCTTAAAAAAAAACAAAACACTGAACGATACTAATGTACGAGTATTCCCCAAAACGAAAAGGACAACGCACCTATGATTGGACACAGTGTCGTCTAAAATATTTACTCATATACACACAGATATCTCTGTGCTCCTTTCATTGTAAAATATATATTTATCTGAACAACAATTCAAGCCAATCCGAATGCTCATCAGGAAAATACAATGCAAAAGTAGTCTCCTCTCATGGAAAAATTGCCTATCGTAATAAACAAACTTGGAGAGTAACTGCTATTTCACTTGCAAACATTGAAAAATGATTAAAAAATCCTTCGACGCCGGTAATGGCGAACTCGAGCCTGGATGGTAACCGTGACGCAAACGACAATATCAACATTGGTGTACATATTTACGTATTTTTCACATGACGATGAGGAGAAACATAAGTATTGAAGTACGTGCTCGAAACGCTCCGGAAATTTTATTTGCACTATATATGTACTGTGTAAGTTTACGACTCAAGACTCCCTTCCTCGCGGGACGGGTTAGTCGCCGGAAAAATCCTTATTTCCTCTCCGCTTTCTTCGATGGTGGAATTGTTTTGCTGTGTCTGGGGCCTTCCTACCTCTGAAAGCGTGCTCTGGGCGAGGGTTAGAGTAGTCAAGTTGCACCGTTTGCACGATCCGATCCAGTCTAATAGATCCCCAGCGGACAAGGGACGCGTAAGCAATACGCTAAGGTCGTCTCCGGAGAATAACAGAGACAGATACGCCAAGCATGTGGACCGACTTTTGAAAGTGACTGTACATCGACAGCACCTCCATTGCACCGACTATAACACGAATTAAGCTAGGAGCGGGTAGCATATTCCGTCTCAACCTTAGGTGGCATTGACTGCATTTGAACTTCCATCATATCGTTTTAATAAAAAGAAATAGCGTCAGAAAGGAAACCAATTTTCCCGCTATAGCTATAGCGGTGAAACGAATTTTGTTGAAATAAGTTTTTTTCCGCAATAGTCCATAGCATAAGTCCGTCGCTGAGGTCAAAGTATAGTTGTCGTTCACGAAGATAACAGTCGAAAGAACATATAACTTATATCTTCCACTGGAGAATTAAAAGGTCTTTATTAAGGTGACTGATGCATGAAGAAAGCCGATTTGAAGGTTCTACGGTAAATAAACGAAAAGAATTTAAATGAAATAGTCTGCAAAACTGTAAGGCAGTAAATAAACGGCGTGTAAAGGGCTGTTTGGGAATAGTATAATAATAAAATTGTATAATATTACGTATATTCGAATAAACAATTGAAAATCAATCTCAATTCTCCACTGTTATCGACTTGAGTAGCGAATACAGAAGAAATTCAACGAGAGCAAAAGATATCTTGAGCTACCTTTACTGTTAACGTAATTAGCAATAATCAAGGCCCATGAATTTATTTATTTTAACTGAGTGTACACACATACAAGACGAAGCCATCTTGTGATATAAACTAATTGAAATTGTGGTTCTGAAATGTTACGCAAAGCGGGCGGCCCCGTGACGGGGGTGTTTGCCTTCCCCCCCCCCCCCCCCCGTGCACCCCTGCATATGTATATCCGCCACTGATCGACCCCATCATATATACTTGCAAAGATAAGGTAAGTGAATAAAAAAAGATTTCACAGTATCTCAACGTTGTTCAAAGACGCATTGAACGAATTCAAATTTTTAGAACTTCCTCGCATGAGCCTTCAATAATTTGGGAAAGATTGAGTACTTCGTAAAAATTCAAAGGTAAAAAAAGCAAAACTCTGACGCGTTGTTACGTTAAAAAATTAAAACATCGGCTTCAATTAATGATAAATGGCTCAAGGTTTTCGGAGTTTTGCTAAAATCATAGGAGCCTTCAATTGTGGTTTGGTCCATCATTTATCAATGAGGAGCTAATATCGCTTTCAAGACCATCGTAAGGTAACTATAAGCAACAGCACAGCAATTATTCATTGTTATTTTATACTAACCTTTTCCTCCACAATATAACATTGTTTCATAGAATGATGAACTAACAGTTCTTGCACGCTATAAGGAATTTACCACTTATGCTTCCGCACCCAAGTTTATAACTACGCTTAACGACACAAAGACGATGAAATTCATTAAGGTCCGTTACTTTTGGTTAGAGAAGGAAGACATAAATTTAGAGCCTTAGATTTCTTTGTTCCTACTCATTTCTACGCATTGTAATTAACCCTTTCGCTGGTGTTCGATCTCCGAAAACCCTCTCCTCACATGCGGTGAAAAGGTTAAAATGCGTTTCGTGGGCCCATGGAGCAGGTACTTTTAGGATAGGCATGGCACACCCTCCGAAAGGTTGCTAATCAGGGACCCGGAATCCTCGACCAGCTCACCCACGCAGGACCGCCTCAGCGACCCTACCAGCGGGGGGCCTACCTCCCGAAAAGTGACCGCTCTGACTCTAATTCGAAAATCAATCAATAAATCCGATCATTAAAAAATGATTGTTTTCTTCGCATTCCTGCCAATCAAGCAATCAAGTACGTCTCTGAACCGTGTTTTATGCGATGAAATATAACGATTTATTTTAACATTGCTAAAATGGCCATTTTTCCGGTTTTCCGCAGCCACGTTTTTAGCAAATTCACAAAAAAAATTTTCGTCGTTGCAAACAGCACTTGATAATGTTGTTTGTACGCGCTGTTTAATAATAAAACTAAGTGGAAATATTGCAATGTCTTATTTTAGTAATTTAATCTTCATTCATTGTTTACTTTTTCTTTTTAAGCCGCAAAAGGGTAGACATGTCTTCATGAGCTCGGCGATTTTCCGTTTGCACTTGATTGTTTGTTGGTGATGTATTTGGCCAATAGGAATGTAGCTATATGAGCGTAGGACCAATCAGCTGACCTTTAGTACGGCAACCAGCGTGACCCTAAAAGGGGTTTGACGCGCGGCTGTATTGCTGCAGCGGAAAATTACTGTATTATTCCTATTAAAATGCTGAGCGGACGTAATAATGGAACGAAATTTGTCCCCGATATTCTGTAAAACTGTGCGTTAACGCTGAAATTGACATTTCTCTAAAATTAGGGAAATTGAATACTATTTCATTTATGCTCTGTGAGTGACCTCTGAATGTTAAACAATAAGGCAAAATTTTTTTAGGATATCCATTCTGCACCAAATAGCATATTTAAGAGGTAGAAACAAAAAATCCGAGAAATGATAAAAATAAATAACACCCTATCCAGCCCCTAATTCGCCAAATATGGCTCTGAGTGACTTTTTCCCATTTCCAAAAATAAAAAGAATCTAAAAGGTTTGTCGTTTTACAAGCATGAAATGGCATGAAAACAATCCACAAGAGGAGCTAAAGGCTAATCCGAAAGAACAAGTTTACCAAGGGTCGAAAGAAAATTTCTCACAAGTGTATTATATTTAATGAGAAATATTTTGAAGGCGACAGCATTAATGTAGACGAATAAAGACACAATGTAATCTTTCCCGTTATCTTCCGAATACACTCGTATGTTCACGAATCGGCGTGTGACTCAAAGCAGTAGCGATAATCGTCGGCGCAAACTGCAGCTGACGCAGAAATCATAACACCGAAAAGACAAGGTATTGGACCGGAATTATTTACAAAGGCGGCAAAAGAAGATGTTAGCTAACGTGAAAACAAAAAGAGATGAGACAAAGAGCACGACGTAAAATTTGTTTCGTGGCTTTTCGTGTTCCTTTCCCGACCGCTGGAAACTACTAAAGAATCAGGGGGGAGGTATTTTGAATTTTTAAAGATATTATCAAAGAAATTTCGAAAAATTGACGACATTTTTTTCAAATCCACGCATTTCTATACTACCCAGCTCCTTCCAATGAATGTTGACATACGTTCCCTTGCATGGTGCTGCCATCATACGGCATTCGATGAAGTAATAAGTTCGCTGAAATCATGTAGCGGAACCCAATGAAGTAATTGATGGCAGAGCAAGATGTAAACAGTATGTCGTCAGGGTTTAAGCCTTAATCATCAACAATCAACATTGCCTCCCGATATTGACTGACATAGACTTTGCACCGATCAGCAGTATCTTTAGTGTAAGTGTTCAATGCTGTGTCTAAAGCAAAGAAATACACAGGATCAAAGCTAGGGGGGGTTGCAAGCCATGGTCTGGGGGGGAGGGGCAAACCAAGTTGTGACATTAGTTCATGAGATTATTTCCTTGAAAAAATAGTTATATTTTAGTTACATATCTTATACTAATGCATATCATTTTTTCGTGGGTTTGAAGAAAATTTGTTGAATGCTTTCGTTTCAATTCAGTACTGATTTTGCTTAAAGGCTTTCGCGATTTTTGCTTCTAGGGGCAGCTGCCCCCTCTGCCCCTTGCTGGGTACGCCCATGGTCTTAAGAAATTTGATTCGAAAATTTGGCCGAAAAAAAAACAAGATAAAAGTGGCCTGTTACCGCTAGCTTACCTACAATGGCCAACGGCTTTGCGTGACCACCAAGAACTTAAATAGTTTAATACTTAGACAACTGAATAAATACAATAACTTTCGTTAAATAAGTGCACACGCCCGCCTGGTTTTCAGTAAAGGACCACCAGTGTATCCACGATAGTGCTATGAATTCGAAGAGAGACTACAACTGGTTAAACTAAAAGATTTTCGGATGAGAAAGTAAAAGAAAGGTGCCATTTTGCACTCGTCCGTCCGCACCTAGAATATGCAGCGATATCACATGCGATCCGGTTCAGAAAGACTTAATCCGCGAACTGAATAGAATACAAAGGAAGGCTGCGCGGTTCGTCAAAAGCTGCAACAAGCGTACAGACAGCGTTATTCAGATGTTAAGCGAATTAGGCTGGGAGCCGCTGGAGGCTAGGAGGCTGCGCGCTAGATAGCTTGAACATTGAGAATGGATACATCTTTAAGAGCGATACAGAGAACTTAATGCTAGAGCCATACTATATTTCCAGGTCCGACGGAAGCGAAAAATTAAGAGAGACATTTTGGCGAACCATATGAGAATTCGTTTTTCCCTTATCAATAGAAAGGCTTTAAATAAATGCTTGGCGTAATTTCGTTGGAGCATATCCTTTATTACGTGTGAAAGGCTAGATTCCTAACACCCCCAGCCACACCCTTATTGATGCATTATGTTAAATATAAGCTTTTGTCCAATGTCGCCGCGTCCATTTTTGGGCGAGGTTTCCTTTGAGAAAGCGACCATTATTATTATAGTATTGTACCGATTAAGGTAGGTTTCCATGGAGTACGCAAGAAGGGATATGGGAGCCTCCCTTTCCTTCCAGCACTGCCTTCTTTAACTCACAGTAAGGCCTACTCTCTTTCAATCTATCTAGAAACCCTATTCTTTTCCTTCCCCTCCCTCGTTTCCCCAACATTCTACCCTCTAACACCATTTTCAACATCCCCTCACCGCTAAGCACTAACTCCATCCATACCTTCTGTCTCCTCCGTATTTCATCTAAAAGCTGTCTCTCCTCGCCAACCATATCCAGCACTTCGTCATTCCTTTTCCTCTCCGTCCATTTCACCCTCTCCATTCTTCTCCATACCCACATCTCGAATGCCTCCAATCTTCTCTCGTCTTCTTTCCTCAGTGTCCATGTTTCGGCACCATAGAGAGCTACACTCCAAATCAAACTCTTCACTAACCTTTTCTTCAAACTCTTACATAACGATCCTCTAAGAAGCTCCTTCCTGTTCATGAATGCCTCCTTCGCTAATGCAATTCTCTTCCTGATGTCCTTACTACTGTATCCGTTTTCCTCTAACGTACTGCCTAAATAGTTGAATTGTTCAACCTGCTCAAGTTTTTCATCACCCACCTTTATCTTGAGTCTCACATTCCTCGCTCGTGATGCTTTACAAAACCGCATAGCCTTAGTTTTCTTGTTATTAAACCTCATTCCATACTCCACGCAGCGCTCGTATAACGCATGCACTAGAGCCTGAAGCCCCCTCGCTGACTGGCTAATCAGCGCCTGATCATCCGCGAATCTCACTGATTTGAACATCATTCCTCCCACTTTTATTCCAGCTTCTAACTCATCCCACGCTTCCCTTACCATCTCCTCAGCGTACACGTTAAATAGCAGCGGCGATAGAGGACAGCCTTGCCTCACACCTCGGCCAATGCTTGCCCAACCAGATTCTCCGTCCGCTACCCTCACTTGTGCATTATCTGTCGGAAATTGTTCCGTTCACCCAAAAATTGACCTTGCACGAAAGTTATAACGAGGAATTATCCTAATGATTCGGTTTGCGGAGCATAGTCGAATTCAAGAATATCGCAACGAATTGCTATAGCGGCTCCACTTTCATCGCATTTCGGAAATGGAGTTCTCTGCTGCTCCACTGGCTCCGCTGTGTCGGCGTCTACTAGTAGAGTGTCCCCACAAACCGTGCGAAACCAGCAGGGGTGTCTTAACGCATCGCAATTCGCATGCAGTGTAGAGTTTTAAAAGCATAAAATACGATTCTGTTCCGCCTCGTCCGACTTCTCTGTTCGCGCCAATCTGAAATGCCTCCTATACTCTTTCAGACTCGCCTCAATAGTTCGGCTTTTCTCTCACACGTACACAAATATGTAAAATATTTAAAAATTAATTTAATGTGCGCAATGTTAGTAATTAATAAAATTGCAGTGCACATTTTGACTGATTTTATTTCTTTCCAACAAATCATTTGGTCAATTTTTCGGATGAAATACAAATATTGTGCGGACGCCCGAAATTTCAAAATGGAAAACTGGGGGTTTACGAGGCTCTATCTTTTAATTTTCGCCTAAATTTAAGGAATTAGCCCTTGAAATGGATGAGGAGGATTAAACCGTGATGCATCGCACGTGAAACTAATTATAGTTATAGTGGTAACGAAATAAGGGAAAGAAAAATGTGAATTGTGAGTTGAAGTGCTCCAAAAAGCCATGGCGAATTCTGCGTGTCCGTTTCACGCCATTCGTCCTTGAACCAAACCGCCTTGACCCACTTAAACGAACACTCACAATTTACTCTTGATTTTAAAGGATGAGCAGAGTTTTCATCTCGGGAAGTGACCGTCTCATAGCAACTCATTCGAAAAGTATCATTTCTTCAGCTCAAAGAAATAATTATTGAGAATAAAAAGACTTTTAGCAGATGGAAAATAAGTTGGATAATTCGCCAGTCACGCCGGAATGACGAGAGACCATTTCTCACGTTATTTTATCCAACTGTCATAATTCATGCCTGTATCCCTTACCGCGCTAACATTTCGTATTGCCATTGCCAATGAAATACTATCAGCGCCAAAAAGGTAAAAGGCTGAACTCAAAGCCTTTTTTTCAATTCTGGCGAACCTCCACAGGGTCTTGTCACACATTGTTATACTCATTGTTTTTTCGACTACAACAATGATTTATTAAACATTGTTTAGACGCAAACGTTCAGCTTCTACAGTCGAACAAGTGAAGACGAACACGCGAAAAACGATGAGAACGGCGAAACAGTCGTCTTCATGTGGGTAAACTTTTCTCAATAGAACCCGGTGGGATTCCCGAGAAAAGTTTACCCACATTATTATTCTCCGGGAAAGCATAAAATAATATTTTAGTCGTCTCATTCATCTCGTCACGGGCAAAATATTTCATTCGTACTGAGGGGGGGAAAAGTATCCCGACAAAATTTGTGCCGCCGCTATCGCTCCGCGGGTTAGTGGAATTCCTTTCCAGTGGGTTACTGTTCTTTGGTCAGTGGGGGAAATTCAAACAAGGCAAACCATTTCCTATATTCGTTGTCATAACACGCGATTGACTACTGAGTCTCCCGCAACCCAGAGCATGATTGGCGATGAACTCCTTAGAATTGAGGCGCATTCGACGGCACAAGGTGCGCACATTGGGAACGCTCCTCTGAATTTTCCTTCGCATATCTGAACGAAACTACAAAAATCACCACGGGCCATAGCAATCGTTCTCTTAAGGTAAACAAGACCGTCAACGAGAATATTCGATGGGCCACGTATTTGAATGCAGTTGGTTTTGAAAAAAGTTTTACCTTAACCGGAAGGACTGCCAGGCACATTTCCAGGACGCGTTTTTCGTTCGATCGAGAAGGATATGTTCCTATCTTGATGCCTTTGTCAGCAGGCGAAAGAGCGAAAAGTAGTCACCTTGTTGGAGGCAGGCTTATCAGTAGCGGACACATAGCAAAGCATGAATAAAAATTGAAGTACCGTGTACTACTCGGAGAAACGCAACAGGGATGGTAGTGAGTCATTGAACAATCGGAGAAGACCTCCACCTGAGATGTAACCGATTAGGACGTAGGTGTACAACCGGAGATGTTGATGCTGACATATTATAATACATTGAAGTGCTGCTGAGATTTCGAATTTAATAAAAGGAGAGATATTGTCCCGAGAGAAGTGTGAATTCATTGGAGTATACTTTTCTTTCTTCATTTTTTGACCACAGTAATTTAGATATTTTATTTGACCCTAAAATACTGTCAAAAGTAATTTGACAGCAAAATGTCGCGCGTTCTTTTAATTTTACAAAATTGGTTTTCAAAGAAATTGAAAAAAATAAGGTATCAAAATCCAGAAAATAATTTTTTTGCCACTGTCTAGGAAAAAATTTAATGTTAATTTTGTTTCATGATTTATGGAATTTAACTCAAAAATTGCGTGTTGTCAATTAAATTTGTAGCAATCATGTCCATATCATTGAGAAAATTTTCAATCGCAATTGACGCACTAAAACCTTTCAAAGTGATAATTGTTTACGTCTCACTGGTCAACATAGGTTTTGTTCTAGAGACGTTGTGAAGTGATCTTAGGAGTATTTTTCACTCTGATTCAGAATATGCGCTTAGATTCTTTCCATCACATCTAGTTTCTTTAGGAAAGCTTAATGTATGTTTTTGCTTTTACGAAAGTAGTAATTTAATTCATTTATGTATCGTGATAGCATGAGAAAGTGAAAATAAAACTTTCCTGCAAAAAGATGTTGTCCTACGATGTAATGCCTTCTTATACTGTAAAAATATGTTTATAATTGTACTATCTTATCGTTTTGTTCAAAGCAATGCTGCTTCGGCTGCCCTTTCACATCAGCATGTGACCAGCTGTAGGAGCGAGAAGACGTTTGCTTTCTCTGAAGATAGTTAGAAAATAGGATGGTTTCCTATTTTTTTTACATTGCCTAAATTGAAAGATTATTACTACTGGAGTACGCATTTCACACTTTTAGATTTTTAAATGACGACATTAATTTTTCGCGATTAAATGAAAAGTGAAAATTTTTTAAGCGCGCGAAAACGCGACGGGTAAGTATGAATGCCGGAAAAACTCCGTGTGACGTCGTTCTGGTTCCCCGCAAGTGAGGTGACCTTGGGGCGAGGCTTTGAGCGCTAATACTACACAGGATGCTAGCAGGTAGCAGAGTACCATGCTAGCTGGTTGCGTTTGGCTTAAATAAAGATTATTAATACCTTATCAAGCGAAGAAAACTTTCCGACCTTAGCCAGTTTTAATAGGTGATTATTAGGACATGTTTCCCTCAGCTGTGTGCCTCATGCATGCAATGGTAATCGAAGGCGATGTAAAACTCCTATCTACTCGTACAGAAAATAGGTCCCTGTGACGTCACGTGGAGTGGCATCGCATGGGCGCCATTATGGCCTTTTTCAAATGGGGATAAAATTGACCATTAATATTCGCCTAAACTGGGATTTATAAAACCAAATAACTTTTATATTATGAATACGTTAATGGTAGGTAACGAATCGCAATCAATGCCTTTCGTTTTCTTAGATGAAGGAAACTACCATATTTTGTTGCTCGCAGGAAATTACAGCTTATATCGATGTAATCGCTGAGAAGTGGCTTGATATTTAGGGAAATATGTTTCCCTGAACATTTAAAGAAACGCAAGGGCGAATGCTCATGTAGCAGTATTATAGAATTAGCATGGTGCTTTTCAATTGTTTGCTTTTCTTGTTTTCGCTCGCAGGAGGCACCTGGGAAACTCTCCGGAGACAGTATGTTTAAAATCTTTTCCTTCGGAAATGAGTTCCCTTCACTTCGATGCCAGCACCAAAGTTTTATCACCCCTGATTTGATGAATCTTGGCACGGAAAGAATAATTCGAAGCAAGGGTTAGCTAGCGACATAAATGTCAGTTTAGGGGTTATTCTCAAAAAGCAGTTAAGTTAAAAAAATGTAAAACGTTCTAAAGGAACAAATCTGAAGAAGTAAAAAACAGATCATAAAAAAATGGAGGAGGTGGCAGACTGGAAAAAATTTACACTCCCCCAGTCTCGAACCCTGGCTTTCATAACAGAATCGCGGCACGCTACCACTCGTCCAAAGCGACGTTAAACAATGAACGAAATTTTTAAAATTCAATTCACTGTGACCATATTTTTAATTTTTTAAATGCTTTTTTCTCTCAAACTCGGGCGTATATGGACAAAACCCTTCAACAGTTTTCCTATCTAAGAGTCTACTTTCAAATAAAAAGAGGTTTCATCTTTTTTCTTGATATCCGTAAGGCAAAGTCTCCTTGTTAGCTTTAATCTGGCCTAGATATTGCCTGAACCATCCTGATGACTTTTATTATGCATGCGGTGAAGTTACTTGAAACGGCTCAAAGGTGGAAAATTACTCCCACTGTCAGACAGGGTTATAAGCTTTATTTTGGCTGCCTATTGGGTGGCCAAGATAAAGGATGGGCTCCCCATGTGTTGTGTGGCACCAGGCAAGAGCTTCTTACTGGTTGCACTAAGGGAAAGCGTCATAAGGAATTTACCGTCCCCATGATTTGGCAGATCATTTTTCAGACTGTTATCTTTGTTGAAGAAATGAAAGGAATTACAACGTAGTCAAAACGCACGGTAAAATATCCAGACAACTTTGAAACAGCGACACTACCGTTCAATCACTCCGAAAATTTAAAAGTGCCGAAACCAATGGAGTATGTTATTCTTATCAAAGATTCAGAAAGTAATCAAGAACGTGATAATGAAGGATTCGGAAACTCGAAGGACCCAAATTTTGGACCGAGTAAATCTGCTTGAACTCATTTTATAACGCAAGAGAATTTAAATGATCTACTCCACGATTTGAAATTTATCCAAAAAGCAGGGTAAAATCTAACCCTGCAGGATCACAATTAAAGGGTTGAAAATTGTTGGATCTTAATTCGAAACTTTTGAAGTCCCGCTCCTCTCCATGATGAATTTGATTTGGTTTCTTCTCTAAAAAACTATTTGCTTTTTGCAATGATGTTCTCTCTGTTATGAATACTCTTAATTTTAAATTAAACACAGATGATTAGCGTTTGTTCATTTATTCCTCGTAGGCTAATCACTTACATAATGGCAACGAGCTCCCATCAATACATTTAACTCATGAAACTGATATGAAAGAATCTTACTAGAATTTGCAGTTACTTTTAGAAAAAATCACTACCCAAAATATAAATGGAAAATTTGTGGCCACTTAAAATAATTGCAGTGCTACTATAATTACAGCTTGGCTAAACGAAATGTTGTTGCTTCTTCTGTGAATGGGATATGAGAGACAGAAAAAATTATCACTTGAAAAAAATTTGTCCAGAACGTAAAGAACTCGTCCCTGAATTCAAAAATGTCCCTTTTAAGCTTTTGGTCGATCCAAAAAACATTCTTTTTTCACCTCTACATATTAAGTAAGGACTTTTTTTTTGATTTTCTTGAAGCCATGGACAAAAATGGTGCTGGTTTTTCTTTATTTGAAACAAAAAGTCCTTCAATTAAGTGACGCAAAGATCAAATAAGGAATACGTATTGGGCCACAGATTAGGGATTAAAAGATTCAGATTTTCAACAGCAAGTGAGGTGAATGGAGAAAAGCGCGTGGAACGCATTAAGAAATATATCTCAACATTTTTAGGAAATATCATGGCTGAAAATTATCGTGATCTGGTGGCTATATTAACATAATTAAATCGTACCAAAATATGGGCTGCAATATGAATTTTAAAAACTATTTTCTCGGCTCTAACCCTGCCTTTTTCCACCAAACCTCGGTGCTTCTAGAGATGAACACAGTGAGCGTTTCGACCAAAATAGTTTACATTTGGAAAAATGGTACCAAGGAAATTTCAGCACCATGTTAGCAGATTACTGTTTGACACTGACACAGGGACCTAGTTTCTATACGAGTAGGTAGGAGTTTTACACCGTCTGAGATTACCAATGCATGCATGAGGCACAGGGCTCAGGGAAACATCTCTTAATAATAAGCTATTTAAATTTTCTAAGATCGGAAAGCAGGGATGCCGACTTACAAAAAATATAGGGGGCCTCAAACCGGGGATCTTGCCCGGGGATCTTGCCCGGGGATCTTGCCCGGGGAAAGTAGTAGGAAGTAGGGAGTTTAAAGTTTTTTGAGCATTTTAGAAGAGCCATGTTATCAACATTAGAACCCTTATAAAGTTATAACTATAATCTCGATATCTGGACACTCCGGGGGAAATCGACAATCCTAACAAATTTTTTCCTCACACCCATAACGAATTTTTGAGGGGGCTCGGGCCCCCTCAGGCCTCATGGAGTCGGCGCGGCGCCACTGTCGGAAAGTTTCCTTCGTTTGATAAGGTATTAATATTCCTTATTTAAGCCAATCGGTACCTGCTAACAGCCTGCATCGTAGCGGCGTTCATAGCCTCGTACCAAGGTGGTTTCATACGGTGGTAGCCGGAACCAGAATGACGTAACGCGGGCTTTTCCCAGTATTCATACTTAGCCGGCGCGTTTTCGCGCGCTTGAAAATGTTCACTTTTCATTGAATCGCGAAAAATTGACGTCGCCATTTAAAAATCTAAAACCGTTAAGTATTTACTCCAGGAGTAATAATCTTTCGATTCAGGCAATTAAAAATAATAGGAAACCTCCCTACTATGGAATGTGCACTACACGCAACTTAGAAGAAAAGTCCTTCAAATGGTAGAGGAAGCAGAGGCCGTGGTGCATTGCATATGAACCGTTAGTTAGAACCGTAATAAGGCCTGAAGATGCAGAAAAAGGTGGTCTAAAATCACTCTACAGTAGGCCGGCCCTTATTTTTCAGAATTGCGAAAAGCTATGTTTTCCTAGTCTCAAAATGATCCAAATGAGGTCTATATTCAAGTGTTAAAATTTGGTTACTTTAAAATAACGGCAACCCGTGCCCCAAAAGCCCTAAGTACTGAGGACCCTCAATTGAGTTTTTTGGAGCAGTAAAATAGCTATTCCTATGTACAACGTAAGAGTTATGTCCTTCATGACCGATTTTCTGTATATTTTGACCTATCTCTAAGCTTTTAGGAGATATAGCCCGTCGTAATGTAATCCACCCCCCCAGGGCGCCACCCCGCACCGCGGCGCCGCTGAGTTACGGCCCGCACCACTTACTAGAGACTTCACCTCCACCCTCTCGACAAAGTCTTTCCTCCTCATGACAATATTTACATGGTAATGGTATAGAATTGAACATGCTGATCCTCTTGTGTCATGATTAATGTTGTTTAAGCCCACAATGTCAATTTTAACCCTTCAGTGCCATCCTATGCACTAGGTACCGACCCCTTAAACCTTAATTTGTTGCCACCATACGACCGCGAATCAGTCTAGCAAGTTCCAAAATGCTCTTTATGTACAAAATACTATAAGTATGTGATAAAATTGTGTCTGTGAATCATAAAGGAAATAAGGAGATGAGCAAGGCTTCCAAGGCTCCAACAGTAGATAGAAATATTCAAGGAAGAAGAAACGAGGGTGTCAGTTCACGGACAGTGGACATATAGTTCTAGTGTATAGAGTGCAAAGGATAGGAAGTGCTAAGTTTTTTAGGATGTAAGGAGAATAATGGCGAAATAACTAGCTTATGATGAATACACGTGACGTTCATTTTAAGAATAGGCCAACAGGGAAAGGCATGAAATCAAGACCCAATCCAGGCATTCAACTCGCTGAAAAAGAAGTGAAGAAAAATTTGGCTGAAAGTTACCTACAGTGAGAATAGTACTGTATGTTTTCGCTATCAAGTAATGGGTTCAAAATGCATGAGACTTAGTACGAGAAAAACCGCAAGAAATGAATTTCGTCCATAGTACAAAACGAGAATTCCTGAATTAATACGGAAAATAAAGCGATCGAAAAGTTAGAAAAATTACGCAAAGAATGGATGAACGTGCGACGAAATAAAGAGAGAGCGCGAAATACAGTGGATATGAAGTCGTAACAAAACTTGATGATTTGTTTGACATTGCAAGGAGCGGTGCCATTGAGTTTTAGACGCACGAGGAGGAAAGTGCAGTTCATCTCTCGGATAAATGTGCTTGGGCTGAGGGAGTAAAATTCTTACGCAATCAAAGAGGAGCACGAAATGCAGGTGTTAGTGTAATAGATTTCAATATATTCAAGAAGGAAGAAAAAGATTCGCTTCTACGCTCCTTGTGGTGCATCTGCTCCCAACAGTGACCCGCAGTTCCTAAAAAGATTTGTTAATTACGCAAGTGTTAACCTGGACATAGCGAAAGCAGTACAAAAGATGTTTTCAAACCACTTGTGGTACCTGAGTGAGGAGTTGTAGGCCTGGCATTCTTTGACGGATCCTTTTATAGGTATGAAAAGGAAAACGTGATACTCCGTATGAGGACATGTGAGGGAAAATATGATCCACCGAAGAAGGCATTCTATAAACATAAAGACATGACTAAGGTATCTTTATCAAATTTTGTCACCACTCATTCGAGAAAGCTATTTAATACATTGTAAATATGCACTCCATTCTTTGATGCGCACATGCGAGGATGGGATGAACAACCAAGAACGATTTGTAAATTATTCGTGGTCCACAAGTGGTAATTGATTGTGCAGAGAGAGGTGTGAAACAAATTCAAGTTTTGCAGTCAGTTAAGGAAGAAACTTTCAAAATTTATTACTAAGTGCGAATTTTCATCGCAGCACAACCCCCAACGTGCGCAAGGACACTTAAATTGCCAAATATGGGGTGTCAGTGAAAGATTAGAAGTACTCTGAAAATCGATTTTATTTTGGTTGATATCTACTGAAATTCATTACCAGCGTGAAAATAAATTGATCAATTGGATTGGAAATAATGTCATTGCAATTAAATTCTTTCTAGCGTAAGCACATTTCTTCAGAGGCTAGATCTTGACCCCACTTTGATACTACGTGTCAAAACCGGGTCGATATTTGGTTAATAAAAAAGTGTGTGGAAGTTTACCATTTTATTTTATCCTCATGAATATAAATCATTTCCACTATATATCGCCGGACACTGTGAATTATAATGTGTAATTACCTCGGACTCCATCGCTCTAAGAACTCTTCCGCAACTACTACTCAAAATATAGACCCAATCGCCTAAGGAACTAAGTATTAGTGATACATAAACAGCAAGACGTAATACGAATCTATAAAGATAGGAAAAAACTTCGCCACGGAGCCCGAAAGAAAACATTCCGATGCCCCAACATGAGTGTGGAGTTTCTTCAATGCATTCCATCCACTAATCTGAATTCTGATTGGGCTCATGCTCCTGGAGTTTGACTCCTGCTTCGGTAGCTCTGTCGCGTCCGTCCTCGTCGGCTCTTGGTGTCACGAAGGCTAAGGATGCAGGCTGCTTCATGTGCCAACCTTTCACGTTTTCACCGACCCTACTACATCAGTTAAGTCGTAGTCACTGCTGTCTACATATTATTGAATACGATAGAACATTCGCATAGTACGAAAAAGGACTAGATGGAAATGAAAAACTGTATGGATAATTTTCCAAATTCTTCATGAAATGAGATTTTGTTTCGAAAATCGATATCAGTGGAAAACAAAATAAATTTACGCCATTCAAAATTTTATAACGAGAGCAGTGATTCATTTGCGTTAGAGTGGATAACAAAAATATGGTAATGCCATCATAAGCTTCGGGAAAAAAATTTTTCGTAGAGATCAGAATCCGTGACTTCAAATTGCTGCCGTGAAAAATAATTTGCTTTGCCACTAAGCCAACTCACTCACTGATTTCAATATTGCTTCATTACGGGCTTTCTGAAATCATGCAAGAGAACGAAACAGTCTTCTAGTGTCATGAAACCAAACTGAATTGGAACTCGCTGTGCCAATATTTGCCGTGATATTGCGGCGAATATTTTACGCGTGTGCTTTGTTCGTTATTTCTCATCTCAAAATCTACGCAGTTAATTGTAATAAAAAGTACTGCCACGGATTGGCCAATTTACGAGATAAAGTGATTTGAAGTTATGGAGGTGGATTCATGCATGAGCTGCACAATTTATGTAGCATTAAAGATTGCTCACATCCCGTGTGCAAAATTCTCTTTTAAGGTGTAATAATGATGAAGATATTGCGGGAGATGGGAACGTTGATCAAATTTCTCTCCTATTGGTCAGTGGCGGCTTGCCCATGAGGACGCCGCCCCTCCCAAAGATTTGAAAACGGAAAAAAATTAAATACCCATTCAATTATAATTATACATATTATTAACCAAAGTATTTTATCAATCGCATGCATCGAAAATGTAGAAATAAAGGAAGAATAGCGCGAGAAGTATTAATTTGTAGCCGTGGGGCGCTGGCCAGAACGTCTCAATCCCTTTTAACATGCAGTTATATGATATAGTGGTAGTGTTCCGGGCTGCTGGTGCTATGACGCGTTTAAGCTTGTGCCTTGTGGAAATGGAAGTTACTGACAGTGCATGGATGGTGTCTCGGTTTTAAACATTTAAATGATAAAGTCAAAAAACCAATTTAGCGAAAAACACAGTAATGCTTGCATTGAGTACGCCGTGTTAGACAAAGTTGACATAAGCGTCCAATTAGATAGTGCGTACAGATTAAGAATTGAAAAGCTTATCGAAGAAGTGTCTAAAAACCGTTACACAAGCATTAGACTCACGAGCCGCCACTGCTACTGGTACTATAGACAATAATGAAACTCAATTTCCAAACTGCGGCGAAAGTGGCGCCGCTCAATTCTTAGCAGTACTTTTGAATCCGACTGTGGACAGGACTTAGTTTTGTGAAGTTTCCCCGAACATAATATCAACTGTTCCTCTGAGGTCAAAAGAAGGATATATTGTCAGCCAAGAAAGTGTTTCATCTAAAGAAAAGTCTCTCAGTAAATGTCAGGGTTTATGGTACTTTAGTAGGCCTTCAATAGGCCTAAATTACACGAGACTAAAGCCAGGTGATCAAATTAGTATGGCATTAGCTGCACGAGATATATCACGTAAGTAAATTTCTTTGGAGTGAACGCAATTCTGTTATACTTGACGCACTTTTTAGTTGTATGCATTCGGCGGGTTGCTGGATAGTATTCCAATGCAAAGAAATTAGCAAAATTCGAACAAACACTATTCAAGAGCTAATTAAGAAACCCAAACGTACCACTTCATTGGATGGGTATCACTATAACCTCAAAAAAATACAGATAAATGACCGCAATGGAAGATAATTCATCGGATCACAACATTATAATAAATGCAATTCTCCGATAGATATACTATGTAATACGTCACTCATTTCTTATTCTCAAGATGTTGACTCGTAACTAAGTCTTTTGAACTTAAAAGGACACAAAATAGGGTGGTTTCCTATTATTTTTTTATTCCCTAAATCGAAAGATTATTACTCCTGGAGTACGTATTTCACGCTTTTAGATTTTTAAATGACGATATCTATTTTTCGCGATTAAATGAAAAGTGAAAATTTTCAAGCGCGCGAAAACGCGACGCTTAAGTATGAATGTCGGGAAGTCTCTACGCGTGACGTATTTCTGGTTCCCCCTCCCGCCCTGCGAGGTGACCTTGAGGCGAGGCTTAACGCTGATACGACGCAGGCTGCTAGCGGCTAGCCTAGTACCCTGCTGTCTGGTAGCGCTTGGCTTAAATAAGGATTATTAATAACTAATCAAGCGAGGAAAACTTTCCGACCTTAGCAAGTTTTGATAAGTGATTGTTAAGACATGTTTCCCTGAGCTCTGCGCCTCATGCATGCAATGGCAACCTCAGACGACGTATAACTCCTATCTTCCCGTATAGAAACTAGGTCCCTGTGACGTCACGTGGAGTGGCATCGTATGGGCGCCAATCTGGCCCTTTTCAAATGAGGATAAAAATGGACCATTGCCATTCGTCTAACCCGGTATTTCTAAAACAAAATAATTTGTATATTATGAATACACTAATGGTGGGTAACGAATCGCAATCAATGCCTTTCGTTTTCTTTGGTGAAGGAAACCACCCTATTCACACGAAAAGGCACAAAATATAGATATGTGTATAGCGTTACTCATTTTTATTCGCAAAATGTTGGTTCGCAACTGAGTCTATCGAACTTAAAACGGCACAAAATGTACATCACAAAGGTAGATGTAATAAAGTTACACGCAAATTAGCATTATTATTTTATGACCGCATTGTAGACACAAAAATCCCGCGTATGAAAAAAGTCGAGAATAAAAAATCATTTCAATCTAAAAATAGGGATTATAAAAAACAACAGAAAACGCCCACGCTATAATATTAATCAGATTTCCAAACAACGTACCCTCCATCATAATAATATAGTCTTCATATGCACATATGTATATATAAAATGTATGTTCTTATAATACTTATCTCCTCGCAAAAAAAAACACATCACTATGATTTGTCCTGTTTCTATGAAGAAATTCGTGAATAGTTTTTCATGTAGTGTGGATGCTGATGCATGGATATGATTGCGGTCAATAAGATAGAAATGGATAACATAAGTGACCAAATTTAAACTTGCAGGAATGTAATTTTGGAGGAGAAGTACAAGTACAAGGTGGACCTACAGAAAACTGATTCTGAAAATACCATATGACGTCCTATTATTGAAGTAATCGATGGAAAAACATCAAAATGAGAACGTATTTGGTTTTACGCAATCACAGCCTGAAAAAGTGGACGAAGCTAAAAATGACGGAACCGTTTTCATAACGATAGTAAACAAAACAAAGGTGTCCATGGGCCAAAAGATAAATAATAAATATCTAAACAATATAATAAAGAGCATTGATGTACGATAAATGCGGGAGTATAAACACATACCCCAACTGAAAGCACAATTCATCTGTCACTCACACAGGCAATATATCACGACAAAGAATATTATAGAAGAAAAAACTAATAGAAAAAGGCCAATGGCGATTGTGAACTTCATTCGTAATAGTCTTGGCGGTATGAATTAAGTGCTCTTCGAAATATAAAATGAAAAAGGAGACATGTTTGAAAATGAAGTTATGCTGGCTGTCATGGCCTATAAATAAGGTCGACCTTTAAAATAACAAACAAATACCAACAGCAAAGCTTCGTGAAAGACCTGAAGGTCAACGTGTCTCTATCAAAGAGATGTAAGTAAACAAATTAGAATAATTTGATCGTATTTTCAACCACCTTTGGCAGAAATTGTGTTTTCTTAGCTAGGCTTAGATTGCTTGAACAATTGAGAATCGATATCTTCAAGAGCGACACGGAGAACATAATATTAGAGCCCCCACTATAGTTCCAAATCCCTCATAAACGATAAAATTAGAGAAATATTTTGCCGATCGGATGGATATGGAAATTTGCTTTTGCCCCGAATCATTACGGACTTAAATAAATCCCAGGCGTAATTCTGTTTGAAGATTCACTTTTCATATATAAGCGGCTGGTGTTTTAACACCCCATGCCACACGCCTTTTTAGAATGACAACAAAAATAATAATAGTCCAAGAGAGAGGAAAATTCATCTGTCAATTAATACGAAAACAAATATTAATGCAGAGTACTAAGGAAGAAATGATTCGTAGGAAAATAAAAAATGACGATCGAGGATTCCATGCGTAAAAGTGTTTGCGATGTAAGTGAGATTCACGTCCAACAATGACATCAGAAAGAGATGAAAATGCAGTTAAGTTTGAAGTCTTGTCTGCAGCAACAAGGTCGACCTCCAAAAGAAGAAGAACCTAAACCAACCAGTGTTTCAAACCGGCAAAGATTTTCGAAAGACTAAAATTCAAAGTCAATATACCTGAAGGTCATCGTCTCTCTCTCTCGTCAAGGAGTAAGCAGCCAAGTTATCTTCATTCCCTCGTACTCTCAACCATATATTTTGCTGAACATTATGTTGCCTATTTTATTGTGGAGACATTAACTCCAAATCTGGCAATATGCGACGAAAGATTGCCCTTTAAATGACTTCGTAAAAATATAAAGTGACGGTAAGTGTCTCGTGGTGTAAATGAAAACAGCTGGATAGGTTATTCAGTTGTTAAACTTGAATACCTATAGCAAGGATTTCCCAATGACAAAGAATTCATTACCTTATTTAATAAGTAAATGCATTACGAAGAAATGGACGATTAAGTTAGGAGCCTTTCCCATGCTTTCAAACACACAGTAGAGATCGACGCAAGATCTTATCAAAATGTATATCCGTTGCAAAGTAGGCAGTTCACTAAAGGCTAATGAGTAGGTTTTTAGTAAATGCCAACTAGACAAGACTATTAAAACTCGTTCATCACGTTAAAATATAATCGAATAACAGCAGGCGAATCAATAAGTAGCATTGAGGCATAAACGTGTTGATGTTGCCAAGGAAACATAATACTGTCCACAGATAATGACAGCAGCGAAATGAATAAGGCCAATCCTTCACCACATGCAAATACAGCCGGAAGAACACTCGTAAAGCCTATTCACAAGGCGCTAATATCCATGACGAATACTCAGGTGTAGGTAAAAATTTTAGAATCCACTAAGTGGTAAAATGATTAATTTTGAAATAAGTAAACTATGACAGGGAAATTTAAAAAAAATCGTCACCTCCATCTTGAGATCTACGCAAAAAAACCTAAACGCATACGAAGCTCTATCGATCTTATTTTGTATTTTCCCTGCATTGTTTCTAATAATCCCATTAACGGAGGAACAAGTCAAAGAAAAATAAAATCTTCAGTTCGTAGACGAAAGCATATAACCCCGCACATGTAAATAAATAATTACTTCCATTTGAAGTAAAGGTTAGCATATAAATGGCAACATTTTGGCATATAACATAATGAAATTATGTATAATATTAAAAAATGAAATCCACTTACCATTTCTCCCCTCAGGATATCTCTCCGACGTAATATAATTCCCAGAAATTCCATACTCGTATAACTGACACAGCACTATTTTCACACGGACAAAATTTACTGGAAATAATAAGAAATGGGCACACATTAACATAATGCTATCATCAAGCAGAAACCAAGAGTACAAAACCCGAATGATTAAATATTACCGAAGCAACGTCCGGCTATTGTGAACACGGAAAGGTGTACATCGGAAATTAAAAAAATGATAGCTAATCAACTTAACTATTCAATTCAATTCTTATAATTTGCAACAGTCGTGTGATTCAACGGTAAAGAAGAGAAAGTTAGCGAAAAAAAATGAGAAGTTTTTTTGGTTGAATTCAGACGAAATATCCGAATAACTGCGATAAACTTAAGCGATCACAACTGCTTGCCGACGACAGAAAGGAGAGAGACGTCTACTTCAAATATAAACGCGAATTATATTAAGAAGTTAGTCCAGTAAGATCTCCGCATAACTCTCGCGACTGAAAACATCTGGGTGTAACAAGCGATGGTCAAATGGGGCAGTCTTGCGAGAATATTATCTCCTTGGTGATAAGGCCCATAAAACTCGGAATATTCTTGCGGCAAGAGCTACCTCCGAATACGAGAATAATACGAGATAACAATCGCTTAAACCAAACGATGGGGGACGAATTCCTTCGAGTAAGCTGTTCTCAAAACCTCTTAAGGAAATCGTCTCACCGGAGGAGTGAGTTCGTATGACCTTAGGGAAAAAGTACTTGGCAAGCAATTCACATATTATCACAATTATGTCTTAGTGATCAGAATCCGCCTTACATTAGTGAAAATAAGATCGCAATATGACCAATGGATCGCTGCAACGGACAATTTACCAACATCTGATATGCGAGACATTCTGACGACATTACCGAAACTAGATCACTAGACATCGATCTCAATTTGTGAACAATGTAGACTCGCAATAACTCTCGGAATCGTGAAAGCGAAAAAGCTGTAATGAATAGGGGATGTATTGAAAATCGAAAAGAGAAAATATATTCCAATATCGTCCTATCTTTGGCAGGAACAATGGAAACACAGTAATCACTGTCAAATATATATCACAATTACGCTACCTTCAAACATTTGAGGTTCTTTGCCAAGGGTAATACAAAATAATCAAAGGCGGATTGAATCTCAATAGAGTAGAGAAAATCACGAATTATTATAAGCACCAGGCAAAGCAGATTCACTGATATATTAAACACTAAAATGTTATAGCAATGACATATGTATGACACGATAAAAACGTGAACTAATGAATGGCTTGTTTACTTACGTCTTAACTCCACGGTGGTTAGCAGGACACTGAGAAGGATTAGGGCTCCGTGGATGCGATTCGTCACCTGAGTGAAGGACGTTTATGACGTCACGAAAATTTGAGTCTCATTTATTTCGTAAAAAAATAAAAATAGAGTATCAGTGTTCAGCTAATAAGTAATATGAATTTAAAGTTAATTTTTAAATGTAATATTTTTAATTAATTCATTTAAAATAATTTTAAAAACTATTACGCCACTTTTTGATTTACGATTTCGAACACCGATTGGCTTTTGTTTTCCTGACGTCACGTCTGCTTTCCTTGTGCGCGGAACAAGTTCGTCTGTCTCAGTGTCTGGGCCCTTTTGACTCTCCGACGGTTTTTAAATGCTCTATTCAACTCCTCATTCCATTTTCGTATCCTCCCCACCTCCCTGACTTTCCTCCTCCACCCACAACTCAACGGTCTTCTTAAGCGTCATCACACCATATGAATCGTTATCTTTTGTCTCATTTCAAACTGCTTGCACACCGCTATAGCGTAACATTGTCTACATCAACAGACGGCTGTTTCTAACTCCATTGACGTCTGTATGACGACCCAATGGATACACGGATGCAGATACGTGATTATTTTTCATGCACGCGGAGTTTGCTGGAGAAATTTAAAAACAGTGAAATAGCGTGTGCACGAGAGGTCAGAGTTGGAAGAAAACCTGGTGCAAAGAGCGGCTTGCTGGGACGACATAAACGTGATTGGCAGTATTTGGGTCCGTGAGTAAAATATTATTATTAATGTGTATTATCATTATAATTGCCATCGTATTATATGCATTTCATTGCTTGATTCGTCGTTGTTTGGCTAATATCCATCAAAATACAATAACATGGTCAACTGCTGGGATCTTATGATTCAATTTGCTGCACTTTTTGACTCGACAACTCATCACAAACATCTGGCCGCCCTGCGTTTTATCAGCGGGTAAATCAGTTTCCCTTCGAACGGTATTTCTTTCTTAAGGCATAATTAAGCGGTACATTAAAACGTACGGGTTAATGTGTGAATGAATGAACGACTTTGGTGGATATAAACGGAATATTTCACGAATGCATGAACAAAATTAGAACAGGTTCCATTTCCTGTAGATGCATTTGCTTAAGCTAGGTGGTTACACGCAGGGCCGGCCTTAGGGCGGGGCGACCACCACGGGCCCCGCGCTTTGGGGGGGCCCCGCGTTCCTGAACAAAAAATAAAATATGCGATAGTTTTGAAAACCCAATTCCAACTATTACTGTAGTGTTAAGTCCAGGCTAGACAAAAATTAATATCATGAAAAAGGTATAATAATGCAGTAAATTTATTGTGCAATTGCGTTTGTCAGTACAGTACTGTGTCGTGTGAGTGATAACAACGAACTCAACTGCGTGATGGTATCATAACGGCGTAATTACGAAGTCTTAATTTGGGAGGGGAACGCATACTTAGCCAGAGAGTGGTAGGGATTAAAAATGCTCGAGTTTGTAGATGGGGTATAGAGTTTAATATTTTAAGTGAACGGCCCCGCACTGAAAGTTTCGGTCTCTTTTGTGTATTTTTACAGGTAAATTCTTCATCGCCGTTTCGCTGGGAAATGATCCTACGGTACACGTGCTTTACTGCTTACAGAGAATGGGGGTACGGAATGTCCTGTCTATGTTTACGTCTCTCCATAGTAACCTTCCGTTTGATGCAGCGATCGAGTGAGTGATTACAATATAATTATATTTTCGTAAATCCCCTCAAATATAGTTCCACGCCCCACCGCAATTGTTCAATGGCGCCCTTTGTGTTGTCTTTTCAACAGGAATCCCTCATTAATATTCCATAAACTTATCGGGTTACATAGGATGGGTTAATGACATTGTTTTCACAGTCCCATAATATATTACAAGTACTTTTTTCAATTTCTCGGATAAACTACCTGTATCTCAGCAATATTTAATGTGGTCACTTATTGATATTTATGATTATCATTTGTTTGCTTAATCACCCTATCAACAGAATCCCTACAAGTCCCATACTATAACGATAATCCCATAATATTTATTCAAACTATCGGATTCATGCAATATATCTATTTAAATCTACATCTACTTCCAAAATCTCTTACATATACTTCCAAAATCCTTTCTAATGCCGTATTTATTCTTCGGTGTAATTTTACAGTGATGCTGTTCCAATCGTTTTCCTGGGCATTGATCCAAGTGTTATTCGGAGCTGCTGTCACGGATATGAGAAATAAGCAAGGAGAAAATGCAGTGTCGATATTTGGTACGAATATGGCATCGGAGAAGAACTTCACGGGAAAAAATTTTGAACACGTGAGTAAAGAAAATGAATTTTCATATGAATGGAAGTGCTATTGTAATCTACACAGGGGTGCCAACTCCCCCAACCCCATGGCTGTACTTCAGCTTACCCTCACTGAAGACCTAATCCTGCGAAAACAGATGCTAATAACCACGGATGTGGGGGGGAGTAACAGGGGACATAAACCCCACATTTTATCTAAAACAGTTTATAATAAATGGTCCAACAATTTTTGTATCCTTGTAAAGAGGTAGTGAGAGTGTTTATAGGGGAGTTAGTTATATATATTACGAACGCAAACATACTACGGAAGATCAGATAATAAAAATAAAATAAGAGATATAATAGACTGCAGGACACATTGATTCAGAATGTCGGTTTTTCCACGACAGATAAGACGAGACTACAAAGGCAGCGTATTTTCAAATGCTTCATTCCTGCAAACCCGGGCGTATATGGACAAAACCCTTCGACAGTATTCGTACCTAAGTGTCTACTATCAAATAAAAATAGTTTCATTTCTTTCTTGACATTACTTACATAAAGTCTCCTTGTCAGAAAAAATACGTCATTTTTTTTTAATCGTTCGTTCATCTGCAATCGCTTTCTCTCGTTTTAGGGTGGTTTGGGTCCCCCAAATACCCTCCCCCCGAGAAAGGCCTCTGGTCTTTTCCCGTCACTCTTAATAATATCGTCCAGAAATAACGCCCCCAGCTTGGCTCGAGCCACCAACCTTTGGGTTAACAGCCGAACGCGCTAGCCGATTTCGCCACGGAGGCGATGTGGGAAAGATGATTTCTATTGGTCTAAGGATTTGTGTAGGTGATACCTAACTTTCACTTGATTAAAATTAGATAGAGAATTTAGTGTTTCTACAAATTTCAGTAGGGGTGGATACCATGATTTTTTCGTATTCCGGTTCGTTCACACGAAACATTATTATGACTCTGTAAACCAGAGGTGGGCAGTGGGTTTTAAAGTATAATAATGCTACACCTTGGCGATAAATAATTCTAAATACATACAATCAGTGTGATTAATAAAGCCAATAAAACTTTATTCCCACAAGCAAAGGTATAAATAAATGTAATACAATTAGTTTAATTAAATATGAAAATTATCCTTACTTTATTTTTTCCTTGTAATTGGAGCCGTTAGACGCTTTCCACAAGAAAGAAGCCAAATCGTAAGATCCGATAATCCTTGTTACTCTTCTTCGGTAACTTATTTAATGTTAACCCAACAAGCTACACAATACAACACAATCACCACAAGGTGCTTCCCCACTTACACCATAGAACACACTTGACACTATATGCACCAGGGGCTAATCCAGTGATTTCCAAATTCGGATTATTTTATTAATCCACATTCACCAATGCACTTATTCACTTTGCACCACGAAAGATTAAAATCTTCGATAAGTGTAAAACACTTCTTTCATATGTTGTCAGAACACGGGAATAATTTCTTCACTAGACAGAAAAGGCACACTCGGGAATAAAATTCAACACTCTCGTCACTCGGTTACCCAGCAACTGAACGATATTCAGAGTCGCTTTGCATAGTCGATGCGATATTTTTTCTCCACCCTCAACTCTGAATTGCGTCATGCCGAAGGCCATATAGACACGAACTCTTCCTACGGTTAGTGCGTGACACAGTTCGCTGCATCTTAAGCCCGTAAACATAGAAGAAAATGCGGCCAGCCGAAAGGCAGTAGTTCGCCATGTTCACAGCGAGAGTGAATGATATTAGCCATCATTCACGATGACTCCGTACGGGATCCACAGTTATTCTTTGGGTATGTGTAATGCTAATCTACGCTCCTCAGTGATTGTAGTCTAATCTAGGGTTAAAATGTTTAGTAAAGATTAGAAATATCAATGGCTTAAAACTTGGAATTAATAGTGAATAATGAAATTAATAGCATTCGTCATTCCCATTAGAGCCTCCCCTGCATATTTGCACACCTATAAGCTCCGCACAAAAAAAAACACAAATTCGAAATCGCAGGAGTACTGCCGCCTTCACGAAGAGTAAATAAAATTCACGAACGGATTTTTCTTGGACGACGCAGCGAGCTAAACGACAGTGATGCATCGCGTGAATGATAGCGATCATGCACGATGCCTTCGTATACGGAATCCAGAGTAATCTTTCCCATAGAGCGCATTGGCAAATAGGTATAATATGGAAAGAAGGATGAAATATAAGACCTCGCTGCGGCATGCGATAGCGTAGACTCAAATACAAAAGCATAAATGAGAGACCAGGACTCATGAATACAAACAATTGAATAGCGATCGCCACATTACGGCATCAGATGAATCATATAGTTTTAATTACAGTTTTTAATTACTGAAATACTTATTCTCTGTGCTTTTAACAGCACTGATTGGGGATTATAACAGAAATTTACATCCAAGATGACATAATGCATCAAATTCATCTCCTTTCCACGCTATTCCTCGCGTTTGCAGATATAATCCGTTGCAAATATAATTAACATGGACGTACCTAGCAGGAGACAAGTGCCCCCCCCCCCCAAGGATAAAAAGTAATTTCAACAAATTTTCTTTAAATCCAAGAAAAGTGACATTACTGTAAAACGTGTAAATAAAAATCAAAAGATTTTTTATGAGTAAACATTTTTAAAAACTAAGAAAGCGTTCTTTTAATTTTCTTGAAATTTTGGTTCCCTAAACCTTTTTTCGTGTTTAATGTTGAACGACCACGGCTTGCTCCCCCCCTCTACTTTTGATCCTGGATACGCCCTTGTTTATGGAAACAATCGGTTCACACTGTTTACTCATCGCTGGGATACGAGCGTACTCGAAAACCGTTTGGAATCGCCCCAAGTAACAATTATATAAACGAAGCATCTGCGGGACACAATTGTTCCTTGTTTTTGCATAAATATTTGCATCAATTTTAATGAAGAGCTAGGTATTCTCTATACCTAAATAAAATATACCCTATGTTATACAACTTTGTTAACATTAGAAGGAACTGTTTCTTTGATGGACGACCTCTTAATTAATCATATTGCCTACAATTTTTTTAATGTCGTTTTCATTTTTCTGACTTTTATTTATTTCATACGGTACGTATTCTTTTTAAAAAATAATTATTTTTATATTATAGAAATGGGGTTTTAATAGCTTTCTCAAAAGCTTAAAACTAGTCAAAATGATGGTTTATATGTTTCTGTTTTATTTATGACGCGTGTTCTGTTCGGAAAATCTCAACACCATATTACGTCCATCCACTTTGATATTTTAGTTAGCACATTTATGCATTAGAAGTGTTTGTTGCGGTAATGAAAGATAGTGGACTGTATCACTATAATTTTACTTCGCTGCAATTCACATCGCAGGATTCCACGAACAAAGAATACATTTGAAACTGAGTCACTAATGAGGGAGCATGGAATCTGCCCAACCTCTCCCTGCCATCGTTCTGGCGTGACTGCCTCCCAGCACTATCTCGCGCTACATCAGCGCCACAAACGTCCACAGTCGGAACATACCGCCCGCCAAAAAATGGATATAGGGCCCATTTTTTAATAACACAAAATACAATGTAATTAGAATTAAACATCAGTTTCATTTAAAGGCAAAACACAAATCTTATTAATGGGCCTCTTATATGTTCCGTGTTTGGTTCGTACTGTTACCACACGCACAAGTCCGTCGACACCAGGATGAACTATTTCAATAACACCTAGGTTCCAGGACATAGGAGGTGTGTTGTCTTCCTTTACAACTACTAATGCACCCGGATTAAGGTTTTTTATGACTACGGACCACTTGTTCCTTTGCTGCAGCGTAGCCAAATAGTCATTTGACCACTTCTTCCAGAACTGCTGCAACTGCCGCTGCATCTGCTGCCATCTAGAAAGCAAGCCAATTCTTACGTCAATTAGATCTGGTTCTGGGATAGAAGTAATGGGTTGACCAATGAGAAAATGACCGGGAGTTAATGCAGAGGGATCGTTTGGGTCGTTGGAAAGAGCAACTAAAGGCCTTGAATTGAGACATCCTTCAATTTGGGTAACAAGATCTCTCTCTCAGTGAATTCAGTAAAAATTGACCTCTCGCATGAAGAAGTCGCTTGTGTTCCTCTTGGATTATGAGTTTGGTCAAATGATGTCGTTGTGGTAAAATAGCAGGATGCTTCTGTTGAAAATGAAGGTCGGAATGCTGCAATCGGCCTCCTACCCGTAGAAGTCCATCCTCATAACAGATTGGATTCAGGGATTTTAAATTGCTCTTACAACTAACTGCCCCATTGTCTTTCAGGTCGTGTATCTCCTGACAGAATTCACTGTACTGCGCCATCTTGATCAAAAGCTGAAGTGATTTCTCTATTTCTTCCTGAGTTAATTCACCGATTTGTCTTCTTACACGGGTAGTTCTGGAATTCTCTTTGAAGCGTAGACAATACGCCATCACTCGTTGCAATTTCCTCAGACTAGAAAACCTTTCTATGATACTAGACGTTTGAACCTTCAAGCTTACGAAGGTTTTTCTTTCCCTCTTCTGTTCTGGAATTTCTTCTGTCATTGCTTGTTTACCTGAGTTCGGCCATGTAGATGGCATTCTGCGAATCCAGGAAGGTCCATTCCACCATGTTCTATTATGGGTGAGGTTATCTGCATTTAATCCCCTGGTAATCAAATCTGCAGGATTATCTTCTGATGAAACGTGACACCATTGCGCGTCTGACGTTTTTTCTTGTATCTCTGCCACTCTATTTGCTACAAATGTTTTCCATTTACTTGGTGACGCTGCTATCCATGCTAATGTCACCGTAGAATCAGTCCACAAAAATGTCTTGAATTTAATGTGGCTAACTGCAGTAGTCACCTTTTCGAATAGACGTGCTAACACTAAAGCTGCGCACAATTCAAGCCGTGGAAGCGAGACCCGTTTCACTGGAGCCACTCTTGACTTAGCACAAAGTAGTTTAACTCTTGTCTGGCCCCTTTCATTGGTTGATCGAATATAGATGCAAGCACCATATGCCTTCTCGGAAGCATCTGAAAAACCGTGAATTTGAAGATCCCTAAGGCTTCCCTTTGCAACTGCTAGCCTATCAATAAAGATTTCGTCAATTTTATGAAGTTGAGTGAACCAATGTTGCCATTGCTGTAGCATTTCGTCCGGTAGTTCTTCGTCCCAGTCTATTCCCTTTAACCAAAGTTGCTGCAAGAGAACCTTGCCAGTTATCACTATTGGGCTTATAAGACCCAAGGGATCAAAAATGGAAGAAATGACTCCTATCACCGTTCTCTTGGTGGTATGGTTCCTAAATCTTGATTGTTGATATTTGTGAAGACCGTTGATGATCTGAAATTGGTCAGCTGCTGCATGCCAAAGAAGACCCAAAGTTGTCACCTTGTCTTGACTGTCCTGACGAAGTGGAAGGTGCACTTCTCTAAGTTCTAAGGGAATAGATTCCAGTAATGCTGGATGATTTGAACACCATTTGCGTAAGTTAAATCCACCCCTTTTCAATAGTTTAATGAGCTGGTCTTGGCATTCAAGAGCTTCGTTGAGATTCGATGCTCCGGATATGCAATCATCTACGTAGAAGTCATGAGAAAGGATTTCTGCTCCCTTTGGATAATCGCCTTCTTCGTCTTGGGCTAATTGTTGCAGACATCTAGTTGCCAGGAATGGTGCTGACGATGTGCCGTAGGTGACTGTCTGTAACTCAAAGGTTGTTATAGGTTCTGTCGTAGAGTTTCTCCATAAGATTCTCTGAAACCTGCAATCCTGTTCATCTACTCGTACCTGTCGATACATTTTCTCTACGTCTGCAGTAAACCCGATTTGGTGAATCCGAAATCGAAGTATGATCGACTGCAGATCTTGTTGAACCGTTGGACCCACCATTAGGATATCATTCAAAGACTTTCCAGTAGTTGTCTTAGCAGATGCGTCGAAAACTACCCTTGTCTTTGTAGTTGTGCTAGAAGCCTTCACAACAGGATGATGTGGCAGGTAGCAAGAAATTGTTTTAGCACAATCCGCATCTTGAATGACCTTCATGTGTCCAAGTGATTCATATTCGGCTAAAAATCCTCCATAGTCTGCACGTAGATTAGGATTTCTGTCAATACGTCCTTCCAGATGATAAAGTCTCACTGTCGCCATTTTCAGTGAGTCTCCCAAGCATTCAGGATTTTCCTTGAAGGGTAGCCGAACCACATATCGTCCAGTGTCATCTCTGGTCGTGTTGTTGACAAAATGCTTCTCGCATTCTACATCTTCCTTTGATCGTGGAGGCTGTGTAAAGTTGTCCATCTCCCACAATCGTTTTAACTGATCATCAAGACTAAGCGCATTTGCAAGAAAGAATGTCTTTTTAGGAAGAAAAGGTGACACTGCCTCCTCCTGAGGATGAAAACGTCCAGCTAGAATCCATCCCAACTCCGTATTTTGCATGACAGGATAAGGTCCTGGTCTTATCTGCCGCTCAGGTTTGAGAATGTGAAAGAAGATATCTGCTCCTATCAGCAAATCTATTTTTCCCGGTTCATTGAACGCAGGGTCTGAAAGAGGAAGTTCCCTTGGAAGATTCCAATTTGCTGTATTCAAGTACGTTGAAGGTATGTCTCCTGATATTTTTGGTAGAACCAAACACTCAACTGTGATGTTGTAAGAACTAATTCTAGACTGGATCTGTAGAGTAACACAGTGTTTCACTTGAGATTTTTGCGTGTTGATACCTTCAATTGGTGTGTTTTTTCTCGTTTTCCTCAAATTTAAACGCTGCACCAGTGATTCTGTCACAAAGTGAGACTGAGAGCACGAATCTAGCAGTGCTCTACAGGTGTAGAATTTTCCGCTGCTGTCGCGTACCTTGACCATAGCAGTGGATAAAAGTACTTGAGTTTCTGACGTTCTCTTCAAAGAACAATAAGAATTGCTCGTTTGTAATCCATTGGCGTCCTCTTTCAAATCACTTTGTGAATGATGAGGTGATCCATTGGTGGAAAAAGGTTTCTGTCTTGACACGACCTTGGTGCCTTCTATCTCGTGCAGAAGAGTGTGGTGCCTTCCGCCGCAATACCTACAATTACCTGACTTGCACTTATTCATTCTATGTCCAGGTTGGAGGCAATTATAACAAAGCGAATGTAGCTTCACAAATTCATTTCGCTGTTGAACACCTCGCTTGGTAAATTCTGTGCATTTATGAAGGGAATGCAATTGATTGCAGAATATACACTGATCATTGGCAGCTAAATACGTTTGTCTTGCATTTGTCCGCCATTTCTTATCGTGTTCCTGATGCTTGGAACTTGTTACTGCATGTTTCACGTTCTGATTGGTCTTAATCACTTCCAACGACTGACATTTATTTTCTAGAAATCCTATCAATTCATTTAAGCTTGCGAATTGATGAGAATTCATTTTTATTTCCCATTCCTTTCGAGTAGGTTCGTCGAGTTTTTCAAGAACAAGTTGTGAAAGAAGGATTTCATGCAGAGGAATTTCCAATTGTAGCGCCTGCAATGCATTGTAATTACTAACCAACTGATTGATCAATGCTCTCATGTCAACAACTGAGTCCTTACTCACTGCTGTCAGTGAAAAGAGACGCTTGATATGCGCTGTGGCGATAAGTTTGGGATTATCATACCTTTTACAAACGATATCCCAAGCTACCTTGAAGTTGTCGGAAATGATGGGCAAGTTCTCTAATAGTTTATGTGCCTCACCACTAAGAGAGGACAGTAAATAATAGTAGCGTTGAATATCATCCAAGTCATCATTGTTTAACACTAAACTGGTGAAGATATCGTGGAAATGCCGAAATTCTGTTGCATTTCCGTTAAAATTAGGCAACTTAATGTTTGGTAGCTTCAGTTGTCTTGAACGTGAACTACCTCCACCGTGATCCGAAGATTGGACCGAACGATTTGAGTCTGCTTGCTCTTCTTCCAAAATAGAGGTCATTTTCGCGAGTACTTCCATGTACATTTCCTCAAAAGTTTCTCTATCCTGTAAATGATCGTCATCATCGTCACCCAACTCCAATTGGCGTTGAACCTCGTTGTATTCTTGAAGGATATCAGGCATCCTCTCAATACGAAGCCTTAAGTTGACGATATCTGACCCCTCGTCAAACTTATCTACGTAATTCTTCATTCGGGTCAAACTCGCCTTTACCAAACCTCGAGTCTTTATTAGCATATGCTTGCCTTTAGAATCCATCCTTAAATTTAAGAGAATAGGGAGTAAGGTGTTTGTCTAGTAAAGGAAAGGAAAAGGACAAGGAAAGAACCAGACTAAACGTATGACTTAGCTTACACGATCGCCGCCCGCCGCTGATACACCACAGCCGATGAACCGCGATGAGTTCCAGCAGCAGATGCTCGCCCTCCTAGTATGGAGCGTAGAGGCGCCGACAAGGAGATAATGATAGAGATAACGCCGACTGGGAGATAGCGTGGAGATTAGCGCCGCCGAGAACGCGCGTTGTCCGCCAAGGTCCGTCGGAGCTGCGTAGAAATGGCCTAGCTCGCTCGTAGCAACACGCCCTTAGAGTAAATCTTCGTTTGTAGAATCCGGCCCGAAGGACCAAAAAAATGTTTTGTTGCGGTAATGAAAGATAGTGGACTGTATCACTATAATTTTACTTCGCTGCAATTCACATCGCAGGATTCCACGAACAAAGAATACATTTGAAACTGAGTCACTAATGAGGGAGCATGGAATCTGCCCAACCTCTCCCTGCCATCGTTCTGGCGTGACTGCCTCCCAGCACTATCTCGCGCTACATCAGCGCCACAAACGTCCACAGTCGGAACAAGAAGTGCCTTATTACTTTTTGAATTGAAATAATCTGTATATCTGCCATAGTGAGTGGTGATGAGGGTAGTTGAACAGAAGCTTCGTGACCACTGTTAATTGTAACGTTTTCATTGCAGAATTATTTGTAAAAAAATTACTCAGTTTTATTGATAGTTGAAGGAAGATTATTTAATGAAGCAATGAATTCATTTTAACATAAACAAATGGGTATTTAAAATCATTAATACCCGCAAAATGAAGAGTAATTGTAAATCTATGTATGATGCATAGCGATGAATTTCTGGAAAAAGAATAACTCCACAAAACATAGCTTTTTCATTCGTGGCACCCAATTAAAGGCATTTGAATCCGTGAAATATCTAGGAGTTAGACTCAATAATGATCTATCATGGTATAAACATATTCGAGAAATAACCGGTCAAGCTAATCGTAAAATGGATTTTGTCAAAAGAATATTAGGAAAGTGCGACGACAAAGTGAGAGAAATTAGCTACTTCTCCCTCGTTAGATTCCCATTTAGAATACGCTGCCAGTGTTTGGGACCCTCATAAAAAATTCTTAAAAACTGAGTTAGAACGCGTGCAAAGAAGAGCTGCCAGGTACGTGAAAGGTCTTCACGATAGTCTTGTTAATGCAATTGACCTCTTAAGGTCACATCACACTATAGCGACCACCATTTCGGCTGCACTCCATCACACATTGCGCCCGACGCCACGGTCGCGCATGCGCACGTAAAGCGCGTCTGGTTTCGCTGGGGCGGGCGTCCCGCGGCTGCCCCCATAGATACCTCTACGGCTGCCTCCGACTGCCGCGTTCGGTCGTCGCGGTTGGACGCTGCGGCAGGGTGTTTTGTTTCTTTGGGGCGTCCCGGTCGCAAGACGTCTGCTGCCCGACAACATTGTTTAGAGCAGAGAATGCATTTCAGTTTCAGCTGTTTGCCTCTCAAGAGGTTGGCTTGGAACAAGGTGGAAATGGACGACGATTTTCTCCTGATGCATTGAGCCTTCGCAATTAACTTTGGGTATATTTTTTTCATTTCTAAAGCCGTGATCTTCACTAAATGGTGAACTTCGTCTTCTTATGTCTTTAATTATTTCTAATCCCTTTTTCGCTCTCTCTTCAAAATATTCAGCCATCCTTGAAGTACTACTCATGTTAGCTGCCTTTGAAGTCTTCCTCAATTTCCTACACTTCTGTTTACAATCGGAGTCTGGGGTTAACGCTCTTGAATCGTCTGAATTTTGTTTCTTCTTCACAATTTTTCTAGCAATAATGATTCAGAGGTTCTTGGTCTAACAGCTCAATGTCGATGCCATTTTGACGTTTTGACAGAAGCAGGAGAGCCTGTCCCGAGCTTTTGCTTTCAATTGTATTTTCATCTACATCTACCTAATACCCCGCAAGCCACCTAAAAGGCGTGTGGCAGGGGGTGTTAGGACACCAGCCATTTACAGCTAATAAAAAAATGAAGTGCTCTAACGAGGTTGGGACTAGCGTTTATTAAAGTCCTTTATGGTTCGCGGGAAAAACGAATTCCCAAATCTATCCGTTCGGCAAAACATCTCTCTTAATTTATCGATTCTATCGGAGCTGGAAATTAAAGGTATCCATTCTCAATTGTTCAAGCAATCTAAGCCTAGTGCGCATCCTCCGAGTCTCCAACGGCTCCCAGCCTGATTTGCTTAACATCTGGGTAACACTGTCTGTACGCCCGCTGTAGTTTTTGACGAAACGCGCAGCCTTCCTTTGTATTTTATTAAGTTCGCGGATTAAGTCTTTCTGCACCGGATCCCATACGCTCGCTGCATATTCAAGGTGCGGTCGGACGAGAGCGAAATAGCACCTTTAAAAGTAATTGTCCCTTTCATTCTTCTACCTTTTTTAGTCATTTCCTTTATGATAAAAGAAAAAATACCAATAAGTCAATTAATAAACAGATAATCTTTTTCAAGTGTCTAGCTACAGGAGAAACCTTTCGGTCTCTGAGCTTTGCTTTTCGTATTTCATACAGTTACTAAAGTGTGATACTTAAAGAAACACTGAAAGCATTGTGTAGCCGTTTATTACCTTTGTGTACTTCCCCTCAAAATCATAACACTTTGAAGAAGAATGCTTTGGATTTTTGGGAGAGGTGGAACTTTCCAAATTGTGTGCCCCCCGTTGACGGAAAACACGTTAGAATATTCTGCCGAAAAGCCAGCGGATCTTTGTTCTTGGACTTCAAGGAATACTATTCTATTGTGTTACTAGCCATGGTTGGCACTAATTGCAATTTTTTTGCCAGAGATTGTGTAGCACATATAATGAGTCAGTGACGGCCGGCCGCGGCAGTCGGACGCAGCCGCGGGACGCACCAGCGAAACCAGACATTAAGAACGTTTCTGCTTGTGGCTTGTTTGTTTACGAATTCCCAAAGAATGGATAGAGAGCAGCAATTGTTGAAATTAAGGCAGTTGTACTGGCATCGTAATAGGAAGTTAATAGAAGTCCAATATGTTGGGCTACCTGCGCCCAACATATGAGGTTTCAGGTCCGCTCTTTTGTAATTCTCAATGGTCGGATCCCACAGTATTGGCCGACATTCTACTTCGTGTAATATACGGATATCTTACGCCGAGGAGAATTTTGATCGTGCTTTTCCTTGATGCTGGGCTTCCATCTTCACTTTTAAAATCCGAAATTATCTCAGCGTTATCTCACAACCTTCTTGAACCTCCCTCGCTACGGTAAACAAAACAAACACGTCTGCCGCAAGCACGCGAGATTGAAATGGAGCTCTCTGATTGGCTGCGACTGCCTCGCTCTGATTGGTCGACGGGCCAGTCGCAGCCTCAGCGCCGGCCGCAGTCGCTAATGTGATACGGCCTTTAGATAAACTTGAATGGGAATCTCTGTCGGACAGTAGATTGAAAAATAGACTAAAGCTTTTAGATAAATTCATGAGCAGCGTCTTTTCTGACGAAGTTTGCCGTATCTTACGGACGCCAACATACTACGGAAGATCAGATCATATATATATAATTAGAAAGATAGACTGCAGAACAGAGAGATTCATGATGTCCTTTTTTCCACGATCAATAAGAGTATAACGGCAGCGTTAGAACTCATAAATAGAATAGATGACTTGTAGTGTAGCCTAATAACTTATGTATACTTTAATGTATGTTTCTGAATTATGTCATTATTTCTAACAGTATGTGGTAGTATAATTTGTTAGTATGCGTGACGTTTTTCGGACTGTATGGAGTGCATGTGGGAGTCCAATTGCATGCTGCATGCTGGTGATTGATCATCCCCTGCCCAGTGGCGGCTAGTGAGTCAAATGCTGGGGGGGGCGCACTCCACCGAGGGGTCATAATTTTTTAATAATTCGTGTATTTTATTATGTTTTTACGGCAATCTAGGAATAAAATTTTGTGATGCCATATGTTCCGTTTTTTTCAACAACAATACCTAGTTTTCGTAATGAAGCTTGATTAATAAATACTAAATGCAATAGACTCTCGGTCACACGGATCGGCTTAGTCCGGACTCTCGATTATACTGATCAATGATCTTGAAGAATAAAAATATATTTGCTGCGATATTTTGCAAATACAAACGAAAATACGTAACTTTAGGTTTTAGCGCCTACATTCTTCGTGCGGATATGCCCGCAATACACTTATGTTGTTCGTTTTGCAATCATAATGCGTTATTTGTCAAATCTATTCAACATTTACAATGATTTAGGTAGCAATGACATTTGTAACACCTGAGGAGGGAGGCGAGATGTAAACATTGCATTGCGGTGTTCGCATTGCTTCTTGAATACAGTGTGATTTAAAATCAATAATTAAATGTTTCTCACACATTTTTAACAAAATCTAAAATGCTCACATGCCTTTAGTTATATTGCAGAAGTCCATCCTTCTTTCCTTTTGTCCAGCAAAGTGATCAATTACACGTTCGTTGAAATCAGCGCCGGACAACAATTTCTTTCCGATTGAACACATGGAAAGGGCACTAGTCCATAAATATACAAGGGACTTAATAAACAAGGGACGACACAAAATGGGCCGACGAAAAATACGACCAAAAAGAACAAGGTGCCTGGACACAGAATTGGGGACAATTTTCCCCTATATTTCCCTAAAACAAAAACAAGCACTGTTGATTAATTCAAAATTGTCTTCTTGAATGTACACACAGCACTAAGAAACTTCTTAATCGGCAATTAAGCACAGTAAACTCCTCGAAAATGATGTCTGAACTCATTTCACTCCGTTCTTTCCGAGAGTCTTGCCGTTACTATGAGGAAGACTCAAGGGAGATAGAAGTCGTGGTCCACTAATGCTGATTCAGCTGAGGGACGAATTTATTGAGTGCAACTTGCTTTTTTCGTTGCGTAGCAGAAAAAATTATGGACAAAAGATATCCTGTGTATCAAACTGTGTCTGCTTGTCTTGGTATCAGCTTGATATCAGTGAAAAGAGTCGCGGCTAAACAGAAGGATTGTGTAAAGGAGAACACAAGTGGTGAACTTCCTACTTCCTTTTAAAGCAGCCTTTAGTGGTCCAAAGCCCACATGAGAAATGCTGATGGGAATTGATTCAAATAGTTTTTTTTACCATCCAATAAAATTTACGCTATTATGGCTTAGAATTTACGTCGTAGAAAAGCATTTTTATGAAAGCTCTGCCCAACCTGACCTTAAGTTTACCTGAAGGGTGCTACAACGATACTTTCATCGTGCGAGTCGGTCATTTAAAGGAAGCGCGCCCTCTGCTGAGTCGGTGGCAACCACGCGCCTCTTTTCGCCTCCCCCTCCCACGACGGAGCTGCCGGTACGCGCATAGAAACATCTAGATAATTAATAAGTGATATTGACGTTAATATTGATATTTAATATACATTTCATATGTGCTTGCATTACTAACATTCTACGGAAGACAACAATACCAATCAATTTTCAATTGACTCACTGGTTTCGAAGTTAGCAGAGGTTTGCGTTGTTTACAACAACTCCGTTAATTTTAGTGTTATAAACAATTTGTTTTCAGCAAACTGCTAATAATAGATGTGGCTTCTTTAATTCAAAATTTCAAGTTAAAGAAACGAAAACTACAGGAATGCCAAGCGCTCAAAGTTGGGCACCTTGATTTTACGCGCAAAAAACGGGTACTTTTTTGAGAAAAAATTAAGTACAGGAAATACTATTTAGCCAAAAAATTTTTAAAGTACATGATATAACGTAGAACTAAATTCTCTTTCGTATACTTTTAATTGCATTGAAATCGATTGCTTCGTTTAGACGCTAGATCTCCTCAAACTCGAGTATCTTGCTTTTTTTTACAGACACAAGGGCTGTGCGAGATTCTCGACCACCCGAGAGTCTCGGCGGTCAAGACGAGAATTTCGTTTCTCGGCATTGTCGGGACGAGACTCTCGGCGCGGCGAGACTCTCGCACCTTCGAGGTTTCTCGACATCCGTCGAGACTCCAGGCTCCTCGAAAAAATAAAACTATTTCTACTTTAGACACTGGAAATAACTTCACAAGCAGATTATTTTAAGACATCTTATATATTTCCAAAACTAAAAATAGTTGTAATATAAAATCGATATTGACACCTTAAGCATATTTTATTATTTAACTAACCAAAATTGACAGGTAACCATGAGCCTTAGTTACCATAAATAAACATTGCAAAAAGAAATGCCGGGGTGTATGGAATACCCACCAGGATAAGCGGTAGGTGCGAGATTAATAAAGTACGTAATTTTAAGATAAATGGTTCAAAATGGTCAGTTTGAAGGCTATCTGAGGGATATTTTATTTATCCTTACACTATTCTATTAGTAATATCAATCCAATTAAGTAAAATGGCTTAAACTTAAAAATTTCCTGAGCTCTTGGGGGGGGGGGGATTATTCCCTACAAACCCCCCCTCACTGTCTCCAGTGATAGGTTCTCAGGGACCAAAAGAGTCATCACTCATTGAGTTATAATTCTATATGTATCACTCGGTCATTCCCAACTTCTCTTTTTCCATCGCTGACTCTGTCACTTCCCACATGTAACATTCAATTAAAAACCGAGCATGGAGCAACGTCAGACACTTCTTCCTTCCAAATCCTATTTTATTTCTTTTCAAATATAATATGCCAATCAGAACGCCCTCCCCTTCTCTTCTCCCTCCTCTAAAATTAAATTCCCTCCTCTTCTCAATTACAGATCTTTTATTCAATGGCTTCTCACGCAACAATTACCCTCTCATAACCCAACAAACCCTTAGCAACTTCCCATCCCTCTTAAACATCCTCCCATTCCACATAAACATCAATTTCAACACAGACGTCGAATTAATAAAAGTATTAATTAAGCATTAACATTAACATCAAATGTTTCGATCGCTGCAAGCGGAAGGGCGTTCTGATTGGCTGTAAGGCGGTATCAGGGAAATTTTTTATCAGTGGGAAAAGGGACAAAGGGTCGAGTGATGGATAAAAGGGATGTGATTCCCATCCCTGGAGTCATAGCGAAAAATGATCAAAGTGAAACGGTCATTTTTCCACTATAATTTTAGCCTCCCCCTCGAAAATTATGAAAAAAAATTATGCTATTCAGGCTTTAGTAAAAAAACAATAAGAATACTAAAAAAACTAAGAAAGAAATCATAAAATAATAAATTTTCACCGGCGAATATCAGTGGCCTCCATTTGAATCGTAAACATTTTGAGGAAGTTTTTTCGTGATAACGACGCGTTGACTCATTTTTGGTGGAAAAAGAACTTTTTCAATGATTAATTTTATGAACCATAAAAACCTTCATCAATTTCATCATCGCGGAGGCCTGCGTAAAAGTTAACTCTTTGCTACGTCACGGCACGGCGTACCTTCCACTTTCAAAATTGCCTGAAAGAGAGTGTTGTAGTACTAGTGGACAAATATTAGCCTTTCCTTTTGAATTCAGCACCTTTTACCAATAATTGGAATGAAAATCAAAGCGGCGGAAAGTTTATTTGCTATCAATTGCAGCAACAATCAAATTAGGAAACTTTCGTGGCTTATTATCGGGTCGGGCGGCTGCCTATATATATCCCATTCTTAATGGAAAAAGGAGCAAGTTGAAGCAAGACTTTTCTCCTGAATTATATAGCAAAGATCTTTCTTGCCGTATATATTTTTCGATCGCGTCTCGTCGCCCTCCTAAAGATTTTTTTCCACTTTATGAATAAACGAGTCGATGGGCGCTTGAATTCATCAAGCGGGTTTTGGAGGGGGGTGGGAACATATTTGTGTCACGTGTGTTCAAGTATTGGGTCCATAAGTTTCTTAAAAAGCGAAAAAAAACACTCAAAGTATCGTTGAAATGGGCGGAATGTACGAACAACACGCTCATTCGCCCTCAACAATACTTAAGGTCGTCTTAGTTACCACGATGATATAAGCGTTGAGGGAACGTTTGGAATTGAATATTTACGTATTGGAGTGATTGATAATAGATATCGATATAAAATGAAAAATATGGTTGGCAAGGAGACGTAATTTTCACTAAATAATCATATTGTTAATAAGGTATGACGCTGAAAATTTCAGACGGGTAAGGTCAATATCATAGGAGAAAATGAAACCTATCGATATAACTTCATATCGATATATCTTCATAAGGAAACGAATCGCATGAAAATAATTTATATTTATGAATAGTACATTGCTTTCTTAAAATAATGGTTACAGTTTTATCCTAATTACTGTTGAAATTTTTCTGTAGAAGGGATCTATCGAATGCTTACTTGTATCGATCATAACTTCGACTGTAATAACTGCATTAGTTTCCTTTTACTTTTATATTATTTTGTATTATAATATTATAATTCAGCAAGGGTTTCAGTCTCTTGCCTTAATTAATTAAAAATATATTAGGTAAAAATCGAATTCCAGGATTTTCGATATGATTTTTCTTGCTGGTTAATGGGTAAAGCGGAATTTCTATCATTTCTAATTATGACCCCTGTGATAAGGATTATATCCTTAAATCTTTGTTCATCTCGCAAAAGAGGAAACGTATATAGAACGATTTGAGTATATCCTCATTGATTTTACATTTAAAATAATTATCGATATAAAACGAAAACTATGGTTGTCATGGAGCCCTCATTATAAAGAAACATTTATATTGCCACTCAGATACTACCCTGAAAATTACGGACAGGTACGGTCAATAGCAAGGGAGAAAATGAGACCTATCGATATAAATTCATATCAATATATTTTCATTAGGAATCGTTACCCATCAAAATTATTTACACGCGTGCATAGAGCTTTTCCGTATTACCATAATATTATAATTTATATCCCCGTAACTATGTAAATAAGTCTCATAAAGGGATCTATCGAATGCACACTTGTATCGATTATTACTTCAGTTGTAATCAATTGATCCGCTTGATTTAACTTTTATCGGATAAAATACATTAGAAATTGTATTGTGTATGACTTTCAAATTCAAAACTTGATTAACAATAACGTTATTAGCGATTAAAGCGTAACTAAGGAGATTAGTATCGATGTAACTCGCACATGAATCGATCGAGCGGAATGACCATCATTGCAAAAGTTGACCTTTTTGATAAAAGTATTGCCCTGAAAATTTCATCCATCTAGCTTGAACGGTTGCTAAGATATTCAAGATTGTATGCTCCACAAAAAAATGGCGACAATGATTTTTCGCGTGCAGGATATTTTTCGGAATTTTATTATGAATTAACCAAGATGGTTACGGGAAAAGTAAGGTAGATCGTGAGGGTACGAAGTACCCTCTACGGTTTTTCCAGGAGATTCCAAATTTTCATATGGCACATGTTTCAAGGCCGAAATCCGATTTTGAAAATTCGCCCATCACGACAATGTAAAATCGAAATCGTTTATTACTCGGAATTGTTTCGACATATGAAAATTTCAAGATAGCAAAAAAATTGACCGAAAAATCCTCCACCAAATAAGTCAAGGAATTTGTCCTACAATTATTGCAAGTTGGTCAAAAAAATTCCTAAAGTTAGCCCATAAGAAAAGCATTGGAAAAGTTCAAGCGTAATAAAAAATACTGAATATCAATTGGTCGCCATGACATCCGTTTCAAAATATCAACCAAAAAATCTAGTTTACGTCCATTGAATATCATGTTCCTCAGACGTTAAAAAGTACGTAATAAAAGCGAAAAAGCTTTAGTCCCATGTGGCTCCCATGTTAATTCAAGTCGATATATCTCGAAAACTAATCGATTTTTTCGAGTTTTCAGATTTTTCCTCCCGATGAATTTTTTTTTTTACTTTCACATCCAATAAGCCAAATATCCACACCTATCACAGTTTGGGCTGCGAATTTCGACGAAAATGTGGTTTTGCAGCTTTATATATGCGCAGCGTAACTGCAATATAGTAAACTTTTCAATGTTTAATTATTTATTATATGGAAAAAAATAATTAAAATCAATATGTTTTTATGTATAATTCTTATGAAAAGTTAATTTTTTCAGCAATTATGCTCACAAATTTATAGAAAACAAGCTGATCGACTAACGAGCGAAAGTAAAGACTTGATTTGTGCGAAAATTCAGATTTGAAACTTAGATTATTTTTTCTCATTTTTAAAAGCTTCTGGTGACTTTATGGATGAACCAAATATTAAGATAGCCATATAGTTCCTTAATCTTCAGTCATTATACTCTCAGACTGTACAATTTTTGCTTTCCAAAAAGAATAGTGAAAATTTAGGGTTTCGTTTAGGGTTTTTGATTTCCGCCCACTGTGCTCCGTAAGAGGGTGGATTGGCATGAATTATGGTAAAAAATTAGCATTTTGGCCATAAATTATAAATGTATCTCGGGCGATAGTAACTCGACTTCTCTGATGCTGTCAACGTCCAAGACTCGCTCCCATAGAGAAACAATCTCCATATATAGCATCTGATTAGTTGTTTCCGTAATTCCTTGAAGCATCGCCGAATCTAAAATAAAAGCTTCTTTTAATATTGCATTCCTGCAATAATGCAACTTCTTTTAATGATGCATTAAACTTCTTCGCATAATTCTCTTCATACCTTCTAGGTTTAATTCCTCGAAATATCGCAGCAAAGGAAAGGTTAGATCAGAATGCGAGGGCAGTTTCTTTTTTTCAACCTCCGATAGCTCAACAAAAACAGTACACAAGCGACAGGCGTGTACTGCGCAGGTAGGGCAACTGCACGTCCTCCGCACCACACGCTCAAGTCATTTCTCACTGTAAGTAGTTAGTTTAAGGTTAGTGGCAATTTAATTAACTACACTGCCTCAATTGATTCTTCCGCCAATTGTGCACTGCGGAGAGAGAGACAGAAAACTCACCGAATACCTTCATCAATGACATGTCTTCGCCTTTGTGCCGATAACAGAGAATTTCAACTTTAATGCAGCTTCTCGTGTTAAACAATTACGTCCATTTTCATCCTAAACAAAAGAAGAGACACGTTCACTTATGTAAGTGTTCTGATCCATTTCAACGACCCTCATCTCAACGCTGATGCAGCCCAACTGCTCCTGGAGCAATTTCATTGGGACATTTACGATCACCCACCGTGCAATGCCGACTTCGTGCTGTGTAACTTCCATCTTTACGCTGAGTTGGAGGTGTGACTAGGACGGAAGCATTCGCAACGGAGCGATGAACTTCAGGATAAAGGAAAAATTCACTCGAAGTCACTCAATTCATTTGAAGTCATCGGCGGCAACATCCTATGAAGGAGGTACTCATATAGTAAAGCTAGTCCACAATCACGACCGATTCCTCAATCGCCGATGCGATTATGTCGAAAGGACACCACTCATAGTGTGCACAATATTTACCAATGAAATAATTTTCAATCAATCCCTTCGCCTTCTGTTCATGGCCAATCGGAAGTTGAAATAAAACGGCCCACGTACATTCCCACAAAATTTGAGTTTCAGTTATATGAACCTCTAAGCTGTCTGACATTCGATGGCGGTGGATCGTTTTTTTTTCTTGGCCTTTACTTTTTTCAAGCCTGTACGACACTTTCCAATTTATTGGCGCGCAATATTGTTTAAAATGTTGGGCTTTGCGTAACGTATGACACGTATCAATATTTGCACCAATATTGGTCATAATATGGTGTTCAAATGTCCCGCTGGAGAAAGGCCATTGTATTTCAATGATTTAACGTTGCATGAGTGCCGTCGTATTGTGAGTTTTACGCTTCAACCAACACACAAACAACTTCTTTAATCATCTGGCTATTTTCGTCCCTCAGATTTGGGACGCAACTCAACCGTCCACTTACCACTTCCCACTAGAATACACCCGCATGAATCCGTGGTCAGATTATTGCATTATCAGAGGTTTTTTAAAGCCAAATATTACAATAGATTTCCGATAATTTTCTCTACTATTGGATTAATGCGTTACCAGAGGTTTTTTAAAGCCAAATATTACAACAGATTTCCTATATTTTTCTCTTCTATTGGAATCACTAACATTTTTAAGCATTGTGGAATTTTAAACGGGTTTCCAGCGTTAATAACGACATAGTCAGTAAACACAAGGTAATAAATAACCCAGGCGAAACTACGGAAGCGTTGATGAAGTGTTGTTGCGGAAGCGTAGGACGGAGTGTTCTGGAAGTACTAGCGGTCGATTATAGAGGGAGAGTTTAGGAGGTGTCGCGGAAGTGTACGGGAAGCAGATTATGGCCCACTTGGAACGTCTCCGGAAGCGTTTTGGAAGCATTCGGGAAGTGTCCATCCGACACCTGACGCTGCCACATTGTAGAAAAAGATTTCCACGCAGAAAAATAAAATTTTAACTGTAAATCATGGATATAATAATGAACAGCAGGCTTTCGTAGAATGAAAGGTAGAAAAGCTTAACGAAAAAATGCCGAGTACAAGAATCGAACCTATGGGTTTATGCGTCGGATACGGCAACCACTGGTCTACCACTGCTGGTCTGATGAGGATAATGAGGATAATGATGAGGATGTATGTCTAAGGGATTACAACGAACCTGTAAATGATTAACTGCGACCCTCGCTGGCGGCTGTGGGGCTCAGAAACTCTACGACGGCACGTCCATCCTCTTCCTAACCATACATTGCTCTGCGTAGAGCAGTAGCGGATAGAGAAAAAAACTCAAGAGGGGGGGCACAAAATATTTATTGAGCTACCTTTTGTTTGATTGGAATGAAAAATAAGTCGCATGAGAAGTTTGAGAAATTATTTTCATTTAAGTTGATTTTACAATAGGGTGGCTTCCTATTATCTTTTATTACCTAAATCGAAAGATTATTACTTCCGGAGTACATATTTCACGCTTTTAAATTTTTAAATGACGATATCTATTTTTCGCGATTAAAAGAAAAGTGAGAATTTTCAAGCGCGCGAAAACGCGACAGTTAAGCATGAATGCTGAGAAAAGCCCGTGTGACGTCATTCTGGTTCCCGCTGCTGCAATTGAGGTGACCTTGGGGCGAGGATGTGTGCGCCGCTGCGATGCAGGCTGCTAACAGGTAGTGCTAGGCTTAAATAAGGATTATTAATACCCTGTCAAACGAAGAAAACTTTCCGACCTTAGGCAGTTTTAATAGGTGAATATTAAGAGACGTTTCCCTGAGATCTGTGCATCATGCATGCATTGGTAATCTCAGACGATGTAAAACTCCAATCTACTCGTATAGAAACTAGGTCCCTGTGACGTCACGTGGAGCGGCATCGCATGGGCGCCAATCTGGCCTTTTTCAAATGAGGTTAAAATTGACCGTTGCCATTCGTCTTAACTGGGATTTCTAAAACCAAATAATTTGTATACTATTATGAATACACTAATGGCGGGTAACAAATCGCAAATCAATGCCTTTCGTTTTCTTTGATGAAGGAAACTACCCTATTATACAAGATAATGATATCCTATGATATAAAAAAGTTACAATTCTGCAATGTTCGGTGGCCCCGCAAGGGGGGGCGCGCGCCCCCTGCGACCCCCAAATGTGTCCGCCACTGGCGTAAAGCCGTGAAGCGGCCTAAACGTGGTGGTTTTTAGTGCACTACCGTGATAACATTTAAAATGCTCCCACAACACTCAACCGCTACTTCTTCCACTCCCGCAATACTTCATAGTCGCTCCGATGAAATGAGAAATTAAAATCTTCAAATTTCGTGGAAAGTATAGGCAAAGCATGAGGTCAAAGAAATATTGCGTTTTTATTCCATAAAAATCATGCCAACACAACACCACCTGCTTAAATTCAAAGGTTTCCGAAGAAAAACGAGATCGCGCGTGTTTTAAAAAAATTGTCATGTTTGGGTCACTGTATCTCAGTAACGGGTCGCATTGATGTAAAATAGCACATACATAAATAGTTGGTAATCATTTATAAGTATTTACGCCAATTTTGAAGTCTCGAAAAACGTCATTTTGGACTTTTGTCCAGCTTTTTTCGATTTCAGCCCACTGTGTGTCGAATAGTTTCGTTCTAGGCGTCTTTGTAAATCCCTAGGTCGACAACGTGACTGATTCATAATTGGTAATTAAGTCATCAATAGGTCATCCTTAGTTTATTTTCTATTCTAAACAAATTGAGCGTTTAAAGCATGCGATAGGTGACGCTGTGGACTTATACACGACGACGCTAAAAACAACGAAATTGCATCCGTATATGAATATAGTTTCAATTATGAATCCCACTAACAGCTGTTGTAATTTCCCATGCTAATTCAATCGCTCCACAACAATTTCAACGTTGACACGTCAGTATCAACAGCTGTTCTGTATAAGAGTTTACTACGCGATAAGATACAAATAACAAAGTGGACACGAAATCATACGGACAATAATTTATGAAACATTGAGAAACTATTAAATATTTCGAAAAATAAGTACCCGAACTGTTATAACTATAGGAGAAATTGGGTGGCATATATATTACTTTAAATAAACAACTTCATTCATTCACACGACGCCTTAAGCGCAAACATGCGTATGAATTCATAGGTACGGAAAGAAAGGGATAGGAACATATAATAGAAAAAGGACCAGGTGCTGTGGTAGATGGAAAAAGCCAGAAATCGGTGGGTAAAAATGCGGCCTGACTGGGACTCGAATCCAGAACCTCCTGGTTGCCGGCCAGATGCTCTACCAGTTGAGCTACCGGGACGCTTAGAATTATTATGATTTCGGCGGGGGTTTATGGTTTATCCGATATGTAAAATATCTCTCTGAATTTTATCGTTTCTGTGGGGCATGGAAATATCTTGTTCTTCTAATATTATGTTCTCCGTGTCGCTCTTAAAGATATCCATTCTCAATTGTTCAAGAAATCTAAGCCTAGCGCGCAGCCTCCGAGTCTCCAGCGGCTCCCAGCCTAATTAGATTAACATCTGGGTAACACTGTCTGTACGCCCGTAGAGGTTTTTGACGAACCGCGCAGCCTTCCTTTGTATTTTATTCAGTTCGCGGATTAACTCTTTCTGAACCGAATCCCATATGATATCGCTGCATATTCAAGGTGCGGTCGGACGAGAGCGAATTAGCACCTTTCTTTCACTTTCTCATCCGAAAATCTTCCCACAATAAGCTTCACGAAGCCTGACGGTTGATGGCCTGATGAAGAGAATCGTGACAAGTGGATGGAAAGAAAAACAAAGGAAGGTCTCGAATGAGTTATATTAGGCAAGTAAAATAAGAGAGTAAAAGTGAAGAAATACGATAATATGAATTGAATTTTATTAGACAAGTAAGTGCAATAGAGAATTGAGTCAAACTATTCTTTGGATCACTAATGATTGTTCACAACTTACTTACAACTTCATGCTTAGTATGTAAATGTTCATTGATGATAATATTATGATCGTTATTGAGGTATTCTGAATAATTCTTCATCCTTCCGTATTCTCTAACGGAACTGTTTAAGAATAAATCATAAACCACTCATATAACATCTCGCATAAAGGACTTTTCTATTTGATATCCAATAGGGTGGCTTCCTATTATATTTTTTATTGCCTAAATCGAAAGATTATTACTCCTGGAGTACGTATTTCACGCTTTTAGATTTTTAAATGGCGATATCTATTTTTCGCGATTAAATGAAAAGTCAACATTTTCAAGCGCGCGAAAACGCGACGGCTAACAATAAGTATGAATGCTGGGAAAAACCCGTGTGACGTCGTTCTGGTTCCCGCTGCCGCAAGTGAGGTGACCTTAGGGCGAGGCTTTGAGTGTTGATACAAAGCTGGATTCTACGAGCAGGTAGCAGAGTACTCTGCTAGCAGGTAGCGCTTGGCTTAAATAAGGATTATTATTCCCATATCAAACGAAGGAAACTTTCCGAACTTAGGTATTTTTAATGTGTGATTATTATGGGATGTTTCCCTAAGATCTGTGCATCATGCATGCATTGGTAATCTCAGACGATGTAAAACTCCTATCTACTCGTATATAAACTATGTCCCTGTGACGTCATATGGAGTGGCATCGCATGGGCGCCAATCTGGCCTTTTTCAAATGAGGTCCAAATTGACCATTAACATTCGTCTAAACTGGGGTTTCTAAAACCTCGCTCGGACAATCGTTATCTGAACCAGGCAACTTCTGCTTGGTTACCAAGTAAATAAGTACGATACATGTTCACCTATCAATGGATCTATAAATCTTTCTGGGTGGTAAATAAATGAATGTTGAAAAACGTTCGTAGTATAATATTTATTAACCGCATAATTATTTACCTGCTTGCTTCTACTCCACGCATCGCTTCAATGACGAAGCAATCAATGTTTATTCAGGAAATCGGTCGCCTTAAGGGGGACGACCAAAGGTAATCTGTGTTATTGTGCCTTATTAAATCCCTCTTAAGTCAATTTGTCCTTATAAAAACTACTACAAAGCTCGAAAATGATTTTTACCTGTATCTCTTGCATTCGAGGCCCTACCCCTCCACTGTCTTATATGCTCCACTGTCACTTTTTTCTTTGTTTCACGAAAAATTCTAATGTAGACACGCGAGTGCATTAATGACTCCGCGTGCCGTAAAATCCTTTCGTCGTTTTGTCAACTTCATGAACTTTTGTAACTCAAACCTAAAGAAAACTAATACGTCTACAGCATTCATCTTCCACAATAAGTTGCAAATATTTGTTGGGATAAGTAGAATGACTTTGTCGTATTTTTAGAACGCATATTTTGTTGTTGGTTGGCGAAAATTTTTAAACATTATTTAGTCCTACAGGTTACCCCGAAATAAAAAAAACATTGGTAGGAAGGCTTATTAATTTGTGTAATTTTTATATGAACGATAATTTATAAAAATATTGATGTTTATGAATGTAAATAACTTCTTTGTATGCCATGTTGCCAATCCGCCACAGTGGTCCGCGCCTGGCCAGTGCCAGTAACCGGGAAGCAAAGTTTCGTGCACCAGACGTGGCAACGCGGCTTTCGTTCGCTCCGGCGTATTTCTTTAATGGCCATATATAATCTTTAATACCTAAAACTCATGTACTTTCGGATCATATAGAAATCAAAAATAAATTAAGAAGTTTTTCCATCGATTTCATTTTTGTATTTCTTGGTATATTCTATGACTAGGTAGTGTTTAGAATTTTCGTTATTTTACAACAAAATATACGTTTCGCAAATACGCAAAAGCCATTTTATTAACTTAAATTGATGTTTGCAACTTACTGTGGAAGATGAATGCTGTAGACGTAGTAGTTTTCCCTGGGTGGAGTTTCAAGTTCATGAAGTTGACGAAACGGCTAATTTTATGGTGCGCGGAGTCATTTATCGTACTCGCGTGTGAATTGTATGCGTGGTATGAACTATACAAATGAAAATTATGAGAATTCGCCGAAGTGAACGAGTGCTGCGTTGCCATGTCGTGTGCGCGAATCTCGGAGTGTTGTGAGACTGAAGTATTTTCATTCGAGATTTAGGAAGCACATTGACGTTCAATAAGTCAAACTATTCATCAAATCATTCCTAAATGGTTAACACTTTGAGTGCCGGACACTACTTTTAAAGCCCTACTGAAAAATCAAGCCATTTTTACAAAATTCGCAATTTTTTTTAAACATTGGCTTCAAATATATATTTATACGAGCGTGATGCTCCCGCTCCCAGCTCTTTTCATTGCAGGTCCACAGAGGGATAGGCGCGTTTTTAATTTTAAAATGTAGAAAAAAGGCAGGGTCTTATGTACAAATTTAATTCGTATATTCATGTACAAATTGAGGTCAGAGGACCTCTTTAAACACAACATTGGAAGTAATTACACCATCCGCTGTTACACGCACATGATGAATCATACTTACGTATCAACAGGAGACTAGAATGTGGAATCAGCCGCATTTTTATAAAAGTTATTTAAAGAATGCGAGGTATTGTAGCAAATGAACAAATGTATCAGTTACTGCGCCGTTAACGTCAGAAATATTTACCGTTTTTTTGTTATTTTTAAATTATTAAAAAACCAGTTTTAGGAAACAATAGCAATATTAAGGAAGTAAGGTATACCGTCGCATGTTCTCCGATTTGCTTTGCATTTTGGTACCTACCTCATTTGAAGAGTTTGGTCGCGTATAAGTTGAGAAAAAGGTATCTGTACAGTAGAAATAAAATAGAAGATGGATGTGTTTTTCAATAGAAATGGACTTTTTCTTCTTATTGAATGAGTTGAGTAACATTTATTATTGACTTTTAAATATATTTTTTAATAACGAAAACCTGCTATTTTCGAAAAATGAAATATTTGCAACAAATGATGTGCCGCCTTAAAATGCATATTATTTTTTATCACGCTCAATTTGAGCTATTTAAAGCATGGAAATCATACAAAAGCATTGTTCCATGGAAATCATTCAAACCCTGGATGACAAAAAGGATCATTGCACCATCAAGAAACAGTTCTTTCCTCCAAAGAATTTTCTCACAAAGTAGGCTGAGATAAGGGTGCCGGTAGCTGCGGAGGACTTTTCGTCCTCAAGACATTAAAAAGAACTCTTTTTTCCATCGAGCAGTTGATTTTTTAAATAACAGAATCACTAAACAGTAAACTTGAAAAGTACCACGGACGAAATATTACGGCTTCACGCATACAAAGCCAATTAAATGGAAAGACGTAATATTACGTCCATGGCAATCCTCAGAAGGATTAGCAGGAAGTAATATTACGTCGATGGCACGCATAATGTTAACCTGCTAATTTACTTATTTCTTCCTTCCAATAAAGTGAGAAGCACAGAAGATTCCGTTCAATGTGTCCACCGGTTACTCGGGGCTGCCGCTTGATTGGTGCAGATCTTGAATAACAAAACCCAATCGTGGAATATCCCAGAGTATTCTCCGCTTAATTGGGACAGCATGCCGCTTTATTGGGCCATGAGTCGTCGACAATGCTCGCGACGAAATTAAAATTTTTTGTTTTCTGAATACTATTTTTTATATTTACCTCCATTGATTCACACTTCTTTTTCACAAAAGTTCCTATTCTTGCCCTATTTTGAAAGCTCTTGTTGTTATACCATCCGCAAGAGGATAGGACTTTTCTTTAATAGGACCTAGTAAAAGACATTCATTCAGCGTCGCCCGAGGCTGTGAAAAATACTTTTAAGTAAATTGTTATATTTCCTAAAAAATCATAGTAAATTAACTGAACTCGCTGATTTATAATCAAATTCATAGTTTAATTTAACTTATGTTGCATTATAAACATTCTTTAGCCTTCTTTCTATCACTTCAACGTTTGTTTATGCCCATATACAAGAGAGTTCGCCTAATAGGTCTCTGGAAAAATTTTTAATATCCCTTCAAATACTAACTAAAAATCGTAATATATAGTAAAATGTCATAAAGGCCACTTTAACGCACTTATTTCACATATTTTCTTAAAAATTTACTCAATAAATGACCGAAACAGTTCCAAAAACACACCCACTTCAAAACGCAATTCGATTGGCCAGCCGGAAATTGACGTCAGCTCATGCAATCGTGCGGGAAATCCAGTGGCGTTGCGCATTGTCACCAAATTTCTCGGTTTATTTAACGACATTAAGTGAGGTTTTATTTCTTATATATCTTTCGGAGGTTTTATCGTAAAAAGCAAACGCCACGGAACCTGGTTTCACCAAGGCTGACACCGGAAACTTGCCGAAAATTACAACGGCAGCAATGTTTATTTACAAAAGCAACAGAAATTGCTACATGCATGCTGAAAGCCGGGGAGTGAAGATGCATAGCTATGGAAATATAATATCACCGGCTCTTGTAAAATAAATATTAAATGTGTTTATGAAATTTAACAGTGAAATTACATTCATTAGGGTCGGACGAGAAGATTACGCTGACGACGCCATTGGCAGTCTAAAACACAGTGTCTAAACATATGTTTAGACTGCCATTGGTTGCGTGCAAATTACGCACAATCAAAACGAATGTATCGTTCGAGCTCGTGTGTGCCCCGAGCACAACCTATTATGAGGAGGCACGAGTTTTTGAGGAGGACGGTGAGGTGGAAGTTAACAGCCTTTCTTGCAATGATTGCATAGCTAGTTCTGAGAGCAGTTCAAGTATAATGTAAGTAGGGCTGGGCAAAATTGAAGTGCACAATACCTGTGACTTGGAAGTTTGAAATCTAAAACAGTATTTGAAATACTTTTTGAAAAAAAAACATTTGTAAGCCGGCCGGTCGACGGCCGACAGGGGGCTTCGGTAATATTTTTACAACACCTTCCCTAGGTATTTCGCTGGAATCCTCATTCCATGGACAGGTGAAACTTATTTCAGTTCCAAAAAATGTCCTCAAAAAGAAAACCACGGCATCACCTTATTCATTAATCACCAGAATTTTCCCTACATAGTGAGCAACTGACTTTTTGCTGCTTAATCTAGCCAGAATCCAATCCCCACTTTGAATGTTAGTCACTGAATTTGTTAAGCTTTTTCGGCTCATGCTATCTTGTTTCAGGCATTAATACCATGTCGTCTACATCCTCCTCGTCAGAAGACATGATATCCAATGCCCTATCATAATCAATCAACAAACTGAAGTAAGCTATCTTTATCAGATAAACCTTCAAAATAAGAGTTAATGAGAGGACTCTAATTAAAAGACCTAGTTTTATGAACTTCGGTGTTTTGCAACATTTATTTAAGAAAGTTTAACGCAAGAACTGTTAGATAGAAGCTAAAAATTCAATCCATACTTCAACCTCGTATCCTGGGGTAAGTGCGGCAGGGGGTCGCACTTACCTCAGGCAACGGGGTCGCACTTGCCCCGGAAGGTAGGAATGAATAATGGTTACGACGGGGAAAGTGCGACCCCGCATCTAAACTAAATATAATGACCCAAGTTCCTAAATTTAAAGTAAAGCAAGGTAAACCAATCCATGAAGAAGAGAAAACAAGATATAGTTCTTACCTAACACCTCCGATGCGTTGATTCAGAGGGAACTGCGGTGTAGCCTCTCCTCACAACCAACTAAGTCTACGAGATGAACGGACGGGTATATTTCCTAAGCATGGGGAACGAGAAATTAAGGGATAAGTATTTCAAAGTCGTTCGCTCTGGTTTCATAACAATGTGTGGAATATGTTGCACGACCGCCACCTGCTTCGAGAACGGAAATACGATTTACCTGAAGGGGGGTCGCACTTACCCCGCAGTCGCACTTACCCCACCTCACCTTATGGAAACTAAGATAGGTATCTTAAAAAATATTTAACCAGTTTTTGCTCGTAAGGATAGTTACAAATAGCACACGAGGTAGGTATGTTTTAAAAATATATATTTTATTTTTTAAAGTAAAACTTCTCAAATGTTGCTCTATATGGTTGCATTAGTCTCCCTGAGGAATATAAATTTTTCAAAAAGTGTCGGACAGAGATCCCCTCGAAATGGATAAAGCCAGCAAGTGAAAAATCTTTCCACTGGTGAAGATGAGTATAGGATTGTGTCAAATCTGATAAACATTGCGTTAATATTAGGATTCATTTTTTTCATTCATTCACATTCGTCGGCACTTTCTCATCCGAACCAATCTTCGTTCTACGTCTTGGACGTCCGTATGAAAATATTTATTTGGAGCATTTCTAGTCGTATTTCTGCACTTAGGCACAATGCAGTACTTGAAGCTATACGCTGCGACATATCGAGGAATAACTACGACACGAAAATTACGGCGTAATAACCACAATATCTCCATTGTAAACTTCAATAATGTTCACGGTCAAGGTGGTTAAGAACAACACTATTGCATGAGCTGACGTCATTCAAGATGGCGGCGGTGCGAATTACGTTTTTCCTTGATGGCTTGTAAGACGTATTTTAAATGCTCATAATAAAAAAATAGATGACTTTACAGCCATATTGTTATAACTTTGAGCTTAATAATTACACCTACTTTTCAGAAACGTCTTTATCTACATAGGTGTTCAGAGACCTATTGGCGGCAACCTATCCCATAATAATAAACAGGCACGACCAATAGGTTAGTTTCCTTCGTCTAAGAAAACGTAATGCATTGATTGCGATTAGTTACCCACCATTGGTGTATTCATTATATACTAATTATTCGGTTTTAGTAATCCCAGTTAAAGACGAATGGCAATGGTCATTTTTTAACCTCATTTGAAAAAGGCCAGATTGGCGCCCATACGATGCCACTCCACGTGATGTCACAGGGACCTAGTTTCTGTAAGAGTTCTACATTGTCTGAGACTACTAATGCATGCATGAGGCGCAGAGCTCAGGGAAACATGTCTTGATAATCACCCATTGAAATTGCCTATGGTTAAAAAGTTTCCTTCGTTTGATAGGGTAATAATTATCCTTATTTAAGCCAAGCACTACCTGCTAGCAGGGTACTCTGCTACCTGCTAGCATCCTGCGTCGTATCAGCGCTCAAAATCTCGCCCCAAGGTCACCTCACAACAATATCGCGGTTCTTCGGTGTAGCGCCGGGTTTCCTCTCCTCTGTCTCTCTTCTGGTTTGGAGACGTGGCAAAGTGGTGTAACGCATGGTTGAGGCAAGCCATTGGAAGTCAATCCCCGCACAGCACACTCAAAATTCATACCATATAAAAGTTGCGTAAATGGATTCGTATAATATGCAAATAATAATACGTCGATTATGTACATCTATGGCATAAATTTGTGCTTAATATGTACACGTAAGGTGCATATAAATGTTATATATGGGAATAATATGTGCATATATATAGCCACATCAATGGTATAAATCGTGCATAAAATGTATGTACATAAAAGGTATATATAAATGGTATAATGTCCTCATATATTCCGTACATATCAAAACATAATGCAATTCCATCAGTGCGTATATTCCGCAATTTATGAGCATATGTCGCCATTTATGAGGACATTATTTTTTTTATATGCACATTTTATGCACGATTTATACCATTTTGGTGGCACAATATTCGCATAAAATTTGAATAGTATTATGTGCATATTATACACTTTGTGCTGCGTGGATTAAGGATAGGATATACACGTATGGTAGGACGAGGCCTTGGAAGGAGGGAGAGAGAGTTATTATGATAGGTGAAAAATGGAGTACTTCTCACCCCAAACTGCAGTTTTAATACTTGCTAAAGAAGTCTTTATCTCCAGGTATGCCTGTGGTTCAGAGAGCATAGTTCGGAGGCACAGAAATTTTGGAGGGGGGGGGTTCACTAAAAAAAGCCACATTGTATATACATTGTGCCCTCCGAACCAAGTGTGTACCAGGATCAAAAAACTATGGGGGGACGCCATGGATGTTCAAGTTCAGGGACGCCGACTTGCAAAAAATTGGGGGGGGGGGCCAAAACTGGGGATTTTGTCCCTGGAAGTTTCTTAAATGGTGAGTTTTAAGTTTTTTAAGCATTTTAAAAGAGTCAGATGATCAACATTAGAACCCTGATAACTCGGATATCAATATCTGGACACTCCAGGGAAAATCTACAAGCCCGACACATTTTTTCCTCACAACCGTAGCGAATTTTTGAGGGGGCTCGGGTCCCCTCAGGCCCCATGGAGTCAGTTCCGCTGTTCAAGTTGTAGCTAAGTTAGTTAAGTTGTAGCAAGATTTAAGCTTGAAAAAGGAAATCAATACTTTAAGGAAACTGTAACAGCTCTTTATTCGTTTTTAAAATTATTTGCTTCAAAAAATATTATTTTCCTTAAATACATTGGTGATTTATGATTCTTGGGGGGGGGTCGCGTTGTCCCCTCCTGCCCCTCGCTGGGTATGCCCATGATATACGAATGGAGTTATGGAGAAAGCATTATTGGATACCGAGAGCGAAATTTCAGCTGTTTCTTTCGAAATAATTTTAAAATTTAAATTAAAAATTACATCTCTCATCGCCTTTTTAATCGCTATAGAGTAATTTTACTTTTACAGAACATGCATTACTAATTACCATGGGGATTGAATTTCTAAGTTAATTCTAATTTGTCTGTTTTGTGATTTAAATGGAATCTAATTATTGATCGTAGCAGTCAATTTCTCTATTTGAGATAATAAAATTACCATCGATTTTGATGAAGGCATCAGAAAGATTCTTAGTGAAAACTTGGCGACCATCTCTTGGCTAATGTAACGCCAATATTTAAAAGTGGAGACAAGGAACAGCCATCTAATTACAGGCCGATATCTTTAACGTCCATCTCTTGCAAAGTCCTTGAACACATCGTAGTCAGCTCGGTAATGAAACACCTAGACGCGCAAAACTTATTAATGGGAACTCAACATGGATTCAGGAAAAGCAGATCGTGCGAAACTCAGTTAGCGCTTTTCGCCCACGATATTTTAGTCTCCGGGGAAGACAACATTCCAGTAGACGCGATTTTTCTTGATTTCAAAAAGGCATTTGATAAAGTACCCCACGGAAAGTTAATAATAAAACTGAAATCTTATGGTCTAGACGAAAATGTCGTTTCCTGGATTAGAGAATTTTTGAGCGACCGCGTCCAAAGAGTAGTATTAGACGGTGCAGTCTCCAATGAGGTTAGAGTCACTTCTGGCGTTCCTCAGGGTAGTGTCATTGGCCCACTCCTATTCCTTCTTTATATAAACGACATTGGCGAAGTAGTGCAGAGTAAGTTACGATTATTTGCAGACGACGCTGTAGTTTACAGAGAAATTCGTTCCAGCAAAGATATAGATGAACTAACGAATGACCTTGCTGCTATCCAAGCTTGGTGCGATGCTTGGCAGTTAGAATTAAATTTGGAGAAATGCGTCGTAATGAATTTCTGGAAGAAGAATAACTCCCTACAGCGTAACTATGTCATTCGGGACACGCAGTTAAAGGCAGTTGAATCTGTGAAATATCTAGGGGTTAGACTATAATGATCTATCGTGGAATAAACATATTCGAGAAATAACCGGTCAAGCTAATCGTAAAATGGGTTTTGTTAAAAGAATATTAGGAAAGTGCGACGACAAAGTGAGAGAAATTAGCTACTTTTCCCTCGTTAGACCACATTTGGAATACGCTGCCAGTGTTTGGGACCCTCATGAAAAAGGCTTAATAACAGAGTTAGAACGCGTGCAAAGAAGAGCTGCCAGGTATGTGAAAGGTCGTTACGATAGTCTTGTTAGTGTAACTGACCTCTTAGATAAACTCGGATGGGAATCTCTGTCGGACCGTAGATTGAAAAATAGACTAAACCTTTTAGATAAATTCAGGAGCAGTGTCTTTTCTGACGAAGTTAACCATATCTTGCGGACGCCAACGTACTACGGAAGATCAGATCATATAAATAAAATAAGAGAGATAGATTGCAGAACAGACAGATTCCGAATGTCATTTTTTTCCACGATCAATAAGAGATTATAACGGCAGCAATAGAACGCGTAAATAGATTGCATGACTTGTAGTGTAGCCAACTAACCTATGTAAAACTTAATGCATGTTTCTGAATTTCTATTCTATATTCTATTTCTAACTGCATATAGTAGTATAGTTTGTTACTATACGGGACGTTTCTTGGACGGTGTGGTGTGCATGTGGGAGTCCAAATGCATGCTGCATGCTGGTGATTGATCACCCCCTGCCAAACACCCTAGAGGTGGCTCGCAGGGTAATTTGTAGATGTAGATGTAGATTAACGATAATAATCAACAAGAGAGCAAAGACGAAACTAACTAGCTAAAATATAAATTCCCCGCAGTATGATCCCCACGAAAGAGCAAAGCTATAAAAAGGGCGATAGACTAACAAAAATGTATAAATAAAGGTAAATAAGTATAAATAGACTTTGAATAAATAAGTAAAAAAGAGTATATGAGTCCTTGAGATAAAAGTGTGATCAGTAGCAATGCGTTTGGTGAAAGTATATCCTAACGCATGAAAAACGCTAACAAGGCAAAAATATCAAAACCGCACTCGAAAATGCAATGGAAAATAACTGAAGAAGAAAAAGGTCAACCTCCTACCCTCTAAATAGTAACTCGAGTTAAACCGCAAGTGGAAGAAACGGATTAGCAAAAGGGATTGACAGCAGGGGGGAGGTGTGCCTAGCTCTTCAAGGACGCAGGTGTTGTTTTGAGAGGGCTAGGAGTGAAGGGGTGAGTCAATGACTAACAACAAGAGGGACGGGAGAAACTGCCTGAGTTTCAAGGGGAGATATGTGCTAAAATGACCACTACTGGAGAACGGAACGAGAGTTTTCAAGATCACAATGAGAGTGCTGCGCTACGAAAATTACAATAAAAATCCTAACAGTCAAAATAGACCTCAAAACAACGGTAAAACAAATAATATATGAAGAGCTTTATAACAGAAAAAAATATATTAAAACAATATGTATATATATCGTTAGCCTATAATAAGAATTAAGAGTTAGGATTACACACCTGATGTAAAAGAAAGAGGGCAACTATCACAAAATTACTTAAATAATATTAAGACACTATTCCGTTAGAAAAATTAAATCTAAAGCAGCCAAATATATATTCTACTTAACGACCGTAACACCAGATTAGTAAAGGCGCAGCGACACAAATAAAGATAACGTGCAACTAACTATGCAATAAATAATACTAAAGGGAAGAGAAAAATTTGAGATATACGTAAGTTTTCTACTTATCACTACTAGCAGATACTCGATAATCAATTCATAATAGGGTGGTTTCCTATTATTTTTTTACTGCCTCTATCGATAGATTATTACTCCTGGAGTACGTATTTCATGCTTCTGGATTTTTAAATGACGATATATATTTTTCGCAATAAAATGAAAAGTGAAAATTTTCAAGCGTGCAAAAACACGACGGCTAAGTATGAATGCTGGGAAAAGGCCATGCGGCGTCATTCTGGTTCCAGCTACCGCCGTGTAAAGCCACTATGGAGCAAGGCTATGAGCGCCGCTATGATGCATGCTGCTAGCAGGTAGCAGAGTACCCTGCTAGCTGGTAGCGCTTGGCTTAAATAAGGATTATAAATACCATATCAAACGAATGAAACATTCCGACCTTAGGCAGTTTTAAAAGGTGATTATTAAGAGATGTTTCCCTGAGCTCTGTGCCTCATGCATGCATTGGTAATCTCAGATGATGTAAAACTCCTATCCATTCGTATAGAAACTAGGTCCCTGTGACGTCACGTGGAGTGGCATCGCATGGGCGCCAATCTTACCTTTTTCAAATGGGGATAAAGTTGACCGTTGCCATTCGTCTGAACTGGGATTTCTCAAACCAAATAATTTGTATATCATGAATACACTAATAATGGGTAAGGAATTGCAATCAATGCCTTTCGTTTTCTTTAATGAAGGAAACTACCCTATTGGACATTCTCCATGAAGGAGTAGTGTCAATGATTGAATTTACGTGGTGTGGACATAAAAAGTTTTCAATCCTCCACCTCACTGATAAGCACCATCGAAGATACCGTTGGTAAGTACATGAATTTGAATTTTAGTTATTTTCAATTGTATTTGACAAAATATATTTTTCACTAATGATGTTTCATTAAGTTTTTTTATGTACTTTCATTCGTGTGGTTCCATGCAATATTTTTTGCACAATTCAGCATAATGAAATTTCTGTTTAACAAACCTATCATGGCAGTTCATAGAATTTTGTTATAAAGACATTTCACTGCATTCAAAGAGGGATAATACGTGAAAAATAAGAAAATTCACCACAAAATTCAGCTTCCAAAAAGGCAAAAAGTAGTCATACCACACACAGCCATATATTTTAAACGGCATACACTAAATTTGTTATTCATTCTCACCCATTGTTAAACCATAGAACTCTTTTGGTAAATTTAAAACTTTGTTAAAATAATCGTGAAAATTATATACATCATTATTTTCACTGTTCAACATAGATTATGTCCTAGAGACATAGTTGGTCGATCTTAGATATATTTTTCATTCTTATTCCAAATCTGTGCTTATATTCTTTTTATGATGTCTATTTCCTTAGGACAGCTTAATGAATATTTTTCCATTTACAGAGGTAGTCATTTAATTCATTCATATCTCGTGATAGCATCATTGGCATAGCCAGGGGGGGTGTCCAGGGGATCCAAACCCCCTCCCCCCCCCCAGGATTTAAAAACAAAATTATTTTCCTTCATAAAAGAAAATGAAACATTGAAAAATCATGAATTTAAAAATTATTTCTTTAATAAATAAAGTTTTGTCGATTATTAAAATTAGTTGAAAAACCATTACTTTGTATCCTGTTTTTCAAACATTTTCCCCCATGGCTTCGGACCTCCCCCCCGAACAAAATTCCTCGCTACACCACTGGATAGCAAGTGAAAATGAAACTTTCTTGCCTGCACATGAACGTGTTTCATAACCACAGCCCATCTCACACGGTGCAAGAACGGCCGCATTGAGGTACGTTACACTCCCAATTATATCCTAGTGGGCTGAGATGACAGGGAGAAGAGACGGCACGAACAATCGGAATACACGGATAAACCAAACTTTGACTTTTAATTTTTTTTAATATTTGTAAGGGTGTCTTGATTGCTGTCTCGTGTCAGCTCGGTTCCGCTCTCGGGGTAATGGAAGAATCGCAGAGTCACGTTCGAGTGATGGGTCCAGTATCTGAAACTCATAACACGTTGCAACATCTTGCGTGGGATCCATCCTCGTGCATGACTCTATATACTCATGCTATATATTGTAATGGTTCAAGCCCCATTACAATGCATTTCTACTCTGCGCATTTTCTTCCCTACCAGTTTACCCGCTCGTTCCACGACCTTTCCCAAAACCCAACCCCCAGACCATGGCCCGTGGAGGAAGGCGTGGATGAGTAAGAGGGGATGAATGTGTTTTCGCCGATTTTTGAATGGTTGTGTGTGAGTGTGTGTGTGGGAGGAGGGGAGCTCGGGTTTTCCCTGAGTGAGTGGCGTGTTACTCCTCCCTTTCTTCATTGTGCATTACCCCACCCCAACTTGAGGTATAATAAAAGGTGGTGCGCGTAAGAGAACCGAGAGAATTCTTAAGTGACTGTCGGGCGGAGCCTATGCCCAAAATCAGTGCGACGCACGGCAGGAGGAGACAAGGGGCCCAAGTGTTTCCAGAAAGATTGATCTGGAAGAAGAATCCCCCCCCCCGTCCGAAGGAGCAAAGGACCAGCTGAAGAGGACGCATTATCTCCGTTCCGGATGCAGCTTCCTCCAACAAGGGAGAAAGGAGTGCAGTAAATGGAACGAGAGAGTGTTGGATCCAACCTGGTCCAGACTCGGACTACGATAAAGTAAGATTGCAGCTATTCCCCCCCCCCCCCCCCCCAAAGCCCCCTCGTGTCTCCTGCCAAGCCAAGTTAAGACAAAGTCACGGAACGCACCCGTTACATTAGTGAAAGTGAAATTAGTCACCAAGTACAATTAATGTTCGCACCACAAATTTACATTCGACAGGATGGACTATCATTTACCTCCCCAGTCAAGAAATCATTGAATTTGTATCATATTTACGTGTTCACCACTGAATTTTACTTTGTTATCATCATTTTCTATATTGATTTTCATCTAGAAACCAAGTTATATTGTTTTTTTTTTATCATTGATGTTTCATGAGTGGCTTTCACCAATTCATATTTCATTAGCGTATAAGAGGGTTTCTTTTGTTTTTGTCATATGCAACCTTATTTGTGTGAATTATATTTTGTTTAATTGAAAGTGTTTGAGTAAGTGTTTTGTTCTGATTCCTCCACGGGTCACCCCATGGAAAATATCCTTCGTCCTTCCTTTCGCCCCGTCCGTTTTCCTTCCCGTAAATGCGAGTTGGACGAGTGCATCAGCGCCCGAACGTCACCCATCAGTTTGAATCGGGAACCCCCCACCCGCAATCATCTCCAAAGAAGGGGAATATTTTTTATTTATGTGAACTACGAGAAGTGAGTGGCATAGTTTTGTCCCGTAGGTCCCATGCGGGAGGGATCTTCGCGGATTTGTATTTTTTTTTTTATTTTTGTGCGACGTCTCCCCCCGGTTCTATTGTGGTATCCGGGCGAGTCGGGGGTGGGATGCCACAATATATTGATCATTAATTACACTGGGGAACAGCCATTTTGCAGTCTTAGATCTGTGACTTTTTCTGACTAACTTTTAGTCTCTGAAAGATTCTCCTTGTTCATTTTTGGAGTATTACTCTAAAGAATATCATACGACCATTATTGCAATTCCCTCTCCTGCATGTTCCATTCATCGTGAAATAAAAATGCTGGAAGATGGTCATGTAAAAGTTTTCAGGAAAAGCAAATTTATGAAAATAATATCTGCGAGACAAAAATGAAAATTAGTTCCAACACAAACAACTAAGATTAATTGAGGAAATTAATTATGCATTTTTAACATGATCACATGGTTTCGAAGAAAATATTTTGTGAGAACAAAAATTTTTCAGTTGTCATCATCTCCAAGGAAAGGAAACGGAATACATTTTCCGTATTCCATGAAAGATATAACGTAGTATCGCCAGAAATGGTTCATCAATTATATCACCTGTTAATAATTTTCACTATGCAAAACACCATTGATTTTAACCCTTTTACTGCAGCAGCCTATTTCAGGTGGGATGTACGAAGACTGCCAAGGCTATTTTCCGGAATTAGCAACATTTCAGGTTTAAAAATTTCTCAGATACTTAATAATATTTAATACTTCTAGATTTTTTCCCAATTCCTAAGATATACTTATATCTTATAACCATAGATAGATTATGGGGGCTTACTTAAATTACAGCCGATAAAAAGGCCACAATCACAAAAAAAGTGAAAAAATTTCGCTCAACCAGCAAGGACTGATATATCAGCCCGTTGGCAGTAAAAGGGTTATATCAATTTTTCAAATTGTTATCTAGGAAATGTTTAAATGTTTGTTCAGAAATACCCCCCCCCCCCACCACCTTACCATCTTCCCCCTACCCCCCCACCTTATCAAACATCTATTTACGCTAGGTCTTTTTGTATCACCCCTAGCGAAATATGGAATCAATAAGGTAGTTACCTTCATCTAAGGAAACGAAAGGCATTGATTGCGATTCCTTACCCACCATTAGTGTATTCATAATATACAAATTATTTGGTTTTAGAATTCTCAGTTTAGAGGAATGGCAACGGTCAATTTTAACCTCATTTGAAAAAGGCCAGATTGGTGCCCATGCGATGCCACCCCACGTGACATCACATGGACCTAGTTTCTATACGAGTAGATAGGAGTTATACATCGTCTGACATTACCAATGCATGCATGAGGCACAGAGCTCAGGGAAACGTCTCTTAATAATGACCTATCAAAATTACTTAAGGTCGGAAAGTTTCCTTCGTTTGATAGGGTATTAATAATCCTTATTTAAGCCAAGCGCTACCTGCTAGCAGGGTACTTTGCGACCTGCTAGCAGCCTGCATTGCAGCGGCGCACATACCCTCACCCCAAGGTCACCTCACACGGCGAAAGCGGGAACCAGAATGATATCACACAGAGTTCCAGAGAGCATTTATTACTATTATTATTCCCTCACCCAACGAACAGCGTTCAGTGCATCTTTGCGTGGTGGTTGAGCGTGCTCTTCTGCGAGAAGCGCTTGTGGCACACACCACACGCAAAGGGCCTCTCCCCCGTCTGCACCCACAAGAGAGTGTGCAGGCGCCACAGGATCTCGTCTGGGTTCGATACCCGTGATTCTGTTTCCCACCCATGGGTGGCGGCGATGGCAAGGATCCTAGTACGGTTGTACCCAATGTTCCTCGTAGTGGTCGAAAGAGTCGGCCATTCAGACCCCAATGTGAGTAAGAGAAGGAGCTCGTGTCCCTCCCACCTGGTGAGCTTCGGGGAGTCCTTGTTGTTTGCCAGGAGCGTAAGCAGCTCCAGAACCTCCTGGTCTGCGGGTGTGGGCAGCATTCCGGGCGCGGTGGCCGGGAGAAGCTGTCGAAAGTCTTGTTCCAGGGAGAGGGCCTGGGGAGCTGGCTGCGATGCCGGAGGCTGTGACTCAAGGTATTGCGATGGTTCTTGTGTGGAAGGCAGCAATGGTTTTGTAATGATAGGAGAAACATCGGCGTAAAAATTTAAATGTCACGCTGAGCGAACAGAAACTACATGACAGAAATAATGAATTCTTAAGGCCGTTTTACACGGGGCATGGAATTGTGCAGATTAGAGCTGCATTAATTTCTAAAGTGGCGTAGAATTGCAGGAATGCATGAACGAAATTAGAACAGGGGCTATTCTGCCATCTCGCATCCACGCATTCTCACATGTGTTCCAGCAATTCACCGCTTTACACGACACAATTTTGATTGCGCCTTCGGACGTACGTCAGACTGCGCAATTCCATGTACCCTGTAAAACGACCTTTAAAATAGTAAAAGAAGAGATTTGTTAATATTGTCAAGCCTATGATTTTTCCAAAGCCCTTGAAAGAGTTCTGATGCCCTGAAATATTATAATCCCCTGGAAAGCATCAACAATCTCAATTACAACATTAACATGTTATCCCTCAAGCCGTCCCAATAGGCGCATGGCCGAGGGTGAAATCAATTTTTTCAGGCTGTGTAACTGATTAAATTTGTATATGAGAGCGTATGGGTTGGAGAATTGCCAAATTCGACCCAGAAATATGAATATGAAATATGAAATCAAGTCATCGCACAAATTCAATAGAGTTGAATAGTTTTTGCAGATTGCTGTGTGGAGCAAAAGCAGACTTTTTTCAGGTCTTACTTCATTAAATTCACAGAGTATTCTGAAAAGACAAAAAGGCCCACATGATTCCACGATATCACAGCTTCACAGGTAAGCAGACACCCTCGGGGAACTTCAGAGAATCTCTCACGAATTGGATGAGAGAAAATTTAGAATTCCTTACACCTCCAATTCGAAGCATTTTCCATGAGAGGAGACTTTCAGTTCATGACTTTACCTGTGCGGTTTGATGGCACTATGGCTCTTTGCGTGCTGGGTCAGGTCACTCGCCTTGACGTACCGTCATCCGCAATCCCCATACGCAAAGGGGAGCTCCCCCGAGTGGAGAAATTTTACAACATTCCAAGTTATTACCACGATGGATAAGAATTTTAAAACACCCAAAATTACTTATATACTTTAAATAATATTATATTTATGTATATAAAAGGACAAGGAATACAGGCGGTCCCCAACTTTCGCACACAATGCGTTCCCGAAAATGTGTACGAAAGTCGAACCATTGACTTCCATACTAATTAGGGTTTACGTTCCAAAAGAACGTAATATACGTACTAAAACCTTTTTTTCACGGATTTTATTTCAATTCACTAAATTTTAATAATACGTCAATAAAACTCCTCAAATCATCTAATTTCTTTCGAAAATACGCAGAAAATGTAAATAAAAGTTAAAAAAAAAAACAAGAAATGCGTTGACTATCGAGTGAAACATCCTCTTGGCGTTTAAGTTGACATTCCACTTATTACGTCCACTATAAATAAAAAGACATATCAAGAAGCATAACAAAATGTAATTGTTGAACCCGCGCTCTGGATACCTTTTAATTTTTACACCAAAATTCGACATTCGGCAGGTGACATTCCTGATCGCGTATATTCGCATGTTATTCAAAAAAGACAAACGAAATTCGGTTGATATTTCGTGCAATATCGTTGCTGAAGGTGAATTAAACAGCACTCAAACGAAAAAATTCAATTAGAAAGAAGATCTTACTAGTTTTATTGAAAGCTATTTTATGATGTCTAGTCAACTTTTTTGAAAAATATCTTCAATGAAGGCTTTCTTCTTCTCTTGATGAAGGAGCCTATAGCAGGCAGTCCCTCTCTCAAATAAGTCACCTAGATTAGACTCAACTACCAACAATTCCCTTCATTGTATACGTTCGTATTGTTCGCATATACTGCCATTTGAAACAATTGAATGTTGGGATGCGCACTGAACATCGCGGGAATTCAAAATAATTACATACCCACATACGAAAGTCCAAATTTATCGTACGGAAGCCAAGTAAAAGGTGTCAATTTTGAACGTACGAAAGTGTGAATTGTACGAAAGTCGAGGACCGCCTGTACATTAGTTAGCACATGTTGAATTTAAAATTTAAATTTATTCCATGCAAGCTAAGACACCGTTTAGACCTCATAAGCAGATGTTGAAGCCACCTGGAATTCTATTCTTTGTGTTTTTGAAACTTACATTTCGATTCTGTTGGTTTGCCTGACATTCCACGTTTCCATGCAGTCATAAAAAATATATTAAGCTACTGCCCTAATGATTAAGAAAAACACAAATTTAGGCCAGAAAATGGGCGTTGAACTGGAAAAATTATAGGTGAAACGAATTTGCAAAATCAGAAAATACCTACACACACAACCAAAGCACCTGTAAGTCTAAGACATTTCACAACACTTTCTCTTCTCACTAAGGCTATTAAACGCTGGCCTGCTCAAAATCACTGGCCCCTAGTCCTGGATCTGACTAGGCTGCTTGCTGGCAATATCACCATGCATCGTCTAGTTAGAAGCAGCTGCTGAACAGTGATTTCGTCTTATAGCGCACTTGGTTGTGCCTCCAAAGTGGACTGGAGTTCGTCTTCAGCCACAGCTGACGTAAGCGACGAATTAGAGCGTGTGGTGTTTCTATCCTTTTACCTCACGCAAAACAGACATGCGAGTATTCTGCCTACACTGCAGGATGTGTGCAATATTTAACACTCATTAAAATCGAAGTGCAGAGACATTCTGTTTTTTTTGTTATTTTTGTGAAAGCAGGACTTTCACGCTTTTGAAGAATAATACAGTGATAGAGCTCTTTACATCGTAATGGAGGGGACCAAAATTTGGTCTATTTGATGCATGGAGGTTCACTATAGAGAGATTTTAGTGATAGGCACCATTTTTACATATCCCTCAGAAATTAAGGCACTAGTGTCTTTTAAACCATCATATATATGTGTTTAAACAAACATGCATTTACTATTTAATAATTGCAGAAAGCGAGTGCTATCGCATGATTTTTACCATGATCAGAGAGAAAACGATGTGATCTCTCTTAAGTCAACAGTCACTTAAAATGATTAGGATAGTTGAACATCTTTTTTCTCATTTACTGTTAGGTATGCTCTCATATGGAACAAACCGGCACAACTAATGGTTAATGTGAAAATTACAACATATTAAGGGTGTATGTATAAAAAAAGGTGAAATGTTTAATGCTTAAAATGTCATTTAATGTACGAAATTGCAGCTGCATTAATGGTCTCTAGTTGCCTCGCTACAATTTGCAGAGGTAGTTAGGCCATATTGGGTGTTTCTCCTTGGTGCGATAAGTGGAGGTTTTACGATATAAAGAGGTTAACTACATAGAGGTTTGCCAATAAATTTACCTGTAAATCTGACAGGAGCGTAGGCGTGGTATGAAGTATGGAGGTTTATGATATAAAGAGGTTCACAACATAGAGGTTTTACTGTATTAATATTAAGTAAATTATAAAGGCATAAACCATAAATCAAAATAATTACAACATCAGAATATTGTGACAATGAAAACAAATGATTCATTTTCCATTGTTGTACGTATAGTGCCTTAGTATATACACACATTCACTACAAACTAATGTGGTATCTGATAAAATTAAGATTATTTTTAACGTGAATAGATAATCAAGTTAAAGTTATTAACGCATGCAAAATCTGATTTCATAATTCTCAATATTCTTGTTGCTACAGAGATTCAAAGTTTGCGAAAACTACTAAATTCATTAGCACTGTAAGAATGCTCTGCGACTTTAATGAAGATTTCTCGGCGCGGAGTTGAGAATCCACAAAATTGAAATGGAACATAAATCAAATCAACTACCTCGTTCGCTAGTAATCTAGAGCTTGGATAATAAAATGCACTGAGAAAAAGATACATACTAAGTGATACATAGGTTTTCCTAAAAACGGGACGAATAGTTTACTGGCACCACGTAAACGTTTTGTTTATTGGACTCTGACGTCATGCTTATTTGTTCCAAAAACGCGTAGGCAACCCAACATATTCACAATCTGCAGTCTGACGTTAAAACGGCAATATTTTTGCCAAATTTGCATTTAAGCCCCAGCATAGACCAATTTTCTAACCACTCCCTCAGTGTGTCATCATTGGATTCTGTGCCGTGACGTCACACACAAGCGTTCATGATGACATTGTGTTTTCAGGCAGCTGATGAAGAGTTATTTCGAAAGACTCATACCTCCGTCATAAAAAACGTCATTCATCCACAAAATTTCCATTGAATACATAGAGTTCTTTCTCTAGTACTTGAACAAAATCAAGCATGTTCCCCATTGCAGATTCTCCCGGTCGTTGGACCCCCTGTTCCATGAAGAATGCACTCAACATGAACTCCTACGCTCCAGTCGTCTGCCAGACCACACTCCATTGAGTGGTCGGTCACCTGCAGGGGCATCGCCAAGGAACTCCTGTCTTCACTCCACTGCCGCTGTTTGGTTGAAGCAACAACTTCTCAACCTGCAACCATGACAACCTAAAAAACAATAAGGAAATTCTTATTTTAGAGAAACTGGGCCAAAAACATCCCCACCAGCCAAAAATGCTTATTTTCTGATTGTACGTCTTTAAGAGATATCGTAAATATAGTACAGTGTGTCCTCGTTTAACGCCATCCAGTTTAAAGTTGTTTCACGATAATGTTGTCCAAAAATTGAAACCCTTCATCATTTAACGTCGTTGCTGCTTCGCGATAATGTTGTTCAAATTACGCGCGACGAAAAAAAATTGAATGGCAAATAGGACGCAAGCGCATCTGATGTATAGTAAATATTACTATATTAATGCGATTGATAATTTTCGTTCAACAGAAAAGGTTGGCGTGGGTAGCACATGTTAAATATGCATCTGAGCGAATAATTATCTATTATCTGAACATTTATCTGATTCCAACCGAAAAAAATGTCCACGAAGACGAGTGGCTATCCTGGAGGTTCTTCAGATGTGAAGAAAAAACGGCGACATTAGAACAAAAACTTGATATTATTAAATGAATTGAAGAAGGTGCAACTGCTGGAGATATCGGGCAAGTTTTAGGTTTTCAGCTTGAGTTTTTACAATTAAAATTTCTTCTGTTACTGAAAATATCAATGTTACGCCATTAAAATACTTTCTCAATTTAGTTAGTATATTTCTTTTAATAATGCCTTATTCCCAACCTTTTATCGTTCCACTGTGCATGAATTGTTATCATGCTGAAATTAATAATGCTTCTCGCGATTTCCACCGGGTTAACATTTTGATTGCCGGCTGCTAAATTTTAAGCCCTACTGAAAAATCCAGCCATTTTTTACTATATTCGTACATTTTTTAAAACATTAGCATCAAAAATATATTTTTATCGATGTGCATTTCAATAAAAATGGACTTTTCTCTTCTTAATGAATGAGTTGAATAACATTTATTGCTAATTTTTAAATATACAATTTAACAATGAAAACCTACTGTTTTTGAAAAATAAAAACTTTGCAACAATGTACCGCCATAACATGCATAATAATTCTTTTAATATGCTCAATTTGAACTATTTAAAGCATGGAAATCATAGAAAAGCATTGTTCCAAGCAGAGCATTATAAATCCTGGATGACAAAAAGGGTCAATCAACGAACGGTCCATTGGCCAAAAGAATTTTCATACCAAGTGGCCTAAGATGAGGATGTCGGAAGCTACAGAGGACTTTTCATCCTCAGGACATAAAGTGAACTCTTTTTCCATAGAGCAGTTGATTTTTGAAAAAAAAAAAAAGAACCCCTATGCAGTAAACTGGAAAAGTACCTCGGGCGAAATATTACGGCTTCACGAATACAAAGCCAATTAAATGGAAAGACGTAATATTACGTCCATGGCAATCCTCAGAAGGATTAGCAGGACGTAATATTATGTCCATGGCACGCAAAGTGTCAAAGAATCCATAGCATCATGAAAAGTGACTCACCCTTCACCCTCCTGCTTCCAAGTGTCAGATTTTTTTTCATTTTGGCCTTCTAATGTATATCTTTGGCCTGGTTCAGGTGTCTCCCGATTGGTCATGAAGTCTGCTTAAAAGTTACGGTTCCGATAATTGGCCTCCTCGGATTCTCCCCCTGGAAATTCTGCATTCTTTATTTACGAAGAAATGGATTGCTAGGAACCAATTCAAATTTTTTATAGTGTTTCTTATGGGGAACACTGCATCGTTTAACGTTGTTTCGCTTAACAACGAGTTTTTCAGGAACGAATCAACAACGTTAAACGAGGACTCACTGTATTACCGCCCACGAAACGAACAACCTGCAACACCTCCCACTTTGCCTTTTTTCTCGTGCGAAATTTGAAAGATTAGACGTTATCGCGAAGCGAAGGTGCGATAAACGAATGATGATCTCAAATTTTCGTGACGTTATCACGAAATGACGTTTAACGGGGTGATGTAGAACGAGGACTCACTGTACGTCCATATAAGATCTAGAAGGAACTAACTTAAGTCCTCGTGTCCTGTCGTACTGCCCCTTCCAGTGGACTTATTTTCTGGTGCGTGCCGTAATGAAAAGAGTATTATAATCTGTAAAATGTCGCGACCCGGCCCCGGATAAGCCGGGACTCGAATACGAACTAGTTTAATGTGGGCTCTTGCCCTTGGTGTCGGGTATCAATGATAGCACATGGATTGCATTTTAATAAAAAGAAAAAGGAACTCTAGCTTTAGTGTCGACAAGGCACGAACCACCCTGGGAGGCTGGAGGCAGGAGAAGGCGGCAGCACGCTGTGGCGACGAGCGATGGACTGGCAAATACTGGCCTAGCGATGGATAGGGCGCGAGGAATTTCCCAAGTTCCCGGAGGGGGAAGGGATTATGGAGTCTAAATTTCGCAAGTAACGGAAGTTGATGGCGAAAATGGCCCACAAGAGAGGGCCTAAAAGCAAGGTATGAAGAGAGTGAAAGCAAAAGCACAAGATCCCGGGAAGCGGGTATCGACGAGCCAAGTAGGCGCGAGACAAGCGTTGACGGTAATTAAGCCGGGCACAATCACGCCCTTCGCGATTAAAACTTCACCCCGAAGTAGTGGAAGACTCGAAGTAGAAGAGCCCAAGTATATCCTGGTTTACCTTTATATAGTGTCTCTCGAATGACGTAGAGACGTTCAAAAAGCCCAGGTGGGGGGTATTCCGTGAAAACATATCTTTTAAACTAAACCCCCCCTTCCAAAGGTTAGAACCCGTGAGCGTTCCATTAATGGTGTTTATTCCTATTTGCCAGTCTTTCGGTCATCGCCTTTCCTTCTCCTCCTCCTCCCGGATCTCCCATTTTATGACAAACAGGGCTGTTTGTGCATCGTCCTCTGCCTCGCAAACAGCCCTGTCCTTCGCGAAATAATTTGCAAATGGCCCCCGAATTTCGGGCAATTACAATACTCCCGCCTTTCTCGAAATCGAGCAGCCTCCGACGAGGCTACTTGCATTTTTATGCGCCTGTAGATGCCGTTGTAGTTCTTAGGTAGGTTTCCCCTTTCCTCATTTTATTCACACTCATTCCTCTTTTAGACAGTACAAACACAGAGAAAGAAGAAAGAAAATACACACAAATAGAAAGACGGGTACCAATTGGTTCCCTTAAAAAAGACAGCAAAAGAAGTAACATTGCCAAGAGAAACAAAATTACACGTAGCTGTCGTTGAAGTTATATATTTCACACAGGATTTACAGTAAAAAAAAATTCGTTTCCTCCCTTTTTCTTTCTTCTGTCACTCCCCCCCACCGTGTTCATATCCCCCTAACGGTTAGGGGATGGCACAGCCTGGAGGACATCTCTGGTGCCCCCGCCACCGGCATTTTACAAAAAAGCAGGACCGCCTCTGTCTCCTCCCGCGATGCGTATCTCAGCCAGAAGGTGGGGCCGGTGCCGTTTCCCCACTCCCGGCTCTCCAGTGGGCGGGCCGCGTATTGGAGGTCTTCCCTCCACTGGTAGGGGTCAGCCTCCCAGGGGATCCCGTCCACCTCCACCCAATACTCTCCCCATCGCTCCGCCGACCTCCACCCTTGTTCTGAGGCCTGGGGCACTGGCATACTTTCAATAAAAGACTATAAATGGAGATGAGAAAAAAAAGGGGAATGAGTACAGAACACATCAGACAATTGGAAAAGAAAAAAAAATGTATATATATATATAACAAAACATTATTCCACATCCCGTGCAAAAGTCTGTGACACAGATCACATGATAAAAAATAAAAACGAAAGACGAGAAAACAGATTTAAAAAAAAATGAAATTAATCTATAGGGGTCGGGGTATTCTTCCCCGCTGAAGAAGGGGGCTCTCTGGTTCCGGGGGCGTTTTCGTCTCTTCTTCTTCCACTGGGGTCGGGGGGGCGGTGGGCGGTGCGCGCGTGCGCTGCCACACCGTCTCCTCGGTAGCCACTGGGATGAGCCTTGGGGTAGGCGCCGAATGCAGTTGCAGCCATTCCGTTTCTTCCCGGGCCGCTGGCACTGGTGTCGGCTTCGTCGCCCTCCTCCTCCCTCGGCAGACGATCAGGCCGCCTACGATGAGTAGGATGACGAGGAGCAGCAGTGCCCCTCCAATATAAGGGAGGAATGACGCGGTGCCGCCTATCCCCGTCGTCTCCTCCAGGTCCTCAGCCTCCGACAGCATCCTCTCCACCTGTGCCGTCGGGATGTCAGCTCCTCCGCCGTGCGCTGCTGCCGCTGCCGCGATGATGTCCGCGAGCCGTTGTTGACGTTCGATGGTGGGGGCGGTGATGTAGTCACGAAGTCCTGCCGGCAAAATCCGGTGGATGTCCGGCATAGAGACCTCCTCCGCTCTCGGCTTGCCGTGATGATGCCGTGCTTTTTCAGGGCCCTGGCAATCCTTTCGGTGGTCCCTGCGACGTAGGGAATGACGGCCCATGCTCTTTCGTCTTCCGTTTTTTCATTTGAAAGTGGTTTTCTTTTAATGGTCCTTTTCAGGGCCGAATCCGGGCAGCCATTCTTTTTCAATGCTGCAATTAGATGTTTCTCTTCTTCTGCCAGCGACTCAGCATCCGAAACACGGCATCACCACCAGGTCTAACTGTACGACAAAAATTGGTGACTTGCTGCCCACAGCCAAAGACAGACTACAGCACGACCTTCATGAAGGTGTTTACAAGGTCCCTTGCTCGTGTGGAAAAGCATACATCGGTGAGACTTGCCGTTTACTCAAGATACGAATGCAAGAGCACCGAAGGGCAACGAAAAACAGGCAATTCCAGCTGTCTGCCATATCGGAGCACGCCTGGACCCCGGGACATGATATTAAGTTTGATGACGCCAAGATAATAGTGAAAGAAGGTAGATACTTTCCCAGACTCATCCGCGAATCCATTGAGATAGCCCGGACGGACAATTTTAACAGAGACGACGGCTACCATCTGGATGCCCATTGGAGGAGGCTCATTAGGCGGACCAATAAGAGAGCGGCAGCCACAACTGGTGGGACTGACCCCCTATATAAGGAGGACAAAAATCATGGACCGGCATCATCTTCAACCTGAAGGTGCTGGCAGCAGTGCCAGCGAAACTGTTGTCATCACCAACAAACCCACACCATTGCACCGGAAACATGGAGAAATTGGAACCTGAACACCGCGGAAATCTACGTAGTGACCTTGAAACATGATTGAAATATCCATTTTTCTTTTAATCTGTCAATCGCAGTTCTACGATCGTACAACCAGGATTGAGAGATTTTCAACCCTTAACGGTGACGTGCGGTCTGACAGACCGCTGCATTTCTTAAAATATGAATATTTTCAAAATTAGTCTTTCAAAAGATCTAATATTCTCGTTAGCTTCATATTTTTGGATAGCAAGGACATCGCATTCTTAAAATTTAACGTTCCTTTTATTAATTTTTGTACATTAGCAATTGAATTCAACTAGCGGTCTGAGAGACCACACGTCACTAAATTAGAAAAATCAATGAAGGTAATGCTGGTGGAAACGATTCAAAAAGTTGTTAAAACAATTCGTAGTGATATATCGAGCATAATAATAATTAATAATTTGTTAGGAAGCATCTTTTGTTGTACAAAGTGGATATTAAGCACCTTATCTTTCTAAAATTCATTGCATTCGAATAAATGACCATTCAAGTAATTTCTGAAGGTGAACGCAAAACAAATGACATCCAGTTTTTATTGGAAATCTTTTTGTTCTTTTAATGCTAACATTTTTATAGGTGTTATCAATAATTAGAATAAAATAGTGGTGAATTTCTCGTACTCCTAGCTGCAGTACACATGTAATGTACTTTGTAAATTGGAACCAATTGAGCCCCAAAATTTTGCATGCCCTCGGCTGGAACGCAACATTTATTTACGGGTATCTTTCAGCAGTTGGGGACAGAATATCTTAGCATTGATTTTTATCGAAAGAAGAAATAAAAAAAAGCCTAGGAAACACAGAGAGTAAAACGTCGAAATGCAAGTGATGTGACGTTACGTCTACATTAGTCCGAAGTGTTTTTTTGGCCCCTTTTTTTTCAAACAACCAGAAAACCCTTGAGTGCGTAGTTTCACAAGTAATGCAATCTGTCGACAAATGCAGAAAAATAAACTGATAGTAAAGGAGGGAGTGCTGATGATGACAGAAGTGATGTAGTAAAAGATCTCCACAGGCAAGAACAATTTTTTACAGGTGAAATCGCAATAAGTGGTCATCCAATGAGCCAAAGAGGAAAATTCGTACACCCTTCCATAACACCGTTACTCAGAAACCCGGTTTGAAGGATTACATAACATCACTAGGTAGGGATATTGAGCCTCTTGATTATTAGTCTTAGATTTTTGAAGAGAAAATTTTTCAATTGAATACGTTGGTACGATTAAAAAAAATAAAAGGGCCTAATGATTTTTCGTCATCCAAAGGACGCATAATGGGCTCTTCATTTTACGGATTCTCAGAGAACAAGACTGTAATATCCAATGTCCCCATAATATATGTCTGTTTGCTCAGTTTCATTAATGCATTACAGGGTGAGAGGTGATATGGAGTTAAAGAAACCAGTAGTGATTGCATTTTACAATGCAACTAAAGGTGGCGTAGATACATTAGACAAAACGTACAGTAGATACACATCCGGGTGGTTGCGAATGGAAGTATTTTCCAGAATATTTAATATTTCCTTTGTAAACTCTTTTGTGCTTCAGCAGTCTGAGAAAGATATGAGAGATATGACACGATTTAAATGTCAAAGGAGAATGTCAAATGTAAGACTCCCGAGACAGGAAGGATAAATTATTGCACAAATTCCCCATATACCCGTAGGAAGAGGCTGAAGAAGTTGAAAGGTTTGATTTGACAAATTAAAACTTCTCGCACTATTTTTGCGTGTTTTTTCCCACATTTTCGATGCATGCGATTGAAGAAAGTCCCTTTATTATCATTATTTTTTTTTCTTTTCTTGACCTTATTTAATATATAATATGGTATTTCCTGGAGTATAGGTCATTTAAACAAAAGTTAGCAGCCAACGTTTCGATTTATTTTCTTAAATCATCTTCAGGGCTATGTTAGAAAAAATGTGAAATAATATAAAATACAGAGAATAAGACGAAACACAATATTTATACATAAAGAAGGAACAATTGGTTTTTTTTTATATGATACAATATAATTTAAAGAAATATGTATATATAAACATATATATAAGAACAGAATGTAATATAGAAAAAATTTTGACATACCACTAAACTTTGAACATATTTATTTATGTTTTGTTTCTAAGGTATTGCCACAACCTAGGTTACCATTAAAATTTTTTGTATATTACATTCTGTTCTTATATATATGTTTATATATACATATTTCTTTAAATAATATTGTATTATATAAAAAAAAACCAATTGTTCCTTCTTTATGTATAAATATTGTGTATCGTCTTATTCTCTGTATTTTATATTGTTTCACACTTTTTCTAACATAGCCCTGAAGATGATTTAAGAAAATAAATCGAAACGTTGGCTGCTAACTTTTGTTTAAATGACCTATACTCCAGGAAATACCATATTATATGAAAGTCCCTTTGGTTAATTAGATGTATAATTGTAATTGAATGGACACATAACTTTTTTCCTTATTGAAATCTTTGGAAGGGGCGGCGACCGAGAGTTGTTATGAACAGTCCGCCACTGTGTATGTTGTGGGTGTTACGACGCTTGTTCAACTTCTCTAACAAATTCTTAATTGTGCGTGCAAAATAAAAAATTCCCATACGCATCTCTTGGGCGAATTATCTCTCGTATTGTATGGCTTCTGACCGATCTGAAAAAATAGTTTGTTTCTTTCAAAATGTACTCTTTTCCAGTTATGATAGGTGGCTCCTCAATTTTAAAGCCGTCTAAGTCTAAAACGTAGCCATTGAATCACTAGTGGCTTCCAAAAGCACTCGTGCCAAAGCGCTGTTCAGCTATATATTAGCCCGTAGAAATTTTTAGCGAATCGTGCCATATTTCTTTCCATTCGCACGATATACTTTCCACGGGACCTGACCAACCACTTTCCTTCCTTTGAAGGCATTCATTTCGCAAAACATATATCAGCTACGTTTGAGGCCTCCACCTGCAAACTCCCCTCTAAGACATACGTCAACCGAAGATCTCAACTTTGAATGAATGCAGTGATGGGCAGTGTGAGAGTGAGTCAGTTGGAATGAGGAACTCAGCAGAGCGAGAGAGCTGTGAGCTGAGAGAGTCTTATTCGGTGAATCACGACTCCCTCCCCTCCACAAACGACTCCATCCCGCCATACGGTGTGCTGAAATAGGGCAGTTTCCTTCATCAAAGAAAACGAAAGACATTGATTGCGATTCATTACCCACCATTAGTGTGTTCATAATATACAAATTATTTGATTTTAGATAATCCACTTTAGACAAAAATTAGTGGTCAATTTTATCCTCATTTGAAAAAAGCCGGATTGTCGCCCATGCGATGCCACTCCACGTGACGTCACAGGGACCTAGTTTCTATACGAGTAGATAGGAGTTTTACATTGTCTGAGATTACCAATGTTTGCATGAGGCACAGAGCTGAGGGAAACATGTCTTAATAATCACTTATTAAAACTGGCTAAGGTCGGAGTGTTTTCTTCGTTTAATAAGGTATTAATAATCCTTATTAAAACCAAGCGCTACCTGCTAGCATCCTGTGTTGTATCAGCACTCAAAGCCTCGCCCCAAGGTCACCTCACTTGCAGCAGCGGGAACCAGAACGACGTCACATGGAGTTTTCCCGGCATTCATGCTTAGCCGTCGCGTTTTCGCGCGCTTGAAAATTTTCACTTTTCATTTAATCGCAAAAAATAGATATCGTCATTTAAAAATCTAAAAGCGTGAAATACGTACTCCAGGGGTAATAATCTTTCAATTTAGGCAATTAAAAAAATAATAGGAAACCACCCTATAGTTTTTGTCATCAGTTTTTCATCCAGTTTCAAATAACAATTTTTACTGACAAATTGGTTCGTATTGGGAATGTAAAAATTATATTATAAGTTTAAGAATAGAGAAGCATTTAAAGAAAAATTAAACAAAACAATAAAAATGGCGTAGCAACATTTTATGAATTTTTGATTTATTGCGGTCTCCCAGTCTGCGCACGTCACTGGTAGCGTAACAAGAATTGCACATCACTGGTTCAGGTTCATTGACGGCTTTTTCCAGTTTTTTTTTTTTAACGGTGTACGAAATTCACAGCTTATTCACGATCCTAAGGTTTTCAAGGTTGAGTAGGAACACTTTGTTAAATAAATAAATGTTACGATAGAGTTTTCTTTACAATAAAACAATTTAAAAAATATATTGTAATGATAGGGTCGCTATATTCCTTCCTGATGCGCTTGTTTTTTGCTGGTCGTGATCCACGCAGCGTTCAAATCGAGCGAGTTCTTGGTACTATTTTGGTGGTCATCTACATACATACCACAGTGCATTTCGAGTATCATAGGTTTTTTTGGTGAGATATAAAAAGGGGCAGAAATGTGTGAACGTGAGCAGATGAAGGGCAGACGAGTTAGTAGGCAAACAAGAGTTCTCGGAGAGAGATAAGGACGGAAGAACGAGAGAGTGGAAGGGGGAGCCGCTACTAGCTGAGCCGGCCACAGCCGTTACGGGGTTGACTGCTGAATCATCCACTGTGGGAGGAAGGCCCTCCTGGATGGCAAATGGAGACAACGCAGTTCCCGCACAACGTCAACGAGTACTATGGACTGTGACAGGAGCAAGGATCCAGTAAGGAGCCGCATCACAGCATAATTAAGTACTCACGAATCTCCCCATTTCCAGAGATCACCCTGATCAGTGATCCCGTCCCCTCATCACTGACTGATTCCTTCGGAGTGCGTCTCTCACACACAAACGAGTATCCGTAACGCGTTTAACTCTTTTATTTGTTTTTTGACGAGAAAGTCATATTTTCCTACATTCTGTATCACAACTCTCCCGTTCTGTCGTCTAAAGACTTTTCACATTATCCTGAGGAGCCTGTAATTTTCTTATTGATGCTTGCCACCGTATATTTTTGAAATTGCCAAATTGTTTTGTAATATTCATGTTTAATTCCATCTTATCATTCACCAACCAACCAACCAATCATTACATCTTTCATTAGCTTTAGATATTTTGGGGGAAGTTATGCGTTAATTTGTGTGGAGTAATTTGGTTCAATGAGAATAAATGGTTAATTCACTTAAATGTACAAAAGACGTGGTCATTCTGATTACTGAACTGTGCCTTTTCGACTTGTTCGACGCTCGGATTCAAATCTGGTCGTCGTTAACGTATCGGGATCGTATGATCCAATGCCCTTAGGTGAGTTCCCTTCTTGCTCGATCGACTGATGAGCTGGCTTCAGGGGTTCAATTTGGCCTTAGTGGTGCCCTTTTTGGAATTTATTTTGAAATCTAGGGTCCAAAATCCTTATGGGAACGGCGAGGAGATAATCCCGTCAGGGCATCAATGCACTAAGAAGGTGAGTGTGATGGGAATTTCTGGTAGAAATTGTGTCACGCGATATGTTTGCAGAACCATGAGTGTTACGTCACTATATATATGAACAGAATGCACAAAAAATTTTGACATACCTTACCTTTGTACATATTTACTGATATTACATTACTAAGCTATTACCAAACCTTTTTACCATTAATTTTGATTTATTAAATAAAAATAATTTTTGCTAAGGTTTTCAATGTCAGTTTTTTTATTACAACTGTAAATTGATTTAGATATGTGAACCATTTCTTTGAATATTCTTTTTCTCGAATTAGCCTCATGATCTAAAATTTCGTCGCTGTCAAAATCAAAAACATGGCCATTGCTTATGCTATGGCTAGCAAGAGCACACAATGGGTGCTTTCCATTCATTGACACACGTCAACACAAGTCGACTTGTGTCGCGGTTTTCGTGTTCCATTCTATGTGTGTCGCCGACTGTTGTGACACAAGTCAACAAACGAAAACGCGCAGGAATTGGAGAGTTATAAACAGTTACCGCGAGTCGGCACTAGTCGACTCATGAGTCGCATGAATGGAAAGCACCCAGTGTTATACCACCTTTTGCTGATGACTTGTGAAACTAACTTTTAAAGGCTGTAAAATCGTACATCCGAGTCTTTTTCTTGCATTTTTTTAATCTCAATGTTTCACGTTTTCTAGTATGTTTTCACTAAAATATTTAATTCTGTCGTTCTGTTTTTATGACCGAATCTATTTCACATGCTTAGTAAAAAGATTATGATTCTCAAGATTAGTATTGTTTACCCTCACAATCTACTTCACATGATATGGTATAAACGTTTAAACGAGTTTACTGTGAAAATGTTAGGGTCTCTTAATTCCACCAGCAATATTCTACACTTTTTCAGCAGTGGATGGGAGTGGAGACCATAAGTTGCACTACCCACACAGCACAGGACGTCATCAGGATATCCTAATTTGGTCTCGTATGTCCTGATGACGTCCGAGATATCCATGTGACGTTGCCTAGGTATCCCGCCGGGATTTTACATCCTTACGATAGTTTCCAGAGTTAATAGGTTTTCTACCCATTTTATTGAAGAGTGATAACGGGAATGAAGAAATATATCGATTTTTACTGAAAAATTATATTATTCTACTCATGTCCTGCGGACGTCACGGGTCCGTCACTGGGACATTCCATTCCCACTGGTTATATGAACTCTTTAAACCAATTTATCAATAAATATTTACTCTTTTGGGATTAAATCATATCAAAGGCAAATGACTGTAAAGGTTTTATATGAAACATGACACTTTTTTAATTTACCATTAGAAATCTGCCCCAGATTATTCTGCAAATAACTGACGTCCTCATTCATTCGAGTTATGCCCTGATAGCACTAAAAGAATTATCTCTGCATATTTTTAAGATTTTGAAGTACATATAAATTATTTTAAATTCTCGAGGGTGCGATTCGCGATAAAACCTATGCTGTTACCGGACTTCTGTGCGCGAAAGGTTGTCATTGTGTGAGTACCAAATATGAAAAATACGATGATATTTTTTGACACGGCCCAATTTTTACCTGAGAAGAGCCGTTACGTCGATTCCGGCCGAATTTATACACTGTTTTTAACTTGCGTATTGTTTACAAAGTTGCAAAGATGAAACGACAAAACATTTCGAAGAAACACGTAAGCGTTAAAAAGAGTCAAACCATTAAACTTTCCGATGAAAACATGAGATGACGCCATAACATACGAGCGGAAGAGGCGTTCATAGAAGTTGAGTATTACGTGATATCTGAGTGTATTTAATCATGTTTTTTTTGTCGTTGTTTCTTGTTATACTTTATTATTTAACCATTTGTTTACAAAATCCAATGTAAAAGGTCTCATGTACTGTTTTTGGGTTTATTGCAAATAAATAAATAAGCATTTAGCGTTGTCAAGGCACAAATTATGGATAGCAACGATAGCAACAATAGTTATAAATAAACTGTGGCGGCCATCATTACGTGAAGCCGCTAAGTATTCGTGCATCCGCTGTCCTTATAAGTTTCTTATTAGAAGGTGAGTACAAGTTTGAAAAAATATTTTATGCTTACCCGGCGAATAGTGTGGGTGGTGTGGGTCAACTTCTCTCGGGATTCCCGCGAGGTTTGAAACTCCATTTCTGCCGACACTTCGAGTCCCGAGTCGGAGCTTAAACTTCGGCAGAAATGAAGTTTGTAACCTAGTGAAAATTCCGACAGAAGTTATCCTAAAGCACAATTTTGACTAATTGAGTTTTAAACTTGGTTAGAGTTAATGTTAATTATTTCCTTTCGCCGATTAATTGGTCCTGGTTTTGCGATGTAACTTGTAAAGGGTATCAACGATTTTTTACTTGTCGTTACTTTTATTTTATACAAGTTGTATATTGTATATTTACAGGTAACGACAAGTAACAAAATCGTATGATATATCATACTATTAATGTTTAGGGTTATAATATAAATAGAGTGAAGTCCGATCATGATTTACCCTTATCGATTTTTATGTCGACATTAGTCTCTAAATTCAAATCTGACTTTGACTGTGGAAATGATTGCTCGACTCACGAGACATAAATTATTACAGTATATTCCGTTTAATGGGTCCACCGGTTACTTGGGGCAGCTGCTTAATTGGGGCAGATCATGAAGAACAGATCCCAATAGAGGAATATCCCAGAGTATTCTCCGCTTAATTGGGACAGCATGCCGCTTTATTGGGCCATGAGGCGGCTACATATATGTAAGTATATATGTAAATATATATGTATATAAGAGTCCCAGTCAGGAAACATTATTTTAAATAGGTTATTGAAGGATTTTTACCCTGAAAATTCCGATTTCCCTTTTAGGTGTCTTCTTTGAGAAAGATAGAGGCTCCAGTGTGAAGGAAATCATTGTCAGGGTGATGGCAAGTTTGCTGAGAAATGAAGTAGCCCAGGAATTCAGCTGGTTGGGAGCTAAAAGAAAGAGGGTGTTTAGCTCGTTGAAATTAAGAAGAGTTATTGATGGTAAATGTCCAGCTTGTCTTTGAGTCCAGGGTTCAAGTTAAACTTGATTATCTTCCTATTGTTGTGTGTAAACTTATTTGTCTTCATTCTTTACAGATATAGTACTTAACCAGGATGCTACAGCCACCAAATCCAGTGTGGAGGTCATAGTGAAGGGTTGGCTGAAACATGCCAAGGCAAGGCACGAGAGAGAGGTGTAAGTATTCATTAAATATGGGTTTAGGCAAGGAGAAATGATTTTGGTGTGGATATATTTTGTCAAGTTGCTCCTCATAATGAGGCTAACAAAATTCACTAACTCTTGATTTACTTTGTGGTTTTGCAGATTTTACTATTCATACTATTTTACTATTTACAGAAGTTCTAAAAAATTTGTAGCACAATGATAATAAGGTTAATTTCCTCCTCAAAATGAAATTGCCTACTAATTCATTCATGAGCTCCAACCATCCCATATGTAATGGACAATATGTAATATTCGAGGTATATTCATACTATTGCCTAAATCAAATCATTTCAGCTTCATTTTTACTTGCTAAATGCAATGGATAATTTCAATCCTGGTTAACCAGTAACACATACTAACTTCCCTGTAAACCAAAATGGTTGCCACAACGTTGCAGCTACGTCTCACGGCAACCAACTGGGAGTTCCATGCAACGTTGTGACAACGTCTTATTTACTGCCAAACGTCCTCCGTACTACGTTTTCACAACGTCTTCACAACATCTTTGCAACGTGACACATAACATGATTGCAACCTGCCCGCAACCTTCTGTAAACCATATAGGTTGCCACAACGTTGCAGCTACGTCAACCAACTGGGCAAACAACTTTCATGCAACGTTGTGAAAACGTCTAATTTACTGCCAAAATTTAATCCTTACTACGTTTTCACAAATCTTCGCAACCAGAAGCGTAACGTGATGCAACCTTTAATAAATAATACTTTAAATTGCGTCGTTTCAAATGAATTTTTTTTATTTTTCCTCATTTACAATTCTTTTTCCTCTCCTCCCCCCTCTTATGCCTTGACTCGGCATGCCTGAACCAATCAATAGCCTTATCCTTGATGTCCTTATAGCCATATTCTTTCAATGTGGGCTTGCAACCGAAAGCATCTGAAATTAAATTTTAGTAAGGATTTTAGACACAAGTAGTTTTATTGAGCAGTTTCCATTTTGAAATAATTTTATAAGCACAACATACCAATTATACAGGCACACGTTCTGGTGGCACTAAACTGGATTTTTTTTGTGCTCATTTTAGAATGGCCAAAAAATGAAAACCTCCGACCAAGGTTATTGGTAAAGAGATAGTATAACATGCCGAAAACACCCTCAGTTATGTTATTCCCACCTCGTCTGCATAACTCTACAGTCTGAAAAATCAGAGGAATTTTTACAACACAAAAAACTCACAAATAGCTACTTATAAAAGCCCATCAAGCAAATGACACTCAAAAGTTTTTATTTTACCAGAGCTGCGTGGAATGACTTTTTGAGGAGTTCCACCTCCAGGGCATCAAATTCCTCCATTGTATCCATGGGGAATTTCCAAGACAATAATAATTCGTTGTCTCTTTCATCTGGCATCTGGCAGTTCGGCTTAGCTCTTTTCAAAGCCCGAATTTCCTTTAAAATTTCCAGCTGCGTCTTCTCGATTCTCGTTAAGTACTGAAGAAAGTCTTCAGAAATAACTATGGGACCAGAAGAAGTTTACATTACTAAAAATGTATAATGTACTTTTCATCTTATTATAAAGGTGAGAAGTAAATGGGCTATAATATAATTAAGACAGTAGTTTTTATAGGGCCATTTTTAAATAGATGCACATAACCAATAAGATGTTATGGTCAGCTGATGAAATTAGCAGGGTTATTCCAGTAAACGAAGCCATAGGTTTCATATGGCCTACTCGAAATCAAGGCAACCAGCGAATCTAATTTCGGTGGGCCAATTGGTATGGCTAGGCTATGGTATGGTATGGCTAAAAATTTAGTTATGGGTTATTTCGACTTATGGCCTGGCCATACGATTAGTGGAATAGCCATGCAGGACTGCTTATGAAGCAAGCCTTTGCAGCTACAGCATTATCGGACAAAACAAGTAGCATGCACAGAGGAGATCCCATGCATTCACAAGGTATCTTACGCATTCACAAGGTATCTTTAAAAGTTTCTCCCAAAACCAAACATAAAAATAATTATTTGGCAAAAAATTATCATATTTTCTAAGAAAATATTTCAAATCTTGAGTAAATGAAAAGAGACAGAAAAATAGGGAAGAATTAGGCCTCAAGGACAAACAAACTGTGAATTTTGCATTGCAGGATTCGTATGCCATTTTCCACAAATGACAGAATAAATACCCATATTTTTACATCTCTATGCTACCTTGTCCATCAGACCAAATTGTGAACCCTATCCATTAAGAGCATTCAAGCTTATCTCCAATGTCCAAAAATTGGAAAAAGTGGACACAAATTTACTTATGCACACAATTATTACAAGGTAAAAGTACACAATAAGTAATCAACTCTGATAGTTGAGCATCTCTCACGAATCTAAAGCCTCAATGATAATCATATACTTAGTGAAAGAAAGAATGTTAATATAAAACAAAATACAGCAATGATAATGACATGAAAGTATAAATTAAGAAGGAAATACATTTCATAGAGTAATTTCTGAGAACTTACCTTCCCTCCGAGTTGTTCCCCCCTCTTCAGTTTTAAGGCATGAGGCTGGTGGGGATGGTGAAGCTCCTAGAAAGAAGAAAGACTTCATATACATCAAATATATACATACATTGTCTAACACAAGATTTACCTCAGAGTAAACAATTTTGAAAGCTAGGCCAAAATAGACAATGCACTAATGCAACCTATGAAAATGCAAAAGGAAATGGCAAGTGCGCAACACTAACAGTCAGGGCTAATAATTCAAGAAAATAAATAAGAAATATAACTCCTTACTGCTTGCATGTTACCTATATGTTAGTAGGGAATCACTCGAGCGATGTAATGATAAATAATGAAATAGCGAAGGGAGACTTGACCAAATTTATAAACACAAACCACAAGGAAACAATGTCATTGAAAATATTGATTAAGTATAGTCAATTGATTTTTTACTATTAATATCATCATCCTCACATGATATAAAGCTACAAAATCGCTCACTTTCATCATAATTCTAACCTCTTACACGCCACAATTTTGACTGTACCTTCATACATGCATCAGATTGTGCCGTTACGTACCCCGTGTGAAATGGCTTTAACCTGCTGGAAGAATTCAAGCACCCCTGCGATTGGTGAGGGGTGTCAAAAAGAGGAAGCACTCGAATCACGTGACTTAAACATCTCTACACCCACCAAACACCCGCTTGAAAGTTGCAAGTGCCATTTTACTTGTTAATTTTATAGAAGTCCCAGAGATGCAGCCAGAATATTTCTATGAAAGAATCTTTGCTATTCAAGATTGAATATGGTAAACCTTGACAGTAGGGCCACCACTTACATAGGACTTCTCGAGAATTTAACAGTTCCACTAAGCAAAATTTATTATTAACGATGATTTATAAAAATTTCCACTACTTTAAAAAGATACAGTGCCACCTGATATTGTAAAGATTAATGTCCCACTAACTGTCGTAGGCATCAGTACAAAAAACTGAAATATTTGAAAGAAACTTACTCTGACTAGGTGAAAACACTGGAGGGGTCATGGTGGAGATGCGCCTCTCACATCTCTCAGGAGATGAATCATCACTGTCAGAGACTGATAATGAGAGAACAAGTTATTCATATGAAAAGATTTTCTCGCATACAATACTTTCAGATGTTTATTTACATCCATGATTTATTGCTTAAGCATTGCATTCTTCATTCTTAATTCAGTCATATGATGTCTTTAAAAAGGGACTTACAATTTCTCCTAATTCTGCCCGGAGTCTTCTTGGTAAACCTTTCTTCATCACTATCAATGATAGCAGCTTTCCTTTTACGATAACCTCGCCCCAAAGGACGGTGGGCATCGACGTCTGACGTATCAACTGCATCCTTCTCTAACTCAACAGCCTTTATAAATTCCCCTGGAAATGGTTAAATGTTAGTAAGCTTAAATATAATTTACGCTAATATATATAATACTAATAATAACTATATAATATGCTTATATATAATTTACGTAAATAAGCTTAAATATAATTGTTCAGAGTCAAATCCACAAACCCACAGCATCTGGCAAAATAAAATAACACACCTGTTATGCTTTGGGCAAAATGGCGGACCTGGTATTGAGGCCATTCTTTTTTTGCTGCCACACAAGATTTAATATAAAAGCGAACCTCCCGCTCCGGAAGACTTGAGGGGGGGAAGAAACATTCCTCCTTAGATTCCGACAACCAAGAACTTGGGATTGCCTTGCACTCCTTCGTCTCCGCAAACTCCACCACAACCCATTCCTGGAAAGGAATAAAATATCATATAATGGAAATCAGTCCATCGGAAAGAGTGAAATTCGTGAAACACACTGCAATATCTTTTCAACTAACCTTTAAAAATTATTTCATTCCCACAGGGAATGAATTATTGTAACAACGAAAACATAGTCACAGTCAACTATAGGAATATGAACAGCCTTATTCAAAAAGTCGTTCTCACTAATTACTTCCTCTTTGTCACTCAAGTCTTTCACTTTATACACACCAATTAAGTCAGAATTTAGTGGTTTTGTAAAAAATGAGTCTTTAAAAAGATATTTCCTGCCTACAAAACAAACACCATCATCCACTGTTGCTATTGTCTCAATGAGAAAAATTTCACCGGATTTAAGAATAACACAACTGTCGGCACCATTTCCAATCCGTCCAAATTTAGTGTAAACATAGTTGTACAGTGGAGAAGAGCAGTTAATATGTAAAGGAACAGCACTAAGTTTCTTCTCCGAATCTTTTTTCTCCTTTACACAGTGATGCTCATGACTGTATAGGTCCATACTTTCTGTAATCCGGCGGGCAACTGACTGTAAGGGAAGTCGTGTGTTTAGCGCCATTCTTTTCAGCTTCTGGAGGTGATTTTCATAGCTAAAACAGCTGAACTTATCCAATGGGCCAAACTTAATAGCATCATCGACTAAATGAATGATGCCATGAACATTATATGTACAATTGTGAACACCATAAAAATCAGGAAAGGCCTCCACAAAGTACCTCAAACTCTTCCGAGCAAAATCCAGCAAGTCCTTATCCTCAAGGTACTTCTGGGAACACAGAATGCGAACACCAGCATAAAGACAAAGAAGATGAGTAGCGACTTCCTCATTGACTACTTTCATAATTAGCGGGGCTGTGTACACTATAAATAACCGAAATTCAGTTGCTTTCCAGTGACAAATGTCACGCAGCATTCTGGGTTTTCGCTGAAACTCGTAGCATGTGTATTTTGCTATGTGCATCTGAATAACATCGATCTCCTTCAATTTGGAAGCACTGAGTCTAACATTTTTGTGACCACTGAGAAAGCTATGGAAAACTTTTCTGACTACACCCAAGCAAACCAAGTGCATATAGTCATACGGGAAATCTGATACAAAATTTATTGGAAGTTTTTCCAAGGGCGAGACACCAGTATGGGATTCTTCATGCGATTTCTCTCGAAATGAGTGATCTGTTTTCTTGGTGCAGTTAGTATCAAGAAATACCATTCTCCTCTCTACATACTGTCCCTCAACAACGCATTTTTCACAACCATAGTATGAATTATGGCCCTTAACTTGCTTCAAAAACGATCTGGCGGGTGCATCGCACACGAAAGAATGAATTTTGAAGGAATACATTACATTTCCAATGCAGGCCCCTTGGTCGACCAATGCCTTCAATTCTTCCACCACATCATAAAGGTACTCATTAAGGGAACTCGGCTTCGAGTATCCCCAAAAAATGCCGACAGTAAAAGGAAAGGGCTTTTCCATAGACATCACCGACATCAGAATTGGCCAGAACTGGCTGCGGGAACTCTTTGAAAGTGGCAGTCCGTCAACATTTACTTGGAGCTCTATTACACTGCCCTCGACAATCGTATCTCCAACGAGTATATTTCTTAAGGCATTCAGAACACCAAAATGAAAATATTCGCCATTGGTTACTTTTCTGATGGCTAATGTGCGTGGTGTTTTACGGAGAGCTCTCGCATCCGTAGGAAGTGCAGCAAAACAAGAATGTTTCTTTAACAGTTTCAGCAATTCCGTAACCTTATGCTGCGGTACTTTGTCGCTCCACACTCTTAATTCATCCGCTAGTGATTCTACTTCGGTCGGATTAATGTCAGAATCATAAGGACTCGTGTCACCACTAAGACTTGAGACATTGAGCTCCTCATCACTTGCTATAACATCTATGGCAGCATTCGATGGACCTTGGTGGTCTGAATTTTCTGGAATGACGACTGTAGATGGTATACATTCATTACACTCCGTTAAATCACTTTGAGGCGTACGAGGAGCTGGAGGCTGAAATCTACGCCGATATTGTCGCGCACTTAAATCGGTGATCTTTTTATATGAAGCTTTTGGCATTTTGTATAAACTTAAATATGTCCTGGGCCTGATTAAATATGTACCGGGAACCAACCGTGTGCACGTAATGGTAAATAAGCGCTATCACATGGCAATCTGAAATCCAAACCCCAAAATATATAAAATAAGGTGACTGCATGTCTACCAATAACCTAAAAATTACCTATTACGAAAAAACTTACCTTCATTATCGATTGGAAGATCGAGCCCAAGGGTTGAAACAGCAATATTTCAGGCCAGAAGTCGCAGCGAACACTCCACTCACCGAGTGACACCAAAAATCGTAATCCAGACAGGCGTGGTTCAAAATAATACAGCAAACAGATACAATATTACGTCCAGAAATCAAAATCCAAGAGAAGGCGGTCAGTAATCAGGAGATAGAGGTAATAGTGGTAATGTTGTTTCAGGATTCGATGAACACAACTTCGCACGAGACACTGCAGCTTTAAAGGTCGCAACCGGAAGAGGAAAAGCGAAAAAACAAAACAGCGTTAAGCAAAAAACAGTTGAGTCAGAGATGAACTACACATTACCGGGATAATTTAAATAGTAATTATAACGAAAGATGAATATAGAAGACAACACTCAAGCACAACGTGATTTTAGGTATCGGTATTTTGAAACGGTATTACCTTCGCATTTAAAAGTTCGCATCGCGGAACAAAAATTCCACTAATTTTTATTCCACTTGTCCGGCAAAGCGTTTTTCAAGCCTCGGCGATAATACAAACGTTCCATGTATGGAACATTTGCTATAGAAACCAAAACGAAAGGAGCTGAAATGTGCGTACATTTTCGGAGTAAAGCTCAACACATTCATAGTTTTTCGACACGTAGGGAGAAATCGGCAGCAAAAATTAAAAACTTTGAAGCTTCGGCCTCATTTTAGCGCAGGAACTATTACCTATTCTTTTAACTCAATATTTTCATATTTCAATGAAGGAGGGAAAATTGTTGTAAGGACGTTGCAAAGCAACCTGTCTGCAACGTTGCAAAGAGACCTTAGTAGCTCTGCAACCTCGTGCAACCTGTCTGCAACGTTGCCAGGACGTTGCAAAGAGACCTCAACAGCCCTGCAACCTCTGCAACCTCGTGCAACCTGACTGCAACGTTGCTGCAACTCATTGTGTTTACTGGGTTATTGTGTTCATCCATCAATTGAAATGAAAAAATATTTTCCAGATACATGTTAAGGAAAGCAAGAAGGAAAAGAATTTCCTTTTTTACATAAATCAGTGAATGCATTTCTCTAGCACTTCATTTCAGAAAGAACTAATTAAACACGATGTGCAATTAGTTAAGTATTGTCTCGAGCTGGCTTATTAACCTGCAAGAACATTGAAATTTGAGTAATTTTATGGACTTGTAGCTCTTTCTTGGTATGATTCAATTGTGTGGAGTTTAAGTAGGAGTGTAAGAAATACCATGCACAATCTTCCTCACAACTTATATAACAAAGTATTGTCGATGCAATGTTTATGAGTGGGCACTTAAATATGGGCAAAGTGTCAGCCAGTATAGTCCTACTTCCCCTCCATTCCCACAGTAATTTTTTTTGGCAAACCCTTTTCATCCAAAATTGTAATATCATTTAAGATTTCACAATTTGATTCACCTCATCCATGTCCCATTTACAATTTGCCTGGACCACAATTTGACTACATATATTATAAAAAAATTTGTAATATCTTGCTTTATATAATCGAGCTTACTTGTATAATCGAGCTCTCTCTCTCTCTCCCCTTACCCACACAGCACACGGACACCTTTCGGACATCCGGTGATTGTCCGCCAAGTGGCCTATGGACATCCTACGGACAGCCGAATTCATACAAAATGATGTCCGCTGCAAGTCCGCATGTCAGTAAAAAAGGTGGCCTATGGACGACCTGAAATTGTCCGCTCTGGACACCTTCAGGACACGTTTAGGTTAGGATTGCATTTTGTTCGATACTAATAAATAATAGGTCCAGACAAGAATTTAAATAAATAAGGCATCAATTTCATGCACAATATTTATTTGGCTTCTTAAAACAGTACAATGCCAGAAACTACATACGATTTATTTTACTTTCTTCTTCCCCTGTAACCTCTCCTTGGCGTGCCTTAGCCAGCTTTGGATGGCAACCTCCACATCCTTTTCAGGGGCTGTCTTGCTCTCCTGCACTGCTCCTGTAATAATGAAGTATATAAACATTTCATTGTAGCAAGAAATTGTATCTTGTACGTAACAAGCAGATTACATAAGACAGGACGCTACAGTCTTATTAGTCACATGTTTAACATTCTTAAGGTTTCAAAATTAGGAAACCTGTCCATTACAGGCTGAATACATTTTACAAACTTTTCTTTGACTTTTTCTTGTTCTTAAATAAGAAAAGATTTTGAGTAAAATTATTAATGTGTTAGTAATGTATATATTATGATTAAGAACATTTTTCATAGAACAATTGTTGAACTAGATTTTAATCCCAAATATGAGAAGACTGTTGCCTGTTAGACCCTGGTGCACCATCTAGAAAAAAATTCTTTGATCCATCCTTGCCAGACAGCTTAGTAGAGGTCTCGAAAAAGATATTGGAAAAAGCATTCAAATGGAGGATAATATTTCTGAACAATTGGTCTCCCCTTGAAGATTATGACTACACTAGAGTGAATTGTGGAGGTGAAGAAAAGTGTTACATAAGCTGGAGCTAAGGAAGACTAATGCAGAAGAGCTGAATATGATATAGGAGTAAAGGAAACTAGAAAATTTAAAGGAGGAAGTTTAAGTGAACTAGATCTCTTGGGATTAGTGTGAAAACAGCCACACTGATTTGGCACACAAACCACTTAGCTGCATTGGCCGAGATGCAACTTAAAAAAATAGAAACTTTGAAAAACTAGCAAAAACTTGCTGTAGTTAAGGCCATTCCATGATTTAGATCTCCGAATTCTTCCAATCTTAATAATTAAAATAGATCTTCTAATGTAGTCTGGTATCAAGGCAAAAGTGACAACCTAGCTCACTGGCAATATTCACATTTCGACAGAGACATAACAGGGGAATAGCAGCTAAGGCCTGCTGTGAGCTACTGAAATTTCTATAGCTCCTACAAAAACACCTACTTCAAAACATCTTAGTTAGCTAGAGCTACTAGAAAATAGTAGCTTCTGTAGTACTGTGCAACTACTATCCCTGTTGAATAAGTTATCCCATTCTTAAGTTCTACAGGTGCTATACATCGAACTTTTATAGAGCATGAGATCCTTTTCAACCACGTTTTTGGTAATTATACCTCCCATATGCAGAACAAAAATTGTTTTCAAATGTTTGAATTACTTGGTAGTGGAATCTGCATCTGAAAATAATACATAACAATACTATTTTCTCTACCTTTAGCATGGAAGGGTGAACCTTGTATTACAAGATGTTTAATAATTATTTAAATTTACTTTATATGAGCTCCCTTTACAGGAGCAACTTGCCAAAAAAGTATCCAGACCAAAATTATTCCTCCTTGCTCAAACCTATATAATAATCAAACGAATACTTACACCTCTCTCACATGCCTCGCTTAAGCATGTTCCAGCCAACTCTTCACTGTAACTTCCACACTAGAATTGGTGGCTGTATCGTCCTGGTTAAATGCAACATCTGTAAAGAATGAAGACAAATAAGTATACAGACAATTATAAGAAGAGAGACATACAAACTTATAAATAGAGATAGGAAATAAATAAAAATACAGATGAACTATTTTTATTCAACTCCACTACATGAAAGCTATAGTCAGTAAATGCCTCCAGGTAAATATATCAGGTTCACGATACTCTACACCAAAATGTGTACCGATGGCTGTACGAAAAGATGCACAAGTTCTATTTTCTGGGTATAAGATTTCATGCAGCAGTTTGAGCAAATAAATGAACCATAAAACATAGCCTTAAGGTTTGTTTACACAATATATCACTTACAATTAGACCTTGTTTAGATTCATCCCGAATTTCTTACAGTCGTCCTATAGTTTCCACTAAATTAAATGCATGGATGACTAATAGCACAGTTACTTAGTTTGTAGTTAAATTAGTTTATATTTTATTAGGTTAGCAAAGTTTGGCAGAAAAAATATAATAAACGCTATAAAAGTTACGTCGGCATTGTAATTTTTCAATCCCTAAGCCTTATCTTTACCGACATAATAGATCATTTATTTATTTAGGACCTAAAGTTTTTAATTATTAACCTAGTTCCATCAAACATATAAAGAGTATAAAAACTTTTTGTAAAAAGGCTAAACATTGGTGGTTATCCTATCATAACATTATTGTTCTTTTTCGATGCGTGCGTAACTATACATATCGAAAGAAATCACACGGTGTAGTCCGATTTCAAAGAATTAATAATTTACGTGAAACCTATTAATCATACATGCGTGTTGCAAAATCCCCCGGTTACACGTAAGTACAATTCCTAGTTATATTTATTGCCAAGAACCCTACTTGATTTGATTTAGGAACGGAACCAAACGGACCGTTGGGACTTCCAACAAATTCAGCCGTAGCCTACGCTATCAAAATAACAGGTTCTATTTTATGCGCTAGCACTTACATTATTTCCTATACGTTCTCGCGTACAGAGACTATAGTACAAGAACTTCCACTTTAAATTATATCATGTAAACAAGGAACAGAAGCGAAAATTTCACCATGAACAACGGAAAAAGACGCTACCTTTAGTTGCCAAGTAACGGTTTTACCAAGACGGTAATGTTGTTCCAAGCAGAGCCATATTTTTCCTCGAGATGTTACAGGCTGAGTTATAAGAAATATAAGGAGCATGCGGAAACACTATACTGCCGCCAGTGAACGCCAAGAAAAAATTATTTAGAAGTCACATCAAACTTACTTGCAGCAGCATCTTTGTAACCGCCAAACCACCATGCTGTCTCCGGTGTTCCGTTCCAGTTCCTCTGTTGGAAAGGAGGAACGGAGGAATGTGGAGAACCATGGTAGCGGTAGATTCAAAATTCGTTCGCCACCAAAAAAACTAGAATTTCGATATAAAGTAAAGGTACGGCAGTACTTACCTTCTATCTTCTACTACTTCTTCTACTTGCCTATCCTTAAATTGGACAATTACAATTTCTAATCTGGGAATGAGGCCATCGATGCCGTGATAATTTTAGGAGAATTCTTACCATTAAAAATTAAAATGAATTTAAAGCGTTATGTTTCATTAAAATACTTTCCAATCAATCGCCTCTGAGATTTTTTAATCCCTAGAGAGTAAATATTAATTAATCAATAAGTTGAAAGAGTTCATTTAACCTGTAGGAATGGAATGTCCCCGAGACGGCTACGCGACGTCCGCAGGACATTGGTACATAATATAAAATTTCAGTAAAAATCGATAAATTCCATTATTCCTGTTGTTAATTTTTGTAAAAGTTGCTAAATTTGTTTAAATTTAAGTAATTTTTATAATCATGAAAAGTACGGGTTTATTGTTCATCCAACGCTTCTCAACCGTACAACATGCGGAAATTTTTAATTTTTTGAAAGTTTCTAAAATTGTTGCTAAATTTATTTAAACTTTAAAAATTGTTATAAATAATGTAGAGAGTTCAATTGTTCGTTCAATTGTTGTTGTTTAACCCGTGAGGCATGTAGAAATTTTTAACGCTCGTAAATGTTACTTAAATTGTTGCTAACTTTGTTTAAACTTAATTAATTGTTATAAACAATATAAAACTTAAAAATAGCGTACATTTGTTGTTCTTAAACTATAGAAGCGGTAAAAATGTCAATTTTTTTTTCGTTAAATAGTTTATAATTTCCTCCGAGTCCACACTCCAACAAGAGGATTACATTTGGTTACCTAAAATAATCCTCAAAATATCTCTTCCTCCACGAAAAATTTCCTCTTCCTCGATCGGGAGGAAGTATTCTGGCTTCAGAAACGAGAGAGAGTTTTTTTTCTTTCTCCCTTCTCCTATACTCCCTACTCGGAGGAGGATCACAAGACTTTCTCTCGGAGTTCCTCCTTGAGGAGGTGAGTATTTTAAGAGGAAACCAAAACTCCCAAACCCTGCGTAATGGGACACTAGCTGGACGTCCGCTGGACATCCGAGATAGGACAGTGTGCGGACGGATGGCCAGGACAGCCGGCGGATGTCCTCTGGCTGTCCTGAAAATCCGCGGACACTGAGAGGACGCGACGGACGCGCAGCGGACGTCCTCTGGCAACGATGTGCTGTGTGGGTATGAGATTATCTGTGAATACTAATGTGAAATGTAAAAGTTAAAATTCACAATAGGTTATTATTTATAGTAAAGTATTCCATGTAAAATCGAAGATTATCACCAATCAGCTGATTTGTATTCAATCAGCGAATATTGGTGGAATTAAAATTAGAATTACGGAACTTTTAGGGTTTCATTTTAGACATTTAATGTCTCCCATGAGTGTACAAATAGAATATATTGGTATGTGTAGAATGTTTGCGATCAAGGTGACCATTTACTGGGAGATTTTTTAATTACGGAAAGGTTTTTGTTAGTAGTGAAAATGGCATGATATTTGTGACAGATACATGTGCAAAAATATAGAGGGTTAAAATATGAAAGTTCTAGTGGCTTTTTAAAAGTGTTATGCCATTTACCTTCTATCATTCAGGCATCATTTTTAATTTGACAGCTTATCTACCTTTGCTATTCTTGGGAATGTTAGGAATCTTTCTTAATTACGTCTTTAATCACATACTTTTTTGATTTGCTTGGGTTTCTCTGATTACCTTAGCCTTTAGTATTTACCATTTCTGTTGTTAGCCAATGTGCAATCTGACAAAAAATATTGCAGTGTTGCTTACATCCAGGCATCAATGTGAAGGTAATAGTATGGATATTAGTGGCATAATTTGCACAGTATTGTTTTTGAAATAATACGCTGGCTAGTTACTATACAAGTTTTAGTTTTTTCCCATATCTATGAGCTTGAACTTCCGTAATTAGATCAATATGGTTCATTTCATGAATTTTTAAGTGATATGTAAGAGACTTCTATTTGAACAAATTATAAAAGATATTAATTTAACCTTTTATTTAATTTCATTTGCTTTGTATAAATGCTAATTATGTAAGACATACTCTCCTCTCCTGTATGTATATTCTAGATTGATTTTTCTTTTTATCTATCTTTAGGACACCCAAAAACTCGAGAACTCTGCTCTCTACTCTGAACTCTAACTCTGGTCCCACGCCATCTGATAGCGAAAGTGAAAACTGATTTGTATATGCATTTTGAATACATATTTACCGAATTAAAATTGAAACTACACAATTTTTAGTGTTTCATTTTAAACATTTAATGTCTCCCAAGAGTGTACGAATACAATAGTTTAATAGAAAAGCATGCAATCAGGGTGACCATTCACCAAGAGGATCTGCTAATATGTGTTAAAATTTAGTCTCTGGAATTATGTATGAATTTTTACTCTATCCAGGAGTTTCAAAATCTTATTTTTCAAATTCATTTCACTTGAAATTTTGCCGGTTCATCGCCCATTTTATGTCCATGTATACTTTACAATGTATTAATTACATTTTAAATTATACTTTGTGGAAAATGTTTTTTTCCATATATGTAATGATTTTAATTATGACTCGATGCCAATTGAATTTAGTGTAGCATTTCTATATTTGTGTGTAAGATCTTAAATTAGGAATTCAAAATAATACATATACACATATATGTATGTACATTTATTTATTATTCTTATTTAAATATGAAGTCATTTTAGGTATTTTAAAATTCTTATCTATCGCACTAATCATGTAAAATTAACCTGGAATTTTTGAAAAAATTTCCATGGAAAACCTGGAATTATGCATGAATTTTTCTGCTTTGATTGGATGGACACCCTGGTAATACTATTACCTAGCTGGCCAATTTCCCTGTCTTATGCCTTCTTCAGAGGCCATTCACCTTTTATAAACCACTGTTTTGACTATTCCTCAGTCTCTGGAGTGTGAAGTAGTGTGACTATATTTTGCCAAGAATGATGTATCACTTTTTAGGAGTCCAAAAGGAACCTCAAAATCTTGCAGCTAGCCATGAGATATTTTTGCACGTCCCACAGTGGTCACATTGGTGGATGTCACTTATGTCCTTGTGACTTCACAGTTAACATTCAGATAATCTCTTTTTGGTATTCATGGGATGTCCTAAAAAGGTCCTGTGGGTATGTCCCCACGACGTCATATTTATAGAACATTTCGTTATCCGTGGGATATCCCATTCTGGTCAGTGGGAAATTGAGTCCATCCCAGGGACGTCACAATATCCTGGTGGGATATACCAGGGATGTCCGTAGGATGTCATTTTACTGTGTGGATTGACACTTGGCTATCCCTATGACGTACATGGGAAGTCATGGGATGTCCCAGGGAGGTCCTGTGGATACGTCCCCACGACGTCATATTTATAGGACATTTCGTTATCCCTGGGATATCCCATTCTGGTCAGTGGGAAATTGAGTCCATCCCAGGGACGTCACAATATCCCGGTGGGATATACCAGGGATGTCCGCAGGATGTCATTGTGCTGTGTGGGACGTTACATTCAATATTGAATTAAATCCCCATACTCATCGCGAGCACCCTTTATTGCTTGGCAGGCCATCTTAATGGATCCAATTGTCTCTTTCATGCTCTCGGCCAAACTACTTAAGGCAATCGCCTTTGCCTCACTGTGCTGAGTCCTCTCCTTTGCTGCCAGAGCCAACGTGCAATTGGAATCATCATCTGAAAAACTAATAATTAGACTTGTTTTATATGACTCTGAAGTGTTTCATTTTATTATTACATCCTAGTACCTTAATAAATTATTGCAACGTCATTTATTTTCTAAAATCTCAATCAAGGTTTGTGCTTGGATTATGTACTAGGAATATTAGAATAATAACATTAACTGACGGTTGTTCAGGAATATGTAGTGCAACATGAAAATACAGTAAAACCCCTTATTTACACTTTTCTAGGGACCCAAGAAAAAAAGTGTAAATTGCGGGAAAATGCAAATAGCGGGAAATAGAGAATTTTCACTTTTATTCATATACTTGCTTTGGAAATGTTAATTTTTTAATTGTTCACTTAGCATTATTCCATACAATTAACGTCAAAAACACTGTCAAAAACTCAGTGTTTTTGCTGACAGCAAAAATTGAAAAATAATCCTGTTTTGTCTGCATTGAAAACATCTTTTGGGCTGTAACCCTTCCAGAACTCTAGTATATTCAGGTTCTTTCCACTGAGTTGCTGTCTCAACGTTAACATCTTTGCTTTCACCACTTACCATCTTATATACAAGACTGTACCTATTTTTGATTCTATCCAACCAACCATTATAGATGCCGTGGAATCTTCGATTCCCAATCTTGTGGGGAAATACTTTTTCTCAAGGGCCTTTGGGCCTGTTTACACGGTACATTAACACGTACGAGTTAATTTTTGCTTGCATGAATGATTTTTGGGGACCGGAACGGGACATGTCCAAATGTTGGCAGGGGCATATCCCGGATTATTTTCAGGGAGGGGCACAGGCAAAAGATCTTGTCTTAATTGAGATTAAAAACAAGATATAACAATGACTTTACAAAATTCTCTTAATTTTTACATCAAAATTATTCTTATTTGATTAAATGATTAAGCCTCCTTTAGTAATACACAAAACAAAGCGTACGTAATGATGACCATCAGGCGGATCCAGGATTTCATTCCGGGAGGCACAAGCAATGCCGTATCAAGGATTTTGTTCTGGAGGGGGGGGCACAATGAGACCCCCGTTATACAAAAGGAACGCAATGATAACCAAAAGGAACGCAATGGTATTAAAAATCTTGCATATTTTTTAAGTGTCTGGGGGGGCACTTGCCCCCCCCCCATAGATCCTTCTATGATAACCGTATTCAAATTTTGTCTATTTTTTTAAGCACATGGCGGGGGGGGGGGGGGGGGCACGTCCCCTGCCCCTAAATCCTAAATCCGACTACGAATGCATGAACCAAATTTGATAAGGTTCTATTTTCTGTTCATGCAAACGCACAAGTTGGGGGAATACACAGTGCATTTTCATGTTCATAATGTAGACATTAACTTGTACGGGTTAATGTACTATGTAAACAGGCCTTAAGATAACACCATTTGCAGGGACATTTGATGATCTTGCACCTAAAAACTACTATTTTAGAATTCGTTCTATTTCTTCTTACCTGGAATTCTTCACATATATTCTCTTTTTTGATAAATGGTCGCACTGGTTTGCATATTTTACAATGGCATAGCGATTTGGAAACGTCTGCTAAGTCTTGGTTTTCTGATCAGCACTCCACTTTAAAAAGCTGTCCTGGTTTGATCTTAAATCAAGGAGAAAATATAACATGGGTGGTTTTGTGTTCAATCTCTTCAAATATGGTAGCCCTCTGTATTTAAAGGATCTTTTTCTCCCAAGTTGTAAACACACTAATGTTGTTACAAGACAAGACCCCTGTTTTTTGCATGCCCCACAATTCCGCACAGCTACAGTTCAGAAATCATTTACTGTTGTTGTCTGAAAGCTGTGGAACAATGTGCGGAAACAGGTAAAAGACAGTGCATCACAGGAAATATTTAGGAAAAGGTTGTTACTTACTTACTTTCTGGGGACCCAAGAATACTGATCATGTATTTCATTTATCCACTCATTGATGTGATAAATACCTATTGTTTTGTGAGAAGTAGCAATTTAGTTCTTTTTTTCATTTGTTACGCTAAATTGCCTTTTTTGAAGTTGTGTTATTTGTTTCTTTAATATTCGTTTTCTGTTAGAAAAAGGTTGTTAGAAAATTGTTCTAACCTTGTATATGTCAATTATTAGCAATGCATATGACCACTTCTAGTATTTGTTTTGGGATTGGTTTATTACTATGTTAATTTTACTTTGCACCACTTTATTAATTTTTATGTTTAAATGAGTTAAAACTCCTAGAGCAATAAATGAGTTAATTAATATTATTTTCATTTAAATTTTCTTCAGTTTCTACTGAGTTGTTTTAGTGTCAAGAGCACGGGTTCTCACCAAGGCAACTCTTTACTGTTGAATAGCATTGAGAAATTTTCTCGTGATCTGACAGGTTGAAATTATTACAGCGTTTTGATATTTGATGTACGTATTTGGATGAGGGTTGAGTATTTTGAAACTATTTTGTATATGTTTTGGGATGATACCGGTAGCTGAGATGACAATTGGAGCTATATAAACCTGTTCCATATTCCATATTCTTTATATTTCTATTGCTAATTCATGGTACTTATTTATTTTTCGGGCTATTGTCTTTTCGATGTTATGCAACAGTGGCACAGCAATATCAACAATGATGCAGGTTTTGTATTTCTTGTCGATCAACATTATATCGGGTCTATTATTTACTATATTTTTATCTGTTTGTACAGGCAAATAGGGTGGTTTCCTATTATTTTTTTATTGCCTATATCGGAAGATTATTACTCCTGGAGTACGTATTTCACGCTTTTAGATTTATAAATGACGATATCTATTTTTCGCGATTAAATGAAAAGTGAAAATTTTCAAGCGCGCGAAAACGCGACGGGTAAGGAAATCTCTCCGTGTGACGTATTTCTGGTTCCCCCTCCCGTCTTGTGAGGTGACCTTGATCGAGGCTCTGAGCGCTGATACGACGCTGGCTGCTACAGGGTAGCTGAGTGCCATACTGACTGGTAGCGCTTGGCTTAAAAAAGGTTTATTAATACCTTATTAAACGGAGAAAACTTTCCGACCTTAGCCAGTTTTAATAGGTGATTATTAAGACATGTTTCCCTGAGCTCTGCGCCTCATGCATGCATTGGTAATCTCAGACGATGCATAACTCCTATCTTCTCCTATAGAAACTAGGTCCCTGTGACGTCACGTGGAGTGGCATCGCATGGGCGCCAAATTGGCCCTTTTCAAATGAGGATAAAAAGGGACCATTGCCATTCGTCTAAACCGGTATTTCTAAAACGAAATAATTTGTATATTATGAATACAGTAATGGTGGGTATAGAATCGCAATCAATGCCTTTCGGTTTCTTTGATGAAGGAAACTACCCTATTGTAGTAAATTTTAAATGCGCTGTTTTCAAGCACTGTTTTAGGGCTGTATTCATAGTATGGGGTCTTGGTATCTATGAACTTGTGTTAGTTGGCCAGTTTTTGGTGGATAAGTTATGCAACTTGATTATATCTACTTAAATATTCTGTATTAGCTAACATCTTACAGCCAGATATAATGTGTTGGATTGTTCCAGCCACTTGAAAACATCTTCTACATTTGTCATCTGTTATGCTTTTATCACCCAGGATGTACTTTGCATAATTTTTGTTCGTATAACCTGGTCTTTTATTGCAAACATGAACTCTTCGGTTTCTCCATAAATTTCACCCAATGACAACCATTTGTTTGACGAGATTTTATCAATATATGGTTGATTGAGGTCATTGATGTGTAGGGTTATTTTATAGACAAAAGTGGTGTTATTTTTTTCCAAAAGCGATGTTATTTTTCCCTGAAATCGGTGTTATTCTAATGGCAAAATAAATTGATGTTGGTTGAGAGCCATCCTTCCAGTGGCCCACCCATTGCCCTAAATTTAGGATATTATTGACCGGGAATGATTTAAGCAATATGTAATATACATGGAGCATTGACTGAATTCACCTATTTTTACATATTTTATCCTTTGTGTATCCATATATCTAGCTTACATAGAGAGAAATTACTTTTAAATGTCCGTAATAAGGTAGTTTCCTATAATTTTTTTATTGCCTAGATCGAAAGATTATTACTCCTGGCGTACGTATTTCACACTTTTAGATTTTTAAATGACGATATCTATTTTTCGCGATTAAATGAAAAGTGAAAATTTTCAAGCGCGCGAAAACGCGAAGCGTAAGTATGAATGCCGGGAAATTTCTCCGTACGACGTATTTCTGGTTCCCCCTCACACCCGGTGAGGTGACCTTGAGGCGAGGCTTAGCGTTGATACAACGCAGGCTGCTAGCGGGTAGCTGAGTACCCTGCTGCCTGGTAGCGCTTGTCTTAAATAAGGATTATTAATACCTTATCAAACGAGGAAAACTTTCCGACCTTAGCCAGTTTTAATAAGTGATTACCTATTAAGACATGTTTCCCCGAGCTCTGCACCTCATGGATGCATTGGTAACCTCAGACGATGTATAACTCCTATCTTCTCCTATAGAAACTATAGGTCCCTGTGACGTCACGTGGAGTGGCATCGCATGGGCGCCAATCTGACCCTTTTCAAATGAGGATAAAAATGGACCATTGCCATTCGTCTAAACCGGTATTTCTTAAACGAAATAATTTGTATATTATGAATACAGTATTGGTGGGTTACGAATCGCAATCAATGCCTTTCGTTTTCTTTGATGAAGGAAACTACCCTATTTCAAATGTAATATTGCTATTGTGACCAAGTTGTCATCTTTAACTCTCTTTGTTTTATTCTCTTATTTGTTGAAACAGTGCTTTAGCAGGAAAGAAATCTTTCTCAGTCCACGTTTGCTAAGGGGATCCAAATTGCTTAAAGGCACTTAGATGCAATCGATTTCTCAGACATTTAAGCTCCTGGATTGCTTTAATTATGTCCACTTAACCCTGGTAATTTACTTTTGTAATAATTTCTGTAATTCTCCCAACCCCAACATCAACTTATCTGTCTCCATTGATTCCAGGCCATGAATTTTTTGTCTTTAAGCCAGGGTTCATGTCTGTAGTCGGAACTTCTTGGGGATCAAAAACTGAGATCTTTGCAAATACGGATTTTTCTGCTTATGTCTTCTACCATAAGAGAACTAAGTATGGTTGGTGCCTTTTCAGCCATATGCACAGGTATTAACTTTACAGCAGCTGCTTTAGAGGTCATGTTTTGCAGATGTGGTTTTATCAAAAAAAGTACTCTCGTGAATATTCTTGAGGCTCATTTTTAACTTCCTTAACCCTTTCAAAATGGTGGAGCTCTCTCCTTAACATGAATGCAGGACTGCGCCCCAAGAGACTTCTGTCTTCTCTGTATGGAGCATTTATGTTGGACATTTGTTAAGAAGGGTCTTGCAGATAATCACATACTCTCAACACCAACCTTTTTTGATCCTTCCCACTGGGGATTTCGCATTATCTTGGGCTCCGAGGGTAGTTGGTCACCCTCCTTTCGCAGTTTATGACCCTACCAACGGCATTGGTTTGCTGTCAACTCATGCTTTGTTTGTGTGAATTAGCTACATTTATGGATGATTGTTGCTTGCACGTGAATTGGAAACTTCCAATTGAATTACTCGTTTTATTCTGAGAATTTTAAAATTTTGAATGAAGCTCTACCATCAGCATTAACGAATTTAATGCATTAACAATTTCCATGTTGATTTTATACTGAAATTGAAATATAAGTTAATATTTATGGTAGAATTTAATTTAAAAATTGTAAACGCTGCTTAAAAGACAAAGAATTCAATTCTTAGTTTAAATTTTTTGAGAAGGAAGCATATGCATATTTATTTCGCAAACTAACTGAATGAGTAATGTTATGACTATGGTCCCTAGCCACAAAGAGGGGTAACGTAAGACGAGGAGGGTTCTAGGTTCATGTTCTCAGATTTCAGCAGTTACAGCCTGTGTTGGGTCCCGAACTAAGACTTTGCGAATGTCATAAAAGGAGGAGAGCAAGGAAACGTGTATTTTCGGCATTCATTCGCCTGAGTAGGAAAATCTCTGTTGCCTTTTGTCTCCTGTATCAAGAAACGTCCTGCCGCATATTTTCGTCATTATTTGCGAAAGGGTTAACCCTATGTAGAGGGTGAGCTTTTGCATAGTTTGTGCACTCCAGTAATTTTATTAACTCAACCTTCGGATTTTCATGGCCTTTTGGCTACTCTATAGACATCGTGTGAACACGGTTTAGACATCCTCCAGACAAACAAGTCGCCTTATTTCCTCGAATGTGTTTTGTTGAGGAAATCATGAATTTTCTCCAATTCATGGGCGATTTTCACCAACGCAGACGCGATTCTCATAATTTCTTCCTTCTGCACATGCTTCTCCACAAAATTGTTTTTCGAGGTGCATAATTAAGCCGTTTTTTTCACTGCATTGGCCGCTCACCGACGCGACGAATTTCCATTGGCCGCCATTCACGACACGGCGCCGTGAATTCAGAGAGTCGTCTAGTTGGAAAGTGGCCTGAATTTAACGGCGTGTGCCGGGAACGGCAGCCGGCGATAAGTCGTTTCCGTAAGTCGTAAACAAAGGCAATAAGTCGAAGCCAACACTCTAGCCACCACAACAACCCGATCCCCAAGTTTTTCAGGGTCCATTGTAATGGTACACTGGTATCCTTATTCAAAGATTTTTGACAATTATTACAAAAAAAATGTTCCTCCTTCAACGTAATACACGAATCAATGATTAATGTCATTTTCATTTCGATCGGAAAGGTCTGTTATGCATGTAAGATTTTTTCTATTCATATGTTTTGATCATTGTATTTGTTTTTAATCCTACAATTAGATATTTCTAGGGTGTAATTAAGGGTGTAATTTTCATAATGTTATATACAAGTTTTCTTTGAAAACAGCCCCGCAAATGTTTTTATTTAACAATTCTACCTATCCTGCTTTTAAAATTAAATATTTTGGTAGTTTAATCCATCTTTCCTCCTCCTTATGACTAATATACGCAGTTAGCTCTCCTCTTGCTCTCCCTACTCGTACCACGAAATAATTTTCACTTTCAGCCAACTCCCTTGATTGTAAGAATGTTTCCTTCCTCTGCAAATTCATGAGTCGACTAATCACCTCTTCTGAAATATCCATATTACTGTGAAATAAGTCATAAAGTTTAATTTAAATATTCAAGTATGTTTTAACAACACATGAAAAATTTTCAACTCACATTTGGTCTCGGTTTCTCGGATTATGTTTCGAATTTTGGCTCGTCTCTTCAACGATGTATTAAAAATTTCGTACTTCCCAACAGCGTGGAAATTTGCAAATATTATAATGATTCCCAAACCGAATAAACCGGCTTCAAATCCATCTTCATACCGTCTGATCAGTTTGCTAAATACTCTATCAAAACTGTTGGAATCGATCATTCACTCTCGCTTACGCACCTTCGCGCAAGAAAACAACATCATCCCACCAGAGCAAACCGGCTTCCGCAGCAACAATTCAACCACTCATCAAGTCCTGAGACTGGTGGAAGACGTCACCGCTGGCTTCAACTCCAGATTGATCTCCCACTGCGTGCTGCTGGATTTCGAAGCTGCCTGTGACCGCGTATGGACCCTGGGCCTTATCCAAAAATTAACCGATATCAACCTTCCTCCTTACATAATCAAAATCATCCAATCCTTCTCTTCCGACCGATCCTTTTTTGTCCAAATCTATTCCTCTGCATCCTTTTTCCATCCCATTTCCTCCGGTGTGCCATCCTTTCCCCATCATGTTTAACCTCTATGTGAATGATACCCCTTCCCTTCCTCAAACCTGCCTCTATCAGTATGCCGATGATGCAACCTTAATGGCCCAGGGATCCGATCCGCATAAAACGACTGACATTCTCCAAGACCACCTGGACGAATATGAAGATTGGGCAGCCGAGTGGAAACTCAGCGTCAATGCTGCAGACAAATGCAATCACATAGTTTTCTCCAGACGACCGAAAGCCGGCGAAGGCCACGATGTATACTACGGAAATAAGCGTATTCCGAAATGCTCAACTGTAAAATACCTCGGAGTTACACTTCATGAACACCTCTCTCTGGGCTTGTCACATCCAGTCTTCAATCAAGAAATCGCAGGGAATCTACGCTGCTCTATTTCCACTGATGAAATCGAATTCTCCTCTTGCATTAAAAACTAAGCTTTTACTTTATAATTCTTCAATTAAACCGCTTTTAACATATGCCTCTCCAGTTTGGCTTCATGCCGCAGCAACCCATTTGAAGCGAATTCAGACTTGCGAAAATAAAATTCTTAGAAAAATAATTAGAGCCCCATGGTTCATCAGCAACCGACAAATCCGAAAAGATCTCAACATAACACCAATTTTAACATTTCTTAAATCCGCAGTAGAAAATTTTCAATATTCCTTTGGCAAAACAAATTATGAACTGTTAAAGAATCTTTGGGATTGCATTATTCCAAATAAACCCCGTCATAAAATGCCCAAATTTGCCCTTAAACCTTCCCACATTTCCTTACCTACCTAGTACCTAACCTAAGCAATGCTTAGACTGCAACTTCAAGAAAAGAAGCCAACTGTACTATAGGAAACCATCCCGTTCCCGAAACGACTAGAAGACAGCTGATTGGCTGGGAGCTTATACCACTGCTATAAAAGAAAACTCCGCTTGGTTTGGCTGGATCTTGGACTCCTACTGTCACGTCGCAAGATTAGTAGGGGCGGTATGTTTTAGCGGATGTGATTTTCGTGAGCAAAGGTGCTGCATCCGCTGCATATAAATGCTGGAAGATATAAGTAGTTCATTTATGTCCAGCATTGGTAAATACTGGTGAACTAATTATATGATGCATATTTTTATGATAAATAATCCACGATAAGTAGGAGATGATGGATCATGTATTGTTAAAATTGCGGCAGGAAGATATGCCAATCGTGAAAATATAAATCGTTGGCGAAGGTTAAATATAATGTTTGTAGATAAAAATAAGGAAGAAACCTTTATTTTTTAGATTCAATTTTTTTTTGATAAAACTCTCCAATATAACTTAGAATACTTCGTTTCGGAAGGATAAAAGCCGTTTCATGTTAAAATTTCATTTTGATTTTAGTTAGATATCAATTCGACTAGTTATAATACTAAATATGGCACCTAAAATATCTGATAGAAAATTTTTTATAAAAAAATGCTCAAGTTCTCAAATTTAGCATCATCAAAGTAAATAGCATTTTTGTAAGGGGAAATATTTTTTCTGCCTATACGGGGTTTTTAGTATTTATTGAATGATAAACCCTCATCTTTCATCGTTTCTCTCAAGTTCTAAACTTAAAATTTGTATGACTATAGAATCAGTCTTCCATGGACAATGCATTGACCTCTCCGAAATGACTCATGAAATCGCAGCTGCACAAATGTATTTCGCCTCGTCAGATGTTGCCCTTAAAATGTATATTTACAGGGGAGGCAAATATATTTACAATAATTATAATGTCCAACTTTACAAATTTTTCACAAAAGAAAAAATTTGATTTAATCTGTACTTCAAACTGTTATAGTTAATTAATTTAAAATTTATACTAACGAAATACTTTTTAATTTAATATAATAGAGTATTATGCTTATTTTAATACTAATTTGTAAAAAGTAATATATTGCATGTTGGTGTTCCTGCTCGTATGACCTATCGTTTGGGCTGCTAAGGGCTTGATTCACGCAACCTCCCGACATTTAGTGCGTGCCACGTTTGATGGAGGATACTGTTCCTTGGTGAATTTTTTATACAAGTCGTGAAATAATGATTAATTGCCCAGTTAAATTGGCAAAAGGAATTTTTATCATCAACTGTGATGGGTGCTTCTCATAGCGTTGACATTCCTGGAGGAGGAACCGAAGGATATCATGTACTAAGAGTAAGTTGTTTAGTAGCGGCGTTTCTTCAATTTCTTCTGATATGTGTTAATAATTAGGAGGCAATTTTTAGTCCTGGACGCGGAATATTACGGCCGGTTTTGAGTAATTGTGGTTTTCAACAGTATTTTGATTTAAGTATCCGCTTTATCATTATCAAAATTGTGTATTAGTGTAAGACCCCCGGATGCTCTAAGGGGTGTCGCCGATCAATTGGCAGGGATTTTTGAAAGGAAACTCATAGGCTACGGAGAGATGATTTTATTATTGTCCTCGGTTACATACTCCGCCGTCACGCGTCCGACTACCGACGAACGCCTCTCCACAGCCCGCCTTCGCTGACCTCCCCTCCTCCTCCTTCTCCCTCCTCAGCCATCGTGTTTCTTTCACCAAGCTCTGCAGTTTCCCACGGGAGGATGGAGCAGCCACTGGATACGCGGAGGTAAAGCGATCCGACTCTTCGCAAAGACAGAAACTTGGGAAGGAATATGAAAGAGAGTGTAGGTGATGGGTTGGGACGTGAAAAGGGTGGGAACGGAAGTGACTCTGCTGTTTCTGTCTCTTACATTAGCATATTATGTGGTGACATAACCCCTATGAAAAAATTGTATAAACCTCCCAGCCAGCACAGATTTGAACTTATCCTTGGAGAAATCAGATATTGTGGGGATAAGCTTATCCTCCATGTGTAATATCCCTTTTTTCCACGATTTCAAGCGTTTGGGGAGGGGATGTCATGGTACCATATTGCCAAAATTGGCCGCATAGCAGCGCTGAAGTCCTCCATTACCGTTAAAGCCATTATAGTGGCTTCGTGTTTACATTTTTGGTGTTGTGTATAGTGGTGTTTGTGAGTAAAAATCGTTGATTATTTTGTGTATACAATAATAGTTAAAGTGATAATGCGACCTAAGCATCATTTTTGTGTGCCTGAGTTCGATGTAGGCTACGACGGTACGTACAGTTGTGGCGACACATCAAAACATCCCGTATTGTCGTGGATATTAATGAAGGAATCATCGACAGTGCTGTGATTTGTTAACAAATGCGAGGTATTAGTGATCGTAATTGCCAAATTCTTGGGTATAACGGTAATGGATTTCGAATTTGTGCTTTTAGAAACCATACGTAAGGTAATTCACCAGTCTCCTCTATAATGTGATGTAAGGAATTGAACAGTAAGATTTATGGTTTACCGATGAAGGTATAAGGACTGCTCCGTGTTCTAGTGTATTGTATATCGTTTCAAGATGAATCATTCTTTAAATATATCGTTTTTAGAGCAATAATTTTTTTTATTTTCCACCTTCTTCTAACGGATTTTTTGGTATGTTCCTAAACTTGCGCGAATGTGTAACATAGTGAAAAAAAACCTCATTGTGGAGACTAATGCGGTATTGGCTTTCGATGGTGAATGATTCAGTGCATTATATTTCATCGTGTGTGTTATTATACAGTATTGTATTGCAGTATCCCTTGTAGCATCAAATATCTCAGAGGCATCTCACGAGATATGATCTCATAGGCATACAGACCTCATAGACAGAGTGGTCATATATGCCTCGTGAGATGTCTCTGGCATATTTGATGCTATAAGGGATACCATAATATAATAAAATACAATGATGAAAAGTAATGCATTGAATCTTTCCTCATCGAAAGCCAATTTATGTTATTACGGTTATTACATTATTTTCACGTAGTTCTCATGAATCTCGCGTGGCAGCGCAGCGATCGTACGCGAAACAGCTGCCACCTAGCGGCAATTATACGGCGTAAGGATAGGCATATCTCCAAAAATGCGGAAGTGCATCTCCGATTTATCCCAAAAAACGGCGTGGATTATTCATACTTTATCTCTGCTTTCAGATAGGTTTCGTCACGGCATATATGTATAATATCCTCGTATTTAGGGATAAGGCAAAATCTGTGCTAGTTGGGCTGTTTCAAATTTTTATACAATCTTATACATTGCCATGGCAATTGTATAAATTGCATGAAAGTTTGAAACAGGTTTATACAATTTTTTCATAGGGGAATAGTCTCACTCAAATAGAACTTCTTATATTTTTGTACTCGATTTTCCGTCAATAATAATAATAATAATTCTTTATTGATTCCAGGACATGTGGACAACATGTATAGAACAAGTCAAGTATGTACAACACAAAACAAAACATAAACAATGAAAGTAAAAATTAGGAATTCAAATGCAATGACATATACTCATCAACAGAATAACAAGAATTGCTCACTAGATACAAGTACAGTTTTTTCTTAAAGGTGCTCATAGAGCATATTTCCCTTAACTCTTTTGGCAATGCATTGTAAAAACTCACCCCAGCATAGACAGGGTTTTTACAATACATGTTTAAATTATGGGGGACAATCCTGAAGTTTTTGGATGCTCTCGTGTTGTAATTATGTATATCACTATTTACTCCAATCTCGAACATGCTTTTGTATTGACAGATAAGAAAAATAGTTGAAAAAATATATATACATGGTAATGTTAGAATACCCAGAGATTTAAAATGCTCCCGGCAGCTACTTCTACCAGAAATACCTTGAATGATCCTAATGGCCCATTTCTGGAGTCTAAAAAGTCTAGTACTGCGTTGAGAGTGGCCCCAGACCACAATTCCATATTTCAGCCTACTATGGATATACGCATGGTAGACAGAAAGGGCCGTGTTGGTGTCGGTGAGCGATAATAATAATAATAATAATAATAACCAAAACCGAAATAGCAGGCATAGAAAGATCAATACGTACATCATTCACAAAATTTAATTTACATCACCCAAAGGCTGCAATAGAAAGGCTAACGCTACCCCGCTATATGGGAGGTAGAGGGTTAATAGATTTACAACAGCTCCTCAAAAACCAAATTCATGGACTAAAACATTTCTTCTACGATAAATCAAACAGTTCGAAGCTTCACAAATCAATAGTATATGCCGACAACAAATTAACACCATTAAATCTAAAAAATGGCACGACCGATGAAGCAACCAACACAGGAGCTGTTCTATTAAATAGAAAGGTAGAAGTATGGGCCCAGAAGGAATTACATGGACGACACATCAATGACCTCAATCAACCATATGTTGATAAAATCTCATCAAACAAATGGTTGTCATTGGGTGAACTTTATGGAGAAACCGAAGGGTTCATGCTTGCAATACAAGACCAGGTTATCCGCACTAAAAATTATGCAAAGTACATCCTTGGTGATAAAAGCATAATAGATGACAAATGTAGAAGGTGTTTTCAAGTACCTGAAACAATCCAGCACATTATATCTGGCTGTAAGATGCTAGCTAATACGGAATATTTAAGTAGACATAATCAAGTTGCAAAAATTATCCACCAAAAACTGGCCTACCAGCACAAGTTAATAGATACTAAGACCCCATATTATGTGTACCACCCTGAAACAGTGCTTGAAAACGGCGCATTTAAAATCTATTACGATCTGCCTATACAAACAGATAAAACTATAGTTAATAATAGACCAGATATAGTGTTGATTGACAAGAAATATAGAACTTGCTACATAGTTGATATTGCCGTGCCACTGTCGCATAACATCGAAAAGACAATTACAGGAAAAATTAACAAGTACCAAGAATTGGCAATAGAAATAAAAAGAATATGGAATATGGAACAGGTTTATATAGCTCCAATTGTCATCTCAGCTACCGGTATCATTCCAAAACATATACAAAATAGTTTCAAAATACTCAACCTCCATCCAAATACATACATCAAACTGCAAAAGGCTGTAATAATTTCAACCTGTCATATCACGAGAAAATTTCTCAACCCAATTCATCAGTAAAGAGTTACCTTGGTGAGAACCCGTGCTCTTAACACTAAAGCTACTCAGTGAAAACTGAAGAAAATTAAAGAACAAAATAATAATAAATTTATTGGTGCCAAAAGATATGCAAAAACATATATAGGACCCGTCAAAAAAGATAAACACACAAGAGATTCTGAATGAACAATACATAAAAGAATGTTTCACAGTTACAACAAAACAATTAAGAAGTGAGGAATTCCTCAATAGAATAAAAGGTATTGTTTAAAAGGTACATCTTTAATTTAGAGGAGAAATTTCCTTTCACCTTTTCATCTTTTAATGAGGCAGGTAGGTTATTATAAATCCTGCAACTCATGGTGACAGGACCAGTATTAAAAATACAAAGGTTGTGTTGTCTCACAGCATAATTGTCTCTGCTTCTCGTGTTATGATTATGAATATCATGATTCTTTAGAAGTGTCAAGTGAGAATGGTGATTTCTTATAAGCATCACAGCACAATAAATATAAATACAAGGTAGGGGAAGGATTTGTAACTTTTTAAAAAGATTGCGACAGCTATCTCGTTTCCTAGCTTTGCAGATGATTCTGACTGCCCATTTTTGTAATTTAAAAATACGAACAGCCTTAGGGGATAGACCCCAGGCTAAAATACCATATCTTAGCCTGCTATAGATATGAGCAAAATAAATAGTGATAGCTGTTCGTGAGTCGGTTAATTGCATCATGCGTCTAATGAGATAGCATCCAGATGCAATAGAGGATGAAATATGATTAATATGAGAGTCCCAGGACAGATTTTCATTAATGATGAGCCCAAGAAATTTGGTGTCATTGACACGTTGAAGACTGACGTCTTCAAATTTTAAATAAAGGCTGTAATCAATTATTTTTTGAGCAGGGTGGAAAAAGACATATGCACACTTGGCTTTATTTAAGTTTACTTTGTTGAAGAGGCACCACTTTTCCATGTCGAAGACAGCATTTTGAGCAGTGACTACAGGATTATCATCATTTTTGATTAGATGATTTGTATCATCAGCATACATGAAAATATTTCCATGCAATGATGAAGGAAGATCATTTATGCATAGTAAAAAAAGGAGGGGCCCAAGGATGGAGCCTTGAGGAACACCCCCTGCCACCTTGCAAAATGATGAAGTATGTTTGGACATCTTGTCATGTGTAACAGTTACTGATTGAGTCCTATTTGAAAGAAAATATCTAATGAGGTTGTTAGGGATGCCCCTTATTCCATATGAGTGAATTTTCTTAAGAAGAATCTCAAAGTCAACAGAGTCGAAAGCTTTGGTGAGATCATAAAAGATCCCAATGGTATGTAAATGATGATCGAGACCATCAATGATAGCATCAATAAATTTGTAAATGGCAAATTCAGCAGAGAGGCCACCTATGAAACCAAATTGGCTTTTTGATAGAACATTGTTCTTGATTAAGAAAGACATAATCCTCCTTGAAATGATACTTTCAATTATTTTTGAAAAGACTGATTGTTTAGAGATAGGTCGATAGTTATCCATAACATGAGGATCACCCTTTTTGAGTAAGGGAACCACAGTAGCCATCTTTAGTTTATCAGGAAAGATGCCAGAGGAAAGAGAGGCATTGACCAGATGCGTGATAGGAGGGAGTAGTAAGTTCATGCAATTTCCTTTAAGAAGGGAGCATGGAATCTCATCCCATCCAGCTGAGTGTTTTAAATTAATTTTTTAAATTACAGATTCAATTTCCTTTTCACATGTAGGATAAAAGTATATATTATTCATAACTGAATGTATATGTGAGTAGTTATCTGAGTTAATGCGTCCAGTAGCTGGTTTTGTAATGGTATCCAGGAAATGGTTGTTGAAGTAGGTGGCAATTTGCTCAGGGTCATGAATTGAAATGTTATTGTGGAGAATTGATTTGGTAAAATTAATGTTCTTGGATTTCCCATAGGTATTATTAATAATGTTCCAGGCGGTTTTAGATTTGTTATTGGAGGAGGAAATTGATTTGATGTTATACATTTTTCTGGTGCTGTTGATCACACTGGAGCAGTAATAATAATAATAATAATAATTTATTAATTTGCCAGACGACAAGTATTGTACATACATTGTATATGGCACGTCATGAATACAAAATCAAGTTATATACAAAATGGCAGTTTAAATACAAAGGCAGTTACAAAGATAAATATTCATCAACTGAGTAGAAACAATTGGATAGTAAAAAGTTTTTACACTTAGTTTTGAAGGTCGACAAACTCATGGGAGCTTTTAGGTTCTTCGGAAGCTTGTTATAAAGCCTTAGAGTCATTGTTTTAAAGCCACAGATAGCTTTCTTAGTACGTACAAATGGGATATGCAAGTCTCCCTGCTGCCTAGTACCCTGGTTATGAATATCCGAGTTTAGCGCAAAGTCCTTAAAGTTTGACTTGGCATATAATAAAACAGAAAGTATGTAGACACAGGGAATGGGTAGCACGCGGAGACATTTAAACAAAGGGCGACATGGGGTTCTACATGGTTTGTTTGCAATCAAACGTATAGCTCTTTTTTGGATTTTAAAAATGGTCACTGCATGGGGTGAAGAGCCCCAGTGTAGAATGGTGTATAGTAAATGGGGGTAGAATTCCCCATAGTAAATAATTAGAAGAACATCAATGGATACAGTGGATCTAATTGATCTGATTAGGAAACACTTAGAGCTAAGATGACCAGCTAGATTAGAGACAAGTTTTTCCCAGGAAAGATGCGCATCGATATTCATTCCCAGAAGCATGGTGTCGTCAACCTGTGGAATACATGTTCCATTTAGGTCAACATTAAGCAAACTAGGGGTTTTGTTGAAATTAGAGAAGTAAATAAGTTGGGATTTTGTGACATTGAGATTAAGACAATTCAATTTACACCAAGTAAGAACCTGATCGGAGACAAAGTTGGCTGCTGTATGTAACCCTTTGACAGTTGAGGACGTAATAATAAAATTGGCATCATCAGCATATAATACTGGATGAATACCAGTTGCAGAGGATACAAAGTTGGTGAGGTCATTTATGTATAATAAAAATAGAATTGGGCCAAGAATAGATCCTTGAGGAACACCTTGGGTCAGAAATTTCGGAAGAGAAGAATTTCAGTGCTTTTTTAAGTCAATATACTGACGTTTTAATTCACTATCATTTGTAGCTTTATAACTAACCCATAGAGATTTGAGAACTTGTGCATTATGGATAATATCAGGAGTAATCCAAGTTTTACTAGGAGACCTACTTGATTTAGAATTTTCTAATGGAAAACAGCTGTTAAAGAGTGTGAGAAAGATTTCAAGAAAGTTATTGAAGTTGTCATTTTGTGACGTTACGTCGTAAAATCTGGTTGATTTTTCACGTAAGTCCAGACAAGGGAAATACTCCAACCGTCGGTCACAAGCTGGATCAGGGAAAAAGACTCCACAAACAAGAAAAACAGCTCACAAGAAAAAGGTAGCAAAAAAATAATTTACGAGTTACTACCGTTCGATATCTATTCAAAATAGAGTATTCAAAAATCAGAAGTATTACAGAAAACAATGATAGTATTTCATGATGCCAAAGGAAACATTACCAGCTAAAAACCAGCAGAATAATTGCACAAAATTTGCCATGCCTCACTAGACATGTGACTCCGAGCAGACCACGAGCAAAAGAGAGCCTTGCCTATGCAGGACAAGACAGGATGTGAGGGGAGGGATTCTTCCAGGGAGTGGAGGGGTAGCCAGGCGAATTCAACTACTGCGCCACTGATGCGTCGCTGCCCCTGCAGAAACGGCCGCTCCGCAAAACACCATTCCCTGGTTTTGAGACAACAGCATACAGCCAGAATTTTCCCCTCAACTTCTGGGTTGGAGACATCAGATGAATCAGAGGGATAGTTCATTGGAACACATGGAGGGGAGGGAGATACTGGGGTGAGGTGTTGGAGGGAGAGAGAGTTGTGATAGGACAATGGTAAAACTTCTCACTCCAAGTGCAATACTAAGGCCTTAGCACCGATTTCCCCTATGCTTGCCAAGGAGTAAGTATTTCTGCGCAGTAGTCCTATATAAGTCTTGCATTGCAGGTAGGCTGGGTTCGGTGCTGGCTTTCGGATGCTGCTTTCCGGAGGCAGCATTTTCCGGAGACAGGATTTTGCAGAGACAGGACTTTGCTACAGGCCTTTTGCGCGAAAAATCCTTTGCGCGAAAAAACCTTAGCGCGAAAAGTTCTTGGCGGGAGAAGTTCTGCGGATAAGTTCGGAGGAAGTTCGAGGAAGTTCGGAAAATTTCTGGGGGGGGAGGGGTACCAGAAATTTTTTTGGGGGGGGGAACACTAAAAAATGCCACAATTTACTGAGACTGAACAATAAACAGTATCCCAGGTTGTCAATGGTAGAGCATTACAAAATTCACTGATATTTTCAGGAGTGAAAAACCTTTTTTTAGCTTTAGTCCTCTTAGGGGGAGAATATTCTGAAAAAATTTCCATTGTTGTAATTATAGCATGGTGGTCTGAAAGATGTGATTCAACTGCTGTGCCCAACTCACACTTCAAGTTGCAAAAAATATTATCAATAGTTGAGGCAGATTGGGAAGTTTGTCTAGTAGGAACAAATATTGTTTGCTTGATATTAAATGCTGAAAATATGTCCCACAGACAGGTGCTCATATTGCTAATCTGACTAAAATCAACATTGAAATCACCACAAAGGATAATAAAACGGTTTTTAACGAGACATTTCTCCAAAAGCAAAGCCAAATTATCAAAAAATATAGAGGAACGATTTGATCCTTCTAAGGAGGAAACATCCAGATGCCACTTTGGTACAAAGAGTATCAATATGAATTTCCCACAATAATGATTCATGCACATATAATCCCAGGAATTTTGTTTCAGTGGAAGAACTTAAAATTTTGCCATTTACCCTCAGAAGTGGAGTAGAGGTTATTTTCTTTTGATGTGTATGAAACTGAATAAACGTAGATTTTTTATCATTTATGACCACATTGTTATCATCACACCATTTACTCATTGCATTAATGTTTCCTTGTACTACATCATAGTTAAAATACTTCGAGGAAAATAAATAGGTTGTATCATCTGCATACATGTAAACAGTACCACCATTAAAATATGAGGGAAGATTGTTAATATAGATAAGGAAAAGAAGAAGACCCAAAATAGACCCTTGTGGAACACCTTTAGTGACTGTTAAAGGGGTTGATGTTGCATAAGTACTTATAGTCGAGGCCCTATTGGAAATTTCTTATAAGAAAATTTCTTATCAGAAATTGGACATATTTCTTATAAGAAAATTTCTTATAAGAATTTTTCTATAAGAAAATTTCTTATCAGAAATTGGGCATATTTCTTATAAGAAACTTTCTTATAAGAATTTTTCTATAAGAAAATTTCTTATCAGAAATTGGGCATATTTCTTATAAGAAAATTTCTTATAAGAATTTTTCTTATAAGAAAATTTCTTCTAACTATCATTTACAAAATGTTATTTATAACAAATTTTCTGATGGAAATATTTATTATAAATATTATATCAACATGCTTAAAACACTTGCGCAAACTTCTATAAAAAGCTACATAAGATTTACATCCCTACTGAGAGTACAAAGTTAGCATTATACCTAATTCAATCCAAATGTAGACGCCTATATCTTATACAGCAAACCTAATGATTTCCCATGAACCAAATGTAGATGTCTATCATCAGTGTACATCAAAAAGGACATTGAAGCTCTATAAAGTTCACCTGCCCGGCCAGACAAGGCGAGATACCATAGAGGTCTTTCAGGGCATGGGTTCTGTATAGGGTTAATGTCCCCACATGCTAAAAGAAACTAAAATCAATGAAACCAACGATAGCCTAGAATGATGGACTGATAATTGAATACAACTTTGGCAATCATTATGCAATGAAAGATACAGGAATTGCAATATGGAATATGATTTAACCTGGAAAATTGAAGAAGCAAATGAAATAAAATTCAAGTTCCACTGGAGATAGGTACTTCAAGAAATTATATGGTAAGGAAGAGTAAAATTTGATAAATAAAATGCATATGAGCAATGTTTATTTAAGATACCAGAGAGAATGAGACCTCTACATGCAGATTTGGATAGATAATGAAATAAATAAGCAAAGCAAAATGGAATTTGATGCCATTTTGGAGAAAAGGATACGTAGAATATGGCTAACAATAAGTGCAAGATTAAGGGAAATTAATAGGAATCACAGAAACACTGATTGAGAATAATAGTTGATGTATTTTCCATAAAATAATAACTGTGCAGATGTTGGCATTAATACTCATACAAATTCATTCTCATTCTCTTCAGAGACGACTAAATCACTCACTTTGTCCATTAAAACACTGTTTTCATTAAAACTTCCTCTTATTTTAGATATGCCACAATCTGAAAAATATACATGTCTATCTAAATTAATGATGAAAAGTTTAAAATTCAACGAAACTATCTGTTTAAGGTAACATAATTTTAGGAATGCCAGTTTTTTAATACTTACCAAATGAGGTCAATGCCTTATTTTGGTTAGAAGCACGCGACTTATTTTATTAAACTGCTATCACAAAGACATAGTGAATGATTAACATATAAAAGCAATCCCTAGCAACCTAACAATTTTTGGTTGTTAGGTTGCTAGGGAACCATGTGAACAGTATCCTGCAACGTATGCAATCGTAGTATACATCGTGGTTATTCATGGCCCATATTGAACTTCCATCGGTCAAGTAATCTGTAGACTCGAAACAGAGAGATCTTATAAGTCTACAATTTTTCATGTGCCCTCAGCTATATATACTAACAAGTCGCATTAAAGAAGCCTCCGCTTCTTGGAACCATTTATGTCAAATACCATGCTGAAAAAAAAACAGGAAATTAGCAGAACATTACTTAAAAAAGAGTTATACATAATTTCAAAAAATTATCTTATGTAGAATTCCTTAAATAATTATCAATTGCCAACATAAGTTATGGTGACACACCTGCTGGATAAAAACCTAAAAGGTATGCGACCCGCACAGCATTATTGTAGAATTATATAAGAAATGCAGATTTCTTATAAGAATTTTTGTAAGACTTATAGAATCCTATAAGAATTTCTATAAGACTTATAGAATTCTATAAGAAATCTGTAAGACTTATAGAATCCTATAAGAATTCTGTAAGACTTATAGAATCCTATAAGTCTTACAGAATTCTTATAAGAATATCTGTAAGACTTATAAGAAATTTCCAATAGGGGGAGAAGATACTCACTGATTGAGATCTACCTGTTAGGAAGGATTTTATCCACTGATTTGCTATGCCTGAGATACCATAGCTTTCAAGTTTAGAAAGTAAGATCTCATGATCCACAGAATCAAAAGCTTTTTTTAGGTCATAGAAGATTCCTGTAACAGAATTGTGTTTGTCAAGTTCACTAATAACATTGTGAATGAACTTAGCCATGGCAATTTCAGTTGACCTATTTTTCATGAAACCAAATTGTTTTTTAGAGAGAATATCAAATTTAGTTGCAAACGATAAGATTCTGTTAAAGATGACTTGTTCAAAAACCTTTGAAAATACAGATAGAACAGAAATTGGTCTGTAATTATTCATATCTTGGGGGTCACCATTCTTGAAAATTGGGACAACTCTCGCTACCTTTAATTTCTCTGGAAAAATACCCAGTGACAGTGACTCATTAACTAAATATATAAGTGGAGTCATAATAGCCATTTTTACATTTCCTTTCAATATGGTGCCAGGAATGTTATCATAACCAGCACAGTGTTTCCTACTAATTTTAGTCAGTATGCTATTAATTTCTTTCTCATCTGTGGGGTAAAGGAAGATAGACTGAGAATAATGAATTCTGAGGTTAGGAGAGTTAACAGGATTCTTTGGAGGGTTAGAGAAAGCTTGCTGATCATTGATGGTATTCAGGAAGTTATTATTGAGCAAGTTGGCTATGACAGTTTTGTCTGATATTAAAGAGCTGTCATGCAAAACCACGTCAATGGAGGATTTAGAAGCTTTTGAAGTAGTGGAATTTTTGATTAAATTCCAGGCAGCCTTGCTTCGGTTATCTGAGGAATTAATGGTATGCATGTTGAACTTTCTTTTTGTCTCATTAACTAAAACATGGTGTTCACGTTTTAAAGTTTTATAATACTTTTTGAGGGACTGGGAGTCACTAAATTTTAATTCATGGAAGACCTGTTTTAACTTCAACGATGAGGCCCTAATTTCATCGGTAACCCACTTATTCTTAGAGGTGACTGAAGATTTTATTGCTTTTAGAGGGAATGCTACATCGAAACAATACAGAAAAATGCCTAAGAAGTTGTCAAATTTAATATCAAGTGCATCCTCTGTGTATACAGAATCCCAGGATTGCTGATGGAGTAAACTATTAAACTGTGACTGTGCTGTAGGGGAGAAAGATCGTCTGTAATAAACTTTATTGGCCAGGGGGTTAGGATTGCTGTGTGTAATAAGCTCAATCAGTTGAGCTTTGTGATCAGAGAAATAAGTATCAAGGATAATACTTTCAGTTGAAGGCTTATCAGTGAAAATATTGTCAATAATCGTGGAAGAAGATCTGGTAACTCGAGTAGCTTGATTTACTGTTTGGGAAAAATTAAATGTCCCGAAAGAATCGAGTAATTGCCTCACTTGTGAGGAGTTCGAGCTGAAGTCAACATTGAAATCACCACAGATAATTGTGTTGGCTGCATTTTTCATGAAAGCTGGGATAGCATTATCCAGCAGATTCAAAAAAAGAGAATAATCACCACTTGGGGAACGATAAACACATACAACAGAGATAGCAGTATCACCAAGTAATAGTTGAGTCCCACATCATTCAAAATCAAGTTCCTTACTAGGATTATTAAATCTAAAGTTTCTTACACATATACTATCTTTCACCAGAATCAACACACCGCCATTCTTATACAGTGTTCTACAGAAAGAGGAGGCAAGATTAAAACCCTCAATTTTGAAGGAGTTTAACTCATTGGAGTTTAACCAGTGTTCAGAGATACAAACAACATGAGGCTTATGCTCGTTCAAGAATAATTCAAGAACATTAATTTTGAAGCGTAAACACTGAATGTTTAGGTGTAAAACCTTTAATTTTGTTAGGCCAACATTGGTGTCACAAGCAAAATGCCCTAGTCAAGACTTTACTTGGGGAACTTTACCTATCTTATGGTTTTTACTTAATATAAACTTTTCGATGCCAGCATTCTCTGGCCACAGACTTACGTCAAGGACTTGACTTAACTTTGAAGAATCAACAGTAATTTTGAACGAGGCATAGGGACCCCTGGCATTTAAGGTTTCAACAGTCACGGGAGAATTCAATTTTTCTTCAAGGTAATCTTTAACCTCCTTATCTTTTATTTGTGGTTCGAGTCTCCACACATGGATGAACGCCTTTCTCTCCAATGCCTTGAAAGGACAACCCGAACTAGCGTTCCCAGTTCCGAACATTCTTGATCGCCGCCGATTTCTCTTGCTCTCGACCACTGTGAACACCGAGTCACTTTTTTCCTCCTGGTTTCTTTCTTGCCGCAGAAAGGTTCCGTTAGGGGATGATGATGATTCCCCCGATTTTTCCAAAGTGGCCTTGATGTTTGGCTCATCGGCAGACTGCATTGGGATCCTTTGCGAAGATGTCGGAGGTACAGATGCTTTTTCCCGTGAAGAACATGGGTCGGTCGTCTTCTTCTGGGTGTCTTTCGTGTGATAGTCAACTCTTAGCATAGTAGAGAACGTTTTCTTTGTGTCACTACTTTCTGGAGTCACAGATGAGTAGCTACGATCGTCGAACGACACAGACTTCACAGTTTTATGCTTAGCGCCCAACTGAATATCACTATTGTTTTTTAGCACTCGAATCTCATTATTGAGTCGCAGTATTTGAGTATCTTGAGCGGTAATAGTATCACAGCACTGGGAAATCTTAGACACTAGCCCTTCGATGAGTACTTTTAAATCTTGTTGTCCCGTCATTAGCTGAGACAATGTGCTCGTCGCCTTGTAGATTTGGCGCGCAGGCAAAACTTGACAATTATTACACTGATATATCAGTTCTCGGCTGGAATTCAAAGCATTTAAGCTAGCCTTATTTAAATTAGTGCACTCGAAGTGAAATTTAGCCAGACAATCGAATTTGCACGTAATTATTACGCTATTTTCATCAAATTTATCGGAGCACAATGCGCAACGAACTTCACTATCGTCGGTCTTGGCTTTTTTTTCATATTTTTAAATTACAGAAATGGGCAGTCAGAATCATCTGCAAAGCTAGGAAACGTGACAGCTGTCGCAATCTTTTCAAAAAGTTACAAATCCTTCCTCTACCTTGTATTTATATTTATTGTGCTGTGATGCTTATAAGAAATCACCAATCTCACTTGACACTTCTAAAGAATCTTGATATTCATAATCATAACACGAGAAGCAGAGACAATTATGCTGTGAGACAACATAACCTTTGTATTTTTAATACTGGTCCTGTCACCATGAGTTGCAGGATTTATAATAACCTACCTGCCTCATTAAAAGATGAAAAGGAGAAAGGAAATTTCTCCTCTAAATTAAAGATGTACCTTTTAAACAATACCTTTTATTCTATTGAGGAATTCCTCAATTCTTAATTGTTTTGTTGTAACTGTGTAACATTCTTTTATGTATTGTTTATTCAGAATCTCTTGTGTAAGTGTTTATCTTTTTTGACGGGTCCTATATATGTTTTGCATATCTTTTGGCACCAATAAATTTATTATTATTATCTTATGATGTATTTCGGTTTTATTTTATTCGTGTAACTTATAATTTGTTATTACTTAGCCGTTATATCTTTCACGAAATGTTTCTTTGTTTTCCATTTATTTAGCGAAACTGTAGACAATTGAGGAAGGCGTGGGATAATATAAAAATGAGGAGGAAAAGGGTGCTAGCAGAGGAAGCGCGACGTCGGATGGGTACAGGCGGAGGACCTTGCCCATCCACGTCGAAAGACAGCACCATCCCAGAGTTGGAAGTGGCAATTCCATCGATCGATCACTATCTGTTGTCAGTTGGGGATAGTGATCGATTGATGGAAGCACCCAGCGGCCCTGAAGACTTTGTTATCATTGATGGAGACCTCAGAGGAGAAGGTAAGTTCAACGGGTCTTTGAAATTTATTCATTAATAATGTTGATTACTTATTTAATATTTTTGTCAAACAAAATTCTGTCAACTGTACACCTCAAAGTTTATCAAGACATAATTAGATTGCACTAATGAGTGGAAGTAATGTTCAAGGATACCTAAATACCCATGCACTATTTCTCTTATCCCTGGCAAAAATATACAGTGACTTTTCAGTGATGTACACAGTGAATTCAGTGACTACTCAGTGAGTTTCCCAGTGAAATGAGACCGTGATTTGCCCAGTGACATTGGGCCAGTGGGCTTGACAGTGATCAATATGTAATTGATATTTTAAGTTAAAACATAGATATATTAAGTCAAAAATTGAAAAAATCAGTCAATTTAAGAATAGTTTATCTCGCCATATTTCAACATGACCAGTGATTTGTTTTAAAATCAAGAATCACTGGCTAAGTCACAGGCTGCCACTGCCTAGGTCAATGGATACTTTTGCCGGGGATCTTGGGTGTTGTGCTGTGCAATGGCTTTTAAAATAATCAGTTATTGATTTTAAAAGATTTTCCATGATACTATGACACTTGTAACATAACTTTCATAAGTAATAATTCCATGTAGTCATATCTGAAAGTATCCATTTTATGACAATTATTTCTCACGTTTGCAACCAGGTTAAAGCTTTTATGCAAGCCAACATTTCGGAAGACTATTTGTCTCCCATCCTCAAGGCTGTGTTATTCAAAGGAAGTCCAATTTCAAGATTTAACCTGGTTGCAAGCCCGAGAAATATTCATCAGAAGTATTCACCACTAAAAATTAAATTCGTTTATCCATTTTATTTTTCAAAATGAAGATGGCGCTGGGTCATGGAGTGAACCCCACCAGTTGGAGGAGACACCCATAGTGGAAGCTGTGGGATCCACAGCTGTTGTCTCTGGCTCTGCTTCAGAGCCAAGGCAGGCTGTGGATACCCTACAGTCCCCTATGGGACCTGGTCCCTCTCCACAGCAGCCAACAGACTGTGTGGGGGGAACCAGAAACACCACAGCACCAAGGGCTCTCACAAGAGCTGAAGCTCATCGAAGGGAGCTGGATGCAAGGTTAGCCAGAATCCAGACTGCCTCAGCTGATGAAGCTAAGATGAGGCAGGCTGCTGCAGAGGACGAAGCTCTTCTGCGGCAGATAAGGATTCAGGCAGCACTCGAGGAATTGGAGCATCAAAGAACATTGCATGCAATGGAAGTAGAATATAAGCGGGTATGGTATCTCTGTGTGTAGATCCTTATATAACTTAGTCACTTTAGGAACTCTTATGTTAATGTATGCTTATTGTTTTTATATCTTACTTGCATCATTTAAATAATAGTATGTTTTTTATCTCTCCTGTCTTCCATGTGGATTTGACTGATTCCTGAGTAACTTATAATTCATAAAATGGCATTCATGTACCTACACAAATTCATGATAATACTTGAATAATATAAATAACAGGAGCTGCATTTTTAGTTACATTTAATAATGACAATTTGTACTTGCAGGGTCATAGTGGAAGAGTGCCTTGGAATTTTAGATAATTAATTGCAAATTTTCTTTTCTTTCTAGCAACAATATAGTAAGTGAAAGGTGCTGCTTATATTCTACTTGCAATTCCTCGAGTGCTACAACCTTGCATCCATCTCTCCTGAGTGCCCTTGGTGCTGTTGGTTTACCTCCACTGCTGTGATTCACTCCATGTGCCTATAGCTCTGGGTGGCGCTTGTCGCTTGCTTTCGCTCCAAGCACCCTTTTCCTCACTCCCACGCCTTCCTCAATTGCTGCATGTCCATGATTATTTCTGCCAACATCTTGCATTGCTTATGACGGACTGCATACACTCAATTATGTCCTTGTACTACCAAATTGCACAAAATAACCTGCTTCTGCCTGCATGGCCTGAAATATATTTATCTGATATGGCATGAAATTGTTTTCTTTACAATGCCTGCTTATCCCTTAATATGCCCGCTGATCAATTGGTGTTGCTTCTTTTAACTGTATTTATTTAAGAAAGTTATTAATTTCGGGGGTATGGAATTTGCAGAATTTTCCTCTGGGTCATTCAATCAATTTATTTGTCATTAGTTGGTAAAAACCACAATAAACATTGTCAAGTAGTGACCTTGGAAAAAATATACATTTTCATGCAAAGCTAAATAGGAAATTTTGAATCATTATCTAACTAAATCATTGCTTGCATCACTATCTGCACTCTTTGATTTTTACAATATAGTTAGTAATAAAATTATTTTTTTGTTAGAATTTAAATTTATCTGGAAAGTAATCACCTAAGATTTTATTCAATAATATATTAGGAAAAAAAAGGCATCAGTTGCTTGATATTTTTTTAATAATTGCAAGAGCAGGGATAAAATACATAAATTTTGGCAGAAACCTCAGTAATCATATACTTTAGCTGGTATAACAAGTTAACAATTGTCATGATACTGTGCTTCGTGTATGTCATTTGTTTTAAGTGCTGTCTACAGCTCCCTGTATTCCTGTAACGCAGTATTGAATAAGCGTTCATAAGAAAATGACAACAATAACATATTATCTGGAAAAGAAAATAATGTAATATGATGTAATACACAGTTATAGGTGGTAGGAAAGCATATGATTTTTGAGAATTTTCTTTTGTTAAAATAATTACATAATCTAATCAGTTAATATCCAGTGATAATTATTATGAGCCAAGGAGCAGACGGTGCAGCATGTCCACTAATGTCAAAGGCAGCATCACCTAGTTATAATAAGAAAAGCTGTAATTAGTCACAACATTTATTTAAACAAACACTGTACTTGGGAGTATTTTAAGTAAAAACCAATTTCCAATCAAAGGGTGGGTGGTGATATTGGTGGGTGGTGGAGGTGTGTGACAGCTGAAACATAATCACTGATACACTATTTCATGTTCCACAAAACCTTTTAACCCGGCGGTAGTCGCGCCCATTTTCCGAACATAAACGGTCGCGTGGGGTGTCTCTGGCACCCCAAAAGATTTTCTTCAATTCCTTTCAAATAGTATATATTATTTAAAAATTTCACATCTCGACGTATCCTTTGTTTATTTAGGAATGGCTATACTATATATTTTAAAAACCATAAATTCAACTTTTATTTTTTTAAGAAAATATTTTTGAATACCCTATTTTCCAGTAGGCAGTCCCAGTTCCTCCGGAAAAATTGCCAATTTTTTTTGTTACAGCCAAAGAACACAGTTGAAATGTTGAGATATAAATACATGGCATATACTTTTATAAACATCAATCACTGTATCTCATCATATTTTCAGCGTCGACCTCTATTTGCCTTACGTAAATACTAATAATTGTACTAAATTAATTTACTTATCGATATTGAATCGATTTCCAAAAATGTATTCTTGAGGAAAAATTTACGATGATATTACGGTCACTTATAACTATTGAAATACTTCTGTTACAAATTATATACAGCATTGGAAAGGTAAACTAACAAATATGTAGTCCTCAACAGAAGTTCAATTTCAGGCTATTGAAAAGTTTTATTGAATCTAAAGAATGCAGAAAATAAATTATGTAAACTATTTATTTGCTTCTAATCACTTCTCAAAATTTTCAGCAAATGTGTACCGCGCATTAGTTTCTAACACAGTTTACAGTATATTTTTGTTTTTATATCTGTGGGAAAAAAAACACATCTTCCTACTTTTTTCTATTTTTCTCCTCATCCTTTTCTCAGGCTCATTTTACGCATATTCCTCTATTTTTCAAGTCTCTAGAGATCGTGTTCAATATCGATCTAATTTTACTGTATGGAAAAGTTAACGATCGAGTTATCTCACGAAGAAAACTTCTTTGCAATGTAATAGTGAATTAGAATACCTACGTATAACAAATGCACTGATGTCAGCAGTGTTTGGAAAATGAATGAAAATGTCCATGGACCATCTCCTGATGTTTCTGCTTGTATGATAGGTGCTGCCTATTTTATCTAATGTGGCTACACCTCCTTCAGTGCAGTTATAAAAGGTCAATATTTCCGGTTTTCTTTTATTATCTGTTCGTCTTGGATTCATTGATAGAAATAGCTGTGTGAATTGTTGGCGAAAAAATTACATTCTTTGACCATTTTACGACGCAGGAAACTAGAGCTTTTTTCTTCCTAAACCAAAATAAGCTGCTATTTTCTTCTTTCTTTTACTTATACAACTTTCAGTGCTAAATCTCTTTTATTTTTTGCGCACTGTTCCCGCAACCATCAAATTATTGCTTAGAATTTCATGTGCTTGCGGAATATTATTGAATCAGTAGTTCAAACAATGTTCCTCCCGTTTCTGTTTACAAAAGAAAACGTTCGCTTTAACTCCTCTTTCAGACTGCTATCTACAAAAAATGGACCCTCTGGTTGCCACCCTAAATAGGTACATCTTAAAATACAATCGAATTTGCCAATGCAAAACTTTTGATGCTATATTTTGCGGGGTTGGAAGGTAAATATTGCCTATGTGAACATCTCCTTTGAAAAGGAATCAATTGCTCATCAGCTTTTTCTCATGGCCCAATTCTATAATGTTGCCGTGTATTGCGAGCAAACATCTCAAATACATCTCTACTTCGTGCTAATTTGCCACTTTTCATTTTCTCTACTCTAGCAGTCACGTTGTCGAAACGAAAAGATAAAGGGGAAAAGAGAAATATGTCATAGCTCATGGAGGAATAACATATTTCCACTCCTAATCCATTGTGGTTCCAAAACAATAAAAAATTCAGCCACATAGTTTTATTTGGCTAAAAGTAAAATACTATTCAGGAACACTAATTCTTTCCTGTCTGTTTCACTATCTCTTTTACGAGAATAATTTTCAGTGACTTTCTCTACCTCAATATTAGTGCAATTTACAATTTTCTCTACCATTCTTTCAATGAACATCATACGAAAACAAAACATTTGAGTTTTGAATCCAATTTATTTTGCTAATAAGTCCACTCCTCTCAGTAACACTGCTACAATATTATGTTCTTATGTTTGGTCTTGATCCCTGCGTATTACACGTTTCAACTCCATACTTCCCAACGTACATAAGCTCCCTTCCCTTTTACAAAAGTTAATCATCTCTGCACTGTTGTTCAGTGTAAGTGTCATGCGCAGCTATACGACACCCATCTTCTTTTTCATCAGAATCAATCTTCTTCCCTCAAAGATTCATTCAAAAGGCAAAGACTCATTCTTTTACTCTAGAGGTAGCTGGCATCTAGTATGAATTGAAAACGATGAATGTGAGTATTATAAAGCCAACCTTCACTGGTAAATTCACAGAAACATGTAAATAACGACTTTTTTTGAATAACTACTGCACTAGCATAATTGAACGAAGTCTTCAAAAAATCATTTCTAAGAAATCGCATTTTCTACAAAAGTTGACGTCAGAAACAAATAAATCCTCATCCAAATTTTCAGTCAAAAGTCAAAGTATATTAGCTTTTTCCCTTTTTTTAGAAAGACTGCAGGAATCCATAGTGTACTGAATGAAGGTGCTATAAGTATTGCATGATAGATTTTTCGTGGTTCACTTCGAGAAAAATCACTGTAACATTATAAAAAAATACTAACTTTCTATTTGTTGACATAAATTTAGGCAAAAAATATACCAATAAATAAATATCTATTAATGTAAACGTAAAAAGACAACTTGAATGGCCAGTTTCAGAAAAGTAGCTATCTAATGTGATGAAAATGGATGAAAAACATTCCGCGGCAAACCGTAACGAGAACGGTCGCGTGGGGTGTCTGGCGCACCCCACTCTGCAGAGCTTTGACGAAAGTAATTTTTCTTAAAAACTTGCATTGATTTTATAATACTCTTTTACATGTACTCTCAGAAAGCTTAAAAAATCAGCTAGAGGAGGTTACAGGTCATTGCAGTCTCAATTGCAAGAAAAAATAGCGCTTATATAAGACTGGGCTGTCTGGGACACCCCACGCGACCACTGCCGGGTAATCTGACCTAGGTTTCGACTTGGTACAATATGTCATTCTCAAAAGTTAAAATACATGTTTGGTGATCTTATACTGTTTTCTTATACCTTATACTGTTTGATCTTATACCTTCAAATGACTTGTCTTTACCCCCCTTCACCTTTCCAAAACAGTATAAGAACATAAAACATGTATTTTATCTTTTGAGAATGACATATTGTACCAAGTCGAAACCTAGGTCAGACTATTATAAGGTTTTGTGGAACATGATATAGTATATCAGGGATTATGCTACCAAAAGCCAATTTAATTTGAAACTGGATCTCAAAAGTTTACATGCACTACAATATAGACATGCTAATATTGTTTAACCCCTCAAAAATATCATTTACCACTATCAGCAGGCAACCATTATTTGTCATAATTTAAAACCTGATTTATCTCTGTTTTCATGTATGTATTGTAACCCCACCGTGCGGGGCACATTCGGGGAGGGGGAGATTGGAGGGCAAAAGGGGGGGGGCGGAGGTGTAGCGGGGATATTCCGTGCACCTGGGGCGAGGGAATGGGATTTTGGGAAAGGGTAGGAGGGGAAGTTTAGGGGTGATGAGACCTGAGACAGGAGCGTTCGGATAAAGAAAGCCGTTCGACTGCGTAGTTCGCTCAACATAAATTTAATGAGTTTAAATATGACCATTTACAAATACAAGCAAATCAATGGCAAAAGTAACAATTAACCTCTTCTCCTTGAATTCAATGAAATACAACGCATAATTCACCATGCTGCACAACAGAAAAATTTCAGTCCTTAACCTAAACCCAAAAAAAAATCACGCTACACGTTTTCACATTCATAACCCATACAAAAACCACAAGAAAAGGGGACAAATAAAAAAAACAAGAAACGGGGGGGGGATGGAAATATGAAACAACGAAATAGATATTGCACAGAAATTCACACGGTAATAGGGGAAGTACTGTCCTCTTCTCTATTTGTGCGGGGAATTTTATCAATGTTTTTAATGAATTCTCTTCTTGACTTGGTGAAGTGGGAATTTTCTTCTGTTCCTTGAGGGGGGGGGGGGAAATGGGATTTCGTGGCTTTTTCTCTTACAGTTTGTCGAATTTTCGGGGCTCTCGATCTGCTGACCGTGGCGATTCGGTTCCGCGGCGTAGGCTGCTCTGCATCAACTCCGGCAGGTTCACGAGTGGGAGATGGCTTCTCTGCGACAGTTGGGAGATCCTTTCATCGGCACCACGAGTCTACCTTGCAACTCCGACTCGCGTTGGGCACCCTCTCTCTCTCTCTCTCTCGGGATCTCTCCACCAACTTTTTTCTCTGCCTCCCCACACTCCGCCTACTCTTGGGAGCGTTTTTTTTTTCGGAATCGCCAAAAAAGAAAATCATCTAAGCCCCTTTTCCTCCGGTGCACCACGTTATGTAGCCATATGAGGGGAGGAAACACCGGGGAGGGGGGGGTCAGGGGAAAGAAAGGGATGATGCACTTGGGGCTGGACGGTCACTTCACCAAGGACACAGGGGGGGGGAAACCACGTTCTTCTTCGTCTTAAGAATTCGACTTGCACACATTAGGAGGGGGGGGGGGGGGAAGGGAGAGCATTACACATTGTGGGGAGGAAAATAGGGAAACATCAAACGGGGACTCAATGATTCATGACACTCACGCACACATTCACACGGACACATATCAAAAGAAAAAAAAACGGCCTTCCTTTACCTCGCACTCCCGTCTCATGCGCCACTATGTAAGCGGGCAGAATGCACCGGTTACAGTATGTAACAAAATGATCATGGCGTGACATTGTGCACTCTATGCTATGCTTTTGCGGCCTCTTGATGTCTTGCATACATTGCATTGCTTCATTACCCCCCTGACAATTTCATTTCCTATTCATAGCCCAGACATCCCATTCTCCTATTTTCAATCATGTCGTGAGAAGTTTCCCCACCTCCCTCTTTCACCTTACAGCATGCAGTTATCCTTGGATGAAGGTAAAGTAGCGATTAGTGAAAGCCCTTCTTTCAACTATGGCACTGAGATTTCTATTTTGCACGGCAGGTATTGGAACATCAGCATGGGGATCTTGCAATTGTATGTGCTCTGGAACTGGCTCCCTCTGGCTGATGGCCACGTTGTGGAGCACAGCTCAAGCCAGTATTATTTTAGCTGATGTTTGAGTGGCTGTTCTCATTTTCATTGAGAGGCAGGGAAATCGCCTCTTCCATATCCCAAATGCCCTCTCCACTGCAGATCTGGTTGCAATGTTTGATGCATTGTCCCTGAAAAAAATAAATGATATGTATACAACCGCTATGATTTCCATGAAATCATTTTGTCACTGCACATCACCCTTTTCAATAAAAGTTAGACAATTTATTTTTTCCTCTAACCAACCTATGCTCAGCTGGTGTGGCTAGGTTGCGCACTGGTGTGTAAAGGTATCTTAGCTATGCTATCTCCCAGCAATAAGCCATTGACTTCATCTCTGTCGAAGCGGAGACACAGTCAGCTGTTGTGGAAGATCCTAGCATCGTGTGTAGACCCAGGCCATCGACAAACAACCCTGGTGAAAATGATCTGTTCACGAACCGTTCAAGAAGCATTTAACAAAGCGTTCAGAACCTGTTCACTAAGTGTTCATGAACTGTTCGGAAACCGTTCACGGACTGTATTTTGGCCCATTGAACCGTGACAAACCGTTCCAATAAGCTGTTCAGCAGGCGTTTTCCAACTGTTCATGAGGTGTTCAGCTGTTCATGGAGCGTTCTGTAACTGTGCAGGAAGCGTTGCACGAAGTGTTCAGAACCTGTTCCTGAAGTGTTCATGAACTTTTATTGAACCGTTCACGGACTGTATTTTGGCCCATTGAACCGTGACGAACCGTTCCAATAAGCTGTTCAGCAGGCGCTTCCCAGCCGTTCATGAGGTGTTCAGCTGTTCATGGAGTGTTCAGTAACCGTGCAGGAAGTATTACACTAAGTGTTCAGAACCTGTTCCCTAAGTGTTCATGAACTATTATTGAACCGTTCACGGACTGTATTTTGGCCCATTGAACCGTGACGAACAGTTCCAATAAGCTGATTTAGGGGGGGGGAATGCGCCCCCCCCTAAATCAGCCTATGCATAAAGGAATGAAAGGTCATTACAAATTTTTGTTACAATAAAAGAATATATGTAAAAAGACTTCAATTTTACATACATAATATACCAAAATTCTTGTCTCTTCTTTTACATTTGTGTACAATTGAATTCTTTCTGTATTTTTTTGTGACCTACAATCCAAGACATTAATTATCATTCGTAGAATTGTAAACACTTCCTGTACAGTTAAAAGAATGCTCCATGAACATCTGAAAACACCTCATGAACAACAGGAAAATACCCCATGAACAGCTAATTTGAACAGTTTGCAGCACTTCGATGGGCCAAAATTCACTCCAAGAACGGTTCCCCAACAGCTCATGAACACTTCTGCTACAGTTACTGAACATTTTGCGTCACACTTCTGAAATGTTTCTTGAACAATTTATTTTCACCAGGTATGCAACCTTTATCATTCATAACAATTGTATATCATTTTCAGACCTTTACACTAAGGCGTTAATCATCATTAAATAAATGAGGTCAAGAAAAAGAAATCCCTTTAATAATACCAGTGCTTGATCAGGAAGCTGTGGTAGATATGATTACAAACTGTAGCGAGGTTGAACTGAAGTGTTGCATACCAATGAAACTAAACGGTTCAGGGAGAGCTCTCAAGTCTTTGGGAATTAAGATTTTCAAGCTTCTGCCCAATTGGAAAATTCTTAAAAGAGAATTTCTTATAACTATCAATTACAAAATGTTATTTATAAGAAATTTTCTGATGGAAATATTTAGGTATTATAAATATCATATCATCATGCTTAAAACACTTGCGCAAACTTCTATAAAAAGCTACACAAGATTTACATCCCTACTTAGAGTACAAAGTTAGCATTATACCTAATTCAATCCAAATGTAGACGCCAATATCTAGTATACAGCAAACCTAATGATTTTCCATGAACCAAATGTAGATGTCTATCATCAGTGTACATCAAAAAGGACATTGAAGCTCTGTAAAGTTCACCTGGCTGGCCAGAAAAGGCGAGATACCATAGAGGTCTTTCAGGGCATGGGTTCTGTATAGGGTTAACGTCCCCACGTGCTAAAAGAAACTAAAATTAATGAAACCAACGATAGGCTAGAATGATGGATTGATAATAGAATATGACTTTGGCAATCACTACGTAATGAAAGATACAGGAATTGCAATATGGAATATGATTTAAACTGGAAAATTGAAGAAGCAAATGAAATAAAATTCAATTCGACTGGGGATAGGTACTTCAAGAAATTATATATGGGAAGGAAAAGTAAAAATTGATAAATCAAAGGCATATGAACAATGTTTATTTAAGATGCCGGAGAGAATGAGACCTCTGCATACAGATTTGGATACCTAGATAATAAAAGAAATAAAGTAAAATGGAATTTGATGCCATTTGGAGATAAGGATATGTAGAATATGGCTTACAATAAGTGAAAGATTCAGGGAAATTAATAGGAATCACAGAAACACTGATTGAGAATAATAGTTGATGTATTTTCCATAAAATAATAATTGTGCAGATGTTATTTAGGTTTACTCATACAAATTCATTCTCATTCTCTTCAGAGATGACTGAATCACTCACTTTGTCCATTGAAACACTGTTTTCATTAAAACTTCCACTTATATTAGATATGCCACAACCTGAAAAATATACATATTTTTCTAAATTAATGATGAAAATTTTAAAATTCCACGAAACTATGTTTCAGGTAAAATGATTTTAGGAATTCCAGTTTTGTAAGACTTACCAAATTAGGTCAATGCCTTATTTTTGTTAGAAGCACACAACTTATTTTATTAAACTGCTATCACAAAAACAGTGAATGATTAACATATAAAAGCAATCCCTAGTAACCTAACAACCAAACAAGGTTTCCATGTAAACAGTATCCTGCAACGTATGCATTATGGTTATTCATGGCCCATGGGTGCTTTCCAATCACCTTGCGCAGATTAGCTCACATCGCAACAGATTGAAACACATTAGCGCACACTGAAACAGACGATTGGAACGCATCTGCGCTCGTGTGTTTAGAAACGGTGGACTGATCGGCGGCAAAAGTTGAATGTTTAAATGACCTGTAGCTTTTGAACTGACCTTCGCCATATTATTAATGAAGAATGATGATAAATGTTCGTTTATATCATTTTGTATTTATATAAGCACTAGTAAGTATTAATTGAAATAAAATAATGGAACTATCGCTACATAATAATTACCTCTCCCGAACCGCTGCAGTGCCGGCAGTTATACCAGTTGTACTTCATTTCGCATTTCTGGATTGAGATACACGTACAACTTACATCCTTATCACGCAGGTAAAGCCGTAAAAAATGTTAACACTGCATTATAAATCTGCCGATTCGATACTTATTTTGCGGTACTGAATTACAATTAATGGAATGCAATTAACGCCACATGAACGTTAAAGGAAATTTGGTATATAATACGCCCGCTATCCATGTAAGCTAATGAATTAAACCTGCTTAGAATCTAAGCAATATAAAATTTCAGTTTAATAGCTTACATTCTCCATTTCTAGAAAATCTACTAGCCACCTCTTGCTATCGTCCTATGCTCATATGTTATATCAATCATTACGTTTGACGAAGATAATATTATATTTCCCAAATTACGAGCTTCATTAAACTTATGTAAAACATATACAGATCAAATTATTGCTTATTATTCTCAAATGATCATCATACATATCTTTGAGATGGTGGAATTCATTTTCCGTCAGCAATATATTTTCCCGCCATCACAAGTTTTGTCTGCTAGCGCAGACGAACAACGGTGCAGGATGTGTTCCCATCTGTTTAGCGCAGATGACGTCACAGCTGCGATTGGAACACGCTCTGAGCAAAACAGTTTAAAACAGATCAGCGCAGATACGCGATTGGAAAGCACCCCATATTGAACTTCCATCGGTTGAGTCATCTGTAGACTCATAACAGACAGATTTTTTGAGTCAAAAATTTTTCATGTGCTCTCAGGGATATATATACTAACAGGTGGCATAAAAAGAAGCCTCCACTTCTTGGAACCGTTTTTGTCAAATACCATGCTGAAAACGCCAGAAAATTAGCAGAACATTACTTAACAAAGAGTTATACATAATTTCCATAAATGATCTTATATAGAATTCCTTAAATAATTCTCAATTGCCAACATAAGTTATGGTAACTTAAACGCCTACCGGATGAAAACCTCGAAGGTAGGCGACACACACAACATTCTTATAGAATTCTATAAGAAATGCAGAGTTCTTATAAGAATTTCTGTAAGACTTATAGAATCCTATAAGAATTCTCTAAGACCTGTAGAATTCTATAAGTCTTACAGAATTTTTATAGGTTTTTATAAGAATTTCTGTAAGACTTATAAGAAATTTCCAATAGAGTGGGGTTATTTGCAGTACTTTTAGTTATTGCACAAGCTCTGGATTGTATTTGAAAGTCACACACTGACAGCCTTATTTTCTTTGCTCACATTATTGTTGTGCATAGCAACCTCAAAACATTTGTACTTATATATTTACACTTTTATTAAAACTGTCTATGTGAATATATGTTACCCTCATTGAGAATAATTGCCAACATAAGTCATGTACATTTCACCAATAACTCAGCATAAAAATTCACGCGGAATTAGAGCACTTTTGAATTTTTTTACATACTAGCCGTAACTTTAATTGTCTTCCCTCATAATGCACTCATTCATGTTTCTTTTAATTCATGCTTATCATTTATGTAAAATAGTGAATCATGAATAGCATTAATTAAATTTTACATTTAGTAACTGTGGAAGAAATGGGCTGGACTATTGAAATAAATAATATGCTCATGAAGCGTTCTTGTCCAACTGTGCAGGAACCGTGCACAAGGCGTTCCGTTCATGGGCTGTGCGTGGGTTCCAGGTTAGAGCGTGCGTACATTTCCCAAACACCTCATGAACGGCCCAGGAAATTTTTCAAGTTCTAAGTCAACATCTGATCCTAATTTTGCTTAGAAAATTATGAACACAATGATGGTTGTTTTCCTTAATTCATGATGATATGTTAATGATCATCAATTTTGTAAAATAGTGAAGCATGGGTAAATAATTTCATTTAGTAACTGTTGAGGAGATGAGCAGAACTAAAATATCTGTTCATGAAGCGTTCATGTCCAACTGTGCAGGAGCCGTGCACAAGGCGTTCCGTTCATGGGCCGTTCGTGGGTACCAGGTTCGAGTGTGCGAACTATTCCCAAACGCTTCATGAACAGCCCAGGAAATTTGTGAACCGTTTGTACAGTACGTGCACAGCTTATGAACAGTTAAGCGAACAGTTCATTTTCACCAGGGAATATCCAAAATCTCCAGCCTGGGACCAGCAACCACCTGTTACATGCAGAGTAAAGCAAATATCACTTGTATTTGTTCTAATACTAAGGTAAATAATCATATCAAATCAACCCCAGGAAAGTGTGCCACTCGATACAAAAGTCTTCTTGCAGTGGCTAATTCCTCGTGTGATTGAAGAATCTTCACTACCTTTGGCAGCTTCCCAGTAATTTCTGTACTAATAACCTGCAATTTAATTGGATCAAATCATCAAACCAATGTATTGTATATTTTTAAAGAAGTATTAATCATTACATTTACGACGTAGCAACACAAGTTAAATTTAAGTAGGTTTCCAACTCTGTTGTTCTCTTTGACCAAGGCAAAAGATAAATGTAGAGAGATGATTCAGATATGTGCACAAGGGTGTACCCAGGATTATGACTAGGGGGGGCAAGCCATGGTCTAAATGGGGGGGAATCAAGTTGTAATAGTAGTTTATGAGATTATTTCCATGAAAAAATAGTTTTACTTCAGTTACATTCATTGTGCGTGCAATTTTTCACGGGTTTTATTAAAATTTGTTGAATGCTTTCGTTTCGATTCAGAATAGATTTTGCTTAAAGACTTGCGATTTTTGCTTCTGGGGGGGGGGGAGGGGGGGGGGGGGGCAGGGCAGCTGCCCCTCGCTGGGTACGCCCATGATTGTGCCATAATAAACAAAACCGCATGCCTTAATTATCTTCGACATTGTCGACTGAGCCAGTTCGTGGAAATCGCCAGAGACTATCTACAACAATGACAGATACACATGATAATTATCTATGGCGTTTCGAATAATATAAATGGTATACAATGTAAACATATATCTTAAAATCGTACAGCGTTGCACGTATGTAACACCTTTAGCTTATAATAAGTTCATATATAAATGCTTTCGTCAACTAATATAATTTATGCCCGGTGTTTCATGATTACTAGTCATACAGTGACTGCGAGAAGAATAAAAGCAATGATGTTGTGTACGTAACAAATAATATCAATGCACTAATACACCACTACAAATAGGTATGTAAGGTAAAGTATTTAAATCACTCACCTGAAAACTGCCCGTGGAATAAAACCTTAGAAAAGCAAGCAATTATAATAACCTTGGGACAGGAACGCCTCTCAAGTCGGCGTTATCCGGCCGTAGCATTGGAAGTAACACGTCGGTTATATTTACTTTTTGAAACCAGTACCTGACGAAGAATTCCTCGTCCGTGTACCAATCTAGTGGATTATCTCTATCCGCTAGACGGATTCTGGGTGCATATACGAAGGCATCGTCCTCAATATGACCCAAAAACTCTTCCAGATCGTATTAATCCTTCACACTCGGGAAAGCATCCATCTTCTCGCAATGGCGGAAGTCACCTCAAACGCTTTGAGCCGACAACAATCTAACCTCAAAGTTTGAGCCGAGGCTGGCTTCAAAATTCGACGTTTTTGAGGTTGAGGTCGGTTTTATGATATCGCATCTCCTCCTCCTGACGACAATGAGGTGGAGGCCGGCTTCGAGGGGACTTTTATGATACGGGCCTAAGTCTTGATTTTTAGAAAATTCTTGAAGTAGTTATCCTGAATTACATGCTGCATTGCATTTCAGTCATGCATTCGCCGGTTGCATACTTTCTCCATTTTTATTTTTATCGAAGTCTGTCTAACGCAGCGGTTCCCAACCTTTTTTTATTCCCGTACCCCTTTTTAATTATTTAACTATTACTGTACACCCAAAAAATGTATCGTGCAAATTTTTTGTTACATAATTTCACCACGGGTAGGAGACACTTTTTGTTAAAATTAATTTTACAAATAGAAACTTGAAATCAAGAGATGCTTTCTTGATGATCGTGCATCTCCAATAATACCGGCCTGTGAAAAAAGTTTCTCAATGAGACGGGTGACGTGATCATAGGTTGGTAATGACACTGCTGAGAGTAAACGAATGCCATATTCAGATTAAGATTCTTCCAGCTATTGTTGCAACTACCTATGGTGCAACCACACTATGATGGTTAAAACCTGTTCTGCCAATAAGAGCTGAAATCTGAAGTGAACGAGAAACTGTCGGTTAGCAAAGCTGTTGAGGTATGTATGATTAAGATGTTGCTGTGTCCTATGTCTATTTTACGTATAATTCTTCTTCTGCCCATATTCTTCCTTACTGGGTCAACTCCAGAAAAAAATAATGGAGTGATAGGTGCTAGGAAAGGGTCAAAATTGAAGAAGCGAAATCGAGTTTGGATCAAAACTTGAAGATCACATTTCAATTTCGATTTCCTCGATCTGATATAGTTGAATCTCGATTTTCAATTTCAACCCATTAGTGCCCATTGGCAACCTGAGTTGCCAAAATTTTTGCTCGTTTTTGAAATTTATTTTCTCCAAAAAACATTGGTCGTACCCTCCCAATTCTTTCTTCGCTATGCTCCCTACCCTCTCTTTTGTTGAGCAAGGTGAAAATTTTACCCTTCCATATAAAAGCTAACGGTATCTATGAGGGAGAGACTGCAAAGGGTACACAAGTTGTCATTTCGGAGTTTGACATTGTAGTGTTCACTCGTGCTTCTCTTGATACATTGTTCAAATTTCTCAACGCTGCTGTGGTTTGCGCATACATAATATATATGTGATGCCACTGTGAAAAATATCGATGTTTGTGTATTGCGCTTGTGATTTATACACTGTGGAACTATGCGGGCAACTGAAGTTGCCACTGGGCATTCGTCGTGTCTCTTGGTGGTTGGTGTGATTTTGCCGGTGAGATTTATTCCGTCGACGGAAAGTTTTCTTCCTTTGATAAGGTATTAATAAACCTTTTTTAAGCTAAGCGCTACCAGCCAGCAAGGTACTCAGCTACCCGCTAGCATCCTGCGTCCTATCAACGCTCAGAGCCTCGCCCAAGGTCACCTCACAAGGCAGGAGGGGGAACCAGAAATGCGTCGCACGGACTTTTTCCCATCATTCCTACTTACGCGTCGCATTTTCGTGCACTTGAAATTTTTCACTTTTCATTTAATCGCGAAAAATTGATATCGTCATATAAAAATCTAAAAGCGTGAAATACGTACTCCAGGAGTAATAATCTTTCAATTTAGGCAATAAAAAAATAATAGGAAACCACCTAATTGCTGGAATCCTCGGACAAAGATTTGGGGCAAAAGACAATTATATTTATGCCACATATGGAAGGGCCTGATGTCGTCACCGATGTAGATTCTGATGTGTCAGATGAGGAGGTGACAGGCGATCCGACGCATCTTCCACGGGTGATTTTGGCTAATGCGGCGGTCACGGAAGATTCAAATGATCCAGACGAAAAACACAATGACCCATCTACTTCATTCGATAGCCCAAATGTCCTAAACGACGTAGGAAAACTGATCGCACAGTCTTTGATGAGAGCCCTTGGAAGTACAATCCAAAGAAGGTACACATTCATTTCCCTCCTCTTCCACCAATGCTGGGGCCCACTTTAGAAGACTTCTTCAGTCAGTCAGTGAAGAGTGCTATTGATTGCTTTTCCGTGTTCTTTAGCCCTGATATTTTCGACCTGTTGTTACAACAATCTTGTATTTATGCAGGTTCAAAGGGTTTGCATAATTATGATGTCAGTCGAGAGGAGATGTACTGCGTAGTGGGTATTTTGCTTTTGTCGGGTTATCATACGTTACCCAATAAAAGACTATATTGGAGTAAAGACAGTGATTGTGGGGTAGAAATTGTTCAAAATGCCATGATCAGAAATAGATTGGAAATGATTCTCAAGTTCCTACACCTAGCTGACAATACCATGATAGATGGGTCCGACTGTCTGTTCAAAATTCGGCCTTATTTTGAACTTCTAAACAAAAACTTCAAAGCAATACTTCCAGGAGACAGATGCTCTGTTGATGAGACTATGATACCTTATTACGGCAGGCACGGATCCAAACAGTTCATCCGTGGAAAACCTATTTGGTTCGGATTCAAATTATGGACTATAGCTGATCCCTCTGGATATGTTTTTCATGCAGAGCCTTATGCTGGATCTCATACACGCCTTCCGAAAACGAACCTAGGTCGAGGAGCGGATGTTGTCCTGGGCTTGTGCAAAAAAATTGCTTTATGGCAGGGAACAAAACTGTATTTTGATAATTTTTTCACTTCCAAAAAGCTCCTTACATGCTTATCAGAAAAAGGCTTAGGAGGAACAGGAACTCTTTGAGAAAATAGGGTGAAAAAAATCTTTTCAGTAAATAGAAGAGGGGTGATTTTGAATATACATCGAATAGTACATTGCTAATAGCAAGGTGGAATGACAATGCTGTGGTCACTGCAATGACTAACTGCATTTCTGAAATAGGGACAAAGCAGGTGAAAAGATATTCTTCCATTGAAAAGAAGAGAATATCTCTTCCAATGCTTTTAACAAAGATTTTAACTTCCTTTTGAATGACTCCATTGACTGAATTGATTTCAAATGCACAGGAAGTTTATTATAAATTCTGAGGCCCAGCTCGCGTGGGCCCAGCTTTGATCTGTTAGTCCTAATGGAATGATAATGAAGGTTATTACAATTCCTAGTTTTATATTTGTGAACATCACAATTGAGCATAAACAAATCAAGATTATAACGTACAAAAATTAAAATTGATAATAAATATACACACGGGAGTGGAAGAATGTTAAGTGCTTTAAAAATAGGCTTGGAGGGAGCATCAAAAGGTTTTTTTGCAATGATTCTAATTGCACGTTTTTGTAATGTGAGCACCTTGGAGGCATGAGGGGATGAGCCCCAAAAAATTATATTGTATGACATTCGAGAATAAAAGATACCGTAATACAATGTAAGAAGAATATTTAAATCAACAGAGTTCCTAAGGTGTCTTAATAGATAGCAGATTGAACTTAGTTTGTTGGCTAAGAAGTCAATATTCATCTCATAGGACATATTACCACATAAGTATGCACCAAGGAATTTTGTGTGGGACACATTCTCAATAGACTTTTTATCCAATCTAATTAGGATGCTCTCGAGAACATTGCTATTACCACAAAATTGAACAGTGTGTGTCTTTTGTGTGTTTAAAATCAATTTGTTAGCTGTACACCAGCTTAAAATACTATCATTTGCATTTTTAGAGCTCATAATAATGTCATTTTGAGTTGGAGAAGAAAGTAAAATATTTGTATCATCAGCATATAATATGACTTTAGAACCTGGAATATTACTGAGGGAATGAGCTAAATCATTTATGTAGATTAAAAATAAGATTGGGCCTAAGATTGAACCCTGAGGAACTCCTATGGTGGTAGAAGTACTTTTGGAAGAGTATATACTGCCATTTACAGACAGTGAGACAGCCTGTGTCCGATTGCTGAGGTATGACTGAAGCCATTTATTGGCAATGCCTCTCACTCCAAAATAATTAAGTTTACGAAGTAGGCGAGAGTGATCCACAAAATCGAATGCCTTGGAGAAATCATAAAAGATTCCTACAGTTTTTTGATTGTTGTCAAGTGATGACAAAATAAAGTCAGTGGCATGGAATAGAGCAGATGTAGTAGAGCGATTTTTACGGAAGCCATGTTGATTTGAGGAGATTAAGGCATATTTATCCAGGAAAGACATTAATTGGTTGTAGAATACTTTTTCAAATACTTTAGATAAGACATTTTGTTTAGCAATTGGCCTATAGTTATCCAAATTATTGGGGCAGCCTTTATTTTTATATAAAGGGTTAATAATGGAATGCTTGAGAGAAGATGGGAAAATCCCTTGAGTAAGGGATTCATTAATCAGAAATAGAAGAGGTTCCTTTATGCATCTATAAGAGAGATATAATATTCTCCCTGGGATGTGATCAGGGCCCGAAAAGTTTTTGTTAGCTAGGGTTGAAATTATAGCTTGTAAATCCGATTCCGTACAAGGATGAATAAAAATTGAAAAAGCACTAGACTCTGGACTATGGAGCAAGTTTGCAGAAGAGGCAGGAGAGGTGGGTAACGGTGGTGTAATTGTAAAAAGGTTACTGAATTCATTTGCTAAATTTGTGATATCAATGTGTGCATTATCACTGGATTGAGCTAATCTAGGGAGAATGTGCTGATGCAACTTTCCCATTGACTCTCGAATAATATCCCAAGATGTTTTGGACTTATTACTAGATGAAATTACCCTGTCATTGTTATAGGATTTTTTGGAAAGTTCCAATAACCTCCGATAATTCTTTTTTTTGGCCCTGTATTCATCATGAAGGAGAGGACAATTTGAGCATTTAACTCTGGCAGATAGATTTTTGAGCATGACAGAAAAGTGGCGAATTTGGTCAGTAACCCAAGGTTTTTTATGCGATAAAGCAGCTCTTCTCATAGGACGGAGGGGGAAGGCAACATCGAATGAGTGTTGAAGACAGTCATGAAAGTATTGAAAACTTGCTTCAAATGAATGGCTATCATATATAACAGACCAGTCAGAGGATTCCAATAGGGATATAAATGTGTCAATGTTTTCTTGCGAATAAACTCTGGTGAGATGTGAATGTTGACAATGTGTACGTGGGTCTACGTTTAAATAAGATAATACGGGAAAGTGATCAGATATGGTGGAGTTGAGAACTTTAGTATTTACATTATTTAAGTTTATATTAGAAACAATATTATCCAACAGTGATTGTGAATTTGGTGTAATTCTGGTGGGTGTAGCTGTAATCGTAGGCATTAAATTATAGGATTTAAGCAATCTCAAGAAATCTTTAGATGAATTATCATCAACTAGTAAATTGCAATTAAAATCACCGGTTAGAATGATGTGGACGTTGTTACCAACATTATAAAGTTCATCTAATAAATAGCCAAGTTTATCTAGAAACACTGTGAAGTTACCAAGAAGAGATCTGTACACACTTAATATATACAGCAATTCATGCACAGTGGAACGATAAAAGGTTGGGAATAAGGCATTATTAAAAGAAATATACTAACTAAATTGAGAAAGTATTTTAATGGCGTAACATTGATATTTTCAGTAACAGAAGAAATTTTAATTGTAAAAACTCAAGCTGAAAACCTAAAACTTGCCCGATTTCTCCAGCAGTTGCACCTTCTTCAATTCATTTAATAATATCAAGTTTTTGTTCTAATGTCGCCGTTTTTTCTTCACATCTGAAGAACCTCCAGGATAGCCACTCGTCTTCGTGGACATTTTTTTCGGTTGGAATCAGATAAATGTTCAGATAATAGATAATTATTCGCTCAGATGCATATTTAACATGTGCTACCCACGCCAACCTTTTCTGTTGAACGAAAATTATCAATCGCATTAATATAGTAATATTTACTATACATCAGATGCGCTTGCGTCCTATTTGCCATTCAATTTTTTTTCGTCGCGCGTAATTTGAACAACATTATCGCGAAGCAGCACCCTGGTGAAAATGAACTGTTCATGAACCGTTCAAGAAGCATTAAACGAAGTGTTCAGAACCTGTTCACTAAGTGTTCATGAACTGTTCGGGAACCGTTCACGGACTGTATTTTGGCCCATTGAACCGTGACGAACCGTTTCAATAAACTGTTCAGCAGGTGTTTCCCAGCTGTTCATGAGGTGTTCAGCTGTTCATGGAGTGTTCTGTAACCGTTCAGGAAGCGTTGCACGAAGTGTTCAGAACCTGTTCCCGAAGTGTTCATGAACTATTATTGAACCGTTCACGGACTGTATTTTGGCCCATTGAACCGTGACAAACCGTTCCAATAAGCTGTTCAGCAGGCATTTCCCAGCTGTTCATGAGGTGTTTTCAGATGTTCGTGAAGCATTCTTTTAACTGTAAAGGAAGCGTTTACAATAATACCAATGATGATTAACATCTCGAAGTGTAGGTCTGACCATAATAATTGTGTAAATAACAATTGTAAGAATAATATGCAAAATTGTTGACCAACATTTCGATATATTCCTTTTATACCTTATTCTGGGCTATGAATGATAATGGTTACATTAAATTGATACATGAAGGCAAGGGGGATCCAGGATATTTTTCTGACAGGGGCACATGGGTGTGACAGGCAAACAGTCTTCTCATATTTGAGATTTAATGGGTAACAATATACGTAGAAAAATTACTGCACAATATATTTTCTTTATGTTAACAAAATACTTATTAATATAAAATTAGGTAAATGATTTAGACTCCCAATTAAACAAAAAAATATACTAAATATCTTGTCTATTTTTCAAGCGTCTAGGGGGGGGCATGCCCCCCCCCCCCCTAAATCAGCCTATGCATAAAGGAATGAAAGGTTATTACCATGTTTTGTTACAATAAAAGAATATATGTAAAAAGAATTCAATTTTACATACATAATATGCCAAAATTCTTGTCTCTTCTTATACATTTGTGTACAATTGAATTCTTTATGTATTTTTTGTGACCTACAATCCAAGACATTAATCATCATTGGTATAATTGTAAACACTCCCTGTAAAGTTAAAAGAATGTGTCATGAACATCTGAAAACAACTCATGAACAGCAGGAAAATACCCCATGAACAGCTTATTTGAACTGTTTGCAACACTTCAATATGGGCCAAAATTCACCACAAGAACGGTTCCCCAACAGTTCATGAACACTTCTGCTACAGTTTCTGAACATTTTGTGTCACACATTTGGAATGGTTCTTGAACAATTTAATTTCACCAGGTATGCAACCTTTATTATTCATAACAATTGTATATCATTCTCAGACCTATACACCAAGACGTTAATCATCATTAAATAATTGAGGTCAAGAAAAAGAAATCCATTTAATAGGTAATACCAGTACTTGATCAGGAAGCTGTGGTAGATATGTTTACAAACTGTAGCTAGGCTGAACTGAAGTGTTGCATACCAATGAAACTTAACTGTTCAGGAAGAGCTCTCAAGTCTTTGGGAATTAAGATTTTCAAGCTTCTGGGGTTATTTGCAGTACTTTTAGTTATTGCACAAGCTCTGGATTGTATTTGAAAGTCACACATTCACCACTTTATTTACTTTGCTCTCATTATTGTTGTAAATGCATAGCAACCTCAAAACATTTGTACTAATATATTGACACTTTTATTAAAACTGTCAATGTGAATATATATTACCCTCATTATACCAATTTGGCAATTTTTGCTCATTTCACCAATAACTCAGCATAAACATTCACACGGAGTTAAAGCACTTTTGAATTTTTGAACATATTAGCCCTAATTTTAAATGTCTTCCCTTATAATGCACTCATTCCTGTTTCTTGTAATTCATGCTTATCATTAATGCAAAATAGTGAATCACGAATAGCATTAATTAAATTTTACATTTAGTGACTGCGGAAGAAATGGGATGGGCTATTGAATTTAATAATCTGTTCATGAAGCGTTCATGTCCAACTGTGCAGAAGCAGTGCGCAAGGCGTTCCGTTCATTCCGCAATTTATTAATCTCGCACCTACCGCTTATCCTGGTGGGTATTCCATACCCTCACACACCCCGGTATTTGTTGCACCTAAACCCCCCCAGCCTTAATTCCTGGCTACGCCCCTGCTGCTGGAAGAGCGTGCGAACTATTCCCAAACACTTCATGAACGGCCCATGAAATTTTTCAAGTTTTAAGTCCATATCTGATCCTAATTTTGCTTAGAAAATTATGAACACAATGATGGCTGTTTTCCTTAATTCATGATGATATGTTAATGATCATCAATTATGTAAAATAGTGAATCATGGATAAATTATTTCATTTAGTAATTGTGGAGGAGATGTGCAGAACTAGAATATCTGTTCATGAAGCGTTCTACAGAATATTGAAACAAGTTAAATAACATGCACAGTAAATATGAACCTAATTGGATGTATTTCAATGACATAGAAAACACATTTCATGGGAATAATAAGGATGTAAAGTTTCTACAATATAAATATTTACTTGATTTGGAGGAAAAATAAGATTAATATGTCCAACTGTGCAGGAGCCGTGCACAAGGCATTCCGTTCATGGGCTGTTCGTGGGTACCAGGTTAGAGCGTGCGAACAATTCCCAAACAATTCATGAACGGCCCAGGAAATTTGTGAACCGTTTGCACAGTACATGCACAGCTTACGAACAGTTAATCGAACAGTTCATTTTCACCAGGGCAACGACGTTAAATGATGAAGGGTTTCAATTTTTGGACAACATTATCGTGAAACAACTTTAAACTGGATGGCGTTAAACGAGGACACACTGTACTATATTTACGATATCTCTTAAAGACGTACAATCAGAAAATAAGCATTTTTGGCTGGTGGGGATGTTTTTGGCCCAGTTTCTCTAAAATAAGAATTTCCTTATTGTTTTTTAGGTTGTCATGGTTGCAGGTTGAGAAGTTGTTGCTTCAACCAAACAGCGGCAGTGGAGTGAAGACAGGAGTTCCTTGGCGATGCCCCTGCAGGTGACCACCAGGGTTTGGGAGTCCTCCTTGGGGGAAACTCAGGAGGTATTCCTCCCAACTCCTTACCTCCGAAACTCTTGGGAGGAGAACTCTGTTCAGAGGAAATAAAAAAACTCTCAGAGCTTTTTTCTCCTCCAGCATATGTCAAGAGGTGAATGAAAAGGCTTTCCTCCGAAAAGAGTTTCCTCCCAAAAGAGCTAGAGCAATACAAAAAAGTATTTACGGCACATGTGGCAGAGCTCTGGACAGAGTGGAGACATGCGGTCAGTTCTTTCGCCGAAGCACTTCGAAGGGTCGCTAATCCGCGACCAGCTCACCCACGCAGGACCGTCTCCTCGACCCTACGAGCAGGCAGCCTACGTCCCGAAAAGTGACCTCTCCGACTGCAAGTTGAAAATCAATCACTCAACCCGATCATGAAAGAATGATTGTTTTCATCGCACTCCCGCTAATCATGCAATCAAGTACGTCTTTGAACCGTGTTTCATCGATGAAAAATAACGATTTTGTTAACTTTGCTAAAATGGCCATTTTTCCGGTTGTCCGCAGCCACGTCTCTAGAAGAGTTAACAAAATCGTTATTTTTCATCGTAGAAACACGGTTCAAAGACGTGCTTGATTGGCGGGAGTGCGATGAAAACAATTATTTTTTGATGATCAGATTGAGTGATTGAATTTGAAATCGCAGTCAGAGTGGTCACTTTTCCGGAGGTAGGCCCCCCGCTGGTAGGGTCGAAGAGACAGTCCTGCGTGGTTGAGCTCGTCCAGGATAGGGCCGTGGATTAGCGACCCTTCGGAGTGTGCACCACACCCATCCTGGAAGTACCTGCTCCATGGGCCCACGAAACGCATTTTAACATATTCGCCGCATGTGAGGAGAAGGTTTCCGGAGATTGAACAGCAGCGAAAGAGTTAACTGTAGAAGTGATAGAAATGGCAAAACTTTGAATATAAAATGACTAGTAACTTTAACTATATTTGAAACATTTTTGGAGAGCACTTATAAATTATTCCGCGCAGTTTTTGGGCCATGCGGGATAGTTTTTGGAGAAATTTTTGGCATAGACACGCAGGGCTGTGAACAACTGCGAAATTCTCCGATGACTAACACTAAAAACTACTAAAAATCAGAACCACTTATGACCTGTACTTTTCTCTTTTCTCTTCCTTACACTTTCTTCTTTCGCTCTCTGTACGTTAAGATTATCGGAAAGTGAAAAAAACATAATATGTCAGTTTTTTCGATGTAAAACAACATTTTCTTTCTTTGCATTGTATTAAAATTTATTCAAGAATGTTTGTGTGCATGAATAAAATATGAGCCGTTTTGCTTTTCTTTCGGAACTCTTTTATTTTTGCAAATAATTTGCTTTTATTGTAACCCAAATATATAATTAACCCAAAATATAGATTAAACTTGGTATTGTTCATGAATTTTAGAGGACCAATCAGTATGTAAATGAATATAGCACTTTTGGTAATCACTAAACATGTGACTGCTAATAATGAGTAATTGCTCCTTCACTTTCGCCAAAATATGGCATCATCTTCTCGTCAAAAGATAATTTATGAGAAATTGGATCAAACCGTAGAAATATTTGGTTGAGCTCGCAAAGTATGGACGTATCTTAGAAAACTTATCCCCCTGGTCCAAACTTTTGTTACCAGTCAGGCGTAAGAACATTTTAGGTTCAACAAAACGCTTCCGGAACATCGTTTGATGCACATTAGGAACACGTCCTTACTCCAGTAATATTTTATGCTAAGGTGTTATAACCACTAAACATCAGAACGGAAGAAATACCACGCTTTTGGAATCTTTTCTGAGAATTTCACGCACTATGATCACTGGCGATAGTGAACAACTTAGGCTGCAAATGTGAGTTCAGGTTCTTTGGAGGGAACGATTGTTCAACAGACAACCACAGATACAGTAAAAGCAGATGGAACGGAACATCGCCCCTTCTATATACCGTAATACCCAGAAAGCCCTTTACCTGAGTCAAAATACCAAGAAATATTTTTCTTGGTATCCCAATGCATTCATAGTCACTCATAGTTCTCAAAAAATTTCTTTCGAAATAACCTGCACCCTCATTTGGAGCCTTACCAGCTCATTATCGTCAGCAGCCAGTGGGCATGAATTTCTCAGAAAATAATGCGATAATGTGATCCCTCTTATCTCTCCATTCATTTTGCTCATTCGCCAACCCCCACTGTGCACGGAGACCCATTGGTGCCGGGATATCCCCGCCCAGCCTAACTATGCATTTTACCCTCCCACTACCTTCCCTTTGAATCCTAGTCAACAACACCACGTAAATACGACTTTACGATCTATTTGCTAACCCTCACATACTCACTTGCTTTTAACATACTTGTCAACTGTGGTAAACAGATCGTTCTTAACTTAGAATGCCAGTATGTCTTGGAATTGCAGACGCCTACAGAAATCTGGACATTTTTCTGGAGAACTGTATAGCAAAGTTTTTATGCATCCTTTGTTTAGGTCACAGTAAATTTCCACTATAGCACAAGTAAACGCTGATTTAATCTTGCTCGATACGTGAAGTCAAAAATATCAAACAGTCACAACTCGGTAAAAACTCACCACCTGCCAAACATCCTAGTAAAGACCCTTCAACACTTATATAGATGTATATTTAGGACTAAAATACTGTACAATTGCCTGAAACTAAAGTTTCGCCATAAAAAGGTAACATATTCTTGATAAGCTTTTCATTTTTCAGTCCAAAAAGAAACGCTCTACACGACTACCGCCGCGGCGCGCCGTTTCCCTAGATTACCGGGGTCCTCCCAACGTTGCGTTAACGCAACACTTGCTTTATTGTTAAATAATTTGAGAACCACATAGTCAAATTCACCCAATCTGTTGCAATGGCCTAGAATACAAATGCATCATTGTATTTGCAGAGAGTTATAATCATCGAGTGTCTCAGATTTAACATAATATGTAAACTTTGAAGATAACCTAAAATAACAACTTACATATAAATGAAAAGGCCATTGTAAGAACAAAAGTTACAAAATTTCTTCCGTGAAAAAATTCATAGCATTTAAGAAAGCATTGAACTACCTATACTAAAAACATTAACTACTTATCAATAACAAATACGGAGAGAAAAAATCGCAAAGTTTGCGTTGCGTTCACGCAACGTTGGGAAGAAATGGGTTAAATTTACGATTTTTTAGGATATGCAATAATCAGTATTTATAGCGAAAATCGTTTGTAATATCTTTGTATTCAAAGGTTGGCAAGAGGTTATAAAAAATAGTCGCTGTAATTTTGGCTCACGACAAAGAACTGAGAGAATCATATTTTATTACATTACGAGGGCTTTTTTCTTAGAAGTTAATTCGGATATTCTATCGAATTTCACCGCAAATGTACACTTAGAATGTAGCTAACAGAGTAACGTATATTTTTAGATGTAAACCATTACAATATCGCTCCTATAAACTTGCCAGTAAGTTATAAAAATAACAATTAAACATCTAACCTTAGCGTCTCCAAAAATTGTTCTAGGTGATGATCAACTCCGTTAATATGAACGCTAGAATTCCGTTTAAAATTTGGAACCAATCAGCAGAACAAACAGAATGTAATTCCTCGCATTGATTTTCAATAAATGCAACATGAGCGTTTTTAGTTATTTTAACTCATAAACAAATAAGTGACCATGAGCACCTTCGTTGAGTGGGACACTGAGAGCCGGAATGGGCCGAGGTAATCCCCACGCGGACAATAGGAAAGGATCGGACCTCTCACGCCGAGGGACCCTAATGGCGGTTGGGACCCACTTTTCATTTCCTCTCAGAGTCCTCACAGCATAGCTCTAACAAGAGGAGAACATTTGGTTACCTGAAATAATCCTCAAAATAGCTCTTCCTCCACGACAAAATGTCCTCTTCCTCGATCGGGAGGGAGTATTCTGGCTTCAGAAACGCGTGCGAGTTTTTCGTCTTTCTCCCTTCTCCTATTCTCCCCTCTCGGAGGAGGATCTCAGATTTCCTCTCGGAGTTCCTCCTTGAGGAGGTGAATGTATTGAATGGAAATAAAAACTCCCAAACCCTGGTGACCACTCAATGGAGTGTGGTCTGGCAGACGACTGGAGCGTAGGAGTTCATGTTGAGTGCATTCTTCATGGAACAGGGGGTCCAACGACCGGGAGAATCTGCAATGGGGAACATGCATGATTTTGTTCAAGTACTAGAGAAAGAACTCTATGTATTCAATGGAAATTTTGTGGATGAATGACGTTTTTTATGACGGAGGTATGAGTCTTTCGAAATAACTCTTCATCAGCTGCCTGAAAACACAATGTCATCATGAACGCTTGTGTGTGACGTCACGGCACAGAATCCAATGATGACACACTGAGGGAGTGGTTAGAAAATTGGTCTATGCTGGGGCTTAAATGCAAATTTGGCAAAAATATTGCCGTTTTAACGTCAGACTGCAGATTGTGAATATGTTGGGTTGCCTACGCGTTTTTGGAACAAATAAGCATGACGTCAGAGTCCAATAAACAAAACGTTTACGTGGTGCCAGTAAACTATTCGTCCCGTTTTTAGGAAAACCTATGTATCACTTAGTATGTATCTTTTTCTCAGTGCATTTTATTATCCAAGCTCTAGATTACTAGCGAACGAGGTAGTTGATTTGATTTATGTTCCATTTCAATTTTGTGGATTCTCAACTCCGCGCCGAGAAATCTTCATTAAAGTCGCAGAGCATTCTTACAGTGCTAATGAATTTAGTAGTTTTCGCAAACTTTGAATCTCTGTAGCAACAAGAATATTGAGAATTATGAAATCAGATTTTGCATGCGTTAATAACTTTAACTTGATTATCTATTCACGTTAAAAATAATCTTAATTTTATCAGATACCACATTAGTTTGTAGTGAATGTGTGTATATACTAAGGCACTATACGTACAACAATGGAAAATGAATCATTTGTTTTCATTGTCACAATATTCTGATGTTGTAATTATTTTGATTTATGGTTTATGCCTTTATAATTTACTTAATATTAATACAGTAAAACCTCTATGTTGTGAACCTCTTTATATCATAAACCTCCATACTTCATACCACGCCTACGCTCCTGTCAGATTTACAGGTAAATTTATTGGCAAACCTCTATGTAGTTAACCTCTTTATATCGTAAAACCTCCACTTATCGCACCAAGGAGAAACACCCAATATGGCCTAACTACCTCTGCAAATTGTAGCGAGGCAACTAGAGACCATTAATGCAGCTGCAATTTCGTACATTAAATGACATTTTAAGCATTAAACATTTCACCTTTTTTTATACATACACCCTTAATATGTTGTAATTTTCACATTAACCATTAGTTGTGCCGGTTTGTTCCATATGAGAGCATACCTAACAGTAAATGAGAAAAAAGATGTTCAACTATCCTAATCATTTTAAGTGACTGTTGACTTAAGAGAGATCACATCGTTTTCTCTCTGATCATGGTAAAAATCATGCGATAGCACTCGCTTTCTGCAATTATTAAATAGTAAATGCATGTTTGTTTAAACACATATATATGATGGTTTAAAAGACACTAGTGCCTTAATTTCTGAGGGATATGTAAAAATGGTGCCTATCACTAAAATCTCTCTATAGTGAACCTCCATGCATCAAATAGACCAAATTTTGGTCCCCTCCATTACGATGTAAAGAGCTCTATCACTGTATTATTCTTCAAAAGCGTGAAAGTCCTGCTTTCACAAAAATAACAAAAAAAACAGAATGTCTCTGCACTTCGATTTTAATGAGTGTTAAATATTGCACACATCCTGCAGTGTAGGCAGAATACTCGCAAGTCTGTTTTGCGTGAGGTAAAAGGATAGAAACACCACACGCTCTAATTCGTCGCTTACGTCAGCTGTGGCTGAAGACGAACTCCAGTCCACTTTGGAGGCACAACCAAGTGCGCTATAAGACGAAATCACTGTTCAGCAGCTGCTTCTAACTAGACGATGCATGGTGATATTGCCAGCAAGCAGCCTAGTCAGATCCAGGACTAGGGGCCAGTGATTTTGAGCAGGCCAGCGTTTAATAGCCTTAGTGAGAAGAGAAAGTGTTGTGAAATGTCTTAGACTTACAGGTGCTTTGGTTGTGTGTGTAGGTATTTTCTGATTTTGCAAATTCGTTTCACCTATAATTTTTCCAGTTCAACGCCCATTTTCTGGCCTAAATTTGTGTTTTTCTTAATCATTAGGGCAGTAGCTTAATATATTTTTTATGACTGCATGGAAACGTGGAATGTCAGGCAAACCAACAGAATCGAAATGTAAGTTTCAAAAACACAAAGAATAGAATTCCAGGTGGCTTCAACATCTGCTTATGAGGTCTAAACGGTGTCTTAGCTTGCATGGAATAAATTTAAATTTTAAATTCAACATGTGCTAACTAATGTACAGGCGGTCCTCGACTTTCGTACAATTCACACTTTCGTACGTTCAAAATTGACACCTTTTACTTGGCTTCCGTACGATAAATTTGGACTTTCGTATGTGGGTATGTAATTATTTTGAATTCCCGCGATGTTCAGTGCGCATCCCAACATTCAATTGTTTCAAATGGCAGTATATGCGAACAATACGAACGTATACAATGAAGGGAATTGTTGGTAGTTGAGTCTAATCTAGGTGACTTATTTGAGAGAGGGACTGCCTGCTATAGGCTCCTTCATCAAGAGAAGAAGAAAGCCTTCATTGAAGATATTTTTCAAAAAAGTTGACTAGACATCATAAAATAGCTTTCAATAAAACTAGTAAGATCTTCTTTCTAATTGAATTTTTTCGTTTGAGTGCTGTTTAATTCACCTTCAGCAACGATATTGCACGAAATATCAACCGAATTTCGTTTGTCTTTTTTTGAATAACATGCGAATATACGCGATCAGGAATGTCACCTGCCGAATGTCGAATTTTGGTGTAAAAATTAAAAGGTATCCAGAGCGCGGGTTCAACAATTACATTTTGTTATGCTTCTTGATATGTCTTTTTATTTATAGTGGACGTAATAAGTGGAATGTCAACTTAAACGCCAAGAGGATGTTTCACTCGATAGTCAACGCATTTCTTGTTTTTTTTTTAACTTTTATTTACATTTTCTGCGTATTTTCGAAAGAAATTAGATGATTTGAGGAGTTTTATTGACGTATTATTAAAATTTAGTGAATTGAAATAAAATCCGTGAAAAAAAGGTTTTAGTACGTATATTACGTTCTTTTGGAACGTAAACCCTAATTAGTATGGAAGTCAATGGTTCGACTTTCGTACACATTTTCGGGAACGCATTGTGTGCGAAAGTTGGGGACCGCCTGTATTCCTTGTCCTTTTATATACATAAATATAATATTATTTAAAAGTATATAAGTAATTTTGGGTGTTTTAAAATTCTTATCCATCGTGGTAATAACTTGGAATGTTGTAAAATTTCTCCACTCGGGGGAGCTCCCCTTTGCGTATGGGGATTGCGGATGACGGTACGTCAAGGCGAGTGACCTGACCCAGCACGCAAAGAGCCATAGTGCCATCAAACCGCACAGGTAAAGTCATGAACTGAAAGTCTCCTCTCATGGAAAATGCTTCGAATTGGAGGTGTAAGGAATTCTAAATTTTCTCTCATCCAATTCGTGAGAGATTCTCTGAAGTTCCCCGAGGGTGTCTGCTTACCTGTGAAGCTGTGATATCGTGGAATCATGTGGGCCTTTTTGTCTTTTCAGAATACTCTGTGAATTTAATGAAGTAAGACCTGAAAAAAGTCTGCTTTTGCTCCACACAGCAATCTGCAAAAACTATTCAACTCTATTGAATTTGTGCGATGACTTGATTTCATATTTCATATTCATATTTCTGGGTCGAATTTGGCAATTCTCCAACCCATACGCTCTCATATACAAATTTAATCAGTTACACAGCCTGAAAAAATTGATTTCACCCTCGGCCATGCGCCTATTGGGACGGCTTGAGGGATAACATGTTAATGTTGTAATTGAGATTGTTGATGCTTTCCAGGTGATTATAATATTTCAGGGCATCAGAACTCTTTCAAGGGCTTTGGAAAAATCATAGGCTTGACAATATTAACAAATCTCTTCTTTTACTATTTTAAAGGTTGTTTTACAGGGTACATGGAATTGTTCAATCTGACGTACGTCCGAAGGCGCAATCAAAATTGTGTCGTGTAAAGCGGTGAATTGCTGGAACACATGTGAGAATGCGTGGATGCGAGATGGCAGAATAGCCCCTGTTCTAATTTCGTTCATGCATTCGTGAAATTCCACGCCACTTTAGAAATTAATGCAGCTCTAATCTGCACAATTCCATGCCCCGTGTAAAATGCCCTTAAGAATTCATTATTTCTGTCATGTAGTTTCTGTTCGCTCAGCATGACATTTAAATTTTTACGCCGATGTTTCTCCTATCATTACAAAACCATTGCTGCCTTCCACACAAGAACCATCGCAATACCTTGAGTCACAGCCTCCGGCATCGCAGCCAGCTCCCCAGGCCCTCTCCCTGGAACAAGACTTTCGACAGCTTCTCCCGGCCACCGCGCCCGGAATGCTGCCCACACCCGCAGACCAGGAGGTTCTGGAGCTGCTTACGCTCCTGGCAAACAACAAGGACTCCCCGAAGCTCACCAGGTGGGAGGGACACGAGCTCCTTCTCTTACTCACATTGGGGTCTGAATGGCCGACTCTTTCGACCACTACGAGGAACATTGGGTACAACCGTACTAGGATCCTTGCCATCGCCGCCACCCATGGGTGGGAAACAGAATCACGGGTATCGAACCCAGACGAGATCCTGTGGCGCCTGCACACTCTCTTGTGGGTGCAGACGGGGGAGAGGCCCTTTGCGTGTGGTGTGTGCCACAAGCGCTTCTCGCAGAAGAGCACGCTCAACCACCACGCAAAGATGCACTGAACGCTGTTCGTTGGGTGAGGGAATAATAATAGTAATAAATGCTCTCTGGAACTCTGTGTGATATCATTCTGGTTCCCGCTTTCGCCGTGTGAGGTGACCTTGGGGTGAGGGTATGTGCGCCGCTGCAATGCAGGCTGCTAGCAGGTCGCAGAGTACCCTGCTAGCAGGTAGCGCTTGGCTTAAATAAGGATTATTAATACCCTATCAAACGAAGGAAACTTTCCGACCTTAAGTAATTTTGATAGGTCATTATTAAGAGACGTTTCCCTGAGCTCTGTGCCTCATGCATGCATTGGTAATGTCAGACGATGTATAACTCCTATCTACTCGTATAGAAACTAGGTCCATGTGATGTCACGTGGGGTGGCATCGCATGGGCACCAATCTGGCCTTTTTCAAATGAGGTTAAAATTGACCGTTGCCATTCCTCTAAACTGAGAATTCTAAAACCAAATAATTTGTATATTATGAATACACTAATGGTGGGTAAGGAATCGCAATCAATGCCTTTCGTTTCCTTAGATGAAGGTAACTACCTTATTGATTCCATATTTCGCTAGGGGTGATACAAAAAGACCTAGCGTAAATAGATGTTTGATAAGGTGGGGGGGTAGGGGGAAGATGGTAAGGTGGTGGGGGGGGGGTATTTCTGAACAAACATTTAAACATTTCCTAGATAACAATTTGAAAAATTGATATAACCATTTACTGCCAACAGGCTGATATATCGGTCCTTGCTGGTTGAGCGAAATTTTTTCACTTTTTTTGTGATTTTAGCCTTTTTATCGGCTGTAATTTAAGTAAGCCCCCATAATCTATCTATGGTTATAAGATATAAATATATCTTAGGAATTGGGAAAAAATCTAGAAGTATTAAATATTATTAAGTAGCTGAGAAATTTTTAAACCTGAAATGTTGCTAATTCCGGAAAATAGCCTTGGCAGTCTTCGTGCATCCCACCTGAAATAGGCTGCTGCAGTAAAAGGGTTAAAATCGATCATGTATTGCATAGTGAAAATGTTTAACAGGTGATATAATTGATGAACCATTTCTGGCGATACTATGTTATATCTTTCATGGAATACGGAAAATGTATTCCGTCTCCTTTGCTTGGAGATGATGACAACTGAAAAATTTCTGTTCTCACAAAATGTTTTCTCCGAAACCACGTGATCATGTCAAAAATGCATAATTAATTTCCTCGATTAATCTTAGTTGTTTGTGTTGGAACAAATTTTCATTTTTGTCTCGCAGATATTATTTTCATAAATTTGCTTTTCCTGAAAACTTTTACATGAGCATCTTCCAGCATTTTTATTTCACGATGAATGGAACATGCAGGAGAGGGAATTGCAATAATGGTCGTATGATACATATTCTTTAGAGTAATACCCCAAAAATGATCCAGGAGAATCTTTCAGAGACCAAAAGTTAGTCAGAAAAAAGTCACAGATCTAAGATTGCAAAATGGCTGTTCCCCAGTGTAATTAATGATCAATGTATATAGTATTCAAAGTTATTTTGACAAAGTTAAAAGTTTATCAAAGGAGTTTTATGGTTTAGCAATTCGCGACAATGAATAACAAATTTGGGTCGTATGCCTCCCACCTGCTGTTTAAAATGTTTGGCTGAGTGTGGTATGACTTTACATTTTGCCTTTTTGGAAGCTGAATTTTGTGGTGAATTTTCTACTTTTTTTGCGTATAATCCCTTTCCAAATACAGCTCCCCATTATCCTCCCAGCTACAGACTCCCCATTATCCAGCTGTAGCATATCAGTGTCGCAGATTATCAATGCATGATTTTCACTCTCATTTGATGTTTTCCGCAATCTTCATTATAAATAAAATTGTATGCAAAATCACCAGAATGACTGCATTTTAATGTTAGGAAACACAGGGCTTATTATCCCATTCGTAAAACGGATGCGATCGTTTGCTAGCTGCAATCATGGGAGCTCCGTGTTCCTTTTTCCAAGCGTCTCATACTTCCAGGTCTTATATGGACCAGTGGGAATACGAGTGCACTCGTGTTATCATCTCTAAAAAGATCTTAGAAAGAAGAAAGCTCTTAGTGAGCCCGGAAAGCAATCTTAAATAAGAGAAAATGTACGCAAATAAAAATAAATTGTTTGCTTTACCTTCATTATAAATATGTAAGCACTAAGCTTATAGGAAGGGCCAGGTTCGTAGAAGGCAGAATGAGATGGCAAGTCTGGTTCCACACGTTTAATTGTCAGAGCACAGGTACAAACTCCCCCTCCGAGATACAGCGTAAGAGGCTTACCGTGTCTATTCCCTCCAAGAGGCTTCCTCCCGTGTCGCGTCCGTCTCGTGACCCTCTCGGCATCTTCCTATTGGCCGGAAAAGGTCACATGATTATGCACATCATACACCTTCCCACGCCAAGATACTGCAACGTGTAACGGCATTAAGTGTTGGAGGAATACGCGGAGACCAATTCCCACGAGAGAGCAAGTGGCAAGTTGTTAATCGGCGTAAGGTGTCAGAGTCATGCACGAGGATGGATCCCACGCGAGAGGTTGCAACGTGTTATGAGTTTCAGATACTGGATCTTGCACCGTGTGAGATGGGCTGTGGTTATGAAATACGTTCATGTGCAGGCAGGAAAGTTTCATTTTCACTTGCTCACTTGCTATCCAGTGGTGTAGGGAGGAATTTTGTTCGGGGGGGAGGTCCGAAGCCATGGGGGAAAATGTTTGAAAAACAGGGTACAAAGTAATGGTTTTTCAACTAATTTTAATAATCGACAAAACTTTATTTATCAAAGAAATAATTTTTAAATTCATGATTTTTCAATGTTTCATTTTCTTTTATGAAGGAAAATAATTTAGTTTTTAAATCCTGGGGGGGGGGGAGGGGGTTTGGATCCCCTGGACACCCCCCCTGGCTATGCCAATGATGCTATCACGAGATATGAATGAATTAAATGACTACCTCTGTAAATGGAAAAATATTCATTAAGCTGTCCTAAGGAAATAGACATCATAAAAAGAATATAAGCACAGATTTGGAATAAGAATGAAAAATATATCTAAGATCGACCAACTATGTCTCTAGGACATAATCTATGTTGAACAGTGAAAATAATGATGTATATAATTTTCACGATTATTTTAACAAAGTTTTAAGTTTATCAAAAGAGTTCTATGGTTTAACAATGGGTGAGAATGAATAACAAATTTAGTGTATGCCATTTAAAATATATGGCTGTGTGTGGTATGACTACTTTTTGCCTTTTTGGAAGCTGAATTTTGTGGTGAATTTTCTTATTTTTCACGTATTATCCCTCTTTGAATGCAGTGAAATGTCTTTATAACAAAATTCTATGAACTGCCATGATAGGTTTGTTAAACAGAAATTTCATTATGTTGAATTGTGCAAAAAATATTGCATGGAACCACACGAATGAAAGTACATAAAAAAAACTTAATGAAACATCATTAGTGAAAAATATATTTTGTCCAATACAATTGAAAATAACTAAAATTCAGATTCATGTACTTACCAACGGTATCTTCGATGGTGCTTATCAGTGAGGTGGAGGATTGAAAACTTTTTATGTCCACACCACATAAATTCAATCATTGACACTACTCCTTCATGGAGAATGTCCAATAGGGTAGTTTCCTTCATTAAAGAAAACGAAAGGCATTGATTGCAATTCCTTACCCATTATTAGTGTATTCATGATATACAAATTATTTGGTTTGAGAAATCCCAGTTCAGACGAATGGCAATGGTCAATTTTAACCTCATTTGAAAGAGGCCAGATTGGTGCCCATGCGACGCCACTCCACGTGACGTCACAGGGACCTAGTTTCTATACCAGTAGGTAGGAGTTTTACATCGTCTGAGATTACCAATGCATGAGGCACAGAGCTCAGGGAAACATCTCTTAATAATCACCTATTAAAACTGCCTAAGGTCGGAATGTTTCATTCGTTTGACATGGTATTTATAATCCTTATTTAAGCCAAGCGCTACCAGCTAGCAGGGTACTCTACTACCTGCTAGCAGCATGCATCATAGCGGCGCTCATAGCCTTGCTCCATAGTGGCTTTACACGGCGGTAGCTGGAACCAGAATGACGTCACACAGGCATTTCCCAGCATTCATACTTAGCCGTAGTGTTTTTGCACGCTTGAAAATTTTCACTTTTCATTTTATTGCAAAAAATATATATCGTCATTTAAAAATCTAGAAGCATGAAATACGTACTCCAGGAGTAATAATCTATTGATAGAGGCAGTAAAAAAATAATAGGAAACCACCCTATTATGAACACTTTTTACATTCACTGTACACAAATCTATTTATACACGACACTTTTTAAAATAAATCAGTTACTTTTTTTCCACACTGTGTTTCACACAAGATCGTTCTACAAACTTGCTTACAAATTCAACTGAGTGCTCCCGACAATTGATTTAACGTCCTCCTTTGACATTAGAAGTTTATGGATATTCAGAACAAAGTTGTGTGTCATTGTTGTATGTGAATGACTGTAACCAATTGATTTTTTTTTTAATTGCAGCTGATTGTATTTGCTATATGATTACAAATTTTTACATATATCTAAATACTTTACGCATGCCTGATGATATTCATGAACTATTAGCTGATCAAAATCATTTAAGTTGAATGTCAGATATCTGATATTTTCTTCTACTCTTGTTTGAATACTCTAAATTATAAGCATTATGCATTTTGCGGATACATAGTAAATAGTCTTAAATTGTAGTTAAAATGAACTAAACTCACTATGGTCCACAAACCTATTGTTAAATTTTTAAAATGCTCAGGATAGTTATTTTCAATATACTTGTAATGTTAACCAATTAATTTATAAAATAATAATGGGTTCTAGTTACTGATTACAATTTTTATTGCCAAATATATTTCACGCACTCATGATAATCTTCTTGGACTGCTAGATGATCAAAATTTTCTTTTCATTCCAGGTGAATTGCAGTTGAGTGTTTAGTCCAACTGATGCCAAAGAAGATGAGAAAATGCCCTAATACATATTAGGCGGAGAGAAGATGCCATTAGCCATCTGGGCTCTGGTACAGGATTTTTTAGTTAATAAAGTGATTAATTACTGGTCTGGAAGTTTCTATACAGTCAATTCATATACATCGTTTTGCCTCATTTCTGGTTTTTTATAGAATTCTTTTTATAAGATTTTCTTTTATATATTTTTTTTCAAGAGTGGGGCTTTACTGGAGGATTTGCGGCGTTTATACTCCCTTATTGTTGATGCCAGTTATCCCCCAAGACAGATCTGTCTCCGATGCAACAGTTTACGTCCCTCGTATCAGTTTATCTTTAGGCTGCCCTACATCAGGCGGCGATTCAGCCGAGAGTGACTTGTGTCCCGACAACATCATCATGGTGGTGATTTAATAAAAAATTCTGTGGAAAAACAAATTTGTAGGTATTCATTAAAAAATGTCTTGCCAGGTACAAGATGGTTCCTTAACCAGAGTAATTTTTAATAGGAGAATACTCAGTCAGGTTTAAATGGAGATCATAATCACTTAATTAACCACGCTTTCACTTAGCTCCTGCTATAATTAAGGTTAGCAATTCTCAAATAATGCAACGCCTTCAATTACCTGCAATGAAACAATTTACATTAACTTATCCCTGTAAATGTATGTAATCAGATGTCAGTTGCCTACTTCAAAAATATAAGCCCTGGTTTTTCCTGAACCTGCTTTCATGACGGCATGGGATAAGTAAGTGTTATTTTTTATTGATTTGGTATTACAAGAATCATCAGTATGTTCAGAGAAACATTACCCAGGATTCCAGGACACATACAATGGTCTCTCAGGTCGGCCTTTGGTCTGCGTTGGGTGGCAGTGACATGGGGAATACGATCGGGGTGGGACTTTCGTTCTTGTTCTCGATATTTTACCATGAATTCCAAGTTTCCCACTTGTATGGGTCCTCTCCTTCCCTATCAATGCGAGGGTGGCATGCTTGTATTTTTAACAATATTTGCTTTTTTCAAGCCAAAAAATTAAACAAATAGTGTGTTTTTTCAGCACGTCATTCCATGTATGTATGTATGTACAATTGAGCAATGTAAACACAGTATGTTAGGGAGGCATATATATATGGTCATCTGCTATATTGCAAGTTATTTTGACTGCTAATAATCAGGGAAAAAGATAACATATGCTTACTACTTCCCTTTCAACAGAGGATATATGTATTCAATGTTTTATTTAGAATCTATCTGAAATGGATGATAATTTTTACCATAATTACTTGTCTCAGGCGTGACATCATGGAATTGAATCAACATAATAAATAATTTGGGTTGATTTTATTAATAAGTTATAAGTTACAATATGTTAGAGTTCCTCCAGATTAGATCTGAATCATTTCTCTCCATATACCTGTGACGTTACGTCGTAAAATCTGGTTGATTTTTCACGTAAGTCCAGACAAGGGAAATACTCCAACCGTCGGTCACAAGCTGGATCAGGGAAAGACTCCACAAACAAGAAAAACAGCTCACAAGAAAAAGGTAGCAAAAAATACTTTACGAGTTATTACCGTTCGATATCTATTCAAAATAGAGTATTCAAAAATCAGAAGTATTACAGAAAACAATGATAGTAATTCATGATGCCAAAAGAAACATTACCAGCTAAAAACCAGCAGAATAATTGCACAAAATTTGCCATGTCTCACTAGACATGTGACAACGACGACTCCCCGAGCACAAGAGAGCTTGGCTATGCAGGACAAGACAGGATGTGAGGGGAGGGATTCTTCCAGGGAGTGGAGGGGTAGCCAGGCGAATTCAACTACTGCGCCACTGATGCGTCACTGCCCCTGCAGAAACGGCCGCTCCGCAAAACACCATTCCCTGGTTTTGAGACAACAGCATACCAGCCAGAATTTTCCCCTCAACTTCTGGGTTGGAGACATCAGTTGAATCACAGGGATATTCATTGGAACACATGGAGGGGGAGGAGATACTGGGGTGAGGTGTTGGAGGGAGAGAGAGTTGTGATAGGACAATGGTAAAACTTCTCACTCCAAGTGCAATACTAAAGCCTTAGCACCGATTTCCCCTTGCTTGCCAAGGAGTAAGTATTTCTCCGCAGTAGTCCTATATAAGTCTTGCATTGCAGGTAGGTTGGTTCGGGGTTGTTTCGGGGCTGTTTCAGAGGCTGATTCCAGAGGCTGAGTTTCCAGAGGCAGGGTTTTCAGAGACAGGATTTTCCAGAGACAGGATTTTGCAGAGACAGGATTTCGCTACAGGCCTTTTGCGCGAAAAATCCTTTGCACGAAAAAACCTTAGCGCGAAAAGTTCTTGGCGGGAGAAGTTCTGCGGATAAGTTCGGAGGAAGTTCGAGGAATTTCTGGGGGGGAGGGGTACCAGAAATTTTTTGGGGGGGGGGAACACTAAAAAATGCCACATACCTAACATTGATTTCTGACTCTATATTGTTCTCTGGAATTCTACGTTCCTATCCTTACTCTTCAAAAATCACTCCCCATTGTGTAGGAAATTGTCCTCTTAGTAAATAGCAAATATAATTGCACCGTAATACTCGACACTCCAGCAAATACACCTTTCTCCAACCTTTTCTTTTGCCCTCCTGTACTGTGCGTAGAAAACTTTTGTGAAGGACATTGTTGAGTATTTCGTGGGTACCCCATTTACAATTCATAAATTATATGCACTGTTTTAGTATTTCCTGTAATTCAACGCCATGTCTTTCTTTTTTAATTATATAATATCTTGTTATGCATAATTCATAAATACATAGGAGGCTACATTTAGGTTTTTACATTTATTTTCTCCGAAATGGCAGTCGAATATTTCATATTAATTGCTATTGCAAGTAACTGTGCATTGACTATCATGGAATGGAAAAACAACTACTAAAGGTGCCATCATGTAGAATGTTGACATTGTTGAAGGGGTAAGTTAATAAAATTTATTGCATTCAACTTTTATCCGTGCACTCATATGAATAAACAAGTTTTTTTTTTCTTCCCACCAACAGCTGTGGGGTAAATCTCAAAGTTTTCAAAATAAAAATTGAAGTTTTCAAAAACAATATAAATGTTTAAAAAATCATCCATCATCTAAATAATGACCAAGTGGTAGAGCTCAAGTACAAAAATTGTCAAAGGGACAAAATAATTTAAAAGTTAACAAGATTAACGTAATTTGGGGTGACTGAGTTATTCACACAGCACAGTCACGGAAAGGTTGAAATTCTTATGTGATGATCCTCTCAGAAACTCTTTCCCGTTCATGAATGCTTTGGTTAAGGGTTTGCCCCCTTGTATATAGTATTTATAGATATGCTTTCCGTTACATATATATACCTACTCTAACGAATTGATATAGAAACTAGCTCTAAACATAGACCCTATTTTACGTGCTTTTTTATTATGTTGCAATTGAGTGGTATAAGTTCTTTAAAGGGCCACAGCCCTCCCCTTGGGTGTCCAAGGTGTGTATACACACTAGATAGAGTGGTGATTTTGTTCGAACCCCCACTAATGCAGAGAGGTAATAGATACCCCCTGCTTTGGCCCTTATTCTGCATCCACCGCTGGCTGTTACAATTATACATGCAGAACCTATTGTGCGTGTTTGGTTTTAGTATAAGAAGCAGAAAAGAGTTTCACAAAGAAATAAGTAAAGGCCTCTGGACTAATATTACCTTGCGTTCACGCTTTTTGGCCAAGATCCACCCAGCTGGGAATAATTCAACCCCTTTACGACCCTCCCCTATCAGACCGTTGTGTTTTTTAGTGGCACATCGCACAGGGGGATTTAGGGGGATAAACCCCTCCCCCCCCCAGAGCTCATAAATTTTTAAAAGTTTAATCCATTTCACTTAATTAGATTGATATTACTAATAATATAGAATAGTGTAAGGATTAATAAAGTTTCCCTCAGAAAGCCATAAAACTCGCCATTTTGAACCATTTATCTATAACAAATATTTCTTGGGTTTGCATCCAGGTTAAAGCTTTTATGCAAGCCTGACGTTTTGGAAGACGACTTGTCTTCCATCCTCCGAAACGTCGGCTTGCATAAAAGCTTTAACCTGGATGCAAACCCGATAAATATTTGTCAGAAGTATTCACCAGGAAAAACTGAAATCGTTTATTTATCTTTAAAATTCCGCAATTTATTAATCTCGCACCTACCCCGTATCCTGGAGGGTATTCCATACCCCCACACACCCCGCGGTATTAGTTGCACGCAAACCTCTTTCCCCCCCCAGCCTTAATTGCTAGCTGCGCCCATGGTAACTGCGATTCTTACCTGTGATTGCGATCACCGATAGGAGAATCACTTTTAAAAGTCAGCCGGGATTTGTGGCGATGCAATTCTTGCAATGTATTTTGCCCGATTCCAATGAACGAGCTCCCTATAAGACCTTTGTTCGTGAGATTAAAAAAAAATAATACTTTTGTGTGTGTGACTGTTTATTCTCTTGTCTTCTATGCATCTTCTGTTCCAGGCGTCGAAGGCTTAGGTCGTAGCATTTTCGCACCGAACTTCGGGTTAAGCCGACGGACGTTTTCATACGCGGAAGACCAATGACGTTGGGTATAGTTGTCGCGGATGTTTTAGATGTAAACGATCGGAGGTTGTGTCTTGCTGTCGAGAGGGAAGGGAAGCGACCGCTGAGGTAGCAAAATCTCTTTTTCTAAGATCGTGGTAGCAATGTCGGAAGCATTCAGGCCCAGCCTGAGACACTCAGCTTAGCGAGTCCTTTAGGGCCATTCTTCGACAATTAAACCCAACCCTTCAACTCATTTATGATCATCTTCACTGCAGGAATCCGTTGCTATGTGGTTAAATATTCAATAGTTTTTTTTTCAATGATAAATTTCGATGAATAGTACTATTTTTTCTACTTTGAAATGAATTCTTCGGCTTTTTTCTGTGCGTAAGCAGTTTTTAAACACAATTTTAGAATTAAAAATTAACAGACTTCTTCGGAAAATGGATTCTGGGGTTCCGTAGGGGAACATGTTGAGCGATCCTTCTGCGTCTAAAGAACGTGAGTGTACATTGTATTTCGATAATAACCATTAATAAATAGTAATGCCAAGAACGCACCATAACCAATCAACCAATGAAGTGTGTGCATCAGAAAAAATCACTATCAAGTGTTGAAACTTTAAAAGCAATTCAATGTGTGAAATGTAACTAAACAAATTCATGTGAAAAGTTTCATGACCTTATCCACACAAGAAGTTAAGAAAAAAATTGCTCAAATATAGCATATATGCCAATGAAAAAATAATTTTACAACTAAGTATGCGTTCTAAAAATACGCAATAGCCATTTTATCAATCTGTATTAATGTTTGCAACTTATTGCGGAAGACGAATGTTGTAGACGTATTTGTTATTTCTAGGTTGAGTTGCAAAGTTCACGAAGTTGACAAAACGGCTAATTTTATGGTGCGCGGAGTCATTTATTGCACTGGCGTGTCTTGAATCAAAATCTTTTTATGAAAAATTAAAAAATCAATTGATTTTTGAATTTTTCATAAAAGAAAAATTTGAATCAGAATTGAGAAAAAAATCATTAAAGTGACGTATTATTATATACTTTCTTCGCCAATATGTGCGGTTTTAGAAATCCGAGTGGAGACGAATGGCAACGGTCAATTTTATCCTCATTTGAATGAGGCCAGATTGGCGCCCATGCGATGCCACTCCTCGTGACGTCACAGGGACCTAGTTTCTATACGAGTAGATAGGAGTTTTATATCGTCTGAGATTACCAATGCTTGCATGATGCACAGAGCTCAGGGAAACGTCTTAATAATCACTTATTATAACTGGCTAAGGTCGGAAAGTTTTCTTCGTTTGATAAGGTATTAATAATCCTTACTTAAGCCAAGCGCTACTAGCTAGCAGGGTACTCTGCTACCTGCTACCATCCTGCGTCGTATCAGCGCCCAGAGCCTCGCCCCAAGGTCACCTCACACCGCGACAGCGGGAACCAGAATGACGTCGCACGGGCTTTTCCCAGCATACATACTTAAACGTCGCGTTTTCGCGCGCTTGAAAATTTTCACTTTTCATTTAATCGCAAAAAATAGATATCGTCATTTAAAAATATAAAAGCGTGAAATACGTACTCCAGGAGTAATTATCTTTTTATTTAGGCAATAAAAAATAATAGGAAACCACCCTTTTTATGAATTAGGAGATATTTTCAGCCGAACGCATAGATATGGGAATTGACTTCCAATGGCTTGCCTCAACCATGCGTTACACCACTTTGCCACGTCTCCAAACCAGAAGAGAGACAGAGGAGAGGAAACCCGGCGCTACGCCGAAGAACCGCGATATTGTTGTGAGGTGACCTTGGGGCGAGACTTTGAGCGCTGATACGACGCAGGATGCTACCAGGTAGCAGAGTACCCTGCTAGCAGGTAGTGCTTGGCTTAAATAAGGATAATTATTACCCTATCAAACGAAGGAAATTTTAACCATAGGCAATTTTAATGGGTGATTATCAAGAGATGTTTCCCTGAGCTCTGTGCCTCATGCATCCATTATTAATCTCAGACAATGTGGAACTCGTATAGAAACTAGGTCCCTGTGACGTCACGAGGATCGCATGGGCGCCAATCTGGCCTTTTTCAAATGAGGTTAAAAAATGACCATAGGCATTCGTCTTTAACTGGGATTACTAAAACCGAAAAATTAGTATATTATGAATACACCAATGGTGGGTAACTAATCGCAATCAATGCATTACGTTTTCTTAGACGAAGGAAACTAACCTATTGGTCGTGCCCGTGGACCAGTTTATTATTATGGGATAGGTTGCCGCCTCAAATGAATTTTGTGTTTGTCCTGAAGCCCGTCGCCCGTTTTAAAATGCTTCCCTTCTGGCCAATTCTTCAATTCAGCGTAAATATGGAAGTCACACGGCAATAGATGCACATTGCAGGGTGCATCGACTCGACATAGAATCTTTAAGGCGTTTTCGACAGTTCGCCGATTGTTGTTGATAGCTCGCCGACGCTACCAAGTAGTAGAGGTGGTGGGAGATGGAATCACGGATACCGCACCAGCACTGCAATTCCTTCTTGATCCAAGGAAACTGGATTTCTTAGAACAGTTTGAAATCGTGAATTGCCCCGCTGATTTTAAATTATGTAACGACCATATTCCACTCACCACTTCTGAACGTTACCCCACCTCCAACCCATCGCCCATTGACGTCATCAGTAACCTCGGCATGAACACACCCCAATAACCCCTCCCCTCCCTCCCTCCCCCTCCTGAAAAACTACAAAAAGGCTGTCACCCAAGGAAACTGGACCTTGACAATGGCACAAAATGCCGAAATCATTGTCGGTGAAAGTAAAATGGTGTGGAAACGGACAAGTTGTTTTAATAAGCTGAATATCAGAGATTTCCACCGCATCACGCCGGACACTGTATCTTTTATTAAAATTAAAGACATCATACCTCCGAAGAACTCAAGACTTTTATTTTTTGATATCGTCTACCTTTTATAACTTGTGTGCCACCAGAGGAAGCAACCGGCCTAGCAACAGATCTCCTGGAGGCAGCCAAGATCGCAGAAAAAACGAAGCACGAATTATCCACCCTTCTCAAAATATGTGTGGCGGAAAATTATGCCAAGTTCGATGATAAATTTTACAAACAAAGTAGTGGCCTCGCTATGGGCTCACCACTTTCTCCGTTGTTGGCAGATGTTTTTGTTGATTATTTGGAAGGAAAAGTTTTTAGCTCAGGAAACAGACAGCCTACTACATTCTGTGGTATACTAGTGTCGGTACTGATCGGCAACTGAATTTGTTCTTGATTTTTTTAATTTATTAAAAAGTAATTTTGATGAGCATAATGCAATGACCGCCGTGAATTGGACTCTAGAGAATAGTTAGAAAATTTAAAAAATTATTGAAAGTCAGGACAGTACTCTTAAGCCTGAATCACACGATCATTTTTTTCGTCGCGAAAGTGATCACTATCGCGATCACTAGGCGAATTGATCGTCGCCGGCAATTGTTTTTAGGGATCGCGATGAGGATTCCCATCGCTATTTTTCATCTCTTTAGTCCGGTCGCTTTTTCCGTCGCTAAAAGGGCTAAAACCGTCACTAAAACCCCATATCAGCTAATCGGAACGCATGCCCGTATGGAGCGATTGCAGCGCAACGTTTGACAATTGTGGGAACGACATAGATAAACAAACACGCTGTATATTTTCGTGATGCGGGTCCTATGACAACGAGCTGTGATATTGAAAGTGATGCGAAAGCCGACGACGACGGGAGTGACCGTGTGATTCAGAAAAATGATCACTAGAGCGATCGCTTTTCGCGACGGGAAAAGTGATTGCGATAGTGATCACTTTCGCGGCGAAAAAGAATGATCGTGTGATTTAGGCTTTATAAAAGAATATCTTTACCCATCATTTTCCCCTATTCCGGTGTCCGTTTAAAATTCATCCAGTAACTAGGTAACAATAATAAGATAAACAATTTTTCTTGGATATGGCACAATTCAGAAAGATCATTCAAGTGCTTACAAAAATAACAAAGATGAAAAAAGTAATTTTGCTGAACATTTAATATACAACTACCATAGGAGCGATTTTAAACTTAATATTTTAAAATTTTGCATCGATCGTAATTTTTTAAATTTTGAATTGGACTCTAGAGAGCAGTTGGAAATTTTAAAAATTATTGAAAGTCAGGACAGTACTCTTATAAATGAATATTTCTACCCATCCTTTTCCCCTATTCTGGCGTCCGTTATAAAATTCATCTGGTAACTAGGTAACAATATTAAGATAAACAAATCATTATTTGCGCCTAAAGATAATGATAATTCATTGAAACCCGGGTCGCGCCATATAAAAAAAGAAGTGTTTTTATAGTAACTGTGTAATATCCAAGAAAACCAGTAACACTCTCTTTTTGGCAATTTTGAAAGTTGAACGTTCGCTGTGGCGTAGCAAAGAGTTAACCTTTGCGGAGGCTTCCGCAGTGATTAAATTGATGAAGGTTCTTTATGTTTAGTAAAATATATCATTAAAAAAGTTTTTTGTCCTCCAAAAATGAGCCTACACGGCAGAATCACGGAAAACCTTCCTCAAAAAGATTTCGATTTAAAATGGAGGCCACTGATATTCGCAGGTGAAAATTTATTATTTCGGGATTTCTTTCGCAGAGTTTTACTTTCTTACAATTCCTATTGTTTTTTTTACTAAAGGCTGAATGACGCAATCATTTTTTTTCCACCCTATTCAAGGAACAGGCTAAAATGGTCGCTCCAATGATTGCATAAGTGATAGTGGAAAAATGACCGTTTCCCTTATATCACCATTTTCCGCCTATGCTCCATAGGGATGGCAATCCCATCCCTTATCCCTTCATTGGGCACGTCCCTTTTCCCATCGCTGGCACGGTCCTTCAACCAATCAGAAGGCACGGCTGCTCACCGCGACCGTAACACCTATTTGATTGGCTACAAATTGAATGACAGGGCTAAATTCAAAACAGACGGAATAAGCGATGGAAAAAACTGTCGATGTCAATGTGAATGACCGAATGATGAGTTATAAAGTGATAGGTCAATGAGAAATCACATTCATGGTACCTGAAAACATATTCTCAGGAGCTATGAGTCAATACCGCTACATACTACCACGCAAGGCGCCAAAAAAAGGCGTGTGGCAGGGGGTGTTAAGGCACGAGCCGATTAGAAATGAAAAAGCAAAATACTTCATCGAAATTACGACTAGCATTAATAATAGCATTAAGTTATAGCATCATTAATTTTAATACACGCTTCGTTATTAGTTTTCATTTAATTCTGTTTGGTCAATTGAAACGCAATTGCGCAATGTTTTTGTTTACCTGTATTAATAATGTAATAGCACTTATTGTCAACACACGAATCACCCGTTGCTATGCATTAGTTGAGGAGAAATGAACTCCCATATCTATCCGTTCAGCTAAATAAATATCTTTCTTAAATTATCGTTTCTTTCGGACCTGGAAATATGGTACGGTTCTCTATGTCGCTCTGAAAGAGATTATTATGTACACGTAGATGTAAAATGGAGGGTGATAACAATAATTATGAATAATATTTTCTTAAACCCAGTGAGTTTCATGCCGTGAACGCATGATTTCGCATTATTTCTTATAATGAGGAGATCGTCTAAAATCCAAAATCGATTCATAGATACAAGCGTTAATAATATTTCCCTTTTGATTCGAGAAAACGTGCAAGTATAAGTGCCCAAAATTGTTTGAAATTTGTTTTCTTAGAGGTTGCTGTATCCAAAAGAGTATTGATGCTGAAATGAATTTGCATAAACTTTTCGTATTCAACTCGTGATTGAATACGAAACCGTTTAGAACGGATGTATCTCGTGATGCATGCTTCTTATCTTGTTCCTCTCTATTTTTGTGTTCAAAATGAAATAGAATTGGATTTAATGAACAAAATGTGTGGTCATCATTCAAACAGTGATTTAACTCGGTCGGTTGGTTCGTGGTGTATACATGATAGAGATCCTTCCAGGCTAAGCAAGGGGTGTATGAATTTTACGTATTAGGGCAGGGAAATCACTCTCTTGACTTCACCGAAATTGGCGAAGTGGTAGTGTAATTTGTTAGTATGCGTGACTTTTATTGGACCGTGTGGTGTGCATGTTGCATCCATCTGCATGCTGGTGATTGATCACCCCCTGCCAAACACCCCAGAGGTGGCCCGCAGGGTATTATGCAGATGTAGATTTAGACATCAATACTCAATTGTTCAGGCAATCTAAGTCTTTAGTTATATAAAAAGGCAATGCACATGCAAGCAACAATAGGGTAGTTTCCTTCATCAACGAAAATGAAAGGCAATGATTGCTATTCGTTACCCACCGTAAGCGTATTCATAATATAAAAAAATTATTTGGTGTTAGAATTCCAATTTTAGACGAATGTTAATGGTCAATAGAGCTCAGGGAAACATTTCTTCATAATCACCTATAAAAATTGCCTATTGTCGGAGAGTTTGATAAGGTATAAATAATCCTTATTTAAGCCAAGCGCTACCTGCTAGCAGACTGCGTCGTATCAGCGCTCATAGCATCGCCCCAAGGTCAACTCACACGGCGACAGCGAGAACCAGAATGACGTCACACGGGGTTTTCCCATCATTAATACTAAGCCGTCGCGTTTTCGCGCGGGAGAAAATTTTCACTTTTCATTTAATCGCGAAGAATAGATATCGTCATTTAAAAATTTAAATGCGTGAAATACGTACTCCATGAGTAATAATATTTCGATTCAGGCAATAAAAAAATAATAGGTAACCACCCTATTCCAACATCTATCCTCTACAGCATAATCTAGAGAAAAATCTACTGTTACTGCGCGGTGATTTAATTGATGAAGGTTTTGATGGTTAGTGAATCAATCGATAGATAAAAATCAGTCTCCTATGGATGGGTGCACTAACACATTCAGCCCCCTTAAAAAACCTATTTGGCGATGCGATCAAAGGGAAAGATTTCTCTGGATTCCATACGCGAAGACATGGTGAATAATCGCTAATATTCACACGAGCGGTTATAACGCGACGCATCTCTGTCATACAACTCGCTGCGTCCTCGCAGGAAATTCTTATCGTGTTTGTTTTTCTCTTCGTGAAGGCGGCAGTACCCCTGCGATTTCGAATTGGTGTTTGTTTATGGCCAAACAGTATGCACCGATTGTTTTCATAAACAACGGCGTGTCCGGGTTATAAAAAGTAGAGAGGGGGGAACGAGCCGCGGTCGTTCAAGATTTAAAAAATGAAAGGTTTAGGAAACCGAAATTTCAAGAAAATTATAAGAACGCTTTCTTGGTTTTTTTTAATGTTTGCTCATAAAAAAATCATTTGATTTTAATGACGTGTTTTATAGTGGTATATTATTCTTGGATTTAAAGGAAAATTGTTAAAAATTACTTTTGATTTTAGGGGGGATTTTAGCCCCCCCTCCTGGGTACGTCCATGTTAATTACATTTGCATCGGATTGTATCTGCAAACGCGAGGAATAGCGTGGAAAGGAGATGAATTTGCTGCATTGAGTCATCTTGGATGTAAATTTTTAGTTATAATCCCTAATCAATGCTGGTAAAAGCACAGAGAATAAGAAGGTGAGTAATTAAAAAAGTATTTAATACTATATGATTCATCTGATGCCGTAATGTGGCGATCGCTATTCAATTGTTTGTATTCATGAGACCTCGTCTCTCATCTATGCTTTTGTATTTGAGTCTACGCTATCGCATGCCGCAGCGAGGTCTTATATTTCATCCTTCTTTCCATATTATACCTATTTGCCAATGCGCTCTATGGGAAAGATTACTCTGGATTCCATATACGAAGGCATCGTGCATGATCGCTATCATTCACCCGATGCATCACTGTCGTTTAGCTCGCTGCGTCGTCCAAGAAAAATCCGTTCGTGAATTTTATTTAATCTTCGTGAAGGCGGCAGTACTCCTGCGATTTCGAATTTGTGTTTTTTTTTGTGCGGAGCTTATAGGTGTGCAAATATGCAGGGGAGGCTCTAATGGGAATGACGAATGCTATTAATTTCATTATTCACTGTTAATTCCAAGTTTTAAGCAATTGATATTTCGAATCCTTACTAAACATGAGATACATTTTAACCCTAGATTAGACTACAATCACTGAGGATCGTAGATTAGCATTACCCATGCCCAAAGCCCCAAAGAATAACTGTAGATCCCGTACGGAGTCATCGTGAATGATGGCTAATATCATTCACTCTCGCTGTGAACATGGCGAACTACTGCCGTTCGGCTGGCCGCATTTTCTTCAATGTTTGCTTAAAATGCAGTGATCTGTGTCACGTACTAACCGTAGGAAGGAATCGTGTCTATAAGGCATTGGGATGACTCAATTCAGAGTTGAGGGCGGAGAAAACATATCGCATCGACTATGCGAAGCGACTCTGAATATCGTTCAGTTGCTGGGTAACCGTGTGACGAGAGTGTTGAATTTTATTCCCGAGTGTGCCTTTTCTGTCTAGTGAAGAAATTATTCCCGTGTTCTGACAACATGAAAGAAGTGTTTCACACTTATCCAAGATGTTTATCTTTCGTGGTGCAAAGTGAATAAGTGCATTGGTGAATGTGGATTAATAAAATAATCCGAATTTGGAAATCACTGAATTAGCGCCTGGTGCATAAGTATATGTAGTGTCAAGTGCGTTCTATGGTGTACGTGGGGAAGCACCTTGTGGTGATTGTGTTGTATTGTGTAGCTTGTTGGGTTAACATTAAATAAGTTACCGAAGAAGAGTAACAAGGATTATCGGATCTTACGATTTGGCTTCTTTCTTGTGGAAAGCGTCTAACGGCTCCAATTACAAGGAAAAAATAAAGTAAGGATAATTTTCATATTTAATTACACTAATTGTATTACATTTATTTATACCTTTGCTTGTGGGAATAAAGCTTTATTGGCTTTATTAATCACACTGATTGTATGTATTTAGAATTATTTATCGCCAAGGTGTAGCATTATTATACTTTAAAACCCACCGCCCACCTCTGGTTTACAGAGTCATAATAATGTTTCGTGTGAACGAACCGGAATACGAAAAAATCATGGTATCCAACCCTACCGAAATTTGTAGAAACACTAAATTCTCTATCTAATTTTAATCAAGTGAAAGTTAGGTATCACCTACACGAATCCTTAGACCAATAGAAATCATCTCCCCACATCGCCTCCGTGGCGAAATCGGCTTTTCGCCACGGAGGCGATGACCAGAGGCCTTTTTCGGGGGGAGAGTATTTGGAGGACCCAAACCACCCTGATGAACGAACGATAAAAAAATGACGTATTTTTTCTGACAAGGATACTTTACGTAAGTAATCTCAAGAAAGAAATGAAACTATTTTTATTTGATAGTAGACACTTAGGTACGAATACTGTCGAAGGGTTTTGTCCATATACGCCCGGGTTTGCAGGAAAGAAGCATTTGAAAATACGCTGCCTTTGTAGTCTCGTCTTATCTGTCGTGGAAAAACCGACATTCTGAATCAATGTGTCCTGCAGTCTATTATATCTCTTATTTTATTTTTATTATCTGATCTACCGTAGTATGTTGGCGTTCGTAATATATATAACTAACTCCCCCTATAAACACTCTCACTACTTCTTTACAAGGATACAAAAATTGTTGGACCATTAATTATAAACTGTTTTAGATAAAATGTGGGCGTTTATGACCCCTGTTACTCCCCCCTACATCCGTGGTTATTAGCATCTGTTTTCGCAGGATTAGGTCTTCAGTGAGGGTAAGCTGAAGTACAGCCATGGGGTTGGGGGAGTTGGCACCCCTGTGTAGATTGCAATATCACTTCCATTCATATGAAAATTCATTTTCTTTACTCACGTGTTCAAAATTTTTTCCCGTGAAGTTCTTCTCCGATGCCATATTCGTACCAAATATCGACACCGCATTTTCTCCTTGCTTATTTCTCATATCTTTGACAGCAGCTCCGAATAACACTTGGATCAATGCCCAGGAAAACGATTGGTTCAGCATCACTGTAAAATTACACCGAAGAATAAATACAGCATTAGAAAGGATTTTGGAAGTATATGTAAGAGATTTTGGAAGTAGATGTAGATTTAAATAGATATATTGCATGAATCCGATAGTTTGAATAAATATTATGGGATTATCGTTATAGTATGGGACTTGTAGGGATTCTGTTGATAGGGTGATTAAGCAAACAAATGATAATCATAAATATCAATAAGTGACCACATTAAATATTGCTGAGATACACGTAGTTTATCCGAGAAATTGAAAAAAGTACTTGTAATATATTATGGGACTGTGAAAACAATGTCAATAACCCATCCTATGCAACCCGATAAGTTTATGGAATATTATTGAGGGATTCCTGTTGAAAAGACAACAGAAAGGGCGTCATTGAACAATTGCGGTGGGGCGTGGAACTACATTTGAGGGGATTTTCGAAAATATAATTATATTGTAATCACTCACTCGATCGCTGCATCAAACGGAAGGTTGCTATGGAGAGACGTAAACATGGGGAGGACATTCCGTACCCCCATTCTCTGTAAGCAGTAAAGCACATGTACCGTAGGATCATTTCCCAGCAAAACGGCGATGAAGCATTTACCTTTTAAAAATACACAAAAGAGACCGTCACTTACGGCCTGTTTACACGGAATATCAGCCATTAACAACTTAATGTCTAAATGTACGAACGCGTAAATGAACATGAAAATGCACCGTGTAACCAGGGCCGGCCCCAGCAGGTGCGGGGCCAGGGGCGAACTTTCAGTGCGGGGCCGTTCACTTAAAATATTAAACTCTATACCCCATCTACAAACTCGAGCATTTTTAATCCCTACCACTCTCTGGCTAAGTATGCGTTCCCCTCCCAAATTCAGACTTCGTAATTACGCCGTTATGATACCATCACGCAGTTGAGTTCGTTGTTATCACTCACACGACACAGTACTGTACTGACAAACGCAATTGCACAATAAATTTACTGCATTATTATTCCTTTTTCATGATATTAATTTTTGTCTAGCCTGGACTTAACAATACAGTAATAGTTGGAATTGGGTTTTCAAAACTATCGCATATTTCATTTTTTGTTCAGGAACGCGGGGCCCCCCAAAGCGCGGGGCCCGTGGCGGTCGCCCCGCCCTAAGGCCGGCCCTGCGTGTAACCACCCAGCTTAAGCAAATGCATCTACATGAAATGGAACCTGTTCTAATTTTGTTCATGCATTCGTGAAATATTCCGTTTATATCCACCAAAGTCGTTCATTCATTCACATATTAACCCGTACGTTTTAATGTACCGCTTAATTATGCCTTAAGAAAGAAATACCGTTCGAAGGGAAACTGATTTACCCGCTGATAAAACGCAGGGCGGCCAGATGTTTGTGATGAGTTGTGGAGTCAAAAAGTGCAGCAAATTGAATCATAAGATCCCAGCAGTTGACCATGTTATTGTATTTTGATGGATATTAGCCAAACAACGACGAATCAAGCAATGAAATGCATATTATACGATGGCAATTATAATGATAATACACATTAATAATAATATTTTACTCACGGACCCAAATACTGCCAATCACGTTTATGTCGTCCCAGCAAGCCGTTGTTTGCACCAGGTTTTCTTCCAACTCTGACCTCTCGTGCACACGCTATTTCACTGTTTTTAAATTTCTCCACCAAACTCCGCGTGCACGAAAAATAATCACGTATCTGCATCCGTGTATCCATTGGGTCGTCATACAGACGTCAATGGAGTTAGAAACAGCCGTCTGTTGATGTAGACAATGTTACGCTATAGCGGTGTGCAAGCAGTTTGAAATGAGACAAAAGATAACGATTTATATGGTGTGATGACGCTTAAGAAGACCGTTGAGTTGTGGGTGGAGGAGGAAAGTCAGGGAGGTGGGGAGGATACGAAAATGGAATGAGGAGTTGAATAGAGCATTTAAAAACCGTCGGAGAGTCAAAAGGGCCCAGACACTGAGACAGACGAACTTGTTCCGCGCACAAGGAAAGCAGACGTGACGTCAGGAAAACAAAAGCCAATCGGTGTTCGAAATCGTAAATCAAAAAGTGGCGTAATAGTTTTTAAAATTATTTTAAATGAATTAATTAAAAATATTACATTTAAAAATTAACTTTAAATTCATATTACTTATTAGCTGAATACTGATACTCTATTTTTATTTTTTTACGAAATAAATGAGACTCAAATTTTCGTGACGTCATAAACGTCCTTCACTCAGGTGACGAATCGCATCCACGGAGCCCCAATCCTTCTCAGTGTCCTGCTAACCACCGTGGAGTTAAGACGTAAGTAAACAAGCCATTCATTAGTTTACGTTTTTATCGTGTCATACATATGTCATTGCTATAACATTTTAGTGTTTAATATATCAGTGAATCTGCTTTGCCTGGTGCTTATAATAATTCGTGATTTTCTCTACTTTATTGAGATTTATCCCGCCTTTGATTATTTTGTATTACCCTTGGCAAAGAACCTCAAACGTTTGAAGGTAGCGTAATTGTGATACATTAGAGAGTGATTACTGTGTTTCCATTGTTTCTGCCAAAGATAGGACGATATTGGGATATATTTTCTCTTTTCGATTTTCAATACATTCCCTATTCATTACCGCTTTTTCGCTTTCACGACTCCGAGAGTTATTGCGAGTCTACATTGTTCACAAATTGAGTTCGATGTCTAGTGAGCTAGTTTCAGTAATGTCGTCAGAATGTCTCGCATATCAGATGTTCATAAATTGTCCGTTGCAGCGATCCATTGGTCATATTGTGATCTTATTTTCACTAATGTAAGGCGGATTCTGATCAATAAGACATGATTGCGATAATATGTGAATTGCTTGCAGAGTACTTTTTCCCTAAGGTCATACGAACTAACTCCTCCGGTGATTTCTTAAGAGGTTTTGAGAACAACTTACACGAAAGAATTCGTCCCCCATCGTTTGGTGGAAGCGATTGTTATCTCGTATTATTCTCGTATTCGGAGGTATCTCTTGCCGCAAGAATATTCCGAGTTTTATGGGCCTTATCACCAAGGAGATGGAATTCTCGCAAGACTGCCCCATTTGACCATCGCTTGTTACACCCAGATGTTTTCAGTCACGAGAGTTATGCGGAGATCTTACTGGACTAACTTCTTAATATAATTCGCGTTTATATTTGAAGTAGACGTCTCTCTCCTTTCTGTCGTCGGCAAGCAGTTGTGATCGCTTAAGTTTATCGCAGTTATTCGGATATTTCGTCTGAATTCAACCAAAAAAACTTCTCATTATTTTTTCGCTAACTTTCTCTTCTTTACCGTTGAATCACACGACTGTTGCAAATTATAAGAATTGAATTGAATAGTTAAGTTGATTAGCTATCATTTTTTTAATTTCCGATGTACACCTTTCCGTGTTCACAATAGCCGGACGTTGCTTCGGTAATATTTAATCATTCGGGTTTTGTACTCTTGGTTTCTGCTTGATGATAGCATTATGTTAATGTGTGTCCATTTCTTATTATTTCCAGTAAATTTTTCCGTGTGAAAATACTGCTGTGTCAGTTATAACGAGTGTGGAATTTCTGGGAATTATATTACGTCGGAGAGATATCCTGAGGGGAGAAATGGTAAGTGGATTTCATTTTTTAATATTATACATCATTTCATTATGTTATATGCCAAAATGTTGCCATTAATATGCTAACCTTTACTTCAAATGGAAGTAATTATTTATTTACATGTGCGGGATTATATGCTTTCGTCTACGAACTGAAGATTTTATTTTTCTTTGTCTTGTTCCTCCGTTAATGGAATTATTAGAAACAATGCAGGGAAAATACAAAATAAGATCGATAGAGCTTCGTATGAGTTTAGGTTTTTTTGCGTAGATCTCAAGATGGAGGTGACGATTTTTTTTAAATTTCCCTATCATAGTTTACTTATTTCAAAATTAATCATTTTACCACTTACTGGATTCTAAAATTTTACCTACACTTGAGTATTCTTCATGGATATTAGCGTCTTGTGAATAGGCTTCATAAGGGTTTTTTTCCGGCTATATTTGCATTCGGTGAAGGATTGGCCTTATTCATTTCGCTGCTGTTATTATCTGTGGAAAGTATTATGTTTCCTTGGCAACATCAACACGTTTATGCCTCAATGCTACTAATTGATTCGCCTGCTGTTGTTCGATTATTTTTTAAATAGTGATGAAGTAATGTGAATAGTCTTGTCTAGTTGGCATTTACTGAAAACCTACACATTAACCTTTAATGAACGTTATTCTTCACAACGGAATTACCTTTTCATATGTTCTTGCGTCGATATCCACTGAATGTTTGAAAGCATGGCAAAGGCTCCTAACTTTATCGTTCACTTCTTCCTAATGCATTTAGTTATTAAATAAGTTAATGAATTCTTAGTTATTAGGAGATCCTTGCTATAGATATTCAAGTTAAACTCTTAAAGAACCTGTCCAGCTGTTTTCATTTACACTACGGGACACCTACCGTCACTTTATATATTTTTACGAAGTCATTTAAAAGGGCAGTCTTTCGTCGCATATTGCCAGATTTGGAGTTAATGTCTCCACAATAAAATAGGCAACATAATGTTCAGCAAAATAAATGGTTGAGAGTACGAGGGAATGAAGATAACTTGTCTGCTTACTACTTTACGAAATAGAGAGGCGTTGACCTTCAGATATATTGACTTGGAATTTTCGTGTTTCGAAAAGCTTCGCCGGTTCGAAAGACTGGTTGGTTTAGGTTCTTCTTCTTTCAAAGGTCGACCTTGTTGCTGCAGACAAGACTTCAAACTTAACTGCATTTTCAGCCATTTCTTTCTTTTTTTTGATGTCATTGTTGGACGTGAATCTCATTTACATCGCAAACACTTCTACGCATGGAATCCTCGATCGTCATTTTTTATTTTTCTACGAATCATTTCTTCCTTAGTACTCTGCATTAATATTTTTTTCGTATTAATTGACAGATGAATTTTCCTCTCTCTTGGACTGTTATTATTTGTGTTGTTATTCTAAAAAGGCGTGTGGCATGGGGTGTTAAAACACCAGCCGCTTCTATATGAAAAGTGAATCTTCAAACAGAATTACGCCTGCCATTTATTTAAGTCCGTAATGATACGGGGCAAATGCAAATTTCCATATCCATCCGTTTGGCCAAATATTTCTCTAATTTTATCGTTTATGAGGGATTTGGAAATATAGTGGGGGCTCTAATATTATGTTCTCCGTGTCGCTCTTGAAGATATCGATTCTCAATTGTTCAAGCAATCTAAGCCTAGCTAAGAAAACACAATTTCTGCCAAAGGTGGTTGAAAATACGATCAAATTATTCTAATTTGTTTACTTACATCTCTTTGATAGAGACACGTTGACCTTCAGGTCTTTCACGAAGCTTTGCTGTTGGTATTTGTTTGTTATTTTAAAGGCTGACCTTATTTATAGGCCGTGACAGCCAGCATAACTTCATTTTCAAACATGTCTCCTTTTTCATTTTATATTTCGAAGAGCACTTAATTCATACCGCCAAGACTATTACGAATGAAGTTCACAATCGCCATTGGCCTTTTTCTATTAGTTTTTTCTTCTGTAATATTCTTTGTCGTGATATATTGCCTGTGTGAGTGACAGATGAATTGTGCTTTCAGTTGGGGTATGTGTTTATTCTCCCGCATTTATCGTACATCAATGGTCTTTATTAATTTGTTTATATATTTATTGTTTCGTTTTGTGGCCCATGGATACCTTTGTTTTGTTTACTATCGTTATGAAAACGGTTCCGTCATATTTAGCTTCGTCCACTTTTTTAGGCTGTGATTGCGTAAAACCAAATACGTTCTCATTTTGATGTTTTTCCATCGATTACTTCATTAATAGGACGTCATATGGTATTTTCAGAATCAGTTTTCTGTAGGTCCACCTTGTACTTGTACTTCCCCTCCAAAATTACATTCCTGCAAGTTTAAATTTGGTCACTTATTTTATCCATTTCTATCTTGTTGTCCGCAATCATATCCATGCATCAGCATCCACACAACATGAAAAACTATTCACGAATTTCTTCATAGAAACAGGACAAATCATAGTGATGTGTTTTTTTTGCGAGGAGATAAGTATTATAAGTGCATACATTTTATATATACATATGTGCATATGAAGACTATAATTATTATGATGGAGGGTACGTTATTTGGAAATCTGATTAATATTATACCGTGAGCGTTTTCTGTTGTTTTTTTTTTATAATCCCTATTTTTAGATTGAACTGATTTTTTATTCTCGACTTTTTTCATGCGCGGGATTTTTGTGTCTACAATGCGGTCATGCTAATTTGCGTGTAACTTTATTACATCTACCTTTGTGATGTACATTTAGTGCCGTTTTAAGTTCGATAGACTCAGTTGCGAACCAACATTTTGCGAATAAAAATGAGTAACGCTCTACACATATCTATATTTTGTGCCTTTTCGTGTGAATTTTGTGTCCTTTTAAGTTCAAAACACTTAGTTACGAGTCAACATCTTGCGTATAAGAAATGAGTGACGTATTACTTAGTATATCTATCGGAGAATAGCATTTATTATAATGTTGTGATCCGATGAATTATCTTCCATTGCGGTCATTATCTGTATTTTTATTTGAGGTTATAGTGATCCCCATCCAATGAAGTGGTACGTTTGAGTTTCTTAATTAGCTCTTGAATAGTGTTTATTCGAATTTTGCTAATTTCTTTGCAATAAAATACTATCCAGCAACCCGCCAAATGTATACAACTAAAAAGTGCGTCGTGTATAACAGAAATGCGTTCCCTCCTAAGGTATTTACTTACGTGATATTTCTCACACTTCTATTACCATACTAATTTGATCACTTGGCTTTAGTCTCGTATAATAAGGGCCTTTTGAAGGCCCAATAAAGTACCACGAACCCATTTACCGAGAGACTTTTCTTTAGATGAAACGATTTCTTGGCTGACAATATATGCTTCTTTTGACCTCAGAGGAAGAGTTAATATTATGTTCGGGGAAACTTCACACAACACAGTCCTTGCACAGTCGGATTCAAAAGAACTGCTAAGAATTGAGCCTCTTTCGCCGCAGTTTGGAAATTGAGTTTCATTGTTTTCTATAGTACCAGTAGCAGTGGCGGCTCGTGAGGCTTGTGTAACGGTTTTTAGACACTTCTTCATTAAGCTTTTCAATTCTTAATCTGCACGCACTATCTAATTGGACGCTTATGTCAACTTTGTCTAACACGGCATAAGCTTAGACGCGTCATAGCACCTGCTGCCCCCACCACTACCACTGTATCATGTAACTGCATGTTAAAAGGGATTGGGACATTCCGGCCAGCGCCCCACGGCTACAAATTAATACTTCTCGCGCTATTCTTCCTTTTTTCTACATTTTCGATGTATGCGATTGAAAAAAATACTTTGGTTAATTAGGTGTATAATTGTAATTGAATGGGTATTTAATTTTTTCCGTTTTCAAATCTTTGGGAGGGGCGGCGTCCTCATGGGCAAGCCGCCACTGACCAATAGGAGAGAAATTTGATCAACGTTCCCATCTCCCGCAATATCTTCATCATTATTACACCTTAAAAGAGAATTTTGCACACGGGATGTGAGCAATCTTTAATGCTACATAAATTGTGCAGCTCATGCATGAATCCACCTCCATAACTTCAAATCACTTTATCTCGTAAATTGGCCAATCCGTGGAAGTAATTATTATTACAATTAACTGTGTAGATTTTGAGATGAGAAATAACGAACAAAGCACACGCATAAAATATTCGCCGCAATATCACGGCAAATATTGGCACAGCGAGTTCCAATTTAGTTTGGTTTCATGACACTAGAAGACTGTTTCGTTCTCTTGCATGATTTCAGAAAGCCCGTAATGAAGCAATATTGAAATCAGTGAGTGAGTTGGCTTAGTGGAAAAGCAAATTATTTTTCACGGCAGCAATTTGAAGTCACGGATTCTGATCTCTACGAAATTTTTTTTTTCCCGAAGCATATGATGGCATTACCATATTTTTGTTATCCACTCTAACGCAAATGAATCACTGCTCTCGTTATAAAATTTTGAATTGCGTAAATTTATTTTGTTTTCCACTGATATCGATTTTCGAAACAAAATCTCATTTCATGAAGAATTTGGAAAATTATCCATACAGTTTTTCATTTCCATCTAGTCCTTTTTCGTACTATGCGAATGTTCTATCGTATTCAATAATATGTAGACAGCAGTGACTCCGACTTAACTGATGTAGTCGGGTCGGTGAAAACGTGAAAGGTTGGCACATGAAGCAGCCTGCGTCCTTAGCCTTCGTGACACCAAGAGCCGACGAGGACGGACGCGACAGAGCTACCGAAGCAGGAGTCAAACTCCAGGAGCATGAGCCCAATCAGAATTCAGATTAGTGGATGGAATGCACTGAAGAAACTCCACACTCATGTTGGGGCGTCGGAGTGTTTTCTTTCGGGCTCCGTGGCGAGGTTTTTTCCTATCTTTATTGATTCGTATTACGTCTTGCTGTTTATGTATCACTAATATTTAGTTCCTTAGGCGATTGGGTCTATATTTTGAGTAGTAGTTGCGGAAGAGTTCTTAGAGTGATGGAGTCCGAGTTAATTACACATTATAATTCACAGTGTCCGGCGATATATAGTGGAAATGTTTTACATTCATGAGGATCAAATAAAATGGTTAACTTCCACACACTTTTTTATTAACAAAATACCGACCCGGTTTCGACACGTAGTGTCAAAGTGGGGTCAAGATCTAGCCTCTGAAAAAATGTGCTTGCGCTAGAAAGAATTTAATTGCTATGACAATATTTCCAATCCAATTGATCAATTTATTTTCACGCTGGTAATGAATTTCAGTAGATATCAACCAAAATAAAATCAATTTTCAGAGTACTTCTAATCTTTCACTGACACCCCATATTTGGCAATTTAAGTGTCCTTGCGCACGTTGGGGGTTGTGCTGCGATGAAAATTCGCACTTAGTAATAAATTTTGAAAGTTTCTTCCTTAACTGACTGGAAAACTTGAATTTGTTTCACACCTCTCTCTGCACAATCAATTACCACTTGTGGACCGCGAATAATTTACAAATCGTTCTTGGTTGTTCATCCCATCCTCGCATGTGCGCATCAAAGAATGGAGTGCATATTTACAATGTATTAAATAGCTTTCTCGAATGAGTGGTGACAAAATTTGATAAAGATACCTTAGTCATGTATTTATGTTTATAGAATGCCTTCTTCGGTGGATCATATTTTCCCTCACATGTCCTCATACGGAGTATCACGTTTTCCTTTTCATACCTATAAAAGGATCCGTCAAAGAATGCCAGGCCTACAACTCCTCACTCAGGTACCACAAGTGGTTTGAAAACATCTTTTGTACTGCTTTCGCTATGTCCAGGTTAACACTTGCGTAATTAACAAATCTTTTTAGGAACTGCGGGTCACTGTTGGGAGCAGATGCACCACAAGGAGCGTAGAAGCGAATCTTTTTCTTCCTTCTTGAATATATTGAAATCTATTACACTAACACCTGCATTTCGTGCTCCTCTTTGATTGCGTAAGAATTTTACTCCCTCAGCCCAAGCACATTTATCCGAGATATGAACTGCACTTTCCTCCTCGTGCGTCTATAACTCAATGGCACCGCTCCTTGCAATGTCAAACAAATCATCAAGTTTTGTTACGACTTCATATCCACTGTATTTCGCGCTCTCTCTTTATTTCGTCGTACGTTCATCCATTCTTTGCGTAATTTTTCTAACTTTTCGATCGCTTTATTTTCCGTAGTAATTCAGGAATTCTCGTTTTGTACTATAGATGAAATTCATTTCTTGCGGTTTTTCTCGTACTAAGTCTCATGCATTTTGAACCCATTACTTGATAGCGAAAACATACAGTACTATTCTCACTGTAGGTAACTTTCAGCCAAGTTTTTCTTCACTTCTTTTCCAGCGAGTTGAATGCCTGGATTGGGTCTTGATTTCATGCCTTTCCCTGTTGGCCAATTCTTAAAATGAACGTCACGTGTATTCATCATAAGCTAGTTATTTCGCCATTATTCTCCTTACATCCTAAAAAACTTAGCACTTCCTATCCTTTGCACTCTATACACTAGAACTATATGTCCACTGTCCGTGAACTGACACCCTCGTTTCTTCTTCCTTGAATATTTCTATCTACTGTTGGAGCCTTGGAAGCTTTGCTCATCTCCTTATTTCCTTTATGATTCACAGACACAATTTTATCACATACTTATAGTATTTTGTACATAAAGAGCATTTTGGAACTTGCTAGACTGATTCGCGGTCGTATGGTGGCAACAAATTAAGGTTTTAGGGGTCGGTACCTAGCGCATAGGATGGCACTGAAGGGTTAAAATTGACATTGTGGGCTTAAACAACATTAATCATGACACAAGAGGATCAGCATGTTCAATTCTATACCATTACCATGTAAATATTGTCATGAGGAGGAAAGACTTTGTCGAGAGGGTGGAGGTGAAGTCTCTAGTAAGTGGTGCGGGCCGTAACTCAGCGGCGCCGCGGTGCGGGGTGGCGCCCTGGGGGGGTGGATTACATTACGACGGGCTATATCTCCTAAAAGCTTAGAGATACGTCAAAATATACAGAAAATCGGTCATGAAGGACATTACTTTCACCGTGTACATAGGAATAGCTATTTTACTGCTCCAAAAAACTCAATTGAGGGTCCTCAGTACTTAGGGCTTTTGGGGCACGGGTTGCCGTTATTTTAAAGTAACCAAATTTTAACACTTGAATATAGACCTCATTTGGATCATTTTGAGACTAGTAAAACATAGCTTTTCGCAATTCTGAAAAATAAGGGTCGGCCTACTGTAGAGTGATTTTAGACCACCTTTTTCTGCATCTTCAGGCCTTATTACGGTTCTAACTAACGGTTCATATGCAATGCACCACGGCCTCTGCTTCCTCCACCATTTGAAGGACATTTTCTTCGAAGTTGCGTGTAGTGCACATTCCATAGTAGGGAGGTTTCCTATTATTTTTAATTGTCTGAATGGAAAGATTATTACTCCTGGAGTAAATACTTAACGGTTTTAGATTTTTAAATGGCGACGTCAATTTTTCGCGATTCAATGAAAAGTGAACATTTTCAAGCACGCGAAAACGCGCCGGCTAAGTATGAATACTGGGAAAAGCCCGCGTTACGTCATTCTGGTTCCGGCTACCACCGTATGAAACCACCTTGGTACGAGGCTATGAACGCCGCTACGATGCAGGCTGTTAGCAGGTACCGATTGGCTTAAATAAGGAATATTAATACCTTATCAAACGAAAGTAACTTTCCGACAGTGGCGCCGCGCCGACTCCATGAGGCCTGAGGGGGCCCGAGCCCCCTCAAAAATTCGTTATGGGTGTGAGGAAAAAATTTGTCAGGATTGTCGATTTCCCCCGGAGTGTCCAGATATCGAGATTATAGTTATAACTTTATAAGGGTTCTAATGTTGATCACATGGCTCTTCTAAAATGCTCAAAAAACTTTAAACTCACTACTTCCAAAATTTCCCGGGGCAAGATCCCCGGTTTGAGGCCCCCTATATTTTTTGTAAGTCGGCATCCCTGCTTTCCGACCTTAGAAAATTTAAATAGCTTATTATTAAGAGATGTTTCCCTGAGCCCTGTGCCTCATGCATGCATTGGTAATCTCAGACGGTGTAAAACTCCTAACTACTCGTATAGAAACTAGGTCCCTGTGTCAGTGTCAAACAGTAATCTGCTAACATGGTGCTGAAATTTCCTTGGTTCCATTTTTCCAAATGTAAACTATTTTGGTCGAAACGCTCACTGTGTTCATCTCTAGAAGCACCGAGGTTTGGTGGAAAAAGGCAGGGTTAGAGCCGAGAAAATAGTTTTTAAAATTCATATTGCAGCCCATATTTTGGTACGATTTAATTATGTTAATATAGCCACCAGATCACGATAATTTTCAGCCATGATATTTCCTAAAAATGTTGAGATATATTTATTAATGCGTTCCACGCGCTTTTTTCCATTCACCTCACTTGCTGTTGAAAATCTGAATCTTTTAATCCCTAATTTGTGGCCCAATACGTATTCCTTATTTGATCTTTGCGTCACTTAATTGAAGGACTTTTTGTTTCAAATAAAGAAAAACCAGCACCATTTTTGTCCATGGCTTCAAGAAAATAAAAAAAAGTCCTTAATTAATATGTAGAGGTGAAAAAAGAATGTTTTTTGGATCAACCAAAAGCTTAAAAGGGACATTTTTGAATTCAGGGACGAGTTCTTTACGTTCTGGACAAATTTTTTTCAAGTTAAATTTTTTCTGTCTCTCATATCCCATTCACAGAAGAAGCAACAACATTTCGTATAGGCAAGCTGTAATTATAGTAGCACTGCAATTATTTTAAGTGGCCACAAATTTTCCATTTATATTTTGGGTAGTGATTTTTTCTAAAAGTAACTGCAAATTCTAGTAAGATTCTTTCATATCAGTTTCATGAGTTAAATGTATTGATGGGAGCTCGTTACCATTATGTAAGTGATTAGCCTACGTAGAATAAATGAACAAACGCTAATCATCTGTGTTTAATTTAAAATTAAGAGTATTCATAACAGAGAGAACATCATTGCAAAAAGCAAATAGTTTTTTAGAGAAGAAACCAAATCAAATTCGTCATGGAGAGGAGCGGGACTTCAAAAGTTTCGAATTAAGATCCAACAATTTTCAACCCTTTAATTGTGATCCTGCAGGGTTAGATTTTACCCTGCTTTTTGGATAAAATTCAAATCGTGGAGTAGATCATTTAAATTCTCTTGCGTTATGAAATGAGTTCAAGCAGATTTACTCGGTCCAAAATTTGGGTCCTTCGAGTTTCCGAATCCTTCATTATCACGTTCTTGATTACTTTCTGAATCTTTGATAAGATTAACATGCTCCATTGGTTTCGGCACTTTTAAATTTTCGGAGTGATTGAACGGCAGTGTCGCTGTTTCAAAGTTGTCTGGATATTTTACCGTGCGTTTTGACTACGTTGTAATTCCTTTCATTTCTTCAACAAAGATAACAGTCTGAAAAATGATCTGCCAAATCATGGGGACGGTAAATTCCTTATGACGCTTTCCCTTAGTGCAACCAGTAAGAAGCTCTTGCCTGGTGCCACACAACACATGGGGAGCCCATCCTTTATCTTGGCCACCCAATAGGCAGCCAAAATAAAGCTTATAACCCTGTCTGACAGTGGGAGTAATTTTCCACCTTTGAGCCGTTTCAAGTAACTTCACCGCATGCATAATAAAAGTCATCAGGATGGTTCAGGCAATATCTAGGCCAGATTAAAGCTAACAAGGAGACTTTGCCTTACGGATGTCAAGAAAAAAGATGAAACCTCTTTTTATTTGAAAGTAGACTCTTAGATAGGAAAACTGTTGAAGGGTTTTGTCCATATACGCCCGAGTTTGAGAGAAAAAAGCATTTAAAAAATTAAAAATATGGTCACAGTGAATTGAATTTTAAAAATTTCGTTCATTGTTTAACGTCGCTTTGGACGAGTGGTAGCGTGCCGCGATTCTGTTATGAAAGCCAGGGTTCGAGACTGGGGGAGTGTAAATTTTTTCCAGTCTGCCACCTCCTCCATTTTTTTATGATCTGTTTTTTACTTCTTCAGATTTGTTCCATTAGAACGTTTTACATTTTTTTTTAACTTAACTGCTTTTTGAGAATAACCCCTAAACTGACATTTATGTCGCTTGCTAACCCTTGCTTCGAATTATTCTTTCCGTGCCAAGATTCCTCAAATCAGGGGTGATAAAACTGTGGTGCTGGCATCGAAGTGAAGGGAACTCATTTCCGAAGGAAAAGATTTTAAACATACTGTCTCCGGAGAGTTTACCAGGTGCCTCCTGCGAGCGAAAACAAGAAAAGCAAACAATTGAAAAGCACCATGCTAATTCTATAATACTGCTACATGAGCATTCGCCCTTGCGTTTCTTTAAATGCTCAGGGAAACATATTTCCCTAAATATTAAGCCACTTCTCAGCGATTACATCGATATAAGCTGTAATTTCCTGCGAGCAACAAAATATGGTAGTTTCCTTCATCTAAGAAAACGAAAGGCATTGATTGCGATTCGTTACCTACCATTAACGTATTCATAATATAAAAGTTGTTTGGTTTTAGAAATCCCAGTTTAGGCGAATATTAATGGTCAATTTTATCCCCATTTGAAAAAGGCCATATTGGCGCCCATGCGATGCCACTCCACGTGACGTCACAGGGACCTATTTTCTGTACGAGTAGATAGGAGTTTTACATCGCCTTCGATTACCATTGCATGCATGAGGCACACAGCTGAGGGAAACATGTCCTAATAATCACCTATTAAAACTGGCTAAGGTCGGAAAGTTTTCTTCGCTTGATAAGGTATTAATAATCTTTATTTAAGCCAAACGCAACCAGCTAGCATGGTACTCTGCTACCTGCTAGCATCCTGTGTAGTATTAGCGCTCAAAGCCTCGCCCCAAGGTCACCTCACTTGCGGGGAACCAGAACGACGTCACACGGAGTTTTTCCGGCATTCATACTTACCCGTCGCGTTTTCGCGCGCTTAAAAAATTTTCACTTTTCATTTAATCGCGAAAAGTTAATGTCGTCATTTAAAAATCTAAAATTGTGAAATGCGTACTCCAGTAGTTATAATCATTCAATTTAGACAATGTAAAAAAAATAGGAAACCATCCTATTCTCTAACTATCTTCATAGAAAGCAAACGTCTTCTCGCTCCTACAGCTGGTCACATGCTGATGTGAAAGGGCAGCTGAAGCAGCATTGCTTTGAACAAAACGATAAGATAGTACAATTATAAACATATTTTTACAGTATAAGAAGGCATTACATCGTAGGACAACATCTTTTTGCAGGAAAGTTTTATTTTCACTTTCTCATGCTTTCACGATACATAAATGAATTAAATTACTACTTTCGTAAAAGCAAAAACATACATTAAGCTTTCCTAAAGAAACTAGATGTGATGGAAAGAATCTAAGCGCATATTCTGAATCAGAGTGAAAAATACTCCTAAGATCACTTCACAACGTCTCTAGAACAAAACCTATGTTGACCAGTGAGACGTAAACAATTATCACTTTGAAAGGTTTTAGTGCGTCAATTGCGATTGAAAATTTTCTCAATGATATGGACATGATTGCTACAAATTTAATTGACAACACGCAATTTTTGAGTTAAATTCCATAAATCATGAAACAAAATTAACATTAAATTTTTTCCTAGACAGTGACAAAAAAATTATTTTCTGCATTTTGATACCTTATTTTTTTCAATTTCTTTGAAAACCAATTTTGTAAAATTAAAAGAACGCGCGACATTTTGCTGTCAAATTACTTTTGACAGTATTTTAGGGTCAAATAAAATATCTAAATTACTGTGGTCAAAAAATGAAGAAAAAAAGTATACTCCAATGAATTCACACTTCTCTCGGGACAATATCTCTCCTTTTATTAAATTCGAAATCTCAGCAGCACTTCAATGTATTATTATATGTCAGCATCAACATCTCCGGTTGTACACGTACGTCCTAATCGGTTACATCTCAGGTGGAGGTCTTCTCCGATTGTTCAATGACTCACTACCATCCCTGTTGCGTTTCTCCGAGTAGTACACGGTACTTCAATTTTTATTCATCCTTTGCTATGTGTCCGCTACTGATAAGCCTGCCTCCAACAAGGTGATTACTTTTCGCTCTTTCGCCTGCTGACAAAGGCATCTTAAATCAAGATAGGAACATATCCTTCTCGATCGAAAGAAAAACGCGTCCTGGAAATGTGCACGGCAGTCCTTCCGGTTAAGTTAAAACTTTTTCAAAACCAACTGCATTCAAATACGTGGCCCATGGAATATTCTCGTTGACGGTCTTGTTTACCTTAAGAGAACGCTTGCTATGGCCCGTGGTGATTTTTGTAGTTTCGTTCAGATATGCGAAGGAAAATTCAGAGGAGCGTTCCCAATGTGCGCACCTTGTGCCGTCGAATGCGCCTCAATTCTAAGGAGTTCATCGCCAATCATGCTCTGGGTTGCGGGAGACTCAGTAGTCAATCGCGTGTTATGACAACGAATATAGGAAATGGTTTGCCTTGTTTGAATTTCCCCCACTGACCAAAGAACAGTAACCCACTGGAAAGGAATTCCACTAACCCGCGGAGCGATAGCGGCGGCACAAATTTTGTCGGGATTCTTTTCCCCCCCTTAGTACGAATGAAATATTTTGCCCGTGACGAGATGAATGAGACGACTAAAATATTATTTTATGCTTTCCCGGAGAATAATAATGTGGGTAAACTTTTCTCGGGAATCCCACCGGGTTCTATTGAGAAAAGTTTACCCACATGAAGACGACTGTTTCGCCGTTCTCATCGTTTTTCGCGTGTTCGTCTTCACTTGTTCGACTGTAGAAGCTGAACGTTTGCGTCTAAACAATGTTTAATAAATCATTGTTGTAGTCGAAAAAACAATGAGTATAACAATGTGTGACAAGACCCTGTGGAGGTTCGCCAGAATTGAAAAAAAGGCTTTGAGTTAAGTCTTTTACCTTTTTGGCGCTGATAGTAGTTCATTGGCAATGGCATTACGAAATGTTAGCGCGGTAAGGAATACAGGCATGAATTATGACAGTTGGATAAAATAACGTGAGAAATGGTCTCTCGTCATCTTCCGGCGTGACTGGCGAATTATCCAACTTATTTTCCATCTGCTAAAAGTCTTTTTATTCTCAATAATTATTTCTTTGAGCTGAAGAAATGATACTTTTCGAATGAGTTGCTATGAGACGGTCACTTCCCGAGATGAAAACTCTGCTCATCCTTTAAAATCAAGAGTAAATTGTGAGTGTTCGTTTAAGTGGGTCAAGGCGGTTTGGTTCAAGGACGAACGGCGTGAAATGGACACGCAGAATTCGCCTTGGCTTTTTGGAGCACTTCAACTCACAATTCACATTTTTCTTTCCCTTATTTCGGTACCACTATAACTATAATTAGTTTCACGTGCGATGCATCACGGTTTAATCCTCCTCATCCATTTCAAGGGCTAATTCCTTGAATTTAGGCGAAAATTAAAAGATAGAGCCTCGTAAACCCCCAGTTTTCCATTTTGAAATTTCGGGCGTCCGCACAATATTTGTATTTCATCCGAAAAATTGACCAAATGATTTGTTGGAAAGAAATAAAATCAGTCAAAATGTGCACTGCAATTTTATTAATTACTAACATTGCGCACATTAAATTAATTTTTAAATATTTTACATATTTGTGTACGTGTGAGAGAAAAGCCGAACTATTGAGGCGAGTCTGAAAGAGTATAGGAGGCATTTCAGATTGGCGCGAACAGAGAAGTCGGACGAGGCGGAACAGAATCGTATTTTATGCTTTTAAAACTCTACACTGCATGCGAATTGCGATGCGTTAAGACACCCCTGCTGGTTTCGCACGGTTTGTGGGGACACTACTAGTAGACGCCGACACAGCGGAGCCAGTGGAGCAGCAGAGAACTCCATTTCCGAAATGCGATGAAAGTGGAGCCGCTATAGCAATTCGTTGCGATATTCTTGAATTCGACTGTGCTCCGCAAACCGAATCATTAAGATAATTCCTCGTTATAACTTTCGTGCAAGGTCAATTTTTGGGTGAACGGAACAATTTCCGACAGATAATGGTCGCTTTCTCAAAGGAAACCTCGCCCAAAAATGGACGCGGCGACATTGGACAAAAGCTTATATTTAACATAATGCATCAATAGGGGTGTGGCAGGGGGTGTTAGGAATCTAGCCTTTTACACGTAATAAAGGAAATGCTCCAACGAAATTACGCCAAGTATTTATTTAAAGCCTTTCTATTGATTAGGGAAAAACGAATTCTCATATGGTTCGCCAAAATGTCTCTCTTAATTTTTCGCTTCCGTCGGACCTGGAAATATAGTATGGCTCTAGCATTAAGTTCTCTGTATCGCTCTTAAAGATGTATCCATTCTCAATGTTCAAGCTATCTAGCGCGCAGCCTCCTAGCCTCCAGCGGCTCCCAGCCTAATTCGCTTAACATCTGAATAACGATGTCTGTACGCTCGTTGCAGCTTTTGACGAACCGCGCAGCCTTCCTTTGTATTCTATTCAGTTCGCGGATTAAGTCTTTCTGAACCGGATCGCATGTGATATCGCTGCATATTCTAGGTGCGGACGGACGAGTGCAAAATGGCACCTTTCTTTTACTTTCTCATCCGAAAATCTTTTAGTTTAACCAGTCGAAGAGTCTCTTCGAATTTATAGCACTATCGTCGATACACTGGTGGTCCTTTACTGAAAACCAGGCGGGCGTGTGCACTTATTTAACGAAAGTTATTGTATTTATTCAGTTGTCTAAGTATTAAACTATTTAAGTTCTTGGTGGTCACGCAAAGCCGTTGTCCATTGTAGGTAAGCTAGCGGTAACAGGCCACTTTTATCTTGTTTTTTTTCCGGCCAAATTTTCGAATCAAATTTCTTTAGACCATGGGCGTACCCAGCAAGGGGCAGAGGGGGCAGCTGCCCCTAGAAGCAAAAATCGCGAAAGCCTTTAAGCAAAATCAGTACTGAATTGAAACGAAAGCATTCAACAAATTTTCTTCAAACCCACGAAAAAATGATATGCATTAGTATAAGATATGTAACTAAAATATAACTATTTTTTCAAGGAAATAATCTCATGAACTAATGTCACAACTTGGTTTGCCCCTCCCCCCCAGACCATGGCTTGCAACCCCCCCTAGCTTTGATCCTGTGTATTTCTTTGCTTTAGACACAGCATTGAACACTTACACTAAAGATACTGCTGATCGGTGCAAAGTCTATGTCAGTCAATATCGGGAGGCAATGTTGATTGTTGATGATTAAGGCTTAAACCCTGACGACATACTGTTTACATCTTGCTATGCCATCAATTACTTCATTGGGTTCCGCTACATGATTTCAGCGAACTTATTACTTCATCGAATGCCGTATGATGGCAGTACCATGCAAGGGAACGTATGTCAACATTCATTGGAAGGAGCTGGGTAGTATAGAAATGCGTGGATTTGAAAAAAATGTCGTCGATTTTTCGAAATTTCTTTGATAATATCTTTAAAAATGCAAAATACCTCCCCCCTGATTCTTTAGTAGTTTCCAGCGGTCGGGAAAGGAACACGAAAAGCCACGAAACGAATTTTACGTCGCGCTCTTTGTCTCATCTCTTTTTGTTTTCACGTTAGCTAACATCTTCTTTTTCCGCCTTTGTAAATAATTCCGGTCCAATACCTTGTCTTTTCGGTGTTATGATTTCTGCGTCAGCTGCAGTTTGCGCCGACGATTATCGCTACTGCTTTGAGTCACACGCCGATTCGTGAACATACGAGTGTATTCGGAAGATAACGGGAAAGATTACATTGTGTCTTTATTCGTCTACATTAATGCTGTCGCCTTCAAAATATTTCTCATTAAATATAATACACTTGTGAGAAATTTTCTTTCGACCCTTGGTAAACTTGTTCTTTCGGATTAGCCTTTAGCTCCTCTTGTGGATTGTTTTCATGCCATTTCATGCTTGTAAAACGACAAACCTTTTAGATTCTTTTTATTTTTGGAAATGGGAAAAAGTCACTCAGAGCCATATTTGGCGAATTAGGGGCTGGATAGGGTGTTATTTATTTTTATCATTTCTCGGATTTTTTGTTTCTACCTCTTAAATATGCTATTTGGTGCAGAATGGATATCCTAAAAAAATTTTGCCTTATTGTTTAACATTCAGAGGTCACTCACAGAGCATAAATGAAATAGTATTCAATTTCCCTAATTTTAGAGAAATGTCAATTTCAGCGTTAACGCACAGTTTTACAGAATATCGGGGACAAATTTCGTTCCATTATTACGTCCGCTCAGCATTTTAATAGGAATAATACAGTAATTTTCCGCTGCAGCAATACAGCCGCGCGTCAAACCCCTTTTAGGGTCACGCTGGTCGCCGTACTAAAGGTCAGCTGATTGGTCCTACGCTCATATAGCTACATTCCTATTGGCCAAATACATCACCAACTAACAATCAAGTGCAAACGGAAAATCGCCGAGCTCATGAAGACATGTCTACCCTTTTGCGGCTTAAAAAGAAAAAGTAAACAATGAATGAAGATTAAATTACTAAAATAAGACATTGCAATATTTCCACTTAGTTTTATTATTACACAGCGCGTACAAACAACATTATCAAGTGCTGTTTGCAACGACGAAAATTTTTTTTTGTGAATTTGCTAAAAACGTGGCTGCGGAAAACCGGGAAAATGGCCATTTTAGCAATGTTAAAATAAATCGTTATATTTCATCGCATAAAACACGGTTCAGAGACGTACTTGATTGCTTGATTGGCAGGAATGCGAAGAAAACAATCATTTTTTAATGATCGGATTTATTGATTGATTTTCGAATTAGAGTCAGAGCGGTCACTTTTCGGGAGGTAGGCCCCCCGCTGGTAGGGTCGCTGAGGCGGTCCTGTGTGGGTGAGCTGGTCGAGGATTCCGGGTCCCTGATTAGCAACCTTTCGGAGGGTGTGCCATGCCTATCCTAAAAGTACCTGCTCCATGGGCCCACGAAACGCATTTTAACCTTTTCACCGCATGTGAGGAGAGGGTTTTCGGAGATCGAACACCAGCGAAAGGGTTAATTATAATGCGTAGAAATGAGTAGGAACAAAGAAATCTAAGGCTCTAAATTTATGTCTTCCTTCTCTAACCAAAAGTAACGGACCTTAATGAATTTCATCGTCTTTGTGTCGTTAAGCGTAGTTATAAACTTGGGTGCGGAAGCATAAGTGGTAAATTCCTTATAGCGTGCAAGAACTGTTAGTTCATCATTCTATGAAACAATATTATATTGTGGAGGAAAAGGTTAGTATAAAATAACAATGAATAATTCCTGTGCTGTTGCTTATAGTTACCTTACGATGGTCTTGAAAGCGATATGAGCTCCTAATTGATAAATGATGGACCAAACCACAATTGAAGGCTCCTATGATTTTAGCAAAACTCCGAAAACCTTGAGCCATTTATCATTAATTGAAGCCGATGTTTAATTTTTTAGCGTTACAACGCGTCAGAGTTTTGCTTTTTTTACCTTTGAATTTTTACGAAGTACTCAATCTTTCCCAAATTATTGAAGGCTCATGCGAGGAAGTTCTAAAAATTGGAATTCGTTAAATGCGTCTTTGAACAACGTTGAGATACTGTGAAATCTTTTTTTATTCACTTACCTTATCTTTGCAAGTATATATGATGGGGTCGATCAGTGGCGGATATACATATGCAGGGGTGCACGGGGGGGGGGGGAAGGCAAACTCCCCCGTCACGGGGCTGCCCGCTTTGCGTAACATTTCAGAACCACAATTTCAATTAGTTTATATCACAAGATGGCTTCGTCTTGTATGTGTGTACACTCAGTTAAAATAAAATAAATTCATGGGCCTTGATTATTGCTAATTACGTTAACAGTAAAGGTAGCTCAAGATATCTTTTGCTCTCGTTGAATTTCTTCTGTATTCGCTACTCAAGTCGATAACAGTGGAGAATTGAGATTGATTTTCAATTGTTTATTCGAATATACGTAATATTATACAATTTTATTATTATACTATTCCCAAACAGCCCTTTACACGCCGTTTATTTACTGCCTTACAGTTTTGCAGACTATTTCATTTAAATTCTTTTCGTTTATTTACCGTAGAACCTTCAAATCGGCTTTCTTCATGCATCAGTCACCTTAATAAAGACCTTTTAATTCTCCAGTGGAAGATATAAGTTATATGTTCTTTCGACTGTTATCTTCGTGAACGACAACTATACTTTGACCTCAGCGACGGACTTATGCTATGGACTATTGCGGAAAAAAACTTATTTCAACAAAATTCGTTTCACCGCTATAGCTATAGCGGGAAAATTGGTTTCCTTTCTGACGCTATTTCTTTTTATTAAAACGATATGATGGAAGTTCAAATGCAGTCAATGCCACCTAAGGTTGAGACGGAATATGCTACCCGCTCCTAGCTTAATTCGTGGTATAGTCGGTGCAATGGAGGTGCTGTCGATGTACAGTCACTTTCAAAAGTCGGTCCACATGCTTGGCGCATCAGTCTCTGTTATTCTCCGGAGACGACCTTAGCGAATTGCTTACGCGTCTCTTGTCCGCTGGGGATCTATTAGACTGGATCGGATCGTGCAAACGGTACAACTTGACTACTCTAACCCTCGCCCAGAGCACGCTTTCAGAGGTAGGAAGGCCCCAGACACAGCAAAACAATTCCACCATCGAAGAAAGCGGAGAGGAAATAAGGATTTTTCCGGCGACTAACCCGTCCCGCGAGAAAGGGAGTCTTGAGTCGTAAACTTACACAGTACATATATAGTGCAAATAAAATTTCCGGAGCGTTTCGAGCACGTACTTCAATACTTATGTTTCTCCTCATCGTCATGTGAAAAATACGTAAATATGTACACCGATGTTGATATTGTCGTTTGCGTCACGGTTACCATCCAGGCTCGAGTTCGCCATTACCGGCGTCGAAGGATTTTTTAATCGTTTTTCAATGTTTGCAAGTGAAATAGCAGTTACTCTCCAAGTTTGTTTATTACGATAGGCAATTGTTCCATGAGAGGAGACTACTTTTGCATTGTATTTTCCTGATGAGCATTCGGATTGGCTTGAATTGTTGTTCAGATAAATATATATTTTACAATGAAAGGAGCACAGAGATATCTGTGTGTATATGAGTAAATCTTTTAGACGACACTGTGTCCAATCATAGGTGCGTTGTCCTTTTCGTTTTGGGGAATACTCGTACATTAGTATCGTTCAGTGTTTTTTTTTTAAGAAAAAAAATGCAAGCAAATTCAGCGCGTCATTATGACTGCCAGTCAACCATTAATGATGGTCATGGAAAAAGCGGAGTTGACTTGCCCTCCTGAAATGGAAAAATGGTGTATTTGAGTATTATTTAACGTATCCTTTGAATGTTGGATTACAATGAAGATTTTACGAATCACATCGCTTGCGCCCCTCCCAAATTGAAATTTCCACTTTAATTAACAGTAACGCACATTCGCATTGCTCCCTTTCAATCTAACCTTATCCGTACTTTCATCCTTACCCCGTACCTCAAATCCCTCCTCTATGGATATCACTTCTTCGTTTCATTTACTCTCCGTCCATCTCACCGTTTCCGTTCTTTTTTATACTCGCATCTCGGATGCCTTCATTCTTTTCTTGTCCATCTTTCGTCGTCGTCTAAACTTCCCCACAGTAAGGCGCTACATCCCATTATATTCTTAGGGAAATATTATTAGTAACAGATACAAATATAATACCGAAGTTAACACCATAATTTATCGCACAGTAGTATTTTTGATTTATCGTGTAATGAGACACTTAGAAAACTGCAGGATGGTACTATCGTTTTCAAAAGTATGTAGACACCCACGAGCCCCACTTAACTGATGTGGTAGGGTTGGTAAAAACTTGGAAGGTTGGCACATGAGTTAGCCTGCATCTCTCACCAGTACGCCAGCAATAGCCGACAAGGACGGACGCGAGGGCGATCGGGATAGCGAGACAGGAGTCAAACTACAGGCTCAAATGCCCTAGTGGATAGGAAACTCACGTCCTCGCTCATGTTGGGCCTTCGGTGTGTTTTCTTGCGAGCTCCGTGGCGAGGATTTCCTATCTTCAGATTCATACTTACGGAATATGTTCTGTGGCTCCGTAGCTGAGTAGGAATACTTCACGCACATTTGATGCACTGAAGTTATGGGGGGGGGATTCGTATCTGAACCAATTGTATTTTTTTATTTTGTGAAAGGTCAATTGATAACATCAACATAATAGATATAGTTAACTCAATAAAAAAAGTAACACCGAATATTATTAGCGACTAATTTTTTAACATAAATGACTCAATCTGCCATTACACATTTATTTCTAAGCAAATTTATTCAAAGAGTGGAAATAAGCAGGGGAAGAGGCAGAGGTTGTGATTTGTCCTTGCTACTGTCAAATTTCCATTTATAAAAATCACTACTCATATTATGGACAATAATCAATAAATAGCCAGATACATTCATTGTTGAAATCAGAATGATAGCCGTAGTTATTGATGTTTGCAACTCAATCGATAACACTGATCAACCAAAAAATAATTTTTCCTGTTCTAGCCATGTTTTTGGCCGATCCTCCGATATTTTTCGGGCTGATTCCGAAACTGGGCCCTTATGTTTTCTATCACGTTACGTTTCTTTTTAGGACAATCGGATTCAACGGGGATTCAAGGGAGTTTAAGTAAATAAATTGTGAGTTAAAATAATGTGAAAAATGGGTACGCACTCCTAATTTTCTCGCATATTTAGCTTCTGTCGAATCCCTTTTCAGTGTCCACCACTAATCTGATAACATGTTGCTGAACTTTTGTTGGTGCAGTTCATGCATCAGTAAAATATTCTGGTGGAAACACCTATCGTGTTGATCACTATCGGCGCCAAGGTTTGTAGGAAAAAAGTCCAGGTGTAAGCTAATGAAGTGATTTATTTTGAATATGTATGGCAGCCCATTTTTTGTGCAATTTAATTGCATTGACCACCAGATTGTGGTGATATTTAGCCATTCTCTATCCTAGAAAACCTTCAAATGCATTTTTGAATGCCTTCCACGCGCTTTTTTTTGTGGACCTCTTGTTGTCAAAATTCCGAATTCTTCAGCACTTCTTAAAAAAAGTCTGTGGTCCAATAAAAAATCCTTCTATCATCTGTTTTTCACTGATTTTTAGGACATTTGTATCAAATAAGTAAAAACTGCACCATTTTTACACATATCTTTTACAACATTTTTAGAAAGTCCTAATTTAATACTTAAGAGGTGGCAAAATAATATTTTTAGGATCGTAAAAAAGATGAAAAGGACATTTTTGAATCCAGTAACGAGTGCTTACGTTGTAGCCAATCTTTTTTCAAGTAATGATTTTTTCTGTCTCTGCTATCCCAATCGCAGAAGAAGCAATAATATTTCATGCAGTCAAACTGTATGCCTAGTAAAATTGCAGCTACTTATAATTTTGCTTGATGAAAAATTTACTGCATATTCTGGTAAGATTCTCTCATGTCATTTCCATAAGCTAATGCTTTCGATGGGAGTTCAATTCCATTATCTTAGAAAACAGCCTTTAAACTGACGTCAAAGGAATCAATGAACCTATTCATCTGCGTTGTATTCAAAACTATAAGTATCCATAACAGGGAGAACATCATTGCAAAAATTAAGATTGTTTTCATGAAAAAAATTATTCAAATTCGTCATTGAGAGGTCTACGCATAGAAAGTTTTGTATTTGGATCCAGCAAATTCCAACCCTTCAATTGTGATCTTAAGATTTTTCTCTGAATTTTAGACAAATTTAAATTGTGCAATAGATCACTTAAATCCTCTTGCGTCATAAAATGAGGTCTATCAGATATTTTTGGTCCGAAAATTGGGTCTTTCGAGTTTTCGAATCCATCATTCTCAGATACTTTCTGAATATTCGATTATAAGATTAACATTTTGTGTGGTTCCACCACCGTTAAATTTTTCAAGTGTGGGGCTGATTCTAGGTTGTTTGGATCTTTAACTATGTGTTTTAACTTCAGTGTTATTTCTTTAATTTTTGTTTAACAAAAATAGTAGTTAAAACCGGGTCCGGTTGGAAACCCGAGAAGCTTTCATCCACGCTATTCACCGGGAAAAGCTAAGATTCTTCAGTCCGAAATATGATCCTTAGCTTCCCGCCGAATCATCAGGACGGAAAAATTCATACGACGTTTTCCATCAGTCCAACCAGTGAGAAGCCTTTCACACCTGCTACATATCACAGAAGACTCTGATCCTGTATCCAGGTCACCTAACGGACAGTCAAAATAAAATCTTAAACACTGTCTCAAAAAGGTAATATTCCTCCTTTTAGCCTTAAAAGTAATTTGACCGCACACATAACAAAAGTAATCGTGGTAGTTCTAGCACTGCTTAGGCCCATTCGCCCTTTTAAAAATGTCTCCCAAGAAAAAGTATGGCTTGTAAATTTTTTCAAATGGTTTTTTGTGATTTCCTACATGTAGAGAACCAATGATAAAAAAGTCAGGATAATTAAAAATTCTGAGCAACATTGCCTCGGTGATTATGCATTTCATCGAAAAAAACGATAGGTTACAGCAAGTTTAATTATATATTTTGTTGGGACAGGAAGGCATCGTAGGACAACATGCTATGACAGGAAATCATTATTTTTACCTGTTCATGCTATTATGATATATAAATGAAACAAATTACTGCTTTTGTAAAAGAAAAAACATACATTCTGCTGTCCTGATGAACCTAGACGTGATGGAAATAAGGTAAGCCCAGATTCCGAACCAGCAAAAAATACGTCTAAGATCATCCAACGACGTCTTCAGGACAAAATCTTTATTCACCAGTGTGGGAAGTTATGTAAGTAAAAGCACCAACTCTTTGCTTCCAATAGGAGTGCGAAATACAAATATCTCCAAGGATTAAGTGGAAGTAAATTGATACATGAAATCTTTCACCCTTAAAAACGGACGAGGGGGCGGCCTGGGGTGATTGTGTGACCTCGGCTGGGGCCCATAGGGGCTGGAGTATTCGGGGGTCCTCCACGGGAAGATTTTGGGAAATCGCATGCCCAGAAGTGGATTTTGACGCCATTCTGGCTCTTAAAATTTAGATGAAATTTAATAAAAGGTAGCAATTTCGCAAATAAAAAAACTAAGAAAAATGAGAATTACAAAGGTTAAAATTTAGATAGGTATGATGGTTCTATTATCTATTAAATCCCCATTTCTACCTAAAAACCGCACTGAAATCTAAAAATCCTCCAAAATAACTTTCGAATAACCCTTACAAAAAGCAAAATGTTCTCTTTTATCTTGTACAACCTTTATTTAATTAATTTTTACAAAGTTTGTATGCGAATTATGCTGTGAATAAGGCAAATAATCAGAGCTTAGAATTTTATAGATGTTAAAAATAATTTGGTTCAAGTAATCTGAGTTTTTTTACACCTTTTATATACACTTCGAGATAGACGCGAGCGTTTTGGGGGCCCTATAACCTCGGGGGCCTCGCAGATAGCTGACCAACCAGCCTGACCAGACCGCACCGAAAGGAGAATATTAAATAATTATAAAAATATGACCGAATGGATATATCATCCATTTCTTCAACGGAAATTTAACAGTAGTAAGGGTAAAATACAACCTGTGCCACATCCCCTGCTTATTTCCACTCTTTGAATAAACTTGCTTACAAATAAATGTGTTACGCAGATTCAGTCATTAATTTCTAAATTAATTTTAAAAAATTAGTCGCTAAAAAATTCGGTGTTAATTTTTTTATTGAGTCAATCTATCATGTTGATGTTATTAATTGACCTTTCACAAAATAAAATAAAATAAAATTTGCTCAGATTCGAATCCCCCCATAACTTCAGTGCATCAAATGCGCGTGAAGTAATCCTACTCAGCTACGGAGCCACATACACATTCCGTGTTCACGGTAGGTCAAAATATGAATCTGAAGAGAGGGAATCCTCGCCACGGAGCTCACAAGAAAACTCCGACGGCCCTATCTGTGCGTGGACGTGAGTTTCCTCAGTGCTCTATTCGCTAGGGCTTTTGAGCCTGTAGTTTGACTCCTGTCTCGCTATCCCGATCGCCCTCGCGTCCGTCCTCGTCGGCTTTTGCAGGCGTACTGGTGAGAGATGCAGGCTACCTCATGTGCCAACCTTCCAAGTTTTTACCGACCCTACCACATCAGTTAAGTGGGGCTCGTGAGTGTCTACATACTTTTGAAAACGATAGTACATATCCCAAGATAATGCTCAGAAATAATGAATACGCCTAACAGAGTGTCTAAAATATAGAGCAATATGCTTTGATGGTGTTTGGCAATGGGATGTTAAAGGTATAATCTAGACGGTCATTTTAGAATACTCATTCAGGTGTCAATTCCGATTTTCGTTTCTTCCTTGTATTTGCGTTGTGGCGTTAATACGTCTCGGTATTTTTTAATAGAAGCTAGATCACTCAGATCATCTATATAAGAATATTATCAGGGTGAGAATCGCCTGACTGAGAACTTATGCGTCGCCTTGTGCTCTGGCACCGGGAGCTGGGGAAGTTGCGAAGAATTTAGGAATAGTGAAGAATGCCTCGGTATGACTTTCGCGGACGGTGAGGAGACTAAGTCAAACTGGCCCTTTCAAGGCACAGATAACGTAGGCAGTACCTGAAGTTGTAGCTCAGCGAAGGACAAGGTTGCTCGCACTGTCCGTGGGGACCGACTCTTGAAAGCGACTGTGCGTAATGTTTCACAGTTGGATTTTGAAGGCTGTTATGACTCTTTATTGAATCTTCAAAACTAGATTGAAGTTATTAAAAAAAGCAATTTCGTAGATTTGTTTTCGTATTAAGTGACTGATGAATTTTGCTTTCTTTTGGGATTTGTGAACATACTCCTATATTTATTTACATGAGTGCTCTTTATTTCTTTGTTTTGATATTATTTTGTTTTGTGTTCCATAGACGCATGTGTTTGGTAACTATCGTAATGAAAACGGTTCTGTCAATATTTGTGTCCACTTGTTCAGACGGTGATTGCGTAAACTCAAATTCTCTCCCACTTTGAACTTTTCCCATTGATTCTTTTCCATATTGGACATCATGTGGTGTTCGCTCAATTACTTATCTGTCGGCCCATCTTGTCATTTGTCTTTTTCTACGAACTTATTCTTCCGTAATATTCTACATTAAGATTTGTTTTCGTATTAAGTGATAGATGATTATTGCTTTCTTTGGGGACATGTGTATATACTCCCATATTTATCATATACAAGTGATCTTTACTAATTTGTTTAGATATTTTTGTTTGTTTAGTGGCCCATGGATACCTCTGTTCTGTTGATATTTTCATGAAGACGGTTCTGTCAATATTTGTGTCCTCCACTATTTCAGACGGTGATTGCGTAAAATCAAATACTTTCTCATTTTCATCTTTTTATATTAGTTTTCTTCCATATTGGACATCGTGTGGAATTTTCTCAATTACTTATGTACCGGCCCACCTTGTTCTTGTGACCCTCTTCCATAACCACATTTCTGTCACTTTGAATTTCGTCATTTCGCTCTCCCTTAGCGTACATTATCACATCCATTTGTCCACGCAAAAATATTCAGGAATTTCTTCCTAGAATCCACACTAATGCTGATATAATAGTACTACTTTCCCTTTGCTTGATTCTCGTATCCTTTGTGCCTTTTTCAGGCCCACCAAAGTAACAAGAAATTTTGAACGATATTTTCTTCAAAACATACCTTAACGTGATTTTCTAAATAGTATTTTTTTTAATTTGAAGAAATTGCGTGTCTCTTCGCCGTCCGTCCTTTTTTGTCGAATGCATTGCCGAGGGAAAACGAAATATTCTCTTAATTTTAATATGAAAGTTATTAACATTGTGTACTGAGGCTATGTAATGTGCAAAAAAAAAAAACAAAATGATAACCGCATTAAAATTCTTGTCTATTTTATAAGCGTCTGGGGGAGGGGGTTCTGTATATGAGCTTTTCTAATTACGGCTAGGATGAGTGCTGCATTCCTTGGTTTCACAATAGCGAAGTTTCCTTCATCAAAGAAAACGAAAGGCATTGATTGCGATTCCTTACCCACCATTAGTGTATTCATAATATGCCTTTGTTGTCCACCTTTTTTGTCAAATGCATTGCCGAGGGGAAAGGAAATATTCTCTTAATTTTAATATGAAAGTTATTAACATTGTGTACTGAGAATACGTAATGCACAAAATAAAACACGGACAAAATGATAACTGCATTAAAAATCATGTCTATTTTATTAGCGTCTGGGGGGGGTGGGGGTTCTGTATGTGAGCGTTTCTGATCAAGGCTAGGATGAGTGCTGCATTCCTTGGTTTGACAATGGGGTAGTTTCCTTCATCAAAGAAAACGAAATAAAGGCGTCGATTGTGATTCGTTACCCACCATTAGTGTATTCATAATATACAAATTATTTGGTTTTAGAAATCCCAGTTTAGCCGAATGGCAATGGTCAATTTTTATCCTCATTTGAAAAAGGCCAGATTGGTGCCCATGCGATGCCACTCCACGTGACGTCACAGGGGCCTAGTTTCTACATGAGTAGATAGGAGTTTTACATCGTCTGAGATTACCAATGGATGCATGAGGCACAGAGCTCTGGGAAACTTCTCTCAATAATCACCTATTATTATAATTATTATCACTTATTATAATTGCATATGGTCATAGTCTCCATCGTTTGATTGGGCATTATTATTCCTTATATAAGCCAAGCGCTACCCGCTAGCAGGGTACTCTGCAACCTGAATCGCAGCGGCGCGCATAGCCTCGCAACAAGGTGGCCTCACACAGCGGCAGCGGGACTCAGAAATACGTCACACGAACTTTTCAAAGCATTCATACATAGCCGTCATGTTTTCGCGCGCATGAAAATTTTCATTTTTCATGTAATTGCGAAAAATAGATATCATCATTTAAAAATCTAGAAGCGTGAAATACGTACTCCAGGAGTAATAATCTTTCGATTTAAGCAATTCGACTAATAATAATAGGAGACCACCCTTTTGATGATGAATTGGGGTATTCACGGATCATTCCGTGAGGAAGGAGAATGTAATGGTCCTCTAATCGCTGGACCAGGTGAATTACCTCACCCGAATGAAAGCCCGAAAGAACTTAATCCAGAAAATTCGCCAGGAAAGCTCCAGACATTTCTTCCTCTACTCTTTAAATTCGTCAGTTGCCCAAGTGAGTTGTTTTCTGATTAAATTGGATATACGAACATATTATTCCACATTGCGCTGAACGATCAACTCCCTCGATACGATATTTCAGGTTTCAGGTTTGTCGATAGAGGCGCTTCAAACAAAGTTTTGTTCTTAACATTCAAGTTTGAATTGATTTTTTTGCATAACTCGAACATAATCTTGAGTATTTCGGAAAAAGTTGAGAATCCAAATCAACCTACACCTACAGGCCAAGCCGAAGATCATGCGTACAATATTTCGTTTTCAGCGTGTCGTCAGTCTATCTGCATCTTGCGAAGTCACACTTAAGTGTCAGTCTAAGTCGCACCAAGTGCTGCAAGAATCAGATTTACCGCCTTCGACGCGGAATACTTATCTGATAATAATCTTTCGATTTAGGCAATAAAAATAATAGGAAACCACCCTATTGTCTTTTGTCCGGTCTGTCTCTCTTATTTTATTTATATTATCTGAACTTCCGTGGTGTGTTGGCGTCCGTAAGATATGGCTACCTTCATCGGAATAAACATTGCCCTCAAACTTACGTAATTGGTTTAGTCTACTTTTCAATCTACGGTCCGACAGTGATTCCCATCCGAGTTAATCTAAGAGGTCGGTTACACTAACAAGAATATCGTAACGACCTTTCACATACCTGGCAGCTCTTCCTTGCACGCGATCTAACTCTGTTATTAAGCCTTTTTCATGAGGGTCCCAAACACTGGCAGCGTATTCTAAATGGGTTCTAACAAGGGAGAAGTAGCTAATTTCTCGCACTTTGTCGTCGCACTTTCCTAATATCGTAATAACAAAACCCAATAAACGATTAGCTTGACCTGTTATTTCCTGAATATGTTTATTCCACGATAGATTATAATTGAATCTAACTCCTAGATATTTCACGGATTCAATTGTCTTTAATTGGGTACCCCGAATGATATAGCTATGTTGTGGGGAGTTATTCTTTTTCCAGAAATTCAATCCTACGTATTTTTTCAAATTTAATTCTAACAGCCATTCATCTCACCACGCTTGGATAGCAGCAATATCTACATCTACATTCTACCCCGCATGCCGCCTCTCTAGGTTTGTGGCATGGGCTGTTATGACAGCAGCAGGTAACATGTAACTAGGAATCGCTCCGACGAATTTACGCCTTGCATTTATTGTTTACTAGCTGACCCGGCGAACTTCGTACCTCCTAAGAATCAATGAACTTACAGTTTAGCTACACCATTTATGAATCAAGAGCGGCTGTATCGTTTTTAATCATATTTAATTTATTATAATAAAATAAGGATACAAATTCAATAAAACTACGTAAATGAGTATCAAAATTGCTTGTCAGAAAGACATTTTCTTTATTGAATCAACATAGGGTGGATCGGAGCACGTTTACGCGGATTTTTTTCAATGTATTTTCTTACGTTTTAGCTTAAGAAATTTTGGGCATTGTGGTTTTATAAAACAATTAATTAAATAAAAATTATACGCATTCAGTTTTTGGCTATTTGTATTATTAAGCGTAAAAAAAAAATGTTTTTAGGTCCAAGTCTGTTGCGTAAACTTGGCCCTTTCACGGGGCAGGTTAACACAACGCCAGACCGACGCTTGACTGATGCTCAAAATCGTGTAAGAAAAGCCCCTATGAAGCAGCGTTCGTATCAAATGACTTTACTCGCGCCAGTTATAGTATCTCTGTTTTGAAAAAATGCGCTGCGTAAACGTGTTGCATGCGTGAACGCACCACGGTGTGCCCTACACATTCGCGTTTAATGTCTTGCATCAAGCACCTTCTGATAAACAACAGTTTGTGTTTCGCTATCAGGCGCAAGATAAAGCGGATGAAGTTAAATAAATATAGCAAAAGGTTTTTGGGGGCTAAATCCCCCCTGAGAGCTCAGAGAATTTTTTGATAAAAACTTTTGTTACTAATATTAGGGGAACGGCTGAGTGACAAACAAAAAATATTTTACTATTCACATAGCCGCAAAACCCACTATTTTGAACCATTTATCTTAAAAAATGTCTTGGGGATGGCCCCCACACCTCTCGCTTACCCTCGCGAGTTTTCTATATCCAACACACCCGTAGTATTAGCAGCGCCTAGCTGCACCCTTTAAGCGAAGGAAGAAATACAGCAGATGGTTTACCGACTCGTAAACATATCACGTTTAATTGACCATGAGAAAATCATGGGTTTTCATTAGCATATGAGCACAAACATCACAAAAACTGAAAGACTGACCATGCGATTTGTTATCGTTATCACGAATGCAACACGAATTGGAAACTGAATACGTTTAAGCTCAAAAGGGCATATAAGTTGAGATCATGGAATCTTCGGAATGAGAACTTCGTCATCTTTGGATTTTCCTTTGAGTAAAGTCGTGTGAATCACATTCATTATCAATTTTTTTAAAATCACCAAACGCGTTCTGTTGGATAGTTTTGGTTGGTTTAGGTTTCGAAATATAATGAACACAGAGCCTACATATAGCTGTAAATCGCCCAAGGACTTAAAATATTCAGATAGACAGTTGGTGATTTCGTCTTCGTTTGTTACACACTTAAAAGATTTGAATTCATGCAGAGTACCAACTATTAGATCTTTATTTACCTCGTTTAGGTCATCCACATCTTCGTTCTAGGCCGTCAAAATTGTTCGCTCAATCAACCATTTCTGATTTTTGTGGTGATCAATCATATTCTGGAACACTTAGTTGATGAACTCACCTTCCGATGAAACTAATTTGCACATATTCGAGGAAGTTAAATCAAACATCTCGATTTCTCGACAGGAACACGGACATTACCGTTTGTCAACAATTGCTTGGAGATTTGTTTACAAACACGGTAGTGAAGAGTCAACTCGAGCTGGGCTTACAATTAGCTAGAATTAAATTTTTAAATACTATTTCAATATTTTGAGTATATCTAGCAATTAAAATAATATATTGTCACGAAGTTCAGTTATTAAATTGGTAAAAACAAAACATATAATTTAATTTGTAGTTTTGACCGACTTATCAATTGTTGTTGCGTTACTAACTCCTAAGAACATATCGCTAAGAAAGAGATGAATTTTTCTTGCAAAACTATGCTTTTTTTAATATCCTATATGTTATCCGGGGCTGAGACGAATCCAAAGAGCCTAATATCATTAAAATCGGTGCAGCCGTTCTCCAGTTATAAGTGTTCTAACTAACACGATTTTCGACTTTCTTTTATATATATAGATTTATCATTTATTGTTGTCGGGGGAAAAACGAATTCCCACACTTATCTGTTCGGCAAAATATCTCTCTTAATTTATCGCTTCTATCGGACTTGGAAATATAGTGTGGCTCTAATATTATGTTCTCCGTTTCGTTCTTAAAGACATCCATTCTCAAATATTCAAGCAATCTAAGCCTAGGTATTGCCACTACAACTGGAACGCTATGTTTTTTTGCCATTTACTTGAGTTATATAGCATTTTTATTTATTTATAATTTCATTTGTCCTTTACGGTTATCGGCGTAAAACGAATTCCCACATCTATCCGTTCGGCTAAATATATCTCTTAATTTATCATTTCTGTTGGACGTGGAAGCGCAGAGGGATTCTAATGTGAGCATTTCTAAAAGATATCCTATTCTCAATTGATCATGCCATTTCAGCCGCGGCATGTCCTCTGCATATAGAACACAATGATTTTTTTTGCATTTACTAAATTTATATGGGAATATTCTCAGAGTTAATTTTAACGGGGTATTGGAAAACGGAGGGAATTTATCAACTAATGGTAGCAAATATTCCACGGGCTTTATTCGTCCGCTACTTCGCGAAACCTATTCTTTAATTATCAAGGGTCGAAATGAGTAAGAACTAGCAAGTCTAAGGCTCTAAATTTATTCTTTCTCAAAAGTAACAACCCTTAATAAGTTGCATCGTTGTTGTGTCATTGACGCTAGTTACTAACTTGGGTACAGAAGCATAAGTGGTCAACTCCTAATAGCGGGTTAGCACTGTCTATACATTTTATGAAACAATATTTAAGTAAATAGCCCTATTACAAGGGTATTGTCAAAAAAGTGGGTCTCAGATTTCGATAAAACTTTGTAGTGCTGTAGTCCTTCGAGAGCTGTTCTCGAATCATCCCCCATCATGCGGTTATATAATTAATAGTTTAAACAAAAGACAAAGTTAAACATTTAAAGGTCTATTATATTCCCTTAGCAATGACATTTCACTAACTAAGAGCGGTGGCTCCGTGTTTACCGTATTCGAGTCCTGCCCGGTGGTCGTATATTCAATTCTTGGAAGGGGCAAATTTTTTTCATCATTTGTTTCCACCTTTCGTTTTACAAAATCCTGGAGTTCTTCATTATTTCCATGATTTCCGATGACAGTTTTATTTTTCTGCGTGGAAATATTTTTCTGCAATTCGGAAGCGTCGGATGTTTTTTCCATTTTTCACACGGAAGCCTAGTTTCAATTACGTGATTATTGGTGTTACAACATGAAGCACTTTTACGTAGTACATTCACTTTTATGTTGCAATATGAACTCATTCCTTGCAATTCCATCCTAATTTTTATAATTGGATATTAGTGGAAAATTCGGCACGACACGGATAAGGAAAGGAAAATGATGACCGCGAAGCAATATGTTTTACGTATAAGAATTGCTTATTCACTTTCGGGGAGAAGTATAAGCATAACTTACCAACAAGATTCTTCTCGGGAGCCTTTAGATAGGTACTGATGATTTGTTAACAGTTGAGCGACCGCTCAATGAAAAATAGGATGATCGTCCGGATCTCCGGAAAAGCCCGTGACTCCGAAAAATATCAAAAACCTGTAAATTTATAGCTTCATTTTTAAAAAACTATTTGGCGAAATATTAGGTCATGATCGTTGTTGCGTTAAAATAAACTATCGCAAACGAACACAGCAAACCTTTTTTCTATCACTATGCGAAGGCTTTGTGAAAATATGCCTCGAATATCTTTTCCCTAGGAAAAATTGTTGCCAATCACCACAGTTCTGCCGTGTAACTAGTTTACGATACGAAAATAACGTTTTACAAGTGTGAAATATCCATTCCCAAGCACTTCTACTGGTAATTGATAAGATTACAGCCAAAGGAAATCTTACGACAGCTGACCGGTCGCAATAATAGTACGAAAGTATGTTCACGACGATATATTATCACCACGATATGACTAATGTATGCACAGTTTAATATTCACAGTAGTATGACGAACGATCGGTTAACTTCAATGACAATCAAGAATTAATAGTTTCATGTTCACTTTATAAATTGGAGGCGATATAAGGAATAGAATACTTGATTATATACGCACACTGTTTGAGACTAAGTCCCTTTTTTGACCGCTTTTTTACCTTTGAATTTTTACGAAGTACTCAATCTTTCCCAACATTTTTAAGGCTCATGCGTGGAATTCATGAAAATTGACATTCGTTAAATGCGTTTTTGAAAAACGTCCATATACTGTGAAATGTATTTTAATGAAATGGAATATTCACTTACCTTATCTTTGCGAGTAAATATAATGGAGTCAGAAAGAGTGGAGAACAGCGATTGATTTCCAATTGTTGATACGAGTATAATATATATTCTACAATTTTCTTCCAAAACAACTCTTCACGTGCCGTTTGTGAACTGTCTTACTGTTTTGCAGACTATTTCCTTTTTATTTTTCTCGTTTTTTTACTGCAGAACCTTGTAATAGGGTTCCTACATACATTAGTCACATTAATATAGACCAGTTAATCCTCTAGTTGAGGATATAAATTATATCTTCTTTGGAATATCATCTCCTTTAGCGATTGCTATACTTCGATCTCAGCGACGGCCTTATTATAGGCTATGGACTATTGAGGAAAAAACGTATCCCGCAAAAATTCGTTCCACCGCTAACACGGCTGTGTGGGAAAATTGGTTTCCTTTCGGACGCTATTTATTTATATTAAAACGAGATGAAGGAAGTTCAAATGCAGTCAATGCCACCTAAGGTTGAGACGGAATGTGCTACCCGCTCCAAGCTTAATTCGTGTTATAGTCGGTGCAATACAGGTGTTGTCGATGTATTTATTAGTAAAATAGGCGTTCCATTCCACTTTCATTTCACATCTTTCTCGCTCTGCTCACATCTTTCGATGCTTCGCACTTTCTCTTTTCTTTCGTGCAAATTCACTCCTAGTCCAAACCAACTCCTTCGATCTATCGGCTCTGAAAGGTTTCGAAGACGAAAAGCAGTCTTTAGACAGATGATAGCAATGAGTCCCTTTGAGCATAGAATAAAATATAAAATATCTTATTTATGCTCCGGCCTTCACCCTTGAAGCAAAACTCTATTTACAATGATAGGCTAAAAAAGCTCATTAGGTACATTCATGAACAGTCAGACACAAGTGTGGCATGCTAATTACATTTTTAATTGTTTTGGTTTAGTTATTTTGTAGCTTTATAGGCTTTTGTATATTATATCGGTCCTTTTGCTTTGTTGCTATGCGATATATTACGTTTGATATAAATAAACAGACATTAGGGGTTTAGCGACATTAGAGTGCACATCGCATTGAACAAAGTAGGCATTGTTATTTAAATATCTTATTTTTAATGAAGAACTCTCGTAAGAGCCCGTAGAAGTAATGACGATATGACAGTATGATAAATAAATTATTATGACATAAAAAAAGAGACAATAATTATAATTTAGCCACATGCATGAGATCTGTAGGCTGTGTTTTGTTAAGTAGAGTTTAATGTAGCACTGCTTTGATTAGAGCAATGTGTTAATATAATTTATAATTAATTAATAATTCATATTTGGAAGCATGATTGGAACCTTTCTGTTTTAAGTCCTCAGGGATAGAATCCCAAAATTTAGACGTCGTCGTAACGAGAAATGATTTTTGACAGATATTTGAACGTAGAATTGGATATAAAATAGAACAGTCCCCGAAGCGAGATGTTATCAGAGTGGTTTCTGATTTATTCTTAAACATTTCTCTCATAGAATACGGAAGGATGAAGAAATATTCTCAATACCTCAGGGATCATAATAATAATATCACCAATGAACATTTATATAATGAGTATCGTTGTGAAAAATCATTAGGGACCCAAGCATTAGGATGACTCAATTCTCAACTGCGTTTAATAGTCTAGTATTTCACTTCATATTTACGTATTTATTCTCTTTTACTTTCTCTTAATTACTTGTCTTAAGTAACTTATTCGGGGCCTTCATTTTCATGTCTTTCCATCCACTTGTCCTTCGACGATTCTCTTCATCAGGCCATCATCCCTCAGGATTCATATGCAGAGCTCTGAAGAAATCAGGATTCGTCAAGCATATTGTGGGAAGATTTTCGGAGAAGGAAGTAAAAGAAAGGTGCTATTTCGCACTCGTCCGACCGCACCTAGAATATGCAGCGATATCGTATGGGATTTATTGCAGAAAGACTTAATCCGCGAACTGAATAAAATACAAAGAGAGGCTTTGCGGTTAGTCAAAAATCGCTACGGACGTACAGGCAACGTTACCCAGATCTTAATCGAATTCGGCTGTAAGCCGCTGGAGGCTCGGAGGCTGCGCGCTAGGCTTACATTGCTTGAGCTAGTGAGAATGGATATATATTTAAGAGCGACACGGAGAACATAATAATTATTAGAGCCACACCATATTTCCAGGTCCGATAGAAGCGATAAATTAGGAGAGATATTTTGCCGAAAGGATAGAAATGGGAATTCGTTTTTCCTCCGAACCATAAGGGGCTTTAATAAATGCCAGTCGTACTTTCGTTAGAAAGTTTCCTTTTTATGTGCAAATGGCTGGTGTACTAACACCCCCTGCCACACGTTTTTTAGTTGGCTTGCGGGGTAGTACGTAGATTCAGATGTAGATGGTGTGGCAAATAACATTATCCCGTCTTCTCCTTAACGTTTTTGAAAGACCTCTCTTATTTCCAACTTATCATAACACTTCCTCATTATCACCTACCCTGACGGCCTTATACGCTGTGTACTATTGTGGAAAATAAAGTATCTCTGCAAAATCCGTACCGCCATCATCGCTCCGTGGTAAAATCGAAAGATTTCCCTTCTGACGGTAAATCTTTCTGAGGAATGATATGAAGACATTCAAGAGAAGCCGTCTGTCGTTTACCAAGGTTGAGACGGAATATCCACGCGATCCAAGCCCAATTAGTTTTTGTTATTGATTATTGGACCAATCGCAAATATCCAGCATACAAGACATCTCCACATGCCCACCACACGGTCATAAAAATATTACGCATCAAAACAAAATGCAAGTCCGCCGTCACGCAAAGGGAAAACCATGTCAACGGCTATTTATTCACGTAACATATCCATTCAAGGGTATAAAAATGGATAAGCATTAAATGAGTCGTCCTAGCGATTTACGCAATTAATTTTATTGATCGAGACACCGTTGCTATCATTAATAGTACGAGGAAAGCGTGCTATTTTAAATCTCTCTGTTTTTCAGTCAATTTCCTATATTTTCTTCTCGAGGTCGCATCTACCATAGTAACGCGGTAAACAAAGGATATGTTTCACTTCGTCTGATTAAAAAAGAACTTCCCCGAATGAATAATCCAAACTAGAAGAGGCTCTATTTTCCGTTAATGCATTCACACAAGTTGTGTGGTTATACATACGATGCATTTTCGTGTTCATTCTCGCGTTCATTCATTCATACATTAACTCGTTAGGGTCACTGTTCCGTGTAAACAAGCCCTTAGAGATGTGGGAATTTCAAATGAGGCCTTCCTTCAAGAACGAAGGTTGTTACGGAATATGTCCGCCCGCTGTTATTCGTTGAATTCGTTATGGTCTCTAGAATGTTGGTGGTATCCTTTGACTGTCAAATTGTTGTTCTATTCAACTTCAGTATCGTCGCTTTCTCACTTTCCTTATCTCTTCCAATGCTTCCCTTCTTCTCTTTTCACTCTTGCGAATCCTGGAATATCACAACCACAACTCATTCTCTTTCTCCGAAAAGTCAGCATTCTCTAGGCAGTTACAAGGGTCGTTCAATAAATCTTTAGAAAAAGGTATAAAAACAAATTATATTGCCTCATTTTTCATTATAGCCTTCTTAATTTCACCCACAAAAAGGTTTGTAAACATTTTTCCAGGCATTTTAAGCCGTTCAAAAAGAATAATTTAGAGATCTCTTCAAAATAGTCATTGGTTTTTAGGGATGATCTCCTCTTTATACGCAAACTTTTGTCAGCAAAGTCATTTCTTCAAGTTGTAAAACTATTAATATCACCAGAGGTCAGATCTGGTGAATACGGTGAATTGTGTAATACTTGAAACTTAAATTCTCTAATTCTGGCTATTGACTCTGAACAGTTGTGCAACTCTGCGTTGAAGGAAGACATTTTTCTGCTTCAAATGAGGGCGCTGTTCTTGATTTATCCCACAAACTGTTCCAAAAACGATGCATAATACTTTCCTGTTAATGTTTTTCCCTCTTCCCATTCATCGATGAAGATAATTCAGCACAAATTCCAAAATATTGTCGCCATGAATTGACTTGCCCATTTCTGCATCGTCGCCTGCTTTGGAGCCCGTTCATCTTCAAAACTCAATTGTTTTACCTGTTATTTTGTCTTTGAAGTGTAGTGATAAAGCCATATTTCATCAAAAGTTATGAATTGATGCGGAAAATCCACAGGATTGCGTCACAGGGACCTAGTTTCTATACGAGTGGATAGGAGTTTCACGTCGTCTGAGATTACCAATGCATGCATGAGGTACAGAGCTCAGGGAAACATGTCTTAATAATCACCAATTAAAACTGGCTAAGGTCGGAAAGTTTCCTTCGTTTGATAAGGTATTAATAATCTTATTTAAGCCAAGCGCTACCAGCTAGCACGGTACTCTGCTACCTACTAGCATCCTGGATCGTGTCAGCGCTAAACCGTTGCCCCAAGGTCACCTCAATTACGCAAGCGGGAACCAGAACGACGTCACACGGAGTTTTGCCAGCATTCACACTTAGCCGTCGCGTTTTCGCGCACTTGAAAATTTTCACTTTTCATTTAATCGCGAAAAATAGATGTCGTCATTTGAAAATCTAAAAGTGTGAAATGTGTACTCCAGGAGTAATAATCTTTCGATTCACGCAATAAAAAATAATAGGAAACCACCCTATTGTTCAAGCAATCTGAGCCTAGCGCGCGGCCTCCGAGTCTCCAGCGGCTCCCAGCCTAGTTCGCTTAACAGCTGAGTAACGCTGTCTGTACGCCCGTAGCAATTTTTTTGACGAACCGCGCAGCCTTATAGTTTATGCAGTTCGCGGATTAAGTATATCTGCACAGGATAACATTTGATATTGCTGCATATTCTAGGTGTGGTCGGACGAGTGCGAAATAGCACCTATCTTTTATTTTCTCATCCGAAAATCTCCGCACAATACGCTTGACGGATGCTAATTACTTCAGGGCTATGCCGCAAATATTCCTCCTATGTGTTCCCCACGAGAAGATCGAGATTATCTTAACTCCTACGTACTTACCTTCGACTGTTGCCCTTCTGTGCACAAAATCCACCCCATAAACATGGTTAAAGTTGGACAAACTCGGCGATAAATGCATCGGCATGCATTTACTCATATTAAGTTCGAGACCACACTATGGGCTCCACAAATGATAAATTTCTCCGGAAACATATTCTGCAACAAACCTTCTAGAATTTGATGAAATAATTACAGTAATTTTATGGTTTTATAGACCATAGAAATAGCCTTAATTTTACCTGAGAAACCTTCTACAACCGCAGCGAAAAAAATTGTATTCATTGCTAGTACATAGCATACAAGAAAGTATGCTTTTTATTTTTCAATTATTACGTATCACCAACGCATTGAAAATGGAATGATGATTAGAATTAATAATTTTTTGCAATGGGAAGATGAATTACGATTCGACTATTATAATTTGCTTTCGTTAATTTCTTTATGAAAACTTTCTTAGCTCACGGTGATTAAAGAGAGACATACGGGTGTATTCTACGTGATGTAATGTAAATGGCCCAGAAGCACAGTGAGCTAGAATCGAAAAAAAGCTGGCCAAAACCTCAAAATCGATTTTTTTGAGCTACGAAGTAGAAACTTCGCATATATATTCTCCAATATATTATGCATAACCTTCAAGATTATTTCTTCCTTGTTCCTTCACTTTAACAATTTCATTGAGGCAAAAGTTGAACAAATTTACCGAAAAACGACCACTCTCGATTTTTTTCTGAAAGAGCTTAATTTATTCTCATGCAGTGGTTTTTAATTAATATTATTATAGACAAAAATGTTATACCATCTTAATTTAAACTCCTTTATTTTCCGTTTGGAGGGTTTGCAAAGATTTTGTTTCATCAATATCCATGGATTTATAACAAAATGGTGGAGCATTTTTTCAGCCAATTTTTTTACACAAACGTAGAGATAAAGTAGATACTTCCACCGACTTCCGCCAAGTTACTTATACCACGTCGATCTATGAAGCTTCTACATTGTGAATCTAAAGTAAAATCTTGCACCAACTCGCAAACCCGAATTTTAAACCCTCTTTAAATACTTACGGTAATATTATTTTTTACAAATCATAGTATTAACCTCTATATTCCCTAAGAAACCTTACACAACAATTGTTAAAATTTGTGCAATTAATCTATTACTACCGCAATTCATTACAAGTTTTGTTAAAAATTGAATGGTAACCAGCCAATAGATGAAATATTTATCCAAGGGGACTTTGAACGCGTGGTGCTGACTTTTTCCATCGTTTGATGGATTACAGCAATCTGTTTTGTTACCTAATTAAAATTACGAGAACACATATCAAATATTGAAAACAAATTGATATGTAACTAACTAGCATGAAATGGCAATAAACATTTGGCATATAACTTAAATGTGTTGATTAATATTGATATTTACGGATAGTTTACAAATAAACTTCAAAATTACAATATCATTTTTATTTATTTCAGGGTGGACAAAGACAGCCGTTTACCAGGAGTAAAGATTTCGTGTGGTTATCTTAAGTATTAAGGAAACTGACACAAGGAATAAGATACAAGGTGTTTCTATGACTACGGAAGTCGTGTTTGCGGCTGATGGATCTCCTATCAAGTGGATGGTTTTCAGTGATGAGCAGAAGGCCTTTTATAGCTGAGGTTTTTAATACAATTCAGTGATTTCTCTTTCATGCTGTTAATATACTGTGTCTTTCCCAACAGAGTTCATCGGAAGAAAAGCTAATTAGCACTGTTATATGTACCGCGGTATGATGGTAAAATGAAGTCTCTCTCTTTGATGAGTGTAAATCAAGAGGGACGACTTGGTATTATGAGGTATGAGTTGAATTCAGCTCTTGGTAAAAAATCGGATCCGATGAGGTTATTATATGGTTATAGACCCATATAGTGAATGGGTCTTATTATGAGAATTCTCGTGGACGGGAAGTTCACAAAACCACATGGTGAAAATAGTGAAATATTAAAAAGGCGCCATAAATACAAAACGTATCAAAATTGGCAAAAAATAGGCCTAAAATACAAAACCTAAGTAGGCAGGCATAAAGGTACATATAGGTTAAGCATATTTTTGTTAGTGATTATGGTTTCTTTGTTTTGTAATGTATTTTTTGGGTGACATCGAATGTGTATTTTATATAAATGTGCACTAACCAGCTCCATTAGATGATGATATGCATATCAAGGTATGAAGGTTTCAATATGGCATCTCTTTGATACTTGTAATAAGTGTGACGCACTGGTGTAATAGGGTATGAGTTTAATTAATCTATTGGTAAAATCGGAACCGATGACGTTTTATATGGTTATGGACTCATAAAATAAATGAGTCTTTAGGATGAGAATTCTCGCGAACAGAAAATTCACAAAAGACCATGGTGAAAAAATTCAAATTTACAATAGGCGCCAAAAATACCAAAAGGTAGAAAAGTGTAGACGGAAAAAAGCAAAAAATACAAAGTTTAAGTTGGCATGCAAAAAGGTACCATGTTTATTAATTTTTAGTGGGTTATTATGATTTTTTTTGTTTTGTGATGCATTTTTTGGGTGACTTGATTACCTGTACTTAATGTTCATGTTCACTAATCAGCTCTGTTACAGGATGATGCAGAAGAGAAAAGACAGCAATGAGACCTCGAAGAAAACTACCGATCCGGTATGCGTGTGAACGTTGCGTTTTATCCGATGCGTTGCGCGATTGAGCGATAATTGCGTTTTGATCGAATGAACGGCGAAAAGATACGAGTGCGATTCGTGTGTCCTCCAAATTTGGGAGGAGAAGAAAGAAGACAACAAGAGAAGAGGACCACATTAAGAAGAAAGCAAGTGAATAAGATTAGCTTTTGGGCCTTTAGGGCCGTGATCTTTGCGTCGAATAAGGCTAGGATTTTTAGCTTGCGTTAATTTTAGTTTTTTTTGTGTCGAACCGAGGTATTGCATGCGCTGTAAACCATTGCATTACACGGGGATGAAACCGTGTCACTTGTATGGAAAAGTGGTAATTTCCTCCTTGTGTCACGGTGACTTCCCGTGCATTGCTTTGGGGCGTATGCGATTCCTCGGGGGAAGGGTCATTTATTTTCCTTGTATGTATTCTCTCCCTCTCTCCCCAGGGTCTAGGTCATCAGAACTTCACGTGAAGAGGACCCCAGCTTCAAAACTAGGTTAGCTTTTGGGCCATTATGGCTATGAATCAATGCGTCGAGTAAGGCTAGGATTTTTAGCTTGCGTTAATTTTAGTTCTTTTTTTGTGTCGAACCGAGGTTTCACATGCGCTGTAAACCATTGCATTACACGGGGATGAAACTGTGTCACTTGGATGGAAAAGTGGTTATTTCCTCCTTTCGTCACGGTGACTTCCCGTGCATTGCATTGGGGCTTATGCGATTCCTCGGGGGAAGGGTCATTTATTTTCCTTGTATGTGTTCTCTCCCTCTCTCCGCAGGCTGTAGGTCATCAGAACTTCACGTGAAGAGGACCCCAGCTTCAAAACTAGGTTAGCTTTTGGGCCATTATGGCTATGAATCAATGCGTCGAGTAAGGCTAGGATTTTTAGCTTGCGTTAATTTTAGTTCTTTTTTTGTGTCGAACCGAGGTTTCGCATGCGCTGTAAACCATTGCATTACACGGGGATGAAACTGTGTCACTTGGATGGAAAAGTGGTAATTTCCTCCTTTCGTCACGGTGACTTCCCGTGCATTGCATTGGGGCTTATGCGATTCCTCGGGGGAAGGGTCATTTATTTTCCTTGTATGTATTCTCTCCCTCTCTCCGCAGGCTGTAGGTCATCAGAACTTCACGTGAAGAGGACCCCAGCTTCAAAACTAGGTTAGCTTTTGGGCCATTATGGCTATGAATCAATGCGTCGAGTAAGGCTAGGATTTTTAGCTTGCGTTAATTTTAGTTCTTTTTTTGTGTCGAACCGAGGTTTCACATGCGCTGTAAACCATTGCATTACACGGGGATGAAACTGTGTCACTTGGATGGAAAAGTGGTTATTTCCTCCTTTCGTCACGGTGACTTCCCGTGCATTGCATTGGGGCTTATGCGATTCCTCGGGGGAAGGGTCATTTATTTTCCTTGTATGTGTTCTCTCCCTCTCTCCGCAGGCTGTAGGTCATCAGAACTTCACGTGAAGAGGACCCCAGCTTCAAAACTAGGTTAGCTTTTGGGCCATTATGGCTATGAATCAATGCTTCGAGTAAGGCTAGGATTTTTAGCTTGCGTTAATTTTAGTTCTTTTTTTGTGTCGAACCGAGGTTTCGCATGCGCTGTAAACCATTGCATTACACGGGGATGAAACTGTGTCACTTGGATGGAAAAGTGGTAATTTCCTCCTTTCGTCACGGTGACTTCCCGTGCATTGCATTGGGGCTTATGCGATTCCTCGGGGGAAGGGTCATTTATTTTCCTTGTATGTATTCTCTCCCTCTCTCCGCAGGCTGTAGGTCATCAGAACTTCACGTGAAGAGGACCCCAGCTTCAAAACTAGGTTAGCTTTTGGGCCATTATGGCTATGAATCAATGCGTCGAGTAAGGCTAGGATTTTTAGCTTGCGTTAATTTTAGTTCTTTTTTGTGTCGAACCGAGGTTTCGCATGCACTGTAAACCATTGCATTACACGGGGATGAAACTGTGTCACTTGGATGGAAAAGTGGTAATTTCCTCCTTTCGTCACGGTGACTTTCCGTGCAATGCATTGGGGTGTATGCGATTCCTCGGGGGAAGGGTGATTTATTTTCCTTGTATGCACTAACCCGCTTTCTCCTTAGGCTGATGATATTCCAGTGGCCGAAGACATGAAGACTTCTGATGATTGAGATCATCAGTTAACTGAAGAAGGAACTTATGAAAAATCAACCAGGATATTCTTCACATGGGAATCGGTAAGAATAAAATTTTAAATAATATTTCGCCATTGATGTCTTAGAAGCTGTTTTGATTTTTATATTTTATCGCATCGTTAGGTTTATTTAGTTATGTTTTGTGGAAGGAGTAGACGGTATTATGTCTCCTATGAACATAATAAGTTTAGAACCTCAAATTGATAATGAATTTAAAACTATTTTCCCTGAATTCTCAATTGAGTACCAATCAATATGATTTGCCCTAAAATGGACGCTTACATTACAAAATGTTATACAGTTATGCTAGATATGAGCTCTCGACAACCAATAACTGTTTCAATTTACTATTCAGCACGTTTTGTTTAGTTTTTATAATTTTTTTACTATATCCGATTGAGTTTATATTTTTTTAAATCCCTGATGCACATTGAATCATTTAGAATATCTACTTCATTTTTTGACTTTTCTTTGTCCGTTAAATGCATCTTATATTCTCTGATCTTAATAATACATATAAATTCTTTCCTTTTGTTTAAAGATCTTTTTGCCTCGTAGCACACGGAAACGTTATGATCACTACGTCTAATGAGATTTATGTTTTAATATTTTTAAGCCTTTTTTAATACGCAATCACTGCATTTATCTGTCCAACGATTGATTCATATTGGTGATTTATTTCCATTCCATATCATTGAATTCGAATCCTTCCGAAAACATTTCCAAAAGTTTTAATTTTTAATTTTTCGAAATACACCTTTTTGTAAATACGTTTGAATACCTCTCTATGCATATATAACACTTATTCTGTTGCTGAAATATCGATTCAATGGAAATAACTCAAAATTAATTTTGTACAGACTTTATTTTAAAGCATTGAAACATGAATGTAAGTTATCTTCAGGTTAGAAATCACCATTCATTCTACAACTTGGTTAACCACTCTGAAAAAATACCTCAATATTCTTTCAAAAATTAGATTTTAGTAATCGTTCCTCTCTGTCGAAAGGAATCGCCTTTTTAAAATGTTTGTGAAGAGGAAATACATGCACTTAATAGGCAATTACAATTAGCGCATGGCTGAATAGAATGTCAATTGTCGCGTCCCATTCATTATAATTGCATTTATGTGGCGTTTATGTGAGTCCACGGAGGAAAATTCAGTTCCCGTTTCTCTCTCTTCAGCTACGAGTCATCGCAGAGGATTATGGGAATGCGCTGCTGGAAAAATGGAGATAATCCGGAATGTGATAATGCAGTGACATCACGCCAAAAGGTAAGAAAATCATTCAATTACATTTTTTCTGTGTCCGTTAATTATTTTAAAAGTGTATGATGTGAATAACTCTAAGAAAAGAAAGAGGATAATTTTATTTTCGTTAAATTCAGTAATATTATTTTTCTTTGACTTGTTCGTCGTGGTACATCGGAATTGATCTTCTTTGTTTGGGCCTTGGTAACGACACGTACATAGCTTCAGGCAATGGTGGGTTTTTTATTCGGAGACCTGATAACTTCCTAAATTTTTTCCGTTGTTATAGATTGTTGGAAAGGAGTATTAATTAATAATATTACAATAATTGAAAAAGATATAAAATCGTTCTTCCGATCTCTCCAACTCTTAGGTAGTATCCGTCACGGTTACCGTTAATATCAGTATTTTTCATTCAGCCAGGGTGGATATCTGAAATTCAGCCCAACATAAGTTTGGTATTTACCCTGTCAGCTGAATCAATTTCTGCTGAAAATGAGCATTGAACGATGAATAGTACGAATTTTCATCAAACTGCTCAATTTTTCTCAGTCAGTGTCATTCAATATTTTTGTTCATGAGATCGGCATCCTTTGGAAATAGCTCATCAAGTTCGCATCGTGCTTTTCTGATTCCTTTAAATGTTTCCCTTCGATGTTTAAGACATAAAAAAGAATGATTTTCACAAAACCACTGTCGCACGTTTGTTTGTAGCCGTCCTTTCCCATTCATTTATCGATAGAGAGTTCCCAATTCTTGTGCAGTCATGAGAATATTATTTCCACCCTTGCGAAAGTAAAATGACGAAAAATGAATTCGCGATTGAAATTTGATCTGGAGAATTGATTTCCACGGAGAGCTGAGCCAAAAAGTCTATTTATTTTCGGAATCGATATTTTAAGGTGCCCATTAATAGATTTTTTCTCGTGGTTGAAAAGAAATTTCATTCTAGCTTCATTTGGCGTCAAATTCTTTAATGGTGCACTTAATGGACATAATTGGATGCATAAAAAATTAGTATGGCTCTGTAAATTTTTAAAATCACATGAACGGTACATAACTATGCACCATGAAACTCTAAATGACGTAAAAAATTAATATTATTTCATAAAATATTGGAGAGGAAAATATTTTATAATACCTATCTCTCCATCTAATTTTTGACAAAAATCTGAATGATTATGCACTCTAATGATAACGGATTTCCAGAGATTTTTAACGAATAATATTAATAATTACACTGTGGCTGGACAAAGAAATTAATATTCATTTTCAAGAAAAATATATTTTTCATATCCGTTTGAGCCAAGATGATGATTTACGCCATGTGTCATAAGGAAGAAACGATTTTTCGTGCACAAAATCCGATTTCATTAAAATGACCCTTACGCCATTCACAAGAATACAGGTAAAATTTAAAAGTAGCAGTATGCTCACATTCCTTTTATTTATTCGCGTTTTTTCATTTAATTTGAATTTTCTGTTCTTTCATCGTCAGAATGTATTGATTTCTATATATTTTCCGATGTGTAACAGTGAATATTAATTTTTCAAATCGGTACGCTCCAATTTTTGTGGTTTAGCACTTGAGCAAGTGCAAATTATTTATTTTTTCAAGCTTTAAGAATGTCAGTTAATCCTTTCATACGTCAACATCATTTGCTACTTCACTACATGGACCCTAAAGGCTTGGCAAATCTATAAATATTTTAGCTGAATTTCCCCGTCCAATGGTACCATGCATTTTCATTTATTCCTGGAGATATTCATTTTTTACGTTTCTTAACACATATCCTATAAGCCCCATCACATAGAAACTATAGTTTATTTTCAATTAATATTCGTTATCCTTTTCTAAGCTTGTCTTCGTTTAAATTGTGTTTTCAAAGATGATAAATTAATCTTTTTAGATAATATAAGCTTTTGGCAGGGATATTCAGCAACGACACTGAATAATTTTTTACATTTTTTTATATCTAATTCCCCTATTCATAAAACTTATTCAAGGGAGTCGAAACCTTTTTCATTTTCTATCGAATCCTTTCTTTTTTTTTTTCAACTTGGTCATATCAAGAATAATAACCTTTGTGCCGTACAAGGTGACCTTTCTGTCTCATGCATGAGTACATAAGATAATTCGTTTTATCAACAGGGACAGAGAGAGAGAGAGAGGCAGCTTGCAATGATGGACCTTAAAGAAGGAGATTTAGGAATGAAATAAACGTGGAAAACCTCTGCATTGACCTATGGAAATGACTCAGGAACTCAGCAATTATGAAGAAGGAAACAAATTGTGTAGATTGATAACTGAAGAACTGAAGATTCAAGAGATGAAGATACGATTGGAACACGTGGCTCATTTGAAGACTCAAGAGACGAAGAATGGCGATCCGAAGTCTGAAGACCTGAATTATATTTTGTTTCGTATTTTGTGTCTATTTCGATTGTATGTGTCTTTTGTATTTTTTGATGAATTTGATTTAATTTGTGTTTTAATGAGTGAATGGAATTGAGTTTTATTGTGAGAATGAGATCAAGTGTGAATGTGAGAATGGTATTTAGTATATATATATGTGTATGAGAGTAATTGAGTCAGTGTTCGTTAGAGAAAGTGCTTTAGGGTGAATGAGTGTGTGTTATTAATTGTGAATGACGTTGTTACTTTGTGTGAAGTGTATTATTTCGTGAGAATGATGTATGTTCTATTTCGTGTGAATGAGGTATTTTATATTTCGTATAAGTGAGGCAAACTATTTCGCGTGAATGAGGCATTTTTTCGCGTGAATGTGGAATGTTATGTGATGTGAATGGTGTATGCTATATCGTGTGAATGAGGGTATATTATTTAGTCTGAATGAGTATGTTTTTCGCGTGAATGTGGAACATTATATGATGTGAATGAGTATGTTATTTCGTGTAAATGTGGAATATTATATGATGTGTATTAGGTATACTATTTCGTGTGAATGACGAATCTTATTACGTGTGAATGAGGTGTGTTTTTTCGAGTGTATAAGGGTATAATGTGTAGTCTGAATGAGGTATTTCATTCGTGTGAATGTGGTGTGATATTTAGTCTGAATGAGGTATTTTATTCGTGTGAATGTGGTGTGATATTTAGTCTGAATGAGGTATTTTATTCGTGTGAATGTGGTGTGATATTTAGTCTGAATGAGGTATTTTATTCGTGTGAATGATGGTATTCTATTTCGTGTGAAAGAGGTATGTTTTTCGCGAGAATGGGGAATGTTATATGATGTGAATGGTGTATGCTATATCGTGTGAATGAGGGTATATTATTTAGTTTGAATGAGTATGTTATTTCGTGTGAATGTTGGATATTATATGATGTTTATTAGGTATGCTACTTAGTGTGAATGACGGAATGTATTTCGTGTAAATGAGGTGTGTTTTTTCGAGTGTATAAGGGCATATTATGTAGTCTGAATGAGGGATTTTATTCGTGTGAATGATGGTATGACATTTAGTGTGAATGAGTGCGATTATTAGTACGTAATTTTAGTTTGAGCGAGAGTGCGTCATTGAGTATGAATGAGAAGTAATTGTTTATTATAATTATGAAGCGTTTATTATCGATGTATGCGTGAATGATGGTATGTTGTGTATATATTGCGAATGACCTGGTGTTATGTTGTGTGTGAATGGAGGTTTAATATATTTGGAGTGAATGAGGAGGGTATGTTATTTGGTGTGAATGAAAGTGCCATCTAGTTTTCATTGGATGAAGCCATTTTGTGTGATGGCTGAAGTAGTACTTGTTTTTTTATCGTATAACTTGGGTAGCGTAGATGGTAGATAGTAGAGTAGTGCATGTCCCCCTCAAATCCAACTGCGTCCTCAACGTGGAGAGGGGGTGTAACAGCGGACAGCCATGTTTCAACGACGTTGCCATGGTGATTTCAAATAAACTTTCGAAATTTTGCTCGGCAGTTTTTCCTGCTAATTTTTCTTTCACAGAACTTGCCGAATTCTTTGATTTCTTGCAAACTACGTTGATGGTTTCAAAATGTAAAACCGGTGAACTAGATTCCTCCTATATGGCTTTCCGCTGGCTAATGCAGTTGGTGACTTATGTATCGGAGTGTGTACGAATTCATTTATATTGCTCTCAGTTGTAAGTGTTTCAGTTTTTTCTAAATATCCATTGTATTCCATTTCATTAATATTTTTGAATTCACATTGTGAAATTAGCCCGTAATTTAATGTATATCAATTCAATGTGCAATCAATTTTTTTGAAAATGAAAACCTTTTTATTTTCAATAAAATTACATGATTTACTACAATTTCACTTCAAATGTTTCTTTACTTCATTCGCTCTGCGGAAAAAATTAAAACTACCTATTTATATTATGTAAGCTTTACAGTCTAAACATTGTGTATATGTACTTTATGTTTTTATTTGCATCATATTGTATTGGAGAAAAAATAATCAAACAGCCATATTTTACTTCGTTAATTATCTTCTTAATCTATGTGTTTATTTCAGTAATAAATAATTTTTAATTGCCTAATTTAACTGCTTATGTTCGCCAACAAAAGCCATTGTACTTGGCATTATTCGGTGTCTATGCCTTCCTTGTTTTTATAAATATAGTTTAACGTTGCGCCAAAAGCTAATTTCAAAATTTGTTTCAATGCATGTCTGACTAGCACTTTAAAATACCTATTTTTTTATATCTGCTCTGCGGAAATTATCGTATTTTTTTATTTTTCTGTCTGTGTTTGATTGATTTTATTTTCAATAAAATGCCAACATTCGCGCATGAAATTAAAAACCTGCCTATTTCATTTGCTAGAGTGAGAAATAATAGTTGTGAATTATAATATATATTATATTTTATAATTATGTAGGGAAACCTTTTTTCGTTGTTTAATGTTTAGACCTTGTATATGTCACTGTATTTTTTTTAAATGTTAGCTAAGTTTATATGCATTTCTGTGAGAAATAAAATATCCAATTTTTTTTATTTTCTACGTTAACCTAAATAAATGTAAGGCTTTTCTTAAGGGTGTGCAATAAATATTAATAATGTAGTGAGAATATGAATGCATGAAAATTAGGAAGATGAAATTATGTATTTGTTAGTACCAATAAAAGCACATAATTTATGTTTAGTGTTGCTATGTATAAATTAGAATCCTGTGATTAATTATTAACCACTTAATGTTAGTATAATTGATATGGTATTATATACTTTTAGTGTGTATGCGATGAAGTGTTATTCATTTGTGTGAATGAGATTACATTAAGCGTGAATGAAAGTGCGTCTCTTACTGATATCAGAGTGTATATATTTTAAGTGTGAGTGCGAGCATGTAATTTAGTGCAATTAAGACTGTTGTTTAGTATGAATGAGAGTTTATATTAAAGTGTGAATGCAAGTTGGTGAGTGATATTTTATATATTTATTAGTTTGAATGAGTGCACTTAATTTAATGTGATGTGAGGATGTAGTTTAGAGTGGTTGAGTGTGTGTGGAAATTAACTGGAAATAGTTAATTGTTTTTATTTTGTGCCTAGGAGTATATATAATTACGTATGAATGAGGATATTTAATTTAGTACCATTGGTGTTGTTTAGAAGGAATGAGACGCTATAATTAAGTGTGAATGAGTTTGCGTAAGATAGTGAGTATTTTTGTGTAAATGATTGCATGTAAAATCAGCGTCAACGAGGGAGTTGTCCTTGTAATCATTCAATGTAAGTACTATGGCCTGTAGTGCACATAATAATGGGCAGAAGTCTGGAGTAAAGCGAAAAAATACTGAGGTTATTTCGTACAACCTTGGTGAAGGTGATCTGAAACTATAATCTATCATCATAAAAGTCGCAAAATATTTATGGACTTGACATGACTTTAGGATTTATTTTACCTGACCCAGAGTAATTCCGGCCCCTTCTTCACCTGTGCAACGGATCTATTACAGAGTTTAAGTCACTTGAATCAGATATTAGCACACATGAGCTTCAGTATTTAGCGAGCAGTTTTCAATATCAGTTCACTTTGTAGTTGTCATAGTCGAGGCATGAGGACGGCCAATTGAATAACTCAATTCTCCGTCCAACAATAGGGTGGTTTCCTATTATTTTTTTGTTGCTTTAATGGAAAGATTATTACTCCTGGAGTACGTATTTCACGCTTTTAGATTTTAGAATGACAACACCTATTTTTCGCGATTAAATGAAAAGTGAAAATTTTCAAGCGCGCGAAAACGCGAAGCTTAAGTATGAATGCCGGGAAATATCTCCTTACGTCGTATTTCTGGTTCCCCCTCCCGCCCGGTGAGGTGACTTTGAGGCGAGGCTTAGCGCTGATACGTTGCAGGATGCTAGCGGATAGCTGAGTGCCTTGCTGGATGGTAGCGCTTGGCTTAAAAAAGGTTTATTAATACCTTATCAAACGAAGAAAACTTTCCGACCTTAGCCAGTTTTAATAGGTGATTATTAAGACATGTTTCCCTGAGCTCTGCGCCTCATGCATGCATTGGTAACCTCAGACGATGTATAACTCCTATCCTCTCGTGTAGAAACTAGGTCCCTGTGACGTCATGCGGAGTGGAATCGCATGGGCGCCAATCTGGCCTTTTTCAAATGAGGATAAAATTTGACCATTGCCATTCGTCTAAACCGGTATTTCAAAAACCAAATAATTTGTGTATTATGAATACACTAATGGTGGGTAACGAATCGCAATCAATGCCTTTCGTTTTCTTTGATGAAGGAAACTACCCTATTGCAATAGTATCACCAGGCAACCGCGGCCGTTGTAAATGTAATAGATTTTTAGAATTAAGAATATTATTAAATTAGTTTATAAATAAATTTAGGTAAAGTATGACTCTGGTTAAAAATCGTAAAAGCGACCTTGTGAAATGGAATGAAAGCCAATAAATATTAAAAATACTGGTGAACAGCGAGGAGGGGTTTGTGGGGGGGGGATAAAACCCCCCCAGAGCTCTCAGAAACTTTTAACTTTAATCCATTCGACTTAATTTGATTATTATTACTATATAGTAAGTACTTACTCTATGTAATTATTTACAGAATAGTGAAAGGATGAAAATTCTCCCGCAGATAGACATTAAACTCACCATTTTGAATCATTTATCTTCGAAAATTTCTGGGGGAGGGCCCCCCACACCTCCTGCTTACCTTAGCGGGCATTCCATACCTCCCAGACCCCCTTGGTATCAGTTAAACACCCTAAACCCCCCTAGCCCTAATTCTTAGCTGCGCCCTTGCCGGAGAATACATAAGTATAACTTTAGAAAAATTGGTTTGAAATGCAGTATAAAATAGGGGAATTGGATATTATCGAAAATATATATTTGAGAGGTTTTTAATAATTGAGCTACTTTTTTAAGTTATATATAGGTATATGTAGGGGTGAAAATAGAAAATATTCGGGTGTCAAATAGTTATCGTGATCATACGTGCTATAGAAATCAACAATGTCTGTAAATTTCATTATACAAACGAAATTAGAAGCCCCAGCGGGTATGTCTTGATCGCTTTCCCGAACACAGTGTGATTGCTTTTGCGATGGCCCTCCATTAGTTGGGTCCATCTGTCCTTGCTCTTAAATACTAATAAAATAAAACACAAAATTCGACTCGCGGCACGAACATAATAAATGCGAGCTTTGGCGCGAGAGGGCGCGTGGATATCCAAGGAACCAAACTGAGAGAAATGAAAGACATTTGAGTTGATATGTTAAAAATGTATAACGTTTACTTTTAATATATCATTAGAATGATGGAAAAATCCGAGAGTGGCATCATTGTTCGGTATATCCGAAAAACACTCAAAATACATACCACACTGAAATAAAAGTTTAGTTAAAAAAAGATTTCAGATGAAATTCAACGAATCATCAATTTAGCAACAATTACACAATCAGTTTCCTGAATGCAGTTTGATGAACACTATCAAAATGGCCGTTCTAGTTAGATCAAAACCAAACCAAGATGAAATAGACAATAAAACCGACGTAAAGTAAGAACATGAAAGATTTTTCACCCAAAATAACATTGTTCTGATTAAAAATCTTTACACAATGTTGGTGTTTAAGGTAAGTTCTCACTAAGGAAATTGAAAAAAAGTGGAGATAAAAAATATGCCTTTATGAGCTATTGAACAAAGGACCCTCGCGTAACTACAGTAGACTTTAACAACCGAAATAATGATTCAAATCGATTGTTGCAAGAGAATTGTACGGGAACAGGAATATATGTTATTATTCTAATTGATAATGTACACTTTTAATTTAATCGCGAAAAATAGATATCGTCATTTAAAAATCTAAAAGGGTGAAATGCATACTCCAGGAGTAATAATCTTTCGATTTAGGCAAATAAAAAATAATAGGAAACCACCCTGTTCACCAACCTTTTTCCACAAGAAAGAGAGCCATTTTCGACGGATTACATGCGCAGCCAATTTCTCAAGTGCGCGTTGGGAGACTTGTGAATTAGGTCCTCTCCTCGGAAGGTACGTAGTTGGTACAAATGGGAAACGTGTTCATAACTGACTTTATATTTTTCCGTTCCCGAATCAACCTTTGCGCGTAAATAGCACAATAAGCGGCACTACGAGTCAGAAAATGCTCATCCGAGTAACCGCTGAACTTGACGCAGTAAAATCCCTCTCGGTGGAACGAAAATACATAATTTGTTTATAAACATTACTAAGACGCACTTCATAGCCTCGGATAGGATGTAGCGAGAAATTAAAAGCTGCTTCATCTCACCAGATGGTTAAATTTATCCCGACTCCCAGACATTTGACTTCGTCAGACACCATAATGTTGATACCATCGTCTCGTATACATTCGGATAGGGAGACGCCTCATGAAACTAATTTAGTGCTGTGAACATTCTGAGGTGTATTTATCGCCTCCACCTGGTCTACGCATCTAAATTGGTTTTGCACTTTGAGCAACATTGACATTTTAATTTATGAAACATTTCTCGGCATTCCCATTTATTTGGGTGTGGTATTGGGTTAATTCTCCCAACGTTTCAATGTCTGAGTCTGCCATCATCTTCAGGGGCTTACTCTTTATAGTACTTTTTTACGGTACTTATTTATTCAAAGGCCTGGGCGCACGTGGCGTTGTGCTGTTGTTGTTGTTGTCTGCTGCGGGTGAACGGCCGGTAGGCCGCCCGCAGCCGGCTGGGAAGGGAAGGGGGAGCTTCGGTGGCTTGTGTTCTCCCCCCCTCCTCCTCTGCTACCGGCTCCGCCGCTGCCTGAGTGGGGGCGGGGAGCTCCGGTTCCCCCCCCCCCCCGAGTCCCCCACCTCCTCTGCCGCTGGTTGTCCATAATGCCCCCACCTCTCGCTGCAATGCGTGGGGAAAGAGACAGGTTGTTACAGTGGGCATAGAATACCAGCCTTTGTTGGAAGGGTGGAGGGAGAAGATTCTCTCCGGATACTTACTCTGCTATTGCGTCCGCCTTTGATTGATGCGAGTAGATCGGGCCGATTTCCGTTCGAAGTGGTGCTTATTCCGCCGATGCATCGCGCAAAGCTTTCGCCATGCGCCAAAGTGAGCCGTCGCACAGTGGGCGGAAATCGGAAAAAGCCGGACAAAATTACAAAATGGCTTTTTTTGAGTTATAAACTTGAAACTCTGCAATTATCCTCAAAAATGATTGAAATTTATGGATATGTACTTCATTTGACATAGATCCTACTCGTTACTGAGATACAGAGGCTTAAACATGAACAAATTTCCATAAAAACGCCCGTCTTCAATTTTCTCTGAAAATCTTCCGAAGTAAGTAGATGGTGAAGTTATGAGTGGGTTCTTGCAGAATAAAAAACCTCATAATCTGTTGGTATAGTGTTTTTTCTTTAATTTTCCGTAATCTTTAAGAATATCATCGATAAATTGTTACCGTGCAGTTACAAAATGGCGGACACTGTTTTTTCACAAAGTTTTACATTAAGGTAGAGTTTCAAATGGGTTTTTGGCAAAGTCAGTCGGAGTAACTTATATGAGAGCATTCTTTGAAGATTTCTTGAGGTGCTTATGCAGTTATCTTTGAAATAAGTTTGCGTCGCCGGAAATTACATCGATTTTTCAATGGCGCGGCGGGGTTCGTTTCCGCGCGTCTGGAGTTGGATTAGCCGCGACGCGGTAAGGTTATTGAAGCTTTATGGGTTTTATCGCTCAGAATTCACCGTTTTTATATTTTACTTCAAGACACCGATTCTCAAATGGTCTATGGTGAACGTTGGAGGTTTTTCAGCCGAGGCAAGTGCACGTTTCATTGAAATGCATTTCGTTTTCTTTGGATACGATCGAAGACCATGCTTCTATTAAAAGCGTTCAAATCTCGAAAAAGTGAGTTGTTTTCCTGGGACTCATACAAAAAAACGTACCAGAAAGACCCCAGATGAGACTCTTATAACTTCTTTACTCTCCGACCCCTGACCCCCAGGATTCTACTGCGAAAACGGTCGTTTTATGACACTGCGGAGCGGAGCCTTTGACCGTCTTAACGGGGTATTTCCACGGGAACTTCTAGCTTTTTAAAATGTGTATCATACCCTCAGTTATACTTTGACTTATAAATTACTCGTGTCTGTTACACATTTACCACGTGTACTCATTAGGACATTGGCGAACCATGTGTTCTACAAATTAATTGTTTATTTTTCAATATAAAAATAATTCACTCAGAAATAAAATATTCTACATTATTTATCGCGGGGGCTGAACTTAAGACAAGACCCTGATGCTCTGAAATTTCTCAATGACTTCCTCGCTATACTTCCTTCCTTAAAATACTCATCTTATGGCCATACCTTAAGAAAAGGGCAGATAGTTCTCGAAACAATGAACGATTTTTGTGTCGATAAAAAAAATTGAATCGTTGTATCCGTAACATTTCCAGAATTTGCTATGCATCACTTTGCCGATGCTTCAACGACAGCCGGTTGGTATTGTACTTTTGTAAAAATCTATTCCTCTCAAATTGATCGATCAAATAAAATTTCCCCTTCAGATTTATGCTACAAAATTCATATTTTATTTGCCAGGCACTCCCTGGCGGCCAAAAAAAACATTTCGCACCTTATGCGTGAGATCACTTAGAAGAAAAATTCAAACTTTAAAACTACTACTACTACTGCTGAGCTTGCTCTCCTGGCATCTGTGAGTTTGGGAGAGAAGGGAAATACTGCAGCAGCTCAGCTAATTGCAGAAATAACAACTACGACCCCTACTCGGGCTAAGAGAGTTCTTTCAAAGTGGAGGACGAGTGAAAAGGTCCACTCAGAAGTGACAGTGGAAGAGGCACTGTCATTGATGATTTGACCAGGAGTCAATATCGGTCTTTCCATGCGACAGCTCTGACCCATGGACACGAATTAATTAACATAAAAAAATTAGGAAAAAAAGGCAAGCAATATAATTATTACCTTTCCGTTGATCATTTTCAGTAGTAAACAGAACGTGATCGTGTAAATTCCAGAGTTGAAATCATTGAGGCCAACCACAATTGCCTTTCAATATAAGAGCTGATCTTTGAATCCCGTGATGATTGCCCGAAGTCTTTGATGGCGTCGCGCACACGATGTCTCGCGTCGTTCATCCGGGCCTTATCTGCGTTGCCTCTGGAGCGATGGAATGTGTGACGAAGATAGTTTTTGGTCCCGATAAGGCATCGAATGTGGAAAGGAAGAGCGAGATGATTCCAGCTTCGAGCGGATCGGAGTCGGCACCGATTTCTCGATCGCCTCTGTGACGATTTCCGTCAGCGTAGCCACTTGCCGGTCGATGTCCTTCGGTGTGATGAGAGGGGTGAGTGGCAGGCGATGCTCGATACCCGTCGTCACCTCGGCACGATATATCTCCCAATCGGCATTTCGACAATCTTTGATGATCCGTTGAGGCAGCGCGGCTGGGCGCCGGTTTAGATGGAATAGAACCGGTACGTGGTCGCTGTCCAGCGCGTGTATAAATTTCGCAGACATCGCCGACGGGAGATTATACAATGCGATATGGAGCACATCGCCTTCCCCTTGCGTGTTGTAACGAGACGGCGTCCGCGGCCCGCTGACGGTAATCCCTCGCTGCGTGATGTTCTTCAAAAGGCGATGTCCTTTCTGATTCTCGACCCTGGAGTGCCAAGCGGGGTGTTTGGCGTTGTAATCGCCCGCTGCGACCGTCGGATCGTCAGATGTAAACAATGCATTTATGTCCTCCGCGCGCAAGGTATTACGCGGCGGACAGTAAACGCTGATGAGTCGCAGCGGGCCGTCTTCCATCTCCAGGGCGATGGCAGTGGTCTCGATCGATCATGGCAAAGTATCTAAACATAATCTCTGTGCATTGATGTGGTCCGCGACGATGATCGCCGTTCCGCCGCCGTTGGCGCCGGCATTGCGATCATCGCGGAACTCCTTAAATTTTGGAATAGTCCAGTGGCTTGTCGGCTTCAGCTGTGTCTCTTGAATGAGGGCCACATCTCATTTTTGCCGAGCCAAAAATGCGATGAGCTCTGCAGTTTTCCGCGCCACGGCGCCGGCCGCGTTCCACGAGACGACTGTGTGTTGCTTTCGTTGTAATTTACTGGCCATTGTTGATGTACTGAATGATAGCAGGTAATTGCGCCACGGTGGACGCCAGGAGTTGTAGAGTTACCTGGAGATAGGCAGCAAGTGTACTTATGGCCTCCATGAAATTGTGGATCGACAGAGAAGACAAAGAAGCCGGCAGACTTAGAGGGAGCGGCGGCTTGCAAGCGCTGCTTCTTTTCCCGCTTTGACAGCGGAATCTTGATTGATTCCGCTGTTCCAGCGGGCGGTGCCGGAGCGGGTGTTGGCCGCAGCGGAAAGGAGACATCCATCCTTCTTGAGTGCAGGTCTCTGCGCGGCCGGTTGGGAACCGTCGGCACCGCGCCACGCATACTGCTTGCCAAGAGTTGGCACGCGAAAGTGAGTGCCGCTACCGCCGACTTTAGTGGATAAAATGTGCGTATGCATCTTTCATGCTCCGTTAGACGTTTTTCGATCGTGCGGCCAGTTTCGCCGATGTAAACGTGACCGCACTCACACGGGGCGCTGTACACTCTCGAAGTTTTGAATCCTGAGAAATTGTTCATCAATCTATACGCCGGGAAATCCTAAAATGTTAAATGAAATTTTACTTTCCCTTCCCAACGAAAACCTTTGCAATCTCCACCACCATACCTCTGTTACGTGAAAGCTCGCCATCACAGCAAAACCGGGGAAATCCGGAATCTCAGGATGGAAACCGGACTCACCACAAAGATTTTATAAAAAACGAAAAAAAATACAATTTAATATGTGTTTCAATTTTACAGTCTCTGACGAAATTGATATCACAAAAAACTTTTATCCTCTTATAAGAAGTGGCGGCTTGTGAGTCAAATGCTTGGGGGTGGGGCAAACTACATCGAGGGGCCAAAGTTTTGAATATTTTGTGTATCTTAGTTAGTTTTTAAGGCAGTCTAGGTCTTAAATTTGTGATGCCATATGTTCCGTTTTTTTTCAACAAAAATACCTAGTTATCCAATTAAAACTTGACGATCGTGATGCGCCCGCTCCCAGCGGGCTTCCCCCGCTCTTTTCAATGCAGGTCCACAGTGGGATAGGCGCGTTTCTAATTTTAAAATGTGGAAAAAAAGACAGGGTCTTATGTATAAATTTAATTGGAATTCTCATGTACTAATTGAGGTCAGAGGACCTCTTTAAACACAACATTGGAAGTAATTACACTATCTTTTGTTAGACGCACATGATGACTCATACATACGAATCAACAGGAAACTTGAATGTGGAATCAGCCACATTTTGATAAAAGTTATTTAAGGAATGCGAGATATTGTTGCAAATGAACAAATGTATCAGTATGTGCGCCTTTAACATCAGGAATAATTACCGGTTTTTTTATTATTTAAAAATCAATTTTAGGAAACAATAGCAATATTTAGGAAGCAAGATATGCCATCGCATGTTTTCTCATTAATTCTGTGCATTTTGGTACCTCATTTGTCAAGTTTGGTTGCGTATAATTTGAGAAATCTATACAGTAGAAATAATATAGAAGATTAAAATATATTCTATTAGATACACTAAGGCTTAAATATACTATTGGCAGCTATCAATTTACTTATTACGTAAAGGGTTTTAGACACTTCTTCATTTAGTTTTTGAATTCTTAATCCGCACGCACTATCTAATTGGACTAATGTCAACTTTGCCTAACACAGCATACTCAACAATAAGCATTAATATTTTTCAATTTATGTTTTTTGACTTAATCATTTAAATGTTTTAAATCCGAGACACCATCAACCCCCCATGCCGGGTCTGTAACTCTTATTACAAAAAAGGATAGAAAAAAAGAATGATTGACCATGCACCCACACAACCAATAAGCACATAGTTGTACAAATTATTTGAAAATTTCCGAACGAAACTTTCGTGCTTTGGAGGCCTTTTGTTGTTGAATTTCATTTAGTATAGACGTAGGGGGGCCTAAATTCTTGAGCTCAATCCTATATTGCAGTTTCTTAATTCCATTACTAACAATAAAACCCACATCGCTGGAAAGAGACGAGACCATTATGACTCACTAATACACAAAGCAATCACTAACACTATAGCATTAACAATCACTAACTCGATTAACTCAACTAAAACTGGGCCTATTCACATACCAATCACTCATTATATAAAACAGTTTACATATAATAAGTCAACTGGTCACCAAAACAAGGTATTCTGCAAAAACTGTTCTGTAATGTAAAGTCTGCAACAATCTGCAACGATCTCTGCTCCCGCATTCGCAGTAAAATACGTTTATTTGCTGACGACGCTGTCATCTATCGCGAAATTAGTGATCACTCTGACTATGAAATTTTATCATCTGACTTAAACAACGTTCATTTGTGGACCCAAGAGTGGGGACTCCAACTTAATCTGAGCAAATGCATGGCGGTAGATTTCTTGCGGAATTCGTCCAGCTCTAACCATGCTTATGCAATGGATGGTATTAACATAAAGGCAACAGACGAAGTGAAGTACCTGGGAGTTACGATAACCTCGAACCTCACGTGGGGAACACATATAAAGAATATTTGCGGCATAGCCCTGAAGAAATTAGGATTCGTCAAGAGTATTGTGGGAAGATTTTCGGATGAGATAGTAAAAGAAAGGTGCTATTTTGCTCTCGTCCGAACGCACCTTGAATATGCAGCGAGCATATGGGATCCGGTGCAGAAAGACTTAATCCGCAAACTGAATAAAATTCAAAGGAAGGCTGCGCGTTTCGTCAAAAACTGCTACGGGCGTACAGACAGTGTTACCCAGATATTAAGCGAATTAGGCTGGGAGCCGTTGGAGACTCGGAAGCTGCGCGCTAGGCTTAGATTATTTGAACAATTGAGAATGGATATCTTTAAGAACGACACAGAGAACATAATATTAGAGCCACACTATATTTCCAGGTCCGATAGAAGTGATAAATTAAGAGAGATATTTTGCCGAACGGATAGATATGCGAATTCGTTTTTCCCCCGAACCATAAAGGACTTTAATAAACGCTTGTCCCAACTTCCTTTGAGCGCTTAAGTTTTTTTTTAGCTGTAAACGGCTGGTGTCCTTACACCCCCTGCCATACGCCTTTTAGGCGGCTTGCGGGGTATTATGTAGATGTAGATGTAGAACAAGATTATACGGCCGGCGCGGCGATGTCAACCCACCAGAGAAATGTCTATGGTCGTTCTGCGCATGCTCGGACGGCGTCCCAAGACTTCCACAAGGCACAAGCTTAGACGCGTCATTGCACCAGCAGCCGCCACCACTACCACTCTCCATATAACTTCATGTTAATATGGATTGGGACGTTCTGGCCAGCGCCCCACGGCTACAAATTAAAACTTCTCGCTCAATTTTTTAGTGTTTTTCCTACATTTACGATTTATGCGATTGAAGAAAAACCCTTTGGTTAATTAGATGTATAATTGTAATTGAATGGGTATTTAATTTTTGTTCCTTTTTCGAATCTTTGGGAAGGTCGGCGTCCGAGAGTCCTTTAATATGCAAGCCGCCACTGCTTAATAGAGCAAAAAAAGCGTCAAAATCCATTTCGTGGGATGCAATTTCCAAAATTTTTATCTCAGGGTGCCCCCGCATGAACCCCAGCCGAGGCCCCCATTCACCGACCCCCCCCCCCAAATTTTCACTTAGAATAAGCAAGTGTCCTAATGCAATATTAAGACCAGGGTCTTATATGTTTGTCAATGCTCTTGTTTGTTTTCTTGTTTTTTTTGTAACTGAATCCACAATCTTATTTGGCGGAATTAATTCGCCGGTATATATTTTAAAAAAAACGTGAAACCAGCCATGATGCTAGTTAGGCGTACTCTCTTAGTGTCACATTTTTTTCCTCGTAGCTAATGGAAGTACCTTGCTAATGGTTTCAACTCGCATTGATATTACGAGGCATTTTTTTTCGTTTCAATCGATTAGTATCTTAGATCAGAATTTCCACATCAAAGTTTGCACAAAAATGCCAATGTTATTATGATATTTTGGGATCGTCCCTTCCGATACCGTCCTTTAATTTTGAATTCAGTTCGCGAAAGTTCAACCTCTTCGTTGGAGAAGGTTTATAATTCAAAATTGGTCAAAAGACCATCATGTATTTTGATTGCTTCGATTATTCTACCTGACTTTGATTCCTTCTTCGGTTCTTGGACATTCGCCTTCAGAGTTCTCAGCATTTCCTGAATAACGGTACGATAAGGAGAGCAGCCATGCATCACGCCGGTATCACCTATCCACCTCACGATTCTTCCGCTTCAAATCTTCCACTGCCGTCATAAATCCATTCAACTTGAGTTGCCCTGAATTCGATGGGCTCCTGTCCTGGGCTTACCCACAATGGGGTAGTTTCCTTCATCAAAGAAAACGAAAGGCATTGATTGCGATTCGTTACCCACCATTAGTGTGTTCATAATATACCAATAATTTGCTTTTAGAATTCCAAGTTTAAATCCCACTAGATAGGTTTTTTACATCGTCTGAGATAACCAATGCATGCATGAGGCACAGACTTCAGGGAAGCGTGTCTTAATAATCACCTATTAAAACTGGCTAAAGTCGGAAAATTTTCTTCGCTGATAAGGCATTAATAATCCTTATTTAAGCCAAGCGCTACCAGTTAGCATGGCACTCTGCTAGCTGCTAGCATCCTGCGTCGTATCAGCGTTCAGAGTCTCGCCCCAAGGTCTCTTCACTTGCGGCAGCGGGAACCAGGAGGGCAAGTCTGTAACTTTGGGCGCCTCGTTTGGGAGAAAGAGTTCTCGCCCAAAATTGTCTCCCGACCCAAGTCTGTAACTCGGTAGAGAGAACTGTTTCTCCCGACCGGATGGGAGAAAACTGGCTCCGATGAGTAGTATGAAAAATTTCTGAGGCGAATCCGTTATATTTGAGCTTGATTTATAGAACAATTAATCATGTCTAATTTTTTTCAAACTCTTTTCGCCTCCCCCTCCCACGACGGAGCTGCCGGTGCGCGCATAGAAACATCTAGATAAATAATAAGTGATATTGACGTAATTACTGATATTTTATATACATTCTATATGTACTTGCATTACTAACATTCCACGGAAGACAGCAGGACCAATCAATTTTCAGTTGACCCACTGGTTTTTAAAGTTAGCAGAGGTTTGCGTTGTTTACGACAATTCCTTTAATTTTAGTGGTATAAACAATTTGTCTTCGGCAAACTGCTAACAATAGATATGGCTTCTTTATAATAAAATTGCAAGTCATTGATTCAAAAACTAAGGGAATGCCAAGCGCTTAAATTTGGACGACTGGATTTTACGCGCAACAATCGGGTACTTTTTTCACGAAAAATTAAGTACGGGAAACACTATTGAGCCAAAGTTTTTTAAAGTAAATGATACAACGAAGAAATAAATTCTCTTTAGAATGTTATTTTTTGCATTTAAATTGATTGCTTTGTTTAGAGGCTAAAGCTCCTCAGACTCGGGTATGTTGTCTTTTTTACAGACAGTAGTAATGGTCTATAATTCTGAAATTTTCACCCGAAAGAAATGGTTTGAATTCGAAGATAATTGTCGAAAGAATGCTCGGAGCGTCTTTCCCGTATTTATCGAATATATATATATATATATATATATATATATATATATATATATATATATATATATATATATAGCGTGTCCAGCCATTCCATGCCGGAATATCACTCATGTTTATCCTTTTAACCAGTCGAGGGCAAAGGCCGTCTGCGGTTAATATCGATAAGGGTCGTTTCAGTTTAGTCGATCGCAATGAAGGAAGGGTAACGCCTCTGGATAGTTAAAGGGAGGGGATAAAGTTGATAGTAAGTCGGATTGTGAGGTTCGGTGGGTGGCAATTTCTGACGGTTCTTGATCTTAAAGATTTTTTTGAAGACGAGGAAATTTTCTTTCATTTCCTTAAGTATTGGAATGTTTTGGAGTTCTTTACGAATGGTAGGGTAGCCAGGAATTTGGTTTGGAGGGAGTCCAAAACCAGAGTGGACATTCTTTGAAAAACATGGTACTAACTGTAGACTAATTGTAACACTTTCATAAACGATGAAACTTAATTTTTCGAAGAAATATTTTGTCGCTTCATGATTTTTCAATATTTTGTTTCCTTTTATTAAGGAACGGAATAGGTTTTTTTTTATTTCGGGAGGGTCCGGACCCCTTGGACCTCCCCCCTCACAACTGTTTACGTACATCTTTATTTCATATTAACCATGGCGTTGCAACCATCAGCTTTCCAATGAGGGACTTTACATTAGATTCTCTTTTCTACTAGTGTGATTTACGGGTGGAGCCTACGTTGATATTGGTTTGACCATGGTTCTGTACATAGGCGGATCCAAAGGGGGGCACGGGGGCACGTGCCTCCTCCCCCGGACCTTTTAAGAATATGCGAGATTTTCAATACGGTCCCATTATCATTGCGTTCGTTTATTATCCTTGTGCCCCCCCCCCCCCAGAAAAAAATCCTGGACACTTAATTTTTTTCTTCTTTTCTTGACCTCGAATAATTAGTGGTAAAATAATTCTTGGAGTATAGGTCAAATGTATATGATGCAAAAAAGTTGTAGCTAACGTTTCAGTTTATATGAAACTCTCATCAGGGCCATGAATGAGAGCGGAGTCTGCGTTAAAATTGGTTTGACCAAGGATCTGTACATTTCTTGCGGAATTCGTTCAACTCTAACCATGTTTATGCAATGGATGGTATTAACATAAAGGCAACAGACGAAGTGAAGTACCTGGGATTTACGATGACCTAGAACCTCACGTGGGGAACACATATAAAGAATATTTTCGGTATAGCCCTGAAGAAATTAGGACTCGTCAAGCGTATTGTGGGAAGATTTTCGGATGAGAAAGCAAAAGAAAGGTGTTATTTTGCTCTCATCCGACCGCACCTTGAATATGCAGCGAGCGTATGAGATCTGGTGCAGAAAGACTTAATCCGCGAACTGAATAAAATACAAAGGAAGGCTGCGCGTTTCGTCAAAAACTGCTACGGACGTACAGACAGTTTTACCCATATGTTAAGCGAATTAGGCTTGGAGCCGCTGGAAACGCGGAGGCTGCGCGCTAGGCTTAGATTGCTTGAACATTGAGAATGGATATCTTGAAGAGCGACACAGAGAACATAATATTAGAGCCACACAATATTTCCAGGTCCGATAGAAGCGATAAATTAAGAGAGATGTTTTGCCGAATGGATAGATATGGGAATTCGTTTTTCCCCCGAACCATAAAGGACTTTGATTAACGCTAGTCCCAACTTCGTTAGAGCACTTCATTTTTTTAAGCTGTAAACGGCTGGTGTCCTAACACCCCCTGCCACAAGCCTTTTGGCGGCTTTCAGGGTATTATGTATACGTAGGTACATAGGTGGATCTAAAGGGGGGTACGGGGGGACGTGCCTACCCCGGACCCTTTATAAATATGCGGGATTTTTAATACGGTCCCATTATCATTGGGATCGTTTTGTATTACGAGGTATCCTTGTGCCCCAAATCCCCCCAAGAACAAATTCCTGTATCCACTCTCCGCTCCGTAGAGCAATATCTCCTATTTTACGCGCGAGTCGGTCGTTGTAATCTCCCGCGTGGGGGCGCAATCTGACGGCGGAAGGTGGCATGACGTCGCCCGTGAGGGACTGTTCCTGTCGCTCACTGCACTGCGAATCAGGGAAGGGGGAGGAGGCGGGGAAGGGGTGGTGGCCACCCCCCGTTCCCCTCTCAACCCTCCCCTATCGCCACTGAACCTCAGAGTAAATTGAGCTGCTTCGCGTGGCCCACGTCCTTTTGCCCGGCGTTCTTCAATGCGAGTCCCACTGACAATATAGGTCTTCAGTCGGGAGCTCCTACTAACTGCAGTGCACTGGCCGACTTTTGTTCGCTTTCTTTCTCAGACGTGATTTCTCTCATTTATAGAAACTATATTCAGTCGAAGTACATTGAGGATGCCGCAGCGTTCGTGTAGCTGACTTGCATAGTTCATTTAACGCTGTTAATGAAGAGTAATCTAATTTGAATTCCGGATTTAAGCACTCTTAATCTTTCGCTTTTTCACGAGACGTGCCTTCGTTACGGTGTGGCCCAAAAGGTGTCGTAGTAGGGTAAGTATTTCAAAATTATGTTGATGATTAATGAGTTGCATGCCATTTTTTAATTTAATTTTCTAGATTCGTAGTAATTTTTTAAATAGGTACTTTGGCAATTATTTCTTCTATTTATTATTTTCTGTGCTAACGTTATCCTTTTTTTACATTTTCAGACCCCAATTAACGTAACAATTATATTATCACCGCGATGAGGTTACTGGGAGCAGCTTGGTTGCGTGAATTATCACGTGGGACCTTTCCGTTGGCCGGGAGAAGTTCCTGGGGCCGTATTCTGTATTTCGTCGGTGCCGCACCGGTCGGTTTCCCTTTCAAGCCCACCGACTGGACATCAAACCGTACCGACAACGGATTCCGCACCGACGACGACACTTTCAGCGATTCTGTAAGGTCGTCGGTTTCAAACCAGTCGGTACGGTTCCCCTTCCTTCCCAAACAGGGAAAATCCGAATATATCCGAAGTTTGACGTGTCTCCACCAATGAAAGAAGGGTAAAAACAAGTGAAGACTCATTGGCACAGTTTGTTGTCGTCATTCTCAATCTTTTTATTTGCGGAAATTACGACTTTTTGCTAGATTAAGATAAACGATATTGGATAAGTTGTTGACAATGCTTATATAATGTGTGGTAGTAATGCTGTACCTACAGAATCGAAGGAAACAATATTACAACATCACAATAAAGTTTGTATGTGATGGAGATTGTTGTTGCTGGAATGAATTATTGAAACTATCCTTGAGATCGTAGTTTCTTTTTTTAAATATTGGTTCCGTATAATGCCATTTATTCATGATTTGGTAATATAGTTGTCATTAAGTAAGTTCCGTATAAATGTTATCAACGGAATGTTATGCCATTGGCACCGTAGCAGACGAAAATAGCATACTATGGAACGTGAACGTAGGATTCAAATGCAAATGTAATATTAGAGGAACAAGTTAGGAAATTGTTATAAAAATATGGAGCTGGGTGCAATTAAAAGAAGTGTAATGACGAGGAAGTAAATAAATTGTGATTGGGTGAAATACATATGTATAAGTTGCGCATTCCAAGTGAGAGAAAATGATAATATTGCGGTAAACCTCATACTTATTAACAAATATCTTCTTTTATCGTCAAGGGAATCAATGGCTGACGATGAAATGAAATATAGTTGCCCGTTACAAATGAAAGAAACTGATACCGCTGTGGCAAACTTCATACTTAAATAAAAAGATCTTATTTCTATGCCGAGAGAAACGCCAAATTGATGATTGAGTGAAATAACAGTCGCCTATTCAGAGTGATATAAAGTGATAACATTGCGGCAAAACTCATATTTAATCAAAAATATCTTTTTTATGTCAAAGGAGCAAGTAAATGATGATAGAGAGAAATAAAGCCTATTACAAGCGAGTGAAAGTGCGGTAACATAAATGAGAGAAAGTCATTATATGTTAGCAAACCTCATTTTTATTAACCATTATCTTATATTTCTGTCAAGGTAATTAATATAGATGATGACACAGTGAATTATAGAGGCGTATTCGAAGGGGCAGAAAAAGATAACATTGGAGAAAACCTCATTATTTACTCGGTGATGAGGTAAAAACAAAATAAAACGTACAATGCGCACCGGGGAATTCATGAAACCCACTAGTCGGTGGCCGTACCGACACCTCTTTGCTGTCGGTACGGCTACCGACGATCTCCCGTCCTCTCGTCGGTGCCGCACCGACCGGGTTCGTACAGAATCGCACGACTTCTTACCGGGAGTCGGTGTGACGTCGCACCCGACGAATCGGTGCCGCACCGATCGGTTTGGAGTTACAGAATACGGCCCCTGGAAAGATTATTCCGCTGACATCGTAGCTACTCCACGATTTCAAGTGGCTGATAGCGGTTACCGCGAGATTTGACTGAACCAGAGTTTGGCCGAGGCATTCATCGTAGCTGCGAAATTGCCTCGGCCGATAAAAAGAAGTCTCTGCACAACGTCGAAAATAAAGATTTCGGTGAGTTTTTCCCCCAATTTTTTAAGGATGCCCTTTCATAACGTAATCGGCAAAGCAGTGGGGTAGCCAGAAATTTTGTTCGGGAGGAAGGGGGGGTCCTAAAATTAGATGGGGGCAATTTTTGAAAAATGGGGTATTCAGTAGAGAGATATAAACTACTCTTAACACTTTTTATTTTCAAAATACTTCAGTTAAAGAATTTTTTTGTAAATTCACGATCAATAATTTTTTTGTTTGATGCAAAGTATTATTTCGTTGTATTACATTTCGAGCAGTGGCCATGGGGTGTGAGGGGGCCCGAGCCCCCTCTTAAATTCGTTATGGGTGTGAGGAAAAAATGTGTCAGGCTTGTCGATTTTCCCAGGAGTGTACAGATATCGAGATTAAAGTTATCAGGGTGCTAATGTGGATCATATGACTCTCCTAAAATGATTAAAAAACTTAAAACTCAATACTTATAAAATTTCCCAGGGCATAATCCCTGGTTTGGCCCCCCCCAAATATTTTTTCTAAGTCTGCACCCCTGATTTCGAGGAGGAGGGGTCCCGACCTCCCCCTGGCTACGATACTGCGGCATAAGTGTCATAGTTTTTTATCCTAAATTATTTGATCACATTTTCCGCATCTCAGGGTAATAACTCCGGCGGTAGATTCTAAGCAACTGAAATAGTTATTACTCGACCTATGAATTTCCGAATCAGTGTCATTCCCACCGTCGCTTTTACCATCTCGTAATAAGTCACTTACCGTAGATACAACCGCGATTCAATGAAAGCAAACCTTGACGTTACGACCGCTGTTAGCGGACGTGCATTCTGTTTGGCCGAAAGACTGTGTGTGGTAGCTATGGTTTCAATGACCGCACCTTGAATATGCAACGATATCATGTAGGATCCAGTGCCGAAAGACTTAATCCGAAAACTGAATAAAATACAAAGGAAGGCTGTCCGTTTCGTCAAAAACTGCTACGGGCGTACAGACAGCGTTACCAAGATTAAGTTGAGCGAATTAGGCTGGGAGCCGCTGGAGACTCGGAGGCTGCGCGCTAGGCTTAGATTATTTTAACAATTGAGAATGGACATCTTTAAGAGCGACACGGAGAACATAATATTAGAGCCGCACTATAATTCCAATAATAATAATAATAAGAAAGGAGGTATTTCCCACTCGTCCAGCTAAACCTAGAATATGAAGTTATATCAAATTATTATTTTTTTCCTTCTCTTGACCTTATTTAATATTATTATTATTATTATTATAGTATTCTACCAATTAAGGTAGGTTTCCATGGAGTACTAAAGAGGTGATCTGGGAGCCTCCCTTTCCTTCCAGCACTGCCTTCTTTAATTCACTGTAAGGCCTACTCTCTTTCAATCTATCTAAAAATCCTATTCTTTTCCTTCCCCTCCCTCGTTTCCCCAACATTCTACCCTCCAACACCATTTTCAACATCCCCTCACCGCTGAGCACTAACTCCATCCAAACCTTCTGTCTCCTGCGTATCTCATCTAAAAGCTGCCTCTCCTCGCCAACCATATCCAGTACTTCGTCGTTCCTTTTCCTCTCCGTCCATTTCACCCTCTCCATTCTTCTCCATACCCACATCTCGAACGCCTCCAATCTTCTCTCGTCTTCTTTCCTCAGAGTCCACGTTTCCGCACCGTAGAGAGCTACACTCCAAACCAAACTCTTCACTAACCTTTTCTTTAAACTCTTACACAACGATCCTCTCAGAAGCTCCTTCCTGCTCATGAACGCCTCCTTCGCTAATGCTATTCTCTTCCTGATGTCCTTACTACTGTATCCGTTTTCCTCTAACGTACTGCCTAAATAGTTGAATTGCTCAACCTGCTCAAGTTTTTCAACACCCACCTTTATCTTGAGTCTCATTTTCCTCGCTCGTGATGCTTTACAAAACCGCATTACCTTAGTTTTCTTGTGATTAATCCTCATCCCAAACTCCTCGCAACGTTCGTATAACGCATCCACTAGGGCGTGAAGCCCCCTTGCTGACTGGCTGATCAACGCCTGGTCATCCGCGAATCTCACTGATTTGAACATCATTCCTCCCACTTTTATCCCAGCTTCTAACTCATCCCACGCTTCCTTACCATCTCTTCAGCATACACGTTAAAGAGCAGTGGCGATAGAGGACAGCCTTGCCTCACACCTCGGCCAATGCTTGCCCACCCAGATTCTCCGTCCGCTGTCCTCACTTGCGCAGTCTGGGCCATATACAGATTACAAATCAGTCGTCTATCCCTCCAGTCTACACCTATTCTCTTGAGAATATCCATTAACTTTACCCAGTTCACCCTATCAAACGCTTTTTCAAAATCCACGAAACACACATATACGTCCTGCTCATATTCTAGGTTCCTCTCCACGAGGGCCCTCATTATTGCTATTGCATCACGAGTTTACTTCCCTTTTCTGAAACCAAACTGATCTTCGCCCAAATACTCGTTTGCCTCCATTCGTCTGTTCAATATCCTCAGCACTACTTTAGCCGCATGGGATATTAGGCTGATAGTCCTATAATCTCCGCAATCCACAGCTTTCTTCTTTTTCGGAAGCGGAATTAAAACCGCCTTCACGAAATCCTCCGGCCAACATCCCTCTTCATAGATCTTGCGCACTAGTTCGAAAAACCTTTTCTTACCTTCCTTCCCTAGATTCTTCAGAAGCTCACACGGGATGTTGTCCACGCCTACTGCTTTCCTAGCCTTCATATCACGGAGTGCTCTCTCTATTTCTGAATCTAATATCTCCGGCCCAAGATTATCCTCCTCCACTGCACTTTCCTCCTCTAGAGTCAATCTCTCTGGTCTGTTCGTTCCGTCATACAGGTCCTCCACGTATTCATTCCACCTACCCTGTACCTCTTCTCGTTGGGTTAGCATCCTCCCATCTTTAGCCTTGATTTTAGACATGGCTTGTCCTCTTTTGCCGCCCGATAGCGACTTAACTTTGGCGTACAACGCGCCTACTTCTCCGTCCTTCTGGAATTTTTCCATTTCCTCGCACTGTCTTTTCCACCAAGCCTCCTCGGAAAAGACAGTGCGAGTCTTTTCCTCCCTTGCCCTCTTACATTCACGTCGTAATCGATTATTCAATTCCCTATACATTCTTTTGCCCTGTTCTGTGTCCACGTTCTTCCACTTCCTCCTCTCCTCCATTTCATTTACCATTGCCTCCGTTATCCACGGCTTCTTTATCCTTCTACTGTGAACGTAACCAATTGACTTCTCCGCCGCTTTGACTATTCCCGTTTTTATATTATCCCATCTTTCCTCTACCGTCTTGGTACTTTCAATCTCCCGTATACTAATGTCCACTAGCTCCTGATATTCTCTCCTCATACTCCCCTTCAGGGCTTCTACGTTCCATTTCTTCGCCTTCCTAACTTTCATAAGTCTTTTGAATCTTACGTTGCATTTCATGAGCACTAGATTGTGGTCCGAATCCGCATCCGCTGCAGGGAAGCTGCGCGAGTTTTTCACACTGTTCCTAAACCTCTGTCTTACTATAATGTAGTCTATCTGATATCTCCCCGCATCCCCTGGACTTTTCCACGTGTACCTTCGCCCTTTATGATGATTGAACCACGTGTTTGTGATGAATAATTTGTTTCTCCTACAAAATTCTGCTGCTTTCTCTCCCCTGTCGTTCCGTATTCCTAGACCAAAATCTCCTATTTCGTTTCCATCCCTCCCTTCCCCGACTGAGGCGTTCCAGTCCCCCATCACTACCAGATTTTTCTTACCCGGTGTGTCTCTAATTATTTCCTCGAGCTGTTCATGCACCTCGTCTACTTCTTCCTCCCTATGATTGCTAGTGGGCATGTAAACCTGGACCACCACAAGGTTGGTGGGCCGCGCCTCAATTTCTACCACCAGAATCCTATCGCTTACCTGGTCTATACCTACCACACGCTTACCCATCTTCCCGTTTAATACTAAAGCTACACCTCGCTGGCTTTGTTCCCCTCCACTATATATAACCCTATACCCATCACTCCAATAGTCCCCCACCTCCCTCCACCTCACCTCGCATAATCCTAAGACGTCTATCCTCCCTTTATCCATTTCCCTTTTGATATTTTCTAATTTCCCCACCCTCATCATAGTCCTCGCATTCCACGTCCCTACATTTAAAGCTGACTTCTTCTTCTCCATCTTCTTGGTCTTCTTTTCTTCCTTCTTTATTGCTGCTGTCGATGATGATGATGATAAGTCTCTGCAAGGATTTCGCATGTTGACGACCCCGAGGACCTTGCCGACCTCGCTGCCGTGCCCGACCCCCGCCCTTTGCGGACGGGTCCCGGGCGATGAGATTCCGAGGCTCATTTGGTTGTACTCCATGTGTTCAGGGAAGAGATAGTTGGTAGGGTTTCCCACTTCCATTCCAACAGTGTTTTTCACGTGACACCATCACGTGGACTACCTTTCGTCTGGCTCCTACCCTTCGACCTATCTGGCATGGGTGGCCCTACCGGGAATAATTTAGAATTAATCCCGCCAGTGCAGCTCTAGGGGTCATAGGAGCGCGCAAGCCTTTCCACCGCGACAAGGTTGTAGCCAAAGGGAAAGGTAATTTAATATAAAATATGGTATTTCTTGGAGTATAGGTCATTCATACAAAAGTTAGCAGCCAACGTTTCGATTAATTTTCTTAAATCATCTTCAGGGCTATGTTAGAAAAAATGTGAAACAATATCAAATACAGAGAATAAGACGAAACACAATATTTATACATAAAAAGGAACAATTGGGTTCTTTTAATAAAATATAATTTAAATAAACATGTATATATAAACATATATATATATGAACAGATGGAATATACAAAAAATTTTGACACATAAAAAAATATTAAACTTATTTATACTATATTTGTGTATACTTATATTACTTTTGTATAAATGACCTATACTCCAGGAAATACCATGTTATATCAAATGTGATCCGGTGCAAAAAAAACTTAATCCGCGAATTGAATAAAATACAAAGGAAGGCTGCGCGTTTCGTCAAAAACTGCTACGGGCGTACAGACAGCGTTACGCAGATGTTAAGCGAATTAGGCTGGGAGCAGCTGGAGACTTGGAGACTTAAATCGCTTGAACAACTGAGAATGGATACAGGTAATTATGCACTTTCCGGACACGCGTCGTTTTGCTATTTTTTTCGTCGGATCTGCTCATAACAGTGTCTTGATTACGAAAATGATATTTTTTGTGGCGGAAAAGCCGGCAAATTACCTAAAATGCGAAAAAAATCGGGTGAAAAAAATTCCATGAAAAGTGGTCATTTGGGTACTCAAAATATTTTTTTATATTATGGCGAATACAGTCATGCAAATAGTTTTTAAATTAAATGTAAAATAAGCTCATTAACACGTATTACAAACTGGAACTACTTTTTTGGTACTGCACCGCGCGCAGCGATTCCTCGCGTACACCGCGAAATGCGAATATGCCTAGGTGGGTTTGGGTTTGGTCAGGGCAAGGTTTTCACGTAAAAATCACTGTATTTTGGACTTACGTGTAGATTCTTGACATTTCCACCCGCCCACATAATTTCGCTAATGCCACCATAAACCCGTCTGTCGGAGTCAGTCCACACATAAATAAGAATGAATCCTAGTAGGGCTACGACACGGTAGACTTTCCGTAAGTCTAGTTTTTTTCCTTTGAAATTAGTTCAAGCTCAAATTTCAATTGACCCATTGGTGTCGAAGTTAGAAGAGATTTACGTTGTTTAAAAAATCTGCCAATTTTTGTGGTATAAACAATTTGTTTTCTATAAACTGTTAATAATAGATCTGGCTTTCATACATCAAAATTCAAAGTTATTGGAACGAAAAATTCGAGACTACGAAGCGCTCAAAGGTGGGCAAATTGATTTTACGCGCAAAAAGCGCGTATTTATGAAGTGAAAACATCTTAAGCGGCGTTAAGCACTTTTGCGGGATGGGGAAAAAGTATAGAATTCGCGTGAGAGTGACCGACCCGACACCGCGATCGCTACAGCGAGATGTACATTTCCGTCTTAAAATTCGTCTCCTAGTATCATATCCTCGGTAGTGTAGTGGTCGGTATCCCCGCCTGTCATGCGGTAGACCGGGGTTCGATTCCCCGCCGAGGAGGAATATTTTTCTCGATCTCATAAACAATTTAAAAAATTTTACAATGGATATTTCAACTATGCAGGCTGACTAGGTGTAGTAAATAAACGTTGTTAATATATTGTTAATATATAGACTTTTAAAGTCTTTTTGTTCTAAAAATATTAAAATTGAAAATAAAAATCTATAAAGTATATTTTATAAGTTCATTAAATATAAAGAGCTCGTGCATGAACGTGCAGAAGGGAGTACACGCTATAAAAATACAGGTCAGTACATCTCGTTCGTTATATCTTATAAAAATTTCTATCTATCTATGTATTTTTAAAAATTTTCTGTTGCCTTTGCTTGCTGCAATTAACATTGTTGAAAAACTTATCGCCATATGATCAAAATGAAAACTACAAAATATACTGCTGTGACATAGCATCGAACCCCGGACCCCAACGTGACAGCCGGACCATAAGAAAATTTATTATGAAAAAGCCAAGGACCATTGAAGTGATACGTTTGCATGCATAGTAAAACCTTCTCAGTTCTTCATCGAATGCATTAGAAAGTAGAAGAATGCGAAGAATAACCCAGGAAAGGCTTGCCGCAAGAGAATAAGGAAAACAAGCATGGATGAATAAATGCCATGGATGAGATCGGCAATTTATCCTCCAAAAGTCAATTTAGAAAGTGTAAATGTCATCCGATACCATTCAAATACGTTTCAAAACGTTCGGAAACATACTACAAATATGTTGTTGGCAAGTTGTTTAAACAACTGAATATGGCTCTGAAAATAGAGATGTGCAAAATAATAGGGGTGTAAGAATAGATGATATTACAGCAAAGCAGTATGCAGGAGAAGAGGTACAGAGGGGGGAAGAGTGTAAGCGGTGAAAATGTGCTCCTCTCCAAGAAACAAGATCAAATGGTTCAACCGAATAAGTAATGAGGAAGTGCTAGGATGAGTGCGAGAAAAGAAGAAGCCTTCTAAAACCCCTGAGGAAAATAACAGACCAATAAGATTGCCACATTACTGATGGCCTGATGAAGATAACCTCAGAGGGACAGATTTATTGAGAGAACGGCAAAAGAGTCACGAAGGAAAAGCTATTTAGGGTGCAAGGGAAGAAATGCAGAAGCGTGAAAAGGCCTGCTGATTAAAGAAAGGGATAGAAAAACTGCACCAAACCTATCTCAGGACTATTGATTTTCAGAAATATACCAAGGCCTTCCTTTTACGCATTGAGGGGATTGATTATTTCACTATGATGACACACAGTCTCCCCTTCCTTGAGCAGCACCTGCCATTACACACAGACCTCAGTACTGCAAGCTCAGACATGGTCCCTGCACCGATGTATATTTTGTCACTTTAACACTGACGTGCCATATTAGTTTTCAGATTGAAAAATTCAGCAAGCTGTACACCATTAACCTAATTCTGTTATTAGCTTGTTTAAGAGAATGGGAAAAAAACATTTCTCGTGAGATTAGGAAGTTTGATTCAAGTCAGGGGCGGCTCCAGGATTTCCTTGAGGGGGGGGCGCGACGGGCTGCTTACCCCTCCCCACTGCCCCCACTCCCTCCCTTTCTCCCCCCCTCTCTCTCTCCCTCCCTCTCTCTCCCTCCCTCTCTCTCTCATGATGTGACATACAAGCGTCAAAATAAGATAAGAGTTTCGGCATTATAGTTGAGAAAGAATGAAGGAATTGGTACAAATTGTATGGTTTTAATGAGCGAATTACACCGAATACACCGAGAAACTTGCAAAAGCCCCTGTTATTTTCTGGAAAAAGTTGTAAAAGCCATTTCCGATTTTAGTGTGGAATTTCAAACGATCTGTAAATTTTTCGTTCCAAACGGGAGACACAAGCTTTGAATAGACGTTCTAATCGTAGTTTTCGATGGAGAGTTGAGGGAAATAGGGCGAGAAAATAAAAAAAAAACGCTGTGCAATCTTATGGGAAAATTGTGAGTATAATTTACGACTCATGTATTATTTATGCACTTTCAATTATGATCAAATCATGAAAACAGAGAATCCACACCAAATACAGCAAACCCCATCCCTGTAGACCAAAAATTGAGAGAGAAAAAGCAGACATAAGCGTAACATTTATAAATAAAGGGTAGTCTACGGTAATTGATGCGAGTTCGCATTTCATACCCCTTGGCAAAGTGTTTATCGGGCGAAATGAAGTTTTCTCTTCAATGTATAAAATTCCAGTTTTACCCATAAGTGTTTAACTTTTGGATGATTGATCGAGAAAATACAACTGAAGTCGACAGTAAAATCATTTGCCGCATTTCATTTGAATATCTTCGAAAATATTTTTGAGAAGTCACTATAGAGGTTATTATCAAGTATTTATAAATACAATCATGTGCACATTCAAAGTTCTATGGCAGTTGTCATTGGTTTCATGTCATTAAATTCCGGAATTTTCTTTAAAAAAAGTTATAATCTAATTCCGTTAACATTGTACTTTTATTTTTTCAATGACGGTGTGCATTTATCACATATTTTTTCAAGCATGCTTTCTAACGAATTTTTTATTTCCATGAAAACAGCTGGGATTAGTGTATTCAACTTGAAGCACTCTACTGACTCTCCAACAAATCTGTCCTTGATATCCTAATTTACGTAATCTAAGATGGGAATAATGATTATTTTTTCCCAATACGCGATTATATCGTCTTCATCATTGTAGCCGGGTAATTTGCTCGAATCTTTTGCCGATTGGCTGCACGTGGAATGCGGATTTGAATGTCCATTTCCTCCATAATTTTCTTAGCCTTTGCAAAAATTCCATAAGTTTTAAGAAAATTTTATAAGAGTTCATCCGCTTATACTTTAGTACTTCAAAAGTTAGGTCAACTTTTTTTTAGCTTGAAAAACATCTACAGTCCCATTTTGCAAATATCTGCTTGAAATATAAATTGCACTCAAAACATCACTTAGACTATATACAGTTCAAATTAATTCATAATTACAAATTGATAGCAATAAACATCTTCCTTTAGTTGCCGTTTATAATCATCCCACTTTGACACTTTTTCGAGAGCTTTGGCAATATCATATGTGAGTCGTTTCTAAAAGTTAGATTAGCTTTATGCCTTTCTACCCATCTAGTCTCACAGTTACTTGTCATTTGATGAACTAAGATATCAATAATGGCTTTATTACGTTTACTTGATGCTTTAAAAAGTCGCGGGAAGAGATGTCGAGTCTCGTTCCTTTGAATCATTTTCTAGCCGAGGCTTCTTCCTTGTTAGCCACCTAACCATTTTGCATATCTATGCAAATCAATTTACATCTACACGTACACAAAGAAAGAGAAATCAATTTGATAACATAAAAAAAGAATACAACCCCAAAACGAAGGCAACTGTCCAAGCTCACGTGGGATTGATGAATTACTCCAACCGTTTCAGAGAGAAAGTCTTCAACTTTAGAATGTGTCGTCAGAAGAAATCTTCGACAATTTTAATAATAATAATAATAATATATTTATTTATTTTCTGTGGCAAAGCCACCTTATAAAAACAATACATTTACATTATAATATATCAGTCTGCACTAGTGAATACAAATAATAATATTATAGATGTGCACATTTACATTACATATGATATTATTTAATAGTGTTCAAGAATATACAAAGGTGGGAAAGACTTTTACAAAGAAAAAGTTTTATAAAGATATTTCCAGTATTTATATTTAAAAGATTCTAATGATTTCACTTGGGTTAAGTTCGTTGGCAGAGAATGCCATAATTTTATTGCACTTACAACAAAAGATTTTCCATATACATAACTTTTGTGTGGTGGAAAGTAAAAATGAACTTGTCGTCTAATTTTCAATGAGGATTCAGTAGTCTGTCTTATGGGAAACATATCATACAGATAAGCTGGCATATGATTACGTATTAATTTAAAAATGAACAATCCCAGGAGATATTTTCTCCTAAGAGAAACTGGTAGCCATCCAAGTTCCCGAAGGTGGGGACTGATGTGTTCAAACTTCCGTTTACCATAAATAAATCTGGCACATGAATGCATTAGCCGTTGGAGCTTAAGGTTTAGTTCCTCAGTAAGGTCATAATAAACTAAGCAGCAATACTCTAGATGAGGAAATATTAACGTGGAAATAAGTTTCTTTCTGGTGTCCATAGGAAGTAAATGTTTATATATTTTCAACTGATATAGTGTGGAATTTATTCTGTTTGAAATTTGGGATACGTTATCTCTCCAGGAAATATTATTACTAATAGTAACACCAAGATTACGAGCGTTCTGGGAATAAATAATTTCATGATTATCAACCTTTATTTTTGGTATTTGGTCCAAATCCATACGCTGAAGCATACGTGTGCCTCCCATAATTAGGGCTTTAGTTTTGGCACCATTTAAAATGAAATTATTTGATGCAGCCCAAGAATGCAGTTTTAGTACGTCAGAATTCACTTTGCTTACGGCCTCTGCAATTTCTTGGGGTTTACAGTGGTAGTAAATCTGTAAGTCGTCTGCATAAAGCATATATCTACAATATTTCAGTTGCTGAGGCAGATCCAGAATGTAAATTGAGAAAAGAAGTGGCCCAAGTACCGAACCCTGGGGAACTCCAAGTGTGACAGAATTCCATTCTGACAATTTCCCGTCATGTCCCTTAACTGCTTGTTTCCTACCATGAAGGTAAGACAGAAACCAGTTCAGCACGCTACAAGATAATTTCAGTGACTTAAGTTTTAAAAGAAACTTAGTATGATCGACACGGTCGAAGGCCTTACTGAAGTCAAACAAAACAATAATAGTGACCATTTTGTTTTCAATTGCTAGTCTTATATCATCAGTTACTTTAAGCAGTGCAGTTTGGGTACTGAAACACTTACGAAAACCAGACTGATAAGGGTCAAATAGATTCCGATTTTCAAGGTGTTCACTTAATTGATTGTGAACTATTTTTTCTAAACATTTTGAGAGATAGCATAAAATAGAAATAGGTCGATAATGGGATACATCTGAAGGATTTTTGATCTTTTTTATGGGACGAACCAAGCTATATTTCCATTCGATCGGGAATATGGCCATTGATAAGGAAAAGTTCATAATCTCAGTTAGGGCAGGCAGAATTACTGGCATTGACATTCTTATGTATGATGGCGAAATATTGTCACTTCCAGTCGCTTTTGATTTCGATTCGAGCAAGAACCTTTGTATATCTCCTGGAGTAACGTGACGAAAGTAAAAATTGCTTTCATCAAATGGTACTAAAGGATCAATAGACTGGTGACTATCAGTGAATGTTAAATGAGAGGGTGGAGGCAGCGTCAAGTAATCATTAAATTGGTTCAACGTGATGTTCGGAATAATAGAGTTATCTTTTTGTCGAAGTAGACCAATGTGCCTTAGTTCACGCCAAATTAAATGTGGCTTTGGCAGGCCTTCAAGTTTTGTAGCGTAATAAGAGCGCTTTGCGGCCTTTACAAGATGATTGACTGCATTTCTAAGAACTTTATACCTAGCATACACTTCAATGTTTCTAGACCTAACATAGGCTCGATGAATCCTGTCTCTTTCTTTCATTTGCTGTTTCAGCTCTTTAGTTAACCATGGAGCAGCATGGCGACGTGGGATGATTGTGCGTAATGTAGTGTGATTGGATATACAGTTGAGAATATTTTCATTAAATAATTTAACATTCTCATCAATATTGTTCGAGGTGAATACAGTACACCAATCTTTTTCAGCTAGGTCGTTTATAAAATCATCAAGATTAACATTTTTTAAATCTCGATAAATAAATGGGGAAAGGGTAACTCTAGAGAATTTAAACTTATAGGTGATATGAATTAAGTCATGGGACGAGAGAAATGGAACAGGACATTGTGATGCGCAGATAACTTTATCCTCGTCATCTACGATGAAGTGATCAAGCCAGGTATCACCATGAAACGTGTGGTGGGTTGGTTGAAAAGGAACCATATACATGTTATTGCTATGAATAAAACCTTTTAGATAATTACTGCTAGTGGACTCTCTAGTTAAATCAATATTGAGATCCCCCGTAATAATAATATTCTTATATGCAGTACTAAATTCGGAAAGCTCTGTTTCAAAGTTGAACAAGAGACTGGATTTTGGTGGGCGGTATATAACACACAGTAAAATTTTTGAGGAATTTTCTCCTGAGACCTCGACTAAGATACACTCGGGTTGAGAATACTTGAGATAGGCGCCCATCTTGGGAGGTGGCCACAATGCTTGCCTTAATGTCATGACGTACATAAACACCTACACCTCCACCAACTTTTCCTACCCTATCACACCTTAGAAATAGGTATTTATCAAGATTTACCATAGTATCGTTAATATTGGGGTTCAACCACGTTTCAGAAGTACATATAATATCATATTGATGCTCAGTAAAATAGAGTCAAAATTCATCAATGTGCTGTATCAGTGATTGACAGTTAACATGACAAAGTTTTAAATCATTCATGAATATGAAATCTTAACAGTACAATTGTATTTTTACAGATAATTTCACAAGAAACGGCACAACACATTTCACAACCAATTAATACAGTAATACATATAATAGTAATATTTATGCATAATTTGAAAATGGAACTATAAATGTGCATAATAAGGCATTGATTCAACAAATCATTTAATCTTAAAACAAAGAAGGAGAAAGATACTGATACATGAAAAATGAGATATACCCCACAAAATAACGGAAACAATAATTTTTGCTCGTAATTGTACAGACTTCCAACTTCAAACAGCAGGCCAGCAAAACAGATACCTGCGCTTTGTGCTGCTTGACCGTGCGCACGAGTGGAAACGACCGATGAATCTGTTGTCGGAGTTGCAGACTTTCAAATTCGAATCATAGATCTGGCAAGCTCATCTCAAGCAAGGAATATATAGTAGTAAAAAAAATCTCTGCAAAGAAAATAAACTCGCCTGCCGACAGTGAAACAAATTATTCGGAACATCTCAACTTCGAGAAAAACTCTGTCTGGCTGTAGGAATGTACTATGTACCGTAGAATCGGGTGACTTCGGCCACACGCGTTTCGCTCCACAAATTGATACTTGATAGCACAATGGGTGACGAGCCATCATTTCATTCTCGCCTTTCCTGGCATAGGTAAGAGGAGATTGCAAGCAGCAAAAAATTTCCGTCAGTCACCGCCCAGGGGGGGGCGCGCGCCCCCCGCGCCCCCTGGCTGGAGCCGCCCCTGATTCAAGTGCACATTAACGATTTAAAAGCAAAAGGTAGGGTGGATGAATAAACATAGGAAAGTTCCCTCTTAAACACTTGAGTAAGAGAAGGGAGATATGATTTCACCTTTACTTTTTAATATTGCAACGGAAGAACCCTTGAATAAGGCAAGGAGTATCCAAAAAGGCATCAAATACCCAGCCGACCTCAATATTTTATAGCATTTGACAGCGTGATTTCAGCAGTAAAATTGGATACCCTCCACTAGCTGAAAAGTTTGTGAGAATGCAAGGCAGTAGGAATAGAGGCAAATGAAGGAAAACCCAACACTTAACTTTGAACAAATTGCTAATAACAGGAGTGTTGAAGATATTGAAAACTATTGCATTGAATGTGCAGAGAGTTCTGTGTATCTAGGGGTAACAACAAATAGGTTAAATATTGAAAATTTTGAGATAAAAAATTAGAAAATGCCAATGCAGGCTTTGAAGCCCATCGTAAGTATCACACATGTTATTATCGCCCTATCACCATGTTACAAAATACGATTGTATGAAAGAAATACAAAACCCGTCTCACTATATGGAAGTGAAGCTTGGGTCCACACTAAGAAACCCTGCAACGCACTTTATGAAAAATATAGGAAAGGGTAGTTTCCTTCATCAAAGAAAACGAAAAGCATTGATTGCGATTCGTTACCCACCATTAGTGTATTCAAAATATACAAATTATTTCGTTTTAGAAATAGCGGTTTAGACGAATGGCAATGGTCCATTTTTATCCTCATTTGAAAAGGGCCAGATTGGCGCCCATGCGATGCCAAACCACGTGACGTCACAGGGACCTTGTTTCTATACGAGAAGATAGGAGTTATACATCGTCTGAGGTTACCAATGCATGCATGACGCATAGAGCTCAGGGTAACAAGTCTTAATAATCACTTATTAAAAGTGGCTAAGGTCGGAAAGTTTTCTTCATTTGATAAGGTATTAATAATCCTTATTTAAGACAAGCGCTACCAGCCAGCATGGTACTCAGCTACCCGCTAGCAGCCTGCGTCGTATCAGCGCTAAGCCTCGCCTCAAGGTCACCTCAGGGGGGCAGCGGGAACCAGAAATAAGTCTCACAGAGAGATTTCCCGGCATTCATACTTACGCGTCGCGTTTTCGCGCGCTTGAAATTTTTCACTTTTCATTTAATTGCGAAAAATAGATATCGTCATTTAAAAATCTAAATGCGTGAAATACGTACTCCTGGTGAAAATGAAAATGTTGTTCCCATAACCTTGACTGTGTTACAACTTGAACGACCTCGGCTTGCCCGCTTCTATTTTCGATCCTGGGCACGCTGTTGCTCAAGCCATAATACACCATTTAAGAAGGTACGTCGAGGTAATCGTAGATTAATGCCTGAGAACGCCTCTTTCTTTGAAGGATACTGTGATGCGCGTGGAACCGATGGACGCAAGTTTGAGACAGGGCGACGTCATATTTATTTTCAGCTGATATGTTATGATTTATTTATTTATTTTTCAACGGCAGCAGCCAATTTACAATACTTATACAATAATTTACGATAAATAATACGATTATTTACAATAATGTACAGTAATAATACACAGTGGTAATATACAGAATAATATACAGTAATAATTTACAGTGATAATTTTCAGTGGTATATGAAATGTAAGGTGGTATAAAGTTTGTAAAATATCAGAGGGGAGTGTGACAACGAAGAAGGTTAGACAAAGTAAAGTTAACTAGAGAAACAAGAACAAGAGAACGACATGTCAAGGAACCAGGAGAATGGAGGCCCGTCTGCGGATTTTATGGAGGCTGTCAAAAAAGAGGTCGCATTCGGACGCAACTTGATTTCCGGGACAACGGGTAAATCTTGCAAGAGGACTGTTGAAGTCGAAATTGGTTGCATGGTATCTGCGGCTCAAAATGAGATGCGGCTCAGTGCTGCTAGAGATGAACACAGTGAGCGTTTTGGCCGAAATATTTTACACTTGTAAAAATAGAACCAAGTAAATTTCAGCAACACGTTAGATGATTACTTATTGATTCTGAATAGGGACTTACCAGATGCTAAATAAACAAGAAAATCCTATGAAAGTACTAGGGATGGACGGATCCAGGATTTTTATCGGATCTGGATTCGGATCGGATCCTTGATTTTCGGAGCCGGATCTTTCGGATCGGATATTTTCGGATCCAAATGCATTTTCAAATTCCTGTCGCTGAGATTCCCCCGATGATTGTTCAATCTCTTGGGAAGAGTCACACTGTGTGCCAGTCGTATTTTGCTATTTTTACATTCCACGGCTGAACTTCTTCTACGTAACCTCTGCGAGAGCTTTCAAGCAAAACGGTTCATGAGTAGGACAAGAATCGCTTGCGATGGCTCATTCGAAGATAGAATCGGAACTCTTTCCACCCTTATTGCGCGTTGCATTCACTGAAGCTATGATTCAAAATTTTAAAATTCAAAAAAGCCATTTTATTAATCCGCAATGATGAGAGTAAATTAATGTGGAAGATGAATGCTGTACAAGTAGTAGTTTTCCCTAGGTTGAGTTGCAAAGTTCATGAAGTTGACAAAACGGCTAATTTTTCGGTGCGCGGAGTCATTTATTGCACTGGCCGTGTCTACATTTTCGATTTTTTTTGTAATAAAATAAATGAGAATTAAGGATAAAATTTCCTTTAAAATGACGTATAGTTCATCATTATAGAATGCAGTGAAGCCATAATATAAATTTCTAAAGTACAGCGGCTCATCATTTTGACGCCGAGAGTAGAAGAAAACGCTGTCTTCTTGGCTGGCACTCGAATGCATGAGGATCAACGTTGCTCTATATTTTCATATTTTCTCCCTTGATTTTAAACATCATGGAATTTTCAGTGTCCTTCCGTAACTGAAATTGAACAAGTGCCATAAATAATTTGAGTCCATCGTAACCATCGAGAAACACCCATCTCGATTTTTGTTGAGAAGTTGAGTTTTTATTCTACGCCGCGCTCGCGGCGGCCGAATTATCGAAAAATCTCAGTTTCAAGTTATTTAGTCGATGAAATATGGAAATATTATTTATGTTAAAGTTATCTTCGCTCACATAGCACACGGGTTTATCATTCAGTTTATTATACTCTTATTTTTCCGTATCGCTCATCCCGACAGACGGCATGCATCGAGGCTTTTCTTCTAATTTCCTCCGTGGGAATGCAGACGAAAATTTTTTCTGGGGTATTATTGCACAGAGGAACAATGCACCACTTGTAATTTTTCCTTATTTCACCCATGTTATCCTTTAAACGCAACGTGGCTCTTCCAAATCTGCAGTTACTGGGCTTGGATCTTGGACTCGTACTGAACTATGACGTCACAGCCAAAGATTAGTGGGGGCGGTATTTTTTAGCCCGCGAAACTCGGGAGACTTTTGGGAGTCATTTTCTAGTATATAATATGAATTTTAAGCGAAAAAAGTATATTGCGGTACTAAGTGTTTACTGTAGTATATCAGCATACTGTTTCTAAAAAGTATTCAATTTCCCTATTGTCTATTTTTGGTCGGCCATGTGTGCTCTTGCATTCTGTATATCATATGGCTCTTGATGTTTGGTCAATATGTATGAGTCACCGCAAGAGCACTCAACTTAATTGTATGCTCCACTTTGGATATTCATTGGCATGCGATCCTTGGCCTTGCATTGGGGGATGGATGTCTTCATAACACGGTTGAAACATGCCACCCTACATTATGTTTCCCAAGAGTTGTTGCTGTTTTTTCCGATGTCCCAGCTACATAGGGAATTAGGGCATAGTTGGAGATATTCTTCTCTTCTATGTACCACTCCGTTTCCCCGACGGTCCTCTTTTTTTGGGGCCAATTGTTTGTGCATCGTCTCTTCCTAATTTTGATAATGTCATAAATAGTATGGACATAGAAGTCATTTTTCCTGAAGGCGTGGATGATGTGGCATTTTTTGTTCTCAATGGAGTCTCCGTTGCAAATCGAAAAAGCACGTTGGGAAAGAGTGCTTAAGATGGCTATCTACTGCTGTGGGTGATGGTGGGAGTTAATGACATTCTGGTAATGATCTGTGATCATTGGCATACGGTACACAGAGAGGCCAAGATTTACGTTCTGTTTCTTAGAGAAGAGTACATCCCGGAAGGGTAACTGTTTGTTTTCCGCGATCTGCATGGTGAAGTTGATGGAGGTGTTTAGGTTGGTCAGGTGCCGTAAGAAATTGGTCAGTTCGGACTTTTCGTGCGGCCACACGACAAAGGTATTCTCGTCCTAACTCAGGAACATTTTTGGAGGTGTTTCACATGTCTGCAGGGCCTTTTTCTCGAGTTTTTCCATAATAATGTAGGCATTGCAATGATTGGCGATAAAAATGAACCCATGGCTACTCCTTTCCGTTGCCCGTAAAAAGTTCCATTCCCAATAGCAGTGCGTGTGGAAAAATTCGACCATTTTCGGAATGTCTTCTGTCAGTCCTTCGGCGATGAGAGACTTTCCAAAGTCGCAACGATCGCACAGTGGGCGGAATCCAGGAACTAGGCGGAAAAAAGTCCAAAAACCGACTTTACAGTTGGGACAATTTTTGCCGTTAGCCTCATCCTGGGATAGTTGGAGCACCCTTTTTCACCCTTGAGGTCACTACCCTCGGCAAAATAGCACCGCTATGGCCATTTAAAGGCACCCTTTCTACGGTGACCAATTTACGACCAGGCTCAATTGTGTTTTGACAGTGAAGTGAAGAGCTTGCAGTAAGGTGACCAGTCCAAAAGGCATATATGTAGAATTTGGATTACTATTTCTAAGGTATGTTCCACCGTTTTTCATGATATTTAGTGTTACATTTGCCATTTCAAATTTTTTACTGTTTTTTGAAATAAACATTTCAAAAATACTTGATTTTTTGTGATACCAAATGTTTGGTTTGACTTATAAAAAAATGTTCTAGGGATGTCAAGCTAATTTAAGTAATAATGTCTAGAGAATGTATTTAAAAATCAGGCCCCGAAAGGATTTGGTGCGGAAAAGTGCGGAAATATAGTTTTTGTGTTTTTTTCTGGCGACATGGAGAGCGCTGTCGTGACGCACGGAGAGCTGAGTAGCCTACTTCACGACAAAATCGAGACAAAAGACTCATTACCAGATTATTTAATGAAGAAATTTGAGTTGAGTCACAGTGAAATTAATGCTAAGAAGTGTAACAGTGTAGCTATTAGGAATTTTTTAAACAATTACGCCAGGCGTTTAAAAAAAGTGGCGTTTAAAAAAAATATAATACGTGGCTTCAAAACCCATTGCTCCTGCCCAAAAAAGAGACAGAAAAACGTCTCAGAATTAACTTTAGTGCCGAAGCTAAGCCATCAACTTCCAAGGGATGACCTAGAAAAGTGTTCGAACACTGCACGGATAGAGCGAAATGGACGAGAGTGCAGCCGTTGATTAAGTCGCGCACAGAGGATGAAATCGTGTTCGCGGCCCAGTATTCTCTCCTTTCTTCTGGGAAACGAGACGCCGCAGCTATGGTGAGAGCAGTTACCCAAACTACTTAGTAGGGCTAATAAACTAAAGAAAGCCTACAATTCGCCCCCATACCACACAATACCTGGAGAGGAGGCGCTAGCGCTTCTGATTGAAACTGGATTGACAAAGGCGCAGTACACGAGAATCAGGACAGGAGCGAATGACAGATGAAGCAACATTTACCCGTCCTATGATGTGTTAAAATAGTCAAAATTGCAGTGCTATCCTCCTAAGGAAACTTTAAAAGTAGCAGAAAGGTGTGCAGAAATAAATTACTAGCTCTTTTGGACCACACAATCGAACGCATTGTACTAGTGCAAAAGGATGTTCTCATGCAGTGCACTATTGAGAGAGAATGCATTTAATACTGAAATGGAAGTGTGACGGTAGCAGTGGTCAAAGCGTATATAAACAGCGCTATGAAACTTAACGAGGGTGCTCAGAATGATTCATCTATGTTTGTCATCTCTCTCGTACCTCTAGAATTATATGAAATGCAGGGACTAGTGGGGAATTGAACGATACAGTGGAAAAATCCACAACCGTCGTCCACTGGCCTGTCAAACGTCGTCTGCCGGCCAATAAAAGTAATACATGATGCTTCCATAATAGAATCAGCCATTCTTCCTATTGGACAGTTGTCAGAAGAGGCACAGGAGGCAAGAGAAAAGGATGTTAAAAAATTAGGAGTAGGCATGCTATGAAGATTTCTCGTTCCGCAAATATTGAGGATGCCTTCATTAGGTTGCTAATTTATTCAGATCCTCTCATTTCATCCAAGCGTCAACAAAGTACAAAGAAAAGTAATGGTATTTCTGCTGAAGTTTTGTAATTATTAAAAGAGCCATATGAAACCAGGAGAAAGTGAGGTACATTATAGCAGTGAAATCGAAACGTCAGAGAGTGACTAATAATATGATAACATTATTGTGAATATTATAATTTTGCCGCAGGGAAAATTAGATGCATTTTTTTGACTCGTATATTAATTTTGACTCGTATATTAATATTAATTAAACTTTTAGCTACCTTTACCATTTGTATAAAACTATTATTTTGCTCTTCTTCGCTTGTACTGAGTGAATTAATGAAATAGATATTTTATTCATTTGAATGTTTGTAGCCTTGCTCTGCTCATATTTGTTTTTGTTTTGTCTTGAGGAATGATTTGAATACCTGATCGTATACAATAAAATCATTTATATCTCTTTTCTACATTTTTACTTCTGCCTCAGTCAAAATCAACAAAATTTGTGCGGAATCGAATTCGTGGAGGCGGGTGATCACGGTTTCTTTGTTAGCCGCAAGTACGCTGTCGCATGTACTGCCATAAACCGCCTCCCCCCGCAAACAAAAGTGCCAATATTTTCTACGATTTGGAAGATATAGTTTTGGAGACAATCACAATTCCTGGGCAAGTAAAAGGAAGTACCATTATCGAATGTACATGCAAGGTTACCATTGTCAAACCGCTAGTTTAGGACTAGACCCTAACTACCGTTAAATGGCATTGAATGGCTAAAATTGAGTTTAAAGCGAATTTATACTTAAAAATATCATTGGCTAATAATTTTCACTAATAAATTAACAAAAATATGGAGATAGTTCATATTTTGCCCAAATTTAGAAAAAAATATTTTTTTCCGCCTAGATTGGGCATTCCGCCCACTGTGGATCGGTGCCTTTTTAACGCCAAGTTATTCAGCCGCCATATTAGTAGTATAACTTATAGGGTCATTCCATGTCAACTCAACCAGGGTCCCACGCCCACCATCTCAGATTTTGATAATTTTTTCCCTGTTGTTAGTTTCAACCTTAGTTAACAAAAATCCAAAATATTAAAGACCCATTGCAAGTATTTTCCAAGATATGAGTGTTTGAAGTCAATGAGGCACACACAAATTCTGCACACCAGTCAAATTATTCAAAACTACCATATTTGTGCACCTGTACAACCTAAACAAAATGAGTGAAGCTAGTAAAAATTTTAGAGGCTATAAACATGCTGCTATAGTTTTCAAAAATCCTATCAAAACGATTTTCTCTTGAAAACTTTTTTTTCTATAAATGTTCAAAAATTGCACTTTTGACAAATTTCGTCAAAAAAGTGACATTTTCAAATACTTGTAAAAATCACATATGTCAAATGAAAGCCATAAAAATCTCTGTAAGCATGGTAAAGACCACCAACTTTAATAAAGAGTGAGGTTTTGGGCAATTTTGGATTTATTTGTTAATAAATCTTATGAAAATCATCGTTCCGCTAATGTTTTTTGTTGAAAAATGCCACTTTTTCAACTTCTAATAACAAAAAAGGGACACCAATTAGGTGACTGAGTTTTTTAATATAACTTGCACTATACTCTCTCTTTCAGTAAAATTAAACCTGAAGTTGCTTCCATGATGGATAGTGCTTCTATGATTTATTTTAATGATGGTTGTAAAACGGCGGGCTACAGCACTTATGTTTCAGGGCATCCCCCAAAAGGAGAGTTGTATATTTGAGTATCAAAGTTCCTGTAAACCCCTACCATTCTTTAAATTTAGCTGGTAATCTATTTTTAATTTCCAAATAGTATAAAATGGAAACATTTTAGCAAATATATGGATTTACTAGATATTTGCAATTAGGCAAAAACTGGTTGAATATGTACCTATTTGAAGGATAAGTACATACCTCTGACCTCTTAAGCCTGAAGGTAAGCATCCCAGGCCTTCTCAATTGCAGTGACTGTGGAATCTGGCAAGGTACACTGCCTTCCTGTGATGGTCTTACGCTCTGGTAGATGCATTAACACATCAGTCAACATTATCCAGCACTAATCCAAATGTTTTGGCAAAATGTTTGACCTAGCCTTACCATCTGGTGTCATGAAATTCACAAGAATTTCACCATCCTCAACTGTTTGAACAACACAGCCAATGTACCATCTGTTTTCATACACAGCACCGACATAATAGCCAGGTGCATGATGAAAATATATGGGAAGTGGAGACGTTTAGACACTTGTCCCAGCCAGCACAGATTTGAACTTATCCTTGGAGAAATCAGATATTGTGGGGATAAGCTTATCCTCCATGTGTAATATCCCTTTTTTCCACGATTTCAAGCGTTTGGGGTGGGGATGTCATGGTACCATATTGCCAAAATTGGCCGCATAGTAGCGCTGAAGTCCTCCATTACCGTTAAAGCCATTATAGTGGCTTCGTGTTTACATTTTTGGTGTTGTGTATAGTGGTGTTTGTGAGTAAAAATCGTTGATTATTTTGTGTATACAATGATAGTTAAAGTGATAATGCGACCTAAGCATCGTTTTTGTGTGCCTGAGTTCGATGTGGGCTACGCCGGTACGTACAGTTGTGGCGACACATCAAAACATCCCGGATTGTCGTGGATATTAATGAAGGAATCATCGACAGTGCTGTGATTTGTTAACAAATGCGAGGTATTAGTGATTGCAATTGCCAAATTCTAGGGTATAACTGTAATGGATTTTGAATTTGTGCGTTTAGAAACCATACGTAAGGTAATTCACCAGTCTCCTCTATAATTTGATGTAAGGAATTGAACAGTAAGATTTATGGTTTACCGATGAAGGTATAAAGACTGCTCCGTGTTCTAGTGTATTGTATATCGTTTCAAGATGAATCATTCATTAAATATATCGTTTTTAGAGCAATAATTTTGTTTATTTTCCACCTTCTTCTAACGGATTTTTTGGGATGTTCCTAAACTTGCGTGAATGTGTAACATAGTGAAAAAAACCTCATTGTGGAGACTAGTGCGGTATTGGCTTTCGATGGTGAATGATTCAGTGCATTATATTTCATCATGTATGTTATTATACAGTATTGTATTGCAGTATCCCATGTAGCATCAAATATCTCAGAGGCATCTCACGAGATATGATCTCATAGGCATACAGACCTCATAGACAGAGTGGTCATATATGCCTCGTGAGATGTCTCTGGCATATTTGATGCTATATGGGATACCATAATATAATAAAATACAATGATGAAAAATAATGCATTGAATCTTTCCTCATCGAAAGGCAATTTATGTTATTACGGTTATTACATTATTTTCACGTAGTTCTCATGAATCTCGCGTGGCAGCGCAGCGATCGTACGCGAAACAGCTGCCACCTAGCGGCAATTATACGGCGTAAGGATAGGCATATCTCAAAAAATGCGGAAGTGCATCTCCGATTTATCCCAAAAAACGGCGTGGATTATTCATACTTTATCTCTGCTTTCAGATAGGTTTCGTCACGGCATATATGTATAATATCCTCGTATTTAGGGATAAGGCAGAATCTGTGCTAGTTGGGGTAGTTCAAGTCTGCTTTTGAGTTTGAGCACTTTCAATATGTTAGTTACTCTCATTGGAATCCCAAGTTTCATGTTGCTATGCTTTAGCTCTCAACACAGAGTAGATATCATTTAGACCATGAGTGTTTGAAATTGAAGATTAGAGTTCTGGTGTGTCAACTACTAATTTTATGAATTTGGACATCCCTGGAGGTTGTGGAACTTTTTAGTTTGAATTTCCATGTGATATGTAATGGAGGGTTTTGATATCTGCTTTACTTGAAAACTTTTGGAAGACAAATGTCACTAGACCACTTAAACTCAAGAACAAGGATTGTGCTACCCAGTCAACACAGTATTCGTAATGAGGTCTTATATGAACTCATACGTTGGACTCCTTTAAGATTCCACATTAAGAGACATGAAAGGGCCTTTAAGACCTCACACTTCATGAGGTCACGTGAATGATGTCTTAAAGACCGCATACTTCATAAAGTCTTGAAGACCTCACACTTCATAGGGTCTTCAAGATCTCACACACATGAGGCCTGAAAAATCAAGTCATGTATATGTTAATGAATTATAATTTCAATCGTAATTATATATTTCTGCGTGTATAATATTTTTTCTTCCTTCAATTAACTCTTTATATTAAGAGATGGGTTCGTAAACTTCTCCCTCCGATTCTATTAAATAAGCTGACACTTCCACTTTCCGCTAGGTCCGCCATTGTGTTGTCGTGTTATTCTACTGCCTTGAGCTCAGACGTCTAGTTTATGATTAATATCGTGTGTACTCCATGGCCTAGTTCTTGCTCGTGTTTTTCCTTGTGTCTACGAACGTGAATCAGGATTCCATCGGATCTGAGATCGGCACGAACCTTGTGGACATCATGATGTGTTACGTGCACGGAGACTTGGAAGGTAAGTTTCAATGATTTTATGTGTACGATTCTTTATCCACTTGTTAATGAGAAAATCCATTAATTATGCTATTTTCCAAGCTGGTTAAGTTCTTGCTTATCATTGAGTATCGGTAAATATTCATGTAAAATTTTTAGGTGGAGCACGTTATGTGACGTGCCTTTGTTGTTGTTCATGTTTCATTTCATTCATTCATCGTGTCCTTATAAATTTGCTGTTATTGCATTTTAAATTATCTCCGCTAATATACACTATCTCGATCATATCTAGTACGTGTTCAAGCAGTGTTTTTATTATCTCGGGTTCACAAAACAGTTTTCCCTAAGATCATTGAAGTTTATAAACTTCTCAGTTCTCAAAATCATGACGTAAACAAACAAAAGTGCTAACCGATTTATAATTTGCTTGATTTCACTTCGTAATGTAACTTATGGAACGATAAAGCATGGAAATAACTTTCACCATGTATTTAAGTTAACTTCTAAGTGCATTCTAATGCAAGAGGAATGTAATTAAGTGTAAGAGTTAATCAAAAGTAGTTCACTAATTCGGTTACTCCTAAAATTAACCAAGTTAAAACGGTCATCTTCGGTGCTAAAACCGGCCCTGGGAGTATTTAGGGACTGCTAATGAGATAAATAGTCTTAATCTGGTTTATTTGATGTTATCATGTTATCAATCATAACTCTCAACAAACTTAAGTTCAATGTTTTTTTGGCAGCCTCTCTTATGAAATGGAACCCGACATCAGCAAGAGGTGTCGCCTTGGAGAGAGCGGAGAGGCAGCGGCTGTATCAAGCGGAGACCGCGTAAAGTATGCAGAGAGAAAGAATTCAAAAACTCGCGATGTTTGTTTATTGACTTTATATTATGAAGAATAAATTTATAAATATCATGAAGTTGTCTATTCCATTTTGTTTTTCTGCCGTATTTCCACCTATGGTTCTCATTAAATGTATTATTTTGCTTTATTTTAATTGGATACGTCGGGTACTTATGTCATCGGAGAATTTTCTTAAATAAAGGTGCGTAAAGTATTTTGAAATCTTAATTAATGGGCTAGTAGGGGCCCCGGCGTTTTATTAGGCTATTTCAAAGCCATCTATCAGAATTATTACGAAGTGGGTAATTTTTCTGGTTCTCCAGGTAGTTCCATTATCACACACGTGGAGGCGCCACATTTGCGCCTATATCATATTGGAACTGTTATAGGAGTCCTTTAAGACCTCTTGACTGAGCTCCTTCAGAGTCGTGTGAGACCGCGAAAAGAATTCCTATACGAGTGCATATGACCTCACGGAGACATCATTATGAGGCCATTTGGGACTCTTTTGTAGGAGTCCTACAAATTCGTCAGACTTCTTTATGACCTCATGCATGAGTCATACGTCCCACACAGCACAAAGTGAATAATATGCACATAATATTCAAATATTATGCGAATATTATGCCACCACAATGGTATAAAACGCGCATATTATGTACATAATATGTACATATAAATGGTATAATGTCCTCATAAATTGCGATATTATGCGCATAATATGCGGAATATATGCAGTGATGGAATGGCATAATATGCACATAATATTCAAATATTATGCGAATATTATGCCACCACAATGGTATAAAACGCGCATATTATGTACATAATATGTGCATATAAATGGTATAATGTCCTCATAAATTGCGATATTATGCGCATAATATGCGGAATATATGCAGTGATGGAATGGCATAATGTTTGCATATATACGGAATATATGAGGACATTATACCATTTATATGCTCCTTTTATGTACATATTATGCACAATTTATACCATTGATGTGGCTATATATATGCACATATTATACCCATATATATGCACCTTTTATGTACATATTATGCACAATTTATACCATGGATGTGGCCTAAAATATATGCGCATATTATACCATTTATATGCTCCTTCTGGCACGATTTATACCATTGATGTGGCTAAATATACGCACATATTATACCCATATATACCATTAGTATGCACCTTTAGGTACATGTTATGCACATTTTATACCATATCTACGAACCTTTTATGCATATTTTATACCGTTGATATGTGATAATATGCAGTTGCATAATATTCGAAAATTACATGAATAAAAATTGATTTCTGGAAACGAGGAGAAATTTAATGAATCATTCATCTAGACACAGCATAGGTACATTGCACTAAAACAAGGCACAATCCTTCAGCGTTGTACCACAAATATTCAGTTAGGAGTCCTATATCATCGCAAATTTGGTTTAAATATCATGTGAATGACATCTAAAGACAAACATTAACCCTTCCATAATCGTTACTCATGAAATTGCGATTAGAAAGTACAAAGTATGTCACACGAATTCACAATCACAACACACGCGATGATTCCTTCCATGACATCCGCATGGTTGAACATCTACGATCTTTTCTTAGCGAATGTATTAAAAATGGTCCAAAATGTGATTCTAAGCCACAAAGAGGTCTTCTAATCGCATAATTATCTCTGTGTTAGTCATAGAGTTGTGGCGAGCAATCACGCAAACGATATAAGCAAGCCGTTCTTGAAAATGCACTCCGAAACAATAAAGATAATATTGTCATTAATAATCACAAATTAAAATAATAATATGCATATATGATCAAGTATGTGATATCTTCAGGGCGAAAGTGCAGCTCACAACCTGGATCAGTACCTAAGTGCCAAAACTTCGTCTTTCCTTGGAATAGCCTTCCTTCACTTTTCAAGCTGGGACTCTGACTGAAAAAGTACCGTCATAAGATATACATTTAGGTAATTAAAAAAATTAATCAAAGTACTGGGAATAACACTCAAAATTAGGAGCTGATAATTTCAGATTTGCTTTCAAACCCTATGACAAACGACAACGACTCACGTACGTGTACTTACTTTGATTTTAAATAAAGTCCTGTTCTTCATACCATGAAGCTTATTATTCCTTATCGTATATGCGTTACCAGAATAGTACTGTGACATAAAATAGTTCCGTAGACCCATCTTTTCCTCATTAATATTAGATTTTTCAATAGACGTTCTACTACTACGGCAATATGGCTACGGCTGGCTACGGGAACAACTAACAACAATGAACAACAACACAACGGCAATATGGCTACCAAGCTGCCTACCTCGCTAGACCGGAATATGCCGGTGTGTAAAATAAAAAAATAATAATAATAATAGTGGAGTATTCTGCGAACGATACGAAATTGTTAGTGATATATTAAAACATAAGTTTTCACATTTTTTGATACAGAGGATGTATGATCATCGATTTTTACGGATACAATCAAGTTTACGGCGGCATAATATTTAAATATAATGTGCATATTATTCGCATATTATGTGCATAATCGACGGAATATTATTTGCATATTATGCCTATCCATTTATGCAACTTTCATACTGAATAGGATTTTTGAGTTTGCTGAGTGGCTGCTGATTTATGATTCTTATAAGAATCATAATTAATGATAAAATGTTACTAACAACGAAATAATATGCATACAATGTCAATATTATTAATAGTTTACGGCGGCATAATATTTAAATATAATGTGCATATTATTCGCATATTATGTGCATAATCGACGGAATATTATTTGCATATTATGCCTATCCATTTATGCAACTTTCATACTGAATAGGATTTTTGAGCTTGCTGCGTGGCTGCTGATTTATGATTCTTATAAGAATCATAATTAATGATAAAATGTTACTAACAACGAAATAATATGCATACAATGTCAATATTATTAATAGTTTACGGCGGCATAATATTTAAATATAATGTGCATATTATTTGCATATTATGTGCATAATCGACGGAATATTATTTGCATATTATGCCTATCCATTTATGCAACTTTTATACTGAATAGGATTTTTGAGTTTGCTGGGTGGCTGCAGATTTATGATTCTTATATGAATCATAATTAACGATGAAATGTTACTTACAATGTAAAAATATACATATTATGTCAATATTATAGTAATAGTTTACGGCGGCATAATATTTAAATATTATGTGCATATTATTCGCATAATATGTGCATAATCGACGGAATATTATTTGCATATTATACCTATCCATTTATGCAACTTTTATACGGTATAAATTTTGAGTGTTCTGTGTGGGGTGTTTACTGGGTACATAAATGATCTTCGATTGGAGTTGAAAGGTAACTTAGTATGGAGAAGGGGGTTTCGTCATATCTCCTCTGCAGGAACGGTCTCACCAGATTTTTAGATTTGTCTCCTCCACAAGTGTGTATATTTGGAAAAATATGCATTCTTACAATGATGCTGCATTCCATTTGGGGCACATTCTAGACCACTCAGAAAAAGCTTATGGGAAATTAGTGTGCAGACAGCAAGAAAAATTGAAATGCACAGCGGAAAATCTGTTAAACCTGGTCAAAAGTTATACCCTTGATGTTTAGCTTTGGTTTCAAGTTTTGAGGACATTCAGGTTGAAGATGCATTCTGCCCACCTCATTGTATCAAGCATGAAGATACATTGAAGCATGTTAATACAAGTTTTGAAAGTCTTAGCTGTTCACCAATCAAAATTTCAAATTTGAGTCAGACTAACAGATGAAGTTATAGCAGGAACAAAATTCACTCTTGTCAAGTAGTCAATTCACTCCTGGAAGAAAGAGTGAGCACATGCTTTGATGTACCAGGGCATACCCAGGTAAAAATATTTGGTCTGTAACTAATCTGGATCTGGTCTGTAACTGGTCTGAAAGGCTAAATTTTGTTCTGTAACTGGTCTGTAACAGAACTGGACTGGTCTGGATTTCAGAGAGGTAAAGGAAAATGGTCTGTAACTAGTCTGGAATTCTGGTCTGTAACTGTGCTGTAATATTCGATGGTGTGTAACTGATCTGGATCAACTATCTGTAACTGTACTGTAATTTTCGATGGTCTGCATCTAGTCTGGATCTATTCTGTAACTATGCTGAAATATTCTATGAGTTTCAACTGCTCTGGAACTATTCTGGAAAAATTCCAAGTGAGTCAACTGGTCTGGATTCTGATGTGACATGAGATCTGATATTTTATTTGGTCATCTGCAATTGCTCTTAAATTTATTTGTAACAGTGAAATTATTATAATGTATATCAGGTATTGCTACTTAATGGAATTAGGAATCCTGGGCTATGGAGTGGTCAATTTTTAATGCCCATTAATTTTTTTTTCAAGAAGGGTTACAATTTTATATTTGTTATTTCATAGATGAATTTCACATGGGTTCAAAGGTACCCACTGCCCACAATCATGGCTTGTGGAGAGTTGCGTTATTTGGATGGCATTAGAAAGGGCTGCATCATAAATTGAGACTAATATCAAAAGTACGTCTGATATTATAGTCTCAATTTATGATGCAAACTTTAAGCACTTAAGCTAGCTTGGTAAAATAGTAAAAATATCACTTCTAAATGATTGCACAAGCAATGAAGGTTGAAATATCAAATAGGGTTTTGGAAAGTCGTTAGCAGTCAATAAAATAATTTGCAATGGTTTATTCTAATTCCAATGTATTTACCAATTTCAGGCAAAACTTTTTGCCCGCAACTTCCACTGTAATAAAAATGAACTCCTCCATGGTGGGTAGACATAGGGTAAATGAAGGGTAGTACCCTCCATGGTGTGTAGTTAACCCTCCATCAACCCATGCTCTACATTCCAGGGAGGGTAAGGCAAGGGTAGCACTACCATGGAAGAAGGATTCTTCCATGGCACTACCTTTCCTAAGATCTCCTTCACTCACCAAACATCTACACTTACATGTTACATACATAGGCGGATCCAGGGGGGGGGGGGGCACGGGGGCACGTGCCCCCCCCCCCCCCCCCCCAGACCCTCAAAAATATGCAAGATTTTTAATACGGCCCCAATATCATTGCGTTCGTTTTGTATTACGAGGTATCCTTGTGCCCCACCCAGAACAAAATCCTGGATACGGCCTTGCTTGTGCCCCTCCCAGAAAAAAATCCTGGATCCGCCCCTGGTTACATACTAACATACCTACTTCTTTCAAAAAATTGCATTGCATTTCTGTAGGGAAGGGGTGCAGTTAATGAGCTGATTGTAAGAAAAATTTAATATCTTCCAGCTAGTAAGTAGCGCTTACACACTTTATTTGGGCTATGGAAGCATAAAATAATATACTTAAGTATCTATTTGCCCCCTCAAATGCAAATGGATCTCAATTCAGAACACAGTGTATATAATGGTAATAAGGTGAACGTAATGCATCATTTCAGTAACCCATTAAAATTAAAGCATTTGTTGAAGAGGAAAATATCTGAAAAGTCCCCGGGTACCTTCAAAAAGGTACACCTCGCACCTATAAGAAGCAGGTGCACCTGCTCCAGAGAAATTTAGTTCTGTAAAAGAATGTAGTAACTGCGGTAGATACATATTTTGCGGATTAAAAATTTGAGTTACAATTTTTTCCCCATTATATAACGTATTAAAAATCGTATTTTGAAACTTGCGCCAAAACAACCAGCGGCCATCTTCTATACCACGTGACCTAACAGCCATTGGCACTGGAATTTTGTTTACACTCGTAGATACAGTAGTTTCCGACTTTGTGAATTAATCTGTGCCTTAAAACCGTATTTTACAGGCAACTGTATGTTTAAGAACGTATGGATGAGGAAAATATAACGTTTTTCAAAGTGAAAACTTCCAAAAAGGAATCGAAAAAAATACTGTTTCATGCAATTGCATACTATCACAATGAAATCAACGCCGGATAAAGTTTTTATTTACCGGGTTTGCGGAAAAAGTGGCTCCTTGCAGCACGTAGAGATTTAAAGAAGATGCATTGGTCAGCATCAACCCATCTCTGCTGCGCTGACTATTTTAATGTAAGTACATGGAACATATTTTTACAATCCATAGTAAATCAACGAACTTGAGTATCAACAATTTTTTAGGACTAATGCAATTAATGAACTACTTCTTTCAACCCAATAGTTATAAAAGATTATTTATTACTACGTTCTCACTGTGATTACAATTTAGGTTGATCTTTGGCTTAACTTGTATATTAAAAATACAATTCATTCAGATCGATTATGTTGAAATATTTCAAGTTACTTTTCTCCCGTTATAAACCACATTGTTAGCAGTTTTTCATGGCATAATAAAGTATTAGCCACACTATAAATTCATTCGTGCATGAAAGGTTTTTCTTGAAATTGAATAACCATATTAGAGAATATGTGGAACAATTTTAAGTTACTTTGAGTACTTATTACTTAGCTGGTTATTAAATGTTACAATTCTCATTTTCCAGGATTGATGGCGATGGACACTAGACGTTTTCTCTACTACAATACATGTTAACTGTGTTACTAGAACTAGAGAATGTTTTGAGTACATCAATAAATGTTAAATTGCCTGTATAGATTTATTTTATTGCATAGAAAATCATCCACCTCCATACGAATCCAAAATTTCCTGTTGCAGGGGATATGTTAATGATGGTTTGTCAAAAGTCATATGCTAACATGTTTTATCAACTTAGAACTTTGATGGGAGTACACAGCTGAAATGCAGTTGCCATGTGTGAGTACAATGAATATCTTACGATCGGATTGACATTTGTTAAATTCTGAATTCCATTTGCACTCATACTGGCATAATCGGGAGATACATCAACTCTGAGCTTTTGATTGTTGTAAGAATTACTCAACTTTCTTGCCCCTTACAGCTGAAGACATCCATAGAGATGTATCATCGCTTTTCAAAATTAACAATTTATTAAATTGATTATGTAAGAATGCTATTGTAACAATTGAAGACTACTGCTTTGAGAGTATGCCTTTATCTCTGTCATATTTGGCTGGCTGGGAAATGCCTTCAGTATGCTTCTCAGATTTATTTGTTTAGGCTGTTCCCTTTTCCTTACTAGCTGAACTGAACCAGTCAGATCAATGAGATTGACTGATCTTTTAGTTATCCTGAGTCTCAGGTTAAGTAGTATAAACCAACTAGTCACTAGAACAGATTAGTTCCAGACCACATAGTCCCCCTGAGAACAGACCAGTTCCAGAGCAGTACAGACCAGTTACAGACCAGTTCACCCACCCGTTGTCCAGACCAGTTGCAGACCAAACTGGTCTGGAGCAATGTTTCAATTTCTTCCCAGTTCCAGACCAGCTGCAGACCTTTAGCTCCACCCCCGTTCCAGACCTGTTCCAGCTCAGTTACAGACCAAATATTTTTACCTGGGATAGTTTTCATAATTAAAACAGAGTTTTTAAATTTGATAATTGTTCTGATTTCAATGCAATGATAGATGATCTCAAAAAAAAATGTGAAGAATCAAACTGGGAAAAGCAGTCGTAAGTTCTTACACTGGTGCCAACCATAGAGCTCTCTGGAGGGGGCATAAGCGCTCTGAGGTGAAGCCAGGCGAGCCAGGCATAACGGTACTTTTGCGCATTTAGCCATCTTACGATGTCCTGCTTCGTCGATTTGCCGTAAGCTTGCATGTTAAGAAAATACTGTTTTTTTCTGAAACCAGTGGCTACAGAAGTCATATAAAGGTACGTAAATATTTATTAGTGTGTTTATTTTCATGGATATTATTATCTACATCCGGAAACATTCCGTTAGGCAGATATATGCTATTTAAACTTTGCATTCGCAGATGGTTTGCTGCTCGGCTTACGGGTGCAATAATCGCACGGAAAGGAAGAAAACAGGCCTTACTACTACTTACACCGGTGAGTAAAATATAGAATAAAATAGTCAAAAAAATGCAATATAGCGTGAGATGTTCGCTACACCTGATACATATTGAATTTGTTACCTACAACGTGCTCGTGTTTGGGGTGCCTTTTAATGTGAATAGTTGATAATGTCATTAGTCAACGGTAGTAATTAAGTATTTTATTTGTATTTTAAGTGTCATGTTAACTATTTTGTTGCGAGTATAATATTTTAAGTGTCATGTTAACTATTTTGTTGCGAGTATAATAGTAACGATGGGAAATAATGCGACTGAAACACGTGTCACACACACCTTTAAGATGGCTTGTAAGGTATTATGCGGAGTTATGTGGTGTTCTGTAATTTTTCAGTTAAAATATTGGAGAAGACATAGCAGTTATGATGCCTTGGAAGTGTGTAATATTAATTATTTCAATGACGGAAAGAACTAGTGAAAAAGTGGCCTTAGCGTGCTTTATGCTGTGTTCATCGGTACTCAATGTTTAAAACGTAGAGAAAGAAAGTATGATACCTAGGGATTTGTTACTAAGTTTGTGAATAAAGGTATTGGTGAAGAAATATTTGCAGGGAAGTGTGATTATTTAGCAATTTAAATTTCAACTGTAGCTGATCATTTGATCGTTAAACCGACCCTTGTATTTCGTTATGAAGTAGGCAATAGTAGCTTTAGTGAGTGTATATTCATTACTTCTCGCGTTGCCTTCAATGTTATCCCGTATAGTTATGACGTGTAATTAATGAAGTGAATTAGTCAATTTTATTTTTAAACTATCTGTTCCCTTAGATGCTAAAGTAGGATTTTAAAGTTTTATTCATTAAATCAAAGAAGTAAAGGAAAGTATACTGTGCATACACAATCAGGGGTGGAAATGTTGAAATCACGTTAAGTTCACATAACATACTTTCGATTACAGAGGGATGCACACTAACATTGAGATAATTAATCCCGCTAGTTTAACTTTTCTATGTACTGCTGTGTTAGCGGGTATGTTACATTATGGTAAGAGTAACGACTGGAGGTATTTTTGACTTCCTCTCGATGGCATTGGTACATGGCCGCTATGTTATCTTAAAGCAACTCTTGTATTATAAGAGGTGGGAGGGATTATGACCTATTACTTTCCCACCGCAGGAAACTATGTTAGAGGATCCATAATGTCAAGTTTTCATGAATGGCCCTTGTATAAATAACTTATTTCTGGATTCATTTTACACTTGATGGGTGTGTGTTCTTATTTATTGTTTGAGCATGACAAGGATATGATGAATTAAATATAAATGAAGTCAGTCACATTCTAAGGTATGCATCTATGAAATTCTGTGGTGACCACATTGAGTGCATTGGTATTTGATCTGCTATTTCAATTGCCGAGTAATTGTAATTTAAATACATTATCTATAGTAATATTTTTTGGAATTGGTGTATTTATAAAAATAATGGTTATTGTAGAGGAAATTTCTTTCCACCTATACATATTCACTTTCGCAGCCTTTCTACTTTTTTCAGGATATCCTTGGAAGTTTGCTGGTCCTTTTATTAAGCCATTTCCGAAAACCTTTCACCATTTACTTTCCTGTGATGAATCATGAAGAGTGGCAGTTGCTCACTGGAAAAATTATGAATTGCAATCGCCTTAGCTGTTTGCATTTCGGTTTTGCATTTTTGGCCTCACCCATGCATTGTGTATGTTTACATTTGCTGTTGATCTGCCAAAGTTGAATCTTGTACTTGAACAATGTGAAAATTTTTTGTGTCGTGAATTAATCTTTCTGTAATTTGCCCATTAAATGAATTTTTATGCTTGATTTTGTTTTTCTTTGAAAAATCATAATATGTCGACCTTTTCGTCAAGTTAAATTCAGAGGCACGCACTCAGACGAGTTCACTCGCGTGCAAAGGGGCATTACTTGCTGTAGTATGGATATTTTCCAGGGGCTTGGGTTGTAAAAATAAAATAATTTGTATCGAAAACGTAGTGGTTTCGCAATCTTTCGTCCGTCAATCTTACTTGAGCATGGTCAACTGCGGACGTACGCACTCGTAGTGCATTAACTTGCATTACGAGAGGTAGCACCGTTTTTTTTCGGGGGCTTTGACAGTGAAAATGGAATTATGTGGAACAAAGTCGTAAGTTCTTTCTGCGTAATGTCGTAAAACTTATTTTAACTTCGGGTTTGGTCAATATTTCTATCGTACAGGAGCAGTTCATGACGAGTTCAATGGTGATTACTATGTTCGTAGAAGTAACGACGGTGCATAGCAACATATTCAATCGATCTTTAATTTCCGGATTAAGATTCATTAAGTTAAAATTAATGCAATTTTCGAATTGCCAGCCATTGTTTAGCTAGTAATATTGAGTCAATTATGCTTGACTAAACACCTCATTGTCCGTTGATTATTGTCTTCCTGCAGGTCACAAGGGCTCTGATCCAGCATAAATTTATTCTTTGGGCATGTATTACTATTTATTTTCATCGTACCTTTCGCGAAAAATGCCTAAAGGTATTATTTAATGAGTTGAAAGCAAAAAATTGTCGTTGCCCCGTAAGACTCTGTGTTATAGCAGGGCAGCGCATCATGGCTAAATGCGCAATTTGGCCACGCCCCCCTGGCTTCACTTCCCGCTATTGGAAAGGATAGGGCGCGCCCCCTCCAGTTACCTCTATGGTGCCAACAAGATGGACTATATTGTTAGCAGCGTTCGAATTCTCACTGATATCACGGCGGAGGGATACTCCGTCGCATCGGGCTGACGACGGATGTGGCGGAGGGAGCGCCGCTAGGGGCGCGCTAGGGGAATGGAGGGGAAGGAGACGGATGACGAAGCGAAGCCTGTCCAAGCCTGTCCGGAGGCGGCATATTGGATGCGAGCCCTGGCCTGAGCACACGCATGGTCGTGTTGTACCTGTGCAAATAAATGTGTAAAGCCGAGAGTCTCATGTCATTTTCAAAAGATCTAACATCAGAAGTGGGATTCTTCTCTGCGCTCAAGACGACGCCGACGCTGGGAAGAAATATTTTTTCTAGCTGCTGACGGAATGGAGGAGATACTCCTCGATGTGCTGAAGAAGGTGAAGAGCAGCCAAGGAGCCATAGACCAGATTGACCTGCCCCTTTTCCGCCCAGACATTGACGATGCTCAACGCTGGATTCAACATGCCGAGATAATTATGGAGGAGTTCTACTGGTCGGATGTCCAGACGCTTGTAAGAGTGAGGCGTTATTTGACTGACGAATCCAAGGTATGGTCCGAGAGCTGGTCTCCAGCTGGTGTGCTTTCAAAAACGATATTTTTAGAAGTTTTCCCCTCGCGGAAAATTCTTGGCCGATTGCTTGTTGAAGCTGCTGCTTGCAAAACTTCAGATTTCAATACTTTTACTGCATATGCTTAAGAAATTGACCCTTCTTAAAAGATTGGGAGCCCAATGGGGACCTGAAGATTTAATTGAATTAATTGTTCACGGCATAAGTGACGGGAAAATCCAGGAGTCAGCGAAAATGCGCGACTTTACATCCGTCTCTGATCTAATTTCTTATTTGAGCTCCCTTCAGAAGGTGGCACGTGGGGAAGTAGTCGAAGGAGATAACGTCGAATCAGTTCGGCGGGTGTTTATGGGCTTAATTGATACTGGAGCGGACGTATCTTTGATGTGTGATAAATTTTTGGCTACTTTCTCTGGTAAATTAATACGAAACGAACTTCCCATCATGTGAATTTTACCTGGGAGACTTATATCGAAGTTCCGTTTTGACGCAACCGTTGAGATTACTGGTCAAAATTCGAAGCTCACTTTCGTGATGGTACCTTCTGCATGCCTCGATTACGATGTCATTGTAGGGTGCAACCTATTTGAAGACATAATGTTAGCCGCTGTCACGGACTGCGACGGTACTCGCGTGATTCGGCGACAGCACAGTCGTGACACACAATGTTAAAAAGTGTAGACAGCGTAGCGTAGCGGACGACGCGGCTGGAGCCACTACAGCGCATTCTGCGGGCGTTTTCCGTAAACTAGCACCCTCCCCTACCGTACCCCCTCCCCTCCAGTCCCCATTCCACTTTTATTCTTGCTTTGCGTGTTGCATACGGTAGGGATACTATGCGGGATATCATTTAAATAAAATCACAACATGTGCAAAGCAAATGCCCATTTATTTTATAAAAGTTCACATAAAAAGTCACTCACCTGCCAAATACAATGATTTGAATTAGTAAATAAATAAACACTATACACAGGATGGCGAAAGCCTGACAAGAATCTCTCCATGCCTCACTTGTGTACGCATAAGTCCTCGTACCCACACACACAGCGAACTATAATTCCTCAGTGTCATCACAAATTACGGGATAAGAACACCACAAAGAAAATTCCTTTACCAGTGGCCACTTCACTGCACTGAATATGAGATTGTTGAAAAACAGAAATTGGTAAGCAAAATCAAGATCACTATACAAGCGTTAATGGGCTGAATATACGTGACTTTTCGAAAATATAACGTTGTCAACCACTTCACACACCACACGCAGGCTTGAAAACTTGATGTAGAGAGAATTAAGTTAAAATAGAATCAACAACTACATACAAACAACGCCTAAAACCGTACATCGCGATAACACAAGATCTAACCGGTCCACAGTAAGTAGATGTTTTCCTCACGATCAAAACTTTCGAAATGAGGAGACGAAATTTCATTGGCCGATTCATGATTGGTCGATGGGTGAGACAGAGGAAGCACACATATTTCATATTTCCTATTTATTATTAAAGATACCAACTGAGTTACATTACACAAGTTATGAAATAATTTTTTACGCAATAATATTTATTAATCAAAACTATCTTGTTAAACGATAGCGTTAGTTCAAGAAAACGCCCGTCAAGCTGTTGTGTCGCACGCTGTCAACAGTTCGCCCGCCTTGTGCCTAAGCCCTGGGCGACAGCTGCCTGGCGTCATTTGAGCACGGCGAGTCGATTGAGGGTGAGAGGGGTCGGACAGAGGGGAAAAGCGGGGTGGGTAACTCTCGCCGGCAACGCATTGCCGAATGTCGCCACCGTAGCGTGGGAGATTCAAAACCGCGCCTGTTCGAATAGCGTACGCTTCTGGTCGTTTTTCTTAAATTCATACTCCACTATTTCCATCTCTTCGTTGAACACTAATGCAGAAAGACTAAGGAATAGCAACTGCCGCCACAGTGGAAGGGATAGTACATAAATAAATAATCCAAAAATATTTTAAAACATTTATTTCACTTCTTCACTAATACATATGTTGACATGTTTATAAAAAGGTAAAGTATCAAAGCTGAATAAATAAACGAAAGTAACACAACAGTAGATACAGGTAAACGGAAATAATATTCCAACAGTAGGAATACCCATTACCAAAAAGATTCAACAACATAGTTACCTTCTACAAAAACCCATCACAAATACAAAAGCAAACACTACCTATTTAAAACCAATGAAAAGACTCGGGCATGGTAAAAATTGAATCATGTCATTAGAGTATTGTCAAAAACATACTATCAGAAATATTTTTATTAAATGAAAAAAAAATATTCTATGCAAATAATCTCCTCTATAAAATTCAGAACCCAAGAGGTTTGCCAACAGGAATAGGGTGGTTTCCTATTATTTTTTTATTGCCTTAATCGAAAGATTATTACTCCTGGATACGTATTTCACGCTTTTAGATTTTTAAATGACAACATCTATTTTTCGCGATTAAATGAAAAGTGAAAATTTTCAAGCGCGCGAAAACGCGACGCTTAAGTATGCATGCCGGGAAATATCTCCGTACGTCGTATTTCTGGTTCCCCCTCCCACCCGGTGAGGTGACCTTGAGGCGAGGCTTAGCTCTGATACATCGCAGGATGCTAGCGGATAGCTGAGTACCTTGCTGAATGGTAGCGCATGGCTTAAAAAAGGTTTATTAATACCTTATAAAACGAAGAAAACTTTCCGACCTTAGCCAGTTTTAATAGGTGATTATTAAGACATGTTTCCCTGAGCTCTGTGCCTCATGCATGCATTGGTAACCTCAGACGATGTATAACTCCTATCTACTCGTATAGAAACTAGGTCCCTGTGACGTCATGCAGAGTGGAATCGCATGGGCGCCAATCTGGCCTTTTTCAAATGAGGATAAAATTTGGCCCTTGCCATTCGTCTAAACCGGTATTTCAAAAACCAAATAATTTGTGTATTATGAATACACTAATGGTGGGTAACGAATCGCAATCAATACCTTTCGTTTTCTTTGATGAAGGAAACTACCCTATTAGTCTCCAATGAGAAGAACGAGGCAATTGAAAACTATGACAACTGAAACCAATTCATTGGGGTCAAGAAGAATGAAGTAAGAAGGTAATATTAACGTATTATGCTGGTATAGGTAAATTTACATGGTGCATATGTTTATGCCTATCACCCCTTCCCTCTTTGAACTTTTTCCATTAATTCGTATTAAGGCACTTTCCCGTTCATGTTACCCATGAATTCTTTCCTTCCCCCTAACTCTCTTTTGGATCATTAAACCTACTATCATGGTTCCTCCATTCTTCATCCAAAATGATCAAACTTCACAAACGTAACCAATTTAATTAACATTCTCACCACACTTCATTTACCACATTTAACTATTTCCATACCGCCCTTACAATTTAATCTCTGTACATGTTAAACAGCAATGATGAAATTGGACTGCCATGCCTCACACCTTGAACAGCAGATGCCAACCTAGATTCTACATAAGCTAATCCCACCAACACAGTCCAATTCAAAGAAATATCAAGGATCAGTCGCCTGTTCCTCCAACCTATCACTATTCCCAACGAGGATTAGCCAATGAAATGGATGGAAAACCTGTATAAAATCTAAGGAACCGGGATACACAACAAATTTCCATGGTAGTTTCCATTCAATAAGGCACCTCATTACTAATATGTCATCATGAGTTGACTTTTCCCTTATAAAATTTAAACTGCTATTCGCCCACATAATTGTACACTCGAATTATCATTCATGTAACGTAAATTAATCAAAAACAAATAAATAATTTTAACTGAAAGCAGACTCATCATCAAACATTCTAGAGAATGCATCTCCCACGAAAAGAAGCAATTATTGTGTGCTACTAGGTTATAAAAATCAAATAAATCATTTTTAGTGGAAAATGATTCCACAAAAAATCCTAAACAGCAAGTGCCCCTTTTCTGGTAAGAAACAAATAGTGTTTGCCACTAGGTTAGCGCTCACATTAATCAGCTAAAACATAATCACCAACACATGAAAAACACATGAACAAAATTCGTCAAGCACGCTCATCAAGGAAGCAAGCAAGGAAACGAAAAAGCAATACATCATTTTCATTGGCAACAGACTTGAAAAAATTCTAAATAGGAAGTAACCCTTTCCTGGTAAGAAACAATTAGCTAATGCCTTTAGGTTAGGACTCACATTAATCAGCAAAATTTATAAGCCCACCACAAGAGAAACTCAAGAACAAAAGTTACCCACAGCAAGGAAACAAGGAAGCTATAAAATATTTTCAGGGGAAGCAGAGATAGCATATATATACTATGTAGCAAGTTCCCCGGTCCTGTTAAGAAGCTATTATGTTTTTCGAGTAGGTTTGTATTCACATTTATTGGCCAAGTAGATAAGCCCGCCACTAGAGATGTACTAGAGTAAAATGCTATCAAACGAAAGGAATCACCAAAGCAAAAACTCAGTTTCAATGGAAACAGGCCTAGACAAACATCCTAAATAGGAAGTGCCCCTTTCCAGGTAAGGAGCAATTAGTCAAAGCCATTACGTATGGACACAGAAGGAAAATGACAATACACAACCCCCACCACTACAGGCACACAAGAAAAAATACAATCTCAAGAACAGAATCAAATCAAATCAGCAATAAATTATAATCAATGGAAGTGGACCTGACAAACATCCTAAAGAGCAAATACCACTTTTCTGGTAAGATGCAATTATTTACGCCTCTAGGTTTGGACTCACATCAATTAGACAATTGCATAAGCCCACCACAGGAGATACACAAGCTCAAAGTGCATTTGCAGGCAATTAATCAAAATAGCATAAAATTATTTTCAATCGACACAATACTAGCCAAATATATTAAATAGGAAGTGCCCTTTTCCTGGTAAGGAGCAATTAGTTTATGCCACTAGGACAGGAGACACAATATAGAGCACAGTTCACCACCCACACCACACAAGAAACAGGCGAAAAAGTCACACCAAAGCCAAAAATAAAAAGCAATAAAAATACTCTGAAAGCAGAGAAAGCACAAATATCCTAAGTAGCAAGTGCCCTTTTCCTGGTAAGGAGCAATTAGTTTATGCCACAAGGACAGGAGACACAATATAGAGCACCCTTTGACAACCCCCATATTAATTCAAAACCACCACCATATGAATAACACAATGAAATATCTTATGCAAATAAAGAAAAAATGAAATATATACATATAGGCATAAATATAAATCAAAACTTACTTCTTTCCTCTGCAGTACATTCTTATGCTGTTTTCTATAACTGCATCATATATATCTTGCGGAAGATCATGCGCTGAGCATTTAACCCAGGAAAAACGCTCTTTTGCATTTAGACTTTTAGAAAGGCTTTTTTTTAATCCTATTTTGTGGGCAACATTAGGTATTTCTTTTGTTAAATTTTCTGTTACACTATATATGGCATCCTTTAGCAATGCTGATGGAAAAAATGTCTTGCCATCTCTATTCAGGGCAGAATGCTTGCCAAAGTTCTCTCCAAATAGCGATTCTTCCGTGTATATTACATTAATACAGTCACTGCAAGTCAATGATTTCATCACAGACTTGAGGACTGTATTACACAATTCCAACCTCTGCATTTCGCCAGAAATTGGGTTGACATCATCAGGGGTGTCAGTTGCTTCCAGGTTTTCTATGCTAAACTCCTCATCCTGAGGAACTTCATCAGGAATTTGCTGCATGAGCTCCTCTAAATCCGATAAAAAAGTGTCATCATCTACTTGACAATTTCCACCTTTTCTTCCGACCTTGGGAGTTCCATGCAGCATGGATGTCTTGATGGAGGATGCAAATTGCTGAGTGGTAGGGTTACTGTTACATCCAATGTGGAACCTTATGCTCCCAAACAAATTCTCCAGCGGGTCTTGATTAAGCCTCCTCGTTTCCAGTTTTTTCAACCCCTCCTTCTTTAGCCTACACCACAGAAATTTAACAGCCCTAATAGTGGACATCCATCCATCCTGGGACCTAGGTCTTATTGATTTTATTATTTTTGGCTTGCCAGAAGGATGTAAAAGTATCTCTCCTGTTGAAGTTTTCTTAAGTAATAAGAACGTCAGGATCTTCAGCTTCTTCAGTGCTTCATTCCAGAAGGCAATATGTGGACTGGTGTCACACAACGGAGACAATAAATCATCAACATCTTGCCCCTGATTAAAGCTGTTGAAGCTTTGAAAGAGCTTCTTGATGAATACCAGGAATTCTGCTGTCACCGCAGCACCAGGATCCATAAGCCCTGTCAAAATAAATTTATTGGAAATAGCATGAGATCAGTTATTGAACAGAATGGACTCCAAAGCATGACTATAATTTTTTTAAAAAACATACCAAGCCCAACAAAGACATCCATTTGAGAAGCTAGAGCCTGGCTAAAAATGTTGGCAGCCATTGAAACACTCATCTTCTCCTTCCACCTAGGTTGTAAACATGCCGGGGTAATCTTTGGGAAGGCGATAACATTTCCACTGCATCCTCTACTTATAGTAACAGCCTCCTCAATAAGCTGCCATTTTCCAATGCCTGAAACCTGTGCCCCAGCAATGTCAACCTAGTCAATAATGTTTGAGAAGAAAACATTTGCATTACATCAAAGATCAAATGCCTACTAGCAACAATTATACATAGATGGAGACTTCCAATGGGCTACACACCTTGCCCTCGATGCAATACTTTATAAACATATTCCTCGTGCATTTCATGAGGTGAGGAGGATCATGAAGTGTGTATACTTCTTCTCCATTAAGGCTGAAAGTAAGTGGCATTCAGTTGTGTTAGAAATTCCCTTCTTTGGCAACAAATACATTTAGTAGGAGAACACTTAATCTTGTGCCCTAAATATAAGTCTGGAATAAAAATAATTCACCTGGCTTACCTGATGTAAGGGTGGGTTTTTGTGGACCCAAGTATTTTTAATGCAGACGTATTGTTGCTACCCATGTCACAGACTATGGCAGCTACCTTCAGCCCAGCATTATTCAAGGCTGAAAGCACCTCCTTTATTAAAACAGCCATATGGGGGCCAGGAGTGCTACCTGCAGAGAAGTAGTAAGCAACCGGCTGCTTCCATTGCTTATTTATTCCCCTAATCATAAAAACTAATGCCTCCGAGGCAATGGCATTACTTCGTCTGTTTCCTCCATGGTCCTGAAACCCTTCAACCATATCTAACCGTGTATTATATGTTAAAGATGGCATGATTGCCATCTCATCAAAGAGCAAGACGCAGAGTTTGTCTTTCTCCTCCATTCTGCTGACCTGCTTCTGTAAATACTTCATGATGAAGTGGTTGATTCCTGGATAGAATGGAATGCAAAGAAGCAAGGATTTAAGGGTGGACACAGCGGGGACATTTAAAATGGTTGAAAGGTATACATAGGCTCGGGGACTCCTTTTATAAAAAGACAGGAAAATTAGCTTTTCCTGTGTGCTCCATCGCCTTGCATTCCTAGGAACATTACTGTTCCTCAATAAGGAAGAAATTATAGTGGAAGATTCCTTCGGTGCTTGAGCAAAGAGCAATTTGCTAACATCAGATTCCCCTTTTAATAGGGATGAAACTTTCTTTTGAGCCTCCTGCTGTTTTTGCTTCAAGTAAGAAACCTTCTTGGAGCACTCTCTTAATCTTTCATACAGGTACTTCTTACGGGGAGTGGATCCTACGAGTCGCCGGCAGCTATAACCCCTGGGAAAGAGGGTGCCAGATTTCACCTTTTTGGGGGTGCAGGAGTAGGTACTGGATGAACCTTCCCCATCATGTGATATTCTTGATGGAGGAGGCAAGTTATCTGCATTGCTCATGATGCCATCTTTAAAATTTTGGTAACTGGTGGTGGAAGTGGGTGTGGATAGATTGATGTCTGACACTGAAGCTGGTGGACCGCAGGTGATAGTGAATGTAGCAGATGAATGAGCCATAGGTTCAGGCGATGACAAAGTAACTGAGTGAGGGCTGACTGCAGGAATGCTATCTTCTGCATGTAATGGAGGTGAAGGCAAAGTAGAGGGTTGTATTTGGAGAGTAGATAAGATGCTTGTGGAAGGAGAAGTATGTGTTGTAGATGAACTATGGCTGCTTGCAGGTGGATGGGATGATACTGAAGGCCCAGGATCACTGTCAGGGACACTGAATATCTCTGGAATAGCTCCTCGATGCAGCTTTTTGGCGATTGGGCACATATACTGTGCTGCTGTGAAATGCTTTTCACAGAGGTATGCAGACTTTGATACCTTATCCAGAGGTCTCCCAAGTAAATTGGGGTTGTTAGCCCTTCTCACCCATTCCAAGCATCTGAAAAATGTTCATCACGAAACTATGAAAACCTGCTTTTGTTACTTTTTAAAAATATTGTCAATGCTAAAAATATGAATACTTAGCACATATTAAAATATCCTTATGAAAAGTGAAGTACTTCACCTTACAATAGAATATTTCCACAATAAGATAAAAATAATGATGAGTGCTCCTTCTCCTTACTTCGCAAACAAGATATACCATCAAATGCACTACCTTTTTGATGCTGCTTCAAATACTTCACTAAAAGTTCATCACCAGTGAAAGAGATTTGAAAGTAATTATTTATTTACATTCCAATTACATGCTAGTTATGACAGCAATGGTGCACACACACCCACGACTACATGAAGTGAAGATTTACTGAGCGAATGCGTCAAAGTACATTCTCGAAGAAATTGCATGATGTGCCCAATTAATTCAAAATCAATATCATGCATCCGGTGAAGCTTGCCAAAATTACAGCTTGCATTGGCTAATATTAAACGTTAACGCAATTAAGATTAAACGGCACTTAATAAATTCATTCACTTATCCAATAGTATTCAAAATCACTTGCATGTACTTACTTGAAGCTGCCATTACAGCTTGCCATAAACATTGACAATGGAAAAAGGCATTCGAAAATTATATGTCATACAAAAATCCTTAATAATTTAAAATACGTCAAGTGCATACGACTGTTATATGCCCAAAGGCCGATAACAACGATATTTCATGCACATGCATACACCATACCAGCTACCATACTTATTTTATAAAAGGTGTTATAAGTAAATTGCGATATTTTATGGACTTTATTAAAGGAACTACCACATTCAATCGCAATTCTAGATATGATTACCACACCAAAATCCAGGAGACGCGATCCACCTGTAAGATATGAATGAAATTATTTATCAAGGCACAATGCCAGACGAACAGGAATTACTTTCATTCACCGTCCCAAAACTCCTTAACCCTGAAACTGATCTAAATGGAGAAAATACTCCGATGTCACAATGGTATCACATTGGATCCCTCTCTACAGGATGGACACAAAAAAGATTAAGTCAGTACACAATGATAATACACGGTAGACATTATCTATTATTCACGGTTGACAGATTTTAGTCTATCATAATTTTATGAACAGCGTTATATCAAATGTCAGTAACAATAAGAAGTAACGGTTGAAAGCAATTACGATACAAATTGTAGAACAACATGTTATGGAATAAGAGGGTAACAATATCCTTTAAAATACTCACAAGTTTTCATTCCGAGGAAATGCATGCAATTTCACCGGATTTTCCGGTGTACGTCTACTATCACAGTTGATAGCACTGCACTTTCTAATTGTAGACATCTTCAACGTGTCAAGATGTCAATAAATTAAACACGGCTCGAAATATCCGAGTTTTAGATTATAAACAAGGTCCCACTTCGATTCACTCAAAAACAATCTGTGTTTACTGTAATACTGCCTTCCCATAGGCTAGCGAGCTAGCGACAAGAGCTAGTAGTGACAATCGGCAATGCGTTGCCGGCGAGAGTTACCCACCCCGCTTTTCCCCTCTGTCCGACCCCTCTCACCCTCAATCGACTCGCCGTGATTTGAGTTTCGGAGGATACGATGAACGCCCTCAGCGTGCAAAAGGACTACTATTCTCAGACAAGTGTAGTGCTAAAAAATTACGCCGAAATGATAACCTCTGGGACAGAAGTTTCCACAGTAAATAATGCTTCAATGGAAATAAATTTGATTGACAACTTTATTGTCAACCGACGGCCTTACCGTCTATCGTCGAGTGAGCGTGCGGAAGTTCGCAAAATTGCGGATGACCTAGTATCCAATTGCGTTATTAGAGGGAGCCCCTCCCCGTACGCTTGTCCCGTCCTTTTAGTGAAAAAAAAATGGGACGTACCGTATGTGTGTTGATTTCCGAGGAGGGCATCCGTCCAAGCCAGAGTAAAATCAAAGCATTGAAAAATTTATCTCGCCCTACCGACGTTAAGCAGGTCCGACAATTTATGGGGTTAGCCGGATACTTCCGAAAATTTATTCCCGAGTTTGCTAGTCGTACCGCATGCATAAATGACCTTACAAAAAAGAATGTAAGTTTCGTTTGGACGACAGAACATGAGGAAGCTAGAAAGTACATAATTGACTGTTTGACCGCCGAACCACTCTTGGTGGTATTCAACCCCGATATGCCCACGGAGTTGCATACAATGCGAGTGCGGTAGGCTACGGAGGAATCCTCATTCAAAAATATGACGGGGAAAGCAGAGTGGTTGCGTATTACAGCAAACGTACCTCTTCTACTGAGGCGAAATATCACTCCTATGAATTGGAGACCCTAGCCATCGTCAACTCTCTAAAGCATTTCCGAGTGTATCTTATCGGGATTAAATTTGTTATTGTCACTGATTGTAATTCAGTCAAATCGACTATGAACAAACGCGATATTGTTCCTCGAATAGCCCGATGGTGGACATACATGCAGGATTTCAATTTTGAGATAATTTACCGTAAAGGCTCTACCCTGAGCCACGTTGATTATCTTAGCCGTAATCCTGTCTCAGTCTTGCGAGTCTCTCAGCACGATTCGTGGTTACACATCGAGCCAAAGGGCAATGCCGAAGTTCGGCAAATGCTTTCCGAGTTGCGTGAGGGAATAGTAGACTCGAATCAATACGTTGAGAAGGATGGCTTTGAGAAGGATGGCTTACTATGTCATCAAGAGATTTTAAAAAAATAGGAGGAAATTGCTGCGCTACTATGTCCCCCGACAAAGTAGGCTTGGACTTCTGCGATTATTTCATGACGAGCAGTGCCATATTGGAGCAGAGAAAACAATTAAGTCAATAAGTTTGCATTCTGGTTTCCGCGGCTAAGACAGTCTGTCAAAAACTATGTGAAACACTGCCTTGTTTGTGTTGTTAAGAAGACGCAAACAGGTTCTCTACAGGGACTCGTTCAATTACCCAATAAGGTTCCAGTCCCAATGCACACGATACACATCGATTGTCTGGGACCCTTGCCGGTGTCTATTGATGGACACAGATATGCGCTTGTACTAATTGATTCTTTCACTAAGCATTGCAACATGGTTGCCTTAAAATCTGTAAGATCTGATGAGACTCTGCGAGCCCTGCAATTTTTTATTTCCTGCTTCGGAGCTCCTGAATTAATCATTATGGACAGTGGCACCAATTTTCATAACTTGGCAGTGGCTAAGTGCCTAAATGAATGGAACGTTCGTTATCACTTCATAACACCCGATATTCACAGAGCAAACAGACAAGTGGAGCGTTATATGCGCACCATCATGAACTTAATAAGAATTGAGACAAGGTTCAGGGCAGAATGGCCGAGCGTTTTGTGGAGAATTAAGTTAGTTTTGAACACTACCATGCAAAAAGCGACAGGGGTCAGTCTGCTCAATTGCTCATTGGTATTGAAGTCACCACCCCATTCATTCAAGCCGCCTTAAATGACCTTTCAAGTGATCTAACTCCTGTGAGAAATATGAATGTTGACAGGAGGCGTGTCATCGAGCGACTTCGATCAGATGAATCATCTAGAGCAGCTCTCAACTCCAGAGGGCGTGACACCCAGCAGTACAGCATTGGAGACTTCGTGCTGCTTCACCGGGCGAGCAAGCTTCACGCGAGCAAGGCGGATTTCGAATTCCTTGGTCCTTACGAAGTTCGAGAGGTGACACCAGAGGGACGCTACGAGCTCAAACGGGTCGGCGCTACGAGACAAAGGATCGTCAAGGCTGCCAAGGAACAGCTGCGACCGTGGCCGAAGGATTGGTCGGCTGCGACTGACATGTAAGACCTTATCTCTCTCCATGAGGGGGAGGGGTGAGGTACGAGGTAAGCCTGTACCCGTGATTTGTTTTGGCTTTCCGGGGTCTTCGGACCTTGAAGCATGGGTTTGAATGAACTCATGATTTGTGTTGGCTTCCGAGGTCGGAGTACCTTGAAGCATGGGTTTGAATGAACTCATGATATGTTTTGGCTTCCGAGGTCTGAGCACCTTGAAGCATGGGTTTGAATGCACCCATGGTTTGTTTTGTTTTCCGGGGTCTTTGGACCTTGAAGCATGGGTTTTAAAGAACTCATGATTTGTTCTGGTTTTCCGAAGGTTATGCACCTTCACGCATGATTGCTCCCATTATGCGTTTTGTTTTCCAAGGCCTTAGGGGTCTTGAGGTGTGTGACAAACTAATTTATTTAGATTTCAGATCGACACGAGTTGAACTCTGGAGCCAGCCTGGGTCCATAATGTGCCTATTTTGATGGCTGAGTGCTATCAGTGTACCTTACAACTTGATAATTAGATGTCGCTGCTAATGACAGTGGGATCGCGAGTTTGTATTCGGCTCTTTGTTGTTTTCACTTGTTCTAAGTTGAGTTCTTGCAATTTCAGACCTCGCGCAGCGGCAGTTCCGAGAGCGTAACTGCATTAGGATGGCCGTGTTAGCAGCGTTCGAATTCTCACTGATATCACGGCGGAGGGATACTCCGTCGCATCGGGCTGACGACGGATGTGGCGGAGGGAGCACCGCTAGGGCGCGCTAGGGGAATGGAGGGGAAGGAGACGGATGACGAAGCGAAGCCTGTCCAAGCCTGTCCGGAGGCGGCATATTGGATGCGAGCCCTGGCCTGAGCACACGCATGGTCGTGTTGTACCTGTGCAAATAAATGTGTAAAGCCGAGTCTCATGTCATTTTCAAAAGATCTAACAATATCAAAAATAGCTGAAGTGTGCAATGTAACTAAATAGCAAGTAAAGCAAGCTCGAGATCTGAGGAAAAGGAAAGGTATACTTCCAGATGTGTCCTGGAAAGAAGGAAAACAGCTAGCTGATAATATCAAAATAGGTGTAATTAAATTTTAAATTCAGTATGTGTTTGTATGGAACACCAGAATATTACGCTTATGCTAGATGTACTTCCTTCAGTTAAAATGGAATACAAAGATGCAATGAAATGCATAGTTTGTGACATTGGTTACAATCGGAGTATGGTGCACAGGTGTGAGCAGTGCCCAGGTAAAAAGCAGCTGCGTGAATTGCTATGCAACCATTTAGCTAAGTAGTTATCAGATGATTTAACTCTTACTGATTTTCAGAGGACACATACAGATCATACAATAACTGAGAATGTACAAGTAAATGTAAATGATTTTATAGACCGGCTTTATGGTGAAAGATGTTAAAATTAATCATTTTACTGCTGTATTTCAGGCCAAATTTTTTAGAAGAATTGAATATTGATAAGGTCATAATTTTACTTGACTTTGGTGAGAATTTCTCTTTCATTGTGCAAGATGCCGTTCAGGGATTTTTCTGGGACAACCGATAGGCAACAGATCATCCACTTGTTATCTATCATAAAGTTGATGAAAATGTGTCCTACATGACCTTGTGCATCATCAGTGACTGCTTGGATCACGATGCAGTAGCAGTATATCCCCTATGAATGAGCCATGCCAATGTATAAGAATGTATAAAATTTTGAAACAGTTTTACAAATTTTTTTCATAGGAGATGCCTTTATCAGATAAGTAATTAAGTTTATTAAGGAGATATTTTTTGGCATTGCAAAATGCAAATATTTTAGTGACAGAACTGCAAGCCAGCATAAAAATTCAAAAATATAAAAAATATATGCTTGCATTAATCAGGCTTTGATTTGTCAGCAGAATGGCATTTTTTGCCACAAGTCATAAAAAAAGTGTATGTGATGAATCGGGGGAACGGTAAAATGTTTACCTACAAGAGCCTGTTTACAACAACCCAGTGGACGAAACATTTTATCAGTGTGTGACTTGAGTGAGTTGATAAAAATGTTGAAGGCATAAAAACATCATATGTTTCCAGTGATGATGTAGAGATTTGGAAACAAAAATTGAACATGCAGTTTTAAAACTCTAAAACAATTAAGGGACAAGACCTCCTCACTAAAACATTTCAATCAGTGAAAATGAGTAACAATTCAGTGGACGTTCTCTGCCCAAGTTCAGAGTGCCAAGAAAAGTTGATTTAATAAAAAGATAAATAAAAGCATGTGCCAAGAACATTATTAAAAACCGTGGAACTTATGTCACCACGGTATATAAAAGCAGATGGTACATTGGCTGTGTAATTCAAACAGTTGAGGATGCTTACCATCAGGCTTAAGAGGTTAGAGGTATGTACTTATCCTTCAAATAGGTACATATTCAACCAGTTTTTGCCTAATTGCAAATATCTAGTAAATCCATATATTTGCTAAAATGTTTCCATTTTATACTATTTGGAAATTAAAAATAGATTACCAGCTAAATTTAAAGAATGGTAGGGGTTTACAGGAACTTTGATACTCAAATACAACTCCCCTTTTGGGGGATGCCCTGAAACATAAGTGCTGTAGCCCGCCATTTTACAACCATCATTAAAATAAATCATAGAAGCACTATCCATCATGGGAGCAACTTCAGGTTTAATTTTCCTGAAAGAGGGAGTATAGTGCAAGTTATATTAAAAAACTCAGTCACCTAATTGGTGTCCTTTTTTGTTATTAGAAGTTGAAAAAGTGGCATTTTTCAACAAAAAACATTAGCGGAATGATGATTTTCATAAGATTTATTAACAAATAAATCCAAAATTACCCAAAACCTCACTCTATATTAAAGTTGGTGGTCTTTACCATGCTTACAGAGATTTTTATGGCTTTCATTTGATATATGTGATTTTTACAAGTATTTGAAAATGTCACTTTTTTGACGAAATTTGTCAAAAGTGCAATTTTTGAACATTTATAGAAAAAAAGTTTTCAAGTGAAAATCGTTGTGATAGGATTTTTTAAAACTATAGCAGCATGTTTATATCCTCTAAAATTTTTACTAGCTTCACTCATTTGGTTTAGGTTGTACAGGTGCACAAATATGGTAGTTTTGAATAATTTGACTGGTGTGCAGAATTTGTGTGTGCCTCATTGACGTCAAACACTCATATCTTGGAAAATACTTGCAATGGGTCTTTAATATTTTGGATTTTTCTTAACTAAGGTTGAAACTAACAACAGGGGAAAAATTATCAAAATCTGAGATGGTGAGTGTGGGACCCCCCAAAAATTGGTTGAGTTGACATGGAATGACCCTATAGCGTATGGTGTTACGGCTATTTATAATTTGGAATTAGAACTGCGATTTTAATGGCTTCTTACCAGCCGCAGGTTTGATCCTTTTGTATTCACCTGATCCATTACCCAATTGGTAAAACGTAAAATAATATTTCATAAAGAAAACAAAGCGTAAATAATTGCAGAAGATCATATGTGGCGTAAATAATAAATATTAATTACCCTGTTGAAATGAGAAGACTCCTCAATTAATTGATCACATTTGTGATGAAGAGTTGATGGATTTCGATCAAAAACATTAGTAATACTGGCATTTTTAATTGATACTATGGTTTAAAAGCCGTCGATAATTGCGCCTTCACAGAAACAACAGCATCGAGTGCTGCGCATTATTATTCCGTGAAGGCGGGAAGGCAGTGAAAGCATTTGTTGTCAACGAGAGGAATGCTGAATATTCACGTAAGGTTTATTTTCACTATGCCAGTTTATTTTTTGCAATGGTTTAAATCTTATAACTGTTAAATGAGTTCTAAATTGCAGTGGGTATATTCGAATGATTCAAATATGGTGTTGAAATAATGTGATATAGTAGTGTCTGTTTAATTTTGATGGTAAACGTTTCTTTTTTCTGTCATACAGCCGTGGTGTCGATTCAATTTTTAAATCAGTGGTTTTCCAAGAAAAATATTGCTGAAATTGCAGCTATCCTCTGAATTCCCTTATTAGGCACATGGTAAGTACGTACTTAAATCGAAAGACATCTTTTCATCTCTGGTGGTAACTTTTTTAATCTCTAGTTAAACTTGGCAGTATTTAATCATCTATCCGATTGTTATACTAAAAAAATACTCTAATGATAAGACTACGACGGCATTATGGTTCCTTACACCACTTGGAGTCACCGTATACACTTAATGTTTATGTGGCTCCGTAGCTGAGTAGGATTACTTCACGCAAATTTGATGCACTGAAGTTATGGGGGGGATTCGAACCTGAGCCAATTGTATTTTTTTTATTTTGTGAAAGGTCAATTGATAACATCAACACAATAGTTTACTCAATAAAAAAATTACCACCAAATTTTTTAAGCGACTAATTTTTTTTAAAATAATGACTCAATCTGCCTTAATACATTTATTTCTAAACAAACTTATTCAAAGAGTGGAAATAAGCAGGGGAAGTGGCAGAGGTTGTAATTTGTCCTTGCTACTGTCGAATTTCCATTGATAAAAATCTGTACTCATATTGTGGACAATACTCAATAAATAGCCAGATACACTCGTGTGAAATCAGAATGATAGCCGTAGATCATGATGTTTGAAACTCTATCGATAACACTGATCAACCAAAAAATAATTTTTCCTATTCTAGCCATATGTTTTGCTAATCCTCTGGTATTTTTCGGGCTGATTCCGAAACTGGGCCCAGATGTTTTCTATCGCATTGAGTTTTTTTAGGGCAATCGGATTCAAAGGAGTTTAAGTAAATAAATAAAATAATGTGAAAAATGGGTACTCACTCGTAATTTTCTCGCATATTTAGCTTCTGACGAATCCCTTTTCAGTGTCCACCGCTAATCTGATAATATGTTTCTGAACTTTTCATGGTGCTGTTCGTGCATCAGTGAAATATTCTGGTGGAAACATATCGTGTTGAGCACTAACGGCGCCAAGGTATGTAGGATGTTTAGCCATTGTGGTGATATTTAGCCATTCTCTCTCCTAGAAAACCTTCAAATGCATTTTTGAATGACTTCCACGAATTTTTTTTGTTGAACTCTTTTTGTCAAAATTCCGAATTCTTCAGCACTTATTCAAAAAAAAAAATCTGTGGCCCAATAAAAAATCCTTCTATTATCTGTTTTTCACTGATTTTTTGGACATTTGTTTCAAATATGTAAAACCTGCACCATTTTTACACATATCTTTTACTAAATTTTTAAAAATCCCTAATTTAATACTTAGAGGTAGCAAAATAATGTTTTTAGGATCGTAAAAAGATGAAAAGGACATTTTTGAATCCAGTGACGAGTGCTTAAGTTATAGCCAATCTTTTTTCAAGCAATGATTTTTTCTGTCTCTGCTATCCCAATCGTGGAAGAAGCAATAATATTTTGGTGCAGTGAAACTGTATGCCTAGTAAAATGCAGCTACTTCTAATTTTCCACAAATTTTGGGTACTGAAAAATTTACTGCCTATTCTAGTAAGATTCTTTTATGTCGGTTCCATGAGCTAATGCTTTGGAGGGAAGTTCAATTCCATTATGTTAAAAAACAGCCTTTAAATGACGTTAAAGGAATCAATGAACTGAATGATCATCTGTGTTATATTCAAAACTAAGAGTACCCATAACAGAGAGAACATCATTGCAAAACTTAACTTTTGTTATCATGAGAAAAAATTATTTGAATTCGTCATTGAGAGGTGGATGCATAGAAAGTTTTGTATTTGGATCCAGCAAATTCCAACCCATCAATTGTGATCTTAAGATTTCTCTCTGCTTTTTAGACAAATTTAAGTTGCGCAATAGATCACTTAAATACTCTTTTGTCATAAAATGAGGTGTATCAGAAATGTTTGGTCCAAAAATTGGGTCTTTCGAGTTTTCGAATCCATAATTCTCAGATACTTTCTGAATATTCGCTAAGATCAACATTTTGTGTGGTTCCACCACTGGTAAATTTTTCAAGTGTGGGGTTGATTCTAGGTTGTTTGGATCTTTTACAGTGCGTTTTGACTGTGGTGTTATTCCTTTAATTTCTGTTTCACAAAAATAGATTTCAGAAATATGATCCTTAGCTTCCCGTCGAATCATGAGGACGGAAAAATTCATATGACATTTTCCATCAGTCCAACCAGTGAGAAGCCTTTCACACCTGCTACATATCGCAGAAGACTCCGATCCTGTATCCAGGTCACCCAACGGACAGTCATAATAAAGTCTAAAACACTGTCTCAAAAAGGTAATATTCCTCCTTTTAGCCTTCAAAGTAATTTCACCGCACACGTAGTAAAAGTAATCGTGGTAGTTCACGCACTGTTTAGGCCCATTCCCCCTTTTAAAAATGTCTGCCAAAAAAGTATGGCTTGTAAATTTTTTCAAATGGTGTTTTGTGATTGTCTACTTGTAGGGAACCAATGAAAAAAATTCAGGATAATTAAAAATGCTGAACAACATGGCCTCGGTGATTTGAAACGGACTGACCCCATGATGAAAGCTAAGACATTTCATAACGATTACAATGTAATAAGCTGACATTTCCTGCGAGCAACAAATTTCTAAAACCGTCTGCAGATGAAAAACACACGTCTTTACGCGCCGACAGTCACATACTTATTTGGAGTGGAAGCTGATTATGCATTGCATAAAAAAAAATGATAGGTTACTGCAAGTTTAATTATATATTTTGTTGGGACAGGAAGGCATGCTCTCGTAGGACAACATGTTATGACAGGAAATTATTATTTTTACCTGTTCATGCTATTATGATATATATATGAAATAAATTACTACTTTTGTAAAAGAAAAAACATACATTCAGCTGTCCCAATGAAACTAGACGTGATGGAAATAATCCCTGCCCAGATTCCAAATCAGCCAAAAAATACGTCTAAGACCATCCAACGACGCGTCCTGGAGACGTCGCGACGTCTCCAGGACAAAATCTTTGTTCACCAGTGTGGGAAGTTATGTAATTAAAAGCAACAATGCTTTTCTTCCAATAGGAGTGCGAAATACAAATATATCCAAGGATTAAGTTGAAGTAAATTGATACATGAAATCTTTCACCCTTAAAAAAGGACGAAAGGGTAATTGTGTGACCTCGGCTAGGGCCCATGATAGGGGGTCCTCCACCGGAAGATTTTGGGAAATCGCACGCCTACAAATGGATTTTGACGCTATTCTGGCTCTTAAAATTTAGATTCAAGTTAATAAAAAGTATCAATTTTGTAAATAAAAATACTAAGAAAAATGAAAATTACATAGCTTAAAAATTTAGATAGGTGTGATGGTTCTATTATCTATTTAGAATATTTGTACCTAAAAACCGCACTGAAATATAAAAATCCTCCAGAATAACTTTCGAATAACCCTTTCAAAAAGCATAAGGTTCTCTTTTATCTTCTAAAACCTTTATTTCATTATTTTTTTACAAACTTTGCATGCCGATTAAGCTGTAAATAAAGCTGTAGATAAAAATAATCTAAGCTTAGAATTTTATAATTGTTAAAAATAATTTGATATTAATCGACCTTTCACAAAATAAAAAAATCATTTGGTTCGGATTCGAATACCTCCCGATAACTTCAGTGTATCATATGCGCGTGAAGTAATCCTACTCAGCTACGGAATCACATAAACATTCCGTGTTCACGGTGAGTCCAAATATGAATCTGAAGAGAGGAAATCCTCGCCACGGAGCTCGCAAGAAAACACTTCGAAGGCCCAACATGAGCGTGGACGTGAGTTTCCTCAGCGAATTCTATCCGCTAGGGCATTTCAGCCTGTAGTTTCACTCCTTTCTCGCTAGCCCGGTCGACCCCACGTCAGTCCTCGTTGGCTATTGCTGGCGTACCGGTGAGAGATGCAGGCTAACTTATGTGCCAACCTTCTAAGTTTTTATCGACCCTACCACATAAGTTAAGTGGGACTCGTGGGTGTCTACATACTTTTGAAAACGATAGTACATTTTCTGGCAGCTTTCCCAGTCGTTTTTCGCCCTTTCTCGGAGCACACCCTACACCTCTTTCGAGCCTTCTTTTGTCCTGATGGTGCGGGAATTTTTTCAGTGAAATGCTTTTCAGATATTCTAGTTATCTCGGCTCTGGCGTTTTCAAGGGGCGATTCGTCTTCCAATGTAACTAACTCCGAACAAATTTTTTGCGTAAAATAGGTGACTGCAACGGATGTTTGGCTTAACTGATTGTGGCATTTGTCACTCCCACGTGGAAGTATCCCAGTACTGGGCCGGTTCCGGGCCGATTCTGGGCCATTACTGGGCCAGCTCCAAGCGGTACTGGGCTGGTTCCGGCCTAGTGCTATAATAAAATTTGAATAAAATAATCTCAATTGGAAAAAAACATTTTAAAGATTTATTTAAAGTCATATAATTCGGTTACATAGAAAGATTTATGGGCAAAAAAAGATAGTAATTAAGAATTAATATTTCATTTAATAGACGTATTTACGTTTGCCTTTGCAGCTTTTCGAATTTCGCACAATCTCGTGCACAATTACTTCTTGACATAACTGTGATCTTCCACCTTTATATTTCCTGCTCTCGCGTCGTGTTCTGCATATAGTCTGAAAATGAAGGATGGAGAAAGAATAAAAGCATTGAAATATCTTTATCCTCTCCATTAATTTACTATCACTATTGTTTTGACTTTCATGGTTTCATTAGTGTTGAGATTACTGTGTATGCAATAACCAACGAAACATAAACTAACCTGTAATTATACTCAGCCCAAAGCTTAATCGGCCCCAATAAAATTACGTAATAGCTTATTAAAGGCAGTTTTTTAGACTAAGGCCTTTAAGGTGATTCATCGAAGCACCAGTGATGGCATACGGCCCAGCTATTAATAGGATTATAGTTGTTTTAAAGAACTTACTTCTAAGGAAGTTTGGTCCAATGGTGTCAGCAACCCACACATTTACAGCTCCAGCTGGAAGAATTTGTTCACAAGGCAAACTGGTATATTTACGGGAGAGTAATCCTTGATGATTTTCTCCACGGGTCTCCGAGGAGCCTTTCTTCTTTGAGGACGATACCTAGCCATGTTGACACACGCACACCACAAGCGAGACTGAACCAGACTGAACGATCTATCTACACCGGAAGTAGCGACGCGACGCTGGCTCGAAAGTGGGAGTGGGATAAGGACCGAAAACTGACGTTACCATATGGCATTTACTCTAAAATTGAAAAAAGTGATTTTCCCGTAAGCTCTATGGTTATTCTAGAGAGCGTACGGGAGTGAAATTTTTCGAAGTCCAGAGAATCCAAGATGGCGCTGAGGTCAATGACAAAAGACAATGCGCTACGCGCATGGAAATGAAAGAATGATTCAGATGACGTATAATGCACTATTCATCAACCTTTAACTTCCTCACTAGACCAAACTTCCATGAAATAAACATGTAAAATAGTATTATTCACTGTAAGATCTCAGTTAAAATTGTTGATAATTTTTATTCTGTGAAAACGCAATAAATACATTAAAAATGTATATTTATAACTTTTCGTTGAAGCATGTTTTTAAAATTATATGGCAAAAATTGAAGGTTTAATATCTGTACATGCATTAATTTCCCAATCTGGACTGGAGATACTGGCCCAGTTTTGGCGTTTCTGGCCCAGTACCGGTCGGCCATCCAGTACCGGTCGGTTCTGGTCCAGCACTGGCCGTTTCTGGTCCAGTACTGGCCGGTTCTGGGCCAGTACTGGCCGGTTATAGTCCAGTACTGGCCGGTTCTGGTCCAGTACTGGCCGGTTCTAGTCCATTACTGGTTTGATACCGGCCGGTTCTGGCCCAGTACTGGCCGGTTCTTGTCAAGTACTGGCCGGTTCTTGTCAAGTACTGGCCGGTTCTGATCCAGTACTGGTTTATCACCGGCCGGTTCTGGTCCAGTACTGGTTTATCACCGGCCGGTTCTGGCCCAGTACCGGCCGGTTCTGTTACAGTACTGAATCAATACTGGTCGGTTCTGGCCCAGTACTGGCCGGTTCTGGTCCAGTAATGAATTAATACTGGCCCAGTACTGGCCGGTTCTGGCCCAGTATTGGCCGGTTCTGGTCCAGTACTGGATTAATACTGACCCAGTATAAATCCAGTACTTGACCAGCATATATCCAGTACTGGACCAGAAAATTTTTCCACATGGGGCTGCCATAACTATTAGGTGGAATACCAGCTTACGCCACCACTTCACTGATCGATGATCCAGGGCACCGTAACTCATTAGTTGATCAATTAGATCTACACCAAATTTTTTCTTGTTATAGTGTATTACTATCGCAGGTTTAGTTTTCTCCCTTCCTCTGCGATCTTTGAAAGTGATCATGTCACTTGTATGTCGAGTGGAGAGCAGAAACACATCACGTTTGTCTTTCCAACGCTGGACTAATATATTTTCATGTCGCGCGAAAACATGCTATCCATGTGATAGGCGAGCATTTTTTATTGCCAATGGAATCCCCGCCCTATTTTTCATGATAGTACCTACTAATCCCGTTTGAAGGCTTTCCAATTCACGGGCCAGGGCTTGTGTAAAATCGGTCTGTATATAATGTGTGACCCTTTTTAGCAAGCGTAGCCAAAAGTCTCTTGACTATAGCCAATCCAGAGTTTTCCTGGCCATGAAACACATCCACATTCCAAACAAAACCACTGCTTGCTTCTGGGAGCATGTAGAGTTTTATGCCATATTTGCTTGGCTTCTGAGGCATGTACACTTTGTAGCAAAACCTACCACGAAAGGGACAAATTCCCTCATCTACAGTTATATCCTCCGCAGGTTGGTAGGATTTTTGAAATTTATTTCGAAAATCCTCGAGCAATGGACGCACTTTGAATAGGGGGTCGTGACGGTCTACGCGTTTTTCAATGAATAATTGGTTGTCCGCAAGATGGAAATTTCCTAAGATTGCAAGTAATCTATCTCTAGAAAAAACACCAGGACAGAAGCCACACGCCAAGACGGGATCAGTACTCCAATGATCATGGATACGAGGACGTTTGCTAAAGCTCATGTGCATTATAACGGCAAGAAACTTTTTTACGTCACCTTGAGTCACTGTTTTCCAGGATTGCAATCTGCTTTTTGCGGATAGTAAGTTCCCTCTCCTCAGTTTTGCAATTCTTTGCCTTGCATATAAGTTCGTGTGTTCCTTGATACAATTTATCAAATCAATGTCGAAAAATGTTCAAAAAATCATCATCTCACTTGAACTATTTAGCCCAGTACATATTTGATTTCACACCATAGTCACCAGTGAAGATTACATACTTCAAAGATGGAAAGATTATCGTTAGAATAGAGGCTCGAAAAGAAGCTAAGTTCCATATTGTAGCCGTTGCCGTTTGGCTAGGTACATGGTGAAGTAAAGAGGCATTTACGAGGTAGGGAAGGCTTGCGTAAATTATGAAGGGTCTAATAAATAATGTAAAGTGTTTTTTTTATGTTATGTAAATGATTATGTAATTTTGTGTGAATGTGTGTGTGAATGCAAAATGACGAATGAATGACCAGATTTTGTATTTTCCCGTCCCCCACAATCCCTCCCAAAATTCTCCCGTCTACGAAGTGGAAAGTTCCGGTGCGTACGTGATGCGTAGCGGGTTTCTCCTCATCCCACTGTGAAGCCAGAACACCTGCGTACGGAGATGATGAAATCCTCCAACCCCCACCCTCCACAGAAACCACCCCTCCTCCCCTACGGAAGAATAGCCGAGAAAACCCGATGTCCGGGGTTTTTTCCGCTCACCCATCCCACTCCCAGAAAGTGGCTATATAAGCGAATTGCGGACAACGTGCAAGGATCATTCTACTGAAGATATCGGCCGGAGGCTCTGCACAACCAACCATCCCATTCTGTCAGGAGAGAGAAAGAGAGAGAGGCAGCCCAGCGTGGAAAAAGACGCGAGTATTAAACGGCGGTGACTTTGGAAAGAGGAGATAAGACGGTATCTTCCGAGCACGCGCAGCAGAAGACGTCAATCCACGGCGCCAACACAGGAGTTCTCTCATCCTACAGCAATACTTGTCGCAGCATCGAGCCAGCCGAGGAAATCTTCTCCACCAACAAATCAGCGAGTGATAAGTACTCTAGCCACCAATATCCCCAAATTTTCAACAAAATCAGAAGAGTCCCACTCCCCATTCCCCTCTTTCTTCCGTTCAAGAGAAGAAGAACAGTGATACTTTCCCATACATTTTTTTTTATATTTTTTTTTTAGTTCCCCCGTGTCCCCGTGTGTGTGTGAATGATTAATGGTAGTTTGTAGGACAATAAGAATTTATTTGAAATTGGCGTTTGTAATTTTTCAAGCATTTTTATTATATTTCACGCCAACAATTGTAATCAGGGTTTATTTTATTTTCTGTCATTTGTTAATTAATGTTATTAGGTTCATAACTGGCCAGTAGCAGTAATTTAATTTGTGTTATTCAAAAGATTAATTCATTTATGTATTTTGTGAGACATTTTCTAATTGGAGTGCTCATTAAACGTGTTGGAATTGTAAACGGTTACGTAAGCTTTCATTATTTCGTACGCGCCAGCCTCCATTCAGCAAGTGAACCTACCCCAAATTATCTTTCCCTTTCTTTTCCCATCCCTCCATTTCCCCTAGCCATCGAACCCCGGCTCGCTCACCTTGAGCAATCCCTCCAAACCATCCTCCCCCACCCCTCAGAAAGTGAACCCGGACGGACGACGGAAAGGTGGGTTACACATAATTGGCGACCGAACGCGGGGCATTGTTAGATGGGAAGGCGGTTGCTACGATTTCACTGTTAGGTTGCGTCACAGTTCCGATTCGTTCCCGAGCTATTTTGCTTTGAAGTGTTTTATTTTTCCAACAGGTTGTGTGATTTTTCTCTGTCCGCGTAGTTCAAATCTGAATCTGAGATCCCGAATTCATTGTCCATTACGATATTTTGTCCGCGAATCCCAGTTTATTGTAGTGTCCTCCCAATTTTTTTCAGTGATTTGCCTAAGTAATTTAGAACGTAATGGATCACAAGGGCAAGAGTTTTCAGATTTATAGGGAGCCAAGTACCTATAATGAAGACGAGTCGGAGGGAGAGAAGTCGGTAGGGGTAGTTGATATTTCCAGTGATGAAGGTGACCCTATCGTAGGAGGTGGTGAATCAGAGAGTAGGCCGGAAGGTGAAGCTTCAGGAGGTGCAGAAAACCCGAGTGATATGCAGAAATTATTTGATTTGCTCGCAGGGGTGAAGGGTGAAATTACTAAACAGGCAGAAGAGAGCAGGAGTAATTTAGCAGAAATGAAGAGTGAAATGACTAAGCAAACGGAAGAGAGTAGGAAGCAAGCCGAGAAACTTGACAGACAGGCAGATGAGACCCGAAGTAGCTTAGCGGAGATGAAGACTGAAATTGCCAAACAAGCCGAAAAACTTGATAAGCAGGCTGAAGAGAGTAGGAATAATTTCGCGGGATTGAGAGAAGAAATCAATGAGAAATTTAATACACAGGCAGAAAAGTTTGAGAATAATTGGGCTAAAATTAAAGAGGAGATTAATGAAGTCAGGGAGGAAGGTGAGAGAACCCGTGAGAAATTAGAAAACAGCATGGATAGAAAGATTGATGATGTAAAGGGGGTGATGAGAGTCCGTGTTGAAGAAGTAAAGAAAGAGTTGGTAGAAAACATCGAGGATAAGATTGAGGAGGTGAAGAGGGAAATCACTGATGTAGTCGATGAAAGAATAGTGGGGGTAACGAAAAGTACAGCGCAACAGGGTAAGAAATTAGAGGATGTCATCAATGAGATTTCTAACCTACACGTAGGAGGAACTAACCCCACCACTAGTTCAGCTTTCCCCAACCCTCCGTCAAATCTCAAATTCCGAGGGAGATCTTACGAGCACCCAGTGGCATTCATGAGAGGGGTAGAGAATCATTATTCTATTTATGCCATTCCTCAGCGGTTGAGAACCCGTTTATTTTACCAGATGTTAGAGGATGCGGCCAAAGAATGGGCCGATGCCATATTTCCCTTCCCACAGGAAATGGAGGAGTTAAGAAAGATGTTCTATGACAGATTTTGGGGTAAGGAACATCAAGTCAATTACAAATTGAGAGTGATGACGGGAAGTTATAGGCGTGCGCCCGGCAACAGTATGCAGGAGTATGCAACGAGAAAAATTGCCGCAATAAGACTTTGTGAACCACCCGTAGATGAGGAGGAGACGGTAGCCCTTTTAATTCGCCAATTCCCTCCCTATGCCCAAGACTTGTTGAGGGGAACCGACGTCTCGACATTCGAGAGGCTTGTTTTTATGCTGGGACGGTTCGACCAATCTCAAGGTGACGGAGGCAAGCCAGAAAGTGGGTCGCCGAAGGTAAACAGCATGCAAGTGAGTGAACGCCGCCGACCCTATTCAATGGGGCACAGTAAAAGCGATAACAGAGGGTGGCATCAAATTAGAGAGGACGCTCTGAGGGAGAGAAACGAAACCATTAGGGGAGTAAACTCAGTCAGTGGGTCAACTCAACAAACAACCCCGCCTCCCTTATTTCCAACCCCACCTCCCTCACTTCCAACCCCACCCCCATCGGGAAACGCGTGGAGTTTGGGCTGAAGAGCCTCCTCTGCCCAAACCAACCAAGTTCAACGATGGAGGTACCCATTCTATCTTTCCGTGAGGTGAACGACCCATTGACGTCAGAACCATACCTTGCTGGCGAGAGTGAGTGTAGGAATTGTCCCGAAGTATGTTTGTCATGTTTTGGACATGCAGTTATCGCGCTAGTTGATACGGGGAGCCAAGTATCCGCGATTTCTGAGGAAGAATTAATGCATATGACGAGTCAAGGTGTAGAAGTACCAACCCTACCCATTAATCGTACCCGTATTATAGGGGCGGACCGACACAGGTCATCACCAATAACAAAACAAGTTTTGTTAAGTATTACCTTGGGAAATCGAGAATGTGATGTTGTATGTTTAGTGGTAAAAAAGTTAATCAGCCCCATCATACTTGGAATTGATTTTTTAAGGCAATTTAGAGCCGTCATTGATTTGCCACGTAATTCCATTGTATTAAAATTCCCAGACGATAAAATCGTGGTGCAAGAATTTGAAGAGGGGAGCGATAAAGATTGTATAATTCCTCATAAACTTTCCCAATGTTATTTTTTTTCCTTCCCTCCCATCCATACCCTCCGATTTATAATTTTGTTCCTATTTTGGAACGTTTGTTCGCGAGTCGCGATGTTTTTTTTTTCTCTTCTTCCTTATTGTGCGTAAATACTTTCCGTATTTCCTCTTCTGAAGAGGGGGGCACATGTAGCCGTTGCCGTTTGGCTAGGTACATGGTGAAGTAAAGAGGCATTTACGAGGTAGGGAAGGCTTGCGTAAATTATGAAGGGTCTAATAAATAATGTAAAGTGTTTTTTTATGTTATGTAAATGATTATGTTATTTTGTGTGAATGTATGTGTGAATGCAAAATGACGAATGAATGACCAGATTTTGTATTTTCCCGTCCCCCACAATCCCTCCCAAAATTCTCCCGTCTACGAAGTGGAAAGTTCCGGTGCGTACGTGATGCGTAGCAGGTTTCTCCCCATCCCACTGTGAAGCCAGAACACCTGCGTACGGAGATGATGAAATCCTCCAACCCCCACCCTCCACAGAAACCACCCCTCCTCCCCTACGGAAGAATAGCCGAGAAAACCCGATGTCCGGGTTTTTTTCCGCTCACCCATCCCACTCCCAGAAAGTGGCTATATAAGCGAATTGCGGACAACGTGCAAGGATCATTCTACTGAAGATATCGGCCGGAGGCTCTGCACAACCAACCATCCCATTCTGTCAGGAGAGAGAAAGAGAGAGGCAGCCCAGCGTGGAAAAAGACGCGAGTATTAAACGGCGGTGACTTTGGAAAGAGGAGATAAGACGGTATCTTCCGAGCACGCGCAGCAGAAGACGTCAATCCACGGCGCCAACACAGGAGTTCTCTCATCCTACAGCAATACTTGTCGCAGCATCGAGCCAGCCGAGGAAATCTTCTCCACCAACAAATCAGCGAGTGATAAGTACTCTAGCCACCAATATCCCCAAATTTTCAACAAAATCAGAAGAGTCCCACTCCCCATTCCCCTCTTTCTTCCGTTCAAGAGAAGAAGAACAGTGATACTTTCCCATACATTTTTTTTTATATTTTTTTTTTGAGTTCCCCCGTGTCCTCGTGTGTGTGTGAATGATTAATGGTAGTTTGTAGGACAATAAGAATTTATTTGAAATTGGCGTTTATAATTTTTCAAGCATTTTTATTATATTTCACGCCAACAATTGTAATCAGGGTTTATTTTATTTTCTGTCATTTGTTAATTAATGTTATTAGGTTCATAACTGGCCAGTAGCAGTAATTTAATTTGTGTTATTCAAAAGATTAATTCATTTATGTATTTTGTGAGACATTTTCTAATTGAAGTGCTCATTAAACGTGTTGGAATTGTAAACGGTTACGTAAGCTTTCATTATTTCGTACGCGCCAGCCTCCATTCAGCAAGTGAACCTACCCCAAATTATCTTTCCCTTTCTTTTCCCATCCCTCCATTTCCCCTAGCCATCGAACCCCGGCTCGCTCACCTTGAGCAATCCCTCCAAACCATCCTCCCCCACCCCTCAGAAAGTGAACCCGGACGGATGACGGAAAGGTGGGTTACAATATCCTAAATAAAAACCTTGGGAACTGCATCAATATCACTCCAAATATCTCCCGGGCCCGCTCCTCTGTTAGTTGACCGTCTTCCTCTAGGTGCACCCCTACGATTTCACATTGTTTTTTGAGCTTCTCCTCGCTTACTTAGCTGTTGCACCATTTCTGGTTCGTTCATACCTTCAGAGTCTAATATTAAATATCATATGAACAATGAAAAACAGTAATCGTACGAATAAATGTTGCGCAAAAGATATATAAAAGAAGTCAAAAAAAGGTCACGCGGGTTGCGTTACTATACGCTAGAAATGGAAATTACCTCTTGAACTATCTTTGCTGGGCATGTAATCATCATCGCAATCTGAGTCATCAAAATCACTTTCACTATCATCGCTGTCGAAACAATTCAACGCATTGGCAATGTCTTCGTCGGCGAGATTTCGCTCCATGATCACTGGCGAAAGAACGCACGAATGACAAACGAGGTAGGGATTTCCAAACCTTCAGACAAATTTTGTCTTGAAGGAGAAAAAATATGATGAAATATATGACTTTGTGGCATTAACTTCACCTATAAGAGCAAATGCATGAATCCGAGTAATACCAGCTGCGTAACTTTGAGGCGGGAGCCGCCACAATGTAAACAAAATGCCCGTCGTAATATTACGCCTCCCGCAAATTCTGCAACACCTCGCGCCGCATAATATTAAGCGGTTAGCACTCAAAGTGTTAAAAGTCTTAGCAGACATAAGTTGTACACCAGTGAGCTTTTATGATCACAATTGCTCAAATTTAGCACTATCTTTGTATTTTCCTTCGATTGTATCTCCTAACGTTAAAAACGATAATGATTATTTTAAGAAAATAAGACTTGGTTTAATTCGTAATCCTGAAGTATGTATGTGATGTATTTAGTGCACGAACGCTTTAATACTCTCTCATGTATTCATGAGATTTGGCTGAGCAGACTTCTTTATGAATTTGCAAGTCTCATTCTCCTGTAAGTAGAATTAATTACCAGTGAATGTTCGTGCTGAAAATACATTATCAGCCTTTAAGAGAGCCATTTATAATTATTTACTGTTGCCATTCCTGAATGAAATATGAAATCTAATTCCTTTATTCAACTTTAAACTAAATTATGGACTCAATTTAAAGTTGAATGATACTTCTTGCTTTTTTATTACTATTTTTTAATATAATGTACTTTAAAGTCTTTAAAAATCTTCGCAAGTCTAAAAGGGTATTAGTCGGTCGATCTTGAATAAAAAGTACCTTTGAGGATAGGTTATTTGTTGGAAAAGGTATTGTCATTTGCACTCGAATGAGATGAAGTCAATCTTGGAGGGTGCCTACTCCAAATTGCAAGACAATGAAAAATACAGTGTTGTTTCTAATTGTTGAGTCTAGATGATACCGTTTGTGTTTCCTTTGACTGCCACCAGGAGGTGAACCCATCGTCGCCAGCCGAGGAGGCCGGACTTCGAGCTTTCGAGGATTACATTATCGGAGCTGACTCGGTTCTTCACAAGAGCGGTAAACATTTTGTGGGGTGATTGGGGGCCCCAGTCGAGATAAAAGTTAATAAAAAGTAGTGATTTCTCAAGAAAAAATGTTGTGAGAATGCATAGCTTGTAAAATTTTCTAATTTATCCTGGTTCTAGTATCCATTTTTTGAATTTTTTCCTTGAAACTCCACTGAAATATAAAAAGCCTCTAAAATAACAAAGGACATGAGTCGGTTCCTAAATTTTTTTGGTTCTCGGTACTGGTCCGATTCTCTCCCATTGGTTCTCGATACTCGGCTCCAAGGATAAACTATTATTATCTGAATTAATGGCAAATTTTGATGAACAACAACAAGAAGTCAATGACAATAATTTCACTTAAGAATTAAATCAGCAGGAAAGCTCTGTAGAAAAAATCTTAAGATTGTCTCCATAATTTTATTTTCCTAGTAAAAAAAAGTTTAAATAACACGTTGTTAAAGAATGCATGATCGACCAATGTGTCACATTACATCAGGCAGCCACACTTTCTTTCTCCAGGTTTTGACTTTAAAAATTCAACATTTTTACCCTATTTATTCTTTTCTGGTAGAAATATTGCGTGCAGTACCAAACAGGCATTCACTGAAAACAGTAGGGGTTGAATGTTGGTGGTGGTTTTCGGGAATTGCTGCGTATGTAACATTTTCACATTCAACGTTTCACTCCTCCTACTGGGAGCGTTATCAAGAGAATGGGAGGGAAGCCGTTGTCGTCCTGAGCTTATAAATGTTTCGTTACCCATTGTTGACCCGATTTTGAATTTTAGGCGATAGCTGTTGGTCATTGCAGGCATCCCCCGAGTTACGTTTGTCTTGACGTACGTAAATCTGTACTTATGTAAGTGATAACCGTATTTCAAATGATTACGTTAATTTTCGAATGCGAGCGCGAAGAAATAGATATTCGCTCGTACAACCTATGGTAGAAAAAATATCGATTGGTTATCGAGTTTTTTTACGTGCTAAAAATAACAAAGTGACCCATATTTGTCATTCCTCGAAGGAATTTTCATTAATTTCTGCAGAAAAATCGCTTATAAATCCCAAGTCAGCAATCAACAGGAAAATTTGCAGTTCTAACGATGGATGTGGTTGCGCTCATTCCTGTATGATACAACTTGTTATACAGGATGCTCACCCGAACTCCGACTTTCTACTATTTAAAATTTGTATCCTTAAGTTTGGACATTTCCATCTGTGGCATTAAAAGAAAATGAAGTTCAAGCAGAAATCTTTATTGTGTAAAAGAATTGTTTAGTACCCACGTAACGGCATTGAAATTTTGAGTGGTGGCAATGAACGCCACGAAAAAGTTTAGAAAAAGTTGACACACGATATTAATTGTGTAATTGTTTACATGTTTCTGGCGGAAGATTTTATTAAGCTGCATTTTCTCGTTCTCTCATATTGTGTGCATCTGTAAATGAATATTGCGTCATTGAAAGCTTTTCCCCACTAACTTTGTTGCACTTTAATGGTGGAGTTGGCTGAATAAAAGCTCACTTTTAATTAGCTTCGTGCTTTGGAAATACTCTTCGATGTTTCCAGCGAAGTAAATATTGAAATGATGATATTTTCACGTTATTTTATTGTGATATGAGACAGTGAAAGTATGTTTCCGTGCGTGAAAGATTGAGTGTATGTGTGTGTGAATGTATCTAAGAATATAGTTATTCACTGGTATTTTTTGTGTGTTATTTGCTCGTAATCCTAGACACTCCTACTACGTGTATTTACTGTGGCAGTGAAACCACCAGATTCATCGATCAACGTAATATATAAAAGGCAGAAGATATAATGATTATAGGTAGGTAGACAATGCATTCTTTGGGCCCTTAGATCGCAGTATAACATAATACTACTACTTCCTTGGCACTACAGCCCGGTATGGGCTTTGGCCTCCCTCAAGACGCCTGTCCATTCTCTCCTGTTCTGCACTTTCTCCCACCATCTGACAATCCTCATTGCCTTTATGTCATCTTCCACATCCTGCATCCATCTTTTCCTCGGTCTTCCTCTTTTTCTCTTTCCATCCATATTTCCATGTAGAATCTTCTTAGGCACCCTTTCTTCACTCATTCTTTTTACATGACCTAGCCAAGCTAGCCGTTGGGTCTTCACAAACCTCACTATGTCTTCGCCTCGGATAATATTTTCTATTTCCTTGTTTGTTCTTATCCTCCAAGTTACCCCATCTGTCACGGGACCATATATCTTTCACAAAAGCTTCCATTCAAATATCCGCAGAGCTTGCTCGTTTCCAGTGGAGATGCTCCACGTTTCTGCTCCATATGTCACGACCGGTCTGATAAGTGTCTTATAGATCTTGAATTTCATCTCCTTAGATAGAAGAGTTGACTTCAGGAGCTTAATATTAGCAAAGTAAGCCCTATTTCTAGCCATTATCCTCTTGTTGATCTCTTCTGTCATTGAGTTCTTACAGTTTAAATTAGTACCAAGGTAGCTGAAATATTTTACATTTTCAAAGTTGTACTGCCCAAATGTAACGTTTTGAGTCCATCTTCTGTCTTCCGTGGTCGACATTCTCATGTATTTGGTTTTTCTCTCATTTATTCTGAGCCCTATATTCTTACTCTTCTGTTCTAAGATTTTGAATATTTCTTATAACATAATGAATCAATTTAAGTATTCAGTTTAGTAATGTAGCGTTGAGATACGTACTTTCCTGAATCCACGCGATTGGTCAACTCTGGGAATAATATTATGCATTTTGATTGGCAATGCTCGAGATGCAACTCTCAGACTATATTAATGTTTATCAATTTTGTATCTAATAACGTAAGAATACGCAGTAGAATTCATGAATATGGCAGTGAATTGAATGAAACTTCACCGAGAATTTACCGCGCATTTCTTCGCTGAGAATTTCACCGCGCCGATCGAAATCTCTGAAGCACTAACTCAAAGGTTCGACTTACGTAAATTTCGACTTACGCAGAGTCTGCCGGAACGCATCTCTTACATAACTCGGGGGATGCCTGTATATTGGGCCAGGAACCCTCTCCATATGCTAATGATGCAGGCCTTTTCGAAACTCTAACCCGCCGAGCCAAAATCGTGTTTGATGCGGAGCATATCAGTGGTGAAATGCTACACCTTATGTGGGCACTGAAAGGTAATGGTTACAGTGTCTCATTCATAAAAAGAGCGATGAAAGAAAGACACCCGCCTCAAGATGACGACCACAAGGGGAAGAATTAACATATGATAAACTTCCATACATCTCCGGGGTCACTGATAGAATCGCTAGGATCCTTCAAAAAGGCTACATGAAGACTCACTTCCGCACGGTGAAGAAAATTCAAAATATCCTACCTTCACCGAAGGATAGCCATCCTCCCCTTCAATCCATGGGAGTGTATGAGGTTCCCTGCTGCTGCGCCAGAAGCTACATGGGACAGAGCCAGCGTTCAATCACCCAAAGGCTTAAAGAGCACGAAAGAGCGTTAAAATTACATCAGTGGGACGCATCAGCTGTCGCTGAACATTAGGCCTCCAGCCCTGGGCATAGAATAATGTTTAACGTTACATGGGTATTGGCGGAGACGGTAGAATATCATCAGCGTCTTATGCGTGAATCCATCGAGATAGCGAAAAGGCCTAATAACTTTAATAGGGAGGATGGATATATAACCTCAGCCACACAGGGAGAGGGTTCCTGGCCCAATCTAATGACCGACGGCTATCGCCTAAAATTCAAAATAGGGTCAACGATGGGTAACGAAACATGTATAAGCTCAGGACGAGAACGGTTTCCCTCCCATTGATAACATTCCCAGTGGGAGGAGTGAAACGTTGAATGTGAAAATGTTACGTACGCAGCAATTCCCGAAAACCACCACCAACATTGATAAAAGAATCTGTGAAAATCTTCATACGAAAAGTAGTGGTTGAATTTGATTGGCCACGCGAAATATGCTCAGAGCACAGTTTACACACTTCATAGCATCAGGATCTATAGTGAAACTCCCCCAACATCTGATGACATCATCCGTTAATTTGTTGTAACTAGTGAGTCAGTTCAAAATATGTTCTGTATTCTGCGATGTAGCTTAAATTGTTACTTTAATTGACAACTCACTTGCATGCTTCACTGTCACAGTTCCTACAACCTCAACAATAAACTGCCCGATACGCCGCTACAGCGACACCATGGATAAACTGAGCAGACGTGAATTAAAGCATAGTTGCAATGCAGTGTTGCATTCTGCAGGATAACAACACTTTTCTTTGCCTTGCATAGGTTTATCAACTTTCGAACAATTTCTGGGAACATATCTTGCTTGTATGTCGAAGATTTACTGTATGTGTACGTGATTCAATCGTAACACCACTTTCACTTGAAACGATTTTCCGCTGGTCGCCGTATATTGCAGTCCACACTGCGTTGCTGAGAGTCGTATTTTCTGAGCACCGCCTGAATATCACGTGAACGGCAGCTGGCAAGAAGTCGTTTCGTCTGAAAGCGGCCTCAATGTAGCATTGTCTGTACAGTTAAACTTCGATTTTACGCACTTTGATTTTACATCAAGTCTCGTTTTTACGCAGCGACACTCAAGTCCGGCCGGAAAGTATAGGGAATTGCAATGGTGAAACTTCGATTTTACATCTTTTCTTGATTTTACGCAGCTTTCTTTCGACTTTTTTTGAAAATCCCGATTGGAGCAATATGAAGTTAGGTTATTCATTCGTCTCAATGAGTAGCAAAAATGAATACAGGAACGGTTGAAATGACGTTGCGCTGTTGAACGAGAAACTAAAAACATCGCGAATCTAATTATTGTTTCTTCCTGCGTCTTCTCAGTAATATTTCAGTCTCCTTTACGAACGCAAATATCTCTCTTAGTTCAAATTTGCCGTTGAAGGATATCGAAACCTAAAACATACGGCAATCGCCGTGTATGCGTAACTACTTTTGATTAAGGCAGATGATCGCCGGAGATATTAACATTATCACCTTTCGTTTATTATTCGACTTATTGTTGGGAGCTGTTTATAACCAATTGATTGTAATTACAGTAGATGATCGTTTATCCAGAATTATGAACTACGGAATATCTAGCCCTAACGGAAAGTTTTCTAGAATTTTGCCAATGCTATGTTTTCCGTCGCCCCGGCGAAATATAACGGTGAGATGATCCATTAAAAATCCTCCCGTGCCAAAATTTTGGCTTCCAAGGTGATCCAAAAAAAGTCGTACTTCTGGTATGGACGTAAGTCGATGGTGATTCAAAACGATGATAAAAGCAGCATGCGTTCCCTCATTCCGCGGGCTAACCCCACATCTGCGGGGACGAGTCTTAGAGAATGGAGGTGAGGGAAAGTTAATTGCGCGGCGCGCTTATCAAAGCTGACTCAACTTGTATCGCATTGTCAGTGGGTTTAAATGAAAGATGGTTGAAACTTACACCCCGCCAGGTGGCAAGCGTTTATTTTTAACGGAACGGGAGTTAATCCCTCGGAGAATAACTCGCGTCGTCAATCGTCATGTAATCATTGAAGTAACCCAGAGAAGTCAAACTCAAGACGTGAGTGTTAAGGCAGTCCCTTTAACTGAGGAATGGCTTAGCACCATTAAATCGAATTACAAAAAGAGTCCGGTGTTGTTTTCAGATATGGGGAAGCAAAATATTACGTGAAGATGAGTCACACAGCTTGTGAGTCGAAGGTCCCGGCGCTGAATCTGCGGAAGAATGCCGACAGAGAAGCTATACCCGGTAGATCCTATCTACTGGTGCTAAAATTTCATGGGAAAATGCTTTTTTCCGGTGTTTAGATCACTTTTTAAAAAAAAGTGATCTAAACACCGGATGTGGTTAAATGGATTTCCTGAAAACTGCTTTTAGTGAGATTATTTTCGAAAATTAGCTTCTCTGCGAGCATCTAGTATCACCATTCCAAAATTTCTCCTGGGTAACAGAAGTAATCTTAGTGCCAGAAATGTTAGCAATTCAACAATGGGAAACATTGTTCAGGAATGCAACATTGTTTCTCTTAAGGTAACATGTCATCTGTGGTGTTGCTTGTGAGTAAATAAGATTATTAGGCTTCATTTTCTTGCCTCCAAATGAGTAATTGAATCGGGGAAACATGTGACGCGATTGAAAAGGATTTCATGCTCCTTTACTATGAAACCTCACGTGTGAGACTTTCTGGTTCTGTTTCTGGCCTAAATCAGAACTGTACTAAAGTGTATTACTAAGCGTTCTAAAAATAATGAGCAAGTGTTATCCTGGAAACTATACTCCAACTCAATACCAACTCTTGATTTTACACACTTTGATTTTACACAGTGCCCATATTTCAGTCCCTCCAACTGCGTAAAATCAAAGTTTTACTGTATTTGATGCGGTAGAAATTTGAACCAAGAAGGGGCAGTACCGAGAGCCATGTAGCGGAACCGACTCATCGCTAAAAATACCTACGTAACCGTTGTGAGTAGTCGTTTCAGAAAAGCATCAGGGTCTCTTCTATCTTCTTAACACTTTATTTAATTTATTTTTATATGATATTGATACCCTGAGTATGTTATAAATAAAACAAGAAATGAGTGCGTAGAATGTTATGATTGCAAAATAAATTTGGTTCTAGTAATCTGAGTACAGTGAAACCTCTCTTTAACGAAAGTCAAGGGACCGAAATTTTGCCATTTCGTTGATCGGGAGTTTGTTCCCCGGGTATGATACGCACGTTGCATCATCCTGGGGGCATGGAAATTGAAGCAAGTCTGCTTGAGTTATCTTCATTCTACCTTCGCACACTTCGAAACAGTGCTGATTTCTTCAGCTGCAATGCAAATTGCGGGCCAGAGACCACAATTAGGAAGCCTAAGTGCGTATTATTCAATCACTTTGCGTGCTTTTTAACCCGGCAGTGGTCGCGTGGGGTGTCCCGGACACCCCAGCCTTATATAAGCGCCATTTTTTCTTGCAATTGTTACTGCAATGATCTGTAACCTCGTCTAGCTGATTTTTTAAGCTTTTTGAGGATAAATGTAAAAGATTATTATAAAATCAATGCAAGTTTTTAAGAAAAGTTACTTTTGTCAAAGCTCTGCAGAGTGGGGTGCGCCAGACACCCCACGCGACCGTTCTCGCTACGGTTTACTGCTTAGTATTTATAGTCGCCTTGAATGTTTTTCATCCATTCTCATCAGATATTATAGCTACTTTTTCTGAAACTGGCCATGAATGTTGTCTTTTTATGTTTACATAAATAAATATTTATGTATTGGTATATTTATTGCCTCAATTTATGTAAAGAAATAGAAAGTAATTTCTAATAATGTTACAGTGATTTTTCTCGAAGTGAGCCACGAAAAATCGATCATGTGATACTTACAGCACGTTCATTCAGTACACTATGGATTCATGCAGTCTTTCTGAAAAAAGGAAAAAGCTAATATATTTTGACTTTTGATTGAAAATTAGGAGGAGGAATTATTTGTTTCTGACGTCAACTGTTGTAGAAAATGCGATTTTTTAGAAGTGATTTTTTTAAGACTTCGTTCAATTACGTTAGTGCTGTAGTTATTCAAAAAAATCATTATTTACATGTCTCTGTGAATTTACCATTGAAGGTTGGCCCTATAACACTTACATTCATCGTTTTCAATTCATACTACATGTCAGCTACCTCTAGAGTAAAAGAAAGAGTCTTTGTCTTTTGAATGAATCTTTGAGGGAGGAAGATTGATTCTGATGAAAAATAAGATGGGTGTCGTATAGCTGCGCATGACACTTACACTGAACAACAGTGCAGAGATGATGAACTTTTGTAAAAGGGAAGGGAGCTTATGTACGTTGTAAAGTATGGAGTTGCAACATGCAATACGCAGGGATCAAGACCAAGCGTAAGAACATAAAATTGTAGCAGTGTTACTGAGAGGTGTGGACATGTTAGCAAAAAAAAATTTGATTCAAAACACGAATGGTTTGTTTTCGTATGATGTTCATTGATAGAATGGCAGAGAAAATTGTAAATTGCACTAATATTCAGGTAGAGAAAGTCACTGAAAATTATTCTCGTAAAAGAGACAGTGAAACAGACAGGAAAAACTAAAAATTCCTGAATAGAATTTTACTGCTAATCAGGGTAAATAAAGCTGAGTAACTGAATGATTTATTGTTTTGGAACCACGATGGATTAGGAGTGGAAATATGTTATTCCTCCATGAGCCATAACATATTTCTCTTTTCCCCTTTATCTTTTCGTTTCGGAAACGTGACTGCTAGAGTAGAGAAATGAAAAGCGGTAAATTAGCACCAAGTGGAGATGTATTTGAGATATTTGCTCGCAAATCACGGCAACATTTTAGAAATGGGCCATGAGAAAAAGCTGATGAGCAATTGATTCCTTCTCAAAGAAGATGTTCATATGGGCAATATTTACCTTCCAACTCCGCAAAAAGTAGCATCAACATTTTTGCATTGGCAAATTTGATTGTATTTGAAGATGTACCTACTCAGGATGGCAACCAGAGTGTCCAGTTTTTGTAGATAACAGTCCAAAAGAGGAGTTAAAGCGAATGTTTTCTTTTGTAAACAGAAACGGGAGGAATATAATTTGAACTACTGGTTCAATAATATTCCGCAAGCAGATGAAATTCCAAGCAATAATTTGATGGTTGCGTGAACAGTGCGCAAAAAATAAAAGAGATTTAGCAGTTGAATGTCGTATATGTAAGAGAAAGAAGAAAATAGCAGCTTATTTAGGTTTAGGAAGAAAAAAGCACTAGTTTCCTGCGTCGTAAAATGGTCAAAGAATGTAATTCTTTCGCCAACAATTCTCAGCTATTTCTATCAATGAATCCAAGACGAACAGATAGTAAAAGAATACCGGAAATATTGACCTTTTATAACTGCACTGAAGGAGGTCTAGCCACATTAGACAAAATAGGCAGCACCTATCATACGAACAAGAACATCGGGAGAGGGTCCATGGCCATTTTCTTTCATTTGCCAAACACTGCTGATATCAGTGCATTTGTTATACCTAGGTATTCCAATTCATAAAAGGAATTGCAAAAAAGTTTTCTTCGTGAGATAACTCGATCGTTAACTTTTCCATACAGTAAAATTAGATCGATATTGAACACGATCTCTAGAGACTCGAAAAAATAGGGAAGTATGCGTAAAATGAGCCTGAGAAAAGGATGAGGAGAAATAAAGAAAAAAGTTGGAAGATGTGTTTTTTTTTCCAACTGATATACAAACAAAAATATACTGTGAACTTTGTTAGAAACTAATGCGTGGTACACATTTCCTGAAAATTTTGAAAAGTGATTAGAAGCAAATAAATAGTTTACATGATTTATTTTCTATATTCTTTAGATTCAATAAAACTTTTCAATAGCATGAAAGTGAACTTCTGTTGAGGACTACATATTTGTTAGTTTACCTTTCCAATGCTGTATATACATAATTTGTAAAAGGAGCATTTCAATAGTTATAAGTGACCGTAATATCATCGTAAATTTTTCCTCAAGAATACATTTTGGGAAATCGATGCAATATCGATAAGTAGATTAATTTAGTACATTTATTAGTATTTACGTAAGGCAAATAGAGGTCAAAGCTGAAAATATGATGAGATACAGTGATAGATGTTTATAAAAGTATATGCCACGTATTTATAACTCAATATTTCAACTGTGCTCTTTGGCTGAAACAAAAAAATGGCAATTTTTTTCCGGAGGAACTGGGACTGCCTACTGGAAAATAGGGTATTCAAAAACATTTTCTTAAAAAAATAAAAGTTGAATTTATGGTTTGAAATATATAGTGTATCCATTTCTAAATAAACAAAGGATGCGTAGCGATGTGAAATTTTTAAATAATATATACTGTTCGACAGAAATTGAAGAAAATCTTTTGGGGTGTCAAAGACACCCCACGCGACCATTTATGTTCGGAAAATGGGCGCGACTACCGCCGGGTTAATCGGTTTTCAAAAATTGGTTTCGTAGAAGAGGAGTTCATTCATTGGGGTTTTTCACTACACCCATGTCTCGTATAGCGCAATTTTGATATAGCGCAAATTCGTTCTTCAGGGAAACATTGCAATGCAGTGTAGCCTAATCAAAATCTTAAACGCTCTCATGATAAAATGTGAACTTGCGCTAAGTGCACACAAAATTGCAATCTTTTACGCATATTAACATTATTGCTCGCCTCAAATCTTCTTTTTTGTTTATATATTAATCGAAATCCATTGCTGTGCAATGGCCAAAAGTATTACTCGTCATTGGGTCCAGATAGCCGGCCTACCGAAGTAATTTATCTCGTCTCCTTAACAGAATGGTAATAAATAATTTAGATCATTAATCAAGCGTGAGGCTGGTGGAAATGAGTTTCTTTTTAAGCAATACAGTTTGAGATGTATTTTTGCCGTCATAGGATATCGGGCGATTGACTTCCAGGTGGAGGGTCTACGCTATAGCCTTCAAGGTCATCAGTATTCACGGGGGAGAAATGGAGCGGTGGCCGAGTTGCATATGAATCAATAGCATCAACACATAAAAGGGTCCGCTATAGAGCCTCAAACACAATGGCTTCGCTCCCTCCCCGCAGTCGTAGGCCTTCTGCGTCTCAGGAATACAGTTCAAAGGTAGAAGGTGATTTAGATAGAGCCATACAGAGTAAAAACCAAAAGAATATGGCAAAAAATAGGAATGCGTGTAGAAAAATCAAGAATTTATCAAGAAACACCTTAAACCTAGAAGAAGTCAATTGCTTTGAAAATGGAGAGCGTCAAAGCGATATTGCTTGGAAGTTTGAACGCACGATGCCTTATTCTTAATAAAGACGAAGTTAAAACATCAGTGACCTCAGCCGCACCAGCTTCAACCAAGCGGTCTACACATACGGAAAGTTCATAGTGAATCAGTACAAAAAGACGAGGGTGGTAATCGCTCCGAGACATTCAGTGAAAGCTCCGGTTGGTTCCAGAATTTAAACGGTAAGCAGGTATTTTCAGTGCGGCGATATCAGGTGAATCTGCAAGTGTTGATAGCGCAGTCACCACAACATTTTCTGATGAGCTCCAAGCTGTGATTGAAAGTGGCTCCTTTCCCCTCGACTAGTTTTTAGTGTTGATGAGACGATATTCTTTTGGAAAAGAATGCATTCTCGTTCATTCATTTTCAGGGAATGAAAACCTGGGTCAGGTTTCGAGGCATTTAAAGACTGTTTCACGTAGCTGCTAATGACTTGGAGGACTTCAAATTAAAATGATTTATCATTCATTAACTCCGCTGGCTATGAAATGGCATTCAAAGAAGCATTTTCCTGTCATTTCAATGAGCAACAAAAGGGCCTGGGTGACACGATAGTTGTTTTTACACTGGTTTGAAATATCGTCAACTGTCGGCAACGCATTATGATCCCCTGAGATAGCAGATGTTGGCCCACCCACACGACAAGAGGGAATTTCGAAAGCACGTAAGAATTTTTTTTTAACGTGAATAAAAGTCTTTGAATGCAAGCATACTATCTTTAAAGGTGTTTAAACTATAAACATTTATATAAATAATGTTTTCTAAGGCTTTTTATGGGAATATAGATGTTTTAGAGGAAATTCAATGCCCAAGACCTATGCTACCAGGAATGCATCCCTATCTTCCCAGTGTTAAAACGCTCTCATATAACGCAAATTTGTATAGCGCAAAGATCCCAAGGAACGCATCCCTTGCGCTATACGAGACATGGGTGTACCGTGTTTACATAGACAATTGGCCGGACCAATAGCATTTGTTCGTTGAACGGAGTTCTTCGTTCAGCGGGAGTTCGTTAATGTGAGGTTTTACTGTATTTTTTACTACATCTTTCACATAGGCTTCACGATAGACAAGCGCATTGTGGGGGCCCCTAAGCTCTGGGCCCAAGGCAATTGCTGATCAGCTGACCTAGTCAGCATTTGTTCGTTGCATATCGGCTGACGTGGTGATTACTGCTGACCTAGTCAGTGGTAATCACCAGGGGCGGTTTGGGCTGGTCGCTCAAGCCCCTCTGTTTTATGTCGAGAGGTATTTTGTTTTGCAATCAGTCAACAGCCCTTATTTTGACCTCTCTGAGCACAAAAATCGTAGATGCCTGTTCAAAAAGCTTTCTGAAAGTGAGATATTCAAGTTAAGAGATGGCATTTTCTCTTAAAGGTCATATCACATGGGGCACTTCATTTTTGCAGGTTAGCACTGAAAATGTTTGTTGAAATTGCAAGAATGCATGCTCGGGATTAGAACAGAGGTTATTTTGCCGTCTCGCATCCACGCATCCTCACATTTATTCTAGCAATACTCCTCTATACACGACGAAATATTGATTATGCCTCGGTGTGTACGTAAGATTGCACAATTACGTGCTCCTTGTAAAACGGCCTTTAGAATTGGAATAAATCACTGGATTAAACATGTGTTGTAACAGATTGACTCAGTATAAATATCATAAAATGGCCTTATTTCTCAAGATACTTAGGAAAGTGGTTGCGTCTGTTGCTGATTGTGTTACATGTGTTTGTCTTTGTTGCAGAGGACTTGTTCTCGCTGATTGAGGCCCACGAGGGGCGTGCGTTGAAGCTGTACGTGTACAATACTCAGGAGGACGCTTGCTGTGAGGTGACAATCACGCCCAACTCGGGGTGGGGAGGAGAGGGGAGGTAAGTGAATATTCAGCACTCTTGCTAACAGCCTTATCACAGAGGTCTGGCTTTTACGAAGCAAATCGTTTGTCCCAGTGTAGGAGCCAATCCAATCTATAGTTAAAGAAACGTCATTAAGAAATTTAAGTTGTTACTAAATCTATAATCCCTGCCCCGAGCCTTATTCATGAAGGCCTCGATTTTGTCGTATCCTCGACAATGTCGAGGGGGCGACGTTCAAGCCTCTACGTTTCCGTAAGTTGCAATTCCACAAAGCTTATTGTCGCTGTTTTGAGGCCACCCTAGGCAGAATAAATATCGAGGCGACGTAGGCCTCGACAATTATTTCGAGTCTTGTTTATACTCTATTTACAAGGATAGCAGCTGACGTATTTAGAACCTTACAGTTCAGTAGCTGACGTACGTATGATGGTGATCACGGTCTTATTTCATATATTTAAGAAGGCAAAATAGGTATAATGATACATGTATGGTTGTATAATTTAATAATATCATAATTCCAAAAACCGAAGTTTCATGAGGTTGTTTCATAAGCTATCACCTGTGTTATTTTCTGTGAAGAATCGTTATTAAATATTCGCCAACACGAATCTCAGTCTCATTAGAACAATATTTATGTAGCGGATTTTACTGCCCCTAAATTTGTGGAGTTGGGCAAAACTCATGAACTCCCACTGACTGATTTAGGGTTGTGTCAAGGTTCGTGTTGATTTCGTGATTATCATGGGTTGTGTTCATCTGTCCGATGCATGTTATATGGCTGTGTTTTCTGCTGTAGGTGATTGATGTAGCAATGTTGGAAAGGAGGAAAATCTCTGTAGTAATATCGAGAAAATGGTAACTTTATTGAGGGTTGTTTTTTATACCTAGACTATAGCTCGCCAGCATGGAAACAACTTACAGCTGTAGAGATAAATGAGTGTGCTTGTTTTGAACTGTAGTAGGTGGTGGTTCTCTTTGAACTTGATAATTTATGGAATACCTAGTTCTCTAAATGCATTGTACTTATGTGTGGATAGCATGAGATAAATACGTTTACATATTGTGCATTGATTCATAATATTTTGGAGCCAAACATCACATGCATCATTGGTACTTTCTTGTTATAACGTGTTGAATATGAATTATGGTTTTCATCGTGTAGCAATTTCCTGATTTTTATGCTTCTTCATGACCGTTGCCATATCATAAGTACTACTGTTTTAGTGCTACTGATTCTTTCCCATGAGCATGGTAAGTTATCATTCCTTAATAGAACTATAAAGGGACGTAGTTGTGAGATAAATTAACGTCTCTCGTAGGAATTGTAAAGGCTTTATATGAACTCCGGTGGAGTGCTATGAATGAGAGTACCTATCCCGCACTTAATTAAAGATCTTTTTTTAAATTAGAAATTAAGAGGTATTAATGAAAGATCAAGTTGCTTAACACTTTCACTGCTGGCCATTTTGATGAAAAATATCACCGTGAGCGGCAGTGGTTTTTGTGCATAACTAAGTAGATATGTCTCTATGGATACCGTAAAAAATGATAATAATGATCCTATGATTGTTTTAAACAAATAATTTGAAGGACGCACGGGTGTGTCCTCCGCTCACAGCATTGGCAAAGCTATGCAACCCGTGTCACATGAGTTATGCAACCCGCTCCACGACAAAATTTTATCTCCCTTAATTCTTTTCTAACGTTCATGTATTTCGACTTATTTTGCAAACAAATAGATATATTTAAAAATTTGGAGCATTCGAAAATGATAAAATTTTATTTTTAATGAAATATTTTTTTATTTTTAATGAAATAATATTTTTCTCGTAAAATAATTACAAACTCATAATTTACTCAATGTTTTGGGATAACTTTCAAGAATCAAACTGAAAAAAACACTAGAATGAAGAGTGCTATTTAAGTCAGTGATATTATTTCGGAGGCTTTCGTGGTTACTTGATTGGTGATGGTTTTCCGGGGTGTAAACCCTGTGTAACGCGGTGTAAACCCGGAAAACCATCACCAAGTCAGTGATATATTTTAGACTTACGAAAATATCCCAAAGCATAAAGTCGTTTTTTTTACGGGCAATCAGGATCTCACTCTATACACTCACTCTATTTTTGGCACATTTTTCACTGCACTTTTTTCTTCCCTTTCTTTTCATTTCCAAATTATGTGGCGAGTGAATATGTTCAGGGGAACTCATTGAAGGTATTGCCTCAGGATAGACATTTGGCAATGATTTTATTAGTTCATCACGGTATTCTAACAATTTTTTACGTTTCCCACTAAATCTTTGGTATAGAATGAAAGAATGAATAATTATTATCTGAATAAAGTATATTCTCAACTTAAGGTACCAATGGAGAGTTTTTTGTTATGCAAAGACAATATGACAACAACTGATCGGTCTTGTCTTTGCCTCCAATATGTTTATTGTAGGCGTCCACCATACTGGGCTTAGTTGAAACCCTTCCCTGCCTGCTCGCAAAATCGTGTCCATACTCGGACGAAATCATCTTCACATCTCTTTTATCCCTCCATTTCAAAACGCACCCCTCCCATTATATTGTAGCGAGCCACACATTCACCCTTCTCTAATTTTTCAATAAAATATCAGGGTTATTTATTTCTTCATTAGCAGAATGACTCTACAGTATGCTCTATCTGTACAGTATGTTTTTGCAGACATTGGGAAAGGTTCACGCTGTCGTAAAAGTTATCCATGTACACAGTGTACCCCTTATTTTTAAAATTTGCCAAGAATTTGTGAGTCACTTTCTCAGCGTTCCCTGCTCCCTCCACTTCTTTACTCTCGGTGCCAAAATGTATCAAGCAATCCAAAACCAAACCGCATTGATTAGTGATCACGTATAATTTTATTTTGTATTTGTGATGTTTGTTAGGAATGAATTGTTTTAATAGTAACCGTGGATAACGTCAACTACATAGAACCACGGATTCGTCTAGACTCACAGCCCTTTCCGCGTAGCACACTTCACTCATACTTGCATAGAATGTATCATGCAAGGGTCGTATTTTGTAAAATGGATAACTGGGTAAGTGTTCGCCTTCAACCACATTTCTAAGTGCATAGTGCGCAATATGTGCAGAAGCTATCTCGATATATGCATTTGGAAAAAACAGGGAGATTATATATTTCAGATTTTTTCCAATTATATTATAATCTACTATAAGAGAAATATTTCCCATTTCGGAAATTGAAGTCCAAAAAATTTCCAATTATCTTGGACTCAAGACTTATTCCATGACGCTATTCTAACATTTGGAGAAGTATTATTTCGAACTACATTTTCAGCATTCATTTTCGTTTCTGTTACAACTCAAAAAAACGTCATTGGCAATGAGTAGGGACATGCAAAAGTCGCAAATGCGATAACGCGAATTTTAACGCAAATTCCGGGGTTTTCCCGCGAAAAATGCGATTTCCGCAGTTTTCCCGCGAATGCGCGAATTTCGTGGTAATTGCGATTTTCTCCAATTCATGGGCGATTTTCACTAACTCAGACGCGATTTTCACCATATTTTTCTTCTGCTCATGCTTCTCCCACGAAATTGTTTTTCGAGGCGTACATTTAAGCCGTAATTTTTTCACTGCATTGGCCGCTTTCTGACGCGACGAATTTCCATAGGCCGCCGTTCACGGCACAGTGCCGTGAGATGTCTCGTTTGAAAGTGAGAGAGATGTCTTGTTCGAAAGTGGCCTGAATTTCACGGAACCGTGCCGTGAACAGCGGCCGGCGAAAAGTCCTCGCATTTGGAAGTTGTCTTAAGGTAGCACTGAGTGTATTTCACGCCATAAACGGCGCACTGCCGGGCCGGATTGAACCTTGCCTTGCTGACTGTCAACAACGCCATGCGTCAACTGCGCGATTCTACTCGCTTGAAGACATGCATTGAGATCAATGGTTATTTGAAAGCACAGTGCCGTGCCGTTGACGACGGCCGGAGCAAAGCAAAAGTCTGAAAGCGGCAAAAAATGGCTGTGCGCTTTCTATTCCGTGAAATACACACGGAGCTACATTGTGGCAGCTTTCAGCCGAAACGACTTATCGCCAGCTGCCGTTCCCGGCTCAGCGCCGTAAAATTCAGGCCACTTTCTGACAAGACGAATCTCTGGATTTCACGGCGCTGTAGAGGGAACGGCGGCCCGCGGAAATTAGTCGCGTCGGTGAGCGGCCAATGCCGTGAAAAAATTACGGCTTAAATATACGCCTCGAAAAACAATTTCATGCAGAGCAGAAGGAAAAAAAATGAAAATCGCGTCTGAGTTGGTGAAAATCGCCCATGAATTGGAGAAAATTCATGATTTCCACAAAGAAACACACTCGAGGAAATAAGGCGACTTGTTTGTCCAGAGGATGTCTAAACCGTATTCACGATGTCTAAAAAGTAGCCAAAATGCCATGGGAATCTGATGGTTGACTTAATAAAATTACTGGAGGATTCAAACTATGTTAGGATTGGGTAGGATAATTAATTAATTAACACATGGCTGTATAGGTGTGAAATCTTCATTAGAAAAACCGGAAGTGGGAACTTATACAGACAAACAAAAGAAGCACACAAATAAAATAGAAACAGCTGAAACACACTGTGCAAAAAGAACTTGGCGCGAGTTTAAATCAAGATTACTATTTCCAACAAACTATCCAAATGCTCATATTCTATAAAGAGTTAACCCTTTCGCTGCTAATGACGGAAATGTACGGCAGGATGTTTCTTGACCCGGGAGACGAAAATCTTCGTCTGAGATTTTCCTACGCAGGCCTAATGCCGAAAATACGTTTCCTTGGTCTCCTCCTTTTATGACATTCGTGGGTTCGCAAAGTCTTAGTTTCGGGACCCAACACAGGCCAACACCATGGACTGGCAAAATCTGTGCAAAAACTGCCGAAATCCGCAAGCATTTACCTAGACCCTTGTCTCTTATTACCCCTCTTTGTTGCAAGGGACCGCAGTCATGCAATTGTTCATTCAGTTAGATTGCGAAATAAATATATGGTTCTTTCTCAAAAAATATAAACTAAGAACTGAATTCTTTGTCTTTTGGCAGCGTTTACAATTTTTAAACGAAATTCTACCATAAATGTTAACTTATATCTCGCTTTCAGTATAAAATCAACATGGAAATTGTTACTGCAGTAAATTCATTAATGCTGACAGTAGAGCTTCATTCAAAATTTTAATATTCTCAGAATAAATCAAGGAATTCAATTGGAAGACTGCAATTTACGTGCAATCAACAATCATCTATATAGATTTAGATATAAATTCACATAAACAAAGCATGAGTTGACAGTGAACCAATGCCACTGGTAGGGTTATAAACCACGAAAGGAGAGAGACCAACTACCCTCAGAGTCCAAGATAATGCAAAATGCCCACTAGGAAGGATCAGAAAAGGTTGGTGTTGAGAGTGTTTTATTATCTGCAAGACCTTTCTTAACAGATGTCCAGCATAAATGCTCCATACAGAGGGGACCGAAGAGTCTCATGGAGCGCAGTCCTGCATTCATGCTAAGGAGAGAACTCCACCATTTTGAAAGAGTTAAAAGTTAAAAATGAGCCTCGAGAATATTCATAAGAGTACTTTTTTTTTTAGATAAAACCACTTATTACATCTGCGAAACATGAAAACCTCTAACGCAGCTGCTGTAAAGTCAATACCTATGCAGATGGCTAAATAGGCATCACCCAAACTTAGTTCTCTTATGGTAGAAGACCTAAGCAAAAAAACAGGTATTTGAAAAGATCTAGTTTTTGATCCCCAAGAAGTTCCGTCTACAGACATGAACCCTGCCTTAAAAACAAAAAATTCATGGCCTTGAATCAATGGAGACAGAGAAGTTGATGCTGGGGTTGGGAGAATTACAGAAATTACTACAAAAGCAAAATTCCCGGGGTTCAGTGGATGTAATTAAAGCAATCCAGGAGCTCAAATGTCTGAGACATCGTTCGCATCTAAGTGCCTTTAAGCAATTTGGATCCTTTCGGCAAACATGGACTGAGAAAGATTTCTTTCCTGCTATATCACTGTGTTAACAGATAAGAGAACAAATGTAAAAGATGAGAACTTGATCACAATAGCAATATTTCATTTGAAATTACAAGCATTTAAAAGTAACTTCTCTCTATATAAGCTAGATACATGTATACGCGAAGGATAAATATGTAAAATAGGTGAATTCAGTCAATGCTCCATGTATATTATTGCTTAAATTATTCCCGGTCAATAATATCCTAAATTTAGGGCAATGTGTGGGCCACAGGAAGGATGGCTCTCAATCAGCATAAATTATTTTGCCGTTAAAATAACACCGATTTCAGGGCAAAATAACATCGCTTTTGTAGAAAAATAACACTACTTTTGGCTATAAAATAACCCCACCTTATGCATGTCCCTAGCAATGAGTACTAAATAGTAGTAAGGATTCTCGCTGGGAACGTTTTATTTTAGTCCTGAGGTGCCAGAAAAAGGGATATCTGTTACTTGGAGTTCAGCTTAGTACCATAAATCGAAGTTATTTGAGTGCTTTCGGAAAAGTTTTGATGAAGGTTCATGGGCGTTTTCTTCCTGACTCACTTCGGAAGACTCCTTTGGAATTCCTTTCTGGAGTGCATTATCTTCCTTGCTATCCATCTCCTCATCAAACCGCATAAGGATATCCATCAACTCTAAATTAGTCTTTTTCTTCAAATTTCTCTTAGGTTATTCATCTCTTTTTTTCATCACGTTCCCGCTGAACCAGATGTTGATGCCACTGACTCCTTAGCTACCTAATGTGATGGGAAAAAATCAAGATAGTCAGGTCACAGAGTGGTCAGGTAACAGGTGACACCTCCGATGATGCTTCAGAGGATAGATATCTCCGAAAATCGAGCATATCAATCTATTCCGAAGGCTCCGAGCACCTAGTACCTTCTTGTGGCAGCGTCATACTAGCAATGATATTGTAGCCAGAGGGCGTGGAGTGATGAGAGTGAAAGGAATGCCTCGACGACACTGTTTTTATAGGCCATACGAAATGATATCCGCATGAAATGAGACGAAATATTACCCTTTTATTTCACACATTATTGTGATCGTCTTGGAATTCCCGGTATTAAATTTCCGTCACATCGGCATTGAATTTCATTCTCAAGGTCAATACTAATGGATCCTGTGTCAAATATTTTATCTTGAAATGGAGGTCTATTTCAGTTCCGTGTGTAATGTATACGCAGAGAGGTAAATATATTCCTATCAGTCAGTTTAACAAAGTATATAACCCTTTGCAATTGAACCATAATATAACGAGACACTTGTCTAGCATATTTTGACTCTGGGTTTTGTGGAACAAGTGATTGAATGTTCAGCAACATTATATTTAAACAAAATTCGGCAACATTACGGCATGTTTATATAATCAATAGGCCATATGGAAGAATAAAAGAAGAGTGCAATGGATTATAATTCATTATTATTGAGGGGGATTACCTAATGCCCCTCGATATGCCTTATGGTAATAACTTCTTAGAGCTAACTTTTTCCGCGTTATGCACGATAAAGGTACATACTTTATTATTATGGAAAATTCTGGCTTCGAACCTGGGTCAACTACGCGTATTATTTTTTCAAGGGATTTATCGTCGCTAAACGTAGTATCTATTATGTTCAAATGCAGCAACCATGACAATTGTCGAAACCAATGTGCTCACATATTTTTGCTATCTTCAGATATATCTACACATTTCCACATATTTGAATAAACTAAATATAACACTTTATATGACATAAATAATATTTAGAAGAGTTTTGAATGCATATGATACCAATTTATCTCCGCTTCCGAGACGATTAAGTTCAGAAAAAAGTAAAATATCATAAAAATTACGAAAAAATGGAAAAAATGAAAAAGTAGTTAGCTGAAAAATGAGAGGTAATTCCTAGAAACGACGGCCAACACTGAATAGTACGAAATGTAATAGAGCAGCGAGAGGTAATTTGGAGCGGCCAAGACGTTCTCGGCTGATTCTATGGCCATTTGAAAACGGGTCGGAGCAGGACGCACGGGTGCGTCCTCCGCTCAGCACAACAGTTTGCGTAGGACGCACCAGTGCGTCCGCCGCAGCGAAAGTGTTAAGTAGGTACCACACTTTTAAATAATGAAAAAGAAAGCATTTCTCAGTATGATTGTTATCACAGGTTTTTATTGGATACTTTATTTGTTAAAAGTGAAATCAATGCACTAGGTTCATATAACACATAATTCTGAGCTTTGTCTTGAATAGTAGATGACCTTAGAATTAGCACAAGGAAAAAACAAAGGTGTTGTAGCACTAATTGTGAGTGGGAAATTAAGAATATTGCTTGGGTGACATAATTTAATATAGTTGATGATTTTATTGAAAGTATTTTTTATGCTTAGCTAACAAATTGATACTCAATTAGGAATTATAATACATGGTATTCTAACATGACAAGCATATTGATAATTTTCTTAGACAACTGTTCATTGTAAACTTATGATAAGGCTGAAAGTAATGAATGATACATTCAAAGCTAATTAAAATCTTTGTACCATCCTTCATTATCCTCTGGAGCTAATTATGGATGATGATATCGCCTTGATTTGGTTAAGGAGGAGAAGAAATTTAATGAGAAGAGGAGAAATAATGAGGAATAGAAGACGATTAAAAAATTTGAGGTCCACATCAGTACCTTTCAAAATGCCAAATGAAACCTTTATGGGGCTATACAGGATATCTGAGGAATTAACTATGAATTTAATAAACGAGTTGCGACCTTATCTACCTGTTGCCACCAGGGGATCATCTGTGTCCCCTGAATCAAAGGTAGTATGGTTGCCAAAATTGACTGAAATTTTTTTAAATTTCTGATGCAATTATGTTTATTAATTTACTCAAATCAATTTTCTTTAATGAGGTAGGTACTCTGCGCTCCTTTTTTTTGGCCAAGGCTGCTGTCGAAAATCAGCTGGTAGTGACAGCAATTTAGGGTTGAGCCAGAGTTCTGAAAAAAATCAGTAATTTAGTCTTGCATGATTAAAAGTTGAATATAAATTTCAATGCTATGGTACACTTTAAACAATTTTCTATATTAATTTAACTTATTTGTGGGTAGATTCTTTACTGCTGACTCAGTTATCCTCATCAATTAAGGTTGAGGGCCCCTTAGAGGAGCAGTGCACTTCTTTAGAGGCCGAAGCTAGGAGCAATTTATAATGAATGATGCGTACTTCGATATTACTTACCGGCTTAATATGGGCTTCACTTTATTTGTTTATAGAGAAGTATCTGTCCCTGCACAAGTGAAGAAAGATGGTCCCTTTCCACCTTCCCACTAGGACTGGAAACATGGTGGCCTATAGATTTCATGTTCAACCTCCCACACCAAGGCCTCAGTTAATTGTTTCACTGCCCCCTCAACCTCTCCCATGATGATATTTTTACACCCCAGATATACTGCATTCAACCCTGTTACCAGCACAATGTTTTACCTTGAAAGAAGTGATTTTTGGGAACAAAATGTGCAGGAGGGATTTAATTTAATTTTTCATAAAATTGGATACATTACATTCAATATTGAATTAAATCCCCGTACTCATCGCGAGCACCCTTTATTGCTTGGCAGGCCATCTTAATGGATGCAATTGTCTCTTTCATGCTCTCGGCCAAACTACTTAACGCAATGGCCTTTGCCTCACTGTGCTGAGTCCTCTCTTTTGCTACCAGAGCCAACGTGCAATCGGAATCATCATCTGAAAAACTAATAGTTAGACTTGTTTTATATGACTCTGAAGCGTTTCATTTTATAATTACGTCCTAGTAGCTTAATAAATTATTGCAACGTCATTTATTTTCTATAATCTCAATCAAGGTTTGTGCTTGGATTATGTACTAGTAATATTAGAATAATAACATTGACTGACGGTTGTTCAGGAATATGTAAGGCAACATGAAAATAGTTCTATCGCAATAGCAGCTGAGCATTTAGGGATATTTTTAGTCCTCCATATAACTACCATATCTGTAGTTACATATTATTTCTTACTTGGTGGAGATGGTCGCTTCCTTTTTCTGGTCCTTGGTACTGTGTCACATACAGGATTTGAGGGAGGGAGGACTGGAGGGTAATGATTTTCTTCTGTGGGGAATGTTTGTGAGGTGGATGGCATTGGAGATGGCTTTGTAATCGCATTTTCTGTGGCTTATATGCGATTTTGTATTAGTTCAAAATTTAGTGGGATTTGAAATGGCTATTGGTGGGATGTAATTTCTGTTGTAGGGGAATATGATGTCAAGCAATGAATGGGGTTTTTATCTGGTGATGAAGGAGGAGAAGGCGAATCAGATGCAGGTATGGGATGTGATTCTTGGCTTATGCGGTGCTGAAAAAAGTTTAAAAAATTGTTAGACATAAAACCATGAAATGCAGTACATCTGCCATCCCTCAATCATTCATGAATTTTGAAGGCTAATGTGTTTTTATAGCCTATTGACTAAAATATCAAATTAAGCTTTTACTCTTTAAATTTTTATTCATTAAGTTTATCATAAAACCACGAATCTTTTTAAAGAGTGGTCACAGCCACAAATTGGCCATTTAAGTCATTGGTCATTCAACAACAATTTAAACTTACTATCAAAGGGTCTGCAAGGCCATCCTCCCCATCCGCTGCCTTTTCCCCCACCAAGCTTAGCACTTGTTGCTCTAACTCAGTGAGGGGGGTGATTTTAAGGCGGCCACCTCCACCAGTTCCACTGGCATGGGTCCTTATTTTGAATGCCTTTTTTTGTATCTAGATGCCAGTCTTGCCATGTCTAACAAAAATAAATAATTCAAATATTAGCTTTATAATAGATTAGAATTCTGCATTGAGATTATTTGGAATGCTTAGGAAGGCATAAAATGCTCTGGTTCTTGAAACTTTTAACTGATTTAGATTGAAAGCATTGGCAATTTTTTTTTATTACTGCTTTAAGCAGTGACTAACTCTAGGCCTTCATGAATGAGAAATATAAATTACAAATACCTTCGCCCACTAAACTGCTGATCTCGTTGCTCCAGTTGGGCAGGCATTTAATTGGTCACTTAAATTGGCCCACAGGCATTGCACTGTGCTGGCAGCATTGCTGCCTTTGATGCGGTTGCGTGCCGAGCCTGGGTGCTCCCGCATGTATTGAATCAAAATTTCCCTCTGCTCATGTGAAACACGTGCCTTTTGGCGACTCATGCTGTTTTCAAGTGACTCTTACAGTGTAAAATCAAAAAGTATGCCATAATTAATGTGTGATTAGGTAACGCAAAATTAATTTCAATTTTAATGAGTTTGTATGCAGACATTATGTGATAGAATCTTATTCTGTATATTTTATTAGTATTTATTTCCACCTATTTACCCAAAACCTAACAGAAGAACTTATTCTATATCTTTGCATTTGAGGAAAATCGGTAATTCTTAATATATGCAATGTTACGGTCAACTTCAGAATTTTTATGAAGCATTGGGGCGACAATGTTGAACAACATGCATTATTTTCTTATTATGTCGATAAATTTGCGTAAATAGTTGTTGATAATAACTACCCTGTATAGAACATTGAAATAATTCAATCAATCAATAAGTCAATCTAGATGTTTCAGGATCAATAAATGGGAAATAATTTTTCAAGTTTCTTTGAATCCGATTATGTTTTGTTATGTGTGATTCTTTCACTGCCTTTCTTGCCTGATTGGCAAATCTATGCGATTTTGTTGTACATATCTGGCTGCTGTCCTACCTTCCCTCAACACCTGGGAGGGGTACCGAAAGGGAACCCACGACATGAAACATTTCGGCCAAGTTATCAGTTATACAGTACTATGGTTATACCATAGCCACCCAGCACTCAGTTTGAAAACACCATCGTGACAGGTTATGCTTTGCGGTTGGACTGTTTTTTTTATCGTAGTTCCAGCTTTAAATTTCGAACGAAGGATAGGAATTTTAAAATGTCAAAAGCTAGTGATACTGTTCATACCAGGGCAAGTGAATTCAGCTGAGAAGGATTTTATGTGAAAGACAGAGTATTACTGTGCAAAGTGGATAAAATATTTTAATTTGAAAGATTTGACACTTTGTTAAAGCTCATCAGTAGTGATACACATAAACGTGCGAAAGAAAGGGGACCCGCAAAACAACGGCTATCATTTGAACACACAGTCACTCAGTCAAAGAAAGCAAAGGAGGAGCTTGTTGTTGCCACTACAGAAGAATTTTTAAGGGCTTTATTTAGTGTAGAATGAACTTGACAATCCAAACATTCTGAAATGGCTCACAAAGCATACATATATGCACAAGGTGGGGATTTGTCATTTGCCGATTGTATTCGCCAAGACTACATTGAACCAATACAACTTGAACCATTTCCTTCATTTAGTTTTATCAGAAATTTTGTACAATCGAAATTGTGCTGAATGTTACATAAAATGAATAATAAAAGAATAAGTATACATGAAATGTGTATCACAAAATAATAAAATGCCTATAAACATGGGAAAATTGTAGCATTATAATAACACCGTCAAGATTTTCTATAACACCTAAATTATGTGGTTTTAAAAAGAATTTTAGCAAAAAATTAAATTGCTTTCACGGACCTCTAATCATGACGTAATGTGTCCTCTGTGAAACTAATAATAATTATTATTATTGATGAAATACTACATCATAATTCGTCATTTACAATGAGTTTGTTAAGGAGTTTCCATTTATTCCACTAGTCAGTCAGTCTGTTGTCTTCTCTTATTGCCTCTTAAATACCATTTCTAAACTGTAAGTAAAATTGATTTCAATACAATCCTCGGGAAACTATTATTGGGCGTAGAATACAAAGCAAAGCATTTCAATACGGAACTGAAAACAGGCAACTGATTTCTCGTAGGTGGCACAAAAAAGTGCTTTCATTCTGCTGTGAGGAACTCTATAGGAGTTTTCCCTTGAAGGGTAGAAGAAGCGTAGGCCGTGACACATTGCACATGCAGCTAATGTTAGGGGCCTTGAAGCTGGGTTGGACGACGCGGAAATGCTAGTCAAAATTCACTCCTCAGTCAACTGCCCAATTGGTTATGCAATATAGTAGTCCAATTTCAACAAATAAGTAAGCGCGTAAGAATCAATAGCCATGCAGCATCCCATGGACCTTGTGATAGGCATTGCGAAGTTTTAAGATCAGAAAAATGTTTAAAGTATGTGTGTGCAGCATCAAGTCATCCGTCACTGGGACTTGATCCGTGGAACCTCTGATTCTAATCAGTAAAGTGTCTGAATTTTAAGCATGGTTTGCCCTCTTTTGCCACCCGATAACGACTTAACTTTGCCATATAACACGCCTTCCTCTCCTTCCTTCTGAAACTTTTCCATTTCCTCACGCTATCTTTCCCACCAAGCCTCCCTTGCCCTCTTAGTTTCACGTCGTAATCGATTATTTAGTTCCCTATACATTCTTTTGCCCTGTTCTGTGTCCATGTTCTTCCACTTCCTCCTCTCCTGCATTTCTTTTACCATGTTCTCCGTTATCCACGGCTTCTTTATCTTCTACTGTCAACATAACCAATTGACTTCTCAGCCGCTTTAACTATTCCCATTTTAATATTATCCCTTCTTTCCTTAACAGTCTTCATACTTTCAATCTCCCTTACACTAATGTCCACTAGTTCCTGATATTCTCTCCTCATATTCCCCTTCAGTGCTTCCAACTCCCCTTCAGAGTCACCAATGCTCAATTGGTTGTACTCCTTTTTTCAGGGAAGAGATAGTTGGTAGGGTTTCCCACTTCCATTCCAACAGTGTTTTTCACGTGACACCATCTCGTGGACTATTTGTCTGGCTCCTACCCTTCGACCTGTCTGGTATGGCTGGCTCTACTGGGAAAAATTTAGAATTAATCCCACCAGTGCAGCTCTAGAGGTTATAGAAACACGCAAGCCTTTCCACGGCAGCAAGGATGTAGCCCAAGGGAAATATATTACTATATATAAACAAGATATTCTATGTTACTAATAGAATACATAGTATAAGGATCAATAAAATATAATATCCCTCAGAAAGCCGTAAAACTCACCATTTTGAACCATTTCTCTTGAAATTCTGCAATTTATTATTCTCTCACCTAAAGCTTATCCTGGTGGGTATTCCATACCCCCACACACCCCGGTATAAGTTACACCTAAACCCCTCCCCCCCACCAGCCTTAATTCCTAGCTGCGCCCCGGCGATGTATGTTCAGAAAGTAAGTTCCATATAGACATGATAAAAGAGAAATTTATTGCACATATCTCTACCACTCTTAAGGCCTGGTTACACGGTACATTAGAATGTACAAGATTCTGTACATTTTTCTGAATGGTTTGCTGAACAGATTCTTGTACATTCACATGGACAAGATCCACGGCTAGGTGGTTACACGGTACATTTTTTCGGACATTTTTTCGTACATTTTTAATTGTGCAACAAATTATTTCAACTTCAAATATAAACCAATGGGGAACATGCAAACTTTTTTAAAAGTACTAAAATAATAAGATCCTTGCCTCAAATGTACTTGCCGAAAATTCCGCGGATGAATAATGTTTTATAGGTGAGATATGAGTCTTTAAAAATAATCTTCATCGACTCTTTGACAACACGTGATGGAGCGTGCGCGCGTTACATCACGGCACGGTACCCACTGATGACAGACGGAGGAAGTGGATAGAAAAACTGTATATGTAGGCACTCAAAAGCAAATTTGGCGAATATAATTGCTGTTTTAGCGTCAAACCTGGGATAGGGTTGGGTTGCCAAGGCGTTGTTGAAATAAATAAAGGCGATTGTTGGGGGAGCTTTGGATTGTTTGAGGATTGTTTGGAAAGATTAAATTAAAATAGGTTGATCGCAGATTGTGATCTATGTGACACACCTACATTATTTGCGTAATGTGGAAAGTGTATTGCAGCGTGGACCTTCAATAGAAAAACGTGTGAAAACCATATAAATCGTGTATCCCATAAAACCGTATAAAGTGCTCCGTCGTCTAGTGCCTCTATTTACTTGCCGAAGAAGTTTTTTGCATGTGTTCGATAGGACAAAAATAAAAGGAATAAGTGGTGGTCGATCCACAGAATGGAGTCAAATACATTATCTATATTGTCAATGGGATATCCTCAAGGTAAGTACACTCTTAAATCAGGGTTACCGTGGGATTTTATCAAGTAACTTATTTCACTTTGTAAATGTCTCTATAAATGTACCTATCATTCTACCCATTGTAGGATCAAATTATAAGGAAAGTGGCTATTTACGAGAATAGGTAAATACTGATAACGTTCAAACCACGGAGAAAAATAAGGAATGTAATTGGCGGCCGGCCTCTCGTCGAAAGGAGCCCCTAACAAGGAATATTCATGAAGTGCAGGGTTCCCACTCAACCGTGAAAACCTTAAAACCGTGAATTAGCCGAGAATTTCGTCTACTGTGAAAAAACCTGGAAAAAGCCGTGAATTTCGTCCTAAAACCTTAAAAATATCTCAATCTTGATAATAATACCTTCCCAGAAATTTTCAACTTCGTTCGTGGCGAGCGCACTTCTATTCATTGTAGCGAGCATCGTCGCATGGGTCAGAAAAGCGTGGGAACGAATGTTGCCTGAAGAAAAAAAAACATCTTTTCCCAGCGCAGGCCTTTTCTCTCCTCCCCTCCTGAAATATGACACCACTTCTCATCAGCTTGTTTACTTTCCTCGACTGGCTTGGTTTCCCCTCCCTCGGTCACTGGATAGTCCCCCTTCTACCCAATTAGGCTTCCCACTGACTGCGGCGACCACTTTCGAAACTAAATCTAGATGGCATTTGTTTCGAAAAATTTGAACGTTTATTCAACACCCTCAAACCTGTGATTGGAAGACCGCTAACCTGGACAACCTGCTATGCGCTGTGGACACTACGCTCCTTGCGTTTGAACCGGGAGACAGCGAGCTTTCAGCGCGACGTTACTAATTCTCGCGCCTTGCGGCCTGAAAACGAGAGAAGATTTCCGCTTATGGCAACACAGCATTACACGATCTTCGCATGCGTCGACCTGGGCCTTGCCAGTTTTGCGTTAAAATGGTGAAAGTTAAAATAACATGTTTCATCAGGTATTTATTATGTCTTTATATATTTCAAACCGAGTGAATTATAATTTACCCATTTGCACCTATCTAAGATAAGGTTTTTTTTCCCTAACTCCTGAAGAAAACAGTCTTACAGTCGAATGCAAAATTCTCGACGTCAATCGGGTTGCATAATTTTCGTCGGAAAAAATTATGGATACCTGAGGTTGCAACCTAATATTTATAGCTATGCAACGAAAAAACAACGTCAAAAATACCTGAATAGTAATTTAGCTTATTTAATTTTGTGTTTAAGTGAAAAACTATTGCCATTTTAGGCAGCAGGTGAAGCGTGCGTACCAATCAATTGCCGGGTGCACTTCTGCCGTGTCCGCGAGATCGCCTGCTTTCCCCCTGGGTTCGGCTCCGTTGAAGTTAGAGCTTGATCAACTTACAAAATTTTTGTGTGATTGATTACAATTTACCTAAATTTTAACCAGGGGCGGATCCAGGATTTCTTTCTGGGGAGTGGGGAGCACAACCAAAGCCGTATCCAGGATTTTGTTCTGGGGGGGCACAAGGATAACTCATGATACAAAACGAGCGCAATGATAATGTGACTATATTCAAAATTTTGCATATTTTTTAAGTGTCTGGGGGGTATGTGCACCCGTTACCCTCCCTAGATCCGCCTAGGATCGTAACGTTAAAGCCTCCATGCCGTCACGATATAAACTGCTACAAAGTCGTTCCATTTTTCCCAGAACAACAGTATGAAGGGAACATGATTTGCCTCTGATTAGAGAGATCGATTCAGTTTTGGTTTCTGAGTATTACGATAGCAGAGAAAAGATGTCATTACACTGCCGCTTTCAAAAGAAAAGTTATACGGTGGAACCTCGATCTATCGTTTCAGCATTGATCGTTCGCCGTTTCTGATCCAAAATAAAGCTCCTTATAGGCAATGTAATATTTTCCCGCATCCATCGTTCCCCGAAGTATCGTTTCTCGCATTGATCGTTTGAAGATCGTGGTTCCGACGCATAATTTTCCCGCATCCATCGTTAGACGTAAATGAGACGAAATAAATACAATGTGTAATTTTTGGCTAATAACGAAAAGTACATAGTTGGAATCTTCCCCAAGAGATGGAACTACCATTGGGAGAAGCTTAGTGCCGTGGTAAAGTAACATTAGCGCATTTCCCAAGATCCGTTATCCTCCTCCATTCAGCATTCGCCTCCCCCCTTCTGACGTTTTCCTCTTCTTCAAAATAAAAAAAGGCCCCAGCTCGCGCAGGGATTGTATTACGAAGACCTTAGCTTCGAAAAAATATCGAGGTACGCGAGAACAATAGAAACGTGTTTCGCGCTCCACCCTCTTCTCACCCACTGACCTTTTTCAGCCTAATTCCTTCAAAGTTTCCAGTTCCTGGAGGTCAACTGCTGCACGAGTCCCCTATTAGCCAAAAAGGTATCTAACAATGATATTCAGCAATTGCTATTATGCTTTTATTAGATTGAAATGTTAGCCATTTGCACGTAATTAAAAGAAAAACGAGACCAAACGCGATGTATTTTAAGCAAGGAAATAGATGAAAAAATACGATGGTGATTTTTGGCGAGACGCGATATCGTCGTAGCTTAGCTTCTCGGCAGTTAATTCGGCATTTTGTCCCGGAAACATGATATCAGGTTGTTATCAGTTATCAATATACGAGCTTTACTATAAGTCTCACTTGTCAGAGCTACTGACGAAGGGATATCTTCTTAGGATTTTTGTTTCTCCCTACTAACAATCCGAATTCATCTGCTCATCTGGGGCTACGATAGTTAGAAAAGAATGGGTATCTTTAGGGTAAAAAATTTGATGGCGCAGTCATATGGTCACGCTTCTCCCTCTGCAGTATGCTCTGCGTACCCCCCTACGCGATAGCATCAGTTCCGAACTTAACCTCGTACGAGTGGTTCCCTACTTTCCAGGGTGGCTGGACTTCGAACCACCGAGTGTTTTCCATGTGGGTTTAATAAAGTCAGGTTTCATTTTCACTAGTTCAATTTTATTCGTCTTCGGACCTTGGCCACTCCGAAGAAACTATTGAGAACTTTAAGAGATGGACTGAAAATAATTGAACACGAAGAAAAGAATCCGGGCTAGATGCGTGTGAATATTGCAGAGCGCCTTGGGTTGTCCGCTAGCACATGACGGTAGGGGTGGGGGTAGAGTGAGCTACCCGGAGAAAACAAGTAAAGATATGAAGGCGAAGATCCAGATGAGCGTGCCCCTGACGATTAACGCAACATAGTTCACGCTTTACACACTACCTCAATTATATTTAAAATACATTCATTAGACAGGAACAATTCAAGTAATAGACTATTTTTGGCCTTCGTCATCCATCTCACAACCAGTCACTGTGCCGGCGAATGCGGTTGTTTTAGGCACAACATGCACATTGCTCTCGTGAATACGTGTACTGGAAATGGTGTTTGATGGATAAGAATTTTTACATCAGACTGAAATCCATGATAGCAGTGTAAATTCCGAGTGGAGAGCAAACATTTTTTTAGTGAGTTGGTGTTTTCCTTCAGAATTTTGAAAGAGATATGGGTCGAATCAACAATATGACGTAGGTTTCTTGATAAAGTACTACTATTCCTGTTATTATCTTAAATATTTTTTGAAACCTTTAATTACTCGCCAAAATCTTGCGTTTCCTGGGACATAGGCAACCTAGCAAAAAATAAAGCATTGATCTTTTTTCCGCATTCATTTTATAATCGTAACGTTATTAGGAAAAAAATTTTTTCCCCTAGTGGAGTTCCAAAAAAGGAGGGTAGTCTTAGATTTGAGCTAATACGGTGTATGAAATTGTTTTTCGATTTATTATGTTCTATAAACAATTTTCATAAAATATTTTTCTTTAAATAAGAAAGAATCAATTTATTATATTCTATAAACAATTTAAATAAAATATTTTCCGTTAAATAAGAATGATTGGGGTGGGGGAAATTTGGTTACTGTGCAGTTATACTGTGTGTAAAAAACAATCTCTCGGCGAGGAATTAAAAAGGACCTCGGGTGTCAGGACAGAAGAAGGTCCGAAGGGTATTCGGCGTCGAGGCAAGAGCGCGGTTGGGCTGGTCCTTTAGTCGGCCCTGAATTTTGCAAACGATAGATCACGTCATAACAGATATCACTTTTCATTGCGGCGTTAACATTCACGGCGTTTGCCGCGTACATTAATTTTCTGTTGATATACGGCCAGTGATTTTCTTACTGTTGGCTTATTAACGGACCGTGAATTTAGCGAAATTGTGACCGTGAAAACCTGAAAAAAAACCGTGAAAACGTGAAAAATAACCGTGAAAACCTGGAAAAAGCCGTGAATTTCATTATTCAGGTAGAGTGGGAACCCTGGAAGTGTCTTTCGCTGATATCGTTCAAATTTTGTTGGATAGTAGTGTTCCATAATAAAGGCACATTTTAAAATTTTCTCTTGCCTTTAAGCCTTGTGATATAATAAACAGGACATAATAAAGGCAGTTGAATTTTAGACTTGAAAGCGAGTGTGTCATGATTTCTCTCCATCCTTCTCCTGTGAATCGGTGCATGCTACAGGAATATACGAGAAATGTAAGACTTTTGGCAAGGTAAATTCAGTACTTATTACTGCGTTGCCCATAACGTTTGCTGCATGTCTACGCAACACCTAAAAGTTCGACTCGTTTTGCAGTCGGTCTCGATTCAAAAACAGGAACTTGAGTAAATACAGCGTAAATAGTACTTGAAACTTATTTCCTTGTCTATCAAATGCTTATTTATGACCTTTTAACGATCATTTGGATCTCAATCTTGGACAATTCTCGCGGTTCAAACATTCAGCGCCTTTCCATCTGATCATTCCTTTTACCCATCCCTTTTCTTTTGTTCCACCTTTTCGCAACCAAAGAGTGATAAATCCTAAACAATCAAGACGTCAAAATCAAAATAACTATCGGAGCCATACATAAACAAAGAAGTGCCCATACAAGCCAGATGAACTGAATGTGTCATTTTTGTAGTCTGCCACCAGCTGCTCGATTCTATAAATGTGATACCTGTGCTTCGCGTGCTTCGAACCACAGTGGAGTTCTCACGCCTCTCTCCGTGAAAGACGTTCAAGCGATCCTGCAAGCCTGTGTCGTGAGATGTTTGACGAATTGCAAACTATCACTTTAGTTTCTTATGTTGGTAGCTGTGCGGATGCGAGGAACGAATCAGAATCTCCGACACAAAGTTAATTCGGCGGCCAACTGCAACTTCAATTACCATAGAGAAACATATACAATGCCGTGGAATATTCACTCCCAAAGTAAATAATACTTCTTTACTCAATTTTGAGTGAGGTCTTTTCTTTTAAAAGTACCTATTAATGATAAGTTACGGTTGCTTAATTAGTTTATAGCTATTAACTGTATATTACCTCTTTTATATGTTGTCAAGTGCTGCATATCAAAGTCAGTTATCACGTGGCGGGCTCGTAATTGCACAATTAGCTCTAATTTCCTCATAATATGGAGCTAATGCTTACGCGGAATGAGAGCAAGTGTTATTTTATTATTTAATAATGGTTCATTCTCGTATGCGTTTGAGCTGTTCTCATCATTTCAGTACATAATTTTAAATGCGCTGTGGTGCGTATACATATGTGTCTGATTGTGCAAGCACATGCCACTATTCACGATTTATACTGATGAAAATTTTTCCGGCGTGAATACGAGTAGATTATTAACAGTTTCTGCTAGAGGGCGAGATGTTTACATGTTTTAGTATTTCTATTATGTCAACAGAAAAACGAATCATGTTGGTCGTGTTGCTGAACAGCAGCAATAATGCATGCAAGAGATGGAATAGATGATCAATGTTTATCTTAACGTACTAAAGTATGCCCCGGCAAGCCATCTAAACGTCTACGAATTAATCGTGGTGTGAACTCAGTGATCCATCGCCAATCTTGCGTCTTGAAGGGATTGATATCGCGTATCTGCCGTCGAAGTATGTGCATCTATTGCCTCTGTCGACATTGGTGCTCATGCAACAGTAGCGGAGGTATGTAAAGAGCCTCCATTCTCACTAATAAAAACAAATTGAAGGCTTGAACTTACGAAACAAATATTAATTAAATCTGTTAACATTCAATACTGCACAATACTTTTACCGTTGGTTCTACTCCAAATTATTATGAATATTAAGTGTGAGTATTTTACTTGTACATTCTAGAAGATGCACAAATATAAGATAATTGTCAAACCCTCAGCGCAAGGTTTAACTTCCCACCAACTTCAATCGCAATGAAGGCCAATCAATTTAAATAGGACGCGAATGTAAATTTAACTTTACGCATTTCTTTTATTTGTTTTCAACACATATTACTTATGGCAAGTGACAATATGAAATAGCCACCATCGTAATTAATGAATAATGTGCTATTAATTATCAATCACAGCGTAAATTCATAATGAAAAATTAGAGCGCATTGCCGCGACGAAGCTACCACGGGCCCTCTTGGGCGTGAATACTTTCACGGACGCGGCTGTGAGAGTGATGTCACTAAAAAGTTTCAGAATCACTCCAGCGTCAAAGCCGTGAATACATTGACGAAATCCGCTTGAGACGGCCGTATGACATTTACAGAATCGAGCTGCAGGTGACTCTGTTATGAGTCCAAATTGTACGATTGTCTGAACGAAATTAGAACAGGCATTCAGAAATTCATACATCTTACATTTTGAGTGGTTACACGGTGCATTTTTGCGTTCATCCTGGGATGCAGACATTCTCACATTTTCTTGTACATTCTAATGTACCGTGTAACCAGGCCTTTTCACTAGTTTTGGATGTAGATGCCGTCCAAATAAATTATATAAATTGACAGCCTTCCTGACCCCCCCTGAGCACCACAAAATGAACATAAATCCGCAATTTATTAATATCGCACCTACCGCTTATCCTGGTGGGAATTCTATAACCCCCACAGACCCCCGGTATTAGTTTCACATAAACCTCCCTCAGGCTAAATTCTTCAATTCTTTTAATAATATCAAGTTTTTGTTCTAATGTCACCGTTTTTTCTTCACGTCTGAAGAACCTCCAGGATAGCCACTCATCTTCGTGGACATTTTTTTCGATTGGAATCAGAAAAATGTTCGGATAATGGGTAAATGAGGCAAAAATTATTCGCCCAGATGCATATTCAACATGTGCTACCCACGCCAACCTTTTCTGTCAAACGAAAATTATCAATTTCATTAATATAGTAATATTTACTATGCATCAGATGCGCTTTTGTCCTAATTGCCATTCAATTTTTTTTCCCCGTGCATAATTTGAACAACGTTATCGCGAAGCAACAACGTCGTTAAATGATGAAGGGTTTCAATTTTTGGACAACGTTAAACTGGATGGCGTTAAACGAGGACTCACTGTACTATATTTACGATATCTCTTAAAGACATAAAATCAGAAAATAAGCATTTTTGGCTGGTGGCGATGTTTTTGGCCTAGTTTCTCTAAAATAAGAATTTCCTCATTGTTTTCTAGGTTGTCATGGCTGCAGGTTGAGAAGTCGTTGCTTCAACCAAACAGCGGCAGTGGAGTGAAGACGGGAGTTCCTTGGCGATGCCCCTGCAGGTTACCTCTCAGTGGAGTGTGGTCTTGCAGACGACGGGAGCGTAGGAGTTAGCGGTGAGTGCATTTGTCAGGGAACAGGGGGTCCAATGACCGGTAGAATCTTGCAATCGGGAACATGCATGATTTTGTTAAAGTACTAGAGAAATAACTCTATGTATTCAATGGAAATTTTGTGGATGAATGACGTTTTTTAACTGAGGTAAGAGTCTTTCGAAATAACTCTTCATCAGCTGCCTGAAAACACAATTTCATCATGAGTGCTTGTGCATGACGTCACGGCACGGTATCCACTGATGACACACTGAGGAAGTGGATAGAAAATTGGTCTATGCTGGGTCTTAAATGCAAATTTGGTGAAAATATTGCCGTTTTAATGTCAGACTGGAGATTGTGAATATGTTGGGTTGCCTAAGCGTTGTTGGAACTAATAAGCGTGACGTCAGAGTCCAATAAACAAAACGTTTACGTGGTGCCTGTAGACTATTCGTCCCAGTTTTAGAAAAACCTATGTATCACTTAGTATCTTTTTCTCAGTACAATTTATTATCCAAGCTCTAGATTACTAGCAAACGAGAACCTTGATTTAATTTATGTTCCATTTCAATTTTTTGGATTCTCAACTCCACACCAAGAAATCTTAAAATTAAAGTCACAGAGTATTCTTATAGTGCTAAAGAATTAAGTAATTTTGGCGAACTTTGAAGCCCTGTAGCAACAAGAATATTGAGAATTATGAAGTCAGATTTTGCGTACGTTAATAACTTTAACTTGATTATCTATTCACGTTAAAAATATACTATTTTAATTTTATCAGATACCACATTAGTTTGTAGTAAATGTGTGAATATACTATGGCATTATATGTACAACAATGGAAAATGAATCATTTGTTTTCATTATCACCATATTCTGATGTTGTAATTATTTTGATTTATGGTTTATGCCCATGTAATTAACTTAATATTAATACAGTAAAACCTCTATGTAGTGAACCTCTTTGCATCATAAACCTCCATACTTCATACCACCCCCACAGTCCCGTCTGATTTACATGTAAATTTATAGGCAAACCTCTTTGTAGTGAAACTCTTTTTCTCATAACACCTCCACTTCTCATACCAAGGAGACACCCCCGAGATGGCCTAACTACCTCCGCAAATCATACCGAGAAAACTAGAGACCATTAATGCAGCCGTGATTACGTGTATGGAATGAAATTTTCAGCAATAAATGTTTCACCTTTTTTTATATGTACACCCTTAATATGTTGTAATTTTCACATTAACCATTAGTTATGGCCAATTTGTTCAATATGAGAGCATACATGACAGTAAATAATAAAAAAGGTATCCAACGATCCAAATCATTTTAAGTGACTGTTGAATTAAAGGGATCACATCATTTTCTCTCTGGTCATGGTACAAATCATGCGATAGCGCTCGCTTTCTGTAATTATGAAATAATAAGTGCATGTTTACTAATGCGTGCATGTTTATTTAAACACATAAATGTAATGGTTTAAAAGATAGTAATGCCTTTCATTTCCAAAGAATATGAAAAAATTGTGCCTATCACTAAAATTTCTCTATAGATAACCTCCATTCATCAAATTGCCCAAATTTTGGTCCCCTCCATTACGATGTAAAGAGGTTTCACTGTATTATTCTTCAAAGCGTGAAAGTCCTGCTTTCACAAAAATAACAAAAAAAAACAATGTCTCTGCGCTTCGATTTTAATGAGTGTTAAATATCGCACACATCCTGCAGTGTAGGCTGAGTATTCTCCCGTATGTTTTGCGTGACATATAATCAAAGGATAAACACACCACACACACTAATTCGTCGCTTTTGTCACCTGTGGGTGAAGACGAGCTCCAGTCCACTTTGGAGGCACAACCAAGTGCACTATTAGACGAAATCACTGTTCGGCAGCTGCTTCTAACTAGACGATGCAATTTTGATATTGCCAGCGAGTAGCCTAGTCAGATCCAGGATCAGGGGCCAGTGATTTTGAGAGTGGGCCAGCGTTTACTAGCCGCAATCAGAACTGATAATGTTGTGAAATTTCTTCGACTTACAGGCGCTTTGGTTGTGTGTGTAGTTATGCTCTGATTTGGTTGTACACTTTGGAGATGAAATTGCTTCAACTGTTCCTTTAAATAACATGTTCATTGTTGTTGTTTTGCTTCTGAGTAAATAGACTAAATAAAATTGAAAAGCTCAATACTTGAATCAGTAGGAAGCTCTTTTAGATCCGGAAGTCCATAAAAATCACACAGATTGATAGAATAGAATTTGTTCTTAAAATTCTATTCTATCAATGTAAGCTACACTCCTAGATTAGAAATGGTATTTAAACATGTTACAATCATGATTAAATGTAGCAAATGGGAAACTTATTTGATGTTATGGTCAAATTTCATGCATGTATGTTCACGACCAGCTGATGATTTGAAATAGTGATTCGACATTCAAGTTATGATAGCCTCTAGTGGTATTTATTTTTCTCTACAATAATTACGTGTTCAACATAATGTGCTATGCCATAATTGAAGCTCTTTATTGCCTTGTTTCATTATCCATCAAATCCTACAACATTCCCTAGAGATGTAATGATTCTTAAGTAGGTAACACTGAAATATTATCTCATGATGTGGTATATAAGAATCACCATATTAGTCCATGAATTTTTAGCATATCCTTCACCACGACGTGGGATAACAGGGTGTCCACAGGAAAATCAGGAATCATGCTTGAATTATAAGTCCCTGGAATTATGCGTGAATTACTGTATAAGGGTGTGTAAGAGGTGCACTCCTATTTTGAGCATCGGAGCTAAAGAAAAAAAAAACTTTTTGGCATTTTTTTTATCCTATCGTGCGGTGTAGCAGACTTAAGCCTGGACTTTCGACAGTTATCAAATTTTCCACTTTCAATAGTAATAATACACGCGGCGTTTTTCAGATAAATTTACATGGTATGTATGGCGCTCGGAGATTAGTAGGTGTTCACTTGTAGCCTTAACCTTCTGATGCTTACTAGGAATGGTCGGATCAGATAACTCAGATGCAAATATCCACGAATAATGCCCTTCACCTTAATGTACTTCGGATCCAAATTCGTCAAAGAAATTGAATCTGAATCCTAAATTTTCAATCATTGCTTTCGTGAATGCAACGACCCTTGAGAGGAAGTAGAAAGAGTTCCGATCCTCTCTTCATATACGCCGTTGCACCACGATATTTGTCCTACTCAGGTGCAATTTCTTTAGAGCTCATGTAGGAGTATTGCAATAGAATTTCAGCCGTGGAAATTTGTAAATCAAAACACGACAGGCACATGGTGTGAATCTTCCCTAGAGATTGGACAACAATCGGGGGAATCTCAGCGCCGTTAAAAAATAACCACGGCATAGATTTAACAAAATACCCCTGGCCCTCCACCAGCCCCTGCCTATCATGTTTTTTTCCTTTCCGAGACCCCATGGACCATAAATCACTTGCCTCAAAGGAAAATATCAAGTAACGTGGGAACAATGGAAACTTGCTTCAACCCTTCCCCATCTCACCAACTGACCTTCATCGATCTCTCAGTTTCTGGAGGCCAAATGCTAGGTGAGTCACCTCGTGAGCCCGAAGATATCTCAATAGCTTTCAATAATTGTAAGGCACACACAAAGTTCAAAAAAAGAAAGATCTAACGCGACGCATATCTGACAGAATTTAAGTTTTTTAAGCTCTAATTGATTGACACAAAGATTTATAGTTACCACAAGGCTACTAATATTCAAAATAGTCCAAACAGCTAAATTTCGGAAGGAACAAGCGTAGCATGAGCGCATTCAAACAAGACAAGACGGACTGGAAACTTCTGGCAACTCAAACTGCATTTATCACATTGCTGCCCCTTCGCTTTGAAGACAATGACGTCACGTGCAAGATCGGACGTGTTCTTCCCTTTCTCCTTTGCCCTCAGCCTCGTTGCGGAGGAAAGACGGAGGGAGCGAGCTCCTTCCCCTCTACCTCTCCTTCAACGCTCTTCACTTGTAAACATTTCAGATTTCTTCTATCCGCCATTCAGTCAAACAATGTACACACTCGTTTGAATTTTTTAAACAGCAGGTTTTGACTCCAATATAATTTTCAATCGCAATAACCCTTATAATATTGTATGAAGATGATTTTTGAGAAAGCAGGCCCCTAGCGTAATGGTAATTACTCGGCAAGACAGATGTTGACTATTGTCCAAGTATTGTCCTTCAAAACTGCACTTTTCTCCACGTTTGACAAGCGAGTACTATTTGCAGTATAAGGGCCGTATTCTTAGTCGACCCTGTAGGGTCAACCAACCCTGGATACGTCATCAGCCCCTACATAAACCGATCTCGCCCTACATACGCCAAGTCAAGCCCTACATATGGCCGTTTTTGGAACTAAACGGGCCCTACTTGATGTAGGGCACCCGAACCAACACTACACCCTACGAAAACGTGGCGGCCAAATATCGTCTGCTGATCACTTCGATTAAAGAATCTACGTTGCAATGGATATTAAGGGGGACGACCTCACACAAGCCATTTTAAAATGTACAGTAACACAGCGGAAATGTAATAATACTACCACTTTATAACCACCAAGTAAAATAAATTATAAAATTGACTGAACTAAAAAGAACAATATAGCGGTATAAATCATCTTGTTTCTACGAATATATAATATTTTTCACTTTCGGCACTTGGTATACTTTTGGGAAACTAATACTTCGTTTACATATAACCATAGAGAATGTATTTTCGTGCCATTATTTGACACATAATAAACTTAACTACGTAAGGTGAAAGTGAATGACGAACCTTGATGATGCAACGTAAGTTCCCACTTCAATGCTCATATTTGCTCCATACTTATTACTATCTTGTACGTAGACCACTTTTGAAGTAATTTAAAGACAATTAGGTTCTACTTTTGGCTCGATATGAGAGTATTTGTAGCGATAATTAAGGTACCGACACGACACCGATTGTTTATTTACCTTGAGCCGTTGCCCTAACAATACGCCCGAAAATTATCAGACGTCTTTTCAGTTTCATAGATAGTTCCCATTTTGCCACCAGAATGGAAAATTGCCACTGCGCCATCATCTACATCATCTCAGAGAATTTTACGATAGAATTACTCCCCACCACTTATGTAGGGTCGACTGAGAAACGCATGTAGGGGCCTTTTGTTATGTAGGGACGGATTTGTAGGGTCGACTAAGAATACGGCCCTAAATGCTGCGGTATGCCCACCCGTAGCAGTAAATTTAGTGCGCCCTCCGGAGCGGAAAACCCCACGGGATCTTTTCCATGTTCACATCTGGGGTACCTACCGATGTGACGCTTTCGAGTAAAAAATGCAAACAGGAGCATTGTAAAAATACGTCACTAAGGAAGAAACTCCCCTGCCTCCCGCTTGTTTTTGACCTTGGTTTTTAGATGACTGACTCACGCTGGAAACCAAGGCCACTGAGTTCCTCTTTGGCTAGCAACCGGGGAAAGGGAGGAGGGGAAGATACAAAGTTTGTGTAAGAGGCGCACCCCCATTTTCGTCTGCAATTGCTGGGGAAAAAAGGTGCGCCTCTTACACGTGCTTATACGGTATTCATGAATTTTTGCTCTAACCGGGAATATTAAATTTTTTTTCAAATTCATTTCACATATAATTTTTCCTGTTCAATTTTTCTGGCTGAAAATGTTTGTTTCAATTTTAAGTGCACCATCTAAGTATAATTTCTACTGCCGCAGCGAAATGTGGTATGACGGACAAGGCAACAGATTCGAAATGTCTATCACCCTTTGACTTTATGTAACATTCAAAAACACAAGGAATAGAATTCCATGTGACAACAAAATCGGCTTATTAGATCAAAATAGCGTCTCGAATTGAATATATTTAAATTTTAAATGCATTGTGTGCTAAGTAATCTATCCTTGTCCTTTTATGCACATAAATATAATATTATTTAGAAGTATTGAAATGATTTGGAGTGTCTTAACATTCTTAGCCATCACAGTAATAACGTAAGATTAGCCTGGAATTTTTTCAGTTTTTCTTGGAAAACTGGGAACTATGCATGAATTTTTCTACTTCGATTGGTTGAACATCCTGTGGAATCAATTGGAGCATGAAGGCTAATTGCATGAAAAGGGGCTAGCTAACCTCTTCCTTGTCCTTGTAAATACATAAATATAATATTATTTAAGAGTATATGAGTAATTTTCGGTGTGTTAAAATTCTAATCCATCGCAGTAACAACGTGGCATCAACCGGGATTGTTGTAAAATTTCTTTGACTTGCATGTGCTTTGTTTGTGCGTGTACATGTTCTGATTTGGTTGTACACTTTGAAAGATGTACTTTGAGTTAGTGTATGTTACATTTATACATACTATGTTGGTATGCTTGTATTGGAGTTTGGCCTGTTTCTTCACTCTTCTTTGATGTGCGTTCATTGTCTTCTGAGAACAGGGCTCGGGGATTTGGCGGATGGGGATAGTGGCAGACATTGCGTGTGCTCGCACTCCGGCAAGGGATTTGGCAAGAGCAATCAGCTGTTGTGCCACGTAAGGACGCACCACTCGGGGGAGCTCCCCTTTGCGTGTGGCAATTGCGGACGACGGTACGTCAAGGCAAGTGACCTGACCCAGCACGCAAAGAGCCACAGTGCCGTCAAACCGCACAGGTAAAGTCATGGACTGAAATTCTCCTCTTGTGGAAAAAAACTTCGAATTGGAGGTGGAAGGAATTGTAAATTTTCTCTCGTCCAATTCGTGAGTGTTTCTTAGATCTTTCCCTCCGCTGAGGATGTCTGTTTACCTGTGAAGCTGTGATGTCGTGGAATCATGTGGGCCTTTTTGTCTTTCCAGAATACTCTGTGAATTTGATGATGAAACGCCTGAAAAAAGTCTGCTTTTGTTCCACGTAGCAATCTGCAAAACCTATTCAGCTTTATTGAATTTGTGCGATGACTTGGTTTGATATTTCGCATTCATATTTCTGGGTCGAATTTGGCAAAGACATCACCTTGTTCTCCAACCCCTCCGCTCTCATATACAGTAAAACCTCTATGTAGTGAACCTCTTTACATCGTAAACCTCCATACTTCGTACCAATCCTCTGGTCCCGTCAGATTTACATGTAAATTTATAGGCAAACCTCTATATAGTGAACCTCTTTATCTCGTAAAACCTCCATATATCGTACCAACAAGACAGCCCCGAGACGGCCTAACTACCTCCGCAAATCGTACTGAGACAACTAGAGACCATTAATGCAGCCGCGATTACCTACATGGAATGACATTTTCAGCGATAAATGTTTCACGCTTATTTTTTTCTTAAACACCTTTAATAATGTTCACGTTAACCATTAGTTAGGGCATCCAACTATCCTAATAATATTAAGTGACGGTAAATGAAGACAGAACACATCGTTTTCTCTTGAATCATGGTCAAAATCGCTCGATAGCACTAGCTTTCTTTTACTGATGGCTTTATTTTCTTGTAAGTGCCTACACACTATGTTCAGTTAATAAAAGAGGCGACCAGCGCAGCCTATAATCACTTGCTGACGGAAATATTTCAACTAACTTCACTCCCATCCATGGAGACAGAATTACTCAACCGCATGCTACTTCCGCTTCTAAAATTAAAATATTTCAAGAATTTTCCGCGGCTTGAAATAAATCAAATACACAATTTTCGCTATTATTTTATTCCCATATTTCCTGGTGTAGCACTTTCTTGCTACCACCTTGGTAATTTTTTCGATGCTTTCGTGAATGATCGTAGTTTAAAATTTATTGCGCTTAGCGACAGTCATATGTCTTGCCTGCGTATTTATGCTGCGAAATCTGGCTATTCCATCGGGAGTCCGGGACGTCAATTTCTAGCAATACTGAACAAACATCAATCCATGCGCGGCAGTGTTAGGTGAAGGAGGCAGCTAATTAGCTGATACGCGGTAGGGCATTGAAATTTTTTACCGTCACCGCCACATTCTGAAGTAGTTCGCCCAGCATTCTCACCTGTGGCCTGAGTCTTGAATCCTTCGTTACGCCTCAACGAATAAAATCCGTCGTTATGACGAACTCATTCGTTGTCATTTGTTCGTTATCCCAAACGCGCAAGTTTTGAACACTTTCGTTGCCAACGAAAGTTTTTCATCGAATGTATTCCTTCGTTTACGCAACGAAAAACGAAGAGCATTCGTTCATAGCCTAACGAAGTTAAATCATATTGTTTGTTTACACCAGTATGGCGGCCTTGAGACGTGTTATTTTGATGAGGGGAGCTTATGAAGAGGAAAGGCGTTTGTATAGGCAAGATAGATATCTAAGGGACCGGCAAAATCCATACGATCTTCCCGAAGATTATTTTGTTCAAATATTTCGCCTTAATCAAGAGGCAACTTAGGGTTTAGTGGAAGAGCTAAGGCTTTACATGCATTCTTCACGAAGATCATGCATTCCTATTGAAATAAAGGTATTTACCTGTAGGCATGGACTAATTTCATTTTTTTACCATCAGTAAAATGAGTCCTACTAAAGAAAGTGAACTTGTTATTATTGCAAAATTGTTAGCCGTATATTTAACCTTTTCTTGTCAACGATTACTACGTTTCTCTTACTATGGAAACTACGATAAAAAAAACCTATTTTCTTGAATGCAGGTTGTTACAGCATTGCATTTTTTTGCCTGTGGCAGCTATCAAAGGCCAGTTGGATTAAATTTATTTTTGAATGTAAGCCAAAAGACTGTAAGTCGAATAATTAAGGAGATAACTGATACGGTGAATGAACATTTACTTCACAAATGGGTTGCATTCCCAATTAATATTGATAAGCAGAGAAGGATAAAAGCACGGTAAACAAATTATTTCATTAAGATATATTCCAGGTTGAATGAGTATTCAACGTTGGACATAATTATTGATGATATTCCTAACTAAATCTAACTAAGTCTAAATTTCAGATTTTTGGAGGAAAAGAATTTCCCCGGTATTCTCGGTGCAATTGATTGCACGCACGTGAAGATCAAGGCTCCGCATGTAAATGATGAAGTATATCCTGAACACCTTTACGTTAATAGGCATGGTTATCATTCCATAAATGTTCAGCTGGTAATATACATATGTAGCATGAATATTGGTTAAAGAGCCTATGTAGATAATAACCTACTATTTCTTGCTTGTTTCCCTTTAAAATCAGATATGTGACTATGATTTAAACATTTTAAATGTTAACGCAAGATACCCTGGGGGAACACATGATTCCTTCATTTGGAGGAGCTCAAACATATACAGGGCATTGGAAAATGCTCATTCTGTAGGAACCCTAGATGGATGGCTTATAGGTATGCTACAGTTTACTTTTCAAGTTGACAAGAATGTATTAATCATCAAATTGAGTAAGCACCCATTCTGTCGGTTTTATAAAGAAGTGCTAAATACCAAAATGAAATACTTTGTTTTCATCCCAGGGGATAGTGGTTACCCTCTTCAGCCTTGGCTGATGACACCAGTATTAAATGCAATACCAGGAACCCCAGAGAACAGGTATACAGAGGCACATGCTGCTGCAAGAAACTGCATTGAAAGATGCAACGGTGTCCTCAAGAGTAGGTTTTGATGCTTGCTATCTGAGAGAGGACTACATTATTCCCCTGAGAGAGCTTCATTAATCGTTAACACTTGTGTTGTTATACACAACATGTGCAAGAGGTATAACTTGGAAGATGATAATATACAGCTTCCTCCAGCAAATAGAGCTGCAGGTTATGCAAGGGAAGATATTGAGCATCATGCTCATAATGAAGCCCTAAGAATTCGTCGCCAAATTATTAGAGCTCGGTTTTCCTAATTTAGATAAACTGAATGGTATTTATTATCCTTAGAAAATAGTCAACCATGCCGATCTACATCATCACTCGTTTTATAATTCATCTGTTATTTTGTAATTAATCTCCTGTATGAAAATCGATGAATTCTGTACTGTTGATGCAGTAAAACATCCAGTTGTGAATAAACAATTTCTCCTTCGGAGCAAGTGGCACCAAAAATGAGTGTATGATAATAATAATAATAATAATATTTATTTGCCCAAAGGATACTATATGTCATGATACAATCATAAAACAAGTATATAGGGCACGTCAAAATTAACAAATTCACATAAGAAAATGTTACATTTCAGATTGAAGATATTCTTTTATACTATAAAAACACTTCTCTATTAAGTAAGCTAAGACACTCTTTTTAAAAACATCAATATTTTCTATACTTTTAATATATACAGGTAGGTTATTATACAATTTTGTACACATGAGCTCAGGCCCTCTAGATACCAGAGCTAGGTTCGATTGTTTGACATGAACGTCATTGCATCTCCTGGTTTCATAGGAATGTATCCTATTATTCATAGTAAAACAACCTTTATACCTTTTTACATATATGACACTCTGATATATATATACGCAAGGTACAGTGAGTAATTTAAGGCTTTTAAAAAAAGGGCGACAATGAGCTCGACACTTTAGTTTGCACATACTTCTCACAAATTTCTTTTGTATAACAAACACATCATGAAGTTGGGGCGAAGATCCCCATATTATAATTCCATATGAAATTCTTGAGTAGAATAATCCATAGTAAAGGGTTTTCAGAACATACTGGCTTACACTATGCTTTAATACAGATATAAGATAAAACACTGTATTCAGTTTTTTACATAGGTGCTCTATATGTGCATCCCACTTCATATTTCTATCCACATAAATTCCTAGAAACTTTACACATTCCATATCATTAAGATAATTATTTTTACATTGCAGTAGATCATTGTCCTTTGGGCTGTGCCCAGCAGAAAACAATATCACTTGGGTTTTATCATCATTTAGCCTTAGTTCATTGACATCACACCAGGTTTGCATGCATTTTATTATATATTGACTGGAATCAATTAACGCGGTCAGATTTTTTCTTTTTGATAAGATGGTTACATCATCTGCATATAATACACACTTATTATCTTGGGTTACAATTTTATTAGGTAGGTCATTGATGAATATTAGAAAGAGAAGAGGTCCCAATACTGACCCCTGTGGTACACCCTTTTTGACTTCTAACGTGGAGGAGAAATAGACTGTCCCATCTTTCCTGTATGCTACTTTCTGTTTTCTTCCATGAAGATATGTCTTAAGCCAATTTAGAGGAATGCCCCTAATACCTATTGATTCACATTTTTTTAGCAATTTGTCATGATCCACAGCATCAAAGGCTCGGCTCATGTCAAAAAATATCCCCATTACCTTATTTTTACTATTTATTTCCTGTGTAATATTATCAATTGCATTAAATAGAGCCAATTCTGTCGATTTTCCCTGCTGAAAGCCATATTGATGGAGTGATATTATGTTTTGCTTATCAAGATAGTCAATGAGCCTTTTACAGAATACATACTCAAATAATTTACCAAATTGTGGCACTATAGATACTGGCCTGTAGTTTTGCAGATTATTTCTATTGTCTTTGTTCTTATACACTGGGACCACCTTGGATACCTTCAAGGAATCAGGATATACACCTTCTGACAAGGACTGGTTGACTAACGAGAGTAAGGGTCTTCGTATGAGGGACTCACAGTCTTTAATTACTTTTCCCGTTATTCCCTCAATGTCAGCAGACTTTTTCTTTCCTATCTTGGCTATATAGAGAGACAACTCTCTTTCTGAGCAAGGCTTAAGATACAATGAGCTACTTATTTTATGGTTTTCGAGAGTAGCTCCACTTTGGGTGGTAATCACCCTCTTAGGAAGATGCAAGAATGAGTGGTTTAGGGCATTGGAGATTTCAATGGGGTTTGTAGTAATTTCCCCTTGTTCATTTGTAACTTGATCTGGCAGAACTGTTGGGTTGGCATTGACATTACTTTTTATGATGTCCCAGGCTACTTTAGAATAATTAGAGGCATTCCTAAACCTTTGGTCATTATACTCCCTTTTTGCTTTTCTTATAAATATCTTATATTCTTTCCTAAGTTGAGAGTACTTCTGTCGCAACCCATCATCATTTGAGTACCGTATTTGCAAAAATGTTTGTTTTAGAACTCTGGATAAGTTTTGAACTTCTTTTGTAACCCATTTTTTTGTGCTGACACTCCTGTGTTCCACGGACTGTAGCGGAAAAGCTAAGTTGAAGTAATACTTAAATCTACAAAGATATTCATCAAAGTTAACATTCAGAGGTCTTCCACCATATATGTCTTTCCAATCTTCTTGATTCAACAATACACAAAAATAATTCATATTATGCTCATTAAAGAACCTACATTGATTTAGGGTTTTTGATTGAGGATGCTCCTCATGTATATGAAAGATGGATACAATAGCTGAATGATCAGATATTGCTGGGTCAAATACTGAAGTATTAACATTAGATTCATTGTAATCAGTGAAAACGTTATCCAGTAGTGTCCCTGTGCCATTAGTAATCCTTGTTGGAGTATTTACCAGTGGTTTCATTTGATAGGACTGTAAAATTTGCAAAAATCTTCTTTTATCTTGTCCGTCCTTAAAAAGGTTACAGTTGAAGTCTCCTGCCAATATAACATTTGGTCTTGACAATTGACTTGTCAAGGTGTACAACAGATTATCTAAAATTTCTAGGAAACTATTAAAGCTACTAACAGGGGATCTATATACAGATAATACAATAAAATCATTACTTGCTACAGTGTACCTCACTGCTGCACATTCAAATATAAGTTCAGCATTTAGATTATGCACCAAATGCGACATATTAGAAAAAACTAATGTACTTTTTATAAAAATAACAACACCTCCATTACGATGATCTTTCCGACAATAAAAGTCACCAATCACATAGCCTGGTATTGATATAATTATATCTCTCATCCAATGTTCACTTAAGCATATAAATTCTGGTTTCTCTGCCTCTGCTAGTGCTTCAAGCTCTGCTATTTTGTTACTCAGGCACTGAATGTTTAAAACCAGTAATTTAAACCCTGAGTGTGTCTTTTGCTGATTTGAGTCACAGAAAGCTAGTCAGGAAGACTTACCCTTAGGTTCGACTCTCATGTCAGTTGACTGTTGTCTTGGTCTTGTAAATTTGTTGATAATCACGCCAGAAGGCCAGTGAAGCGGATTAATCACCTGTTTAAAATCACTGTATTCAACGCCGAGTTTGAATGCACCATGTACACTTTTACCATCTATTTTTTCACAAGAATCACACGTGACGTCAAACTTATTTTTTACATATTTTACCACTTCATCTTCAGTGGTATCGCTGGCCAAGCGGCCCACATATACGTACGTTATCATTTTCGCAGCTCGGAGACCTGCACCGTTGTTTTCAGTCGCACCTTTTCCGATACCAAAGAAGTTTCGTTTCTTTCTTCTGTGTTGCACTCGGGTATAGCCGTCATCGTCTGATTCTCTTCGTGATTGTTCATGGTTTAGGCGCACTATTCCGCAGCTGGTTTGATCAACATGGGTCGTTTTTTCCTTTTTTGCCGAAGGTTTTGAGTCAGAAACAGTGTTTGCTCCAAACTCAGCCTCTTTTCCATCTCTTTGACGATGTTTCGCCGGCTTAGCTACGATTTAATCAACCTTTAGGTTTAAATGACTTACCTGATTATAATACCACATACTATCCCTAAAATAGCTGGTATTTATCCAACTCTGCATGCAGATGACACTAAATTCATTGTTTTTTCTTCAGTCTTCAATCTCTCATCACCGATGGTTTAACTGTCAGTGAATCGCTGATGGCTTAAGAACTCCCTTAAACTGAACATTGTGAAGTCACACAATGTATTTCAGAAATATACAAAAGCCTAAGAGGGGCATTTCCCTATCCCCATACATTTTTTAGGAAGAAGTGTCATCACTTATTGACTAATTACATAGTTGTTTAAAAGGGAGAGTGTGAAATTGGGTTAATGCTCATTTTTTAGTGGTACCTATTATATTAGAAATTATGTATTTAATGGATTGTTTGAAATAGGTTCATTGGCACAACGTTACAATGTTATTCTTAGTAGTGTGAGATTAGAATTAGTGGATTATTTTTATCATGGGTGTCCATTCTGTTTCTAAACTTTGTATTAGAAAGATAGAAACTTTGGATGTACACATTTGTTATTCATGTACATCTAATGCTGCCACCAGGCAATAGTCTACCTGCAGCAATGTGTAATTATAATAATTAATGGCACGCATATTCCTCAAGATAATTCAGCCAAATATTTAAGGATGCACATAGACTCAAATGTTTCATGGGATACCCATATTTGTTTTTGGTCAACAAATTTAGCTTCATCTGCTTCCTCATTAGATCCATCCGCTAAACGGAGTCAACTGACATTCTCTATAACATTTACGAAGGCTTGTTCCACTCCCATGCATCATATAGTGCATATAATCTTTTGGTGAACTTCCTCTGTCTTGAAATTGTTCAGTATTCAAAAGAAGGTTGTTTGAATTATACCTCATGCCAATAACAACAGCCCATGCAGACATTACCATTCAAGAAGTTAAAAATTTTACCCTTTCTTGAGTGAGCATAATTTAAACATTCTTTACACAAAACAACATGAACGAATATTACTTCAACTCAGATGTTCACCAGTACTCCAACTGAAAACAAAATGATCTGCACCAACCATTTGTATGAACTAGGAAATCACCTATAGGGCCTCAACGTATGGGGCTGCAACTTTACTATAAAATTCCCTTACAAATAAAGATTTCCCAACTGATAAGGCTTTCATGGATAAAGTGAAGGTATGTATTTCTCCTCTCAAAATAGTATTACTATGAGAACTTGTAAATTCTTAAGTCTTTTTGTATTCATCCAAACATTGCCCCTAAGTGTACCATGTATGTACTTCTACCTCTACATGCATCTAAATCAATGACTTCAATGACTAATGGTAGTGCATTTCTTTAGCACCTCTACTAAAATGCTGATGGCAGAATTGACCATTCCCATTTTTACCCATCGTAAACATAATGATATTGCTGGTGATGCTTTTACTATTTTCTAAAAACCATACATCTGAATCAATGCACTCATTGCTTTCTGATCCTTTGGCAATTAAATATTGATATTTATTGTTATTATTTAAAATATTTCAAACAAATCTGATGCCATAGATGTAACATAGGTTCAAATTACTTTTTTATTAAATAATTTTGTAGGCATTCTGAAATCTTTTCAAAAGCATCAGCTTGCTTCTCAGCTGCAGCTGCTTTTCTACTTTCAGTTTGTTGGAGGTCATTTAAAGATTTTAAAATTTGATTAAGAACGTTTAACATTTTTCCTTCAATCTCTTTTTTAAATTTCAATTTCTCTTCCTCTATCTGAGAAAGCCTTTCCTTCGTTCTTTCATAAGGAGAAATGTTCTTGCCTGTTAATCAGGAAGGAAAGATTCAACAAATGAAATTAAAGTAATTAATATAAGCATTAATGTGGTAGTTATCAATTCACCATGGTTCACCAGGTACTTCAATTATACCTATGAAACACTCTTAGTTTTATACCTTTGAGTTTTCTCTTCTCTTTCACAAAATTCCTATTAATTGGGGAAGAATGAGGAGATATCTGCCTTGACAAAAATGGAGAGGGTGGAGGCACTATCTCTTCCAAGGGCGAGGAGGGTTCTCTTACTGTGTAATACAATCATTGTAATTTCCATCAATTGGCATTGATCACACCAGAGCATATCTCTTAGTACAAGTTATTTATTTAAAACTCTTTTATCATTCCTTAAGTGTGCATTGCACCTTTTCTCACTGCTTGTTTATAAGAAAACCAAGAATCATATTGTATGTATTTGAGTTTGGAAAATTGTCATTTTCCAGTACACACCTGCATTGGTATTATCTTCAAAGCTACTACTACATCCAAAGTCCATGAGCACTTGCCCTACCAGTAACAAAATATATTAATGAGGCCCTATATCCAAATATGCTACAAACTATGAATAGGTGACAGCTTTTTACAAACCTATGGCTGACAAGACCTCCTCGTTATCAACTGAAATCTCCTCCTTTTAAAATGGAAATTCCGTAATGTTAACAAATACTAAGGAATCAAAATAATCATACATACTTTGCTCAAATACACTGAAGTTTATCAAAAATACCTCCACAAGCGATTCCTTACAACCTGGATCTCCGTAGGTACAAACTTTTCCAACAGTTTCTAAAAGTCTTTCCTCCAATGGGCTTAAATTTTCATTTGACATGCCTCCCCCACCTGTCTCTTTATGATATTTCTGGAGACGCAACACTTTTGCTTTAACTGAGCTTCTCCAGTCTGCCCATGTCTGTCTCAAAATCAATGTTGCAAGCACTTTTAGCTAACCATTGATACATGAATTATAACGTGCAAAACTATTCCGAATTCAAAAGCAGTTAACAGACTTGATGAGAACGTTAGAACAAGGAGCATGAATTACGAAGAGAGGAACCGAATAAATAAACACCTTTTCCCAAAGACATCCAATTAATTTCATCTAAATGATTACAGTTCAAGTTATTTCACTTCAACGGCATTACTTACTTCTGGACTGAAGTTTTTCAATAATGTTTACATTTTCCAAGATTTAGTTCAGTCATAATCAGCAAAACATTACCTTCTTCCACTTCTCCACGTCCTTCGCTGGACCCTGGCCTGCTGCATTTAATTGCTGTGCGATAGTTTCCCAGCATTTCTGTTTAGATTTGCTTGTTACATTAGGGCCAAGCTTTCCGGTTAAAATAGTTTTATGCCTCGTATAAAGTTCAAGCATTAGCTCCTGCTGCTTCTCGGAGACTTTGGTCATTCTTTTCTTACCTACACTCTCCATTATATTTTTATTACAATGTATGATTACAAAAATCTGCTCCTAAGCTGCACTAGTCGCTCCAAAGGAAAAATAAACACTGTAAGAATCCATAGTAACCATCAGTAACGGTGGGTTGGGGTACGATTGCGTTAGAGCAGTCATTTGTGTTAGTTTGGTACAAAGCCACAGACATCGCTGCAGCACCAGCGGGAATAACGAAACGAAGATTACTCGCTGTACTGTTAACGAAAAAATTAAGGACTTGCTCCGCGATTCGTTGATGCCGAAATTCGCTATGAGGCTAACGAAGTTACCGATGATAACGAAAAAGTCGATTTGTGTTCGGTGAGTAACGAAAATTTCAAGACTCGGGCCACTGGAAATCACGTCCTTTCGCAGACCAAGCATTTCTGTGTGCCCTCAACAGAGTTTTTCTTCGGAACGCTCCGTGCATTGTATTTTGGAGAGAGGGAATTCAACAAAATTTTCTCTGAAAAGTTCTCTTGCTTGGCAGGCAGTGTACTCACTCACATGAAACTCTTCCATTACTTTCTTCCTGCTCCATGAAGTTGGTACCAATGATAACAGATGTACCTTTCCTTGATGAGTGCTTGATGTGTGAACTTTTTGTTTGATTAAGTCTATGAGCACATCCATATCATGAACTTTCTGAAGTAGTCCTTTTGGGAGTTTTGGGTCATCCTTTTCTGGAGATAATTCTTTATCAAGAACTCTTTTAACTTTCCTTTTAAAATTACTGCATGCTGACTCTACTTTCCTTTTAGCGTAGGTTGACCTTCTGTGAGATGATATGCCATGAAATTTTAAAGGTGACTCCTCTATATCTTGCAGCGTTCTGTTAAGTAGCTCAGTTGATTTTTCTTGGGATACTGTTGTTTGAAAATTCAAAATACTATCATTGCTGTCTTTATCTACTGCTTCAACATCAGAAAGCTCATTTCCAAACCTGGAGTGTTTCTTTACCTCCTCCCTACATGGCTGGCATATTTTCATTCCTGGCACTAATTTCCGAAGAGTTGGGATTTTACAGGCCTTTCCTGCAAATTCAAGACTTGCATTTCTCTGTGATTTTGATATTTTCTTCTTGTGGCTCTTAAAAGGATCAAGACAATATATTTGGTAGGTTTAATACTTTTTCAAATAGTATATTCTGTGATGTTTGCAGACATTGGATAGGACTTCCCCGGGTACACCACTTCTGAGAGGTAACAGCTGTTTTTGAAGTATACTCATGATCTCAATTTTGTTCAGTTGCACCACTGGTGTTGCAATCAGATGCAGTTACTTTTCCAATGCTGCACAGTTCAACAATTTGCTCATTTTGAAGCATAGTGGAGACACTAACCTTTTTTAATGTCGAAGTTCACGATGAGCAGCTTTGCCTAACTCATAGCACACACAATTAATGTACTGGTAAATATACACTGATCGTACACACAGAATAAACTTGGACACCCATGGAGCATCTTCACACAAGAAGACTTGGCAGAAGACTAAAAGTGGTACCCTAGAATCTATTTTGATTTTTCATGCCCTCACTGTGATAATTGAAACATTTTATTCTTCCTAATGTAGAGGTTGCACTTAATTCTCTTATTCCTTGGGGAGATGGAATAACACTGGAAAGTTAGGCTGAATAGGGGGGATTGTATTACCTTCTCAAGTTTGTCATGTTATACAATCATATGTGAGGCAGGGGAGAAGGGAACATAATGTCAGCATTATCTCTCCCAGTGAAATAGAAATTTAATACTCCAGTTGCCATCAAGGAATTTGGATATTGGTGACAACCTGCTGCATATCTTTAAGTAATACCATTTGTTCTGCCAGCTCTTCCATCACCAAGGGTCTGGAAGACCGTACTTCTTTTGTGAAAGTGAGGCTAACTTTGTACTACTCCAGTTCAGCGGGACTCATTTAATCACTTTTTCACAGATCTTAACAAACTTGTACATTGCATTTGCTTATGATGACCACTGGTTTTTTGGATTAGTGATTTCTAAACACGAGGAAGAAATGATGTGAAAGTGAAATTTATGCACCTATATGGAAAATCCCCATGTGATGGAATTGGTGGTACTGTTAAGCGTTTAGTTGCCCATCAGAGCCTCCAGAGATGTTCAGGAGATGCCTTAAACACACTGAAGTGTATTATTTAAATAATTTTAATTAAATTAGTATTTCCATTTATCCTCTAATGCACAGTAAGAGTCTAATGTATGTTGATACCAATTTTTCCATAAACAAAACACTTGAAAAATGGGTAAATTCCAGGAAAAAAGCATCATTTCACATTTCTGAGCCATTTGGACTCTTTTCCCCTCATCTGCCACAAGCCAAGTATTGCTATTAAAAACAATTGTATGAACAAGAGCCACATTCACTAGACTACATGTTTGGTCTTAGATTTACTGACCAATATTTCAAATATATCCTCATGAAGGTATGGATACACTTATACTTATTATCTTACAGTACGTGTCCAAAATCCCTCTCACGGGGGCAGAAAAAAAGTAAAACCTGAAATACTCATGGTGGCAGTCAAAACACCACCATTTTTATTTCACAGTTTATTGGAGCACATATTAACCTTCAATTTAAAAAAAAATTGGATGAGTTAACTGCTCTGCCTTTTGGTGATAATTCTGAAAATATGAAGTAATGTTTTTGAGCTTAAGAAATCGGTTAATTAACAACTGTTGACATCATTTTGGCTAACATAACAACGCAAGGGGAATAAAAGACATTACTATGGAAGCAATGTACTTGGATAGACAAGGGGTCAAAATTTCATTCAAACATATTAAGTGGTTTCTGAGTTATGAATTTTTACCCTGTGCCCTGCACTCTGGAATTTGACTCCCACTAGCGCCACTTCTGAGCAAACATCTCAAACTTCGACTCCTCATATCTTGCAAACTATGAGAGTGAGAGAGGAACTATTTTGCATGAGTCATTAAATAGGTGATAGCAGCTAGTGACAAAAATTTCATTGAAATCCGAGTCGGTGGGTACCATGCCTGGGTGAACTGACATGGAATGACCCATAGAGGTGTCGTTCCGTCCCCCTTCTTTGTCCGAGATGATCTCCGTTGACCCAAGTTTCATTATGATTGAGGGACTATCGGTATTGCTGCTGACAACATGCTCTGGTAAAGAAGTTAGCGCCTCTCTTTTACAGGCTCATCCTTACCAAACTACGAGCTTCTCGTCTTCATGTTCACGATTTTTAGTCACAACTCTTAAAATCTCAAATGTGGATCCTTTAATTACAGAGTAAATTTCTAACGATTCATGCAATCATGATGGATTCCACTCCGAAAAAAAACTAGAGATTACAAGGTAAACATACGTATTATAAACACCCTGAAGTTTAGCCCAATGAGAAAAGGCATCACACAACCGTTCGTCATATGTGTAGCAATGTTTCATAGTATTTCCTTTTGAATTTGTAACAAAAAAAGGTTTAATTGCCTAAGGTACACTATCACAATTTCAATTTCTATCACAAAAGCACACGCGGCCAGGCCTCGACCACGCTCTCCAGCTCAGCACGACCCACTGCCCGCGGCTCCTCGTGACAGACTGCCTACACGTCGCTGACCAGCTCCCACTCCTCCTCCGGGTCTTGCATTGCGTTGTGCGCCAGCCCCGAATCTAGTGGGGCCATGAAAGGCGCACTTTACCCGTTACATCCCCTCTGAAAAAAACCAATACTTTAGCGAAACGGGTCGGAGGTCTTCGATGTACACGGTGCATTCCTTCTTTTCACGTAGAGATTCGAGCCGGTAAATTGTTGGGGACACTTTCCTCATGACACAGTACAGACCTTTGAATTTAGGCTCGAGTTTCTCGGCGTGGTACTCAGAGGGATCTGATAAGACGTGGTTACGTTTCCATATGAGGAATACCTAAATTTAAATGAAAAGTGAAAATTCTCAAGCGTGCAAAAATGTGACTGCTAGGTATGAATGTCAGGAAAAGCCAGTGTGACCTCATTCAGGTTCCCACTGTTGCCGTGTGAGGTTACCTTGGGGCAAGGGTATGTGTGCTGATACGATGCAGGGTACTCTGCTAGCAGGTAGCAGAGTACCCTGCTAGCAGGTAGCGCTTGGCTGAAATAAGTATTATTAATACCCTATCAAACGAAGGAAACTTTCCGACCAAAGGCAGTTTAAATAGGTGATTATTGAGAGACGTTTCCCTGAGCTCTGTTCCTCATGCATGCATTGGTAATCTCGGACGATGTAAAACTCCTATCTACTCGTATAGAAACTAGGTCCCTGTGACGTCACGTGGAGTGGAATCGTATGGGCACCAATCTGGCCTTTTTCAAATGAGGTTAAAATGGACCATTGCCATTCGTCTAAACTGGAATTTCTCAAACCAAATAATTTGTATATTATGAATACACTAATGGTGGGTAAGGAATCGCAATCAATGCCTTTCGTTTCCTTAGATGAAGGTAACTACCCTATTGATTCCATATTTTGCAAGGGGTGATACAAAAAGACCTAGCGTAAATAGATGTTTGATAAGGTGGGGGGGTAGGGGGAAGATGGTAAGGTGGTGGGGGGGGGTATTTCTGAACAAACATTTAAACATTTCCTAGAAAACAATTTGAAAAATTGATATAACCCTTTTACTGCCAACGGGCTGATATATCAGTCCTTGCTGGTTGAGCGAAATTTTTTCACTTTTTTTGTGATTGTGGCCTTTTTATCGGCTGTAATTTAAGTAAACCCCCTTAATCTATCTATGGTTATAAGATATAAATAGGGACATGCAAAAGTCGCAAATGCGATAACGCGAATTTTAACGCGAATTCCGAGGTTTTCCCGCGATAACGCGAATTTTGTGCTAATCGCGATTTTCATCGATTCAAATGCGATTTTCGTAATTTTTCTTCCCTTCGTGCTTCTTCCGCAAAAATTTTTTTCGAGGCTTATGTTTATACTGCATTATTCCGACAAACTGAGGATTTGGATAGCTTTCTTAGCAAATTTTCGATATTATGCGGTCGAGTAACAGTACTACGCTATAAGAATCGACGATCGTTTATGAGTCGTCAGCGAGAAAACATGGAATAATGTTTTCACCATTAGTTTAAAAAATTTACACGGCTCTCATCCATTGCATTAAAAATATTCCCGGATAAGATGGACGATTTATAACGAACGAAAACTAGTAACTCATCTGATATATTAATGATGACAAACGACAATAATACGCGCACGAGTGCTTTTGAAAAATGCCTTTATTGTCGAAAGTTTATAACAGGCCGCTTTCAGTCGAGCAGACTTTCTGCCGGCTCCCGTCCATGGACCGGCGCCGTGCTTTCAAATAACCATAGGCCTCTTTGGATGTCTTCAAACGAGTTGAATCGTGCCTTTGACGGCTGTCCACGGCGCCGTCGACAGCCGCAGTGGTCACTACGGTTCCCATTTCAATCCGGCCCCGCAGAGTGCCTTCTACGCGTCTACGGCATGAAATACAGGGCATCGAGTGCATCCCTGCTACATTGAGGCGGCTTTCAAAAGAGGCGACTGTCTGAATTTTACGGCGCCGAGCCGTGAAAGGTGGCCGGCCTAAAGTCGCCTCGTCTGAAAAACGGCCTAAGATTCAATTACGATGAAAAAAATCATGTTCACAAAGTAACACATTTGAGGAAATAAAACAACTTTTTTGTCAGGAGATGTTTACAAAGTGGCCAAAATGCATTTATGCAAGCCCCATGTACTGATATGGGGTCAAACCAACAAGTTGGTAGGGATTTCGTGAGGGAAAAACTCAATGATCACTCCAAGGGTCTTACAATTATAGGTACTTCTAATCGCGACACCGGCACTCCTGTCTTAATCCAGAGAAGGCTCGAAAACTACAGTTGGTTAAAAGCAGCTTAGTACTTACCGTCGTTTGAGAGATTGGCATCGTGACTTCATTTCGTTTTGTCGTATTAAAAAAAAGTATAATGCCGAAGTGGCCAGTTACCGCAAAACAACGTGAAGCAGAATTTCGGAACCACGGATTATATTGTGCTGATGACAAAACCATATTTTGTCGTTTTTGCAATACAACTGTTTCGTGGGAAAGGAAGGACAGCTGCACAAAGCATATTGTGAGTGAAAAACACAAGTCTAGCATAGAGAAAAATTCTGCAAGTGGAAGTGGAACTATTCGGCAGGCATCGATTACAACATTGCTTAAAGCGACCAAGAAGAAAGATGCCTCCTATGAATTTGCAAAAGACACAACAGAGACCTTCATAAAAGCCAACATTCCACTTGAGAAGGTGGACGATCCAAGCATTAGAAGATGGTTAAACAAATATGTAGAAGGTTAGTATTGATTTATGTACTTCGGCCGCTGTTCTAGAACATTAATAAGTGAAAATTTTATGTGATTCATACACATAGTTATTCCATAATCATGTTTGCAAGTGAACATAATAATTACTTAGTATAAAAACTTAAGTTCCCATTAATATTGATAAAATTTTATGAATCCTGCAATTTCTTTGTTTTATGTATTAGGATTCATTCTCCTTTTATTCTATTTCCACAATTAAACCCAGGGGCTGGTGACCTACCGCATGCTCGAACACTTCGAGAGAAATATGTTAGTGATCTGGCCAAGGACCGAATCGAAGAAGTTAAAGTTGCTATTCAAGGCAAGCCCATCGATGTTTTTTGTGATGAAACTACAGATAAACAAGGCAGATGTGTATTTGTGGTACTGTTTAGGACATTTAAAGATTTTAATGAGCAGCCATTGCTTTATGTTGGTGGTGTCCACTTTTTAGAAAGTGCTAATGCAACCCAATGTATTAGGGCAATACTTGAGTCCTTGAGGGTTTATAATGTGCAGTACTCGGATGTTAAAAGTGTTGTAACAGACTCAGCCAAATATATGACAAAGTGTGTTGCAGGGTTAAAACTGATTGTTGGTGAGGAGTTAATCCACGTACAATGCTGGGCTCACAAATTAAATCTTGTGGGTAATATTTGGATTCAACAAATGACTGACCTTAATAGAGCTGTCCTGATGACCAAAAGTTTATTCCTCCACACTAGCAAAAGAAAACATTTGTTCTTGAAATTTCTTCAAGACAGAAATGAAAAGAATTTGATATTATTCCCTATTCCTGTTGTCACCAGATGGAACTCCTGGTTTCATAGCGTTTTTTATTTAGCAGATTATTTTCGACACATTGTTGACTTTTGCAACACTGAAGACATGGAAGTGATTCGCAATTCTGGTATTGGATATTTTTGCACTTTAAATAATGACACAATTGATTCAATCCAGTGCCAGGCAACATTTGTTATGGAGCATGGGAAACATCTGGTTAACTTAATAAAATTATTGGAGGGTTCAAACTATCCTAATGCCCATATATTACATAGAGAGCTAGGGAAGTTGAAAATGAGTCTCGAAAATATTCAAAAGGGTATTTTTTTCGATAAAACCTCTAATTACTTGCAAAAAATGACAACTTCTAAAGCAGCAGCAGTAAAGTCAATACTAATGCAGATGGCTTCAAAAGCATCTACAAAACTTAGTTCTCTCATGTTAGAAGACCCTAGCAGAAAAGTATTTGAAAATATTTCAGTATTTGATCCCCAAGAAGTCCTTACTACGGAGGTGAACCCTGATTTTATTTTAAAATTGAAAAAAGTTCATGGCCTTGAGTCAATGGAGACAGAGAAGTTAATGTTGGGGTTTGGAGAATTACAGCGATTACTAAAAAAGCAAAATTCCCAGGGCCCAGTGGATTTAATGAAGGCAATGCAGGTGCTCAAATTGTCTGAGACATCGTTTGCATTGAAGTGCCTGAAAGGAATTTGGACCCCCTGTGCAAATGTGGACTCGGAGAGATTTCTTTCCAGTTACAACACTGTGTTAACAGATAGGAGAACAAATCTTAAAGAAGACAATTTGGCCACAATGGCAATTTTTTCATTTGAAAATACAGATATTTAAAAGTAATTACTCTATTAATGCAAGTTTGTATGAATATATGAAGATTAAAAATATATATTATGTGAATTCAATCAATACTGAATGATTATTATTGCTTAAAACATCCCTAGTCAAGAGCATTCAAAATTCAGGGCAATGGATGGGCCCACTAGAAGCATGGTACTCAATTAGCATCAATTATTTAGCCGTTAAAATAACACCGATTTCCGTGTAAAATAATACCACTTTAGTAAAAAAATAACACCACTTTTGGCTATAAAATAACCCCACCTTTTGCATGTCCCTAGATATAAATATATCTTAGGAATTGGGAAAAAATCTAGAAGTATTAAATATTATTAAGTAGCTGAGAAATTTTTAAACCTGAAATGTTGCTAATTCCGGAAAATAGCCTTGGCAGTCTTCGTGCATCCCACCTGAAATAGGCTGCTGCAGTAAAAGGGTTAAAATCGATCATGTATTGCATAGTGAAAATGTTTAACAGGTGATATAGTTGATGAACCATTTCTGGCGATACTACGTTATATCATTCATGGAAGACGGAAAATGTATTCCGTCTCCTTTGCTAGGAGATGACGACAACTTAAAAATTTCTGTTCTCACAAAATATCTTCTCCCAAACTACCTGATCATGTTAACAATTCATAATTAATTTCCTCGATTAATCTTAGTTGTTTGCACTGGAACAAATTTTCATTTTTGTCTCGCAAATATTATTTTCATAAATTTGCTTTTGCCGAAAACTTTTACATGAGCATCTTCCAGCATTTTTATTTCACGATGAATGGAACATGCAGGAGAGAGAATTGCAATGAGGGTCTTACGAGATTCTTTAGAGTAATACCCCGAAAATGAACCAGGAGAATCTTTCAGAGACCAAAAGTTAGTCAGAAAAAAGTTACAGATCTAAGACTGCAAAGTGGCTGTTTCCCAGTGTAATTAATGATCAATATATATAGCATTCAAGGTTATTTTGACAAAGTTAAAAGTTTATCAAAGGAGTTTTATGGTTTAGCAATTCGTGACAATGAATAACAAATTTAGATCATGTGCCTCTCACGTGCTGTTTAAAATGTTTGGCTGATTGTGAGTGTGGTATGACTTTACATTTTGCCTTTTTGGAAGCTGAATTTTGTGGTGAATTTTCTACTTTTTTTTTGCATATACAGTAAACTCTTGATTTTACGAAGTCAGTGGGACCGGAAAATTGGCACTTCGTAAAATCGAGTTTCGTAAATTCAAACCTTTTTCATAAGTCACGAGAAAATGCTCGCTTTTGTTTCTTCCGCCATTTTTTGTCTTCATTGGCCTTATTTAAATGTTTTTGGTGGTTATTCTCGGTATAATTCATAGAAAAGGCTTTTTGTTATCGATTTATGATGTGAAAAATCGTTAAATAATTATACCACCATAAAATTCCCATTTCTTGTTCATACTTCAACATCAACGATCGCTAAAGAAATTCCTGACCAGTTTAGGAAACGTAATCAAATAATGAATTGCAATGTTTATTATGAGAATTTAATGTTATAAGTTTGTGGTTAGGAGCGAATAGCAACTATTAAGTATGCTAAGTATAGATATTTGTTTCTGACACCCACGGAATTATAGCGGCAGCCAGCCTAACCGCCATTTATGTCGCCCTCTATCGCAAAGTGACGAGAAAAAAAGAAAAACAAGGGCCTTAGCCCGTTACCAAAATAACCTTCGTAAGTTAATATTTCGAGTTACTTCGTATTTTCAGCAGAATGTGCTCTATTTTCACTGAGATTCAATTACGATCATAAATAAGGTAGGATGTGATTATCTTCTGGCGAATATTTGAAGTAAATTCTGTTTGCGTTATCCGTCCGACTACTGTGCTCCATCATCTTTGCAGACGTTGCCATAAAAGACTTAATTTTTCATCAGGACCATATTTTTCATACTGGGTGTGAGGTGACCTGTTCATATAGTATGTTTTTCTCCTTTTATGCCGACAGGAGCAAGGTTCCAACCGGAAAAACGACAGGAGAAACATCTTACAGTTTCGGAGAAATAGGGAGAGAAACGTTATTATCCACATTGATTGTTTTCCTACAAGAGACGTTTTAACATTTCTCAACGTGGTGAAATATTGGTTCACTTGCGTGGATTCCCAAAAATGATACGCAAAAACCTGTACCTTCACCTCATTTAGTTTTCGTGTTTCTTTTTCCGCCGTATTGAAAGTTATGCAAAGGATCATTGACATAGAGAAAAGATTTTCTTAGTTTTAGCACTAAAAAATAGGCGTGTCATAATCGTAAATACATATAGAGTGGAAAGCGCAAAGAAAATAATTAAATTTCAATTTTTAAGTCAGCAGAGAAGAAGAGCGACAATTTTATAAGCACGGCACCATTTCCCTGACAATGGAAGATACTTCTCCAGCCTCTCTCCGGTTAAAAACTTACCCCCCCTTGCCAGTAAATATGAACCATGTCCTTCTCTACAGTCGGAGAACATTCCCAGTGGATGGGGTGAATAGGAGTGGGATGGGGATTGCCCTAGGAAATAAGTGTGGTCAGCATAAGGAGAGGTGAAGGGGGCAGGAGAAAGAAGGGTGGGGAAAGGTCCTTCAGCTCTGCCTCAGACTACGTTTGGGGGCCGTATTTTGTTGCGACGCAAGCAAGCTCCGTGACCTTAGGAAGGGAGTGAATGGGATATGCTGGGGAAGGAGGGGTTTGGGATGCGTAAGGTGGGTGTCAGCAAGATCAGCCAAAGGCAGCAGGAGGGAGTAAACAAAGAATTGGGAAAGAAAGAATTCTCAGCATGGGAAAATGGGGAAGCGCATGAGAAGAAAGTTGATGGTTAGACTTGGAAGTGCGTCTTCATTACAAGAAGCCTGAAAAATAAATTGGCGGTAAATAGAGCCTGATACTTGAGATATTTAAGTTGTTTATTCACAAAGGCCTAGATATATACACGAAAAGATATTACCCAAAAAAATCTGTTATTTTTTTGCTTTTTCCCTTCTCCATTGCCGCTTCCACCATGGTTTCTAACTTGCATATGTGGTAATTAAATTGGGGGTCCAAATCGTTAGCCAGATCAAAATGTCTTGAATGTTTGGAAGGCAGCGTATACTTCTTTTTTATTAGGTGGAATTACTTCCTCACTTTCATCATCGTCGTCACTGCTATTCTGACTAGTCCCGGCCGCTGCTTCTTCGGACACAGGCACCGGCGTCGAATCATCGCAAGCCTGGAGATCATCATCTAGCACAATATAATCACTAGCTGTTGCGCGCTGTGCTCCTGCTTTTTCCAAATATTTTTTAAAATCTTCTTTTAAGCCACTAATCTCCTCCGCGATTTCATCTGCCGCGGCTTCCTGAAGGTACAACATAACGATTCAACCAGAGCCGTGATATTAAAGCAGTAAAATTACTATTAGGTTAGTTGTATCAATTACTTACCTCGAGAACATCCTCATGATGCGCTATCGGAGGGAATCCGGCCGATTTCCAGCAATTTGCGATGGTAGTGGAGGAAATCTCTCTCCAGGACTCGGCTATGGCGTGGATTGCATGTATCAACGTCCATTTCGGGATGTTATTCATTTCTGTTCCCATTTCTAAAAGTAGCAAATAGATTTGAAAGAATGATAATCATGAATAAAAATATCTAAATCGATATCCAAACGCACATGAGCAAAATAGATGAATGTATACATACCGATCCATCGCAAGTAATACCGCTCAAGCTCCTTCTGGTATAGGACTTAAAAATCCTGGATAATGCCTTGGTCCAAGGGCTGGGACTTGCTAGTCGAGTTCGGGGGTAAAAAGAGGACTCGAACATTAGCCAATTTTAGATCTTCCACGTATTTATGAACGGTGGCATTATCCATTATTAAAAAAGTTTTGCGGTTCTCTCCAGCAATTTTTCTCTGTAGTATAACTGTTTGCTGGAAAATTTCTCGGGTCATCCAGCTGTTTTTATTTGCATGGTAAAAAACTGGGATGGCTTCCAATTTTACATGTTTTAAGCACCGTGGCTTTTCAAATTTCCCAATGACAACGGGCTTGATTTTGTCCGTGCCTGTTTGGTTGACGCACAGCCCCACAGTAACATGCACTTTACTCTTTTTCCCCTCATGGCACCCCTGCCCTTTGAAACCCAAGGTTGCGTCAGGTAATGTATTAGAAAATAGCCCAGTTTCATCAAAATTGTAGCGATCTCTGGGACTATATTCTTGAAGTATATCATCGTTATCGATGTGCCATTTATCAATAATTTCAGTACTAACAGAGCCTTCTTCCCCACTTATCTTCAGCGATACAATGTTGAATCTTGATTTAAAATTAGTCAACCACCCACCAGAACATTTAAAATCGTCAATTTTTCTGTTGCAAGGCTATGTATTCGGCCTTTTCTTGTAATATTGGTCCACTAATTGGAAGATTTTGCTCACGGCACTTACAAAAGAAAGTGTATAGCTCCTCTTCAACCTCCGCGAACTTGGCGCAGCTCAGATATTTCCTTTTCAGCGAAACACCCGACCCCACTTTTTCTTGTAGTTTGCCGCTGTTTGCTAGAATTGTCGGCAAAGTCGACAGTGGGATTCCAAACTTTTCCGCTATCTCACTTTTAGTTAATCTCTTTGCCTTCTCCTCTTCAATAATTTTCATTTTTATTTCTAAAGGTTATACTCTTCTTTTTTGTTTTAGCTGTGAAGGCTCCATATTCCCAAACTTCAAACACACTCGCTAAGAAAATGTTACTATTGTAGATCCAGAGAAGCACTGGTTGTTGCTTACGCACTCGCAAGGCACAGACTGAAGCCCTTCGCACCCTCGTGAATTAAGCACAAGCCCATCCGGTACGATTCAGCGCTTTCAGGACGAAAGACAGCCAGACAGCCTTGTGGATAGATACCAATGTGCTTGGGCGAAAACTTAATGCACAGAATCATCAAATCCCCATTCAAATTAGCAATAGAGGAGCCATTTCTCCCTCAATATAGGCTCGTGTATAAAATATGATATCATCAGTGATATCCTTACTACTTCTCCCCATCTCTTGTCGCTGGCAACCGCAGTATTTTCCCCGACCTTCCCCCCCTCCAAAATATAACGTTGGCGTCTAAAATGAAATATATTTCCTCTATCACCGAGTGCATTAATTCTCTTCCTTCCTCATATTTCCAACTGTTAATGAGAAAAGTGTTGTCACGAGGTTATTATTATAGATTATTAACCTGCAAGAATGTTGAAATTTGAGTATTTTTATGGACTTGTGACATTTTCGTGGTATGATTCAATTACGCAGGGTTTAAGTAGGAGTGTAAGAAATACCCTGAGTGACCTTCCTGACATGTTAAACTACGAATTATTGTCGATGATATGTTTACGAACAGGCACGTAAATAGGGGCATAATGTCAGCCGCGATATTTTTACTGAACTCCTACTTCCCCTAAATTCCCACAGTGAGGTTTTTGGCGATCCATTTCTCTCCAAAGTTGCATTATCATTTACGATTTCGCACTTTTGATGGACCACAGTTGGAAGCGCTGATTTTTTAGCTTTTTATGCCGGCGTAACTAGTTTGGTTGACAAATTTTTCGCCGTAGTTCGTATAAACGAATGCCATTTGCTCCTAGGGACCAAGCCGAGGTTCGTAAATTCAAATCATTTCATATAATCGAAACTTTGTATAATCCAATAGTGCCATGTATTTAGCATAGGCTTTTCGCCAGGACCACAATATCACTTCGTATAATTGAAAACTTCGTAAAATCAAGAGTTTACTGTAATCCCTTTTCAAATACTCCAAATTATCCAGCTGCGGCATTAATTATAAATGATCAATATATATAAAGCGTTAAAGGTTATTTTGACAGTTTAAAGTTCATCAAAAGAGTTTTATGGTTTAAAAATTGGTGAGAACTAGTAACAAATATTGGTCATATGCCTCCCACATGCTGTTTAAAATGTTTGGCTGAGTGTGGTATGACTTTACATTTTGCCTTTTTGGAAGCTGAATTTTGTGGTGAATTTTCTACTTTTTTGCGTATAATCCCTTTTCAAATACTCCAAATTATCCAGCTGTGGCATATCAGTGTCGCAGATTATCAATGCATGATTTTAACTCTCATTTGATGTTTTCCGCAATCTTCATTATAAATAAAATTGTATGCAAAATCACCAGAATGACTGCATTTTAATGTTAGAAAACACAGGGCTTATTATTCCAATCGTAAAATGGATGCGATCGTGTGTTAGCTGCATTCATGGGAGCTCCGTGTTCCTTTTTCCAAGCGTCTCATATTTCCAGGTCTTATATGGACCAGTAGGGATACAAGTACACTCGTGCTATCATCTCTAAAAAGATTGGGTGAAGAAAGCTCTTAGTGAACCCAGAAAGCAATCTTAAATAAGAGAAAATGTACGTAAATAAAAATAAATTGTTTGCTTTACCTTCATTATAAATATGTAAGCACTAAGCTTACAGGAAGGGCCAGGTTCGTAGAAGGCAGAATGCGATGACAAGTCTGGTTCCACACGTTTAATTGTCAGAGCGCAGGTACAAACTCCCCCTCCGAGATACAGCGTAAGACTATTCCCTCCAAGAGGCTTCCTCCCGTGTCGCGTCCGTCTCGTGACCCTCTCGGCATCTTCCTATTGGCCGGAAGAGGTCGCATGATTATGCACATCATACGCCTTCCCACGCCAAGATACTGCAACGTGTTACGGCATAAAGTGTTGGAGGAATACGCAAAGACCAATTCCCACGCGAGAGCATGTTGCAAGTTGTTAATTGGAGTAGGGTGTCAGAGTCATGCACGAGGATGGATCCCACGCAAGAGGTTGCAACGTGTTATGAGTTTCAGATACTGGACCCATCACTCGAACGCGACTCTGCGATTCTTCCGTTACCCTGAGAGCGAAACCGAGGTGGCATGAGACGGCAATCGAGACACCCTTACAAATATTTAAAAAAAATTAAAAGTCGAAGTTTGGTTTATCCGTGTATTCCGATTGTTCGTGCCGTCTCTTCTCCCTGTCATCTCAGCCCACTAGGATATATGTAATTGGGAGTGTAACGTACCTCAATGCGGCCGTTCTTGCACCGTGTGAGATGGGCTGTGGTTATGAAATATGTTCATGTGCAGGCAGGAAAGTTTCATTTTCACTTGCTCACTTGCTATCCAGTGGTGTAGCGAGGAATTTCGTTCGGGGGGGAGGTCCGAAGCCATGGGGGAAAATGTTTGAAAAACAGGATAAAAAGTAATGGTTTTTCAACTAATTTTAATAATCGACAAAACTTTATTTATTAAAGAAATAATTTTTAAATTCATGATTTTTCAATGTTTCATTTTCTTTTATGAAGGAAAATAATTTTGTTTTTATATTCTGGGGGGGGGGGGGGGTCCGGATCCCCTGGACACCCCCCTGGCTATGCCAATGATGCTATAACGAGATATGAATGAATTAAATGACTACCTCTGTAAATGGAAAAATATTCATTAAGCTGTCCTAAGGAAATAGACGTCATAAAAAGAATATAAGCACAGATTTGGAATAAGAATGAAAAATATATCTAAGATCGACCAACTATGTCTCTAGGACATAATCTATGTTGAACAGTGTAAATAATGATGTATATAATTTTCACGATTATTTTAACAAAGTTTTAAATTTACCAAAAGAGTTCTATGGTTTAACAATGGGTGAGAATGAATAACAAATTTAGTGTATGCCGTTTAAAATATATGGCTGTGTGTGGTATGACTACATTTTGCCTTTTTGGAAGCTGAATTTTGTGGTGAATTTTCTTATAGGTTTGTTAAACAGAAATTTCATTATGCTGAATTGTGCAAAAAATATTGCATGAAACCACACGAATGAAAGTACATAAAAAAAACTCAATGAAACATCATTAGTGAAAAATATATTTTGTCAAATACAATTGAACATAACTAAAATTCAAATTCATGTACTTACTAACGGTATCTTCGATGGTGCTTATCAGTTTTCAATGTAGTGCCCATTTTCTTTATTTTAAAGGTGAAAAGAGTTCAGGAAGGCGATCCTACGAGAACTACCGATAGTAATTGTAATTATGACGACTTTTTCACTGATTGCAATAACCCCGACTGCTATTTTTTACTTTCCTCGTTAGCACGTTTTCCTGGTTAGTACGTTCATTTTTTGTGGTCCCTTCAGAAACGTACTAAACAAGTTCCACTGTATATATAAATACTTTACGCATGGCTGATGATATTCATGAACTATTAGCTGATCAAAATCATTTAAGTTGAATGTCAGATATCTGATATTTTCTTCTACTCTTGTTTGAATACTCTAAATTATAAGCATTATACATTTTGCGGATACATAGTAAATAGTCTTAAATTGTGGTTAAAATGAACTAAACTCACTATGGTCCACAAACCTATTGTTAAATTTTTAAAATGCTCAGGATAGTTATTTTCAATATACTTGTAATGGTAACCAATTAATTTATAAAATAATAATGGGTTCTAGTTACTGATTACAATTTTTATTGCCAAATATATTTCACGCACTCATGATAATCTTCTTGGACTGTTAGATGATCAAAATTTTCTTTTCATTCCAGGTGAATTGCAGTTGAGTGTTTAGTCCAACTGATGCCAAAGAAGATGAGAAAATGCCCTAATACATATTAGGCGGAGAGAAGGTGCCATTAGCCATCTGGGCTCTGGTACAGGATTTTTTAGTTAATAAAGTGAATAATTACTGTTCTGGAAGTTTCTATACAGTCAATTCATATACATCGTTTTGCCTCATTTCTGGTTTTTTATAGAATTCTTTTTATAAGATTTTATATATTTTTTTTCAAGAGTGGGGCTTTACTGGAGGATTTGCGGCGTTTATATTCCCTTATTGTTGATGCCAGTTATCCCCCAAGAGAGATCTGTCTCCGATGCAACAGTTTACGTCCCTCATATCAGTTTATCTTTAGGCTGCCCTACATCAGGCGGCGATTCAGCCGAGAGTGACTTGTGTCCCGACAACATCATCATGGTGGTGATTTAATAAAAAATTCTGTGGAAAAACAAATTTTTAGGTATTCATTAAAAAATGTCTTGCCAGGTACAAGATGGTTCCTTAACCAGAGTAATTTTTAATAGGAGAATACTCAGTCAGGTTTAAATGGAGATCACAATCACTCAATTAACCACGCTTTCACTTAGCTCCTGCTATAATTAAGGTTAGCAATTCTCAAGTAATGCAACACCTTCACTTACCTGCAATGAAACAATTTACATTAACTTATCCCTGTAAATGTATGTAATCAGATGTCAGTTGCCTACTTCAAAAATATAAGCCCTGGTTTTTCCTGAACCTGCTTTCATGACGGCGTGGAATAAGTAAGTGTTATTTTTTATTGATTTGGTATTACAAGAATCATCAGTATGTTCAGAGAAACATTACCCAGGATTCCAGGACACATACAATGGTCTCTCAGGTCGGCCTTTGGTCTGCGTTGGGTGGCAGTGACATGGGGAATACGATCGGGGTGGGACTGTCGTTCTTGTTCTCGATATTTTACCATAAATTCCAAGTTTCCCACTTGTATGGGTCCTCTCCTTCCCTATCAATGCGAGGGTGGCATGCTAGTATTTTTAACAATATTTGCTTTTTTCAAGCCAAAAAATTAAACAAATAGTGTGTTTTTTCAGCACGTCATTCCATGTATGTATGTACACATGAGCAATGTAAACACAGTATGTTAGGTGGGCATATATATGTATATGGTCATCTGCTATATTGCAAGTTATTTTGACTGCTAATAATCAGGGAAAAAGATTACATATGCTTACTACTTCCCTTTCAACAGAGGATATATGTATTCAATTTTTTATTTAGAATCTATCTGAAATGGATGATTATTTTTACCATAATTACTTGTCTCAGGCGTGACATCATGGAATTGAATCAACTTAATAAATAATTTGGGTTGATTTTATTAATAAGTTATAAGTTACAATATGTTAGAGTTCCACCAGATTAAATCTGAATCATTTCTCTCCATATACCGTATTTGCACGAATCTAAGACGAGGTTTTTTTTCCTCCTAACTCCTGCAGAAAAGAGAGTTCGTCTTACAATCGGATGCAAAATTCTCGACGTCAATCGGGTTGCATAATTTACGTCAGAAAAATTATGGACACCTGAGTTTGCCACCTGATAACTATTCAACGAAAAATCAACGTCAAAAATATCTTAACAGTAATTTAGCATATTTAATTTTGTGTTCAAGTAGAAAAAAAAACATTTTCCATTTTTGGGCAGCAGGCAAAAATTCGGCGCGTGCCGATCAGCCGCCGGGTGCACTTTTGCCGTGTCTGCGAGATTGCCTGCTTTACCCTGGGTTTGGCTCCATTCAAGTTAAAGCTCGATCAACTCACAAAATGTTCGTGTGATTGGTTACAATTTACCTAAATTGTAATGTTAAAGCCTCAATGCCGTCGCGGAATAAACTGCTACAAAGTCGTTGCATTTTTCTCAGAGCAACGGTAAGAAGGCAACATGATTTGCCTCTGATTAGAGAGATCGATTCAGTTGTAATTCCGTGCCTTTCAGAGTATTACGATGGCAGAGAAAAGAAGTTATTAAGTTGCCGCTGCCACTGCCGCTTTCAAAAGAAAAGTTATTCAGTGGAACCCCGATCTATCATACCTGTATTGAACATTTTCCTGCATTCATCGTTAGCCATTTCTGGTCCCAAATAAAGTTCCATATAGACAATGTAATTTTTTCCTGCATCTCCGAAGTATCGCTTTCCCCGCATTGATTGTTTGAAGATCGTGGTCCCGATGTATAATTTTTCCTGCATCCATCTTTTGACGAAAATGAGACGAAATAAATAAATATCACGTTACACGAGAACAATAGAAATGCGTTTCACACCCCCCATTTTCTCACCCGCTAACCTTTTTCAGCCTACTTGCTTCAAAGTTCCCAGTTTCTGGAGGTCAACCGCTGCATGAATCACCTATTAGCTCAAAAGGTGTCTAACAATGAATTTCGGCAATTGGTATTATTATTATTATATTATATATATTGGTATTAGGCTGAAATATTTGCAATGTGCTCGTAATTCAAAAAAGAATGAGACCAAGCATGACGTATTTCTAACGTTATTTAAGTATTTGCAAGGAACTAATTGGAAAAATACGATAATGATTTTTGGGGAAACTCTATATCCTAGTAGCTGAGCTTCTCGGCAGTTAATGCCGCAATTTTTTTCTGAAAACAGGATATCAGGTTATTATCAGTTGTCAATTTACGAGTTATACCATAAGTCTCACTTGTCAGAGTTACTGACGAAGGGATATCTTCTCAGGATATTTTGTTCCTCCCTACTGGTAATCCGAATTCATCCGCCCATCTGGCGCTACGCTAATTAGAAAAGAATGGGTATCTTTGGGACAAAAAATTTCATGGCGCAGTCAAATGGCCATGCTTCACCCTCAGCAGTATACTCTGCGTACGCCGAACGCAATAGCATAGCTCGTACGATTGGTTCCCTACTTTCCAGGGTGTCTTGCCTTCATACCACCGAGTGTTTTCCGTGTGGGTTTAATAAAGTCAGGCTTCATTTTCACTAGTTTAATTTTATTGGTCTTCGGACCATGGCCCCTCCAAAGAAATTATTAGTCGAATCAATAATAAGACCTAAGTGTCTCAATAAAGTACTACTATTCCTGTCATTACGCACCAAAAATCCCTCGTTTCCTGGGACATAGACAACCTAGCCAAACATCCCCACATTGAACGTTTTCCCTTAGAAAAATTTTTTCCCCATAGTGGAGTTCCAAAAAAGGGGGGGTCGTCTTAGAATCGTGTTCGTCTTAGATTCATGCAAATACGGTAACATTGATTTCTGACTCTATATTGTTCTCTGGAATTCTACGTTCCTATCCTTACTCTTCAAAAATCACTCCCCATTGTGTTGGAAATTGTCCTCTTAGTAAATAGCAAATATAATTGCACCGTAATACTCTACACACCAGTAAATAAACCTTTCTCCAACCTTTTCTTTTGCCCTCCTGTACTGTGCGTAGAAAACTTTTGTGAAGGACATTGTTGGGTATCTCGAGGGTACCCCATTTACAATTCATAAATTATATGCACTGTTTTAGTATTTCCTGTAATTCAACACCATGTCTTTCTTTTTTAATTATATAATATCTTGTTATGCATAATTCATAAATACATAGGAGGCTACATTTAGGTTTTTACATTTATTTTCTCCGAAATGGCAGTCGAATATTTCATATTAATTGCTATTGCATGTAACTGTGCATTGACTATCATGGAATGGAAAAACAACTACTAAAGGTGCCATCATGTAGAATGTAGACATTGTTGAAGTTGTAAGTTAATAAAATTTATTGAATTCAACTTTTATTCCTGCACTCATATGAATAAACAAGTTTTTTTCTTCCCACCAACAGCTGTGGGGTAAAATTCAAAGTTTTCGAAATAAAAATTGAAGTTTTCAAAAACAATTTAATGTTTAAAAAATCATCCATCACCTAAATAATGACCAAGTGGTAGAGCTCAAATACAAAAATTGTCAAAGGGACAAAATAATTAAAAAGTGAACAAGATTAACGTAATTTGGGGTGACTAAGTTATTCACACAGCACAGTCACGGAAAGGTTGAAACTCTCATGTGATGATCCTCTCAGAAACTCTTTCCCGTTCATGAATGCTTTGGTTAAGGGTTTGCCCCCTTGTATACTAGTATTTATAGATATACTTTCCGTTACATATATATACCTACTCTAACGAATTGATATACAAACTAGCTCTAAACATATGCCCTATTTTACGTGCTCTTTTATTATGTTGCAATTGAGTGGTATAAGTTCTTTAAAGGGCCACAGCCCTCCCCTTGGGTGTCCAATGTGTGTATACACACTAGATAGAGTGGTGATTTTGTTCGAACACCCACTAATGCAGAGAGGTAATAGATACCCCCTGCTTTGGCCCTTATTCTGCATCCACCGCTGGCTGTTACAATTATACTTGCAGAACCTATTGTGCGTGTTTGGTTTTAGTATAAGAAGCAGAGAAGAGTTTCACAAAGAAATAAATAAAGGCCTCTGGACTTATATTACCTTGCGTTCACGCTTTTTGGCCAAGATCCGCCAAGCTGCGAATAATTCAACCCCTTTACGACCCTCCCCTATCAGACCGTTGTGTTTTTTAGTGGCACAGCGCACAGGGGGATTTAGGGGGATAAACCCCTCCCCCCCCCCCCCCAGAGCTCATAAATTTTTTAAAGTTTAATCCATCTCACTTAATTAGATCGATATTACTAATAATATAGAATAGTGTAAGGATTAATAAAGTTTCCCTCAGAAAGCCATAAAACTCACCATTTTGAACCATTTATCTTTAACAAATATTTCTTGGGTTTGCATCCAGGTTAAAGCTTTAATGCAAGCCTGACGTTTTGGAAGACGACTTGTCTTCCATCCTCCGAAACGTCGGCTTGCATAAAAGCTTTAACCTGGATGCAAACCCGATAAATATTTGTCAGAAGTATTCACCAGGAAAAACTGAAATCGTTTATTTATCTTTAAAATTCCGCAATTTATTAATCTCGCACCTACCCCGTATCCTGGAGGGTATTCCATACCCCCACACACCCCGCGGTATTAGTTGCACGCAAACCTCTTTCCCCCCCCAGCCTTAATTGCTAGCTGCGCCCATGGTAACTGCGATTCTTACCTGTGATTGCGATCACCGATAGGAGAATCACTTTTAAAAGTCAGCCGTGATTTGTGGCGATGCTATTCTTGCTATGTATTTTTCCCGATTCCAATGAACGAGCTCCCTATAAGACCTTTGTGTTTGTGAGATTTAAAAAGAAAATACTTTAGTGTGTGTGACTGTTTATTCTAGCGTCTTCTATGCATCTTCTGTTCCAGGCGTCGAAGGCTTAGGTCGTAGCATTTTCGCACCGAACTTCGGGTTAAGCCGACGGACGTTTTCATACGCGGAAGACCAATGACGTTGGGTATAGTTGTCGCGGATTTTTTAGATGTAAACGATCGGAGGTTGTGTCTTGCTGTCGAGAGGGAAGGGAAGCGACCGCTGAGGTAGAAAAATCTCTTTTTCTAAGATCGTGGTAGCAATGTCGGATGCATTCAGGCCCAGCCTGAGACACTCAGCTTAGCGAGTCCTTTAGGGCCATTCTTCGACAGTTAAACCCAACCCTTCAACTCATTTATGATCATCTTCACTGCAGGAATCCGTTGCTATGTGGTTAAATAGTCGATAGTTTTTTTCAATGATAAATTTCGATGAATAGTACTATTTTTTCTTCTTTGAAATGAATTCTTCGGCTTTTTCTGTGCGTAAGCAGTTTTTAAACACAATTTTAGAATTAAAAATTAACAGACTTCTTCGGAAAATGGATTCTGGGGTTCCGTGGGGGAACATGTTGAGCGATCCTTCTGCGTCTAAAGAACGTGAGTGTACATTGTATTTCGATAATAACCATTAATAAATAGTAATGCCAAGAACGCACCATAACCAATCAACCAATGAAGTGTGTGCATCAGAAAAAATCACTATCAAGTGTTGAAACTTTAAAAGCAATTCAATGTGTGAAATGTAACTAAACAAATTCATGTGAAAAGTTTCATGACCTTTTCCACACAAGAAATTAAGAAAAAAATTGCTCAAATATAGCATATATGCCAATGAAAAAATAATTTTACAACAAAGTATGCGTTCTAAAAATACGCAATAGCCATTTTATCAATCTGTATTAATGTTTGCAACTTATTGTGGAAGACGAATGTTGTAGACGTATTTGTTATACCTAGGTTGAGCTGCGAAGTTGACAAAACGGCTAATTTTATGGTGCGCGGAGTCATTTATAGCACTGGCGTGTCTTGATTATTGAATTTTTCATAAAAGAAAAATATGAATCAGAATTGAGAAAAAAATCATTAAAGTGACGTATTATTATTTACTTTCTTCACCAATATGTGCGGTTTTAGAAATCCGAGTTGAGACGAATGGCAACGGTCAATTTTATCCTCATTTGAAAAAGGCCAGATTGGCGCCCATGCGATGCCACTCCTCGTGACGTCACAGGGACCTAGTTTCTATACGAGTAGATAGGAGTTATACATTGTCTGAGATTACCAATGCATGCATGAGGCACAGAGCTAAGGGAAACATGTCTTAATAATCACTTATTAAAACTGGCTAAGGTCGGAAAGTTTTCTTCGTTTGATAAGGTATTAATAATCCTTATGTAAGCCTAGCGCTATTAGCTAGCAGGGTACTCGGCTACCTGCTAGCATCCTGCGTCGTATCAGCGCCCAGAGCCTTGCCCCAAGAACAGCTCACACCGCGACAGCGGGAACCAGAATGACGTCGCACGGGCTTTACCCAGCATACATACTTAGGCGTCGCGTTTTCGCGCGCTTGAAAATTTTCACTTTTCATTTAATCGCAAAAAATAGATATCGTCATTTAAAAATATAAAAGCGTGAAATACGTACTCCAGGAGTAATTATCTTTTGATTTAGGCAATAAAAAATAATAGGAAACCACCCTTTTTATGAATTAGGAGATATTTTCAGCAGAACGCATAGATATGGGAATTGACTTCCAATGGCTTGCCTCAACCATGCGTTACACCACTTTGCCACGTCTCCAGACCAGAAGAGAGACAGAGGAGAGGAAACCCGGCGCCACGCCGAAGAACCGCGATATTGTTGTGAGGTGACCTTGGGAAGAGACTTTGAGCGCTGATACGACGCAGGATGCTAGCAGGTGGCAGAGTACCATGCTAGCAGGTAGTGCTTGGCTTAAATAAGGATAATTATTACCCTATCAAACGAAGGAAACTTTTTAACCATAGGCAATTTTAATGGGTGATTATCAAGAGATGTTTCCCTGAGCTCTGTGCCTCATGCATGCATTAGTAGTCTTAGACAATGTAGAACTCGTATAGAAACTAGGTCCCTGTGACGTCACGTGGAGTGGCATCGTATGGGCGCCAATCTGGCCTTTTTCAAATGAGGATAAAAAATGACCATTGCCATTCGTCTTGGGACTAACTGGGATTATTAAAACCGAATAATTAGTATATTATGAATACACCAATGGTGGGTAACAAATCGCAATCAATGCATTACGTTTTCTTAGACGAAGGAAACTAACCTATTGGTCGTGCCCCTGGACAAGTTTATTATTATGGGATAGGTTGCCGCCAATAGGTCTCTGAACACCTATGTAGATAAAGACGTTTCTGAAAAGTAGGTGTAATTATTAAGCTCAAAGTTATAACAATATGGCTGTAAAGTCATCTATTTTTTTATTATGAGCATTTAAAATACGTCTTACAAGCCATCAAGGAAAAACGTAAATCGCACCGCCGCCATCTTCAATGACGTCAGCTCATGCAATAGTGTTGTTCTTAACCACCTTGACCGTGTGCATTATTGAAGTTTACAGTGGAGATATTGTGGTTATTACGCCGTATTTTTCGTGTCGTAGTTATTCCTCGATATATCGCAGCGTATAGCTTCAAGTACTGCATTGTGCCTAAGTGCAGAAATACGGCTAGAAATGCTCCAAATAAATATTTTCATACGGTCACCAAAGACGTAGAATGAAGATTGGTTCAGATGAGAAAGTGCCGACGAATGTGAATGAATGAAAAAATTGAATTCTAATATTAACGCATTGTTTATCAGATTTGACACAATCCTATACCTACTCATCTTCACCAGTGGAAAGTTTTTTCACTTGCTGGCTTTATCCATTTCGAGGGGATCTCTGTCCGACACTTTTTTAAAAATTTATATTCCTCAGGGAGACTAATGCAACCATATAGAGCAACATTTGAGAAGTTTTACTTTAAAAAATAAAATATATATTTTTAAAACATACCTTTCTCGTGTACTAGTTGTAACTATCCTTACGAGCAAAAACAGGTTAAATATTTTTTAAGATCTCTTAGTTTCCATAAGGTGAGGTGGGGTAAGTGCGACTGCGGGGTAAGTGCGACCCCCCTTCAGGTAAATCGTATTTCCGTTCTCGAAGCAGGTGGCGGTCGTGCAACATATTCCACACATTGTTATGAAACCAGAGCGAACGACTTTGTAATACTTATCCCTTAATTTCTCGTTCCCCATGCTTAGGAAATATACCCGTCCGTTCATCTCGTAGACTTAGTTGGTTGTGAGGAGAGGCTACACCGCAGTTCCCTCTGAATCAACGCATCGGAGGTGTTAGGTAAGAACTATATCTTGTTTTCTCTTCTTCATGGATTGGTTTTCCTTGCTTTACTTTAAATTTAGGAACTCGGGTCATTATATTTAGTTTAGATGGGGGGTCGCACTTTCCCCGTCGTAACCATTCATTCCTACCTTCCGGGGCAAGTGCGACCCCGTTGCCTGGGGTAAGTGCGACCCCGTTGCCCGGGGTTAATGCGACCCCCTGCCGCACTTACCCCAGGATACGAGGTTGAAGTAGGTATGGATTGAATTTTTAGCTTCTGTGTAACAGTGTTTGCGTTAAACTTTTAGTTTCTGTCTGGCAGTTCTTGCGTTAAAATTTCTTAAATAAATGTTGCAAAACACCGACGTTTATAAAACTATGTCTTTTAATTAGAGTCCTCTCATTAACTCTTATTTCGAAGGTTTATCTGATAAAGATAGCTTACTTCAGTTTGTTGATTGATTATGATAGGGCATTGGATATCATGTCTTCTGACGAGGAGGATGTAGACGACATGGCATTAATGCCTGAAACAAGATAGCATGAGCCGAAAAAGCTTAACAAATTCGGTGACTAACATTCAAAGTGGGGATTGGATTCTGGCTAGGTTCAGCAGCAAAAAGTCAGATGCTCACTCTGCAGGGAAAATTCTGGAGATTAATGAATAAGGTGATGCCGTGGTTTGATTTTTGAGGACTTTTTTGGAACTGAAATAAGTTTCACCTGTCCATGGAATGAGGATTCCAGCGAAATACCTATGGAAGGTGTTGTAAAAATATTACCGAAGCCGTCTGTCGGCCGTCGACCAGCCGGCTTACAAATGTTATTTTTTTTATTTCAAAAAGTATTTCAAATACTGTTTTAGATTTCAAACTCCCAAGTCAAAGGTTTTGCGCATTTCAATTTTGCCCAGCCCTACTTACACAATACTTGAACTGCTCTCAGAACTAGCTATGCAATCATTGCAAGAAAGGCTGTTAACTTCCACCTCACCGTCCTCCTCAAAAACTCGTGCCTCCACATAATAGGTTGTGCTCGGGGCACACACGAGCTCGAACTATACATTCGTTTTCATTGTGCATAATTTGCACGCAACCAATGGCAATCTGAACATATGTTTAGATTGTGCCAATGGCGTCGTCAGCGTAATCTTCCCGTCCGACCCTAATGAATGGAATTTCATTGTTAAATTTCATAAACACATTTAATATTTATTTTACAAGAGCCGGTGATATTATATTTCCATGGCTATGCATCTTCACTCCCCGGCTTTCAACCTGCATTTAGCAATTTCTGTTGCTTACGTAAGTAAACATTGCTGCCGTTGTAATTTTCGGCAAGTTTCCGGTGTCAGCCTTGGTGAAACCAGGTTCCGTGGCGTTTGTTTTTTACGATAAAACCTCCGCAAGATGTATAAGAAATAAAATCTCACGTCAAAGTCGTTAATTAAACCGAGAAATTTGGTGACAATGCGCAACGCCACTGGATTTCCCACACGATTGCATGAGCTGACGTCACTTTCCGGCTGGCCAATGGAATTGCGTTTTGAAGTGGGTGTGTTTTTGGAGCTGTTTCGGTCATTTATTTTCAAAGTTCTTAAGAAAATATGTGAAATGAGTGCATTAAAGTGGCCTATATGACAATTTTACTATATTTTACGATTTTTAGTTAGTATTTGAAGGGATATTAAAATTTTGTCCAGAGACCTATTCAATTTATCATGTACACTGCACACAGAATGACTTTGAGAACCAAGGCAGAAAATGTGAAGGCGGCGTGAACGGTATAAATGTACATGAATGTTGAGGACCATAAACCTACTACAGACATTATTGTAAGATGGAGGAAAGCGAATTGAAAGCAAGGAGAATATGTAATGGCCTCAGGTGGGGGATGGTATGAGAAATTTAAAAATAGACCTATTGAAACTGATTGATGCTGAAAAGTACAGTAACACCTCCAGTTAACTCACAGCGCAAATAAATGCTGGGGAAATACGATAGCCCAATCAATGTATAACAACTGCTTAGGAAATACAACATCGCTGTGCCTAGGAGTGCAGCTGACGGAGCAATTAATGTACATGGAAACCTCAGTGCACATGTACTATTCAAATACTAAATTCCAGACAGCTCCTTGACAGCTAACGCCATTAAGAACAACTTCATTACTAAACTATTGTCCAATTAACGGCCTTGTGGCTTCTGGTCAAATTTCGATGAAAACTCTCCATAACAAAAATGAATGTTATTGAAAGAGACAATGAAAGATATTATTTAGAATTTAATTAACTTAGGTTTTAAAATTGGTAAAATAACGTCATATCAATTGAAGCTAGCAAAATCCAAGATTAGCTCAAAATTTAGGCAACTTGTGCTTGATAGGAAGCATCAATTGATAACTTACAGTGATACTGTGGATTTATGAAATTCGCCGATTCCGTAGAATGCTAACTTGAAACGAAGCTAATTAATTATTTTAAAGAAATTTATTTGATATCAATATTTTTATTCCCAATTATTCACTATGCATTCACAAGCAGAAAAACCTACCTCCAAGCTGGACGTCGTCTTCCTTGGTACCACCACGTCATCCAAAAACGCGCATTGGTGGTACCACACCAACGATGGCACATAGATATCTTCGGGCGCTGACCCAGTCCTACCGCTTGCCTTCACTTTCTTCTTCTCCTGCAGATACGTGGACCGTATATTATTTATTTTTTTTGACCGCTTCCACCGACAAGTTAAAAGTCTCGGCCAGGTTCAAATATGCTCGATTTTTCAAGCCAAGCCTCCGATACTCCGGTGCTTGAATGTTCCAAAGGCATTCATGCCTTTGATATTCATCGATAAATTTTATCGTGTCTGCCTCGGTAAACGGTACCCTCCGGCAACTCATCTACTCCTATAGAAACTAGGTCCCTGTGACGTCACGTGGAGTGGCATAGCATGGGCGCCAATCTGGCCTTTTTCAAATGAGGATAAAATTGACCATTGCCATTCGTCTAAACCAATATTTCTAAAACCAAATAATTTGTATATTACGAATACACTAATGGTGGGTAACGAATCGCAATCAATGCCTTTCGTTTTCTTTGATGAAGGAAAATACCATATATTGATTATTCTTATTCACCGAAACCGATAGGGAGGCATAATAAAGGACCACGGAATTTTGGAAGGAGCACACGAGGTTCAATAGCAATCAATTGACCCATTGGTTTCGAAGTTAGCAGAGATTTACGTTGTTTGCAACAAATCCATCAATTTTAATTGTATAGACAATATGTTTTTGCAAACTGTTAATACAAGTTTTGTGTTTCTTACGTCAAAATTGCTAACTACTGGAACGAAAATTACGGCGAAATAAACGCAAAAACGGGTACTTTTTTTTGAAAAAAATCAAGTAAGGGAAATGCTGTGGAGCTGAAGATTTTTTAAGTAAAGATTTTTAAGTTCCACAGTTAAGTTTTTTAAGTATCAACAATCCTTATTTAAGCCAAGCGCCACCAGCTAGCAGGGTACTCTGGTACCTGCTAGCATTCTGCGTCGTATCAGCGCTCAAAGCCTCGCCCCTAAGGTCACCTTACTTGCGGCAGCGGGAACCAGAACGACGTCACACGGAGTTTACCCAGCATTCAAACTTAGCCGTCGCGTTTTCGGGCGCTCGAAAATTTTCACTTTTCATTCAATCGCGAAAAATAGAAATCGTCATTTAAAAATCTAAAAGTGTGAAATACGTACTCCAGGAGTAATAATCTTTCGATTTAGGCAATAAAAAATAATAGGAAACCACCCTATTCTGATCGCTTTGTCTCTTTTGCAAAGCCGTTTAAATTCGCGGTGAGAAAAATTCGCTGATTATAAAATTCTTTATTTTGTAACATTGGTGTCTCTTGAATTAGCGTTTGCCGAATCTTTCCTGTTCAAAATAAATGTGCCGAGGTCCTGCCCAAGTGTAGTGCACAGTCCCCGTGGTACGTCTCGTGGGGGACATCTATGCTGAAATGAGCCGATGGAGAAATATGACGATCGTTATAATATTATACTTATGGATTTATGATTCCCCACCTCACCTTACGCTTTTACTTTACTGTCGAATCTATTGTATACCGCGGTGAGAGTTGGTCTTTTATCCCTCGCTTCATAATGAATCAGGCAATGCACTCGGAGCTAAGAATGCCCATTCGAATCCACCGAAGTGAGTAATAACTAAAATTTGCGCGTGCGGTAGACAAGGCGCATCACTGCCGTTTAACCGGACGTACCTATGCAATTTTTTAGGGACTAACAATTTGTGGGGTCATGTACTGACTGGTTGAGTTGATCGTGGCTTTAGGCCTTCGGCATGACTCAATATTGATTTGAGGGTGGAGAAAATTTCCGATCGGTGCGAAGCCACTCAGACCATAGTCCAGTTTCTGGATGGCCGTGTGATGAGAATGTCGAGTTTTTCCGAAAGGCGTGCCTTTTCCGTCTTGTGAAGTAATTGTTCCATTTTTCAATAAATTTAAGGAAGTGATTTATGCATCTTAAAACGTTTACTGTTCGTTGCGCATTGTGAACAAGTGCATTGGTCTATAAGAAGTGGGATAAAATCGGAATTTGGAAATCACTGAGTCAGTCCATGGCATAGTGATAATTGTGTTCGATGGTGTGTGTGTGTGTGTGTGTAAGCACATGTGGTGATTGTATTACATTGTGTTTAGCATTTTGTGATACAATGAGAGTTACAGAAGAGGAATAAGACATCAAACGATACTCGGACCTTAGGATTAAACTTCATTCCTGTTGAAAGAGTCGGGGCTACAAATCCAAGGAAACAAGCAAGTAAGAATGATTTTAACATTTTTAAACTAATTATTAACTTTATCTAATAATATCCCCATGAAGTTCGGATCACCCTCGTTTGTAAACCAGTTAAAATGCATAGCGAGTGGCAGCTGAATGGAGAATCCTATATTTGATAATATTATAGCCTCTTTCATTTGAAATTGGCACTCAGAATATAGTTCAATTGTTGGATAACCGTTTGACGGGTGTTGATTTTATTTCTCTGTGGTGTGCCTGTTCCGCCTTGTGAAGTAATTATTCCAAATTTTCCAATGACACGTATTATTTCCTCGTAAATTCAATTCCACGCATGTGAGAAAATTATTATGTCGGAAAATTTATAATTGTGAAATTTGTAATAATTACTTACTCTTAGTTTAGTTAGAATTCTTTGCCTTAAAGGCGCAGCATTAGTATAGTCTCGGAGACAAAAACCTTACCACCCAGGAGCCGAAATTTTTCTCGAGAATAAACGTCGAATTGGCGACGACGCTAAACCAACCTTTCGACTTCGCAGAACAAAAAAACCCTCGTGAGTTTGAAGGGAGGGTCAATTGTTCGGACTCGAGCGCACCCAATCACAAAAATCACTCTGCTACTCAAATTCCCTTCCTCAATAACTAATCACTCCATTTGGACCCCACCTAAGAAAAGTCTCTCCCATTGCAGCGCTTGTAGGTTTGTTGTGCTCCCACGAGGAGGCGTGGTTCATCTTATGGTCTCCCACCTAGCGCGAATTCCTCGCCGCGTTGACTTACGAAGTAGACTAAAGTTCTCATTTCCTCCGCGGCTATAATTTCAATAATTATAGTGCGCTTTGCTGGGAAGGATGTGTGAGAATACAATTGAAAATGCAAAATGTCGCATCCATAGAATATGTCGCATTTGATAAATGGAAATGCCATCGTGATCGTGGTTATGTGGGATGTCTGACTGCTACGTGACGCCTTTCACAACATTAAATTTTGGCAAAAGCGACCCCCCCCCCCCTTGGCAATGACTTATATTGAGGTCATACATGCGTGTTAAAGATTCAGCTCAGAATTTTCAACGTTTAAAGTAGAAATTTAATATTTTCCTTTGGGAAAATATTCCTTAATATCGTTCTTATTAACACGTTGGTATCTGAGTAATATAAGTTTGCACTTATGAAGGCTGATTTTATAAATTAAATCGCATTATAATGAACATATAATAACATTTTTCAAATTTATAGCGACAAATATATACACAATTAATGTAAAATCTACTGACGTACCTTCTTGAAGTTGATCCATGCCCCAATTCCAATGCCTCCAAGTAATAATAAATTAGGTACTACTCGAAGTGGGTAGGGCAAGTGTGAGGAAAGAGTTTTTCAATTACTAACTCCAGTCTGTTTCATAGATCCTACAATTCTGGAGTTTTGTGATTGGTGAAATGCCGATTTAAATAAACTGCCTAACATCCTATTCGGTAAACACGTATGTCCATCATATGTATCACGTGACGTGGGAAATTCAGACATTAATGAACCCGGGGATGGAGGAAAATTAGGTACATATCAAAATGAAATACAATATATTAAAACTTAAATACTTTAAAATAAAATACTTTAAAACTTAATAACCAATATAAGGCCACTAGGCTTCCCTCGAATGATTTCTCTTGTCACTCAAATGCGCATCAATTTGTTAATCGTGCGTACATATGTCACGTGATGAAATACCACATTACCATTGACGCTCTGAGGCATGTTGGGACCAAAGTAGTGACGTCACCCGTCCATTAACAATTATTACTATGAGCTCTATTGGTATGTACCGGAAATTTTTATTAATACATGGAATAAGCAGTCATCACTACGACATCCACGCATACAAAGTGTTCATAAGACGTCCGGAAGTTAAAAAAACACTTTTCCCAGATGTATTATAGGTAGAGCTACTCTACCGGCTAAAATTGGTTCACATGGAATATTTTGTGCACCATCCCGGCGTTTTGTGTATTTTGCGTATTCCCCTTCCCAAATTGAACAAGCCATGGAATGAAATTCTACAAGAGGGTTTTGTGTTGGATCACACCACTCAAAAATTCTATAACTCTGCTAAGGATGATCATCAGCTGATGCTGGCTAAAATTTCTATTGATATTATCCGGTATCAAGTCAGATAGTTGTATCTACCAAGGAAAACAATCGTAATGAAATTAAACTTCTGATATTCATTTCAGGATTGATTCGCGATTTGTTCTGTGATTGAAAGATTAAGTGGTTTATTGTTCTGATCCACCATTAATCAAGTGATGAATTTATTTGTGAACAAGGCTTTGGCATAGCTGTACAGTTACGGGCGTCGAAAATTCGGATTCATATTTAGCGCAAAACAAGTCGAGGTGAATATAATTTACTTACATCAACATAATGTTATGTCTGTTGGAAACACTTCGTGATAAATTTTTGGAAATTGATGCCTATTGTGTTCGCGCGCAAGGACATTTCGTGTATGGAGTAGCTGATATCCGTAAACACCCTTATAGTAACCTAAGTCAGACCCACACTCCAAGAAATAATAAATTAGGTACTATTCGAAGTGGGTAGGGTAAGTGTGAGGAAGGAGTTTGGAGGTGGGGGCTCAAACGGTTCCTCAAAAATGTGCGAAAATCTGAAGGTCGTGGGAGGTAGCAAATCGGTCCAATAGTCGCTTGTTAATTCCATGGATTGCATTAGCGGAGGGTATATTTCGAAATGAATTTAATTTAAATTTCGATCTTTTTCTTCCATTATACACTGGAGACGCGCAATAGCAAGGAAAATACTCGTCGTCACAAGTGGAATTTTTTCGAAGATAAATTCCCTCCCCAAGAGGGAACTCTCTGAATGCATGTTCGTATAAAATTACTCTTTTACCCCGTCCTAACATTCACTGAGCTATCCAGCGGTCCAGACCAATTTAAGGGTCATCACCAAAAAATGTGAATATCACTTAGGATGGGGATGAGGGGCGCTTGTGAGAAAAAGTAGGCTTATTGGAATATACAAATTAATGGTTATGGGAGTAGGAGGCGAGTCATCTGTTTTGCAATATTTAATCTTCAGGTTTGTGATGGTGAGCCGTGGAGGGAGTTGGTACCCCTGTATAGATTGCAATATCACTTGCATGTACATGAAAATTAACTTTTTCACTTACGATTATTCCGGTGTGTTTCCGTTCCGCAAACATGCACGTAACGGTGTCCCCCACCAGATTTTCTTCTCACTTCATAGGCGTGACAACTGTCCCGACGAACACCGGGATCATTTGGCAGGACGACTCGTAGTTCAGCAACTGCAAAATTGCACACGCTAGAAATATAACTGGAAGTCGGGACAGTTGATAATCATCATAAATGAATGCTTTGAATAAATGCTAAGTATTATCTTCATCTGCAGTACTTCTTGGGAATGTATAGATAAAATGATTAAATGAACCAATGGCACCAGAAAATGTAAATGATTAACCACAGATTTGTATGCTAATTAAATCTTGCTAAGAAACAGGAATGTAACTTGAGGAATTGAAACATTTAACTTTTATGGGACTGAAAATTGAGAAACAATGCCGATAATACATTAAAATCCACGCGATAAGTTTCGGGAATATTAATCATGGGTGCCAATTGAAGTGACGGTACTAAGTGCACGACTGAAAATTTGGGTTGGGGCGTAGAAGTTTAATTGAGTGGGATCATAAAAATCTAACCAATTTCATCGCTCACTCATTTCCTCAAACTAAGTGTTGGTTTGTATGCACGCAAACATGGAAGTGATAGCTGAAAGGAGAATAGTATTGAGTGCTGCGTGAAACGGTTTTCCGAATTTCCGATCTAAGATGACGGCACTTAATAGATAGGACTTCAACACTCACGTAATAATCACGATCACTCAATTGGATTTTGACTCCGCGAGCACCTCCGTACCAAACCTTCTCCTTTCACTCCGTAACAATCAGTAAATCACATTCCCCGTAAACAGAGAAGCAGATACAATGCTAGACCATAGGATCGTTGTCAAAACACACGGCGATGAAGAAGGATGCTGAAAAACGCACGTAAAAGACAGACACTAAGAAGTTTTCATTGCATTCCCGAGAGATTATCGGAGAATACCAAAGTTCGAAGTAATATCAGTTCTTACCTTTTATCAGCTCTTAAGGAGCTATTTAGAGTTTGCTATATATTGGTATAGTATCATTTAATTAAAAAAATCGACATTATCTTTGAATTTTGATGGTAATTTGTCGAGAAGCCGCGCACTAAGTGATGGAATGAAAATTATAATGGCAATAAAACTACACAACAATTTTGTACTCGCTCGCTTAATCACGATCGATAACGTGAATTTCGTCCAAATAAGCCGCTGTTTGCGCCAGGTTATCTTCTAACTGAAGCTTCACTTGCACACAATTTTCACTCCTTTTTAATTTCTCCAGCGTGGTATGTGTGCAATAAACAGTCACGTCGCTGCATCCGTGAATCCGTTGGGCGTCACATCGATGTAAATGGTGTAACTGACGGTGGTATGTCGGAGTGGACACTGTTGCGCTGAGAGTGCGGAAGTAGTTTGAATGGCACGTGAGAATGAGTCATAGTCTGTCGAAGGTAAAATAAGATCGTTAATATAGGGTGGGGGAGGAGATATACCGCGAAAGTTAGTGGGTGTGGAGGTCAACAATGGAATATAGTGGGACATGAATGAATAGGGCATTGAGACCGTCGGAGAGTCAAAAGCGGCCGGGCACCGAGACTAGCGAAATTATTGGGAAAGACGTCACAAGAAAACAAAAGACAATCAATTTTCGCCAAAGGCGAACAGCATGTGACGTACCAATATTTACTCTCCGTAAAAACTAGATTTCGGAAAAATTAACTATTTTACACGAATTGATATGAAGTATTACATTTTAATATTTAATTCAAATAAATCCTATTCATTAATATATTATAACAATCCATTTTATATTTTTTTTTGCGAAAATATATCTGACTTTCTCGTGACGTCACATTCGTTGTCCAATCAGGTAACTATCCTCTGGCGCTATTCATTCTGAAGCGCTTCGATTCATCAGTTTGATGTTAGCCGGCTTGGAGTGAAGAGGTAAGTAAGCAAGCCATCTTAAAGTTATCGGTTCCTTTTTATATGTGTGCCATTACTGTTTCGTGTTAGAGTTTATGATATCATTATATTTGGTGCGATTAATGCCGATAATTATTTTCGATTACACTGCTATATTTCGCCTACGATAATATTTTACCGTTTGCAAAGTACGACAAGGCTTGAAGGGAGTGTGCTATAATACTTGGTAGGTGATATAATTTTCATCGTTGTTTCAGTAGGTGATTTGTATTCTTGCATCGTTCCTGCCAATACGAGAACAGCGAGAATATTTTTCCAATCCGTCCATTGTTATTGCCGCTTGTTCTTTTTCACGGGTGAGACGCGATTCGTCTGGATTGTTCATCATTAAGTGCGATGCCTCGTAATGTAGGTTCGGAAATGTCAATTTCGTGTCACACGTTTCAGATGGCGGTAGATTTTCCATTGATGCTATCGTGTACATCTTCCCAGATAACACACACTTCTGTAATACAGCTGTAAGAATACACCAGTTATACATATGTATCTATACAGCTGTATTACACATGTATTACTCGCGTATTTTTACATGTGGAAATGATGCACATGTAATACAGCTGTAAGAATACACCAGTTATACATATGTATCTATACAGCTGTATTACACCTGTATTTTTCGTGTATTTCTACATGTGGAAATAATAAGCGTATGTAATACAGCTGTACGTATACACCAATTATACATATGTATTTATACAGCTGTATTACAGTGGTATTACATGTGTATTTTTACATATGTACAAATACAGCTGAAATACACGAGTATGAAGGCATCATCGCCTCTAATATTCTTGAACAAATATTCAGGTAGTAATCATTTCATAATAGGATTTATTTTCGATCTATAATTGTATTTATAATGCCGGTACCCTTTTTGGAACCCATATTTAAATATGAACGCTGATGGTAATGTTTTGTTGTTAATTAATATGCTTAACGTACTACGCTGCGCCATGGCCTCCTGCGCTCACTCGCCATATTATTAGACAGTCCTCTTTTTTTTCTCCGCACTCGTTGTTTATGTTGTGAAAGTTAATGTGGCCAGCTGTTGCTCGGCAAGATTTTCCGTTAATTGTAGAAGAAATACGGCACAATATGTTGTAGCTCGGCTCCTAATTGCTCCATTAGCACCAAGGACGTGTTTAAAAATTTTAGTTTCCCTCAAAATACTGAGAGAAGAGCGAAATGGCTTCAAATATGCCGAAGGGACAAGTGGCACCCGACAACGTCTTCCCGCTTGCGTGAGGTAAGTTTTTCTACACATAATGGTTCCTGGAATACAATTACCTTAAATTTTTAATAGTGTTGATCCACGTATTTCAATCATTTGGTTTGAACTGTGCACAAGTAGTAATTTTTAAAAATTTATTCCGGTTCAGATAATCCGGCGAGGTTCGTGACGAGTGTTTTAATGCTTCTTTGTTTTCTATTCATCAATGGAATGTGTGAAATTTTGTGATTAAAATACAATATTTAATCTGGGTTACTGAGATGATTGTCGTAGTGTTTACTAAGTACCAGAAAGTGTAACAATAACTTTTTAATGATGCTACTTTTGTATTCAATAAAAATATTTGTTTGTGTCAATGCCGGTATGAAGTAATCTTACGGTCGTTTACAACAAATAAAGACAATTACGTTTTTTGACTAGAATCTGCATATTCCGATACATAATAATGGATGAAACTTCGCTTTTCATTGCTTTATTTGTGTGTTGTTCATGAGAAGATTGACTGTGATATTTCGTAGTATGAATGCTAAATTTTAAGATGCAATTAAAATCTCGACGAGTCGCTTTTGCGACGAATCTTTTCCTTGATTCATTTCGAATTTTTTAATTCCAGTTTTGTAATAATAGGATTACATTCCTTCGGCTGGTTAAAACGAAAAAATACATCAACACCGAAATTTTGTCGTGGCCCAGGGCTGATGCTGTTGTCTGCTCCTGTGTACTTGAAATTTCAACATCTTTGGCCGAATAATTACTTGTGGTACGTATTCGAGCTTAATAGCAAATTGTAAGATTTGAAAATTTACAATTAATTAGGTTTTTTTTAATGGTTTCAGTGATTATCAAAGAGGACGGTGCCATTCATGCCTAAAAATTTAGAATCATTGAAAAAATATGGCTTTGGAAAACTAGGAGTTTTTCATTATTTCTTCGTACATAATTTCAATTTCAAAACGTTATTGTCAGTGTATATTATTCATATACATTTTTCTAGGACTTATTGTTTTACTTATAGATTTCCTTTTACTAAGCCTATGAGTTTAAGTGTGCTTTTATAAATGCCATGTAAATACTGATTGTGGAAGCTTATTGTTAATGGTTAGATATAACTTATTCAAGACCTGATGTGTTGTTGTGTGAAAGTATTATGGTTTTAATGATATTTTGGAGATTTCATGTGCAATTAAAACTTCTTAACACTAGAATGCCGGGAGGGTGTCATTTTGACACCCATGCTTTAATATGCATTTTACGTTGCAGATTAGTTTTATTTTGGAGTAAATAGTGTCAACTTTTGTTTAATACTGATTTTTTGCCCTAACATTAAAAAACTTAATGTTTTAATAGAGTATCACTGAAGAAAAAAATTTACAAAAAAATACTCTCCTGGAATGCGGCATCCATCGAAAAGATTGCGCTGAAACGTCGGAGGACGCATGAAGGTTGTAATAATACCTATATATAATCATTGAATACTTTTTTATTTCACTGCAATTGGTTAAATTTTATGTGCATAAAAAAATAAAATGAATATGACAGGAATGAATAGATAGAATAAAATGAATAAGACATTGTTTTTCTTCTTATTATTATTGTTAACTTTTTTCATTAATTTTTCGTCACAGACTGTAGAAGTGTGCTTCAAAAGACGAAAATTAAAATAAAACCATTGCGGTCACAAAACTACGACATTTTTAAAAATAATATGCAAAAACCTCGTATGAACCCAAAAAGAAATCGAATGCTTTTTCATACAGACTTACGAAAAGCTTCATCAAAATAGTAGATTCTCTACATTCTGGCACTTTTGGTCTGTTTTGGCCGTAGGTTTACTGACTTTTCACTGAGCTTACAAAAATCAACAGTTCTGTTTTCGTTGCATTTTATCTATACTTAACAATCCCTTGTCAGTTCTGGATTTAGTTGCAAGATATTCGTTGACTCAATGTAACGGAAAGCAAGCTATTCCGATAAATTTTGTAAAAATAATTCGGGACATCTTTTGTGAAGTTATTTCCTTATATATAGTATTCAGGAATATATAGTCACCAAGTCAAAAGTATTCTGGAAAGAAAAAAACAGGCAATCACCTGATTCTAGTTCTGACCTAGTATCAAGGACGCCGACTTACAAAAAATATTGGGGGGGCCCAAACCGGGGACCATGCCCCGGGAAATTTTCTAAGTAGTGAGTTTTAAGTTTTTTAAGCATTTTAGGAGAGTCATATGATCAACATTAGAACCCTGATCACTCGAATCTCTCGATATCTGGACACTCCGTATAAAATCGACAAGCCTGACACATTTTTTCCTCACACCCATTACGGATTTTTGAGGGGGCTCGGGCCCCCTTAAGCCCCATGGAGTCGGCGCCTATGCCTAGTATTTCCGCCCCATATGATCAATAATATTTACTTCAAAGTTTATCTCATTACAATACCTTACTGTTTCGGGCGATTTGTTAGAGTTGTTACTAATTTCAATATGAGGGCGAAGAGATCATAGAACAAGAACACATTTTTTTCTGTTTGCCCTTATGAACAGTAAGTCGAGATTCACCATTTTTGTTCAATTTATTTGAATACAACTCTTCCCGAGAAGCTTTTATTTCACCAGGTATTTCCATTCTTCCCTTATTTACGGTTCCTGAAAGGCAAGAACCCTTTTGTTTCGAGTAGAGCTAGCAAAAGTGATGCGAAACAAATGCTAGTGGTTACATTCCTGCCCTTGCTCATGTAGGGTTGCATACGTTTCATTACAACATGATCTGAAACGCGATCGCCACCTTGACGAGAGCCGTCCTTGACGCCTCTGGTCAATCTGGAATTTAATGGAATCAGTTTACCAAATACATACTGTCTTTATATACTGCAAACCAGTATTTATGCCCATACTTATCAGGATTTGGTGCCATGAATTGCTTGAATGGACATCTAGCTTTGCTTGGAAACAGCTGTTCGTCAATGGTTATGTTTGGCCCAGGTTATGATTCCTCAGCATGGCCATCTCCTTCTTACGATCTTGAACAAGGAGTTGACGTCGCCTTGAAGTCTACCCAGCGTCTACCTAGCGTTACACGTCGGCACACCATGTCACGACCACGCACAATTTCTTTTCTGCCCGATAACCAGTGCAGATCCAGTATCTCAATTATGTGTATATGCGTATTGTAAAATAAATATGTGTATCTTTTGTGATTAAATTACTAAACTGAAATATACAAAACACTGAAACTGACCGTGCTCACTATTTTCATCATTTTTGGATGATCTAAATTGCACCTCCTGCGCAACCCAATCGTTGTCCGACTCAACATCTGCATCAGACGCCTTCTCCGACACGTCTCCAGAAATATCGTTCAGTATTTCAATACATTGCTCCATCGTAACACGTCTATGCAGTGCCATTATCAAGACAGAACTGCCGAGGCAAGTCAAGCAGCAGGTCGCGACCATAGCGACCCAGTCTGCCAAACACGCGCGCGAGCCAGGCAGCCGAACACAGGCTCGGCAGCAGCTAACTGCATTGTCGCCGCGTCACTTTACTGCAATGTTTCAGGGCATATAAGTGTCACCTCGGTAAAAAAAATTAGCTGGTTTCAAGGCGAATCATTTGCAAAAGGCAGCGGAATATACTTACCTAACGAGCTGCTAAACTTTTGAAAAAAGTAGCATACGTACAGCCGATGCTCATTGAAATTATGTAAAACAAACATTCATGAAGGTAATATACTATACTAAAATATACTATACTATACATAAAGGTACTACACATGAAGATAATGTACTACACTATACTAATTTGACAAATAATTATCAAGCCACATCCCACGAGACACCTAAACCAAAGAAAGAAATGATATAATATACTGGGTGTCAAAATGACACCCTCCGGCATTCAAGGTAAATTTGAATTTTTGAGACGAAAAAAATTAGGGGGGGTATCCCTTTTACTGTCGTTTTGTTAAGATCTAAAAATGAATAAAAGCCACGAAAGATTTTTTTCTACAACACTCTCTAAGGGCCAGCTCCGTAAAAAATGTACGCGTAGGGTGTCAAAATGACACCCTTCGGCATTCTAGTGTTAAGGCATTTCTTAGCGACATGTTGTGATAAACCTTGGATATTGTACTCCTAAATCCATTTGGTGTTTATCCTTCCTTTTAGGGGGAATTTCTGCCATTTCATTTTGCACTGATCCTATATTCTAGTGATTAGTTATGTTTACCATTGGTATACATTAATAAATTTGATTTGCATGATCACTTGCATGTTGTTGCTGCTGTGCATACAGATTCCCAATTTTATGCATCACTACTTCTGACCTGAAGCTGCCAGCAGGATGGCTGGAGAAACTGTCGACACCTATGGACAACTCAATGCGGAGGAATGCCCGGAAGCCAAGGCTCTTATGATATACCTACTTCAGTATATAATGAACTTTAAATTAATTGAAAATTTTTGAATGACAGAATATGCACAATTTGTGTGATATGTGATTTGTGTGATAAATATTTAATAATGTATACATTTTACATTAAATGATAATTTTATATGAAAGAATTTGTATAGTTCCTGTTATATTTAATGATGTACATATTGTGCATTAAATGATAATTTTTAACTGAAGGAATTTTTTGTCTTCACTATATTCTTAATTTGCATTACAAATGGTTATTGGATGCATTCCTTTCTCATGGAATTCAGGATTCCCAGCATGACATTCACTTTGTCATTGGTCAGGAATTGCTAGGATTGACTACTTCATTGTCCTAACCTCCACTCTTCCCTGTGCTAGTCCTCACTGCTTGATAACACATCCTACGTACTTCCCTTTCTTTTATCCGTGAACTTCATAAAATGTTTTCCATCGAGAACTGTTCCATTTTCCCTTCAATCTTGCTCTTCATGCACTCAGGGTTTGTCCAATCCATTTTATTCCTCTCTGGTATCCTATATGGTCCTCCATTTTTACTACTCTGTAAAATGTATTGTTTCTGTCTGTTCATATTATATTGTCAATGATGTTCGATCTTCAGGTTATGAGGGCCATCACGTTTTCTCAAGGAAGATGAAGGGCCTCTGCATTTGAACTAGTGCAGCTGCTGCTTAGAGTAGCTATGGTAAGATGATGTGTGATCAAGTGAAATTAGAAATACAGAGCATAAGTAAGGTTTAGGCAGATAAGTAATTTTTCCATTGATTGCATTTATGTCAGAGAAAATTCTTCTATTAATTCCCAGAGCAGCTAATATTAGAGGAATCAGCATGTTTAAGATAATGAGGTCAGCTAATGAATACTATTGAGCAAGAAACATAATTTAGATGTATCCATACATAGGATATACAGCTACATACATGTGTATATGTACATGTACAGCTGTAATACACGTGTATATGTACATATACAGCTGTAATACACATGTATATTTGCTGTACATGTACATATACAGCTGTAATACACATGTATATTTGCTGTACATGTACATATACAGCTGTAATACACGAGTATTACAGTTGTATTTTCCAGAAAAATACAGCTGTAATACATGTGTATTACAGCTGTATGGCAGGACTTTTGAGCTACTTTTACACGTGTAATACAGCTGTATTACAGATGTATACATCTGCTATACACCATGTATAATGCATGTAATACAGCTGTATTACAGGTGTATTACATGTTTTGTGTTATCTGGGTTGTCACTTCGGTGGACTCTGATTAATTTTACCTGATTTTTGTTTTTTTGGATCGTTGACGAAGTGCTTTACCCAAGGTCATTCGTGTGTGCTACTTGGTTGATTTCTTAAGGACTTGAGAACACTCAAAATGTTATGATTTGTCTCCCATCGTTGGCTAAAAACTATTGTGATCGAGTTTTCACCTAATCGCCGCAAGAAAATTTTGGAAGATATACCGGTGGCTTGTCATCAAGAGGTCATTGAGTTGTGTAGGACTGTCCTATTTGACAGCAGACTGCCTTGCATTGATGTTATCAGTCACGTAGTATTATGCGGAGCCTACGGGACTGAGTTCTTAATATTTCGTGTTCTGAGTTGGAATAGACGCCTCTCTTTAGTGTACTCGCCTAGTGGTTGTCATTCCTTAAATTTATCTCAATTATTCGGGAGTTTCCTACGAATACAACCAAGAACTTTCAGTTCTCGTCTTTTATTTTCTCTCCTTGTCCGTCGACTTACATGGCCTGAGCAATCAATAAGTAAAGACGATTGAATAAGTAAGTGGATTTACTATCATTTCTCGCTAATTTAATTTCTCGTTGAAAATTTTCCGTCGCCTTGGTAGCCTGATTTTGCTGCAATAGTACAATATATTCAGATTTTATTCATTTTCTACTCCCGATTCGTGCATGATAACAGCGCTTTGTTAATATATGTCTTTTTTCTTATTATTTTCAGAAAATCGAGCCGTGTGAAAGTATTGGTGTGCTATTTTACAAGTGATATTTCTTGGAATCCTTCCACATCGTGAGGAATGAAAGGTAAGCAATTTTCTTCTTTCAACATTGTATTATGTTATATGCCAAAACGTTGCCATTGGTATGCTAATCTTCATTGTTTACTAGAAATAGGAGTTTTTTTATGACGGGTGTGATATACTTAAGCGCAATTACAAACAATTTCATTTTTGTTTGGCTTCTTCCTCCGTGATTTCTTAAAAACTTTCAAATACCAGATAAGATACGAGGTGATTTTTGGGTTCGAGTTTTTTTTAAGCTTTTCTCGACATAAGTTGACGGATTCTTGTATTTATGATCCCATTCATAGTTTACCTGTTTGGCTAAACCTATAATTAGACCTCTTAGAATCAGAGGTATCTAAAATATTACCTGCACTTCGATATGAATATTAGCGTCTTCTGAATACACTTGACAATTTATCTTCTTATTACATTGACACTTGGTGTATAGTTGACCTGATTCATTTCGCAGCTGTCATTTTTTTGGGGCACTAGATTGGTTCTCATGTAATATTTACACGTTTACGTCTCATTATTATTTTCTATCGATTTTCCTGCTGTTATTCGATAGTATTTTAACTAGATAAAATAATCTTCTACCATAGAAATTTTCTGAAAATCTATTCGCCTTCAATGCACTCTCTTTTCTTTGCAACGGCAGCAGTTTTTGATGAATTCTTGCGCTGGTATCTAAATTTGGTAAAGCGTTTAGCAAAGGCTCCCAACTTAATCGTTCACTTCTTCCAAACGCATTTAGTTATAAAGCCAGTTAAGGATTCTGTGCAATTACGAATTCCTCGCTATAGATACTCCCGTGTAACGCTTGAATAACCTATCCTGCTGTTTTTTTACTCTTAGGGACACCTATCACAGTCCTTTTATTGTTTTCCAACGTTGTTTATGTGGATATTTTTCAGTCGCACATTTCCATTGGAGTATTTGACTCCGCAATAAAACAAGAAAACAAAATTTTATGAAACATACGGTTGAAAATACGATCGAATAATTGTAACATATTTGCTTACTCCTGAACTCTGCTTGCCGAATTTTGCGGATGGGAGGCGTTTATCATTAGAGTAGTTGAAATTAATTTTAGTCTTTCGCAAATCTTTGACTGTTCCGAATACATTTTTTCTTAAGTTCCTTCCTTTTTTAAAAGTTGCCCTCACTTCTGCGGTGATGACTTCAACAATCTCTATCTTCGGCCATCCTTTACATGTCGTTGTTGTAGTTGCATCCCATTTCCAACGCCAAAACTTGAATGCATCAAGGTCTCGGTCGTCCTTTCTTTATTTTCTAAAGAATATTTCCTTTTATGAGATTCCGTTTGAAGTTGTGTTGCTTGGGTAACTGTCCGATGATCTCAAGTTTCTTATTTTCCTTCTTTTTACCATTTGTTCTTTTTCTGGATGGACTTCATTGGGTGCGTGCCCAATAGGGTGGTTTCCTATTACTTTTTTATTGCCTAAATCGAAAGATTATTACTCCTGGAGTAAGTATTTCGCGCTTTTAGATTTTTAAATGACAACATCTATTTTTCGCGATTAAATGAAAAGTGAAAAATTTCAAGCGCGCAAAAACGCGACGCGTAAGTAGGAAAGTCCGTGCGACGCATTTCTGGTTCCCCCTCTCTCCTTGTGAAGTGACCTTGATCGAGGCTCTGAGCGCTGATAGGACGCAGGATGCTAGCGGATAGCTGAGTACCTTCCTGTCTGGTAGCGCATGGCTTAAAAAAGGTTTATTAATACCTTATCAAGCGAAGAAAACTTTCCGACCTTAGCCAGTTTTAATAGGTGATTATTAAGACATGTTTCCCTGAGCTCTGTGCCTCATGCTTGCATTGGTAACCTCAGACGATGTATAACTCCTATCTACTCGTGTAGAAACTAGGTCCTGTGACGTCACACGGAGAGGAATCGCATGGGCGCCAATCTGGCCTTTTTCAAATGAGGATAAAATTTGACCCTTGCCATTCGTCTAAACCGGTGTTTCAAAAACCAAATAATTTGTGTGTTATGAATACACTAATGGTGGGTAACGAATCGCAATCAATGCCTATCGTTTTCTTTGATGAAGGAAACTACCCTATTAGAATTGTGTCCGCATAGTTCTTATACTCCTCCTCCTAACCTCATGTCAGCTTTTCTCAAGTTTGGTCACCTTCTTCCTTAGTGTTCATATCTCACATTCATGTGTCGGCGCACTACATTCAAAAAGTTTAAGCAATTTCTGCCTAGTCTCAATACTTAAACTGATATTTAATGCGAGCCCTCTTAAATTGAACGATTTAATTAGCTAACGCTATACTTTTTTGACCTCAGAATATAATTTTTTATCATCCCTCAGTGCATCTCTCCCTTTAAATCGAATACTGAATAGTGATGTTTTTTGGCATTTTCAAAAGTTCTCAAGGTATATTCTCAAAGTTTATTTAAACGGGGCGTTAAAAAATGGATGGAATTTTATTGCTGATGATAAATAATGTCCTCCCGTTCAATAATCGAATAGCCTTATTCGTTCGCTACTTCACGCCCTTCGCGTAACCTATGGTTTGATTATCAAGGGTCGAGGGGGGGAAATGCTATAAAGAAATAAATGGCTCTAAATTTATATTATCTTTCTCAAAACTTAAAACTGATAAATTCCACACGGAGTGAAAAAACAATTCGTTCATTCTATGAAACAATATTTGATTGAGGGCAAATGAGGTAATGGCCCTCTTGGCATGATAACAATAAATATTTCTTGCTGTGTGCCTGTTGCCTTTGGTATGCGATGGCCTTGGAAGCAATATGGTGAGCTACACATTGCTTAATGATCTTCCATTGGAGGATCCTACGATTTTAAAAAATCTTCGTAAACCTTTATCGCAGATTATTGAATCTGATGTTTTCATTTTTCATTATTACAAAGCGTGAGAGTTTTTTCCGCTTTCTTCACCTTAGGGATTTCACGAAGAACTCAATCTTACCCAAAAATTGACTGTTCATACAAGGAATATCTGAATATTGATATTTATTAAATGTCTTTGAAGAACGCTATAAACTGTGTAGCATTTTTATAAAATGAAATTATAATTTACTTTAACTTTAAGAGTAAAAATAACGGAGTTAATAAGACTACAGTAAATTTTCGATTTTTTTCATCGGTCCATCATTCTTGAGATGTGGCAAATTAAAGTTGCTCCGCCTTCTTCTAATGGTTTTTGAACTTCTTTTTGCTTCTACTCTTATTACCCCTTATTTATGACTTATTGAAGCGAACCTATTTATTTTCATTAGTTTTCGTCAACACCACTATACGAATCCTTTGACTCATGACTTTTCTGCCGCTTTCGTTGTCCATGCTTAACTCTCATTAAGAAACGTACTCCATACGTAGCATGTGAAAACGTATTTCCTTGATTAAGCTTGCATTCTAAACTGTGCGTAGATTATTTTTTGCGCGGAATACCTCCTTTCCTTAAGTTACTGTACTGACTGTTTCTTGTTTGTCTTCGTCCTTCGCTGCTTTCTCTGATTTCCTGGGCAGTGAAATTCTTCTCATCTTAAAGCTTTTGTTTTTTTTGGTTAAACATTTTTCCGAGTCTCCTCTCTTTTGATGCTAACATTTGAGATTTTTTCGTGGATGTTCGGCTGCGTATTACCCTTTTCATATTTATGAGGTTCTTCTCTTCTATGTGTCGTTTTTCGCCAGCAAATCGTTAATTCATGCTAATTCTCTCGTCACGGATGTCGTCTTCTGTAGCCCTCTCTGTGATTTATTTGACTGTTTTCTCGATTTCACATGAAATATTTCGAGAAAAGGTTCACAAATTGTCCCGTTCCTTTCGATATTTATGTTCTGCACGGTTTGGTTCACATTTCATCACGGCTTTTAAATAGACTGTGGGGAATTCTTCGATCATTGTACGAAAAAAAACATTACATTGAGAACTATGACAATTAAATTCAAATTCACGCAGTCAAAAGGCCTCTCCAAGCTGACAAATGCCATGAACTTTGGTCTGTTCTTTTAATTCTTTTGTTTATTTTCAGTCTAGTTAACAACATTGATTTTATAGAAAAATCTTCTCGGGATTGCGCGCGGGTTAGATTATTTAAGAGCGCCGACGTTTCGGGTACCGACTCGCTACCCTTTCCTGGGACCTTATAATTTCTGAATTTGACTTGGTCCACTTCCAGGAATTATTCTGGTCTTCGTTCTATTCTCCTGTAAATGATTCTCTTCGATATCTTTAACGAATATTTCATTACTTTGATCCTCACACTACTCTACTCCCTTGTTTTTCGGAAGAGGAATAATGATGTTCTCCCTGATGTCACTTTGTATATCCCCTGATGTATATATTTTGCATATGGTTTATAGAGCTTGTTTAAAGTCTAATTTTTTTGGATTTTCAATTAGCTCTGTAGACATATCGTCCATTTATGAAGCATTATTCTTTCTCAGGTCTGACATTACAGTTTCAAATTCCTATCATAAGATGCTAGCTCTCATTTCATTCTTTTCTGTATCGCATTCCTCTTCGATCATTATTTCTCTTCCTTTGTATCACTCTTCCAGGTATTCTTTCCATCTCAAAGTTCGGTCTTCCATTACAATCAGCACACATTATTTCGTGCCACTTACAAACTTGCATTTTACCTTGAAATGGTTCCTCAGAATTCTGTAGGCAGCTCCCACTTTTCCGTGGAAGAGGATATTTTCATTTTCATCGCAATGGTTCTTCATCCATGTTTATGTACCTTTCCTCGGTTTTCGACAATTCTCGTTCATTATTCTCCTGGAGTAGTACTTTTGCCCTTCCGTTTTCACACTCCTGAGTTATCTTCCGTCTCCCTTGAAGTCCAAGTCTTCATCTGAGAACCATTAATTTTCTCGACTACATTTCTTTCCCTCTGAGCCTCGATTTTTTTCTCCCTTTTGTTTTTATCATAAAATTAGATGGATTTTCATCCTCATTCCATTATGTTCACGGTCGACTTCTGCGCTACGTCAGCTTTTGTAGACCTTCTAATTTTTGAACTTATGCTTCGCAAAAGTGCGCAATGCATGAAATATTATTTCTGAACTAAATATTGCTTACGTATTTTCGAAGAATATATTTTTTGCATGCGATTCTTAAACAGTGGGTAGGCAACCACTTACTTGTGTTCTGTTCAGAATTCTAGGAGCATTTATCGTCATTAATTTCGTTTTATTGATCCGTAATTTCCCGTTAATCTAACATTCTTCCACAATTCCAAATCCATGAAACAATAAGATTTTATTACGTTCAAAACTGCTTGATTTTCCCGCTTACGTCTTCTACCACTTCATTTTCACTGACTGAAGTTGGTGTGTTAACTTGTACCGATACGATATCTAACGTTTTTGTCTCTATCCTGACCATTGCTAGCTTTTTCTGCAGGAAGTTTTTCATATGCATTTTGGACATTCCGGTCAGGGAGATGGTTCTTAGCTGAATTTGTATTTAAGCCTTTATGTAGACATTCGATATCAATTTAATGTGTTTGGTTCCATTCCCAATCACATTTCTTTATTTAATTTTCCCGAATCTTATAACGTATCTCGGATACTAAATCTCGGAGTTCGACTTTTCATGATGATTAAGGAATACCCACCACGCCTTCTTGAAGAAAATTTTCAACGTAAACTCATGAATGCATTTTGGATAATATTTTAACATTCTCATCTTTCTTGCTTTGTACTCTCTCCATTGCAAACACATACAGAAGACTTTTAAAATACTAGTGGATGAATTTATTGATTGCTTCAGACCTCGGTAATATGGCCAAAATCTTCAATTAAATACTATCAACGACACCATTTATTGTTAATTCCATTATTAATAAATCATTTTGAAGAAATTTATGCAAGAGCTGGACTTCATAGTACATATTATACAGTATAATAGTATATTATGTACTGGTGCTCGGCAGCGTAGCTCTCTCAAATATATATTCATTGTCAAAGGAGAGGGAAGAAAAGAAATTGGTTAAGGGAGTTATGGGCGATGCTTTGGGGATGCACCAGGGATTTTTATAATTAGTGAAAAATTGTCTTGGACAAAGGCGGAAATAAGATTAAGGGAATCAGAATCAAGCAATTCACTAGATATCCGCAACCAAATGTCGCAGATAGATGGTTTTTAACTTATATTAAGATTAAGACATCTATTTCTAAGTCTACATCTACATACTACCACGCAAGCCGTCTAAAAGGCGTGTGGCAGGAGTTTAGGGCACCAGCCATTTGCGCATAAAAACGAAATGCTCTAACGAAATTACGACTATCATTTATTAAAGTTCTTTATGGTTTGGGGGAAAAACGAATTCTCATATCCTTCTGTTCGGTAAAATATCTCTCCCAATTTATCGCTTTTGTCGGACCTGGAAATATAGTGGAGCTCTAATATTATGTTCTCCGTGTTGCTCTTAAAGATATCCATTCTGAATTGTTCAAGCAATCTAAGCATAGCGCGCAGCCTCCGAGTCACCAGCGGCTTCAACCCTAATTCGCTTAACATCTAGGTAACGCTGTCTGTACGCCCGTAGCAGTTTTTGACGAAACGCGCAGCCTTCCTTTGAATTTTATTCAGTTCGCGTATTGTCTTTCTGTAGCTGATCCCATATGCTCGCTGTATATTCAAGGTGCGGTCGGACGAGCGCGAAATATCACCTTTCTTTTACTTTCTCATCCGTAAATATTTACACAATACGCTGGACGAATACTAATTTCTTCGGGGCTATGCCGCAAATATTCTTTATATGTGTTCCCCATGTAAGGTTCGAGGTTATCGTAACTCCCAGGTACTTCACTTCCTCTGTTGCCTTTTTGTTAATACCATTCACAGCATAAGCATGGTTATAGTTGGATGAACTCTGCAAAAAATGCACCGACATGCATTTGCTCAGATTAAGTTCGAGTCCCCTCTCTTGGCTCCATAAATTAACGCTGTTTAAATCCGATGATAGAATTTCATAGAGTAATTTGCGATATCTAAATCTTTTGCTAAATCACTAATTTTGCGATAGAAGACAGCTCCGTCAGCAAATAAACGTTTTTGAAATAAAATTCGATGCTTTCCCGGCGAATATATTCAAAAAAGATTCAACTCCCTTCATTCTGCCAGATTGGAAGCCCGAATAGCCTTTTTTGAAACGTAGTTTTTTGCTAATTCGGGAGCAGGGGTCATTAATGTATAAAATGTACAAAAGAGGGCCGATTACTCTTCCTTGTGAAACACCTGATATCACTATTATTACATCAGAGCTAATTCCGTCAGAAACTACTTTTTGTTTACGATCATTCAGGAAGATGTCGCGTCGAAAGCTGATGCGTATCCAGTTTACCACTGTTTTGTTTAATCCGCATGACTGTGATTTGCATTAAAGTTTGTTGTGATGGACCATGTCGAAAGCTTTCTTAAAATCAATGCATCAACTTATGTTTTCGATTCACCAGATTTAAGAACTTCGTGTATAAAGAGCCTGAGCTGTGTTTCACATGATCTACCTTTTCGGGATCCGTGCTGACAGCCGTGGAGGAAGTTCCGACTGCCCAAGCAAGTCATGATGTTGCTAACGACGATATGCTCAAGTATCTATCCTATAATCGTTGTTAATGAAAATGGTTGATAGTTGTCTGGGTCATGTTTGTTTCCATTTTTGGATATCGTTGTTACGCTTGCAATTTTCCAGTTTAGCGATAACTTTCCTTCAGATTTCACACTTCAGAGACTTCTTGAATATATTATATCTAATTAAGGTGCGATTTGTGGAGCAAACTCCTTGACGACACGCGCGGGTATTCTCTCCGTACTCGGAGATATACCATTCTTTATTGATCTTAGTTATTTAGTTACCCATCACGTGGTATAGAGATTTCTTTCATCGATTCCTCAGTACATGGGACGTATAAATTGAATTTGGTATCTTCTGTACTTTATATCTTTCGAAGTGGGAATTTAACGTTTTAGCATTTTCAATATTTTCGGTGACAAGTTTATCATCTTTATCAAATAACGAATCTACGGTTGAAGATTTTCACGGAAGCTCTTTCGCATACGACCAAAAGGATTTCGCGTTTTCTTCTAGTAATTCATCGAGTAGGGGAGACTGGGGCACAGTGGGACACGGGGCACAGTGGGACAATTGATTTATTTAAACAATTTACTCGGTCAAAGGGCAAATGCATTAAAATTAAGGAAGTCATATCACGAGGAATAATGCACAAAAATCTTATTTCCTAATCTTATGTAGCTTCGCGTAAATGTTATAAAATATGTTTTTTGCTATAATTTTCGTAACTTTCATGTTATGAATATTTATGCAATTCTCTTAATTATAGCAAGTTTCATAAGGAATGACTTGGTGAATACATTATTTAGAGACTTAGTAATATTTTTCTAAACATATTTTTCGAAAGTAACATGTTTAAAATTTTTGCTGACAAATACAAGACTTCAGGACATGCGGGGCACATTGGGACAGCTGAAATTGGGGCACAGTGGGACAACATGGATTGGGGCACAGTGGGACAACTCGAATTGGGGCACAGTTTGATGCCGAATTACAGCCCAGGAGCTTCGTACTATCAATATCCGTTACCTAAACGCTCTCAAATTTCATATCATGCTTACTTTATAATGTTTTGGCTCCATATTGATGCTTTAGCATTTGAAGCAGTACATTTCAGTTAGTGAATGTGAGGACAAAACTAAAGAATGGCAACAGCAATGAACATGAGAAAAGTAATGCCGAAGTAAATAATTAGTGTGAACCCCGATCGTATGGACAATTTGTCTACATTTCCGGAATCCCACATCTGTTATATTGTGACGTTACGTCGAAAATCTGCTTGATTTTTCACGTAAGTCCAGACAGGGCAAATACTCCAACCGTCGGTCACATGCTGGATCAGGGAAAAGACTCCACAAACAAGAAAAACAGCTCACAAGAAAAAGGTAGCCAAAAATAATTTACGAGTTATTACCGTACGATATCTATTCAAAGTAGAGTATTCAAAAAATCAGAAGTATTACAGAAAACAATGATAGTAAATTCATGATCCCAAAGGAAACATTACCAGCAGAAAATTGCTCTAAAAATCTCATGGCTCACAAGACATGTGACTCCCAGCAGGTCTCGACCAGAAAAGAGGGCTTGCCTATGCAAGGCGAGACAGCATTTGAGGGGAGGGCTTCTTCCAGGGAGTGGAGGGGTAGCCAGGCGAATTCAACAACCGCCCACTGATGCGTCACTGCCCCTGCAGAAACGGCCGCTCCACAAAACACCATTCACTGGTTTTGAGACAACAGCCAGCACCCAGAATTTTCCCCTCAACTTCTGGGTTGGAGACATCAGAGGAATCGTTCATTGGAACACATGGAGGGGAAGGAGATACTGGGGTGAGGTGTTGGAGGGAGAGAGAGTTTGTGATAGGACAATGGTAAAACTTCTCACTCCAAGTGCAATACTAAGGCCTTAGCACCGATTTCCCCTTGCTTGCCAAGGAGAAGTATTTCTCCGCAGTAGTCCTATATAAGTCTTGCATTGCAGGTAGGCTGGTTCGGAGGCTGGTTCGGAGGCTGCTTCGGAGGCTGTTTCAGAGACTGTTTCCAGAGACAGGATTTTCCAGAGACAGGATTTTGCGAGACAGGGCACTTTGCTACAGGGACCCTTTGCGCAAAAAATCCTTTGCGCGAAAAAACCTTAGCGCGAAAAGTTCTTGGCGGGAGAAGTTCTGCGGATAAGTTCGGAGGAAGTTCGAGGAATTTCTGGGGGGGGAGGGGTACCAGAAATTTTTGGGGGGGGGGCAACACTTAAAAAATGCCACATCCTCTGTGGGAAAATGACCACAAAAATTGCTTGAACTTGGGGACCAAGACACATCCACCAAGAACTGATTAATGCCTAGAAAACTTATCGAGGCATCACAGGTCCACTGGTTTTCACTGGATGAACCCCCACTGTTTAACCCCCCATGGAATTTACAAAAAACCATTATTCAGTGGTTAGAATTGAACTGAATATTGAAAAGTTTATTGATTGAGGTAACAGTTTTCAAGAAATATCACTCAAAAATAATTTTGAGAAGAAAAATACATTTTTATCACTCAGTAAAAAAAATAATTTCAAGAGTGATGTTTGGAATTCAACAGAATTCATAAGTGAGTAACATGGCATAATTACAAGAGTGAGACAAGAAATATTGCTGATAGATATAGAGTAAATTATTTAGTATTACATAGCAAGAAAATAAAATTAATAATCAATATGTCATAAAGTGATGCTTGTTTCGGTGAACAGTGAATCAAAATTACAAATAATTACCATCAGCAACTAGAAGGAACTGGGAAGATTTTTATTGGTATAACACCAGGATATCTTTACCAAACTCAAATGTTCCTTCTCTCATCAGAGATATTTTGTGGGTTTTTTTTTTTTTAAACCAAGTAAAGCAATACAATAACCAACCACTTAGTAAATGGGCAAGATTGGGTTGGTGAAGCAGTTGGGTTCATGGGAACCCTGGGTTGTCCCATTAGTTGGGTTCAACCACCTTATCAAAAAACAACGATTCACAAAAATGGGTTTTAACTTCTACCCAAAATTCATATTGCAACCCAAGAGAAAGTTAGGGTCGACCAACAAAATATATACCCCATATTATATAATCATTAAGTACAAGTTTATTCAAAAATACGGTTATTCACTAAATAATTATTAGTTATCAAATACCAGCAAAAATATTCAGCATAATATGTGTCTCACTTAATTAATATACATTGGCATTAGTATTTCTCCGTTTAAACCCTCCATGTTTGTAAATATTATCAGTCCATAATTAATTATCAATAAAGAATCCTCCAAAATTCAACAAGATTTACATAAATGACAATAGATTGCACTAAATTCCTCGATTTTCCAATAATTATTAATATTTACAAGGCATATGGTATTCATGTCAGCTATTGAACAAGTACTGACTAAATTTAATCAAGATGTGTATATATATATCTGTCAGTATTAATTAAACAAGTCAAAAAAGAATCATAGGCGATGCTAACAAAATGAGAACTGCATATTGCATCAACAAAAGAAATCACTCTAAATTTCACTCTTCAATTAACAATAGAAATGAGAGCTACATGCTGGTTGCGACAAGATGAAAGTTCATACTTGTCGGGCGATGAAGGTCGCAACTCAACGCCAAAAGCCACACTAAAACACAGTAGGCAGTCTTAAGATCAGCTGATCAATTCAATCACTCAGCCATCGATAGAATATTGAACACTGCAAAATCACGACACTTATCACTGTCCAGAATTGTGAGAATGTCCATAAAGTCTTGGTGGAGGAAAGGTGACACAAAACACAATTGAATCTTAATAACTGGGGCCACCTCCACAGCTTATCTGGAAACGAGCCATCTCGGGGATTTCCCCCCAAGTTAATCTCCCGTCCTCTCCCTCCAAGCACCCATAATTCCTCCACCTTACCCCATCTCACAATCACAGTAGACCAACACTAAATTACATGAGTGAATTAAGCAGATGAGAATAAGCAAGTACAATACAATATTTCAGAACAATTTCAATTACAAGCATAGAAATAGACTTATTATTCATTATTCAAAACAATATTATTAGGAATCAAGAGAAATTCAACACCGAAATCAAGCATCAAATAGTATTTGAGAAAGCAAACATTAGCATTCATTGAGAAAAATAAAAAAAAATAATAAAAAAAAATCAATGATATTTCTCTCCTTTTAATTACTGGAATTACCAATGCCATCATGATATGCCTTTAAATGAGAAACATGACAAATTTTCTCTTTCCCAGGAGAAACTTCCAGAATAACTGTTACAGGAGAGAGATACTTTTTAAGGACGAAAGGTCCATTCCACAGAGGTTCCAGTTTTGCCATTTTCTGTTCACCTTTAGAACTGATAGGATGGTTTTTGCAGAGAACAAGATCTCCCACACAGAAAGTGATTTGGGAGTGAGATTTATTATAGGATTCTTTATACCTATTTCTGGCCTTTTTTAAATTAGCAATAACATGATTCAGGAAGACTTGTCTGTCACTATCGCTGAGATCATTCTCGAATAAAGATTTTGGAATGTCCCACTGATTAATTAAAGGATGCTTTAGTTCTCTGCCGAAAATTATTTTGGCAGGAGAATAACCACTGCTCTCATGAGAGGCAGTGTTCAAGGCAAAATTTAAGTCAGCAAGCATAGAGTCCCACATATGGTGAGCATTATTGCACAAAATAGCAAGTGCAGATTTTAGATTTCTATGCAATCTCTCTACCTGATTAGAACAGGGATAGTATGGAGAAACAAAAATTTGCTTAACCCCCAGTTGCAAACACATCTCCTTAACGGCATGAGATTTGAAAACTTGTGCATTATCAGAAACCAAATATTTTGGAAAACCGAATTTTGGAAACACTCTTTGAGTGAGTATTGAAACAACCGAACCGGCCGTAGCCTTGCGAACTGGCTCAAGAAAACAAAACTTAGAAAATCCATCAATAAGAGAAAGTACATATTGGTGTCCACCTTTAGTCAGAGGTAAAGGACCCACAAAGTCAATATAAAGTCTTTCCCAAACATCAGAAGGATTGTGCGACGATAGCATGCCAGGAGGTGGAGCATTTCTGGGTTTACAAGTTTGACACAGATGGCATTTTCTGACCATGTCATAAACCTCTTTTTTCATATCCTTCCACCAAAAGTGTCTGCTAATCTTATCATAAGTTTTAGCCATGCCCAAGTGAGCAGACATACTAGAGCAGTGAAAATATTGAAAAATCATAGGCCTCAAGACCGTAGGCAAAACAGCTCTTCCTCGCTTAATTTTAGAATTCCCATAACATAATAGCTGTCCCTTCAGAAAATAGTTTTTGTCGTTCAAGGAATTATTATTAATCAGATTGAAAATATCCTTTAGAACGAGATCAGTTTCTTGGTGTTTTCGAATGTCGACAAATGACAAAGGCAATTTATGTAACACACAAGAATAAGGAACAGCTGACTCCTTATGAGTGTTAGATTCCACATCTGATTGACTATTTGTAGATGAGAATGGCTCAATGCGAGAAAGACAATCTGCGACAGAATTAGCTGATCCTCGAACATGATGCACAATGAATTTATAAGAGGATAATTTAAGAACCATCCTGCCTAATTTGCCCAACTGCTTAGGATGAGAGAAAAGCCATGTCAAGGCACCATTATCAGTGTACAAGTGAAATGGTTTTACTTGTAAGTAAACACTGAATTTTTGAATTCCAAAATGAATTGCGTGACACTCCAATTCATAAGAAGAAAATTTACGTTCATGTTCCAAGAGTGCCTTACTAGCGAAAGCCACAGGGACAAAATCACCATTTACTTTGTGATTCAAAACGGCACCAACCGCCAAATTACTGGCATCGACAAATAAATGAAATTCCTCGTCAAATCGAGGGAAAGATAATACTGGTGGATTGGTGAGAGCTTTCTTCAACTGGCAGAAAGCCTCATTTTCAACGGCTGTCCATTGAAAAGGAACATTTTTACGTTTCAAGCGATTCAGTGGCATAGAAATTTCAGAATACCTTGGAATAAACTTGCAGTAAAACCCACAAAGTCCAATGAATCTGGCCACTTCCTTCACATTTCTGGGAACTGGGAATTGTTCAATTGGTCTCACTCTCTCAGGATCAACTTGCAAGGTTCCATTTGTGATGAGATGGCCCAGAAAAGTGAGTGATTCCACACCAAGCTTAACCTTGTCCTCGCACACCGTCAAACCGGCACTGCGTAGTTTGTTGAGGACAGCATTAACATGAGATACATGGTCTTCAGCAGACTTGGAATAGATACACAAGTCATCAATATATGGATAGACACATGAATATTTCAAATCGCCCAATACTTCATTAATGAGACGAGTGAATATTTGAGGAGAATTTACAAAACCAAATGGCAATCTATTATACTGGTACACTCCGAACGGCGTCACAAAAGCAGTTAATTTCTTAGAATTCTCAGATAATGGTATTTGATGAAAGGCAGAATTGAGATCAAGAACAGTAAAATATTTTGCATCAGCAAGATATTGGAATGCATGTTCAACAGAAGGTGTAGGATAACCGTCCGATTTAACAACTTTGTTCAACTTACGGTAATCAACCACTAATCTTTCAGATCCATCCTTTTTAGGCACTAGAAAAGCTGGCGAACACCAGTTTGAATTGGAAACCTCAATCACTTTCTTATCAAGTAAAGATTGGATGTGCTTCTTCATTAAATTTGCCTTTGGAGGTGACAATGAATAAGGATGGGATCGAATCGGAGTAGAATCTAGCAGTTCAATTTCGTAGGTCATAACAGATGTGACCCCCAATTCTTGAGAAATCACATCAGGATACTTTGACAATAAACCCTTCAACTTATCACACAACGTGATTTCAGTGGACGACAGAACATGTGATTCGGACGAGTTACTAACTGGCGCCGATTTAAACGCTTCGCAATTGTCCGTAAAAGAAAAAAGAGAATTCGGGGCAATTTCAAAACTGACGTTCGCCGGACGAATAATCATCTTTGAATTACAAATGAAATCCACACCCAGTAACACGGGAAATGGGATTTTAGCTAGATAAAACACGTGGTTCCAAGAAAACTTGCCTATTTGAACCTTGAGTGAGACAGAGGAATTAATATGAAAAGGCTGCCCCGACACCGTGATTAAATCGACGTCAACATTTTGACGAATAATTTTTCTCCGGCAACATTTCAGAGAAGCAAAGAAATCTTCATCACACAGTGAAACTGAACACCCAGTGTCAATTAGAGCCTGGCATGGCATAGAATGAAGATTAATAGATAATATTGGCAATCGAGTCGAACACTTGTCACGGACACTCATCAAACTCACGGCAGGCTGAGTAAATCGTCGTCTTTTGCGACACTCGTTCACTTTGTGGCCAGGTTTATGACAGTAAGAACAATTAATAGGAAAAGAAACTTCCCTAGGCGCACTGGAAGAGGCAACAGAAGACGGATTCCTAGATATACGATGGAAAGTGTTGGAATATTCAGCACAGTCCATTAAATGTTTAGAAGCCTGCGTGATAACAGAGTCCAATTCTACAAATGTGTTAGGCTGATTTGAGAACATAATTGCAGATTTTGTTAAAGGATTTAACCCTTGAATAATGAGTCGCACAATAGAAGACTCGGAATACTGCAAACCCAGCACCTGAGTGGCATTACGCACAGAACACACGAAATCGTGGGGCGTTTCGCGAGGGAACTGAAATCTTTTAACTTTCGTAGTGATCAAACGATCAAACTCTCTGTCACTAACAATTCTAGCCCAAACTTTTTCTGTGATTTGAGACCATGCGAGATTCAAGTTTAACATAGACAACCAAAAATGACGAGAGCTGGCAGGTAGTTTAGATACTACAAGGTACAATAACGTTGACAGAGGAACCAAGGACAAAGAAACGATTTCATTAACTTTTAACATGAAATTAAACCAATTCTCACTGTTTGACACTTCAAATGGCGGAAAATCACTGAGTAATTGTTTGACAATCACTAACCCTTCAGAAACTGGCAATGTCTGAGAAGCAGACATTTCGTGAGAGACGTGAACATCACAGCTTTCCTCGTGCGTTGGGCGAGGTGGAACAACTTCTAAAGAAGATTCCCGTTCATTATTAGAAACTTCACTTCCTACGGACAAATTAGCCGTACCCCTGGCCTTACGATCCTCGCCCGTGGTTAAATAAGTTTTTTCGTACGGGTTTTCAGTACCTCCAGGCATTTTGAAAAGTGAAGTGACGACAACGAGAAAAAGAGAGAGAAAAAGCGAGAAATAAAACTATCTCTAATTACTGGAAGAATCCAATAGGAAAAGAGGGGTGCGAGAATAACTAGCTGCTATCCAAACTATCAAGAACATTACGAGCATTACGAACATTAATGTCAAATGGCATATGACCACGAGGAAAAGTCGGCAACACTAGTCACGTAATCCCACACGAACCAAAAAGCACTTAATGGAACATAAAATAACTCACTTTTAAGAGGAGAAACAACCAGAAACTGCAAAAAGTGGAGAAATAGTGGAGAAATGTCACCATTGTCCAGCACTCGGGAGACCTCGACGAAAGGACAGGAAATCAAACCACGCTCTGCTACCAAAATGTGACGTTACGTCGAAAATCTGCTTGATTTTTCACGTAAGTCCAGACAGGGCAAATACTCCAACCGTCGGTCACATGCTGGATCAGGGAAAAGACTCCACAAACAAGAAAAACAGCTCACAAGAAAAAGGTAGCCAAAAATAATTTACGAGTTATTACCATACGATATCTATTCAAAGTAGAGTATTCAAAAAATCAGAAGTATTACAGAAAACAATGATAGTAAATTCATGATCCCAAAGGAAACATTACCAGCAGAAAATTGCTCTAAAAATCTCATGGCTCACAAGACATGTGACTCCCAGCAGGTCTCGACCAGAAAAGAGGGCTTGCCTATGCAAGGCGAGACAGCATTTGAGGGGAGGGCTTCTTCCAGGGAGTGGAGGGGTAGCCAGGCGAATTCAACAACCGCCCACTGATGCGTCACTGCCCCTGCAGAAACGGCCGCTCCACAAAACACCATTCACTGGTTTTGAGACAACAGCCAGCACCCAGAATTTTCCCCTCAACTTCTGGGTTGGAGACATCAGAGGAATCGTTCATTGGAACACATGGAGGGGAAGGAGATACTGGGGTGAGGTGTTGGAGGGAGAGAGAGTTTGTGATAGGACAATGGTAAAACTTCTCACTCCAAGTGCAATACTAAGGCCTTAGCACCGATTTCCCCTTGCTTGCCAAGGAGAAGTATTTCTCCGCAGTAGTCCTATATAAGTCTTGCATTGCAGGTAGGCTGGTTCGGAGGCTGGTTCGGAGGCTGCTTCGGAGGCTGTTTCAGAGACTGTTTCCAGAGACAGGATTTTCCAGAGACAGGATTTTGCGAGACAGGGCACTTTGCTACAGGGACCCTTTGCGCAAAAAATCCTTTGCGCGAAAAAACCTTAGCGCGAAAAGTTCTTGGCGGGAGAAGTTCTGCGGATAAGTTCGGAGGAAGTTCGAGGAATTTCTGGGGGGGGGAGGGGTACCAGAAATTTTTGGGGGGGGGCAACACTTAAAAAATGCCACAATATAGATGTGCTCTTTGTAAGGAACAGTTCAGTCTTGGTCAGAAGCGAGCTTGAGGTAGTGAGAGGAGAGAGTCTCATAAACAATAGTTGCTGCCACATTCCTCCTTTCTACAAGCCTGCTCTGGGAACATTCAGTGATTTGCGTGAAAGGAAGAAAAACAGGCAATAAAACTTGATTTTTAAAGAGAATTTTGAGGCAAGATTGTTTATTACGTATTATCTATTTAAATCAAATTATTTATAAATTGAATTTTTGAGATTCATAGCTTATAAAATAAATTACCACCATAGTAAACTGTGACTTAAAACTGCAGCACGACTGCACCACAGACTGTCTCCTCTGCGCACGAAAAAATTAGTATATGAGTTAGCTCAGAGAAATAGAAAGAAATACCCGCCATCTTGCGATCAGAAAGACATCGCTGATGTTGGTTTATTTTACGTTTTTTTGAAGCGGAATCCTTCGATTAGCCTTCGAAAACCAGAAGCAACCTCACTGGCCAGAGACGTGGGCTTCTATAGGACGGTTGTGAGTGCATTTTTTTCCGATCTATCAGCTCTTTATGTCAACATGTATTTTCCGCTGGAGGTGTAATCATGATGAAAGTGGTTCCACTACCGTTCAACTCCAGGGAAAAGTGATAGCCCTCAAAGGTGAAAACAAGTAGGTGAAGTTACCTCCTCTGAAAGAGGCTCCTCGATGTCATTGTGCTATATTATAAAGGTTCAGGTTAATACAATTCCTCCATTTCTTGTGTTGTCTAGAGTGAAATTCCTCCAAAAAATACTGTTGAAGTGTCCCATAGGATCAGTAGGTGCCGCATGTCCTTCTGAACGGATGGCTATCAATTTATTTTTACTGGTTTTAAAATATTTCATCGATCACGCAAAATTTTTTAAAGAAAACCCTGCATATAAAAAAGCATTTACATCTAATAATACATATTATTTTTACTTTCGGTTCAACCCTGTTAACCCAAGTATTTTTAATGACAAAGACCTTGCCCAAGAAACTGTCAAAGATCAGTTTGTTGGACCTTTAGAATTTCACTTAGAAACCGAGTAAAATCTCGAAAGCCCAGGACAACCCGGGTTGAAACTTCGTTTTAGAGAGCATAGTTTTCCCCCATGAGGAATAACGTCCAAAATCTAGCAGGCTAATATCTAAACATGCTAGACAAAAGAAAAGATAGGAGATACCTACGGACACACCAGTTAAAAAGAGACTGGAAAATATCATCAATAATAAATAAAATAATATCATCAAAGGAAAGAGAGAAAAAAAAGCCTGGTCATAAGAAAATGTTGAAAAATGAGCGATAAAATGTCAAGAAAATCAAGATTTTCACATTAAAGAACTAAAAAAAAGATTGGAAATGGAAGATATAGCTACAGTTTCAGAATAAAGTGACTAAATTTACCACCAAGGACAGTTGGCAGAACTTCAGCCATTAGCGTAATTAAATGTTGATGAAAAACATTGCATGCAGTGTTTTAAAGTTTATAATTACATGACTCAATAATATTTTTTATCAGCACATGTATCTTGAATAAAAATTTCTTGATTAAAATGTTCGCTTGCATGTATATTTCACCCATTAATGTTAATTAATTCATTTGTACCCTCAATTAATTTAAACTTTGTATTTTATTGAGTAATGCAAGCCTGTCCTACTCTGCCCCGTACACTGTCCCACTCTGCCCCAGCCTGGGGCAGAGTGGGACACTTTTCAACTAAGAAGAAACTTGACTATTTCAACTACTTTAAGTTAGTTGCATTACTTGCGAATTTTTTAATAAGTCGAGGAATATACTCTTTAAGCAATGGCACCAAAATCTTCCATTTTCCAATAATTATGTGGGATATAAAAATGAAATGCTAGAACTGTCCCACTGTGCCCCAGTCTCCCCTAGGTACTTTTTTCTTGAAATTTTGAATTTCATTTCGCATTGCTTTCTTGGTTATTGAGCGCTGTGCACACGGAAAAAAATTGATTAAGAATATCAAACAGGTTTGATAGGGAGTATTTTTGTTAAATATACTTAAACTTTGGTGTAAATTATTAAGCTCTTGATTTATTTTACCAAACGCTCTTGATATATTTCATCAAACATTTTGATATTTCATAATTTGGTCAGTTGCACGAGAGAGTTTGGTAAAAATAACTTAATTAATTCAATACAATTCAGAGATAGGTAACTTTTATCGAAGTTATGATTAATTTTACGGATTTTGCTGCGTGTTTGGTAAAAATTATCAGACTCTAATTTGTTATGCAAATTTGGTTCGATAGAAGTTTCGTAATCTATTGAACGGTCTGTCGTTCCTCTTTTGTTTATACCAATACACATTTGCAGTTGAAAGATTCTTAATCCGGCCTTGCATAAAAGAAAGGTTGGTAGAAATGACTTTATTTTCATTAAGTGTGATGGCGAATACGTTTTAATTTTGTTTGCGTTCATTCATCTGTTTATTTCAGGTTTATATTGCAATCCTATTGATTCTATTCCGTCTCCTATCCCTGTTAACCTTTTCGCGCCGAGCTCTTTCGCGGGAAGTTGCTTTCGCCCTGTACGGAGTTTTTTTTTCGGCTTGGGACTGACCAGGTACCCTTTCCTCGGCAACTGGGCAAATATAATCCTCGACCCTTTCCCCCGAAGGCAGCTAATCCCGGCGTACTTTTGCGGTCAGTTTATTATTGCCAGTGCAATTTTAATTTTTTTAATTGTTACTGTTGCATTAAATGTCAGTTCATCAATGTATTCCTTTCATTTTGCAATGCCTGTAGAACTTTTAAACGAAGTTCTACGGTTATTTTTAGGGTTTTCAGCAAAACGGCACTACTTATATCATTGCCAAATGAGCTTTTCCGAGAAGAGTGAGGTTATCATCTTCCACGTACATATTTCAGTAGGACAATACTTACACCAATGAGAGTACTTACAATATGAGAGTAATTACCTGGGTAGAGCAGTTCTTATTCCTGCATTGGTATGGAATGCTTCTCACAACATGTGTCTACGTAAAACATTCCCTATTGGTACATTAAATTTACGAATTTTTAGGATATGCATTAATCAGTATTAATAGCAAAATTCGTTTATAATACCTTTGTATTTAAAGGTTGGTAAGAGGTTATTAAAAATAGCCGCTGTAATTTTGGTTCACGACAAAGAACTGAGAGAATCAAATTTTATTACATTACGAGGGCTTTTTTTCATAGGAGTTAAATCGGATATTCTGTCGAATTTCACCGCAAATGTACACTTAGAATGTAATTACAGAGTAACGTATATTTTTAGATGTAAATCATTACAATATCGCTCCTATAAACTTGCTAGTAAGTTATAAAAATAACAATTAAACATCTAACCTTAGCGTCTCCAAAAATTGTTCTAGGTGATGATCAACTCCGTTAATATGAACGCTAGAATTCCGTTTAAAATTTGGAACCAATCAGCAGAACATACAGAATGTAATTCCTCGCATTGATTTTCAATAAATGCAACATGAACGTTTTTAGTTATTCCACCTTATAAACAAATAAGTGACCATGAGCACCTTCCTAGAGTGGGACACTGAGAGCCGGAATGGGCCGAGGTAATCCCCACGCGGACAATAGGAAAGGGTCGGACCACTCGCGCCGAGGGACCCTAATGACGGTTGGGACCCACTTGGCATTCTTGACCGCGAAACCGTGAAAACACGGTCTTTGGCCATTTGCTTCAAAAAATACAGGCCGTGAAATAACGCCCTGCGTAGGGAAGAGGTTAACTTTCAATTTTCACTATCTATGGTACTATTAATTATCCGTTATCGAATGCTGCGCTTCAGGATTCCTCTTAATGTTTAATTTCAAAGAAGACATATCCACCATACACTCCAAACTGAGTTCAGTTGGTCCTACCGACGGAATCCAGCAACTGTGAAGAGGCGAAAGACAATTATATCATCATTTGTCAAAGTGACTTCAGGATAAACCGAGTTCTATAAATGATTTTCTTTTTCCAAGGGGTTCAGCTCTTTGCACTTAAAAATACATGACATTTTCACCTAAAATCACTGTCATTGTAATTGCTTTTTATAAGTTTGGCAAACTCTGTTCCTTTTTTTGGCCAGCGTTCTTAAATAGCTTTAAAATATTCATATATTATCACATTGCTTATATTCATTTCCTTGTGCGCCCACATGGACATCATCACAGTCAATGTTGTTGAGAGGGCAAATTCCACTTTTAGCGATAGTGCCGAAATCATTGGGACTGCACGGAGGTATCTTTACGAATATGAATTTATGTCAACAGCCGCAGCCTCACTCCTTCGTGACTTTCGGCTCGCTTTGCCCGTTAGTGACGCGAGCGGCGACTTGTGTAAGCCCAATGAAATGCGCGGTGGGCAAAAACACATTAATGGACCGAATGGGAAATCCTCTCGTGAAAATTTTAATTTTTTCTGTGGACGTACAGTGGCATAAAAAAGTATCCCAGCAGAGTCTGTGCCGCCACCATCGCTTTGTGGGAGAATGGATGAATAATGAGGCGAAAGGCGATTAAATAATCATCATTTTTCAAAGTGACTCCACGATCAAACGAATTCTTAACGCGATTTAATTTTTCCAAGGGCTCCTTGCACTTACAAATACATGAAATGTCCACGTAATCCATGAAGTTTCCCTCTCTAACGGTGTATAATCTTTGGAAAGATACGAGGGAAATTCAATTACGGTCTTATTTAAGCCACCAAGGTCGTGACGGTTAATTTGCCTGCCTCGAGCCGAGGCTCGAACGTATTTCGTACGGCTCACCAGAATGTTAGCTCATTCGATATCCTTATCTGTTGTGCCTTCCTTTTTCCTCTATCTCCCTCTAAACCTCCTTTCCTTTTCCTCTTCGAAGCTACTCTGGCTTTCGTCCTCGAATTCTCTGAATGCCCACCTCCACCTCCTCATTTCCTCGTCTCTTATAATTTACTGCATGAATATTCGCTAGACGTAATCTGCAAGGCAGCAATGGTGAGGGGCGATTTTGAGCATCATGAATTTCTCTAAATACCTAAATAAATCATCACTTTAAAATGTTTTAGTAACTTACGTTACTTGCGACTTAAAATGTTTCCTACTCACATTTGCTACAAATTTAAATGACGAAACACAATTTTCCGAAGTAAATTTCATAAATCGTAAAAAATAAAATTTTATTTTTTCTTAGGGAGTGGCCAAAACAAACAAAAAGGACTTTATTTTTCTTTGGTTTGATACATCGCTTTCTTTTAAATTCCTCTGCAAACCAATTTTTTTATTGAAACAATTCATGACGTTTATTGCTGTCAAATTACTTTAGGCAATATTTAAGAGCCAAAGAAAATATCTAAATTAACGTGGACAAAAAAATCGAAGCACGAAAAACATACTCCAATGAATTCACACTTCACTTGGGACTATATCTCTTCCTTTAATTAAATTCGAAATCTTGACAGCATTTCGATGTATTATATATTAGCGTCAACATCTCCGGCTGTACACCCAGGTGTACATAATACAACTCTTCTTCGATTTGTAATGCTTCATTACACTCCTTGCTGCGTTTCTTCCAGTAGTACGCAGTACTTCTATTCATCTTTCGCTATGTTTCCGCTAACGTTAAGCTAGCTATCGCTACTGCCTCCAACATACCGACTACTTTTCTCTTCTCGCCTGTTTACAAAGGTATCTCAAAGGAAGATAGGAAGCATATCCTTCTTGATCCAAAGAAAAATGCGTTCTGGAGATGTGCTCGTCAGTTCTTCCAGAAAAGCTAAAACTTCTTCAAAGTCAACTGCATTCAAATGCGTGGCCCATCTAATCTGCGAGTTGACTGTCTTGCTTATCTCAAGTGAGAGCTTGCTATGGCCTGTAGTGATTTTTGTCGTTTCGTTGAGATATGCGAAGGAAAATTCAGAGTAGCTTTCCGTACGTGCGCGCGTGATGCCGTGGAATGCGCCTCAATTCTACGGAGTTCATCGCGAGTCATGCTGTGGGTTGCGGGAGACTCAGTGGTCGGTCGCGTATTTGGACGACGAAGAAAGGAAATGATTTGCCTTGTTTGAATTTCCTTCACTGACCAGAGAATAACAACCCATTGGAAAGGAAACAGACTCTCCCGTTGAGCTATAGTGGTGGCGCGAACTTTGTTGGGGTACTTCTTAGTACAGAGGCGGAAAAGTTAACGCAGAGCACATTTTATTCTGAAAGGGAATCTCAGCTCAGGAATCCTTGAAGACGATCACGCAGTGGGCTGAAATCGAAAAAAAGCTGGTCAAAACCTTAAAATCGATTTTTTTGAGTGCGGAATTTGAAACTTTACACAGTTGTTGTCAACACATAAGTGCATTTTTTGACGCAAGCTAGATAAATTTAAATTTAAACAAACTAGACATTTGGATAAATTTTCAAACAAATTAGTTGGCCTCAAATTTGAACAATTTTCGCAAAAATTGCCATCATTGAAATATTTTTCGAAATTCAGAATGTTAAAACTAATGCTACACCTTCTGTAGTGATTCAATACAAACAAAAACTTATAATTTTATTATGCGATTTATTGTTGTTAATTCTTGGCAAATTTCACGACTCAGTTGTATTATTTGTGGCCGATACGATACAAAATATTGGACCCTGTCTTTTGTCGAAATTTTGTGTTCGTTTAGGATTATAAAAAAAAGGATCACCGAGTTACCGTGAGATATTTACACCACATATACAAAAAAACCTATAGAGTATAATAACAAAAGTAGAATTGCGACCACCTGCGACGCTGAAATTAAAATTGGTTTTTCGAACGTTCGGCACAGTTCGCAGCTCGCTGTTGGCCACGGGGAATATCGTGATCGACAGATGTTGGACCTTTAATCTTTTAAATTAGATTAATTGTATACAAGCTATATTATATTGGTACCACATTTAATTTCCATTTCATACAACCTTATTTCTTCACTTTCTTGCGATATTTATCGTCGATATGATACAAAATGGTGGACCCTGTTTTCTGTCGAAATTTGGTGTTCATGTGCAATTATAAAAAAAGGATCACCGAGTTACCGTGAGATATTTACACCACATATACAACAAAACCTATAGAGTATGATACCAAAGGGGAATTGCGACCACCTGCGACGCCGAAATAAAGATCGATATTTCTAACGTGCGGCGATATTTCTGCGGCGGACGTTGGGAAGTGAATCTTTTAGCAAGTGAATTGTGTATAAGATATAATTTATTTAGGGTCACATTTATTTTACATTTCTTATAACCTAATTTCTTCGCTGTCTTGCGATATTTATAGTTGATTCGATACAAATTGACAAATTGGAGGACTCTGTTTTTCGTCGAAATTTTGTGTTCACGTACGATTATAAAAGAAAGGATCTCCGAGTTACCTCGAGATATTTAAGTTAAAATTACATCAAACGTTTTAGAGTGTCCATCCAAAAAAATCAACAACTACCGTTAGTATCACGCAAAATAAAAATCGATGTTTTGCCGCGCGCGCAGTCCGCCGCAGCCCCTGATAGTATGGAAAGCCGGACGCGGCTAATGATAGGGTTGTTCACCAATTTTTTTTACTGTCGTAAATGAAAGTACACACCGAGGGGATACTGGCGGCAGTTTCAGCGCTTTTTTATTAAAAAATTTAACCCTTAAAAGGCTAAGCAAAAAGTGTGGAATACGAGGGTCGGCTCAAACGCTCCGAGAGGGCACGATGGTTGCCGAAGGCATGCTGACGTCACACACAGCGAACTTCTCGCGGAACCCGTTAATCCCGTCAACAAACCTGTGATCCTTCGTCTGCGAAAAAATAACGAGGGTGAAAATGGAGGGAATTAGGAAGAAGGCGTATATATATATTGCTTTTTACCGCTTTGTAAATCGACCACAATGAGAAATCCGGGAGAACGTTTTAATGCAATGCCCCTTAATTCTCGTGTGCGAAGGAAATTGTTTACTGCAGCAAGGCGAGATGACCAAAAATCAGCGGAAAAACATCGTATTATTGCTGTGCATATCATTTTAATGTTAGTTTTATATGTATGTTAAATTCCATTTTTATATATTAGAACGTCAGTTAATGTGATATACTGTTTTACTTGCGGTCTTCCTAAATAAGTCGAACGGATTTCGATCGAAAACAATTTTTATTGAATCATTTGAAGGAAAATAATTTACGAAAGATTAAGAATAATGTTTATACTACTATTCAATGATCACCGAAGTTAATTGATGCCAACTTAGTCTTAGATTTAGTACACCAGAGATTGCCATACAGTCGCCAAACATAATTTTTGTTGATGAAATATTCTCGAGCACATACTCAGCTGGCAGTTTTGGAGTTGGTGGAAACAATAATATAATTGACTTAATAATGAAGTTACCGCAAGAGGTACTTAGGAATACCTAAAGATCCAATGTACGTCATTGATTTGCTCTTTGGAATATTTAAGTTAGCTATCAGAGACATTTTTATCACCATCATCAAAATTAAAATCAAATTGCAGCTTGGAGAAACCAATTCCAAATCAGTAAGACAAGAGTTTCTTCTACTATCCACATAACTTTATATCTTGTTTCAAATTACTTAAAAAATTTAATAATTTTTCCGAAGCATAACAAATTTGATCTACCTTTGTATTTTCAAGCCAATAGGGGTGTTAACCTCAAACGAAAATACCCATTTAAGTAGATGATAACGGTGAGTTTTGGCTAATAATTCACATTGGTGAAAAAAATTCTGCAATAGGTGCATTACATTTTCTTTAGTGCTCCGTTGAAATTTGTGCGCCTTTGAAACGGCCTGTTTCGGCGGGAAGTCAGGATCGAATGGCTGTGACGTCACACACAGCTACCTCGCTGACTACACGCTTTCGGTGAACGCCGTATTCCGAGCCGTGCTTGAATTTGTGGATGCCGTGGTGAGAAATGCCTTCGGATTGTGATTTTGTGAGGGCTAATTCTGTGCCTAATATGAGTGCTCTGGTGCTCATTTTTCATCATTAATAAATAGAGGGCAAGGCAAGAAAAATATCTAAATACGCAGCAATGACATTTTTAGCGCTCCGGAAATTCAAGGAGTCAAGCGGGCAAGTTAGGAGTCAATGCATATTAATTATGATAGCACTGTTAAATATGTTAATCGTACTTATGAGTGTATTTTGTATCAAATACTTACTTTTGTTACGATTTACCCGGCCTTGGCTGGCTTCCGTTTTTATTCGAATTATCCCCTGTTAAACGCTGAAGTGGTCCTAGAGGTATGCATTTCATATTATATTAACAATCCCTGTCACACAACGCTCGTTTTTTTTCAAGTTTTAAAGGCTTTTGATCATTTCTAGCCTATGGTGACTAAGGGGAACTAATATCGTAAAATAATCAATTTTGTTCGCCTCAGATTCGTCTTCATCGTAACATAGAATTGCGAATTGTTGCCAGTATTTATTCTTGCGAAGATTACTGAAAGACCTCTTGCACACGCACCGATTTTGGATAGCCAGTAGTATACCGGCCGATATTTTACCGGTGAAGCGCTGCTTGCACACACGCCGGATTTTTACAGGTCAAAAGATAAGTTACTTGGTTGTTGAGCCGGCGCCCGAGATCCGTAGTGGCAATGATCAGTAGCTAACCGACTTTTTACCGGTGCCGGTGCGCGGTCGGTCATTGTGCAAGCTTCCATGCCCTTCCATTGTTCACTATTGGAATGTGGACGGCCGTCCAAAATCGGCGTGTGCTAAGGGTCTAAGGGTTGATAACTATTTCAGCGCTGCCAGAGAAGAATACGGCGATTCTGCAGTTTGCTATATCCAACTTAAAAGAGAATAATATATACACTATGAAAGGGAGAGTTTGTCCTGAGCACGTTACTCGGGGGATGCCTGTATTTGTGTATCGTCGACGAAGTGCTTGAAGGTCATCCGTACGTGTTTCTTGAGTGATTTTTAAGTGGGTTTGTGAGTGGGTGGGTGAGTGGGTTTTGAGAACAGCTAAAAATATGATTTGTCTCCCATCGTTGGCAAGAGGAGATAGTGATCGAGTTTTCACGTCGTCTTAGCACTTGCCGCAAGAACATTGTAAAAGAATTTTCGGGAGAATAGTAGAATATTTGTATGACTGTGCAATTTAACCGCAGATTGCCTAACCTTGCAGTTATCAGTGGCATGGTATTCATCGGAGATCCTTCAAGATATATTCCTTAATATTTCGTTTTTAAAGTTGAAATATACGCCTCTCCTTTGATGAAGTCAGCAAGTGCTGGTGATTGTTTAACTTCACCGCAAATGCTCGGGAATTCACTCGGAATTTTACCAGCCAAGACCTTTCGGTTTTTTTCTTAAATTCTCTCTCACCGACTGTTGACTTACACCACCTTAGCAATCATAACCCAGTAAACACGTATGACTCATGCATGAGGTCATAAAAAAGTCTGACGAATTTGTAGGACTCCTACAAAAGAGTCCCAAATGGCCTCATAATGATGTCTCCGTGAGGTCATATGCACTCGTATAGGAATTCTTTTCGCGGTCTCACACGACTCTGAAGGAGCTCAGTCAAGAGGTCTTAAAGGACTCCTATAACAGTTCCAATATGATATAGGCGCAAATGTGGCGCCTCCACGTGTGTGATAATGGAACTACCTGGAGAACCAGAAAAATTACCCACTTCGTAATAATTCTGATAGATGGCTTTGAAATAGCCTAATAAAACGCCGGGGCCCCTACTAGCCCATTAATTAAGATTTCAAAATACTTTACGCACCTTTATTTAAGAAAATTCTCCGATGACATAAGTACCCGACGTATCCAATTAAAATAAAGCAAAATAATACATTTAATGAGAACCATAGGTGGAAATACGGCAGAAAAACAAAATGGAATAGACAACTTCATGATATTTATAAATTTATTCTTCATAATATAAAGTCAATAAACAAACATCGCGAGTTTTTGAATTCTTTCTCTCTGCATACTTTACGCGGTCTCCGCTTGATACAGCCGCTGCCTCTCCGCTCTCTCCAAGGCGACACCTCTTGCTGATGTCGGGTTCCATTTCATAAGAGAGGCTGCCAAAAAAACATTGAACTTAAGTTTGTTGAGAGTTATGATTGATAACATGATAACATCAAATAAACCAGATTAAGACTATTTATCTCATTAGCAGTCCCTAAATACTCCCAGGGCCGGTTTTAGCACCGAAGATGACCGTTTTAACTTGGTTAATTTTAGGAGTAACCGAATTAGTGAACTACTTTTGATTAACTCTTACACTTAATTACATTCCTATTGCATTAGAATGCTCTTAGAAGTTAACTTAAATACATGGTGAACGTTATTTCTATGCTTTATCGTTCCATAAGTTACATTACGAAGTAAAATCAAGCAAATTATAAATCGGTTAGCACTTTTGTTTGTTTACGTCATGATTTTGAGAACTGAGAAGTTTATAAACTTCAATTATCTTAGGGAAAACTGTTTTGTGAACCCGAGATAATAAAAACATTGCTTGAACACGTACTAGACATGATCGAGATAGTGTATATTAGCGGAGATAATTTAAAATGCGATAACAGCAAATTTATAAGGATACGATGAATGAATGAAATCTCGGGGAAAAATTTCTGCTGTGTAAGTCATTTGGAACTGTCATCTATCTGCTTTGTACTACTGATTTGTATGTGCTTTTGAACTACTGTGGAATTGAAACACGGTACACAGCAGTTCATGACGTCTTAGCATCCTACCATGTCATCAACTCATTTGTAACATATTTTGAACTGCCTTGGATTTCCATTGGAAACTGCTATGGGACTCATTTGGATTTGAATTTGGAACTCGTATGTACCACTCGTTCATCCGTTTTGAAACTGATTTGTACCAGTTGGACACCCATTTGGAACTTATTTGTACACTATGCCACCTGCTTTGTTGCAGTTCAAGATGGCGTATTCAATTTTCTTGAAGTTAATTTTAGTCTGTTTCGGATATTTAGGCAAAATGACTATTACGAATGGAAGTGCGGCAGTGCCGCCATTTCACTATAGCTCCATTGCTTTGCAAAGCAATAGTCATAAACGAAAGACCTTCAAGCTCGACAAGCTTCACAAGTGTTTCATCAGTTTCATGTTTTCTTATAGGGGAGTGAGGGGTAAGTCACTTTGGTGGTCAAGAAAGTCCTTATCGAGAGCTTAATTCCGATCTTACGTGGTTGATGTGGATCATTCAGTGTCCATTTTTGAGTGAAATGCCTTCGTTTCTGGATATTTTTTCTTGAAAACCGTCATGTTAAATATCTGAAAATGCAATGGGAAATGCGAAAAAAGGCCTTTCCGGGTAATCGAACTTGTCAACCTCGACATTGAAATAAATTCAGCCCTAAAATACGGATCCAAATATGGACATAAACCATTTCCTAGGGATCGCGAAGACAATACATCGGTATGTTTTATCATAGAGTAAGTATATTATATACTTACTCTATGGTTTTATGTATATTAATCTATGCAAAATACTACTTTTCCGGTAATATCAAAGAACGAAAGCAATGAAAGAAAAGGTTGCAAATATGCCGTAAAATTCTCAATATTTATAATTGCGAAGTATACTTTGAAAGTATAGACATTGAATTTTTACGATAATAATATAGTTGGAAACGCAAAAAAAACGCGAGCGCTATGAATTTGTTATTGAATACCTTTATTATACGCAACCAAAATTCTCGGTACGTAGTGAAGATAATCTCGTCGCATTTCAAATCGGACCCAATAATACGATTAAGCCACAAGGAAAATAGAATAATTTTTAAACTAATTCGAGTGATTATTTGGTAGTTCCGTTTCTATTAACTGACTTGCGATTATTTCTTATTAAACCACGTATGCATTTTTATTGCATATATTAAAGAATTTTCGTTTTCTCGACCAAACGTATCAGACTGAACCTGGCCATGGTATGTTGGCGCGTAGAAGACTGTTCCAAAACAAATGATGACGTATATAAATCGCATGGATTTGTTCACAAAGAATTACAAACGTATGGAAAGCCGTTATACATTAATCTTCTCAGTACACAACAGTTACAATACGAATGATGACGCCCGGAAATCCTGTCATCTCGTTCAAAGGGAGTTCCAAATGAATTTTCACCGTACACAGCAGTTACAATACGAATGATGACGTCTGGAAATCCTGCCGAATCGTTCAAACGTAGTTCCAAATGAGTAGAAAGCAAATCCAAACGAACACACTCTGTACAAAGGAGTTCCAAAGGGGATCACAAATGAGTTACAAACGTCTTCATATTTCTAATTTTTGGTACAAATGAGTGAAAATGAGTTTCACAGCAGTTCCAATGCAGATTTTGGTGTTCCAAAGCAGTTTCAAAAGGCTTCCAAAGCAGTTACAAAGCAAAAATTTTTCCCTGAGATGAAACGTGAACAACAACAAAGGCACGTTACAGAACGTGTTCCACCTAAATATTTTACATGGATATATTTACCGATAATCAATGATAAGCATGAACTTAACCAGCTTTGAAAATAGTATTATTAATGGATTTTCTCATTAACAAGTGGATAAAGAATCGGACACATAAAATCATTGAAACTTACCTTCCAAGTCTCCGTGCACGTAACACATCATGATGTCCACAAGGTTCGTGCCAATCTCAGATCCGATGGAATCCTGATTCACGTTCGTAGACACAAGGAAAAACACGAGCAAGAACTAGGCCATGGAGTACACACGATATTAATCATAAACTAGACGTCTGAGCTCAAGGCAGTAGAATAACACGACAACACAATGGCGGACCTAGCGGAAAGTGGAAGTGTCAGCTTATTTAATAGAATCGGAGGGAGAAGTTTACGAAACCATCTCTTAATATAAAGAGTTAATTGAAGGAAGAAAAAATATTATACACGCAGAAATATATAATTACGATTGAAATTATAATTCATTAACATATACATGACTTGATTTTTCAGGCCTCGTGTGTGTGTGATCTTGAAGACCCCATGAAGTGTGAGGTCTTCAAGACTTCATGAAGTATGCGGTCTTTAAGACATCATTCATGTGACCTCATGAAGTGTGAGGTCTTAAAGGCCCTTTCATGTCTCTTAATGTGGAATCTTAAAGGAGTCCAACGTATGAGTTCATATAAGACCTCATTACGAATACTGTGTTGACTGGGAAAGGGAGGATTATCGAATAAATTAGTGTATTAACTATCATTATTCACCAACTTCGTTTATTACCTAAAATTTTCCATCATCGTAATAGTCGTATGGTGCTGCGATAATATTTAAGAATTCAAATTTTATGCTTTTCGTACTCTCTGTTCGTGTAAACTATCAGCATTATGTTAATGTGTGTCTTTCTTTGGTTATTTTCAGTGCATCCATTCCATGTGAAATTTGTGGTGTGTCAGTTACACGAATGATATTTCTTGGAATTCTTCGGAGAGCGAGCCTGAGGAATAAATGGTAAGCTAATTTCAATTTTCATTATAACACAACATTTTATTATGTTATGCGCCAAATTGTTGCAATTGTTAATACTTCGCCTATACTTGAAATAAGAGATTTTTCACTTCGTCATATACTTAAGTGTAGATATAAACATTTTTTTTGGCTTCCTCCGCCCAGCATGGAGATTTTAAAAATTTCAAATTCCAGAAAAAATACCGTAAAAGATGCGTGGAAATTTGTGCGTTTAGGTTTCTTGGTGTTCTTAATTTCTTAATATATAGGCGACGACTAAAATTTAACTACACTTGTATATTTGTTATGGATATCAACGCCTTCTGAATACGCTTGACGAGTGATTCTTTGAGTATGTTGGCACTGGGTGAATTAGAAGATGGGTTCTCTTGGAACATTAAGACGTTTATGCCCCGATGCTACTTCTTATTGGTTTTCGACAACATTTAAATGTAATAATAGAATATTGATAGTGTTGTCTAGTAGAAACTGACGGAAAATATACTGAAATGAGCTCCATTCTTTGCAACGCCAACAGGTTTTTGATATTTCCTCGCGTTAGTATCTACACTATGGTTAAACTTATGGCTATGGCACCTAACTTAATCATTCAATTCTTCCGAATGCATCTAGATTGAAATCAGTTGAGAATTCTTTATATTTAAGCGATCCTTGCTATAGGTATTTGCGTGTTACAGCTAAATAATATAACCGCCTGTTTTTGAAGTTTAAAACACTTCGTATTGCGTTTAAACGCACTTTTTAAATTATAGCACTTCATTTTTTTCCAAAGATATTTAAACTGTTTTTTTTTCTGAAATTTTTTATTGAAAATAGGATTAAATAATTGTAACTTGCTAGCACACACGTTTGATTCCTGAATTTTGCGGAAGAGATAACTTGTCCATCAGAGTTATTGACGTGGTTATTTAGTCCTCTGAAAATGCTTTGGCAGTTCGAAAGACGGGTTTGTTTAGGTACAGTCACTTTCAAAAGTTTTAGGACAAAGTTTGTGGCGCCACTTCTGCTTCTCAAGAAAATTTAGTTTCCCTTACTCCATTTGTTTTCCTTGCTCACGCACTGCAAATATTTCGCTTCCATGTGAAGATATATGAACAAAGAGGGAGAAGTTACTTACTAAATTTTTCGTTTTGTTTTGATCTTTGATGGATTTAATGATTAATTTCGTGTGCATACTCTGTGCCCTTGCTCCGGTTTTCACTGCTGTTCCGATATTATGTATTATAAAGACCTCAACGTCAAAAGTCGTGGTGGCGTAGTGGAGTTGATGCAACGTCGTCATAGTAAATGTTGCTGGATCGATTCCCCTGATCGGAATTAAGATCTCAACTTTTTTTTTCCTTGGCTACTCCTTTTGTAATAAATAATGGGTTTCAAATAATTTAAATTCGCTGTAACCGTTAGATACTTTTTTTAAATGGTAACTGGTAATATACAAGTTAAGAGTTGGGCAAGGGTTGACGTATCCTTTTTATGGATTGCTAGTACACATTTTGAACGTTAGGGATTTGCAAAAGGGGTATCCGTAACCCGACGGTAAGGGATGCATTCAAACCCAGCGTTGATATTCACTTAGTGATTTTAGATTGGCGATGAAGGGTCATACATAGCAGTTGATTATTGCATTAATTAGTTTAGAAAGCTGTTGATTATTATGATTTTCTGCAATGAGCTCCACACTTTTTCACCCGTCCCTTGAGACGGGTGATATGTGTGTCATTATATGACGTCCAACTTGACTTACATACAGCAAATAGCCTTTATAATCATCACATACTACTTCATTTGGGTTTTGCGTTGAATGTCTTTTCTAGTTTTCAATCAATGCAAAGATCCAACTAATTTGTCAGAACGGATTCATCCAAGTAATCGGCGAGCTGATAGTGGAAACCTGTTGATGTTGTACCCTATTGCGAATGCACAATCTAGAATTTTATCCAATGAATTAGAAGAAGGCCTAAACAACCCGAAGAAATAAAAAATATCTTGAGAGACCTCTACCCCATCATCAGCGCAAACCAAAGTACTTCCAATCTCCTCCCTTCCCGCCCTTCTATCACCTACAGAAAGGCGCCCAACGTGCGCAAATATTCCGATCCATCCGCCCCTCTCTCCCCCGCACTGCCCCCCTATCTTCTCCCTCCTCAACATGCAACCGCCAAAGATGCAAGTGCTGCTTCTTGTTTCGCTCCACCTCCCCACCAGTCATCAACAAATCTTCCTCTTCTCCTTTTTCCTTTAAATACTTCCTTTAATTCCATCTGCCGACTATCCTACAATTTCTGCCCTGCCTACTACATTGGAGAATGCACCACGGCATTCTCGATTCGAATGAACAACCATCGCCTCTCCACCAAGTCCCCCTCATTCGTTGAACCAGTACTCCAACACAAAATAGTTCCTTCGAGCAGTGCTTTTCCCTTTCCTAAATCGAAATACTACCAGAAAATTTACCCAGCACACCTGGGTGGAAACAGCGTTCAAACCGCCAGGGCTAAACGTCGCTCAGTAGCCACCAGCCTATCCCTCCCCACCTCCATCTACCCCTTCAACCTCCCCCCCCCCCTAAACTCCACAGAAGACATCAGCAATCCTGTCTCACGCATTGAGAATGGTGGGTAACCCCAGAGAAACGTCTGAAAAACATTTTGTGAGTGTCCCTTTTTCAGTGTTTCTATGATATTTATTTATTTAATCGAAGTATATTTATATTCATAAAAAAGTCGTAAATCGTGTTAGTTACACTATTTGTAACTCGAGAACGGCTACATATGTTTGAACGATTTTCTAGATGAATAGAATTTTTTGGATTCGTATCAACCTCGAATAGCAGAATTAACATTTAAAAATAATATCAGTTCATGGAAGAAATTAATATGGATGCTAGGGGACATTTTTAGGAAAGTTCAAGTCGGTCATTCTACTTACTAAATGATCTGTTTTGTTTTTACCAATTTAATAAGTGAGCCTCATAAAAATGTTTGACTATCGGTAAAGGCCGTGTTCTTGTCGACGAATCGAGCGGATTTATTTCATATCCTCGGCATTTTTGCAATTTCGTTTCATCGAAAGATGAACTCCTCAACAAAGTGCTCTCGAACATGACTGATGAGCACAATAATCACAAATTTTAGAGCGAGCAAGCAATTTTGGCGGCTCAGGACAAAGATGTGGATTACTTCTTCGAAAGTTCGAAATTTGCAAATAATCGGTATTCTGCATTCACTCAAATCTATTGACTGTGTTACAAAAATAGATGAAGTCACCAACTATCCATCTGCATTTTTAAACTTCTTAGGTGTGACCAACGCAAAATGTACAGCAGAAGGTTGACTCGGTGGTCATGAACCTTTGAAACCTAAAATATGCAATGGAACATATTAGGTGATAAAAAACGATAATCAATGTGATTCACGCGGTTATATTCAAAGGAAAATTCGAAGATGAGGATATTCTCATTCCAAGGATTCCCATGATCCCATCTGATATGCCCTAAGAGTTCAAATAAATTCAAATTTCGGCTTCGTGTTTCATTCGCGATGATGATTAGCTAATTCCTATGTCAACCGTTGAGTGTTTGTAGTCTGAATTTAGGAAATCCATGTTTTTCTCATGAACAATTATATGTGTCATGTTCAGTGTTGGTAAACTATTCGCTTCATTTGTTCGTGCGTCTAATAACAAAGCAAAAACTGTTGTATATCAGAAGGTGCTAGTGCAGAATAAACCCAAATGTGTAGTGTACACTCGGGTTCGTTTACTTACGGGGCACGTTTACGGAGTGCACTTTTACCAAACCGAGTTATAAATGGCTCGCCACAATTTGGACTTTATTAACTGCTTCATAAAACCACAATGTCTAAATTTTGATAAGTTAAAACATAAAAATTAGAAAATTCACAGAAAGAAATTCTGCGTAACATGCCCTGGTCAACCCTATGTAGATAGAGAAAATGCCTTTCTGACAAGCAATTGTAATACTAATTGTTGTAGTTTTATTAAATGTTTTCCTTACGGTATTATAATAAGTCAAAAATGATTCAAATCGGTTCCGCCGCTCATTATTTATAAATGCTATAACCAAAATGTTCATTGTGAAATATGATTTTACACTTTCTCGGCGAATAATGTGGGTAAACTCTTCTCGGGATTCCCACCGGGTTAATGTTTTTATAACGGCCAACGTTTCAAGTACCGTCTCGGCACTCATCATCAGGGCGGAATGTTGATTTATTTCAAATAAATGTCGCGCACCGAAAATACCACCGATCAGTTCATTTCTCGAGCGACGACCGACTGTCAACAATATATTTCCCTCAGCCAAACTGCACACTCCTCGCAACAGTCCCGCACACATAATTAAACAATATCCCCAGCGTGCCATTACAACAATATATCTCATCAATTCACCAATAGTTCTGTATTATCCTCCCAAACACATTCAAATAATCTTAACAAAATAATCTTCACAAAGACTCCAAGTCTCCCTTTAAAATGCGAAAATACTCATTGACTAGCTGTTAAAGTATGCGGCTTCTACCACAATTGTAATTCGAATTCGATAAAATTTCAAAATTGAATAAAATGATGGTAATTAAGCGTAGTTTATATTTAATTTTTATTGTTTTCCCTTTTATCATATTAGAGATTTTACGTAGCAGTTGTATACCGTGCAGAATGTATTCAGGGAGCTCACTAATACGCTGGGCTATAGATTCTTTAAAGCTCAAACGGCAAATCTGATCCCACCACTTAAAAAAACGAAAATATAATTTAAAAATCGTTATTAATTGACATGCGGTAGAGTTTATCTGCTAAAAAGTATGGGGAAAACACCAAAAATTGGGTTTTTTCAAATTTTGAAGATTTTCCGGAGTAAAAATGGCAAATCTAACACGGCCATTCAAAAGAACAATAAAAAATACACAAAAAATGATTTTTTAAAAGTTTGCCAAATATTACTAACATAACCTAAAAATTCATGAAAAAATTAAAATAATTTTCATAAACTCAATTTTGACCCAAAAAGTATGAAAAAAATCAGGGTGTATTTGGGCATAAAAATATACTTTCATGAATTTTTTCAGATTTTTTAAAGCAAAGAATCGCTCAGGAAAAATGTTTTTCGAAAAAACACGTTTTTTACCATAAAAGGACCGTGGGACCACCTAGGCATCTAAAAATTTCGCTGAAGGGGTTTCTAAATATTTACTTTCGAGTGCATAATCCTAAATAAGATTTCAGCCCAGTGCAGATTTTACCATCTTAACCCGCTATAGCCTTTGATTGACGACACAATTTTTCGAGGTAAATTCCATAACTCGCAAAACAAAATTAACATTTTATTTATTCCTAACTAGTGGCAAAAAAAAATTTTATTTTCTGCAATTATATAACTCACTTTCCTTCTATTTTTTGAAAACCAATTTCGTAATATTAAATCAATGCTCGACATATTGATGTCAAATTATTTTTTACAGTATTTAAGGGTCAAATAAAATATCTCAGTTAATGCGGAAAAAAATGAAGAACGAAAAATATACTCCATTGAATTCACACTTCACTTGGGACAATATCTCTCCTTTTATTAAATTTGAAATCTCAGCAGCATTTCGATTTATTATCTGCAAGCAAAAACATCTCAGGTTTACACCTAGGTCCTAATCGGTCACTTCTCAGGTGGATGTCTTCTACGATTTTTCAATGCCTCTGTTGCGTTTCTCAGAGTAGTACACGGTGCTTCAATTTTTATTCATCCTTAGCTACGTTTCCGCTATGAATAAGCCTGCCTCCAACAAGCTGACTTCTTTTCCCCCTTTCGCCTGCTGACAAAGGCATCTTAAATCAAGATAGGAACATATCATTCTCGATCGAAAGAAAAACGCGTTCTGGCAATGTGCTCGTCAGTCATTCCGGAAAAACGTCTTCAAAATCAACTGCATTCAAATAAGTGGCCCTTCGAATCATCTCTTTACTGTCTTGTATACCTTAAAAGAAACCTTGCTATAGCCCGTAGTGATTTTTGCCGTTTCGTTGAGATAGGCGAAGGAAAATTCAGAGTAGCGTTCCCAATGTGCGCACATGATGCCGTCGAATGCGCCTCCATGCTACGGAGTTCATCGCGAGTCATGCTCTGGCTTGGGGAGACTCGGTGATCGGTGCGTATTTGGACGGCGGAGAAAGGAAATGGTTTGCCTTGTTTGAATTTCCCTCACTGAGTTATGTAGATGCAGATCCGCAAGTACAATATTAAATAAAACTATCTAATAAAAAATAAAACTATTTAATTAAAATCAACCATTTCTACTTCGCAGATTACCTTCCTTGATGTCAATATCTCTCTCGTCAACAACAAATTCCTCACCTCTGTCCATGTAAAACCCACGAATAAGCAGCAGTACCTTCATTTTAGCAGTTGTCATCCTTCCCACACTAAACGCTCCCTTCCCTATTCCCTTTCCATTCGAGGCCACCGTATTTGTAATAATCCTGATGCCCTGAATAATTTTCTTCACAGCCTTCACCGTTCCCTCATCCATAGAGGCTACCCAGAGTCCCTCCTGTATAAAAAAATTCTCAAACACCCCCCCTCCCCCCAGCAAACTGCCCCGCTGAACCATGCAATAGAAGCAAACCACGTGACCTTACCCTCTGCACCACTTACTTTCCTGGAATACAATCCCTGCAATCTATCCTCAAAGACCTCTTCCCTATTCTAAAAAATAATAAGTCGACAGCCAATCTTTTTCCCAAACCCCCTACTGTCACATTCAGACGACCTGCTAACCTTTCAAATTTATTCCGCTCAACTAACCTCTTACAGAAGTCACCCACTACTTCGCCCTGTGGTCATCCTAGATGCAAAACCTCCCAAATTTTTGCCCCTCCTTCTATCCCTAGTCATCTTGTCACCTGTCTACCACCACCCCTTTGCGGCCTCCTGTACTTCCAAGAATGGAGTTTACCTCATTCAATGCCAACACTGTCCCTCCTTTTATATAGGCAAATCCTCAACCCCCCTTAACCTAAAAATCAATAACCACAGGGCATCGTGCACTTCCTCTCACTTTGCGTCCCTCCCAGTGGCGAAACATGCGGCCACTCATCGGCGTCAATTCAATGATTGCTACAATGTACCTATCAGTTTTGGCCTCCCTTCCCCCCACAGACCACCCACTCAAACTTAATTCCATTGAATTGACGCACATATGGCTATTCAAAGCATTTCTTCCTCCTGGCTTAAATATCAATCGATAATCCCTTAATTGCCTCAACACACTCTTTCCCCCCTCTTTGGACCCTACCTCCCCACTATTTCCCCTTCCCTCAGCTATCCTTTACCTACAGTCTCTTACCTAACTCTGAGGAAGGTGTTAATACGCCACCGAAAATTTAGTACTAACTGTGAGTGTTTTTTATCCTTTTTTTTAGTGTGTTCTATGATTCTTCCCAACCTAGGGTTTTTTACAATATTAAAGAAAATAGTGTACGAGGGTTAAAACTCTCACTCTGCCAAATACATTTGCGGTCTCCACCAGAATTTCGGATACGCTCATACACGTGGTCAAGCTAAAAAGTGGAGTGGGGGAAGAGAAAGGATTATTTTACTTTTCCCCTCCCATCACAAAATTTCGGCGTTGCAAATCTCTGGAGGCAATCGGCGTTAATTTTATCACTTTTCATGAAATACTTATTTTTCATCGTAGAATCTCGATCAAAAGACGAATTTAATCGCTCAACCGCGAGGAATATGATTAGCGCCTTTATTTACCGCTAAGTATTGGAATTAAAAAAGCAAAAAATTTACTACAACAGGTGATATCTGTAGGGGTGAGCTCGTGCTGTTATGGCAGTCTCCAGAGGTCCCGGATAACCTCTGGGTGACCGAGGAAAGGGTTCGCAAAAGGGTCGCGCTCGACCATTGTTTGGGTCCAGTATACCTGGCTGGATCTTGGTCCTCCCAAACTACTACGAATCTACGATTTTTCAAATTTAATTCAAACTGCCATGCATCGTATCATGCTTGGATAGCAGCTAGGTCATTCGTTAGTTCATCTATGTCTTTGCTGGAACGGATTTCTCTGTAAACTACAGCCTCCTCTGCAAATAATCGTAGCTTACTGTGGACTATATCACCAGTGTCTTTCACATAGAGAAGGAATAGGAGTGGGCCTATGGCACTACCGTGAGGGACGCCAGAAGTGACTCCAACCTCGTTGGAGACTTCACCGTCCAATACTACTTACTCTCTGCAAGCGGTCGCTCAAAAGTTCTCTTATCCAGGAAATGACATCTTCATCTAGGCCGTAAGGCTTCAGTTTCATTATCATTTTTCCGTGGGGTTCATTGTCAATACCTTTTTTGAAATCGAGATCGATCGCTTCTAATTGAATGTTGTCCTCTTCGGAGACTAAAGTATCAGGGCGAAAAGCACTCACTGGGTTTCGCATGGTCTACTTTTCCTGAATCCATGTTGAGTTCTCATTAACAGTTTTGCGCATCTAGGTGTTTCATTGCTGAGGTGTCTACGATATTTCGAAGGACTTGGCATGAGATGGACGTTAAAGATATCGGTCCGAATTTAGATGGCTCTTCCTTGCCTCCACTTTTGAATATTGGCGTTACATTAGAAATTTTCCAGTCATTAAGTACTTTGTGTTGCTCGATGGATTTACTGAATATTAACTGCAAATATGGAACGACATCTGAGGAAAGTTCTTTGTACACGCGAGAAGGGATTTCGTCGGGTTCAGGTGATTTATTTAGACTGAGCGATTTCAATATATTTTCTATTCCGTGCGTACTAATGCCAATAGGCGGCATCTTTCCTATGCAGAGATTGACCACTTTCTAGGATGAGTTATCAGAAGTTTCGGTGACCACGCTCTTGAAGTAGGAATATAATGAATTTTCTTTATCGGAACTTGTCAACTTATCTCCATTATCGTTTCTCAACGAACATACGGTAGATCTTTTACCTTGAACTTCCTTAAAATGAGACCATAATCCTTTTGGGATATCCCTTAACTGATCTACTTGTGTTTTTCCTTTGAAAATTGCTGAATGCATTCCTGAACGCTTCCTTCGTGGCGGAATTAAAAAAAAAACTATTTTTTAATTATACCACGCGTTCATTAGCGTGGTGGCAGTTCATTTTAGTATGTCACGCTCTTTTTCGCCTCAATGATTTTCTCATTTCCGCGTCATACCATCTCGGTCGCTATCTTCTTTTTTTTGGTTCACTAGGGATGTAGCTATTCACTTCCGAGGATACGAGCGAAAGAAGAGCTTTCCAAGTACCACCTACATTTAACTTTGATAATGATTCTTGAAACGCAGGTGAAGCATTTTTCAGATGACTCTTAAACCCATCAAAATCAGCTCTTTTAAAAATTAAAAGTTTAGGCTCTTTAAAAATTTCAGCGGTATTCAAAGAAGATTTTGCAGTTACTAACCTATGGTCACTAATTCATTCGACGGTGCTCATGTTTATTACCTGATGAGGTATATTTGTCGATATTATTCCAAGAATACTTTCTCCTCTATTTGGTGCGGATGCTATTTGAAACAATGAATCTGATGTAAAAGTGTGTACAAACGCCTCGGAAATCACTTTATCCCTCCCACCAGGAATGAATCTATGCGTCTCCCAATCTATAGAAGGTACAGTGGGATTAATTATTACAAAGAATGAAGCGATGCCACTTTCACCGCAGTTTGGAAACTAGTTTCAGCACTTTCTATGGTATCTGTGGGAGGGAATTTTGTCGGAGGGAAATAGGAAAATATTTCAGTCAGGTATTCTTCTCCATCAAGTCCTTTTTCGTATTACATAAATGTTCTATCGTTTTAAATAATATGTAGACACTCACGATACACCCTTTATTGATGGGCTCGGGTCGGTGAAGAAATTTGAAGGTTGGCACAGGAAGCAGCCTGCATCCTTTTCCTTCACGGCACCAAGAGCCGACGACGACGAACGCGGACGCGACCGAGTTACCGGACCTTGAGTCAAACTCCAGGAGCGTTTTTCAGATGACCCTTAAACCCATCAAAATCAGCTCTTCTAAAAATGAAAATTCTACGTACTAATCGCTCGAAGACATACGTATGTCCCGAGGCCGTAGTTATGGTCGATTTTGACTTATTGCCCGGCCATACGATTAGAGGAATAATCCTGCTGGAGTCTAACTCCAGGAGCAAATATCCCATCGAAATTAATATTAGCGGGTGGAATGCACTAAGGTAATTCACGTCCCCTCAGGCGTCGGGCCGTTGGAGTGTTTACTTTCGGGCTCCGGGACGAGGTTTTTTTCCTATCTTTAGAGTTATATTTGAACTCACCGTATACCTTTTCCTAGTGCGTGCCTTCATGGGTGAGTAGGTTTATACTGTGCGCGGTAGTGGCGGTAGATTCATGGGAGGGATCTAGTCCACAATAATCATACTTTTTCTAATTTTTTAAAAGACGCACTCTTACCATCAACATAATCTATGCGGGATATTCGGGGAGAAAAATTCTACACTAAATATTAGTTATGAGTAAGGTTATCCTCAGAGGTAATCCGCATTGGGCAATTCTTCACGTCATGTGAAGTAAATTTAAGAGTAGTAATGCCGGAAACTAAGGAAAAATCCATAACAATTAACCCAGGGAAATTATATGAAATTTTATGAGCACACCCAGTGTAATTTGCCCATCTTAACCACATTAGCGTAGATAAGGACCATCCGAAATTCAACCATCAAAATATGACATTAACATTGTCGCAATTCATACTATTGCGTTATAAACAAGAGCGCTAAAATCTAGTACAAATTTCGAGACGCGGTTATGGTCATAGTGACAGAGAATCGACTTACGAAGGATATGTGAGACAGCGAAGTTTTTCCACTATTTAAAATCTACTATTGCGATGGGGAAGGTGGCGGAGTTTTTCTAGCAGTCAAATCACATTTATACATCGCCTCCCATGTATTAACAGACATTGAAATAGAAAGGGTATGGTGTACAATCAGACAGCGATTTGATATTATTTCACTATTAGAAAATAAAAAATCTGCATTTTATTTGAGACACAGTAGAAGTGTTATAATTATTCTGCGAGATTTCTATCTCCCACGCATAAATTTGGATTCTTGCTCTCTATAAAACCGTATTCAAGGAATAGAGAAATCTGCGAGATCTTATTAAACGGAAATCACTCAATTGCACAAGTAGTTGACATGTTCACGAGGGGAAATAAACTATTAGACTTTTAAGCAGAGAGCCGTACTAAGGTGATGAATCAAATCGATATCGTGGACGGTATATGTGATCACAAAGTAATATTTGCAGCCTTAAAAATAGGAATAGAGTCATCTGGAAAATCAAAACGGGTAATTATTTCTTGGTATATTTGGGGGTTAAACAGAGAGGCACTAGGGAAGAGAATACACCACTAAGGCACTAGAGAAGTAACCATGAGTTACATAAAAATATTTATGGCGTCAAGCGCATTGCGAAAATATTTTCGGGCAAGAAAGTAAAAGAGAGTGCGATTAATGAAAAACTGCTACGTCCTGAACTATGTGCTCGATTAAAGCGCTCTTATTTTTAACGCAATTGCAATTAACTATGACCAAGTTAGTGACATATTTTGTAGATTGACTTTCGGTTTGATCTTTTACACGCTTTTGTGTATTTTTTTTACTTTAGAAGTGCTTTTTACATTTGGTTTAATTTTTCCCTGAGGAGTACGCATTTTGGAATGTTCATTATTTATTTTCCAGCATCACCGCATCTTAGTTTACTCTGATGTGAGCATTTCCGCAAAATTATTTTAACTTGTAGCTACTCGTAGCCTAGACTACGTTCGGTTTAATAACTTTTAGTCGTTTAAAAAAATTCAGTATCAACTTTTTCTTGAGTCGTCTGCATAGATTATGCTGATGTAAATAATATTATATTATTATGCTGATAAAAGCATATGCCCCTTTGAACGAGGAGATTCAATACTTTCAGGTGCTATAGTATAAATAATACTTTTTATGTTATTTTTAAAAGGTTTCACTTGATATTCTGATGCCCCATTTGTGGCAGTGTGATAAGGAGGAGAGAAAAAAGTTCTGGGCGGGCTGAGGTGATCGGCTGCCCTAGGGCACTCGATCCTAGCTAGGCTGGGGCTCATGATATAGGGTCCGTATCACGGGAGAACGCGGGTGTCCAACCCCGGAAAATTTTCAGAAACTGTATGCCGGGAAATGCATTTTGTCGCTTTTCTGGCTCTTAAAAACTAGATAATAGTTAACAAAATAAATATTTAGTGAGAGAAAATACTATGAAAAGTGAAAATTTCACAGCTTATGCAATTTAATAATGTGTTATGGCTCTATTATATATTTAGTGAATCCATTCCATGAAACTGCACTGGAATCTAAAAATACCTCCGTAATAACCTTTTCGAATAGCCCCTTAAAAAAGGCAGGATGTCTGTTTGTCTATCCACTATACATTTCCATACGACTCCACGGATTGCAACCAAAGTTTGTACGTTGGTGCATCTCATGCTCCCAAAGTGCGTAGTGCCACCTCGGTTTGTGCCTGACGCGTCCTTTACATCCTTTTCTCATTACCCTTTGTTATGTCACTGTATAGAACTTCTGTGGTTGGACATCCTGCCGGGTAGGCACACCTCTTGACACTCTCAATGACAAATATAGCTCATATGATTCAACACTTTACTATTACTCCTCTCCATGCAAACCTTTTTGCTGAGGTATGCATTCACACGATGCTTTTCGTCTAAAACACATTAGGGTACACATAAAGATCAATCTTGTCGAGCAGGGTAAAAGCTGTAGTCAGTGGCATAGCCAGGAATTTCGTTCAGAAGGGCTCCAAAACCAAGGGGAAAATTAAAAAAAAAACAGGGTCCTAATTAGAGGGTTTTTGACTAATTTTTGACATTTTTCATAATCGAAAAAACTTCATTTGTCAAAGAAATCTATTGTAAATTCATGATTTTTCAATATTTTGTTCTCTTTTATGAAGGAAAATAATAGTGTTTTATATTTCGAGTGGGGAGGTCTGGACCCCCTGCACGCCACTGGCTGTAGTATACGGAAATTGTTCTTTCCATTGGTTGCTTTTACATATGAATACCATCACTTTGTATATCGCTTCTTCCTTCCTTGTCACAATGAATTCCGAGTTCAAAGTTTCCCACTTCTCTGGTAACTATCCTTCACGAGCAATTCCAAGTGGCCTGCTAGCCATATTGGAAATATATCTTGAATTCAATATTGTAAGATAAATTATCGGAGGATTATCCGGAAAACAATGCTATATGTCTATTTGTCATCTTTTACACAAAAAGGAGTGTCATAAGGTCACCAAGTGGCAAATCTCTTCGTGTTAAATTGTCAATTTCTTCGAGAATAATTCTTGAGCAATGAACTTACTGCATGAGTTCCTTGGCAGGGAAGAATAAGAAATCATGGTCCTCGAATGAGTCTTTTTGTGATAATCCTGGTAAACTCACTTCTAAAGAGATGGTGAAAAGGAAAGGGTTACTGACTCAATGATAATTGGGTCTTTTTAAGATAGCTCTGATGAACTATGTACATAGTTGCTCAGTGATCAATGGAATAAAATAGCATGCATGCATACATATGGGGACTAAATACATATTGTGACGTGAGGAGGTGGGGGTTGGTTGGTTTATTGGAAAGAGGGGAGAAAGACAAGGGAGGGAAAGAGGGGAAGGGAGAATAGGGAGGTTTCCTATTATTTTTTTATTGCCTAAATCGAAAGGTTATCACTCCTGGAGTATGTGTTATACCCTATTAGATTTTTAAATTACTATATATATTTTTCGCGATTAAATGAAAAGTGAGAAATTTCAAGCGCGCGAAAATGTGACGGCTAAGTATGAATGCTGGGAAAACCCCGTGTGACGTCATTATGGTTCCCGCTGTCGACGTGTGAGGTGACCTTTTGGTGAGGGTATGTGCGCTGCTGTGATGCAGGAAGCGGACTATCCTGCTAGCAGGTATCGCTCGGCTTAAATAAGGATTATTAATACCCTATCAAACAAGGGAAACTTTCTGGCCACAGGAAGTTTAAATAGTTGATTATTAAGATATGTTTCCCTGAGCTCTGTGCCTCATGCATGCATTGGTAATTTCAGACGATGTAAAACTCCTATCTACTCGTATAGAAACTAGGTGACGTCACATCGAGTGGCATTGCATGGGCACCAATCTGACCTTTTTCAAATGAGGTTAAAATTAACCATTGCCATTCGTCTAAACTGGAATTTCTAAAACCAAATAATTTCTATATTATGAATGCACTAATCATGGGTAACGAATTGGAATCCATGCCTTGTGTTTTCTTTGATGAAGAAAACTACCCTATTATTATGTGGGGAGGCTCATTGCGATGATTGGGGTACACAAAAAATTAGAGCTTATAACATAGATTCTGAGTTCTACAGAATATTTAATGCAGAAAAAGAGGGAAATGTACACATAGAACACGTGAAATTGTTCAATATCTTTCTATGCTTTGAACATTAAACTGGCCAGTGGATATTACCAAAATGATTAATTCAACAAAACAAAGTAAACTTAATAAAAAGAAAACAGGAAGTTTCCTTCCAATCAGTCTTTGGCCTGGTTTCTCACCAAGACATGAACACCCAAAAATTAGTTAACAAAAAGAAAACATTAACCTTAAGCATACTTATAGATAGAAAAGTACACCCTGTCCTAAAAAACTTTAGTGCACGCAATCACTCAAGGAAGGGGGGAGGGGAAAAGAGGATAGAATCATAAATGCAATTAAAAAAACTCATGGGCAAAGGCTCTTCAACAAAGGTTCCGGCATCTTCTTTCTTCGTTTCTGGGGGGGGGGGGGAATCTGGGTTTCTTTAACAACACTAGATCAGGGCTTTGAGTGAAGGTTCTTCTTTACTAGGGGATACAATTCAGGATTGTGGTTCGGCTTATCAAGTTTTCCTGTCTTGTTCACGGCTGAGGGATGACGTCCTCAAATGGCTCCTTTTCGGCAATCGCCGAGCCTAAATTGAATGGATGAGGCAGATACTTTGTGGAGATCCATTATGAGATATGAAGTGAAACACTTTGCACTTTCCACATAAAAATGTATTAAACTACAGTCGACATGTTTTGCTGCACTGCAGAATTATCAAGACTCCCACAAAATATATCGACTGTAGTTTAATAAATTTTTATGTGGAAATTGCAAAGTTTTTCACTTCATATCTCATCGCTAAACCATCTACACACCCTGGGCTGAGAGAATACTCAGTAGGATGACATGGGTTGATCTTCTTCTTATTGATGATGGAAATCTACCATTCACTCTCCTGTTTCCTGTTTCCGCTCATTTCCTCCTTCCCGGTCCAAACTCCATTGTCTCCAGGTTCTCCCTCTCTCTCCATAGACCACTCATGTAATGAGCCGCTTGCCCTGACAAACTGGCAGAGCCTCCGGCAGCATGATAAGGCCAGGGTTGATGTATCTCTTTCAGGTGGTGGCTCCTTAGGTTTCATGCCTCAAAGAGGGTTGGTTTTCAGGGGGTGAGGAGGGTGGGGAGAAAATGAGAAAGAGGCCTATTTCTAGAGGTAAGTCACCATGGGGGAGTTAAAGTATGTTTAATCTATTTTGGGGGAGAGGGTGAATGTATAGGTGAAGGAGAATCAGGTGGTCGTAGGCAGCCTTGCACCATCACTCCTCGGTGGGTGTGGGTGGTTGAGGAGGAGTGCACTCTTCTCTATTTGGGGCCAGCTCATACACAAAGTCACGTGATGGGAAAACCCCAAAATCTGGAGGTGGGGAATTGGGGGGAGGTGAAATGCATTACACACAAGTCCATTCACACTGAACTACCCACACACACACACGGTCAAACTTATATAAGACAAATAAATGAAGCTCTCCTTCCCTCAAAAATATCCATTCAAACCAATATATGTAACCTGCCAAATTTCTACGGTTACAATATGCATTCACAAATGGTATACATATATTAAGCTAACATAAGGAACTGGCATAAAGGTACCATATTGAGGAAATTTATGTGTACTATGTATTATAATTTCTTCGATTTTACGATACATATTTGGATAACTTACAGTGTGGTATATTTCATTCATGTCATTTATTCACTCTCTTCCAGGATTGCGTGGAGGATGAAGCAAAATGATGGGAGTTTGAAGATAGAATAAAAAAAGCAAAAAGTGTGTGAACCTTGCATGCACTTTATCTGATGGGTTGCATGATTGAGCAAAAATTTTGAGCCTTTTGATTGTTCAGAAACAAAAGGATGGGTGTGATTCTCGAGTCCTCCAAATTTAGGAGAAGAGAGAGACTCCAGGACAAGAAGACCACTCCAGGAAGAAGAATGCGAGTGACTTAGCTTAGATTTGGCCCTTAGGACTATGAATCATTGTGCCAAGTAAGACTAAGTTATTTTAGGTGAGTCAATTATACTTTTTTGTCAAACTGAGGTTTGACATGGGCATTGCAGCATTATGGAATAGAAACTGTCATTTGAATGAAAAGGTAGTAACTTCCTCCTTGTGCCACAATGACTTGTATACCGCAATGAAGCTTATGCAATTCCTTGGGGGAAAGGTATTTACCTTGCATGTACTCTCTCCATAGGCTCAAGACAAGAGGATCCCAGTTTCACACGTAGCTTACTTTTTGGGCCCTCTGGGTTTTGAATTATTATGTCGAGTAAGGCTAGGATTTTAAAGAGCGTTATCTAGAATTTTATGTTGAAACAAGGTTTGGCATTCACAGCATACCATTGCAGTGCTCGGGTTAGAAACTGTGTCACTTGAATGAGAAAGGGTTAATTTCCTCCTTTCCCACAGTGACTTTCCATATGTTGCAGTGCAGAGTGTGCTATGTCTTGGGGGAAGGATCATTTATTTACCTTGCATGAACTAACCCACTCTCTCCCTAGGCTAAAGACATTCCGGTGGCCGAAGGAATGTAGGCATTGCAAGAGGTACCATCAGACAACTGAAAGGAGAAGAAACATGTCAAGACAAAGAAGAAGGAAGGCGTCAACCTATTAAAATTTAATTGCATTATCAGGATGATGTAGAAACGTTTGATAGATTCACTAAGGTAAATTTCTCCACAAATACTGTCCTGAGCACCTTTATCTTTCTTCTGCGCAAACCAACTCCGCTTAAATATGAATAACAATCCAAAATTTGTATTACAATGAAATCAACTTTTAAGGACAACCAATCAATATTACCCACTTTCAATTAAATTTTGCATATTAATTTCATTTATAAAATAATTTCTTCTACATTCAATTCAATTTTTTAAAACGATATCCGCATGAGTTTATTTTTTTAATTCATGATGCATATTCTGCCATTAAGGATTTCTTGCTTTTTTAGCCTAATTTATACTAATGCAAAATGAAGTCAACATCTTTCAGTTCTTCCAAACAAGTTTAGATACATTCATTTAATCTCACCTCTTTGCATAATCCTGATGCATCATGAACATTGTATGTAATCAGTCACCTTTCATTTTTTTATTATTGCTCATCCAAGCACTGCATTGAAAATCAGTTTCTTTAATTTTTATTCATGTTTTTTTTTCTTTCTCAATTGATAAACTAAATATTTTCTCAAAACATTTTGCAAAAGTTCTTTTTCAAAAAATCAAATCATCATTTTTTTGTGAATATGTTAAGTAGAGAATGAAAGAATGTAAATTATGTTCTTCAGAATTATTTTTAACTATTGATAGATTATAAAGTGAATTATATTTTTAATGCCACTTCTGAAGAAATACCTCGTTGGCTAAGTAAAGAATTCTTGTTGAATCCCAATTGTATGAGTCTCCTCCATTTTATCAATTCATTAGGAAAATACTCTGCCCATTTAGATATTTGCTCTCTGGCGTCCATAGCGTATCACAGGAAGTAACTTAAAAATTTGCTGGTATAAATTTGATAAATTTTATACAGGTCCTAAATTATAGCACTAAACACATATTAGAACTACTTTCAGCTTTAGGATTTCAAGTTTTTTCTAGAAACTTTATAACCATTTTGAACATATTCCCTTGAATTCTGTTTAAATTTCATTGAAATTTTCATGCATCCCTATCGAAATGAAACATCTTTTCAACTTTTCATGCAGAGATAAGACGCGGGCTTCTTATACCACTAATGTTGAATTTTCCCATGGCTGTTTTTGCAGTGATTCCTCATACCCTATTAAATTTCAGTGCACTCACATACAGTTTTTATAAATCCGCGATGGAAATTCAATTTCTGTACCATCTTTCTCCACTCAGCTGCAAGCCATCTTGGAGGGTGTGGGCAGAAAGGGTGGGGTGGGATGGGGTGGGATGGGGTGGGGTGGGATGGGGTGGGATGGGGTGGGATGGGGTGGGATGGGTTGGGATGGGGATGGGGTGGGTTGGGGGATGGGGTGGGATGGGGTTGGATGGGGTGGGATGGGGGATGGGGTGGCATGGGGGATGGAGTGGGATGGGGCTGGGGTGATAAGTGATAAGTATATTTAATATAATACTACTTGGAAATAGCAAAGTTTTTGATCCTTCTATTCCTGCAAGGATGACTTCGACGACCACGATAATTATACATGCTGAACATGATTAAAATATTTATTTTTATCTGTATATATATATCTCTCTAAGCATGTAAATATTTGTAATGTAATTTTGTTTAAATAAACGTTAGTGTGTAAATTTACTTTTTTCCTATTTCTACCTATTTTAAGTAGTTTGTAAGAATTGAAATGTTACAAGGGGTGGTTTTTAAGGGTTGTACATATTTAAATCGGCATCGTTCTTAAATTAGGGCATTTTGACGAAAAATATATTTTTGGTGGTAAATAATTATTTTCCTTAACCCCGAATAAGGGTTGATTTTTAAGGGTTTAAATATCATGAAGTAGGAGGAGGTTTTCACCCCCAAAAAAATGAAAATAAATAACTTGAATTCATGAGCCTCATTGCATAAAAGTTGTATTTAATACCCTCATGTATGTATTTATATTGGAGGGCCCAAGAGATGTGCGTGAGAAAAATGTGAATGTTTAAATTTTTTCCCACAAGCATAAATGAGTTTCTACTTTAAGTTTATTTTCGGAATGGTATGTATTCATTGAAATGAAAAGATAACTCGACTTCTGAGATGGATTATGAGAGATAAATAACAAGTTTAGTGACACCCAATTAAAACTTAATAGTGGTCACTAGGGTATAGATTTTATTTATTTTATCAATATCTAATTTTAAATTGAGCTTAATTTAAATTGTTATGAACAAAATCGACCAAATATTGCCAACACTAAACGTAGCGACCCTTTTTGCTTTAGAATATATTTTCAGGCTTGCGGAACGATCAAATTCAAAACTCTTTCTCTCTTTATGTCCCTCTCCTTCGTTAACAGCGAGGCGATGACGGTTTTGAGGCGACGATCACGCGAGTTCAGATTTTTTTCAAGAAGGCGCACAAGTCCACGTTATCAGGAGTTGTAAATAAGGTTTATTGTAACGACTGGAAAAAATACGCCATTTTCGAGTAGAGAAATTGAATATAGATCGTGAATTGAATATAGATTGAAATGAAGGGGGTTCGTCGTAAGAATTGTGGTGGTGCACTTTCGGGCGACTCTTAAAGGGTTAGCCACTAGTCAGCCGACAGTTATTCATCGAAGTGTGATTCGCTCCTCATATCAGTGATCGGGAAAATGTCGAAATGGGATCTACTATACAGCAAACTCTCGATTATCCGGGCTAATGATGGGGAGATGGTGCACGGATAATAAAAAAACACGGATAATCCAAACTCCATTTTATTTCTTAAATTTTCCGTAATATGCACAAAATTATCATACGTATATTCATTTTCGCAAATAGTCCGTTAATTTAGTTTGTTTTAAGGACTCGTTGACAGCTTTCTTCACCTGAACACGGATTTTTTTTGCTGCAATAACGTCATTATAATCGTAATTACAGTGTTCCATGTAGCGCAGCAAATTTTCTACGCAGGTGAGCGCTTGGCTGTGAGTCATGCGCATGGCCCTTATATAGTGGTTACTAATCTTCCAAAAGGTTCTCATTGAAATCGGTAGGGGGCGCTGTTGCCTCAATCTTCCGACACCAAATAGTTCCTCTTTTGAACGAGTGGCAGCGCGAGGGTGCCAATGGTTTCTAGTTGTAGGAAAATTAACATGGCGAGTATAGGCTAAACGCTGACTTGTGGTGTTTTTTCCATTTTTTCAGTGGTAAGGAGGCCTTCTGGAGGTTTCATTTTTTGACAGTACGAAACTGAGTGTAGTGGCTAGAAATTAGTGCTATTAGCTCAGAAAAGTCAGCGATGGTTCAGGAGTAGTGACTTGAAACAAATCCCGTGCCCTCGCTCGTAGTGGGATCCCGTTTACTTACCTGTGAACACCATGGCTTACGACAAGGGATCGTTTTTGTGCGTGGTTTTAAGTCGGTATATAATGCTAAGAAGAAATAAAATTCCAAACTGGGCATTATAAACTCCCATTTGTGGAAGGCGGCGGTAAGTACACTGAATGTTTACATGTTGCATTTTTGAATAAGTTGTTTCTTGTGCATGGTACCGAAGTTATGATAACGGTGAAGGCCCGAAGTGTCACTAATCTTAGCAATTAAGTTTAATAACAATGCAAATGTTTCAACTGCGTGTCCATATTACAGCATTTGTCGAAAATGAAACTCCTATCCCGCTCAACATTTTTAGCCGACCTTATTCCAAGATGGCAGAATGTGGTGGACACGTTAATTTTAATTTTGTAAGTAATGTGTGCCGCCTACTGTCCATCGCATGGCACAGTGAGTATTCGCATTTAAAGTTGATATTTTTTAAACATTGTTTTGCTCTATCGGAAGTAGAATCAAACTCTTGAAAAGTTATTTTTAAGTTTTTTTATCTGGAATGGACCTGATGTTTTGGTTTGGGTTTCCTGTTTATATACATTACTAGCTGAGAATCCCTTTGATTTTGAGCAGCTCGGAGATGAGTTAGAGAATTTGCCTAATTCTTTGTGCATTGAAGTCGGCCGTTGTGCGTGAAAATGCTATTGTTTATTTCTCTTCGTCACAAGGTTCATAAGTTTTGTTCATGGTAGCAGAGAGGAGTACTCCTCGATCGTATCCTACTACACACCGCAAATAAGTGTATTTTTTCTCTATCTTGGCCTCTATTTTTAGCGTATATTAGTGCCTTGCAGGGTTAATAGTCTTGAAGAATTTAAATGCATTGCAATTTAAACAACCGATAAATATTCTTTTACGTTATTTTAGCTCGATCGGATAAAAACCACATTTATATGATGATTTTTGTATGACAGACACAGACAAACATTAACTTTTTATGTAGGATTCATAGATAAAGCGTAACAGGTATCTCGCAATGTCGCGCACAAGAATTTCCTTTGGTTGATTTTGCGTTTAATGTAATTAACTTCATTTTTGCTCTGCCATTTCGAAGTGTTCTACGTTCTACTATGATATGATATTTTGGGAATTACAATTAATTATAATCAATGACCGGAACCAATGACTGTTTTACTCGGGAGCTTTTAAAGACTAGATGCGTGAATTAACAAATTGAAATAGTTATTTAATAAATGCCTTGCAATAAATTTTCTGGAAATAATTGGATGTCGAGGTTTATCAATGTGATCTGCTTCTACAATTGCTGAGATTTATCGATTCGGTTCAGTGCAAATTATCTGGATAATCAAGAGAAATTGGCTATCTTTCCCTGCCAAGTCATAAATGGCCTACTAACTAGCCAGTTGCTGACAAGCCTTACACATCCTGCATGTTTCATGAACAATTTCTGTCTAACCGTGCTACTATTTGAAAATACATGAATGCATATTGATGTTGGATCTGTAAGTGGCTTTGAGAACTAATTATTCTTTATTTTTCCCCAGGATTAACTGATATATAAAACCAGTGAAGCATGAAGCTTTGTGAAAGTAATTTAATGTGAAGTAATTTTGGGAGATGAAACCTAATAATACTGTCTGGAGGAGTCGAACATTTAGATACAAAGAATGATGTAGACCCTCAGATCCAAATATACTGTATGTCCTCAAGAGAAATACAGCCGCCTTCCAGCAATGTGAGTAAATTTGAAAATATGTAAATGTATATTGATGTCTGATCTGAGCTTGTTCTTTTGAACATTTGTGTCCCGATTTACTCATAGAAGTAATATGAAAATTTTGCTCTCATATTTATGAATATCACTATTATTGTTTATTAATTTAAGTAAGGTGACATGAGCCCAAGTTTTATTTTATGGATGATTTTTACATCTTCAATGTCCAACATCTGTGAGAGGTTTAGGTAGTTTAGACCATTAAGCATAACATAAAAGTTGGTATATGTACTACCAAGCTTGGGTGATCAATCACCTATTAGAGTATGTATCAACGATGTGTAAGCACACCTTACATCTCGCCATCTTTATTGTTCATCACTCTTACACCGGAACTCTCATTCCCAACTTCTGAGCATGGTGGCAAACCTTAGGACTCAACATCCCTTTTCTCCTTTAAGAGACATTCTTACCCTTACATAAACGTAAAGTCTTGAACAAAAACAAATGCAAATCCTGATACTTACTACACCAATTCACTTATAAACCAAAATAACATTCTTCATTCCAGATAAATCAAAAGTCTTTTTACAAGCTTGGCATATGTTAAATAATCAGCGCATGTTAAATACTGAGTGTTCAGTATATAAATAATAAATAAATAAATACTAGTTATTCAGTGATCTACATTTTATAATACTGCAAAGAACTAGATTTATTACATTCTCTCATTGACCTCATCTCTCCTGGAGAGTCTCCTGTTTTCCTGTAATTGTTTCCTGCCATCACAGGATTAGGTTGCAAATTCTTTCCTCCATCTACAGTTGAGGACCTCAAATCCGGAAAGCTTGGGAGCAAAGGGTTTCTGGATTTCTGGTCTTCATGGTATGTTTTGTTAATTAATTAATTTATAAATGTGTTCAGGCTCTTGTGCTTGATATTTGAGATCCCTAAGTGCCCAGGTTGTTAGTGTATGTTTACAGAGTGTGCTAACATCCTACTCGTCCCAGAACAAGGCTCAGAGGCCGGTGCCACGAGGTGTCTAGTCGAAACCCTATGCAGAAGAATTTTCAAACATTTTAGATTTCTGTTTTTTTTGGGGTTTCTGGATTCCGTATTTTTGGTCCTCAACTGTACTATATCCTCCCTTGGTGTTAGCTCATTGTAGTTCTCTTCCTTATTCCCATTCTCTTGTTCCCTCTGAAGATATGGTTTAGCATGAGAAGTATTCCTTCTATGAGGTTTCCCTTGATTATCATAAATGAACTCCGAATTTCCATTAGATTCTATAATGGTCACAGGATCTTGTCTAAAGGGAGTGGATAGTTTGTTTTCCCAAGCTTGTTTCATTAACACCACATCCCCTGGTTCCACAAGACTAGGCTTTGCAAGACAGTTTAAATGAGCATACAATTTACCATCATCTTTCAACATTAACTCCCTGTCTCTAATTATTACAGCTAATATCAGGTTCACCTGCATACATAACTGTAAATCAGGAATTTTTTTACCAAATCTTGCATCCTAAAAACAACGCTGCTGGTGGGCAACCTGTTACCAAGTGGGGAGTGACTCAATATGAGGATAGGTATATCAGAAGTTCCTCTATCCAACTTATCTTTTATGCGCCAGCAATCCTTAATCTTTTCATAATGTTCCTGTTTTGGCATTCTACCGCTCCATTTGCCCGGGGCCAATATGGTGTAGAAAAATGATGGATAATATTTAAATCTTTCAGAAACCTCTGAAATCCTGCATCTTTAAATGGTGGTCCATTATCTGATGAAATAGATTTTAGCAAACCATACCGTGCAAACAAGCCTTTAGACAAATAAGGACTGTGCAAATCTAACACTATCAACAAATTGCCACCTGATGGTTAGGGGCCAAGGAAATACAAACTTACAATGGTTGACATGGCAATTCAGATCGTACTATTGGTTCTAGTGGGTCACTACTAGCCACTAACTGACATTCATGGCAGGATCTACACCACTGTTCAACATCTTTTTGCATACTTTTCCTCCAAACCTTGGTTCTTAAAATTTTCTTCATACTAACAACCTCCATATGACCTTTGTGAACGACGACTTGACTTACACTCCTGGAGAACTTTTGGTAATATGTACTATTCTTGCCCCTCTCATTATTAGCAATTAATTAATTTCACCCAATTCATGTTGGATAAGCTCATAAAATCTTAACTCTTTAGGCCAATTGTCACTATGAAGACAATTTTTTATCACTTTTTATTCACTGTCCTGCTCAGAAGCCTTTTGAATTTATTGTTAAGCCATTCGGAATTGATGCCTCTACCAAGCACATCACTATCCACAGTTCATAGTAAAGTAACCATCAAAGTTCATAAATGTGAGCGTATACACTCTGAATATACAGTAGGGCACCACAGTTATTTGAAGCCGATGTCCAAGGGTCAAATTTGTATCAAAATTTGATACAACTGACGTTCACCCTATCACACGGTCAAAATTTCATCCAACTGGCTTTTGGTCCTTTGGTTTGTACAAAACACGGTTTTGTCCAAATGGGTAGGACAGGTTCTAAATTTTCATCCAATTGGATGAAACCAACCAATCACTGGACTGGACAAAAGAGAAGCGCCAAACGCTGACACACAGGCCACATAGGTTATTTATCGTCTGCATGAGCATATTAATTAATAAATATATATAATGGACACAAAAATAAAATTTGTTGCATTCCATACAGTATGCATCAAAAACCCAACCGGTTTCTACCTTTTCAGGTCATGTTCATTATCGTTCACCTCTTGATAAGACCTGAAAAGGTCGAAACCGGTGGAGTATTTTTCATAAATACTGTATGGAATACGCGATGGAAACTCTCAACTAGGAAATCTGTAATGTGTAAATGAGTTCATGTTTAATGAGAAGGAACCTTCCTTTTAGACTCACAATACAAGGAGGGGGTGTTTTGGAAAGAATAAAAGATTTACTTTAGGTATTAAAGCACTATTAATTCATAACATTTCAATGACCATGTCCATCACTTATTAATAACATTTTCCTTGCGGGAATAAACTGCCTCACGTTTGTATCCTGGCATTTTATTCTGCCCTCAACCTTGCTTATAAGGGACATGAAAATATCCTCACTTATCGTCAATTAATATCAGTAATATACAGGAACATCAGTGAGCAACTCCTTCTCCAATATGTTAAGCACGCTTACTCCAACGCTTTCCAGCCAACGCCAAGTTCAGCATTCCTTCTGTTTTCTTTCTCTTTAATGTTCAAGAGGCCTGTTCAGATGATTTCAACTGCTAAAAAGACAGAATACTTCACTTCCACAAGCTTCCAAATTTGTATACATAAACATTGTCTTTCGTTTGTTTTTGGTCCATCGTGGGGAACCCCTGTCCCATTGCATGCAAATTTTTGCAACAAAATTTTTATTCCAAACATATTGAGACAAATATTTGGATGCAAATTTGACTGTGGGACACCGGCTTGATTTATTTAACCGAGTTTTCTGCACATTTGCCCCAGAGGAGGGCTTACCTTAGCATTGAATTGAGATGGGGCAATGTCCTTATGGGCTATGTTCTCATCTCTAGCAAATTCCAGGTTTTTAAAATGATCACTGGCAAATCTATTATATATTGGATCATGAGATACATTTCACCTGCATCTATCCTGCTTCTCAATTCCATTCTCACAGTCTAGAGAAGGACTCATTATTGTTCATATTTCCACATGATAAACTGGTATATGAAACCAGTGAACCATGAACTTGTGAAAATAATTTGATGTGATGTAGTTTTGGGAAATGTGTTCTAATAAAACTTGCGCTTTCAGTGGGATAGTGTTTACTGCTGATGGCTCAATTTTTTTAGCTCATGCTATGAATTTTACATTTTGACTTTTAGGAATTCATGGATGACTATTTAATTATTTATAAAATCATTAAGAAATCATTACTTTAAATGCCAAATTTGTGAACTAATTTTGTTTATTGATCATTATCTAATTGTAAGCCTGAATATTTATTTTTTTCCTATTCTTATTCAGTTTATTCAATAATTTACTCTCACTCACATTACTAATATTTGTGTTATTTGTGACTTAATATGTTTTAAATGCCTTGGTCTAATTTCTTAAATTTTGGACATTTTTTATTTTAAATTTCTTATCATGGTTTTGTTATTAGCCCTTATACTTGTACTAATACTTTTTTATTATTTGTTCTATCAGCTAATATGATGTCTGTGAAACTCCTTGAAGGCTGTTCCTTAAGATGATTCATCAGTGGACTTCAATATTCAAGACCTATGGTGGCTGTTTCCTACTAGAATTCAAATGAAGAACTTACAGTCAGCTTTTATTTAATCCGTTTTCAGGAGAATAATTGATGCTTTTTATGGCTGTCTGTTTCATGACATTGTAGAGAGATGTTGTTTGACGAATTGATGTGGAAATTTACTTCCTTTTGATAGAATGTATACCTGAAAATGTTTGCTTATCAATTTTTCTCGGAAATAAATGTTGGTAAGCTTCAAAAGGTGTTTTTTTTTCCTGATAGAGGTAATCCTAGTGATTATTTCCAAAAGATAAGAGAGAACTTTTTACTCTCTCAGATTTTTCCCAACACTGGAGAGTAGTGCATTGAAATGGTCTTGTATATTTTACAGCCGCTCTATATTTCTAATTCAATAAATGTTATAGGGTGCACTTCTAAAGAGACATTAAATAGCATAGGTTAATAATTAACTATATTTCCTTTGTGATCTGGATATTGTGTCATTAATTTAGAGTAATAAGAAATTGATTAAGTACTGTCTTTAGGCCTCTGCACATTTTTTCCAGCGACTGTGCTGTGACTGAGTACATGCCCAAGGAGGTTTCTTCGGAGGCTTCTCGTAAGGTCTTTTTCATGGCTGTTTGTATCTCTTCTATGGATGAATAATGGGTTCATTTCAGGGCTGCCTTAATCCTAACTTGCACAAAAATATCTGATGGGGTGACCTCCGGACTACAGGTGAGGCAGCATACGAATCTGGTGTTTGGCCGGGAACCAGGGTGTGGATTCGTAGCATGTTGTGGCAAGGAGCCCTTCAATAGGTGGAAGAGGGGACTTCATAGTCTCAACCTCGCCTGAATAAAGGCATATTATTATTATTTAAAAGGCTTTTAACTCCCTCAAAACTTGTGAGTAGGGCAGAACAGAGTCGCTAGAAGCCTCACAACTTATTTCGTTTCCTAAAGATATTTAGCATAAAACTTAAACTTTGCTCGACTGTTGATTCCATTTTTTTTCCTTGACAAGGTCGGCCAAGGGGGGGGTTTATAATAACTTACGTCCTTCCATAGCTTAGAAAGCGATCAGATTGGTCTTGCAACAATGATTAGAGTCCATTCCTCCTACTCCAAGTAGTTTGATCCCACTCCAACCAATTGGGGTGGCACGGGTTATTCAATTGCATCACTTTCAGAATTCACCCTGTATGTTATGTAACTGCTTGCATAACATAACCCTATATAAGCATGTGTAAGGTGAACTGATCAATCATATCCTCACCATACGTTGGCATCTGGGAGACCGGACCCTAGGCGACGAGAGAGTGATTCTTTGTTGTGTTTTGTTAAAATGACCATTGGAAGTGTTGACTCACTCTGTAAAGAAGACTAGCAGTGGCCATCATGAGATCTTATTCTATCCCCATCTGGCGTGCAATTGCACGGATATTTCAATGAAATTAGAATAGGGGCTATTTCACCATCTTGCATGTATTCGTTCTAGCACTTTATCGCTTTGCACGATGTTATTTTGACAGCGCCTTAGTAAATTCATCAGTTTGTGCAATTATGTGCACGGTGTAAAATGGCTGTTAACGGGAGAAATGCCTTTTAATGTACCTATATGTTTTTTTCCAACTGCCGCCGCCTTCGATCAGAAAATTCCGAGAGTTAGGTAAAACCCTAATGCAGATAAATTTATTGTTACTTTGGCTTCACTAGGTCCTATTTACCCGCCGAAACTAAGGAACTAGTGATTTACAGCCCATAGCGCATTTCCATGGTGAAATTATTCAATGAATCTAATCGTTCCTCCTATAATTCGTCCACATCCGACTCTTATCACTCCATCTCGTCCCGATTTGCTTTCGAACCGCCGCCGAGACCGCAGTTAGTTCCATATTTCCCCTAGTGGTAGCGCCACTGCGCGCCAGAGTTTCTCTGGAGGGGTTTGAGGGGTGGGAGCGTCAGTCAAGGCAACAACATTGAGCCAAAGATTAGTAACCAGTATATAAGGGCCTTGGTCATGCGGTCGCTACTCCCCTCCTCTCCGCTCTCGTCACTTTCACTCCCCTCACTCCCCTCCTCACTCGCCACTCCGGTAGAGATCGCGGCGTTAATAATGTCCTCATCCGTCATATGACGGAATCCCGGTTCACTTTCGTCTCTCTCCAACCACTCGTTTAAGTTTTCTACATCAACATTTTCGAACCCTTTCATTATTTTTACTAGTTCCCCCAAGTTGGGATCACTCACATCTGATTCTGAAAATCCCTCGAAATCACCTTCGAGGTCTAGCAAAAGTTTCATCCACGAACGAACTAGTGTGATAGCTTTCACCGAAAGCAAAGCCTGAGATACACCGTGAATTGCATCTAATATTGTCATTTTCTTCCAGAAGTTCATCAAATTTTCATCTTCAATGGATAGGGTTCGCAGAAGACCAACGCGATAATTTCTTTTCATTGATGCAATGACGCCTTGATCCATTGGCTGTATAATTGATGTGACGTTTGGGGGCAAAAACTTAGTAATTATTAATCCGTCGTCTGACGTTAAAATTTTCTAATTCGGATGGGAAGGGGCATTGTCTAAGAGTAGCACTGCTTTCGGAGGCAATCCCTTGTCTTTTAAAAACAAACGAACTTGGGGAACAAATTTTGAGTGGAACCAATACTCAAATATCTCTCGGTCCATCCACGCTCCCTTTTGATTGTAATCAACGGGAAGCTGACTTCCTTCAGTGCCCTTAAAGGATCGAGGCCTTTTCGATTTTCCAATGACTAACAATCTAAGTTTATGGCTCCCGGAAGCATTCCCACAGCACATCACTGTCAATCGTTCTTTGGAGGATTTGTGGCCGGGTGCATGCTTCTCTTGCACGAACGCTAGCGTTTTAGACGGCAGACATTTCCAGTATAGCCCCGTCTCGTCAGCATTGTAAATTTGGCTGGAGTCATACCGTTCTTCAGTCACAAACTGCTGAAATTCTTCCCGAAACGCTACTGCAGCCTCATTGTTAGCACTCAGTCGTTCTCCTTGAATACTTATTTCACGTATGCCGTGTCTATTTTTAAATCTTGTTAGCCACCCAGATGATGCGTTGAACTCGCCTTCGAAGCCCAGTTGCTTGTAGAAAAACTTTGCTTTATCTGTGACAACTGGACCAGAAAGAGGTGTGCCTTCCGCTCTCCTCTGGGTAAACCATTGAAGCATTGCGGCGTCCAACTCCTCGTATGATGCACTTTTCATTGTCTTGCGATTTGATGGTCCTGCGCCACTGTCACAGTTCCTAGCGTATTCCATTAGCTTGGTCTTATTTTTTTAAATATCACGCACTGTTTGACATCCAATGCCATAATCTCTGGAAATCTTTATCACCGATTCCCCCTTCTCTAGTTTATTAATCACTTCCAGTTTCTGTTTTACAGTCAACACAATTTTCTTGCGTTTATCAGCCATGCTACTTCCTCCAGGTGGATGAATTGTTCACCGGACAACCTAATTAACGATGGCACATGCAACAGAGAACCACGAAGCATAAGCCGCGACTGCGGGAGACCCACAAAACTCAAGCCTTAATCGATATGTTGCTGCCGGCAGTTACTCACACGTGTCAGCAAAAAGTAATCACTAAGTTACGAAGTTTAGGACGACTTCATCCCTCCATTCTTCATCAGGCCTCAACCTACCCCTTTTACCCCTTCCACCTTTCTAAGACCATCCAACAGGCCCAAGTCACCCCAGATTATGTTTCGCGCAGGGATCATATGTTACGTAGGTGATACATTATTGGCCTCAAAATAAAATATCATATTACTTTAAGTTCCCAGAAAGGTTCACTAGCCTTGAGCAAAAGCTTCAAGTTACCTGAGGGCAATAGGAAATGTATCTTTTGAAGTCTTTCCCCTCCTCTCCAGTAGAATTCTATTCACGCAACCTGACTTCCTTGACCCCAATATATGAACCAAGCTGCCAGCATGAGTCACCCACTGTGTTCTTCGCTGACAGTAAGCAACTTTCCATAATTACGGTTTTGCCTCCATATGACTTCGATAATAGTAGCGTGCACCAAGTATAAGAAAGAATGAGTCCAAACACGACGCATTTCTGACTTTTTAAAAAATTGTCAAGCATGGCACCATAACTTTCATTTATCGATTTATCCAAGAATCACCAGTTCCTGTATTTGGCTGCACGAAAAAACCGCTAAGATGTTTTCGCTACAAATGCATCTTTATATTTTGCTTTCTTGATTTCTTATGAGCGTCATAATTATTTTCACTTCCTGCACGAGTCATTTATTCAAGGATCACCTTCCTCTCTTTAACTCGAAGGGAGGAGTCAAGAGACGAACGTTTGTATAACCTCGTAGCAGTCGTAAGAAAACGCGCTCCTTCCCCTCCAAGCCCCCTCTTCCTCCAAGCCCCCTCCTCCTCCCCCCTCTCCTCGTGCTTCCGCTGCCCAGCCTAGCCCCTTCCCTGCGGCCGGTCGTATTCTACCCCCATGTCGTCGCTTGTGACGCGTTCCGACTGTGCGTGTTCTTGTTATTCTAATTGTTCATTATATTAGTAAATCCATCCATTTCTGATGATTTCAAAACTTGCATTTGACTTTTAACGTAAGCTAGAATTCTTTCGTTCAATTAATTTTCGCAAAAACTGTAGCGAGAAGAAATTAGAGTTAAGGCTAAATAGTCGTCCCGGAACTGGACATTTTTCTCTTTAGACGAATTTATATTCACTACTCCTTACCACGGATGACACAATGAGCACCCATTTAATGTGAAACGGCTTTAAGTTTATCCTACTAAATACGGAACTCCGGCGATTTTTTTTTAAAGATCGCGAAAAATTTCAACGAAGAGTGAAAAATCATGCACGGATAATCCACAGCACGGATAATCCGCACCCGGATAATCGGGAGTCTGCTGTAGTTGCTAACGCTCAAAATATCAAGATGGTAAGCTCATTTTTTCGTAAGGTTAACAGTAAACCCGTTTTGGTTTGGGTGATGTTATCATAGACGTTAGTTGACACTATTAAAGCGATAGAAAGACTTGATTTGAGTTATTTAGATTAGGGTTTTTAGCAGAATTTCATGCATGCTGATTTATTTTACAGATAACCTTGATTAATGTCACTTTAATTGGTCGATCTTTTTCAGGGAGACGGAATTCCATAATCTTTCGTATATTGTTCCTTATTTTGAGTTCAATTGAATTTAATTTACAGGGATGAACTGCGTGTTTTCCTGGATCAGTCGTTTTTCCGCCAAATCCTTAACTGTGTATTGCGCCTGCAATTGCAATTCATAGTGGTGAGTATTAATTATCCAGGATTGTGAATGAGTCAGATGGCAGTAAGTTATATGCATTTTAAAGTTCATTCGGGATGTTCCGACTTGAAATAGTAAGGTAATCGCTAGATTACACATCGTTAGTTGGTTTTTTGTTCACTTGTCCATATCCCAACCTTCTTCTTTTACTAGCATCTCGACGTCACCTCACCCGCATTCAGTATTATGTCCTATGTTTAGACATAGTGAAAGTAGTCATCCCTAGACCACCAAGACTAGGGGCTACCCTGGATCACAACTAGGGGAGGGGACAAGCCGTAGTCGTGCATTTTCTAAATATTTTGCTTGAAAAAATTATTTCTTTAAGTACACGTTTTATGCTCAAACCATTTTTATTCAAAATAAATTTTGTTCCAAACTTTCCTTTTGAATTACATTAATTTTCGATTCTGGGGAGGGGGGCAGTTGGCCCCTCCTGACCCCCCCAACTGAGTACACCCATACTGTGCGATTAACACACTCCTTTTACATCGCGGAATGACTCAACTGAACCATGCCATCGAGGCGATTGCCGGTGAGTGCGGTCTCTCTTTCAGTGATAGTCTTAGTAGCCCAGAGGATTAATGGCAACTTATCCTTTTTGAGAGTCAAAGACTGCAATTCCAGTTAGAATTTAGATCGTATTGTGGACGTGAAATATCGCTAGGGAGTTTTTCTGTTGTTCTGTTAATAACAGCTCTCAGAATGCGATGATTTTCATTCGTAAATAAAATATAACACCCTCTCCCCCCAGTCATTGTTACCTGAAATAATTCACCTTGTCATGGTCAATACGAGTACTTTATTAATAGCTTTATCCGCTGCTCTCGAATCTATTACGGGTATCGACAAGCGCTCTCTAAAGAGGCATTATGATTGGAAAAAATCTGGGTTTTAGTAATAAAAAGGCGTGATAGTTATAAGCCAGCTGGCGATAGTAAAAAGAAGTTATCATATCGTTTTTCCATATGATCCAGTGGTCTAATACTTATATTTACTGCTAATTTGCAAGTATTGTTCTTGTACGTCAATTTATGGATGCGAACTTCTTTTTTTAAATCAAAAGTGTTTTCATGATCCGTAAAAGTATTTGTTGTTAAGATTAAAACAAGAATGGATTGGTAAAATTACATAGAAAAGAATTTATATACTTTTCTCACTCTTAGTTTAAATATGCTTGCAATGGTTTATTACAAATAAGCAAAATCTCTCAAAAATTAAATAATATATGTATGACAGTATCTTTTATTCATTTTAAAAACCTCTCCGGTTAGTTAGACCCACCGCGACTTTCCAGATGTTAATCCTGCCTCAATATATAAGCCTATTACTTCCTCCTCTTGTCTAACAAGGAAAGTGGCGAAGTGAGGGTCTCAGATTTCGATCTAACTTAGTAGTGTCGTAGTCCATCGGGAGCTGACCACGAATCATCCCCCATATGGGGTTATATAACCGATAGTTTTAACAAAAACGAGGTTAGATATTTACAGGTTGGTTTTATTCCCTCAGAAATACGGTCTCAACAACTGGGAGCGGTGGTTACTGTACTTGACTCCTACCCGGAGATCCTATGTTTGATTCTTGGCCGCGGCATAATTTTTTTCTACCTTCCATTTTACAAAAGGCTGCTGTTCATCATTATTTCCATGATTTTCAATGAAAATTTTATTTTTATGAGTTGAAATCTCTTTCTGCAATGTGGTAGCATCAGATGTCACAAAATATGATTTGGCACTGATAATGTAGGGAGGAATGCGATGATAATAAAATAGAGGCTCTTGTTGATCACTCTTTTCCAAAATCATAATGAGCTTATTATTCATACTGTGTAAAAAATAAAACCATGGTCTATTGCGCAATTATCTAAAATACTGTATTGAAGCGTAATTTCTTCTAAATTCAAATCAAACTAGAACGCGGATTAATTTGTCAAAAATATGCTTTGGGATACCGGTGAGGCATGCCCATTGCATGTATTGTTATTTTGTGGTCGATTCGCGCCAATCATCTCCGGGCTATATGCAGATGTTGTGTAATACGCAAGAAGCAAGAACAAACTGGGGTATTTCTGCAGTGTCAGTCATTTGCAGACAATGCAGCAAACTGCGGAAGCGACTTTTCAGGAGCCCAAGGCCCTCTCAATAGATATCCTAACTGACAATAAACAAAAATTAAAATGATTCTGACGTCGCATCAGGTGTCCATTATCTCGATAGGGGACAATGAGGTTTGAGTGCAGCTTGTAAGCAGCATCGCGTAATAAATGACTGTCACTTGGAAATTTTGTTGCATCGCCAAGAAAGTCTTGCACTTCCGACAGACGGAAAACTCGTTGATCATGAGGTGAGCCTACATGCCCACCGTAGCAGTTTAGGAAACGGGCTTTATGGTCACATATTCCCTGTGAGAAATAATGAATGTTATATTGGTATCTTTGCATCATTCGAATTGAAATTTGACCAGGGTCACATTACTCAGTTAGTAATTACCTGCAACTGAATGGAATGATATTTTTTTCCGATTAATATAGGCTTCCGGATTATGTTTTGGAGCAGGAATATGATTGTGTGTCCCATTGATAGCTTCCAAAACTTTAGGAAAGGCACTGATGGCCTCAAAACCTCCCCAAACGACCTGCGCTCCATGGCGCCTAGGCCATCGAATTACGACAGGTGCTAGCGATATCAACGCCTTTGTCACTATCCGCACAGTCAGCAAGGCAGTTGCATGGCTGACGTCAATTTTTTCACGAATTGACCTGGGGCCGTATTCTGTAACTCCAAACCGATCGGTGCGGCACCGATTCGTCGGGTGCGACGTCACACCGACTCCTGGTAAGAAGTCGTGCGATTCTGTACGAACCCGATCGGTGCTGCACCGACGAGAGGACGGGAGATCGTCGGTAGCCGTACCGACAGCAAAAAGGTGTCGGTACGGCCACCGACCAGTGGGTTTCATGAACTCCGGGTGGGTGCGCATTGTACGTTTTATTCTGTTTTTACCTCATCACCGAGTAAATAATGAGGTTTTCTGCAATGTTATCTTTTTCTGCCCCTTCGAATACGCCTCTATAATTCACTGTGTCATCATCTATATTAATTACCTTGACAGAAATATAAGATAATGGTTAATAAAAATGAGGTTTGCTAACATATAATGACTTTCTCTCATTTATGTTACCACTTTCACTCGCTTGTAATAGGCTTTATTTCTCTCTATCATCATTTATTTGCTCCTTTGACATAAAAAATATATTTTTGATTAAATATGAGTTATGCCGCAATGTTATCACTTTATCTCACTCTGAATAGGCAACTATTATTTCACTCAATTTCGGATATATTCGGATTTTCCCTGTTTTAAAAGGAGGGGGAACCGTACCGTCTGGTTTGATACCGACGACCATACTGAATCGCTGAATTTGCCGTCGTCGGTATGGAAACCGTCGTCGGTACGGAATGATCTGCTGTAGGTGGGCTGGGAAGGGAAACCGACCGGTGAGGTACCGACGAAATACAGAATACGGCCCCTGAAAAGAGTACAATAAAATAGAACAATGATATATGCATGTTCAGACAATCCCCGAGTTAAGCAGTAGTTATTTTACCATAAATCTTGGGTTGTAATGACTAACGATATTATCAATTTACTAATGTCAAATGATTAAGCACTTACTATTCAATTCACTTACATCGAGAATTTTAGACACTTACTTGAGACATCTGAGACACTTGAGATTGAACGTTAGATATAAGAATATTTAGCTCATACGTTAGTTTTCTCAATTCTCTGTTGGTTCTAGAACGTCGACTTAAAAATCATTGTTTGCATCGCATTTCCGCCAATTCGTTCCTAATTCCCAAGATAGTCGCGAGCCGCGCTCAGCAGGCCTTTCTGCCACCGGTGTCCTCTCCTTGGGGTACATGAGGAAACTGAGCCAAAGTAGTCCCTACTCGGTGACCAGCGACTTCTTTTCTGGGCCAGGATAAGGGAGGAATAATGAAGTGTGAGGTGCTAACTGACTAAAATGAGTCATTCCGAGCATGGGAAATCCTGATTCCACAAGCTTTTATCGTGCATGTAACCCTAATTGGCTCAAATTTATCCTACATGATACCCTGTAAGCCACCACTAGGGTGTTTGGCAGGGGATGATCATTTTTCAGCATGCAGCATGCAATTGGACTCCAGCATGCACACCACACGGTTATAGAAATATTACGAATTATAGCAAAATATAGGTGATCACTCATGCAAAGACAAAACTTTCCAGTGGTTTTTAGTTCCTGTAGCAAATCCATTGCAAGGTTAGAACTATGGAGAAAACATGCAATAAGTTGTCATAGCGAATAACGCCATTAATTCTATTAATTCATAGACACCGTTGCTATACGTAATAGTACGAGTAAAATGGCATTTCAAGTCTCTCCGTTGCAGTCTGTTCCTTTACTCTCTCCTCGTGATCACGTCTACCATAGTACGACGGTAAACGTCATCCTAACTTGACTTCGTTTAACACCATAATGTTAAGCCGGTCGATACGAATACATTCGAATAGTGATACGCCCTGCGCCAAAAATTTAGTGCTGCGAATGTTCTGAGATTCAGTTCTCACCACCTCTCCGTTTACTCGCATCAACATTGTTATTTTTTTAGTATAAGTAACAATGAAAACTTGATTTTCCTTCGCAACGAACACCTGTTGCAATCTAAACGATACCTCCGTGCCGTAAAGCTAGCACTCCGTGCAAAAAAGGGAGATTCAATATCTATAAAGGTAACCAACCTTAGCATCGCGATCCCTAAACAACGCAAAGGAAAAATACGATATAATTTGTTTGAATTTAAAACGAGGGACATGAAATAATTTCAAGTTGTAAATTTACGTATGATTTTTTTGTCAGCTTGATCATAAAATTCGCCTAGAAATTTTAAAATAGCCAGAGTGCATGCAATAGAACACATGGCAGCAAATTAATGTAGCGATAGCTCACCGTTAAAATTTAATTAATGGTGTTAGTGCATAGAGGGTGGCGCCCTGAGACACTTCCCCTCCCCCCCCTCGTCTCGCCATCGCTCTATTACTACCTCCCCTTAGCCACCGACTCCCTCCCTGCCTTGCTAGCCCAATGACGCGTAAACCGAAACTCACCCGTCTGACTTCGTGGTGCACTGTGACTCAAAATCAGTTCAGTGCATTTTACTCTGCATTGGACTATTCTTGCCGAGGAGAACCCCATACATTTCTTAGCAATTTCTCATCCCCCAAGAGGTGTAAGTAAGAAGCAGTGCAACCGCTTTCGGTGTTTCCACTTAGTCCTCATTCTGTTATCGTGAAGTCGGAGTCTCACAGCTGTTTTATTGGTGGTGAGAGGCGGATGGTCTGTTGCTGAAGAATAGAGGTAGGTCTTTACTTGTAACTATTATTCCATGCTTTTTCTGCTTATTAAATCAATATGTTTTGATCGTTAGGTGCAAAGTAAAGATATACTCTTTGGCAATAAGGTAAAGTAAAAATTATTGTCGTTTATGCAACTTGCGTTTTTGGGGCTTGACTCTCTAGATCCTACCGGAAGGACTGGTTACGCCATAAAAACACATTTTATTATTATTATATTATTTTAATTATGGGAACCCTGTGCGGAACGAGGTCAGCGATTTATAAGTGCCGAAGAATGTGCTCCGCAAGCGGCAACAACTATATCTAGTCCAGATTATTGTTGATGAACTTATGAGCAACACCAATCTGGACTAGCTGTAGTTTATTACCGCTTGCGGAGCACCTTTTACACATTTTAAAATCGCTATCCCGTTCCACCCTCGGTTCCCACTATCTTATTTGATACAACGTGCAATTTTATATAAGAATTTGCCATTTTATTATAGTTTAATGAATGAGCCAAAAATGTACGTGAAAATTTACCTCTTAACGAAGCCATGTTTCACGAATGCATTATCAGAATACTTAATCTCTTCAAATTTGTTTCTCTAATTTGGAAAAGTTTCCTTTCATTTAATCTGTTCAGAGTTATACATCAGCTTATTATAGGTTATTTTTATTCTTATCATGAAAACAGGTTCTAAAGAATGGCTTAAATACGCATGCATCAAATTAATTTTCGAGGTAACCATACCTTCTTTTCATAAAATGGATATACTATGTCCTCATTTCAGATTCATATTTGGACTCAACGTTTAAATGTGAGATAGATGTGGCTCCGTAGCTGAGTAGGATAATTTCAAGCGGATTAGTAGCGCTTGAGTTTTTGGCGGGTTCGAATTCGAAGTAATTATATTTTCTTCATTTTGTAAAAGAATCATTCTTAAAATCAGCATATTAGACACAGTAAACTCAATGCGTAAATAATACCGAATTTTTTTTAACGACCAAATTTATTAAAATAATGACTATCTCGGTTAAAATACATTTACTTCGAGGCAGATTAATTCACTGAGAATAAATAAGCAGAGGAAGTGGCAGAGGTTGCATCTTCGTGTCCTTTCGGCTAACTACTGTCCAATCTAAGTTGAGAATAATTCTTACTCATATTAACTACATTTCTTAGTAAATAACCAGAGACATTCATATGTAAAATCATTTTGAATTCCGTATCCTAAGAAAATTAATTGTAATTCAATCGATAATTATAGTTTTCAAATGTCTAGTACTTAATTACGAAAACAAAATGTGTGAATTTACGTGAATTAAAGAACAAACGCTTTCCTAACTGTGTGAGACCACATTTTACTTACTTATTACAAATAACTGCTATTAGGCTTTTCTCTGGTGGCAGCATTAGATTTAAACAAATGAATGAACGTTTACCTATGAAATAACGAATTAAATTGTCAGAAAATACACAAATATTATTTAAAAAGACATTAATTCTACTATCAAATAACTAAAATGTGAACATTGACCAAAAATAAACCTATTCCAAACTCGCCATAATAAACCGCAATGTCATCAAACAAGAATCGATGAGCACTTATTCTTAAAATTGTTGTATTTACGGGGAATATCTTTAAAATATCTTCAGGGACGTTAATCCACTCCTTTATTCCTCTTTTTAGGGTTTTTTTTTTACAAAATATCTGTTTTCCGCTTCTTGAACTTAATTTTGAATTTATGATCGTTCCTTCCTATTTCCGGCCAACTCCGCTCTTTTATAAAGGCTTTGAAGACACCACATAACCTATTAATGGCTCTCACCATTGAGGTTTCTATCCCAAAAACCCTGGCATAACTGTGACTCTGTTCCCACTTCTATGCTTCCTTACGGGACCCCTGATATTATCGCTATCTCCAAGGAATGTTCAACAATTACTCCTACCCTCCGGTATCTATCTTTCAAAAATTCTCTTATCCATGGTTAATCTATCTGTCTATCTGTATGTGTATCTGTCGATCCAATTTATTTTATATATCAATTGACCATCTGACACCTTATCATAAGCTTTTTTGAAATCAATGATCACTGCATCAATTTCACTGTCTTGATACAGGACTTTAGCAATGTCTTGCGATAACCCCAGTAACTGGGTAACTTAAAAAAGCCCTTCCTGAAACAATAGTGATACAAAAATAGCCTGACATTTTAATCCTAGAATTCGCACTAGTACCTAGCGATAACCTTTTCAATTGAATTCCACACTACTGACATTAGTCTTGATTGGTTTATAACATTCTAATTTAGTTTTATCGCCCCCTTGAAAATGGGTGTGACGGTAGCCATTTTCCTATCGCAGGGCAAGTACCCATTATTAGGGCGACGAAAAAATTATTCTAATATATTACCTCATCCCCTAGTTTCAATGTATAGATGGACATATTATCAGGGCCCATTGATTAATTTCTCAACTTTTTCCGCATTAGTTTTAATATTTCACGATCTGTTACGCTAATAGCTATAAGAGCCTTCTACACCGAAAAAATATATCACAGTAAAATCACGGACTAGCTTGAATAAACGGTTGGGAGACAAAGGTGATCATTATTTCGGTAATTAATGAATTATTATGAATAGTCGTTGGATTAAGTAGAGTAAAGAGTTCATTTACCAATTTATTTCTCCTTATTTCCACTGCTTGAATGAATCTGTGTAGAAATGAATATGGTAACGTAGATAGATTCATCAGTTTAATAATTAAGCCTTTTAGAAAATTCGATATTATCTTTTCGTTTAGCCATCTGCATAGAGTATGTTGGTGTTAAGGTGTCTTCTATTTAAAAATGCATAAATTATGATTACTTTGGACTCGAACCCTCCCAGTACTTTACAACATCTACCGCGCACAGAATAGAACTAATCGGCTGCATTGCTTCGTATCAGTGAGACATAACTGGTGAGCCCAAATATGAATCTAAAGAGAGGAAAAACTTCGCCACGGAGCCCGAAAGTATACAAACCTACGGCCCAACGCGTGCGTGGAGGGGAGTCGCCTCAGTGCATTCCATCCGCTTATATGAAATCCGATAGGCCTTTAGCTCGTGGAGTTTGACTACGGCTTCGGTAGCTCAGTCGCGTCCGTCCTCGTCGGCTGTTGGTTTCGTGAAGGCAAAGGAAAAAGTTCTTCATATGCCAACCTTCCAAGTCTATTCCTACCCGTCCCCATCAGTTAAGTGGGGCTCGTGGTCGTCTACATATTTTTGGAAACACGGATGTTAGAGAAGAGGACTGACGGATGGCATAGGCGGATTTAGGAGGGGGCATAGGGGGACATGCCACCCCGCCCCCAAACTCTTAAAAAAATATATATACAAGATTTTTAATACGGTCATCATTACGTTCGTTTTCTTTTGTGTATTGCGGAGACTCAATCATTTAATTTAATGTTAATAACATTCATATCAAAATTAAGAGAATTAATACTCTCTGCAGTAATTGTTGTATTTTGTTTTTTAATCTCAAATATGAGGAGACCTATTAGATACCCTTGCTGTCCTCCAGAAAAAAATCCTGGACTTTCCCCTGATCTGAACCTCTTTCATAAAGCCTCAATATTTAATATTTTACATGGTTCCTCCATAGATTGCAATGATGAAAAAATACAGATTCGATACATATTTACTTGTAATTCGATGATTAACAACTCTCAATCCAAATTTAAATTAGTATCAATAGAAATATACGAAGGGGAGTAGAAAGAGTAATCCATTATGTCACAAATTATGATTTAGCACTGATAATGTAGGGAGAAATATGATAATAGTAAAAAAGAGGCTCATCTTGATCACTTCATTCCAGAATCATAATGAACTCTATTCTTAATACTTTAAAAAATAAAAGCATGGACTATTGCTCAATCATCTAAAATACTATGTTGAAACATAATATGCTCTAAATTCAAATCGAACTGGAACGCGGATAAATTTTTCCAAAAATATGTTTGGGATGCCGGTGTGGTATGCGCTTTGCATATACTGTTTTTTACATGTCAATCCGGTTCCTTTGGGAAACAAAAAAATGCCATTAAATTGGCAGTATGTTTCGCTTGAATAAAACCAAAAGTTAAATTCATCGTTGGCAATTGGCCGACATTATGGAATATATCTGTATACCGTAAGAAGGAGGATCAGAGGGCGGTTGCCTATGGACTAGTGGTGATATTACGGACGAGTAGATGCTAGATGAAAAGTTTCTCTAGCGGCTCCTCTCCTCTCTTGAGAAATATGGGTTACGTCTCATCGAATATTAGAGCAACCCCGTAAAATACATATTTTCATTCTATGTTTAGTTTTTTACTACCTCACTAAGTTTTTTTTGAGTGCCCATCCTAGGTCAAGAAGAAGTAAGTTATTTAGGGGCACAGTGCAACGGGTAAAGCTTCATGAGTAATCGCTAGCATTTGCGCGTGCGGAAACAACAGCTGGTGCCCTGCCTGACTTACTTTACTGCCTTACTTACTTACGCGTTGCGTTGACGCCGCGGTTAGCGAGTCAATCAGAGCCTGTCTTTGAGAATTGATGACGTCATGTCTCCAGTTCGCTGCGTCCTCGCGGAAAAACTGAACCTGCCGTATTTTGTCTGCGTGAAGGCGGCAGTACGCCGACGATTTCGAATTGGTGTTTGTTTATGGGAAGCTTAGGTAGACAAATATGCAAGATTAGATCTAATGCAGGACCCCCATCCTCTCAGACAATACAACCACTTCCAGATTTTTCCCGCGATGCCCTTCCCTCGTCTTTAAAAGACCACCAAATCTGGCCAGCATTTTAAAAACAACAAAACCGCTGCCCAAGCAACAGTTCCTTATTAGTTTTTTTTAATTATTTGCTTGAAAAAATATTATTTTCTTTAAAGAAATCGGGGATTTTTGCTTCTAGGGGGGGCCGCTGCCCCCTCCTGCCCCTCTTTTTGATTTATTGCGGTCACTGGTAGTGTAACAAGAATTGCACGTCACTCGTTAAGGGTTAAATCTATGTTACTTAATTGGATTAATATTGCTTACAGAATAGTGTGATGATTAACAAAATATCCCTCAGAGGGCAGAAAAACTCAAACTTTTGAACCATTTACCTTAATTTTTTTTCTGGCGGAAGGCCCCCGCACCTACCACTTACCCTAGCGGGTATAGCACACACTCAGGCAACCCAGTATTAGCTACGCCTGAAACCCCCCCTATCCTTAATTCCTAGCTGCGTCCCTGATCCCAGCTATCCACGATCGTTGAGGGATTTGAAAATATTTGGCACGACGCATCTAATAGCTAGGCACAAATGGCTCTTGTATTCTGACGTATTCTGGGGAAAAATGACTTATGCGGACGAAAGGATGGCCACGGAAAATTCCGTGACTCAACTATTCAACTCAACAGATTCCCTGTGTCACGGGGGCCTATACGCATGATCACCTCATTATCGCGAGTCAAAACGTCTTACTCTCCTCCCCACTTCCAGAAGCCACTTCTTTTCCTTTGCAGCACACAGGGCCGGCCCTAGCAGGTGCGGGGCTAGGGGCGAACCTTCAGTGCGGGGTCCGTCACTTAAAATATTAAACTCTATACCCCATCTACAAACTCGAGCATTTTGAATCCCTACCACTCTCTGGCTAAGTATGCGTTCCCCTCCCAAATTCGGACTTCGTAATAACGCCGTTATGATACCATCACGCAGTTGAGTTCAAAATAGTATGAGATACAAATAGAATTTATAATTATATTTATTCATAAATTTATAACGTAAAATAAACAAAAAACGCGCTTTTTCAATAGGTACATATTTTTATAAGTTAGATTATGAGTTTTCATTTTCATTTATTTATTAATTTTTTTGTCAAGCACGGACTTAACAATACAGTAATAGTTGAAATTGCATTTTCAAAACTATCGTATATTTTAATTTTTTTTCACGAACGCGTGGCCCCCCAAAGCGCGGGGCCGGGGGCTCTCGCCCCGGTCGTCCCGCCCTGAGGCCGGCCCTGGCAGCACAGGATGGAATAGTTGTCTTTCGACTGATAAGCGAAGGGGCCGGTCACAATCTCATCCTGGGGCACACAGTCATGAAAATCGCCGATCAAAACGTCTTCCGCCGCCGTGGGCTTCCAAGACTCTTTTTGACCGATAGGGAGTAGGCCCTCACTCGACGCTCGGATTCAGGGGCGTAGCCAGGACGATTGTTAGGTGGGGGGGGGGCGGAAAGACGGGGGGACGCTCCTCCCACCATTCTCTTCGATAGCTATCGCATCGGTTGACATTGTCGATTGAAATGATTGTAACCGGGGGCGGTAAGGCCAGATCGGCTGGTGGGCGATCGCCGAAGGCCCCGAGCTTCAGGGGCCCCCACAACGCCCGCGTCTATCGTGAAGCTTATATGAAAGGTGTAATTAATAAAAAGTTATTTTGTAATTGTAAAATTCCAAGTATTCATTAATTTGCTTTATTTATGACTTATCCACCGAAAATAGGTCGTATAAAAATAAATAAAATAAAGGAGTCAGAAGAATAAAGGCAACCTGATTCTTTTTTGAAAGGGTCACTCGAAAAGCTTATTTTAGAGGTTTATTTTTAGATTCGTATTCCTGAATCATCTCGCGTAATTCGAGGTAAACATTTTTCTTCTCTATAATGACAGTCTCCCCCTAAATAGCCTTTTAGTTAAACCATCTGGAAAAAACCCTTCCGGAAACATTTAAACTGATCGGTTATTTTTTTAATGCATGGCGACCGTTAGAAATTATTATGTTTAGTAAACTTATGCATATCGTAAAATATCCAGCCATAAAAATTCAGTGATGAAAAATAATAGGATAAAAAGATTTGTAAAAATATAAACAATGTGCTCTATATCGAGGGTTGATCTCACAATATGTTAGAAAAAAGCCAATGCAGTAAAGGCAACACTAGGTTACTTTAAACTAAGGCACTCGTATCCACAGCCAAAGGTTCTCGAAGTCATCGCGATTATAGGGTATATTTGAAATCCCTCAAAATATTAATTCCTCCCCCAAAAGTCACCGTCGTATATCTCCTGCGGACAGCCATGACTAAAAGATTGCTTTGATATCATGCACCGCACGTAAATATCTTACCACCAAGAAGCCGAAGTTTTTCAAGTCTCGATCTGAAGTCGAATTTGAAATGCCTCTTAACCTCACCCCCGATGCAAAGACTAACGAACACTCTGAGCGTGGAAAGTGGGTGTACCCCCTACCGGTCGAAAAGAGTTCGCGGAAACCCTCGGAGGAAGGCGATATGACAAGCGATATTTATACGGAGGCGCTCATGTGTCAACGTGCAGGAAGGAATCGTGCATTCAGCAATGAAATTTTCGGAGGCAATCCTTTCTTCCGCATACGAGGATCACGTTTGATTGACCGACCAAGTTATTTAGCTGTCAGCATCTTCAGAATCATAACTTGAGTAATAATTGGTTTTCCTCTGCTACTCAAGAGATGATTTGAGTATTATCATGGACATTAAAGCTGTCATGAGATTTTTATGTATTTCCACACATTAAAAATTTAATTGGAGGTATTTCTGAAGTGTTATTATTCTCGATCATGATGACTAATCATGTGATAAAATTCGTCATAGTACACCATTCATGCCAAGGGTCTCACCTACCACGTTATTACAAAATGACATCAATAAAAGAACCTGCAAAAAGTTTTCTTTCGTATCTACACAAGATATAGCTATTCGGTACCTTCGTATACTATCATGTATTCACCTAAGACAGTGGCGGATACATACGGGGGGCGCGTAAACCCCCCCCCCCTCTTTGCGGGACCGTATAACATAAGATGCCATTGTCTTGAGTGTGTATAATCAGTTTAAATATAACTTTCTTATCCCGATCAATGATAATCATTTGTCGGTAAAGGTCGATTACCAAAAGCGTATTACTTGATTATTTCGTTACAATGAAATGAAAGGTAGCTCGAGATACCTTATGCGCCCCATCCCTCGAATTTTTTCTGCATCCGGCACTGTCTTAAGATTTCGAAAGGAAACTGCAGTCACACCTCCTTCATATTTCAAAACTTAGGTTGAGTGATAACAATAGAAATACACTGAAGCGTCTGTGCTTTTAGTTGTAACAGCAACCGATTGCAACGTTAACATTAAAAATCAACGTTCAATGCTTCCCGAAGATGTCTTTTTCTCTTCACTTTTTCGCCTTTATTTTGTGGAAGAGAAGAGATACGTAGGAGAAGAAATACGTAAGAGTGAAATACGCAAGAGAAGAAATACGTAGATGGAATGAAAAGATAAGCTGATAGGAGAACTGAGTGGAGAGCTGCGTCAAACCAATCCTGGGATTGTTGACCAGTGATGATGATGATTTTGTGGAAACTTACGTTAAACGCCTAACTTCGTGGTTTTTCAATCAGCCCAAATTTTTTCGAGTGGAAAATCTGTCCAATATGCACTGTTCGTCGGTTTTACTATCCTTTTGAACTGGGTACTATTATAGAACTGCTGCGACCATTTTGATAGAATGAAAATCAAATTTATCAATTAGGTTTGGCCATTGTTACCGAAACAGTTAATGTTCCACATAGACCGAAATGTTCGCTGAATTTCATTAGAATGTAATATTTCTAACTGAACTTTTTTCGGTGTACTTTATTGAAATTAATACATATGGTGAATGACATTTGAATTGTGTGTAAGGTTTTATCGTAGGCCATTGATACGGCACTCAATCCATAACGTGGAAGATAGACATTTTATCAGAGGAATTAAACAATAACTTTAGTCGATCATGGGTTGGTATTGCAAAACTTCTAGTTATGTCAAACCAGTCGAAAATAGATTACTTTGGCTGGAGTATTAGAAGTAAAAAATGATCAGTTCCAACAAAACCTAGTTAAAACCTAGTTAAAAACATAGTTAAAAATTTCGGGGTAGTAATTAAAAAATCAATAAAGTTGATAAAATTATATTTGAATGCTGTCACGGTAATTCTCCCAGAAAATTTACTTCCAAATAATAAAGCGTATGGGATGAAACGCATTTTCGTAGTAAACTTAGCTAATCTTACCATTGGCGAAGCTTAAGGAATATTCGACGGTAGTATTTCCCTTTAGCTGTACACAATGTCTATTCACGATGACTATGCAATAATTGGCCCATCACTACACTGAAAATGTATTTCTCGGAGTCCACTAATGAGTAAGCACAATCAATCACATAGCAGTGTGAAGGCAGTCAGACTTTAAAGCCTCCACTTACTCGAAGCAAGATTGAAATTCTAGAAAAATATCACTTCTCCTTGCTCTCTCGGAAACATGAAATTGATGATTAAGATGATATGATACAAATATTTTTACAATGTATTCAGTTTATGTACTAAGTCTGTCCAATTACCCAAAGCATCGTCACTTATTCATACGGATAATATATACGTGAGCTAAAACCAATAAGCGAGCCTGGGTTAAGAGTGCATTTCTCTTGAACTATTGGGCCAATAAAGGGTTAAAATTGCAGTGGTCGTTTAGCATAACGATGGGAGTTTTGCAACCTTTTTGACGTAGCTGAGAATTTCGGGTGTCCATCCGAGAAAAATGTTCTCAATACCTAATAATTATCTTTAATGAGCGAATAACGTTGGCGACAGTGGACTAATGTTATAACAGCAAGCAGGAGAAGTGATTAACTTGACTTTACGTGGCATGACTACGAACTGAAAACTCTACTCGAGGGTGGTTAACAGCAACGAAAAAAATTACTCAACTCGATTTATGATAATCATTAGTCGGTACAGGTCGATTACCAAAAGCAGAGATCAGCATCGGATCTGAAACCTCATTATTACGATTGGAAATGGGAAAATTTTACTGGGGAAATACTCAAAAATAAAATTTAATTAAGGATAAATTCACTCTCTTAGATTAACCCTCAGCGAGTACTATCGTGCCAAAGTCCCATATAACCCCGTCCTTACTTCCGTTTGGCTGGGTGAGCTGTGGTCAGTGGTGGATGCGAGAAAACTCAAGGGGGGGCGCAAAAATCCATTTTGTGAGGTTCCATCCCAAACCTACAACCGCCACCGACATCATGTAATATTGCGTGGTGTTCTATATACATATATATATTTATACTTGGGATGGACGGATCCAGGATTTTTTTCGGATCCAATCCTAGATTTTCGGAGCTGGATCTCTCGGATCGGTTATTTTCGGATCCAAATGCATTTTCATATTTCTGCTATTAAACGAAGTAGTTATTCAAGTATTTTCCTTCATAAAAGGAAAGAAAAATATCGAAAAATCATGAATTTACAATAGAATTCATGGAAAAATGAAGTTTTTTTTAGATTATGAAGGGTGTTAAAATTAGTTTGAAACCCTCTACTTTGTACCCTGTTATTTAAAAATTCTCCCCCCTGGTTTTGCACCCACCCCCGTAACGAAGACAATGATTTATGGTCCGTGAGATTTCGAAAAAAAACAACAGAGGCACGGGCTGATGGACGGCCGAGGGTGGTTTTCCGAAATCTGCGACGTAGTTACTTTTGACGTAGTTATTATCCTACGACGCTGAGATTCCCCCGACGATTGTTCAATCTATTGGGAGAGTCAGTCTTTGTGCCAGTCGTATTTTGCCTTTTTTTCTTTCCTCGGCTGAAATTCTGCTACGTAACTTCGGATCCAGATCCGATGTCTTCCGCGACTTTGGATCCGATGTATCCGATGAAGGGCAATACCCGAGGGTATTTGGACCCGAGGTATCCGATCCAACCATCCCTAATTTATACCGACAAACCGAATACAATAGCGGCTTTTTTCCCATGCATGAGGTAATGCGTTAAAGTGTTTAATTCTTTAAGTCTAAAACGTTATGTACTATCATTTCCAATAATGCGTAGACACCCACGATCCCCACTTCACTGTTGCGGTCGGGTCGGTAAGAGTTTGGAAGGTTGGCACATGGGGTAACAACATGCCTCAACCGCACGCCACCAAGAGCCGACGAGGACGGACGCGGGGGCGATCGGGCTAGCGAGACAGGAGTCAAACTCCAAGCGCAATAGCCCAAGCGGATGACAGGCACTGATGAAACTCACGCTCATGTTTTGGCGGTCGGAATGTTTTCATTCGGGCTCCTTGGCGAGGTCGTTCCTCTCTTCAAATTCCTATTTGGACTCAACATTTACATGTTGGGTAAATGTGGCTCCATTGTAGAGTAGGTTTATTTCACGCGGATTCAGTGGCGCCGACTCTACGGGGCATGAGGGTGCCCGAGCCCCCTCAAAAATTCCTAATGGATGTGAGGAAAAAATGAGTCAGGCTAGTCGATTTTCCCCGGAGTGTCCAGATATCGATATTAGAGTTATCAGGGTTCTAATATCGATCATGTGATTCCTCTAAAATGCGTAAAAAACGTAAAACTTACTACTAATAAAATTTCCCGGGGCAAGAGCCCCGGTTCGGCCCCCCCAATATTTTTTGTAAGTTGGCATCCCTGCGTGAATTAGTTGCGCTTAGCTTTTTGGGATGGTTCGAATCCGAAGTAATATTATATTTACTTCATTTTGTAAACTAATCATTCTTCACAACAACATAATAGACACAGTTAACTAAATAAACGGTTAATACTGATTTTTTTCAAACGTCTAATTTTAAAAAAATAATGACTATCTACGTTATTAACACATTTATTTTCAAGCAGATTTATTCATTGAGAGGAAATAAGCAGAGGAAGTGGCAGGGGTCCGTGTCCTTTCGGCTGAATAATGTCCAATCTCAGTTGAGAAAAATTCTTTCTCATATCAACTACATTTCTCACTAAATAACCAAAGACATTCGTGGTTAGAATCATTATATGAATACCCTAAGGTAAGAGAAATTATTTAAAATTCGACCAATAATTATAATTTTCAAATTTATAGGACGAAAAAATATCGGAATTTACGTGAATGAGAGGACAAACGCATTCCTAACGGTATGTGTGCGAACCACAATTTATTTATTACAAACTATTGCAAGTAGTCTATTTTTTGGTGGTATATAAAGCATTAGATTTAAGAAAATGAATGACTAGTCTACTCACGTAATAACTTAGTATATTAACAGAAAATACAATTATATTATAAAAATACGTTAATTATAAAATATGGCGAATGACCAAAAATATTCCCATTTCAAACTCTCCTTAATAAACTGCAATGTTAACAGCCAAGAATTGATGATTACTGCTTCTTAAAATTGCAGTATTAAAGAGGAAGATCTTAAAAATATCTTCAGATTGGTCGATCCACTCCTTTATTCCTCTATGTAGGAAAGATGTTAACAACATTTCTGTTTTCTGCTTCTTGAACTTAATTTTGAATTTATGATCTTTCCTTTCTATTCCGTAGGGTGAGTCCAGTTTTACACCTATTATCTTCCAGCCCCACTCTTTTGTAAATGCTTTGAAGACCCCACATAATATATTATAGTTCTTCTCACCTTTAGAGGTTTCCATTCCATAAACCCTATCATAACTGTGACACTGTCCCCCCTTATATACTTTCCTAGAGTATACTTGGCTGCTTTTATTTGAACTTTTTTAAGCTTTAAAGTATCATTTTCTCAAAACGGATGCCACACCGAAGCAGCATATTCTAATACAGGTCGATCCGTAGTAATATAGGCAAATTATTTGGTTTCTTTTGTACTCTCTTTTATTTTTCTTATGACCCAATGCAGAGTTTTTAATGATTTTCCCACCACCTGATCAATATGCATTCCCCAACCAAGTTTGGATGTGAAATTAACCCCCAATTTTTTAAATACCTTAAAGTTGGAAATATTTCCCCCGAAAAAAATATGACCGATTATCCTCATTTCTCCTTCTCGTGAATGTATTTTTTGCACTCTGGTATTAAAATCCATTTTGAAGGGTATCATACATGAAGATATTTTATCTAAGTCATTTCGAAATGTAGGTCCTACACCGGTCTTCTCTGATTTTAATCCTTCGGTAGATTGTGCAACCATCCGTAAAAAAAGAGTATTTTGGAGTCAACTCCCACATGCATGTCATTAATGTATATGAAAAACAATATTGGACCCAATACGCTTCCTTGGGCGACCCCTATTGTTACCGCTATCTCCTAGACATATCCTTCAACTACCTACTCTTATCCTCTGGGATCTATCTTTCAAAAATTCTCTTATCCATAGTTTAATCCTATCATTAGTCCCCAATATTAGTGTTACGAAAAAAGTATTCCGAAGTAAAGAAAAATAGCTTCATTCCCTAGTTTCGATTCATCCATGGACACATTATCAGGAGCCATTGATTGATTTATCTTCTGTTTGAGCGTTAGTTTTAATATTTCACAATCTGTTACGCTAATAGCCATAAGATCCAGGTGGTCATATTTCCATTCTACCCAGAAAAAATACATCACAGTTAAATCACGGATTAGTTTGAATAAAAGGTTGGAAGACAAAGGTGATAATTATTTCGGTATTAAATGAATTAGTATTAATAGTCATTGGATATAGTAGTGTAAAGAGGTTATTTACCAATTTATTTCTGCTCATTTCCACTCCCTAAATGAATCTGTATAGAAATGAATCTGGTAACATAGAGAGAATTATCATTTTTATAACTAAGCCGTTTAGAAAATTCGGAATTAAATATTTCTTTAGTCATCTGCAAGGAGTGTGTAGATGTTAAGAATTATTGTTTGAAAAAATGGATAAGTGATGATTACTTCCGACTTGAACTCTCCCAGTACTTTACAACATCTACCGCGCACAGAATAGAACTAATCGGCTGCCACGCATCGTGTCAGTGAGACATAAATGGTGAGCCCTAATATGAATCTAAAGAGAGGAAAAACCTCGCCACGGAGCCAGAAAGTAAACAAACCTACGGCCCAACGCTTGCGTGGAGGGGAGTCGCCTCAGTGCATTCCATCCGCTAACATGAAATCCGATAGGCCTCTAGCTCGTGGAGTTTGACTACAGCTTCGGTAGCTCAGTCGCGTCCGCCCTCGTCAGCTGTTGGTGTCGTGAAGGCAATGGATGCAGGTTGCTTCATGTGCCAACCTTGCAAGTTATCACCGACCCGGCCCCGTGAGTAAAGTGGGGCTCGTGCGTGTCTACATATTACTGGAAAGATGGGTGTTATAGAAGACTGACGGATGGCATACGCGAATTCAGGAGGAATTTGAGGGAAATGTTTTTCGATATCTTCGCCAGTAATTTGAATGCTTTCATTGTTCCTGCCAAAGATTCGTGGATAGTGGGCTATTCGTTATTCTCTTTCACGATCGATTGCTATTGTGATACGGGATACATCTGAATTATTATTCATTGAGTACGATGCCTAGTAATCAAGTTTCAGTAATGTTGTCTACATTTCTTACGTATGAGAAAATTTGAAATTGTCCATTGCAGCGATCCAGTGGCCATATTGTGATAATTTAGTCCCTAAGGTGTACTCTGTTTAATTTTATCTGTTTTGAGTGTTTGTGTGACGTTAACGAAGTGCTTGAAGGTAACCCGTACGTGGTTCTCGAGTGATTTCTTAAGGCTTCTGGGAACAGCTATAATATAGTGATTTGTCTCCCATCGTGGTTTAGAGGGGATTATAATAGTATTTTCATGACGTCTTGCCGCAAGGTATTTGTACTCGAATTTTCGGGACTTTGTCACCAAGATATTTGAATATTTGTAAGGCTGTGCCATTTCACCGCTGATTGCATAACCTTGCAGTTTATCAGTGGCATGATATTGTTCGGGGATCCTTCAAGATATATTCCTAAATATTTCGTTTTTAGAGTTGAAAAAGGACGCCTCTCCTTTGTTGAAGTCGTCAGGAGGTTGTAATTGCTTAAATTTATCGCAAATATATCGGAATTTCCTCGGAATTTAACCAGCTAATGCATAAGTTTTTTTCTTCTTTTTTCTCTTCGCGGCCGTTAACTTGCATGGCCTCAGCATTCACAAAAGGAAGGATTATCAAATAAATTAGTGTATTAACTATCATTATCATCAACTTCGTTTCTTACCTGAAATTTCCCGTCAACGTAATAGTCGGTTGGTGCATGATAAAAATTATATGTTAATGTGTGTCTCTTTTTCATTATTTTCAGTGTATCGATTCCATGTGAAAGTTGTGGTGTTTCTGTTATACGAGTGATATGTCTCGGAATTCTTTAACACTGGAGAGTGATCCTGAGGAATGAATGGTAAGTAAATTTCAATTTTCAATATTACACGACATTTTATTATGTTATATGCCAAATTGTTTCCATTTCTAATCCTTAGTCTTCACTTGGATTATAAGAATTTTTTCACGGGGTCATATACTTAAATCTGGGAATAAACAATTTTTATATTTGGCTTGTTCCGCCTTGAATGGAGTTTTTTTTTACTTTAAAAGTTCCATGGAAAATACCGGAAATGATTCGCAGTAATTTCTGCGTTTAGGTTTTCTGATGCAATTTTTAAGATACAGGCGACGGTTTTTCCTTTGCATAGTTAACTTGTTTCAAAAGTGGCTCCTATAATTTAACTGTTTTTTACTTACAGTAAAGCCACTAAATCCTCACTTCTCCGAAGACCACGCCAGCCATTTACAAACAGAGCATTGAGAGGGAGGTTGAGTAGCCCTCCGTCAAGAGCAATAGCTCAAGTCAAGTGGGGCAGCTTACAGGGATACCTTCTTTAATGTTATTCTCGCCGTGCAGGTACAATCCTAATATCTCTCAGATATTTGTCTCGTGGACGTCAGATTTGCTCTAAAAAGGATTTTTTTCGAACCAAGGTATTAGTGCCGTAAGTCATCCCAGGAGGTGTTCTTGTAATCGGTATCATTTGATTTTTTATCTTTTTCTAGCCTTCTATTGCTTTTGGGCGTCTTCACTGTCCATTGAAACACTCAGCTACCTTCTTATATGCCATTCTCGAAGTGGAGACACAACACTTAAAACTCGCAGATTTTGCATCTAGTACGTCAGATATGCTTTCAAAATTACTTTTTCGTCGCCATCTTTACGTGGTGCTTGTTAAGGGATGTGGATTGCTCGAAAATGGTACCCTTAGAATTTTTTTGTATTTTCGTCACCTTCTGGGCCTATTGACTGTCCATTGAACGGCAGGTTTGTCGTCCTCGCCTAAACGGCTGGCTAGTCTAAATGCACTCCCTTCGCTCTCCCTATTTTCACTGAGGACCACGCCAGCTAATTACAAACATAGCATTGGGAATAGGATGCGTATTCCTCCGCAAAATAAATGCCTCAAGTTAAGTGGGGCAACTAACAAGATCACTTTCTTATAATGTATGCTCACCCTGGAGATAGGAGACTCAAATCTAGCAGATGTTTACGTCTGTGACGTCAAAGTTGCTCTAAAAAGGAATTTTCACAGTCGGCTATTAGTGTCGTACGGTATTTCATGACGTATTCTCGTAGATAGTATCATTAGACTTTGTTTACGTTTTTGCGTCGATTTCCGCAGCTTTCGGGATTGTTGGCTGTCGATTGCGGCTGGCTTATCGCGTCTCCCCTTAACGGTTGTTTAGTCCTAATGCACCCCTGCGCTTATCCTCTTTTCGCTGATTCCATGCCAGCTAATTATAAAGAGAGCATTGTGAGGAAGGGTGAGTAGTCCTCCGCCAACAGGAACAGCTCAAATTAAGTGGTGAAACTTACAGGGATACATTTTTACATATCATTGTTGCCGAGGAGATACAAGCCGCAAATATAGCAGATTTTTGCCTCTATGACGTTAAATTTGCTATGAAAGGAAATTTTCACAGTCGATTATCAGTGTCGTATGTTCTAGAGGAGGTATTCTCGTAAATTGTTTCATTAGATTTTGTTTACATGTTTTTGTCGACTTTTGCAGTTTTCGGGCTTGTTGATTGTTGACGTTATCTCCTTGGCTTCTCGCAATGCAACTCCCACGGTTGGTCTCACTCTGCTGTATGCTACGCCACCCAAGGTGAACACAACGGCTTGATTACTATATTGAGGAGAATGCACAAAGAAAAAGGATATGTGTACCATTGGATGATAATTCTGCTATCTTGAAAAATTCGCGAGTATCCTCTGACACCACTCCAAATCTAAGCTCGGTAATCTCTACATCTTATTTCTCCCAGCACCTGCTTACTTCATTTTCTGCCAACATATGAAACCGTGGGGTTACACCTACCACCCTTATCATGCATTAATTATTTAATACTCTCCCTTTTTGCCATTTTGATGAAAAATGTCCCCATGATCGACAGTGGTTTTTTAGCAGAGCCGAGTAGATTTGTCTCTATACATACCGTGAAAAATAATAATCCTATGCTTGTTTTAAAAAAAAAAGTTCGAACCGTTGCGCCTGCCACAAACAGCATTGACTAAGCTATGCAACCCGTGCAACACAACCCCGGTTTCCACCGGCTATCTGAATGGCAAGTGCTACCACCTTTCCTCACTCTATTTTTGGCACATACGCTGCACTTCTTTCTTCCTTTTCTTTACATTTCTTAAGAAGTGAATATTTTTAAAGGAACTCATTGAAGGCTTCCCCTCAGGTAGGACATTTAGCAATGATTTTATCATTTCATTGCAGTGTTCTAACAAATGTATGGGTGTTCCTTTAAATCTTGGGTGTAATGTGAAATATTTGTTCATTATTATCTGAATAAAGTATATTCTCAATGTTAGGCACCAACTTCTTCTTCGTTTCGCAAATATAATAAGCAACAATTCATCAACCTTGTCTATGCCTCCCATATGTTTATTGTGAGTGTCCATCATAGCGGGTTTAGTGGACTTCCCTCCCCTCTTGCCTGAAAAGTCCATACTTGGACGAAATCATCTTTGCATTCGTTTATCCCTCCATTTTAAAACGCCCATTCCCTTTCTATCGAAGCGAGCCACAAGATCACCCTTCTCCAATTTTTATTTCAATATATCGGGGTTATTTTTCCTCTTCATTTGCAGTGCACCTGTAACGTATGTTTCCTCTCTAAGCAGACAATTGCATGTGTTCAGGCTGTTGTAATAGTTGCCCATGTGCACTGATTGCACCGTATTTTAAAAATTTTCCAACAATTCATGAGTCACTTTCTCGACGTGACCTGAACTCTCTACTCCTTCATCCTCACCGCCACAATATATCAAGCAATCAAAAACTAAACCGCATGGTTCAGTGATCATGTACAATTTTATTCCATATTTGTGACGTTTCTTAGGAATGAATTTTAACCAGTAACCGATTTCTACAAAGAACTATGGACTTTCGTCTGGGAATCTCTTCGTTTCATGGAAATTCGTCTAGACTCACTGCCCTTACTGGGTATTACCCTTCACTCGTAGCTGCGCGTATTTGGTGCAATGGATCACTGGGTTCGTGTTCGCCTTCTGTCACATTTCTACCATAGTGCATAGCGCGCAATATTTGCAAAAACCTATCGCGTGACATGTAATTGGAAAAAAACAGGGAAATTATACATTTCAGTTTTTTTCAATAATATTTGTAATCTTCTAAGAGATATATTTCCATTAGAAATAGACAGCCAAAAAATGTTTCCAATTCTCATCGACTAAAGATTTTCCACTACGCTATTCCGGCATTTGGAGGAGTATTATTTCGAACCATATAATCACTATTGGCATTCGTTTTTTTCACAAGTAACTAAATAAATCATCATTGGAAATGAGTATAGTATAGTCGTAAGGATTCTCGTCGGAAAGATTTACTTTTAGTCCTGAGGGGCCAGAAAAAGGCGTATCCGTTACTTCGAGTTTAGCTGCGTACCATAAATCGTAAGTCATTTAAGTGCCTTCGGAAGAATTTAGGTGAGGTGCATTGGCGTTTTCTTCATCCACTTCCTGACTCTCTTCGGACGAGTTCTTGAATTCCTGCATTATCTTCCTCGCTTTCCATCTCTTTATCAGGCTGAATGGTGACATCCATCAAGTCATAATCCGTCATTATCTTCACATCTAAGTTATTGCGATCGTCTTGGAAATCCCGGTATTACATTTCCGTCAATGTCGGCATTGAATTCCACTGCCAAGGTCAATACTAAAGATCCTGTGTGCAATATTTCATCTCAAAATGGTGTTCGATATCATACTCGAGATAAACTGCGGCATCGAACCTTGGTCAATTGCGTGAATTACATTTTCAGGGGACTTATCATCGCTAAACATAAAATCTATTATTTTTAAAATAAGCAACTATGAAAATTGTCCAAACTAATTTATTCACATTTTTTTTGCTTCCTTGAGATGCATCTGCACATTTACAGTGCTAATGTACGAATAAAAGAAATGTAAAAACTTATGTGATAGAATTATTATTCAGAGGAGTTTTGAATGCATACGTGACACATTAATCTTCGATTTCGAGACAATTAAGTTCAGAAAAATGAAAGTACCATAAACATTACGAAAAAATACAAAAAAGAAGGAAAAGTGGTGAGATAAAAATGAAAGATGATTCCTAGAAACGACGGCCAGTGCTGAATGGTACGGAATGTAATAGAGAAGCGAGAGGTAACTTGGAGCGCCTAGGCCGTTATCGGTTGATTGTGGGCGCATTTGAAAACTGGTGGGAGCAGGACTCGCGAGTTTTTCTCCGCTCAGGTCAATAGTTTGTGCAGGAAGCACTGCCGCCGACGCGGAAGTATGTAAGGGTACTAACCATATATATTATAACTAAGGGTATATATACTAACGTGATGCAATGAACACTGCATTTACCCGACTGGATTCGATGAAACCATATTGTTGGGTATTTCCCCCCCTCCCCTGCGGCGAGTGTCGTCGCACTCGGGATTTTCCAAGGCCGGGCGAAGTCCCTTTCGGCCCCCTTTCTCTTGGTCTCCGCCAAGGGGACTCGACTCACACCCTTTTGGAGTGAGAGAGTGCCGTTACTCAGGGTCAGTAACCCTTTTACCCTAGCATCGATGCCCTCGCCGACGGCGTGGGTGTTTGTCAGTGTTTTACCAAAGCCGGGAGCGTGTGGACGCGGAGTTTTCAGCGTGCGCTTCCCCGCGAGTTGCGCGCGAATAAACTAAATTTGATTGAAGGTGTCCTCGCCTTTCATTTCATCATAACCCGGGGCACACGTCCCCGCGCGCATTTCTTCTGTGCCACCTTCGGGCCGGATTGCGCGAACATTTTTGGTCCTTCGGGCCGGATCACACCAGTGATCGGCAATCATAATTGGAATCTTTGTGCATCGGCGCAAGATTATTTCATCGCGAGGCATCTCCCGGCAAACACTCAAATCGGGGTCTTCAAGCAGAGGACCATCAGCACTATCATTCATCAATCAGCATCTCCAGAGAGGTGCCATCCAACCAGCGGAGGACACATCAGTCACCGCAGCGGCATCGGCGCACCAGCAGCGCAGCATTACGCAGCCATCGCAGCACAAGGTAGGCAGTGAGTGCATACCCTTTCCTGTCATTTCCCCACTGCTAATTGACCCATTAAGGCACGTTTCTCAGAGCGATGGCAGAGAAAATTAAAGAATTAATTATAAAACGCGGGCATATCAAGGCTAGAGTCACTAGATTTAAGAATTTTGTGGAAAGAGTTGAGATTCCTGATGGAATCCATGAATTGCGTCTCCGCCTGGAGAAATTTAAGGATATTTGGCAGAAATTCGAAGATGTGCAATCTGAGATCGAATTATTGAATGCGGGAAGCGAAGGAGAGTGGGAGGAATTCGAAGACGCGTATTTTGATGCCGTCTCAAAGGCCGAACAAATAATACAATCACCCACCGCAAGCAAATCAAAGGAAAAGGGCCACGATGTTGCTCCCGTGAAGCTCCCGCAAATAAATCTATCAGCAAATTCAACACCATTCATTCCGTCTTCAACAAAAATACAGTCCACTACAGCAAGTCTTCCATGCCAGGGGGAGGCGTCAACAGCGTCATCGTCATCATCATGCCATTTTAGCGTGGAGACAAACTTGGAAGACCAGGTAAAAAACTTCTGGAAATTAGAGGAGTGCAAACCGGCTTCAAAACTCTCAGCAGAAAAGGTGAAATGTGAAGAACATTTCAAGAAAAACACCACAAGAGGGGCAGATGGGCGCTTCATCGTTAGACTACCCATCAAAGGAGACATCAGTCACCTTGGAGATTCTGAGCAAATCGCCAATCGCACCTTTATGATGATTGAGAAGCGACTTCAAAGGGACGAGGAGAGGAAATTAGCATATTCTTTATTCATGAAGGAATATCGAGATCTTGGGCACATAAAGTTAGTCGTAGAGGAAGAGGACCATCCACCAAGGAAAGAATCGCATCGTGATCCTCGCGCTGCAGCAGTGGTGATGAAAGATTTCTACGTAGATGATCTCCTCACAGGCAGCAGCTCGATCGAGGAGGCTGAGAAAATTCAAGAAGGAATTATCACATTGCTAGAAAGAGGAGGTTTTAAGCTTCGAAAATGGTGCTCTAATCATCCCGCATTGCTGAAGAAAATCCCATTGAACCACAGGGAGGCATCTTATCAGATTCGTCCGGAAGGAAACAACACCATCAGGAGCCTGGGAATTCTTTGGAATCCAAACGCGGATGTCTTCCATTTCGACACGAAGAACTTCGATTGTAAAGCCCGAGTATCTAAACGATCAGTTCTTTCCGATCTTGCAAGGATATTTGATCCTCTGGGTCTTATAGGACCAATCATTCTAAAGGCAAAAATATTCCTTCAGCGACTGTGGGAACTCAGATTGGAATGGGATGAATCACTTCCTGCGGAGCTACATTCAAAATGGCTTGATTTCCGTGAATCATTCAGATGCCTAAATGATTTGCGACTTCCCCGGCGCGTTATTGCGAAGAATTGCAGTGTTTATGAGATTCACGGCTTTTGTGATGCCTCAGAATCCGCTTATGGTGCATGTGTATACGTCAGGTCCATCGAATCAGATGGAAAATTCATGATGCGTCTTCTATGCTCCAAGTCGCGAGTGGCGCCGCTGAAGAAAACCACTCTTCCCAGGCTAGAACTCTGCGCAGCAGTACTCCTCGCAAACCTCATTCAAAAGGTCTCATCATCACTCTCATTTTCGGGAAGCCCTACTCTGTGGTCAGACTCTACAGTGGTCCTCTCATGGCTGAAGGCACCATCATCCGATTGGAAGACTTTCGTCGCCAACAGGGTTGCCGAGATCCACGAGCTCACAAGTAAATGCAAATGGAGGCATATCAGAGGAGTGGACAATCCAGCGGATCACATTTCCAGGGGGATTACCCCACAACAATTGCACGAGATGGCATCATGGTGGCAAGGACCGCCTTGGATGAATGGACATGAAAATGAATGGCCGCCAGAATCATTCATTGAGATGCTAGAGCTCCCCGAGAAACGACCAATGGCCACCGCTTTAATTGCAGTGGAGGTGAACCAATTAATCCAGCGCTATTCGTCATTATCCAAATTGCAGAGGGTAACGGCTTATTGCCTGCGATTCAGACACAACGCCTCAAAGTCACGCACTGAGAGGAAAACGGGAGAGCTCACGGCTCGAGAAATAGAGGCGGCTCTTACGCAGTTGATTAAAGCAGCTCAAAGAGAAGTGTTTTTTAATGAGCTTCATGACCTTCAGCGGAAAAATCAAGTTAGCAGGAAAACAAGCTTGAAAAATCTGCATGCATTTCTGGATGAAAACAACGTGATCCGGGTGGGAGGAAGAATAAGTTCCTCTAATATTTCCTATAGTCAGAAGCATCCAATTGTCTTGCCTCCGAAACATCATCTTACAAAATTGAGCGTGATGCAAGAACACATCAGGCAACTTCACGCTGGACCGCAACTGCTTCTTTCGTCAATACGGCAACGTTTCTGGCCTTTAAGTGGAAGAAATCTCTGCCGTCAGATCGTACATCAATGCACAAGATGCTTTCGCAGTAACCCTAAGGCTGTACCACAGTTAATGGGTAATTTACCAAGACAGAGACTTGAACCAACTCGCCCCTTTTTAAGGTGCGGGGTTGATTATTGCGGCCCCATTTATGTAAAAACTAGTCGTCGTCGAGGATCTCAGCCAATCAAGGCTTATATATCTGTATTTGTTTGCTTCTCCACCAAGACAGTGCATCTTGAATTAGTGGGGGATTTGACGACAGAAGCATTTTTGGGAGCTTTAAAGCGCTTCACATCTCGACGAGGAAAGTGCAGCGACATTTATTCAGACAATGGCACAAATTTTGTGGGAGCGAATCGGGAATTGAAGGATCTCAAGAAAGTATTCTCATCGAAGTCACACCAGGAAAGACTTCATCACTACTCATCCTCACAAGGCATCAATTGGCACTTAATTCCCCCTCGTTCACCCCACTTTGGAGGCCTTTGGGAAGCGGCTGTCCGTTCACTCAAATATCATCTCAGGAGAATTGTTGGGAACGCATCCCTCACGTATGAGGAGACATACACTTATTTAACTATGATAGAGGCGTGCCTTATCTCCCGACCAATTACCCAAATGTCATCAGATCCTAATGACCTCAATCCATTGACTCCTGGCCATTTCTTAATTGGTGACGCACTCACTGCCATCCCTGACCCAAATATGATTGATATCCCCGTCAATCGTCTATCCAGATGGCAGCACGTGACCAGGATGCAACAGCATTTCTGGTCTCGTTGGCACAAGGAGTACCTGTCCAGCCTCCAGGTTAGACCCAAGTGGACCAGAGAGGCACCCAGCATGCAGCAAGGCGACTTGGTCCTTATCAAGGAGGACAATCTACCCCCTCTCCGGTGGAGCCTCGGTCGCATCGTGCAGCTCCACCCCGGTGAGGATGGGGTTTCGAGAGTGGCGACAGTGAGAACGACTGCCGGGCTAATACGGCGGGCGGTCAACAAACTCTGTCCCTTGCCTAAAGAGGAAAGCTAAAATTTGAACGTTGAATTTCATTTTTGAAAATTTCCATTTGTATAAGTTTTATTTGCAGACTGAGAGAATCGTGTTTAATCATAAACTTTCATGATTTAATGGACTTATTTTCAGTTATCATTGTAAATAGGTGACATTTTTTATCAAGTAAACTAGTGAATTATTGTGAGTGATAATTTATTAGTGAGAGTGTCAGTGATTTCATCAAGTGTCGTTTGTGTAAATATCGAGTGATATTTCAGTTTCCTTTTTCATTACTTGTATTTATGTGGAACATGCCACATGCAATGAAAGTGAGCCTTCATCACGGACAAAGAGACTTCATTTCAAAAGGCTCTCACTATGTTTGGCAGTTGTCTATTTACGTGTTTCTTCCATGTATGTGTATATGATGTATGTGTTTGTTTGTTTTGCACTCCCCCACACGCTCCACGCTCTTTATTGAAAATCACAGCTTTTCAAGGCGGGCGGAATGTTGGGTATTTCCCCCCCTCCCCTGCGGCGAGTATCGTCGCACTCGGGATTTTCCAAGGCCGGGCGAAGTCCCTTTCGGCCCCCTTTCTCTTGGTCTCCGCCAAGGGGACTCGACTCACACCCTTTTGGAGTGAGAGAGTGCCGTTACTCAGGGTCAGTAACCCTTTTACCCTAGCATCGATGCCCTCGCCGACGGCGTGGGTGTTTGTCAGTGTTTTACCAAAGCCGGGAGCGTGTGGACGCGGAGTGTTCAGCGTGCGCTTCCCCGCGAGTTGCGCGCGAATAAACTAAATTTGATTGAAGGTGTCCTCGCCTTTCATTTCATCATAACCCGGGGCACACGTCCCCGCGCGCATTTCTTCTGTGCCACCTTCGGGCCGGATTGCGCGAACACATATAGTCCCTTGGTGCCTTCATAGTTACGAGAAGCCTTGAACCATTGCAAAGTTTATATCCTCTAATCCATGGGCGAACCCAGCGGGGGACAGGAGGGTGCAACTGCCCCCCATTAGGGCGGAAGTAAATAAATCCAAAACGAAATGTTTGAACAAAGTTTCTGTAAAAGTACGTGACAGATAACAAAAATAAAAAATCACACCTCCAAGAATATGATAAGAAAAACAAATAATTTGCTTTCGTAATTTTCTTAAAATTTTGGTTTCATTAACCTTTACAATGCTACGATGCTACAACTTGCACGACCACGCCTTGCTCCCCCCAGTTTTGGTCCTGGATACATCTACACAATACCCTGCGAGCCACCTCTAGGGTGTTTGGCAGGGGGTGATCAATCATCGACATGCATCATGCAATTGGACTCCCACATGCACAGCACACGATCCAAAAAATGTCATGTATAGTAACAAATTATGCTACCATATGCCGCTAGAAATAACAATAAAATTAAGGACATGCACTAAGTTTTACATGGGTTGGTAGGCTACACTACAAGTCATGAAATCTATTTATGAGTTCTATGGCTGCCGTTATAATCTCTTATTGATCGTGGAAAAAAGACATTCTGAACCTGTCTTAGTTTAGTCTATTTTTCAATCTACGGTCCAATAGAGATTCCTCTTCGAGTTTATCTAAGAGGTCAGCTGCACTAACAAGACTATCGTAACGACCTTTCACATACCTGGCGGCTCTTCTTTACTCGCGTTCAATAAGTTTTGACCAATAAGTTTTGCGCGTCTAGGTATTTCATTACCGAGCTGACTACGATGTGTTCAAGGACCTTGCATGAGATGGACGTTAAGGATATCGGCCTGTAATTAGATGGCTGTTCCTTGTCTCCACTTTTAAATATTGGCGTTACATTAGCGATTTTCTAGTCATTAGGTACTTCGTGGATGATTATTTGATTTTGATGGATTTATTGAATATTAACTGCAAGTAGGGGGCAATTTCTGAGGCTAGTTCTCTATATACGCGAAAAGGGATTTCGTCTGGACTAAGTGATTTATTTGGACTGAACGATTTCAATATATTTTCTATTCCGAGCGTACTAATGTCAATAGCTGGCATCTTATGTATACAGGGATTGTCAATGGTCTCGGGTGAGTTCTCGGAAGGCTCCGTGAACACGCTCTTGAAGTAGGAATTTAATAAATTGGCTTTATCGCAACTGTTTGTCAACACATCTCCATTGTCGTGTCTCAGCGAACGCACGGTAGATCGTTTACCTTGAACTTCCCTAACATATGACCAAAATGCTTTTGGGTTATCCTGTAACTGCTCTACTAGTGTTTTTCTTTTAAAATTCGTAAACGCATTCCTGAACGCTTCCTTCGTGGCGGCTTTAGTCATCCTATATTTTTTAGTTATTAACTCGCGTTCATTAACGGATAAATCCGTGCTGACTTTTTTTCATTTTAGCATGACACGCTCTCTGCGTCAATGATTTTCACACTTTTGCGTCATACCATCTCGGCTCCCTGCCTTCTTTTACTGTTTTACTATGGATGTAGCTATTTATTCCCGAAGTTACGAGTGAAAGAAAACCTTTCCAAGTACCCTGTACATTAGGCCGATCCTTATTTTGCAGAATCGAGAAAAGTTATGTTTTCCTAGTCTCACAATGATCCAAACGAGGTTTCTATTCACGTGTTAAAATTTGGTTACTTTAAAATAACGGCAACCAGTGGCCCAAGGGTCCAAAGTACTGCGGACCCTCAATTGAGATTTGTGGGGCCGAAAAAGTGCTATTTCTATGTACAATGTATTCTTAAAGAACTTTAGAGCCGATATTCTGTTTATTTTGACCAATCTCTAAGCGTTTACGAGATATCGTCCGTCGTAATGCAATCCACCCCCCAGGGCACTATCCCGCACCGCGGCGCCGCTGAGTTACGGCCCGCACCACTTACATAGAGACTTCCCCTCCACTCCTTCCCCTCCCTCGGCAATGACTTTGCTCCTAGTGGTACAGAATTGAAAAGGCTGTTCCTCTTGTGTCATGATTAATGTTTTTAAGCGTACAATGTCAATTTTAACCCTACAACGCCGTCCTATGTACTGTGCGCCAGCCCCGTTAAATCTTAGTTTATTGCCACCATACGACCGTGCATCATCACCGCATGCTTTGTTCAAAACTGCTCTTTACATACAAAATGTTATTACTATTTATTACGTGATAAAATTTTGTTAGCAAATTATAAAGAAATGAAGGAAATGAGCAGGGCTTCGAGGGCCATAGCAGTTGATATAAATATTCATGGAAGAAGAAACGAGGCAGTCAGTTTACATTTTTAAATCAATGTGGAGAGATAGTTAGTTCTTATGTATAGTGCGCAAAGGATAGGAAGTGCTAAGTTTTTTTTTTAGGATTTAAGGAGAAAAGTGGTGAATAAACTAGTTTGTCATGAATACACGTGACGTTCATTTTAAGAATAGGCCAACAAGAAAAAGTATTAAATCAAGGCTTAATTCAGAAATTGAACTGGTTGGAAAAGAAAGTGAAGAAATACTTGGCTCAAAGTTACTTAAAGTGAGAGAAGTACTGTGTGTTTTTCCTATAACCTGATGGGTTTAAATGTATCCGACTTAGTGCGTGAAAAACAGAAGGAAATGCGTTTCAGCCATGGAACTAAACGAGAATTCCTGTTATTACGGAAAATAAGGCGACTGAAAAGTTAGAAAATTTACTCAACAAATGGATGAACGAGCGACGACATTAAGAGAGAGTGGAATCTATCTTTGATGTGCCCATGCAATAATGGTATGAACATCCTGATTACAAGAACATTTTGCAAATTATTCAGAGTCTTTAAGAGGTATGTGATTGTGCAGAGAGAGGGGTGAAACTAATTCAAGATTTTAAGACAGTCATGTAGAAGGAAGCAAACTTCCAAAATTAATTACTAACAATAAGTGTGAATTTTCATCGTATCACAACCCCTAACGTCCGCAAATACACTTCAAATGCCAAATACGGGTTGCCAGTGAAAGATTAGAAATACGAAAATGCATTTTATTTTGGTTAATTTGCACTGAAATTCATGGACAAGTGAAAATACGAGTAAATTGATTACTTTGATTGGAAGTATTGTCATGACAATTAAATTCTTTCTAGCGTTAGCACATTTCTTTAAAGACTACTTCTTGCCAGCAGGATCAAAGTCTTTGCCGAGGGAGGGGAGGGGGTGGAGGGGAAATCTCTAGTAACTGGTGCGGGCCGTACCTCAGCGGCGCCGCGGTGCGGGGTAGCGCCCTGTGGGGTGGATTGCATTACGACGGACGATATCTCGTAAACGCTTAGAGATAGGTCAAAACAAACAGAAAATAGGCCCTAAATTTCATTACTATGTATTACGTTCTACATAGTACTGGCACTTTTTCGGCCCCAAAAATCTCAATTTAGGGTCCCCAGTACTTAGGGCCCTTGGGGCACGGGTTGCCGTAATTTTAAAGTAAACAAATTTTAACACGTGAATATAAACCTCATTTGAATCATTTTGAGACGAGGAAAACATAACTTTTCTCAATTCTGCAAAATGAGGGCCGGCCCACTGTACATGTAACTTTAATATTGATTCTTGAATCACGGGGAAAGCATTTTTCAGATGACACTTAAACCCATAAAAATCAGCTCTTTTAAAAATGAAAACTTTACGCCCTTTTTTAAAGTTTACAGCGGTATTTAGAGATAACTTTGCAGTTATTACGCTATGGTCACTTATTCCTTCGACGGCGCTAACGTTTATTACCTGATGAGGTATATTTGTCGCTAATAAATCAAGAATGCTTTATTCTCTGTTTGGTGCGGGTGCTATTTGAAGCAATGAGTTAGATGTAAAAGAGTGTAATAAATCCTAGCAAATCATTTTATCCCTCCCACCAGGAATGATGCTATAAGTCTCCCAATCTATGTATAGAAGGTACGTTGAAATCTCCACTTACAATTAAGTTTCTTTCAGGATACCCGGATACTATCCTCTTTATTTGAGTTTGAAAATCCAACATTGACGTTATATCTGTGTTAGGTGGTATGTAACACGAACATAATAAAATAGTTTTGAATTTGAACATTTAATTAAACACCACACTGATTCAAAGCTGGTCTCACTTACAGTTATCGCTTGGCTTACGATTGAATTCTTTACAACTATAAAAACTCCGCCCCCATCCATTTAATTCTACCTTTCCAACAAACAGTGAACGATTTTTGGAAGATCTCATTGTCTGAATCATCATCTGTCAGCCAACTTTTTGTTTCATACGCCCTTGCTCTTATCTCCTTCTCTAACTCAAGATAAGAACAGATAGATTCCGAATGTCATTTTTTCCACGATCAATAAGAGATTATAACGGCAGCGATAGAACTGATAAATAGTTTGCATGACTCGTGGTGTAGCCAACTAACCTCTGTAAAACTTGATGCATGTTTCTTAATTTTGTTATTATTTCTAACAGCATATACATAGTAGTATAATTTGCTAGTATGCGTGACGTTTTTTGTACTCTGTGGTGTGCATGTTGGAGTCCAATTGCATGCTGATGATTGATCACCCCCTGCCAAACACCCTAGAGGTGGCTCGCAGGGCATTATGTAGATGTAAATAACTTAGTGAGTTCGGACTGCGACCGGACATTTCAATGCATCTATTTTTGCTACATAAGCTAAAAGAAACTACTTTGTAATTTCCACACAGCTTCTCATTTATCCCGGTAGAATTCAACAACCAAGGGAGGTCTGGTGATGTCAACTGCGGTCGGCGATCGCCGATGCCCCGACCCCAGGACACCCTCGAATAACTCAACCCTACCGTAGTTTAACTTAAGGGAAGGTGAACGGAGACTTCGTCTTGAGGTGAACGCAGGTCCATCCGTCTTAACATCACACAACGTGAACAGCTGAGAGGCCGATCCACCGGACCCCAGGCGATGTGCAGAGTGGGACGTAAAGCGCTGTCGCCAAATTGCATGTTCCGGCCTGTATTAAAGGTGGCCATGTTCCGGGCGTCTACGATTCGAGGTTGTAGTGGATAGTGAATTCCCGGAAATGAATCACCCCTCTTATCCCGCACCCCCCTCTCATCCCTGCCCCCGTGTCATGTGCTCCTGAGGACGTCCACTCAACGCCCGACACGCCAGGGGCCATGCGTAAATATTTCTATTATGTCCCCTGGGCATAGCGTAAATAGAGATTGCGGCGTTCGCGCGCGCCCAGGGCGAAAAATGGCCTAATTCATCGTGCGGTGTCGCCCCCTCGAAAGTTTTTAGTTCGCCCGCCGGCACAGGTGGCGCGCCGGCGGCGGCTTCGCTTCCAACGCTGGGGAGTTGTTCCCCTCCACTCCCCATCCCCCAGTGCTAGTGACGGAGGGGAGGGAACGGCCGAATGCCAGGGCAAATGAGTGCGGCGAAAATGGGTGTGTCTCTTGCCGCGACCTTGGTCGGAATGCGAGGAATGTTCCGCCCCACCCTCCAGTGGTCCCTCCCCTCTTTCCCCTCCCCCCGCCCTCCCCGGCACCCCAAGCATGTCGACGACGTCAGCAGCCGGCGGCGCAGGAGTGAGGATGCGTCAGTGTCCACGGCGAAGACATGATAGAGCGTCCGCTCACGGGGTATACATCTACATAATACCGTGCGAGCCGCCTCTAGGGTGTTTGGCAGGGGGTGATCAACCACCGGCATGCATTTGGATTCCCACATGCACACCACACGGTCCAAAAAGCGTCATATATACTAAAGAATTATACTACCATATGCTGTTAGAAATAATAATAAAATTAAGAAACATGCATTAGGTTTTACATAGGTTAGTAGGCTACTCTACAATATGCAATTTATTTATGAGTTCTATCGCTGCCGTTATAATCTCTCATTGATCTTGGAAAAAAAGACATTCTTAATCTGTCTGTTCTACAGTCTATCTCTCTTATTTTATTTATATTATCTGATCTTCCGTAGTATGTTGGCATCCGTAAGATATGCTTTACTTCGTTAGAAAAGACACTGTTCTTGAGTTTATTTAAAAGGTTTAGTCAACTTTTCAATTTACGGTCCGACAGAGATTCCTATCCGAGTTTATCTAAGAGGTCAGTTACACTAACAAGACTATCGTAACGACCTTTCATATACCTGGCAGCTCTTCTTTGCACGCGTTCTAACTCTGTTATTTAAGTGGTTATTTCTTACATAATGGAAATGAGCTCCCATCAATACTGTTAACTCATGAAACTGAAATGAAAGAATCTTACGAGAATATGCAGTTACTTTTAGAAAAAAATCACTACCAAAAATATGAATATAAATTTTGGGCCATTTGAAGTAATTGCAATGCTACTAGGACTACAGCTTGGCTATACGAAATGTTGTTGCTCTATCTGCGAATGGGATATCAGAGACAGAAAAAAATTTTACTTGAAAAAATTTGTCCCTGGATCCAAAAATGTCTTTTGTCAGCCCTTGGTCGATCCAAAAAAATATTCTTTTTTCACCTCTTCGTATTAATAAGGACTTTTTTTAAATCTGATGAAGCCAAGGAAAAAATGGTGCTGGTTTTACTTATTCGGAACAAAAAGTCCTTCCATTAAGTGAGGTAAATATCAAATAAGGAATATGTATTGGGTCACAGATTGGGGACTGAAGGATTCAGAATTTCAACAGAAAGTGAGGTCAACGGAGAAAAGCGCGTGGAACGCATTTAGACATGTATCTGAACATTTTTTTAAGGAAAAATCATGGCTGAAAATTATCATGATCTTGCGGCTACATTAATATAATCAAATCGCACCAAAATATGGGCTGCAACATGAATTTAAAAATCTATTTTCTCGACTCAAACCCTGCCTTTTTCCACCAAACCTCAGCGCTGTTGGAGATGAACACAGTGAGCGTTTCGACCAAGATATTTTACATTTGGAAAAATATAACCAAGGAAATTTCACCAACATACTCACAAATTACTGGTTGACACTGAATAGGGACCTGCCAGATGCTAAATATAGGAGAATATCCTATGAAAGTACCTCTTTTTTCTCATTTTTAAAATCACGATTTATTTGCTTAAATATCCTTGAACCCTTATTTAGTTCGGTTGTCCTAAAGAAAGTAGACGTGATAAATAATATCTGAGCCTAGATTTGGAACCAGGGCAAAAAGCACATCAAGGATCACCCAATAACATCTCTAGGATAGAAAAAAGTTTTTTTTTGTTGACCTGTGTATTTACAGTAATTCCTGCTGCTCAAAATCGTTCCTCACCAATGCTGCCTTGATTATTACGTCTAGGGAATTTTTATCCCGGAGTTTGTCAGAGACGAGAAAATGAGGCAGTGGAGATGGGCTTTTATTGAATTTTATTACGATTGCCAGAGTTGGTGCGAAGAAGGAACGGAAAAGAGTGTAGGAGGGAGAGGGTATAAGGAAGGCACAATTCATAAGGATAACGAATGCGCCAACATTCTAGTGAGGAGTACGAAGTACGTTCGAGCTTCGATTCGAGGCCGGTAAATTCACCGTCACGACCTTGGTGGCTGACAAAAGACCGTATTTGAATATCCCTCGTCTCATTCCAAGGATTACATGCCGTTAGAAAGGGAATACATTCTCCTCCGAAGCGATGGTAGCGGAGATGGTAGCACAAACTCTGACGCTGCTATCATATCCGCTAGCTTTTTCATAATAATGTGTTTATTCTATTTTACATTTATTATATTCTCATTTATTATATTTGCATTTATAATGCATTAAAACCTGTCCTAAGCAACACTCCTGGAGCCGTCGTCCCTCGCCCTGCTTCCATTCCATTTGCCCTTCTGCGATTGTTTTCATCACGCATCATTATAGATCCGACTTATTTTCCCCGCTCTTCCCTTGCGTTTTAGAAGACTTTTATTTTATCCTAATCTTCTTGGTACTTATTCTACTTTCTAGGTTGATCCGTTTATCTTCATCATTATTTCTAATCAAAGGAAAGAGTATAACGGTTGAGAATGAGTTTCACAATGACCTCTTGTTATAAGTAAGTTGTGTGATACCACGAAATCATTACAATGGTATGTAGACCTTGACTAAATACAGAACATGCAGAATTATGAGGACAAAGTTGCAGCAATTGGTACTAACGCGGTAACTTGATAATTTTGATTAAAAAAAACAAGAATATGCATCTACATTACTAAGGGTCAGGCTTTAAGTTCGGCAGATGTTTTACACTATAGAGTGTTCCGTAAACACAACGCGAGATGAACAACCATTCCATGCATACGAAGGTGTCGTGATCGACACGATCACGGAGGGAGACTCGAGTGGCTGCGTCTCCCGGAATCGGGTTTAGGGCAACAAAGAATTGAAATCCACGCGAATCAGATCACAGAGAAGTTTAATGACTGAGTTTGGTGATGAGTTTACAAATGTCTGCGACGGGCAGCACACCCCGTCGCTCTCGTGTCTACCCACAGACTGCCCCGAATTCCCGCGCTCGTGTCGTCAGGGCACAGGTCAACACCTCCAAGACCAGGGGAAGGGTGGCTTCACTCGACCCACCCTAGGAAATGAGCAACTCATCTTCGTCAGCAAGACAATGACCGTATGTCCAGAAAAAGTTTAGACGTTAATGACTGGTCGAGGAGACGCTGGCCCCAAAGGCCTCGACGACCGATGATCCAAATTCATGAGCGGGAACCCTGGTCTTCGACAAAAATGGTGACGAGACGACTCAAAGGATTGTCTCGCAACCTTGGGACAAAAACATACAATGCACATTGAAAATATCTGACCCTTCGTGATACCCATTACAAAAAATAAATACACAATATGACACACAGTCATTACAAAGGATATTTCCGAAAAATAGGGTTATTTTGACATTTAATGGTGTTCTTATAATGCGATCGAGTATTTTCATGAATGAATATTCTTTATGTGCCAATTTTTTTCGAACATTATTTATTATTCAAAAGTTTGTGGAAATAACAAGTCTCCGTGTCTTTTGTTTTTCATAGTTGCTATCTCAGTGAAGTTCTAAGATTATATTTCTGCTTAAGATATTTAGATCAAAAAGATTACGACAGGTTTTTCACCTTCCCTTCTTACATACCCCACCTTTGGCGCAAAACGACCTTAGTATATCTCTTATGCCTTCCTCACTAGATATGTCGTCATCGGTCTTTGAATATATGGAGCACAATATGGAGCGCAGCGAGCGGGTCGAGGATTTTCAAATGGAGATACATAAGTATTGCCCACGCGCGGAAGGCCTTTAGTGGTGGTGGTGATGTTCGATCCCCGGAACCACCACTGGTCGCTGCGCCTCTGAAGACCACAGACAGCTTGACTCAAACGCCACCACTCCCACCCGTGCTGATGAGTCGACCGAAAAGGAATGTAGATGCCAGCATTCACCACGTTGCGCTCATTCGTATTGGATTACTGCTCACGCACTGGTCAGCGTCACCTTCAGGCGCGCGTACGAAGCAGAGGATCTTGGAGGTCTCCCAATTGTCGATTGCGATCGCTACTTTATATTACATTTGCCATTCCCGGTAAATTTCCATTGGCTCTGGAACAATAGTGTCGTAAGGTCAAAATCTTCGTTTTTGGTGTTTATGTGCTGGTGAAGAGTAAGGATGAACGTTCAATTTTCCAAAAAGTTTTATTCTTTTGTTTTAACGCTTTGTCTAACGATGCAAGCGTGTTAAAAGCGCCACCACAAATGTGATTATTGCTGCTCAGAATTACCCTATGACTTAGCCATTGACGACTAGTTTGATAACAGAAAAATTGTCTCTTTTTACGTCTAATTGTAATCAATTTTTTTAATTATTTAATGAAATTCCGTTTAAGTAAATTGTGTGGGCGCCAGAGAGATTAGAGGGAGTTTCATCTAAATATTTTCAGCAACTCCGGGAATTCGAAGTTGGTTCCTGTCGAGATTGAAAGCAGACCCGTTGGCCTATTTTGATCGGAAGTAGACAGAACTCTTGCTTAGCGAGTGTAATTGGTTCCCACTGTTGGAATTGCTGGGAATTCCTATTGTGATTCTTTCTCCAACAACAAACATTTTCTACAATCGTCTCCTGTATCCTCATTTGAATCTTTAATGGCACTTACCATCTTGGGTCGGTTCTCTGCGATGGAAGTGATAAGTGCTTGTGTTTTGTTTTATTCGTGGTCATTCCGTCAAGGGGGCGACAGAACTGCGATATATCGTATAGAAAACCTCTTTCGATTCGATTTTTCCGGAGCCCCAGTGGTCCAACGGCCTACCCAACATAGAGGCGCTGGTGTAGCCTGTTTTTCTGAGCAAATGAAGTGGGGGCTGCCATATTGAATCTCGATGTAAACAAACGTGATATTGAGGCTTATTGATAGTCATTAGTGTTAACTGCAGGCTTTTTTTTATTGCTTACCGTGTCCCTTACGATTTTGGAATGTGCTCGATGAAGGATACGAGTCTCAATGATCTTGGTTATTGCTAAATTGCGTGGGTATGAAATGTATTTGGTGATGAAAATGTGAGTAATTCTGTTTCCTTCATTATTCCATTTTGATTTCAACCTGTGATTAGCTAACCTTTTCTCATGTTTTCAAAATTTTATGGCGTCTTGTATTCCTTATATTTCAATATGTTTCTCATTGTACTTGCAGTTTTTCTAGTGTTCAAACTACTCATTTATCGCTAGTGCTATGCTTTCGTTTGTTTAATGCTAATCATTTTGTTGGTTATGTATGTAATTTGCTATTTCAACTCTGTCCTTTCAACTGTTTAATTGTCATTAATTGAGCATTATTCATTAAGTGTTCTACGATGTTTACATTTCTTAAAACTTTAATCTCTTTTATTTTGAAGTAAGATCTAAATTTCTACTACATTGGTATAAAATATTCTTCACTTTTCTCGTTTTCTACTTTTGGAATACTTTCTTTCGTCTAAGTGATGGATATTAACTCATAAGAACCTTTCATTTTAAGACTCCTCTGCCAAGATATGTTGTATATCTTAATGGGTACTCATCATGAACAACTTCCTACGAAGTAATGTCCTCCTTTCATAATTAAATAATTATCTTCCATGAAATGATATCCAAACTTGCATGCTTATTTCTAGTGAAGTATTGTTATGGTCTATGGTTTCAGGATTAGCATTATTTTCCCTGTACCAGAGCTATTGCAAGATACATCTACCTCAAGGAAAATTGGGTCACCCTCTTTGTCTGTGGAGTGTTTACTTAAGCAATGGAATCTTTCTCCTATTACGCAAAGGCTGCTCATCTCATGTTGTCATTGATATTTGTTGCTTGTGCATCTCATGTGCTTGTAGAATGGTTAACTTCGTCAGATTTCATCTCTAGTATGTCATATTGAAATTGTTATTGTTGTATTTCTTTTGCCAGTTATTGTATCAATAAATACTAATGTCCACTGAAGTAAGTTTCCGAGATCATTATTCTTACCAACCACCAGATCGCCAGTTGACTTTGTACATTAATCTTGTATTATGGTTACTGCTTTAGTAACCTGGGGAAGTTCTTCAGGAAGATTTTCCTATATTCACTGCTTTTAAGTTTCTCGCAATTGCAGTATCATTATTAGGCCTGAATAGCACGCTCTATCGTGACGCGTAAAAAAAAATTGAAACACGCGCCGAGATGTGCATTCAAACTTCGCGGCAGCATTGGACCACTGGCATAGATGGCACTGATGTATCAAAACCTATACGCATTATCCTTATGGGTATGTCGCCCCCTTGATTCCGTGTAGTGGAAGTGTTAGTGCAGTGGTGAAACGGAGTGCGACGTGGGATGGGAAGCAGAGCTACATCCACCGTTGGACATCCTGGTGTGCTGGTAGGGAATCAGTCATTTCATTTCTCCTTGCATGCTTCTAGGGTCGTCGGTGGGCACACTCGAATCTAGGTTTTCCCGTAATCCATTCTCGCAAGGCCCTTTATGAGCTTCAAAGTTTTCTTTTTGCTTGTTTCTCAAAGCTTTAATTGTTGCAAATTCTTATATTTTCTCACACCTAGCCCAGATATCTTATACCTCTACTCTTGGGGAGACATTTTTCTCCTGGTGTTTTCTTGAGGTCTACGCCTCTATGTGTGAATTTCTGCTTGCATGCAAGAACGCATTCGCAGATGCATATTTTGTTCAGTTAGGTTTGGCAGGGTGCTTGGAGCCAGCATATCTGTGCATTTTTTTCAGGTGGTTTTTCCCATCTTCGGTGTAGTGCCATATCACGTCTGAGTTATCTTTTCCAAGGATCTTGCCTTGCCCTTAGGAAACAGCCGCGCTGGTGGAAAACGAGTAGGCACTTCATCAAGGGTTTATTTGACTGGGAATAACTATTGCAGTCCCACCCCAACGGAGGGTGTTCATGCAGACCGTTTCCCAACTGGATCTGCCGTCTCGTCAGCTTCCGCCGCCGTCGGCGACCGTCCTTCATCCCCGTTGCGGTGTCTAGTCTCCCCGGGTTTCTTTTTCTCGCTGAACAAATGAATTTATTGGAGCTCGTTCTCTTTGCCCGATACAATTCCTATCTTCACCTTTATAACCTAATATTAAACAGCTTAAAAACGTAACTTGGCGTAAACGCACTGAGGTTGATTTTTAATCCACTTTAATGTCGACTTTTTCATATAATGATTGGGGTAGCACTTTAGCACGACGCAGAGCAAGAGATAGTTATTAATAAATAAAGCTTGGAAACATAATTGAATGAAAAATTGAAGTCGTTGAATGGTAAATATGGTAACTTTATGCATATGAATCTAATTTTTAGTAGTGAATTTCGAGGTGGTATTAATGTTGGAAGTATTTACTATTTCATGAAAAATATTTACAAACATTTTATTTTCAGATAATTTGAAGGTAGGGTTTCAAACATACCCAGTATGTAAATGGTATTAAAACCACTAAGGTACATGTATTTTTATTACCCCTGATGGATAATACTTCACGCAGAGACGGTCTTGGATAACACAACTGTAATTTAATGCTGAAATATCAAGTTTGGATGTACTATGGGGGAAAAAAGTATCCCGACAAAGTTTGCGCCGCCACTATCGCTCCGCGGGTTCGTGGGTTTCCTTTACAGTGGGTTGCTATTCTTTGGTCAGTGAGGGAAATTCAAACAAGGCAAACCATTTCCTATATTCGTCGTCCAAATACGCGACCGACTACTGAGTCTCCCGCAACCCAGAGCATGCCTAGCGATGAACTCCTTAGAATAGAGACGCATTCGACGGCATTATGTGCGCACATTGGGAACGCTCCTCTGAATTTTCCTTCGCCTATCTCAACGAAACGACTTAAATCACTAAGGCCATAGCAAGCTTTCTCTTAACGTAAACAAGACAGTCAACGAGAATATTCAACGGGCCACGCATTTGAATGCAGTTGGTTTGAAAAGTTTTAGCTTTTCCGGAAGGACTACCGTGTACATTGCCAGAACGCGTTTTCCTTTCGATCGAGAAGGATATTTTCCTATCTTGATTGAAAATACCTTTGTCAGCAGGCGAAAGAGGGAAAATTAGTCAGCTTGTTGGGGGCAGGCTAAATAGTAGCGGAAACATAGCGAAGGGTGAATAAAAATTGAAGTACCGTACACTACTCGGAGAAACGCAACAGGGAGGGTAATGAGGCACTGTACAATCGGAGAAGTGACCGAATAGGACCTAAGTGTACAACCGGATATGTTGATGCTGACATATTATAATACATTGAAGTGCTGCTGAGATTTCGAATGTAATAAAAGGAGAGATATTGTCCCAAGTGAAGTGTGAATTCATTGGACTATATTTTTTTGTCTTTCATTTTTGCTACATTAATTTAGATATTTTATTTAACTCTTAAATATTTTCAAAAGTAGGTAATTTGGCAGCAAAATTTCATGCATTGTTTTAATTTAAAAAAATTGTTTTCAAATAAGTTGAAAAAAGTGAGGTATCAAACTGCAGAAAATATTTTTTTTGCCGCTGGATAGGAAAAAATAAAATGTTAGTTTTGTTTTACGATTTATGTAATTTGCCTCGAAAAAATATGTGTCGTCAATTAAATTTGTAGCAATCATGTGCATATCATTGAAGAAATTTTCAGTCGCAATTGACGCACTAAAACTTTTTAAAGTGATAATTGTTTAGGCATGACCGGTCAACATAGATTTTGTTCTAGAGACGCTGTTTAGTGATCTTAGACGTATTTTTCACGCTAATTCCGAATCTATGATTGGATTCTTTATATCACATCTACTTTCTTTAGGACAGCTTAGTGTTTGTTTATTTCATTTACGAAAGTAGTAAATTAATTCATTTATGTATCGTGATAGCATTAGAAAGTGAAAATAAAACTTTCCTGAAAAAACATGTTGTCCTACGATGTTATGCCTTCCTATTCTGTCAAAATGTGTTTAAAATCGTACTATCCTACCGTTTTGTTCAAAGCAATACTGCCTTAGGTGCCACTTCACAACATCATTTGACCAGGTGTAGGAGCGTGAAGACGTTTGCTTTCTCTGAAGATAGTAGAAGATGGAGAATTTTGATGATCGCAGGAAATTACAGGGTATTACAATTTAATCGCTGATAAGTGGCTAGCTTTAATCAGGCTAGGCTATTTAGATAATGCGTGAACCATCCTGATGACTTTCGTTATGTATACGATGACTCAAAGGTGGAAAATTATTCCCTTTTCCAGACAGTGTTATAGGCTTTATTTTGACTGCCTGTAGGGTGGCCAAGATAAAGGATGGGCTCCCCATGTGTTGTGTGTCACCAGTGTAGGGCTTCTTACTGGTTGGACAAAAAAATGTCACAAGGAGTTTGCCGTCCCCATGATTTGGCAGATCATATTGCAATTTCAAAAATGAAAGGAATTACAACGAAGTCAAAACACTCAGTAAAATATCCAGACAACTTTGAATCAGCGATACTACCGTTCCCTCACTCCGAATATTTAAAAGTGCCGTAACCAATGGAGTATGTTAATCTTAGCAAAGATTCAGAAAGTAATCAAGAACGTGATAATGAAGGATTCGGAGACTCGAAGGACCCAAATTTTGGACCGAGTAAATCTGCTGGACCTCATTTCATAACGTAAGAGGATTTAAATTATCTAGTGCACGATTTATATGTTATCCAAAAAGCAGGGTGAAATCTTAGGAACACGATTAAAGGGTTGAAAATTGTTGCATCCAAACACGAAACTTTAGATGTCCCGCTCTCGCCATGACGAATTTAATTTGGTTTATTCTCCAAAAAACGATTTGCTATTTGCAATGATGTTCTCTGTGTTATGGATACTCTTCATTTTGAATTAAATAAAGATAATTAGCGTTTGTTCATCCATTCCTCCTAGGTTATGTTAAAGGCTAATCTCATAAAGAATGGAAATGAGCTCCCATCAATACTATGTTTACTCGTGAAACTGAAATGAAAGAATCTTACGAGAATATGCAGTTACTTTTAGAAAATATCACTACCAAAAATATAAATGGAAACTTTTGACCACTTAAAGTAATTTCTATGTTACTTGGATTACAGCTTGGCTATACAGAAAAAATTGTTCGGAACATAAAGAACTCGTCCTTGGATCCAAAAACGTCCTTTGTCAGCCTTTGGTCGACCCAAAAAATATTCTATTTCCACCTCTGCATATTAAATAAGGACTTTTTAAAATTTTGATGAAGCTATGTGCAATAATGGTGCCGGTTTTACTAATTTGAAACAAAAGTCCTTTGATTAAGTGAGGATAAGATCAAATAAGGAATATGCAGATTAGGAATTGAAGGACTCGGAATTTCAACAGTGAGTTAGAATAACGGAGAAAAACGCGTGGAACGCATTTAGAAATGTATCTGAACATGTTTTATGAAATATCTTGGCTGAAAATTACCATGATCTGGTGGCTAGATTAATATAATTAAATCGTACCAAAATATGGGCTTCAATATGAATTTAAAAATTTATTATTTTGACTCAAACCCTGTCTTTTTCCACAAAACCTCTGCGCTGTTAGAGATGAACACAGTGAGCGTTTCGACCAACATATTTTACACTTGGAAAAATAGCACTTAGGAAATTTCAGCAACATGTTAGCAAATTACTGATTGACACTGAATAGGGACTTATCAGATGCTAAATATACGAGAAAATCCTATCAAAGTACTTTTTTCACATTTTTTTTAAATCACGATTTATTTGCTTAAATATCCTTGAACACTTATGTAGTACAGTCGTCCTAAAGAAAGTAGACTTGATAAAAAATATCTGAGCCCAGATTTGGAATCAGGACGAAAAGGATTACCCCAACAACATCTCTAGGATAGAAAAAAGTTTTTTGTTGACCATTGTATTTTGATTTATTCCTGATTCTCAAAATCGCTCATCACCATTGCTGCCTTGCAGATTACGTCTAGCGAATATTTATCCCGTAAATTTTCGAGAGAGAACTGGAGATCGGCTTTCAGTGAATAGTATTACGAGTGCCGCAGTAGGAGCGAAGAAGGAACGGGAAGGAGGGTTTGAGGGAGATAGCGGGTAAAAGAAAGGCACAATTCCTAAGGATATCGAATGCTCCAACTTTCTAGAGAGGAGTACGAAATGCATTTGAGCCTCGGTTCGAGGCAGGCAAATTCACCGTCACGACCTTGGTGGCTCAAATAAGACCGTATTTGAATTTCCCTCGTCTCATTCCAAGGATTATATACCGTTAGAAAGGGAATCTATTCTCCTGTGAAGCGATGGTGGCGGCACAAACTTTGTCGGGATACTTTTTTCCCCCATAGTACGTAAGATGACAAATTGATTGATGCAAGATAGACTAGATAGAAAGAGAAGAACGCACCACCTAACAACTCCCCCCCCCCCTAGCTCAACGGATAGACAGTTCTCTTTGCACGGATTCGTCCTCCGGCCAAAACACGCCATCGCCTGGCAACTCGCCGGCGACAATTAGCCACGTGACGCTGTGCGTTGAACCGATGGCGGTAGTCGACATAAAAGGGCTTAACTCCTCTCCCCTTTCATCTCCTCCCGGCTTCCAATTTTGGAGAGAGCGCTCGCGATATTCGGTCACTGCGTCTTCGTGGCATAATTGATAGCCTTCCTCCCTTCTGAGGGAGATGTCCCTTGATATCTGCACCCTGCCGCTGCGGCAGAGAAATTTCTGGAGTTTGTCGAAGTGGATGATGGGGAGGATGGTGGGGTAGGAGGGGAAACGAGGGGTCGGAGTGAGGAGTATCACCACGGAGCATTAATTTGGCGTTTTGGGTTTGGAGTGGATTTTGGTGGGAATCCATAGCGGATATCAACTCGGCTTGAAACCATTTCCCGTCTTCCCAGTTTTACGCACTTTCTCGTGGCTCAATTTCTTTTATTACTTTACGAAGCGTGCGGAGAATGCTGGGTCTGAGAGGGAGCTTATATTTTTCTTCAAGTTGCTTTATTTTTCATAGGCAAAATACTATTGATCCAAGCATGCATTGCGATAGCATAATCAAGCATGATAGCATAATCGATGGCCATCCATAAACCGACAGAAAGAAGTCCAAATCAATTTCAAGTCAGTTCACGCGAAAATTTTATTTCTCTTCTATCCCATTGCTCAATTTATATGTTTCGGGGAATTTTTTTTTGTAAATCAGAAACGGGTCGTACCGGTGGCTTCAATTGATAGCACAATTACCCACTTTTGCGTACATAACAATAGCAGTCGGCAAGGGACTATTTTTGTTACATTCCTTTTTTTCTCAATGAGTTTACGAATAATATGGTAAGCAGAATAATGAACGCACAAAATTGTTTACCATCGCTATTTTCTTGAGCTGAGGTGTGCGTGGCAGGTTGAATTCTTACAGGAAAAGATTTGAAATAGTAATTACTGCCACTGTAACTTTTCGTAGAATATCCGATCAAACTTTGATTGGTTGTACTTGCAATTTGTTTCCATTTGTTAAGGAATTGAAATCCCCGTTTTCCACGTCTATTCACACTCCTCTCAATCTGGTGCGTTTGGCATGTTTGCTTGGGCGAGGTGTCCTTGTGCGCGTTTGGTAGATATCTTCTACTTCTTCGTCTTCATAATCTGACGTAGGCATGTAAACCTGTACCACTACAGTAACTACGGGTTTGGTATCTATCTTTACCATTACTATCCTTTCATTAAACTGCAGGTAGCTTTTAACAAGCATCCCGGCACTCTTTCTAAGCACTATGCCTACTCCAACATTACCATTTAGCGATCCCGTGTGTATTATTCCGTAGCTTCTACTCCAAAAGTCTCCTTCCTGAGGCCACTTCATTTCGCTGATGCCTAATACATCGAGGTTCATTCTTCGCATCTCCACCTTCAAGTTCTCTCGCTTACCGCAGGTACGAAGTGATCTGACGTTCCATGTTCCTATCCGTAACATTCTATCTCGTTTGACCGATGTACCCTCTCGAGTAGTCCCCGCCCGGAGATCCGAATGGGAGACTAGTTTATCTCCGGAATATTTTACCCGAGAGAATTCCATCATGTCATTATATAAATTGAGTGGAGTAGCTGTGACTGCTCGGGATTATAATGTGGTGGTTTCCCCTTGCCTTCCACATCGCAGTACTACAGCCGTTAAAGTAAATGTTACCACGCCCGTAGTGGAATGTGTGCCGCTGTACCGACCAGTATGGTCTCCACCTTCGCACATGTGAAGAAGAGCTGCTGCCCTCTCCTCCGGGTGATGAGAGGCATAATTGTTGTCTGCCCCCAGTCGCCAAGTCACGGTATCGTCACAGGTTTTGGTATCTTTTAAATGGTCTACCTTACCCAAGGATAGCCCAATACCCCCTCAGAATACCGCCGCTTTTTGTCCACCACTGCTTATTCGACGAGAGAACTCGCTTATCTCGCAGCTAACCTCTATATCTAAAGGTCAACCCACCATCCGCAACCCGGTGGACGCACTCGGTGGCTTTAAGCTCAGCCGCGATGCTCGTACAATTTTGAAATCTTTGGTTTTCAAAGATTGACGTATTTTATACGCCAGCGCGCCCAGTCCAGGATTATCAACTTTTATTTCATCCTATTTGTTAATTGAAATTATGTTTCGGAATGGTTCTTTTAGCACTGCTACTGAGGTAAACTGGTAGGTACTGAGTACGCTTTTTGCCTTACATTTGTTTTCGCAACGCAGAGCTGTGAAGGGCTCCAACTTGCTGCGATGAGTCAGCTCCGCCCCTAGTACGCAACGCCGAGCGATGAAGGCACCATAAGGGGGGAGCGGAGGGTCCTCTCCTCCCCTCCGACCCCCCACCGCACCTCCTACGATTGAACCGCGAGAGGGGAGGGAGGTGAGAGGAGCGAGGGGGGGAGGAGGGGGGAGGAGGGGGGAGGGGAGAGAGGGGAGAATGGCGAGAGGGGGGAGTAAGAGAAGAGAGGGGAGGGTTAGGAGAGGAGAGAGTGGAGGGGGGTAGAGGAATCCCGCCCCCCTTTCGATGCGACGCGGCGCCCGAGTCCGCCAGGGTCCCCTATCCCCCCCCAAACCCCTTTCCAACACCCCCTCTTTTTATCTCCCATCACACTCCGGGGCGCCGCATGGAGGGAGGGAAAGGAATGGCCTTCTGTATCTGCCCCCCCTCTCTCTCCCTCCCCCGACTCCTCCTTAGGGTGGTCGATAGGGGGTGGGGATGACAGGGTTCGGGGGTAGGGATGTGGGATGGGGTGGGGGGGCCTAAGGAGTTTTGGAGGAAGAGAGGAGGGGGCCAAAAAAACCCGAGTGGCCGCTTTTAGTGGGCTTGGAGAAATTTCTTGCTTTCTTAGGCCCGTATCATAAAAGTCCCCTCGAAGCCGGCCTCCACCTCATTGTCGTCAGGAGGAGGAGATGCGATATCATAAAACCGACCTCAACCTCAAAAACGTCGAATTTTGAAGCCAGCCTCGACTCAAACTTTGAGGTTAGATTGTTGTCGGCTCAAAGCGTTTGAGGTGTCTTCCGCCATTGTGAGAAGATGGATGCTTTCCCGAATGTGAAGGATTAATACGATCTGGAAGAGTTTTTGGGTCATATTGAGGAAGATGCCTTCGTATATGCACCCAGAATCCGTCTAGCGGATGGAGACAATCCACTAGATTGGTACACGAACGAGGAATTCTTCGTCAGGTACAGGTTTCAAAAAGTAAATATAACCGACGTGTTACTTCCGATGCTACGGCCGGGATAACGCCGACTTGAGAGGCGTTCCTGACCCAAGGTTATTATAATTGCTTGCTTTCCTAAGGTTTTATTCCACGGACAGTTTTCAGGTGAGTGATTTAAATACTTTTCCTAACATATTTGTAGTGGTGTAGTAGTGCATTGATATTTTTTGTTACGTACATCATTGCTTTTATTCTTCTCGCGGTCACTGTATAACTAATAATCATGAAACACCAGGCGCAAATTATAATAGTTGACGAAAGCATTTATATATTAACTTATTATAAGCTAAAGGTGTTACATACGTGCAACTCTCTACGAATTTCAGATAAATGTTTACATAGTATATCATTTATATTCTTCGAAACGCCATAGATAATTATCATGTGTTTCTGTCATTGTTGTAGATAGTCTCTGGCGATTTCCACGAACTGGCTCAGTCGACAATGTCGAAGTTAATTAAGGCATGCGGTTTTGTTTATTTAAGCTCAATCATGGGCGTACCCAGCGAGGGGCAGCTTCCCCCCCCCCCCCCAGAAGAAAAAATCGCAAGTCTTTAAACAAAATCTATTCTGAATTTAAACGAAAGCATTCAACAAATTTTATTTAAACCGGTGAAAAATTATACGCACAATACATGTAACTAAAGTAAAACTATTTTTTCATGGAAATAATCTCATACACTAATATTACATCTTGGTTCCCCCCCATTTAGACCATGGCTTGCCCCCCTAGTCATTATCCTGGGTACGCCCTTGTGCACAAATCTGAATCATCTCTCTACATTTATCTTTTGCCTTGGTCAAAGAGAACAATAGAGTTGGAAACCTAATTAAATTTAACTTGTGTTACTACGTCGTAAATGTAATGATTAATACTTCTTTAAAAATATACAATACATTGGTTTGATGATTTGACCCAATTAAATTGCAGGTTATTAGTACAGAAATTACTGGGAAGCTGCCAAAGGTAGTGAAGATTCTTCAATCACACGAGGAATTAGCCACTGCAAGAAGACTTTTGTATCGAGTGGCACACTTTCCTGGGGTTGATTTGATATGATTATTTACCTTAGTATTAGAACAAATACAAGTGATATTTGCTTTGCTCTGCATGTAACAGGTGGTTGCTGGTCCCAGGCTGGAGATTTTGGATATTGTTTGTCGATGGCCTGGGTCTACACACGATGCTGGGATCTTCCACAACAGCTGACTGTGTCTCCGCTTCAACAGAGATGAAGTCAATGGCTTATTGCTGGGAGATAGCATAGCTAAGATACCTTTACACACCAGTGCGCAACCCAGCCACACCAGCTGAGCATAGGTTGGTTAGAGGAAAAAATAAATTGTCTAACTTTTATTGAAAAGGGTGATGTGCAGTGACAAAATGATTTCATGGAAATGATAGCGGTTGTATACATATTATTTATTTTTTTCAGGTACAATGCATCACACATTGCAACCAGATCTGCAGTGGAGAGGGCATTTGGGATATGGAAGAGGCGATTTCCCTGCCTCTCAATGAAAATGAGAACAGCCACTCAAACATCAGCTAAAATAATACTGGCTTGAGCTGTGCTCCACAACGTGGCCATCAGCCAGAGGGAGCCAGTTCCAGAGCACATACAATTGCAAGATCCCCATGCTGATGTTCCAATACCTGCCGTGCAAAATAGAAATCTCAGTGCCATAGTTGAAAGAAGGGCTTTCACTAATCGCTACTTTACCTTCATCCAAGGATAACTGCATGCTGTAAGGTGAAAGAGGGAGGTGGGGAAACTTCTCACAACATGATTGAAAATAGGAGAATGGGATGTCTGGGCTCTGAATAGGAAATGAAATTGTCAGGAGGGTAATGAAGCAATGCAATGTATGCAAGACATCAAGAGACTGCAAAAGCATAGCATAGAGTGCACAATGTCACGCCATGATCATTTTGTTACATATATACATGAAAACAGAGATAAATCAGGTTTTAAATTATGACAAATAATGGTTGGCTGCTGATAGTGGTAAATGATATTTTTGAGGGGTTAAACAATATTAGCATCTCTATATTGTGGTGCATGTAAACTTTTGAGATCCATTTTCAAATTAAATTGGCTTTTGGTAGCATAATCCCTGATATACTATATCATCTTCCACAAAACCTTATAATAGTCTGACCTAGGTTTCGACTTGGTACAATATGTCATTCTCAAAAGATAAAATACATGTTTTATGTTCTTATACTGTTTTGGAAAGGTGAAGGGGGGTAAAGACAAGTCATTTGAAGGTATAAGATCAAACAGTATAAGGTACAAGAAAAAAGTATAAGATCACCAAACATGTATTTTAACTTTTGAGAATGACATATTGTACCAAGTCGAAACCTAGGTCAGATTATTAAAAGGTTTTGTGGAACATGAAATAGTGTATCAGTGATTATGTTTCAGCTGTCACACACCTCCACCACCCACCAATATCACCACCCACCCTTTGATTGGAAATTGGTTTTTACTTAAAATACTCCCAAGTACAGTGTTTGTTTAAATAAATGTTGTGACTAATTACAGCTTTTCTTATTATAACTAGGTGATGCTGCCTTTGACATTAGTGGACATGCTGCACCGTCTGCTCCTTGGCTCATAATAATTATCACTGGATATTAACTAATTAGATTATGTAATTATTTTAACAAAAGAAAATTCTCTAAAATCATATGCTTTCCTACTACCTGTAACTGTGTATTACATCATATTACATTATTTTCTTTTCCAGATAATATGTTATTGTTAACTTGTTATACCTGCTAAAGTATATGATTACTGAGGTTTCTGCCAAAATTTATGTATTTTATCCCTGCTCTTGCAATTATTAAAAAAATATCAAGCAACTGATGCCTTTTTTTTCTAATATATTATTGAATAAAATCTTAGGTGATTACTTTCCAGATAAATTTAAATTCTAACCAAAAAATAATTTTATTACTAACTATATTGTAAAAATCAAAGAGTGCAGATAGTGATGCAAGCAATGATTTAGTTAGATAATGATTCAAAATTTCCTATTTAGCTTTGCATGAAAATGTATATTTTTTCCAAGGTCACTACTTGACAATGTTTATTGTGGTTTTTACCAACTAATGACAAATTAATTGATTGAATGACCCAGAGGAAAATTCTGCAAATTCCATACCCCCGAAATTAATAACTTTCTTAAATAAATACAGTTAAAAGAAGCAACACCAATTGACCAGCATGCATATTAAGGGATAAACAGGCATTGTAAAGAAAACAATTTCATGCCATATCAGATAAATATATTTCAGGCCATGCAGGCAGAAGCAGATTATTTTGTGCAATTTGGTAGTACAAGGACATAATTGAGTGTATGCAGTCCGTCATAAGCAATGCAAGATGTTGGCAGAAATAATCATGGACATGCAGCAATTGAGGAAGGCGTTGGAGTGAGGAAAAGGGTGCTTGGAGCGAAAGCAAGCGACAAGCACCACCCAGAGCTATAGGCACATGGAGTGAATCACAGCAGTGGAGGTAAACCAACAGCACCAAGGGCACTCAGGAGAGATGGATGCAAGGTTGTAGCACTCGAGGAATTGCAAGTAGAATATAAGCAGCACCTTTCACTTACTATATTGTTGCTAGAAAGAAAAGAAAATTAACAATTAATCATCTAAAATTCCAAGGCACTCTTCCACTATGCCCCTGCAAGTACAAATTGTCATTATTAAATGTAACTAAAAATGCAGCCTGTTATTTATATTATTCAAGTATTATCATGAATTTGTGTAGGTAGGTAGGTACATGAATGCCATTTTATGAATTATAAGTTACTCAGGAATCAGTCAAATCCACATGGAAGACAGGAGAGATAAAAAACATACTATTATTTAAATGATGCAAGTAAGATATAAAAACAATAAGCATACATTAACATAAGAGTTCCTAAAGTGACTAAGTTATATAAGGATCTACAAACAGAGATACCATACCCGCTTATGTTCTACTTCCATTGCATGCAATGTTCTTTGATGCTCCAATTCCTCGAGTGCTGCCTGAATCCTTATCTGCCGCAGAAGAGCTTCATCCTCTGCGGCAGCCTGCCTCATCTTCGCTTCATCATCTGAGGCAGTATGGATTCTGGCTAACCTTGCATCCAACTCCCTTTGATGAGCTTCAGCTCTTGTGAGAGCCCTTGGTGCTGTGGTGTTTCTGGTTCCCCCCACACAGTCTGTTGGCTGCTGTGGAGAGGGACCAGGTCCCATAGGGGACTGTAGGGTATCCACAGCCTGCCTTGGCTCCGAAGCAGAGCCAGAGACAACAGCTGTGGATCCCACAGCTTCCACTATGGGTGTCTCCTCCAACTGGTGGGGTTCACTCCATGACCCAGCGGCATCTTCATTTTGAAAAATAAAATGGATAAACGATTTAATTTTTAGTGGTGAATACTTCTGATGAATATTTCTCGGGCTTGCAACCAGGTTAAATCTTGAAATTGGACTTCCATTAAATAACACAGCCTTGAGGATGGGAGACAAATAGTCTTCCGAAACGTTGGCTTGCATAAAAGCTTTAACCTGGTTGCAAACATGAGAAATAATTGTCATAAAATGGATACTTTCAGATATGACTACATGGAATTATTATTTATGAAAGTTATGTTACAAGTTTCATAGTATCATGGAAAATCTTTGAAAATCAATAACTGATTATTTTAAAGGCCATTGCACAGCACAACACCCAAGATCCCCAGCAAAAATATCCATTGACCTAGGCAGTGGCAGCCTGTGACTTAGCCAGTGATTCTTGATTTTAAAACAAATCACTGGTCATGTTCAAATAAGGCGAGATAAACTATTCTTAAATTGACTGATTTGTTCAATTTTTGACTTAATATATCTATGTTTTAACTTAAAATATCAATTACATATTGATCACTGTCAAGCCCACTGGCCCAATGTCACTGGGCAAATCACGGTCTCACTGAGTAGTCACTGAATTCACTGTGTACATCACTGAAAAGTCACTGTATATTTTTGCCAGGGATAAGAAAAATAGTGCATGGGTATTTAGGTACCCTTGAACATTACTTCCACTCATTAGTGCAATCTAATTATGTCTTGATAAACTTTGAGGTGTACAGTTGACAGAATTTTGTTCGACAAAAATATTAAATAAGTAATCAACATTATTAATGAATACATTTCAATGACCCGTTGAACTTACCTTCTCCTCCGAGGTCTCCATCAATGATAACAAAGTCTTCAGGGCCGCTGGGTGCTTCCATCAATCGATCACTATCCCCAACTGACAACAGATAGTGATCGATCGATGGAATTGCCACTTCCAACTCTGGGATGGTGCTGTCTTTCGACGTGGATGGGCAAGGTCCTCCGCCTGTACCCATCCGACGTCGTGCTTCCTCTGCTAGTACCCTTTTCCTCCTCATCTTGATATTATCCCACGCCTTCCTCAATTGTCTACAGTTTCGCTAAATAAATGGAAAACAAAGAAACATTTCGTGAAAGATATAACGGCTAAGTAATAACAAATTATAAGTTACACGAATAAAATAAAACCGAAATACATCATAAGATAAGCACAGTTGAACTGATTTACATATATATTCCAGAACCGATCTCGAAAGCGTTATATATCAAAAACTATTTGATTATTAGATCATTCTATATGATGTCGACTTACCTGTCTTACACATCCGTGATTATTAAATTCTTCAGTTAATTTCTGCCAACATCTTGCCTTGCTCAAAACGGACTCCGCATCCGTGCGCTTGCACTCAATTACGTCCTTGTACTTGACCACCAAATTGCACAAAATTTCCTGCTCCTGCCTGGCCATCCGCTCCGACTTAGCCATTTCTGTTTATATTGTTGATATTGGCGGGTATATCCCCGGTCGCATTCGGTGTATCGCTACTGCGCATGTCTGCGAAATTACGATTCGAAAAATTTAACGTGGAACAATACTGGAAGACTGTCAACTCTGAAACCCGAAACATCGTCGACAACAATGCGTCATTTCCGCTGGCTCAAACCCCTCCTCCTATGAACCGAGCTGGAGGAGGGTTTTATGATATGATGCGATCGAGGGATCTCCTCGTCGAGCTAGGCCGGCTTCAAACGAGGCCCTCCTCAGCTCAAACTTCGAGGGGACTTTTATGATACGGGCCTTAGAGTATCTCTTTTTTTGAGGGTGCGAGAGACAGAAAAGCAAAAATAAGATAGGAATGATTTATGAAAGGTCAGATTAAGGCGATTAAGGTATGAGCTCCACGGTACAAACCAGGAGTCATAACGTGCATAAAAATAAATACAATAAGTATTATCAATAATAAAATGCGATATGTTTGCACACATAAAACTTTCCTTGCATAAAAAAGCTGCGTTGAAGTTGCTATAATGTATGCCTAGTTTGTGGATTTTGTGCATAAACGATGCGCTGAGTTATTAATAAATTTATCGAATAATATCTCTCAGAGGCAGTTAGAGATGACGAAAGCATCATAAAATATGATGGTTGGAAAAAAGGCCAAAATTGAAAAGAAATGTTGCATTTAGGTTCTAAGGAAAACTTTGCTGAAGGAGAAGGCAATGTTGAGGTGAAAAAAGGGAAACCATTTTATCTCTGAAAAATGTCTTCTATTTGCAGCATACACGAATTTACAGGTCGCCTCCTCCTCCTTCACTGCAACTGATCCTGAAATATTATTGTCCATGGATTACTGTCGTCGTGCAGCGATCTTTAGTACCATAATTTTCAACGCTGGGAATGATCTTCTGAGTGACTTTGATGCATGCAAATGTGTCGATGAGTGCCTTCAAAATTTCAGTGATAGTGAAGTGAAATAAAAGGCGAAGAGCTTGAAGTGCAAGAGTGCAAGTGGCGAGGACGCGGAAATCTAAACAGACAGTTTCCCTCGTGGCCCCTCACGTTATGTATGCTGAAACATGTTTGCGCTTTTGGAGTAGCCTAGGGGTCACTAGGGAAATCCAGTCCCCCATAAGCTTCGCAGTCTCCTATAAAAATTCGGGGGATTGAAGGACCCTCTAACTATGACAATGCTTGAATGGAACGAAATCTGTGTCGAAAATATAGCGGAGGCCATTCCACCACCGGATTTTTTGGGGGGCCGGGTCCCCTGCGACCCCCTATTTACTCGCAGACATAGTTACTTTAACATTACTAAATTTGTAACAGAGAGCTAAGGGGGTCCCGCCCCCAGATTTTCTATCGCGACTACGAGCCTTCTGGGGGAGTCAGGGCCCCCTATGTATGGCTGTACTTGAATATATCTAAGTCTAAAATAAAAACTTAGGGGGGACCGACCCTCCCCCCAAAATTTTATTGGGCACTATGACCCTTTCGGGGGGGCCAGGATCCATCCAGATATAGCTGTGCATGAAAATAACAAAATCTGCAACAAAAAATTAGGCCCCCCCCCCCGAATTTTTCTGGGGGGCTACGAGGTTTATGGGGGCCGGGCCCCCTAAACCTTACATCTACTCCAATGCCGTAGACATCCTTAATTAACATAACCTATATGTATTGTACAAATAGCCAAGGGGATCCCGCCCCCCCCCAGAATTTTTCAGGGAAGCAACGATCGTTCTGGTGACGCTGGGGTCCCTACCTGAGGAGGCCGGGACCCCTCTAGCTAGGGTAATGGAGAATACATGCTTTGAAATATCTAAATCTTTAAGAAAAATAACTTAGTGTTTCAAGGATCCCCGGTCCCCCTTAGAAATCTCTTGAAGTGACAAATCTTTAAGACCCTGTAAACTTGTAAAGTTGATAATTTTTTAATATTCACCTTTATATTAACGAATTTGGTCACATGGTTTCACAAACTAATATAATATTTCCGGTACTTCATTTCCATTTCAATCCCGCGATAGCTAAACCAACGCCTTAGTTATTTTACTCAGGTTGTTTTGCAATAACAGGAGAATAACCGAGCACTCGTTACATTTTCCTAGTTGCGATGCATTGAAAAAAACCTATACCTACCGCAGCGATGAGCAGCATGGTTTCCTCACGAGTGTTCTGGTGTGCGCTTTTTTCTGCTGGTTGTTTAGATATAACCCACATAACCGAAAATTAACCGAGTACTCGTTCCATTTCAACTTGAGACCCATTTTTAAAAAAATCTTTCCGCAGCGATAACTTTCCCCCGCGAGTATTCACTCATCCGGTTATTTCTCTTCCGCTGGCCATAGGTTATTTTTCGGTTATATCAGAAATAACCGGTTATAATGTGCTATGTGGCCGGTAGAGGCGCAGGAAAACCTCAGTGAGGGGGCAGCGGCAAATAGAGCTGGTAGTTCCGATGGTTCGCGAGAGAGTGCAGGAAGCAAGAGCCAGATAATTTTTCTTTGTCAGATTATTTTTCAGTTATGCCAAAAATAACCTAATACTCGGGTTAATCGGCGCCTAAAATAACCAGTTTTCAAACGGCTAATCTATTAAAATAACAAGCAAAACTCTAGGATCACTTCCTCATAACCACTCACAAAACCGATAAATACCTTTTTGGAAAGGTTTTTCCCCTCAACAGTGATAAGCGTCCTCCATTTTTTTTCAATGAAAACCTAAGAATTACATACCCTCAGAGCAGAAAACTAATGAGTTCTCGCTTCTATTCTGCAGATGAAATTAACTGGTGTACTCTTTCTGCACAGTCTGCAGGGCTTTCGATTATTTCGTTGGGCAACAGATGAAAAATCTTGCGAAATGACCGATTTAGGTTTTTCTCGTCGCTAGTGCTAGGTTATTTCATGGACGACAACGAAAAAACCGAGGGAAAAATAACAGGGTCAATGCTCTCTGTCGGAGAATCTAGGTACTTCATTCTCCCGACCAGATTTTTGGATGAATGGTCTGCAAGAAGCAGGGCGAAGTTCAAAAATGAAATATATTTTTCTTAAGAACTGCTAAATAACTTCGAAGATATGAAATACGCAATGCTATAGGTTATATAACCTGAATGAAACCAGTTTTTTTCATCCTCTTTAAATACGCAAGAACTCCACTCACTCAGAATTATCGGTTAATCCAACACCGGTTTTTTTCTTATAACCGCCCATCTCTAGAAGAAACACATTATTACATGTTGGATGTTCCGAAGTTTCAGGGGCTTTTCAGGCTTTTTTCTCAGTCTGATGAAAGTTTTTGCGCAGCTCTACCTCTGACACCCCTCACACATTATCCGCGATTTCTCGTTATGCGATGCATGGTGCCACTAAAGGTTTTATTCTTCTTGCCAAGACCTGTTGTCGGCGTTGGTGGGTGAAGCACATAACTCACGACTCTTCATAATGCCTTCGAATACGGAGAAAATATAACTTTTAAATTTAGAGTGATAGAATAGATGATAGAATTTCCCTGCAAGAGGATGCATATTTGAATTTAATTTAACTAAGGATATCGGCATTAAAAGAAAAAAATATCGAAGGAATGGCTCTTTTAATGGACAGAGAGCATAAATTCTCTGAAAAATAGATGAATAATTTTAGATAGGAATAGTTATCATGACTTTCATTTGGATTTTTTTCTTTTTTAATAAAATTTTGGGTGTTCCACTTAACAGTTCTATTTCTCTATCGTTCAACTAACTTTATTACATGCCTTTACCCACTAAAACGAATTTTTTAGGTTGATGAATGTATTTTGTATGTTCTTAATTTATATATCTTATGGTTATGTTTTATAGTCACTTTTAGGTCAACACTTAAAACTCCATGGCAATATCAAGCTGTAAAAAATGATAAATAATCACAAAAATAAAACTATGCAAATATCACACCTTTCTAAAATACTAAAATACTCTTTTCTGATGATGAAATGTTTCACACTGCAATTCGAATTTTTCCATTTGATTAGGCATCTTACAGTAATTACTAAATGATGGAATGCCTCGAATATCCACGAGGCATGGAATTGTAATGCCTCCAATGCGACGTTTCATTCGAACACTGTCCATGTCCCACCTCTGCCTCGCCATTTTAATTTGAATGATTTTGGTTGGAAATGTATTGAAACGGAGGAATATCGTCATATCCGCAAGGATGAATCATCATATCTGCATAGATAGACTAACTTTTGAGCTAGCATTAATTACGCATTTTGAAGGCGGTGCTTCAAAACGAACGACGGACACGATTGATGGCGGGTTGTATGTTCAAAAAATATGAACATATTTTATAGCTATGCCTGCGCAATATGGAGGAGATTGGTGAATCTGATATTCTCCTATTATAGTGAATAATATTGATTTATCCAACAGTGCACGCTATTCGAGATCATATTTAAATTATCTTTGTGAATCTGTTGGATTTCTTATATTACAAATATTTTATCTCATTCCCGATTTAGCATGTTAACTTGTAAATATAAAATGATAGAATTTATAACTTTGGAAACTATATTAATCTGTCTTTCATTGTAGGCAAAGATATTTCTGCGGTTGAATAAGGATTTACAAGAATTTTCAAGTGTAATTGCGGACCATTAAAATATCCCAAAGCATCAACTTATATATTTTTTAATTAAGAGGATACGAATGAAAATTATTTTACAATCAAATTCTTTGAGAAAATGCCTTCGCCTCAACTTCCTCGTTATCTCATTATTGCGTCTAGAATCACGTAACTCGAGAACTCTGCACGCAGCTTTTCTCCGAGAGAGATAGGAAAGAGGCAGTTATCCCGTACCGTCCACAGGCGGGCGAATGTTACACATCCATGGTATTTCCTTACCCAGGACCACCTCGTACTAGAAAATATCCTCAGGGTTGAAACATCCAAATGCTTTACCCGGGATATTTAACTCTGACCCTTTGGTAAGCAGTCAAGTGCTCTATCCACGAGGTTACCCCTTCTCCGAAATCACTCGTATATAATATATATTTTTTTAATTTCAAATAAATACCCTTCTTTTCAATTTGTCGCCTCTTAAGCGCAGTGTATCTAATAAAGATAAGTCCGCTGGATCCGCGACCGAAGCTCCAAACCACTGTAACCAAATACTCGCGATTGGATGGATAGGTTACATGTGATTTTAAGGTAGGTATTGCACCCGACGCTCTTTTTCTTCTGCGAGCCACCTCTAGGGTTTTTGGCAGGGGGTGATCAATCAGCAGTATGTAGCAGAATTTCGGCATGCACACCACACGGTCATAAATAACCCCCATAGTATCAAAAACAATTTAAGCAGATTAATCCAGCACCCTGATTATGTAAATGTGACAGCGGCGACGGCGAGCGATGGCGATGATGGTCTACTATCACGTTTTCAGTCAACGCCCGATCAGGTAAGGGACCGTCATGAAGGCTATCACCGCTATCACTGTCGTGGTGTGACGTCACACGCATAGATGCTAATTCCCCTCTCATCGCTACTTATTTGGATGTTGGTAGCAGTGGAAGATCTGAAGAGCCAATGAAAATCCTTGACACATTTCTACCCTTGTGTGGTAGCGGTATTTTGAACAGCACAATCACGAATAACATCGAAATGGATACACCGCAAGCGTAAGTACAGTCAACTCCAAAAGTAAATGTGGGAAGCTCAGCCGCGCCACTCCTAGGACCCAGCTCGAACCACGTCAAATTCGCATGGCAAACTTTCGGATGTTGGCACTGCATTTGAAAAAAGACGCGGTAAGAGGAGTTGGGGGTGGTAGGGGTGGAAGAGAAGTGGGATGAGGAAGCTACGAACTGCGAGAAGTCCTTTGGTTTGCGCCGTATAGTGCGAGTTGAATGGACACTACATTTCGAGCTATTTTATCGGCGACAAAAATTCTTTCGTGGACTAAAAACATACGAGCGAAATCCCAGGCAGTACGATCGCAGCTGGCACGAGTGACGAAGCTAGGAGCGTGGTAGAGAGCCTTGCGACCATGCCTAGAGGCGATCGCAGCGAAACCTCGGCCGCCGTAAGGGGGCAAATGGTTGGAATGAAAAACGCTGGATGCTCAACTGCAGAAGTGGCAGCAAATTTTGGAGTCTACCCGAATACAGTCCTCAAGTGGGTTCGACGAGCACGAGAAGATGAGGACCTCCAAAGTAGAGAGAGAAGCGGCCGTCCTCGCTGCACCAACATTGAAGATGATGAGAGAATGCACCAGGCTATTCTCAACGAGCCGCTGAGGGCAGGAGGAGCTGCCGCCGTTAAGCGAGAGCTAATGTTAGGTTGCAGTAATGAAACAGTAAGACGGCGGCTACGAGAAAGGGGAATTTTCTGTAGGCAGCCAGCTAGAAAGCCGTTCCTTACGCCGGAGCACAAAGCTCGTAGGGTGCGTTTCGCTGAAATATATGTGGACGTTCCTCAAACGTATTGGGACCTCTGCATATTCTCCGACGAAAAAACATTCTCTTCCGATGCAGATGGAATGGTGAAACTTTGGCGTCCAACCCTCACACGGTGAGTTGCTGCAATATCAATTTTACTTGAGAGTGATAGTGATACGATATCTCAATTCTGGTATTTGCGAATAGATAAGATTCTGGAAATGTTTATCCTGGCATATTTTTAAAAAAATTTAATATATTGAATTGGAAATAAGCAATTCTATAATATTAAGAGTGTATTTGTATCTTGCAGGCATGAGCCGAAACATATGATTCGAGGACGGAGGTCAGGCAGAATATCTGTCAGTTTTTGGGGGGCTATAACGGCTGCAGGTCCGGGGCCACTAGTGAGGACGGCGACAAGGATGTCCGCGGCACAGTATGGAAATATACTGGAGGATCACCTACTACCTTATTTGAAAGAGATTGTGCCTGAGGTTGAAACAGTTTCCTTCGTGCACGATAATTCTCCTGTTCACACAGGAGCTTTAGCCCAGCAATTCTTCTATCGGCATGAGAACATTGATGTTCTAGACTGGCCAGCTAGATCCCCAGATATACATCCAATTGAAAATATATGGGGATTGCTGGCAATGGAACGAGCGTCCGATGATATCAGGACAACAGAAGAGCTGGTGGCACACGTCGTGGAGATGTGGAATTCTTTGGGCCGACGGCCACAGTTATTTGAAAATTTAATTGGCTCGATGAAGACCCGACTCCAAGGCATTCTAAACGCCCAAGGAGATGCTATTAAATAAAATGATAAATTAAATTATGAAAATTTTCTCTCATCTTTCAAATTCTCATTTATCTCAATTTTTCCCCTCCGAAGCTTTTGAGCTTTTGTACTCATGTTCTTTGACCTAAACATCGAAGAAGTTCCGCGATCTCACATAATTTTGCGTCCTTTATTGGTACTGTGGATTATTGAGGACGTGATCGGTGACTGAGGCCTTTTGCTTCACTCAGGACAGGTGGGCAGGCAGGAAAGGAGAAAGTTATCAGGAGAAAAGTGTATCCACCGACATGAACCTGGTGTCGGCACCATTGCATTTTTTCCGTAGAGGCGTGTGGGACTCAGAAATAATCTTGCATAAAATTGTATTCACAACAAATTTCTCTATAGCTGTTGGTTAATCAAGAGTATCTTTTAATAAATAACTGCAAATTGTGCATTTCTACCGGCATATATGTTTGTGACAGCACATAATATCAGTCAAACTACTCCATAGTAAAGTAAAACCGACAACTGATTTCTCAGGGTCGAGATATTAAAACTGAACTGCCGATAGTATTTTTATCAATTAATATCTTTCAAAAAATAATCAAGCTTTCAATGCATAGCTTGCTTGGAAAGCAATAATAATAATAATCCCAACATGATCCGCCATAATTATGAATAATTCCAATTTCAAGAAACGTTTAGCAATTAAATACTTTTTTAGGATCCAAGTTCCCTAACCTGACCAAACACTGACAGGATGTTATGATCATAATGTAGCGCCGCGGCTCTAGATTGCCGGTTCGCGGAAGAAGGGTTGGCAAGTGAAATAAAACGCCTTCCAAGCCCAAGCGAGGCCGCTTTACTCTCTTTCATCATAGGGTTTTTCTCGGACTATGTCCCTATATGACTTACGTAAACGCGTAAGGTGTCAAGTTAATTCTCCCAGAGGATTATGCCATAAAGATCTCCCCAATCACTCCAATATACTTTGTGTCTGGTCACTAAGATACTAGCACACTTACCGGTGCTGACTTGGCACATAACATCTTGGCCATTAAAAACTCGCTTCCAATTCCCATCCCACTGACAGAGTGATAGAGCATCGATTCCGATTAAATATATTTATGGCGCACATCAAGCTGAATAAAAATCCTGAGCGTCTTTTTATTATCATTCTTATTATTCGAAACCATTGCGCTTCATAGACGTCAAGCACTGTAGTAATCATTTGCATGAAAACATGAATAATTACAGTTCGCCAAAATAGAAAATAAATGCTTATTAGAATTTGTGAGTTGAGAGTTTTCCGTTTGTTTTGTCGAAATATTTAACCGATGATTTCCACCACAATACTTATCTATCAACGTAAAAACACCTGTCATTATTTAATGCAAAAACAAATTTATATGTCCAGAAGCGAATTTGTGGCCTAAAACTACTATTTGTGGCTGCATGCAACCTAACAGCTAGATATCGCATCCGAATAGGTAAGAGTAATGCACTTAAAAGTTTGAGTCTCCCACGTAAAGGACGGTGAAATGCTGTGCTGGCTGTAAAATTCCTTGCGTTCAATTCTCACATCCAAAGAATTAGTTAAGACCTATCGCTCTTGATTGCGAATCCAAACCACCCCAGCCAAAAGATTTTTTGTTTCACGCCCCCGGCCATCGATTTATTTCTTCTTAGCAGTCAGGAACTTTTAGTTGCAGTAAAAAATCCTTAAAATTCTCTCACCATTTCCATGACAATCAAACCCTACTCAAAACATTTCTTATTGAAAACGAAATTCAAAAGTGAATTTTTGCTAAGTGCATAACTAAGAAAACTAGACAATTGTTTGTGTAAGATTGGAGGGGTGAGATCCCTAATTAGAATTTCACGTTGTCTCTCATAGGGGAGGCGAGAGGTCATGAGGCGTCAAAAATCGTTTTATGCAGTATTTTAATAGCATTCTATCAGAAATATTTTGAGAAATTATCTGGAGCTCGATGCAGGGATAAGTGACGCCTTTCTAAAAATTTTTGAGCTTAAATAGAATTAGTGGACTGAAATTCGAGTGTTGCGATGTTGCCCCGTAACACAACGCATCGGAAAATCGAGGGGCTCTCTAAGGCCTTTCTTCGTCACTCATGCCGGCTAAGATTGTACTGCCTGGGATCCCGCTCGTATGTTTTTAGTCCACGAAAGAATTTTTGTCGCCGATAAAATAGCTCGAAATGTAGTGTCCATTCAACTCGCACTATACGGCGCAAACCAAAGGACTTCTCGCAGTTCATAGCTTCCTCATCCCACTTCTCTTCCACCCCTACCACCCCCAACTCCTCTTACCGCGTCTTTTTTCAAATGCAGTGCCAACATCCGAAAGTTTGCCATGCGAATTTGACGTGGTTCGAGCTGGGTCCTAGGAGTGGCGCGGCTGAGCTTCCCACATTTACTTTTGGAGTTGACTGTACAATATTCATGTTTTTAATCTTATGAATTAAATATTGTTTTCTCGGATGTGTTCACGTGCTTTTTATAATATTATCATGCCACCTGGGAGTTTCTGCGGGTGTGACATCCATTCGATCATTAAATAAAATTGTCTGATGTAACCTTTTACTACTGAGCGTCTCTAAAGAAATAGTACTATAAGTGGAATTTACATCGATCATGCATCGTTGATAGTATGTTAATTTGCGGTCAATGGTTGCTTGATATGTATGAAATAATTCAAAATAGAATATTACGGTGTAAATTTATCATTGAATCACTTGAACAGTTTTGAATAGAATCATGGAAGACTTCTTCCATGATTGCACTTTTAAGGCGGAAGTTAATTACGTGTAAATCAGCTGCTACTAAATCAATAATTGTTTTAAACTTCTTTGGCGAAGGTTAAGGTGCGATATATCTCGATGGTAAAATGAGCTATGTTATTAAATGTGATTGATCCGATATGTAAATGATAGGTGAAATGTTCTTGGGATTTTTAGGATATTTAGCGTCTATTAATTAGTCAAAAATATTTATCGATAATATGTTAATTACTTAATTCAATGGGAAAGCACCAAGTCCTTCATATATGCTCGACCAGTAAACAATGCAGCAGCATATGATATTTAGATGCATTGGTTGTAGTTTTCTACCTTAATTTGCATTAAGAAAATGATCATGATTACTTTTTCGGTTAATTTATTAACATTAGGTACCCTTTATTGCTATAATTAGGAAATCTTAAGGTAATTGTTTTCTTACTTAAGTTATAGTTTTGTCATGAGATGACATTTACGTTGTTATTATATTTGCAGGAAGAAAAATGTCCGAGTAGGGCGCGCTAACGAACGGCAATTGAAGCTGCTCCTTGATTATATGTCAACCCACAGCAGCTTTGCTGCTGGAAGGTTTACTGGACCTCTCGGGTTTGAAAAAACTCAGCGCCAGTGGCAGACCCTCTCAGCGATGCTGAATGCGCTGGGGGGTTTAAAGAAGTTGAGCAGTGGAAAAAGGTTAGTAATGCAAAGATATTAAAGATAACTTTTTTTAAATAATTTACCTCTTAGACTAATTAGACAATGTCATAAGCAGACTTGGTGAGACCTAAAAAGAAATGTTAGAGCAAAAGCCGCAAGAGTCAATGCTGCCTGTCGAGAGACAGGCAACAAGCCTGTGGCATAGATGCTAACAGAGATGGAGGAGAAGTGCCTCGCAGTCGTGGGCACAGAATCAGCAGTTGGCTTGCCAATTCCTGAGTTCTGTGAGAGTATTCCAGTGAGTATCAAATTATATATTATTAAGCTAAGTTACATGATGACAGCAGTAATATGTAAACATGCTATAGTCTTACTAATGCTCTCTTTCCTCCTGACCCTCCCCATTATTTCCTTTTTCACAGACTGCCTCTACATCTGCTGCTTCAACTTCAGCCCCATCCACCGCAGCCAATTTTTCTAGTTCATTTGCTGAGGAGTGGGAGACAACCATATGTAAAATATTGCAGGCATGGAAATCAAGTAATGTATCGGTATTGCCTATTCTTAGAGGTGTTTTCTTCTCTCTTATTTCAGGAGCAAGATGATGAGGAGACTCCATCAAATCCCCCAGAAGCACTGCAGCATGTAACTATAATTTTTCATGTTCCCATAGATATCACATTAATACACTTTTTGTTCTCATATGCTTAGGCTTAACTCTAATTTCTTTTTAATTAGATGGAAATAATAGTGGAAGATTTATTCCCGAAGGAGGATATGGGGAGTGGCAAACGTGAGTGGCATTTCATTTCTTATTTTATTATTTGCCTTTAAAAAATTGGGACTGACTGTGACATATATTCAAGAATGTATACATTTAAACAATTCTTGCTTTTGTCAATTGAATGAGACAGCACTGCTTGGTAATTGTAAAATAAGAGGTCAAAAAATGGGGTAAAATAGTAAATTAAAATTTTATCTCCTCAGAAAAGAATGAAGGCGACCTTCACAGGGTTACAGCGATGATTTTGGACCACATGAAGGCATTTGAGGTAATGAGCCATTAACCTGTTCAATCAATCGAATTCTATTTCCTCAAATATGACACTCATAGATGATCATACTTTTTTTCCACTATACTTTGCCTCAGAAAAAGAAAGAGAGTCTAATGGTTCGGAAAGTTAATGCCCTGGAGCTCATTGCCCAATCCTTAGCACGCCAGGCAGTTGCTGCGGAGAGGCTGCAGCAGCTGAAAGCAAGCAAGTGAGACAGCATGAATTTCCTTATTTAATAATATATATCATTTCTTTGTTTTTAGTTGTATTTATTTGTTTACTTCCATATCAAAGTTAGTATATTTGAAAGGGTTCTGATATATATGTATTTACATGTTAGCATTTTTTTAAATTAAAGATATATTTTTTTCTCTTGACTTCATGTCACTTCATTGGCAATTAAATTTTGCTGAAGATAATGTTTTTGTGGCCACCAAGGTGAGTATAAAATTTAGTTCATTTCTTTAATGCAAAGTCAAATTTTTCCAGCTGTAAATATTAATCACAGATTTATCCTAAGACATTGTTAGGAGATAAGAGGTCATATAAATGGTTTAACTGCTACTGTTATAGTATCTTATGAGGTGGAGAACATCTAGCATGGGTTGCAGGCAATAAGTAGATATAAATAATTTAGTTTTTGGATTATGGAGCATTACATGTGGATTAACATGATCATAATTGTGGTGCAACATCCTTTGAGATATGTTCTTTAATATCAGCAATTTAAATAAGAAACTGCTGTCAGAGGTAAGGTAAAAAGCACATAAATAATGAAAGTTTCCTTGATGGCAAGAAAAAAACTAAAATCTAAGGCACGTTGACAAATTAAAAGGATTTCACATTATTGTAAGAACTAAACATTATGGTTGACTTTTTGTAGATGAGAAGCATTCATTTGTCAGCAATTCAAAATGTGAAGAATTGCTGGATCACCAATCTTCTGGCGTTTTCCCCAGCAAACTCATCCTCATTCACGATTGGTTGTCTTTCCTCTATGAATTCCATATCTTGATCCTCATGCGGAGGTAATTCTTGTCTGTGAGTTATCATAAGGTTATGAAGGACAGCACAAGAGATAATGATTCTCGCAGCCGCTTCTGGGGTGTAATGGAGCACTCTCTCCCTGTGTAAGCATCGCCACGTATTTTTTAATACCCCGAACAAACGCTCCACACAGTTCCGTTTTTGTCAGTGGCAGGTGGTGTACCGTTCTTCAGGGGAGTTAGGGGCAGCCTGCCTAATGGGCGTCAATAAATATGGCTGCAAGGCATAGGTACCCTGAATCACCTGAAATGAAAATTTATTTGTTTGTCCATTGTATTTTCAAGGTGATATTAATCTAGAGCTAAACATGAGTTAATGTAACTAATGCATTGGTAAGATTTAATATTCTCACCCAACAACCACGTATTTATTATCCCTCCATCATACATCGCCTGCATTATTTCCCGGGTTGTGCTGGTATTCCATATGAATTGATCATGTACAGATCCCGGAAATCTTGCTGACAGGGACAAGATTCTCAGGTCATGGTCACATATCTGTTGATTACAAATCACCATTATTAAAAACAGCAGTCATCATTGATCCATGGGTCAACAGGAAATATATTTGGCAGACAATTATGAAGGTATGGAACTTAATGCCTGTACATTAAGGGAATGGGAGCGATAGTGATGATTGTAATAGGCCTCTTCTCTTGCTGATGGTTTCACTATTCTAATGTGCGTACAATCTATGCACCCAATGACACCTGGAAATCCTCGAGCCTCCATGAATCTGAAATATATTTTGTTAAAATAATTAATTAACCTAAGTATTGAAGAGAACCATGTAATACAGTGAAGGATAGTGGTAATAGAGCCACCCTAGAGGATAAAGTCAATGCCTCCAAATGCAATTGTTTCAATTAGTGTAATTATTTCGTGTTATACACACCACCAAGAGGAAAATCACTAACCTGTTCTTAATGGCCTGCCGCTCTTCAAATGTTCTGGGAAATATAAATGATGTAGGCGCGAGGATTTCAGTGATTGCTTCGCTTACTTTCCTGATGCTGTTACTCACGGATGCCTGTCCCATTGAAAGGTGGAAATCCTGAGCGGCACATCGTTGGTAAGAGCCAGTGGCAAAGAATCTCATTGCTGTCAGTACCTAACATATATTTTCCGAAAATTGTGATCAGTCAAATTCTATCAGAATTCAAATTTCCTCTGCTTGAAAGTGAAGCTTATAGGTTATTACCTGCACATGAACAGGTAAGCCACTGGACCGTCTTCTTAACAGCCGTGGACTGATTCCCACAATAGGGTAGTTTCGTTCATCAAAGAAAACCAAAGGCATTGATTGCGATTCGTTACCCACCATTAGTGTATTCATAATACACAAATTGTTTGGTTTTTGAAATACCGGTTTAGACGAATGGCAAGGGTCAAATTTTATCCTCATTTGAAAAAGGCCAGATTGGCGCCCATACGATTCCACTCCGCATGACGTCACAGGGACCTAGTTTCTACACGAGAGGATAGGAGTTATACATCGTCTGAGGTTACCAATGCATGCATGAGGCGCAGAGCTCAGGGAAACATGTCTTAATAAACACTTATTGAAACTGGCTAAGGTCGGAAAGTTTTCCTCGTTTGATAAGGTATTAATAAACCTTTTTTAAGCCAAGCGCTACCATCCAGCAAGGTACTCGGCTATCCGCTAGCATCCTGCGACGTATCAGCGCTAAGTCTCGCCTCAAGGTCACCACACCGGGTGGGAGGGGGAACCAGAAATACGACGTACGGAGATATTTCCCGGCATTCATACTTGAGCGTCGCGTTTTCGCGCGCTTGAAAATTTTCACTTTTCATTTAATCGCGAAAAATAGATGTTGTCATTTAAAAATCTAAAAGCGTGAAATACGTACTCCAGGAGTAATAATCTTTCGATTAAAGCAATAAAAAAATAATAGGAAACCACCCTATTAGCTCCTGTGCTATCTCCCGGGACACTCTGAAGAGGCGTTTAAAATGCCGCTCTTCCAACTCAAATGGATTATGGGCGACCCGGATCCTTCGTCGCTCTAAGCGTAATCTATTTCTCTCCCGTCTCCGTTGCCATTCGTGGAGCAGAAGAGGCAAAAAGTAAATCCCGTCCATTCTACTCTTTAAAATTAAACCATTAGTAGGCGAGACGGCGGAAGGGAACGAAATGCATTTATTCGCTTACGGAAATACTATCATTAGAGAATCCAAAAAGAAACTGAGAATTTGCTGAAGCGGTACTTACTGTCCAATTTGCTGCGTGAAAATAAAGCTGCACAATCGAATACACTGCCTCTTCGAATTCACCACCATGCGCATATAACAATTGAACAACGTGGATAACTAATTAAGTCAAGACAGCACTCCAGTAAAAATAATTATGAATTTTATTGGTTTTTGTTCGATTATAGGGCATTATTAAATTAAATAAACAATAATTTTTGGCAAATAATTGCATTTATTGTTCGATTTTATTTCGGCATATGCATGTCACCATCGGTTTCGAGCGTGATAGGCCGATGACGCTCGCAGCGTGATAAAAAGTGCGATCACGGTTTCATAATCGCTGCTATCACCTTCCGTCGTGGGAATCGCGTTGCCCCTGGCAACGACATCGCTCTCACCCTTCTCACGGTTACATAATAAGGGCGCTGGTGGTTTGCTGTTCTTTTGCATCTCCACTACTGACGTGAATAACCAACCAATAGCTATATGCATATGATTTGGATGGGATGGCTGTCGCCAATTAAATCATCCGTGCCAATATATGCATTCTCCCCACTATCTCAGTGATTGCCATCCCATCTACAGAGGACCAACTTCATCCCCTCCACGCCCCCTTCGGGACATCACCTCTCCGCTGCTCCCACCCTCCACATCCTCCTGTTACCATATCACCTCCGACTGACGCTTCCCTTCCTGGGGGGGTGTTTCAGAGTCTCGTAGGATTGGCGGCGTCGGAAACGGATTCATTCCGAGTCTATCGGGAACCTATCCTACGCTCGTCTTCCGTGCGTTTCACACATACTGTCGGGAAACGAGAATACGTCATAATTTTCAAGTAACAAGTGAGCAGCGAAAATAACTTCCCGCAAGATTTGATACTTGACAAGGGAGGCGAAAGGTTTGTACGGGCAAAAATAAGTGCTAATTGATACATTGTCACATAATTGACGTTGTTGCCGGGTAAAATTATCTTAGAATTGTTCGCCTGTAGTTTTTTTTAACGCAATACCCTGTCGTTTTGAGCAAATTACGGGAATGAAGGAAAATTTTGAACGAGTTTGTTCTTTCATTCTCGTGAGAGCATAGTTGATTGTTCTTGAGAACGAAACTACAGGTAGTTGCGAAATTAGGTAAACTACAGGTAGGCCTTTCCATCCCTCTCTCGCCGTGTGGCTTCACACCCTGAGGCTTATGGTTCGACCATTAGCATTGAAAGAGACAAACCACTTGGTTATCCGCAGGTATCCCCATTCAGATGCCCCAGTGTAAGTGACAAAATGAATTTCAAGAGATTTATTATCAGCACTTTATTCAAAATATCAAATACTATTGAGTGTGATGTATAAAAATGGGTTTTTGTTATCTAAATGTAGTCTGATAAATACGTCGTTTGCATTATGTTATGTCATGCCTCGCATTAAAAAAGATTCGCTTTACTCGATCCAACTGGTGAATACCGAAGTACCGAAACTATATCCTTCAAGGTCGTAAGCTAACGCACGAGCAATTATAATGCGGAATTCTGCATCAAAATATTACAAAAATCAGTAAGTACTTACCTCAATGGATCTGTTGATGTATTATACATATATATATATATTAATTACCCAACTACCCATCTCTAAGGTTTTGGGCTGAGGATAAGGTTTCAAGGTTAGAAGCGAGCGAAAGAATAATGATTTTAGGTTGTGCCCTGAATTTTCGCGCGTAGGTCAGCTCTCACGAAAGCACTAAAATCGAGTGTCACTTCCGCATATTTTGTGGCTTGATACATTTTTTAAATTAGTACACGTTTTCTCTATTCGTCCAAAAAAGTTACCCACTTTGCTAATTCATCAGTGCTATATGAATATATTTTGCCGACCAGCTGTTATAAGGTGGTTTCCTATTATTTTCTCATTGTCTATATTGAAAGATTATTACTCCTGGAGTCCACATTTCACGCTTTTAGATTTTCAAAAGACGATATCTATTTTTCGCGATAAAATGGAAAGTGATAATTTTTAAGCGAGAGAAAACGCAATGGCTAAGTGTGAATGCTGGGAAAAGCTCGTGAGACGTCAGTCTGGTTCCCGCTGCCGCATTGTGAGTGACCTTGGGGAAAGTATGTGTGCGCCGCGGCGATGCAGGCTGCTAGCAGGTAGCGCTTGGCTTAAATAAAGATTATCATTACCCTATCAAACGAAGGAAACTTTCCGAGCTTAGGTAATTTTAATGGGTGATTATTAAGAGATGTTTCCCTGAGCTCTGTGCCTCATGCATGCATTTGTAATCTCAGTCGGTGTAAAACTCCTATCTTCTCGTAAAAAAATAGGTCCCTGTGACGTCACGTGGAGTGGCATCGCGTTATCACCAATTTGGCCTTTTTTAAACGCAATCGCAATCAATGCATTTCGATTTCTTTGACAAAGGAAACTACCCTCTTGTATCTCTCTAGGCATCTCCTGTGCTCTCTCTTGCCAAGCCTCCTTTCTCTGTGACTTCTCACTCCGAGAATATTGGTTCGGTCTAGAGCGTTAGAAGTGACAAACCTCTGTCTTCCCATTGGGTTCGCCTAAAGTCAACGTTACATACAGTACACAGGCAGTGTGTTTCGAGTGATAGGGGCTAAAGTTGGCTGGTGAGCAGATGCGACGCAGGAATATTTCAAAATTTAGGTCATCTTACCCCGTTCTGCTCAGCGCCACCCTCTTTCGGCATTTACAACTCACTCTACTATCCATCCCTGCGATATTGGCAAAGTTTCCAGGCGACGAGCGCATTGACGTCATGGCGAAATTAGCAGTGCCCGAACGCAACTTCCTTAATTTTTTTAGGAGTAAAATATTACTCCGGGTGTTTTTTTTTATCACAAGTAACTACTAATGTGGGCGCTTTGGGGCACTTTTACCCAGATGACGTAACCCCACCCCTAGCCATGGGTGTAACCCAACCCTCGTGGGACTGTTTGGGGCACCCACCCCCACCCCTACCGCCCCACCCCCTCCATACCACCCCCTCCCGCCCTAAACCATCCCCCTCCCACCTTAAACCACCCCCACCCATAGGTGTGTCGTCAACCCAACCCGCGTGGGTCGGTTCAGGGCACCCACCCCCAACCCACCCAGAATGGACACTTTGGGGCATATACCCATCCCCCACCCATAGGTATGTCATTGACCGTGCGTCCTTACGCCACCCGCCCACCTGTCGCCGCCCCGTCTATCCCCTATTGTCGAATAAATTTTGATATTAGAATAGAATGGCTTGTAGTGGCCTCGAACTCGGGCATCACCGCTTGGCGTACCCCACGGCTTCTAAATCTCTTGGATGAGGAAAATTATGAGGTTGGTATGGGGAATCGCTGTTCCTCCCGTATTAATTTATTAAAGGCTTTAAAAGGGACGATTTCGTTGGTTGGGCGGGTTGATGATATTGGATATTGTGGCAATGCGACAATTAATACAAACGTGCCGTCACACACACACACACACACACAGAGGATTACAGGTATGACACTGGAAATAAAGAAGGCGGTTTATTTCCTTTTATAAATTATTTTATTGCAGCTATCACCGATACAATTATATATATACCCTGTTCATGAATACAGAAATAAATAATGAATCACTTTTTGAATTTAATATACATAACAATCAAGTCTTCATCGCTCTTCACCACGATTATTCTAAACATTATCTTTTTCAGTAATTAACCAATATTGATTCACTCAATGAAAATAATATACTTAATATTTATGTCTTTGCCACTTTTCACATTGATTTTTCGTTTACAGAGTCACTATTTTGTCTTATTGTCTCTTGAAGAATATCCTTTCCGTCTCGACTATTTAGGATAGATTTAATTTCTTCCGAGAGTGCTTGCACATTCAAGGAAGGTGGCGTACTGCCAAGCTCCCTGAGGTCTATTAGGGCACTGTTTACATGTTCCCACGGTACACATTCAATTTCACCAGCTTCACATTCACGTTCGTATGCAAGGATCACAGAATTCAGGTAGAGATTCAAAAGTTTTCGCGCACACGAGGACCACTCACTTCGCTCTTCCCAGCGGAGACGAATGCATTCGGCATAGTTCAAAAGTCCAAACCACGAAGATTCAGCTAGATACACGCAGGGTGGGTCACTTTTATGATTCACTTCCTCCAGCATCACTGACTTGACGCCGTATATAGTTTTGAATTTAAGAATGCACTTGCCAATGGGGATGCTATGTGGTACGACGTCGTTCCAAAAATATGATGAAATCAGTTTTTCACTTTTCACTAGTTCACACCAATCTACGTATTCCAGTTTCACACATGACCCACCGACCTTGCCAATTGTGATGAAAGGGAGACAACTATTTCTCACATCCACTCCGACTGTAATTCTTTTCGTGTTACTGGGGTTCACTTTGAATATGCATTCAACGATGGCAAGGGGACCGGGGTGAGATCCATGCGATGGTTGGGCCGTAGGTTTGTCTTCTTCTTCAGCGGTGCGTTCGACGGAGGGTTCGTATGCCGGGCGACGATATCTCCCACTGGTCGGCGGTCGGGGTGAATACGGCCGCGTCGCGGCTGACTTGCCGCCGGTCCTTTTGTCGGTTCTCCTCGAGGTCCGAAAGTCCTTTCCTTTCACTTCCATGGCTGTTGATGTGGTACTGGCGGTACTGGCGGCGTGAAGAGGAGCGCTTTTAAATGCTTTCCCAAAAGGTGGATGGGGGGTGAGAGGAGAGGTGAAAGGGGCGGACAAGATGGCTACTTGGTGAGATCGCGATTGATTCACGTTCTATGAAATTTGCCCTGCCCGTTTGAACGCCTAAGACGTTATTTCCCCCAATGCATGATTTACAGCACCTCCCGAATAATTTATTGTAAAGATTTAGAATAATTATATCGTTTTTCTCAGAATTTTTCCCATTAAATATTTTTAAAAATGTGGCTAGTGGAAGTCCTCTGCATCGAAAGGCTAGGAATACGGAAGCATAGTTACCACACGTGGTTGACGTCCAGCCCTGAAGTTTCTTATTATTGCACCGCCAAGAAAGGCATGCCCTATTCAGGAACTCTATGTGTTCTTTGACGTACGGTGGTATTCCGTAGCTATCGAAAAATTCCCCCTTTCCGTTTTTATCGATAAATATTCCGACCCAATGCGACCCAGATTTTCTCGCTGGATCGGTGTTAACTATTATGGCTGATGGATGATGACACTTTAGTGGAAAATTGTCAGCCGCAAATACACCCCTGAAAAAATTACGGGTTTCGTTGCAGCCGCTGAGTGCACGCGTCAACTGAAGAGAATTCATCGTCGGATGGACAATATTTTTCGGAATAAGAATTCCATCTTATCTGATTCCTATATATGTAATGCGAATCATAGTTAGGAGTTGATCTGACTAGGGGGCAGTAGGGATTCCAACGATGATGTTCTCTATCCGGATTGTCAAAGGGGTCCCACGCGCCAATTGAAATACCGCATATGCAACAAACCGCTACGTCCCGCCTGCCCGCGTAGAAAAACCCGCCCTTTGCCAGGCGCTCGGTACTCAAGGAAAATTTTTGCTCAGCGCCTCTGTATGAATCAAGATGGAACGCGGATGATGTTAACTTCTCCCTACCCTCTTTTATAAACCAGGCAAGTAGATTAGAGCAATTTCTGGAGGCACATTCAAATTTACCCTGTCTGTGAGGTTTTATTTGGCAAATTTCGAGCGAAGCAAAGTTTAACTTTCTTAATGATGGGCACCCTAAAACCGCCATATCTATCACTTCCCTGTATTTCAGAATCTTTACCAGGAAATTACACTTTTCCAATCCTTTCGCGAAAACAAACGTGCATGCTGACGTGCGAGAGTGAATAATGTAGTGCAAGTCCTTATATTCGCTTTCTCCATCATCCCATGATAAACCGTGATAATTTTCGCGCAGCCAGCGATCTTGGAACCGAGTCTTCTCAGATCTTTCCTTCATGGAGTATGGGGGTCTGAAAAGCCACGTTTTAACTTTGGAAGACTCTGTGGTGCCTATGGAGAGTTCTTTCACCACAAGCTCACCTCCAACGGTGCCTTCGAAGTATTGTATGTCCACGACCGCTGATGCCATCGCCTTGGAGAATTCAAACCATACTGCAAAGGTACGAGTGCAACAGCTGTAATATATTCTCCCTCCCTCCCTCCCTATTCTCCTCCCTCCCCCTACCCTACATCTTCTCCCTTCACCAATATGACCATCCTCTCCACGTGTTTGAAATTTGCACCGATGTTCTTAGCTGCTATAATCGACCCCAACATTACGATATCTATCGATTTCGAGAATGTTGTTAAATTCAGCGTACACGAGGCAATTTATAGTTTCTTACAGCGCATTTTTAAACCCGACCTCTAGCCGTAGGCTTCCGTGCCGTTGGAGACTCCAGTGGTGGGAGTTTGCTTCCAAATCAGGAGTTAGATCAAACGCCGTAAGGAAATATCCGTTTGTATAGTTTTCTCGAGGAATTCCGTTGCCATCGTCTTGGAAGTGGATTCCAGTGCCGGAAAAGAGAGTGTGATAGGCCTGTAGGAAAAGACCTGCTCCCGAAATATCGGGTTGTAATGCCCTGGAAGGTATTTGTTTCCCATCCAGATACAGAGACAGAAACGTCAAATCGAAATTTTGGAAATTAAACGGGTTCTTTTTCAAGTCTCCATTAAACGCTGCGTTTGAAACGAATCCAACAATCACCCGTTTTGGAAGCTGTCCCATGAAAATATTTTCCATTGTTTTACTCTGCACATCGCGAGAAATGGTAATGGTTTTAATATCCACGCGTGTGATCGGGTACTTTGCCGTTGATTTTTCCAAAGTTTTGCTATGAGCTAATAGAATGGCAGGATTTATTTTTACTTTCCTCACTAAGAGCACAGCGTCCAATATTTTCACATTGAAATTATCGTAATCCCTATTTGCAATTAAACTGAATCCACTTTTGGATCTTACGAGTTTGATGCGCATTTCTACCCCGTTCAAAAGATATTTTTCTTGATTGAAGAGATCGCAGTGTAGGTGACCCATCATTTCTACCGTCTTCCCATCTTGCGTGTACGCGCGTCTTTTGACAGCTCCAGTATTCTCCACACAATTCTCCATCTTTCCAGCCACGTCATCGTACCATAACGCCGACGTTAGATGCGATGATTTTGCCGCAGGTCCGTAATTGAGAAGAGTTTCAAGATATGCCCTATACCCATATGTGTGACTTGGAGGAGTGACAAGTTTTTGATTCAGAAAAATATCTACCTGCGAGAATAAGGAATGAAGCCACAAATTTACAGGTCCGATCAGTAATTCGTCTCCAGCTATCTGCGCAGGACGTTCAATATTCGCTGTTATGTATAATAACGTATGCGATAAATCAACATACTGATCGCCGTCCCCCGGAATGACATATTCAATGGGGGACTCATCGCCCAAGGTGCTGATTGGTTTATACTGTATCCATTGTCCTTCCTCTAGTGAAGTCTGCGTTGGTGGGACTGCGAACAAATCTAATTCCGACTTCATACATTCGCAGGACTGATGGTGTAAGAAAGACATTTTAGGCAAATATATCTTTCACACTTACTTTCTTATATTTAGAAGTTGCTCTCAAAGGCTTTTTCTTCTTCTTCTTCTTCTTCTTTTTTGAAGTGAGCGTCTTACTCCTACGAGAGCCGGCCTTCAATTGACGGACTCCTGTTCGCGTTACGAAAGGATATCCATTGCCGGTCATTTTCTGAATTTTAGTTTCCGCTTTTCGCATCAGGTTTTCCCCTGCTTCTAGAACTCGCTTGCGAATGACCTTCTTGACTGGCCGGCGGTCGTTCGCTGATAGCTCGCTTAAGACGTCCATACCTGCATGAAGCGCCTCCCGGCCTACCGCCTTGGCGCCACTTTTGAGTTGAGGTAAAACCGTTCTAAATAGACCCCCGAGAAAACTCCCGATCCCGTGCCCCTTTTGAAAACTAGCTCCGCGATATACCGTTCCCACTCCGTTTCCTACCTGCTGTAGATAGTAACGGGTATACGGGTCGGAAGAATTATTTAGGTTCACCATGGGCTTGTCGCTTGCGAAAATGAAGCACTACCACCGACGTTCCATAAAGAAATGGTAATGGTCGCCCCGAGTGCGTTCTTAAATCTATCTCGACGGTTTCAAATTCTCTTCTCATCACTGGCAAGTAAAACGGTCTAGTGAAAACGTGATTTACATTGGAACCGAATTTGTTCCTTTCGGCCGCAGAGCTGACGATTCGTAAGAGTGGTGACACGGAATCACCGATAATTTGCGGTTCGACAACGTCGCAGTACACTTAAATCTGATTCGGGAATCCGATCTTAATTTCAGGTGTGCGGCTTGAGTGAACCTGTGAAACTAAATCAATTCCCGGTTCGAATCCTAGTTGCATTGCCATGATTTCAGATGTAAATATGGATACTTTTCCTTCAGTAGCAATATTAACTTTCTTGGACTCGTCGAGAGTTAGTGTCACGGCGTGCGGAAGAGGAATTTTTGAAAGATCGTGATTCAGGGAAGTGATAAATTCGCCTACGCTCCCATAATATCCCGTAGGTAACTTTCTGTGGTATACTTGATCGTTCGATTCAACATCAATAACAACAAATTCACGTTGCTTTCCATGAGCATTACAGAATGTCATTGGAAAATGAATTTCAACCAAGGCTACCTCCCACTGTCCCTCCAGAGTATAGTTTTTCGGTAAGAGTGTCGTGAAATTAGTCGTAGTATTACTTCCGTGACTTGACATGGAACTATTACTGGGGAGTGTCAGGTAAAATTCCTTATCCATTATAAATTCTTTATCGATATTGCCGGTATCCAACTATTAAACTTGGAAGGATAACCTTTCCACTTAACGAACACTTCTTTTCTAACCCCGCGTCCTCTCGTTTCGATTATTTTATCAATTTTAAAATTTCGGGATTCCCTCATTAAAATCTTCTGTAATTCCTGTTCGTAGAATACGCCTTCTATTATTTCGCCCTGTAAATCTTTTAATTCATAGACCAATGGCTTCCGCTGAATAACTTTTGCAATTAAGAATATTTCTTCACTCCAATTGGATTTGTAACCTTTTCTGAATGAAACTTTTTCTCTGCTAATTCTTACGTGGTCTCCCACTTTTAAGTTGGTTTTCCTAATCTTTACGTCTGCGTCTCTGTACGTGTTTTTCCACACTTGAAGAATATTGTGGGCGTTAACGTCTTTCGGTGCCATCTTTATAGTACTATGAATTGCCGTATTGTAAGAATCAACGATTTTTTGAAGCACGTCCGTGTATCTATTAGTGGTGTAACGGGTAAAGTACCGCCACATTTTTGTCTTTAATGTCCGATTCAAACGCTCCACTACCGCCGCCTTGGTATCTGGATTATTTGAGTGATAGTATCCGATCGAATTCTTTTTCAAAAAAATTTGAAACGTTTTATTTATAAACTCAGTTCCTTTATCAGTCATCAGTTTGTATGGTTTTCGCTTCCACTTTTTCAGTATTCTAGAGAATGCGTGTGTTACGTCGTCGCCCTTTTTCGATCTTAGTGGAACCGCCCAGGCGAATTTACTGAATACGTCTATTACCGTAAGGATGTAATTGTATCCGTCGTTTTGCTTCTTAATATGTTTAACATCGTTTAGGTCGGCCTGCCAGAGATCATCAATGTTATCAACCAAGTATCTATTCCTAGGGAATTTTCTACGCAGTGGCTTATGAAGAGTGTAGGTATCTTGCTCCCGAAGCCATTCGCGGACGTCATTTTTTGAAACAGTCGGTGGAGTTGCCTTCCACAGCCTCTCTACTCCAGAATAGGATGCGGGATGTGACGGATCGTAATAAGTATTTGAGAGAATAGTGCTTACGCGCCTCTTCATATTTTAAAGCGATATGGCACCCAACGTTTTATAGTTTTCCTCTTAACCGATCCGGGGGTTTTCGTCACCGCTTTTATTTTACTTCCTCGGTCTGAACGCTCTTCGCTAGAAGACATACTCTCTGTGGAAGCGCGCCGCTGAATGGCGTTAAGACGCTCTTGATTTCCAATAAATTCATTCGGGACGTTAATTTCCGATAGAAGGGACATGAAAGCTTGGGCACCTGCGGGGTTGACATTCTTCCTGGCTCTCATAGCGTCTCCGACGAGATCTACAATATTCGATCCTGGAATCTCAGCACCTTTAATGGACACAATTCCATCGACGTTCCAGTTTACTTTACCAGACGCCACTAGTCGGTCGATCAGAAGCTCAGCTTTCTTACGGAATTTAAGAGGCAATGAAGATAGAACTTCAGAGCGGAGAGGATCAGGTGATTCACCCACTGCCCCTTCGCCATCTGCCGGATTATTTGCATGTTCTCTACTCACCGCGGATACTATAGGAAAAGATAGGGGTTTCCTTTCCTCCCCTGCGAAATGTAGAAACCGATGAAGACAGTTTTTGTACAACGCCCACTTTTCATGGTCTGAATTCATCGGCGTGCGAAGAATTTTCTCCATCTCACGATCCAAATCCGTGAGTGTCTGCTGTGTACTCGTCATCGGAACTGTCGTATTCGTCATTCTCTGTGCTGTTTCATGAGGAACGAGTACCATTTTCCTCGCGTGTTCCATTTTTAGAGAAATTTAGATAGTACACTGCCGATCAGTGGTATAAGTAAAGGTATAAAACCCCCGCCTGATTGCAAGATTATCTTTTTCTTTTTCTTCCAACAACCTTTTCCTTTGGCAATTTTACGTAAAACGCCCTTGTGCCGCGACAGACGCTTTTTCTGTGCCAGGGTCACGCTTACACACCCTTCCAGAGTATTATCTACGATTTCGCAGAGGGCGCGAATGAGATCAGGGTCTGCAGCTTTGAGTATCGCGGTGCGTATAGCCGGTTTGCAACGAACGAAATAACGTAGAACGTCGGCGTGTTTTGCTATTCGATGCATCTTTGTAACTGTGAGAAATCAGAATTGAACTTATATTATATATATATGCGTGAATTTCTTAAAAATAGTATTTCACTTTTTCGGACGATAGATTTCTCATTTTCATTTCATTTCTCTGTCAGCCGGAATTTATTTTTTCGGTTGGTAAAAATAAGGAGATTCATCGTCCGGAAATATTTCGGTGCGAAATCGGAAGATGTCGGGAGTTGTCTGCTTTAGATCGATAAATAAATAACCATGCGCCTTGTTTGTCGCATCATCGTAAGCGTCCTGAAGAAAACGGATATTTTTCGGGTATATCTGCCTCGCTAAACTCAATATCTGACTTCTATCTCTCGGGTTTTTGAAGTAGACAATGTAGTGGGTGTTAAGAGAAATATCGCGCGCACCCTTTCCCTGATGAAACAAGTTTTGCGTCAGGTGAATAACACTGATATTCTTATGGTGGCTACCCCTAGAGAACAGATCTACGACTACTTTATCACAACTTTCCACCATAAGATCGTCCAGGATCACTAGTTTCGCACCAGTTACGTGGGAAGTGTTTTTTAAATCAGGCAAACCTTCATGGAAAGAGACGCCTAATGTCTTTAAACCTTCGTAGAAATGCTGCCACTCCGAATAACACCAAATAATTTCAAGGAAGGTTACATCAAACATCTCCCTCTGAAATTGTATCAAACGATTTGTGAAAAATGTCTTACCGCAAGCGCTAGGTCCAGCCACTAACGCAGCAAACGGGTGTTTTAGCCGAAAGTCCATCCCAACAACTGAACAGATTCATGTCCGCTCTAGCTATTTAACTAGTTTTGCATTACTATAACGCGACAACTCCTGAGTTTTATACCTTAATTGTATCCAAAAGAAACAAAGAAATTAATACCAATATAAAATACCGTGGACTACTCTCGGTTGGATTCCCATTTACATAATTTACGCATCCATTGAACACTGCATACTATGTACACCGCGTGCATGGTACGTTGGAAACCATAAGCCCTTCCGCCACGACAAGGCGGTAGTCCTCGGAAGGGAAAAATAATAATTTACATAAATCATAAAATCATAATAAAAATTTGGGGACTGAAATTAAATAAAATAAAATAATAAAGTTATTTGAAAAACTTTGGAACATCAATTTATAAAATAAAACATAACGAAACTGTGGGGAGTTGGAAGTTAATAAAATAAAAATAAATAAAATAAAAAATGAAGTTATTTGAAAAAGTGAATGGTTATATGGTTTTAAAGTAGAACAAATGAAAGTTAAACAAATCAAAGAAAAAATAAAAGAAAATGGAAATAAAACAAAACTAAATGAAAATAAAATAAAATTGAAATTCAAAGAAGAAAAGGGAAAATATGGATTGGAAAAATTAGGAATGGAAAATGTGGACGGGACTATGCTTCTTCTCCTCTGTAGTTATAAATTTTCCTTTTTCTAAAGGAGACGTCGTTTTTTGTAACCATACGGAAGTGTGTCGAAGTTCTCCAGACGTTTCCTTTTGGTATATACAATGCGGAAGAGCTTGCTTTCAGGCTTGGACACAATGTCATGGTTTTTCATGCGTGCTATTTTGTGGCTATATTCTACCGTTCTCCCAGGCTCATCATTCAGCAACATGGCTTTCAGCGTCTCAAAACACACAACTCCATCATTTGAGGAATTAATTGTGATTCCTCGCACTTTGCAGACGCTTTTCTTAAACTTCGAATTGCTTGAAGATCGAACCACATAAGCGTAATTTTTAGGACCGCCCGATACAAATTCACTAATGTAGCAGTCCGGTCCCATTGGAGCAACCTCATCGGTCATATCACCGAGGTAATCACCGATTGGTGGAGACCATTCCCCTGGTTTTTCAGTGAAGATAATGCTATCTGTGTCGTGATATAACACCCGCCTTTGAAGATTTTCAAGGTATTTATAGAGCTCCAATCTGGCTTGCGCTGTTGTGTAACAGGCCATGATAATACCACTAGAGCTGGATGGTGACACAGATTCTTCCTTTTCGGTCCAATGTGCGTATATGGTGTCTTCATTCACTTCAACAAGACGTTGAACGTCAACGTTTGGATCCGTGAGAAGAGAATTCAATGCGTCACTCTGTTTTATGACGGTGGTTTGCGTTAAATCATCGCGCTGTCCCAGTTTCCCCCAAAAACTGTTTAGCAACAATTTCGCTAGTGATCGTTTTCCAGGGTTGTGGCTGATTGAGATCTTGTCAAGATCCACTCCTTCCCTCTCTCTAAACTTTCTTAGGTATTCCTCTTTCTTCTCCTCCGTCACACACCAGCTGGGCCACCCGCTTGCCTCCTGCTTGAGCTTAAGGAAAGCATTTATATACTCAGCGAATAACCCACCCTCTCCGGTTTCGCGATTATACTGGGTCACTTCATAACTCCAAGCTTCGTGCATTTTTACGATGATGTAGCCAAGAGACACTGCCTTCTTCAACTCGCAGGTCACCCATGTACCCGTCAACGTTCGCTCCGCCTCTTCGTGTCTGCAGTCCCCTTGATTTTCTTCCAGCGCGCAGGTCCTACAGAGTGGAAATAATAGCTTCCCGTTACCCTTCATAGGAAGCACCGGGTGATATAGCTCTGTTGGAGGAAGAACATCACATTTTACAACTCCCTCCAAATCATTAAGAGGGGGACACTCGGCGCCGACGTAGATGGTTGGATGGCCGACTGGATATGCGCCATATTTGTTGACATATGGGTATAGTGAACAAATGTCTGTGTATTTTATTTTCTCTCCTGTTGCCCCACAAGCTTTGTGGTAAAGACGCAAAGCATTTGTCCTCCCTCCGTAGAATGCATCGCGAGGATTCAGAGGGATTTCCTTATGTATTGGTTGTTCTTTCAAGAACTTTTCCAATGCATAGTCGCGCTCAATCTCCCTCTCAAATTGGCATTCCCACATTTCTATCACTTTATATCCGGCACGCGTGAGCATCTTCTTCCTATTCTCGGTGCTTTCGAAACGCGTTTGCATCGTTTCGCTCTTACTGTTCGAAACCGGAACATGTCTCTGGGGAAAACACTTGGGGCAGCCATGGAAAAAGCACCCGTAAAATTCAAAAATAACTTCCTCCTGTTCGTTTCTCACGTACCCGTCTACTTTTCTACCCAAAATTCTAATCTCCCGGCCATTTTGAGCGTGACGGATTTTTTCACCCCTCCTCCTCTCTTCCGCCAACAACCATTGGATGGCCTTCTGCGACTGCCTGTCTGCCCATCGATATCCACCTGGGGGCATAATAGCAATCGTCTCAGCCTTCAAATATTTTTTTCGAAAGACTCGCATGCACGTACTCGCGATGGTAAGGCACTCCCTAAAGGGGTCAACGCCACTTAGTGCGAGAAATTCCCCTCTAAATTTTAAACACGCAAGTCTCAAAATGTTCACATCCTGCACGCAGTATTTCTTAATTTCTCTTTCCATCTGGAAAACGTAATGTTCACGCCGCAGTTCCGAATGCCATTTTTTAAATTTTGAAAGTTCAGTGGTTGACATATCAGCGGTTCCATAGGTCTCCTCCGGAGGCAGGGGGCCCTCATATTTCCAATTTGCCTCTGTATTGAAAAAGTGGGGAAAATATCCCTTCACCAACGAGGTATCTAGTCCAAGTGCCGATGGTAGCTTGGCGAGGGGCATGGGCAGAAAGTTTAGAGAATCAATAAATTTTAAGTTGTCAAACTCGACGCTCATCAGTTTCGCCCCGTTCGCTATAAGCTTGGGGGCCCACTTCATTTTTTCAATCAAAACCTTTAGAATGAAGTGACAGTCATACCCCTTTGAATTGTGGGCAATGCATATTATCTGATCAAACCCTCTTCGTCGCAGGGAGACAAGACTTTTTACAAACGAGTACACTGGGTCTGAACCATCAAATATGCACTGCCGCTCCCCACATTTCTCGCAGTCTTCAAGTGATTGATCGCTGCAACAAACACTACAACATCTTTGCGCCACCAGGAGATTTGCCCTGTGTAGAAATGTGTCTGTTTTCCCTAGCACCGCTTCATCCTGCCGTGATTCTATATCGTAGAACACAAACACAAACTTTTCATGGGGAATTTTCTTTTCGACGATCTGCTTCATAAAGCATTTATTTTCGCCACTGTGGCGACTCTTGCAGGTCTGACAATAGATTTCACCGCAGACGTGTTTTTTCCGCTGAATGAGCGTACTGTAAACTCTACAACATTGTTTGCAGTATTTAAAAATTTCGCATGGCGCTCTTGCCTTACCCTTCGGCTTCAAGTGCCTTTGATAGCAAACATCCCCGTAAAAATTTCTGTTGCATGAATGGCATGCAATCGTCTGCTCACTTGGTTCACATGGTGGGGAGTTGATACATCTGGAGCACTCGCTAGGGCACTTATGACGAAACATTGTCTTGAATGGATGCCTACAAGGTCTACAATAGTATACACAGTTAAAGGCCCCCGTGAGTGAAGTAATGACATTAAAATGATGTTCACCATAAATCAGATTCACATCCTTCCGAATTGAACCATCGGGAGCGGGCGTCGATGGGCCTTCATATAACACTTCCTTCCCTTGGCGATCACCAAAAACTGTTATACGATAGAAATCAACGTGGTTTTGGAATGTTCTAACCTCATTTATTCCCCCGCCACTTTCCAGATTTACACCTGCCTCTTCACACAATGCGATGGCCCTCTGAGTTTGAATTCTTCGCCCCTTCCGCATATCCATATAAACCCCTGCTGAATCAGTATGTCTGGAAATGGCGACACATATAGCTCTCGCGAGGCACAAGTTGTCGTTATTGTCTATTACAATTATTGCTTTCTTTGCACTGCAAAAATCTTGAAAGGATGAGATCTGATCCCGTCTCTTCCAGCCGCCCTCAGCCTGCTCCACATGCGTGAATGAAATGCTCATTATTCCGCCCAAGAGGAAGTTCTCATTCGATTGAATGACTTTTTCAATTCTCTGCAGTATTACTTCAACGTCAAATTGATCTACCCTCCGGTATGATACGTGGATTGGTCTGTCTGGACAAATACCACTCTTAATCGTCATTCCAGCCTTGTTGGATTGAGGTATATCCCGTTTTAGCACATCTAACAATTTCAACATGCAGCGCTCAAACCAGCGCATAGGATTCTCCCCCGCGGGAACGGAGCGAAAAACAATGGAAATTTCGCGCCCCCATAGCTTGAAATTTTTCAAACAACTCCTATTTTCGGACAATATGGTGAAATACATGTCATCAGTCTCCCCGCCCCCGATTTGCAAGTTTTCAGCACATGGTAGCATTGGAACTGGTAGAGAGTTAATGTCAAAAGGTTCATCTAACAACGATGGCTGCACTTCCAACACCTCTACGTTGACCGCTAAAGGTAAACACTTCCCATCTTCGTTAAAATCAATCAAATCGTAGTCTCTCGCCTCAACGCCTGAGTTGCAATGTTCGGGGACTTGCGAGCTCTCTCCGAATTCAGTGAAAAGCTCACCCGATAAATTTTCTAAACTTGTAATTTCGGCAAGAACATGATCATCCGTGAGTGACTCACACACGCTAATCTTGTAATCATTTTTTTCTCGCTCACCATCACCTATCTCACCCACCGTAGACAGCGGTGAAACAACGAGCGGTTGAAACATCTCGAATCCAGGCGGCGGTCGAATAACCGAAGAAGAAAAAATTTCGGGTGAGTTTGGTTGCGAGCGGACTCCAGCAAATTGAGTAGAAAGTACATCCCTTGTAAGCTCAGGTAAGGGGAAATTAGCAGCGGGAAACAATGACTGACTTAAATTGTCTAGAATCTGAGACGATGGCAGCTCGACACTCGCTACTTCCGGCAAAAGAGTTGCTCCCTCCACAACTTTGGGGTCAGTATCAACCGGAATATTGGAAGATTTCAAAGCAGAAGCATTTTGAGCGTTCTTCACATCTTGAATTAAATTAATAAAATCCGACATGGGGACTTTTTCAGATAACTCGGTCATACGGTGGACTAGCCCGTCGAGTGCGCTTTGCAACAGCGTTAAGGTGTTATACGCTCCCAGGCGATGAGCGCGTACAATTTCAACACCCGGTACAAGTTTGAAAATTGAATCCATCACGATGAAAGACAATGGAAGCGTCCTAAACTCAGTTCACAAGAATCCAAGATGAATAAATCGCTTTTCAGACTTAACTTGAATCCGGGCGGAACCTCTGGATGCGTTTCCGGACGGGCGACTCAAAACTGCTTGCTTCCTCCTCGGCGGGTGCTCAGATGCTCGAAGGATGATGTAGAACTCGAGATGAGAGAACGCTGAGACAGGTACTCTGGAAGTTCTAGGTGAATTTGCTCCTCCGTCGCACTTCCTCTTCTTCTCAACAATAAATTCTTACACTTAGAGCCAAGAGACCAAAGCCAGAGAGATATTGTTTGAAGTTTCCACCACGGTGAAGAATCGGACTGCAGAACAACGATTGTAGTCTGGAGAATGACAGAGTAACCACAGGGACGAGTCCTTTTATAACTAATAACCACGCCGAAAATTTTCAAGATGGTGGCGGCGGGAAATATTAAGGGTGTTGATCTCTGAATAGTTTTCCTGATGGTACGGGCTACTTCGACCAAGAGGACATTAGCAATCATTTGCAGCATTCTTAATATACCACCTCGTAAGTTTTAAAAATTTCCGCAACATATTTCTCTTACGTCGCATAATGACCGTGGGAGGCTTCTTGGATACATTCTCCTGAGAATTGTAGGCACTGATTTATGAAATATTGGGTATTCAGAAAATAGCATTCGGAAAATACAAACGTGGAAATACCCCTAGGGAAATAGCCACTCTTCCTCATTCGTCTTCTAAATTCATTGACCCGGCCTCCACTACCATCCCTCTTTTCGCAAATAATGACAACGCTAGGAATTGTTGAGAACGTGAGAGGCACGAAACCCCCCACCCCTCTTCAAACGCACTTTCACCGGCCGGATTGGCTAGAGCGGGGCGTGACGCCTTCAACCCTTTGCGACAACTCGGAACACAACCTTCACAATAACACCCCTCATTATTAGTATAACCATCAAGGAAGCGATGTCGCCACGACCCTCTCCCGATGCAAGAGGACAGGTGCAGCGTGGAAATGAAGAAATTACACATTGCGAGGATGATATTTCGGTTGGTATTTTATCATACAATATTCAAATATATTTGTTATAAATTGTAATTACTACTAATATAACCAATGATGATACTCATATGCGAATGTGAAATTTTTATGTTCATGTGCTTCGTTTCCATACAGAATTACGACTACGGATACGATTATTCTTCTCAAGATTCATTCTGGGAGAATTACCTGGCGTGGGAGACCAATATAGAAACGGATACGTCGCGGGAGTTGCAAACCTCAACACCTATCCAAGAGCATCATTTCCCGGAACACTTTTGGTCGCCCAAGAAGCTGGAAATGGATGAAGACGCTAGCCTTATTACTGTGCCAAATAACTTTGCGAGTACGGACAATAGTTTCCAAGAAGACAGTGACGTGGATTCACAAGCAGAGACTGTAATATTAAACCACGAGCAAACAGTTTACTCAGACATTTCAGAAGCCAGCATTGCTCCAAGTTTGCCTGATGAATGGCCTTCTTTCGATGTGTGGCCACACGCATTGGAAGATATGCTTTGCCTTTGTAGCCGCTGCTCTGCTATCTTGTTTAATACTTTATCCCAAATTGAACTGTGTTATTCATCCACTCAGTAAATAAAATAATTTTAAAAATTTACATGCATTCTTTATATTTAATCATTGTCATCGATCCTTAATTAGAGAAATATTGCATGCTTATATCAACGGATTTAGCCTCACAAGCGTACCCCTTCATTATCGATCATTTAATAACCACAAATTATTGATTCCACTTTTCGCACCTCATAACCAATTTAATTTCAATGCCCGATCCTTTTCAAAATCAAATTCCAACTCTTCTTGGGCAGAGGTTGCAAAATTCACATCACGTGCGAAACACAATGCGTACGTGAACGCAAGAGAACACCTTTCACTATTATTAATGGCACGAACTGGTAATAACCGACCCTAGCTAGAGCCTATCAGAAACTATTGCACGAGAGTCAATGTACCCACAACTCCGACCACGAAGAGGCAAGCTGTGCGTGAGAAAGAAAACTAAAGTATCCTTAATTATCTATTCCTCCATTAAATATCACTTATGTAGGCAACAGTGGCTAGTTTGCACTCAACCAGCAGCAGGGGTTGCCGAACCTCCAAAGGATGAATTTGCCACAGGTGCCATCTCAGTCGCAGGACTGCTACAAGTTCCACAAAGGCATAATCAATTAGGGGGCATATCCGAATTGCTCTGAACCGTCCCACGCTGGTTAGGTCAATGACTTACCTATGGGTGGGGGTGGGTATATGCCCCAAAGTGTCCATTCCGGGTGGGTGCCCTGAACCGCCCCACGCGGGTTGGGTTGACGACACACCTATGGGTGGGGGTGGTTTAAGGTGGGAGGGGGATGGTTTAGGGCGGGAGGGGGTGGTATGGAGGGGGTGGGGCGGTAGGGGTGGGGGTGGGTGCCCCAAACAGTCCCACGAGGGTTGGGTTACACCCATGGCTAGGGGTGGGGTTACGTCATCTGGGTAAAAGTGCCCCAAAGCGCCCACATTAGTAGTCAAGTAATTATTGAAATTTTATCACATTTTTTTGTTAGCAATGCATGTATCAGATATTTTGTGGCAGCAAAATTGATGAAAATGTAATTTGCCTATTACGTATGTCTTTTGTTAAACAGTGCTGGGACGGAGTTCTTGCTCGTTTCGGCACCTTGATACCACTGCTGGTGAATGACGATACCAGATCAACAAGCGATTTTCCATGAAATGTTTTGCCTTGAATCAATTCTCTAGAGATCATATAAAGTGGATGGCATTGAATATCTTGCTCTCTTTTTCAATGCTCTATTTTCTATTGCGAATTGATTTTTAAAAGTAGAGTATCCAAATGTGTTGCGATGAGTTGCTTACATGTTCATGTGTCAGTACCATGTTTCTTAAGTGCAGGACTAAAGGGAGGAAGGTGGAATTGATTTCCATTCGAAAATTATGCCGGTACCATATGGTGAAGGAAACTATTTGAGATCACATAGAAAATGTTGATATAATTTTAGGTGACTCAGTAACATTACTAGTGTGAACTGGGTTCTATCTAAAAATATGTAAAAAGTGTTTTCGTGAGACAGCTAACTGGATATTTATCATTTCCTCGCATTGATCCAACCTATATTACAAGTTTTGAGAAAACGAACGTTAGCTCTTGCTATATTTTATTCAAAACAAGCTTAAAAAATGGGTTTTAACATTACCTTGTCTTTGATTTTTCTCCAAAATTCTAGTTTGAAACACTGAAACTCACTCACTCAAAACAACTGAAACTCACTCAAAAGTGTGGTATGAGGGTATGTTGCTAATTTAAGCAATCAGTGGACGTTAAAGAAAGTTTCATTTACCTTGATAACAGAGGGCAATAGTGCACATATTTTCGCTTGTTTTACCAAGTATATATTCAATCCCATCACATTGCTATCAGGAAAAAGCTAAATATTACGGGATTGTTTGTGTATTAAGAATGCATTGCGTATTTTCTGCGAAATTATTTAAGTTGACGGCGAAATGTTAGCATATTTCTTTGGAAAATTTATTGTTCGTTTTTATTATCAACTATTAAATATTTTAATTGCATTCGTCTCTCGGTTTTCATTTTTGATGTTTTGTAAAGTCTGAAATATGAGTAGCTTTCGAAAGTTTTGAAAATGGTTTCTCGTCAAAAATGAAGTCGTTTGCGAAGTTATAAAACTTCCATTCATTCAGTATTAATGACTACCTTTTTGAGGAAATGATGATAGATATGTTATTTCATTTTAATAGCAATTTTACTTTTAGCTGCGGAGTCAAATGTCCTCTTTTTTTCAAGCCTGACAAAATTTGTGAAAACAAATTGAGTACGATGCATTTATGTTGCTCGTAAAACGAAACGACCGACAAGGGGATATTATAGAGAGAAGAATGGAGTCTTGGGTACACTTGGGGGGGTGGAAGCAGTCGCCAGGAGGGAGAGGGGGGGGATAGTGCGCGTTTGGGAGACTTGAGGGTGGTGGGGAAGGAACGAGGGCGATTTCTGAAGAACCGGGGGTCGAAGAAATGCTGAAATATGGGGTTGATACGTTAGTGAATGGACCACAGGTTGCCGGCCTCGGTGGCGGCGGTGTAACGTCCTCGCCTGCCAAACAAGAGGTCGCGGGTTCGAGTCCCGCCTGGGTAGGTTTCCCCGGTCCAGGGCATGGTCGTTTGTGTACGTTTACTTGTTACACTTGTTGAACACCCCGGTGTGAAATGGCCAATAAGAGCTGTATCCGGTGGTTTGATGATAAAATAAAAAATAAAATAAATCTGTAAATCAACAAAGGGAAGCGGAAGTCGATTTCTGTGTCTTCAGAAAATGTAATCCCTGCACGATTAACGAGGATCGAAGGAAAATGTCGCGCAGAATGCATATTGATGTTATTCTTAGACGTATTTCTCTCTTTGACGACACATCCGAATAAAGTCCACTTTCCCAGTAGGGAATGAATTCCGGGAAAGTGACTCCAGATTTACTGTGAATGGCTTTTTCCCCAAGCCATTCATTCCAATGGTAAATCAAATTGCCCCTTCCTGTCGAATTATCATAACGCGCGATTCTCGAAAATTGTGTACTATCACACGAACAGTAGCAAATAATGCGTTGTGTGTCTCAATTTCGGCCGCAGCGGGAAAGGAATTCGTGGATGTATTGCTAATCAGGTTACGGATTCGATAAATTGTTATCCATCGGTTGCGCTCTCCCTCTTCGTACTCCTTTCATCTTTCCCAATTGCGATTGTGTGATGGCATTACTGCCCCTGAGATGCGAACCGATTTCATACCATTTACTTTGAGGAAAGACGAACGATAGTGCGCAACTTGAAAGACATTCGTCCGTTGACAGGGAAGTCGACCTCGATTCGGATTTCCACTCTTTCCACCGCTGCATACGTCACCAGCTGCTGCTTCTTCCTCGGGGAGAGCAGACCTTCCCCTACCATCGTTCCGACCTTGGGAACTGCGTCACATTCCTATTCCCATACGGAAGGGCGACCGGCAGTTGTTTTCGTGGAACGTATGTCGGAGGGATATATTCCCAACCCTGAAATATAACTTGCAACATCGAAAAACTTCATTGAACGTATTCACTGCACGTTATATGACAACTTCCTCGACGTAGTGATTGCGTGACAGTGTTGAAAGTGTACTGTTACCGAGGAAACAATATCAAATGAGCGTACCCTTCAAAGTATTACTCTTGCCGAACCCTCCTTCAATTAGTGGCAGTCAATTAGGTATTCGCATTACTTAAGCCTGCTATCCTCTGAAAGTATGTGTTGTTGTCATTGAAGTCGTTATCCCCAAGTGCACGTCGTAATATGGGACAGGTATTGCGTTATGCTATGAATAGAAATTACTTATTCACTTTTTACGTCGACGGAAAACAAACGAAGGAGGCCAGTGCGTCTTCTGAAAAATTCGTCCGTTGGAACTCTTTTTTTTCTTCCCAGCGTCCCCTTCGCCACTCGCTGCGTTGTGGCTCGTGGTGGGGGAACCTTCCCCCACCACCCAGGTCCGACCGTGGGAAACTGCGCCACACACAGGTTCCCACGATGGTGGTCTACTTAGCAACCCCCCACCCCCTATTACTTTCGCCCAGGTGGGCCCTCGCAAGACAGTGTGTGTCTCAAGAAAATGTAGAAGGAAATGAACGTTAGCTATGTTTAATGTCTGCCGTTCGCATTTCCACTTAGTAGTGCATTCACTTTTCCTCCAAATTATCTCCTATGGTTAAACGGTACAGCATCATTAAGGTCTACAGAATGAAGATTACGTGAAAAATTAACCGTGATATTGCCCGGAAAGTAAATGTATTTATTGACAGCTTCTCCACACTCAACTTTCCGTTCATATGTGCACGAGTGAGGAATAGCCGTCCGTTTCAAGGATTTACAACCGTACATGGAATTTATCAAACACGAACTTTCAACGTAATCAATTTCGGGATACATTTCCCATTTCTTTACGAGTTCATGTCATTGGTCATCTGACGAATAAAACTTCAGTTTCAGTATGGAGGGAAATATTTGCATCGGACTGCATGATATACATTAGTCACACTGGATTTCCTGAAACTGTCTGCATTAATGAATGTGCGAATGAGGGATAGGAATATATCTTCCAGCAATTACGCAGAACGATCCGCCGGGAAGCTGAATAATCCGCTGGACCAAGCGTCACTTTCCAATGGCAACGAAAAGGAATGCTCGTGAATGCTCACACTTACCTTAGCCATTTGCGCTGCTTCTTCTTTTCTTTGTATCTATGCTCATTGATTGTATTTGTCGCTCCCTATCCTCGTTCCCACGGAATGAGTCGGTGACTTCAATGAACGAATAAACCGCTGATGTGGTCCACACAAATATTTTTATTTTGCACAAATATGATTTCACCGAAACGACGATCGGTGAGGAAATGATAGTATGTTTCGGAGGAGAAGTTCTTGATTGGAATAGACGTTGAAAGGAGACTCTAAGAAGATCCATTGACTGTTCTTTTTCCATGTAAAAATGCGATGACGTCTTCTGCTGACCTTCGGATTTGTTTGGAATATTATGGAATATTGTTACACGTATATCGTGACCGTTGGTTGTTTACGAAATATCGGACCATTTATTCAGCGCCACCTTTTCAACAAATCTTTTTTCCCTCGTAAAAAAATAATTTTCGTGGGATATATTTTTTTACAAATTTACAGGCTACCGCTGTTTATTAATCTATTTTATTGGATAAAATTTGAAATAATCTATCATATGCGATCTTCAGTGGTTTTAAAGGTTATCATTGGTTTCAAAGAAAACGGGTTTTGAATTTTCTTGACGTCACAGCTATTTGTCATTGGCTGAGTTTCAGAAGTGCCGCTCTCTGGACTTCACTTCGCGGCAAGCTGTCTTGGAGATAAGAGGTGAATACCTTACCTATTCTTTTGGTGATACGGTTCGTGCATCCACTATCCATTAATTTTCAATTCTCGCAAGCCGAGCATCAATCGCAAATACGATTTATTTATAATCACAAAGTAGTCGTTGTAAGAGTGACAATCGTTTTGAAAAACCAATTATTGTTACGGCTTTCGTCTTCATGTCCAACATATTATAACATGAAGGGAATACGCCCCTGTTAAAAATAGCCCAGCGTCTTCAAGAACACCTGTAATCGGGAAAAATTTTCTCGGTTTTAAATCCTCTTGTATTTTAATCAACACTGGAATTCGTGTCTAAATAATTTCTGCTCTCATGGCATTTCGGTGAAGGGCCAGGTTTCATTGCGTATTAGCTGCGTTAGATATTTAATGTGACCGTTAACTGGTTTGATACTCCTTTTTTATGTGCGTATGAGATAGATTTAATGAGCAAGAAGGGTTACTTTTGATTAGTTACATTTCCATCTAGTCTGTCTGCATTTGCAGATTATAGGTAAACTGTGATTAGCTTTATCACTTTTTTATCGTTTTTCAAACTACCAGCTTTCGCACGATTGTGCATTGCGGGTGACTCCCGTAAAAGTTATCACCGCGGCTAGTCCCGGTATACTTTAAATTAGCATATGATGATTTTTTTATTCTCTCCTATGCTTCTATTCCTAGTGTGAAAAGATTATTGTTTTTGCAGTAAGCCTCCTTTTCCTCCACTATTTTCTGCTTATTTCTTCCTTGCTTCACCCATCGTTGTAATTCAGCTTTCTGGGTAGCAAAATTCTTTCACCGCTTCATGCTTTTGTTTCCTAGGTTAATCTTGGTCTTAGCCTCCTCTCTTTTGCTTCATACAAATATGTTGGTATCTTTTTATGACTTTCAGCTGACATTTGGCCATTGTCCATTCCAAATTTCTCAAAGTCTTCTTCATATCCTTGTCTTTCTCGGCTATGACTTCTATATTGTCAGCAAACGGCAGCATAACAGTTCCTTCTCATTGTATATTAACACACTTAAAAGCCCTCCGTTTTATTTCACTGATGGCTTTCTCTAAGTATGCATCAGAAATTACAGGGAACAGTTAAGCCCATGCCTCCTTTTCTTTTCCTATTCTTTTCTCTTTCCACCGATAGATCCAGAACTTATCACTGCTATTTGTTTTTTGTGAAATCTGTGCTCTATTCTGCGATAGTTGTTGAGCACTCCAACTTCCTTCTGAATTTTGAGCCTCGACTCCCATTCCACGTCATCAAAGGGCAAATGTCTCTAAGTCTGCAAATGATATGAAATTCGGATTTTTCTTCTCTACGAGCAGCTGAAGAGCCAAAATTGCTTCCTTTTGCCTTTGTTTTTCCTAAATCGGAATTTGTCCTCATCCAGGAGTTCTTCTTGTCTCCGTTGTATTCCCTTGTAGATGACTGTCGTCAGCATCTTTGACGTATGTAACCTCAGGCGTGTGGTCTAACATATTTACACTCCTCTGCACTCTCTTTTTTGGGAGTAGGATTGACGTTCTTCTCGAAGTCACCAGGTGAATCTCCTGTTGAGTACGTACCGCAGATAGTTTCATACAGTTAAGACCTTTTCTCCTGCAATTTTGTTTAGCTCTGCTGTAATGTCATCTATTCCTGGTGCCTTATCCTTTCGTAGGCTTCTAACTGCAGCGTCAAATTCCGATCTTAGGGTGCTCGCTCCCATGTCATCCTTTTCTACTTTACTTTCCTTTTCGATAAATTTAGGGTTGAGCTTGCATCCGTTGTAGAACTCTCCAAGTATTCCTTCAATCTCTTGGCTTTGTGTTTCTTTTTCAGTGAAAATATTTCCATACTTGTCTGTTATGGTATTACACATTTCACATCATTTCTTAAATGTTTTCTCACCATTCAATTGGCCGCTTCTACTTTCCTTGTAAGAGTTTATTGAGAGTATCCTCGCAAAAGTTGTGATGGCGATCGCATCTTACCAAAGATTTGATCGTTACAAGTGATTCATTTACTTCTACTCCCTTGCATCAAATCACTGGTTTTACGCGGAGTGAAAATGAAGACAAGGATAAGTAAAAAATTCGACCGGTCGAAGGGAAGGGAGGGGGGCTGCGTCTTCGTATCTACCCAGGATCTGGGATATCTGGGATCTATTGTCTTAGAGGGGTATCGGGTAGATGTGGACGCTGGAGTTTTGGCTTCCCACCTTTTAGGTCCGTGTTCAACTCCCGGTGGCGGAGAAATTCAGAGCCGGTTGGCCGATCCTAGAGAAGAGTGCTTTGTGGCGGGGGTTTCAAGTACAGCTTTGCGTCCGTCAGGTGGGGCGTAAAGCCTTTGGCACCTTTCCTAAAGAGCAGACTAATGCCAACGCTGGGTTTCTCTTTTTTTCTCTTCCTACCATTTATTTAAGTGTGGGGCAAATGACTTCTTTATCTTTCGTTCGCCTCCTCAACACCCCATACCATTCCTGCGGATGGTGAGCTATCGCCAGTTACGAGATTGCAGGGTGCATGTTGGGAGAGCCTTCGCCACCGCCAAGAGAACTTCCTCGCACTCGAGATATCCGTCAATGTCGTTTCATCGCGATAACATCGCCATTTGCTCTCTTCCACTTCGCTCTCTTGTCTGACGTGTTGAATGGAGGAGGAGTGCTGTGCTTCTTCTTCTTGCCTTCACTCTATTCCCCCCCCCCTCCACGCATGTCTCTCGGCTGCCAATATTAACGCCTCTTCCCTCCCACCCCCCACTTTCTTTCCTCCATCTATTGTGTTGGAAATCTTGTGTTGGTGCTATCGTGGAATATACATATTCGAGAAATAACCGGTCAAGCTAATCGTAAATTGGGTTTTGTTAAAAGAATATTAGGAAAGTGCGACGACAAAGTGAGAGAAATTAGCTACTTTTCCCTCGTTAGACCACACTTGGAATACGCTGCCAGTGTTTAGGACCCTCATGAAAAAGTCTTAATAACAGAGTTAGAACGCGTGCAAAGAAGAGCTGCCAGGTATGTGAAAGGTCGTTACGATAGTCTTGTTAGTGTAACTGGCCTCTTAGATAAACTCGGATGGGAATCTCTGTCGGACCGTAGATTGAAAAATAGACTAAACCTTTTAGATAAATTCAAGAGCAATATCTTTTCTGACGAAGTTTACCACCTCCGTAATTCTTCTCGCTCTGAAGTAATGTCTGCCCTATCATTGGTCCCACTATCCTCCCGTAGGGATTTCCGTAATATTTCCTTCATTTACAATGCCTTAAATGGCAAGTTCCGATCCTCAGATATGATGCCTTTCTTTTCACTCCACATTCCCTCCCGCTCCTTCCGTAATAACCACCTACTACACCAGCCTAAATTCCGTCTCTCTCTCTCTCTCTCAGAGATCACTTTTTTACAGACTCCCTACCTCTTTCAATGCCATTTCGAGTACTCACCCTTCCCTGGATCTTTCAATGCCCATCAGGTCATCCAAGAGGCAGCTTCGAAAAGCCATCTACTGAATCCATTTTTTCTTTTTGATATCCTTTGTATAGTTTTTTTTATAGTTTACATTTGTTAAAGCTGCAGATTTTATGTTTTGTATTCAATGTAAAGGCCATTTTGGCTGTGTTTGAATAATTTAATAAAAAAATAAAAAAATTAAAAATATCTTGCGGACGCCAACATACTACGGAAGATCAGATCATGCAGATAAAATAAGAGAGATAGATTGTAGAACGGTCAGATTCCGAGTGTCATTTTTTCCACGATCAATAAGAGATTATAACGGCAGCAATAGAACTCGTAAATAGATTGCATGACTTGTAGTGTAGCCTACTAACCTATGCAAAACTTAATGCATGTTTCTTAATTCAATTATTAATTCTAACAGCATAAGGTAGTATAATTTGTTATTATACGGGACGTTTTTTGGACGGTGTGATGTGCATGTGGGAGTCCAAATGCATGCTGGTGATTGATCACCCTCTGCCAAACACCCTAGAGGTGGCTCTCATTATGTAGATGTAGATGAAACGTCCAAGTATTGTTGTGAGGGAGTTTTGGCTCCCGCGCATGTTTAGTAAATACGATACACGTACTTATACGAAGCACAGAGCGCAGTAAAACAACATAAGTCTTCTGCATTTTGATGTGGAATGTAAGTAGCAAACTAGGGGCTTCCAAAACACTGGAGGTAGTTGAGTACATTTTTCTGAATTTGAGGGGTATTTTTGGCGTATTTTGCCCATTTCTCAGGAAACGTAACCGAATGTGGTAAGTTCACTGTATTTAAAGGCTACAAAGCTCATTTATGGGTGATCGATAAATAGATTCCTTCCGGATTTTAGAGCCTATTTGGTACCGATAGTTTTCTTATACTCAACTGGAAAAAGAGTAATAATTGAGCCATTTGTCTTGTTATCATTCGTTATTTAACTAATGTCAGTTTAATATGTCCTGCATTTTTGCGGGGTGAGGGCCTTAAAACTTCCTCATACATCATAGGTTCATGGCCTTCGGAAATTGCATTTGAACCTCTATATATCTCTCAAAAATTAAAGTAAAATGTAATTGCTATTTTCCACAATAGTTCTTACGACGACTTTTGGCTCACAGAGTTGTCATTTGGTATGGGACATCACATTACATGAGCATATCACGTTTAATCATTCAGAGAAGAGGTGGAGCAGGATTTGACAAGTATTACGTAGGAGTAGAAAACAAGTAAGATAGTGAAAATAGGCAACCCAGGAGATATAGATAAACCATGGGTGAGAGCACGTCTCTAGCGGCAGGAGAACGGCACCCGGGAAAAAGACAGGTAGATGCGATGGCCAAGGGAGGGGGGAGGATATAGGAGGCAGAGGTAAAGAAAATATCTCCCATATTCTCCCTTGCAAGGGCGCAGCTAAGAATTAAGGCTAAGGGAGGTTTCATGCGCAAGTAATACTAAAAGAGTGTGGGGGTATTGTATACCCACCAGGGTAAGCAGGAGTTGCGGGGGGGGGCCTCCTCCAGAAAAAAATGTAGAAAAATGGTTCAAAATGGCGAGTTTTACGGCTTTCTGAAGTTAGTCAATTCATATTCACCAGTCAACGAACCACGCAAGTTCCAAGTGGCTCCCAACCAATCCCTTTCCGTTCCATTTAAATTGCCTTTCTGCTTCGGATTCTCTGTATATTCCGTATTCGAAGTGCGGCTAAGTAATTACGAAATAGCACCGCGACTTAATCACTTACCTCCAAAACGCTCCATAAATTCTTAACTCTCGTGGCTTGCAGCGAATGACTCTTCTGTTCTATCATCAATGAATTCCAAGTGTTCAAGGATTTCCAAAACCTGACATTGGAAACAGATTCCTACATCTTTAAAGACTGTTATTTTTTCAAATATTGTTGGTCAATATTAAAAAGATTTTTTGTCATTATGCGTAAGTAATACATTTATGACTAAGTGGTGTGCATGTGGTGATTTTTTATCATGTTGGTGATTGGTCAACCACTGCCTATCCCTCCCTTGGGGTGGCTCGCAGGATATTATGTATATGTAATGTTACCCCTTCCCCCGAGTGAATTCAAAAGCCTGGTCACACGATACATTAAGACGAATAAGTGAATCTGTAATCACCTAATTAAAACAAATGTTAGAACAAAAGAAGCATCCTGTTCGCAGTTGCTTAAAATATTCTTACATGCCGCGTCATTCTGATTTCTAAGCCGTTTGTGCAATCGCATGTTATCCCTTTTGGGTTAATGTATTATTCATTGTCATCTATTCTCACCTTTGCCGGCTATCATCAGACGGCGTTGCCATTCACCTGAAATCCTTATCTACTGAATCAAGCGGTGTAGTTACCCTCATGTTCACATATGCTATCCTCAGAATGAACGCATTTTCTAATTGAGATTCTAATCTGGCTACATAAAAAATCGTATTTTAATGTGCATCAGCTGAAAGGCCGAAAATACTTTTATAAGGTATTTTGTATTTGCTGTGATAGAACACATCTCTCCTTAAGTAGGCGCTTACGCCAGTTATGTGAAAATCAATTCCTCGGAGGAGGGTGAAATTAATGTCAGAATATATTGTGTTAGCGTTTCTAGTAGTGTAGTAATTCCTTTCTAGTATTGTAGTAAAAGCCGCGGATCGTTAGTACGAATGAAAGCAAGGACAAGGTTTGACCTAGAGAATTGAACCAAGAACTATTAATATTTAAACAAAGATATTAGGTTTTTCACGCTGCGACGCTTTATTATCTTATTTTATTGTGACCACTTAGCTAAATTGCACATAAATTGATAGATATGGGAATTCGTTTTTCCCCCGAACTATAAAGGACTTTAATAAATGGTGGTCGAAATTTTGTGTGAGAATTTTGCTTTTTATATTAAACGGCTTGTTTCCTGGCACCCTCTGCCACACGCCTATGTAGGTTAAAAAATGATGTTTATTTTTCGATCAACGTGGTTATTATTTAAGAGTATAAATGTTAGTGAAGAGTTTGATCTGGAGTGTAGCTCTCTACGGTGCGGAAACGTGGACACTGAGGGAAGAAGACGAGAGAAGATTGGAGGCATTCGAGAAGTGGGTATGGAGAAGAATGGAGAGGGTGAAATGGACGGAGAGGAAAAGGAACGACGAAGTGCTGGATATGGTTGGCGAGGAGAGGCAGCTTTTAGATGAGATACGGAGGAGACAGAAGGTATGGATGGAGTTAGTGTTTAGCGGTGAGGGGATGTTGAAAATGGGGTTAGAGGGTAGAATGTTAGGGAAACGAGGGAGGGGAAGGAAAAGAAAAGGATTTTTAGACAGATTGAAAGAGAGTAGGCCTTACAGTGAATTAACACTTTCAATGCTGACCATGTAAAACTCAAAATCGACCCCCGGTGCGGCTGTCGTTTTTTAATGCAAAACGCATGCATGGGTGCCAAAAGAGCTGGGAAAAATAATGAAAAAATTTTCTTGGCCCTAATTTATTAGCTATGAATTTTTTTATTTATGACGTGATATCACGTCACCCGCACAGCGGGATATAAACGTGATGCGGGTTGCATACTGTCAGCTTTTTCCCCGCGCCACCTTTTTCTTCTAATTTTTTTTCTGCGCTATGTATCCAAAAAAATTCGAGGAAAATGAATTTGTAATGTTCTACTGGTATCGCCATTGGTATTTTGCCACTGTCATAGGGAAATTTTTGGCTTAGATGGATGTAATGCAAGTTATAAGTACAAGGAGTCGCCGTGAACAGCTGTTTGATTGTGATGGTAATTCTGCGCAAGATATTTCGGCGTATTCCTTGTACTAGTAATCGTAAGTATCGGGGTAGGGTTCTATAATATTGAATAATTTCTACATATTCTTCTGAAGTCACTATTCTCGTCACAAATACCTTTACTCGTATCATGTTTTCAGCTCCAATTCCTTTGTTCCCATACGACCATCATCAGCTCAGCAAGCAAGCATCAGATATTTAACAAAAATGGTTTTCACATACCATTATGTATTCCCTTCACTGCATGTGCTTGAGATGGGTGACACTCAGCTTACGAGATTATTTTCCGACGGTGTATTATGGTGTCTCTTCACGTGCACCACTCCTGCCAGCTGTTCTAATGTTGGAGTGGGTACGGAGATGAAGCGAGGGGTGATAGTAAGATTTATTCAGTCCACTTGTAAGAACTAGGAATAACTTTTTTGGAAGTGCCATCGGCACATCAAAAATATGGGGAAGGTATGGGGAAAGATTTTGTTGGTACGTGTCCTTTTTGGGTCATTGGGGTATAGACTCCGTTGCCGAAATAAAAATGGATGTGGAAACAGACATAATCAACCCATAACTTCCTCATTACTCTCTTATGAACTCAAGCCAATAACATATTTTTGCAATATGATGTTACCGAGTTAGAAATTAATGCATAAAATCTGGAACTATTGGTATTTGCTAGCAAACATCTTACAAGTAATCTTCATTTAGGCCACGTATCGCGGTTCTTACTACGAATACTCTGCGAAAATCTGAAAATGTTGTAAATTTTTACCGCAATAATATTTTTTCATTTGGTGCATAATAATATCCATTCGAGTAAACCATTCAATAATACGTATTCCTAGGAATAGATTTGCAGCATCTATGCCCATTATTACTTACCCGATTACCGGAAGCAACGATGGCGTTTTCTTTCTAATTACACGAGGGAAAGACTAATTCCATGGTGCTTGGAAATCTCTAGTTACTTCTTATTTATGTAAGAGCCCTAGTCTATTGAAAAAAGGAATCACATGATATGAACAAAATATTGTATTTACCCAAAACAAATTCAATACAATCGAAAAGATGAGCATTTTCAAATTAAATATTACATACAACTACGTACAGTCAAGTATGTTTTACCAATGTAGGAAATACCTCTCTCACAAATTTTATAACAATGTATTTAACCTATAATACTATTGCAATATATGATACAAAAATATATAATACTATTTATGCCTTCTTATGAAAGAAAGAAAAAAGCTCGGGACAGAGTAGAGGAGACCTAGCAGCCAATGTAGATATCTGCGGTCTCTTTCCTACGCCCAAGAGTGCTTGCACTGCAATAGTGCAATACTTGCACCATCGATTCTTCTTTTTGCCACCTTCCTCTTGGATGAGTTCAGGGAAGTGAGATTGAGATATTGATGGTAAAATTGGCTTTGGATAAGGAATGTAGGATGGCAGAATAAAAGATCTAATGACAGAAAGACGGAATTTATAAAGGGAAATCTTTCCAGCGGGTTCACGATAAATGAAAAAGCGTGCATAGCTTTCGGTAAGGAATTATTAGGGAATCAATGGAGGAGTGAAATTAATCTAAAAGGGACGGAATTTTTTTAGTGGAAATACTCAGGCTCTGAATCGTTTGGGCCGGTGTTCGGTGAAAAATGAAGGGCTTGAAGAATGCTAAAGAATCAATCAAGACTCATGTATTTCCGAAAGCAAAGCAGGTCAAACAAGATAGCAATGCTCCATTAGTCGGATATATTGGTTATAGGAATACCTACCTTGTGAAATATTAGGCCTATGAAGGTAAAACTCTTCATAGGTCAATTGTTTCCAATTCCTAACCTATTCTTTCGGAGATTATAAGAAAGTATGTCTGAAATCGAAAGAGGGTGTCTGGGAAAAGGAGACGCAAAAAACACTTGGATCGTTGGAAGGGTGTGAAGTGGTGAGAGCTGGGTTTTCTATGAAAGTGATATTTTGAGGGGTCACTGAACTACGGGTCCACCGCAAAGGACGTTGGGATGGAGAAAGACTGACGGTATTGTTAGAGGGTTCAGGGAAAGAATAGGACAAAGGGGATGGGCCAGTGATTGACATAAAGGGATCTGGCGTAGAAGGAGGCAACGGAGTACCTGACTGTGAGGGTTCAACCTCCTCCCCACCCTCCTCCTCTCTAATTTCTAGCTCGGAGTCTTCAGAGAATGCCTGATCCCGCTCTCTTCCAGGAGCCCCCGCTATTCCTTCTTCGTGTACATTATGCTAGAGAAGGCAGAGAGCTATGAAGGAAATGTTTGTGTCCTTGCGGAGGTTTCCTCCCTCGACGTCGATGGCTCCAAGTCCTGATGGAAGGTCGAAGACTGCTGATCATCGGCAAAAGCTGATAAATAGAGAATTTCACCTCTTTCAAGCAGCATCGACTACCGGCCAGCATGAAAAATTTTCCGTTTTACTCCTCGCTTCCGTACCATCTGCAATAAATACATTGCATTTTTTTTGTAAAAATTCCGATAAATAACAGGATCAAAATAAACACACTCGGTGTAATAGGCCAAAGCTGAAATGCTACAAACAGCTTTACTAAAACTATGTTTAGGAACTAAATATTCACAATGGCGAGACAAAGAATTGAGAGCACCCATAAGCCATTGATTTCACACTTATCGAGAAAATAAAAGCATTTTTATAAAGCAACTCCTTAGCACTTCTTCGCCAATCCATGGGATAATGTGCAAACAGTTATTTGCAATTATAATAAGAATGTTTATAGGTGCATAATATGCATGTATCAACAATAAATATTTAAAATAGCCTACACTTTTTCCGTAAATAACTTCCTTCACTCTCGTAAGATTGCCGCTTGTCGATCCCTTCTCTGCTTAGGAGTTCCACTGACATACAAATGAAGGGTGCAAAAGTTAGAGATATGTTACGTTGCATAAATAAAATGTAATGGCATTTTTAAATTTACATTAAAGTTTAACTAATCACAGTACTTCATGTATTAATTGAATAAAACTTATTTACATCAGACAATAAAGGTTCGAAAAATACTAGGCTCGCAAGAAGAAAAAAAGGAAGGATGGAAAAATATCTATATTCTCGCTAAACATTATTAAAACAGAATAAAAATTATTAAACACACATAATTAAGTTCCAGATAGTAAATACTTATGATTTTTAAAATAAAACTCAAATAAAATTTGTCATACTCACGCATTAATAGAAAGAAATAAAAATAATAGCATAAAATACAGGGGGGAAAATGAATGGAAATTGGCTTACCTTAAGATAAAAGAAAAAATTTCTCCCGATCCTCCCAGGAAAGGTTGCTTGAAACGGCGTTCACAAATGCGCTGGTAGATCCCTGCTGAGCAACTTAGGGGTGCAAAATGTCATAATAGAACTGAACCGAGCTCTTACGGAGGGCCGGAACCCTCGGGGTACGCATGACGTGATATCACGTCATCAGCACCAGGGGATAGCGCACCATGACGTGATATCACGTCATGCCGCACTCAAGGTGTTAAAGAAGGTAGTGTTGGAAGGAAAGGGAGGCTCCCAGCTCACTTCTTGAATACTCCATGAAAACCTACCTTAATTGGTAGAATACTAATAATAATAATAAAGTCAGTCGGATGTGTCCCATTCTGTTTCGCTAGGTGACGTCAAAGAAGTGGAGAATCTCTCGACACGCAGCCGCTGTATTGGTGTAGGTAGTTTAAATGGTAGGGTGGAAGTGTCGGCTGGCTGGCCCATTCACCACCCCCTCGCTTTGCGGACTGTTTGTATTCGAGGGATTGGAAGAGGGGGCGGGGGAGTTGGAGGTGTGCCCACAGATATATTGCATATATCTGTGGGTGTGCCGACGGTGGCGTGCGAATGTTTCGTCGCAACGTTGTTTGGGGGGAAGGGAACGGAGAGGAGGGGAACGGAGGGATGGGGACGGAGGGGAGGGTGATGGAGGGGAAGGGGGGCTCGCTAAGGAAGTCCCTTTTTCAGTACCATTCAGTACGCCGGACAAACAGCTTCGAGTCGGGATCCGGTGCAGAGAGACCGAAGAACAGTTGACGGTGAACACGCGAAACACGCTCCTCGTCTTCGCTTGCGGTCGTCGTGGTTCGCACGTCCCCAGAGCCGATTCCTCTCCTTTATTGGGGGCGTAATCTCGCTCTATCCGGCTGACAGAAACACGGGTCCCCTCTGCAGCCTCCATGGAGTAGGAACGGCATGCCACCAGCGTTCTCCGATCGGGACATCGCATCCTCGCCGCTGGATACGGCGTTTGCGACACCGGCGTCCACCGCGGATCGCGGATATGCGTCCCGCGCCGATATTTGTCGACGCATGTGACCTGAAAAGTGGTGTTATTGCATCGTTTCGCTGTCATCGCAGAGACATCATTGTTCATCGAAGAAATGCTTTGGTTCCCCAGCGGCAAGGTGGAGAAATATCCTAGAATCACGAAGGAGTGGAGAAGGGATTGCATCGCTTCACTGTTATCAGGGAAAATGCACTGATTCGCGCTACCTCATGGGTAGCAATAAAGGAATAATTTGTTTCTCCGACATCGTGGGAGGTTATTCTGCATGTGCGAACTTCGGATGAACGTTTTTTTTTGTGTGTTCGGATTTTTTCGATAGTGATCAAAGAACCCGCATGAAAGAGTCCTTCGTGTCATTTTCATGCTTTAATCAAAAACCCCTTTTCAAACCCTCGAATTCACTTTGCCGTGGTAAATGAATCAAAGATTGAGGAAAGTGAGTCGCACTGTTCGGACTTCTCAGGAGTGCGTCCTTTTAAGATCGTTGGATCTCTGTTGCATTTCCGATTTTTTTGTCACTCACAGTCACTGTGTTCCAAAAGCTTTGAGGTAGAATTGATAAAAGAGTATGCGGAGTGGAGGGCCTGGACCGCAACCCTTTGACATCATCAATTTGCAGCGAGGCTTTCCACGGGAGGAGTGCGGAAGGATACGAGCGCCCCTCGAGGGATTTCTCCTGAAGAACAATCGGAAAACTCTCTCACGTTCGAGTGAAAGTGCTCCCCCTGAGGGTTACAGCAGTGAAAGGGTTAAAGAAGTACGAAGACGATCGCATATTCTTATCGGAGGTTGGAAAATAAAAATTGGTGGTAAATATCTTCCCCTAGGCAAGCAAATATTCATTGCAACCATCTTCCCACGTTGGAAATTCAATTCCGCGGTATATTATGAACATATTTTTTTTCAAAGCTCTTAGATGTATTTCATTCTCATCTTTGTCATCAAGCTTTGATTTTTTCTCGCCCCCTTAGTCAAAGTAAAGACTGGGAAACAAAGGTTATTTCAGAGACTTACATTTGCAAGTGTAAATCGTCCCTGCTCAAGTTAAATACTTCGTTATGTGCATATCTTTCCCCTCCGTAACCAGAAGTATGTCCAAAATTCTACATCGTTCACTGAACTTCGTATGAGTTTGTGGTGATATCCCGTTCATTTAGCGTTCTACATTTCATACTTAACGATGATGTTCTCCAGTGGATATGTGAGCAAGTGATCGTGAGCCATGCTCACGTGTGTCTTACTTTGAGTGCTTCGTTTTGTTCAAGAGGAATAACTGCTCCCCCGGACGGCGTCTTAGAAGCGTCGGATGGCGGCGGCCGTAGGCGTCTTATGCGGGGCGGTCGTCGAGACGGTGGGGCCCTTCTAGCGACGCTACACCTAATCTCGCTCCTCTGACAAAGGTGAGTGTCCCTTTTCCCAATTCGCATTTATGCTCCTCTGCTTTAGCTTTGGTTTTACGTATATGATCTTTGCCACCGTATATAAATGTGAGCTTAAGTGACGAAGGACAATGTGTGGAGAAGTCCGTGCTTTGAAACAGTTGAGGATTCGACAATGGTAGTTATTTATTATTGTGCCTAGGAAATCGGAATAACAGGAAGTTGTGCTACCTTAGTCCACAGTTTTTCCCAAACATCTGAGTGCTGCCAACATTTAGCTTAAAACTAGTGTGACGGTATCAGTGTATAATATTTAACATTACTCACTTATGCGTCCATTAATATCGCTCGTTTTGAAAAAAATGGTAGACAAGACATCAATACTTAGTACTATATACAGATATTCCGCGAATTGTCCCTTGTTTTCTAGATATAGAACCTACAATACTTAGTAATTTCTCGCCGCGAAGCTGTGATTCGCCTGAAGGTATGAGTATAATATCTAACATTACTCAGTTTTGCGTCCATTTATAACCCTAGTTTTTTTATTAATGGCATATATGACATCAATACCTATTACCATATACAGATATTCCGCGAATTGTCCCTAATACTCAAGTTACAGGTCCTACAATACTTAGTATTTTCTCGCCGCGAAGCTGTGATTACCTGAAGGTATGAGTGTATGATATCTAACATTACTCAGTTATGCGTCCATTCATATGGCTGGTTTTTTATGGTAGACAAGACATCAATACCTAGTACTATATACAGATATTCCGCGTATTGTCCCTAATATTCAAGTTACATGGCCTGTAATACTTAGTAATTTCTCGCCGCGACGCTGTGGCTCGACTGACAGTATGAGTGTATAATATTTAACATTACTCAGTTATCCGTCCATTCATATCGCTGGTTTTTGAATATTTGGACGTCAAGAGATTAATACTTATTACTGTATACAGATAATTCGCGAATTTTCCCTTATTTTCTACATATAGAACCTACAATGCTTAGTAATTTCTCGCCGCGAAACTGTGATTCGCCTGAAGGCATAAGTGTATATTATATATCATTACTCAGTGATGTGTCCATTCATATCCGTGGTTTTTTTATATATGGCACACAAGACATCAATACTTATTACCATATACAGGTATTCCGCGAATTGTCCCTAATATTCAAGTTACATGACCTGTAATACTTGGTAATTTCTCGCCATAAATGAAGACAGAATACTTAGTACCATATACTAATATTCCGCGAATTGTTCCTTATTTTCTTGTTATAGGTCCTATATGGTATAGTGAAGTTCTACTTTTCTTGGGGATTGCCGTGATCGTTATGCTATCTTAGCCATGGGATTTTTTCCTGAAAAGTGTATGTGATCTCAGGCATACATCGCCTTTCCCTAGTCTAGCCTTTCCAAAGCCTTTCCCTAGTCTTCCTTCCATGGGGGACGGTAAGCGTATTTATTTTCTAAACGCCCCGTGGTGACCCTACCGTGCTTCCGTGATGGGGCGTGTACGATGGGAATATGTTCCTTTAGTTCTTCTTGGTAAAGAAGTAGGCGGCGAATGACGCACAAAAAGCTCAGAGATGAAGCTTGGAAATTGACAATGACAGAAAATTCCTTGGGAATCCCCGCATCGTTAGGCCGCTTCACCCCCACCTATCCCATTCTTGAAGTGTCCTTGACCAGCATAGGAAGAAATACGTGAGGAACGGACGGGATAACGAGGGTGGGGTTCCATGAGGTGAAAGGGAGTATTGGCGAGTGCATGCGGGGCAACAGTTATTGGTTCTTCGTTCGTCCTGGCGTGGACGATTCGGGCGTGAGGTAATGAATTCCTGGAAATGAATCCCACTCTTTTAAAACCCCATAAGGGAGGATTTACGGTGATGTGTCTCAGTGACCATTAACCTGTGTGTGCATTAATATGTTCCTGGAATAGAGTGTTTGCAAGGGTTGCATTTTTTCAGATAAGAGAAATCGCGATCCATGGCAGTAATATTTTAACTTTAAACTTTTTTTACAAAGCTTTTCTTTACTTACTCTCATGTTGAATGCTCTGCAACATATAATCGCATTTCCTGGGAAAAGTTTATAAATATGATGTGTTACAAATTTTAGAGGAATGCTCGAAAAATTCATTCATAATGTAAAATATAAATCCATGCATTGATTCAAATAAAGCTTTGAAGTTGTATTATAGACAGGACTTGACTCATCTTTAACTTTGGCGAACCATTGCGTAGATTTTGTTCGAGGGTTGATATTATCTACAGAACTGCATTTACCTGCGTAAAACCTTCGCAGGTAAGCAATGGTGTAGGAGCAGTGTACGATCGCGTGCCGGAATGCAAGGAGAAATCGATTTCTGAAGAAAGGAAATGCCACTAATTGAAAGTAATTGGTTTGAAAAACCTCATTATTATTCTTCCGCAGCACTTAAACAATATTCATCTACATCTACATAATACCCTGCGAGCCACCTCTAGGGTGTTTGGCAGGGGGTGACCAATCACCAGCATGCAGCATGCATTTGGACTCCCACATGCACACCACACCGTCCAAAAAACGTCCCGTATAATAACAAACTATACTACTATATGCTGTTAGAAATATAATATAGAATAGAAATTCAGAAACATGCTTTAAGTTTTACATAGGTTAGTAGGCTACACTACAAGCCATGCAATCTATTTACGAGGTCTATTGCTGCCGTTATAATCTCTTATTGATCGAGGAAAAAATGACATTCGGAATCTGTCTGTTCTGCAATCTATCTCTCTTATTTTATTTATATGATCTGATCTTCCGTAGTATGTTGGCGTCCGCAAGATATGGTTAACTTCGTCAGAAAAGACACTGCTCTTGAATTTATCTAAAAGGTTTAGTCTAATTTTCAATCTAAGGTCCGACAGAGATTCCCATCCGAGTTTATCTAAGAGGTCAGTTACACTAACAATACTATCGTAACGACCTTTCACATACCTGGCAGCTCTCCTTTGCACGCGTTCTCACTCTGTTATTAAGCCTTTTTCATGAGGGTCCCAAACACTGGCAGCGTATTCCAAATGTGGTCTAACGAGGGAAAAGTAGCTAATTTCTGTCACTTTGTCGTCGCACTCTCCTAATATTCTTTAAACAAAACCCATTTTACGATTAGCTTGACCGGTTATTTCTCGAATATGTGTATTCCACGATAGATCATTATTGAGTCTAACTCTTAGATATTTCACGGATTCAACAGTCTCTAATTGGGTACCCCGAATTATATAGCCACGTTGTAGGGAGTTGTTCTTCTTCCAGAAATTCATTGCGACCCATGTTCTCAAATTTAATTCTAACTGCCAAGCACCGCACCAAGCTTGGATAGCAGCAAGGTCATTCCTTAGTTCATCCATATCTTTGCTGGAACGGATTTCTCGGTAAACTACAGCGTCGTCAGCAAATAATCGAAACTTACTGTGTACTACTTCCCCAATGTTGTTTATATAAAGAAGGAATAGAGTTTGGTGATTGATCACCCCCTGCCAAACACCCTAGAGGTGGCTCGCAGGAATAGGAGTTCATATAAAGAAGGAATAGGAGTGGGCCAATGACACTACCCTAAGGAACGCCAGAAGTCACTCTAACCTCATTGGAGACTGCACCGTCTAATACTACTCTTTGGACGCGGTCGCTCAAAAATTCTCTTATCCAGGAAATGACATCTTCGTCTAGTCCATAAGATTTCAGTTTTATTATTAACGTTTCGTGGGGTACTTCATCAAATGCCTTCTTGAAATCAAGAAAAATCGAGTCTACTGGAATGTTGTCTTCCCCGGAGACTAAAATATCGTGGGCAAAAAGCGCTGAGTTTCGCACGATCTGCTTTTCCTGAATCCATGTTGAGTTCCCATTAATAAGTTTTGCGCGTCTAGCTGTTTCATTACCGAGCTGACTACGATTTGTAAGATTGACCCTAATAAGAGTTCACTTTTAATTAATTAAAAGTACTATCAACGAATCAGCATCACTGGTCAACAATCCTAGGATTGGTTTGACGCAGCCCTCCACTCAGATCTCCTATTTCCTCAAAAATTCAAAATCATTAATTGCATTTAATTGCTTGGGGAACAAACATTGAATTTTTTCGTAAAAATTGCGCACTCTAGATTTCGTAAATTTTCATTGAGTTTTCGACACCTATTTAAATTTTTAAAAATTATTTTTAAATAATATTAACAACATTTTTACATGCCCTTTGACATTCTAAAATGAGCAACTCTCGGTGCGAGATAACAAAATAGATATTTTCATTTTTGGCCTGTTTTTTTTTAGATTTCAGCCCGATGCACTGTGCGCTGTCTGTAGGCCCCAAACAGTTTTTGACGAATCACACAGCCTTCCTTTTAGTCCAGGAAATGAAGCATTTTGGCTAGCAGTTTTTTCAAACTGAATCGATTTTCTTGAAATGTTTGCAATAAGTAGGGAATATACCAAAGATCAAAATCCTTATCATGCCGACGGGCGCTTTTACTCTGCGGGGTGGCTTCTACCCCATCTCGGAAGTGGAAAAATTTATTTATACGAGATTTTATTCTTATTACTCGTATTTCGACTACAGGAATCAATGGAAGAATGAATTGAACGACTAATGTTCATTTCATGTATTGCGTCCAATTAATATTTTTCTAGTTATTCACGGTTGAAGGTAACAGTTCTTTGACGATGAAATGTCGATTTTAATAGGTTATTGGCAAATAACTTGAAAAGTATTAGTGTTATCAGGAGATTTCCAATAGCATACCTGTAGCGGGTAAAAAAGTAAGTATAAAAATAAATAATAAAAGTGTATAACATGGATGTAGATGTAGGTACGCCAGGAAAGGCCAAGTTTGAAAGATAGTGACAAAAGAAACCGCAGCGCACCTTTGGCGCCGTTAAACCAGGCACGGGGGGTGGAGGAAAATGTTTACAACGTGATTGGTCGCAGGCTTATACGTTCAGGCGAATCACAGTTTCGCGGCGAGAAATTACTAAGTATTGTAGGTCCTATATGTAGAAAATAAGGGAAAATTCGCGAAATATCTGTATACAGTAATAAGTATTAATCTCTTGACGTCCATATATTAAAAAACCAGCGATATGAATGGACGGATAACTGAGTAATGTTAAATATTATACACTCATACCGTCAGTCGAGCCACAGCGTCGCGGCGAGAAATTACCAAGTATTACAGGCCATGTAACTTGAATATTAGGGACAAAACGCGGAATATCTGTATATAGTACTTACTATGTATTGATGTCTTGTCTACTATAGGGCGATTCCACGCGTCACAGACTGACCGTCACAATGTGTTTCTGAACTTTTAATAACACACCTAGCGCAAATGGACGAGCATACTAAACCTTTTCAACTTCCAAATTGATACACAATTGTGAGACAATTTACTTGGGTGGATACACTACTGTGTCTTGAAAAATACAGGACTTAAGTGACTTAAAACTCACTGTCACGGACTGACAAAAATGAAACGAACTTTCCGCTCCGAGTAAAACCTTTAAGTTTTGCTCTGAAACAAAAAGTGATCCACAGTTTCAGTAAGATATATCTCAGAACTCCAAATCTAAATTTCATAATGGTGCAAAGCCCATTACATTAACTAATTTTACAGAGGAGTAATTCCTCTTGAAAAGCATCGTCACGGACTGACCAGAAATGTCACGGACTGACTTTTGTGATTCCCTTTTGTTATAAACTTATTCACTGCCATTAAAATTTAAAAAATAATTTCTTTAATTCAAAATAAACAAGACAAATGTATTCTAAAACTCTCAAAATCATTCAAAATAATGAACGAACCTCAAAATAGATAAAATACAGCCATTCAGTGGCCATAAAAATTAAATAGCAAAACATGTTTTTTGCGCATAGATGATGAGTGAGCTCAGCATACAATACCTCATTTTGTTTATTACACTCAGATACGTCGTCCAATGGTATCTTCAATGTAGATATTTTTGTACACTTTTTTCATACACCGACGATAACTATCTATCACACAGGACTTACGTGACTAAAAATTCACTGTCACGGACTGACAAAATTGAAACGAACTTTCCGCTCCGAGTAAAACCTTTAAGTTTCATCACCTTTTCCCCTGATCGTATGGCAGACCACACCATTTTCTTCACCAACCCACCAATTTCATCCACAGCCCACTTTCCATGGTAGGACTAAAAAAATTCCATTCATTAGACACATTAAATGCATCAGCTAGATATGTCATATTGCACAGTGTATACATTTTGCTTAAATTGATTTGATACCCCATCAGAAAAAAAGATTATGTTCTGAATATCTGGTATCAAGGTAAATATTTGGCCCAGCAAAGTTTTTAAAGCAACATGTACGCTGTATTTATCTTGATCTGCACAGTCAGAGACTAAAGCAAAGTTTTAACATCTCTATCTTGTTGTTGGCGGCACCAGACTACCGCTGCAAAAGTAGATACGATCTTATTGATCCAGTGAGAACTCTACATTTCATTTTGGTGTTTGCACGAATAATTCTCAGCAAAGTCCACCTGAATAACCAAAACATTAGTGGTCACATTTTCTCTAGCATCTTTGAATGCTTTACTCTTCAGAATTACGTGTTTAAGAGAGCGAACAAGTGTATTACCTAAATTTTTAAGTCAGTCAAGAACTAAGCCCTCTTTAGGTATCAACATAGCCACTTTATTCTCGTTACCACAACAACTCCACTCACAACTTTGATTAGCAAGATCATCGGTCAGTTCAAGAAAGGAGATTCCTGGACAAGGAGGAGTTTCTGACTTCATACATTGGGTAAACTCTTCATTGCACGTGGCCTGAGCAATAAAATCCTTAAATTCTGTCTTATTTGGAACACCTTTGCTTTGCAAAGCCCTCAGAATAAATCTCTTATTTTCTTATAAAACACGGGTGCACACATTATGAGGTGTATTACCATGTAAAAAGGCAAAAACAGGGCGCAGCAAAGCAAATTTGGAAAAGCTGATACTAAAATCGTGCTCTTGGATAAAGAGGGAATGCACCTCCTTGAAAGTTACCGTCATATATCTCACGGAAGCTTACAACACAGTTCCGTTCACTTGCATCTTCCTGCATTCCTTTATCCCTGGACACTGGTAGTAAATCGAGTCGTCTTCGTAGTACTGAACTGCCTGGCGTGTTTGGTCAGGCAGTCGACACGATGAGCGCGTGTCAGCAGCCTTAGGCTTAGCGTCCCTCACTTCTAGGCCATTCTCTCTCGCCACATCAATGAGATTTTCTCTTTGTTTCCTTGGCGAATCCGGCAAGGATGCGATTACTCGTTTCTTGCATTTGTCATAATGTTATCGACTCCGAAAGGCAGTGGAATGCGAATATGGAATTTCCTAAGCGATAAACCATAAAAGTGGCATGCTGTAAATTTGTTCAACAGTAATTTCATGAGTATTACTCGTAGAAAAAATTAATTAACTCCGCTAACCAGTGTAGGTGACCCACTTGCTCTTTCACGGTGGTGCTGATTTTGTGTATAGACCCTATTCTCCTGTTTTGTGTTCGCCTTTCCTCGTTGGATGGAATTCACTGTTACACTTTTCTACTGCTTCTTCAGCGTATCCTTCTTCTTTTGTTTTCGGTACTCCTTTTTCTCCCTCTTTCTCTGTGTATATAATTGCGCTGTAGTTCAGCACCTGTTTTACCCAATTTTCTCACTACATTTACTTCACTAAGCGTGGAATAGTAAGACAACACTCTCTCTCACGATCAGACCGAACTAACTGCTATGTACGGCAATCTCTAGTGGTGTAAAAGGAGTGGAACTTTTTAATAATATTGAATGTGTTGTACCCTATTTTGAATAATCAATCATTGTTGATTTATCGGATTATACAGCTCTTTGTTGGCCTGGTAATGTATAGTGCCCCTTAATTAGCGTAACAATGTCAGTCCGTGACGGCGCTCCTGAGCCGAAGGTATTGTTGCCACAAAAATATTTCAGCACCTTAACTGTCGAGCACCTCATGCTTGATTTGGATATAAAAGGAGAATTATTTACTATTACGGATCAATAATTTACAGACTTAAATTCATGTAAAACGTCACGGACTGACATGATAATGTATTTGACTTGCAGACTCCATGTCTAAGAAAACAAATGGGTATCGAAATAGCAACTATGGACAGATATGTGTCATTAAAGGAATAAAAAATCACTTCATACAAATTTTTATTTCTACTTGTAATTATTGATGCTATATTTTTGAAATGAAAGTATTCATCATATTTCGTATGTGGCTAAAAACTATAGCAAGCACATAAAAAAATCTCCCGTGTCAGAGACACACACGACTAATGCAAAAGTCAGTGTAGACGAAAGTGTAGACTTAGTATCACAGATTTTGATCCATAACAGAGCCTCCAACCACTTTTTTTATTTTACCCGTCAGTATGACATTTACGTGGAATCGGTCTATAAAAAACCAGCCATATGAATGGACGCATAACTGAGTAATGTTAGATATCATACACTTATACCTTCAGGTAATCACAGCTTCGCGGCGAGAAAATACTAAGTATTGTAGGACCTGTAACTTGAGTATTAGGGACAATTCGCGGAATATCTGTATATGGTAATAGGTATTGATGTCATATATGCCATTAATAAAAAAACTAGGGTTATAAATGGACGCAAAACTGAGTAATGTTAGATATTATACTCATACCTTCAGGCGAATCACAGCTTCGCGGCGAGAAAATACTACGTATTGTAGGTTTTGTAACTTGAGTATTAAGGACAATGCGTAGAATATCTGTGTACAGTAATAAGTATTGATGTCTTGTGGGCCATTATAAAAAAACCAGCCATATGAATGGACGCATAACTGAGTAATGATAAATAATTAACACTTATACCTTCAGGCGAATCACAGTTTCGCGGCGAGAAAGTACTAAGTATTGTAGGTCCTATATATAGAAAATAAGGGTTAATTCGCGAAATATCTGTATACAGTAATAGATATTAATGTCTTTACTGCCTTATATTTGAAAACCAGCGATATGAATCGACGGATAACTGGGTAATGTTAAATATTATACACTATACCGTTAGTGTAGCCAAAACGTCGCGGCGAGAAATTACCAAGTTTTGCAGGTCATGTAACTTCCATATTAGGGACAATTCGCGGAATATATGTATATAGTATTAATTGTTGATGTCTTGTCTACCATATATCAGAAAACCAGCGATATGAATGGACGCATAACTGAGTTATGTTAAATAGTATACACTCATACCTTCAGGCGAATCACAGTTTCGTGGCGAGAAAATACTACGTATTGTAGGTTCTGTAACTTGAGTATTAAGGACAATTCGGGGAATATCTGTATGTAGTACTAAGTATTGATGTTTGGTCTGCCATATAGTAAAAAATCAGCGATATGAATGGACGCATAACTGAGTAATGATAAATATTACATACACTCGAACCGTCAGTCAAGCCACAGCGCATACTTGAATGTCTGCGCCGTTTTGGGTTGGTGCGCTTGCTTGGATTGGGAAAACTGTTGGCCAAGGTAACACAACTATAACAGCATCATAATTGGTTCCTTGTCATCAGTACACGTAAGTTAACCTCACATAAATGTGAGGTTAAGTAACGAAGGAAAAAATGAGTGAAGAAAACAATCCCTGCTTTAAAACAGTTGAAGAGTCGCGTAATGTATTTAGTTATTATTTTTTGAGTGTATAGGTGATCGAAATTATGAGTTCGGAATTTTTTTTCTGGCACTTGGACACAAATATGCGATTATCGAGATATTTATTTCGACTCCACTGTGAATGCTAGGGTTTCAGGATTGAATGCCACAGTGAATGCTGCCATCACATACGAAGCTTGAAAATGCATTATCGGGAAAGTATATAACAGGTATGGTTAACGTGTTAGTTACGTCCATGTATTGTTTGGAGTAATCTTGCACTCAGGAATCCATTTGAGTAGCTACATACCGAGGGGATATTCATGCGTCTAAATATAAGATCTATCGTGCAAGCGACCACCAAGGTGTGTGGCACGGGTTGTTCTCTCACCAGGTAAATGGCTTTAATTAAAAACGCGCTCGCCTGCCGGAAAGGCAAAGCGCACAGGACAATGGCACGCGATTATACCAGAAAACAGGAGAGTTCTAAAAACACGAACTTGCTAACACCCAAAATAAAACTATCAGTTAGAAGTAGGAAACATAATGAAATACACTTTTGTATGTTCCACAAGAGTTTTTAATTCCGACCCAGGTTTCGGCAGTACACACTGTCATTATCAAGGTCACCCGAAACCTGGGTCGGAATTAAAAACTCTTGTGGAACATACAAAAGTGTATTTCATTATGTTTCCTGCGAACAAGTTCCACCAAATATCGCCATCCAATCTTAAGCTGATCAGTTAGAAGTATTCATGAAATATGGGGAAATTTATCACTCGTGTTGAATTCAAATTTATTGTGCAAATTGCCGTTTCTTTTTTGGTCATTTTGGTTGAAATTTAAAAGCCAAAGGTCCGGCAGTAAAATTTCCTCGCCCAGGGTAACTCGCGCGTGGGTGGATTGTTATGAAATAGGCGGGGGAGTTGTTGGGAGGCGGCTCACCCGTCGTGAGTCGAGGAAGGCAGTCCTTGTACCGCGGAGAATGGATTACCTCGGGGTCGTCGCAGTCTGCCTTCTAGGGAGCAGTGGATCCCATCGCCCGCTGCATGCTGTCAGCCGAGTCAGCGTATTTCGACGGCTCTTCCCTGCATGCACGCCCCAAAACAATACGTCCCTATGCGCCAGGCATGTCATTCCATGCGCTGCTTGCGCTCATGAATTCCCAGCGTCGCTATTACGCGGAATAATGGCATCATAGTACTCTACAAGGTTATTTTTTATTAACTGGTTCGCAGATTATGGGTGCTTTCTCACCGTAATTTCACCTATTTTTGAAGTTCTTTGTGATCCTAAACTATTGAATGCTCTGCTATCAAGGTAACCGAATTGCTTTGGCGATCTTCCAAAAAATATGTATTTTTACCGGGGGCAATTTGTTAATTGCAGGTTTTTAACCTTCTTAACAGTCTATATACTTGTCGGCTATATCTTGGATCTTTTTTTCAATACAATTCATGTAAGGCCGTCGTTTTTAAACTTTAGAGATTTTCAGTATGCTACGTTAGTAGATCTTCCTGGGTCGACCATCTCTAAATCTATTTTGTAGAAAACATTCATAATAAAAGCACTCTTTGTGAAGCTGATTTTTTTTACCTAAACTAGAAATTTATGATTGAATTGAAAGTCATCTTCCAAATATTAGCGTTCTTCCTAGCAAATTCGCACCTACCATGAATGTAACTCCTGGGTTAACATGGCTGTGGTGGCTACCTTCTCTACTTAACTACTGTCATCTTCTCCCGGGAGACTCAAATCTAACATTTTTTCCAAATAGTACCTGCGGGTTTTATTAGCTTTTAAGAACCTCTTTATAACACAGAGTTCCCACTCAACCGTGAAAACCTTAAAACCGTGAATAAGCTGTGCATTTCGTCTACCGTGAGAAAACCTGGAAAAAGACGTGAATTTCGCCATGGCAACCTTAAAAATATCTCCATCTTGATTATGATACTACGATTTACTGATCAAATTCGGTATGTTAACCCTTTGAGTGCGGATGGCATAGCGTTGATGCCCAGCGTAGGTCCTGCCAACGGTCGGGTGGCATCACATAGACCTTCTATCCGACCCGATCACACTATGTCCTTCAATCGCTCCCTACGCTCCTCCGCTCTGTTCTGTCTACTCTCATGATTTTTTCCAGCACACGCACTGGATTAGACTACCTGGATATGCCTTCCGTTTCTGAAAAATAGTTTATATTTTTTGAGTCCTTTTTTTACATTAATGGAGTACTTTTTAATTTGTAAGATTTTTCACCATTACAAAAAAATTTAAGTGTGATATTTTCTTTTCTCTTCTGAATATTTGTACCAAATGTTGCCACATTTGATGGTTATTATTCTCGTTTTAGTCCTATTAAAATTTTGTAAACAATATTTAGTCATCTTACTTCCATGTCATCGACGAAATATATTTTCGTATTTCAAAATACGGCTACTATACACACGCTAAACACAGTTGAATAATCTGTTACTGTTTTCGTTAATGTTTAAACTAAATATTTACATAATGCCGTTATAACTCATAGCATTCTTCCATAATATATTTGCAACTCATTTTATGAACGATACTTTCAATAGGGATTTGATCATATTGGTTACGGAAAAAGAAATAGATTTTTTCGGCTTTTTCTCATTTATTTCATATGAGTTTGTTAAAGTTACTAGGTGGGATTAATTACGACCACCAATTCGTTATTCACGGGACATAATGAAGGTTCCAGGAAAAATTTTAAGTATATTTTTTTCATTTTGAATGGGAAATTAGAATTGGGGAAATTGTTGGGGAAAAATGATCGAATAAAAGTCTCAAAAGGGCTCAAATGAAAGAGTCGTTTTACGTCACCGTGGAATAGACTACAAGTCGCTGTGTCGCCTGTTATCTCTATTTTTAGAAGTATTTTTGCCATTCTTATTAGAAATGCATGCAAGTACATATTCTGTTGTGTGCATTTCGTGGAGAAGGTCAGCTCTTCCTTCTCAGTTTTTGCGACTCTCGCCATTAGTGCAGTCTCTTCTTCGGACATCTTTCGATTGCGTGCATTTTCACTCCTCTATAGAGATTTTATTTTTTCTAATATTACCGCATGGCCTTTTTATTTTGGACATTTCAGTGTTTTACATATATTTAGCCACTTACGTGGAATATGGGAGAAACCTTTATTTTTAATTTTATTCTTATTTTCAAACCCCAAAGAACGGTTTATGCCTTTAGTGAACTAGGCTTAGAATATCTCCTCGCCATGAAACTACCTCTGGCACAATTTACTCAAGTGTACACATGGAACACTGCATTTGGTCTTCTCCGCTAAGGTTTTTTTTTAACTTTGATGCAATTTAAATATTTTACTTCGACCAAATAGAGTAATTATAATCAGAAAAGGAAGTCAGCAAAATTTCTATGCGCAAAGAAACAATTATTTTTGGATTATTATACGTTGTCGTTTTCCCTGGAACATACACGATTAGACATTTATTGTGCGTCGGTTCTAAATGTTAACACTTACATCTCTCTCCGACTGCAAAGGAGCAACCTCATCAGTCTTGTGTATTTTGTAGTTGTAATGTATTTTATTGTAGTATATTTTATAGGTGTTAACTGAGGTTTACATTGAGGATGCAAGTATGTGGGAGCTGGAGGAAATATTCTCGTCTGATTGCCAATGCGTCTCAACATTCAGTTCTTAAAGAATGACCGAGAATGGGAATCTTACTTCTGGGGAATGGGAGGCATTTTTGGTCAGATATACCAAATGTATTATTGTGTGAAGTATTGTAAGATGGCCATCCATTCCAGATTATTGGAAAAGGTAGGAAAATATGTTAGATTTTTCTTGCCTTCACAGCACTTTTTCCCGAGACCGATTTCAAATAATTTTCCGTTGCATGCATTTTGGCAGGAACCCTGGAATAGATGATGCGATACTAAGAGACCTCTTGCATAAAATTCGACCCCTTTTGAATTCATTCACTCAAAGAATGAAAGAAATTAACTATCCGGGTAAAGAACTCTGCTTCACGAGTCCATGTTGCTTAGGCGTCACAAACACGGCATAACATTATATGCGCTTTCTGAGCCTAATGGCCTCGTGCAAGATGCTATAATTTACACTGGGGCGAAGGATCCTGATGTTGGACGCAGGGGACACGCAAAAAAAATCGTGCGAAAATTAATCTATAGATTTCTCCTCTGTGGGCACAGTTAATACAGTCGCGTAGCTACGATTTTGAAATTGGGGGTTTTTGCCGGAGATTATGGGGCCCTTTCGGATGGTGCGGGGGCCATTTTACCCGTTTTTGGCGCCTCAACGAGGTTTTTAACCCATAACCCCCCCTCCCGTGGTTACCCTACTGAGTTTATACATGGAAAATTATAATTATCTTTTCAAATATCTATTGAGGTAATACTCAAAAAAAGACACACCACTGAAAATCTAAGGGCAAACAGATGAAATAATCCTCCTCACGTAAGAACGACTAAAAAGTAGCGAATCAGTATACCCCTGATGGTGTATGATGTGCAGAAGTTCCAGGGCTGTGTAGGAACCCTTTTTTCAAAGAATTTCACAATTATTAGTTAATTTTTGCAGCATTAACGCAAAAGAAAATGTCAAAAAGATAAAATAACTTTCATATGTTTGCATGCAAATCTAAGTTACTAGTAAATTTAGAAATGTGAAAATTCAAATTCGAAAACTTTTATTTACCCAAAATTTGATGTATGGATAGTGGATGACATCTGGAAAAATATTTATCTTATTTGAATTTTATAATGCAATTCCGGCATCATTTCAAAAATTATTTCAAGCTTCTTAGTTGCTACGTAAAAATATTTTATCCGTCGTTCCTAATTTTTGTGTAACGGGTTGCATAAAAATCCGGAGCACTTATCACATGGGTGCGGATGGCATTACTGTGATGCCATTAACAAATTGTTTAATAAATAGTCAAATGAATGTAAAAATCCTTTTTTTATTGAAATTGTTTTCATATTTTCGAAAAACAAAGTGAATGCAGTGAAAAAAATTCTCCGCCAATGTGAAACAACTCTGAGAAAATGTTACGCAGTGAAAGGGATAATCATGTTCCATGGTCAGGCATGCGCAGACTCTTAGTCTACGCATTTCTCTACACACGAATATTCGAAGTGTAGTAATTGGTCCGTACTATATGACGACTCATTGGCCGATATTTTTCATTGTAATGGCGGAAGTTCGTTATTTTGTCTAAGCGTTTCAATTTCAGTGATAGATTGGGATGGACTTGTATTCTAAAAAGGACGAATGAAATAACTTGCATTTCTAATGGACCCAGAATGAACAATTTACGAAAATTATATGATTTGTAACTCGAAGTTCGGTTCCCACACGAAATTAGGGCACAGCCATGTCCTCAGAAATATGAGTTTGTCATTGGAATTTTCCTGAAGGAAAAATTTCCACGGCAAATAGGCTTTCAATTTATGGCAATAGCTCTCACTAGACTACGCTCACCTCGTTTGGATCGTTTGAAGATCGCGGTCCCGTCGTATAATTTTCCCGCATCCATCGTTTAACGAAAATGAGACGAATTGTTTACAAAATGTTGTTTGTGGCTAATAATGACAGACACCCCCAGGAGATTGAATTACAATGGAGGGGGAAGCTAAGTGCCGTGGGAGAGTACCATTAGCGCATTTCCCAAGATCCGCTATCCCCCTCCTCTCAGAACTCGCCCCCCACCTCTGAAGCTTTCCTCTTCTCCGAAATAAAAAAAAGCTCTCAGCTCGCGCGAGGATCGTATTACGAAGACCTCAGCTTCGAAAAAAATATCGAGTTACACGAGAACAATAGAAGCGTGTTTCGCGCTCCCCCCTTTTCTCACCCACTGACCTTTTTCAGCCTAACTGCTTTGAAGTTCCCAGTTTGTGGAAGTCAACTGCTGCATGAATCACGTATTAGCCCAAAAGATGTCTGACAATGAATTTCGGTAATTGGCATTACACTTTTATCAGATTGAAATATTTGTTAAGTGCACGTAATTCTAAAAAGAATGAGGCCAAACACGACGTCTTTTTAACGTTATTTAAGCATTTACGAGGCATTTTTGTGCGTATTAGGTAGAAACGCCAGAAAAAATATGAAAAAGTTTTTATGTTCCAATAAATTGCTATAAATTCTCTCACGATCGTGGTTCTTTCGGATGTATGACTTTTATGCTTCGTCATTCATAGAAGAGAGAATATGGGGAACAAAAGCAAATAGCCAATCCTGACATGCTGCATTTTACATCGGGCTTTTGTATTTCGGACATTCTTTAGTTGCTACTATCTCCTAAGAAGTATCACAAGTAATCCAACATTTTTCAGAATACTTTCATTGCGAAGAAGTTCAGGCCTGTTGTTGATACAAATTTAGGTTGGCTGGTTGCTGTTATTTAATTTTTCCTTACATGATTTTGTTAGAAATATCTATTAAACGCTTCTTAGAAGCAGCGTTTTTCCTAAAATTGTAGATACAAGATTTTTCGTGTCAGTTGTCAATGATACTCCGTGTATAGATTCATTGTTTGAATGAGCCTATGATCTGCATTGACTTCAGCAATATAATTTGCTTTTCCACGTAGGAGCATGTTAGCAAACACGGTGTAGGTAATGCAAGGAGTGTGGCGAAGCACCCGTGGTTCACGGAAGCTTGGAGTACAGCGTCCGCTAAACAAGCCGTAGGGATCAACCACATTCTCCCAAATCCCACCTTCAGCCATTACATACTCCAACCATCATTAGGATCGTAATATACCTCCATTATAGTATATATTAAGGTACTTTTATCCTGAGTGAGATGTTATATAAACAAGTTACAAATAACTGTTTCACGAAAAGTTACAAATCAGTGTAACATGTAGCATTGCGTTATAGAATAAAAGTTCGTATCACGTAGCAAGTTTATGCATCGGTTTCCCGCTTCGATTGACCAAAAACTTGTTGCTTAAGACGAATTTTTGTTTTGTAACACAGTGTAACATGTAGCATATGTTACAGATATATTTACTTCTTCGTAAAACATGTTTCATGTAACTTGTTGATATAACACGTTAATTAGTGCAAACGCACCTTAAGCCTCCAACTGACCGAGGCCATCGCATCGAACGGTGTGAGTAATGAGGCGGTGGAAGGAAGGAGAAGAAGCGAATTACCTCCAAAGAAATAAATAGAGGTGGCTCCAGTTCATTTGGTAGAAGCTTCACTTTTTTGTTGGCTCTTCAGGCGCATTTTCTCAGTGCAACGGTGAGGTGAGAGGAATCCGTTTGTGCACAATGTTAACAATGTAATGTTTGCAATCATGAGTAATAGCACTTGAAAGCTATGGATACAAAATATCACATCATATTAAGTCAACAAATATAAACAAGATACTTGAAAGAACGCAATTGGTAATTTTCACACTTTCAATTAAATTCTCATCAACCGACCATGGTTTCAACACATTGTGTTATTTTTATGGACAACATTTTTTTCCTTGAACATGACACAATTTGTTGAAACCATGGCCGGTTTTTTTAGCTATAAATTTATAGTGTAATCTTTGTTTTGAATTAAAACTGAAAGAACTTCCACAAAATCGAGCCTGAATCGGTTATATACATTAAACAATTCTAAGATTTATTACGGAGGCTTCCGCGGTTAGTTATTTGGTGATGGTTTTCCGGGTTTACACCGCGTTGATACATGTTTTGCGGACGACAGTTTCGGGCGCGTTCCAGCTCCCGTCTTCGGGTCCAAATGATTTGCAGATCTGTGATCCTTATTTATTTACAGCTAGTCAGACGGATGTTGATTTTTAATTCCATTGTTGGAAAAGCCGTTTGAAAGATGAGGATAAAGGATAGCCGCCTTCCCTATTGAAGTTCTTAGGGTGACTCGCTATTTCAATCGCCTCCCTTATCAGCCTAGGGAAATATTTAGTTTCCCTGGCGATGATTTTCGATTCCTTGAATAGTATGACGTGCCCAGGTTCCGACCATGCATGCTCTGCAACCGCAGAAAGACGAAAATTTTTCTTTTCGGTTGCCTTCAGATGTTCATTTATTCTGCATTTGAGGGATCTAGATGTTTGCCCGATGTATGATAAACCACAGGAACACGTTACTTCATACACTTCTTCATAGATATCTGATGGATGACGATCTTTTTCACTCCGGAGGAGGTCAGAGGTCTTCTTCAAACTTATAAATTGCGTCAGAACGTCATGTTTGGCGAGAACTCTAGCAATTCTTTCCGACGTTCCAGCCACGTATGGCAAGGGAGCATGTTCCTTTGCCTTTTGCTGGTCTTCCTTTGCAATGTCCAAGGCCACATCTCTTTTCTCTTCTTCCCTACGCGCGATTTTTTGAATCAGTACCCGATCGTAGCCGTTTTCTTGGAGCGTGGTAAGGAGGTGTTGTTTCTCTCCAGCGAGCGAATCTGTATCCGATATGGAATATGCCCTATGATATAGAGTTTTAATAACTGATGCTTTTTGCCTGGGATGATGGTGTGATTTGCCATTCAAATAGCGATCAGTATGCGTTTCCTTACGATAGACTGAATGTCCCAATGTGCCATCTGATTTCTTCTTGACGAGAACGTCCAAAAAGGGAAGTTGGTTATTTTCTTCCATTTCCATAGTGAACTGGATGGAATTATTTTGGCTATTAAGATGTTCAAGGAATCTTTTCAGTTTATCTGTCCCATGAGGCCATATGACGAAGGTGTCGTCAACATATCTCACGAAGAGTTTCGGCTTCATAGGGAAAGAATCCAGGGCTTTTCGTTCAAATTCTTCCATATAAAGATCTGCGACGACAGGTGATAAAGGAGAACCCATGGATGCCCCTTCCGTTTGTTCATATAATTTCCCTCCCCAAGAGAAATAGCAATTACGAAGGCAAACTCCACCATTTTCGGAATGTCTTTCGGAAGGCCTTTTTCTGTCAGAGTCTTAATGACTTCGATGGCATCTTCAATAGGTATTTTGGTGAACAAAGATACCACGTCAAAACTAACAAGGAGATCCTCTTCCGTAATCTTATATTCCTTTATAATATTGATGAAATGGAAGGAGTTCTTTACATAGGTTGCAGTTAGGCCCGAGAATGGCCGAAGGCTATGGGCAAGATACGGGAAAAACTTAAAAACGAAACTTAAAAACGATACTTGTTAGTCAAAAATGGGATTTGCACTATACGGTGTCAGTCCTTGCGAAGCAAAAAATAACGCTTTGTCATCTTTTTGAAAATGACGCGACGATTACAGATTAATGAAAACCCAACAAGACGCGGGATAATAATGAAGGAATTAAATTTTTAGGAATAATTAGTTAACAGAAATCTTCTTGAAAAGCACTCAAAATCGGTAAAAGCGAATGAATTTACTAGTCTTAACGGTTCCTCTTGTTCTGACGTCATTTCCTGAGGCCTATGATTAGCGAAGGCTTTCGCTCTCAGTGATTGCGGTTCGATGTGGTGAGATAAATCCGAATGATAATCGAATGGAAGTCAATTCATTAAATTCATAACCCAAATGCATGTTATTGTGTATAAATGTAGAAACAGCAATGTTTTTTTATTCCTTCAACTCCTGCGGTAAAGGATTTCCGTCAGGCCCACTACTATTTGTCACTTTTTGTAAAAAACTTACCCTGGGAATAATCAAGCGTTATAAATATTTTTTACTAGAAAAAAACTTAATTCTTACAGTGCCAGATAAGGATCTTCGTTAAAGGGAATTTAACGTTTGGAAAAAGATATGTTTTCTATGCAATTATTTTCATTAAGATAATGCAAATTCTTGTGATTATTTAAAAAATAAAACAAAATTAGTTTCAATCTTTATTCCGCATGAAATCCACTATTCCCTTACGTTCTTTTGGATGAAGGGATTTTGTCGCCGTTGCAAAAGTTTCGACCTGGAAGCACTTTCGCCCCAAGCTGATTTAGCAGGGGAAGGGTGGCTAGAGGTGGGAGTGTCGGTTCCGTCCGTTGCGGCGAAGAATATTCTTTATTCTGTCGTTGAAGCGGGCACCATTCCCCAAACCTCCTCCCGTCCATCCCATTAATAAAGACCTCCGAGTTTGTTTACCCGCGCACCCGTCCCGACCCCTTCAACTCCCTCCACCCACTTGTATCTCCACCGCTATTCCTCCCCTCCTTTCTCCCCCCCTCCTCTCTCCCCCCTCCCCTCTTCCCCCCCTCCTCTCTTCCCCCCCTCCTCTCTTCCCCCCCTCCTCTATTCCTCCCCTCCTCTCTCCCCCCCCTCCTCTCTTCCCCCCCTCCTCTCTTCCCCCCCTCCTCTCTTCCCCCCCTCCTCCGCGCTATATCGCTTCATCTCCCAACGCACCGTGCCAGGTTTACGCCACCGATGCTGCTCTTTGCTGGAGATGGTCTTGGTCGGTGGGACACTTTTTTGTGCATTCAATCTGCTACGAAGTGGTAGGTGGCTCCGCGTAAACTCTTTGCATCTCATCGGTTTCAGCGTAACTAATGTAAGTATGGTTATAATAATAACATAAGTAGATAATAATTTACGCATGATGATGATGATTATTCTTCGAAACCCGAATCGCGTTATCAAAAAAATGGAGTGGTGTAATGAAAGTTTTTCATCCAAAAAAAACTTTGTATTGAAGTTGTTCTCCAAAATATTGCGAATTTCGTATAATTTTGAATTCTTTCTTATTTGCCTTGTTAACTGCTCCATTAAAGGTACGTATTATTTCCTAAATGACCTTACTTTTCATCTATTATGTCACTGAAACAGGCTGCAACCTACCTTTTGCACTGGAATAGCTAACAAGGAATGTCAAGACATGAATGTAAAAGTAATGATATAATTTCAGACTTTTTTCGCTGTCCATTAGGTAGAAGTATATGACTTGAGGTACTACTTATTGGTTAGAGGGTTGAATTTGGAATGTAATCTTTGAGACACTGGATTTTCTTTCAATATCCCCGCCTTTCAAGATCAAGCTGTCACATTCCAAACAACCGCTAAACTTTTTTCGATAATATATACGGATTTGCGTCATAATTTAGCCACGAAAGAGATATATTTCTCTCATTTTACCTCCTGCGATTGACACGTTATGATTTTATGAAATGTATACCGCATCGTGATAACCTTTTGGCCTGTCATCAATTTGAAACATTGGCGAGCAATTGCCGTAATTTTTCATGGATTTGGGAGGAAAATTCCTTACTTGTTTGATATTTTTTTGCCTTCTTTAGATATGTTTTAACACACGGTATGTTTTTAATTAAATTATTTAGGATATTTACGTTGCTATCCATTTACCACAAATAAGCATATCAGTGTTGTCCTTCTCTTCCAAATTTACTTCTCTCCTTGTGTAGATTCTTCAAAGTACGGATTTATGTCGGCTTGTATGCAACATTGACTTTGAACCAATTTTACATCAGTGCTTTACATCAGCTTCATTGTTTTTGGGGATGATGTTTGGGAATATCCAATTATTGACTGGTTATTTCGTTCAATATCTACCTCTGTAGATAGCAGGTACCTCTAGCGGTATTCAATTTCCAGCGTTTATTTCGTCATGCCTGAAATCGATGAGAACTGCTACACCGTTCGGAAAGCTGCTTCAAAGTTCAGATGAGCCATGGTTATGACCTCGTATGACGATGGGTCAGCAATGATGCAAAGGACATGCATATCTATAGACCCTCTATGAGCATGCATTACCTCATTTTGTTTACGGTTACAGCAAGCAAAATAATGCAGGTCGCACTGCTGATTTAAGAAACTAAGAACGCCGTTATTATTTCCGAAAAAGTTTTCCAATGCTTTCACTGAAATATCGAGAATTGACGTAAAAGAATAAAAATGTGAAACATCAATAATAATATCATTTGTGTGATGTTTCTACATAAGCAGTAATGAGACTTATCTCGTGTGCAAAAATAGTTATCCCTAGTAATTCTAAATCATTTAATTTTACTTTTGTGGCAGAATCAATGCCCACGGTCTTGTCTTGTTAGTCGCTTTAACAGATTTATTGAGGCGGGGTTCTTGTTTTTATGTATATTTTTATATTACTTTATTTCACTTCGAGGTAAAAGTTATGCCGATGTATATTAATTAGAATTCACGGAAAAAAACGCGTTGGACGAATCTTTGGGGAAATTACTTTTGCTTGAAAACAAATAAAGGGTTGCCATATTTGCCCAAAATGTATTTAAGGAGTATATAAATAATACTATTTAGGTTGGAATTTATACTTGATTCGAGAAGAATATTTTTTACATTAAAATTTATAATTTTGGAGTTTTAAATTTTGATGCCCATCTTATTGAAAGGCTATTCTTCCATAGGTGTCACTTTTACATAGTGGATAAAATAATCTTCATTTCGCAGGGTCACACTTCTCATGCTCATTGATACATTGGTACGATCCCATTCATACCATCATGGTAATACCCCTGTTTTTTTCCACTACCTAAGTCGTTTCTGTTTTACTATAAATCGTTCAAATTGTTTCACCGATCTGCTGCGTACAATCTGCGCTATTTTAAAAATCCAATTTTGTCTCTGGTTGGTATAATTAGTAGTACCGACACATGCGATAAAACATTCGTTGAATTGTAAAAATGTTCCTACCTTGAAGCTGGGAAAATCAAAGGGGAGCAGTCTGGGCAAATAGAAAATTTCATTATGTTTTCTAAAGGGTTGCTGAGAATTTCATCCGAATCCTCTTGAAAATTTAATGGCGCCTTCACCATCATCATTATTATTCAACAATCCTAATATTGGTTTCACGCAGCTCTCCATTCCTCTTTCCTATTCGCTTGCATTTTCGCTGTGGGATATTTCCTCTCTGAAGATATCTTAATGAAGGTATTTCATAACACTTGAATCACGTTGCAGTGCTCACATTAAAAACCTTTGTTGATGGCCATAGGAATTTCAGTAGTGATTTCGGAGACATTGAAATCCTTGGTGAATCGAATGAAAATTCTTCACGAATAATCTTCTAAGTATTTGCAAATCCTAGCTAATACGTTTCCATTAGGAACATCAGAAAACATCCACAGATTCTCTAGGTGATATCAAGAAAGCCCCTTCGTGTTGCAGTTAGTTCTTTGAAAGGGGCTTGAAGTCTTATAATTTTTGTTGGGATTTTTTGGTTTTGACTGAGGATAAATGAAAACATCAAACCAAGAACATTTCGCCTTAAACCAGTTTCATTTTTACACGATTGTTTCTACTTCTTTCAGCCCATTATGTTTTGTCAGATGCACATTGTTGGGCTTGGAATAATTCCTTGCATCTTTTAAAGTCTATCATTTTTCTGTGCTTCCCAGTTATGGTGATATTTATTTCTCCGCAAATTCACGCATTCGCTCGAGTGAATATCGAGATAATCTGGCGTGATACAGCTCAGTATAAACGCTGAAATCTTTTCTTCCTGTCCCGCCTATTACGACGACTACAAGCTCCAGCCCCATCCATTTTTTTACGCCCGTATTCGGCGAATTGATCACTCATCGTAGCGTGGAAGGAGGCGAAATAGAAATAATTCACTCTCACATTATAAATCTGTTACAGTGAATGCGAGGCTGGTCGCTTATAATCTCGTTGTTGGTTATAATACTCTGGGCTCGTGCGGCCTAGTAGGTAGTCTTTTTTCGTGCCCCGTGAAATATGGCGTCCATTTTTCAGGAAGACAACGCTAGTCCGCTGGATTCTTTACTCGCGCCTAATCTTATCTGCTCATAGTGTCATGGAAGGGGAAACAGCGCTTTGGGCTATGAGTTGCTCATCCTCATTCTAGGGGCTGCTGCGTTTAATGCGGTGATGTATTGTGGGTATCCGTCCCCTTGGGTGGATACCAAATGCATCGTTCCTTTTATCTCCTCACAAGGAGGAAGACGATTAGAGTTGAGGTGAGACTGAGGGACTTGTTCTGCAGTGCTCGAATGTGCAGCTCGCAAGGGATATGCTCTTCTACGTGTGAGGTGACTTCGGTGTGTCTGATGAAGATGCAGTCAGTCCCGTGAATGACGTTTTAATGTCGGACTGCAAATGAAGTAGAAAGCGTTCGACTCTGTTCACACATATCCGCGATCCGGAAGCATTCAACATTTGGGTCACAATGTGCATTGGGTCATCGCGTTCTCTCCTACATCGTAACAGTTATTTCGAATATATACGGTGTGGTTCATTTTGGCAATTAAATGTCTCAGTTTCTGGAATTGCAGTCAAATTCGTCCCTATGATTAATGCTGGGAGAAATAGGGCAATTCATTGCAAATACGTACGTGGATTCACTTTTGAGTTTATGACTTTTCGGTTATTACTGCAGTGGATTCTCATGCCACTCCTGGATTAAAAAAAACTTGTTGCACCACTCCTGCCTTAAACGTTAAAAGGGAGAGGAGGATATGCAATTACCAATTTCACGTTTTAGCCAAATTTGTGAATTCTTGAATTCATTGCATAAAATGTGCAACAAAAAATATTTATTGTGAATTGAACCGAATGCAATCGTCGGTGGTGGCGTGGATAAGTCCTCGCCTACCACACCGAAGGTCGCGGGATCGAGTCCCGCCTACCTGCCAGGATATGGGTTTGTGCGATAGTCTGTTGTTGATTGTTACAATACAACAACAACAATTAAATTCCTTATGTAAAGGCCTAATTGTGATGTTTTCGGGGGGTAATTGTGATAAATTAATGTAGCCCGCACATTTGGGCTTCAAATACTTTTAATCAAATTAATATCATTAGATGCTATTTTGAATCATTTATTGAATCGGAAAATGTCATTTTTACTTATCTTTCTACATTTGATCGCTGTGTAGTGATGCACATTTCATAAATCTGCGAGCAGTAATTGTATCCCGTGGCAGTATTTTGCGTCCCCTAAGACTTAAATCGATAAACATCAGCTCTACTATGTTAAACCGTCTCCTTTAACGCTGGCGGCTCTTTTGTCAATCATTTGCGGTCGGTAGATTCAGCTCTCTATTGTACGGCGCCTTTCATCAGTTGTTCGTCGCTCTGTGATAGAGTTTGGGAGTGTGTGAGGGAGCGTGATGTGTTCGAGTGAGGAAGGCTTCGGAGTGGAAAGCGAGGACTCGTAGAGAGGGAGGGAACAGAGAGTTGGGCTGTTAAGCGGAAGGTGTCGG